>NC_141349.1:30980275-35780275 GCF_057382095.1 Aulonocara sp. 'chitande type north' Nkhata Bay | reverse complement strand
ACACATACACACTCACACGCTCAGACTCCCAGTTCCCCCATCTTTCTCCCCTGTATACCTCTCTCTCAGTGCAGCCCAGGTGCTGATACAAGCAGAAATCCTCCACGCCCCATCACTCCCAGAACACATACGCACTTACAGACACACACAAACACACATACAAAGTAAGCACATACAAATACACCCCCACCCTGCACACACACACACACACACACACCTCCATTCCCTACACCTCCTCAGAAAAGCCAAGGGGAGGCAGCATTCGTCTCCTCTCTATTTGCTGTGTTAGCATGGACACGATATGAAGCACAGGATCACTGTAGTTTTTCTGCAGCATGCTGGCTGCAGTTTGTATGTGGAGGTGGGAGGCAGAAAATAAGAGATTATCAGTGTGATTCATTGGTGGCTGTAGTCTTAAGTCACCCAAGGTTGTGGCCCTTCTTCCTCAATGAGGATGTAGTGCCCAATAACAGCACTTTGTCAGAGAGAGAGCTGAAGGAGACAGAGGAGAAAAGACAAGCAGAGGAAGAGTGAAAAGTAGTAAACAAGATAAAGGAGGCAAAAGAGGAAGAGGATGAGTGAATTGAGTCTGCTATTGTCTCTGCTTCATCAATATCCTCTTATATAAATGTCAGCTGTACCATTCCCTCATCACTGTTTCACCACCCCACTGGCTTTATCCTTTGGTACAAGGGGAGGGACATCGCTCTCTCTCATCTCTCTTTATCGCCTTTTCTCCCTCCCATCTCCCTAAATCGCTTTCCTCTTTCTCCCCTTTTACCCCTCTTTTCTTTCCCTCCTTTCTTTCTCTCCCTCTCCATGTGCCTCGTCTCTTTATCATTCTTCATCTCTCCTTCCCCTCCCTCCATCCTGTCTCTTTGCCTCTCATGGCGATGCGTCACTAGCCTGCCCCCATGAAACAAGTCAATTTTCTGCCAGCTCGGCGGATGAATAAATCTCCCTGGCTCTGCTCAGAGCGATGGGGATATTTATCTAAGTGGAGTGTGTCCTCCTCGGCTCAACGCCACCGACTTCTCATCTAAGCCCCCACCCTGTTCCCACCACCGCCGCTTTTTTTTTTTTACAGGAGGAGAAAAAAAACTATGGAGAAAGCAATTGCTAAGGAGGAATGTGAAAGGTAAAAGAGGTAAATGAAAACACAAGAGAAAGGGAAGTAGAAGTAGATGGTGAGAGGACAGGAGCAAAGAGATCAAGGTGAGGAGAGATGGGGGAGAGAATTATGAGGTGAAAATATGAAGAAGATGGATAGAGGAGGAAATAAAGGAGCTGCTTCAAACAAAGCCTATAAAGCAGCAGCGTGGCGGAGATGTGAGGCAGGGGCATTAGTTGAGCCTGCTCGGGTTTAAACGGCAGGAACAGGCACAGATTTGGATGAATGGCAGTCCTACTCCTTCGGGCTATACTCGTCTGTTCGGGAGAAAGAGACGCAGGTTATTGGGCTCGCTGTGAACAATACTGAGATGAGAGCGAAGACACAAAAACAGAGGCAGAGAATGAGCATTAGATTAAAAGTGATGATAGATAGTTGAGCATGTTGTGGTATTTTCCCTCCATTTGGATGAAAAATTATTAAAGGAGCCCGATAGGCAGCAACAGCAGATCCCAAATCCACTGATGCGTCCTGTGTTGATTGGCAGGATAATCAGCACAAGGTGGATTAGGGTTCAACTTCTATCGCTTAAATTTTTAATGCAATATTGTATTTTGCAGTGTAACAAGTCCAAGGATTTAAAAAAGCTCTGGGCAGTAGCAGGGGCATTTGCAAGGAAAGAGGGGGGTCGCGCTTGTTACTTGCCACAGCATTAAAGCAAAGTAAATAGCTGTTGTGTCTCATTACCATTCATTTTTTAAAAGGGGACTGTTAGTATAATAAATGCCTGTACTATCTTCTTTGGGCCCTCCCCCTCTTTCAGTATTAGGAAGAGTAATACTATCATTCACGCTAGATAAAATGCAAGCAAATATTTCCTTCGCAATTAAAATGGTCAATTTTGCTTATGCACAACAGGCGCCGTATAACACCAAGTTTTGGACTTAATTACCTACAATAACAGTGTGATATATTGGGTATATGGTTCTTTGCTGGGAGAGCATGATATGAAACAAGACGCTTTTAATAAAGTCATAAACACAAGCCTAGGCCCTGTGGAGCATATAATGTGTGAGTCTGCGTGGGAGTGTGCAGTCTTTAATTTGTTTGCACACAAAAAGACTTGGAGATGAAGACGAGCACCTGCACGTGCAATCACGTGCACAGAAAGACACAAAAAGAGATTTCTGGTGATGAAACAAGCTCTTGGCCTTGAACTTGATATTTTTGTTGTTATTGTTGTGTGTGTTACATTAAAACAAACCATTTTCAATTGTGTAGCCTACAAATGCAGACTTGTTTTTCAATTATATTGGGGTTAAAGGTTGAGAACCTACCTCACCTTTGCTGCCTCAGATTTTCTGTTGTTTATGTTCTTACTGATGGTTATTACCATTAACGCATTATAAAAGAGCCCATCAAAGCCTTTTTAAATAGGTCATATAATTAGTGCTGATTCTGAGGGATCTGTCATAGCAATTATTTAATAAAGCTGTCATACATACTAAGAAACGTATACACTTTTAACCTTTAATGATTAATCATTTATTATTAGTAGTAGTAGGAAATTGTGCCATAAAAGTTGTTTCACATGTCCAAGTTTCGCTATATATGTGAGAAAATTCTCTTAAATTTAAAAGGAAAGTGGTGCGAGAATTATTCAGAATTATATTTTTTAAATTTCCAGTAAAAACAGTTGACTAATTTTTCTGGATATTCAAAAGAATTTTTACTGGAACTCAACCAAAGAAGCACTTCCTGAAACTGACAGATTTATTGTTCGTCTTACTGACACCTAGAAACCATTAACTATCAGTGGGAAGATTTTTTTTAATTATTATTATTTGGGTAAATTGGCACTTTGTAATTATACATTTAAATTACGTTAAATTGTTCTACCGCACATGCACAACCTGGCAACACATATGTTTCACATTTTAATGTACATGTTTGGCAAAGTGCTATAGGTTGCTACGCGTAATATTTCTGCTGTCACCACATTAGCATGACAAATGCAGGCACTTTTCATTAGAGACAAATGAAAGCTGTTCTGACACAATTATGGCAAAAACAATAACAGCACCGTGTGAGCCACTCTATGATTGATAATACTGCAGGGGGGGATTCAGTGGTGTTGGGCTTAACCAGGCTTTCCCTGAGGGGTTCTCCTTTGGCATTAATCAGACAAATCCCTTTGGCAACCTCTCCCCTCGCCATTTTTATTCATAAGCATTTGGCCCTAAGAAAGACATCACCAAGAATACAACAAGAGGTCAACATCATCTTTGCGCAATGTTAACCTCTGCATTGATGAAGCTAATTCACATTTCCTCAGTGCAGCCTACGGGGGTTCAGGAGAAGAGAGGGAGGAGGAGCAGAGGGAGGCACCAGGGTGTGTGTATGTTTACATGCATGTGTGTGCACGGGTGTGTGTGTCTGCTTGTGCCTCTGTGTGTGTCAGCAGCCACTTTGTAGTGAGACTCCCTCTTGACCTGGGCCCCTCCACATGGGGTTTGTATTGATAGTGTTAGCTGAAAGGAGGCGAAAGTGAATGTTGTCCGAGCTCATTGGAATGACAAAGGGGGCATATGGTTGTGTGTGTGTTGGTGTATGGTCATGGCAGCCACCATATTCCTCTGTGCAGGGTTGCCAGGTGCTTCATGAACAGACCCACTGAGAGTCGACAAATCATGCACAAATCCAACAGACTGGCTCGTGGCTCTACTACCCAACAGGGGGTTATGTGTGGCTGTTTTTCTTCTTTTCCTTTCTTTTGCTGATTTTTCTTCTGAACAGAGTTATATAACAAGCCGCAAAAAAAGAAACCACACTAGAGATAAGTGTCAGACTGAGTCACTTGCTCATTATCTGTTAATCCTGCTAATCAGTAGCCCCCCCTTTTTTTAAACACGGTAAAAACTCCACAGAGAACAAGAGAATAAAGATAACCTTATGTAGCAGCATTCCCTCCCACACAAAGCCACTTCTTCTGTCATGAATAGTCAGCTCCACCCTAATGACTATTCAATACAGTCTGCAGGCTGCAGATGAACGGCCAATCCACAGCAGCATCTGCTGCAGGCCTAAATCGCCAGACGCCAGCCTTGTAAGAGGGCCATTGCAGGCTAATTGAAAGACAGAGGCCATCACTCAAAGACAGTGTTTGTGTGTATATGTATGTGTGTGTTGAGAGGGAGACTTCACAGAGAGAACGGTGAAAGAGAAGAGAAAAGTGAAGAAAATAATTGACAATGGATGGAGTGAAAGAGGAATAGGGAATGAGGAGGAGAACGAAAGACATTCCTCCTCTCGGAAAGAACAGCTGACCTGTCAGCATTTGGTCTCGTGCGGCCATCTTGAAAAAGCCCCTGCGGGCATTGAATTAACACAACACAAACCCACTTTATGTAATGAGAGTGGCCCTGTGATCTTCTCATATTATAAATACGTGTTTGCATTATATAAGCTCCGGTGTTTATGCATCATTTATAAACCTCTCGTCAATGGTTAAAGCTTGAGGTGATCAGATAACACTGATGATGAAGGATCACAGGTTAGAAAATGTGAAGCAGGTGATTGCAGCCAGCAACAAACAGTAAGTAACAAGTCATAAAAATCCAGTTTGATTTACAATGTTATATATGAGTAATCAACAGAAATGCAGCTGGTATTTACACTTGTGTATGTGACAAATTGGATTTTCGGTTGTTTTCCACCTCAAGGTCTCTTTATCCTCCTTTGCAAGTCTTTGCATCAAATAAGTATAAAAAGGGAAAAAAACAGCCTCCACAAACAAAAACTACAGGATTGTTGTCATAATTCTCCCCAGTTCTCCTCTGGCAGTTTTTATTACCAAAGGCTTTGAATAATCTTTTCCACCCTGCCCATTCCAAATAACACAATCCTTCAGCATCACTGCTTACTGTGTTTTATGGTGAAGTGTAGATGAGAAAGAAGGAACATTCAAATGAAGCACTATCTGCTGCCGGTCTATGGCATCCATAGTGGAGCGGAGGGATTCATCAGCCGCCCGAGAATCTGGGAGCAAAGGGAAATAAGCGTGTGAAAGCGTTTGTTGTAAAAGTATAAAACTAGCTGTCTTGAAATAAAAAGGAACAGATTGTGAAAGGAAGAATAAAAATGAGGTGAGACATGTTTTCAGTGAGGTTTAATGGTCAAAACTGGCATGGCATGGACGGTTTCTGATGGTCGCATATGTGCAGTTTCAGATTGTGCCTTCTGTAAATGAGGAAATGCTTATGTTCAGGCTGCGCCAACAACAAGTGTACAGGCCCCAAACCACACCAGCACGATCAGGAGCATGCAGCCATTCTGTAACTGGCTGGCAGAGCAGTGTGAGATGAGCAACTGTTCCACCAGGTAGGACACAATAAACAGATCTTATGGCCCCAGGTACAGTTGTTATTGTCATCGTAAGTAAACAAAGAATCCTGGCACACCCGACACCAGCTAATATTCGGTATTACTACAGCCAGAGACCCCTAAGAAGGTTTCTTCTAGAAGAGAAGAAGGAAATAACTCAGCATTATGCACCCCACATGGGGTAACTTTTGTGCTTCTTATATTTCTTGGGCGACTGTGCACCTGTTTTTTCTTTTCGTGCCTCGGGGATAATGCCATGACTTGTAATTTATTGACTGTTGTGTCTGTCCCCATTTTATGTTCCTTTTTATTTATTTGTGCAGGTTGTGTGTTGATAATCTATCATTTTTAAAGGGACCGTTGACCCATTTTTTAAAAAAAATTGGAATATTGACCAGTAGAGAAAAGTAACTTTATATTACTGGCATAAGTTTGAGGGCATTTGCTGAAATTTGCACTTTTTCTACTTTCCAGAGATAAATCATTTTTATTTTTTCATATTTATTAGACAGACACATTAGCATTTATGGACAAAATATTATTAAATAGCAAATGAAATATTTCAGAAAAAACTTATTATTTTGCCCCTTTTAATGTCCAACGAATTTTAATCACAAAATTATGTTTTACATGTCATACACAATATTTCCATAATTAACATTTTGAATGCACAATTTTAAATTATTGTGAACCAACTCAAAGTAGTACTCAAAGCTTAAATTTATTTAGTTTTTAACAACAACATATTTTTTCAATGACAGTACCTGACCCTTTGTTTTTGTACATAAGAAGTTTACTTCAGAGATGTCACTGATAGCAATAATGATGAATTTTGGAATTTTATGTTACACAAACATATAAAACTCTTATCTGATTTGTTAAGGTTATCCATTGTAACTGGTGTTATTAGGCCATCTGAGCTTTTCGCACCAAACGTGCACTTAGCTGAGTATTCAGGCTTTTTACTGCTTCGTACGTTTAGTTTTTATTCAGATTTTTTTTTTAAATATGTGTTATTATCACACTCTGAAGTATGTCTTGTTGCACTTTGCCCATCCATGTGCCACTACTGTATTGTTTGTTTTTTTGTTGCTGCTGTTTTTTATTTTGCACACTGCAATAGATTTATGTGTTAAATATCGGAAAATCTTGACACTTGAACGCTAGATTAGCTAAATATCACTGGTGATTCGGGAGACCTTACCCTTAAATAGAATTCATGTGAAACTCAACAGTCTGCTGAGTGACACGGTGCAGTATCATAGTGATAATGGTGCTGCTTAAGATCCACTGTTGCTGTTCCAGCAGCACTGGCACTGCACTGTGAGGCAGGAAAAGCCGGGCCATTGGGGATTTGTCAGAGGCCTGTTATTACATCTCTAGTCACATAAAATATGGCTGCCTCTCTAGAGATCCAGCTGCCAGATAAATCCACTCTCCTCCAACCAGACTGGCCCTGGCGATGAAACCATCCAATAGGGTACCTCAGCGAGTGACCTCTGGTAATGACGTGTGATTTATACAGTACATGCTTTAAACAGAGAGACACATTTGAGCCAGGTTATCTCTCCCTCTCTCTATGTATCTATATCTGGTGTCATGTGAGATAACTGGCAGGCCTTTGGGAGACGAGGGAGACATGACACTCGTCTTTGGGGTCTCACAAAATGGCTACAATGTGGACAGTTTCCCCTGCAGCTGTCTAATCGCAGCCTAAGCCTGCAGTGAGCACTGTGTCTCCTCCTGCATGAGGTCACTAACACATATTGCAGGGTGGCACTTTAAGCTAACAGACCGCAGTGTGGATGGCCTAAATCAACACCTGGTTGGGAAGTAACAGAGCTATTGTATTCATGCATTCATACATGTCAAGGAGCAGTAGATGAAGATATTCAGAGTGCATTAAACTAATACTGCTGGATTACAGTAAACCAATGTTTTCAGTGTTTATTACAGATATAAATTCAATAACCATTTATTCCAATCTAATCAAAATTATAAAGCCAACATTAAGCTTTGGCTAATAAGAACATAAAGTGTGGATAGAGTAATTTTTAGGACAGTCACTGATGCAGTTTGTACTGCCAAGAAATGTCCACTGCACAGTCTAGTAACTTAAGAGATTAAGTTCTCCGGCTAAAGGAGAGCCGAGAGGCAGGACATGTCATTGACCTTGGCAAGCAAGACACTGCAATGATGACACACCACTGCAAATATCTGTCTTTAATAAACAGGAGGGCATAGCACTGAACCAACACCATGATCCACCACAGCTTAGCTGGATAGAAAGACACACATGTGAGGTAAAGTGGAAAAAATAAGGTGACTATATATTTTCCTTAATTATATATATAATCATATTTTTAGTAATAATAAAACTATCTAATGTTAATTCTTTTTGGCTGGGTTATTGCAACATTGTCTGTTTGTTAGCAATGGCTAATGTCCCTTCATATTACATACATCAATCAAACTCTGGTTTAAAAGCATTTAAGTTCATGTACATATTATTTTTAGGCTGCCAATGTTTTATTGTTTGTTTGTTTTATCTATTGGTCTCTCTATAATATTTACGTTTAAATAAAAGAAACTGGAAGAAAATGTGTTCAAAAATAGCTCCTTAAATTTCAACAAGGATCTAAAGAACAGTGACCTCTGAAATTAGATCTTACCCCCCACCAGCAGCAAATATAAACTGTCTGCCTGATTTTTATTTCTTTTCTTTTTCTTTTTACAATCTGGTGAAGTTAAACTGGTCACATCATTGAAAGTCTTTTGCAAACTAACATTGTTTTTTGTTTTTGTTTTTTTAATCTCTTAATCTTTAAAAAATTAATAAATCTTAAATGCACAATTTGTTAAGAACAAATATTTTATTTTAATATAAATATAATAGATGAGGAAGGGAGCAGGCTCATTTAAAAAATATATTTCACATCCAATTTCTTTTTCTTTTTCCTTCTGCTCATCGTGGTTTACATTTTTGTCTTCACCGCCATATATAAATGATATAAATGATAACCTGAATATACCGTTATTGGCAATACAAGCTGCCTAAATAGAAAAATAAGGTAATTTTTGAAAATACAGTCACCTAAGAATTTAATAAAACAGCTGAAAATAAAAATCCAAATATAAAAAACAACAATCTTGTACTAATTTTCTTTCTGCACCACGACTGTCATAATTCTAGATATGATCATAATTTACAGGCACTTCCATCACCGAAATCTATAATCACCACGATACTGATTTACTGCATCTTCGTTTGCTGTTAAAGTAAATAAATACTCTTTATTATAACAAACATGATACGCAATTAATAGCGACAGAACTAATAGACTTAAAATTCCCCTATCCGCAATGTATTTGTAATTAACTCAACTTTGTTCATTTAAAGGACTAAAGGAGAAGTTAAACAGACTATTGTGAAACAAAAAACTATTTTTTTTACCTTTTAAAACCACATCTTTAAAATCTGAAGTTTAATTCTAAATTAAAACAAACACTTTGCCGCACTATGCAAAATACCCTGCCGTCGATCTGTGTCCAGTGCCAAAATAAACCCATTCTGTCAAACCTGGAGGATGCGAGGAGATTTGAGAGGAAATGAAATATTTCTCGGAAGATATAAAAGGAGCCTTTTCGCCTGAGTTATGGCCCGGATTTGGCGTTGCTGAGAGGGATGCATGCTGCTCCTTCTATCTCGCCCCAGAGGAGGTATCATCAGAGCTGATATATAGCCCAGCTCTACATTACCTTTACAAAACAAAGGATCATCCACGCTTTGGGAGGAACGTATTCTTCTGACTAAAGCTGCGGAATCTGTAACTGAGTCGACTTGTTTTTTTGTTGTTTTTTAACCATCCAAATAGTCCAAATACTTTAAACAAACCTGCTGCTGAACTTAACTTTTAAAGCGTTAAAATTGGCTAAAGATTCTGATGTCTCTCAACCCTTCTTCCTTTTTCTTCCTCTCCCTCTCTCTGAGCTTCCCCTTATTTATCCCATATACCTATTCTGGTATCTCACCACACGACTAAATTAGACCAAAGATGATAAGAGCACAAAGCATTATAATTCCGCCCGGCTCCTCCTCCTTCCAGCCATGCGTCCTAATTAATGGGACACCCCCAGTTGCAAAAAGCCCTGCACTGGACTGCAACATAGTCAAAGAGTGAAAGGGAAGAGGGCGAAAGTGCCACTGGAGATAATTGATTACCCACCAATCAATGATAACTTGTTAGTAATCGTCAACTCTTTGGACCTCGCCATTTTCAGGGAGGCATCTCACTCCTGCGGACTTGCTGCTCGCGAGGATCGACACTTTGAACGCATCCCATTTTGGAATAAGATTTTCTTTCCCTCAATCTCCCCTCCTTATCTTTGTTTTTTTTTTCTACCTCCAAACTGTTATGTGACTTTTTTACCCTCGATACGTTCGCTCGTTTGTAACTGCTTAATACTTCAACCAAGTCCTATAAACTCTGCGTACAACCAATGATGACATCCAAAGAAGTCGCCAAATGTGATGCAGTGGAAAACAGGAGGCGAAGTCCGCTGGACCACTTGCCGCCTCCTGCAAACTCCAACAAGCCGCTGACCCCATTCAGCATTGAGGACATCCTGAACAAACCATCTGTGAAACGAAGTTATACAATTTGCGGCACAGCTCATCTAATTTCGTCTTCTGAGAAACATCGTCCCTCCAGCATCCCTCTGTCCAACCGGGGACTCCTCACCCAAACCTCCCCGCTCTGCGCGCTGGAGGAGCTGGCCAGCAAGACTTTCAAGGGGCTGGAAGTCAGCGTTTTGCAGGCTGCCGAAGGTAAATCTACAAGATGAAAAAAAGCACGACAAACACGTTTTGACTAATACGCCTGGAACTAGATTTTTAAACAACAAAAATTCGCTCAAACGTGTTTATTCAATTGCTCGAGACACTCTTTTCCAATTTAAGTGCGCATATTTTCCTTTTCACATATATATCTAAAAAAGGTGCGTTATTTTTTCCTGGGCCGCTCTTATCACCAGAGCCCTTTCTTTAATTTTATGGCCTCGTGTAAAGAGGAAGACCAATTGTCTGATGTTCAGTATTTCCCAGTGGTGTCTGTGTAATATTGTTGTAACTGTCTACCTATTCCCACAAGGACTGAGAGGCATTTCTGTTTCAAAGACAGCATCATTTTCGTTGTTATGTCTGCGTTATGGGTACTTTTACGCGCATACTGCAGCAGTGCAGAAAACGCCCTGCACCTGTATCTATCAATGATTTTCACTCAGCCTCTCCTCTCCCTCACAGGCCGGGATGGGATGACTCTGTTCGGCCAGCGAACCACCCCGAAGAAGCGTCGGAAGTCTCGGACGGCTTTCACCAATCACCAAATCTATGAACTGGAAAAGCGCTTCCTGTATCAAAAGTACCTGTCCCCAGCCGACCGGGACCAGATCGCTCAGCAGCTGGGCCTGACAAACGCGCAGGTGATCACGTGGTTTCAGAACCGGAGGGCCAAGCTAAAACGGGATCTGGAGGAGATGAAGGCCGACGTGGAGTCGGCCAAGGCCGTCGGCCAGGTCCCACTGGACAAGCTCGCCAAACTGGCGGACCTGGAGAAATGCGCCAATGGCACGCTGGGCCACCCGCGAGCCGAGTCCCCCGCGCGGGGAGGCCAGCAGGAGCACGAGCTCTCTCAGAAACTGAGGACGTCGCCGCTGTCTCCATTCTCAGACCACACAACTAGTAAAGAGTGCTCAGAGGACGAGGACGTGGAGATTGATGTGGATGACTGATGGCGCATCCAGGAGCTTGAAGGTCAAGAAACACAAAAAGACGATAAAATAATCCCGCGGAGGACTTGTAACTTACTGCTTATATTGTATACCATATCTCGGAACATGTACCAAAATGTAATGACTTTTATATTGGCACAGATACTATTCATAGTGAAGCATGAACACAGAACAAGAATTATGCAGTGATATTTTACAATGTATTCATTAGCAAACTGTTACTTCTTTCGATCAAAGCAATATGGTCTGAAATGACATGAGTAACTTATTTTTTTACAGTATAAACCAACACACACACACACACACACACACACACACACACACACACACACACACACACACACACACACACACACACATTGTTTTATTGCTTTTCCCGATAGCCCCACACATCACAGTGAAGTGCTCCAGTTTTCCATATTTTTGCATGTAAATGCATGATTTGATTTGTGATCATTATCTATTTATTTTTACTTTTTTAATTTAATTGCTTTTGTATTTTCTGCGAGCCAAATCGCGATTCAGTCACTTTGTCACTGCCGGCTCTTCTCCTCTACATTATCATTATCATTTGACTGTAACCCCTGGCTTCAGTTCATATTCTGCGTCCCGATGCTGCAGTGCATGATGAAGATGATGATGACGGTCGGAAAGGCAAAACTCGGACACTCACAGTTACAACGTGTTTTGTGGAAATGCTCGAGCGATGGCGAGAAACAGCGGTTGATATTGCGGTGATTTTGACAAGCTACTTTTTAGATTTATTGTTTGGATACAATAGATTTACAGTTATAAATTTGTTATGTTTTGTACACCTGTAAGTGCCTTTCTGAAATCAGGACATTATTTGAAAACCAATGCACAGACTGTAATGTATATAGGCTACTATGGGAATAAAATGGCTTTTCTGAATAATTCTTTTATGTTGCAGTTCTTGAAATATTGTTTAGGTTTTTGTTGTGGATATAATAGCCCCTTTTAATTTATTTATTGAGGGAAGAAAAATGATTTTAGAAACGGCTCCCCTTGCCAAATCTGGGCGTGTAAGCTCGTCAACAGCGGCCTATTTAGAGTTACTATTTTGTTCCTTTGTGTCCTTTTCTACTAAGATGCTCTAAACATTTTGTGGCCCGGAATCTCACATCCCCTTTCACATCCTAAATGCGTATCGTGGCTTCTTGACCCTTAGACGTGTTTCTCCATTCGTGGCAAAAATTTATGTGAGAAACACAAATCTGGTGCCGGAGAAAAAAAGACGAGGAAGCCACAAAAACACAAAGTTTTGGGCCAGTTTCCCCGGGCCTTTATAGACCTTTTTTGTTCTGCGGGACTGGGCCGTAATTTTGAGCGTAAAGCATGAAAAGTGGGGACAAATGAGCAGCGTTCCCTGATGGGACGAGCCACAAAGGAGCAGGGCCGGTCCCCCGCAGGCAGCAATACTGAGACAAGTGTGTCCCACCGCACAAAAAGGACGCAAACGTTTGGAAGCCATATGGTTTTTGAAATTTCCTCACAATTTCAGACAATTTGATGGATTGAGTTAACCCTCCTTTTAAACAGTTTAACTGGGTGCGAACAAAGGCCATAATGCCTACATAGACTCTCCCTTCATGAGGGCATCTGCGGCTATTAATGTCTAGCCCCTTTCTTTGCTTGGCGTTTTGAACAAGTCAATGAATTACAATGAAACTGCCCCTTTTTTGAGAGCCGCTTGTCTTTCTGCGCTTTTTAGCTTTGGAATAATATGTTTGACTTCTGTCCAAGAACGTTTTCTAAACAAGAAATGGATTTTTGTTGGAAGTGTTTTTAATGTTAAGTAGGGAGCCATAAAGAGTTTGGGCTGTGACATTTATGCCAAAGTCTGGTTAGGGAGTCCTTTGTTTGTTTTCTTCTCATCTCTTTTTTCTTGGTCTGCCTTTTTATTTCTTTTGTCTTTAAGGAGTTTAATGAAGCTGAAAACATGGTGATGTGAGAAAGAAAGAGTGTCCAGAAGAGAAGCTCAAAAGGCAAACTCCCATTTAACCCTCTTTGTTAACAGAAACGATAAGTAGAGCTGTCTTCTTGTTAATGTTTTATAGAAGTTGCTTTTTTATATTTTACTTTTATTTTAACCAAGTCAACCTAAATAAGCTAAATAAGTTTATAGGCCTGGGAGATGTTAATGTGACCAAAGCTTTTGTAAATTCTCTGTAGATAAATTAGAGTCTTTAAAAAAATCATTAGCCTAAAATTTGCTTTAATGCCCTTATACTGCATTTATAAATAGTACGGTTTATAACAGGGAGCAAATACATGTGTTTATTAGTATAACAGCTCAAGTGGACTAACTGGAAGCTGATATATAAACTGATATTAACTTGCAGCCTAATAAACACGCTGATCATAACACAGAATATGCACAAAAGAAGAAATTTTAATTGCTGGCAAATATTGTACTGTAAAATTCACAGAATATTATTACAACTGCATTATATTGTTTTATAAATTATTTATAAAATGATTATGTGCACTTTATACATGCAAAATAAGGTGGTAAGGTGGTGTACATAGTATTTATCAAGGTTTAAATTCTAGATAACACTTCAATTGAAGAAAGAAAAAAATCAATTCAGTTCAATTATTCTGAAAATTGATCTGCAAATATGAACATGTCAGTCTTTAATTTATTTTGTGTGTGTATGTGTATGTGTGTGTGTGTGGTGGGGGGGTGGCGGGTGCCTATGTGCGTGCTCTGGAGCCTATTCTGAATCAAGCATATTTATGAAGGGAGAGAGTGTTAAGGCAGGTAAGTTTATGGATTTCACTTGCTTATTTTATGAGGGGTTGTCAGGCGGGCCCGGTGATAAGTAATACTACAGTCTGAGGGACCACTTCGTGGTAATTAATCTGGAGGTCTTAAGTGTATTTCAGTATTTCACTTCAAGATAGAAAAAATCACTACTTCAATCGTCCGGAAAATTGAAGTTTGATGCATGAGTCCCTACTGAAACAATAGTACAGCCCTCTCTCTTTTCATCTCTTCCCCTCCCCTTTTTATACTCTCTCCTTTATTATTTGCACCTTGTGGAAAACAGTGTCAGGGGCAAAGTGTACACTCATATTTGAGGCAATAGTCAGGTGACAGCAAAGAGAGCACTGAAATTAAATTGTTTAATGTTTACGACCTTGTTCTCATTTAAAAATATGACACAAACTTAGAAGAAAAAGGTTTTTTAATCTATTGTTTGATTATTTAAATTAATTATTTGAATCCATAGGCTTCAAATAATCCTTGAATGCATTATTATTATTATTATTATTATTATTATTATTATTATTATTATTATTGTTGTTGTTGTTGTTGATGATGATGAATAAGTATTAAAAAGGAGATCTGTAAATGACCTGATATTTGGCTCGAATTAAATGACTCTATATATCTAAATAGAGCCAAAATGTAGAGTTTTAATCATAGCCTTCCTGTGGAGCCAGTTAATACTTCAAACTTCAATTTTACGGGCGATTGAACTAAGCATGTTCCTGACAGAATTGATGTATGTATTAATTTCCTTTAACTGTTGATTAATTAGGCTGCGCTGAAGGCTCAAATGGAACGGTTTGTTCAGAAATTTGCATATTAATCAAATTCTAGTTGATCATTCAAATAATCAAGGCTGTGTGAAATCGGGGATGTAGCAAGAAAACATCAACTATATTTGGTCTGACTTAGCTTCTGCTGTTTGTCCACTGTACTATAATCAGATAGAAAGAGTCAGTCGGCTTATTTGGACTAAATTGCTAATCCAGAGTTTTGCAACAAATATACAGATACATTAACTCAAAGTGGAAAAAAAAGCAAAACCTTTGTGCTGCTGTGCTTTATAAATAAACAAGAATGGGAGAAGTGGGTGGCAGAGAAGAAAAGTGTTGCATCAAGTACTGCATTTTATATATTTTGGATTCTTAAAATTAGAATAAAATTAGAATAATAAAGATTTTTACATATTGCCACAAGGCTGGGTTTTCAGAAGGCTGTTTCAGATCACAGGTGAATGATTTATGGAGGAGAAAGGATAGTTTCAAAAATGTTTTGCAATTATAGTTAAGTGCTGTGACTCATCTAAAAGGTAATCAGAAGTCTGCAGGTAGATAAATTATAAACCATGTAGACCGCTTTACCTGAAAAAAATGTAGGAGTTATTAAATTCAATGATTCATGAAGTGTTTACTTTGGAGCTTTTCTTCAACTAGCGATGGTGGTGGTTGAAGTCTAAAATTAATATAGATTATGTTCCAACAGCATCTACTTATACTATTTAGAATGGATTTTTTTAAGCAGAAACAATGCTGTAAAGAAACCCCTCTACACATTAAAAAAAATCATAAAATCCATTAGCAGCACATGAATATATGTCCCTGAAGGAAAGATGAAGGATAAAGTGAAGAAAATGTTAGATCTGTGGCCTCAGGTGGGAGTTATTTAGCACATGTATTGATGATTTCTGTGTGGTGCACAGAACAAAGCATGAAAAACTACAAGTGGGGGGAAAAAAAGTGAATAAAGTGCATTTTCACTAAAGTCATCTGGAAGCTCATCCAATTCTAAATATCTCATCATTTAATCATATGAGGTCAAAATACATTTGGGTGAACAAAAAGGAAAACAAAAGCAAAACAAACAAACTTACTATCCATACCGTTACATGCCAATTTAAGCCATCCTTTAAAAAAAAGTGTAGCTGATGACAAGCTACAAGCTGCAGCCAGCTCCAGCTTAGCTTCTGAGACAAACAGAGACACCTGCTGGTGTCAACGGGATAGTGACCTGCACTTCACTGAGCAGCAAACCAGCCATGCTGTGTGTAATGTGTCTGTGTGTGTATGAAAGAGTGTGTGTATGAGAGTGGTTGTATATTATAAAGCTGCAACTGAATTATCAAATATGATACATATTTTTAGATTGCTTTATTTGAACGATCAATATCAGGCTGGTGGAACAGTTCGTACAAGACTGGTAATGAAAACATAAAATTAGAGGTGGAATGTAATCGTAATGGTAAACAGTATGTAAAAAGACATAAAGCAAGATTTAAAAGGAAGCAGATATTGAGTATGTAACCTCCATCGTCCTTAAGAAAATTGTGTTGTTTTTTTAAAAATAAAATAAATAACTAATAACATAAAAATAGTAATTTCTTGATTAGATGAGTATGAATTTAATAACTTGATTCCTACATCTTATTGACTCTTTCTCATTTCTCTAAGCCTTTCTTTCAGTGAATATCTCTTATCAGACTTACTAAAGAGCTAATGATGCCATATTGAGGATAATAACAGATTTCTTGTTTTACTTCGTACACTTGCATGAAATCATCCTCATTTCCTGCAGTCTTACTACATCTTCACCTTGTAAAAATCCATCTAATGAGTTTCTACCCTGACATGCTCTTGGAATAATGAATGATATTAATACTACACACGCCTTGCGTGTTGAAAGAATGAGCGTTGATCTTTTAATATTTTCAAAATAGAAATACCTCAGGTATAAGTCATTCTTTCAAATGCATACATAAAGTGAAAATCCACAAGTGTAGCACTCAAGTATAACAAGTATGGTTGTGGGTTAATGAATGGTATTCGTACTAATTGGGCAGGTCAAGCGGTGCTTAAGTAAAAGTCAAGATATGAACCTATGAAAAGTGCTAACTGTCATATTTAAATTGTATAATACTGGATATTTTATGTAGTGTGAACTTGGGTATTTTAGACCACGTGCAATAATTCAACATTGCATGTGAATAACATTAAACCTTTGGTTTCATCAAAAATGTAACAATCACCTCATCCTCATCCTCTCACTACACACAGACTGTATTTCTTGGCCTTTCACAACCAGACATGCTTTCTGTTGTTTTCTTGTTACTATGCTGTAATGACTAGTTTCACGCTACTTTACCACGGCATTTTTCAACTTCTTTATCACCATTTCTTTTTCAGCCTCTCTCTTTTCAGTGTCTGTGATCTCATGTGTATATGACTATTTTCACGTGTACATGTTAGTTAGTGTTTGTATGCACATAAGAACATAATCGAGCACATGTGAACACACATCACATATATAAACACATTTAGAATAATGAAAAATATATTTACTATATATGAAATAAATGAAAATATTAAAATAGTATTAAATACATTAATAATATAAACACATTTATTAAGAGGAACCATTAGAATATCTGATAAACACAACTGTTCTAACATATATAGGTAAGTTCGGCAGTTAGAGTAACTAAAAATGCTTTTTCATAAACATTTAGTTTGTTTTTCAATATGTCAGCATTTTATCTGACATTAGAACTGAGATTATAAATGATTATGTATGTATGTATACACATATATATATATATATATATATATATATATATAGTAAAATTTCACGTGTCAGGCCTGTTACCGTGCAGTTTTATGAACTATATTCAACATCAGGTACTGCCATTGCCCATCTTAGCAATCTCTATATACTCATTATGAACAAATGCTAAACATCAACTCCTGTGGCAAGAGTTCTGAGACAATCAACACTTAAACAGCCCATTGTATCTAACGGTCTAATCTGTTTTTTCTGAGTTGATCATACATAATCGTGTCAGCGTCCCAGTGGCAATTTGATGTTGTCACTGAGAAGGAGTTACGGTAATAAAATAAGTAAGCAATAAATAAGCGTCTATCTAAATGTTTTCCCTCTAAAATATGTGGCCCTCCTTTGGGACACGTTTAATCAATAATTAACCTTTTTTTTTTTAAATTTATTTGAATTCGTCATTATTCAATACTTTGTTTTTTAACTAATTTTACCATATAATTTATTTTTGCTTTGGTTGATAGTCTGTAGGGTTTAGACTTTTTATGTATTTTTTTCTATTAAAGAGGGAAAAACAGCCCCTCGGTGTTCATGGCTCTGTAAAGATGTTTCAGTACTTACCCTTGCTTTCATGTGGGAAGACGGATACCTGGTGGGATCTAAAACTATGCAAAAACTCGTTTACAAACGTTTTAACAAGCTTGCGCATTTTAGCGCAACAATGGCGCTCACCAACATCCTCTCTGTCGCGGATGATACGTCATCAAAGTTGGCGGTATTTTGAAAAGCGAGTAGCGTCTAGTGTTGTGGTCCGTGAAGTAGGGAACTGTTGTTAAACATGGTAAGACTGATCGTCGTCTAAAAAAAACTCTCGTCATTTACACGTGCTTAATATAACGCACGATATTATATAATGTTTACATGCCTTGCTAACGTGTGTTTACGTACATTCAACTTTTCACCTTAGCCTGTAGCTAACAAGCTCTAGAAGAAATTGTACCTACTTGCACCGCTCCAGTTTTTCTTTAGATTAAAACGTACACGAATATGCGTCTTTGTTGTTTACGTGTTCAGGCAGACGGCCGGGCAGCAGCGCAGCTGTCAGAGGCCGCCCAATCTGAGCTGCTGGACATTTGTGAGGAGCAATTTGCGCAGCTGGAAAAGGTACATGTGAATCCAGTGTGTCCAAAAACTTTTTGTCTTACCATACATATTGTTTTGGGGGGATTGGGATAGTATGGAGCCACTGCAACAAGTGGGGTGACCAAGAGGTGGTACAATGTGAGAAATATATTACTGAAGTTGATATGATTTTTTCCCACTTTTATTTTCACACAAATGTTTCTACATAAGATTCAAAAAGTTGATTCTGTTCTTGAAGAAGTCACTTGGATTAGTGATGAAACAGTTCTGCTAAAAACTACATTTTCTTAACTGGTTGACTGAGCATGCATCAAGATATGCAAGTTAAAGTTTTGGCAAAATTTGTTCAGAGTTACTACATTATAATTCAGTACATTTTTCCACTTTCTTGTATAATTAGAAAACTACTATGAATAGAAACTAAATATTTTTTCCATAGTCTTATATGATAGGCCTATGCTCTGTTGTTTAGCTGTTAACACTCTTACCTGTTATTTTTTTTTATCTTAGATTTGGTTCTTTCAGGTAATCATCATTAGGTTTCAGTGTCGATGCATTCAGAGATCTGCAACTTTTCTTGAACCACATTTCTTCTGAGAATCAAAATAGTTGACTAGGCTAGTAAACTAGAACCAACCAAAATCTGACCACATCACATATGTAAATATGTTTTTAAAATGTGTAGATACTTTATCTCTAGCCCCTTGTCACACACTTTGTGATAAATGGGTAAAATGATAAACTGTGTTTGTCTTACAGCTTCAGAATGAGATTATACTGTGTGAGCCAGATTTTTGTGAGAATCCTCAAGAACAGGTGAGATGATTGTTTCCAAATGTTCACTTGTTCATTGCTTTCGCTGCTTTAACCTCCTAAGATCCAACCTCTTTCTCTTTGCTATTTGGGCTGATTGGGACCTGATGAATGTAAAAACAAAGAATTATCTTTTTACCTGATTTTCTCTGCAAGGACCTGATATCCACATATGAGGACGTTCAAATTAAATTTCAATAGGACGGTGGCAATATAATGTCCTCGTAAGTGGACATCAGGCCCTTGTAGAGCAAAATTTAGAATTGTGGTCTAGACAACCGAAAATGTGATGTCCACATATGTGGACGCCAGGTCCTAGGAGGTTAATGTTACAGAAAAAATGTGGAAATCCTTAATTTTAAATATCTGAGAAAATTCATATCTTTTTTAACATGGTTTTTAACATTTGTCAGTTTTTTTTTAATGTGGTAGAAAATAACTGTAAGAAAAAAAAAGTATATACTCCATCACAGACCCGATATGTGAGTAATTCCAGTTTGTTACCTGAATGATGCATAAACATTACAATTTTCACCAGATAAACCATGCTAATCTCCACAGTAATACTCTTGCCTACTTTATTTAGGCTCCAGTAGCTTCTGATTCTCCTAATAGCCTGATGTCCGTGTATTAGGAACAATTAGGAGCTTTTGGCTCGTAGTTGGTATTGTAAATTGGAACTGTGATAAAGTATTGCAAACTCTCTTTTGTTGCGGTTTTGGTCTGAGTTTCAAAATTGTTACACCTCTGGCATTTCTTTACGTGTGTGCTGATTGATTGGATGATGGTTACGTCAGTGGGTTCCTTTGGCCTATCAGCAAATAAAATATCTTAATCAATTGCAGCCATTACATTACAGCATCAAATTTGTCTTTGTACGCGATCATTCAAAGAGGTTTCTTTATTTTCCCAACACAAACAAGAAAATGAACAACAAAAACTAAATAATAGAAAATGCCAACAAAACATTGGATTAATCATCAGCCATACTGCAAATTTCAAGCAGCTACCAGCCCAGAATTTCACAATCTTTGCATCATTAATATTAACATCTTTTACATGTATCATGGTTACAGGACATATGAATTTTGCATAAAATGACTTAATGAAGAGGCCAAGATGGCACTTTTGGTTTCCGTTGATGCTCAAAATTAGCATTAATCATAAACATGTTGTATGTGAAAGGTGTTTACAGAGGCAAGATACGTTACAAAAAGAGCAATTAGTTTTTAATAGTTTGTATAGTCATAAACAGCTCATTAGTGCTATTCAAGCAGTAAAAAAATGTAAACATTGTGAGCATCAGCAGTGGCAACACTAAAAGGAACAGCTGAGTGTGCTTTAAATGGTGAGGTTAGAGACTCCAGCTGGCAATAACATAGCATTTCATGCCTGGTCAAATGCACCCTTGGCTCCATAGTGTAGTAGTTTACACATTTGCTTAACAAGCAAAAAATCCCATGCTTGATCCCAGGAGGAGATGCACATCTCTTTGGAGTTGCGTCAGGATGGGCATCCGGTGTAAAAACCTGCCAGATTAAATATTTGTAGAGCTTCCTGCTGTGCCGACTCATTGTAAATCAGGGAGCAACCAAGAGTAGCTGCTGATAAAGTGAGTTTTGTGTTTGTTTGTTTTGATGTCAGACAGCTTCACTGTGGCTCATCATTGTAATTTCTATTCCTCGTGACTGTTTTTCCTTCTATAGTCAGTAAAAAGACTGATTGCAACAGAAGCTGAGCTGAAGCAGTGGTCGACAGTGGAACCACAATGTAAGTTATCAGTTCTGGTCAACTGGTGATTTCAGGTTTCTAAAAAAAAAAAAAAAGATATAAATCATAAATGTTGTGTACTTTATCTTTTAATACAATTGACCTTTTTTATTTTTCATGCAGTGCTGGCAGAAAATTCTGAGATTTTGCTCGAAGCAGGAAAAGAAGAGGTGTGGTTAAGTTAAACAGTGAACTATTGCTTTTGCTCATTTACATGCATCACTCACTTTATGCAATCTTTACTTTTTCCATAGATGCACAAGCTGTGCTCTGAACTTGAGATGGTTGCTTCCTGTTTTGAAGCCAAAAGAGACAAACTGAAAGAGACTAAGGAACTGTATGTAACCCTTTTGTTACACTGTACATATTACATTATTTACTGTCCTTCTTCTGGTTTTATGGATGCCTTTCAGGATTGGATGAAGGAGACCATCCAGAGACTTTCCCTTTGCTATACTTTGTGTATAGTTGTGAAAATGTGATGCTTGTGTGTTTGTTGTTAGTGAGCTAAAATGGCTGGAGGAGAAGAAACAGGTGCTGGCTGCTGCCAGTGGTCACAGTGAACGACTTCAAATTGAAAAGGAGAAGTTGTCAGAACATACGTGAGTAGGATGGCAGCGTCACACTAAACCAAAAGGGATCAGGTGTTTATTTACACAGAATAGAGCAGAAAACAGAAATGCTTCAAGGGTAATATAAATTAATTCAGTTGAATTAAATTTTATTTATACAGCGCCAAATCACAACAGCAGTCGCCTCAAAGTGCTTTATATTATAAGGTAGACCCTACACTAATACATACAGAAAAAAACCCAACAATCGTATGACCCCCTATGAGCAAGCACTTTGGCGACAGTGAGAAGGAAAAACTCCCTTTTAACAGGAAGAAACCTCCGGCAGAACCAGGCTCGGGGAGGGGCGGGGCCATCTGCTGCAACCGGTTGGGGTGAGAGAAGGAAAACAGGAAAAAAAGGCATGCTGTGGAAGAGAGCCAGAGGTTAATAACAAGTATGATTCATTGCAGAGAGGTCTATTAACACATAGTGAGTGAGAAAGGTGACTGAAAAGGAAATGCTCAATGCATCATGGGAATCTCCCAGCATCCTACGTCTATTGCAGCATAACTAAGAGAGCATTCAGGATCACCTGATCCAGCCCTAACTATATGCTTTAGCAAAAAGGAAAGTTTTAAGCCTAATCTTAAAAGTAGAAAAATAAATCTATAAACTTGTTGATGCATGTGCATGCATTCTTCAGGATACTGCAGGATATCAAGGAAAAAATACAGAAAATGAAGGTCTACCAGGAAAGGCTGATGGAGAGCTTGGCGTACATCCTGGAGAAGCACGTTCCTCTCCCTCAGGAGGATTCCAGTACAAACAAGAAGAAGAAGGTGTAGATTATGGCTTTGCATGTGAAAAGTGCCTTATTATGAATTCATTGCACCTTACAGTCTTTTATCTTAATTTTCAGAACGTTCCTCATGAGATTCATGAAAACTTGATTTCACTCAATGAAATTCTGGAGGTGAGTTTTTTCATACAAAAAAAACGAACTGTTTAACTCGAGTTTTTTTTATGTAATCAAAAAAAATCTCAGTATTTGGCTTTGGACAGGTAGGTGAATGAAACAGGTGATGAGGTTTGATATTGAGGAGAGAAATGTGAAAGGAAAGATGGACCGCATAGAGGCCCCCTGTGTTGGTGTCAGGAGAGAATGTAGCTTGGCAGCATTGGATGGTAGTCTGTATGATGACTTTGGGCATGAAGAAGAGGAAGCGAGTGAAGGGAAGTTGAAGAAGGAAGAATGTTGTGGAGAGTGCAGGAAGAGGTTGAGGCAGGCTGTCAGTGGTACGGAAGTGTTGCCAGATGGCTGGCAAAGTAGAGCTAATGTTCTGGGGGAAACTGCCCAAAGGGTATCCTCTGGACAGAAGAAAAAGGACAAGGACACTTGGTTTTGGAAGGAGGAAGTAAAAAAAATCTGTTCAAATGCAGAGGTTAGCAAAGAAAAAGTGGGATAGTCTGGGAGATGAAGAAAATGGATGAGTGCTGGGAGGTTAGCAATGAGAGAAGTGGCAAAGTACAAGGCTTGAGTTATATGTGAGGCTGGACACTAAGAAAGGTGAAAATGACTTGTATGAAGCATGTGATGTGATATGTAAGACGTTATCACAGAAATGGAAATGTGCTAACAAGTGAAGAGAGTGTGGTGAGCGCCTGAAGGAGCTCATGAATGAAGAAAATGAGAAAACACAATCCTGAAGAGTAAGAGGATCCCTGAGGAATGAAGTACAGATTTTCAAGTACAAGGGTGATGTGCATCTCTGTAGCAATTATAGAGGGATAAAGTTGATGAGGCATACCTTGAAGATATGGGAAAGTGTTTTCGAAACTAGGTTGAGAAGAGAGGAGATGATTGGTGAGCAGCAGCATGGCTCCTTGCCCAGACATAGCACTACAGAGTCAATGTTTGCTTTTATAGTATTAATGGAGAAATATTGAAGGTCGAAAGGAGTTGTACTGTGTGTTTGTATATCTACAAACAGGGTATGATAGGGTGCCAAGAGAGGAAGTGTGGTACAGCATGAGGAAGTCATGTGAGGCTGGTGCCAGACATGTACGATAACAGCCAGACCTTGGTGAGGTGTGCGGTAGGAGTGGAAGATGAGTTCAAGGTGGGGTGAATTACATTAGGGAATGGAGTAGTAAAACATTGATCAGGAAAAAAACCCTAAATTTTCATCCCAATATTTGAAATACTTCTGTTTTGAAGATAGCTTCACACATAGTGTTTCCTTTTTTTCACATCATTCACTGACACTTTTGTATGTGACTGAAAAGTATCCTAGATATTGAGATAAATAATAGATTTTGCTGAAGATAATTTAATTATCTCTGATAAACCCCCCCAGTTATCAACCTCTAGGAAAGAGCTGGCACTCCACCAACAGATATTTGACCTATTATAGAATAAATATGTGTTTAATTATTAACAGCTGCATATTTCTTATGTCGACAAGTCACATATAAATTAGCCCTACGTTTGTTGGCTGTGGTGGAACTGGAAATTATAAAAACCCATTGTTAATGTTACATTTTCTATAGAGATGCTGTTTAAGGCCCTATTTTAACCACACAAGTGCAAAGAAAGCAGCAGGTCTGACGCATGTGGACTGTGTGGGTGTGTCATGTTGCTTTTGTTTATCAAAGTAAAAGGACAAAAAGGCTGACGTAAGTGCTATAAAAGCGAGAGTGTAGTGATTAATCGATTCACAGTAATGATCACCCATGGCAGCAAAAGCTGATGTGTACCAAAAGGCATGATATCAACTTAACCTTTAGACCTGAGGGCAGCTTTTATGATTTTTTTTTTTTTTTTTTTTTTTTTTTTTAACTTGTTCTGTGATTGAATGTTTCTGTTCTTGATAATCATGTAAATATCCTATATTTTTGTTAGTGGCCATCACCTATTCCTTCAATAAGTAAAGGAAGTAAAGGCAAAATAAAACTCTAAACTTATAAAACTGTTTAAACTTGTACCTTTACTGCAAATATGCTTCAGCCTGGTCTTCATCTCCCTTTTTATAAACCTGCAGATTCTCATGAACAAGGCTCTGAACACACCACACGACCCCTATGTGGCGATAGATGACACATTCTGGCCACCGTATGTAGAAATGCTGCTCCGTTATGGAATTGCAGTGAGACACCATGAGAATAACTTTAAGCTCCGCTTGGAAACCTTTTTCTGAAGCACTGGTGCATTAAAAATCTAAAGCACTGTGCTGAAACTGAGTCTGCTTGTGCAGGGAAACCATTATGCATGTTTTTGTAAGCTAGTAGGAAGTCCATGGTGGAGAAACAGTGATGCTAGGGTGTTCCTGAATTTACTAAATGCATGTGTAACATTTCTATGTAGATACTTTTTTATGGTTGTCTATTTAGACTTCTTAAATACTGTTTAGTTAAAATGTCTTGTAAGCGCACCTATTTTTCTAGTTCCATTTTTACATATTCAAATGTTATTCAAATGTATGAGTGTTTTATCCAAAGTATGTGTTTCTAGAAATCCCATGTGTATGTCTGTTTTTCATGAGAATTCATATTTATCAGCATAAATTTAAATTAATCTTAATTTTGGTTTCATTTAACTGTTTTCTATTATGTTTGAAAATTAGGAAAATATGTTCAGTAATGGTGTGTGTGTGTGTGTGTGTGTGTGTGTGTGTGTGTGTGTGTGTGTGTGTGTGTGTGTGTGTGTGTGTGTGTGTGTGTGTGTTTATACATTTTCTTGTCCATGTTTAATAAATTTGGAAACTTTAGATGTGGTGTTGCTATGTAATTATTGTTCCGAAGAAATTATCTCTGGGTATCTTCATACTGTTGTACGAAAACAACTAGCATAATGTAAATGTTTTAGTGAGGTGATCATTTAATCATGTTTAAAACTATGTTTGTACTTACAAACAATGTACAGAAAATAAAATACGAATTGACAAAGTGAAATCGTGCAGATATTCCACACAATACAGGGAGTGCAGAATTATTAGGCAAATGAGTATTTTGTCCACATCATCCTCTTCATGCATGTTGTCTTACTCCAAGCTGTATAGGCTCGAAAGCCTACTACCAGTTAAGCATATTAGGTGATGTGCATCTTTGTAATGAGAAGGGGTGTGGTCTAATGACATCAACACCCTATATCAGGTGTGCATAATTATTAGGCAACGTCCTTTCCTTTGGCAAAATGGGTCAAATAAGGACTTGACAGGCTCAGAAAAGTCAAAAATAGTGAGATATCTTGCAGAGGGATGCAGCAGTCTCAAAATTGCAAAGCTTCTGAAGCGTGATCATCGAACAATCAAGCGTTTCATTCAAAATAGTCAACAGGGTCGCAAGAAGCGTGTGGAAAAACCAAGACGCAAAATAACTGCCCATGAACTGAGAAAAGTCAAGCGTGCAGCTGCCAAGATGCCACTTGCCACCAGTTTGGCCATATTTCAGAGCTGCAACATCACTGGAGTGCCCAAAAGCACAAGGTGTGCAATACTCAGAGACATGGCCAAGGTAAGAAAGGCTGAAAGACGACCACCACTGAACAAGACACACAAGCTGAAACGTCAAGACTGGGCCAAGAAATATCTCAAGACTGGTTTTTCTAAGGTTTTATGGACTGATGAAATGAGAGTGAGTCTTGATGGGCCAGATGGATGGGCCCGTGGCTGGATTGGTAAAGGGCAGAGAGCTCCAGTCCGACTCAGACGCCAGCAAGGTGGAGGTGGAGTACTGGTTTGGGCTGGTATCATCAAAGATGAGCTTGTGGGGCCTTTTCGGGTTGAGGATGGAGTCAAGCTCAACTCCCAGTCCTACTGCCAGTTTCTGGAAGACACCTTCTTCAAGCAGTGGTACAGGAAGAAGTCTGCATCCTTCAAGAAAAACATGATTTTCATGCAGGACAATGCTCCATCACACACGTCCAAGTACTCCACAGCGTGGCTGGCAAGAAAGGGTATAAAAGAAGAAAAACTAATGACATGGCCACCTTGTTCACCTGATCTGAACTCCATTGAAAACCTGTGGTCCATCATCAAATGTGAGATTTACAAGGAGGGAAAACAGTACACCTCTCTGAACAGTGTCTGGGAGGCTGTGGTTGCTGCTGCACGCAATGTTGATGGTGAACAGATCAAAACACTGACAGAATCCATGGATGGCAGGCTTTTGAGTGTCCTTGCAAAGAAAAGTGGCTATATTGGTCGCTGATTTGTTTTTGTTTTGTTTTTGAATGTCAGAAATGTATATTTGTGAATGTGGAGATGTTATATTGGTGTCACTGGTAAAAATAAATAATTGAAATGGGTATATATTTGTTTTTTGTTAAGTTGCCTAATAAGTATGCACAGTAATAGTCACCTGCACACACAGATATCCCCCTAAAATAGCTAAAACTAAAAACAAACTAAAAACTACTTCCAAAAACATTCAGCTTTGATATTAATGAGTTCTTTGGGTTCATTGGGAACATGGTTGTTGTTCAATAATAAAATTATTCCTCAAAAATACAACTTGCCTAATAATTCTGCACTCCCTGTATATGCAATGATCGATGGTTTCAGCTACCAAGTACTTAAAATACTTAGACGGTTTTTTGTGTTTATTTTCTTTAATTGCAGAGATTTGTTTAGGGCCTTGCTTTTAAGGCTAAGCTTCCAGTTTCTTGGCGGAAATGTTAAAATTATTTCGTCAGAAATGTTTTGCGTCATTCAACGTCACGCCTCCCATCCAATCCAGTGAGGCCGCCGCGTCAGCTATAGAATACCTGTGGGCGGAGAAGCGATTCCGGTTCCGGGTGTTTTCATATCCCAGTCGGAGGCGATCATACCTCTGATTATGCTATTTTATCGGAAACTTTTCTCGATTGACCACTGAATAAATTAGAATTCTTTTAATTAAGATTGCCCGATCAAAGCCGACAGCATGGCGACACGCTCGGAGAGAGAGAAGGCCCAAAAACTCAACGAACAGCACCAGGCCATCCTGTCCAAAATGCTGAGAGAGGAAGACAACAAGTACTGCGCCGACTGCGAGGCGAAAGGTGTGGTGTTCGTTTTGTCGGCGATTTTATTGTTTAACTGTACAAAGTTAGCAGTTTCACTCAGAATCAAACAGTAACGGTAACTAACAGTATAACATCCGCGCTTCTTAGCTTAGCTTAGCTAACTGGCCCAAGCTAGTCACCTGACATTCTTCCCTTTAAGCTAAACTAAGTGGTTAACCAGCATGCTAACTTCTCTAAAGCTACATAAGCTCCCCACAGGGCTTCTCCCTCGTCGCCGTATGCTTAGTTACCGGGATTTGCAAGCGGTAAACAAACTGTGTCAGGTCTTTCTAAGAAACTTCAGCCAACTTTTTTTTTAATTAGATCATTGACAAAGAATGTAGAACTTGCATCCTACGTTTCAAGTCACAACAAAGACTAGAATGTTTGAGTGTTTCTTCCGGCGTTTTTGTATCTTCACCTCCCAAACTGGGTTTAACTGTCATTAACAGGTCCAAGATGGGCATCCTGGAATCTGGGGGTATTTATCTGCATCCGATGTGCTGGCATCCACAGGAACCTGGGAGTGCACATATCCAGAGTGAAATCAGTCAACCTGGACCAATGGACAACAGAACAAATCCAGGTACTGATTTCTTGTTTTTCCACTTTTCCTGTGTGCATTGCTGAACTGACCTACCGGGCAGTAGCCCTGGGGGCTGAGAGGTCAAGGGACTCTGGGTCTAAGTCCCTCTGGACTGATTTGCTTACTGGCACAACATGAATACAAAAAATGCAAAACAGCTTAAAGGTGTACCATAACTTCTCTACACTGAAAATAAATAAAGCAGAAAATGTAAATGAACACAAGAACTGAATGCATTTCTCCTTTTTTAAATGTGACATTTAAATGTCTTTGCCAAGTATTCCGCTATTGGCTCTCTAATCCTTTTTTATGTACAGTAAGCATAAATATGGTTAGAAACTGTGAAATGTTTTTTTTGATTGGGCATATGTGTTCTCCACTAAATGTAACCTTCCTTGATGGTTCAGAGCTGTTACAATATTGCTGATTTTTCATTTGCACTTCAGGAAACTTGGCCAGACACAAAAACAGGAAATTCTGTTCAGTGGCTAAAGACATAATTTCTTGTCCGTAATGTGGGTCAAGCTTTAATTTTCATTATGCACTGTCATCAGGACTATCAATACCCTTCATTTATGTCATTTAGAATTTACTTTAATAACCACTTTTTAAACTGCAAATTACTGTACAAGTGAACTTGCTGTCATACTAACAACTAGTTGACATTTTAATGACAGCTTCAAAATATCCAGGCTTGTGTTAAATACTTAATTGCCAGGAATATTGAAGAAATATTGGTGTCAAACCTCAGTCAATGACTAAAACCAAAACTGATTGCAGTATTTTTAACCTTAACAATATAAACTATTCAGTCAAACTGCATAAGTTGGCTTATCACCTGGGGGGCTATTTTCTCATATCTGAAAAGTGCCACATAAGGTATTGTACACCCATTTTTATCTGTTGTGCCATATTTGTTATGAGCGAACTTATCATGTGTTTAGTCAATTGATTGCCCCAATGAAACACTGTATCCTAACATTATCCATTTTGTTTACATCTTTGTCTTCTCTTCAGAGTATACAGGACATGGGTAATACCAAGGCCAGGCGGCTTTATGAGGCCAACCTTCCAGATAGCTTTAGAAGACCTCAAACAGACCAGTATCCTTCGCTTAGAGTAAATCCACAAATGTAACAAAAAAGTGCCATGCAGCATATGTTTAACCGTTTTTTCCCTTTTCTTGGAGTTACATTTTTCTCTTAACCCTGACCTCAGAGCAGTGGAATTCTTCATCAGGGATAAATATGAGAAGAAGAAATACTACAGCAAGAATGTGACCAATGGCACCAGTGTATGTATCAACTAAACATTTCATGAAATTATTCATTTATTGTACTATTTTCTAAGTTTAGTCTGTTCTTGGAGCAAATGTAACCCACATAATTTCCTTAGTTAATAATAAAGTATTCCGATTCTGATCTAGATCTTCATAATGTTTTGTACTCACTCATTCTTCTTTCTTTTATTCTTTTTTTATCAGCCAAAAGATGGTAAGAAAGAAAGGGAGCCCGATAGAGGAAGCAAGGTGTCATCTTACACCAAGGTAAGTCTCGCATGTATTCCAGTAATAATAAACCTGTCTCAATATGCCCTTTAGCATTGTTTTCTTATCCACACTAAGTTTGTTCTGCTTTTGAATTTTACAACCCTTTCATTTTTTTTAAAGAGTGAAGAGTCCAAGCCAGTTCCCAAAATCAGCCCTGCTAAGACTGCAGAACCCTCTGTGAACCTACTAGGCCTTGGTGAGTGTGAAAATGATTCAAGTTTAGCACCACCGCCAGAGGACATCCTTATTGGGGGATTTAGTGAGAGTAGAATGTGCTGTGGGAAAGTTCTGACTAATATATTGTGTACAGAATTAGGATAATTAATATGTCTGAGTTTATTTGTTTTTATTTTTAAGTATAGATAAGTTTCCAAGGTGATATCTGGATGTAGTACATGACATCTAGCAATCAAAATACACTGTAATTTACACTGTAAAATCACTGTTTATGTGATGGTGATTACCTCTACACTTTGCTCAGCTCTGCATCTTGATGCTGTGGTGTTACCTGAGATTGTTTACTTTTTGGTTCAGCGTTAAAGATTGTCTCCACCCTTAGCTGTGCTATCTTCTCGTTTCAAACATGTGGCTCTGCATGTGTTTACCAAACAATGGAGGAGAGAGAAAGTACCATATTTAAAGGGTTTGGTTGCGTCAACTATCAGCATATCTGTAACACAGCAACTAAACCATCTCACTTGTAAATGATAGATAGCAACACCATTTGGTCTTCTCCGCTGTCTGTATCAACATTGCGCTGACGTCTTTTCAACACGCTGCTGTTACTTGTGGCTGTGATGTTATTTCTGTTGCTTTCAATTTAAAAAACCACTGCAAGGTTTTTGAGTTGAAAAGAGGAAGTGCTTCAGCTGCTGCAGTAGACATGTAACTTCTTGTTTCTACTTTAAATCCTGATGTTTATCTAGAGTATAACTTTTGTTGGATCAGTATTAAGTAAGTGTAGCAGGAAAGAAAGAAGAAGGGGCAACACTGGATTGCACAACATAGATATCTCTGCCATCCTTGCACCAAGTATAGGTTTTCTTTTGGCTTGATTGCTAGATCACTTAAAGTAGGTCTTTTAGTACATGCAAGGTTTTCTGGCATGGATAGATTTTAGCAACTTCTTCCAAAGCGTTATTAACTAAGGCACTTTTTTTTTCTTTTGTAGAATTTTTTTTCATTTATTAATGCATTTTTGACAACTTTGATTTCTCAAATGGTCAGAAATAAAGGAGAATGCATAAACACAAACATGTTTCCTTTACAGTATGAGGACAAGCTCTGTTTGCATAAATAGTCACTCCCCAAAAGCTCGTTCTGAGCCAAGAGGAACTCTGATGTGAATGGAAATGGAAGTTATGTATATTTTTCTGTCTTAATGTTCAGCTGTTTTGTTTGAACAGTGTGCGCCTTTGTCATCAAATTGTGATATCTTCACATTAGTTCTTGCTTTTAAATTTCTGTACTTTATTTTTTTCAGCATTATAGCTATGATCGGTTTTTGGTTCATAGGAATAATTCATTTTATTAAAGAGGCTTCCTTTATTTACAGTTAAAAGAAGATGCTGTTGTGTTTTTGACTGGCTTAAGGGTTGCTTGCATTATTTGGATATCATGTTTACTGTTATTTTTCTTCTGTGGCTAGTGAGCTAAATGGGCTAAGCTGATTAATTTTTTATTGCGCTAGCTGTTGTTCTCACTGCGTGGGCAGCTTTGTAGCTGTGGGAGGTTTTTACAGTTGAATATTTAAAAAAGAAAAGAAAACATTTTATGAAAGCAGTTCTGTTCACTTTTAACACCCTTTCTATGTCAATTAGCCTGTTCTATAAGGATTATATTCCTGAACTTTAAATAAAGATCTTTTAATTAATGCAGACCACAATCAGGAAATGGTCAGTGGGTAGTGGGAACTATTATTTCCTGATGTATTTTTTTTAAGTTCCACCTGTAAAACAAATTTTTCCTTCTTTCTGTCACAGACGCACCAGCAGCTGCATCAGCTAACAACGGTAGCACAAGCACAAGCCAGAATAATGACCTGGATATATTCGGCCCCATGGTCTCCAATCCCCTGCCCTCATCCACATCCACAGCTCAGTTTTCTCAGGTAAAATTGAGAAAGCATTTCCCAGTTCAGATTTAAATCCAAATTCCGATTATTGCTCAGCAGGGCTTAACAGTCACTGTTGCCTGGTTGTAAAATTGAAATTAAATGTGCAGTAAAAAATAAAAAGGCAAATGATAACCATCAGCGTCAATAGCCCGCATGACAGTATCACCAGTGCTGAGAGACAGTGAGTTTAAATGAAAGAGAGGCAGAAACACACTTCAGAATATGAATGCAGTAAATCAGGCACTCTTGACTTAACATTGAAATGGGGCTTAATGCAGTGTTTACTTTTATTATCACTGCATTCATTAATTTTGATTAATCAAAGAATTTATCAGTTAGGTATAAAATTTAAATATATTAATACTTAGTCAATTTAATCAATAATTCTCTTTTATTACCTATATTATAGAGATAAAGCCTTCAGGGGGTGTCGGCTACTAACATCTCACTAATAGATCACAGCTGAATCAGAGTAATCATGCAGGATAGGCCCATTTTGTATTTATGATCTACATTTATACATAGCTAAAAGAGGCCCCCCAACAAGACTGCCCAAACAGTACTGTTATTGAAGGATCTACTGCTGTTTGTTAATGGTAGTTGTCTGCTAATTTGTAAATTTTGTTTAGTTGCGTTTGTACAGCACACAATAAAACCGTGTGAGCCATAGATTTGTCACAAAAATGGGTGCTTTTTTTGTCATCGGACTTTAAATCTTCTAAACATCTCAATCTCTTTCCTGCCTCCAGGTGAGCTCCAATAACTCGGCAAGCACTCCGACACAAGCTCCAGCACCTGGAGTGTCAGGAGGAGTAGCCAACTCAGGGTCATTACAGGGAGACCTCGACCTGTTTAGTGAGAGCAGTAGCACCACTAAAGCTGATGACGCAGCCAAGAAGCCCCTGTCCAAGGACTCCATCTTGTCTCTGTATGGGACTAACAGCATGTCCCAGCAGCCCCCCACCGGTAAGGATTTACACACAAACTGAAATAACACCAGTGCCATATTGTAAATTCAACCCTGTTACGAAGAAAAATCTATTTTATGTAGAAACAGTCATGCTTAAAACTTTAACCACAACTCTTTTTGACCTATGAGTCCTTTTAGTTTTTATTGGATTAATTAGTCTACATTGACAGCTTTCGTTTTGTCACCTAATAGATGCAATTCTTTCCCTGCCATTGATGAGCTAGAAGATGCAGAAACCCTGGATTCTTATTTGTTATTTAAATGCAATGCAGTATTTTAAGGTCATTGAGCCACTAAATTGAAAATAAACTGGTTCTTATTTTTTTGTAAACTGCCTCCTTTTCCCTGCAGTACCTTAGCAACACACCAGAGGGCCACAGCCCACACTTTGGGAACCACTGCCCTTGACTAATACTTTGCTTGTTAAAGTAATGCAAATGTGGTGACATCACATGATCCACAAGGAACAAGTAGATACCTGTATTTTGCAGCTCAGTCTCACGGAGCTTTGCTGACTTATTTTCCTGCTTAACTAACAGACTCCTTAAAACACACAAGCAAGTTTTCAAAACAGACCCATACCTCAAAAACTAACTTGTTTTTTTTATGTTCTTGCCTCCTCTCAGCTGGCATGTTCATGGGCCCCTCTCAGATGCAGTTTCCTGTCCAGGCAGCAGCTGGTTACCAGGCCTTCCCTGGTATGGGTACAGCCATGCCACCCACTACTGTCATGGGTGCCATGATGGCTCAGAGCGGTGCACCCATGATGGGGCCCAGTCCAGGAATGATGGTTGGGATGACGATGCCTAATGGCTTCATGGGGAACGCGCAAGCCACCGGTATGATGGGCATGGCCCCCAGAATGATGGGACCACAGGGTGGTGCAATGCCTACAGGCATGATGCCTGCTCAGGGCATGTATGCCATCCAGCCTGGCCAGCAGGCTCAGTGGAACATGGGTCAGGTAAGGAAATAGCTTCGCTTTACTGCAGCATTGTGTGAGGTTATTTAACAAGAGACCTCATGTTAAGACTTGTGCTACTGGTTTCAAGTATGTCACAGTCACAGGAGACTTTTTTTTCTCAAATGTGACCACACCCAGAAGAGTTGGTGCATTGCACAATAGTCCATTGTGAAGCCCTCTACTGTACACTTTGTAGAGATGGAGCATCCAGTATTCACTAGATGGCAGCACAAGCATGCAGCAGATTTGTAACTATGCACTAAATCCCTAATATATACTGTAAGTAGTTTAATTGTAAGTGTGGACACTCAAATTGAAGATGAACTTAAAGCAATCTGTACACATGCTATAAAAATTGCATGCTGTCTGTACACAATTATTTCCCATAATGCAGTGTACGCAGAAATTGTAGGAGCTGCTCACAGCTGTAAAGACTAATCTATTATTAGCATAAAACATTACATTATTTAGAGTTTTATTACAGTTAGCACGCAGGGTGGAATTGGGACACAGTCAGAACTTCAGTAATGAACTACTAGCGGGTGGATGGGTAGTAGTATAATGTTGTCCCAGTTAATCTTCAGTGATTATTTCTAATCCAGGCAAGGTATGGTAATAAGTCAGATGTAGGTGATCCTGCTCTAGTGTTACTCACACTAACCTCTGTAACATCCCCAGGTGAACCAGCAGATGTCAGGGCTGACTCTGAATGGTGCGGGTGGTCAGATGGCCTTTGGTCAACCTCCGTCAGCTATGGGCGGGTGGGCTCCCACTGGTTCTGGCCAGACTCTGAGCACACAGCTATGGAAGTGAGCCTTCATGCAGGTCGGTGGTTGGGCAGAGTAAAAGTCGAGGTTGCAGGATGTGCTTCTCCGTACCTCACTATGAACTGATGCCCATTTCGATCACAGACCAGCCTTCAGAACATGAAAATTGTATCTCTTTTTTTTTTCTCTCCTTCTCCCTTTTCTGTCTCTCTTTCTCTCTATTGTGTGAGTGAATTGGGAGTCATACAGGATTACAGCCTGGCAGTTTCTGCCTGTCGTATGGTTTTTGATCATAACTTTTATTTTCCTTTTTTGGAAAAAATGACAAGAAAACAACAGTCCCATCATCAACATCGACATATCAGAAAAGCTGCAGGACCAGTTAAACAAGCTTTTATTGTATCACTGTATCATTATAAGATTATAGAACATTTAAATGAATAGTATTTAAAGGGAGAAGGGTATGACTATGAGGTCAGTTGACACTGCTCCCAGATGTACAGCGCTGTATAACCTTCTTTTAAAGTACTTGGTGGTTCCCCTATAAAATTAAAGTGATAATAAATAATTTCCTTTTACGTGTGTTCTGTAAAACAGATGTCAAAGTTTTTTTTTATGTCTCAAATTGGTGAAATGTAATTGTTGCAGGGACACACCCACTTTTATTTCTCTCATTTGTCTAACATTCGATCTAGTTCTGCTGTGGCCCTAAAAATAAACACAGTGAACTTAATAATCTTCACAACATGTACCCTGGATGCATTCTTGTTAGCGGACTCACACAAAGCATTTTGGCCTTGTACATAGATGAAGCACGAGACTCCCTCTTCACAAATCCACTAGTCTGCATTCCTATTGTGCTTCTCGATCCTGGGACAAGCATTCAGGCCCAAAGTTCATAAAATCATGAACTAAACTGAAGTTCCTGATTTGATGTGTTTTTGTTACTTAGTCCTTACAATTTTAGGACACAGGTTACATTTATGAATTGTTTTCATGGAGGCAGTTGTTCAAAAAGCGTTGGTTTTTCACACTTGGGTGGGGTTACTGATTACATGCAAACTATTCCTGAGACCAACTGAACCACACCCAGAGCCACCCCTTCAAGCGGAAGAGTCACACGGGAAGAGAACATTGTCGCTGTGAAATACACATTTTTATCATCAAGATGGAATGAAAAATAGACGGTGGGTACTTTGCAAACCAAGAACATCCCCACGTGAGGTGGTTATAATTCAGAACCAGTAATGTACACTTCCATCTTCTTACTGAAGCAATACTTATTGAATATTCAAACTTGGCACAATCAGTTTTCTCATGAGTTGCTATGACCACGAGTCACTTGAACTCATGGTCACTGTGTCTTGATTCTAATTTTTAATAACCATAATTCAATATTTCAAAACCATGACAAAATATCCCACAAATATCTAATTGGATGAACTAATTATATCCAAAAGGTCATGTATCACAGCTTGACATCACATTGCTCTGCAAAAACATCTTTCGTAACATTATCCAGAACCTGAAATTGGGAATAGGATAGAAGGAATTTACCATATTTTACATTTGAAGTCATGATACTACCTACCTACACACGAGTTAACTCGAATTTTACTGCTTGGTAGAGACATGTAGCCTCTGGTTGCTATTCTAATTCCCAACATTGAGAGTATCTGACATTTAGCACAGCACAGCTCTCTAAAAGAGTATGTTGCTGCTGTCCTCTAGATGACAGTGTTGAGACAGTGGAAAGTTTTAGCTGGACAGAAGTATTTCACAGCGACTTAAAAAAAAATGGGATTTAAGACCCAAACTACACTGCACCATAGTGCGGACCGAGAGTCCCTGTGGGCTGTGAACCAAAGGCGTTTTTCTGCTGTGAGTCACTCCTCCTCTTGTAGAGCAGAGTGGAAGAGGTTCGCTGGACTGTGGTTACATTATTTCAGTAACTTGTTCTCTGTGCACTGCTAGTAATGCCAACGCATTGTAGCCCTTCACTTGAGCTAGAGGCTTTTATTTAACAATAGAGCTCTGTATAGCAGCACAATGAATCTAAACCAACACAAAGCATCTTCAAGTAAGTCAAGTTAGAGCTTGTCTCCTGAACTTTGATGGATATTCATTTCAGCAACACAATGTAGATGTGACTATGCCATGCTCACTGTATTACTGTTATAAAGTTTAAGTTAGGTGCATGAGAGCAAGTCTCTCAGTAAAGAAGCAACTTCTTACTTACCAAAGTGTGGCGGTAACAAGCACCTGGTGGCAGTGTAACATTAATCTTTGTAATAGAAGGCCAAGTTATATGATAAGTCTTTGCCCCAAATCTCCTGTCTTACTGATAAGCTATGTGCTTACTATTCTGCGGATATACGCTCATGGTGTAATGTGTATTTACGTATTTGATTTTATTTACTTGGTAACTTGCTGAGTTTTCTCCCTTCCTAACATTGCTTGTGCAGTATTACATACAGTATATAAAGTTTTTTATATAGCTGGTGCAGTGAATGCTCTTTTGTTGAAGTTAATTTGTGGGCCTTGCAGGAGCTGGAAAATCATAGTCAGACTATGTGTTTACAGCCAGTAGGGAAAATATGCTTCAGTCTGCCTCAGAGTAGTTTTGATCAAGTGGTTTTTGTCTTTTTCATCCGGTAGTTATTCCGAGTTTTGTGTTTGTTAAATGGTATTTTAATTGTGTTCTTTTCAGTACACAAGACATGTCTTTTGTTTCTCCACCTATTGCATGCTAGGATGTGTTCCTCTACACATCCACCCAGCTTATGGGAAACTTTTAAAAATGGATGTGGTTTGAAAAATCAGTTTTACAGTCATTGGAGAAAAATGCTACAGGATCAAAGCTATTCTTTGGGATAAGCTCCCTCTTTCATAGTAGTAAACATTGCCTAAATAGATGCATACTGGTCTTCACACTGTGGCTTATCAAACCAGCTCTACCTGTTAAACAGCCACCATTCAGTTAAGTCGGAAGGATATGTGTCCCTGAAAGGTTCAGTGGTGAGAATGTGCTGAAAGCGAATACTCTGCTTGCACAGGATGATCAAAACACTTACAGAGGCTTGAAAAATAACATGCAGCTCATGCTTGGCAGGGCTTGAAAGCCCCTTGAATTTGTTTGGCCTTGTTCCACTCTATCTCTCAACTGTTTCTGCGCCCTGCTGCAACTCCAACCCAGTTTGAAAACTTTCACAGTAAGGTCTGATGCCATGAAGTGTTTGAGACCTTTAGCAAAGAGGTTAGGCATTCCTCTCAGCTTGTATGGCAAACTGTACAATGCTCCAGAATAGAGTCCGCCATCCGAGTGAAGAATGTTCCGGCTTTCACCAGCCCCTTAATGGACTTTTTGACCCTGAACCATTAACAGTGCTGCCAATTAGTACATCAGGCTGTTTCAGACATCTTTAATACTTAACTAAACATTTTTCTGATAGGAAAGGTTAATGTACTTTAGTTAAATTCCACATTGATATACAGCAGGCCTAGTGAAGTGTTGAATAAACTCTGCTTTCTTAGTATAATCTTGTTATCAATTGGGTCAAGAAGTAGTTTTGAAAGGTGCAGTAAAGCTTCTGTACTACGTCTGTGCTAAATGCCTGCTAGCAGCCAGCTAACTTAGCTAAGCACAAAGACTGGAAACTGCTAGCCTGCCCAGTCAGGAAGAAAGCAAAGTGTTTTGTCCAGTGTGATGAATTGCTGTTGACTGTGGAAATTCAAAACTGTGCCAATAGATAAGCTGTTATTAAAAAAAAAGTATGACTACAACTAAAGGTTACTGTTGCAGTTTATGTTAAATGTTACATGCAAGGTATTGTGTGAAGGTTTCTTGTATGGATTAAGACACTAATCGTGATAACGCTGTTCTACCTTCTAGCTAATGTATGATGAAGGGTAGGTTACCGCCTGGATGGGGCACATCTGACTATGAAGCCAAGAGACACTTCATGCTCATACTTTGATGTGTTACTCATGAAGTAGGCCTGCAGTAAACAACTTTCTTTATGATCCTATTTTTGTTTTTTTATCCTAATAGGGACCAGCATGGACTTCTTTTTAAAACCACAATAATATTTCCCTTGTAGCAAGTAGAAAACATACGGGTTTAAGATGCTTCCAGATGTCTTCACTTTTCCCTTGAATTAACTTGAATGTTCATCTTTATAGTCTGTGATTCAGCGGATGGCGAAATTAGCTTAGCCTGGCACTCAGCACCACCTAAAAGCTGGGATGTCATTTTCTGTCTAAGTTAAATATTATACCAGATAAGTTGTTAAAACAAGTGGTGAACACAGCCAGAGATTAGTGATACTATTGCAGGGGATGAAACCACTGTATGATGTGGAAAGGTTTCTTTTACACAAAGACCAAATCCACTAAAGTATTCAGCCAATGCTGACTTTAACAATCAGTTCATTATTAGTTTGATTGAGCAGAATTTCTGTTATATGCCAAGTGTCTTCCTCTTTCACTCTACAAGCCCCAGGCTAGCCTTGAATGGCAAGCAGCCACAACAGTGGGAAATACAGAAATCCTGTTTGCAACTTGGCAGCGCTTTTTATGGGGTTCCTTTATGCAGCCACGTGCAGACAGTTATTAACCTGTTCATGCTGCACATGACATGACAGCTATTTGTTGTAACATTCATTATAAGGTGAGGCTCCTCTACAAATTAAACCAAATTGCTTAAACACTTCCTCTTCCAGTTATGTGGGAAAGTCTGGTTTATAAATCATTCATAAAATTGCAGTGATAATATATAATGTTTGGTCCTCTGTTATAAAGTAATTGATTGTAAAGATTTCGGTCAATGTCATGGCCCACTTGTCCCAGATAATGGAGGAAACTTATATAGACTGAGGGTGATTAAAATTTTTGCAATTCAGCCTACAGCCTCTAGGATGGTACATCCATACATGCCATTTCCAAAAGGCAAGGCAAGTTTATTTGTATAGTACAATTCAACAACAAGGTGATTCAAAGTGCTTTACAGAGACATTAGAAACAAAAACAAATAAAAAGCATGATTTAAAATTGATTAAAACAAACAAACAAACTAACTAACTAATTAACAAACAAACAAACAAAACAGTATATAAAATCAAAACAGATAAAATCAGAACAGTAGATAAAATCAGTAGTTAAATGTAAGTTTTGAAATTTAAGCTTAAAAGTGTGGATTTGGTGCTTTATTCAAATGCAGCTGAGAATAGGTGAGTCTTCAAACTGGATTTAAATAAACTGAGTGTTTCAGCTGATCTGAGGCTTTCTGGGAGTTTGTTCCAGATATAAGAAGCATAAAAGCTGAATGCAGCTTCTCCGTGTCTGGTTCTGACTCTGGGAACTGATAAAAGACCGGATCCAGATGACCTGAGGGATCTGGATGGTTCATACTGGGTCAGGAGGTCACTGATGTATTTTGGTCCTAAACCATTCAGAGCTTTATAGACCAGCATCAGAACTTTAAAGTCGATCCTCTGACAGACAGGCAGCCAGTGTAAAGACCTCAGAGCTGGACTGATGTGGTCCACTTTTTTGGTCTTAGTGAGGACTCGAGCAGCAGAGTTCTGAATGAGCTGTAGTTGTCTGACTGATTTTTTAGGTAGACCTGTAAAGATGCTGTTACAGTAATCAAGCCTACTAAAGATGAATGCATGGACTAGTTTTTCCAGGTCCTGTTGAGACATCAGATCTTTTATCCTTGAAATATTCTTGAGGTGATAGTAAGCTGATTTTGTTATTGTCTTAATGTGTTTTTCTAAGTTTAGGTCTGCATCCATCACTACACCCAAATTTCTCGCCTGGTTTGTGGTTTTTAGATGTATAGATTGAAGTTCTCTGGTGACCTGTAATCGTTTTTCTTTGGCACCAAAGACTATTACCTCAGTTTTGTTTTTGTTTAGCTGGAGAAAATTGTGGCACAACCAGTCATTAATTTCCTCAATGCATTTACCAAGAGCCTGTACAGGGCCTTGATCTCCTGGTGACATTGTGATATATATTTGTGTGTCATCTGCATAGCTATGATAGTTTATTTTGTTGTTGTTTATAATCTGTGCCAGTGGGAGCATGTAAATGTTAAACAGAAAGGGTCCCAAGATGGAACCTTGGGGAACTCCACATGTGATACTTGTCTGCTCAGATGTGAAGTTACCTATTGATACAAAGTATTTCCTGTTTTCTAAGTATGTTTTGAACCAGTTTAGTACAGTTCCTGAAAGACCTGTCCAGTTCTCCAGTCGTTTGAGTAATATGTTGTGGTCAACTGTATCAAATGCTGCACTGAGATCCAGTAAAACTAAGACTGACATTTTTCCACTGTCTGTATTCAGACATATGTCATTGAACACTTTGGTCAGAGCGGTTTCAGTGCTGTGGTTCTGTCTAAAACCTGACTGGAAGGCATCATAGCAGTTATTCTGTTTTAAGAAGTAATTGAGCTGTTGAGAAACTGCTTTTTCAATGATCTTACTTAAAAATGGGAGATTTGAGATCGGCCTGTAGTTGTTCATTTGTGTCTTGTCAAGATTGTCCTTTTTCAGTATAGGTTTTATTACAGCAGTTTTTAGTGATTCTGGAAACACACCTGACATTAAAGAAAAGTTGACGATCTGTAACAGGTCTGACTCCAAAGTCTTTGAGACCTTTTTGAAAAAACGTGTTGGCAGGACATCTAAACAGCAGGAGGAGTTCAGCTGACCTATGATGTCCTCCAGGTATTTGCTGTTAATAGGGTGAAACTGTTTCATGGTGTTTAAGCAGTTTTTCGGTGGACACAGTACATATTCTGGATCTGCTGTTGATGTACCAATTGCTTGTCTAATCTTTTGGATTTTTTCTGTGAAGAATTTGGCAAAGTCATTGCAGGCCATGGTCGAATGAAGTTCAGCTGCCACTGACACAGGAGGGTTTGTTAGCCTGTCAACTGTAGAAAATAAGACCTGAGCATTATGGCTGTTTTTAGTGATGATGTCAGAGAAGTAGGACCTTCTTGCACTCCTCAGTTGTAAATTATAATTGTGAAGTTTCTCTTTATAGATGTCATAATGAACCTGGAGTTTTGTTTTTCTCCATCTGCGCTCAGCTTTCCTACACTCTTTTTTTTTTCATTTTTCACTAGTGTGGAGTTTCTCCATGGAGACTTTTTCCTTCCAGAGATAACCTTCACCTTAATGGGAGCAATAGTGTCCATTTCATTTAACATGTTAGCATTGAAGCTATTGACGAGCTCATTGACTGACCCTCTGGACAGGTCAGGTGTTAATGGGAAGACCTGGTTAAAAATCGCACTACTGTGTTCAGTTATACACCGTTTTGTGATCACTGCTGTTGATATATTTATGTGGGCTGAGATTTTACTTTCAAAGAAAACACAGTAAAGGTTTGCTGTGTCACCCAGCACAGTTTCAAGACTAAGAAGCACTGCCACAACCATACAAAATGACCTGCAGTTAGAGACCATTGTTTGGTCTGTTACCAGAATTGGCAGGTACATCCCTGAGCACATGATGCATTAACAGGTCAGGAGAAGTTGTGGAGAATGCTCAGCTGCTTACATCATAGTTAGCTGGTTTGATGATGGGTCAGTGGATCAGAGCTCGACGGGCTAGACAACAGCCCCCCGACTGCCATTAGGGATCTGGATAAAATCCTTGGATCCATTGACACAACAAGGCCCAACCTCATGTGGCGAGAGTATGCAAGCAGGAGATTTCCAAGGTCAACATCCGTCGTCTCATTAGGAGCACCGACATTGTCAGGCATGCATATAAGCACATGGGGGCCATACAAACTACTGTGTACAATTGTTGCTACAATGAAATTCTGGCAAAATTGACTAGCCCGCTCCTTCATTTTTTCACTTTGATTTTCTTGGTGTCTTTGAATTCAGCCCTCTGTAGATTGATAATTTTCATGTACATCAAATGATGTGAATCATCCTCTTACCCAGTCCATGTCCGTATACACATCCAGCATGGTGTTTTTTTCCCCCATTGAGACCTGATTTTTGAGCAGTATAAAGGATGGGTCTAGCCACCATGACATTTTGTAGCCTTGAACTGACATTGAGCAACTTGTATAGCCACACGCTAAAGCATACAGTGCCTCATGTTTTACTGTTACTAGTTTCATAATTTACAAAAGTGTACCATGCTGCATTAGATAGTGATTGAGATCCTAAACTCTTCAGGAAAGTTTATACGGAAACGACAGCACAGTGGTGCAATGGTTAGAACAGTTGCCTCACAGCAAAAGGATCCTGGGCTGGAATCCACCAGCCAATTGGGGCTTGTCTTTATTAATCTGCATGTTGTCCCTCTGCCTGCATAGGTTAGTTCTGGACACTTGACCTTTCTCCCATAGTCCAAAAACATGTCTGTTAGGTTAATTTGTGATTCTAAATTGGCTGTAAGTGCAAATGATTGTCTACCTGCCCTGGACTGGGGATAGACTGGTGCTCTACTCCACCTCTGGGACTGCTGGGATAGGCTCCATCAGTCTTGAACTGGATAAGCAGTGAAGAATCAATAGAGACCATAAATCCTTCAGGAAAGTTTTTACAGAGTTTAAAGATCAAATGAGCAATAGGGTCATTATTTCACAAACTCCAGTGACTTTATTTTGCAACCAGAGGAGTTCCCCTTTTTCCAGTCAATAGAAAAAATGCAGGTTCAAAGCACTTAAGTGGGGGCTTCAAATTTCAGACCCAGATTAATCTTTTTAATGCATTTCAATCTTCACAAACGTTTTCAAGCACATCAGCTACTGCTGATGTGCTTGAAAGCAGTCATTTTAAGCAGTAATAGATGCAAAGGCTGACCTGCCCTAAGGTAACATTTGTAATGTAATGGTATGAGATTAGACCCTTTGGATTATTATTAGAACATGTGCATGTTAGGAAACTTTCTATTGTCTAAGTCTGAGACTCTTCAGAACTGCTGCTGGACCCTATGACACAGATTTTTGATAATGCACTACAAATATAAAAGTTGCTTGATGAAAAAAGAAAAACATCATAGCACATTTTAATCACTGAAAAAAACATACATTACAAATTGTCAGTCAGTTGCTTTCCAGAGTTTTCTAAAGATGGGTCCAGCGGGTTAGCAATAATCTGAGTAAAATAGTCTGGAGTTGGTTCAACGTGTTTTTATGACCTCTGCTGTGAATTTTTATCTTTATACCAGTGTGGACAGACTCTGATGTGCAACAAAAATGGGTCCAAATATGGGTGAGAGAATCTCCTTAGAGAGGGGTAGAAGTTGCAATTTAATCCACTTCTCTTCTTGCCAACAAGCATTACACCATCACTTGAGAATTCGCTCTAATTTGAGAGGCTGTGACTTAACACACACACACAAATAGGCAGAAATCTTGTCTCTCTTTCTTTCTTTCACACGAAACATACAATAAGCTAGCAGCAACCCCACCCTTAACAGTTTTTCATCATGACAGCCCACACTGGTCATTTGGCTTCCCTCAGACTTCATAAAAGGGGGCAGAGTTCAGTACTGATAGCACAGTGTTTGCACAATGACTCTCTTTGTTCAGTTAAAGGCTGTTTGTATTTCCACTCTGTGTTTCTGTCCTGGCCGGTGTGTGTTCTTGTTTCCAGGTGACAGTAGTTACACAGACTTCATATAAAAACTTTTGAAAACCCACATGGGGCAAGGATTAGTCAACCATCTGGGTGTGTCTTTCTCTGAGTAAGACTTGGGATCATTTGCTTCATTTGAGTTTCTTGTCATGTTTGAATTTTTCTAACATCAAGTTTGCCATAGATTTCTGCCCGGCTTCTCCTCTAAGTCCCAGTGCTTTCCACACTGAGCTGTTAACCATTGTTCACCCTTTCCTGAAAGCAGTGCTGTTACGTAACACAGATTTCCACAAGCCCATATCCCACCTCCCAGAAGTTATCGGTTGCCATTGCAACTGCATAAACAGAGCAATGTTATGGAGGGGGAAAAATGAGTACCCTGAGTATGTTCTGAAAGATCAGTAAAGTGACAAAAACAACACAACTCTTATATTCACTGGCAGATTTATTTTTCAGAGACACCACACACACAAACACACACAGTACATCAGGAATTTCGTCTTCTGATTTGCAAACTTGGATCGTGAACTCTTAAACAGTTTTTTTTTCCAACATTTTTCAGTACAGTTTCCTCTCATTTAAAATCTTTTATTTGTGGGAGTATGTGTGTGTGTGTGAGTGTGCGTGTGTCTAAGAACAGCTTGTCCTGCCAGCTGGAGCTCCTAGCTGGAAGTGCACACAGTGGTGGTTGTGACTGTGGTACTTCAGCCCCCTGTTAAAAGAAGAAAAAAAATTTTATGCTGTGCTTCTAGCTTTTATTACAGGAACCCATCAAGTCTTCGTGGTATTTGTTAAATAAGACATTACTTACCTGTACTAATTGGTCTAACAGTGAGAAAAGAAGTACAGTGCAAGAAATGAGTGCATTTTCACGTAAGGAGTCTCAAAAGCACATTCACCTGTGTCTATCTGGACTCTTCTGATTCCAACAGGCTCCTGTAGGTTGCAATTTCCTGCTCCAGCCTTGACTTGATATCCAGAAGCATCTTGTAGTCCTGGCCCTGTTGCTCAATGCTGGCACGAACGTTGGCTAGCTCTGCTTCAAGCATGTTGATTTGGTTCTGGAAGCCGGCGAGCATGGCGCTGTATCGAGCCTCTGTCTCTGCTAACGTGTTCTCCAAAGCCCCTTTCTGTTAAAGTGGGAGGAAAAGCAGAATTAGGGCACACAAGTGGTGATGCCTAAATCATGTTATCTGTACGTGCAAACAATTCAGTGTTTTAGGTATATTTGTTCTTAGGTATATATGTTTTTCTATACTGTTTTATCTCTCTTTATGAAAGTATAAAAGGCAAATGCATTTAAGTGCATGTGTCTTTTTCTCCCTGAGTGTGTTTGTTGCAGGGAGTGTTCAGTGACTAACTCCAGCTGAGCACAGATAATCTGTGGGAGTACAGCTTCTGAGCCATCCAGTTCAGCATTCCTTCAGCTTTCTTTAAACTCTTTTATGTCTCCCAGAATCTGGACAGATGTCTGTGAAATGTTTTCCTGACCATGAGGCCCTCCCTCCTTCCTTCACTGCTCCAATCATTCTTATCTCGCTCACTCGCTCTCTCTCATTCTTCATTCTTGCAAAAAAACCCTTCCTTTCCTGCCCTCCCCTCTGCTCCACACCCTCTGTCATCATCCCTTTCTTCATTTCTTTTACACAAGACAGCAATGTGGGGATTTTGATCATATAAGGCAATATCAGTGAGATGTGAATAGATGGTTTGGGGTTTCATGTTTTTCTTACCATACTAAGCTGAGACTGCAGCTCAATCTCCAAGCCCTGCAGTGTGCGCCGTAGGTCACTGATCTCTGTCTTGGACGTCTGGATTGTCTCTGTGTGGATGGTTATCTCTTTTGTCAGGGTTGCCGACTAAAGCAGGAAATAAAGACAAAGTTAGATGATAGTAGTTACTCATCTTGGCTTCAGAGATTGTATTTAATTACAGGATAGACTGCTGCAGGCCTAAACCTAGTCATTTGCAATGTGTGGGATATAATGACTTTGTTTATGTGAAAATCTTTTTACCTTGTCATTAAACCAGGATTCCTGATCGCGACGATGTTTATCGGTAATTGCTTCATACTGTGCACGGATCTCCTCCAGAACTTTGTTCAGGTCTTGCTGAGGTGCGGCATCTACCTCTACGTTGACATTGCCTGTAAGCTGAGAACGCAGTGCTGCCAGCTCCTGAACAAACAGAGAAAAAAGAGGGATTTAGATCTGTTTGATTGTTTCAGTTTATTCAGCTCTATAGAATAGATGATTCATCTAGCAGTGTGTATATAACTGATGGCTTGTAAATTCAAGATATCTATAAATCACCTCTGCATGATTTTTCTTCAGGTAGGCCAGCTCATCTTGCAGGCCTTCGATCTGCATCTCCAGGTCAGCCTTTGTCAGGGTGGTCTGGTCGAGCAGGCGGCGGAGGTTGGCAATGTCAGCCTCAACTGATTGGCGCATCATCAGCTCATGCTCGAATCTAATCATTTTTTAAAAGTAGAGAACACTGATATGAGACAACAGCTACTTTAAGCCATTGTGTTTAATCTTACAAGGACAGTCAGTCCACAAAATTATAACAGTTCTTGCTTACTTGGTCTTGAAGTCATCAGCAGCCAGTTTGGAGTTATCAATCTGGAGCAGGATGTTGGCATTTTCCATTGTGGCGGCATGGATCTTAAGAGAAGAACAACATTGTGAGTTAGTTTTGGTTACATCACTATACATTAGTTAGCTTAGGCTGGTTTTGATTTTGATCTGTTGCTAGCTTTGCATACTTATGTTAACTGTTAACATGCAGTTCCTCTGTGCTGCAACACCGTCTGAAGTGTTGCAGCTAAACTAAATGATCACGCACAGTGTCACTCAAAATGTGTCAGTTTTCCTTGCTTAATTTGAGATTTTGGAATTAATACATATTTGTTAACTGTCCACTAAAACACCAAGTATTCAGTAGCACAATAGATTATGCAGTCTGTCATTATGCCTATCATGTATGTTGATTTTTGAAATGCTTCCTTGTTAACCATTTACAGCACAACAGATATTTGAATTTTCTGGTATTTAAGCAGTTAAGCTGGTACACACATACCTTGTCCTTCAGGCCGTTGATGATGTCCCAGTACTTGCTGTAGTCCTTCTCAGCTGCTGGTCCCTTCTTCTCATAGTACTCTCTGATCTGTTTCTCCAGCTTGGCATTGGCTGCCTCCAGAGAGCGGACCTTCTCCAGGTAGGAGGCCAGACGATCATTCAGGTTCTGCATGGTGGCCTTCTCGTTCAGGCGCACTGTTCCCTGGTCCAGGGCGCTTGACAGGTCAAAGCCACCGCCACCCATGCCCAGGCCGCCACCCATCCCCATGCCTCCTGATGAGGACACAAAACGTGCACTGGAAGCAGAGATGCGAGGTGTTGATCTGAGGCTGAACCCAGACACACTATGGGCCTTCTGGGGAGCAGCACTTGATGTGAAAGTGCGGCTTTGTCTGATGATAGACATGATGGCTGTCTGCTGGTCAAGAGAGGACGCTAAAAAGAAAGAACCGTTACACAGCTGTAGACTGCGGCAGGACTCTGGGGTTTGATAGAGAGAGGCAGGCTGTTGATATAGTGCTGCTGGTGTGGGGCGGGCCTGAATGGGAGGGGCAAGGTGGAGAACTGGGCAGGGAGTTTTCTGTTACAGCTTTAAAGCGACATTTGTTTTCTGTTAAGGACCAGGGTTTGGTTTCTGCACACCCCTGTGAGGGAACTCTTATGGAATGTGTGTGTGTGCGTGCGTGCGCGCGTGCGTGCGTGCGTGCGTGTGTGTGTGTGTGTGAGGACTGTTAGTACCGTATGTATGTGTGCATATCTTTGTGCGTTTTTGTATTAATACTTTTTGTGTATGCTTTTATAAATACCTGCCGGTATAGTCATGATCACACCACCCATTTGGTATCTCACTGTAAATGGAAAGGCTCCAGATTTGATGTTTTTGCAAAGTGCTCATATGAATGTTCCACCATAGGTCAACATTCATATGAGCACTTTGCAAAAACAAAAGTTTCCATGAGTCTCTTTCACTTTAAAATTCACTGATGATAAAATCAAGCTGTAGTAGAGTTAGTCCAAATGAAGCATTTAATCTCACAGCCTTTAACCTTACAGTGCTTTTTACAGATGAACAATTTGATTAATCTTCTGTTTGCAAAAGACTTTGCTGTAACGCCATGCATTTGTCTATACCGAACAGGTAAAGTTTTTAAACAGCTATTTTCTAAAGGCAAAAAAGAATAATAAATGATTGTGGACTATTTAATTTAATTTATGACCAATGTTTTTCAGTAACATGTTAATTTGTCACTGTGATGGCTCTCAGTTAGATAAAAAGAATGTGTAATAAATAAATGTGTTACTGGGTGCTGAATGCATTAAACCAGCCTTGACCCACTAACTAACATTGTTTTCTGTCTTTTCAGTCAAGAGAATACATCAGCACCCATTGTTCACTATTATCACACACAACATCCCCCCTCAGTCTTGTATCCTGTGTGCGTGTGCACGCGCGTGCGTGCGTGCGTGCGTGCGTACGTGTGTGTTTGCGTGTGTGTGTCCGCTCTTTTTGTTGGTTTTGGACTGTGTCACAGTTCTTGAGCGATGACACAGAGCCCCAACAAATTGTGCAAGCAACTTATGTGTTAGCACATGAATGTGTGGGTGGTTCAGTGTGCACACATGTGTGCGTTGTCGTTATCTCAGTGTTGGGCTCTGGCCAGTTTCTGTGCTCTAGCATCTGGTGTCAGCTGGGGGAGACGAAAGAGGCACAGGGGGATCAGTTTACAGTCAGAGGGAAAAGTAAATCATGCTTCTTTTGTACTTTGTTTAAGGGGCAGAATCTGGCCACTCTATATTTAGCTGGGTTACACAAGCTACTTAAAAAATTACAGATACAGATTTTTGTCTAGACTACATCTGTACCGTTAGAAGCTCTTAATACTCATTTTAACCTTCAAACTAGAACTCACCTTTGCTTTAATTTACTTTTTTTACTTTTGTCATGTTATTTGACGAGCGCGGAAATGCCACTTTCATGCCTATGCCCAAAATATGATGCAAAAAAATCTCGATGGGTTGTTAATGCCTGCAAGACACGGGTCACATGACCAGAACTAGCCACAGAGCTATCAGTCCCTCTTACTTAAAATCTTGAAATGAATCAGTATTGCACAATTTATTAGGCGCATTGGAGTGAAACGTGCATCTTACTATAAATTCTACTTATGACATTTATAAAGATATAATTGTGGGCCAGAGTGCAGGAAAGCTGCTAGGCAACCAGCAGTAACTTTGCATGGTCAAAGTCAAGCAGCTAGCAGTAGCTTTCTGCTTAGAGTGCATATTTATATTTAAAGTGCACATGTGTAAGAAACCGCAATGGTCTTTTTAGAAAGTATAAGTGTCCTGCAAAACCTAAAGCATAAAGCACCTTCCAAATATGCACTTGTTTCCATCAGTTTGACAGCATCTTAATGTGTATGCTTCACGTCTGAGTTAAAGGCCTGGTCGGCACGCCCAAGATCCCAACTGTGCATGTCTGTGCGTATCCCAAAAGGATAAACAACAAAAACATACATTTTAAAATGTCCGCTTTGCCCCCATCTCCAAATCATTTTTGCACTTAGGTTAAAGCATTCCTCATGTATGATGGTTTTTTTGTCCTTTTAAAGGAAATAGATTATTTTTTAAGAGCCTGTATGCAAAGGGTGGGGTCAGGCACAGACATTTAGACAAACTTAACATTCAAAGGTGTGGTTACACTAAAGTTAGTGTTCTCTCTGTCACTGTCTTGTGAAGGTCTGAATAAAGCCCTGAGGGTCATTACAACAACGAAACAATGTGTATTTATGAGTAACAGAATGCTTCTGCGTCATCAGGTTGATGAAGCAATCAGTATTTCATATTCTTTTAAAAACAGCTAAGATTTAATCCTGCAGATCAGTTCATCTCCTTATCAGTTCTACTTTGTTTTTCCAAAACACCATTTAAGAAAAATAAGCCTTTGTGTAGCTGAAATAAGTTTGTTTTTGTTAAGTGTTAAAGACTAGGTGTTTATTATAGCCTTTTACGGTCTTTAAGTGTCTGTGAGTTACAGTTTTCCCTTGACTTGAGTGGAGATAAAGACATGTCTAGTCTATTTGTATAACCCTTAATCACCTTTAATATGTAGCGTCTCAGCGGGCGTGCCAGCACTCATATTATGAAAACAGTGAATGAAAGATAATTCCTCTAAACTAATATCCTCACAGTGAGTATGTAAAAAACTCCCACTGGAAGCTCAAAGGGGAAAAAATGCACCAAACACTGGGGGAGTTGGTGCTAGGTTTCTCATGAGCTCTGATCTTATACACAACATGCTGTCTAAACAACACTTGGAAAAAAAATTTTTAAACTGAGACTTCCTGGCATTGTAACCGATAAAGCATGAATCAAACCTGGCACAGGTGCTGAGAAATATGCAGGTACGGGCAGATTCATTACCAAAACAGATGAGTACACTTTAGAAACGTGTTAAAACAGAGTGGTTGACCTCATGTCTGACTTGGGTTGGTCAATCAAGCTGGGTGTTTTCACTAAAACCAAATTATGACTCATGTATTCACAGCAGGTTATAATCTCCATGACAGGCGACTCACACAGACACCTTTCTTCTTAATGTCCATTTTTATTTAAATATCAATGCAACCTTCAGTTACAATGTATTCACTACGGTGATGTGATGCATGTGACGACAATGTCTTCAGACCTGAGCTTCAAACTCAAATTGATGAGCTTTTTGTTATCAAGCTGATGATGATTGAGAACAAAGTCTATGCTCAATGTTTACTAAAACATCCTCCAGAGTCCTCCATCAGTGGCCTAATAGTTAAAGCTAAATCATTTAAATCCTGTTAGCCGCCCCTTCTACCTTTGTGGCAATCCTAAGGTGTCTGACCGTGTCCTTTATGATGCTTTTATTCATACTGAGTAATTTACTATCTCATCCAGTAAAAATATTACTCCACCTCCACCTACTTCAAAACCCTCAGGCAAATTGGCTTACTGCTTACTTGCCAAGAAGTCAACATGAAGATAAGATCATCTGATAAAGACTGTTTACAACCTGCAGCCTGTTCAGATAACACTCTGTTTCATGACTTGCTTGACAGCTTTTGTGACTATTTTTCTATCACAGTATTGCTTTTCTTTCTTCTGTGTATATCATGATAAAAGTTCATGAAACAACAATGCACTCTACTACCTGCAGTCTTGAACTTCATTTTATTCGTCTGAATGAAAATCTGTTTTCTGGCTATGTTACAGTCTTTCATTGAGGTCCCACAGTTGCATTTCGTTTTAATAATGTAGACTGACTGATATGAAATTGCACTTTTTTTTAAATGCTTATTTTTAAAATAATAGTCCGATCAAGATTAACTCAATTTGAGCTGTATGTGGCTCTTAGACTAAAATTCATTACCCATGTTTTAAGTCCTTACATCTAAAATAAACCACAAATAATGACTGCATAGTGAAGCAAACTTGCAGCTAACAGTAACAGGGGGAACAATAAAGTGCTCCATTCATTGTGTTCAGTTTCCTTTTCTCAGCTGTAAGGACTAATGAGATGGTTTCTATTCAATGTTAAAACAAAAAGAGTCACAACCTAAGAACATGAGAGGAAGCCCACTGTTCTCCTCAAAGTTACCGTAGACTCAAAACATCAAAATACTCCACTATTTGGAAGACTGTTTGTAGCATAGCAACTACAAGGATGGCAGTGTGCATGCGTCACTGTGTATACCTGAACCTTATCTATTGTATTCTGCAGTGTTCTGGATGGTTTGGATTCCTTTATCTGAACATAACCGAGCAAAGTGTCCTTGCCGTCAGTTTCGTTGTACAATGAGAATGACAGTTGGCTGGTGTTCCCATGTCTTTCACAACCAGGCTACTTTCTTTATTAATAATTGGCACATTATATCATATCAGTGCCATTTTATTCTTTTTTATTGCCTCTTGAAATCTATTGCACACATGAACCAAATAAAGTTTAATTATTGCCTTTTTATTTGTAGATTACACCAGATCAAATGTATCTCATCACACTCGTTTTTTAACACATCTCTTGTATTTGATACCTGCAAAGCATTTTATTCATCGGAGTTGGTTTTTACAACACGCTGTAGACAAACTGCAACGTTAACAACAGAATTATGGTGTATCCTCTTGTATTCTCTCAAGTGATGGACTTACACATGCATGTGTCAGACACGGGGACTTCTTCAAACTGGCCAGGTCATGTGAACTGCTGAAATCATTTAGCACTGTTTTAACAAAATGTTCACTTGTCCAGTATTTTGATTTAAGAGCAAAACTAATCAAATTCAGCTGCACCTTGTGATTTGTGATAACTAGCATCTACACTAACAGGTAAAGATATGCATGGAAGGTTAATAGATCACAGTTATGTCACCCGTTGGTGTGTAAAGATGCAGTTTAGTTTAACAGAAGAGAGGAAAGTGTTAGATGATTCAGCTAACTTTGTTGGCAAAATGCGGAAATCTGTATCGGTGCATCTATTAAAAGTACTATTTGGACCTGCATGAATGCAAATACTCCAGTTTCGCTTGCCAACAGGATATTAGTGCACTGGCCAGACAGAAAGCCATAATTCGAGCATTTCAGCACATGTTGGCATTCTAAATTAACCTCAAGTGGCCACGATAGGAAGTGCGATTTTTGGCACTTAATCAATGGAACATTGTTCAGGTTGAGGTTGCTCAGTAAACACAGAAAAATACAATAAACAGTGTCTGTGATAGGCTCATTATTGTCATGTTACCATGCTGATGCTGGCAATACAACTAAAGCAATGGGACAAAAGACATGGTTGAAAACAAAAGTAAAGCTGTAATTAAGTAATTCTTATTAGTTTCAGCATCTGGTGTGCAGTTGTTTTCAGGGAATACAAATTTAATAATTCAAGGTATTTGTGCAGGATATACTGTGCAGCCTTACTGCACCAGAGTGTGTCAATATTAACTCAGTAATTAATGAGAACAGTGTCATTGCATGTTTGTCTGGATCTATCATCTATTAGGGAGCTCCCAAGTTATATGAACAAATAAAGAAATAAATAAAACATCCTCAATGTCTAGCTATGAATGCAACTCCGTCTTGGTTACAGATATACAATGCACAAACAGTAGGGAGTGGAGCTCATTGCAGAGAAAGTATGAATCACAGTCTGTATGGAGCAACACAGTCCTTAAAGTCTCTAAATGTACCACACCCTTCCACAGACATTATCAGATACACTTTAACTATCAGGTCTGTACCACACCATCAGCAATATTTCTGACAAAGGTCCTGGGCTAATTTATTGACTGAAAATTCAAAGTGTGAGTGTACCAACCTGTGTGTATATCTATATGGTGGATTTTGTGTGCTCGGTTTATATTCCCTCTCTCATCATGCAGTAAATCATCAGCTGTGCATAGACTCACTCATGTCCATTCATCAACAGTAGTTTGAGCAAACTGAAGTGTGTTGACCCACCATGGTTCATTCCAGCAGTGAAGCCACTGTTCAATGTTTTAAAGGAGAGCTTCTTCTCTTCTCAAAGTACTACAAGCACTTTCTGGATTCTACTTAATTACCTCAGAGTTTGGTAGGTGCAGCTAATTTAGTGCACCTAAAGCTACCCTCTGCAGAAAATGAAGGAAAGAAAAGTACAATTTAACTTCCATCTGCTTACATGCTTGGTCTGTTGTCTATTCTAAAAACATCTAATATATAAAGAAACTAATAGAACATAAAAAGATTAGACACAGAGACACAAGGAGAAGGTCAGATAAGGTCTTGTTGGGCTAATGTACTCTCACAGGGCCACACCCTGCATACAGGTGAGATTCTCAGTAGAAGTGCACCATCTAGCGATATCCAAAGGTATCACTTTTGTATCACACACAGAACTGCTCACTGTGTAGATTATTAAGCATGTTTTCAGTGACTCACCCTGCCACACCCAAAGGGGTCATGAAAGTTGTGTAAAGTGAGAGCAGCAGGTATGCTAAACTTAATTTTCCAAAAGACAGTTCGTCATCATCTTCCTCTCTTATTAAGGCATCTGATAGATAAATACAATCAATGATAAAAGGAAATTGATGCTGTAACATTATTAGTTTAATAATAGATAATCTTGCAGTTAAAACATGAATATCACGTCACAAAACAGGCACACAGTCTTGCTCTTCCCTGAGACGCACAGAGTCACATACAAAGTGTGTAACTATTCAGCACACGCTCATTCGCAAGTATGCACAGAGTATCCAACATGTAATGACAGCTGCAGAATGTTTCTGATTTAATGACTAAAAGAAGCTGAAGAGTAAAAAGAAAAAAGGTGCACAGTGGAGCTCTGGATCTTTATTGCAAGTCAAAATGTGGGTTCCTTTTGATCTGTCTGCCTGGTCTTCTTGTTGAAACAGCAAAATTAAGTGGGTGTGGAGAGCTGATGGAAGGTGGTGAGCCCATGCTTGGTCAGGATTGGTCTAAAGTTGAATCTTGTAAATTCTTCTCTTGCCCACCCCTTTAAACACTGGATGATCATTTAACCATACGATATAATCATTTAGATCCATTGCTATCTCAGATTTGGGATCAGTGGGATTTAAACTGATAATGCTGTGACATTGGAATTCACTCTTCCATAAATCGATTACATTTACCCTCGTTGAACAGCTGCTGTTACCATCTATGAACTCTTATTTTCAAAAAAGAAGTTTTTCAACTTTTTAAAAAGCATGCAAGTGTGCCTTGATATGCAATCAGATATACAAATCAGTGAACCTGTAGTAACACCACAAGGCATTGGCGGGAAGTGCGACATTATTCTCATGTTAAACTGAACTAAAAGATCTTTCAACAGTGACCTGAGGAAAAGTTTTTGAAAGGATTATGGTAACGTGAAAAGTTGTCCGTCAGGTCAACCAAGGCTATCAGGTTGCTTCTTCACTGGATGGCTGTTAAGCCCCCGAGGCTTTGGGGAAAGCAGGCTGACTTTCCAAAACTGACTGTGTTGCTCAAAATCAGTCAAAATAAATTGAATAAATATGATACATAAGATATCCTATCATGAACTAGATGAGATGACATGAATAAAAAAACACATTAAGAACTGAACGATTTACTGCAATGTGAACAAGGTATTCTTGTATCCTCATTGTTTGTACCTTATAGTTACAGTTTTTTGCTGTCAATCAACATGAGCTCAGTCATGTGAAAAGTTTTCAAAGTCTTGATGACAGCTCAGGGGTTTTTTACCGTTTCTCTGAGCTTTGCACAATCAGGGCTTTGGGTGAATTTTATGCGAGTTTCACTCAAGGAAAGATTGAAGCATTTTGTTACCACATAACTGAATACTCCAGACCAGCATACTAACAAGATTAGCTTTTTTTAAAGGTCGTCACACTTGTTGATGATGCTAAACGGAGATATAACACACACACAAACAACACAGTCTAAAATTGGACTACTAAGTCAAGTGTTTAAAACAGGAATCACCTTATCAATAATAATATTATTTATTAAAAAATATAGTTTGTAGTTTCTGTGCTTCTAATGCTACTTTCTCTCTTGCAAAACAGACTGAGACTGACTGTCATTCCTTAGATGCAAATCAACCATCACTCATTCCTTTTTCTGGCCTCTCCCAGCTTATCGGTGTGACTGCTGAATGAGGAAGCTGAAGAGCTCAAATGATGGCAGAGAGGCAGCCAGGCTATGTGACTGAATGATGATAGGTTGGTGGGGGGAGGGGGTACAAGGTGATTGTTTTCTCTCATGAGTATGGCCTGATAACTACAAACCAGTAAAACCAGCTGGCGCATTCTCGATAGGTTAACATCTTACTTTTGCAAGTTGTTTATGCAATTAGTGAAACATATTACATTTATCAGTATCCTACTTGTTGTGGGCCCAAAAGATTGCTAATACTTTTATAAGACAATCAGCTATAAGCGCTAATTAAACATAAATTTCTATTAGGTATACTTTCTCTAAAATGCCAGAGACATTCCACTTAGGACATGTTTGTGTTTTAGTGTCTCGCTCTGTGGATCTTACTTGATGCCCCATCAGCAAATTAACATACTCACAATGGCAGTGGTGACAAGATAATGTTTGGCAGGTGTAATGTTTACCATGTTCAACCTCTTAGCTTAGCATGATCACTTAATTGAGCTTCTGGCTGTGTATTTGCCTACCCTAAGATATATTACATTTTAATAGTCATTTTTATTTAAAAAAAAAATTAACAAACAAGATTTAAAATTGCTAATTAACACAGAACTGCTGGTGGCTCGCGGGATCAGCCCTGTGCTAGATTTTCCTTCCCTTTGTATTTTCTCCTGTTCTGAAATTTGGAGTTTCTTGTACAGACAAGTGCTGCATGCTCTTGTCTGTGTGATCACTTAAAATATAAACACATCCATTCATTTATTGTGTTACAGTTACATTGTGTAAGTTTTAATTAATACAGTCTTTTGTCTATTGCCTAGAAGCTTATGTGGCAAAAATAACGTCAGCTGACATAGAGTACCACACAGGTGAAATTATCGCTGGTATGTGTTATTTTTGTCACTGCTATGAGTAAGTAGGGTGAGTGACTATTTTACAGGATAGCTACACACTGCAGTCTCTTAGGATTAAAAGAACCTAAACTTTCACTGTTTTATACATTCTCTGTAACTCTGGAGTACTTAACAAGACATTTAACATTTTAACAAACTGCAGTTTATATCATTCTTATTTCATATCCACACTTCAGTGTAATGCAATTCCACCCTAGGATAAACAAAGTATTCAGATTTGGATTTTGAAATGTATGTTTTTCTCATACCAACATCTAAGCAAACAAAAGGGGGGGGGGCCAAAAAACAAACTGATGAAAGGATTATCTAGAAAAAGGAATTTTCAACTTATCACTGTGCTTTCACTGAGTTGCAACAAAATGTGGAATCACAAGTTTGACCTGAAAAGAGGTGAATGAACCCCTACCCACTGGTCACCACACCCATGGTGATGGAGAGATTGCATAGAGGGGTGGGGGGGTTGAGCTGTCAACTGCATTCTTACCTTTCAGCGTATGCAAGGCCCATCCCACTTTGGCAACTATATAACCACAATGCCAAAGTTAGGCACTCAGCTGCAGATCAACTCCAGTTATCCTACTTGGTTCACATCAAGACCCTTCAACATGTCTATGAGGACAAGAAGCTTCAAGCAGAACACCATGAGTGTCTATGGTGGAGCAGGAGGTCATGGAGTCCGTATCTCTTCATCCCAGATGAGCTGTGGAACACCAAGCTTGAATCTTGCTGATGGTCTCGACCTCCATGTTGGGGCCAATGAGAAGGCCACCATGCAGAACCTGAATGACCGTCTGGCGTCATACCTGGATAAGGTGCGCAAGCTGGAGAAGGAGAATGAGCACCTGGAGAACCTGATCCGGGAGTGGTACCAGAGCAGAAACGTGGTCTCCCGTGACTACTCGGGTTACTTCGCCACCATCGAGGATCTGAAGGAAAAGGTAAGAGAAAAGATACAGATAAGAGTCTGCCTGAGCAATTCCTGCTTGTCAATGTTCATTGTAAGTGTAACAGAAGAGGTATCTTTTGGTATCTAACTTTTCAGTTAGATGAGCTCATTCATCATTGTCAAAGACTTAGATACTGACCCATAAGTTAAGTTAAGTCCTGAATATTACAATGTTAATTACACAGAGAAGCAGCACAGGTGTAGAGAGGAACTCAAATGTTGTTACCTGAAGTAAGAGCTTGATTGTTTTCTGACTGTTTCCATGTGTTTTTGCCCACTCATAGATTTGTATTGCCTCCATGCTCAATGCCAAGACCATCCTGGACATTGACAATGCAAAACTGGCTGCTGATGATTTTAAAGTGAAGTGAGTGTGCCCTCTGTATGTTTATAACCCTTCTACATTCACATGTACACATGTCTGACTCACAGCTTCTGATTGTGATAACCTGCTGACTTGTCCATCTGCCATTTTGTGTGAAATTCACTCAGGTATGAAAGCGAGCTGGTCATGAGACTGGCAGTGGAAGCAGACATTGCTGGTCTGAGGAAGCTAACGGATGATCTTAACCTATTGAGGCTGGATCTGGAGAATCAGTATGAAACCCTGAAGGAAGACGTCATTAGCCTCAAGAAAAACCACGAAGAGGCGAGTTTACTGAGAGGGCAACCTTATGAGATCACATCTGTTTTTCATTGCAAGCTTTTGTGGCTGGCTGTTCATAATTCACACATGACCCATGTTTTACCCCTGATAATACAGAGGAAATGCAGTGTTAGGTTCATGCTTTTATAAACAGCTCTGCCACCTTCTCCTTTTCCCCTTGCTGCCCCTCTTCTCTCTGCACACTTCCATGTATTCTTCTCTTTCTCCATTACCTCATTGCTTCTGTTTGTTCAACACCCGCACCCACCACACACACATGAACACACATGCAGATTAAAGAGCCAAAAACACGCATGACTATCATAACAACAGGTAGATTATTTTGAGGATTTGTGATTTTTTTTGTGAAATATTTTGTGAAATTTTATTGCCCTTTGACCTCTGCAGGATGTGGTTCTACTGAGGACTCAGATGGGTGGCCAGGTTAATGTATCCGTGGACGCTTCTCCCTCTCGAGACCTTAACGAGGCTATAGCAGAGATCAGGCAGCACTACGAGGGTGTGATTGCAAAGAACAGCAAAGAGCTCGAATTGTGGTATCAAAACAAGGTGAGAAGTGAAGTTATTATTATTATTATTTCCATGAAGTGATCTTTCAACTGGAGTGAAACATATTATGATGTTGTGTTTCTGCTCAGATTGCAGAAGTGGAGCAGGAAGTGCAAACACAAACTGAGGTTCTGGTCACAACACGAAGAGAGATTACAGAGCTGAGGAACACTCTCCAGAGACTGGAGATTGAACTGCAGGGCCATTTGACCATGGTAACACACATCAGTTTAATGTCACTGGAACTGATGTCATTTTATCTGTCCATTAAGTATGACGGGAATGTTTGCAGTATGTCACACAATTGCTGACTGCCTATTCACTGAACAATTTTCTTCTGAAACTCAAACAGAAAACATCTCTAGAGGGAACTCTGGCAGAGACCCAGGGACGCTATGCCATGAAGCTAACAAACCTTCAGAATATGGTCAAAAGCCTGGAGGATCAGCTTTCCCAGATCCACAGCAGTATCACCGACAACAAGCACAAATATGACATGTTGCTGGATCTCAAGACCAGGCTGGAGATGGAGATTGCAGAGTACAGGAGGCTGCTGGATGGGGAGGATGACAGGTAAGACCTAGTGAAGAGAAAGAGGCAGTGGAGAAAAATGAGAAAATATGATGAGAAAATCATGAGTCAGGGGAGAGAACATTAGAGACAGAGGGGGAAAAATCTACGTTTGTTGATTTTGTTGAAATTGTTTATGATATGAATGATTCAGACTAATGATTTCTCTCCCACCCCCCATCCGCACCAGCACTTATTGCAGCTCAAAAAAAGGCAAGAAAGGTTTTTTTTGTATCATTCGTATCATTTTTTTTTAATTGTCCAAATTATATCATAAATTTACATTAGATACAGTTTTAAGAAATGTCTTGAGAATTTATCATGTTTGTTTTTTCTCTTCTTTTCTTTAGTGGTCAAAAAGGTCATCACAGTGGTGGAGAAAATTGTGGATGGAAGGGTGGTGCAGACCAACGAGACCGTTGATAATCTGGGTCAACTTAGGGATGAATAGATAGAAGCTCATGGAATATGGGATGAATGATCAAAAAATAAAGATCATGCAGTTGAATTAAAGTTTCATGTGTGGCGTCTACATAAATGTAAAATTATTATGTAGGTTTTCATCTCTTTTGTCACTTTATAGTAGATGTGCATGTGGCATTAGTCAGTGTGGTTTTATTTAACATATGTATGACATGAAAAACCAGAAATAACTGTCAATTTTGCAGCTTTAAGGTGAATTTAAGCCCCTTTTCTGTAGCCAATCTCCTTTCGTAACAATTTAAAGGGGTTGGTTTTATTAAGAAGCCACCCTTTTAAATTGTAATAATGCTTTAATTTAAGCAGACAGGCTTTGAGGTTATGACTGACAGCTGGGAAACTTTGACGTGGCTGTAGCTGTTAGCAGTCTGTTAAGCTTTGCCTCGGCAAATTTGAGTCACTCAAAGTCATGTATGTTGTGTTGGTGCCTGTTGAAGTATTTTAATGAAATTCCATCAATTTTCTCAACCACTTCTCCAATTCAGGGTTGTGGGGTAATGGGACTGGAACCCATCCCAGCTGTCAGGAGTGAAAAATGCAGTGAGAGAGACAGACATTTAGGCTTTAAAACAGGGGTTCACAAATCAGTGTCTTTTTACATTCAGTCTATGTTGACTACCAACATATTTTATCATAAATGTGGACAAAATAGGGTTTTATGTAATGTAAAGTCTTTTCTTGTTCCTTAAACCCCTGGTTAATCAAATTCAGTGAGTACCAAAAAACTGTAAGCTCAAACTAAACAACCTTTATACATATGAGACACTTCTTCTGACAAAAAATAAATTTATCTCTCCTGAAGACAAGTACAAGGAAAAAAATAACAAGCTGTTAAAATTAGTTTAGAGCAGGTACTAAACAAATTCTCAACCCCATCTCTACAAAGCTTGATTAATTCAATTCAATTTCAATTCAATTTTATTTATATAGCGCCAAATCACAACAAAAGTCGCCTCAAGGCTTTTTTTACTTCTTATAAACTTAGAAGTAAAATTGCAGAGTATAATAATAGTTTCTGCCTGGTGTAGGTACAGGGAGTGCCAGGAAAGAGTGGGTTAACCCTCTCAGGCTCAAATTAAACTTTTTGTTGCTAATGCACAACCAAGTCCTGCAGTGGTACTTCTGAGTAAAAAAACCTCATAAAATATGTATGTGGGGTAATCAGGTTGTTAGTTTTTAACTGTTGCAAATCGGCAACGCCTGCCTTGAGAGGGTTAATGATGGAGTGACATAATGATCAGTTTATAGTAAAGAGATTCAATGATAATAATAATGTTGTTTCTTCTGATTGCACAGACATTGTTTGCTTACACGCTTTAACAACTGTGTCTCTTTAGAGTTCACCTACCTGTGGATATACTAAGTTAGGTTTTTTGGGCATTTTGTCTCAGTGGACAACTTCTGTTCAGAACCAAAAACATTTACCCCAGAGGTTGCTATATTAAAGACACATTTAAAAAAAAAACATCACTTAGCTTATCAGTATCCTTACATTTTTAATGATCTTTCTAAAACCTAGACAAATGTCTTCTAGTGTTGATGCACACATTCCCTGCCCCCTAGTGGCAAAATGTTGGTTGATGCAGCTTTAATCACGTGTAATGAGACGGAGAAGTCTATCAGAATCCACATGGTGAACATTTTGCTCACATCACATATGTTAGGGGTGGGAAGATCCATTAATTTTAATGAACAAAAACTTGTTGATTCTTGATGTCATACACACGTTTTCCCTCATCACAGGTGAGGACGACTCAGAGTACAGACAGTGGACTCTGGACTTTGTGGACTGGTGTCAGCAGAACCACCTGCTGATCAACGCTGGGAAAACCAAGGAGTTGGTAGTGGATTTCTGGAGATGCAGACCCACCACACTGACACCGGTGAACATCCAGGGAGTGGACATTGAGATAGTGGACTCTTATAGAGATAGTGGGTGCTCACCTGAATAATAAGCTAGACTGGAGCCACAACACCGATGCTCTTTACAGGAAGGGTCATTGCAGACTCTACCTGCTGAGGCGGCTGAGGTCATTTGGAGTACAGGGAGCGCTTCTATGACTCTGTGGTGGCATCTGTCATATTTTACAGTGTTGTATGTTGGAGCAGCAGTTTATCTGCAGCTGAGAGGAAGAGGTTGGATAAACTCATTAGGAAGGCCAGCTCTGTTCTGGGATGCACCCTGGACCCTGTGCAGGTGGTGGGAGACAGAAGGACTCTGGCCAAAATAACATCTCTAATGGACAGAGTCTCCCACCCCATGCATGTAGATGTTGCTGAACTGCAGAGCTCCTTCAGTGACAGACTGCTGCATCCTAGATGCATGAAGGAGCGTTTCTGCAGGTCCTTCCTCCCTGCAGCTGTCAGAAAGTACAATCAGAACTGCTCCCAACAATCATAGATGTTTACATCAGCGCTGTATCTTGCACTATTTTATAAACCGATTCACACTATAACCAGGGATTGCCTCTTATCTGTATTTAATTTTATTTTATTTAATAACAGTATGGTACTCAGTTTTTGGTAACCATTGTCCTTCATGCAAATATGTAAAAAATGTGTATGTTTCTGTTCTGTCTTGTGTACTGCTTGTTTGTATATGTGTCTTTCTGGCTGTTGTAACACCCAAATTTCCCCCTGTGGGACAATTAAAGGATTATTCTATTCTGTTCTATTCTATTCTATTCTATTCCAAATATGAAATAAAGTCTAAATGCTGACTGTAACGTGTTTTTAAATGTTTTTGTGTCATCGTGTACTCAACAGGTTCAGAAATGTTTTACTTTATTGCTCTCTTTCTAAAGACTATAAAACATCTTAGGCTCATGTGTCATAATGGAAATTTTGAAAAGAGGCACAGTCCTGAGTAATCATTACTTTTAGCTTTTCTATCTAGCAAGATGGCCTCAGGCTGCAACTTTATATTTGCTGTTATGTTTAATTTAATTCTCAGCCAAGTTTGTATTGTCAAAATACTAATATTATCTTAGTATTCACCAATGTCATGAAATACCTTATGAAATATAAATATACCTTTTAAAAATACCTTCTTGGTTGATGAAAAACTGTGGAGCTGTCACTATCATGACATTTGAAATTAAGTAAACACAAATAAGACAAAATTCAAGTCAGCAAACTGAGAGCCTTTTATTGCATCACGTTAGTATTTGAAGGATGTAGTAGCGACTTAGATGTGGAATTTGTGTACTCCAGAAGTTGTGCTGTGTTTGCTGTTTGAGACAGTTTAGGTACGGGTGGTGTGGGTACTTGAGGACACCACCTTGCCATCGCTTACTTCCTCAGTGATCACGACCACTTTTTTAGTGGTGACGCTGGAAGATCCAGAGCTTTGGATGCTGTGAAAAGTACAGAGTTGGTGTTAAAATCAGTTTAAGATTTAAATTTGCAGAACTAGCTTATGGTGAAAGGGCTGAATTCTTCATTTTTCTTACCTGCCCTCTCCATCCAACAGCCTCCTATACTCTGCAATCTCCATTTCCAGGCGAGTTTTGATGTCGAGGAGCATCTTGTATTCTTGGCTCTGGCGATCAATATCAGCACGGAGCTGCATCAACTGTTCCTCCATGCCTGTCACTTGCATCTGGAGGCCTTGAAGCTTCATAGAATACCGCGCCTCTGTTTCAGCCAGAGAGTTTTCCAAACCTGCTTTCTATTGAAGAAAGGAAGGGGTAAAGAAAATCTGTCAAAAATCTGAAGCTGGGATTAGTGAATGAGTTCGAATAAAGCCAAATGATTTTATTTACCATGCTTAACTGTGACTGTAATTCAATCTCCAGGCCTTGCAATGTGCGACGGAGGTCAGTGATTTCTGTTTTGGATGTTTGCAGAATTTCTGTGTTCGCAGTCATCTCTTTGCTCAGCTCATCTGACTGCAACAGATATGAGACTCAATGCAAAGTTCATATATCACTAAATAACTTCGAACAACAATCTATGCATTGAAAATCAGATCTTCTTCAGTCTTACCTTTTGATCAAACCAAGCTTGAAGTTCTTTCTTTTTTTTGGCAGTTATAGATTCATATTGGTCACGGATCTCAGCCAAAACACTGTTCAGGTCTTGTTGTGGTGCTGCATCCACCTCCACATTGATCTGACCACTCATCTGGGTTCTCATTGCTGCCATTTCCTGGTGGACAAATGGTTCAGTATTTTAATTGAGTTGGTTGTATTGTACAGTTGAATAAATTTGTTCCATTTTTAATTTGCTTGAATGACTGTTCACTGTTTTCTACTGACCTCCTCGTGGTTTTTCTTAAGGAAAATGAGCTCCTCCTTGAGGCCTTCTATCTGCATCTCCAGGTCAGATCTGCATAGTGTCAGCTGATCCAATAGTCTCTTCAGCTCAGCAATATCTGCCTCTACTGATGTACGCATAGAAAGCTCGTTCTCATACCTGCAAGGCCACAAGTGATGAGATATTTCATCTCAACAGTTCTGTGTTTGTTTAGTGTAAATTAAAAATTCACAAGGTTCAACAGCATTTAACCACTACTATCCCTTACTTGGTTCTGAAGTCATCTGCTGCCAGTTTTGCATTCTCACAGGCCAGAAAGATGCCTCCATTGACAGAAATGGCATCCCGGATCTGTGTGATTATGAAATACCATTTTTTAAATAACTACTACATGTCTTTATATTTGTGCAAACATTAAAAACAACTGATTCTGACTTATATTTCAAAAGCAACTTCTTAAAGTTCATGCATTTCATAATAAATTAAAACGTGGTGTAGCATTCGGATTCACTACTCATGTGACATACCTTATCTCGCAGGTCAGCAATAGTGGCCTCATAAGCTGAGTAGTCACGGGCTGAAGGGGAGGTCTTATTTTCCAAGAACTGCCTGATCTTGAGCTCAAGTTCACCGTTGGCCTTCTCAAGCTTGCGCACTTTCTCCAAGTAGGAGGCCAGGCGGTCATTCAGGTTCTGCATGGTGGCCTTTTCATTGGCACCAACATTGATATCCCCGCCGCCAAAACCTGCACCACCACCAAAGGCTGCACCACCACCAAAGGCTGCACCACCACCAAAGCCTGAACCGCCGCCAAAGGCTGCACCGCTACCAAAACCTCCACCACCACCTCCACTGGAAAAACCAAAACCACCACCACCACCAGAAACCGAAATTCTTGCTCCGTGTCCACCTGCACCACCGTGCACGCTTCTAGCATACATCCTTTGGACACTGCCTCCACCTCCACCTATGCCTGAACCTCCAAAGCGCCCAGAATAACTGCTATTGGATGTTGACAAAGACAGCATTGTGAAGGTTGCTCAGGTGGTCTGACTGCCTTGAACAGACGGAGATGGCTGAGATGCACAGCTCTGCTGCTGGACCCTTTTTATGCTGCAAAAAGCTGCTGCTGCCTTCAGTGTGGGTGGTGTCATGCAGGCACAAAGGGAGGAGCATTACCTAAAATGGGTGTTCAGCCCAAGTGTTCACACAGATATGCATTTTGTGCAATCATAAAAAGGAGAAAGTAGGATTAAGTATTTACTGCATTTGTAAGGTATCCAAATTTTACAACTGGCTTCAATTCATGCTGAATATTGTCATTATTTCATTCAATATTATTCTGTATTCCGTTGTTCGATATTATTGTGCATAAGGACACCAGTATCTTTATTACTGCAGAACGTTGTGTAAATTGTAAAACAGCCACACCCATCAACATGTGCCTCAAGTTAGTTATACAGTTAAAACTGTTCTGTCAGGTGATGGGACCTCATTAATTTTGTAGCATAATTTTTGAAAAAAAGAGCCAAACCAGGCAAGCCACACCTGTTTTGTTCCCAAGGTAATAAGCACTGCAAACACAAGTTGTTTTTTTTACTTGACTCTCAGCCAGCAGCACACTTATTCTCACACATCTTTTTTTCCCTCAATGTTACCTTAAAATATCATCTTTTATGTGTTTGTTCATTTTGCCCTGCAATAGCCTGCAGGTTTGCCTAGCAGAGTATTATAGATGTCAAAGAAGACTTAGCCTTATTCAAGATTTGGCACTGCACTGCTGGAAAGCTCACCAGAAATGTGCTTGCTTGTTATTGACTTTTCTTGGCATTGTACTTTGACGTGTGCATCATGCCTGAACAAGCTCTTGCTTGTTTGCTTCTTTCCATCTCTCCACACCAATTTTAAGTCATTTACAATACCCTGGGGGATTTTGCTCAAACAGTTCCACATCAGTCTGGTGCAAATGTTAGATTTACCATTTACCTACCATTTACCTATCTATTTGAAAAATTGCAAAGCATTTACCTTTTCTCTTTACTCTATAGTGTCTTTATATTCTTTTCTTCTTTTTTTCATTTTTAATGTAGAAAATGATTCTAACAATGCTTTTATTTTGTTTCTAGCCAGTAAAAAGTTTCCCTTTGCCTCACAGAAATGACTGCTGCAGAACTTGCACATACACAGTAGATTTAGCAATTACTACTTAGCAAAACCAGATGCTGCTAATCATTTGCAAGTTGCAAAGCTGTCTCTTGCATGTGCTAAACAGCTGTAAATTATATCTGAGATGCTGACTGGTTATTCATAACAGAGGATAATTTATGTGCACAGAGCATAACAAATAGTGCACTTGAATCACTTAGATGAAGTTCATCCCTTCATGTCATTTGCTAAATATATATTTTTGGATTTTCTGCTGATTAACATTTTAGAGTGTATAACATGCAAAAAGATTGGTCAGAAAAACAAATGTTAAAGAAATAATAATGTGTCGTAAATGACAGAACATTTTTAGCAACAAGCGTCAGTGTCATGAAAGTGATTCAGTAACGCTGACTTACTATATTACTACCAACACAATTGATTTAAAAATAAATAAATTACTTGAATGAAAATAAATTTGTTACTGTGAGAGTACAAAGGAACATTTATTAACTTCTAGGTAGGCTGCTGTCAAGAATCCTGTCAAAATGATGAACAGCTCATGTTTCCTTAGGCATTAGGCAAAACCTGCACAGACAGGAATCTCATACTCACTGATCTGTAGATCACGAAATCAATGGAAAGCTACACAACATGACAAAGTGCATTCACTTAAATATTTTTACTTACTTGTGCTAGAATGAAACATTGCATGAAGAAGTATTAGAGTTAGTTTGGTTAGTTTGGAGGTGTTTTAAAACTTGCCACCCCTGCCGTCAGCATTATGTTAGCAATTAGCCAAGATTTTAATTCTCCAATATAACCACTAACTTCTACACCCAAGAGTGCACTTCCCTTTTTCATAAAAGATGATCTATTGATGCAAATCCAAATGTATAGAAAAGTAGCACAAACACTTATTTTATTCACAATAGAACATAGAATTCAAGTCATACATTTAAACTGAGGAAATGTATTATTTTAAGGAAAATATGAGTCCATTTTGAATTGGACTGCTGCAACAGTTCTCTAAAAAAGTTGTGATGGGGGCAGGAAAAGGCTGGAAAAGTAAGTGGAATTAAAAAGAAACAGGTAGAGGAAAATACAACTAATTAGGTTAACTGGCGACAGTTTAGTAACATGATTAGGTTTAAAAAGAGGATCTTAGAGAGGCGTTTTTCAAAGGTACAGATCAGTGTAGGTTCACCAATCTCCTGAAAAAAAAAACATTTAATGTAACTCAACGTATAACTTAAGACTGAATATTTCTTCATCTAAAGCACATAATATCATCAAAAAGACAATCTGGAGAAATCTCTGTGCACAGGGAACTGAAAATCAGTACTTAGATGCTTGCGATCACCCTCAGGTGGTGCTGCGTTAAAAGCAGGCATGATCCTGTCAATTCGCTGTGCCAGCCACAAATACAGGTTAAAGCTGGATCGTGCCACAAAGAAGCAATATATGAGCATGATCCAGAAAAGCCACTGTCTTCTCTGAACCACCAAAGCTCATTCTAAAATGGACTGAGGCAAAGTGAAAAACTGTTCCATGGTCAGACAAATGGAAAGTTGACATTCTGTTTGGACAATATTAACACTCCATTCTCTGGACTGAAGCAGAAAGGGTCCGTCCAGCTTGTCATCAATGCTTAGTTTGAAAGACTGCATCTCTGCACTGGGGAGGATTAGTTGCCATGAAACTGCGAGCTTGCCTCTGGAAAGGCACCACCAATGCTGATATCTTTTTCAGGCAAAGATTTTTCATATTTTGGTAAAGTATGTGTTTTAGTATAGTAAGCTAAACCACATTCATTCCAATCCTTTCACCAATTCAAAACATCAGGTGCATCATGAAACAAAAAGCACAACACAGAAGAGCCAGGACTTTGGGCAGCTATATCAAACAAGAATGGGACAACAATCCTGTCTCAAAACTCCAACAACTGCTCTCCTCAGTTGCCAGGTGTTCATGGACTGCTGTTAAAAGAAGACAGCCGATGCTACATAGTGAAAAACATTGCCCTTCTGTGTTCTATTGTGAGTAAAATATAGGTTTAGGAGATTTTCTAAATCTTGTCATTCTGTGTCTATTTACATTCTACACAGGGTCCCAACTTTTTTGGAATTGCATTTGTAAATATGTTGAATGGGGGGGGGGGAAAAATCAAAATAAAAAATGAATTTTCACAAAGGTCTTGTTCAAGGTCTTGTACTAAATATATATTTTAAAAAGTGTCAAATGTTCGCTTGTTAAAAAGTCACCGGTTGCCTTCGGGTGTGGGCCTACTACGCTCTTGTTGATTGCGAAACAATTTGCACACTTGTTTTCTTTGACAGTAAAAACCGTGCTGTGGTTTTACATCAGTTCTGTTGATTAGCGTAATTGTATGTGTAGGGCAAGGTGAGCTGTTGTGTGAAGTATGAAATTATGAATGAAGTATGAATGGTTGTAATTGAGATATTCCTGAGAACCAGTGCTGATGCCAATCACTTAAAGCCATAATCAGATCTTAAGAAGATAAGACTAAAAACAATATTCACTACATTTATGCCACTGTGGAAGACTATTGTATATAGCGTGAAGGAGAAATGTACTTGCAGTTAAACTTACTGGACTTTTGCCAAAAACCGTGTCCATAACTCTTCTGACAGATTTACAGTGTCACGTATCCAGTTTCTTGGAATGTCAAAGGCGTGTTCAAGCCTGAGTATAAAGTGCCTCATTGACAGAAATAAATGCAGCTTGGGGTGAGAACAGGAACACCATGTTTAAAATGTGCTGTGACATGATCAAATAGCTTAGAGAGCTTTTTCCTGGGTGTGAGTATGTTACATATGAGCCAGTATAAAACAATATCTCGCCCCTTTAGGCAAGAAAGCGAGAGTTCTGATGATTCATTACAGAATCATTTGGGGTTTTTTTTGCTCATCTGCCTTTCTCCATGTGTGCACTCTCAGATTTACAGGTACAGCGAAAGTCCATTTCATTCTCTACAGGTATAGTCTACACAAATATAACTATTGCGACCAGTCGTGTATACATTTTTGTGGTTCATTTTCAGGTGCATTCAGGTGTATTTTAGCACAAAGTCACAATCTTTCCAGGAGTGGACAGCAAATACAGCCTAAAGTCTGAAAACCTCTTCAGGCCTCAGCATGTTAAGATCATAACAATTCAATACACTAAACTAATGTGGCTTGTTTGAAAGGGTTTTCAGGAGAAAGAATAATATGGCTCCAATGCTTAGGTTTGCAAAGTTGCAATTGAACAAACCACGAGACTTCTGGAACAATGTCTTGTGAAGAGGTAAGACCAAAAAAGAGATGTTTTTTCAGAATGCACAGAACAGTTTTAGGCAAACCAAACACAGCATATCAGCACAAGCACTTCATAGAAACTGTCAGCATGGTCAAGGAGGGGTGATGATGCAGGATTGTTTTCCACTCACAGGATCTTGGCACCTTGCAGTCACTAAGTCGACCATATACCAAAGTATTCTAGAATTGAATGTGATACTAACATCTAAAGCTTGGCCTAAATTGTGTCATGCAAAAAGACAATGATCCCAAGCACACTTGCAAATCTACAACAGAATGACTGAAAAAGAAAAGAGTCAAGGAGTTGCAATGGCCCAAAATCCAAACCCCAACTTGATTGAAATAGTGTGGCAGGCTCTTGAGAGCTGTGCATGAAATGAACACCCACAAACTTCAAAGAACTGAACCAACAATGTACAAATGAGTGTGCCAAAATTCCTCCACAAAGATCTAAAAAACAGATAAAGTTACAGGTGACTTCAAGTTACTGCTGCTAAAGAGGCTTCTACAAGCTAATGAGTCATGCTGTATGCTTTTTTATCACTGCATATATGTGGCTTGTATATGAGCAGGAAACATTTGTAACGTACAAACCACAAAGGTACAAAATAGACAATGTCAAGGTTAAAATGACAGTACCACAGACGGTACCAGCCCACGCTGTGATATGTCTAAAGGTGCAATAAGGTACTTTTTTCTGAGAATGTTTTGAGTTATTATGATTCAGGCCCAAACTGGTCTCTGTTGCCTCTTCCAGTGCCCTGCAATGACTGGCCACACCCTCTATAGCAAGGAACATCTCATTCAATAGGTCTGGAAATTTACAGCAGAGACAGCATAACAATGTTCACTGAGACAGATTTGCTTTTTTTACCATTAAAAAATTTGGGGATATAGATAAAGAGACCATGTGCACACAGTCAAACCCCACAATATCTATGCTATGCCGTACTAATATTCCCTCTGTAATGCAGGCAAGCAAGTAAAATACACAATTTCTGTTTCTTTTTATCAAACATACACAGACTGAGTGCAACAGAAAAACACACGTGCACTGAGAATCTGCCCACCATATGTGACTGCATTTTGCTTTTGAAATTATGCATAAGTTTGAACCCCTGAGGTAAATGTAACATTTGAATTTCACTTTAAAACATGACCTTATGCACATAAATTAGGAACCTAAGTTGCATACGGTCCAACAATTGTACAATTTTGTATGAACTACTTATGCTCAGGTTTAGTTTTAGATGATGAGTTGTATGAATGACTGCTTCGCCTTAACTTGATATTTCTTTGTGTAGAAAACAGCTGAAACAGCAAGGTTCACTTTTACAATTAAGGGCGATAATTACGTTTAATAGCACTTAGGATTGATCAGTGTGGCAAAGTACTGGAATACAAAAGCACCGAAAAGAAGGCAGTTTTGGGTTGAGTCATTTTAACCAGCAGATTAACTCATCAAAGCACTGAGAAGCTTTTTGTAGATCTCAAGCCTCCACTTGATTCAGCTCCACCCAAATAAAGATGCCTGTGATGAATCAAACATAATCTTCACTCATACTTAGAGCACAAGCTTGCATAACACAGGTATTCTGTGATATTTTATTTCTTTCCTTTCTTTTGTGTGTTTCCATGCCTGTGATCCAGTGTCACCCATTTTTCCAACAGTTCGGAAATAGCATCTGTAATGCGCCTTCATTTTTATGCTCTTTGCAGATCTTTGTCTATTGTTCTGTAAGGGAAACTGATCATGCTTCTAGAAGTCTCTTGTGTAGCAACAATCTGTTTCCACTTTAGCAAAATAAGCTTATACAATCAATCCACTGAAGTTGGGCCAGGACCACTTTTAAAAAGAAAACCAAAGTCGACACCTGGTGGTTAAATATGAAATTACAAGCTAAATACATCATTTGTTTTCACATACTCTTGTGATTTTTACCTCAGTAGTCAAACGAGAAAAGTACAGGAGACAGTGGCTTTATATTTTAAGTTGATTCTGTTAGCTCTGTGATTAAATGATCCCAAAGCAAGGTCAGTATTCAAAATATACTCCTCTTCTGGATGTGAAAACACATTTATAACTCAGAATAAAAAATAATGATAGTGATATTTTTTTTCATTTGCGGTATATATTGGAATGAAATACAATCAATCAGTCAATCATCATTATTTTTTTCAGCCTTTTATTCATAGTTTGGTTTCATACTTATCCAAAGGCTCGTGCACTGTGTAAAGATGAGCATTTTCTGCATTTTGCAATGTTTCGATTTATAATGAGATGAAAACAAAGAGAACTCCCCAGAAGAAACTAGCGTGCACTTTGTTAAGGTTCAAAATTGAGGAGGGAGAGTACAAACCACCCTTGGTCCAGAAGCTCTTGGTCAAACGATGATTTTTAATGAATACACACGTGTGGGAAGACAACTCTGTATGCAGACAGCAATTGATCTTCAACTTAATCAAAGCATGAACACATATTTTATAGCATCAGGGTTTGATTTACTGACGCCCCTTCATGCGTCACAGATACATTTTATACATAGATCAGATCAACACCACAATGACTTTTAACCCAGAAGATCATCTTCTATTTTCATGGCTGGTACTTTCCGTTCTTGTCTTAAAGTGAATTGTTCCTCTTTCTTGCCGAGACAACAAGGACGGTTCCTCTTTCACCGAGACATGACTAATCTCTCCTCTAAATAAATCTAACTCATGTGTGTGTGTGTGTTGACCTCACATGCTCTTTGTGTCACCTCTTCACCTACTAACTGTCTGTGTCTCGTCCTCAAATGCTCTTTCTCAATTCACCTGTTGCACTTCTGACCTTTTACCAGAACAGAGGCTCATCCTTATGTGTTACAACCTAACGGAGACTATGTATATGTCCTCTACTAAATAAATGTTTTAACCAAGAACCTCTACTAAAACCTTAATATAAAATGACCTGATATAAGTGTTTTGTAAGCATGTATTGCAATTCCTTCTATGTTCTAGTTTTCCCTCAGCATGTATCACCTGAACAGTCACGTCAGTGAAGCTTAAGACCTTTAAAGAACCTGAACATCAACTCAAATAAGCACAGATATGCATTGTGTACACAATAGTTATAACTGCATCTGAAATACAAAATTAACATCATCATAAACATCTTAAGGCCATCTTAAAGCTATCTGTTACATTGTTAAAGCAATGATCATACTGCAGATTATATTATTAATGCAATGGTAATAATGATGATTATTTAACAATAGCAGTAAAATAATTTCCCTGCTCCACAACTTTAACAACTTAGAAGCTCGGGTGAGGGGAGCACAGGTTACTGAACTGTTTCCACTTGGGTGGCCTCAGAGGAGGCGACCACCTGTCCATCAACAATTTCCTCGATGATTGTCTTCACTCGTTTTTCAATGTGGGGTTTACGCTCTGCAAAGACAATGCATCGCATCACTATAGTGTAAAGAGCTTATTTCAGTTTTACTGCGACAAGATCTGAAGTTCTGGTTCAGTGAGTGATGGAGATTCTTACCTTCCACTTCTACGACCTTGCTGATGACCACCACCCTAAGAAGAGCGTAAACATTTTTTTAAAAACATTTTTGTTTGCTTTAATTGATAATCGATTAAAAACAGATACATTTTTAATTTCTTACTCCTTTTTTTCATAGTGCTCTCCTTCTAGCAGCCTCCTATATTCAGCAATCTCCATTTCCAGCCTCATCTTGATGTCCAGTAGCTCATTATATTCTGTTTGCACCCGCAGAAGAGAGGCCTTCAGCTCCTGCAGCTCAGTCTCCAGGGTGGAGATGGTGACCTGCAGTTGTTGAAGCTGAAGACTATAGCGACTTTTCACTTCCTCCAAATTTTCCTGTAGGCATGTAATCTGCAGGACAGAGAGGTTACAACAGCTCCATGTGAGTACAGTCAGTGGGAAGAATCATTTCCTCTCTGTTACAGCAAATTAATATATGTCCTGATATGTTTGGAAAAAACTGATTTAATTTTTTAATCATTCCCCTTGCGCTAACAATTAAAACATTACGAACCTAATGTGCTTCAAATAGCAAAAGTAATTTTAACCAGGCTCGACATCTGCTGATGTCAACCAGTATGAAGCATTTCCCAATCAAATGTAGGGAAGCTATATGTATATTTGTCCTTTATTTGTTTTATTAATGTTTTTTTCATGTGTTTGTTTGATTTTTTGCAACATACTTTTTGGCTATTTTCTCATTTAACTCAGCTTTTGAGCAGAAATACACCACCAACATTATTTTGAAATTCATAAGTTCATGAATATGGTTTTTCATGACTGTTATAAACAGGGGGAATTAAAATAGCAGATAACTCTTAATTCCTTAAACATTTAAGGGGTGATTAGTGTTCTGTTATTGTTTCAGATGATGCATTTTATATTCTAGGATTCTATTTTTTTTTTTTCATTTGCTTGCTCAGTCACTATGTGTTAATAGACCTCTCTGCGCTGAACCACACTTGTTATTAATCTCTGTCTCTCTTCCACAGCATGTCTTTATCCTGTTTTCCTTCTCTCACTTCAACCGTCTTGAGTTTCTTGCCACATTGCAAAATGTCACAATGATTTTAGTTAAAAAATATTGAAAGGTCATGATCACATGTGAGTTCATAAAATACGGCAGTTATGTTATGTCGTAGTGTTGAATACTGATTATATTTTTTAAATGAGCCTCCAAGGCAATGTTTGTTTGTTGTCTCTCCTCTCCTTGTTTCTCTTTCCTGCCTCCTCTGCTTGCAGCTGTGTCACCAAGATACCAGAGATAGGTACAATATGAGAAAAAAAGAGCGGGTCTGCTACTTCTTAGCTTCAGTACTTTTGGGTTGTTATTCCATACCTCTGTGTGTGCGCTTTGCCGGCTTATCATCAAACTTTGGTAGGTCTTCTTCAGAGTGGACAACTCTTTGTGAAACGTTTTCACATCTGTTTGGGAAACAATGATTTCCTTCTGGAGAATTTCCACCTTTTTAAAAGAAAGCATTCAAAATTCAATAAGAAAATTTGAACTTTTTTTTTTTTTTTTAAGGATCTACCGGAGTCGTTTTGAACATTTTAGGAACCTCACCTTCGACTGGAACCATTTCTCGACTTCCAGCTTGTTCTTGCTCACCACAGTTTCATACTGCTCCCTCATTTCCTCCAGGACCTTTGTCAAATCTGTAGAGTGTGCACTGTCCACCTCTACATTTACAGAGCCACTGCATTGGATGCTCAACTGGCTCATCTCCTGCAACATGCAAAACAAACAAACAAAAAACACAACAACAAAAAAAAGTGTTTAAATCTCCAATCCATCCAGAAGTGTAAGCGCTTCCACCACCAGCAGATGGCGACACTGCACCATGGAAAGCATTGACTCACGCAATCTCTTCAGCAGTGTTTAATAGGTTTGTTTTTCTATTATACGCCTTTTACCTCCTTGTGATTCGCCTTCATTTGCGCCAGCTCTGCTTTCAGATCCTCTATGCTTAGCTCCAAGTCACTGATGCCAAGAGTCAAGCTGTCGCGGACTGCTCGGAGACGGGATACGTCAGCCTCCACGGTCAAATGCAAGTTCATCTCCATGTCATATCTACAGAAGAAAAGCAGCCCTTTCAGATGCCATTATTTTCACGATTTTGATGGGGGTAACGATTGTATGGTCTCAAAAGAAAAAAATAAATAATAAAACAAAAACTCCCAAATGTAGTGGGATTTCTTTTCATATTTGGTATAAAGTAATATGGGGTAGAAAGAAATACCACGGAGCAACAAAGGAATGTAAACCTACTTCATTTTAAAGTCTTCCGCTGCCAATTGAGCATTGTCAAGCTGCACGTGGATGGCCTGGTTCTCTGCAAATCTTCTTGCAATCTAATTGGAGAAAATGAATAAACTGTCTGAAATTCTGACCGCGTATAGGCTATACTCTTCATTTATTGATATTGAGCAAATTATTTTGCATTCCGCAGCAGTTCAGCTTTCTTTGGATGCCATCTATCAGTCACATAGCGTACAACGGGTTCTAACCCTTCAAATCCACACTTCAGCATTAATTGGTGTCAATAATTTTTGTGATAGTAAAACAATGGAAAGATGTTTCAGTCGCCTGCATAGATGTTTACTTCGGGTGTTTGGCAATGTTCGAGGTTTCGTGTGTGTGCATTGTAAAATGGTTTGCTTTTCAGTGTGTTGTGTTATGTAAAGTGTGAGAGGTACCTCGGCTCTCAGGTCACTGATGGTGGAAAAATAGCCACCGTAGTTCTTGGTAACAACAGTTGACTTTTGACAGAACTCAGCGATGTTCAGTTCCAGCTGCCTATTTTTGGCCTCCAGAGAACGCACCTGCACATCACGAGGAAATACTGGTTCATACAAGCAGGCTATCATTATTTGTCTGAAAGCAACTGTTCTACATTTTTCCATTTGGTAAAATTTCATATGTTTTTTTTTTTTTTGTTAGTTTGTTTTGGGGTTTGGGTTTTTTTTTGTGTGTGTGTTCATTATTGTATGTGAGTATGTTGATCCTTTACTCACTACAACAATATAAAGACACCCCATTACAAGTGCTGCATGAAAAAATTCAATAAGATAAGAGAAACCTTAATTAGTCCCACATGTGGGATTTTTTTTTTTTTTTTTTTTTTTTTTTTTGGTCAAGTACAAGTTTAAAACAGAAAGTACAAGTTTAAGAGCAGTAAAACATTAAGGGGAAAAAAGCAATAGAATAGGATAAGATAATAGAATAAAGGGGGTTAGGGTTAGGTCAATATGTACTGTTAGAAACTGTTATTTTACTATATGGAAATTAATCTTATTATTTATTAACTAGTGATTACAAATGCAAATTGTTAAAAGTAAATAAAGGGGGGGAGTAATTCTTGCAACTAGCGCTCATCAGTAAAACCTACTTTTGCCAAGTAATCAGCCAGGCGGTCGTTGAGGTCCTGCATGGTTGCCTTCCCATCTCCGACTACAGAAGTCTCTCCATATGAGCCCACGGACCCTAAAGAGAAGACAGAGTTGGATCTTGAGATGCGGGTCCCATAACCTCCAGCTCCGCCATGCACACTGGGTGTGTAGCCAACAGAGGACGTGCTACTCTGCTTCCATCCGCCCAGGCTGCTGGAACTGTAGGTTCTCTGCTTAACGCTGTAGCTGCTCTGCTGGGTCAAAGAGGCTGCCATGGTGACAGGAGGTTGTCGTGATGCGAGGCTGATGGTGAGCACAGAAGGAATGTCTCCGAGGTGTGATCCTGCAAGACACAGCAGGGTATTTTATAGGGTTCTTAGTGAGGGGGGCAGTCTCAAATGCCATGCAACAACAACAGTGTGGTATGCAGATAATAGTTTTTGTTGTCTTTGTTTTTGTTTCCATCGATTGGGTGTGTAAGTCTTCATTAGACAAACTTTGATGAAAGACAAGTGGAACATCTAGTCAGACAGCTTAACTGATAACTATGCTGAAATCCAGCCAAAACCTAAGATGTGGCTAATTATTTCTTCTTAACTCATTACACTTCCTACTCGTTACTTTATGGGGCACAGATGAATGCTAAGATGATTTTAAGTGAGTTACCCAAAAGAAGCTGAAAAGACAACAAACAAGAGTAAAATAATTATATAAAAATGGGGGGAGAAGGTATTTGGATGGGTATGATCGGTTTCTTTTTTTTAAATTAATTTCACTGCATTTGATAGTTAAGTTTTTTTTTCTCTAAAATGCAAGTCAGCAGGTGCATCATGGCAGGTAGCGTGATCAACTTTTTCATGTTCACCCTGACTGAGAAGGTAAGTTTAACAAAAAGATCACTATCACAACCACCTATGAGCAGTAATTATGCCTAAGCCAGTGGTATTTGTTAAGCCTTTCTGGGGGTGTAAGACAGCTTCATCTGCACATACCAAACAATGAGTGGTATGTTGGTAACAGTTTTAATACAAACAATTTGCAAAACCAACAAATACGCTCTGTAAAAAACCCAAGAGCTACATCTCAGAGTCTACAGGCCTCAGTTACCTTGAGAAACACTGATGAATAAGATTAGACAGCACAGTGGAAAGCCTCTTCTCTTTAAAAAGAGCATGGCAGAATAGTTTGGCAATGCAAATCTGCCTCTGAACAAAGCACAAGATTTGTGTAACAATGTACTTTGGACAGACAAGATCAGCGTGGAGATGTCTAGGCATAATGCACGCAATATCAGTACAACAGTACAAACAGCTCATACCAGCTGTCAGGCACAGTGATGGATATTTCAGGGTTTGGGCTTATTTTGCAGTCACAGGACCTGGGCACCCAAATTCCAGACCTTTACCTGACTGAAATGCCAGGAAAGGACCTTAACAGAGCTGTACAAAAATGAAAGTCAGCAAATCTGAATAAACTGTGTGTGTGTGTGTGTGTGTGTGTGTGTGTGTGTGTGTGTGTGTGTGTGTGTGTATTCTAATATAGTATCTTTAAAATAATAAGTAAACAGCAGAGCTCTGTAATCTGTGTCTGTGTTCTTGTATTATGTTATTAGTCTCTCCTTATCTCAAACTGCACCACACAAAGACACTTGTGGACAAAATGAAAAGTATTATATGCACGAGGTTTTACATGCACTCATGTGAAAGAAAAAGGATTTAACTATTAGAAACTGGTTCCTCTGCACAACCACAATTTTGTTTGAGAGGCTAAAGCTATTTTTGTTCTGTGAATTGAAAGAAGCAGACAACAACATTAATAGCTGTTGGCACCATAAATGATTTTAAATATACACCCGTCCAAATAGAGCTGTGATCTCTGTTCCAGACCACCACCCCCACCCAAACATACCAAAACAAGACGCTGTCACACCTTTGACGCTGTCACACCTTTTTCTCTGGAAGCTCAGGTAACATGTGGTCAGAGTAAACCTTTCTGAAGTGACTAACAAGAACCTGAAAATCATTTTAACCTTTGTGGAACACACCCATACTGCTGACATTGCATGACTGAGTACACTGTAGTATTTTACATGGCACTATTCAGTGGAACCGACCTTTACATGTATACAGATTTCAGACCTAAATGCCAAATAAGCTTTACCATATTGTTAAAGAGCCTTTAATCAGCCCTCACCACAATTTGTCTTTAAACTTCAACATTTCTTCAAAACAATCCTGTTTGGTATTCTTTATTGTGGATTTTACAAAAAAATCATTTATGGAATATCAGCAAAATTATTCCTTAAACTGCGATGTCCGATTCTGGGATATATTTGGAATTTCAAAGGGAAAGTTTTATCGGGAAGTTTTGCATTGGAAACACTACTCATGTGTAATGTAGACGTCTTATCATAACCTTTCACCAGCATGACGGAATTTGAAGACACGTACCTGAGACGAGACAAGAGAAAATCAGTGACAGTGACTAAAACCTGCACCAAACATCCGATGCAGCCTTGAGTTAACAGTGTGTGTGGGTATGAATCTGAACTAAATAACAAGTGAAAGGAGCAGTTTGTCAAGAGCAGGTGGTGTCTGTGGACATTATCAGATTTTACTGATGGGTGTGTGTCCCTTTAGTCTGCAGATAACAAAAATGAAATATTTAGACCAGTAATAATCTGTCTAGCAGTGTATTAGAAGATATTAGACTGAGGTTGGATAAAGGTCACATATGCCTTTCTATCAACTTGCAGGCTCGTGTTCTGTATGTATTACAAATTAGTTATAATACCCTGAGGCAGTTTGTAGATTCATACATTGAAGTACATTTGCTGCTCTCCATTGTGCTGTTATCACTTTTATTGCATAAATCAAAGTAGCAGACAATCATTCACAGCGGACAGACCACACTTTCACTGCCTGGAAGAAAAATATATGAAGGCTGAGTTTCTACAAGCAGTTAAACATCACACATTATCAGGGGACGCTGGATTCAGAGTAACTGGGACACTTGAAAAAAAAATCTATACAGTACTGTATGTAAACAGAGCTAATGTTATCCAAGCAAGTATGACTTTTGCTAAAAGGGTGGTGTGTACGTCATGTGGAAAGTACAGGCTGCAGCATGACAGTAATAAATTATGCACATTTTATATTTGATGTATCACCGTTTAACTTCGCTTTTTAAACATATGTCAAGAAAACGTTTCACAGAAATGTTTACAGCCTGAACATTATGAAGGACATCTGTGTAACGTCTATGTAACTTTCTACTTTTTTTTCTTTAAAGCTGCAGGTAAATACATTCAATCCAAGTATGAATGAATGTGATGTGTTTTGTTTTATAATTGGGGGTAATTTCAATGATGATTCTGATTCATTAAGTGATTTTAGGTATCTTGTTTTCACTTGCTTTACTTTCACTTACATAGTTCATGCTAATATAAATAAATATCTGTGAATGTGATTGCGAATGGTTGTCTGTCTCTATGTCTTAGCCCTGCGTCAGGCTGATGACCCGTTCGGGGTGTATGACTCTTGACTCCATGGTAGCTGGAATAGGCTCCAGCCCCTCAGCGATTTTTTTAATGATAAATGGAAGAGAATGGATGAAAATATATAAAAAATATGAAGAGTAGCAATGTAAACAACATATAATGTGCAAATTGAAAGACTTGTATAGTATTCTCAATAAATACTACCAGTTAAAAAAAACTGAAAGAAATGGGACGTTGTTTAAATGTACGTTTCTGTACAGGTACAGGAAACCTGTGTTTCCTCCTCCCTAAAGTTGACTTTTTAACAGTGTCTTTATTGTTACATCAGATTTGTATTGTTTTAAATGGTTTCTAAGGAAATATTGGATTTTCAGTGTAAACACATCGAGTTGTTTTATTGTTATTGCAGTGCAAAAGAGGTCTTAAGTGACAAATATAATGATGTGTTTCTCCATGTAAACTTGCAGAATTTCCTTTGCGCACATCCTTTTTCCAATGTATCCATCTCTTAATCAAACGCTCTGTGGTGAACACCATTATCAGTATTTGATTGAAAGCCATTATGCTGACACCAAACTTGGGTATAAAAGAGACAGCCTGCTGGGAATCAGCAGTTGTGCACTGGAGACATCACGCTCATCACACTTTGTTGTGTACATATCTCATCCTATCTTCACAGGTACAGTAAGTTTGCCATTTTTGATACCTAATTTTTTTTAGAATACATCTCATGTTTACTCAAATGTTTCTTTCTTACTGCGCAGAGAGAATGTCAGGGAAAGTTTTCGTGGTATTTGCACTGCTGGTTGCTCTGCTTGTGTCTGGAGCAGCTTCCCCAACTGAAACCGGAGAGACTGAGGAGACAAATGTTCTCAAGCAGCTTCTAGCTAAACATGAGATGGCAAAAGACTCGGCTGGAAGACAGAGGCAAGCACCCCGCACTCACTCTGCACGGGTGGAACGACGGGCGCACCTTTCAGTTGATGAGCGCGAGATAATGACCAAACAAATAATGCAAGCAATTTCAGGTATGCTGCAGACTTGGGTGGGAAAGCTCTGTGATTGTCATCTTGTTTCACTTCAGCTAATTAGAGCAATGTGTGAATAGGCGGAGGTCCAAGACAATGCTCAGATTTACATACTGAACCCTTTTGTTTGTGGTTCATGTACTGTAGGAATGGTTTGTTCACAGAGCTGATGAACTCCGAGTGCATGACGGATCGGGACTACCAGGGCTGGGTGGATTTTGGCCGCCGGGACACAGAATGAGGCACATCACAACAGCTGGAGAGCTGGCGCACTGCTTTTTTGTTCAGATTTTATAAAAAAAGTGGACGTTTACTTCCCATGCAACTTTCGAAATAAACAGTTTTGCAGATTTATTGCACTTGTTTTTATTCCATATCTTTGGTGATGAGTGGACGAAGAGTCAAAAGTGAACTTGGTGGAAATGAAAACATTTATTCACAGGTGGTACAGTTCACGCACACACTGACATGTAGAGTTACAGCAAACAGCGCACAGAAACAGTCGTTTGGTTAATTTAAGTAGAAACACAAATCTCTGTTTATGAATTCTTCCCTTTTAAATCCACATTATCCTGTGGCTTTTTCGCCAGAGCTGATTGATCAACCAGGGTGATGCTGTTTAAATTATCATGATAACTCTTGTACTTATTACATATTACTTATTGCGCCTACTGTCACAGATATCACTCTGAAATGCCCAGCGTGATTTCGGTTAAATTTAAATCCCAGTGGTTTAAAAATTCCCGATGACATGATTTATACAGCAGATTTATACAAACAAAACTTTGAGTCACTGGAGTCAACATGTTGCTTCACCGTCTTCCATACAGCATGCAAATCCGATTTGGTTGTGGTGAGGTTTGGCTCAGAATAAAGTCCATAAAGGCGTAACTTTAAACAGCTTAGAGGTGAAATGGAAGTGTGCATGTCAGAGCAAGTAATGGACTGCAAGGCAGACTGCTTAATATTATTAACATTACTCAGTTCAGTCACTGGATCGTCAGGCTTCTTCTCAGTGCTTCTTTCTAAGAATAGTTTGACAAACTTATATACTATATGCTTTTGTCAACATAGCAGCGAATAAGCAGGAAGACCAGACTGCGTTTTAGTGCATTTTCAGGGACAGCATTGGTTTGTTTGTGGTTTCTCTACTCTCAGTAATTTACAGCACATTGTCTTTTTTCATTTCCCTAAATGACAGTTATTATTTACACATAGCTCATGTTTCTCTTTGGAAACTAATAAAATGACGAGTGAGGAGGTTTTTTTAAAACCAGTGATTGCGGGTGGGGCAAATTGTAAAAGGAAAGTCAAAACACAAAAGTATAAAATATTTCTTTTCTTCATCATTTTCCTTTTTGCGTAAAAAGAAGCAAAGTGTGAATCAAACAACACAGCAGTGATCAGGTGGTTTTCCTGAGATGAAAATGTCCCACATGTAAAGAATAATTTACCGTGCACAAGTTCATAGAAAAACACTGTACTGCACACTACCAATAACTGAAAGTATGGCTCTAACACATTCTGTGGCTTTTCTTTTCAAGACACGGGTGCTGTGGTGGGCACTGAAGTGCACAGTAGGAATCGCATGGCTTTATGCAAAGTCACTATGGTGAATGAGAGAGGAGTGTGGAGGTGAATGCATCACACTTTCGGAGGAGGTCTGACTGCTTCCCTGTCTTTGTCACTGGGGCCCCTCATCCCCCAGGCTGCCACTCTGTGCAACCCAAGACTCTGAAGCTTCTCCACCAAGTTCCAGCTAAAAATGTTCCTTCGTCCTTCTTTGTGTGAGAAAAAGTCTCCTCTTTTGTCTGATACTGTAGAAAATGAAGGTTTTCCAGTGCGGCTGTAGTGCAGGTTGTGGTGGGGATGACGGGAGGCTGAGATGCCGCGCTCTTGCAGCAGTTGCAGGAGTCCCAGTGATGAAGTGCTAAGCTCTGTGGTGGCTGTCTGGCCTCCCTGGCCAAAGTCCTGCTGCAAGGCTGGTGAAGTGCTCACGTGCTCACGGTCCCGAGAAGGTGGCAGGCCGAAAGAGTGAAGGCTATTAAAAAAAAAGAAACAAACAAAATATTAAAACTAAATGACATAACATCTCCTCTACAAGCACATGCATATTCATATAAACCGACTGGGGAAAAAAGACGATGTGAGACGTTTTGGTTAGTTTAGCACATCAACACTAAAAAGTGGAGAAACATGATGTTAATATCCCAGTGATGAGGAAAACAGATCTGGTGTGGAAGAAAGTGGAAGAGATGGTAAAAAATATATATATAATAAAAAACTCAAAAACAAGTAAGAGCAGATGTTACAACGGTAGGCACAGCGTTAGTAGAAGATAACATGCATAACGGAAGTAGGACTCATGGCGCATCAAGTAACATTTACAGACCTCCCACTACATCCTACTTAGCATCTAAAAGCAGTGAACCAACTTTTTAAATTGTTTTACCGTGGAAGGCAATGCAGTACATTAGATTTAGGTAGATCTATGTTTTATAAATATATTAAAATGTTTACACAGTAAACTCCTTTCTAGACTTATTGATCACTCATTTCATGCACAGAGTGAGGACTGGAAGTGCTGGAGATCATGCCTCTGTCGTTAATATTACAGACACTAATCAAGCATTCAGAGTGCATTTATAACACCAGGCTCTTACTTTTCCCTGGTGGCTCCTTCTAGAGTTGGAGAAAGAGCCTTGACAGACGTTTTCTACCATTGAGAGGGTAAAGAATGGAAGTTAGGAAAGACAGAGCAACTGCAATCTGTAATATCTATACCTGTTTAGAGTGGACCTATTGTGCTCATTTTCAGCTCCACAATTTTATTCTTGGAGTCTAAATTAGTAGCCTTAGAGCCTTGGGGAAGTAATTCATTCAAGTCATCTTCTGTATAAAATGAACCATTTTAGTGTTGGTGCCTTTAAAGCCACGTTTCCTATAAGACAGCTTACTTCTGATTGGCTGTCCCTTGCAAACAGAATACTTAAAAAGCAGTTTGTGGCTAAGAGCTATGTGCCTGGGATGGCCATAGTGTTAAGAGCATACACAGTGACCTCATTATGTCAAACTTTGCCCATATTTAGTATCGCTGCACACAATTTCACAAAAAAAAGAAAACGAACAATTTAGGCCCGCTTTAATGAAACTGACACTGGGAAAAAAAAGTTTGGGTTAGTAAATCTAGTTTAAAAGGTTAATAAAAAATCCAACTAACACTGCCTAAAGAGTATTTACCTTGGCCAGAGCTGTGAAAAAACACAATGAGCAAAGACGAAATAACCCCAAAACAGTATGTTCTTACCTAGTGGAGAAGGAGGGGATGATTAGGGAGGGTTGGAGGACTTGGCAGGTGGTGATGGGATGTGTGGGAGGGGTCTGAGGGAGGTTGGGACCCGATGAAGAGACTGTGAGGTCATGGAGGGGAAAAAGGTAGGTTAAACTACACATGTGGGAAAGGACACACATCTAAAGAGTCACTAAAAGACTGAATGAAGATGAACCCTGCACTAATTTTGCAAGGAATGGGAGCTATCCTCTATAATGAGAAGATATGCACTTCAGTAAATATGTCATCTGGAATTGAGTAGAAATGAGACAACTAGTTGACTTGTGTGTGTAGTGTGCCAATGTGTCGTACCCATGCCGTGAGCTCCAGAGAGGTGTGACAGGTCTGGCTCATCCTCCTCCAGGTCGTTCAAGCTGTAGACGTGCTGTATGTCAACTTCGAGCTCCCTGAAGTCTTTAGTTAGGACTCCCGGGCGTGGATGCAGGATACCTCCCAGGTTTGGTTTGGCCAGCTGCTGCCACTGGTGCAGAGTCACTGAGCCTGAAGAGTAGAGATTCAGAAGGTGTTGCCACTGAAGTGTGTGGTAAAAAAATACAGATGCATTACAAATACTGCTCTCTGAGCAGGGCAGCTTTTCATCCGTGGCATTTACTACAGAGGCTAAGGTGAAGAAGCTCGTCATTTTCTGTCTTGTTTTACTTTCTTATGCTTCATCAAGACTGCACAAATGCTGAAGCAGGTTTGAAGACATGATTAGAGAAACATAAAGCTAAAAATTTTACCTTCCAGAGGTTTGACAATCTGCAGACGGTCAGGTAGGTAGGACCTGGATCCTCCCGAGGAGCCACAGGAGTGTCGGGAGCTACCGTTGGAGTAGTTGGTGCCTGTTGAAGCAGCTGGGCTGGAGGCCAGGCTGTAATTTGGCGTCAGGAAGCCACTAGAGCCCTCGCCTTCCTCACTGTCTGCTGCCAAGGCACGGAGTTTACGTTCGCGTTCCACATCGAAGAAAGGTCGGTCAGAAGAGTGGTTCTGCTGGCGGACTGAGAGTCTGCACAAGGCAGTTTCGAGATCCTGGCCTCCTGGTGTGCCTGGTTGACCTAAACGTTTTGGCCCACTAACGCTAAAAAGGAAAAATTAACAACATTATTTTAAAGTCAACATCCTACAGCTTCAAACTGTATCCCAAAATGTAAAATCTGTGTCGAATCTTTAGGCATTACTGTGGCATCTGATGTGCAGTCTTACCTGCTGTCTTCCTTCTGAGCATGATTGGAGCTCGGCTTGTCTTCCAAGTTCAGGCTGGCATTATCGGAGCCATAGTAGCTGGTCCGAGGGGTGCTGTTAGAGCTGGAAGGTGCGGACACCGGGCTGGAGCCTGGCACACCTGGTGAGTGGCATTGAGACCGCTGCCTTACAGCCTTGTTCACCACTTTCACGGTTTCAAAAACACGCCAGGGGTGGTTCCTGCCAGAGGAAACAGCAAAAGTAATGACATGAGTGTCTCTCTTACACATTCACACTCCTCCAAAAAAATATTCAGAATTGAAACTCATCAAAATTTTACACAAGCTACAGGGGGGAAATTGTATAATTGCCATTCATTTAGAAGCAACAAAGAAAACCCTTCAAACTTGAACTTAAAAGATTCTCCTCTGTTTGGAGACTCTTTTAACAAAAGAAACTACCAGTTAACAGTACCAGTATGGTACTGATAAGCAAAAGGGGTCAGTGTTGGGATATACCAAGGTGTCATGCTGTGTCAGTTAAAATTTAGCTGTAACAGTTTTAAGTGTAACCTACAATACCTTTAAGTCTATTAGCTTAACAGGCCTGCTGGCAAAGTGAATGCCTCACGCTATGGATCTTAGGCTGATGCAAAGAGTGAGGCAAGTCTGAGATTCTGTTTTTTCAAATAAAATGCGTTATTATATATCAGTGACGTATCTTTCAAATAGTATATGACATATACTATTTACATATATATTGAATAAATAAATGGTCAAATTTGTAATTGATTTTCACTTCAATTTGCATTTCAAATTCTGGTTCACTTTGTTTAACATTTTGGTTGATGATGTTCTTGTTCTTTGTAGTATATTGTCTCCTAAAACAAAAAAATTACCCAAATACGGGGAATGCATCCATACAAGAAATTAAATCAACAAACTACAGATTGCTTTGAATGCAAAATGCCATAACAAAGATGCACAGAGTGAGACACAGATGAAAGAGAAGAAAAAGCAAGAATAGATGTGCGTTTCATTTTTCACGTTTCCTTTTTCATTTCTACGGATCATTTTTCATGGGGGTAAAGTCACTGTCTCCACTATTAATTTGTTCAGAATTTCACAGACTGATTAAAACATATTTGCAATGTTCTTCTTCTTTGTTTATACAAGAGAACGCAAAACAATAAAAATTATACTAGTTTGTAATCAACTACTGGCCCACTCCATTTTCCTGACACCATCTAACACCTTATAAAATCATTAATTATCAAATACAAAACTAACATTAAGCATTTATTCAGCTAAATCATGGATGGATGTCAAGTAGCGTCATTACACACAATTGACATTGATGTAGTTCTTTTAACAGAAAACATTACGTACTAACAAAACGTAAGTCAAGTAAAACTTGTTATTCCCTGAAATCCAAATCGCATAAATTTAATCTAAAAAATTACCACAACAACACATAAACATGTAACATACTAAACCTTACTAGTAATTATTTTCAAACATGCATCAACTCAGTCAGTACTATTGTACCGGCTGTTTTTTTTCTTCTGTAAGGAATGTGTCTAATAAAAGCTGAGCTGCTATAAAAGTAAAAGCCACTTGACGAAGGCATTTGAGTTTAAGGTGTGATAGGGCAGGGAGTGGAACTACCACAGAATTTAAGTACTTAAGGTATAAAGGTGGTTTCCCAGAGCTGAACTTGTTTAACTTTAGTTATCTCTGTAGTTCTAGAAAATAATTCTTATGAAAACAGGAACATGAAACTACAACTGCTACTCAATATTCACGGTACAATCTGGTTTAGACCAGACAAAGTGGATAAGGATTTTTTTAAATGTGCATATAAGCCAAACAGACGCAGGTCACAGACTCACTTGTACTCTGAGGGAGCTGGGGTGTCTAGGCCTTTGCGGAAAGTGCCTTCAATCTCTGCTGCCAGTGAGTCCATGGGGAGGACTGAGGCCAATGAAGTGTACCGCTGCACGGTGCTATTTGGCAGGCTCTTGTTTCGAAGATTTTTAATGTCCTCTCGGGCTTCGTGGAGCATGTCCTTACACTCTGAGTACTTGTCCTGCAAGTCCTTGAGCTAGAGACAGGGGGTGACAAATCAGTCAAACTGTAGATCAAGGGGGGGAAAAGTGTCATGCCACTGACAAAATACACAGGAGCAGCTGAATATATATGTAGAAGCTTGCTATGATAAGCTTCTACACATACACATTTGATAATAAATCACCAAGCGGTGCTGGAATCAGCATATCTATCTAAAGCCAAAAATGGGTTTCTGTAAACACCTCAAACTCTACATCTGTGTCTATATTATGAGAGCTTTTCAGCCACACACAAAGACAAATCAAAACTGAGCTCATGTAATCATCTTAATCCAACACCAAAAATGCCGTTGAAGTCACAGAGATTACAAAGCGAGTATCTTACCTCAGATTTCAGTTTTTGCTGGCTCTCACGGGAGGCATTCAGCTGGTGGTTTAACTCCTCGTTCTCATGGGTGAGCTAGACGGAAAGAGAACAGAATTCAAAAAGTTTTAACACAAGTATTTAATATAATCCATAACAAAAGCTGTGCACATGTGTGAGCCTCTCACCCCTTTGCAGCGTGCCTGCAGGTCAACGATCTGAGCGAGCAGCGAGCTGATTTCCTCCTGCTGCCTGAGACAATCCTCTACTTTCCGCGCTAGCTCTTCCGACAAGTCAACCACCTGCTTATTGGCAGATGCTGAAACACACAAGTCCCATAAATTTCCTTGTGCCTGACTTATAATTCTCATTTTCATTGACTGAAGCAAGACTGTGACACTTACAGAGCTCATCCACACACACCATCATCAGCTCCTGTTCTTGCTCCTCGTAGATTGATGTCTCCGTTGAGAGCTCAGTAGCCTGCAGAAAAAATTATTAATAATCAATTATCATATGTGATGCCGAACAGCAGCCTTGAAAACTCTGTGTGCAATGTGCAAAGACGCACTGCATACTGTACTATTTATTTTCAAATAAGTGAATAAATAAACACATAACAAACAGGAATATCTCTTTAATTTCAAAGTTAGTGCATACCTCTAATCTGAGCTTGCGGTTCTCCTCCTCTAAACCTTTCAGTTTCTGCTGTAGGAAGTCATAGTGGATGAAGTTGGTGAGTGAACTTGATGATTCATTCCTTTTCATTCTAAAGAAAGAAAGAAATGCATTTATATTAAATAAAATCCAAATTTTTATAAGAAAAGTGATGAAAATGTTGATGTTGTGCGCTCTGCTGGGAAGGTGATTGGCTGCAGACTCCCATCTCTGCATGGCCTGTACACCTCCAGGACACTAGGGCGTGCAGCTCGGATCATAGCTGACCCTTCTCACCCTGGACGCAGTCTGTTTGACCTGCTCCCCTCAGGCAGGAGGTTCTGGTCCTTTCGCACCAGAACCTCTCATGAACAAACCACATGACTGTTCCTACCACTAACACATGACCCTACACTGTGCTCACTGCATCATTCCATGTTTGCACCGATCACCACCTGCACTCATGTATATATCTATCTACTTAGCACTTTTAATTTTTATTTTTATGTTTATTTAAGCATTATCTGACAGTATGTTTGCACTAAGTACTGCAGCAATTTCCTAATGTTGTAAACCTGCTCAACATTTGGCAATAAAACCCTTTCTGATTCTGATTCTGATTCTGAAAAAGAGTGATCAAGTGCTAAGCCCTGTATAAATAGGCTATTTTATAATATAATTAACGCTCAAAATAATTAGCATGGATCACTGCGATGAATCTAAGTTAACAGAGTCTAATAATGTGTAATAGGAATGATTAACTGCTGATGGGGAGGGTTTTACTAGCTGAAGACATTGAGAGGATCAGTGGGGATGTTCTGACGTCTGTTTACTTATGTATAAGCCCAAGGTAGTAACCAACAGTGTAAACACAATCCTTCATAGCGGACATTCACCATCATAAACACTGAGGAACATTTTGGTACCACTACAGCATGAAGTCCACTGAAAGTACTTTGTGATAACATCTTGAAGCATAGTTAGAGTATAGGATGCATTGCACCTCTGTTACAGATTTTTAGACAAATACAATTTTAGTCAGAAAAAAGCTACATATGTTAAAGTAAGACTTATACACAATATGCAAAACAAGTTGCCAGCAGCTCGTCATCATTCAACCCTGTGCGTTACACCATGTGCACATTTGTGTACTCACGGTGACTGCGACTGAGCGTTTTCAATCTCCTCAGTGCTCGCATAGAACTGAAGGAGGTCATCTCGCATCGAGAGCTCATGGCGCAGTTGAGCAATCTAGGAAAACAAGTCACGATCACTTAAGCACAGCAGAGTGTGGCACAACAAAGATGAAATATTTCCATCTCGCTATACAGGTGTGTATCAGGAGCCTTTCTGTTTACCTCCTCCTTTGCAATTTCAAGCTGTTCATCCAGCATTTCATTACGTGCCGTTAGTTCTTGGTTTTGCTTCAGGAGGGACTGGCCAATCCGTGCTGCCAATTCCAGATCACGCTCTTTCTGCAAAGTCATAATCAAACATATAAATTAATAAATACGTTGAGATATGTTTAAGGTTTTAAATGATTTGATTACACTGTACTAATTTAAACCGTAATTATGTAAGACCAAAATGTTAGTAGATAGCACTGAGAGAGGTGACAAAAATATGCAGAAAACTGTGGCAAACAGTGATGATCTGTGAGGCAGATAAGTCTAATCCTCTTAAATTCCATTCATCTGCTGTGTGTCTCTGTCTTACCTCCTCCAGCAGGTGGGTGACCGCCTTGATATCATGATATGTCTTGGTGACCTGGCCAACTCTGTCTGAGGACAGCACTGTGGGAGGAGTGAGAGATGAATTTAATGAATGAAGGAAAAGACATAACTGTAGATGGTAATGGAAGAGAACAGCAAGAAGTCAGTCGTGCTAACAGCAGGATGGTGTAAGGCTAACTAGACAACTAGATTGCTTTTGTCACTTTGATCTCTTGCCGTTTCTACTTTACAAATACCTTTAATAGGTTACATGATATTACGGTGTAAAGACTTTCCTGATATTTCTTGTCCATTACTGTAACATCTCTTTCTCTTTTTCTTTCTCTATTCAAAGCTGCTGTGCTTGGTTGCATTTGTCGATGCACTGGTGAACCTGAATTATCAAAAAGATAAAAACAAGATGTCCACTGGAGTGAAGAAAGACCCGCCTACCTGATAAAGTTACATTATTGCTATTTATCATTAACCAGATCTCGAGACACAACAGCTCCACATGGTCAGCCACAAACTGATCCTCTTAGCTTGATCCTTTTTAGCCCAGATAAGACGCCACTAAAGACCTCGTTCTCCTGGATGCTAATATAGGTCTATGTACAGGGACTAAACTGACTAGGTATTCACACCAGGAAAGGATAACAGTGGCTGGCTATTGACCTGTAACTTTGTTTACATCCTGTACAGTGAAGTAGACATAAACAAGCCAGTTAAAGCTGAAGTGGCGAACAGGATTAATCAGTCATTCGTTTAGGATAGATAAGACAGATTTTACATTAATAGCATTCATGTAATCATCATTTCTAAATTTCAATAGGTTAAATTATTTTTCAGACATTTACTAATAGGTATGAGGCGATCGTGGCTCAAGAGTTAGGAGTTCGCCTTGTAATCAGAAGGTTGCCGGTTCGAGCCCCGGCTTGGACAGTCTTGGTCGTTGTGTCCTTGGGCAAGACACTTCACCCACTAGCGGTGGTCAGAGGCCTGGTGGCGCCAGTGTCCGGCAGCCTCGCCTCTGTCAGTGCGCCCCAGGGTGGCTGTGGCTACAATGTGGCTGCCATCACCAGTGTGTGAATGTGTGTGTGAATGGGTGGATGACTGGATATGTAAAGTGCTTTGGGGTCCTTAAGGACTAGTAAAGCGCTAGATAAATACAGGCCATTTACCATTTTACCATGAGATCGTGGTTTCACTTTGTTTCTGTCTTTGCAATAATGCCTTTAATTATAGGTACTGTTTAGTGGCATGCCTCATTTGTGTAAAATGCATATATACAGTGTTTTAGAATCTGCTTAAAGATGTGCAGACATTGGCTGGATTAGCTTACGATTCTGTATGCAACATCTCTAAAGTTAAATAATCTTACTTCAGATGAAAGCTTAGCTAAAGAGATGGGAAGCTGCCTGGCACACAATTAGACTGTCCTGAATTTGGCCTAGAAACACAGTGATTGGATAGCTGTGTCAGTATCTAATCAGCCTAATGGAAGGAACCCAATGTTAGGCTGGACTGTACCGCATTGCTCTGTGTAAGAACACTTTATATTGGCCATAACTTATAGCATGAACCACATCTACAGGATTTATTTTTACTAAGATCAAAGAAAAATTTGGTCATTGTCAAAATATGTGAGATCAGGAACTTAATTATTTTGTTGAAGACTTCTCAGGAGCAGTAGAGGGGATCATGTGTCAAAGCCAAAGAGTTGATTCTAGGACACACACAGAGATGACAAATGATGCTTGCCACCCTTTGGATTCAATTTTAATGCTCACTGTTGGCTATGTAACAGGTCAGCTGGCAGGATAATATGTTTCTCTCAAGGACACTGCAGCAAGGCAAAAGCACTTGAATACCCAGCCTCCACTGAATGATAACACTAGCTCTGCAGGTCTGCATCATAAAAGTCAGGTCAGAGATACTGTCTAATGTCTCGTATTAAAATCCAATCTCTTTAAAATGTGAGCATAATCAAACAAATGCAAGTGTTACAAAAATCCTGAAATTTAATCTGCTAATGAAAAAATGTCACATGTTCAGCAACATTTCAACAATACAGATAAGACTTCAAGGTCAATAATAATCCAAACTGGAAACGAAACAGCAAATCGTCACAGTGATGCACGTCTACTTGTGCACTAATGTGATGACCACAATAGAATCTGTAAATTAACAAAGGTTAATCAGATAATAGGTTAACTTCTTTAAATCCTATTGTCCTGAAAGTGCAGTGCTAAGGGGAAAGTCTGCAGCAGGACTACTGGTAGGAACACATTTTCATTTTCACATATCCAAAACAATGACATGTTAAACCAAGGAGAAACACTACTTTTTTACATTTTACTGCCTAATCTCAGTGGTTACAAGAACATTAAACTGAAGTTAGAGTACTGTGTATTATTTACACCCTCTATCCCACTGGCCAAAATACCTAATCTATTTCCTCTTAACCCAGCTGTCACGGCACAGAGCAGATCCAGGTAGAGGTTTTGGGGTCTAGGCTGAGCTAAATCTAGTCAAGTTCAATGGACTGCAAGTCTAATACTGTTCCTTAATGACTTAGGTGCGCTTATGACGTCTGTTAGGTTGAGGGATCAGACGGACATAGATGAGCTCCAGGAATAACATTTACAGTGATCATTGATCTGTATTGTTCTGAAGGTGACCATTTGATAGGATTGGCAGGATAAAATATTTGTCTCACAAGACTTCCTAGTGCAAATCTGTCTGTACATTTTTAGTGCAGTTTAAGCAAGTCAATAACAGTATTAAGGGACAGATCCAAGTTAAAATACATGTCACTAAAAAGAAATATAGGACTTATATTTCTGATTAACATTTGGTTTGCACCGTCATGCACACCCACACAACATGCAGCACAGAGGGGAAAAAACACAGCTATAAATGCACACATTAAATAAAAGGCCTGGAACATGTCACACAGTCATTCAGATAAAAACAAGCCTACATAGACATGCATTTACTTATAAAGTACTAGAGCAGTACCAGATTTTTTTTTGGTATACAAACTGATCTGGAGAAAAAGCAAAAAAAAAAAATTATGTTATGTAAAATGTCTCAATTTGGCAAATGTCAGTTTAAATTGGTGCATTTTAATGCACCAGTCACATTTAGGAAAAAGCTCCTGAAATTATAGGATTGGAACTAGAGCAGCAGTACAGTAATGCACCTGCAGTTGTTGTTCCTCAAAAGCACATCTATTAAACAGTAGTCATTCTTAGAAAGAGAAATATGTCTAAATTCTCTAACTTGTCCTGCAAAAACTAAAGCTAATTTTGCTTTTGCTTTTTTCCCCCCTTTGTTTGTTGCAGGAGAAAGGAAAAAACATATATAGTGTAACGCTGGATCCATACAGTAAAAAGAGAAAACACAAAATGGAATGACCGAGAATTATAATTTGATCGCTTGCATACACAGCCTGGTTGTGCTGCTGCAGCATGCATGGGCATACACACTCACAGGTACTCTGACCTTCACAACACTAAAAGGAAAAACTGAAACTGAAGACACTTACAAAACTTTACACCTCTTGATGCTCTAATTTTGAACTAAAGCTTCAAGCAGGGTCTGCAAAGACTCGCTTTTTGTTAAAGGTTAATCTTCATTTGCACAGTGTATCTTCAGTGACACAACTGCACCCTGCAGTATACGCAGTTCACCATTAAGTATTAAAGTGCTTAGATAACGAGGACCATGACAACGCAATGTACTACAGAGTACACCAGACAAGAATATCTGAGTTGCACTTGAACTTGACCTTTAATATTTTACTTCTACATTCTCTTATTTCTATTTTCTAAGTATGAGCTCTGCAGAAGAAGATCAGCACATCTCACCTTGTGTCACCTCCCTGCAAAGGTTGTCATTGTTGTTGTTGTTATTGTTATTGCTGTTGTGGCATTTGTTCTCCTCTGCTATTTCATCTAAAAGATTGGAATGGCTCCTCTCCTCCTCGTCTCCCTCAGATGCTGAGGAGCTCCACACCTCCATGGTGATGGATGAAAAACTGCTCTCTGTATCTCCGTCCATGGGTTAAATCCCTCGTTCTTCTACTCCTGCTGTCTGTCAGCTGTGCTGTGACAAACCATTTGTGTCTCTGGCATGAATCTGCTGGCGTGTGTGTAGGGTAAAGCAATATCAACTAGACTGTGTGAGTGAGTGAGTGTATACGCCTCTATTTGCGTGTGCATGAGAATGTGAGCTGCTTGTTGTTAATATATAATCCGTCAGACTGTAAGGGCCATCTGTCGTCATGCCTGCCTCCCTTCACCTGGCCACGTTGGACTACCGGGTAAGAAAAGAGGGGGGGAAAGGAGAAGGGGTAAAGGAGGCATCAAAGTCTAAATGGCAAGCCATAAAATCTGATATTTATTAATTATTGTTAGCAATAATTAAAAGATATGAGTGACATGAGACTACAAATGACAATAATTCTGGTTGGGGCATTTGGTGCAGTTCAAAAGGATGCTGCACAAAGCCCACCCACCCCTGTAAACCGAGCAAGATAGTAGCTTCCATCCATGCCAGTGGCTGGTCTAATTCTCCTCACATACGCAGTACCAGATAGAGGAGGGGGCTCTGCGTAATAGTGGTGCAGGCAGAGTCACACCCACTCCCACAGGGGACTGATGGAGGCAAAAGCCCCTGTTCTTAATTACTGAGTAAGTTTTCACAGATAATAATAAAATGAAGAAGTTTTTTGTTTTTCTCTGTAAAAATATTACAGACACTAAAATAATATAAAAGTCACAAATATTCTACATCTTCATCATATATGTCCAGTCTGTGCATCTTGTGACTTCAGTTGTTGCCCAAGCCAAAGCAGTTTCTTACAATCAAATATTTACCTTCTAATTAATTTTTCACCCACAAACTGACCGTGTGCCTGTCAAATTCTGTAAAAGACATTCATGCATTTGTTATTCCCTGAAGAATGCACGTGAATTACGTGCACGTCCACGGAAGGAATGGTTCAACCATGAGACAAGAGACAACACAACTAAAAGAAAAGCAAATGGTTATAAGGAAGTAATGATGTGTGGACTTCGCCCTTAGTAATAAAAAAAAGTGACAAAAGCTTCACTTTCAAGTCACCAGCCAGAAACAAAAGAAAACCTGTAGTCTAGCACGTTCATTAAAAAAAAGAAAATCCTGCAGATATAGTTCTTAAGATCACCTTATAAACTTTGAGTAAGAGCTCAATAGCATGAAATAGGACCCTTGCGTAACTCATTGTGTGTTTCTTTGTTTACTAAGAGTCAAATGTTACTGATAAAAGTCTGCAAAGTGAGAGCTGATATCATTGATATGAGCTGATATGAGATCATATTCATGCAGGGGAACACCCTGGAAGGTCACTTGCTACCTTGTTTTGCTTCAGGGCATCTACAGAAAAAACGTTGTGCACAGCATCTCTGGTTGTGATAACTTTATGATCCTTTATGGAAAGGTAAAACATGAATCAATATCCAAATATGCTGGAGAACAATGTTTCTAATTGAACCAAAAAATCTCCTTTTACTGCATGCCTGAGCCGCTTCATGGTTACTTCCCATGCACTCCTTGTTAGGGATCACTGGTTTTTTGATAGCGCTAAAAAAATTATCTTAATACTTCCTTGACAAACTGGCTATACTACTCATTGTTTGTTCAGTTCATATACGTTTTCACATTAGGTTAAACAATTTCCAATGCTAAACAATTATATTTATTTTCTGACCAGTTACTTACAAGAAAGTCTAATTTTTAGCTCCTATATGTTCCACAATGTTATAAGTTGCTACATTGGTTCTTTAGAGCAAAAACTTAGCAGGTTTTTGGCTCTTTAGCTGTATGCTCAAAGAATGCAGAAAGAGCAAAGTACAACAGTAAAGCTATAGGCTAAAAAACCAAAATAATGAACTGAGTGGGGTCAACATCAGTGATTATATGTGGATTTACCTTACAACATAGAGCACCTTGAGACAACGCCTTTATACATTGTGTATGTGGTTTGATCTACTATCATTACATAAATATTATTAAACAAATTCAACATTCGATGACACGCCAGATACTCTACACAATGCTAAAATATGCACCAATTTCAACATTAACTGTGATCAATATTTAGAAAGAGATTTAATCTCAATCCTAGAAATGATTGAAAAGTGTTTTTCATTAACTAGCATTATATCAAATGACTCCAAGACTGCAAACGAAACACAAAGAAAGAGCACAGAGGAGCAGGGTGTGAGCTTAAGTAAAGAACTCAAACAACACCATATGCCACATGCCAAAAAGAGTCACAGCAGCATGGCACAGTCTGCATGGGTCAGGTTAGTCTGTCCTGTTCCGTATAGCAATACGTAGGTTGGCATCACGTAGGTAGAGCCTATTTAACATTACGAGGACACAAACATGCAATCCTATTACTATAAATCAGGGCTATAGGGACAGGAAACCACTCTAACTCCTTTTTTAATTTTTAAAATATAGAAACAAGCAAAAACACAATATAAGGTAATGGGGCAGTTATTTACATATTTAGCTTCATATATAAAATTATTCCTTATGAAAAGAGATCCAACTATAATGACAGAAACATACAATAGTATAATAGTGTATAAATGTATTAACAAAATTATTAATTCAATATTTAATACCTCAAAGAACTACAGAATCCAAATCTATGATTCTCTCATCAGCTGTATTTTATAATTTGAGAGCAAGTCAACATGTTTCAGGACAATAACAACAGATGCATTGAGTCTTGCAGCTACTCTATAGTAGTTCATGATGACTTTATTTAAAACAGAGGATGTATTAACATCAGTGTTGCAAGTGACTGCCAACATTGTCTTTGTAGTGATGTCAGAGTCGCCATTAGGATATGCTGTTTGCGGAGCTGCAGCATAAACTGCTTAGAAGTCATGACTGCTTAATCGGATTAGTGACATTTGACATCTGCGACTCACCTAAATGTGGTGCGTGTGTGCGCGTGGGGGAGGTTGGGTGCACAGCACGACCAGAGAGATGGAAGGTCCTTTTTATTTCTTACCACCAAGTTTAAACATTATGAAAAGGAGCTTCCTGAAATATTTATTCTCCATTTAAAATAATAAAATAAAACATTTAGCATAAATGGAAATGAAAGGTTTAATATTTAATATTCCAAGTTTAATACTCGAAAACTGTAAGTTTGTATGACTAGTTAGTTTATCCAGTCTTTGATCAGAATAAAAACTAAATGCACTATAGCAATGACACATTCACCAAACTTTATAGGCCATAAACACAATAATGCAGCTTACTATTAAAATTTTCATATTCACTCTTGTGAGTACTGTTCCCTTTATATCTTTACAAAGCAAACCGAAACGTGCTTTGTGTGCTGCACAACAGCTAACTAGTCTGTTTTCGATTACTATGTTGACAGGCGCGCCTTCACATTTATTGTCTTTCCTTCAGTACCTTATCGAGTACAAAGCGGCCGTGAGAACATTCTTGGCCAACCATCAAAAGTAACATATTAATGTTCAACGAACCAAACCTAAACTTTACTCGGGCAAAGACTGAGCTCTAAAACAAAAGGCAAAAAATTAACACAATGATTGTTTGATTTTTCTCTTGGGACAATCTCTACATTTTAATTAATTCTTACTTCCCTGTGACAATACGCGTTTTTATTCTTGTGATGTTTTAAAGGTAAAAACAACTATGAGGAGCTGAAGTCAGTACACGTTTACTAAATTAAATAAACTTTTTTTTTCCCCCTATGGCAACAATGAAACATTTTGGGAGATTGAGCCCACTAAAAAGGCAGCAATTCAGGAAAGTGAAAGACTAAACTTTAACACAACTTAAAATATTTTATCATCATGTTTATCTATCGTCTGTAAACACAAGTAGAACTTAATTTTGCATGAATCCATAGATACTACAGTTTCTGTTACAATGGCAAAACCAATTCTGCATAAATATAATTTGATTGACCGCAAACGTGCACATTGAATAAAGACTCAGAGCTGGAAAACTGAAAACTGATTGCAACTTCTACAAAAGGTACTTTGAGTCAGGGGGTCATTTTCCATACTTGGATTAACGTTTCAGCTGGATTACAGCTTTGTTCACGATCTGATGTCATCCTGGAATTACCTCTTCTCTGAAACTGTTTGGTTGGTTGTCAAAGTGATATGTCGGTAAGGTCAAACCTACTCGGAAACAAGTTAATTTAACATAAACAGGATTAGATGGCAGCCTTAAACAGATCTCAGTCGAAATATCTACCCGACCATGGATCAAGCATTCTTGTAGAAGGAACACACTGACAGAAGGAAAAACATTTGAAATTGTAATTATACTGTACGACTTTAAATATGCTTGTATTTTTTTAAAGTGAGAGAGTCACGCTAATTCAACTAGAAGAGACAAACTAGCATAGGGTAACTATTAGCACATCACAAAAGGAGCTTAGCTTGATGACGTTCCCTGCTACTGCCACCAAACATTTACGTATTAAATGAACGAATTACACAACAGGGCCTGTGATAATCATAGACTGTATATAAAACACAGACTTTAACGTCTGAAGATAGACATCAGTGCACATATATTTAAAGTTGCATTTTTTTCTAACGTCCTGCAGGGGGAGACTGTGGTAGCAAAAAGAGATCTGATTGAACAGAAGTACAAGATAACAACCTGATTGCACAATTCCTTTATCAATTCACGGCATATATAAACAGGAAAAAAATAAAGTAGTAAAGAAAAATAAGGAAATTTGTGTTTGGTTAATTATTTCTTTGTTGCAAAAATGCTTCTTAGCAATAAATATGTATAATAAAGCTTCCAAACTACTGTTAGAAAGTCTGTTTATTCCCCCTTAAATGTGCCACATCTAATGCATTTGTGGGTTGAGCAGCAGAGATGAGAATGTGGGCTCTGCCCATGGAAATGTTGGCAAATCTTCTCTACCCCAGGTACTCTCTAACCAGACAGACCACACACAGCCAGTCTCTAATGTCCACTCCAGAGAGGCCTTCAGAGATGCCAGGAGGCCTGCCATGACTACCCTTCATCATCAGGCCCATTTGCATTGGTGTCAGCAGCATGTGCGCTAGAACCTGAAAATGTGAAGGAAAGTTATGTTCAGCAATGACTCCAGATTCTGCCAGTGGCAGTTGGATCCTAGGGTCAAAGAGATGCTATGCTGATTACGGCACCAACAGGATATCTACTTTTGTTGGAGGCGGTGTGATGGCGTGGGGCGACATCTCCCTCACTAGAAAAACAAGGCTTGTTTTGGAGTTATCTCAATGCAGAGAGATATCAAGATGAGATTCTGTTACCAGTGGCAATCCCATATCTCCACAGTCTGGAACAGAACTCTGTGCTCCAAGATGAGAATACTCGCCCCCATAGAGCAGGGTTTATTAGAGACTACCTCCAAAATCTGGGAGTGGAGAGGATGGAGTGGCCTGCCTGCAGTCAGGATCTCAACCCTACTGAACACCTGTGGGATCAGCTTGAGCTTGCAAAGACAGCAGACAGCATTCGTTCCAGAATGAATAACACAATCAAACTGGCTGACTTTCAACAAATGCTGGTAGAAGACTGTGACGCTGTCCCACAGCTGTGCGTGACCAGCACGAGGAGGAGGTGTCAAGCTTTTGTGCCTGTGTATGGTTCCTCCACCGTTTGTTAAATTAATAAATTGTCACAATGTCTTGTTTCTTCATACTTCAATCTTCAAATCCAACAAACAACACCAAACAAAAGCTGTTTGGCATCAGCAGAGAAGATTTGACAAGTTTTTCATGGGAGCAACCCACATGCTCAACTCTGCTGCCCAACCCAAAAATGAATTTCCCTTACAAATGTCTTACCATTTAAGGAGAAAATCAACAGGCTTTCTAATAGTATAGGATTTGTAGCAAAGAAGCATTGTAAAAAAACAGGAAAAAAATCATCCAAACACAAATTTCCTTACTTTTAGTGTGGTATTATTTAGAAAATCCTACATCTTCAATTATCTCAATCACAAGATTTTCAGAAAATCTGACCCCTGCCCTTGACCTTAGAGGGATTCTAAGATTTTTAGTACATGCACCTACGATATCAATCACAAAATCCTGAGTTTCGTCATTCTTGAGTTATCGAATTTACAAAACTTGGGTGTCCACGCTACGCACCACCCGGGGGAGTGGCGACAATACCCATTCAGCCTCTAAGGGCAAAGAGGTAAAAACCCACAGCAAACAAACAATCAATCTTATAATGAATGAAAAAGAAGATAATGTATGTTTTGGAATGACTTAAAGCAGTGGTGTCGAACTCCAGGCCTCAAGGGCCGGTGTCCTGCAGGTTTTAGATATCACCCTGTTTCAACCCACTGAATCAAATGATTAGTCCATTACCAGGCTTCTGGATAACTTTAAGACATGTTGAGGAGGTAATTTACCAATTTAAATCAGCTGCACTGGATCAAGGACACATCTAAAACCTGCAGGACATCGGCCCTCGAGGCCTGGAGTTCGACACCTGTGACTTAAAGTAATAACTTTAATAGAAGAGCTGATGGTTTATCCTGAAGAGAGTTTTCGAACAAAGACATTCCAGAGTATTAATAAACTGAAACAGTTTTGATGTTTAATGTTTTAAAATTCCTTCACTGTGCATGTTTCACAAACAGCTACAGTACAATAAGTTTGTTGCTGCTTTAACAAGAGTTAAAGAAGTCAATAATCCATTTTTATAGCCTTTCTAACAACAACTTTACAGTTCAGTCAGAGCTGAAATGAAACAGTACTCACAGAAGTATTTGAGTGTTTCCTCAATCTGGTCATGTGTGAGTCCCAGTACGACCTCTGGTGGCACCAGAGGGGTGTGCAGCCAGTCGTCGTTGTCATATCCAAACACACTGTCTGCTCGAAGAGTGTAGTTGGGTTGACCCTCTGATAGGAGGCTCACTATCTCAAGCTCCGGCAGATCTGAACAAAGGTCTGAGTGTGGGGATTGTTTGTGTGCACATATATGTTTTTAATGAAGATTGATGAGTGTATGGATTAATATGAGAGAGAGGAAAAACAAAAAGAAAGTGGACATTAAGACCCAAAACAAAGCCAATGTCACCTGCAAGTGTACACTGCCCTCTACTGACAGATGATTGAATCTGCAATGCAATGCAATCTCTTAATACAGTGGTTCCCAAACCTTTTTTGCTAGGCCCCCCTTTGTTTTACAAGAAAAATGTCTCCCCCCCCACCTCCCGCGCGCACGCACACACACGCACACACACGCACAGTCACATCTCCAACCACACACACCCATATTTTGCTCCATTATTTCACACCTCAAATATTTTGTAAACAATTAAGCAAATACAAGTAATTTGCAATAAATTACAGGTAGTAATAAAATAAACTACTAACTCTTTTATGCTACGTCCACAGCTACACGGGTATTTTTGAAAACACAGCTGTTTCGTCCACACGTAAACGGCGTTTCGAATCACCGAAAACGGAGATTTTTCAAAACTCCTGTTTTGCGTTTACGTGTGGACGAGGAATGCAGAGTTCGTCACGCAACGTCAAAGGTATGTGCCTTTTTCACGTCACGCTGTGCGCCACGTTATTGTTTACATGAGATGAATTGCAGAATGGCAGATAGTCAGATTAACAGTATTTTGTCTCTATCTTCAGTTTTTACACTTTGTTTTTTCAACATTGCTATCAATACATTTTTCAAAAAATGCCTCTCTGTGCCTCTCTGTCACACGGACAAACTGTGGGATACTGTTTGTCCGTGATTTAGACAGGGGGAACAAATCGTGGCAGGATCAGCCTGATATTATTTGTATTCCACTGTAACTTTACTGTATAAAGAGCTAACATCTCCAAAATGTCAGGAGTAGTTAGTCATTACAAGAAGTGTTTGTGAACTAAAAATCAAGAATGTGGGATCCTGTTTGTCCGTGATTTGAAGAGCCCAGCGCTGCTCCCGACGCAGGGAAAACCAATTATGCAGGGGAGACCTATCTTGACACTTGTGCAGGTGAAACCAAAGGACAGATATGCTTCACCATATTTTCTAGTCTTTGGCTTAGAATGAAGTTGGTTTGGAAACATATTCAGCTATGCTTCATCTCCTGCTTTGCGTTTGTGTGGGCGTCCCGTACTAGCAGTGTCCAAGCGTTTTGGGTTTTTTCCCCTTTTCATACTGCGCCCTCCCTGCAATGGCTCTGCCCCACACTTTGGGAAGCTCTGCCTTAATAGATGCACACTGAGTCAGAATTAACTGAAGAAACATGCAGATCAGCTTAGTTCACTTGTATATTTAGGTAGGACACTGACTTTCAAACCACCATTAAAAAAAATAAAGACCTACCAGTTAGAGTTGACACATCATGGCAGGCTCGTTGTCCCAGCTCACTTAAGTACCCCTGTGAGGCAATGTGAAGAGGCAGAGGGTCCACGTCCAGGGACCCCTTAGCCTCCCCCTGCCCCTCATTGAGGGAGAAGGCTGACTGGGTGTCCAGATGGGCCTGTGGGGGCCAGAAGGGAGGAGAAAGAGAAGAACGAGGAGAAGAAGTGAGGGGGGTTGAGACAGGGTGGGACAGCTTGGCTGGGGCTGGGGGGTTCAGGGTGAAGGTCAACTCGGAGCCAGGTGTCCCACTTGGAGACTGAGGCCGCCCGGTTGCTCAGGGGGAAAACACAGGCATCCAGGGCATTGGGCTCTGACTGAGACTGAAGGTAATGACTAGAGAGAGGACAAAGAGGAAGAGAGAGGAGGAAACAAAAGAGAATAGAAACATTAGAAGGTTTCAGAAACCATCTGCAGTTATCTCCATGACAAAAAAAAAACAGTTGCAGCTAATGTTGTACACATTAGAACATGCACATATGTATGTACAACAGTGTTAATTTCGCTGACCGCTAATTTTGTCAACAACCTTTTATTTATGACGAAAGTGAGACAATACCTAAAGGTGGGATGAGTTTGGAAGTGATCCAATCAGGAGTAATATCCTTGTGCAGTAACATTATATGTGTGAAAAACTCCGTTTTTCCTGAAGAGCAGTTATATGGATACAAATCACATTTGATCTCAAAGAAACTACAACACTTTGTAAACTGTTTGGAGAAACTCACAACACAACAAATTTTTACAGTTTGTATTTTAGTCACTGGAACAACTTTAAATTTAGTCGCACAAATCTTGTGATATCTAGTCGACTGAAACTAGACTAAAACTAAAAGAATTTAGATACTTAAACTATGACCTAAAGTAAAGAAGTAAAGTAAAGCTAAATCAACATTTCCTCCATATATATATATATATATATATATATATATATATATATATATATATATATATATATATATATATATTTATTTATTAGGGGTGCAACGATATTCAATTCGATATTGAACCGTTCGATACAGTGCTTTCGGTTCAGTACGCATATGTATCGAACAATACAACATTTGTAATTTATTTTATCAATTTTCCTTCTGACGATGCTGTCTGTGTTGAGCGCTCAGTGAATCTGTGTTCGACTACTCCGCCTAGGCTGCACTGTCCAGCGCAGATCCACTGAGCGCTCAACACAGACAGCATAGTCAGAAGGAAGAGCGCAGGGCAAGCTAGCGAGACAGAAGTTAAGCTCTACTTGCAACAGGCAAATTGAACCTCATTCAGATCTGGCGTTTGGAATTATTTTGGTTTTCATGTGACGTATGACCCTGAAGGTAAGCGAGTCATGGACTAAAGTAAAACAGTATGTTGGATGTGCCATGCAATGCTCAATTACATTGGTGTGAACTAGTGTGTTAGCGCAGTTAGCTCGTTAACGTGTTGGCCGTCTAGCCCCATGCACGGAGCGATCGGCGGTAGCTCGTTAACGGAGATTTGCCGTGTTGTGGCGTTAAGGTAATTTCAACGAGATTAACCTGAAAGCACTAGTGGGAACACAACGAATATGACTGCACATTTACGCCGACATCATCCTAGTGCAAAGACAAGTGGAAGCAGACAAAAAAAAGCAAGCATGCTACTAACTTTAGCCGAGTCATTTAGACAGCTGTTAGCACATGATTCTCCTTATGCTGCTGAGAATATAGCCCAGAAGAAGCGGATAGTATAGCTTTTATTTTGGAAAGAGCCATTTCTCTGTAATAAACTCTCTTTTCCAAAGATGAGTGATTCCTCAATCAGATACAGGGCTCGCAATATCGCTAGCCCGACGTCCTGGAGCTAGCGATTTTTTTCAGTCGGGCTACCAAAATCTTTCTCTTCCCTGCCCGTCGGGCTATTGTAGGAAGGAAAATATATGTCAATGCTTTTGCATTCTTTCAGAAATGTAGCTGGGTAATTATGTCATTGGCATCGGTGAGCCACTGTCAATATGTGACATATTGAAGTCGCGTTTGAATTTGCGCTTGTTTTTTTGCTTTCACTTTGCAATCGTGCGAACTGTGTATAGAGAGCGACAGCACTGATCTGTGAGTGATGATAATTTGTGCACCAATTCCTCTGACATCGTCTTATTAATCGTTAGCTTACTATGCAAACATGACAAGTGAAATCTCCCGCAGCAAGCTTAAACATGTGAGAGGTTGATCGCGCAGAGAATCGCTGAGCTTATGTGAGTGAGCGTGTAAAAGCATTTCAGTTCTGCTGAGCCAAATAAGACAGGTCAGGGTGAAGAAGTGACAGCCAAAGAAAAGCTTACCACAAAACGGAGAAGTTATGACAAATCAGACTATAAGGCAAAAAGAAAGTGCAGCTTTATGGTTTCATGGACAAAAGAATTTCTGTGGCTGCGATATGATGAGCTAAATAACCAGGGCTGCACATAAGTGGTCCGCAGGTGCGCATTCGCTGTCAAAATAAAAAACACGCACAAGGGTTAGGGTTAAATTTAAAAACTGTACTTTTGAGTTAAAATATATATTTATAATTTTAATAAATGACAAATTAAGAAGGCATGAACATTTTTTTTGTATCGAAAAAATATCGAACCGTGACACCAAAGTATCGAACCGAACAGTGAAGTTTGTGTATCGTTGCACCCCTAATATATATATATATATTAGGGGTGCAACGATACACAAACTTCATAGTATCGAAAAAATATCGAACCGTGACACCAAAGTATCGAACCGAACCGTGAAGTTTGTGTATCGTTGCACCCCTAATATATATATATATATTAGGGGTGCAACGATACACAAACTTCACGGTTCGGTTCGATACTTTGGTGTCACGGTTCGATATTTTTTCGATACAAAAAAATGTTCATGCATTTTTAATTTGTCATTTATTAAAATTATAAATATATATTTTAACTCAAAAGTACAGTTTTTAAATTTAACCCTAACCCTTGTGCGTGTTTTTTATTTTGACAGCGAATGCGCACCTGCGGACCACTTATGTGCAGCCCTGGTTATTTAGCTCATCATATCGCAGCCACAGAAATTCTTTTGTCCATGAAACCATGAAGCTGCACTTTCTTTTTGCCTTATAGTCTGATTTGTCATAACTTCTCCGTTTTGTGGTAAGCTTTTCTTTGGCTGTCACTTCTTCACCCTGACCTGTCTTATTTGGCTCAGCAGAACTGAAATGCTTTTACACGCTCACTCACATAAGCTCAGCGATTCTCTGCGTGATCAACCTCTCACATGTTTAAGCTTGCTGCGGGAGATTTCACTTGTCATGTTTGCATAGTAAGCTAACGATTAATAAGACGATGTCAGAGGAATTGGTGCGCAAATTATCATCACTCACAGATCAGTGCTGTCGCTCTCTATACACAGTTCGCACGATTGCAAAGTGAAAGCAAAAAAACAAGCGCAAATTCAAACGCGACTTCAATATGTCACATATTGACAGTGGCTCACCGATGCCAATGACATAATTACCCAGCTACATTTCTGAAAGAATGCAAAAGCATTGACATATATTTTCCTTCCTACAATAGCCCGACAGGCAGGGAAGAGATAGATTTTGGTAGCCCGACTGAAAAAATCGCTAGCTTCGGGACGTCGGGCTAGCGATATTGCAAGCCCTGTATCTGATTGAGGAATCACTCATCTTTGGAAAAGAGAGTTTATTACAGAGAAATGGCTCTTTCCAAAATAAAAGCTATACTATCCGCTTCTTCTGGGCTATATTCTCAGCAGCATAAGGAGAATCATGTGCTAACAGCGGTCTAAATGACTCGGCTAAAGTTAGTAGCATGCTTGCTTTTTTTTTGTCTGCTTTCACTTGTCTTTGCACTAGGATGATGTCGGCGTAAATGTGCAGTCATATTCGTTGTGTTCCCACTAGTGCTTTCAGGTTAATCTCGTTGAAATTACCTTAACGCCACAACACGGCAAATCTCCGTTAACGAGCTACCGCCGATCGCTCCGTGCATGGGGCTAGACGGCCAACATGTTAACGAGCTAACTGCGCTAACACACTAGTTCACACCAATGTAATTGAGCATTGCATGGCACATCCAACATACTGTTTTACTTTAGTCCATGACTCGCTTACCTTCAGGGTCATACGTCACATGAAAACCAAAATAATTCCAAACGCCAGATCTGAATGAAGTTCAATTTGCCTGTTGCAAGGAGAGCTTAACTTCTGTCTCGCTAGCTTGCCCTGCTCTTCCTTCTGACGATGCTGTCTGTGTTGAGCGCTCAGTGGATCTGCGCTGGACAGTGCAGCCTAGGCGGAGTAGTCGAACACAGATTCACTGAGCGCTCAACACAGACAGCATCGTCAGAAGGAAAATTGATAAAATAAATTACAAATGTTGTATTGTTCATACATATGCGTACCGAACCGAAAGCACTGTATCGAACGGTTCAATATCGATACGAATATCGTTGCACCCCTAATAAATATATATATATATATATATATATATATATATATATATACACGTACATTCTGTCTGTAAACACCATAGTTTGAAAAATGTTTAATTAAATCTGATAAAATGTTCTAGGGATGTAGAGTGGTGTCATGTTAACGATTTAATTGGCTCACGTCCACCAAGATCTTCAAGGTCAACTCAGTGATTTATTAGGTGGAAATTGACAAAAAGCCTTATAAGTTATAACTATTATTCTTTTAAGTGTGCTGTGTATTGTCAGCATATAGAAGGTGTATAAAGATTTAAAACATCACGACACATTTGGCTTTCGACCCCTCCTTCAATCAATAAAGTAATTTGAAGGTCAAAGTGATAACAATGTTCTATAGAGCTATTTAAAATGACAATAGCTTTTCACACTACCATGTTGGCACTGGATACTTTGAGTATAGTTTATTCCGTAATTTTATAACGACCTTGTTATAACTGATTAAATATATATCAAGTATTTTTGAGACAAAACAAAATAAACTTATGATCAAAAACTTAAAATTCAACAAAAATCCACATCAATACAAAAAATAATTAGAATTATATCAAGTATGTTAAAATGGGTTTTAACAGGGCACATATTTTCTCTACACTTGTTTTTACTGCAGTCCAAACTTCTTAAAGTATATTGTTTAAAAAGAAGAAAACACAATAAACATTTACAAAATACAATATGATTCCCTTAAAAGTAAATACTCCCCAGAAAGTGAGCTGCCATGGTGGAGGTTTGTGCTCTCGGAGTGCTTCTTGTTATTTTAAGTAATGCAAAACAACAAGAACTTGTCACATACTACATTATCTCACCTTATCCGTCCTGTCTGAGTCACTCTAGCTGCTGTGGGAAAATTTCCACAAAAACATTTTTAACTGTGTGTTCATAGATATTGGAAATATTCTCACAGAGCTCAAATAGCTTATATTTAGCGCTGCATTATTTTTGAAATAATGCCTCTCTTACAAATTGAAGTCACAGATAAAGGCTTCCTAGTTTACCCAGGGGGCAACAAAAGGACATTTGATACCTCGGCCAAGTTATTGCAGTCAATAAAACATGTTGGCCAGAGGGCAAAGGCTTAGTGCCAATTAAAGCAACAGCTACTAGTTCAGCTTGGGCAATATGCACATGACACAAGTCAAGACTACAGTTCCACCATCACGAATTAACCCCCCGCCACGAGTATCCCTATCACCACCCCCCAGATTTCTCTTTATCCACATTGGTGTCTGTTCTCCACTGCACAGCCCATCCAATCAGGTGAGTGCTTTGGTTTGTGGCCAACATGCTCAAATTAGTCCTCTCTCACACTACAGTCACAGACTTCAGCTTTCATATTGACCTAACCTGACCTGACCCACAATTTCTGACAATAAATCTATGAGAGGTTTGAGGAGAAAGTACAGGTTCTAACTAAGACTTCTTCTTAAAGCAATAAAATAAAACTGACCATGGATAGAATAGGTATGAACTAAATGAATTATTCTATACACACAAAAAGCTAAAAGAGAAGAACAGTGACAGCCAAGCTTCTCATGTTAATGCGATGTCAGTTACAATTTAGCAGTTACACCACTGGTTAGTTACCCCTGAAGGCAAACAAAACCCCTGTCACACTGAGGGGTGACACTGGAGGCACGGTTATTAGTTATCTCTCTTTCCTTTGTATTTCTGTCCTTTTAGTGTGCTACGCATAATGCCAGTCAGCTGATTAATCAGCTAGGACACGATTCGAGCAGAACATAATGAAACTGCAGAGATTATTGCACCAGCGTCTAAAACAAGAGAAAAAAACTACACAAAACAGACTTAAAATGCCATCAGAGATTTTTGAAAATGTACCCACAACTAGGATAGGGGCAGAATATAATCTCACAAAACAATGATAATTATGGTGTTTTGTGCTATTGGCTTGAACTGAAATAGTGTGATACAAGCAGATAATCACACTTTTGACCTTGGAGCCTAGACTGAGATGAACTCAGCAGAGGTAAAGGGTGTTTGAAAAGCTCTACATTGGTACTCTGTGGAAACAATGCCCTTCCAGGAGGGTGTGTACGTGAGCTGAGGCACACAGAGAGAAAGATAGAGCTAGGAGGGGGAGGGAGAGAGGACGCCTGGACTCGAGGCTTTTGAAGGAAGGGTGCATTTGACACAGAGGGACTTAGGAGAAAGGGTAAAAAAAGACAATGAGTGTCAACACTTTCTTTCACCAGCAGATTCAATAAGGTAGACTCTGCACACTAGCTGAAAACCTCTTTTCTCTTGATCCCTTCTGCACTGCTCCTAACAGAACTGGCCTAAAACTCAGTAAAAACAAAAGTGCAAGTTATTTGCACCATTTAACACAAAGTAGCAGTCTTCCTTTTTTGCTGGTTTTAATGTTTCAGATAAAGCATTTTTTTCATTTGACATTTCTTCCAAACTGTCAAACTTTCAAAGTAAAAGCTATGTAGCAAAGGAACTGTGAATAGCCTTGACCCAAAAAAAACTGTAATCAACCAGTTTCAAAGGAAACAGGCAGTTTTAATGATAATGAGGGGTTTTTCTACACTTTTATTTTTATATAGTAAAAGAGAAAAACAGGGAGGGTGTGAAAGCAAAGTGAAAGGATTTTGTAAGCATTTAACAAATCAATAGCAAACATATCCCAGTAAGCCAGGATCTTACCTAAAGAGCATGACAATGTTTCATGTTCGATAAAACATAGAAAAAAAAAAAAAAATATATATATATATATATATAACTTTAATATCCAATCACCAATTCAGAGCAAGACATTTTTAGTAAAATTGTGCGAAATGTGACTTAAGAACTTATCTTCTTTAACATATATATATATATAAATTCGGAATAATATTTTAAGAATAATAGTTATAAATATACATTCTTGTACATTTTAATATTTTGTATTGTTTTGTGCAAAATAAAATAACTCTTCCTAATTTGACTGAACTCTATAAATAAAACAATGTGAGGCATTCTGTGGGGAAATTGTTTTCTCAGTAATCAAAGATTTGAGCTGATTAGGGAATAAAGCTACACGTCACTTTGTTTGTAAGAGGATTTTATCTTTGCCAAAGAAACAAACAGAAGTGTGCAAATACTTTGGCAAGTTCGCGTGTGACCAGGGAAAGATGTAAAGTACAGTTCATACAGGGACACACAACAGCAGGGATCAGTCTGACTGCACTTAAACATCCTTTCCTTTCACAAAGAATGGTCCAGTAAAATAAAATGAAGCACCTTTCGTTAGCATTTAGATCAGGTGTCCTCAAAGCACTTTAGGGAGGCCACACTGAAAAAATACACACACACCAAACACTGTTAGTGTTTTTTACGTGTTTGCTCAGAGCTACCTTGGTATATGTTTGCTGGTTTAGAGCTGTTTTAACCAGCAGTCTCCCCTATTACTTACACAGATATTCATATTGAAGAGAGATGCTCCTTCTTTTTTGATCTATGCTGCTATATTACAGCTCAAGAGCCGTACAAAGTGTTACCAACAGCTGCCTCTGGGTAAACTTTGAGATCTCTGGATTTGGCAAATTTGGCTTCTTATCATGAGTATTATTTTATGTACCATTTCATGAAGTTAGAAACCTCACTGAGCAAAATTTAATAAGTAAATATTAAAGGACAAAACTGGTTCTCAAATAATGGAGTTAGCTTTGGATCTCACAAGGACACAAATAACCTTTCAGAGTTTTTTTTTTTCGAAGGATTGTTGCCATTTTAAAAGGGAAAAGATGCTATTTAATACAGGTTTTCTCCGTTCACTGCACTTTGTAAGAACAGATAAACATGGAACAAATATGGTTTAGAGCAAAGGAGGAAAACAAAAACAGTGTTGTCACTCAAACAAGATACACAAGTAGCTGTTTGCTTGCAAAGCTTTCAGGGCAATCTGGTGTCCAAGGACAACAGAGTTAATAAAAGCTATTTAAGAGAAACTGGGAGATTCTAGAAGCTTTAAATAAAAATAATGAAAACGTGTCATAAGAGGATGAGTCAAGAGGCAGTGTATTATAAAAAATGTTTTTTATGTTTTACTTCCTATACTGTGACCTTGTGATATTATAAAGCTAGCATCACAACTCTAATCACGTTTTTAAGTTGTACGTTATTTAAAAGCTTCATCGATTTTCATGAATCATTCTGACATCAATGATCTGTTAAAAAGTCAAGATTCAAACGTCAGGTTTGATGAAATATTTGAACTTTATCAGCTGGGAGGATAAGATGACCTAACAGTTCGTCTACAGCACAGATAAGTGGACGTGCATCAGTCCATGCGCTAAGGGCACCATTAAGACAACAAACAATACTTACAACCCGTTCAGTCACACACACACACACACATATGCATGCACACATATCACAAGACTTTTATAGTCCAATCCAACGGCAATATATTCTTTGACGAGAAGTGCGTGCACATCCGTGTTACCAGCATATGCAGTAATCTGCTGCTAAGGTTACAGTATCTGTGATGCTCACCTAAACTGAAAGTCATGGTTTAATTTAATATTTTGCTTGTGACATGGCAGGTAAAATATAAGACTGCATATAAACAGAAGACAAAAAGTGAAAAGTCCCTGACAATAAAACACCAGAGCTACTATAGTCTGAGCTGCAAAGTTTAAAAGGTAATGAAGAATTTTTATATTTTAACAGTGAAAACAAACAATGACAATATTTCTCACATAATCACACACAAACTATTTTTTCCTAATATGAAATTAATGTGTCAGTCTGATAACTCTAATTCCATAAATATCACGTAATCATAATCATTACTGGACATGTCAGCTGTTTTGAAGCACCGAGCTTCACCATAGCAATGAATTAGGAGGGCAAACTGTTTGGTTAACCATTAGCAACCAATACCTAGCATGTTCCCATAAAAGGACACGTTTATTAGTCATAAAGGAGACGCAGATAATGCTGTGAAATGGGAGTTTCAAGTTCACACGAACACGGTCAGGTAGACTTGTGTCATCGGATCATTTGACCAACACAAATACAGTGCGAAATTACATCTATGGTACTATTAATAACACATCTATATAAAATTACCACCTACAAATCTGCACAATGTAAATACAAAGCCTACATAATGACAAAAGACAGGTAGCGATGCAAATACATAACAAATATTGAAGTGCACCAGATTTGAAAGTAGGGTAGGCAGAGTATCAGGTTCAAGTGAAATATAGACCTCACTATTCAGAGTCATGTGAAAAACTGCACCTATACACCCTCACGGCTTCTATAGGAATTTTGAGGGTAAATCAGATGCACTTCTTTAATTGATCATCAGCAAGTGTGACCCCCTTTATAAAAAAGGAAGTTTTTGCAAGTTACTTGCCTATATCATTCAGGTGTTTGCTAACATCTCCATAAGGAAGACGTCCACAAGGAGTGGATGTCCCAGCAAATTCTCTCCAAGGTCAGACTGCACAATGCTCAAATAAACTGAAATTGAAAAATCTATAGCTCTATCTCTGATTCTATTGGACTCAGTTATCAAATGTTAAAGTTCATGACAGTACAATTAGAAAAACTCAACAAGCGACTCAACAAGTCGTAATGATTACCAGAGGAACGATTCTTCTCTATTAAATGAGCATAGGAGAACAGTTACCATTTGCAAAGTTGCATCTGAACAAACTACAACAGTTCTGGAACAAGGTCCTTTGGACAATGAGACAAAAGGAAATGTTTGGCTAAAATGAACAGCGCCACATTTGTCGAAAAAAAAAACAGCATATTAGCACAAGCACCTCATACCAGCTGTGAAGCATGTACATGAACTCCTCTGTATACCAAAGTATACTGGAGTCAAATACGATACCATTTGTCCAACACCTGCAGCTTGACTGAAACTGGGCCTTGCAACAGGAAACTGAGCCAAAACTTAGCAGCAATTCTACAACAAAATTATTAAAAAGGAAAAAGAAATCAAGGTGTTGCAAATGTCCCGACCTCAACCCAACTGAAATTCTGTGGCGGCACCCTAAGAGAGCTGCGCATAAGGAAATGCCCAAAAACCTCAATGAACCGAATCAATGTTGTAAAGAAAAGTGTGTCAAAAATCCTCTTCAACACTGTGAGAGACAAAAGAAAATGTATTGTTCCATCAAGTTATTGCTGTTAAAGATGGCTCTACAAGCAACTGAATCATGGGGTGGACTTATTTTTCACAGGACTCTATGAGGTCCTCTCTTTTTCATCGACTGTATGTCAGGATTGTATGTTGGTTTGATGTTGCATGTCATAACTTGTTTGTTTGTTTGTGGTGGGGTTTTTGTAAACCCGTGCCAGTGTTTGCATTTCTCTGTGTCTGAACACTTCAGTGCTTGAAATGCTTAAAATGGGCGGCTAAAGAATCTAAGATAATTTTTTTAATGGTTATTACTTAATCATAATGAATTGGATGAAATGATCTTACTGACCTAAAACTTCTAAAAATTGCAGTGACTCCGGCCTGCTTTTTCATTTCCTTTTCTGCTTTTTATTGTGATCAAAGCCTTTGTAAGATTCCATGTGTACTTTTCCACAAATTGAACAATTAACCGACTTTATAGAAAATACCAGCATCGGCCTAAAAAGTTTCTTGGTCTGCATTGCCAACTGAAAAATCGCAGAATTCAAGAAGCAGTCCCAATGACAAAAAGTGAAGGAAAGAGGGACAGCAACTTAATATCTTTAAATAATAACAACTGAATATATAAAAACTTTATGTAAAAAAAAAAAAAAAAAATCATGCTGGTTTTAAGGTTACATTTCCACATCAGCTAAGAGCTAGACGGTTTGTTATAAATAAACATGGTGATGAAATAGAAATCCCATCAGAAGAGGCACACAGGGAACAATAGGGGATTTTACTGTGAATGTCACCTTGACAACTGGGAGAGTTATATCTAGACAGTCAATGTGAAAGAAAGTGGTCGCAAAAACCTAAATACCAAACATTCACTCCTGAAGGGAAATCTGCTCTGTTCACTCAATATGTGGTCCATTAAAACTACAAGGATCTGCTGTTTGGAGATGCTGAAAAATGTTTTGCTCTTCAAGTTAGTCCCCACAACGATACTTAAGATCAGGAATTACAACTATTCTGCATAAAAAAAGTAAGTAGGAAAGTAAGCGATTCAAGACAGAAACGCTACTGGAAGAGCAAAAAGCAAGGCCAGAATAATTAATACAGACTGTAAAGTCTCATCAGGACTATCCAAAGTCCTAAGTCAGGCAGTAAAGCAGGATTACAACAATCCTAATTTTTTGAAAGATGTCATGATGCAAGTTGATTAGTCATACATTGAAGAAGGACCTTTGTAACTGAGAACCAATCCAATGTGCGATACATTCGGTGAGCTGCATTGCAAACATTGTATCAGAACCCATTGTATTAGAAACCAAGCAGCCAACAGGTCTCTGCACAACTTTTTGGGCTATTTTTGGAAAAAATGTGGTGCATTTAATAGCATGTTTTATTCTTAATCTATAATCCCTTCTCTGATCATTTAAACAAGCAAGAGACTATTGCAATATGCAATCATGGGTAATGATAGAGGCCAACTTTTTCAGTCATAAACACTGAATGGATGTTACACCTTAATACCCATCACACAAATTTATTTTTTAAATAATGGAAGTCTCACTTACATTCATCACATCTGACAGGACTTGAAACTACTGTGTGACATCTAATTTTTAGGGCTGTTTCAGAAGAACAAAGACACAAGCCTAAAGCGAAGTTTTAAGAACTGCTGTGACTGATTGGCAAAGATAAAATAATCAAGAGACTTGAATAGCTTGTGGCAGTTAATCGTGTCCTGCTTCAAGCACAAAGCAACATTATTATACAAACAAAACATCCTTTCATTGACTTCAATCATGCTGACAAGTACCAGGAGTGGATGAAAATAAACAGATCATGTCTTTGCTGCTTACATTAATCAGCCCACTAAATACAACAGGACAGCTTGCTAGAATGCTAATAACAGCAGACAAGCTCATGAGTACTCAATATAAAACCATGAAAAATACTCACCGGGGTGCTGCTGTAGCAGTTTTCTTAGCATTTGATTTTTTGTGTGCAGTGGGTAAAGGTTCCTTTATTGTTTCCTGATCAAATGACTTGCTTTCTCATGCTACTGCTGGTTTACCGGCCGGCTTCTGTCCTGTCAGTAAGAAAGAAAGCAACAGTGAGGCAGGGTGGAGGTGGGGCTGCAGGAGCAATGAGAGGGAGGAGGAGGAGGGACGTCCAGGCAAAAGCGGTGCTGGTTTACTATGCTGTGCGCCTGAGCCACAAAGGGCAGATAAAGGCAACTTACAAGAAGGAAAGGACACAAGTCTGTCAGTTACCACATGTTTCGGTTATCGTGATAAGGCGTGACAGAACTTCCCTTTTCCTCATGTACACAATGATTTGCATCATTCAAATACCACAGAGATCCAGGCTTTAGCCTTAACTGTATTATCCCAATTAGATTTAATCGTATAGCTGGAGAAACAATGACAAGTTTCCTAACACAGCAGGTAACGGATTTATAGCTAGTGATCAGTCATTGATTATTCACTATCTTATAATTAATCTATGGACATAGATTTAATCTTACAGTTTGAAAATAATTACTAGTAAAAGGTTAATTGTAGCAAATGTTTACATATAGCTCATCAGCAGTGGTGTGTGTACAGAACCTAATGTAACGTGCAGCTCACCGGATAACACAGGCCTCCACTTGTTTTTTAAATGAGGCTTAACTTAATCATGTGAACAAAACACAGTGTATCAGTTCAGACAGAACATCAGAAAAAGAACGCTTTTTATTAAAGTCCATGCCTCCAAAAAACACTTCTAACCGGTTTTGGTCATTTTTTTCTCCACTTAGTCTAAAATAGCAGCAAGACTGCCACAGTCATGATATCATAGAAAATGAATAAATATTCAATGAGATCACATAAAATGTCCTTCAAAAAGCATGGAGGAAGAAATTCCTTCGCTGTGCTGAATACATTTTTAAAGGAGCAACGTCTACATTAAACATTCTTGTTTACTGACTGAAGGAAAGAAAACACTGTAAAATGAGAACTTTAGGTAGCATTTAAGATAATAAAAATTGAAATCTAACACCATGTAGAAGTTTCTAAGAAAAAAAATATCTCAAAAGAAATAAAAGGAAAAAAACACCCTAGTCTCACAAATTTGGGACTAGAAGCATGAATAAAGTCAAACTTAATAATAAATAATAATGGATTGCATTTTATATAGCGCTTTTCAGGACCCCTCAAAGCGCTTTACAATACCACTATTCATTCACTCTCACATTCACAGACTGGTGAAGGAAAGCTACAGTTGTAGCCACAGCTGCCCTGGGGTAGACTGACAGAGGCGAGGCTGCCATATCGCGGTAGGTGAAGTGTCTTGCCCAAGGACACAACGACCGAGACTGTCCGAGCCGGGGCTCGAACCGGCAACCTTCCGATTACAAGACGAACACCCAACTCTTGAGCCACGATCGCCCATAACTTATAAGTATTGATTAAAAGTGAAATGAGTGGCCCAAAAACAGCAGTTTTTCTACTGTCATATCAGTATGAGATGGACTACTTGATTATTGATCAGTTATTGATCAGTATTATCCATTTTCATTTTATAAAGAGAAACAAAAGTCCTTAAATGTTATAAACCCAATGCTGCACGCTTACTCAGACAAACTTTTTAGTTACAACTTTGGATTTTAGCAATTACAACAACAGGATAATGAGGATAAAACTATTTTGGATTCACTGTGAAACTCCAGTGGAACCCAAAAAGGTTTGTGGATTGATTGTTAGTGGTTGTCTGCAGCTTTTGGAAGGTCTCTCATTTCTGTTCAGGAACTCCAACTAGTCTGAGCCTAAATCCCCACAAGACACCTCTGTTCCCCCACCACCGTCGCCTAACTTTTAAAAACTTTTTAAGTTATTGTTCATTTAGATTATATTCTGAATTTACAACAAACAGTTCTGTAAATCCATTAATTTTTTTAACGAAAGGAATTTTAGTCCTAAAAATAAAAATCATTGTTATAACTGCGAAATTTTGAGAAATGTTGCCATATTTGAGCACCCTTAGTTTAAAAACTGTATTATTGATAATGCCACCCTAAAGTGAAACTCAATCAAATACACACAGGCAAACAGATTCAACTTACCAGACAAAATCTGTGAAGTTTACTGGCTTATTTATTTTAAGTAAGGAAAGAACAAAGCATCATTTTTCCTACCTCTGGTAAACGCTAAATATATTACCTTGTACCTTGAGGAGGTCAAGCTGGTGTTTGTATACCTGCGTGATTACTTATATAGCCTGAGGTGTCCACAGCTCCACTAGACTATTATAAAACCAAGTCCAATTTATCTGAACAACCACGAGAAAAAACAACTTAAGAAAGAGCCTAATCTTTGTAAAAATGCATAACGTAATCAATTCATTCCAATTAATAAACAAGAAACATGTGAAATAGCTCCCAAACAGTAATTTTAGCATTTCAAATATATATCTTTGTTAAAGTTTTTCAATAATAGGTGAACAGTAAAACACGGGTTAATTATTCTTTCCCCTTGGTTGTGTTACATATTCCTGAGCTACAACAAGCTTAGATTTAACAGTGTTTACTATTCTGCCTTTGTGTTGTCACTGCTTTACATCTCGGGCAGCACACAGTGAATGCAGGGCATTTTGTACACAAAGGTGTCATTCATATCCCACCGGTTTGTGTGTGTACACAGGGTGCACCTTCTGTGAGTCACTGCTGCCTGACTCTGTAGTAATGTTATCATGTGCAAGCCTACAGGAGCCATTGTTAACTTCAAGACTACATCCTATAAGAAGGGGAGACTGAAGGACTGCTGAGCCCACAGGTGCTATATCACAGGAAGTGATAAGGGAAAAAATGGCTATTGTACTGAAAGGAGCAAAACCCCCATTTTATATAGTAAGAAAACTACTAATTATCCTAATGTCTTAATGGGCTAACAGTTGACCAGTAATCCTGTCACCTATAGTCATTATTATGGATAACATAAATATCAGAACCCCAGAGAAGTCAAGCATGTCAGTAGTTTATTTATTTATTACTCTCAGTTTTATTTAGGTTTGACCAAAGTGTCACTAAACTCATATTTTAAGTTATTCAGATTATTAAAAGATTAAAAACATGACACCATGAACACCGCAGCATCAACACATCCACCCACAGAGGAGTCGCCCACCCTCCCGCAGCGTTACGGAAATATCCTTTCGCCACCTTTGGACAGTGCAGAAACAAACACCGAGGCGACATGTGAGCGACAAAAGTGTGTGCGAAATGTCAGCGAGATGGTGAAGAAAAAGAAAAAAGTTAAACTTACGTGTTTATTTCATGTGTATCTGTTCAAGGTCGTGGTCGGCGCTGAAGTTTCCCTCAGCAAACTTGAGGCTCAGCTGAACGGCTGGTCGTTCCCTTTGGTCAGCTTGAGAGTGAGGCATCGTGGGACATGTAGTTTTTCCAATGACGCGCTATATTCCCAATTTAAAAAAAACTTAGAAATTTTACAAGCTGCTGATCAATTCATTGATTTGTTTTGGGGTCTGTATGTCTATTTGCATGTCTGTCCGTTTGTGTGATTATCTGCAAAATTACACCAGGCTAAATTTCATGAAATTTGGAGAAGTGCAAGGTCGGCAAAAGAAGAACACATTTGGAGTGAACCCAGATCAGTTTCCTTGAAATTGCAAAAACAGTCTGTGGGGTAGAAATGGGCGGATCAATCCAAATATCTTAGTATCCATACTAACACTTGTATCAGTATTAGATCAATACTTGCACAAAAGGATCAATACTTTGTTTCCACCCTCTAAGTTCAGTATTTAACTCCTTATAATCTGTTAAATAAATGCTTTTATTTTGGAATTGAAAAAAATATATAAAAATAAAAATATATGGTATCAAATCAGTATAAAAATTTGGACAGAGAAGTGTTTAAAAACAAGAAAAAATAATAACTCAATCACATCCTACAGTAAAAATAAAAGACTATAGTATTTCGTTGACCATTCAACCCCAGAGAAACTTCCAAACACTTTCATTTCCCCTGGTGTCATCTTTTGCATCTTTTAAATGACAGGATAGCATGTGCAAATTGATTCTGTTGAACCAACTCGTCACATGAAAAGTATTTCAAGCCAGAGAAATCACATCACACCCTGTGGATATTTTTAGGCATCCTATCTGACGCTGTCTGAGCTTCCACAGGGTGTGACAGACAGGTAACAAACTTTCACTGTTGAATTAGATTACAAAAAGCTGTGAATGCAACGAGATGCTCCTCTAATAGGTAAATACATTTTAGCATTTATTTGACACTTGGAATAAACACATTTCAGATTTTTTTGATTTGCATGTCTCCTGCGTAACCACCTCTATTAGCGACAGCAACCTCTCTCTGTCTGATACCTGTCGTGTTGTTATTATGGAAGGGATGTCTGTAGCAGCTATATGTTATTTTAAGCTGCCTCTGTTATTTTATCTACGTCTTGCCAAGCTATAAAGGACTCCAACATGTGAGCAAATGCCGACCTATTTTAACCCTGAAAGCAAACACGGAGTGGATGTGATCACATGACCGATGCCGATTGTCTGAGTCTCTGTCTACCTCTAGTGGTGACACACTGAATCTGCCAAAAGATTTAAATTGTCTGTTTAATTCAGTGTTCAGTTACTTATGAGTTAACTTTTGTTTGAGGTGAAACAGCTCCCAATTTTAGACGGATTTATAACTTAGCTGGAAGATTCTGTCAGATTTGCGATACCAGCTAAGTTTCTGAATGGAGTTATTTTGTTTAAGACAAAATAGACAAGTGATCACAGTTCCATCATGACAAGTGAGTAAGCATTTGTCATTAGGCTTCATAAAAGGGGAGTACGTGAGCCAGCGTTGAGTGTGAGTTATTTTGTAAAATGATATTTTTAAAAGTCAACCTCATAGGAAGTTTTTCTGACTACATTTGTTACATTAACTTTTACAGTTTTCTAACACTAAAATTGTATTTTATACTCAAAGTACTAGGACATCTCTTACAGTACTCTTCTGTGCCTTTGCTCCATAACTTTTCCAAGTGGACAGCCACCACTCGAGTGTGCGTCTTCCATTTGTTAGAGATGATTAATAATTTACCACAGTCTCCATCAGTGCCGTCAGTTTGTGGTCTGCGCCAGGCCACTTCCTCTCCCGAGGACAATAGGCCCATTTCCTGTGGGCTGTGAAACAGGCGAGTATTGTAAAGCAGAGACATCATATCACTGTGTTTTGCCCTTGAAATGAAAGACAGACGTGGCTGTGTAGTCTGATTCATGACATGTTTGGTAGGAGGTTACTGGGTAAGTCTGGGGCCAAGACGACAGACATAACTGCAGACGATTCTTTGACCTGTGTGTACGCAATGTTAAAAAAGGAAACATATTTAGTGGGCTGTGTCTGGCATTATGTGGGGCATTTTATATCACCTGTGTCACATTACAAAAGCAGACACGTGAGCTTACTGAGTGTAACCGCACAGCCTCTTTAATGTTTCTACAGGAAAGCGTTACAAAAGAAAAGGCATCAAAAGCTGAAAGTTGGATCAGTGCTAAAACAAAAGTGTTTTGACAGACACAGCATGAGCTGCAGTCCCACATGGATCCCACTCTTTTAATTCCTGGCTAATTTTCAAAATAAAGAGCCTGCTGTGTTCTAGACAAAGGCACCATTCATGTCACTGCAGCCCCCGTGTCCAACATCCAGGGACATCTTAGAAAGCCAAAGTTAAAGGCTTGCAAAATAAAAGTTAAAGTCATACTTGTGACAGTAAAATCCAGAATCAGACAGCAAGTTGAAGTCACTGTTCCATTCAGTGAGCAATCTCATACTCATCAAGCCCCCCGAGCAGCTCGTGAAAAGCCAAGAGTGTCAATTGGGCCTGAAGCTATTTTTAAAGAGTGGACTGTCGGCCCTCACATTCACTCCGACAAATATAATGGCCTATATAATCAGCAGTGGCCTGATCTCCCTCTGCTGCTGTCTCTTTCTTTGTTGGAGGCACAGATGATAACTGTCACTGTGGTCACATAAGGGAGAGCCATGACAATACAGCCCGAGGCAGGACTGAGAACTCAGCCTGACCTCTATGAGTCCATCCAGTCTGAGTGTTTCATATCGACAGTTAGAGGAGCGTCTGCTCATAGCCAGTGTGCTGCATTGTTTTTAATATGTATTCACCAGAAATCTCATTTTCCCATTATTTACATTTATATATACTAGCACATGATCATCCTACAGGATTGTTGGCTTGTTTGCGCTTCTGGCCGTGAAATTAAAGCAATACAGTGCTTCTATTAGGCTTGGACATGCATAAATGCAATAAACAAATAAATAAACACATTAAAAATGGTTACATTTAGCCAAATACTCTGTGGTTGCTGGGCAACACATCACAATAACCCACCCACAATATCTCTTATAGATAAGAGCCTTAAATACGACCTAAGATATGTCAAGTTTGGCTGCTCAGTTCCTGATTGTGTAGGAGGACATGCACAGCACAACAAACAAATACAGAGACAGACAGTCAGGCAGAGATTTCAAGATAACCTGGACAAAAAAATATATATATATATATACTTTAAACCTTAGTAGCCCAGAGGACTGGAAAGTTTTTGCCTGATTAGACAATTGGTATGACAGTAAACAGGGAAACAGGCATTGAGAGCTGTATTTGATTATCAGTGGAGTTGATTCCTTGAGGTTAAATGTCTAAATTAATTAAGTCGTTTAAATTCTTAATTTTTGCTAAAACATTTTGGACGCTTGTCTTGAAAAAATAAATATTTTTATGTCTGCTCCACACCAATTAATGATGTCTTTATTTATGTCACTCACTATTTCCTTTTGTAAATTTTTGAGTATATGGAGCTCAGAACATTATTATTTTTCCCACTTTGTTTTATTTTCATATACCTCTTCAAATTTTTATTATTAATGCATACTATCTATACTGTAGATATTATAATTTACCTTGTACAGATGGATTCTTAAAAAAAAAAAAAACCATTGCAATGAGCTAAATGTGACCTAGTTTTTGGTTGGTTTGTTTGTTCGTTGGTTGGTGTGGGGGGGGGGGGGGGGGGGGGGCTTCCTCTTCTCCTCATCATGTTCATGAGGGTAGATAAGGTGGGTAGATATGAAAACATTAGTGTATAGTACATCTTCACTGAGTTTTGTCACTGTTGAGATTTTTAATTTCAAAAAAAAAATTAAGCATTTAAAAACTCAAAATAGAATTTTAGCTTCTGATTTCAAAACCTCTTTCTACTGAACATGTATTCATTCTGATGTAGTCTCGCTTCTCTTTCTGCCACTTCCCACATAGAGCTTAAAACAATGATGAAAACTCCACTATGTCAAATGCGCATGACGCAGACACACATAATCAACATTATCAGTATCTCTGTCAACTGAGTGAGTATCGCTTCCCGACTGCTGTGACTCATTCTTTGGTCTGGTTTCGTGTTGTAACCGTAAGGTGTGGTCGATCGTCATACAGGTGAAAGACATGGCTGTTAGCGCTCGATTTCACAGTAGTCACTACAAGAAATAGAACATAAAACACACTTAAACAGGCTGCAATACATATATGTGGTGCTGTACACATTTTGTATACCGTGCTTTACAAAATCGAAAGTATTTTTTAATCGGTGTCAGTCAGTGTCCCTTCAAATAAAAGAATGAAGTTGACTTTGAAATATTCGCTGTTGTATCAAAGGGCAAAACAGTGACAATCTACGCACCGTAGCAACGGTACAATAAAGACAGAAGTAAACTTTTTAAACCGAACTAAACTGTTCAACTTCACAGTTTATTGTAGTGCCTAGCCATAAAATTCCCTCCCATTGTGGACGATGTGGGTGGAGTCTTCGAGGAGGCGGAGTCAGGGTGAGGTAACGCTCCTTTTACTCATTTTTTTTTGTTCAGAGGACTGGTGGCCAGCTGCAGGGAGGCAGAGTGTGGAGAAGTGAAAAGAAATAAAGAGCGGAGTCTTGTGCCGACCAAAGGAGTCATTAGAAACAAGCAAGCACGGAATAATCTAAAATACGGCCGTGTGTTAAGACAGGTAAGATTCACTAAATCTACCTTTTCCGACAGATTTTACTGCCCTTAGCGTCTGTGAACGCTTATTTATGTATTTATCGGTTTGCTTGGTGTGTAGTTATTATCGTTTATTCTATTTAAAAAAACATCTTATGTGTTTGTGTGGGGTAATTTCGTTTCTCTTTGTTGCTTACCTGGATGCAAATTCAGATGCTTTCTATTAGGAATTCATTTCCGCATGCCTCAAACCACTACTGCCTGTTGTTAGGGAGCAGCCTACTGCGCCAGCTCTACAGCCACCAAAAGTTTGTTCTCTTGTGGTGGACAGTTTTTTTCTTTCTTTCTTTCTTTTTAAACTTTTTAAAGTGCAAGAGCTCCCTTACTCTCTCTCTGCCCAAAGATAACGACATTTAGCCCCAGTATCGACCATACAGCTACACGTCGTCACTTGTCAATAGACCCCGTTGTGTCGTTGGTTGTTGGTGGTGTTGAAGATAAATCGCTTGGATTTGTGTGTTTCCGTGAATCGGAGACAAAAAAAAAAGATTTTGCCATTTCTATTTCGTCCTTTAACAGAAATGGTGTAAAAGTCACACTGAAGCAGACCCAAAAACAAAAAACATTTTCCCCGTTAACTTATGAAAGATCAGTGGATTAACATAAAATTAGTAAGTAGGTGTTTTAATTGTCTAGTAATGGTGGGTATTATTCACTATTTTTAATGTCTTGAATGTCTATTTTTTTTTATAAGAGGTTGGGGTTTTTGGTTTTTTTTTTAGCTTTGGATGTGGTTGGACAAAAACAAGCACTTTCACATCAGATCTTCCGCTTTACCAACTATGACAGTGATGTTGAGTCTGTAAACAAACAGTGTTAGCTAACTGTGCCTGAGGGGATGAGTTGTCCGTGGGTGCACATCTGTAACGTATGACAGTGATACATGCTGATGTTTCTTTACCCACCCCCCACACTCCTACGCTGTGCTTCAAGGCAGCAGTGATGTCTCCAGGTGTTGCCAAATCTTCCATGATGTCATTACCTTTGCAGATTCTCAGGACTTGACAGGACAGCTAATCCTGCTTAGGGAGCACAGGAGCACAAATTTCTTTCATTTGATTTCATGACTAAATCCCCTGAAATCAGCATCCCGTTCAAATGACTTTTATCTTATCGGCTTTTTTCTTATGCGATTAAGTCATCTGCGGTGTCCTCTGCGGCCAACTTTAGTATAGTTTTAAAGTCCTAATTTGACACAGTTGGATTAGGGATTGGAAAGTAAACAGAGCCAATCACTACACCATCAAACTCCAAATCACATTATCCATTGTTCTTTTGTTTGAATTATCTGCAAGCGTCACAAAGCAGCAAGAACAGTGCCAAACAGGTTTGTGGTATCCAGCTGCTTTCTCTACCAATGTTTCCAGTTGAGTTTGCTGACTGTGTGCCAGCTTTAACGGGACAGGGTGCCAATACTTTGTGCCAGAATGGCCTTGCTGTGTCATCAAGTAGGAAAGCTGTCCCTGTCTGGAAAGAGTGGATGGGTGGTGGGACAGCAGGGGGGTGACTTACTGTAGATTTCACAGCTACAGCTGTGGTGGCACGGTGATAATCTCCCCCCCTCCTGCTTAATTCCCTCATACTGTCCTACATTAGCAGAACAAGAGGCCAGGAGATCCTTCGGTTTTAAAAATAGGTCTACACTCTTCAAAGGGGATTACTGTATGGCATACATCCTGCCCTCTTGGTTTTATTTTTTCTGTGGATTCCCCGTCTTGCTTCTGTCTCAGTCCAACGAGGCCTGAGTCCTTTCCAGTTACAGGTGCTCAGCGCACACATTGTGCGACCTCCTCTGTGTTTGTATGTCAGTCTGCCTTTGTGTTTTACTGTTCCCATGGAGAAAAGGGCACAGAGATAAAGTTTCCCGTCAGCTACAACAAGAGTTTCTTTCTTTTAAGGTTGTTTTTTGGGGTGGGTGGGTGAAATAAAAGTGAAGTGGCATGACCACACCAAATCTGCAAAGGGAAAATCTTTTTCTTTCTGATATTATTTATAGAATACAATACAGCTTAGATAAACTGCATTTTCACAATACAAGAATGTGCAAAAGACTGAATGAAGTGAAGGAATAGAAAAGTAATTTTATTTACACTCGACATCCAGTCTGAGTGCATGTTTAAATGTGGCGACTGTGCAGCCAGTGTGCACACTTCAGTATTTGACTGCTGCATTAACCATTGCACATATTGTTCAGGCCTACTAAACATACAGTATGTCATACGGGTACTGGGGTTCTTAAACTGTGGCAGAATCTGTGATAAAATTTCTGTGGCCTGTTTCATTGTTGTCTTCCGTGCCGCGATATCGCTGGTTATGCTTGTATGATGAAACTGAAATATTTAAAATTCATTAAGGTACAGAGAGAACTGGAAATGCATCAGAATAACGGTGCTTATTTTCTTGGTCATTATCCAATCAAATGGTTATTCCAGCACCTGTTCTAAACTGGGTCCAAGCTAGAAATTATGTGGCCATTCCTTAATAACTGTTTTACCCTGCACTGCCACATGCTCAGCTGCTACACCCTGCTACATCTACAACACCCCCCAGCATTCTTTGTTTCTGCATTATGTTCTGCTAAAAAAGCTTTCATATAAGTCCAAATTAGACAAAATACACACATCTATTATTTGTTATCCCAAAGTAACCCCTCTAACAACAAGTGCTTCTATATTTTCAATCTTTTCAAACCAGCAATAACTCAAAATAAGTGGCAATTAATTTTGAAATGCATGACATTATCCTTGAATGCAGTTATTAAATTATTAGAAATGTCATCCAAAAATTGCCAGTGTTGTAAAAGATGCCTTCTGTCATGACCAAACTCTAACTTGAGTGTCTAGCAGGGTGCAGTTGAATAACGCTGAGCAAGTGAAGCCGACATTGCCCAGCTGAACTCTACTGATGACAGTCCCTGAAGTTAATTATTTACCTTCAGCAGTTCTCTTGGTTGGATCAAGCAAGGGCAAGAAATGGTCCCGTTACTTAAGATGTCAAAGGCCTAATGGCTGTTTCTTCTCATCACTTGCACTTTAAAAAATAAAAAACATAGGCAAGTCTACCACATGGGTCATTTCAAGTCAGCTCTTATCAAAGCTGTGTAAAAAAAAAAAAAAAAACAAAACAAAAAAACTCATGCATCATGCTAACAGCCTTCTAGAAATAGTTGAATCCTCCTGCTGTCATCATGAATACATTACCAGTGATAAGTTTTTCATTACTTACTGTGTGTCCACACAAAGAGGGAGTGAACTGGATTCGGCACTTACTCAAAAGTAGGGCTGCCACAAACGATTATTTTGATAGTCGACTAGTCACCGATTATTTTTGCGATTAGTCGACTAATCAGATCCATTGGATCCATTGGACGTACAGCTTATTGCAGCATGCATCTGCTCTTATATAACTATCATTAGCTTACAGCTTTAAGTGTTTAAGGTATGTGCTAACTAAAAATAAAGACAAGGTGATAGTTTATTAAATTTTAATGAAATTTGCAGATTGTTTCGGTGAAGTTTAATAAACTCCTTGCTATCTAAAATATAACGGGACACCGGAGTATATTCTCGAGCATCTCACACTTCTGATAATCAGCTGTCTGCTTGACGTTTATTCAGCTGTGTAAAAACTATAACTTTAATCTCAGCCAAACCGATTTACTCAGGAACAAATAAAATACTACAAAAAGCCAAACAATAACATTTTTAAGTTATCTAAGTGACTTATATATGTTTAACCTGAGTAGCGAAAGACGGTGGTGGGTTTGAAAACGATTTGCCGGGAGTCTGGTGTTCTCATCGGCTCTAGTGAGCCTAGCCCCCGGCTAGCTATCGAGTTAGTGGGTAACAGACATCTCCGAAAACGTCGGAGCGCTTTTGAAAAATATGTGGTGTCTTGATAAACTGAGCAAATATTTGAGGTTTACACAGCTACATTCTCGCCTGAAAATATGTTAAACGTTTATTTTGTGACCCACAAAGAATAATAAGAGTAATATTAAAACTAACTAGCTGCCGCCATTGTTGGAAACTGAGCTGGGCAGCGCTATGAATTCTGGGACAGAGTTACTTCTTCTTCTTCAGGGTTTAACGGCAGCTGGCATCCTTGTACATGCAGTGCTGCCATCTTCTGTTTCAGTCCGTTATTACACTCTTAAATCCTACTACTTATTCCTGCGTCTTTTGCGATCTTACAAAGCTTCAAACGACGCGTCGACTATTAAATCAGTCGTCGACGATTCTGATGGTCGACGTAATCGTGACTAGTCGACTAATCGTGGCAGCCCTACTCAAAAGACAAAGTTTTCACACGTGGATGATTTTTGATGAGTCGTATGTCTCAGCATAGCAACTCTGATGAGTTGTGTCATGTTATTATTTTCTTTGCCTCCTCCCTATCCCTTAATCACACTTCTACGAGAGATTCAAGAAAGTAAAGGCAGAAAGAGTGTGGTTGAAACAGAAAGCAAATCAGTGGAGAAGCTCAGCTGTTAATTAGGCAACGTGAGGTCTCTCAAGAAGGGTGGTTTTGCATATGTTGAGTTCAAAATCCATGCTTTAGTCACTGTGGTTGCTTTTCTTTGTTCACTGCTTTTGAAGGATTTTATGCTCTCATGAGTTGCGAATGTTGTGCAACCCTGGCGCCTGTGAGCACTTTTGCAAAAAACTGCATAAACTGAAAAAAGCATGGGCGTTTGAGACAACTGACACTATTATTCTTCCCTCTTTGTTCCTTGAAAGTTGACATTTCCCAGGTTTTCATCTGACAACAACACTGTACGAACCAAACGACGTGTTGTCGGAATAAGTCACTCAATTTTTAACAATGTTAGTTTTGTTTTAGTCTTCTGGAAGATGAACAAACTGTGAATTCAAACTTGTCAGATGAACTTGCAGTACTCTTTAGGGTCCCTTCAGATTTTTGCCCTGCTCTCCCAAGCACACCCCTCCCGCTCCCTCGTGCCTCTAATCTCCCTGAAAAATTAATCATCTGTCACATCGCCTCAGTGCTCAGATACACACTGGTGCGTAGCAGTAGCAGTTCAAGAAAAAACTCCCTGTCAGGCCTTTAAAGGGGGCTTTAGATGCAGCATTGGCTACCAAACTTGGCCCGTGAACACACAGTGCCATCTTGATGTGCTTCAGCCTTTTTGGTTGCGTTCAGTGGGGACAGTTGAGAGTGGTTTCCTTTTCACAGTAACAGCAGTCAATAGGACAATGCAGCTACTCTTTTCCTCTCTACACTAAACAGAGTAACACAGATGCTCACTGTGCTATCAAAAACTCAGCTCGTCCACTTCCTTCCTACCATGAACCAAACAACACGGGGGGGGATCCTTCTTCTTGTTGATAAAAACATAATTCAAGTTTTTTGTTGTTTTTTTTTCACATAAGATTTGAATTACACATAAAGCTCAAATATTCCACTATTTAACTTCCACATCTTTATGCTGAGCTCTTTTCCTGGTTTGAAGATAATCTTTGGACATACCTCTACTCCTCCCACAGTATCTGACTTATCATGAACTTCTGTGAACTTTGTTTCTATGCGGGCATTGCATCTGAGTGTTTATTGCTACAGAGATTACACCCCTTTCTACTCACTCCCCCCTCCTTTATCTGTTTTTTGTAATCTGATTCTGGTCTGGACCCAGGCACCTCCTCTGAGACAGCTCACATTTCCTTTGATTCACAGAGAGCTCCCACGGAGACCAAACAACTACGCAGCAGTTTACAGCCACTGCACTGCATCCTCTGGCCTAAATCAGCTTATTAAAGCTGCTGCAGTGAATCAACTGACAAATCAAGGCCCATTAGATATTCTGTTGCTTCGCTTTCTTTCTTTTTTTAAATTCTTTGGCTGAGGCTGCTTGTTGTTTTGGGAAGGCTTCCAGATCAGGGAAGAAGGAGATGCACTCTGCCACATTTACACAAATTCACTTGGTGTGTTGCACAAGTGCATAGGAGTATTGTGTTGTTGGCTGTCTCTTCTCTCTAGGCACTTGGTATGGTGACGTTGCGCTGGTCTGGATTTGATCAACTGCCTGTCACAGTCAGTTGACAAATGCTTTCTCTTAGAGTTTGTGCTTTACACAATCTGGGCTTCAAGCTGTGTTCTTCCCCAGTACCTTATCGCAGTTTGTAACTGCTCCTAATAAACTTCCCATCTCAGAGCAGACAGCCCAGAAATGTTGGTGAGTCAGACAATGTTGACCACCACTTCCTGTCACCCACCATGGTAAATCCATTAGCTGTGCACTGCTTCACATCCTCCCTTATTGATTTATAGCAAACAGCTATCCAGCCCCAGCTGCTGCCATTACAGTGTCATAGTATCTATTGTTGTACAAGTAAGGCATGAGGGGGAACCAGAAGGGTTTGTGAATGTGTTAACTTGTTTCCTGTCATGGCAGCTGAACCCCGGGTCTATGGAGAGAGGATGCAGAGAGGAAAATGTCAACTGTACTGCAGACTCAGCTGGCTGAACTGGCCATTTACTGTGTCAGGAGGATTGGGCTGTGGGAGTGCAGGGTGTGTGTTAAAGCCATCTGGGAAACGGTTTATTGCAAGAAGAGTGTGGCTTACATGTCTGGGGACATGAATGTGATTGGGTGTGTGCATGTGCATGGGAGGCTGTCCTGTATGTCAAATTGTTTATCTATTCCAGTGCTATAGGAAGCTGTTCACTAATATAATAAAGTTTATTTGCTTGTTACTTTAGATAAGTTTAGCAAGGTTGTTCACACAGCCACCAGATAAGGATGTTTCTAAAGCCCAGTTATAATCCTCCCATAACTGTGAGAAATGTTTAATTATCATAAACAGTTTTTTCCTTCCTTATGTAACGGAAAGAAAACATGATGGAAATATGAGTATTTCTCTCCTCTCTCTACATTAAATATGAAGCCGCTGCCTGAGGACAGTTAGCATAGCTTAGCTTGGCGTAAAAATGACAGGTTGTAGTTTCACAGGAGAAAAAAAATATGAAAAAAAACATATTTACAAATATTTTAATATTTAGACCTGTGATGCTTTTTTTTCTTCCCCCCCCCCCCCCCCCCCCCCAGTATTTATACTTTAAAACAAAAATCCATAGAAATTTTTGTTTTAAAGCAAAAATTTCATAGAAAGTAAAACAGAAAAAAGCAACAGAAATATTATTTACACCCCAGCCTGCTAAATCGACATGTGGCTCAGCAACATTTACTACAAATACTGTAAAGTATGTGAACAGCCTCTTGAACACAACTGCAATATGAGCAAAGTTTATCTGAAGCCCCCCTGGGCCTCTTGCCTGACCTGATTCATTCCTGCTGTGATACAAAGAAGAGCTTACACCAGCAAAGTCAAAATCTGGCCTGCTGGAATGTTTTTCATTACTATGCTCCGTTTGCAACTGTAAAGCTATAATTATTGGGAGGATACTGAAAGGAATAAAATGTAAGATCCCCTCTAGCCATTAGGTGTATTCTTCCTCACACATCCAAGCACTCTTCTGCCACACCCTTTCTGAGAGCCTGTCACTGCTGAAGAGACACTCCCTTTCCAACATGCCTGAGGGATTTGCATGATAGTAAATGTGTTCTCATTACAGAGATTAGAGTTACTCATCCTTTGTCACAGTAGTCTTGTCCCTACAGTTTCTCTTAGTTTCAGCAATTTAACATTTCTGAGTAAGTCAGTGAGTAAAGTTTAGATAAGGTTGGTGTGTTCTCCCCTTTTCTTTATTATTTTTTTTCCCTCCCAGAAACAGATTGACGACTCAGACTGAATATGCAACACTAGTGTGGAATGTCACAGCAGCGTTTGAGCGCTGGGCCCTGATCAAGATCCATCTCTGCTTTGCTTTTCTGTTGCAACTCACTCCTCCCTCACTGGCAGCTTTTACTGATACACATTCCTGGTTTTACTGTGCAGGCTTTTTGGTTTTTTTAAGCCTCCTAAATCATCATCCGCAGAGGCTGTTGCTTAACAAGATAGTGGGAGGTGACGGGTGTGTGAAAAGTGTTTTCCTGAAGTATGGCTTCATGTCACTGTCTGTGTGGGTGTATAAATGGCAGTGGGAATGACTATTCAGGAGAAAGGCACTTCACAGTGAGAGTGAAAGGACATATTACTGATTAACTGGAAGAGAACAAAGTTCAGTCACAACAGCACGCACCATCAGCTCTTTGTTGGCACTGAACAATGGGAGAAGGCTGGGTTAGACTTTATAATCATCAGAACATAGAAAACTGTGTTCACTCAGGGTTTTTTTTTTTTTTTGCTTTGATCTTTTATTCTTTTAAATAATTTGTAGCCTACCCCTTCCCCAATAGATTTTTTTTTCTCAAATGGAGGAAAAAAGAGAATAAGAAAGCCCAAGAGGAAAAGACAAATTATCAACAAACAAGTGCCCAGAGCTTCAGACTTTAGATTGGACAGCAGATAAAACCCTCACAGCACAGCGTTTCAGCGGACTTTCAGTTACCTAGACAATATGCGGGGCGTGTCACTGCATTGCAACAGTTGACTGAACCCGCTGCCTCGCCCAGGAAAACAAAGACTACACAAACACTGACCCTGATTTACAGACAACAGGAAGGTACATACATTCTGCACCAAACTCAGATGTGTACTGTTTGTTATAAATGGATCATTATACTTTTATCTGTTTTAAAACCTTTGAAAAAGTTAGTGAAGCTGTATCTTGTTTTTTGTCCAGTTGTTCCCGTTGCCCTGTTAACCAGTGCTCGTAATTTTTTAAAAGGTGGCCACACCTTTACTGAGAAAGGTAGAAATGCACGGGGAATGTTGGTACAGTTGTGTTATCTGTAAGGTAACGTGTAGCTGCAAGCACAGACAGCCCTCTGTGGCCTGGTCCTGCAGGATCTCAAGTGAGACTCAATACATGGGAAACTCGTAGAGGAAAATGTTGCCAGTGCACATGAACCGTATAGTAAATAACTTTGTGTTGAAAAGTAAATGTGTCGACGTATAAATGAGTTTTTCGTTAAACAAAGTGGCGCGTACAGAAAACTGAGGACAGACGCTGAAAAATGGTGAAAATTTCTTCTTCGTATCAATTTTAATGAAAAACAAAGCCGCTAGCAACAGTAATGCATGCACATCAGATCAAATAAGTAGCGTGAGAAAACTAGACTGACTCAAATACATTCTTTGTTCTTGTTTTTACAAGTTGTAATTGCATGCCCATTGATCAGCTTCAATTCAAGTATTTTCCATTTTCTTAACATTGTTTAGTACATTTTGTTCCATGGAACTGAGGGCGCGTATAGGTAAAGGTGGTAATTTAAGTGTTTATGGCTCATTATATGCTAGCACAGAAGCTTGCCATTGTGGGTTTTAGCCCCAACTTGTTTTATTAATAGTCAAGACGGAAGATATGCAGAGCTGCTTATTACATGCAGAACCACAGTAAGCTAAAAACAGCTGTCATACAGAAGGGTTTTGAAGATTAAAGCTTTTTTTTTTCCACTTGCTTGTTTGTCTCTACTGTGTGTGGATCATCTCTGTTTTTGTAATATAGTTTTTGTTATTTATGGCCAATTATGCAACAAGCTCTGTGAATTAAATCTGAGATTTCTTATTCTAAGCGCGCTCTCAGAAAATGCACACACCCTCATATATTAAGTACATCTGTAGCAAAACCATCACACACATAACCCATCCCGGCGATATGTTCGGCAAACAATCCTGTAAAAGTCTAACATTTGAAAACGCTCATAAGCAGCAAAGTGAATGCAATACTGTAGACTGTATGACACATCCAGTGACCAGCAGCTATTGCGAATGCAGGTTTCTCTGAAATTCAGGGTGAATGACATTAAGACTACAGAACTATGCAGAAAACTTCCATGCATGTTGTAACCATGGGGGTTTATTTTGGGTCTGGGAGGCCACTTCCAAGAATAATCTGTCTTCCTGTATACAAAAACACCACTATTACATTGAATTTTTCTGAGAGGATACATTTACGTTTTCCTCATAATCTTTTCTAAATATTTCACATGTGCTAGTTTTGCTCTTTTTTTGCAGAGGGTTTAATGGCGAAGCACATTAAAAACCTAACTGCAGTTCAGCCATGTAGAAACCTGTCGGGGGTGAGAGGAAGTATTTGCATGATAAACCAAGAGCATGATGAACAAACATGCACCGACAGGTAGCAGGTAGTTGCACAAGTTGGGGGATTGTTAAAGTGAAACCAAGTATTTAGCGGACTTAAGTAGTTTATTTGGCCTCTATGATTAAGGGTCGTAGTTTTAAAATCCAGGTTTTTTGGTGGGCATGTAAATATAAAGACAAAATTAAAGTGAAGGTAAGGGTGTGTGTTGTTGGGGTTTTTTGGTTGTTTTTTATTACTTTAAAGGTGTGTTGGGGAGTCATCTACATACACACTTTCAAAGTGGAATTGAAACCTGATGAGCAGGTTCCTGATTGCCACATATCAGCAGTGGGCTGCTCCCATGACTGCATGGGTGGAGACCTGGGGTTAAAGGTCACTCACCCTGCTTAGCATTTTTACATTACAGCTGTCACTTTACTCACTTTGCTCTCCCTTCTCTCTTTGCAAGTCACTCTGCTCAGTGCTTTAATTTCCAGATCAGTGTGAACACTAAGTGGGGAAGTGTCCAACTCGTGCCACCCCCATACTCAGTAAGCTGTCTCGTGGAAAGAAGTAGACAGTTTATTCACTAATTCGTGCAAAAAGGGTTTGTAGGAATGCGTGTATTTACCCGTTGTATGAGGTGAAATGGTGGAAACACTGACGTTGGATTTCTCTGTGTGTTTGTTTTTAGGTTTGCTCCATCGGAAGAAAGGATGGCAATGCAGAGTAAGTAAATCAGCTCAATTTCATGATCATATTTTATGTTCCGATTTTTATTTCCTCTTCTGTAAATTCTGTTTTGACAAGGCAGCAGCTTAATGTTGGTTGTATTTGTGTGATTCGTTGATTTCACCTCAGTCTCTATCACTTCATTCAAAATAGACCTGAACAGTTTGAGCTTGACCTTTTCTACTTCCAAGTATTGTGTTCAGTGTTTGCATTGAAATCACTTCCTTAAAATAAAGTATAACTACAGGTTCCTGCTATAAAATTTTTATTACTTTGGTTAAAAAAAACAACTGTGTTTATCTTTGGAGAAAGAAAAACTGATCTACACAAAGGTTTTAATAAAGAGCAGTTTCTTAATCTTCATGAAATCTGTTAATTACTTTAAGTTACTTTTAAAACCTTTGATTTCCTCTCTCCTTCCTTGGCAGTGCGTGAGATGGAAACTGGCAAAGTAAAGGTGGCAGAGTGGCAACAGACGATGTATGGTCTAGACTCAGGCATCCAGTCTGGAGCCACCACAGTCAGAGATGATGACGGCGATTTCACCATATCTAAGCAGTACACCATGACCAGCACTGTGACAATGCAGGAGCCTGGTAAGGACAGACCAGCTAACATGCTGTAACTTTGGCTTAAATACACCTAGACTACATCATCAACCTCATCATCTCGCTTCTCAATAGACATGGATCCCCAAAGCGTTATGACCAGAGCTCAGAGGGTGCGAGCTGCAATGTTTCCAGAGACACTGGAGGGAGGCACCACCATTCTGTCGACTCAGACAGACCCGTCCCAGATGACTAACGTCCAGCGCCTGGCCGAGCCCTCTCAGATGCTCAAGACCGCCATCATCCATCTGATCAACTACCAGGACGATGCCGAGCTAGCCACACGTGCCGTGCCAGAGCTCACCAAACTGCTCAACGATGAAGACCAGGTGATGAAAACGAAGATGTGCCCGCGTCGATACAAACAAACACAGTCTATAAATATTTTGTTAAACTTTCTAAAATAATTACTAAGTCATTAATGGATCTAGCGAAGGAATAAGTTTAAAATTGTGCTAATAATAAGACATCAATACTGTGGTCATGTCTGTGTGCTAAATATAGTGCTGGCTGCAGTCTTCATGCTTATACTGGCATGAGGATTGATAACAATAAATCCGAATCAGTCAAAACATCACAAAATATGCCAGCCAAACTCAGTTCACTCATTCTTGTGTAATTTCCTTGATGGAAACAAACTGTAAAGCGTTAAACTTGCTTTCCCTGGGGATTGTGTACTGCCTAGCCCACCACCCTTAGCAGTAGCTTTCTATTTTTGACCAAATAAGTCAAATAATTGAAGGTTATCTAGATTTCTGATAATTACTAAGTGAATATCAAATTCAGAAAAAAATGCCATGTACATTGTATTACCTTCTGAATAGGAAGATTTAAGAACTTTGGTGTTTAATTTTCCCTTGTACAAATTAACTCATACCTTCCCCTTCCATCTCTCATAAGGTGGTAGTCAGCAAGGCTGCACAGATTGTGAACCAGCTTACACGCAAGGAGGCATCCCGCCGTGCACTGATGCAGTCCCCTCAGATGGTGGCGGCCGTGGTGCGAGCCATGCAGAACACAAGCGACATGGAGACGGCAAAAGCCACGGCCAGCATCCTCCACAACCTGTCCCACCAGAGAGAGGGCCTGCTCTCTATCTTCAAGTCAGGAGGAATCCCTGCTCTAGTCCGCATGCTCAGGTGCTGCTGGTTTACAAATGGGTCAAATTTTCACTTGTGGTCTGCTAGAAATACTTTTTTATTATGGTTAATAGGACATATTTGCATTAAAAACTCAAAATATTTTAGAAAAGTCACTCAAAGTTGCATTAAATCCTTGTTAAGATGCGCTCTGTGGCAATGTGTTGAAGTATTTTCCAGTGCAGCTACCGTGCAGTTATATGTAGAAGGAAATAACAGTTTGTAGTAAGTTTTTAATATTATTTGAGTAAGCTGCCAGCATTAGCCTTCAATGCTGGAAGCCTGGTGGGAAGCTTTATTGTTCCTCCCATCAGCTAGATCTAAATGGAACAAGATGATTAACTTCTGTCCAATGAACAAGTGAGCTTTTGACTCACAGGGATTACTGGTAAGGGCACTGACGTATTTGAAGCTTAGGCCATGCTCACTATGACCTATCAACCACTAACTAATATATACATATATCTGGTGGAAAATAAGGAAAAACACAATTGGCTCAAACGAAAAATAGACAGGATTATTTTGTGACGCACGCTAAACACGCATGTTTCTCTTCCTCGTTGCTCCCACAGCTCCCCTGTGGAATCTGTGCTCTTCTACGCCATCACCACGCTTCACAACCTGCTGCTGCACCAGGAAGGAGCTAAGATGGCCGTTCGTCTGGCAGATGGACTGCAGAGAATGGTTCCCCTGCTGAAGAAGAGTAACCCCAAGTTCCTGGCCATCACCACAGACTGTCTGCAGCTGCTGTCATACGGCAACCAGGAGAGCAAGGTGTGTGTGAATTTATTATTTTAGTTTGCACTTGTTTTGTGTTTTGTTACCACGTGCTTACGTTACACAATGACTGCAATCTGAAACCGTCGACAGTGCCGTGCGTGTGTGTGCATGTGTTTTGCTTTGGGTGTGGCATGAGAACAGAGGTGTTCAGGTGCTGGCTGGGTGTGGTTGTTTGTTTGCTTAGTGTAATGAATTGACAGGTGCCAGGAAAGTCATGGCTTAGTTAGAAGTGTGCATTGTAAAATGTAAGAATTTGTTTTCATAAAGGTCTTTGTTTAACAGCTGATCATCCTTGCCAACGGGGGCCCTGAAGGTCTCGTTCATATCATGAGAAACTACAACTACGAGAAGTTGCTGTGGACCACAAGCCGTGTGCTCAAAGTCCTCTCTGTGTGCCCCAGCAACAAACCCGCCATTGTAGAGGCTGGTATGTGATATAGGTTTTCTGTGTTGAAACACCTGTGTGCACAAGCTAGTCATACAGGTGTGTCAGCTTTGTGTTATCTGAACAGGGGCCAATGGCTCCTTGGTAACTGTGTTTCTTGATAGCATAATTTATTAAATGTTGTTGAGAGCTGAGTAATTTTACTTCTCTCTTCCCTGCAGGTGGCATGCAGGCTCTAGGCAAACACATTACTGGCTCTAGCCAGCGTCTGACGCAAAACTGCCTTTGGACTCTCAGGAACCTCTCTGATGCTGCCACCAAACAGGTCTGAGTCCAGCTTTACTTACTTACTTTTTTTTTTTCTCACGTTCTTTTTGCTATATTTCCACCCACCAGTAACTAATGGGGAATATCTATCTTTTTTTCTTTCTTTCAGGAGGGTATGGACAGCCTGCTGCAGCAGCTGGTTGGCCTGCTCAGTTCAGATGACATCAATATGCTCACCTGTGCGACCGGCGTCCTGTCTAACCTCACATGCAACAATGCCCATAACAAATCTCTGGTCACTCAGAGCAATGGCGTTGAGGCTCTCATCCATGCCATATTGCGTGCCAGTGAGAAGGAGGATGTGACTGAACCCGCCATTTGCGCTCTACGCCACCTGACTTCACGCCACCAGCAGGCTGAGATGGCACAGCATGCAGTGAGGAAACATTATGGCATCCCTCCCATTGTCAAGCTGCTCAACCAACCCTACTACTGGCCTGTCATCAAGGTAGTTAAAAGAGGGAAGGATATTCTAAAGTGGGGCAAAAATGTGCGCAACAGAAATGTGGTAATTTATGGAAGAAAGGATCTGACTGAAAGAAGGTGGTTTTATGCTGGAAAAAATATTAAAGACTGTGAAATAAGTACTTTAAAGAGTTCAGTGGTAGACACTGGGAGCTGGACAGATGGCCAAAGTGGATGGCAAGTAGGGCAGAGAGCCAGAGTTTCAGCCATCCTGAAAGAGCATGAAATGCACATGACAGCAGGAGCAGTATGTTTTACAAGACTGGGATTTAGGGGGAAAAACAGAACACCACATTCTAATGAAAACAAAAGTTTGAGATCATTCCAGTCATTTTACTTGCTGACCAATAACAGAACTGCATAATCAGTCTATCTTTGCTTGTTTTTTCTTGCCTGAAGGCTGCGGTTGGCCTGATCCGTAACCTGGCCCTGTGCGACGAGAACCAGGCCCCTCTGAGGGATGCAGGAGCAGTCCCCCGTCTGATCAACCTGCTGCTCAAAGCCCACCAGGATGCCCAGAAACATGGCTCATCCAACCAGCAGACATACCAGGTACATGATGGGCTCATGTCAAAGGACGTTTATGATCCCTCTGTCGACATTGTAGCATTTCTGTAGAATCACATTTTTTCTATTCATGTTTTGTTCTCAGGATGGAGTGAGGATGGAGGAGATTGTGGAGGGCTGCACAGGAGCTTTGCACATACTAGCCAGAGATCCTGTTAACAGAGCAGAGATCGCCAATCTCCAGACCATTCCTTTGTTTGTCCAGGTAAACAAAGAAACAGAAACGAAGCCTTTACAATTAGCTTTGTGACGGCCTGTCTATGAAATGCGCTTAATAAATAAACTTCACTTACTTACTTTCAATTCGCACTTATGTTTGTTTTTCTTAAACTTATTTTTTTCTTGTCTTCTACAGCTTCTCTACTCTCCAGTGGACAACGTGAAGCGCGTGGCAGCAGGCGTCCTGTGCGAGCTGGCAGTGGACAAACCATCAGCTGAGCTCATCGACGCCGAGGGCGCTTCGGCTCCACTGATGGAGCTGCTGCACTCCAACAACGAGGGCATTGGTAAAACATGCACATAATGCACTGTAATTAGCTTACTGTAACGTAGCATTTAGTCATAGATGGAAAATAACAAAGTCGATTTACTCAAGTGCTGTGCTTACTGTAAGTGCAGTTTCCAGGCACTTGCACAAGTCCATTTTGCGAGTCATTATACTTTTCTACGCATTCCATAATGAAATGTTGCAAACTACATTTTAAGAATACACAATAATGGAAACATTGTTGTGTGAAATTCTGTCTTTATTGTAGATGCTACAGAAACACCAGCTTGTTGTCCTGATTAATTCAGTTTAACAAACAAGAAGATATAACATGCTAATATGTACACTTTAGCACTGCAGGTACTCATATTTTGGGCTGTTTTATTCTGTTTTGTTGTTGTTGTTTTTTAAACCCTGTTTCCATTTTATTTTATGCTGACGCAGGTTAACTGGCTGTAGCTCAGGGGTGGGCAATCTCAGTCCACGAGGGCCGGTGTCCCTGCAGGTTTTAGATCTCACCTTGGGTCAACACACCTGAATCACATGATTAGTTCGTTACCAGGCCTCTGGAGAACTTCAGGACATGTTGAGGAGCTAATTTAGCCATTTAAATCAGCTGTGTTGGTTCGAGAACACATCTAAAACCTGCAGGACACCGGCCCTCGTGGACTGAGATTGCCCACCCCTGCTGTAGCTTCACATTTAGAAGCTCTTGCAGATACAACAGTCTGTCACTATAATTACATTGCTAAGGAGGAAAAAGCCCAAATGAACCAAATGAAGTATAATAAGCCTTAAATAAACAGGATGTAGCTGCACATTTCTTTATCAGGAATGACTTCAGGTAGGAAGGATTTCACACCAAAAAAATAAAATGCATTTTTTTGTCTTATATGCTCTCTGTTATACTTGTAAACTCTAAAACGTTGAGCTCTAGATGTTTAAAAAGGCCACGCTTACTCATAGATCAACCACTGTAAATCGCACTGTTGGTCATTTTATTTTGCACCAATGTGCTGAAGCTCAAAGTAAAGGACATTCTGTTCCAGATATTAAGCTTTCAAAGTTTATTAACTAACGCTGACCCCGACCACTGACTGTTTTCTTATTCTTTCCCCTCCAGCTACTTACGCCGCAGCCGTCCTCTTCCGCATCTCCGAGGATAAGAACTCAGACTACAGGAAGCGAGTGTCTGTGGAGCTCACACACTCTCTGTTCAAAAACGATCCCGCTGCCTGGGAGATGGTGAGTGGGTGTGGCACCCTCTGATGCACCAACACGACAGCTGAAGATTAATGAAGATTCTCGTAGACTTGTTTATTCACGTCGGTTGTTTCTGTGTCAAATACATCTTGGCATTTTTGTGGCATTAAAAATCTTTCTATATCAAAGTGTTGGCTTCATTTGACCTTTGCCCTCTCGTGACTTATCTGCAGGCCCACAACACAGCTGTCATGGAGGGACCCTATCCCGATGGTGAGTAACTGTGGCTGAAATGTGCACATACAGCACATTCCTCAGCAGTGGGTCACTACACCACGGAGAGCAGCCGCAGCATGAAAGCGCAATAATTTGTTAGCAGGTTGCCTCCCTGCTGCTGCTTACAAACTACTTTCATTATTTGGCAGCTATAAGAATGAGCTCATCACAAAGCTCAGCACAAAAAACAAATGGCTACTTATTTTTCATGTACCGTAAAGTAAAAATTTTAATTTGAGATTCGCATGAACCGTCAGTTATATCTTCTTAAATTAATTTTAAACTTGCTTTTTTTATCAATTCTTTCCATCTGTGCTTTGTTAGTTATATAATTTTTCCCCAGTCAAGGTGTATTATACCAGAATCTAAGAAAATCTAAAACGAATACATTGAAAACAACATTGTGTTTGTTTCTGTGTTTGATTTCCTGATACATCATTTCCTTTTCATTATTATCAAGTTAAGGTCTTCCTCTCGCCCCCATTGTGGTGTTTCTTCATTATCTATGTTTGCATCTTCGTCCTATCCTTTCCTTTACTTGCCTTTTTTCCTTTTATGGTTTTGGTATTTTGTTTCTTACTCTGATCCAACTAAGTAAAAAAAATAAAAAAATAAATCTTTTTTTTTTTCTCCCTCAGTTTGATCCCAGTAATCCAGAAATGTGCCTTAATATAATAATTACACATCTTGTTTTGCAGAGCTAGATGCTGGTTTCCAAGGATACGGATATCCAGGTGACATGCCCATGGACAGCATGGATGGAACTATGATGCATGACGAATACGCAGCCAGTTTGCCCTACGAAAGACAACAGTACCCACCTGACCATTATTAAGGTCAGTAGATGCTAATGTTACTTCAGCCAGTCATCTTACTTTATTTAGACTCAGCTGATCGGGACTGTGTGAGAAATAATGCCATTTGTTTGTGTGTGTGCACAAAGTCCAAGCTTCAAAAGCATAATCTTGAACTTGTATAAGTAAAAGATCAAATTCTTATGTTCTCTGGGGTTTCTTAAAAACACAGAAGAAACACTTAAATGCCTTTTACAGCGTGTAGAATTTATCTCTGTACTTTTTTGAAATGTTATTTTCTTGTTATATATTGTGATCAGCCACAATATTTAAACCACTTGTGTGATATCCACTGTATAAGATCCTGTGGGAGTGTCCTGTAGTGTCTAACAGTGGGTCATTGACAGCGGATGATTTGGATGTTGGGAATTGTGAGGCGGCTTCTCTGTGCAGCCTGAAATTATCAGTAAAAATTAGATTCTTGGGAATTTGGCGATTGGGTAAACATCTTAAGCCATTTCTGTGGGTGTTGCGAGGCGTGTCATCCACATTAATACCGTGACCTAGCGTTTCCCAGCAGAACATTAAATTATAAAGAGATGATCAATGCCATTGACTTCACTTATCAGTGGTTTTAATGTAGTGTACTAATGCACTTTAAAAGCACTGCAGCCTGTACCTCTGAAATGCTTTAACAGCAAAATGTTATCACCCTTTTTCAAATAAAGTCCTGCTCATTTCAGAGCAAGGAAAAAAGATAAAAACACTTTTTTGTTTTTGTGAAATAATAACTTTCTTTTTTTAAATTGTATTCTTTCAGGGGAAAGAAGCAGACGAGGAGAAGGCAGCAAAGAGCTGATTTAGGATGTAACGGGACACAGAAGAGTAGAACGTGGTCATCACGAAAGGTCTTTTTCCTCTGCTCGCCACCTGATGTAATATATACAATTATTGCCGAGTATGGGACTCATAATCTTAACAGGGCTCAACTTTGTTTTATAGCATAATTTTGCAGATTATAATTTTGACATTGATGCTTGTAGTTTGTTTTGTTTTTTTAAGAACCTTCTAAGAGTGAGTGCATGAGTGTGCGTGGTTGTTTACGCTTTTGGGTGGGTATTCTATGCCAAAGAGATTTTATTTTGTGATGATAATCGTAGCTTTTTCTTTTTTTAAGAAAAGAAAGAAAAAGAGAATAATAGTTGAAAACACTGCCAGAGGTGGCTCAGCGTGCACAGTGCACCAACTCCGCTTAACGCCTTTGTAAGACACATTTCTGACTTTGCTGTAGTTTTGGCTCTATATACTGTCAGTTTTCTCACACCGTGGCCCAAGAGTCAGCGAAGAGGTGGTTAACGCTCCTTTCATGTGTCACAAAATTTAGTAGACGTGAGCAAATGGGGAGAAGCGGAGATACTCGAGCTAACACTGTACAGCTGCTCCCTTCTCTTCTGTAATCATCTGATGCGTTTTATTTGGACTGTAGTTGATCAGTACGGTTGCTTTATTTGTTTGTTTGTTTTCAAGAGTCATCTTCAACTTTTATAAGTTATTTACTGGGAAAGTTTCACATTATGCACAATTACCAGAAAATAAGGAAAGAGATGCCTTTGATTTTAAAATGAATTTAGAGAGGAAATCATATGTAGCCACTGAAAAAAAACCTCATTTACATACTTGTGCAACAGATTTGTCCAACTCCGTAGTAAACACATGAGATAATACAGCTGTGGTTGAAAAAAAAAAAAACTACTGACAGGGAAATTTGTCTTTCTACTTATTAAGAGTTTTTACTTAAATTTTGTTTAATAAAAATAAAGGATATATATTCAAAATGTTCTTGTGTTCATGTTTATTGAGTTATAAATCAGAAATGTGCTTTTTCTCGTTTTCTGTACATCCATTTTCTTACGCTTATCATTTGGGTCCAACCCAGTACGAGGATGGTACATCTAATGGTTGTCTGCTGGGTTTATATCGTCTGTTTAGGCAACACCCAGTTGAACAATTTCTGATTATACACCTGCTATTTTCTTTTTGTTGTTGTTTTTTTTTAAGCAAGTTCTTTATTACTCTTGTCATTAGTAGTCTGATTCAAAGGCAAAAATGGTTTCATTGGCTACACTGCTTTCAGTTTGAAAATAGACATTTCTCTACAAAAAGTCATTTAATTGTGTTTCCAATTTATGGGTAAAAGAAACATTTCCTGCCGCTGAAGCTTTAAAGATCCTCTCGGAGCCAAATTAGTGCTGAAGGTGTTCAAGTAAGAGACGACTGCAACATCGGTGGAGAGGACGTATTGTTTGTCATATGTTTTTATGATCACCCTGAAAAAAATCAACAAGTTGAAACACATTACAAATAAAATATAAATGAAGTGTTGCTGAACTTGCTCCATGCACCTTGTTTGCAGATGAAGTCGTGCCAGGAACTTCTTAAAAGCTCGGCTCTCATTACATTCTGCTGCATGAATGTAATGCACATCATAATCTGGACAGGTGACACCCTCTTAAGCACTGTTTCAGCACTTTTTAAAAAAAAAAAAAAAAACAAGTAATCCGAGCCAGACCCATCAATCATATTTCAGTAGTTTAATGATTTTTGCTTTTGCATAGCAACTGTGTGATTTTTAGTTTCCTCCTCACCATCGTTACTATGCCCATATAGAAAATATATTAACACTTTCATTAAACTATTCAATGAAAACAGATACATCATGCACACAATATGCACAATTATAATAAATGTGAGTGGTGAGCTCCATAAGAACACAGAGAACAGATAAGAACTGATAATATGTAAGATTATTGCTTTGATTTCAAACTTAAAGCTATCCTCTGTTATAGGACAAGAGTGATTAGAGAGAGTGTGTGATACTTTACAACATTTAAGAGTTATTCCATTTGTTCCACATCTGTATAACCGGTGCCTCTGTCTCACTTTAGTGTGTAAACACATGCAATAGAGAAATATTGTAATAGTCATAATTTAGAAAGAACGTCATCAAATTTTAAAATCGCAGCTGCTTGTGCATATCTGCTGCTTTCTTGAGGAAACTGTTCATTAGCACTTTTTGTTTTCGTCAGACTGCAACATGGCGTACCTTTAACGCTTTCATTCGTATGTGTAGTATAAAAAATAAAATCTCACATTTCCCACAAGTCAAGTAATTTTGCATCAACACTTGACTCATTCTGCTCAGTCTATTCATTAAAAGTATTTTAGAAAATGTGTGTTTGGGGTCGGTATCTTTAGGTCACTGCTACTTGAACCTTGGACCGCTGTTGAAGCTCAGAAAAATCATCCACGCTGGCGATGAGCTGCATTTGAGCCGAGAGCTCCAAACAGGTGGGAAATCTGTTTTCTGTCTATGTCCACCAATGCTTAGATCACATTATCAAACATGTGCATGGACTGCATGATGTTCCCATCCTGAAAAAGAAAAAAGAATTCTGTATTTTCAGCAGCTGTGGATGTGTAGCTGCACTGCTGTTTGAAACATATTATTATTAACCTTCTGACACGTCTCAAGGAACTCATCCATCGTGACCACTCCATCGTTGTTCTTGTCCATTTTCTGGAAAAATGCAACAAGTTACAAATGATGATTTAACTTTTAAGTAACTAAATGACTTCATTCATGACCCCAGTCATAAATGAGGGGATGTGCAGATGTGACATTTGTAATTATAAAATCTACCTCTCTTACAACCTTTCACAGTTTTTACAGGCTCTGACCCATTTGTGCTGAAAAAAATAATGGAAAGTTCTGTGACATAATTAATAACAGCCAACCTTGTTACGGTCTATCATGACCCTATATTTAACCGACTAAATATAGCAATATGGCAAACACAAATAGGAACATTAACTATGAAAGTTTAAAATGTATTGACCTCATTCTCCAAGTTTAGTTTTACCAGGTGCTAAAAGTTCTTTCACATATTTGCAAAATCCTTTAAAACCTGCATTGTTTACATTTGTGTTTGTGAGCCAACTAGACATTTCTGGAAATGCTCCAGTCTTGCAGGACAAAAATTATTTTACCAGATGACACAAAAAACAGGGATTGGCCTAAAAAAATCTATGTTCTATAGTAACTCTAGGGGGTAGCTTAAGTAGCCCAAACATCATAGCTCAGGCTTTCTCAGTTGGTGTGAAGTCCATTCTACCTCGTTGCCTTTGAAAAACCAGTCGACATTTCAAAGGGACTCAGAAACAGTAATGGAAGCTGGGGCTGCCACTATGGATCATCAATGAATTCCTTTCAGCAGGTCCTCCCATAATCATTGACGTCAGGGTTTTTTGTTGGTTTTTTTTGCAGCTTTCTGGCACTGCCAACCGCCCATTTTCAGTGGAAGTCCATGGAACATGTTCTAGTTTAATCACCACTACCAAATTGCTGAAAAGGTGGATTCCTGCTTATTTATGTTGTGCACAGGAATGAAGATACGCCTTCACCTGCCATCACTCACATGCAGGCAGGTGACACCATGCTTCCCAGTAATCGAGAGTGGGCTGTAACTTGGTAAGATATACAGCAATCTATTGAAAATAGTTCTGGTTTTATTAGATCTGAGTTAAGCTTTTGAAAATGTGGATCACACAATCTTATTGAATAAGTCTCATCAGGCAGTGGGTGTGTCTGGATCAGCATTAGACTGGGTAAATGCTGCTTCATAGACAAAAGTTTTTTTGTTACTATCATCGGTTTAAACCCAGAAACGGCTGCTTCGAGATGTGTTGTTCCACAGGGATCTGTTTTCTGAGCTACACTGTTTAGCTTCAAATTTTTTGCCTTTTGGACGATTATTCATCATTTAAAAGCCCAATTTAGAAATAAAACATGTCTTTAAGTTGGGTTATTTTTGTGTGTATGAAGCAGAGCAAAAGCAAAATATTCAAATTCATAGATATCCACTCTCTGACGAAGCTGGCTGTTTAACCCACAGCTCCACATTTACACTAATGGGCACAACAGTGACACAGTAGATAAAGTAAATGCTTTACCCATCACTTTCAGTACATTCTGACTCACTTTGAGTTCAGTGTTGGAGATGTGTGATGTGTGATCTGATTATTTGTGAGTTTTTACCTGAAAGAAGCTGTCAACATGCTCTTTCGGTGCACTATCTTTCATGTGGGGGTATGTATACTTCCCCATCATGTCATAGATGGAGTGCATTATTTCTGTCATCTCCTGGAAGAACAGACAGAAGGAAAATAAATATGAAAAAGACATGAGCTGCCAATGTAATAAAAAGAAAAAAACAGGCAGTGATTGGTTGGTTTACCTCTCTGGTGATGCAGCCGTCCTTGTTGATATCATACAGATTAAAGGCCCAGTTGAGTTTATCAGTGATGGAGCCTCTCAGGATGATGGACAGACTTATAACAAAGTCCTACAGCAGGGAAAGAAAACAGGCACTAAAAGTGAAGACCACAATAAAGACAAAAAAGGCACAGACAAAACTTTTCAATATTTGCTGCATTGATACTATGTTTTATGTTTTTTCAGTTCCAACCCTGTGTTACTGACACCCACAGAGTTTCACCAACAGAGTGAAATCATTTTAAAAAGTAATGAGATTTATACAAGATGTGCACCAAGAACAAAGCTTTATGCTGCTTTCTTCCAAACTCTAAGAAAAAGTATAATCAAACTACACAGCATAGATAAAGAAAAGGACAGTAAAGAAGATGAAAAAGGAAAAGGGAAAACATCTCTGTGAGCTGCAGGGAATGAAAGGAGGCTTTGAGGTGTGTATCTCACCTCAAAGTTGACCGAGCCATTGTTCTGTGTGTCAAAGGCTTCAAACAAGAAATGCGCATACATACTTGAATCTGCAAAAGAGAATATAAGAAAGCAAGTTACTGTAACTGTGCAGCAGTCACGTCAATGATTTTGTGTAATGACAGCCTAAACTGACAGAAACAGAAAAATATTAGAGACATTAAAGATGTGGACAGGTAATTAAATGTGCATCAGTTAAGAGGTAATAGTGTTTTGAACTGTGCTGCTCAGTCGTGGGTTGTTTATCGCACTTTGTAAACATGCAAAAACATGCAAATGCATTTTATCTATGCACAAATTATATCAAGCACAGATACACAAAAAGTCTGATTTTAAAATGATTTAATATATGACTGCAGATTCAGTTAAAGCCAGATAAACACATTTAACAAGTATACAAGCACTGTGCAAAAGTCTTGAGCCACCCATCGTATATATTTGGCTGGGAAAATGGGAAATAGATGTAGCAAGTTTTTTAAAAACATGTGCAAACATACCTGGAAGTACAGTGTATGAGACAAAAACAGAGTTTGTGCAATTCTAACCGAAAGTCAGTATTTGGTATGACCTTCAACACAGTCTGAACTCTCCCAGGCAAGCTTTCCTGTAATTGCATTAGTCTTCAGAAATAGTTCGCCAGGCTTTGTGAAGGACTTTCAAAGCTCTTCTGTGGACGTTGGCTGCCTTTTGTTCTGTTCTCTGTCATGACGATCCCACACTTCTTCAGCAATGCCGTGGTCCGTGCTCTGGGGAGGTCAATCAATGACTGATTGTGTTCCATTGTCTGTTTTTCTATTCAGGTAAGCTTTCACATCACTGGCGGTGTGTTTGGGATCATTGTCATTGTGAAGAATGAAGCTGTTGCCAAGCAGATGCTTTCCAGATGATGGATCAAAATAATTCATAATTCCATAAATTTTGACAAGATCCTCAATAACACTGACTGAAATGCAGCCCCAAACTATGACAGAGCCTCCAGTGTTTTACAGAGAGCTTTAGACAGCCACTGTTGTACCTCTCTCCTGTCCTCTTCTGTACATACTTACTACATTCTGAACCCAAATTTTCACATTTTAGTCCAGTTCTTGTGTAATTTGGACTACCTCAGCCTTTTTTCCCTGTATCACTTCCTCAAGAATGGCTTCTTCACATGCACCATTTCTGATGAAGCTTTGAACAGTATAACGATCAGCAGAAGGGCCAGATGCATCTCTCAGGTCCTGTTTCAGGTCTTTGCTTGATTTTCAGAAAGTGTTCATGTGCTGTAGATTTTTTAAACCAGTCATTTCCAGTCAGCCATCCTTCATGGTTTTAACAAAAAATTGTTCATAGGTCAATGTTAAGTAGCTTTCCTCTGTAAATGCTCAGGACTGAAAAGGAATGAAAAAGCAGCTAATGCCCAAAGAAAAGCTTTGAAAGACCTTCAAAAAACCTGGAGAACTATTGCTGAAGACTGTCAGGGACCTGGATCTGAGGGGCCCAGGGTCCATGAGCAGTGTGGACTCATTATATGTGTTTTTACTGCACTGTGCTGCTGTTCCTGTGCTTCCATGCTTGTATGTAGAGGCCGGTGTGTGTGGGTGCGGCTGGTCCGATAGGCCAGGTGACAGGCACTTTCAGGCCTGGTGGGTGTGGCCCTGCCAGGTGGCTGGCCACACTTGAAGATCATGCCACGCACCTGCAGCTGATCAGCCTCGTCGGGGGAGCTATTTAAGAGTGTGATTGCGCTCTGTTGCATGAAACTCCATGTCAGTTTTCCTAGTGACCCAAGTTTAGTGAGTGTATTAAAGTTGTAGTGCTGTAGTTAAGTGTCCTGACGGCTGCCTCTGTTATTTCCCCCCAGGAGGAGCGTGGAAAACAAGAGGGCAGTGAGGACGGGTTGTGCAGACACATGGGAGCGGAGAACACCGAGCACGGTTTTTGGGAAGAAGACATGGCACGGGAGTCAGGGGAGCGCACGGGGATTTATTATGTAATATTTACATCACTGTAAATAAACGCACTACATTCATCGCACAAGAGTCCTGCGTTTGGGTCCTCCCTCCCCCTCATCCCCATGGTCTCCCATTGCAGACCGTGACAAAAGACCGCTTAAAAAAACATTAATAATCTGGTGCCTTGGAAGGAAAATATGAGAGGTGGTTCAAGACTTTTGCACAGTATTGTGTATAATTTGACCCTGCTTTTAAAGATGAAAGAAGTGTTTATAACCACAAATGTGTATGTTATTTGTCACTGTCATAGTAAAGCAAAGCTGAAAGTATTATAATTTAAATACATATTTGAATTGAACGCACCTAAGTAGTTCAATCCTCAGTGAATACATTGAAGACACATGAGACAGAACATTTCCTCCTACCTAGCTCCTTAGAAAAAAAATTGAATAAAATGTAAAACATGGGATAAAAGGAAGTGAGTGTGACTGACCTCCCTGAGGGAAGAACTGGGAATAGATGCTTTTAAACGTCTCCTCATTCACCACACCACTCGGACACTCCTGTGGAAATCATAAAATTATTATGTGGACCAAAAAAAACCCTTCACACATACTTTCCAATGCACATAAATAGCACAGTAGAGCCACATCATAATTGATGGTTTTCAAGTATTGCGCATTCATTGCAAGAGGAATGATCAATGATTTCCAGGAAACGTTGACTGACATTTTTGAATCCCCGGTAGAGGACCTGCAGCTCTTTTTTGCTGAATTTGGTCTGCTGTACAAGACGGTCAAGGCCCTCAGGTCTGTAACACACTGTCGATAGTTCACCATCTTCAACTATGCTCCCTGCATCGGAGGAATGAAGACAGAAAGGAAACAGTTTCTCTTTGAGCGTCCCTGAAATGACGGAAACTTTAGAGAGGAAAAGGCAAAGAGACTAAAAGAGTAAAAATCAATGTTTTGTTTGTGTTTAATTTAATTGATGTGGTGTGACAAAGTGCGTGTCCTAACACTTGCTTTGATCAACTGAAGAGCTGGAGCCAGAACGACAGCAGGGCAGCAGTTTGAGGAAGCGCTGCTTTAAGGTCTTTTTATTGGGTTTGGATGGAGGATTACCTGGAAAGAACCAGATCAGACCAGAGATTAGAAGCAGACTCAGTGGCCCACAAAGTCAGCGCCATGCTAAATGGATAAAACACTGGGCAAACTAGACTCAAATACTTGAAATCACTTGTCTTGCATAGAAATAAGTTTGCTGACCTGGCTTTGAATCTGTGTGACCCATTACATCTGTTGGGACAGGACCCAGCAGAGTCGAGTCTCAAGTCCGAGCTCCTCTAAGATACAGAAATCAGCTGACAGATTCCTAAATTTTTAACATTATTTACGTAATCTAATTTCTCTTTAGATATGAAAAGAAGTTTGTGTCATTATTTATTTAACTATAAGGTCTCTTTAAATATAAATTAACTGGTTTTTGGAGTCAGCAAACACAGCAACGGATTATCTGTAATACTAACACAGCGCTGCAAGCATTGCTGACAGTGTGGTAAGCATTTAAATAATATAGCACTTTTCTACCTGAGCACTCAAAATGCTTTATACAACATAACATTCACACACAGATTCATACAAGCACCTTTTTCCTTTGTGTAAGTGCTTTCTATCTAATGTTGTTCACACACTGATGGATGCATCAGGAACAACTCAGGGTTCAGTATCTTGCTCAAGGGTACTTTGGCATACAGACTGGAGCAACCGGGGATCAAACCACCAACCTTCAAACTGTAGATAACCCATCCTGCCACCGCAACCCTAAAAACTGAACGGCAATGCTGCCATAATGTTTAGCATGTTTACTGTTTGAGTTTAACATGTTAGAATGCTAACTTTTGTTAATTGTTACTAAAACAAAATAGCCAATAGAAATCTTGGGCAAATTCAAATTGTGATGGTGCTGCTAGGTGAAAACTCAGAGAACAACCAAATTCTTTATGGTTTCAAAAAGCTATCTTCTTCATTATCTTTTAAAACCTCCATATTTTTGACTAACTCATTAAAAAGCTGTAGCATTAATTTAGACGCATTTACCCAAAGTGTGATGTTCCTGTACCGGTGGACCTAAAATAATGCCGGGTGAAGTCAAAGATATCAGAACTACAGAAATCACACAACAGGGTGCTAAGAGAGGAACTGTGCTACTGCACGAGGTACTCCATGTAAGAGCACAGCGAGACAGTGGTGGGGTCACAGTAGGAATGACAGGATTGGGATTATATCAGGGTTCAGCTATGAGCCCCCCTCTTGTTTGTAATGGTGATGGACAGGCAAACAGCAGGAGTCTCTGTTCGAAGATGGCATTGGGATCTGTAGTGAGAGTAGAGAGCAGGTTGAAAAGAGACTTGAGATGTGGAAGTATGCGCTGGAGAGCAGAGGAATGTGGATGACCTTAAATAAACCATTGAAAATCAACAGACAGCACAAAATTGAGGTGAAGAAGAGAGTGTAGGCAGGGTGGAGTGGGTAGAGATGGGTGTCGGGGTTTTTTTTTAACAGAACGGTAGCAGCAAGAGTGAAGGGAAACTTTACAAGACCTGCTATGATGTTTGCGGAGACAGTAACACTAACAATAACACAGCTGGCAGAACTTAAGATGCTAAGGTTTTCTTTGGGTGTGACTGAAATGGACGTGCGATATGGAGACAAAGTTAGGGAGACGAGGCTGAGATAATTTGGACACCTGCAGAAGAGATATAGTGGAAAAACTGGACAAAGAACAATGAAGGCAGAGCTTCCAGGGCGGAGGAAATGAGGAGGACTACAGAGAAGATTCATGGATGTAGTGATGGAAGAGGAAACTAGGGAAGGTCACATGAAGGTAGATGATCTGCTGTGGCAACCCCTAAAGGAAGCAGCCAGAAGAAGAAGAAGAAAACATATCAGGACTTCTCAATTATTAATTAAGTCGCATGTTTGCGTTCAATTATTCATCTGACAGAATTCAAACTTGTGTGACTAACTGACTCTGAACCATCCCTTAGTCATTTTTCTAAAGGCCCAGGCAGTTTAGGGACCGGCCATAATGCACTGAGAACCTCTCCGTTCCCCTCTTCTTACTTCTAATGCATTTAGATGGCACTTTTGCACGTCATTAACTTTGTTTCTTCTCTCTCCTCCAGTTTATTTGTTGTTCGCTTTGCCCCTTCTCTCTCTTATTGAACCTGCATTTATTGTTTTCATGTCTGTTTTTCACTGTGCCATGCTCCTCTTCCCTAGCTGCTCTTGCACCACACGCCCTCGAGACCGGATCTGCTGAAGACATCTTCTTGCTAAACAAATCCACTGTTAGCAATTTCTATAAACTCTATAATTTTGTAGCGATATGACTTTGCAATATAAAGTTAATTGGTTAATTACTAATGCTGTAATTTGGTGTTATATGAATACAACTGAATTGAATTGTTAAAGGCTCTTGATTGTGTTAAGCTTGTTTAGTAGATTTTAGCCTCTTTTCCAAAGCCAGACACAGAAATATTATATTAACCCAAAATAAGCCAAGGACAAGCAGAAAGTGGATAGGAGGGGATGGAGAAATCTATTCTGACATTTACTTCCTTTGCTCTGCTTGCTGCTTTTTTCTGCTTTCTTCTCTTATCTTTTTTTCCAGCAACGACTTTCTGAACTTTAACTTTTGTCTTAGAGTTTTCTCAGACAAACCAAGTTTATTTTGTGTAATACAATATCACATGTAAAGTTTTACAGACTTATAAACATCAAGACAAAATAAAACAAAGTCAAATAAAACCATTAAAACATTTAAAATATGCAAATATACTATGATAAAAAAAAATACTATAAAAGCTATGAAACCCTGCAAAGACGGTGAAATAAGAAAGAAGTAGACAGAAACATAAAGAAAGAAAACAATCTTAGAAATAACTGAAGCAGAAGAAAGTGACGCTAATGAAGGAAAGCGTCCTCTACTTGTTAACTAGTTTACTAACATAGTGGTAAGGCTGTGGTACCATGAAAACAGACATTCATATTACTGGTTAAATATAACATTAAAGAAAATTTTAAAACATTCTTGGAAGCGCTTAGATTTATTATAAGTTGTGATAAAAACGGGATGATTAAAGGTCTAAAAATTAAAGTAGTTCTGTAGTCGCCAGAGAAAAAGTTTTTTTCTGCCACCAGAGGGCAGTGGTGCGTTTAAGATTGTGAAGGGCCTCCAAGTCAAATAAAGGGTGAACAAACGTGTGCAGTCAGCAGCAGCAGTGAATGGCTTGAGATCAGACACAAAAAGAACTGCAGACATACACACAGTCCTATTGAGCCAAACACTGGAAACAGCAGAGGAAATTAAAAAATAAGGTGTTTAAATAATGATGATGATGATCATGATGATGGAACAACAAATAAAACTGTTTAACCTGTAAACTTTTTATTCACAATAAAGAGAAACCTATGAACCCACAAACATCAGTCGCTGTTAGCGGATGCTGCAAATATGAAATATAAGACCCTTTGCACGTGCAAAACAAGCAAGGTGTAAATTGCAGTAATACATCCAAAGTATTAAAATGCACAGTGAAACTCTTTTCCTTTTTTGCCTGTAGAAGCAAGCTTTTGTCTTCTTTAAGCAATTACTGTAGCTCCCAGGGTGGCAGTAACTGTTCAGTGCACTTATCATGAACATCAGTGACAGTGGATGCTGAGGATATATCAATCAAACTATCAAATACAGCAGCTGCATGACCATGGAAAAACAAACAAAGCTTTATACAGCCTTTCACACAAATGCACACACACACACACACACTCGCGCTGCATGAAAAACACCTCAGATTTGTGATTGAATGTGGCAAAATTATAAATGACTTTTAAAAAAGCACAAAATAAACTGTAAAAGGAACAGAAAGGCTCCTTTTTTCAGGGCATTTCAGGCCACGAATACTTCCTAAGTTATTAAAAACCCATCTGAGGGAATCTGTTTGATGTGACTGTTTTACACACAAACAACACTGGAGGTTGTTCTTGCATAAAAAACAGCTACTAAATGAGCTGAAGCACGCTTTATGCTGCTTTTGTGAGTTCACAGGTTCATAAACATTAGCGGGACATTGTGTCATGATTTGATTCGTTCACACAGTTGGAAGATGAGCAAAAGCAACAAAGCATACCTGATTAATTATTAAGCAACTGTTCACCTGTCCCATACGTGTTGCAAATGAGCACCATATATCTGCAGGGGGTAGCTGGAGTTATGGATGAACAAAACTGAACAGCTATTTCAGCCGATGTTGACATTTCACAGTACCCAGCAGCTATTTGTCAGTTCAAGAGACCCTCATGGGTGACTTTGATCGCGTAAATCAATTTGAATAAATGCAGTCCTCTGGGGTAGATCAATGTTCGCTTTCCCATCGTTATAACTATCTTTACAGCCTCTTTCACCCTTTGGTATAACTACATTTACAGCCTCTTTGAGCCATCATTGTAACTATTTAAAGCCTCTTTCATCCACTGTTTCAAAAAGCACACAGGGGGGAAAGTAAGATTCACTGAAAGAACGAAATTAAAAGTTTCTGAAGGCCAAGCTGAAGATATTTCTCGGCAAGTTTTACTCATAAAAGGTCAATAACTTTCTCAGAAACCTTGAGCAGATTTTAAAGCTTTTGATGGGCCTGACGATTAGGCTTTTGATGAGCTGGATCAGGGAGATGACAAAAAACATTGAAGTGGTTGAAAATATTGACTTTGGAGTTCAATTTAATCATGAAGTGAAAGACTTAAATCTTCAAAAGGAGATTCTGATGATTTTACTTATAAAAAATGTATTTTCTATTATTATTTCATGGGGGGGGGGGGGGGGAGGACAAACCCTGAGAGACAATACACAACCTGTGACCTAAGTATCAGTATATCTTTCACCGATTCTTAAAAATCTTTTACAGTTCATTATAAAAGCTTAATTAATCTCTAAAGTAAAAATAATAATAATTGGCAAAAGGTGAGTTAAACCAACAACTGTGTGTCATTTAACTGTAAGCATTTCATGCTGACTTTAGGAGGCCATGACAGCCTATGCACTAAATGAACATTTGTAAGCTAATGTTGCCAGGGGCAACAGCTCCTGTACTTACAATAATCCCCCAGAAGGACGCAGTTCAGATTATAGATGTCCATTTCATGAAAAAGAACTGACACACGCAAACATACTTAAGTTTGCTCACTCGGGGCTGACAGCATGAGCTCTGCAGTGATCATATCAATAGTTTTATCTCATGACAGGCTTTTATTTTGAAATGAAATGTGTAAGTGTTGTATATTATAGATGGCTTCAGGTGATATTTTGATCCTTGAGTATTGTATAAAAAATGTCTGAAAATGATGCCACTTTTCTCATTCAAGCACACAAACATACATATCACAAGCATGTTTGTTCACTCGAGGAAATTATTCTGTCACACGACCATAAGCTGTATATAAAAGACATAAACAGCCTTTTTCCGCTTTTGTGTTTTGTAGTGAGGCTCATAATTTTAAAAATAAATATTATGCTGTGTTCAATAAGACTGAAGCTGGTGACTGAATCCATAAACCCATCAGTAAAACAGTCACGGAGGTCACAGTATAAGGGAACCAAAGGGTAATTTTCCCATAAACTTTTATATAAGAAAACATCAGTGTTCAACCAAAGGACTCAGCCGCTTCTGGCCAAATAATGCAGGTTCGGGGCCCTTTTATAATGCCTATACTTTTCAGACCAAGAAGCTGTTTTCATCTTTTAGTGAAGATAAACCTTTCAATCACTCCTTGGTGGCTGACTAAAGTGTAGGTCAGAAACCCCATCAGCTCCATGTTAGTGGATGGGATGTGGGTAAAACTAAAACATTAAAGTGCAGCTCAGACAAATGTTTCCCAAGGTTTATTTCTGTCATTTCAGATATTTTTATCATGATAGTGTAGGCTGAGGAGTTTATTAAAATTAGTTCTTTGAGGCTATAAAATTGGATATGATTACATGGTGGACATACTATGAATGTTTCATATTTCGGTACATCTTTATAGCCAGTCTGTAATTACAACACTCACGAAAATATTAGTCCCAAATTATGACTAAGGTTAAGATTGAAACATGACATCTTCCTACCAAAACCTACGAATTTAATTAATAAACATGTAGAAAGTTGTGAAAACTGCTCCTGGCCTTTTGGGTTTGAATGTATTAATTAAGCACATTATGTGTTCATCAGTGAGCTTTAACACTGATTATCTTAACTTTGGACAAAGGGCTAAATGTTCACAGTTTTTATGTTGAGGTACCAAGTCCATCCATCCATCAATCAGTCACAGAGTGGATTTGTTTCTAACCTAGTAAAGTCTCGAGTTCTCTTTATTTCATGATCTTCTAGGTGAGTTTACTTCCTTGTGTTCCTTCTATTCTATATTTATTACAATCTTTAGGATTAGCTTTGTATTTTAGTTCCAGTTACTGTTTGGTATTTATGTAGTGCATGATTTCTGCCTTGATTTCTTTAAATTCCACAGTGATCCTGATTCTTGGTCATATTTTGAACCTTTGGTTTCCTTCTGTATGGGATGAGTTTGTATGAATATCCCAGTCTTTCTAGCAGCTTTTGTGGAATTGTGATTCGTGCCACCTTTTTGCCTTCTCATGGTTTTTCCAGGTTTGTGGTGTCTGTGTTTGAGCCTTTGAATAAAGCTCATCTTTTGTTTCATTACTGGTCTGCATTTGGGTCCACTTTTTGAACTGAATTCTGATAAATCCATCCATTTTCTTAACAGCTTATTCAATCCAGGGTCATGGGGGCACTGGAGCCTATTTCAGCTGACTTTGGATGAGAGATCGGGTGCACAGAGGACAAGTCGCAAGCCCATCATAGCAAGCTGCTTCCAAGAATTTCATATGCAATCTAAGCAGATTTCCCAAACCATCAACCAATGCCTTTTTAACGGTGTTTTTCTGTGACATCATGGTTTAACTGTCCCACAGAAGCAGGCAGCCTGTACTACTGTAATAAGTGTAGTGCACAAAGGAATGTGTATCTATAATGCATGAGCCAAGAAGTAAACAACATGAGGATTTCAGCAGCTTTACAGAAGAACGGTTGGACATAAAGACCATGTAGTGTTCAGTGTGAATTTTATCTGATGAATATTTCAAATACACTTTAATATAATTTTCCATAAGCATATGTTGCTGTTAGACAAAAACCATGGAGATGAAAGGAAGAGGCTTCGGGCTCTGCTTCACTGTTTAATAAAACACTTTGTTTGTGTCTTCTAAACACCTCTTAAAACCTCATGCACCTGTTCTCTGTTTGTTTAACCTGCTGCTGAGTGCATATCACACCTGCTATTGAGACAGCAACTATCAGCTATGAAATAAACTGTCATCTGTATAACATCTATCTCATACAGTACTTTAGAAACTTCATATAAAAAACTAAATGGTGCTGCTATGTGCACCATATTAAAGGGGTTATTTTTACACATTTATGTGGTTATTTTTAAAGGAAAGGACTATTTAGGGAAGCTGTCAGAAAAATGACAGGCCAGCCTGCCAAAGCAAAGAGAGACCTGCGCGTGTGATCTCTAAAGAGGATTGTGTTTGCAAGCACTCGTGAGAAAAATAAACCAGTGAAATGTCTGAAAGAGAGAAGAGCCTCACTGATCTAATTAGGCTACGAACACTCACACTGCTAGATGTAATTTTAGGTGACGAGAGCCTGTTTTGCAATATTTTTCTGTTCTCTTGCTTTTCACCTTCAAGGCCTACGACCAGTGTGATTATCTAAACTACAGTAAATCCACATTGAGATTTTTATCATCCTAACTACTCATTAGCATTACTTTGTTCATATAAACAAATCTTTGTTTTCTTTTTTCTTTTCAAATTAATGTGTTTGTTCATTTTTCACTCCTTCAGCTAATCTGAGAAGAATCGTGTTGCTATGCTGTAACCAATTAATGGCACTGATGTTTGAGGAACAAAGTCATTGAACCATTATGTCAATTATTTAATAGTAAGGTGGGGAAAGTGCCCAGATAAAAGCAGACCGGCATGATGGTGATGTCTTCTGACTGCTGCTTGTTTAGAAAACTGAAAACAAGAAGAAAAGAAACACAGCTGAAAACCTAAAGATAGGCGTGTGGCTGTTGCCAAATTTCTACAGTGATTAATAATGATTTCTGATTAATTTTCTGTCCATTAGTTAAATTATTAATTGATCAGTAGCACGGGGCCACAGAAGGGACTGCTTTCAGTTAAATTTATAGCTAATGGCTCAAATAATACCACTATTGCTATTATTTACCCATCTTTTATTTCACATACAGTCAATTAGTTGTAAATCAAACACTAACTTCTTTACGTTAACTCCATTTATTATTTACATTGTAACACATTTTCTTCTTGCTGAGCCATTCATATGGAACATTATTTATCTTATTATTATTATTAGTAGTAGTAGTAGTATTATAGTTCCAACTAAAAAATAATCAACATATGATGGCGACCTGACATTTTTAGATCTATTAGTTCACATTCTTATTATCAAAAAGTGGAGAGATGGTGTAAAGTTCATTTCAAAGGAAAATACCTGTGAGATCAGACTCTGAATAATTAATCAGATCATGCTGCTGTTTGGGGGAGCTGTAGAGCAGGGAGTTCACGTGCACAGACACTCACTAATTGTTTGATTGTGGTTTGTTAAAAGTCCCACAGTCGAATATCAATGAGCCGAAGTCTTCCGTCAAACCAAAACTTTCATCGCCGCAGTGAAGGCGCACTTCTTAGTGGAGATTTGAGCCAGGCCAGCGCCAAATTATTAAAAAATACTATTAAAACAAAGAAAGGCAAGAGTGACATGACGACACGCCTACCTGTGAGTGGGTCGTAAGATCTGTCCAGCTCTCTGGAGTCTGACAAACTCTGATCCTGACTCGTGGATTTCATGCTTCCCTCCCTCTCAGTTCTTTTCGGATCACCAAGCTGAACCTGCAGGATCTGTGCGAGCCGCAGTTTATCTACGACTTCAGCGCATTCACTCCCGATTGCATGTCACTTTTCTATGAGCATCAGTCAGTGTGGGCTGCAAATAAATGAACGACGGAGAAGCAAAAGTCCGCGCAAAGCTCGTCTGTCTGCTCCCTGCACTCCCAACTACAACTCTCTCTTCTTCGCGCTTATCAACAGCGCAGCGTCCACAGTTTGAAGGACTTCAGTGGATCTGAGGTTCAAATGTACTGCTGACTTTAATTTTCTGCCAAACATCCAAAGTCCGCCTGCCAGCTGGAGCGTGTACAGGTGTCCTTGCAAAGACGCGAACAGAGAGAGAGAGAGGTAAACCATCAAAGCTGGGAGGAGTGATGAAGCAAAAGAGGGAGTGGCACAGCAGAGGGATGTGGGAGTGTGTACCTACTAATCTATGCCTGGCTCTCTGATGGATGGTCTCACCTTGGACTTGAGCCGCTCGGCATCCTAATACTTGCGGATCAATATCCTGTCAGCTTCACGTCCTTGGGTTGGCTCAGCAGAGTAAAAGAATGACTCACTCGTATTTTTTCAAGGTAGAAAAAATATTTGAATATTATCTCCATGAATGCGCACCATGGAGACACCATGCTATAGCTGCTTTTTGTAGACTGTAGAGGCACTCTTTCATAAAGTTGCATCTCTGTGAGGGTGTAGCTTTTACAGCTGTGCTTTGAGCTGAATATCAGAGGTGGAACAAAGAGGTGGATGAACCTCTGGCCACCTATATAAACAGCACTGAAGCCTATTTGAGCAATATGCACATACAACTGGAATTACATGCAGCAACTACTGTTTCTCAAACCAAACTTTTCTCTGTTACCCACATGGCAAATTTGAATTTTGAGGTTTATCAAAAAATATTAGACTCAAAACATGTAGACAAATGTACTGATTTTCAGCGGGTATAATATTTTTATGGTTCCCATCTCACCAGCGTAGAAGAACTTGCACTAAACAGAACCAAAGTAAACCAGAATATTGGACAAACGGAAACTCTTTACCTGATAATAGTAACATCCAAGGACTTTTTTTTTTTATTTTTTGCAAATTTCTTGTTTTCAGATTTTTCTCTTCTTCAGGCTAAAAATAAGAAATACTCAAGACCCGGTGCCACATAACTCGAAGTTTTTGGGCTCATAATAAAACTAGAATGGGAGCTTTACAGCTTTATAGTCGTTTCCACATGAAAAGCAGCACTTTTCATGATTAGCAAATGGACTTTTGCCTTTGAATTCTCTCATACAGAGAGTGATGTAAGTGAGAATACCTTTTCCAGGAAAAGCTGAAATAATCCTTGTTGGGGATAAATGGTGTAGTAGAGCTTCTTTAAAGACCAGCCAGCGAGAGAGGGATTATTGTGTCCCCAGTCAGAAGACTGATGGGGAGGGGAGAAAATATCTATCAGCTGCTGCAAAAAGAGGAAAGCGCAAGGCAAAGGTAGGACACAAAGAGAGGTCTGGTGAAGCAAAAAATATCAAACAGAGGGATGGTGGCGCATCTGAAGAGGCTGAAGCAACAGAAGGAACACAGACATGAAAGAGAAATAGGAGAAGACGGAGGTAACACAGTGGAGAGGTATTTGAATATATTATGCGCCTGGGGACTGTTAAATCTCGCAGTATTGATGGTGTTTATCTCCCACAGGGGTTTACAGAGACATTTAGCACCTCTGCAGGCTGGAAAGTGGAGCCGACAGATAACCAATAATGAGCTCTGATTGATGCCTGGAGTTATGCACAGTGCAGGTGGCAAGCAACACACACACACACACATGCATGCAGATACAGTAAAAGTATGCAGGACAATCCGGCAACAAGTACAAGCTTCCAGAGAAAAGGACAAAAAAGTGGTGCCGCATGACGTAAGGAGTTGTGCGCCTGCTCACATGTATCTCCACAACTCAGTCTGAGTTGATCTTGTGTTTTCTGCAGATACAAGAACACACAAATAAAGAAATAGGGTTGACAGAGGGAGTTCAGCCAAGACAAAGTAGGCAATCTCCCCTCAGATGAATATTTGATGAGAAGGGCGATATGCCTAAATGAAACATTATAAATACGCTGCAGCGTTAATGGGTTGTCACAGTAAAATACCCGGGCTTGGATCAATCCGACCGTCTAAGCCATCGTCAGTGCAGACACGAACACACACTGTAGAGATTATATCAGGGAGTTAATATAGTGCCCAGTATATAATGCTGACAAATGTATCAGGGGGTTTCATGTAGATTAATATCAGGGGACTGTAGTATAGCTGGTTAAATATTATGTCACTCTTTCCATAGAACTCACAGGGGCAAATACTGTGAGTATCCCCAGTATATACAAAACCACATCATTATCTCAGGAACAGGTTAAACTAACATAATACGTGTCCATAAGAGGCTTGTCATTGTGTTTTTTCTTGCTCACAGCTTTAATTAGGTGTATGAGCAGCAGCTGAAGACATTTTTATACAAACGGGCTTTTAATTAATTTTAACTTGTACAGTGGGGCAAAAAAGTATTTAGTCAGCCACCGATTGTGCAAGTTCCCCCACTTAAAATGATGACAGAGGTCAGTAATTTGCACCAGAGGTACACTTCAACTGTGAGAGACAGAATGTGAAAAAAAAAAATCCATGAATTCACATGGTAGGATTTGTAAAGAATTTATTCGTAAATTAGGGTGGAAAATAAATATTTGGTCACCTCAAACAAGGAAAATCTCTGGCTCTCACAGACCTGTAACGTCTTCTGTAAGAAGCTTTTCTGTCCCCCACTTGTTACCTGTATGAATGGCACCTGTTTGAACTCATCATCTGTATAAAAGACACCTGTCCACAACCTCAAACAGTCAGACTCCAAACTCCGCCATGGCCAAGACCAAAGAGCTTTCGAAGGACACCAGGAAAAGTATTGTAGACCTGCACCAGACTGGGAAGAGTGAATCTACAATAGGCAAGCAGCTTGGTGTGAAAAAATCAACTGTGGGAGCAATCATCAGAAAATGGAAGACATACAAGACCACTGATAATCTCCCTCGATCTGGGACTCCACGCAAGATCTCATCCCGTGGGGTCAAAATGATCATGAGAACGGTGAGCAAAGATCCCAGAACCACACCGGGGGACCTGGTGAATGACCTGCAGAGAGCTGGGACCAAAGTAACAAAGGTCACCATCAGTAACACACTACAACGGCAGGGAATCAAATCCCGCAGTGCCAGACGTGTTCCGCTGCTGAAGCCAGTGCATGTCCAGGCCCGTCTGAAGTTTGCCAGAGAGCACATGGATGATACAGCAGAGGATTGGGAGAATGTCATGTGGTCAGATGAAACCAAAGTAGAACTTTTTGGTATAAACTCAACTCGTCGAGTTTGGAGGAAGAAGAATACTGAGTTGCATCCCAAGAACACCATACCTACTGTGAAGCATGGGGGTGGAAACATCATGCTATGGGGCTGTTTTTCTGACAAGGGGACAGGACGACTGATCCGTGTTAAGGACAGAATGAATGGGGCCATGTATCGTGAGATTTTGAGCCAAAACCTCCTTCCATCAGTGAGAACTTTGAAGATGAAACGAGGCTGGGTCTTCCAACATGACAATGATCCAAAACACACCGCCCGGGCAACAAAGGAGTGGCTCTGTAAGAAGCATTTGAAAGTCCTGGAGTGGCCTAGCCAGTCTCCAGACCTCAACCCCATAGAAAATCTGTGGCGGGAGTTGAAAGTCCGTGTTGCTCGGCAACAGCCCCAAAACATCACTGCTCTCGAGAAGATCTGCATGGAGGAATGGGCCAAAATACCAGCTACTGTGTGTGCAAACCTGGTAAAGACCTATAGTAAACGTTTGACCTCTGTTATTGCCAACAAAGGTTATGTTACAAAGTATTGAGTTGTATTTTTGTTATTGACCAAATACTTATTTTCCACCCTGATTTACGAATAAATTCTTTACAAATCCTACCATGTGGATTCATGGATTTTTTTTTTTTTTTTTTTTTCACATTCTGACTCTCACAGTTGAAGTGTACCTCTGGTGCAAATTACTGACCTCTGTCATCATTTTAAGTGGGGGAACTTGCACAATCGGTGGCTGACTAAATACTTTTTTGCCCCACTGTATGTCTGATCTTATTGTAAAGCACTTTGTGATTTTTATCTGTGAAATGTGCTATATAAATAAATTTTACTTACTTATGAGAAAGGCAGAAAAACGAAAAAGCGAATGTGAAAAGAGCAAAGTTGTTTCAATAGCTGTTGTGTTGATGGGAGTGACAGGTAGCCACCTGCAGCTACAAAAAAAAGACTTTTTTGCTTTTACTGTTAAAAAATGACTGATATCTAGTAATGAAGAAAGAAAAGGAATGGTCATGGTTTTTTTTATAATTTATGTTTCTAAAAAGAAATTAATTGTATTTTAACTTGTGTTATTTTAGCTGACAATAAATATCTGACTACTGCATTCCTACTCCTTACAATTCCCTAAGGATTACTATGACTTGTAAGTGCAAGTATCAAAGGCCCAGCTGTTGCATCTCAGACACCTAAAGGTTTTAAGCAGTTGTTTAAGAAAGGACAGAGAAGCAGGAGGTGGTGTACCACCACTGTCTTCTTTTGGAATTTCTAATCATCTGTCTTTCTTCAAAATATTACAAAAAAAGAAATGTGTTTGGTTTGGTAGCAGTGCTTTTGTGCTTCTTTATACTAGAACATGTCACAGCCTTCCTTGTGTCATGCAACAACTTGTCCCAAACTGGAAATTGTGATAATGTTAGGTATAAACCTCACAGTTAACTTAACATTGGACTGTAGACAAAGCAAATGCCACTGTAATGGTTCCTTTACTCATTAAACAAACAAAAAAAACAAAATAGAAAGTTAATATTTTGAGTTTTCTAACTTTTATTACATTAATATATAGCGTATTTTTTCTGAATTTCAAGGTAAAGGATAAGATTGTGTTTGATGTGATTTTTACTGAATGTGAAGATGAAACTGACCATATAATATACACTCACAGGCCACTACATTAGACACACCACTTCAAATTGGTTTGAGTATTTCAGAAACTGCAGATCTCCTGTGATTTTCCCACACAGTCATCTCTAGGTTTATAGCGAAAGGGCTGCAAAAGAGGAAAAAATCTAGCGTGTGATTGTTCTCTGGAAGAATGGACTGCCCCGAGCTTCGAGTCTCGACTTGTGCTATAACATTTGGAAGGTAGGGTCAGAGTGAATCCATGGATCCATCCTGCCTTGTAAAAGTGGATCAGGCTGCTGCTGGTATAATGGTGTGGAGAAAATTCTCTTGGGTGACTCTGGACCCCTTAAGTACCAACTGAGCATTGTTTAAAAACCAGTGTACCCACCTCCTGCTTGATGCATCTTGCAGGATAAAATAACATGGCAAACATTTGAGTTCAGTAACAATGACTGTAGTCAGATGATCTCCAGCCAGGAGGTCTCAGTCCAAGAGCGTACTTTCTTTCTTGCTGTGAGGCGACAGTGCTATCAACTGGATTCATTTTTTAAATTACAGCATTAATGACATCAGTCAAATTGATCTATAACAAGTTTGTGAGAGATTGCAACTATAACTGTAACAAAGTGTGCATAAATGGGGATTATTTACACTTTCATCATACCTTCACTGATATTTTTAAATATCACAGCAATCATCAATCAGGTGATCATACAAAATAAAATCACCTGCCAAATCTCTGCTAGTTGCACAACAACAGTGGGGTGCTGGGGTCACCATCGTCTCCTCAAAGGTAGCTGTGACTCTTTAACTGCTTGGTGTTAATTATTAATGGTAAGTGCTTCTTTCTATTTTAACTTCCACTCATACAAATCAACTCAATAGTTTTCAATTTTAGGCCCAAATGTGATGCAATATTTATGCGTTTTGAGGCAACAGTCACTTTCCTTTCTATTCTAACCGGCCCTAAACACAAACAAACCTGAAAATGCTCAACATGAATAACAGGGGCGAGCAACATTTCCTGTTTCCACAGTGCCATCATTACTCAGATACAGCATGCTAATGCCACAGAGTTTACCTAAAACCTGATTGCAGGTTATGAGGACAATATCACTACAGCTTACTAGTTCTCTGATGTGCACCGCTGCACAAGTCACTGATGAAACACACTGCATTGTAATTAAGATCGAACAGAAGTGCAGAGTCACTGTAAGTAATTCCACTAGGGACTTTGTGGGCTGCATTAAGATGGTCCAGAGTAGCTATAATTTGCCTATGTGTTATGTATGCTGTGTACACTGAACTTTTGTGTGCACTGTGTGTGAATTCAGTAAACAAGTCACATCTGATTTAGGAGCAAAGACAACCAGCAAGCAGCTTTAATGCCATACAAGTCAAACCAAACAGCAGAGCCAGAGGCTGCGTATTAACTCGGAGTTAGCTTGGTATCAGATTGATTACATCTTTTGTTTTAAAGGAGTCCTGCAGAAAAAAGGCACACAGTCCGTGTGCCTAAATAAATTTGTGATTAATTAACACAGTTGATAGGAACCCCTTTCCCACAATGGCGTCATCTGAGCTACCAGAAGCAGTCAAACACAATAATAAGTAATACAAGCCCTCAAGATGTATTCACAGACTTCTTATGCTATGAGTTGGATGATGATGAAGGAAAAAGGAAAACAATCAGGAATCTCCTGACAGAAGGATCATGTCTGTTTCTTGCCTGGTGTGAAACTAACTTCCAGCAGCAGGGGAGAGAAGTTTTAAGAAAGCAAGTCAAGCACTACCTTTATTGATTCGTCTGGACTTCTGCAAGCCAGCTGCCAATAAAGTCAGACTTCTGCCCTCACTGTGCATCCAGATTATTTCCTGCACCTTCTCAGCGTCAGTTTATTCCCTTTATCACAATTTCTACCATCCTCCTCTCTGACCTCTGCTTGCATTTTTTTTTCTCCATCCAAAGATTTAGGTTACTTTGAGAAACAAAAGACTTAGCTGGTGTTGTTTGTGCGAGCCTCAGGGTGCAGACATCATTAGGAAGTAGCTGGAGGACAAAGTTTATCAGAGATACTGGCTAATTAGTTTCACAACATGAAGGGGCAAGAAGGGTAAAAGGCGGAACAGCGAGACTGGAGCAGGAAAGTTTCCACTTTCTCACCAACTATGACCTGATAATACGTTTATTCAGCAGCAGACTATTGATTTTTTGTTTTTAATGAACTACTTCCACATCTCTGCTGTTGCAACAAAACACATTTTACATTCTCATTATATAATCAGGTGTGTGTCTCATTTTCACAGACTTGTTCCCACAGTTTAGAATAACAGGCCTGGTACATGTGAGACCCAGAATCACATTGCATCTCTCTGACTGATTATCATGTTGCAACTACAATCATACATCAGGATCGTTGCATTCAGTCTGATATATTTATTGCAGCTGCTGTTCTCATTTCATAAAGTATCTCACAATCCTCTAAGCTGGATTTACAGGGATTTTTATTATTATTTTTTATTTTGAAAAATGTGTGTATAAAGATGATGTCATACCTTCTACATAAATTCATACACTGCTAGTTTGTCCCAGCAGAGTGCAGTAAATATATCAAATACTCTGAAAGAACCATTAATTTTTCCTGGTTTCTTTTTTTTTAATCATTCACATTTCATATTTCTTGCAGGTGACATGAATTCTGTCCCCTACAATTCAATGTTTCTTTCATCAGTTAGCACTTCGGCAATGCGACCAACGTCACAGATCCTCAACGATGTGTGAAAACAGTCAAGAGGAATCACTGATATAGTAGGAAACCAATCTTTATTTAAAAAAGAAACATAAATATACCAACAGAGGTTAGAGGTGAAGGAAAGAAAGAAGACCTTTCAGGTAAAGAAATTGCATAATTCAGATCAACTTTCAAAAATATAAGTTCAACTGTTCTGAAAGAAGAAAAGTGAGTTCAAGAGCGCATACGCATGAGACTATTCTCACTAAAGACCTTGTGTGTGCCAGAGACACAACAGCCATGATGACATTACAGCTCATTTTGTTTCATTAATAAACAGTTTTTCTTCTAAATGATAACAGCTCACGTCAAACACATTCAGGTCATTTGTTAAAATAATGGAGACGTGAGTAACAGTAGTGAGTGTTAGTATTGGCTCTCATCAAAAACAAAAATAAAAAGCTTTCCGTCACTTCAAAGCATCCTCAGCTTGCTCTATCCCCTCAGCAAGTAAGTACATAAAAATACTCAAATTCAATCTTGAACATGTAGAGAATGAATTTAATACTCGCGCAACGAGCACTGATCGGAAAAGAAAAGGCTAATGCTCTAATTCAAGAGTACAGTAAGATTCACCAAACTCAAAACGGCTCAGCATCACCATCACTAATGTCGTGAAGGACAAACTGCTAAACAGATGATTCAGAAAATGTGATTAGACACCAGAGGACTGAAATACTTTGTTTTACTACCATAATCAAAACTTTTAAGTGTCAGTTAACAGTCCAGCCAATACTGCTGATTGCACGTGAGGGACCAGTGCAATATGGGCACTTCTTCAAATCAGCACGAACATGAACAAGCACAAGGAGCAAAGTCTGGAGAGTTTTCAGGCCTGTCCTTAAGGTGCATCCAGCCTTTAAGTGTCTCTGCAGGATCCCCCGATCCAGTTCACAGGACACTGAAGATGAGAAATGATTTATGGAAAGAACCATCCAGGATTGTTATCGTTTCTGTTGCATGTGTTAAACTATATTTACACATCCGTGTTGAAGGGAGTGTGGGTGTTTCTCAGGAGATGGTGGAGAACTCTTTGAGCAGGACGTCCTGACTCAGCGTGTTCAGGGAGACGTTCTTCCTCACATTCAGGCTGATGGAGCGCACCTGGGGACACGCACATTTATTACAAGGCTTTATGTTTGTGTAAAACATCTCACTCCACTCACAACAACCTCTCTTCATCAACACGTTAACGACAGCGACAAATTAATTTATGGCACTGACAATAAATACATCATCCATTCATTTTCTTCCACTTATCCAATTCAGGGCTGCGTGAGGTTGGAGCCTATCCCAGCTACGATAGGGTGAGAGGCAGGCTACACCAGTCTAACACACTTATGTACTGTGCAATTTAGATTCACCAATTAACCTAACCCCACTAACTATCTTCAATAATTGGGAGGATTTTGGTACCACTCCATGGAAGGTGTGTTCTGACCACCTGCATTTGCCAGATATTTTCACACAGACCTCAACTGCTGCACAAAACAGGCATAAACTTTTCTTTCCACCCAAGTCTAACATGGAGGATTATCAGAACTGCAGTCCTCTGAAGGCTTCACAGTTTCCAATCCCAGAAGCGGTGCACTGGGCGAGGTGAAGCAGGAGCTGTAGTATGTTTGTTTTCCCTTTAGCATGCACAAGCTGTGCACCGTGAATCTGATCAGCAAGGTAGCACTAACAATGTTAAATTATACTGCAACATCCTGAGGAATCTGAGGGACGACATTCAGTGCACGCAGATCGCTTAGCCTCCTTTTGGTATTTCCCCAAAATGAAATTAGATCCAGTGTGTGTGTCGCAGAGGCTCGCAAGAGCACAGAATGAGGCATTCACAGAGCAATATAATAACTGTACTGGAAGTGGTCAAAAGGTACGCAAGAAGATACCTTGAAGAGGAGATTGGCCCTGTTTACATCAGGCAAGATGCTTAATTTTTTGATGGGAGTCCTGAAACTTTATAATTGCCTCTTGTCTAAAAAACAGAAATTAAAACCTCACTAATAGTGCGCTGAGCAATCACCCTCTACCTTCTAGCTGTTGTGTCAAAGTGCACCTTTTCTGCTACTTCTGCCTCGTGTCTTGTACTTTCTCCATTAATTTTATAATGAAACAAGCTGGCAAGTAATGGTCTTCCTTAAAAAAAACACAGTAAAATCTGAGAAAATGTTTCTAACACTCCTGAGAGACAGATTTTTGATCATTCTGAGTGAAACGCTGCTTGAGTCAAACATTAGACTGGATGCACTTGAGAAAGAGTTCAAATGGAGTGTATAAAACCCTGAACACTCAAAACAAACCACCCTCCCTCTCTCTTACCAGCTCCTTGAAGAAAGCAGCCTCTTTGGGCTGCTCAGAGTATCTCTCAAACTGGTCCAGGCCATCCTGCAGTTTGAGGGTCAGTGTGTCATAGTTGGACCGTACCACCTCCAACACCTTACAAAAAGATCAGACAAACACAAAATGAAATTAAGTCTCATGTGATTCTCTCAACTGGTTTTTGCATTGTACAGCGAACACTGGGAATGGTTACAGAGCAGTCAAAAATTAATTAGTGTTAAATACTTTATTCCCACACTTTTATTTATGAGGGATCAAGTAGTGTTTCAGAGTTGCAACGTAACATTTGGTTCCTCTCCGACTTTTTCCAGCGATAATGTGCCTCACTGTAATGAACCGTTTCACGTGTCATTTAGAAAAATGAGGTTTTATTGACGGATTTCACTTAATTTAAGTTTTATTTCTTCTGTCCCACTTTCTCAGTGCTGTCCGCGCCTTCAGTTGGGACTCTAACAGGCTTATTCAACTGCAGCTGCTTAATTACTTTGTTGTTGAGCGGACTGTTAAGACTCACGGATTAAAAGCATTTTCACAATGAAAGTTTCAGGCTACGAATAATGCAGAATCGTCACTAGTGTGTATAAACTGTGGTTACGTATGCAGAGGAAAGAGTTGCCTCAGCTAATGTCCAGCTGAGATAAGAAGACTGGCTAAAATCAGAGGTAATTATACAGAGATTCTCCACACCTTTCAGCTGTGAAATAGCCACTAAGCAGACCTTTTTCATTTTTTTTTTTATTAATGCTCCAGAAAGACTCCACACGGCATGAAAAATTCACAGCAAAGAACATGAGCTGCACTTTGTCATGCTTCTCAGAAAGGCTCCACAAACATGAACACTCATACATTAAACACCCATATGTTAACTTACATTTAGGTCTTATTTCATTTATACATAACATAATTCTCTTTTAGCCATGGCAGCTTATTTACTATCCAGCTGAATCAACATTTTTAGACTTATTAAAGGCTGAGACCTGAAGAGCGTTCTCTAATAAATCTACGACTCTGCTTGTGAATAAAAAGTGCTGTTGTTTTTACTTCAACCTCTGGTGGTACACTGATGAAAAATTCATACCCATATCTCTCTCTCGCTCCCTCCCTCTCCATCTCCCTCCTCTCTGTATGAAAAAGCGGTGGTAGGTTTGAATAGTCAACCAAACTAATGCAAAAAGAAAAAGTAAAGAAGAAAAAAACCAAAAGATATAACAAACTGTTCAGAAGCAAAAATGTTGATATAAAGTAAAGGAAAAAGGGGGAATTAAAGGAAAGTGTATGAGGTTGTTAGAAGGGGTTGTTGCTTGTGCAACTGTTTCAGTGTCTAAGCAGATACGATTGTGTGCACGCAGTTGTCACTGTCTTTATCTTGATGCATGGACTAAAAAGCAGGTTTTTAATGTGTTTTAACTCTAGTATTGTAGTCCAGTTTCGTACTTTGTGTGAGGAACAGAGCGTACAGCAGCTTGTTTCAATGCTGCGTGTCTCTGGAGGCCATCCGTCTTCTGGTGTCACTGTAGAGAGTGAAGTCGCTCCAGAGGGCTGGAGAGCAGGGGGTTTGTGTGTGTTGGTGTGTGTGTATGTGTGTTTAGGACAGTATGCCAAAAGACTGAGGGATCAAAATTCAAAGTTTCTTTCAGTTCACTGAAAAACAAAGAGCAAGGGACAGAAGCAGACAAGAGAAAAGTAAAGAGCTGACTCTATAGATGTCATGTGTTCCTGCTTTCTTTATCTCTGTTCTGCTGCATATATGTGAGTCACCGGCTGCATACAGCTACTGAAATGCTGCCCTGGCTGTGGCTGATCTTGTAATTTACAACCAGAGTAATTATTCAGCCGGCATAAACACACTAACCGAACTATTAATCCCAATAGTGACCATGTTCTTTCCTCCAGATTTGAGTTACAAATTGTAATTACTTTGTGCAGAGAAAGCACAATGGGCATTAATCTTAAAACATAAAAACACATAAAATTATATTAATGGCCTTTTATAATGTTTTAAACAGTATCCTGCAGAGGTCTGCACAATGTCCTTATGACAAAGCTGAGTCAGAAGGTTTGGACAGGTCTTGGCATCTTCAGCCTCTCACTGTCAGCGCGTGTTCATGTGTTCACACTGCTCTGCAGTTCATTCATTTACAACGCAGAAACGTGTTTTGGACAGCTGAGACGTGATGTGTTGTGCTTAAGCCAAGCCAGCCACATGTGTACAAAAGCAGTTAAAGCCTAAAATTAGGAGAAGACAAGTAAAAGGGTTTTTTTCCAGCGTTACTCTAAAGAAAATCATTTTTAAACATTTCCAGCTTTCCTCTATCTGTATCAATTTAACCGTAGTGGACAGCTGGAAATTGTCAGCTCTTAAAAACAATCAACTGACTTTTCAGGTCGACAGTCCACTACAGAGCTAACAAATACAGACAGACAACCAAACACAATCACATCCACACCTATGGTCAGCTGAGAATCACTGATCTGAAATGCCTATTTTATGGACTTTAAGAAAGGCAACCGTAGGGCTGTGTGATATGACCAAAATCTCATATCCCGATATAAGAATTCTATCGTCCGATAACGATATAAATCACAAAAATGTAACATTTTCTGTAAATTCTGTGAATCTCGGCCAGCTCGACTTGCGGGAAGTGTTTCCAGCTGCGCGTCATGTAGCTGGAGTCGAGTGTTTTAACCGATGCATGAAACTACACATTTTTAGACATAAGTTGTAACGGCCGCCGTTTTCTTTGTGAGTATTTATTACACGGCGTGCTGCGGGGAAAAGCCTGTTCTAACGCTTGAGTCTAAGGTTTATTTTTTAGCACCTGGCGGCTCCTTTTTACTTCTAATCCGTAAATAATCTGCTCTTTCACGTGATTCAGTTTATTTTGAAAAGTCTCAACAGGATCTTGAGCTTTATTTTGAAAGGTTTATGTGGAACATAAACAAGCGGACACGCGATGGTGTTACCGTCGTTGTTGCTAACGACAAAGCATAAAAACAGGTGCTTGTCCGTCTGTAGTGTGGTTATATTAAATATAAAAGAAAGAGAGAACTTTAAGAAATTAATATAGCCACTACAGTGACCATCAAAACGATGAAAAAATATTACCGTAAACAGTTTATTTTGCGACACCACGGAACAAACGATAGCGTAAAATGAAACGATAGTTTTTATATCGTTATCTCGTTATATCGAACAGCCCTAGGCAACCGCAGCTTCAACCCAATCTTTGCTGTTCAACCCTTGCATCTAACGAAAAGGCTGTTAATACCAAAGGTGAAAAATAACATAAAACCAGCCGCAGCTCATTGACACCTGAGTTACCTTCTGGCTTTCCTCTTTGTTGTGAATAAATCTAGTAGATAAAAGCAGAGAGGTAATTGGAGAGAATAATGACCAAATCCATCAATTCTTATCAAGTACAAAAAAAACCAAAGTTTTTTTTCCTGCTGTTTTCCATCGCGAAAGACTTCACACGAGTCTTAAATGGAACTTATAGAGCTCATATCAGTTCAGCCTCCTTCCAGTCCCGGCTCACGTATTTCCAAAAATTACTGTTTCAAAAGTCGCCCAGCGCTTCTGCTTAATGACTCGATCCACACTCTGTTTGTGTTTGCAAACTATGTGGAAAAATTGTCATTATTTCTACAAGAGCAGCTGCAGACACCAGAGAAATGGCAACATTTGCTGTATTTTATGTACAATAAAATCTCAAATGAGAATAACTCAAGCCTGCCTTTCAGTGTAATGTTTCCCTGAATCTGCCATGATGAGTCTGAAGCTCAGCGATGTGTGTGATAACAACTGCTTTTCTGTGCGTCTCATCACCATAACCAATGTTTGAGTCATTCATTTCTGCCACACTGCTGTAACTACGTCTTGATGAATAGGCTTTTTTCCCCCCAAAACAAAACTCAGTGAGCTTTTCCTCAAACACTTCAGCCTAGTTCATTGTTTACTGAGAAATTCAGAAGATTTTCTTCTGAAAGAACAAGAGTGACATGTCACTGGAGTTCAGCCCAAATGGCCCCGAGACGATATGGAAGTTCATTTTTATTCACATGCAACTTTTAGTCAGGCAAAGTGTTTACCTGCTCTTCTGACAGCTGAGATATGTGGTTCACTGCAGCGTATGACTCAATCTTGGGGTTGAAGTGGTTGATTATGGCCCTGGAAGAAAAACGCAAAAAACTTTTTAAATAAGAAATGGGAGATAAAGGGGATATCCATGCGCATGTATGTGTATGTTTGTTGAATGACTTAATAATTCAACTTCTGTCTCTAACTGTTTTATCCACCTAATACTTTGTTACAGTACATAACTGAGCTGCTCTATAGCAAGTTTCTTATCCTGCAGATTAACTCCAACTTCATCATCATGCACTGCAGCTGCTGATCTTAGCCCTTGTCTGAAGCCTTGGCGAGTTCTGTGTAGCGCCACATAAACCAGTTCTCCACCTGCTACAGCAGCTGTGAGCTTGAGTGCCAGGTGGAGATCCAGAGCTGAAGGACTAAAGAGGCAGGACTAGCACAGCAGGCAGCAATTATGAGCTACAATCAAACAAATATTCCACACTTGTTCCACTGTCTGGGACATGGGGAAAAATAAATTAGATGGTTTAATGTGGAAGAATCTTTCTAAACTAATAGTACAAAAAGTTGAAACAGAGTCGTGACCCAAAACAAAGAAACAGTGCCAGTCTAAATGTACTATGACACTGGCCACACTGCAACCCGTCCGATGTTGTCCCAGATTAAAAATGACCAATGCAAAAGAGGTTCAAAGATGGGAGAAAACAAAATGTTTTGGATGATTTAAGAGGTAACTCCTGCCACAGTCTATCTGAGTTATGTCAAGAAAAGCATGTTTGTGTGATGCATCCTCCAGATTTTATCAAGGGCAGCTCAGAATGGAAATACATAGCTGAGGAAGAACAGCTGTGCCTCTTGGCCCCAGTTCAATAGATATAATCGGCATATAGGCTACAAGGATCAAACCTGATATCCTTGACAAGTTGTCTGAAATCTGCTGAAAGCAAGGATGTCCAAATACATTTGGCTATGATATGTGGAACAACATCTTATTTAGGTTCAAATAATAATTGATAATTAAATTATATTAAAGGTTTAAATATCTGAAATTTGTATTTTTTGACAAAACGTGTCTGTTAACAGAAAAGTCACCTCTGATACATGTCACTGTCTCCTTTATATTGTTTGGATACACCAGGGAATCAAATCTAAATTCAGAGGCAATCTTCTCCATCATTAGCATTTATTTCCGAGAAACAAACTGCTTTAAAGCTCAAGTATGAGTTGATGCACTAAGCACAGCTGAGAGATTGAATGGCTTATTTTGTACTGGCTTTGGCTGCGTCATATATCAAACAGATTATAGTGACAAACATGCAGAGGATTCTCGGCAGTGGTAATTCTGCTGTCATTTATGTATGGGAAGCCAGCCTATAGTGGAAAAAACAAACTGAGTAAAATGGGTTTGGTCCTTTCATTTAAGTTCATTATAAGACCATCTTCTGTGAATCTTTAGAATTCTGTCTTCGTGTATTTATTCATCCATTCTTTCAACATTTACTCCTGTTATACTCCCAGCCTTCACTTCAGCTCTTCTGATTGCCTTTTTACACAGGGATGCTGTTCTATCAGGAGCCCACTGCATTTGCTAAATCCTCTAGGACTATCCTGTTCATACGGCTGCCCTCTGGGGCCTTCGAGCCAGGGTGACCTCAGAGGATCATCTCCCCAGAGAAGATGGAGGAGGAAAGGGAGATTACAGGGAAAAGATTTGAGGAAGAGACCAAGTACAATATCTGTGTGAGGTTGGGGTGAAGGAGATAAAAGCTTAAAAATTTATAAAATAGAGGGGCCTAGTGGACTAAAAAAAGTCAGATGGTAGAGAACCCAAATTACGGCTCTGAAGACTTCGCTCACTTTCAGCTCCCTTCAATCCAGTATGACTCATTTCTCCTTCTTAGGATACAGAAATCAGAGTAAAGAGTGTGAGTGCGGGTGTGTGGCTGTGTGATTACCGAACATTGACAAGGGCATGTGTGACTTTACTGGCTGCCTCCTTCCACTGGCCTGTGTTAGTTGAAACTCTCAAAACTGGAAAGCAGAATGACAGAAATACACAAAAATCCTTTTTAGGATTAAGGCTGTATAAAGATGGCTGTGCGTATTAAATAGTTCAGGAATGCTTTAAAAGAAATCAATTAAAAACTCAAGCATGAGGTTACATACCCATGCAGTAGAGGTTGTCGAAGACCTGATGCATTCGTACGATTTCGTAGTACAGCTCGTCGTAGCTGTTGGAGGTGGGCAGGAATGTGTCGCCGTAAGTTATGAACATGTTGAACAGGTTTACTACCTGGATAAAGTGACACACACTAGGATTAGCTGAGCATTACATTTATAGAAAGTACCCAACAAGAGAAAAATAAACCAAAAAGAGGATTTATAAAGGAAAATTACATTTACACCACATCCGTTTGGTGCTTTTAATCTCCTTGGACAAACATAAAATTTGTTTAGATTCGTGGTTGAAGCGCCACTACTAGAATCTGTCTTCTTACTAACTCTCACACATACAGCATCTCTATTAAACCAATCCTCACTGTGGTTTGTGGTCTGGTCCTGTGCCTCCATGTGTTTTTTTTTTAACAGTGTATGATTCTCACCAGCAAGGCCAGATGAAAGATGTTGTGCTTGGCCAGCAGTGTGGTCTCATTTGACAGCAGGAACTTCAGCAGGTTGATGAGAGCTAATGCAGAGGGAGACATGCTTGCATTAATGAAATACAGAGGAGTGTTGCTAATCGTCTAGCAGCACAGGCATATGGCAGCAGACTGCTTTCCTTAGTGTGCAGCTTTATTAAGGTAGATAATGGAATCACAGGAGGGGGGGTCTTTCAACACCAAATCTAGCCTCTTCACGGGCTTTTATTGAGGCAAACAATCCCACGAGAAGAACCAAAATGTGCACGCACAAAAAAAGCTCCAACACGAGTTGGCACAGCAACATGCTAAAAGAAGACAAACAATCGAATTCATTTTTCTCTCCAGTGTCATTTCATGGTACGCTATTATCTCCACCAGGAAAAGAGAGTCGGGGTTATTCAGGGAATTAAGCTGATTATTGGTCTGATTAGATGAATCTGTATTCTAATGAGACACAGCGCGATGAGGCCATTACAAGCTGAAATGTTATCCTATTGTTTGTTGACCAGGCTGAAAACAAGGCCACGAGGATGGATTGTGCTTTCTTTAGAGACTCATTATCTGGTTTCAGTGATGCAGTACATTTACAAAACAACACTTTAGAAGAAAATTGTGTTTGTTTTGCAAAAGCAGGAACTATTTGCTCAGCTCGTGAGGTGATATATATTTAGCAAATCAAACATTTTAAATTAGTCATATGTTGTCTCTCAGGTCATTTAAACCTAGGTTAAAAGTAACCTGTTGAGCATTTACTTATTTTCTGGTATATACATCAACAGTCATGTGAAAAAGAACTTTTCACAGGACTCTAAGTAAATACACCCAATGATTCAATAGCTTGTAAACCCACCTTAAGCTGCAATAACTTCAAATTTAACTTCAAATTCATTTTCAGTTTGACTTTATCCATCTCTCAAATCACTGTGGAGCAATTTTGGCCCACTCTTCTTTGCAAACTTGGTTTGGTTCAGTGAGGTTTGTGGGCATTTGTTTATGCACAGTTCTCTTAAGCTCCCACCACAGTATTTCAGTTGTGTTGAAGTCTGGACTTTGAATGAGTCACTGCAACTGCACTGCCTTGACTCTTCTTTTTTAAGCCATTCTGTTGTAGATTTGCTCCTTGCTTGAGATCATTGTCCCGTTTCATGAACCAAAATGTTTAACTGTTGGGCAGAAGTCCCTACATTTGACTCTAGAGTATGAATACTGTTTTATACAAAGGAGTTTATGGTTACTCAACAACCGCAAGGTGCCCAGGTCCTGTCCCTGCAAAACAAACCAATATCATCATCCCTCCACCACCATGCTGACAGTTGGTATGAGGTATTTGTGCTGACATGCTGTGGTGTTGCGAATTACGACCAAACATCCCCACTTTAATCTGTTCTCTCCAAAGAACATTGTTCCAGAAGTCTTAAAATCTTTGTTCAGATCCAACAGACGCCACGTCACCATTTCTCCTGGCAATCCCTCTGAATAATCCATATTTGCACAGTTTTTTCCAGCTGCACTGTCATGAACATTAACATGCTACATGCTGAGGCGTGTAGAGTCTCAGATGATCTTGGGTTAAATCTACTTGAACGTTCATTCGTGGAAAGACTGCGGTATTGTGTTAACACACCTGAATGCGCCATGCAAGCAAATACCTCAAACTTCTGCTGTTATAGAGGTGGTCATGCTTGCAAATGATCAACAATCAAGTGCATTTGATTAGCAGCACCTGGGTGCTACTTACCTTCTAAACTCTAAAAGCAGTAAGGGTGTACTTATCTACTATCTAAAACGTATCTACTTATTTCTGTGAAAAGGTCATAAATTGGAAATTGTTCTTCAGAGCTTTGAGGGACTGTGCTTTGAGCTAAATGGTATTATCAGCTCACTAATTCACAAAAACTGGGATGAAAATGGAAAAGCTGAGATTGACTCTAAAATACAAGGACACTGGGATTTAAATTATGAGATAACCTGTGATATATAAAAAAACAGCAGGCATTTCATTAAATTCACCTTATTTCACCCTGAGAAATAAATCCTATCTGAATGGGGCTTTTTTTCTGACAAACAGTACATAAGCGAGAAGATGAGGTATCATTACCTGACCAAAGCTCTCTCCAGGTGTAGTGTAATCTGATTCTACATTTCTTTTGGTAACAAAGGAGTTTGTGGATGATCTGCACACAGCGCCTGCACAGGAAATAAGACAAGAAACTCTGATTGAATCGATTTGATGATGGATGAGTCATAATGATATATGTGTAATTTAATGTGTTCTCACAGGTATAAATCCATGGGGAAATCCTTCATCATGTGAGTAACAATAAACTCCACCATCAGATCTGCACAAAAGATAACTGTTAAAATGCATGACCTTTGATTGCATAATAATGAGGTTTAAAACTCAGAAGTTAGGCCTTACAGCTAACAGATATCATTGCTGATTTGAATCCATAGTAAACAAGTGTTAAAACACTCTTCTTACCTAGAACAGCGCACACCAGCGGCCGTGACGGGATGTTCTTGTCCACTGCTTTTTTCCTGTGCCTCATAGGCTGAAAAATATAGAAATAGAAAAATATGTTAATATGCACAGATACTCTGTAATTTTAATAATTACAACTGTACAAGACAAGCCTACTTTGCAGTTTTGGAAACAGTTTTTACAGCTGTATGTTATTTATTGTTAAGTGACACAGAACAGATAATCAGCAGACACTAAATAACAGTCACAGTCAGAAACTGACAGCATCTGCACGGGTATGTAATCCTTCAAAGTACAACTTTTAAGAGAGTAACTTTATTTGCAACTCTATTCCTTCCATCTTAGTGTCGGAGTTCAGTCACTGCCTATCTCATGTTTTGCCAGATATCTCACTGGCCAGGTTGCTTTTGTGCTATATGTCAATTTCATTTAGCTGTTTTCACAAAGAGGATTTGTGGGAGGTACTCCAATTCTACTGTTTTGAACTGTCAGCAGTCCTCCTTCTGGTCTGGAGATCAGTGAGCAAGAGGGCCACACTAACCAGAATCTGTAGCAGTGGGCAATTTTTCCATGCACTGCTATTCTGAGCTCACAGAGGCTGCAGAGAAGAACAAGGTCTACAGCCGCCAGCTGAAGTCCAAAATGATGGAGTCTGAGTTTAGCTACAGAACGAGATTCACTCAAGAGCTGATTATATGTTTCAGTTGACAAAACTAAAACAGTTGATACCTCCAACCAACTGCAGACACCATATACCACACCCAGTGTCCACACTTGAAATGCTCCATTCTTTCTATCTAACTATCTTTGATGCACAAGAGGAAGCAATCAGATGGAGTAATATCAGGCGAGGGAAGACAAGTAGGGAGTTAAAAATATCTTAGTAGGGGGAAACGAACCAGCGCACATTTTTAAAGCGTACAATTCACTGTGCCACTGTGTAACATTTAGATTCATCTGTGCTGCAAGATGTTATAATAGAACATGCAGTAAAAAGTCTGATCCTAGGGAATGAATTCAGTTTTCAACCCCCGGGAACAATCAAAAGAGTGATGATCACGGCCTGGGTCACCATCCTGACCTGATGTGTCCCCTTAGAGTGAAACATCTTCCACTGACAGTGCAGGTTTATTACATTAACACTGGGCTATTCACAGAGACCATACAAATGACAAATGTCCACACCTGTCTAACGCAGATCCCAGTGTTGACCGTGCACTGTCACACAAAATCCTGACTCAGGAAAGTTACTTCTCACACCTGTTCATGGAAATGACCATGATGTACGCTAATCACGCATAACAGAAACAGGCTGGACTTTCGGATCGCACCTTGTAATTACTTCTGTCCTCACTGAGTGTCACTCACACGGCCATGAACTCACCATTCGATGGAGACTGACTCTGAAGTTCATATTGTCATCATGAAGAAAGGCATCAGCATACTGGTCCTATCGTACAGGGAAGGATTAAAAACAAAGATGGTCAGGTTGATGGAGAATGTGGTCGGTGGCATTTGTTGCAGGACGGTAGGTTCTCATACCTCGGCTATGCAGGTGAGAATAATCAGGCACAGTCTGGCGCTGTTGAGTCGGTGCTCATCTTTGAAAACAATAACAGATAAAAGGACTAAACATAAACAACCCACAACATGATGACAGCTATAACAGTTTAATAATTTGGGGGGGCACTTTAGGACAAAGATGAAATTAAAATTACCAGAATGAATGATTATAAGAAGGTAGAGTAGCAGAGACCAAGAGAAAGAGGATTTAAATCTTTTTGTTACCTTTTGTATCCTGCATTACAATGGAAGCATACTTGAGGAAGGTGATGAGAAGGTTGCTGGTCTGCAGGTTGGGATCCAGAGGCAGTTCTGGGTTGCTCATCACTATAATGCAAATGTAGAAATGACAGTACAGATAAACATCATCACTAGGGTAAAAAAAAAAAAAAAAAACACACACACACAGTCAAACTAATTTCCTTGTTTTCAGATTTACTCTGAATCCAGAAAACAAAAGAGTTGCAAAAAAAGAAATTTTGAAGTTAGTCCCAGTCTTTAAATTATGACTCTCCATGAAACCTGAGCCCATCTTAAAGCCACCATTAACAACAGCATGACACTGAAACAACAGCTGTCTTGATGCATGCTCAATCATCCAGGTAAGTTAATCCCAAAAGGTTGATTCTGTTCATCTGGACGTAGCTGTTTGACCTCACAGCCCAACTGTTCATTCAGTGGGTTGGTTTCAGTCATTGTGCAAATGTACTGTTTATATGGTTGGGGAATCCTGCAGTCAGCTGAGACTGAAGAAATCACTTGGATGAGTGACAAAACGTTTCTCCCACTGAAATTGCTACGTCCAGATGAACAGACTCAGCCTTTTGGGATAAAACAGCAGCTAACTTGTTTGGGTAAACGGAGTGTTCATTCACGCACAAAAAGTAATGTGTTTTTGCCATTACTGTAGCTACTGTATTTAACTGTGCAGTCTAGACAAGCATTTTCATCCATTTAAAAATCTCTGCTCTCTGAAACATACAGCTTGACTCATGGTTAAATGATGAGCTGGTCATGTCCCTCCACCCCACAAAACCCTCCTGTGTTTCCTTCTTCCTCAGCACACAGCAGGCATACCACCAAAAAAACCAAAAAGATTTCACACCATCTATCGTGTGAGGCTCGACTGTAGAAGGAAATGCATATTCCTGACATGTGATTACAAGGCACATGTATGTTCCACACAAAAGACCTCAGGGCTGACGCTCTCTCAACTTTTCATGATGCACACTGCATGTGAAACTCTCATTTGTATTTGAAGCTGGAGGTTAATATTTTATATAGAAAATGGCTCTTGGGTTTGAAGTTATCCAGAGATAGAAACATGTACCTTTTAACAGTTACAGCACATGTGTATGCCAAATGAGCTGCTTTTCAATGTGCCAGCATCAACATACACCATCCACAAAAGCTGAAGTGGGAGCTATGAACTCCTTTTCAAAGTGAGATTAGTAAGCAGCTGAAGTAGCATTAATAATTCACTTATTAAGGTGTAATAAATCGAGTGTGTATTAGGAACTCAATTCTATCAGGTAAAGAGCACAAACTGTATTTTTTATTTCTGCCTCTTTGCTTTTGAGTGTTTAAAAGCAAACGTGAACAAAAGCTGCCAGATTCAAAGGGAGTGTTTAAAAATGCATATTAAAAGTTACGATTAAATGGACGCAAAGAAGCAGAGACCATTAACGCTCCACAGCTTTAGAGACCTTTGCAGTGCTCTCGGCCTATTCAGGTGCTTTGAAGGGTCATTTTTTGTTATATCAAAGAAGACAAGGTTACAGTTTTTTAGGTTAAAAAACCGAATCCTGTAACTGAGTCTATTCAATCAATTTTCAACCTCCAGACAACGCCTTTAAAACGGTCTGTTGACTGACTACTGCGGTCAACAAATATTCTTTCTAGAAACTTTAAAATGTGCTCCCAAACAGTGATATAAAGCCAGTGAGAGTTGCCCTCCGAAACCAATGATTAATGCCCCTGACATCATGTAAGCTTTTCTGGGTCTACGCGTGTCTGAATCAAAATATTAAGTGTACGGCTTACTGTCAAGGGAGGGCGGCGTTGTGCCAAGTGGCGTCGTAGGGGTGGTTGGAGTAGTGGTGGTAGGTGTGGCGGCAATGTCGATCTCGGGATGGCTCTGTGGAAAGACATGACACACATAAAAACACCTCATTAACAGTGATTAACCTTGCCTAGAGTCTCATAATGTAAAGAAAAGCTGAGTCAGTGAGAAAACAAGACGAGTAGTAGAGACAGATTACGTTTAGGAGAGTGAAACATCTACAGAACGATGCACTAATCATTCACCTAATCTCTTCATTTACCCTGAAATATGCAAATAAGCACAACACTGCAAAAAAGCAACACATTTGTGAGCTGGTCCTGAGGCTGCCATCTTATCCTTATTTAGGTCGTTAGCTCAAACGCTTTACTCTTATCAAGTCATTTATACTAAAAGAGCAAAACACATTAAATTGCAAGCAACTCCAATCTTTTCACTTCCGAAGCCTTTATATATGACAAATGCATGTAATTAACTCCCATAGTTAGTATTTTCTCTCTATAGTCTTTTTTTTTCTCTCTTCTGTTTCACTCACAACACATGGCTGTCCTTCCCCGGGCCTGGTTCTTTCAAAGGTCTCCTCATGATAAAACAGTTTTTCCTGTGCCCACTTATACATAAAAAGTGATGCCTGTTTCCGCTTCTACTCTTAACCACTGGTCTGCGCATCGGTCGTTATTGGCAAATCATCTCACAGATACCATGTGTAGCAGAAGATTTAAGATTAAAAAGATTTCAACCTCGAGAGGAGGTAAATGATAAGGTTTGCTAAAGATTAAATCATAAAACTCAAAGTTTTCTGAATTCTCATTGCAGTCTGAGAACCTCAGGAACTTTTGGACCTGAGGACCTTTGCTTAGCGTGAGGACCACCTGTAATATCTCTTTAAATTAAATTATAAATGAAGACAAGGTAGTTTCTTACCAACTTTCTGTGAGTTACAGTGCAGGCCAAAAGGCATCAACACACAAAATTACAGAAAAACTAAGGGGTGGAATAACTTTTACTTGACCTCTAACATCCAAAAGCTGTGAGCATAGAAGAACACAAAAAAGTGTTGTATGTTACCTGTGCCAAGACAGTGATGAAGTTGCGGTTGAGATGCACAGCCTCATAGAGTGCCAGCAGAATCGCCTCATTTGTCCTTGAAATGAAAGTTAAGTTAGAGAGAACACTTTTTTTATTGGATAAATATCCAAATTTTACAAAATAGTGGACTGAGCGTTCCAGCCTTTGATCCAGTCAAGCTCAAGGAACAACTGGAAAAGCACTCTGCTGCTCAAAGTTTCTTAACAACGGCTTCACGCATCAGCAGGTCACTTTTTTAATTTTCTGTGTCATTAACTACTGCACAATGTTTGAACAGAATAATAAATCATTTCCCAAATTCCCTCGTAATGCATTGTCCATTTTTATGTTGATAGAAATTGGGACATTAGTCATGTAAAACAACAGTGAGTATACTGATTATGAACACAAGTATTTGACTGCAGTTTTAAACATATTAAGTTAGTTGGCCTGAGCCAAACTGTCTGTACTAAACAATGCAACAGTTTTTATCTTCTACTTTCTTCAAAAACATCATACCATATAAAAGTTATATTGTCTACTGCTATATATTTTTCCCCGTCAGTCTAGACTAAATAACTCACAGTGAAAAAGTGATTATATACCAAGCCAAGAAGTCCAATAAACTTCCTACAACATCTGCTGTAAAGCTGTAGTGAGGAATAGACCAGAAGAAGCGTACAAATGATTTATAAACCCACAAGCACAGCAGCCCAAAACCTGTGAGATGCAAGAAATCTGAAACAAAACTTTTCCTTCAGTTCAGCATTAACTCAAAACTCAAACTAAATAGTAAAGTAAAAAAGGTGTAAGAAAAACCCCGACCCCTAACCCTAACGGAGAGATCAGAGAACCTCCTGAAGGAGGACAAAGCATCAGGCCTTGGTGGTAAACTAGCAAGACTGAAGTGACTGAGAGAATTATACAGCAGCTGACTATATATATCAGACTGATCTCAACACTCAGTTTCACAATGTTTTTCTACTTTTAGATCGGTATGATGTCACAGAGAGCGTGTATACCTACTATGGACATCTTAAGCACACATCTATGTCTGCGAGCCCAGAAGCCCCACCCACCTGTTGTAAAAATGTTCTGTTTGCAAGGGGCATCCAATGAGAACGAAGATGGCTTGGAATGGAACTTATTTCAGAGACAGCATTAACTGAAATGCTAAACTAAAGTCCAGTATAATACAAAGACTTTAAGTCTTGCAAGGTTCTAATATGGAACTGAAAATGAGCAACAAAGCAAGAGCAAACATCTGTATGCAATGATGGGCGTAGCTGCGGGAAGTTTATTGTTTTTTTTGTTGATGAGTGAGTATAGGGGTGGGATTTAATAAGTTTTCTTCGTCCCACTCCTTTTTCAGGCAATTTTTGTTTTTTGTTTTGTGCATTTTATGTTCAATATAGGTATTTGTTGTGCCTGAAAATGAACAAATAAATGAATGAATGAATGAATGAATGAAACAAATCGTCTAATCTGATGACACAAGCACTATTTCAGAGGAGCACTCGGTCTACTCATCACCTGAAAAATGGATGCAAATGGAGCAAAAGCAAAATTATAGTACCTTTGTCTAAGTGGTTTAGACAAAGGCCACAATCAAATGCTCCTGTGTTATTATGGCTTACTGGATGTGGACTGATGGGCAAAAATAGTGATTTAATTCCATGCAAGTCCATGCATCTAAATGATGAAATAACATGGCGAGATATCTAAAATTCTACCAGATAAATCTTGTTTTTATTAATGAAACTGAGGTTCTGACAAATGGACTTAAAGATATTAAAAACTATATGTAACACATTGTAAATATAACAGTAAATACTGGGTTAAACTTATTAATATCTGAGTGTCTTCCTTCTGTTTATAGTATTTCAGCCAACCTGTTCATTCGTACTCTAATTCTGTCCTGTTACTTTTAACTTGAGTATAAAGAACAATGAATCTGTCTGATGTAGGAAGTGAAACAGCTTTGCACTTACTGTACGGAGAGCTTCTCATCAGCATCTGCTATAAACATGCTGCCCACCATACTAGTGAGGGTAGAGAAGAAGCCACCCTGGTTCTCCTCCTCTTTGTCTTTGTACTGCCTAAAAAGAGAAAAAGACCAGATGGACAGAAAGTAGAAAGAACAAAAAAAGAGGAGTGAATGACAAATTAATGAAAGGCAGGTAAGCCACAAAAGAGAGCAATAAAAACAGCCATGCCTAACCTAACACACATTTACCTAACACCTCCTTTTGCTCTCTGCAGTTTATTATCTACGGGCAATCAGTTTATACACAAAAACAATGAAGTGCATTGAGCCACCATCCATCATTTTGATGTGTCTGTCTATGCACGCAGACAGACAAGACCTCCTTCACACACAGCATTTTAATATCTGAACCTTTCCTCATCCAAAAAACATTACAGACTCCCAAAGAAAGCTGTCAGATATAAATAACTAAAGCTATGAAGGCCTGTTTTCTTTTAAGGAGAATAGAAATAGAACATTTGCAGGATACATCAAACTAAACTGATGGTACCAACACTCTCAGCACACTATGTACTGCATCATTAAAAACACCTTTTTGACAGATGGAAGTTTTAAATCGCACCTGTTATATTCTGTCAGAGCTTGGTGGACAACCATACCCATTCCCTGGAAAAGAAAAACATTCAAGGTGTCAGTGAAAGCTTTGATTATCTGTCTGATGTAAAGACCACCTACATCAGGCTGGCTATTTATTATTCTGCAATTACAACAGCTAGTGACAGCATACTTACATCTAGTGTTGGTTCATCATCCACAATGGAGAGCTTTACAATGTATGGATTCACAGACTATAACAGAAAAGGAAAAGTAAATACTTTATTATTAAAGACCATGAAAGACCATTCTTTATTTATTATAACTTACTAACTCAAGAGCCTCCTACCCAGTATATACACTAACAACCTGCAACATTTAACTGGTCAGGCTAAGCAATGCAATGTTCAGAAATGCAAATAAAAATACATCATCCTTTTTGAAGGTTATTTTTCTTTCTAGAGGGTGAAAATATGGCGTCAAGAAGGGCTTTGGTACAAAAAATAATGTTTTTAAACTCTATACCAAGTGCAGAAAATGGATGCTGGAATATTATTCTTTTTGTCCCCGATGCACCCAAGATGGCATCCCAGTAAGACTACAAATAGAAACAGTCAGCCGGTAAAGTCACCCTGATGATGCATGAAGACACTGTTTTACCCCTCATCCACATTGGCTTAACTAATTAGAGTGTGGCACCATTAATATTCTGGAAACATGATTTAAAACGCCCGAGTTATTTTCTTCCTCTTAGTTATTTTTACCTATTATTCTCTACTGTTGCGGTGTTTAGAGACTAATAATTGCCTTTAACATATCTTCTCATTTTTAGACTTTACAGCAGAAGATACATATCAGTTTCCAGAAGGAGATTCGTCAGAGAACAGGAGGTTGATCTTTGCTTTTGGATACACAACCCGGTTCAGTCTCACATGGGTCTTATACTGGAGTTCATGACTATTGTAGAAAAAGCTTTATATGAAGAAACGCTAGCACAGTCAAAAGTCAGCATATGCACATCAAACAGACCTCATATTTTCTATAGTTCACCAGGAGAGCCAGAAGCACCACAGCATCATAACCATGCTGCCCTCTGCTGGATGCATCTGACAGAATCTGAGCAGGAAACAAACAGAGAGCAAAGATGAATAGACCAGAGCTGAGAGACAATTTCAAAATATAACTGAAAACCACAGAATTATATTTTCTATTCAAATGATTTACCTGAAGAATGGCTTCAAAGATGCTATTGATCATCACATATTCTAGTATAGTGTTCTGGCTAATATTGTCTGTTACCTGTAACACAATATTTCAACAGCTGTAACATTTTGTGTAACAGCAGAACAAGCATATCAAATGATAATTATCATACATGCTCCATCTCACCGTCACCAAACACAGCAACAGTTTGAGGCAAAGGCTCTTGAGACTCTCTGAGCTGTCTCCACAGAGAAGGCTGTCCAGTCTCTCCATCAGGTCCTGCAGGAGACACAAACAAAAGGAAGTGTATGAATGAGTAAAAAAAAAGCAACAACTCAACCCATCTTTCCCTTTACATCTTTATTTACTAATCGACTTCACTCAATTTCCTTTCTATTTCTATTTCTTTCTATTTTGGTTTAGAGTCTAACATACCTTCATCCTTTGCTCAGCCTTATCAAACCCCATGAGCATGTTGATAATATCAAACCCGGACGCAGACTTGTTCTTCTGGTGGACCCCTCGGAAAAGTGCACAGAGAGTCTGGAAGTAAAGGAGGACACATGGGCTGCTTAACACATGTTTCATGAATCGGCACGTCTGTAAAGCACCCCACATCATTTTGCATTGGTAATTTTTAAATGTTATGCAGATTTTCGAAGATTTACAGCAAGGGGAGATGCCTCAAAGGTGTGGAACATCAGGTAAATATGTACTATATATTTGAGTTTTGATAGACAGAAGTCATACTACACGGTAATGACTCTGCTGTGTTGTGACAGATCTATGGGCTTTTTGAGTGTGCTGTTTTGATTTTGGATTTTTTTTCCATGCTTGATGGTGTTTATGGTGAACTCTGCTATTGCTCCCTTTTCTGTTTAACCCAGCTTTTCAACCAATCAGCATTCAACTGCTACATAATGTCAGTGCCACCAGGCTACACTGTGTTGTTTTTTTAAGGGCACTGCAGGTGGGTACTTCTGCATTGGTTGCATACTTAAACTTCACTCTGAATAGAAAAAGACCTAAAAAGCAATACTGATGCAGGTCCATAAATCCTGCATGAGACAACAACAGTCATGGGATGATATTGTCGCTGTTACTGCATCAAGGAGAAAAATAGTTTTAGTATGTTTCATTATTTAACAGGGTTAAGCTTTAATACTGTAGTTATTATAAACTGCAATCATAACACCTCTATGCATATCAACACACTCATTATAGAATGCCATTAACCTAAATATTTTTTATTTTTTAAAAACCACAACACACATTTCCACATTTTTGTGAAATGATATTATAAAATAAAAATATGGAGTCAAGCTAACATAATTTATCAGTCAAAAGAAGCTAACAGCCTGATCAACATACTTAGATTGCTCCTAATGTGATGATTATATACACAATGTGCACGCAGTTGAAAATCCAGGTGACAGTTACCTGCAGGGCATTGACCACTTTGATCTGGTGCTCCTCTCCCAGAGCCTGAACGCAGTGGTGAAACAGAGAGTTGATGTTGTCTTGAATGCGCTGGACGTCCTCCCCATCCACACTCTCCAACTTTGACTCCAGGTACTCTAGGTTCACCTGCGGGTAAAAAAGATAAAAGTGTTGAGTGAAAGGCAAGGAGAATTAAACGTTAAGGGTGCATAAGTCATATAAAAGATTCACTTCAAAATCTCAGACTACTCTCCTGTTAAAAAAGCAATAGCCTAACCATTCATAGTAGAGAAGTATCACAATAAATGCAAATTATACTGCCTGGCAATCTTCAAAAGTCCTTATCTCTGCAGTATTTGGTTGCAGTGTATTTGATTTGAGCATCAGTACTTCCTCTTTTCTAAAGTATGCATTCTTTAAACTATGTGCATCACATCACTGCTGCAGCTTCACATAACCACAGAGTGCACTGTGAGAGATTTCCTGTTATGCAGCACACTTCTTTCTCCTTACCTTCATAAGAAACAGCTCATCCCAGAAACGAGGGTTATTTTTTGCTGGGTCTTCTTTCTAAATCAAGCAGAAATGACATTGTTAGCACTTGAACATAATGCATTTCTCAAAACTCTCAACATCGACATTGTTTGACTTTCTATGATACTCACTGCAAAAATCTCATCATACATGAGGACCACCTTCTCTTTCAAGGGCTTTTTAGAGGATGACGTCCTCCTCAGCAGCCCTGCCTTCTTCTCCACCTGAGACATGATTAAGTCTGAGAAGATAACCACAGTTAAAAGACATATATATTTAATGAGTATTTGTCTTCTTTTTTCAGCTGCTCCCTTTAGAGCAGATTATCTGCTTCCATCTCTCTGTATTCCTAGCTTTTTCCTTCGTCAAACCAACTCTTTGCATGTCCTCCTTCACTACATCCACGAATTGTCCCTGTGTTCTTCCTTTTTCCCCACCTGGTAGGTCCATAATCAGCATCCTTTGTACAATGTATCCAGCCAGCACTCTCCCTTTACCAGTCATAGTTCCAACATTTAAATTCCTCACCTCCACACTCCTGTCATTCCTTCTTTCTCGCTGTACTGAATATGCCTTCCCCCCTCTCCAGCACACAGTTTTTACCTGTACCCTGCTGGTCAACAGCACCAGAGGTAGTTCTTGTTAACCCAGACTCCCCGACCAATCCAATATGGAAATCTCATCCTTCAAAATCTGTATGTTTGATTTGGTAAAGGATTTTATGCCAGATGTCCTCTGTGACCAAACTTAGGACTGGCCCTAGGAGTGCACTGGCTTGTGGAGCCACAATCGTCAATTGATTATTATAAAAACAAGGCTATTAATATTCTGTATTGTTTGAATAAAAGAAAAGATAAGAAACAGATAATAGTCTGACCTGTTTTTCAAGATTTCGTGCCTTTGTCCCACACCCTTTTTATAATGAACAGGTTATGAATGTAAGTATACAGTTTTTATTTAAGAAGTTATTTTCCCATAATCAGACCGAGTAATACGTTTAAAATGAACGTGCATTATCAGTTTGCATTGCCAACATCTTATGGGCTTGCATCAATTGATTATCTGAGTATCATATATCATATTGACATTTGCTCACACTGATCAGTATTAAGCCAACTGGACGTTGAAGTACTAGCTTGTCAGCTAACATTAGCTTGCTAACCACTGCCACCTAACTTGGTGGGATCAAGCAGTAAACAACAAACGGCAACACATCATGTAGCATGCACTGTTGTCCAGCAGACATCCGAAAAGCACTTTAGCGGTTAGGTCATTAAATGTTAATCTAATAAAATGCCCAGATTCCTCCCAGCTGAAGCTAACGCTACGTAGCTTAATATTTGTCACACAAAGATATTAACAACGATTTGGCTGTCAGCTGATATCTGAAAGGGATTATTACCAACGTTACTGTGTTGTTTAGATTGGTGGCTGTCGTCTGTTCTTACCTCTATTAAAGTTTTAAAACCTATGCTGCTATTGCAGTTCATGAATTCTTGTAACAACAGTATCTGCTAGCATACAGTCAGTATCTGCTAGCATACGGCTGTCGACACTCCTGCTTATCTGCAGGGTCCTAGCGCTACACTTATTGCAACATGTTTACGCCATAGGGCAGCTTTTCCGGGCAAAGGAGACACAGTGAACATTTTGACAATTTAACAGTGCTGACACTGTCAAACACTGATACTACAGAACGTGTCTGTATGAATGAATGAGGAAAATATAGACACCAGACATATGGATGCTGATATTCACGCAAATGCATGAGCTCATATATTTGTCCTTTTCTATTTTTACTTTTGAAACTTTTACCCCTGAGTGACAAAGCGAATGATTAAAATTAAATATTTACTATCTGTGTACAAACTGTCCTACCCGTTAACTCATTATAATTTAATATAAGACTGGGACTCTGGAGAATAACTCATTGTAAAATGGGAATAACTGAGAGGGTCACATCTCTGCAAGATTATCAACCCACCGGATCCGATTCAAAAATATGCAGCAGAAAGGACAGATGTTTAGCAATTACGAAAAAAACTGGAGCATGTTGTGGTTCACAGAAAAGGTTTTGTTGCACATATAAGTGAAGCACAATCAAGTCAAATAGCAGTACAGACCTATTTCACTGGAGATTCATTCAGATAATACCGTCTTTATTTGTGAGGACATTGCTGGCCACGTTCGGATGGTGGCTCCCAGTTACAGGCCTACTTAGATATGACTGGTTTATTCCTGTCGACATGGTAGACAGCTAAAAGTCAATTTTTTGCTTGTGTTTTGTTTTGTTTCATTTTTGAAGTGGTGACAATGTTAATTAAACAAAGAGTCTAAACGTTATTTTTATATTTTCTGTAGTTATAGCCAGTGCACCTTTACTACACAGCCCCTTCTAGGTGATGTTGATCCCACATCAACCTGGGAAAACAACTATTTGCTTTAATATATCACACAATTTTAGCCAAAGATTCTAAATTACAAAACAAATAAAGTGTTAAAATGATTACAGTACTTTTTATGATGCGACAGAGCTCATACGTGAAATGGTCACCTGACCTCTTTTCTGGCAGTCATGTTGCTTTTAAACAAGGCAGGAAAAGCAGCAAAACTACATAATCAAACACCCTTTTTTCAGACGATGAAAAGATCATTTTATAAGTCTGTTCCAGTTAATATCAAATTAGTGATAGGAAATTTTAGGTCCATAGAAAATTGAAAGTTTCACTAAGCATTTAAGAGTATCAATGTGTCCAAGCCCCTGATGAGTAAATGTAAAAAATAATTGACACAGCAAATAAATGTTTAAGAGTTTTCTGGCATATTTTCACATATCTCAAAGGTTCAGAGAGAAGAGCATACAGTCTGAAGGGTTAAGGCTTGTCTTAAAGTATGTAACTTTATTGTTTGCCCAGCTCATTTCAGCTTGTGGCCTTCATTACAGTCCAACTATTAAGCTCTTCTTTATACCACAAAGATTGCTTGCGGTAGCAGAAATAAACATTTACCCACCTCTGACTGTAATTTATTTTCAGTACATTAAAATCCTGGAGCTTAATTTCACATCTTAGTTTTATTTCTGTAAAAGTTACAGTCTTTTAATGGCTTTTCAGCAGCAGTTTTCTGTCATATTTATGTGACTGCTTCCTATGGAGTTGTGTGGAAATTATGCAGTGAGTTGAGATGAATGAACTCCCTTTTAACTACTTCATACTGCACATTCATTTTGTCTGTATCTGTGAATTAGAGCAAGTGCTTTGCCGTCTTTATGGTAGACCTGTTTCTCAGGACCAAGATAATATATTTCCCAATGGTTTTGGCTGTAGTTCAAAACAGTAGTTAATGCGTCCATATTTTGACCTCATGCGTTTTTGGTAAATTAACTTTTACAATCAAGGGGTAATATTTCTGGTAAGGAGTACATGGACCACCTCAATTTCCAAAATAAATTAGACAAGCTCTGCTTTTACTGCGTCATTAGACAGAGAAGGAGACGAAGGAAAAGAGTGGAAGAAAATCAGAACCTAATGAGAAAGGAGTAGAGGAGAGAAACTGGGTTTATAGAGTGTGAGAGAACATTAAGAAGGTTTTAACTTTGCAGGTGCTCATTGCTTGAAACTCTTTGTTAAGGTTAAAATTGATGATGAAACAGAAAGGAAAGTTAAACACTACCGCAGTCATTTCTGTCTGCCAGCTACTTGATGCCAGCACAGCTCAATAGTTCTGTTGTAACACATCAGCAGACATAAAGACCTTTGAAAGAGAGTTTCACTAGATTTCACGTTTTAAATGACGCTGTGGGCAGCGTCAGACAGCTAATAATGCAAAAATACTATGATATATTTCAAGATAATCCAATAACACAACAATATTGTAACAATGTAGTTAATAAAGAACAAGTACAGAATTCATCTGGAACAGTTTGATGCATCATTCAAAAGTACTTCCCTAATAACTGTTAAAGAGGGGTCTAAAATGTTCTGTACATCAGAATGGTATAAGATCCAAATATAAATGCTTGCATGGTTGTTTGCCAGCTTTAAGTCATAGTCAGAATCATGTAAGTGGAGCATTTACACACCTGAGTCACTATTTATACACTGGGTTCAAACTGCTGAATAATCACAATGAGCTCTATCAACAATCAAGAGGGAACTTGATAAAGAATCAATAATCAATAATATCTTTTCATTATCGACCAATACGTCATAGACAGTGAGTATGTAATAGAAAATAACTAATTACTAGAGATCAAAGTGAGAGACACTACATTAGTGAATCTTTAGTTAATGATTAGTTCATAATTATCCTGCCATAGAGCATAATGATTCATTTTATTCATGAGTCATTTATAATTAAGCCTGTTGCAAACAATGAGCCTCGCAAAAGACTAACTACTCGTTATTACTAATTTCTTTAACATATGTTATTCTTTCTATCATGAGTGTCTGTCAGACTTGTTTCACTTCATCCACATGTCAATTTGATTTCATGTGGGCTACGCTAGTAAAACCATTCCATAATTATGGGATAAAAACACCTCACACCCCATTGTCTTAAAACTTTTCAGGCAGCAGAGGGCATTATTTCTTTTTTAATTGTTTTCTATTATTATATAGACAAGTCTGAGATGTCCCAAAAAAATAAGTGCAGTTTGAAAAATAATATTTTAGTTTTTAAATTAAGTAAATTAATGCACATTTGATGTGCATTAAAAGAATACAGTAGAAAGGCGCAAAACTTTCACATGTAGAGTTTCTGTAAATAAACCAAACTAGTATTTTTTAATACAGCAGCCCATTTTACACTTTGCAAAGCCAAACACCAGGCCAGCTCAGGGCCTTGGTTCCAGCACATGTTTGTTTGTTTTTTGGTCTCCCAACTGTGCATCGTCCCAATTAGTCATACATAATTTTTTCTGCTGGGACTTACAAAGACAATTGACTCTCCCCAAATCTTCTATTGTGTCCCAACTGTCTGCTCTTTGACCCGGCAGAAGATCAAATGATAGCCTTTATAGCTGTGAAGGTACCATGTGGCACAATAAGAGGAATAAATACCTGTTTAAAAATAATGATGGTAGGTAGGCAGGGTGTATGTAAATGTCTGAAGGATGTTGGTAACCCACAGTGAGCCTCTTGATTTCACTTCTGTAAATACAAGTGGAAACAATTTGGAAAAAAACAAAGCTTTTTGGTACTGAATGGGTGAAGAAGGCACATTATTGATGTTGATTTGGGGGGTTTTGTTACATAAACAAAGGACTGATGATGAAACCTGAATGACAGAACTGTTGGTTGCCACTCTGAACAGATATGAAATCTGTCTCACCAATAAGGGCAACATCTCTGGTTCCTTGGTGTCAGAAGCCTACTGGTTCTCTCTTCTCCCCATCAATGTTATTGTAGATGTGTGTTTCAGGGCACATGTAGACTTGATTGACAGCCATTAACCACCCGGTAGGGCAGAATACCTGCAGGCTTTGGACACCCAGAAGGACAGCTTCAAGCCTGTGAGACAGACAAATTCACACTGGCTCCTAGAACAGGAGCTGCGCTCTAAAGGGTCTGTTTCAGAAAAAACAGAGGGATGTACTATAATTCATAAACTACCGAGGAGACAGGCAGGAGAGCAACAAAAATATTTGTCATCAACGCTTTCTGTTTTTCACCCCGGGCATCTATGGCTACTGTATGAAGGTAGAGAGGACGGGTTCATGATTGTTGTATGCAGAAAACTCAAAACCATTGCTTTTGTTTGTTTTGTTTTTGAGATGTTTCACTAATGCAAAATAATCTTCTGAAGATTTGGAGGGTTTTTAACATTGACAACTACAAAAAAAAATTTGCTACCGTTCCTAAATTATTTTTTTATTCTTGCGCCACAAAAGTAAACAGCATACTAAACATGTAGAGAGGCTGTTAAAGGCAGTTTACATGAAGGAAACCCAGAGTATCAACACCTCCTATGTGGAATTCAAGAAGGTGCATTTTTATGGACTTCCAGAGAGGACATACTCCAGGTTCTAGGTAATTTAACATAAAGTTACATAACGTGATATACCAGAGAACCTACCCAATAAAGTGTCCAGTTAGCGCCTCTAGTTCTTTAAAATAGTAATCTTGCACAAAAGGGCATTGTTGTTGTTGTTTTTCCAGTGCATTTTTTTTTTTTTTACAGCAATCTAATGCCGCTTAGTCTTCGAGTTGTGATCGAAAGCGGAAAATATGAAACATATTGCTGTAACTGCACTTTTTCCTAAACCAGGCAGTTGATCATGTGTTTGATGAGTCATTTTCTTATGCTTTTTAGCTTATATGGTCTCACTTGTCTTGAGATGAAAGCAGATCAGTCTATGTAACACACAAAGTAAAGTGTGTAAGTTTTATCCAAAAATAAGCTTTCAATAAACAGTAACCAGATATGCAACAGGGTTTAAGCTGTTTTGTGTTTGCGAAATATGCACTACATAATGTTGTTTAAAATTATGTAAGCCAAAAGGACACAACATGCAACTAAAAAACAGTGTTGGCTTAAATAAGCTTTGAGTGTAAAATTTAGTACAATCAACTACAAAGAAGTTTTTTAAAGTGAAAATGTATCTTTTTATTGGTACCATACATTAATTATCAAGGGCAGAAACTAACCAAATCAAAAAAATATATATCAAACAATGATTTTCCTACAGGGTCTGGAGAAGGTACAAGTCACCATTCAAACTCAGTCATAACTGCTGCTGGATTCAACAGTAACAAAATGGAAATGTACAAAACAATGACAGAGCTTCAGCTGTTCATTTATTAGACTTTACAGACTCAGCATTGCTACCAAATATGCAGACTGAACTCAATGTGAGGCTGGTTTAAGAAGATGTGTATGATTCTGGTTATGAATACAAATAAAGACAATTTAGACAGAAAACTTCTTAAAACAAAAAATCTGTTTAGCCAGTGACGAAACATGAAAGTCACCGGATAACTAAAGTTCAGCGAGCACATTCACTTGACATCAAGTTGTAATACACAAAATTGTGAATGTTAAGTGAAAAAAAAAATCACTTTCTGTATAGATGAATACATGACTGAATTTCTGAATAAATTAAAGAAAATAAACAGTAAAACCATCTCTCTATGGTGGCATTGTACCCCCAGGGGGAGTTGTAATTTACATTTTTAAAAAAGAGGGAGGAGGAAAGAGAGCAGGTGGGAAGGTAGAGGGGACAGGTTCATGAATTTTCTCCTTTTTCCTATTTTTGTTTCTTTACATTAGATTGGGATGGCTTTAGGTAAATCTAAGTAAGAATACATTTTATTACAGTCAGACAGAACTTTGCTACTACCTTAAATATACAAGCACAAATACACAAAAATTCAAATCTCAAAAGGAAAAAAAAAAAAAAAAAAAAGGAACAAAAAGACAAAATAAAAACATCCACACTAAAGTATTTCTCTTTTATAAACATAAAAGATAAAAACAATATATTTTAGAGGGGGAAGGGATAAAAGTCCTGTGTTGCTCCTTGGTCTGTAGCTTTTTCAGTATTGGTAGAAAATAAAAAAGTAACAATTGAAATGAAGGCGTTTAATACAAATTAAAAAACATTCTAGGGAAATATATACTGTATAAAAACTCTTAAAATGTGTAACTGTGTGTGTGTGTGTGTGTGTGTAAGACTGTGCATGTGTGTGTGTTGTCAATGTTCTGTTTGAAAGACTGCATTCACTGTAGTCTAATCAGAGATATTTGGGCACTAGGGGGACTCAAAATCCTTCGATCATTATGTGTGGTTGTGTGTGTGCGCGCACGCGTCTGTGTGTTTGATGTTTCCCTAGTGCCACATTTCACCTCTCTTATTAGTGTGTTCATTTCAAATGGTTTTACATACCGATTCTAAATCCTGGTCCATCTGCTTCAGCAAAGCCACCATTAAACTCACGCTGCTGCTTTTCTCTTCTCAAAACTTTCACAAACACACACTCGCACGCATGCAAGCGCACACCCACACACACACACACACACTCTATTAACAAATGTTATGGGCGACCCGCACATCAGCAGAGCAGACCAGAATCCAGAGGCATGTTTAGCGTAGGAGTGGACGAGTCGTCCCTAAGCGACTCGCCACCATCTTGAAGCCCGACTGCCACCTTCCCCTCCACCCCACCTGTTCCTACATGTGAACTTCAGTATGGATACTTTAGCGTGCACAGTTCTCCCCTGGACTAAATCATCACTCGTGCTACCCGGTTGCCATCCAAAACTGAAAATTGGCAAGAGCAGATGGGACTTTTTGTCTATGAAATGACGAAAAGGGAGCAAGAGGTGGGACACAGTGCCTAATTATCAGGAAGTCACCGCAATAATCGAAGTTGTGAAACTTCCTCCAGCTCGGCAAAACAGTCCGAGCCCCCTCGGGCTACCTGTGCTTGAATCTGAGCGCTACAGTGGTGTTTGGATTGGAGAGCAGATGATGGACTGTTACTGTTGCAGTCATGGCTATTGAGGTGGGGTGGGGGCCTAGGAGTGACAGGGAGGGGTTAGGTTGAGGATGCGGGGCTCTGGGCTCTACTGTGATGCCTGTGAGGTGGGGTTGTCGCTCTTGCTCTCCTGGCTGGAAGGAGCCTTGTTGTTCCAAGGCGAGTTGGAGCCCAGCGCCGGAGAGTTGTTGAAGCTGTCCTCGTCATCTATGCCATTGGCAGCGTCGAACTGTGTGTTCTCCAGCCGTGTGATCAGACGCTCATCCTCGTCGCCGAACTCCCCTCCCATCAGAGTGGGCTCTCCCACCACCATCACATCCTGCGGAGTTACAAAACAGCACAACAATCAGACCACATGAATATCTTAGAACAGATGGCATACGATTTTATATCATACAAGCGATGCATTTAGTGCCTCTGAATCCCCCCCTGTAAAGCCACCTCTCATTTGCACCTGCTGTAGTTTTGGCAGGAACTTTGACCAACCAGCTGTTAATAATAAAGATGTATTTACTGTTAAAACACTTGCTCTGACCTGATTACAGTCAAGCAACATCTAAAATGTTAATTCCAAAAGTAATGGCTATAGACTAATGACAACAACTGAATTTAAAGAAAATTAATACATTTTCTACCATGAAAATGAAAGTATGGAACTCACCCAAAAGTCATAGCACAGTGCTTTTATTTTCCTGGGTTGCTATTAGTAACTTTTCCCGGCTATATTAAAAATGCATTAAATGGCACAAGTTTATCTTACAGTTAAACAAAACAAGAATGAACCCTGATGAGGTGTTTGCAAAAACATGAGAGGGTTTAAAAGTGACATTTGTACTTCTACTAGCTCAGTCAGTAACAAGATGTTTCAACTGTGTTTTAGTTAGGGTTAGGATTACAGAATCTGAGTCAGTCCTCATATTTTTGTACACAGAATGACTTTGGTTTATTGAGTCCTGCTTTTTTGTTGCCACGATTATCTGAACTCTCCTTAGCAAATCCATGGAGCAGTTTATCAAAGAGCAAAATGATAATGTCTGCTCAAATGATAGACACTAGATGGCACCAGAGCACTCACCGGAACTTGGCTGGACAGTGGGAAGCCACTACCAGGACTCTTCTTTTTGTTGTTGTTGTTATTGTTAGTTCCTCCTCCTCCACTGATGGTGCTGCCGCCTGACATCCTACGCTTCCGCCGTTTGTTAGGGGCTTGTCTTGATGGCTCAGCTACAGATAAGGAATAAAGAGAGAAAGTTACACATCCAGTTACCACATATCAACGTGTCTGCGTGTCCTATCTAATCATGCGGTTCACCTACCAGGTGGTGCCACCATCCTCTGCCATTTCTGGAACAGACAGGTCTTGAGGCAGTCTCTGGGGCTGAGGCTGTAGGTCTTGTGTCTGGACATCAGCTCCTGCATGGGCTCCAAAATCACACACAGCTAGAGGAAGGAACAGAGGAGATGCCACAGGTTAGTGATTACCCATTTTTCAAGGTAATTAGAGATGCTCCGCTTGATTTATTACCAGCATTATCAGCTGGTGTTCAGCATTATTAGCATCACTGGTTGACTTGAAAGTTTGAGATCAGACAATGCGATGGGATAAAACATCAAGCAAAACAATTTGTTATCACTTCGCGGCAACGTTAGAGTGGCTTAATCACTACAGAGGCATCTAAAGCTCATGTTCCAATCAATTTTCACATGGATGTGAGGTGGTGCTGCGTGCTGTGTTTAAAATGAGAGGCACGCCAGATGCAGAAAAACAAACAGCCTGCTAGTATCCAACTGGGCCTGTTTGTCAAGCATACAAGAACATTTAAAGCATTACTGTTCTGCAAGGGGATGTCACCAATAACTAAAGAGGCAGTATTTTTCTCATGTCTCACACACAAAATTTAATAAACAGCTGTGATTATTTGCACAGTCGGGTAGAGGATGAAGAGCCTTTTTTTAAAAGCAAATGGGGAAATAGCTGTTGAATGAAATGTAAATTATGCAGACATAGATGCTGGTAAAATGTTGCCAAGATGATGACTTATAATATCCCCTTAAAGTTTTAAAGGTTCCTGTCAACAAGCAGCAGCTTCACGCTTGTAAAACAAGAGATTCAAGCAAAGCACTGCTCTCCAGAGACACTACTAGTCAAAAACGCTCTACATACAGGGTCAGTTTTTAGTAATAAACCATTTCAACCATTCTTGTATCTTTACTGTACATGAACACAATGTGCTTATGTTGGTTGTCACCCCACAGGATCTGTAAAGCATCCAAAAATAAAGTCTCCAGTTTGTACACACCTTGACTACAAACTATATATTCATTTATAAACCAGAAGGTAATCATTCAAAGTGCTTTAAAAGCAGGAACTGCTCTGAACAGTCTTCTCACTCTACTCAGTGATGCTGTATATAACATATGCTGCTGTTTGGCAGGTTACTCAATGTCCCTAATTAACTGTTTAACATCCTGTAAAGTTTTCAGAGATGGAAATGTTTTCTTACGAAATTACATCTGGACCACGATCAAGACACAAGGAAAGAACATTTTTCCAAATCCAAATGTTGCACATGTACTGTACTCACTCGGAGGTAGTTGAGGGTGGAGTTCGACAGGCCACATCTTGTTATGTTTTTGGACAGCTGGTCCAGCATCTGAGAGTCTTGGGCCTGGAACATATGGAAAGGAGATTAGAAATCTAGCAAACAGCGTGTGCCGGTGTGGGTTCCTACTTCCTCTGCATTCACTCACATGCATGGCCAGTATACTACGAGGAATGAGTTCACGATGTTGTCGGATACTGAAGTGCCACGTCTTTATCCTCATCATGTCGTCAAACATGAACTCCAGGTACAAGCGCCCTTCTACACACACCTGCAGAAGATCAGAGAACTGGAGTTAGTACACAACCGAAGAGAGACGAATAGAATCTATGCAGGAGTGGGTACATGTTTACACATTTAAAGATTAGTGTTTTTTGCAGCAGGGAATTCATTAAGAAATTTTTCGAAAATACTTTTTTAAATAATTCTTGTTATACAGAATATCAGATTCTCACTACACGAGTAGAACAAATCCCTACGTTGTCTGCAGAAAAGGACAATGATATGAGCCAAGTTCATGATCAACAAAGCTGCATGTTGCCTTCCATTTTTGGGACAGTAATTATACTCAAAATAAGAGTGGAGAGAGGTGGAAAGAGAAGGTCACATCTATCATCAATGCAATGTCAACCAAGTTAATAATCACTTGCGGAGAGCCTGGGACAGAGATTCTGTGCACGACAGAATGCACGAAACACTCATAAAATCTGATTAAAACGGCAACTAACCACGTCCTTAATGCTGTGGTAGCATGCAGGTAACTCGAGGAGACGACCAGTTTTTGATCTGCACAATCGGTTTTATTATTTTTTATTTTATTTCTAAACTTATGTATCTGTATGTTAATAAGAGGAAATATTCCTGATACGTTTATTTCAGGGACACGGCTCTAAACCCAATGCTCCAATCTGCTGTTTGTAATGGACAGCCAATCAGATGAAAAGTGCCTTAAAGTGAGAGAAGCTAAATTTACATCTTATTGAGTATTAGGGCCAAATTAAGAAAAGAAACATGTTGATCACTTTGAGAATAAAGTTGAAATTTCGAGATTAAAGATGAGAAATAGTCAAAATGTGGCGATTACAGTTATTGTTTCGAGACAGATTTCTATACCCTTTCCAAAATGCCTTATTTAGATGAGTTGGTGAAACAAATTGATCAACTGTCTTGTGATACAGCATACATCCACTTTATTGGATGAGGGTGGAACTATTGATATCCTTGCATCTGTCCACTGCCAGCCATTACATTTTGTGCAAATCCACTCTTCCGAGTGTTTTTATTTTTCCTTCTGCAGCTGCAGCTTCCTGCACCACCTTTTTGACGTCTACGTGCTAAAAGAGAAATTGTTTCCTTCCTTTTTACTAAAGTTAATTATGAAGATTCCACCGACTCCATTTTTCTTGAAACAACTTTAATCTCCATATTTCAACTTTTGTCTCGAAATAGAATTACTCTGATGGACATAGACAGAAATTTCATCTTTAAATATCAGTTTTTAGAAGTACCAGCTGTATTTGTCCCCAATACCTCATTGTCCCCATCCCCTGCACATACACACCTGTGTGAACATGGGTTTTCCATTCTGTGTGACCATAGTGCACTGATCACAGTCGAGGGAGACAAAGTTATTGTGGAAGGACTCCTTGGGATGTTTCAGTACATAGTAGAGCTCAGTGGCACCGCCCTCAAATATACTCCGGAAGTACCTCGGGATTAACGTCCGGCCAATTGCTGTAAGAAGAAATCGGAATCTGAAAAACCTGATTCTGAAAATCTGAATCTGATTTGTGTCATTCAAACAGCTCCCTACTGTAACGTTTGGGTCCATCTTCCAGACAGAAAGTAATGGTCAGCATGGCATCGTCCTCAAAGAACTCTGTAGTAAATGCATCCCACCACAGGTTGTCACACTCCTACGTTGTAGAGAGGAGAAAGTTATTCATTAAACACCTTTTTGGGGGCGTTTAGCGTCAATGTATGTGGCTGTGTATGCACACAAACCTCTGTCCAGTTCTGTAGTCGTTTGTTGAGCTCATATATTCTGTAGTCTGTCTGGTTGCCATATGGTGTGTGCCTCCTGGAAGAAACAAATTGAAAAGAACACAAAAGCTGACAGTCATCAAAATGCAGTAGGGTTACAGCTCTCATAGACTCTTTAGATTTAGCAGGGTTTAACCCAGTTGAGGTTTACAGTCTTACTGCAAGATCTCTAGGCAATTAAGAGAAGGGAAAAAAAATCTCACAATCTTATCTGTATTTGTATTACTACGGTTTTTAAACCTGCCTGGAATAATGGGAAACAATGTAGTCTTACCCTATTCCTGGCTCCAGGTATGTGGGAGGGTACATTGGAGTGGGGCTGTAGAGAAACAGGAGACAGAGACATTATTACATTCAGCTATAGTGCTAATATGCTCTCCTCAAGGAGCTAGTCTGCCTTTACAACCCCGGGACATGAGCCAAACATGGCAAAAATTGGATGAGACGGTAAATATCAATTCTCAAATGCACAGACACAATCAACAACTGCAGCCGATTCATTTATTTATTTATTGCAAAATGACAACGGGTGGAAAAACAACCAAAATTTAAAAAAACAACGATATTCTCCAACTTTACTGAGCTACACAATTCAATGCAATTTTTTGGCTGTAAATTTTCACCTCATACAGCAGTTAACAGTTTAAACATTGCTCACAGTAGCTCAGCAGGTAATTGCCTTTATAATTCGTGGCGTAAACGATGAATGAATAACATTTTTCTACTCTGGATTACAGCAGTACTGATGCAAATGTTCACTCAATGACAGAAGATCAGCGGGCCCCCCTTTACTTAAATACAAGGAATAAACCTTCATATATTAAAGGTGTTTTACCAGTGCGTGGTAATATTGTACAACGTATGCAACACTTTGAAAAACGGCTTATATTTAGGATCTGATACTGGAAGGTAGCATCACTCAGTTATTACATTATTATGCCAATAGATGATCTCAAGGCTTGATGCTTTTTTAAAGCATAATGCATTCAATTATTAATTGAGGTTTGCATGTTCTCCCAATCCCTGTGTGCGTTCTCTCTGAGTACTCCGGCTTCCTCCCAGAGACCAAAGACACGAATGTTACAGTAATTGGCGAGACTAAATTGGCCATAGATGGGGACGTGAGTGTGTCATCTCTCTGTGTTGCTATGTGATTGACCATTTCAGCTGGGATAGGCTGTGCCCCCTCGCCCGTAAGTACCATAAGTAACTAATAAAAATGGATGGATTAAATAAATATTGAACTAAAATTTCCCAGGAAAATTCACGCTTCACGCCAGCTTCAGCTAATATAACACACTCTTGCAACACTGATGTGCTCACAGTCACACCTACTGCATGTGCTCATCTCTCTAACACTTTGAAATGAATGTGCAAGCATTGAGTGGCTACACTGATCCCTCACAAAACGTGGGAAAACAGACTGAGGAGGATTTCTATCTGTTGGTTTGATTTTAAATTAAAGGCTTAAAGTAATTATGCAAAGATACAAGATTTCCTTCGCCGTGTTTGTAGAGCGGAGCTGAGACAGCTAAAGTGAGGATAATGCTACTTAAGTCGATAACTTGTAAGGTTATTGTAAACGCACTGCAAAAACTTTGCGACAACAGTTTGAATGCACAGAAGCATTTGAAAAACATTTGACAGCTAACAGAAAACATACTTTAAAAACAACACAGTTGGCCCCATAAGCAGTCAGCTAGACAAATTTTTGGCAAGCTTTACAAACACAGCACAGAAATTAAACTCACCCCACGTCTCTGTCCAGCATGGTGCCGGGGTGGAAAGGGGGGAAAGTGCTACCGTTGGGGGGCTCCTTGGGGGAGTACAGCTTGAACGACTTGGAGGAACAGCCTGGAATAGAAGTGACGTATATATTTGTAATATACATTATTATATTTAACTTATGGCAGATGAAAACTTGTGACCTGACGGAGAACATGACGTGTGTATAGTAAGCATGCCAAATTTAGACACAAAAGATAAAGATAAAAAATTTATTAACTGAAAAAAAAGTAAACTTTTCAATATTGATAAAGCTGAGGTTATGGAAAAAAAACCAACAAAACCAAAGATGATGATGTCGAACAGGGCTGTACGAATCTGTAATACTGAGATTGAAAAGATGCAAAGGCCCACGATACGGCATCAGATCTTGCCTTACCTACTTGAAGCATGCTAGTATGGTAAAGTTGTCAGGTTTAAAGATTATCTGGCTAAAAACTGAAGCGGCGATACATAAATACATAGTTTCTTTTTTGGTCCATGATCCGATCATGATTGAATAACTGGACCTGTGCTAAAAATTGTTTTTTTTGAAAACCAAAGTAAAAAGTGGAGAACTGTTACACCTCTGATGCCTAATCAGCCTGAAATAACCAGTATGGTCCAGTTTTAACTGCACTCATTCCATGGTCTTCCCTGAATGGCTCATTTTTGGGGCATTAAAATATAAAACAACACAATGGAAGAAGCCTCATGCAGCACTACCATAGAAACTGGTGCCTTACCATGAAGTACTAAACAGTAAGTCAGAAGGAACCCCAAACACAAGAGAAAACATACTGATGACACTGACACACACACATAAAGATCCAGTCCCTGTTCTACTCTAATTGCCTGGCTCTCTTATAAAGGCCATCCAGGCGTGGCGGCCTCTGGGTCACGACCTCTGCGTCACCATGGTGAAGCCCCACCTCCTTCATATCTCTCTGTGGTGTCTCTGCATATTAAACATATTTATGTCACTGTATGTCTGAAGGAAAGATATAACCAAAGAGGGGGACTTGTCTCAGAGGAAAGTTTGTTATGAAATGAGAACACAGTGACGTAAGATGTATAGTAAACAGTTAAACCAGTAAAAAGTACTAGTAACACTTCATAACACATATCTGCAGACACACTGTGGTGAGGTGGGCAGACAGAGGCTGCCTAACCTTTAAAGTCACACACATTAGGATGTTGTTCCTATAAATCACTAATCTATGCATCCTTATGAAATCCATTCTAGTGAAAGGAGGAATTGCATTCAAATATGTTGTGAATAACAGCAGCGATCACAGCTTTTACAGACCCAGAGGTAAATTAATAAAAAAGTTTTCCGTAAAGAGTATAGAGCCATAAAACATTTCCATCTTTCTAAAAAGTTAAAAAGAAAAGGCAATAAAACACTCATCTATTTGAAACCCTGGCTTCAAATCGAGTTAAAAACAAGCTGTTTACTATGTGCAACACTATGCTATGGGCTGGATGCACCACCAGAAGACAGATAAATAAATAAATAATCGATTCTTTGTGTGTCCATTAGTTGTTGAGAGCTCCATTAGCTCCTCTCCTCTCCCGTTAGCGGTTAATGACAGGCAGTCACAATCACATCAGCTGGACTCCACTTCCTCCACTGGGAATCGTGTTCCTCTCTTTTACAAGCACACAGTACACAATGTCGACAGAAACATACACATTAAAAATACACACATCTGCTTGTGGACAGAAACTTTTAGAGCAGATCATCTGTCAAACTGGCACGGATGCCAAAAAACACTCAACTATTGACTTTTCTTCATGCTCAGCCGCCAAAAATCCACCCAACATCACAACATCACGTCTCCTCTAAATGGGGATATAACCTGTCGTGGTTGTGCACTCCTGCCACTCAAGACTGCCACCATGATTGGTACAAGGGACAAGATAAGGGACAAGTATCCAAACGGAATTTGTGAGCCGGATAAACCTGAACCACATTGTTAAACTTTGAACGTAAAGTGACACCGGTTTAGGTTATTTCGGCATCTATGCTTCATAAATTTAACTGCTAAAGAAGATTGGATGTAGAGTTGCTACAAAGGCAATTAGAATGGCACCAAGCTAGCATATAGTTGCTAGCTAGGCTAAATTTTTTACGGGACTCGAGCGAGCTTAACAACAAAACGCCAAACAATAATAATCTGAAAAGCAATACATTTATGTGAACAAACAAGACACAATACATAATCCCGATCCCCTCAACCACAGCGACGGTGACTGTGTACAACACTGCCTCGTAGGCCTGCAAGGTAGGCTAACGTCAGCTAGCCTGAAAACTGTTTGTAACCAGTTAGCTGGTTTTAGCCTTCCTGCTAACGCCTTAGCGTTAAATCCCTTCGCAACGAAAAAGCACTCAAAAAGAGGAGCAATTACACCGGCGGCAGTTCCTACACCAACTGTAAACGTTAAAAAAGCTAAACGTTAGAGTCGAGTAGTGTGTTTGGAGGAAAGGCGACCCTTTACCTGCAAAGAAGTCCTATCAGAAAATTGATGTTTACAGATCCGTGCTGATAGACCGTGTGTACGCTCCGTGCGTAAAAACGGATAGGCCCGCTGGACGGCGGTTGGCTGGACGCAACGTACCCACACAATACGTCCCTTTGAATTGGATCAATAAAAAAATCTCCTCCAAACGGAATAAGGCCTAAATTGCGGGAGTCGGTCGGTTATGTTTTGTCCCGCATGAGGCCTTGTCAGTGGGCTGAAGCCTGCTGTGGGTTTACATATGGACCCCGATGAGCCCTTTGTTCACGGGAGGACATGAACAATAGCTGTAGGCCCTCCTCCTCCTCTCCCTCTGCAATGCATTTGCTCCTCTCTCCTCTGCCCAGCACCGCCAGCCGCCCTCTCCCACTTCTGCTCCTCCTCCCCCCACTAATGCACAACTGCACATAAAGGTTGTCTGGTAAGCATTTTTCCCTTCCTCCTCCCTGCATCCCATATCCCTTCCTTGTAACTGACACAGATGAGAATTGTCCTAATGCAACTCAGTGGAGATGAGCGTGGAGACAAAGATCATGCTGACTGCAAAGTGGCTGTCATGTTTACCTAATTAGTGAACATAGGCTTGCTGCAATCAGCTTGAGCTGAGGCAGTGACAACCAAGACCCTGGGCCCAAGCAGGATGCAAACGTGATGCACATACATTTGCAGTGGAGCAGTCCCATTGGTCAAAAGTACACCAAGATCTTATAAATTTACACTTAAAGACAGCAGAATAAGTTTGTCAGTTAATTCTGCCTTTCAGTTTGTATGCTGAACTGCCCAAGGTGGACGAGTAAATCCCCTAACATCAGGAATCTCTATACCCTCTTTTCCTCTCTGAGTCTGCGCGCACACACACAGATCCACGCACACACACAAAGCACTAAGCCAAAAGGAGAATCCCACAGGCTTCTAAATCTGCTTAAATCGCCTCAAATAATAATCAGATATTCAGATCACAGCCAGCAGAGATCTCACCCATATGTCCAAAGTTGTGATATAAAAAGAACAAGCAGTATTAGGACAGCAATTTTTCCATATTTATGCAAGCGTCATATCTAACACGCAAACTATTTGATCTACAGCATCTAACCCCAAAGGACAGAAAAGACAGATTATCCCATATCGAGGATGTAAAGTAGTTTCCTTTCACCCACTAAAGAACTTTCCCTTCCTGCTGCACTCTTTAGGTTGTTACAGCCACCAGCACGAACACGGTTCTCATTAATACACCACCCATGCACACTGGGAGTGAAAACAATGTTTCATAAATGATTTATTCATAAATTAAGCCGCTGTTGCGAGCTGCTCAGTAAACAGGTCTTCACAGAGGGAGTGAGACTAAACACTGGTGCTGATCAGTAATATGACATTATTGCAACATTATAATAACATTTATCATCAGCGTCGTTATTATTATTATTATCATCATCATTATTAATATTACATTCATCTTCACCTTTTAACTGCACTATAGATAACACATATAAATGACTGGAAATATATACACCAAAGCGGACATGAGTAGAAATGTGATTTTTTTTTAAGTTTCTTTTTACACATTTTGGTATGCAGAACAATTTAAACTTCAAGCATCAGTTAAACAAGTTATTTCAGTGGGTTATGACTTGCTGCCTTTGTCTGATATTTAAAATCCCATTTGTTGTTCTGATGGTGTAATATTTTATCCTGAACCAGACTTGCACTGGGGTGTATTTGCAGTGGTATGCAGTTTGTGTGCCCGTATACATGTTGCTCCATGATTCTTTATTACATTGTACACATGATATAAATACATGATAGTTTTAATGCAATAATCTAATTCTCAGTTACTTATAAGTCATTTAAATGTGTGCAGTAGATATAAGTAAAGATGCAATTTTTGCACATTTTTTTAAACATTATTCTCACATTTTCATCCAGATTTCTTTTTACTATTATTACTATGTTATATTTTTTAATTCATGCCGGCATTTTGATACACTGAATCTAGGTGTAATACATTTTATTGTATTTTTATTTTTATGCTTTTTTCCATTTATACATTTAAAATACTTGTGTATGTTTTTCAAGTGATGGATCTGTTTGTTGGACATCTATCCCACCGGGATCTGCTGCTCTTATATGCCCAAAATGAAGACAGCAACTCAAATATGAACCTCTTTGTAGACTCTGATGTATGAAATCCAGAGTATGGTGAAGTGCACTGTCTCCCAGAGCCAGGCATGTAGAGAGGATAAGCCTCTATAAGGCCTGTCTCTCACCCGACCAGCAACAAAGATGCCCGGGCTGACTTTATGTATATTGGTTTGACCATGGTAAGCCTGTGACATGAGCTCTTCACAGCTCACGAGGCTGCTGTCAGTCCTTTGGCAGCATCTTTGTGTGTCTAGTACCAGGGGGAGGTGTAGTCTGTTGTAGCTAAGAGTGTCTGTTGTGGGTGACTTATGTGGATTTGCCTATCTTACATTGGCTGGCCCCTGTCACTATGGCAACATGAGCAATCATTGCTGACACAACCAGAGAGAGAGGCTAAGAAACATCCATGGAAATGGACACACAAGGGTTAATCCTGTGTGTGTGTGTCTCCCCAAGCTCACCCATTGAAATGGTACATGACGGGGTTAATCCCCAGTGCATGTGTGTGTGGTGGGGTGTTGGAGAGGAGGTGGGGGTGGGAGGTGTGTCAGGATAAGGCTTGAAGGGCTTACACACACCATCTCCTTTGCTCTCAGGCATAGGGACAGCCTTATCTTCAACCAGCACCCCAACCAGTGAGGCACACGGGTACACTCACACAGATCTGCCCAACCCTCGCTTCGTCAGCTTGCCTCATTTTCCTGCAGTTAAACATTCACACCTAAAGCCATAAAGCCATGTATAATAAGTGCTCAAAGCGGACACACATGGTGTTTTCACTAAGCCTACACTTTAAACCCACAAGTGCAACCTGTTTAAATTGACCTTTGTTAAAGTCAATAAAAAGAGAGTAAGAGACTGAACTTGTACAGCATTTTGGTATAAATATGCTGTACTAGTTCTTGCTTTTAAATAAAAGACAAATCAGAAATTCTTCTTTTCGACCGTTTTATTTGACCTCAGAGGTTTTTGTTACCTCGTCAGCTGTGAGAAAGGCAAAAAGGAAAAGGTCAGCAAGACAGACTTACCTCCTTCAGACTCTAGCTGTTCTGACATCGCCATTTTGTCACCTACAAATGCACTTTCACGGCTACACACTGATCTAACTCAGAGCCTGAGTCTGTGTTTTCATGCCTCTCCCACTCTCTGATATCTTCCATGTCCAGACTGTCAGGCTCAGGGGCACGAGGAGGGGGAAGGAGGATGCCTACAGTCTGTGTGTGTGTGTGTGTGTCTGCCTCGCATGTGCATGTGTGTGCGTGCATGCTATCGTGCACATGTGCAAATGTGTGCAATGTGCCACTTCCACTTACTAGTCCACAGGAAACTCAACTGCACATGCATCTGCCAGAGTTCTGATAAGAACCATTCCCGCCAGCCTCCCTTCAGCACAATCCTAAGCACTGATCTCAGGACAGTTTTGTGTCGGTTTGACTGCAGAAAAAGCCCTGACCGAGCTGATCCCAGCTCAAAGATGAGTTCCAACTGGAGAATGAGTGACATCAGTTAAGTGCTGTTTTTTCCGTTTTTTCCCCAAACAGGAATGAAAACAGAACCACTCCTCTTTTCATAGATAGCATTCACTGCATTTCTTTCCCAAAGCTAAAAGCATGCCTACTGTTTCTCGACTTTTCCCACTTCACAATATTAAATAAGTACTTTAGACACATCAGTGGCACACACTGTCCACACGGAGGCTAGCTACATGTCTCTGGGGCTCGTTTCACTGGTGTCTGCCTGCCAGATTTGATACATTTGGCAGCTCAGGCCTCTTTACTCCTTTATTGGATCAGATGGGGGGGACAGAGATCTCTCTGTCTGATTCAGCTCTGATAAAAGATCCAAAAGACAAGCTGCCACTTTTTGGAGGAATGAGCTCTAACAGTGGCCAGCTTTAGATCAAAGAGACTGTGAGCCAGAAGAGCTGCAGACACTTAACTGACGCAGAACTTCAGCTGTAGTTATTTTAATGGACTCAAGGTTTAGGGTTAAAGCAAAATGTCTTATCTCAACAGAGAAACGTACAACAGAAGAAAGTAGCATTCACATTAATTAGCAGCATGGTGGCTCACAGCAAGAGGATTTCTTTGTGGAGTTCAAATGATCTCCCTCAGCCTGGGAAGGTTTTCTCTAGTTACTTCTGCCACTGAACAGCATCCCATCTGGGCCCAGGACACACTCACAAAAGAGATTCCTAATCTCAAGAGTTGTACTTGGTTATTACATGAGGGCAAAGTACTAGGTTGGACCCCCTTTTCCCTTCAGAACTGCTTCAATTCTTTATGGCACAGATTCAACAAGGTGCTGGAAACATTCCTCTGAGATTTTGGTCCGTATTGATATGATAACACATTTGCTGCACGTCCATAATGTGAATCTTCTGTTGCACCACATCCCAAAAGTGCTCTGTTGGATTTCGATTCTATGACTGTGGAGCACATTAGAGTACAGTGAACTCATTGTTATGATCAAGAAACCACTATAAGATGATTTGACTTTGTGACATGGGATGATATCCTACTGGGAGCAGCGATCAGAAGATGGGTAGACTGTGGTCATAAAGGGATGGAGATGGTAGGCTGTGGCATTTAAACAATGCTCAGCTGCTAGTAAGGGGGACAAAGTGTGCCAAGAAAATATGTCCCACATATTACACCACCAGTAGCAGTCTGAATTGTTGGTAAAAGGCAGGGTGGATCCATGCTTTCATGTTGTTTGTTGAGGCAATGTTTTTCCAATCTTGTATTGTCCAATTTTGGTCAACTTGTCCAAATCAAAGCCTCAGATTTCCTATTCTCATCTGACAGGAATAGGTTTTCTGCTGCTGTAGCTCACCTGCTTCAAAGTTTGGCGTGTTGTGCATTCAGTGATACTCTTTGTCATTCTTTGGTTGTGATAAGCAACTATTTGAGTTACTGTTGCATTCATATCAGCTTGAACCCTTCTGTCCATTCTCCTAATATTTATCAGGGCAGAGAACTGCTGCTCACTGAATGTTTTAATGTTTGGAGGATTTTTTAACATCAGTTCAAGATAATACAAACATCAGGTTCTGCTTCTATATCACCTGGTCAAAGATGTGCACAGGTAGCCTCACTCTAGAATTTTAATCACAAAACAGCTTTACTATATCTTGTTGGGTGTTTTTGTAATCTTTCTTTACATGAACAACCACTGGAATCAAAAGTTAGAAATAACTGTCTAAAGTAATTTTGACTTATCTATTTAAATCACAGGAGACCCCAAAAACAGGGTGTGTGTGTACGTGCGTGTACAGAAAAGCAATATAGGTAATAACAATCAGGGATAGAAGTTGAAACCCCTTACATTTAAGAACCAGTATCAAATGGTCTTATTTATAAGAATTTTATCCCTCCAACCTCATGTAATACTAATACTGCTGAGTTTGTCAGCTAGTCTGTGCAAAACAGTGATATTAAACTAATTTCAGTGGCGCTTAAGTCCCAACTGGGTCTTATTTTTCTCCCTCTGTGTTCAGATTTAGATAATAAAAAAGATATTGTAAAGCTCAAAGCTTGAGTAAGCTTATTTTATCCATTCAGAAAATTATTTTATTTAAAAAAAATGTATAATAGGATTAATATTAATAAATTATTAATTTCTCCCTCTATTAAATCATAGATAATGTTAACGTCCCCTGTCCAAAATAATGAAGCTTAACACAGGGACTATTGATACTTTGTTCGGAAAAATAAATAGTTTTTAAATACTATAAGTAATTTTTTTTTAGTGAGGACTTTTACTTTGAAAGGACTTGACTGCTTTTACTTAAACGATCTGAATCTCTTGCACCCTACAGCTCAACTGTCAGACGGGAAATTGTTATTGATGCGTCTCATTTGCAAGAGAAAACAAAAGTGCGACAATCAAAACAAGCGACACTGAATATAAATGGATCTGCTGTCGCTCAGCAGAGATCCATCACTCATTCATCTGCTTTACAGTCAGGAGAAATCACTGTGGAAAATTCGGACTGACCTACAATCTGCAGCTTGTCCTTTGATAGCAGCGCCCTCTCGTGGCCACAGTGAGCCAGTGTCTTTGTTTTCATGCTGCCCTACAGTTTGTTTTTTTTCTCACTCACTGGGTGAATTCCCTACTCAGGATCTTTTTGGCAGGCAAACACAGACACACTGCAACCTGGGAAGTTCAGCAGCAAGTGCGTCACATGTTATAACAGGCCAAGAGGTGAAGGGATTAAATCAGGAAAAGGCTCAGCTGTGAGGCAGTTTGGCATTGAAATATATTATATGAGTGTGTTACTTTAAGTGTCAAAAGAATCATGCATGTGCTGTAGTAACTTAATGATCTATATTATTATCCATCATCTTCACTGTTGCACTCCCCCCCCCCCAACACCGCCACCCCCTTTTCTCCCTGGCATTTTGCAGGTAGCTTAGATTTAAGTGTGTGTGTGACAGATGTGCACGAGAGTGTGTGTGGCGGTGGCTGGTGTCAGCTGGCAGCTGTGTGAGTGGAGATGACAGTGCCCTGATGCTGCGTTCTCTGTTCTCTGGGAGCCATTTTGTCTGTCTCTGATCTCAGAGTCAGGTCTGCCCCCCCCCACCCCACACACCCTCAGCCAATCACGTCACCGCTCAGCCTTGCAGAAAACATAGAAACACAGTCTGATCTCTCTCTCTCACTCTGTCTCACCCACTCCATCTCCCTCCCTCTCCTACAGTGTTCATCTCCTACTTGCTTCTCTTTTCTTGGCTCTTCTGCACTCTGCCCCCCCATCACCTCTTCTCCCTCCTTTCTCCTGCTTCCTCCTCCTCCTCCTCTTCCTCCCTTAATCCACATCTTTCCTCGGTGTCTGCTCACTCCCTCTCTCTTCCCCTCTGTCACACCCTCCTCCTCCTCTTCAGGCTCTCTTGTTGTGCAACCCGTTTTTAAACAGCTCAGCCTTTGTGCGTTTTTGTCTGTTGCCATTTCAGCCAGAGCTGCAGTCTTTACTCATTTTCCTCCAATCAGGGACACCATGTGACTCTCTGCATGAGAGGGCACAGTCCCTTCCCCCTTCTCTCTCTCTCTCTCTCTCTCTGTCGCTCTCTCTCCTTCTCTTTCCCTTTCCCCGTCTCCCTCCTTACTCCTCCCCACCGCTTCCCCCACTCTAGCCAGCCAGCCAGCCAACATACGCTAGCAATCAGAGGAGTCAAAGAAAAAGAGGGAGTGAGGGGAGGGTGAGAGGGGAAAGAAGGATGAAGGTATATACACAGTGCAGACTGAAACTGTGTGGGAGAGGGGAGACAGGGGAGGTATGGGGGGGAGATGTCACAGAGGTGAGGGGGGCACAGAGTAGTGTGGATTTTACTGTAAGGTCAGTGTAGAATAGTATGAAGTCATCTAATTGATCTCCAAGCAGAAAACACAATAACCATTGAGTAAAGTTATTCCCTCACACACTTCGGCCCACTGTTTATGTCATCCACATGTCAGGACACATGCTGTGTGTGTGCATCCAGACGCACACACACACACACACACACACACACACACACACACACACACACACACACACACACACTCACGTACAAACTGTGAGCCCACACAAGAAGGGGGAGGATCCTTGTGCGTTGAACACGGCTCAGGAATGTAAACAACAGAGAACAAGACGAAAGCAACCGAAAGGCAGAAATTATATAGTTTCACATTTTACATGCTGTTGTATTTAGTCAGCTTTCTCAGAGTCTCTGATCGTGTTTTAATTATATAAAGAGGGTGGCAACTTAAGCGTGTAAATTAACTAGCGTCACTTTAGGGTCAAGCTTTGGGTTCATTTGAAGTTGACTTGAATGAATGGAAGTGATTGTTCCGTTTTAGGAGGCAGTGTTTACATTGGTTTTCAGTTACCTCATGTTGTGTATACATGTGTATCTGTGTGAGTGACTGAAGCTGTATTAATCACACGTATTCTTTAAGGTCACCAGATGTGCATGAGAAAGTAAGATTGCACAGTTGTGTTGTCTTTTTAAAGTTTGGGTTTTGCTAAATATGTGTCGACATCTATGAAGCCAGGAGCTGAAAAGTGAAAGATGTCACCAGACAAGAAGCTACTTTGTCAATAATTTTTTTTTTTAAGTGAGAAAAAAAAAGAAAAATGAGGAGAAAATGAAAAAGAGAATACAAAAGAAAACAGAAAAAAAAAGCCAAAAGCAAAAAGGGGAACACCAGAGAGAACAATATGAGAGCAAAAGTGGAGCGCAGAAGAGTGCAGTCATACGTCTTTTTGGAAATTTCCATGACCACGTTGATTAAGTATGCAATCTGACCACAAGATAGCTAAGGCCCGGTTCTAAACAAATGCTCTCGCCTCTGCTGTGCAGGCTTGTTTAACGGCTGAGGTGGCAGCGTTTGCCTTTGTAACACGGAGTGCTGCGCAGAGATTGAAAACACATGATTGAACACACACACACACACACACAGGCGAAAACTCTGATGCACCATATTCCCTGTACCATTGTGCGCTCCAGACAAATTGTTATCTGGTGCGTCTAGAGAGTTTGCCCTTGCTGATACCAAATCTGTCTGCCAACATGTTTCTATACTATCCAGCTTTCTGATCCGTCATCCTCGGTCGTGTCTCTTCCTATTCATCTGTCTACAAGCTGCAACTGTACAAGCCAAGACGAGCTGACATTGTCTCTCAGTTTGCTTCTCCGAAACTTTCCGCCTTTAAAATAATCTGCAATGCTAAAGAGTTTCCAGACCGCAAAACATGGGACCAGTTAGTGCTCCATCTCTCTAATGACTAAAGTCGAGACTGGCACCAGGGAAATACGATACTCGATGAGTGGTTGGCTAAATTTCTTTATCCACATCCCGGCTGTTTGAGGGTTGACCACTGTGGCCGCTGTGGCCTGGTAGGCAGGAGAAGAGAGGAGGCCACGTCAGGGTTATGCAGCACCCTACACGCACATAAATACACACAGCAGCTCACAACTTTATCACACTTCCTTCCTCCTCTCCTGCTGCTGAGAATTATACAGCAGCAGATTCTGAGAGCATCTATCATGATTATGAATACATTCGCAGCTATAGGATTATATTTCATGTCCTACACATCCTATCAGGAGTGCTACATAAATCGCTGTAACACTTAATAATATATTGCCTGAGGCTGAGCAGTGCAGGGTTTATTTCTAGACCTTTATTTCTCTTGTTCTTTCCACCTCTGCCTGATTAAAGTCAATAAAACCAGAAGAATTATCTGTTTGCTGTCAGGCGTCCCACACCTAAACACAACTGTTTGGGGACTGCGGGGAGTTCCTCAGAAGTCGCACGCCTCTCAATATGGTGGCCTAATATGACGGATATTACTCCCTCCAGGTCGCTCTCCGTGGCGCTGTTCCCAGAAGCCCTGTAGCCGATACTCAACTTCAACCAATTTTAATAAAATGGTGACATACAACAGTCGGACTGCGGGGCTGTTTTGTTATCATGGCGCAAAATGAAAACGGCCTATGAAGCTACGACTGTGGCGATATGACTGACACTTCTTCAACCCCAAAGACAGATATTTAACATGAATGAAGAAGCCTCAGATGTCACAGAAAACAACAGCGAACAGAGAGAGGTGCAAGTAATTGTGTTAGAGTAAGATCAGCGTCTGCCCTTCTCCCACTCGACCGTGCACTTGCTGACCTCGTTTTGTGAACTTAAAGAGAACTTCTAGGTAAAAAGCTCCCTAACAAGGCTATTATACATCCATGCTTTGGTTAAGGAACAAGACTTGAATCTTTAAAAATCACGTCCCACAGATGTAGCAGGGCACTTTCTTCCCCACTTTGATATCAGTGATAAAAACTGCTTCTGTACCTGCAAGAGGAGCATCCCCTCATCTCCCTCTTCACATATCCTAAACAGCATACTCCTGTGTGAGCTACGAAACATCAAGCATTCATTAATAACTCTTCTGTGAAAAGAGGAGCAAAATCAATCATGCAAGCCTTTGATTCATGCCACTGATCTTTGCCCTTTAAATGTCACACTTTGATCCCTTTTTTCCCTCCTCTCTTCTTTTCCACTACCTCCGCTGTCAGATTTCCACTTTGGATGAGAGAGTAACTTATAAAGGACTCTGTTGTTAACCTGGGCCATTAGTCAGAAAGCATCAGCATCATTAGCAACAGCAGAAACAGCAAGAACAACAACTGGTGGAGGAAGAGGAAGAAGTTGCATTAGTGGCGCCACTGCAACAACTTCATGCACAGATGTGCGCGCCGCAAGCAAATATCTTCAGCGTTTCATCTTGAAACTAAAAGAGTACGATGATAAGAAGAATGCATGTTTGCTGCATATGTCCTAGTATTTTCTTTGCACTTCATCAGCCATCGCAGAGGGTGACCTCCCATGAGCCTTTGCAAACAGAGCCCTAGGGCCTCGGGGCACCTCTTTCCCCATCTCTCTGCCCCAGTTGGTCACGCCACAGCAGCCGCTGCACTCACCAACCAAAATACAACAACAACAACCAGAAAAAGTCAGCGGCTGGCAACAGCAGCAGAGGCAGCAGCGGCAGGGCTGTCGTTAAAGACAACCATCACCACGGCAGCTACTTACCGGGACACGCGCAGCCGCCCACGGACATCTTCTCACATGTCTGGTGTGAATCCGATCAGAATGATGGTGGTGGTGGCTCTGTTATCCCTGCTCTCTTCCTCTCCTTTTCTCTCTCCTCGTTCTCACCAGTCACTGCTGCCGCCACTGAGGCTGCTCACATGAGCGTCTGTTATCCCCACGGTTCACACACACAGACACATACACACACATATACACACCGCCAGGGAGCAGAGAGAGAGAGAAGAGGGAGTGAGTGAGTGAGGGAGGGAGGGAGTGAGTGAGTGACGGCGAGGGAGGAAAAGAGAAAAGAGAGAAAGAGGGGAAGAAAAGGTTAAAAAAAAGAGCACACACAAACACACACACACACACACACACAAAGGATCAGATTCTCTCAGTTGTAGCTGTACACTGAATCACACTGCGAGTGTGTGTCCAAGTGTGTAAGTGAGTGCGTGTTGTCGAGTGAGGAGAATACTGCTCCTGCCTCTGCTCTGCCCTCACCCTCATCAGCCCTGCAAATTACAGCTCAGGTGGGAGGAGAGAGGGAGTAAGAGAGAAAGAGAGAGGGAGGGAATGAGCAGCTGAGTGCTAGAGAGAGAGAGAGCGAGAGAGTGTGTGTGTGTGTGCGAATGTGTGTGCGAGCGAGCAAGCGAGTAAGCTAGGGCGAGAGAGAGAGTGGACTGTCAAAGTGACCTGAGAGGCAGATTTGAGAGAATAACAACCATGTGATGTGGGTCCCTTTTTTCCCTCCTTTAAATATGTAGAGACTGTTTTTTCCCCTTTTTTTTTACTGCTGCTGCTACAATGACACACACACACACACACACACACACACACACACACACACACACACGTGAGCACACACACGTAGAGAAGTGAAGCTTTAAATGATCCTCAGGAAATCTGGCTCTGTGTGTGTGTGTGTGTGTGTGTGTGTGTGTGTGTGTGTGTGTGTGTGTGTGTGTGTGTGCACGCTGCAGCTGTCTGAGTGGCTTGTTACCATCCGGACAAGGTCTGCTACGGGCAGGGGGAGGGAAACGGGTGAGGAAAAAGGGAGGAGGATGCAACTAACATGCCTCCTCTCTCTCGCCCTCTCTCTCGCCTCCCTTTCTCACCCATCCGCTCTCTCGCTCCGTTAGTCTTCCTGTCTGCAGTATGTCACACAGTGTTGCTCTCTCGCTTCACTCATCTTCCTGTCTACTCGGCCATTTATCTCTCCTGCCCTTCCCTCCCCCCACGCTGTCTCTCTCTCTCGGTCCTTATTACTCTTTCTTCCATTCTACCTTTCCCTCCCACTGCCTCCATCTCGCCCTAATCTTCCCTCCATCACTATGTCATTTCTCTTTCTCGGTCAGATGCTCAAGTTTGTGTCAGGAGGAGAGAGTAGTTAGGCCCACATTAAAAGCGACATGACACCTGACTGCTTAAGGACACATCAGGTACTATCCTACTCTTATTGCCAAAATAAATAAATAAAAGACAAGACTCTGACAGCGAGTTGTTGCGATTAACAAGTATTTTTTCCTCTCTGCCAAAGAACTATTAAGCTACATCACTGAGCCATGTAGTTATACATGAGCTCTGCAGTTTATCCTGAGTGCACTTCCCTGCTACTCCAAAGTACTCAGTTTGTAACTAAATGCGTATTAATCCACAGCTGACAATAGTTCCCAACAAATGCATGTCTGCTTTTGATCAAAGCCCCAGAACCCAGTAATTTGAGGAAAATCACATTACCTCTTTTTTGTAAGTTTAGATAGATATTATACTTAAATGATTTAACTTGGAACAAATTGGCTTTGTGGCTGAGTGCCACCGACATGGATGGTGGTGGTCTTTTCCTGGCATTTGATATCTTGTAAACTTGTGGTCCCTAACCAGGGTGCTATTTCAATGCTGAAAAGGTGCCAAAAACTCCAGTTCCTTGTATGACCACTTGAGGCTGGCTCCTGAATCAGGTCTGATCCCACAGACTTGCATGTTCAGCCCTTCGGCACAATTAAGTTTGCAGCCTGGCACATAAAATATTATTAGTGGCAGGTCTGCTTTGATGTAGATGCAAACATAGGCCGCTACAGATAATGGAGGTCTGCTACACTTCACCTCAGCTAATCTAAGTCACTGAAATGGACTTCTCAAGTGTGGGTGTTGCCGCCTTTTGGAGCACTTTAAGGCAAATGCAATTATAAGACAAATTAATTGTACTAACAGGATGTCCAAGAAATCTGTGCTCGGGTTTGACATGTGAAGTTCTGTCACTGTATTTATAAGTTACTTACCACTAATTAGCAGTTAGCTGTTTTTATGCAGCTTATTAGTTCATAACTTAAGACTTGCAAGTTGGAAGCTTAGGAGCTTAGAAGCTTATATGCAAATTAACCATTTGCTTCCACACTAAGTCACCCAGCTCTGGTTGCTACTGTAGAATTTAGTTACCCAAATTTATCTTTATTTCCATATTCATAATTTTTTGCAGTTATTTTCTCGTAAAATACTGGTAAAATCTTTCTTGTTCACCTTAGAAATAAAATAAACACCTACTCACCAATCAGCTACACTGCTAAACCAATTATAATATGGTGCTGCAAAAGCAGCTCTGCCCATCAGAATATGTGGAGTTTTCCTGTGATGTCTGACACCTGGCAGCAACTTTGGGTGCTGGGTTGGTCTTGTTCTGGTGCATCCCAAAGATGCTCATTTGGATCGGGATCTGGGCCGGTTTGACGGTCGGATCAAAACATAGGGGCTCTTTATTGTGTCCTTTATTGTGAGGGCAAGGTCTCTGAGTAGAACACTGCATCGTAACAAGACAATCAATGTTGTTCACTTCACCTGTCAGTGCTTTTAATGGTTGTGGCTGAGCAGTATATAAATTGTGCTTATTCAGGGATTTTAGCCATTAGAAAGGTCATGACCCCCACTGACATCCTAAGACTGAATACAACACATTCTGCACATACGCACATTCCTGAGATGTCTAATTATAAACAAGAGCGTGCCGTTTCCCTCCAGAATGACATCACAGAGTTTTTGTTAAATCTGGTTCTCTCTTTACATGCAACACAAGTCTGCGTAGATTGCTTCCCCCACATATTCCTACTTGCCTTTTTTAAGACACTTGCTCTTTGTCCCCCCTCCCTCTCTTCCTCACCCTCTGTCTCATTAGGCAGCATCTCATTTTGAGGAGGAGAGCGTTAAGCCAATCAGAGAGGGGAAGAAAGAGCAGAGGAAGGAGGGAGAAGGAGAGAGGGAAAGACGGCGAGGTTGCAGAAGGAAGAGGGCAGAGATGGAGTGAGTGAGAGAGGTGGTGAGAGAGAATGAGAGAGAGAGACACGAAGGAAAAGAGAGGGAGATGGATGGAGGGAGAGCGGGAAAGAGGGAGGGTGAAAGAATAAATAGCTCTGGCGCACTCGTCCCCCATTACCTCGGGAGGGCACTGTCGCCATGGCAATGTGGCAGAAAAAGGATAGCACAAGCATGATGAGCTTCTACACACGCAATTTTATAAATGAAAACTGTGATTCACACATGTATCTGCCCACATTAACAGTTTCATGGAGACATATTTGACAAGTTCATACTTTCAAATGGGTGTGGGCAGAAAGCACGGCGTCTTAAACTCTACAACAATCATTTATACACAGGCATGCACACGCATTAACAATTTGCCAGTTTGCAGATAGTCAAAGCCTGCATAACAGAGAAATAACCGAGACAAAGGAAGCCGTGGAGGGAGATTACAGCATAAAAGACAGGCAGTCAACACAAAACAAGAAGGTGAAGAAAAGGCACCGGAGAAGAAAATAATAAAGGAGAACAAGAAAGCAGTTTTTTAAATACCTAATCAAGTATCACCGTTGCCTGCTGTGTTGCCTTACAATAGACTTTATTGGATTATGATGCGCATTTCCTTTAACTTGTTTTTTTCTTCTTACCCCCTTTTTTCTCACTAATCTATAAAACACTTCAGTAAACCCAGCATTAACTGATTATTTTGGCTCCACTTGGGGAAAGACAAATACAATATTGACAAATTATCACTTCAATTACTTGTTATAGCTAATGCATCAGCAAGCAGTTGCCAATTTATGCACCCAGAAGATGCAAAGCAGCACTAATGCTCATTTGAAATGTTTTTTTTTGTTTGTGTGTTTGTTTGTTTTTTTTGTCCACCTGATGAATGCTAGCTTAATATTTACTCATTTTTTGCTCCTCCGTGATGCCAGACAGCTCTTGAGGGAAGTTTGTCTACGCGGTCAACATTTTGCTGACTCTGTGTGTGGTGCACAGCAGGTAGCATACAGCAGGTATATCAGGAATTCCCAAGCTGACACCAGAACAGGAACAAAACTGATGAAGTTGCCAGAAATGCTCCTGTGATGGTGATTTTCACAGCCCCACGACTGAAATAACAGGTTGTTAATCTTCATCCCCTCATAAATCCAACATACAGATTTATGGTTTCATACTCTCCCACATCAGCACTATACTTAGGTTTATTTCTGTTTCACTCTCTGGATTTACATAAAAACTTTAGGTTTGTTTAGTGAAGTTCTAAATAATTCTATGCACAATTGGTTTAGACTTGTACTGCTCTGCTTGTATATATGTTGAGTTCTTCCTCAATAAGTCATCTTATTAACTGACCTACTTAACAGGCCCACTTGTACTTGTGCACTCAAAGGCCTTCATACAGCAAGTCTCATTCACCCATTTGTGCAAGCGCTTTTTTTCTATAGAAGTGCTTTTTATCTAGCATTCACACATATTCACACTCTGATGAAAGCAGTATCTTGCCCAAGGATATTTCGGCACGCAGACTGGAGCAGCCAGGAATCGAGCTTAGTTCCTATTAGAAGATAACCTGGACTACCTCCTCAGCTACAGCCACCCCTAAACAAAAAACTAAAATTGCCCGTTCTTTTTCAAATATAGATTAAAGTGTGTGACAGCAACAGTTTCTTATTTGTGTCGACAGTGTCGCATTACTTAAAAAGTATTAAAAATGTTATTGGAATAAGTTTAACAGTAGCTGAAGTCAGTATGCTGCTAACATACTCGTGTAAAGCTGATGCAATGTTTGCCATCTTAGAAAATGCTCTAGTAGATTTTGACTTGTTCTGCTTTACCTCACAGGATATAGCCCATCAAACATTAATATACCAAGTCCTACTGAACCTCTGTCATGTCTCTGCGACCCTCTGTGACCTGGATTAAACACGCCACACGCTTAGGTGCTGCCAGGTTTGACTATAATCAGTATGTGCGCAGCAGCAAAGACAAAAGTTCATTTCCCAGGTCATTAGTCATGCCTGTTAGAAACAAGCCTGTTGCAATACTTTAATAATGTAGGAACCAGCAAATTAGCAGCTACAGAAGCACTGCTGAAAAATTTTGCTCTAGAGAGTAAAACAAATCACCTAAAGTCAGTAGACTGAAGTTAAAAATGGCTTTAGTGCCACTCTCATGCCTTTGTAGCTGCATAGTTATCTGTTAAAGTTGTTTGGAAGGCAAATGTGGTGGTTAATTAGCTCAAGAAATCTTGTGTGCATCCAGCCTGAGGGCAAAGCAGAGAATGAAAGAGGCTGTTCTGAGCGAGCCAGCCGTCTGTAAACTCTTATGTAAGGCAGAAACTGCATCCTGTTTCTCTCAGCTACATTATTGATGTAGGTTTCTGTTACCATGCCGAGTGTGTTTGTATGCATACGTGCACGGAAAGATGTGCACCTGTAAGTCACTATCTCTCGGATACCTCTGGATAGTCTCACCTCTGCTGATCTGCAGAAAGGGTGGTCTCCCCCAGCTGAGGTCTTGTCACTCTCCCTCCTCCCCTTTCCACCTCTCCGCATGCTCTCCTGTTCTTTCTTCACCTCCTTTCGTCTTCTGTATTAATGTAAGTCCCCTTGCACCACCTCCCCCTCCTTCTCTTTCTCTCTCAGGCCTTCATTTCTCACTAACAGATGTTCTCTGAACCATGTGGGAGGGCATTCCTCCACTCTGCTTTGAAAGCAAAGAAAAAAGAAGACTTACTTGAAGCAAAGAAAAAAAAAATCAAACGAGGACGAAAGCAACAGAGCTCCCCAACTCAGCAGTCTCCAAAGTAATGCCTGTGTGTCCTGCTTTTCCCCCATAGAGAAGGTGTCAAGTTAAAGATCAGAGTGCTTTTGCCTTTTTATAACACACTGCTCCCAGTGTTACACAATATTTGAAAGGTCACATAAGAGACACGTAAAACATTGCATGACCGAGCAGCCAAGACGACTGGAAGTCATATAGACAAACACACACACACAGAGAAATGCAGCAAGTGTGAGTTAGAGTGATAAAGGAAAGCTTATACCCGACTCCTTAGACCTCACAGGTTCTTTAAAAATTCAAACATGCCAAAAGAGCACCGTGGGAGTCTTCCTGCAGGTCAAGAGTGAGGAAAAGATGAGAAGTACAGGACAGATGAGGCATGAAAGAAAAGCAGGAGAGCTTTTCTTCCCACCAAGAATGAAAGTGAAGGCTGGCACTTAAAAGAACTTAGTGAGTGAATTTTATATTTTCCTTATTTTTAAGGAATAAGTTTAAAAAAGTATAAAAAATGAAGAAGAAAAAGGATAAAAGTGGGGGCATGTGGTGTGTGGAGAGTGGGTTAAATGTGGGTGTTCGTGATTGTGGGGACATATACTGGCAGGGTGGCTGTGCGCTGGATGCAGCAGTAAGGTGACCCACTTACACAGAACTGCCTCTCCTGACACACACACACACACACACACACAAACACTTGCCTCTGCACACTCCTGAACACACTCACACTGGAGACTGGAGGATGCTTTGGCCCCATTTCAGGCAGTAATGTGTTTCAAGAGTTGTGGAAGATGAGGTGGGAGGTCGTCGGTGTGTGGCAGCTGAAGAGACCTGAAGCAACAGAACAGAAGAAGACAGGGGATTAAACTATATAAAGCAACAAAAAGAGTGGGAAACAGGCGACAAGCTGAGCAGACTGCAAGGTAGACATGACGTACAGTATAGGTACATATCGGGCAGACTTGTAAATGAGCAGGGTATGTGTGGTACCCTGTTAAAAGTGTATATCAGAGAGTACATTTTTCCTCCCTGCTAATCTGGTGCAGCCATTGACTCCACCATGACATTCAGCAGAAAGGTCAGCTCCTTCCTGGTATGCACAAGATAACAGGACAGACACATCCACAGTCCTCCACAGGAAAAAAAAGACAAGATAATACGAGATAGCACAAACAGAAAGGTGAACAACCTTGACATTTATTATGCAAATGCCTATGGCAATTTAAATAGCTTTAACTGTAGGTGGCTGGTATGGAGTTGAGAATGAACTGATTCACAACTTCTGATATCCAATAGAAAACAAAAGAATGAGTGGAACGTAATGGCAGGTGTACAATATCACCATCTAGTGGAGAAAATACATTGCAGCAGTGGAATATTTCCACCTCCATGACCCAAAAATAGGAACATGAGATATTTCTCCCTGAAATATATTTAAATAGCCAGGACCTAAATTATGTCAGTCATATAAAAGTGTAAAATTAATGCTATGAAATTAATCTGTCTGACTTTCATTATGCTGAGTATTCAATTCAGCTGATTTCAGTTTAATTCTGTTTTATTGATTTAGCATCAGATCACCAACTAAAGTAATCTCAAGGTGCTTTTTATTGCAAGTAAAGCTTCTCTTATATCAGAGGGGCAATCAGGTGATCCCCTATGAGCAAGCAGGAACAGACCTCCAGCAGAACCAAGCTCAGGGAGGAGCATCTACATGCAACTTGTGGTTGTTGTTGTTGATTGACAAGAATAAGAGGTGAGAAAAAACAAGAGCACAGAGAGACCACAAACAATAAACACATTGGGGAGTGAAAAGTACATTATGGGAAATCCTCCAGCAGTCTGAGTCTATAGCAGCATAGTTAAAAATGGTTTACAGTCACCAGATTGAGCCCTAAATATAAGCTTTATTAAAAGAAAAAGACAGCTGAAGCCCCATTTTGAAAGTAGTGAGGGTGTCTGTTTCCTGCAGCCAAACTGGGAGCCGGTTCCACGAACAGGAGTCTGATAGCTGAAACCTGCCTCCCACTCTATTTTTGGAAATTCTGGAAATTACAAGCAAGCCTGCAGTCTGGGAGAGAGGTGCTCTATTGGGATAATATATTAGAAGAATTAGCACCACACTCTCAAGGAAATACAGCTTGACAACTTGTGCACAATTTTTAAAAAAGGATCTGATGTGTGCACAACAACTTTGACCTTCAGCTGCATATCTCTCCTCTGGCTTGTACAGAAACGAATAATTAGGCAGTTTATCTTAAAACCACTGGTCTCCTTTACGTAAAATATCCAGTCAGTTATGAAAAGCTCATAGTGTGCTTCGTCGCATAGGTTTTATGAGTTAGTTCAGCACTTGGGTGGGTGGGCGGTTAGCTTCTTCTCACCTGGTGGAGATCTAACATTTACATTTACAAAAGACCTTTGTGTTAAATCCTGCACTTAGTGCTAACCAGGTGAATAAAGTGAATAAAAAAGTGAATAAAGATCTCTATTTTTAAAGCTTATTATTTATTAGGTAATAAGAGTCCAGGTCTCTTTATTTCATTTCCTCTTCCCAGCTTATTCACATGCAATGAGGCAAATGGCTAGCAGAGTCAGACAGATCAGGGAGTTCCTTAATAAACTAAAAATATAATATAGCCACACCTGAACAGAGTCTGAAGCTTCGTGTATTTGCCATCACATGCAGGTGAAGACTCACACAAAATGGGGAGACATTATAACTACTGACGGCCACCCTCATCTGGTTATGGTGCAGACAGAGGCAACAAACAGACAAAACCAAGCAAACTCTTCAGCTCCTGCAGAAATGATTGAGCGATGATTGGCTCAACTTCATAATCAAATAGAAACAAAGTGTAACAGTAAACAGAAAAGGAAACAAGAGGAAAGCACATAGTTGATGTACTGAATATGCAAATGTAATCAACCACAGCTGAAAATACTGATTTGAGCAGTTGTATTTATTACTCAGATGTATAATAACAATTTCTCATATATGACTTAACATGATGTGGAGCTGCACAAGATGAAGAGGAAAGAAACGAAACAAAGCATCAATCACACCGAACTGTATGAGTAACAAGCAATAAATACAATCAATCAAACTCATTTAAAGCTTTCTGTGGCCTCGAGTCCACGTGAAGACTAAACTGGAAAAACTGGACCTCACAAAGGTCCCATTTCAAGTTAAACAAGTTAGTAAAACCGTTGTTAATCTCTAACGGAAAAGTACTGGCAAAGCAAACATTGTGATGTCTGAACATGCGCACAATCAGTTAGCCTGTTTTGTAGATGGGGCAGAAACCAGGAGGTTACAGTCACCATTTCAAGGACTGAGTTTTAATGTAGCTTATTATGGTATCTAACATTTTATGAAGCCGCTGATGCCGAACATTTGCACTGATATTTTTACCACACTCTCAGCAATTATAACACCAGCGATAATAAAGCACTAGAAGATAACTCCCACTTACACCATTAGTGCTCTCTCCATCAAAGCTTCATGCCATAAAACAGATTCAAACAAATGTCAGGCAGCCTGAGCTGTATCTGACTGTTTCTGCCTTTATTTTGCTAAAATGCTACTTTATAAATTATACATATTTGTGTGGCATGTATCCTTCTCTGCACAAAGTGAGATCTTTTCTCCAGAGCCAGCAGGGAGCAAGAAGAGCAGCGAGGCCAGACTATGGAGGCTGTGAGGATGGGTCTTCTTACAGCAGTGGTAGGGTACCTCATGAAATCTTAATGCAAAACCTAGGGAACAAATTAAGAAGAAGAAAGGTATCAGTTAAAGAGCCAGAAATCCTGAATAGTGCTTTCACTTTGCTAGATACTTCACTAGATAGATACTGATGTGGATCAGGTATATTTTATCATTGGAACAGGAAATCACTCCTACCTGGACCATTTTCACTTATATTCATATTAGAATAATTAATTTTAATTTAACATTTCACTTTGAGTGTATTGGTTTTATAACTTGTTTTTTTATAGAGAGTTCACATTTTTTATCGCTTATATCTATATTTGTACATAACATCTGTAACAAGACTCTTCCGCCACAAGGTGTCTCTTTGAGCAATAACTAATGAATGAAAATTTTAAACCTGTAACAAGAATCAACTTTTAATAAGTTAATTTTTTACTTATTTGTTTGAATTGATTATAATTTGGGTGGAATGAAAGCAGTCCAGAAACATTTAAGTGCTTCTGAATACGATCCTGTAAAAAGAAAAGAAAAACGATTCCTTTAATAAGCTGCCTTTTATTTTACCTTTCATTGTCAAAACCCGCTTCCTTTATTTGTCCCTAATTCGTCTCGCTTTGTGGGTCACTAAAACTATTTTTTAAGCTAAAACTAATTAATAATCAATGAGAAACGTGACGAGCAGACAGCTGACCTGGGATCTGATTTCTACTCGCGTCCTCGCTCTGATTAACGTAGTTAAATCCGATCTCAGATCAGTGCTTTTCGCGCGCTTCCAACCGGTGACCACGTGTCTCCCTCCGGCCTGCCAGCGGACCATGTGGAGAGGCAAGATGGCGGCGCGGTGGAGGGGGAAAGACGGGGAAGTAAATGCCGGCAACAGCGACTTTATGGCCAGCAACACCCCCAACGAGGTACCGGTTTCCTCACTTTAGCTCATCGGTCATAAAATAGACCGCATAGTGGCGGGTTTCGGTGCATTAGTCGGGCGTGTATCCCCTGCTCTCGAGGCCACATGCGCGAATAACGACACGTGGCTGAAACGAGCTCGTAGTACTACTCAGGTAGTGATCAGGGAGCGGATCGATCCGCCTGTCATTTGGACGGTTTGGATGCGGGAAATGCTAAATGACAAGCTAGTTAATGAGGCTGTTCGTGTCTAGTTTGATGTTTATTAGTTTGGACGTTTAAACGGAGGGAAGCCGGTGAGTTCCCGCGAAGGTACAAGATGTTCAGATAAGGCATCGCCCTCCGTACGACCCACGCTGCTTTATTTCCCTCAACTATCCCCCAGCTGCTGTCCTTGCTTGACTGCCGGAAGCCTAATTTTAACATATTTCCAGGCACTGAAATGAACCGCTGCCCTGTCAAGCAAATGCTTGGTTAGAGGAGTGCAGGAAATGAGAGCTGCTTCACTTCCCAGAGGTGCTGTACAGATGTTACACCCGCCTCTAGGGCCGTAGCCGGCTTCCTACTCATTCATCACAACTTGATCTTAAAAACTGAGGTTTCACTTTCCTGTTCTTTCCTTTAAGAGAAATCCTTTGCTGTCTGACTGAGTGTCTGCTCCTCTTTGTGTTTAGTTATAGTATATCGATTAAATACCCCACACAGTTCTTGATTTAATAGCATGAGCCACATAATCACATTTAGAGCCTAAAAAAGTTGCAGGGGTCTTTTAAACAGCGGCCACAAAAAATAGGCAAAGTTTGTTAATAACATGAAATACTATTAAAACAAAGATGCGCACTCCTGCTTCCCAGTGAGTTATAAGTGTGCTGTCACAGATTTAAATCTTTAAAAAATAAATAGTATTTTATAGGGTTTCTTAGGTCAAATTATTAGACCCAGTATCCAACGTAACACAGGCACCTTTCCTTTCACCAGCTTCTTGATTGAGTTATTCGTTGTATAGTAATGAGGTGGTGGGTGGGAGTGGTTAAGGATGGCTTCATTTATGTTTAAGCTATCCAAAGACGCAGTTTAGAAAAAAATATTTTGTGAATAATGATGTAAGAAAAAGCTGCTGGTGGACCGTTTTGGTGCTGATGTTAATGCCAGAGGAGGTTTGGTCCTGTGGAGTTACTGAGTCAGCAGAGCAGTGAGACTTTTGTGCCCTGTGCACCTCAGCGATCCGCTCTGTAACTTTACGTGGTCTGACACTACGTGGCTGAGCTAAGTTTCTAAATGCTTCTACTCTGCAGTAATACCATTTACAGTTGATTGTGGAAAATCTAGGAGAGAAGAAATGTCGCAAACTGAGTTGTTAAAGGTTTGCATCCTATTACAGCAGCTCACTCAAATTCATCAAGCTCTTTACAGCAAACTGTTCTTCGCGAATGTTTGTAAATGTTTCACTAGATACTTGATTTTCTGCACCTTTGGCAGAAGGACTGAACACACCTGAAGATTAAGAGATGTGGTCCATTACTATTGTCCATGTGATGCCCTTTTTTTTACTGGCCCACAGTCATTGAGATGTTGATTATGTTAAACCCTGAAATGGACAACATTATGGACAGTCTTAATATTTTAGTCACAACCGCTGTATTCCACAAACTAATAAACAACTTAGCTGCACCACCATTCAGCTGCTCTAATGCTTCAGATAGTGCTGAGTGCAGTAAGCAATCAAACTATCATGTTCTGTAATAACAGCATTTCATTTAGGACGATACGTAAGTCAGTATGGGTTTATGTGTGATAGACAAGTACTCGCTTTTTAAACATGAGTCAAGTATCAGATCTGATCACAGTTTTTTGAACTTTTGTCAGAACTGGGACTTCCTGTTTTTGCTCTGGAGTTAGAGTCATGCTTCCTGATCTTTTGGTCACACCCAGGGAAATGAGTGTTTTGGGGTTTTTGTTTTTTATTAAGCAGGAGGTGTAAATATACTAATGTGTGTGCATGCAAATCAGTATAACATGGACATTGAAGTGTCATGCCTGTGTTTACAGCCAGTCCTGAGCAGGGCAGGTGTGGAAGGCGTGGACATGGACACACAGTCCTGTGTGGATCACTCCATCCTGGCCATCTTGGAAGACTCCACTGTTGCATCGGAGGTCAGAGTCAAAGCAGATTCATCTAAATGATTTCACTCAGTCACACTGGCTGTGTATGTATTTTGATTTGGCGTTCTCGCTTCAGTGCAAGAGCAGAGCTGAGGAAGAAAGCGAGCGCCTGCTGTCCGCCCTGACTGAGATGCTGGATTGTGTGGAGGATGACGGCAGGACTCTGTCTCCTTTCGACACCCTGCCAGACACCAAGTTCCTCAGCCAGGCAGAGTACAGGGACAACACCGTGGTGAGTAGAAACTAGAATGAAGAATTACTTGTATTGTCCACAGTCTGTTCTAGTAATCAGAGAAGAAGTAGGAGAAGCGACTGTTTCATCATGAAGCTAATGATGATCAGCTAATGTGGAAATTTACAAAGCAGGATTAGTGTGTTAGTGAGGTGTCTGTAAATAAAATAAAGATTTTTCTATGTCACAACTTCAGCTCTTTTAGATCACCATGGTAACTTGTGTTTAGGTAGGAAGGAAGTGACATGTTACTCGCAGCAGATGCAGTATGAGATCTTGAGACCCCTCTCTCTCATTTTTAATAGGGATCATCGTTTGCTCAGAGACTTAGACCAAGATCTAAAACACCAACTACAGCATCCACAACTCAGAGTGATGGGGAGAAAGGCGAGGGGGGCAAACTAGAGAAAAGCGGTCTGTCACAGATGTTTAAGCTACAAGGCCAGATGTTTCATCCCAAAAATAAAAAGGCAGATGCCGAAGTCGAGGTTTTTACCTCGACTTCTCTCGTCAGCCTGGTGAAGCTCATGCATCCCTACTGTCTGAAGCTTCGTGTGGAGGAAGGGGATCAGCCGAGGACACATCCCACCATATTCTCCCAGGAAGAGGTGTGGAAGTACGAAAGACCAACTGGAGACAGTGATGAAGAGATAAATGTAGTATCTGATGACGAGGCGCCTGTAAGAGAGACCAAGATACGAGATGAGGTAGATGAAAGAAGAGATAGCGGGCAAGTCCTGAAGAGCGTGCTGTTGAATGGAAACTCCAGATCACCCCCATCCAAAGGGAAGAAAAGAGTGAGCTTTGGCCCCGTTCGAGTGGCTTCATTGGATGAATCGGAAAATGGATTAAATGAGAGCGATCCCACAAATTGCCATACTAGTGAAAGTGAGTCACTTCCACTGAACAGCACAAACACACTTGAAAATCCAGCAATTGAAGCCTCAGCAACGTCCTCGGAGGTAAATTATAACAAAACTGAGGACCAGCAGCCTAAAGCTCAGACAAAGGCCAGATCACTCAGCCTCCAACAGTACAGACAGCTGCGCCAGAAGAGACAACCCCTGGTAGAGAAACAGGGGAACTACACTACCAAGTGGCCCTCTGTTCCTGAGCCCCCTAAGGAGCTGACCCCCATCCTCTGTTTGCAGAAACAAAACGGCTGCAAACCTAAGATGCCGCATCACTACCCAGACCCCCGTAAACCTGATTTCAAGTCATCCCATCTTGCCTCTTCACCACGCAAGCTTCACTCCTCAGAAGCCAAATCTTCCACTTATGTAAATCACAGCAGACTAAATCACCAAAGGACTGAATCCAAAGTCCTCTCGCCTGCCAGTCCACTGCCGGACATTCTTCATGAAAGCCAGAAAAGTCCAGTGAAGAAGCCAACAATACTTAGTAGTGACCCCCCAAATCCTGTCCTCCTTTCCCTGCCAGTTCTTCAGGCAGCATCACCATCCACTTCCAACTCTTCATCAGCACCTAAAGTGGAGTTTCTGTCCAGGGATTCAAGCCTGCAGAGCAACAGACAGCCTCAAGAACTCCACACTGAATCCTCAGCTGCACCTCTTCAGAGACAGACATGTTCCTCAGAGCTAAATCCCCAGGTGTCACCTCTAATCAAAGATTATAGCCAAGAGAGCATTGCACCACTTCAGGATACGAAGACAGCATTTAGTGAAATAGCAGATGATTCCTATATCTCTCAGGAACAAGAAAACTCACAGGGCATAAAATCACACATTCAAAAATGCAGTCTGAGCCCACCCAAAGGATCCCAGCGCTTACCAGAAACTCCACAGGCACCGAGTCCTGACGCACAGAGACCAGTAAAATGTTCCTCTGTCAGCCCACATTTCAGTCAGCCCCTCACTCACATAGATTCTGGAGCAGTAACCGAGGTCCTAACCCACAGTATGAGTCCTCCCGAGGAACCACCACCTCCTCAATCCAGGTGCAGAGTGCAGGGAGCAACAGCTGACTCAGGTAAACACAAAGGAGTAGTTTCACATTTTAGGAAATATACAGAAGTTGATTGACTGTGAAATAAATGTAGAAGCAGCCAGTTAGCTCGACTTAAAGACTGGAATCTGGGGAAAACATTTTCAAAGGCAAAATATGCCTGATTTAAAACAACAGCTATTTTTTATGTTTTGTGCCAGGAAGCATACTTTCTCTTTTTTTTGCTAGTATATACTATGTTGCGATCACCACGGTGCGGCAGTAGAGCACTTATAAGCTGTTTGCTTTCCACAACAAAAGCAGGAAAGGAACATGTTGCGAACTACCAGGAAAAACTGGTAAAACTTGTGTGGGACGATGACGTGGAGACAGGTGTGCAGACAGGAGACGCATGCAAAGTTAAAGGCTGTCCAAAAAACTCTGCATACTAGAAGATTCAGTCTTCATTTTTACTGTTTTCTCATAGAGCATATTAATAAGAAAGCCCAAGGATTTTGAGCTTACATGGTGTTGTTATTATTTTGAGTTAAATGTGATGATGATAGGAGTGTGAGAGAACTAAAGGCGAGCATCTTCCAAAGCGATCTTTTCACGTTTGTTCTTTCTTTCATCAGGAATTGAAGCGACTGATCTGACCAGCTTGTTGGAGCAGTTTGAGGAAACACAAGGTGAATTTTGTCAGATTACTAGCAGCGGTGTACTATGGAGGCTCACGTCCTGCGATACATAACCTCTTTTTATTTTTCCTCCTCCAGCTAAAGAAGAGAGAGTTTGTGAGAACGAGCCCGCGCTTCTCCGTGCTGCTTCATTAACGGCGATGTCCTCTGTGGGACCACTTGAATCTTTAAGCACTGCAGAAAGTCAGAAACTCCAAGTGTTGGAGGCTGTGGATATCCCTGAGCCCCTCAGCACTGAAATCATTCTGAGCACTAAGCAGCCTGCAAGACGGAAAAATCCTCCATCCAAGGCTATTCAGATAATTGACCCCCGTCCTCTGCCGTCCAGGAAGACTCACACAACTCAGTCAGAGTCAGCTGCAGCTCTTGCTTCTTCCCACATATTTGTGCACGTATCTGCCGATCACGATTACTGCGGCTCTGTAGATCATTCTCCTGTAAATGCTTCTCAGCGTAGCAGAGCTAAGCCCCGTTTACTCAAGGATGCTTCTCAAACCACAAATGAGCACCATGTGATGACCCAGGGCTCGCAAGCTGCAGGTGAAGAGAAGAACCAGATTACAACTGTTAAAACACAGTCAGTGCTGCAGCATCAGTTCAATCAGCCCAGGGCCAGATCAGAGACCACAGACAGAGCTCTGCAGTTTGCAGACTGTGCTGCCAAAGAAGATCGTGGGAGGAGTGAAGACAAGACCGCTCCATGCACCTTCCCGACACCTCCACCCAGCCCTCCTGTCAGAGGCAGAGAGAAGAGGAGATACAGGAGAAGATCACCACGGTCCGATTCAAGCTCCAGCTCCCGGTCCTCCTCTTCTTCTTCCTCATCCAGCTCTTCATCTCGCTCTCCAAAAAGATTAAGGTACTCATCTTCTATCATTCACGTTCAGCCTGAGCTTTTGCCTTTTGTGGCTACAATATGTCTATCTTGCAGGCTCCATCGCAAGCGTTCAGAAAGCAGCTCGTGTTCATCGTCCCCCTCTTGCTCCATGTCCCGATCCCCTCCTCGGCGGTACAGGTCAGGGTGCTGTACACCAAGATACAGCAGATCACGGTCCAGATCTTGGTCCCGGTCCACATCCCGGTCTCGGTCGCCATCTCCACAAATATGCTGTAAGCGGTGGAGAGACTTTTGCAGGTCAGTGAATATTGTTGATGAGCTGTAACCATCCAGTTCAGATACAGTGCAATTGTTGCTAACTGCTAGAGAACTAGTGCGAACTTTTGACATAAAGAACAATCGCACTGACTTGTCGTTGCCCCTGATTTTATGCGATAACTGACACATTCAGTGGGAGCAAAATCTCACTCTCCATTTTCTTCGTCCGTGCAGCAGCAGCAGAGAGTCCAGGAAGCTCAGGAGAGAGCATGAGATAAGGATTCAGAAACTGAAAGCCATAGTGAGTAAAACTCATCTGACGTACTGATATTTTTTTTTGCTTTTCCAGTGGGCGGTAACTATATCGCATTTAATTCTTTCACACAGGACGAGCGCCGGGTGGTGTACGTCGGCCGCATCCGCAGGTCCATGACTCACGATGAACTGAGAGAACGCTTCTCTCAGTTTGGAGAGGTGGAGTGTGTGTCACTTCACTTCAGAGATAGGGGGTAAGCATGCACCATTACAGTTTAACACGTTTTTTATTGGCTTTACAGTGAAATGGGTCACCATTAAACTCAACATCTTTGGTTCCCACAGTGACCACTATGCCTTCGTTACTTTCTACAACATGGAAGATGCTTTCGCAGCCATCGATAATGGTGGGAAACTACGGCAACCTGATGAGCTGCCCTTTGACATCTGCTTTGGTGGAAGACGGCAGTTTTGTAATACAAACTACACGGATCTTGGTAGGTCTAACACCAACAGCCAAGACAAACACTACACTATAGTGAAAGGAGAGAGTTACCGGACAAATCGATAAAAAACAAAAAATTTATCTGGAAAAGACTAAAAAAAATTGCCCTAAAAACTACTGTGTTATGAAACGGCAGGTGAACCTACACATGCTGTATCCTTCAATTTGTTATGACTGTACAGACAGTATACTGTGTATTCTGCACAGTATAAGAGCACCAGCAGCACATGCAGGCTTCAAGCTAAGGTCTACAAATATAATAAGAACAACTACTCATCTGTGGCGTCCGCAAGGGAATAAAAGCCCGGCCTTATAATAGCTGTGTGAGAATGGACAGGCTGAAACACGCTTGGTTTATTCTACCAGAATAAAGGAAAAAAAGAAGTTGAATGAAATCATATTAAATGTAGCCAGACAACCAAAAAAAATAATTGAAGTTGTAGAGATGTGACATTGTGACTAAATCCAACAGATTAAAATTGAAAGTTGCTCTCAGGCATTTAAAAAAAAGAAAGAAACCACAGTACTCGTTCAGACATGAGGCTGAGATGTTCAGCACAGGAAAAAGGGGGTTTATACCCAACACAGTCAACTGTTGTTTATGCTCTTTAATTGCAGAGCCAAAGATGCCACCCCAGAGGTGTCCCAACCTGTACAGTGTGGGTCATCTCTTTGGGTTGGGAATTAAAATTGGTGTCATATATGATAATTGTGCACATTTAATCTGTTTCATTACAAACAGAAACCAACTGCTAAAACACCTCATGACTTCCCAGCAGGACTAGCATGTTCGATTCGAGTCTATCATGACAGTCCACTCACTTCTGTGAGAATAGAGCACTCCAACAGCACCGCTGTGTACAGCTGAAAACCTTAATCAGAAAGATGAATGATGATGATGGTGTAACTAGTGTAAGTTATAAATTGATTAGGTGAGTGATTTTCTAACTTTTTGTGCCCGAGGCACCTCGTAAAGGTGAAGGTGCATCTGTATCTGAATCCACACAGGTCCAGTAAACGGGCTTGTTGCTCTTTTTAAGCAGCTCTAGTATTTCTTAGAAGGGCTGTTTGGTTTAAAATAAACATTCCAGGCTTCAGGGAGGAGAGCCACCCAGCAACTAATCCCTATTGACTTTTGTAGAGCACCGGCGCTCTGGGCCCAGGTGCTGCTGATTGAAAATAAGGCACACATCCTCTCCAGTGCTCATAGAAAAGAATGGCCACACAGACAGGCTGAGAGGGAAGGAGGGCAGAGTGGGTTATCACGCAGCCTCCGCAGACAGATGAAGCACTTGGATTAAGGGCCAGTGTCACTGCTGGTCAAGAGTTACAGTGCAACAGTGTTATCATAAACTGAAATTTTGAAGCTTCACAAAAGCTGTATTTGCTACAGTGCTCTCACACTATATTGTAATACACATCGCGGACACCCTCATCACCTTGTTGAACACAGCAGTGAACATGTGCACATCCCTCTCTTTCTCAGATGCAAACAGAGACGCAGAAGCGTCTCCTTCCAGGACCAAGTTTGAGGACCTCGACTTTGATTCGTTGCTGAAGCAGGCTCAGAGAGGATTAAAGACGTAGCAGAGCCGAGAGGACGAACGGCAGCACAAGCCTGGAAGAAAAGATGGAAGCGTTTGCTTTGGGGGGGTTTTTCCACAAACCTCAGAGCATTGTGCTTATACTGGCATGGGAAAAATTTGTTATAAGTTTTCATGTTTTGCTAAACTATATTGTAAATGCATGAAGGTTTTTATGTGTACAGTTTATATGTACAAACATGTAGCACTTGTATGCATGCAGTTACTCGTGTGCAAAGTTGACATGTAGCACTTGATGTGAGACAAGGTTTTTATGGCATTCCAGAGCACTGAGAAAAGTTTGTATAGGGAAAAAAGGCAATTTATTGTTTTTCTGTTTACTTGGGTTAATTTGAGTGATTAGATATTTTCATGTAGATATTTACCTCTGACAAGGAGCTTTTGTTATTGTGTTGATTTGTGTGTTTCTTTGCTGTTCCGGACTGATTTAAATGAACGTTTTTGAGGGCTTGGACTAATGTAGAAGGGGTTCACTTTTCCAGTAGGTCCACATTTGGATCTGTTCTAGTAGTTTATTAGACATTTAGGATTATATCTTCACAAACATATACCAAACTTAAACAAGAAAAATTTGGTGACATCATATTGATGTTGAACCAGATCCAGATAATTGTGGCAGACAGTGGTTTGCTCCACTGCTTTACTTTCCATTGGTGAGCTTGAAATAAAGGGTGTGATATATTGCTCTTTACATAGAATAAACAATGTTTATGGCTGTAACCACACTGCATTACCTCAGTTTCATCTTGTGCATTAATCTGGCTGCTATGTTTTTCAGGGGGGTCTCCTTAATTGTTGGTTGACAATTAAAATCATAACCTGTTGAATTTTCAAGTGATTGTCATCAAGTGTGAAATTTATTTCTGATAAAAATAATTTCCCGTGGGCCCACACAAGTGATTCTTTTGGTCTATGCAGTGACCCCATTTTAAAAAAGTCCTTAAAAAACCTCTGATTCAAACCTGTGATTCTGGACTGCAGTTACTGATAGTGACTGCACCTCTAGTTAAATTGCTGGCATATTAAAAAAAAAATCTACATTTAGAATCACTAGAAAGCACCAATTATCTGTGGAGACTTGATATATTGAGATTTTGAGCTCCCGAAGGTGTTTTTACTGTTATAGACTGTTCACATATCTTAACATCATCACAGTACTTAGGATTAGACTTAGTTTCCGACGCCACAAAATCCTCTCCTGGCTTCAAAAAACTAGGGCCAGCAATTTTGTGGACAAAAGTAAAATTAGCCTGATGATGCATTCGCAAAACCACACACTCAGGAGAGGGAGTGGGAGTTCTTTGGGCGATCTCCTAAGAGTTTGCTGATTTATATGCAAAGATCTAGACAGTTTATTTCAGTAATTAACTACCAAGAAGAACTGCAATTTGTGCCTCAGAAAAGATAAGGGAGTGTGATATAAGGCCATTGGATCCATCCTGCCATTGATACGAGACTTGCTGCTTTCATGCCAAATTCTGACGCTACCATCTGAAGGTTACAGCAGAAAGTGAGACTCATCAGATCAGGTAACATTTTCTCAGTCTTCCATTTTCCCATTTTTGTGTTTCCCTACAAACTGTAGCTTCGGTTTCCTGTTCTTTGAGTTGACAGGAGTGGCACTGCCGTGGTCTTCTGCTGCTGTAGCCCACCTAAGTTCAACAGGTTGTCTGTTCACAGATGCTCTTCTGCATACCTTGGTTGTAACAAATGGTTATTTTTGGCCATCCTCCGCTGACTTTTCCATCAACAAGGCATTTTCACCAAGAGAGCATCCCTCTAAACCCTCCAGGCGTTTGTGCGGGAAAATTACCAGCACTTCTGGCACAACCAGCCATGTTTGAACTGTTGCTCAGTCTGAACTTCAGAGGGTTGCCTTGATCGTGTCTAGAGGCCTAAATGCATTGATTTTCTGCAGTGTGATTGGCTATTTACATAAACTGCTGTGGAATACTACAAATTTTGGTATCAATCTGATACCAAGTAAATACAGGGCCAGTACTACCAATAGCGGTACCGATACAGATACTTTTAATCTATAAACGCAGCTTATCAATGTGCCAGCATTGTGTCATGATTTATGGGATCACTAATGTGCAAATTCTGAACACATATTAAGGGTAGGTGATTTTTACTATCCACAATAATTATTGATTAATACAAAAACCACACCTTTCACTCTTTCCGCTTTACCTGGAATATAAATGTGCCTTTCTCTAAATCACTTTGGGTCAATCTGTAAATGTCTTATAGGCTGTAAATAAAATAGATGTGACAATCAACACAGAAAGTTTCAGACGTTGTTCAGATCTTGAGTTAGATGTTTTTCATTTAAAAAAAAGAAGAAGAAGAAGAAGAAGAAGAGTAAAACCGTTTATTTAAAACTCTTTAGTGGGCTACATGCTGAACTTCAAAGATAAAAACAAAATATCGATCCTGTCACGTTAGACACCAAGACCAGCTTTGGTATAGATGCTTGGATCGATTCACCCACCTTTACAAGCAGCTGCTGGACAGGTGTACTTAATAAGGTTGCTTGTTACATATTTCTATAATTAAGAAGACTAAATCTAATAAAACCTAAGCTATAAAATAAAAAAATTTAAAGAATAAAAACTAAAACGAAGCAAAAAAAAAAACCCTCTCGAAACTAACTTAACAAACTACCGGGTATGTTGAAATTAAAACTGTAAAAGTTAGTAGAAGATACTGAACTCCTGTGGCATCCTGCGTGGTTTTTTTTTTGGTGTGTTGTCCCTTTAAGTTGTGGGCACACTGTCCCTTTAAGACGTCCACCCGGTAGTCAGACACATGCGTCTGAATATGAGCTGAACTTCAGTTATCCGCACCAAACAATAGCTGCGATTCTGTTTCGACCATTTACAGGTTTGGACATTTATTGGCGTTAGCGCGATGTTGCGCAATGCTGCAGGTGTTTAACCCGACTGTTACTGCGCAGGCGTGAGAATAAGGTGCAATAAATGCGAATCAATTCAAAGGTTGGCGTGCAGAAGCATGACTGTCAGTATCGCCGTGTCACAGCTGGGGCTGCAGACTGAGCACTGTTAAAGTCAAAAAGCAGGAAGAGACTGAATATTACAGGAAAACATGTCGAAACCGGACAGTACCAAGCGACAGCCTGTCACCGGGACTGGGCGCTTCATCAGCGGCGTAGTAGAAGGTGAGCAGACCCGGAATCAGGGGCCCAAACACCGCGGCTCCGCTAGATTACAGGTTCTTGAATGCTTCCAGCTACCCGCTTTAAAATGCATCTGATTAATCAATCATGCATTGATCACTTTTGGTAAGATGACGCGTTTTGAAGTGTAAGTCGACCTTTGCTTGTTACAGGCTTTTATGGGCGGCCGTGGACTATGGAGCAAAGAACAGAACTGTTTAAGAGGTATGTGGTCTTAGGCACCAAGCGAAGAACTGGAAATGATGAACACACTTCCTGAAAGTAATAACAGCAGCTGCTGATTTTGACATATGTAATATAGCTGTATTCATATTCATGTATTTATTTATTTTTTAAATATCCAAAAGTAGTTGCGCTGAATCATTTGCATGAATGAAATGACATGCAGGTGATTTGCATTGCTTTTGTCACAGTTTCTCTTACACTGGCAATTTCGTTTGTTATTTTCTGTTATTACTAGAAGCTTTTATTGTGATCAGGATGCGCACCAACATTTAGAAATGTTGCACTGAGAATTTCTAACCTCTGGCATAATATTTTGGTTTTGCAGGGAACAGAAGTGGGGTTTGAACACATACCTGTACGCCCCCAAGGATGATTACAAACACAGGATGTACTGGAGAGACTTGTACGCTGCTGAGGAGGCGGGTGAGTCTCACCGTATCACATTCATAATTCAAAACCACAAAAATCTTTCTGGTCTTGGAAGCAGATGAAATTCAGTTGCACCTGTCTTTAATTTTAAAAGTAACACTGACTAATTCCCTGATCTATTAGCAGAGCAGTTGTGCCTCCATGCATAGTCCGCTACCTTAACAAATGCTCATTTAAATAAAAAATCTGTACTATATTTCCTCCTCAGACAACTTACTAATTTGCAACGTCCAGTTAACTGCAATGGAACTGAAACTATGTGTTTAAATTTACGTGTGCATATCTGAGTCCTCATTCAATAGTCGTGCAAAACTGGTTATAAATTGAGCCCCAAACAATAAAAGTAAATTAAAACACATAAAATAATAAAAGTTTGGTCATTTTGCAGTTGTCAGCTCTTCCGAACTCATCCCCTTACGACTCATTGTTATCTCCTCAGACGTGTTTAAAGTGTCTTTGGGTCGACTGTCTGGATGTTATCAAAAACATTACAATCTGAAGTGCAGTGAAGACGATTTGATGTTTAACCTTTTTCAAATTATCATGTTTTTGATGACCCCTCATCAAGTCAGTGGACTTCAGACCCACCTGTATATGCTCGTAAAGTTTCCCCGCAGACACAAAAGCAGCTAAATCTAAGGTTAAACCATGTCACTTTAACTCTTTGTTTTAAATCTGTTCATTGATGGGAAGTAAAGGGATCATTAACAGAATTTGTGAACTGCATCATCAAATAGCATTTCTTCTTTGTCCCTTTTCTTTTCATAGAACAACTAACGAGCCTGATATCAGCAGCGAAACAGCACGACGTCGAGTTCGTCTATGCAATCTCACCCGGTCTGGACATTACTTTCTCCAACCCTAAAGAAGTAGCTGCCCTGAAGAGGAAACTAGATCAGGTAGGACTTTGGAAGCAGAGGTGATGGGTGCAGCAGGAAAAAATATAATATAATTTATAATTGGTTGTATCTCACTTTGTGGCTCTCCGAGGGTTTGGACAGCGCATCGCTTAGCAGTAAAATGAATGCATTTAAAGTGGGGTAGTAAAATTATACAGAGGCTGGTGTAATTCTAGGTGGAATAGCCTTTTTTATGTCTTTGGCTGTAAGCAAAGCGATGCTAACTTTCACTTGACCCTGTTCACTGACAGAAATTACATTTGTTCCTTAGGTCAAGGAGTTTGGCTGCAGGTCTTTCTCTTTACTCTTTGACGACATCGAGACTGAGATGTGTCCAGCTGACAAGCAGGCTTTCAGCTCCTTCGCCCACGCTCAAGTGGCCATCACTAACGAGGTGTACATGCACTTAGGAGAGCCCGAAGTCTTTCTCTTCTGTCCTACAGGTCAGACAGCAAAACAGTCCAGTCCAGTTACAGTCCAGTTAAACAGGGAGCGTTGTGGTAGAAAATAATACACATTATTCTAACAGTTTCTTAATGATTCACTCTTTATCTTCAGATTACTGTGCTGTCTTCTGTACGCCCAGTGTAACCCAGTCCTCGTACCTGAACACTGTGGGAGAGAAGCTCCTGCCTGGCATTGACGTACTGTGGACTGGTAAGATTACACTCAGCCGGAGCCTGAACCTGTTTCCATGATCTTGAATTTCCCCAAGGTTAATTATTCATTTGTTTTTACTTTTTTTTTTTTTTCATTTATTTAGGTCCAAAAGTAGTATCCCACAAAATCTCAGTTGAATCCATAGAGGAGGTATCCTCAGTCCTGAAGAGGGCACCAGTCATCTGGGACAACATTCATGCCAATGATTATGATCCCCAAAGGCTTTTCCTTGGACCCTATAAGGTTATTTTTTTCTCTTCTTTATTTTAACAGTGTTAGATTGTGTGTATGTACCAGTATGACTCCGGTGTCTATATATTATTGTTTTTTTCAAAAAGGATAGACCCACTGATCTGATCCCAAAACTGAAAGGAGTGCTCACAAATCCCAATTGTGAGTTTTACCCAAACTTCGTGGCCGTTCACACTCTGGCGACATGGTGTAAAGCACCTGCCGAAGGAACACCGAGGGATGTGGAGATGGGTGAGTTTCTGTTAGTCATGATTTAACAAATGCATTTTTTTTTTCTTTTGTAGAAGGTAAAACATTACAGGACTACCCTCAAGTGCATTCAGCGACTGTGTAGAAAGTAATTTGCAATCATAATATAGTGAACCCAACCTGCTCCTGATGCTTTCAGGAGTGCTCAAAGCCAACAGTCTGGCCTTTCTCCTCTGGCATCAACAAGGTTTTTTCTTTTCCTTTTTTCCGCAAAGAGTACTTCAGCCTGCCTGACACCAACAACCACGCCATGACAGTCAGACATCATATTTAAAAATAAAAACATGCACTTTTTGGAATATTTTGAATAGTATTTTTTGCTTCATAAGGCCCACCCCGCCTGAATCACTGTTGTCTGTGGAAGCAACATCAACATCTATTTATGGTGCAGATTTATTTTTCCAGTTTTGACAGGAAATGCTGTCAGTGTTGTCGTTGTGTTTGCTGGAATCCACTCCATGCTGTCTGTGAGGTCACGGAGCTTAAACATTGTCTCACTTTCTCTGACCTTCACCTCCAGGTGATGAAGAGCAGGATCCTTGCTACAGCCCACAGAAAGCCCTGAATCTGGCCCTCACTGACTGGCTGGAGGAGTTCATGAGCACAGATCAACCAGGAGGTAGAGTCTTATTAAATATGGTTTAATGATATTAAAAGACATGAATGGGTGGTTGTCACTTTAATACACGGTATGTCTGTGCTTCCAGGCCCTTGTCATCCTCGCCTGAAGAAAGAGTCATCAGAAGAGGAGCCCATGCAGACTGACATGGGTGAGAGCCCCTACATTCCTGGTCCCGGGGAGAACCCATTGTACACAGCTGAGCCTCTGACCCTGGATGACCTGAAGCTGCTGTCAGACCTCTTCTACCTGCCCTACGAACACGGTACCACAGCCAGGACCATGCTGCAGGAGCTGGACTGGCTCAAAAACCAAAGTCAGGCAGCAGCTGCAGAGACAGACAAGGTAGTATTTATATTTATATGCAAACGCAGATCATTTTTCTACATGTTGTCCTCCTACAGCTGTTTTCTGTTTTTTCAGACAGCAGAGTGGTGCTCAAGAGCCCAGCAGTTCGATAACATGTGTGAGGCAGTGGTGCAGATGTTCAACCGCCTGTCAAATGCCCCGAACCGCAGCATCCTGTACGATCTGTACAACTACATCTGTGACATCAAGAGTGGGGTCGGTCTGGCTCGAGCCTACGTGAAAACACTAGGTGAGAAAACGAATATATTCCACTCATATTGCAAACCAACACTGAAAGACTGCTCTATAGATGAAGACGTTGCGGACCCCTTTGTAGCAAAATATCCATATCACAATACGGACAAAATAACACTTGATAAACAACAATAAACTCAAATTTACATCTATATAAACAGATATTTCTTGAATTCTTTGAAGAATTCTGAAACTAAGAAATGCTGGAGCATCTCATTCAGTTTGTGTGATTTTCTGCTCCCACTGTTACCTGTAATAAGAGATGAGCTTGTAAGCATTTTTTTTTCCAAACAAAAACTGCAGCAGCCATGAAAATCAGCAGGGAACTGCATTTAGATTATCAGCTCGATGATTAATCCTTCTATCTTTTTAAGAGAAGTGATTATGCTTTGGTTAAATGAGGCGTGAAAGTGTGAACTGAAGCTGCTTACTGTAGCTTTTAATATTTTGTTGTGTGTTGCCTTCCACAGGAGGCCACAGCCAACCCTCAGCCCAGTTATTGAACGATGATCCTGAACCTTGGGGCTTCAGAGGAGGCCTGTCTGGAGAATTCCAGGTAAACTAAGCAGTGCAGTGAGTTGTTATATAAAATCACAGCAGTGATAATAGTCAGTAACAAGGCAAGGTCTCCAGCTGATGTTTTGTGCTCCATATTTTATTTTTGCACTCCACTAGAGTAGCTTTGCATTATTCACAGTTCAAAATAATGCATCTTTATCTTATACTGAGCCTTGGTGCAGCTCCTTGGTTCTTCTACTGTCTCAAACAAGCTGCTTTATATCCGCTCCCTTCAAGCCAGCTTTCATTTGATTGGCTGCCCTTCATAAAGGTGGGCGGGGCCTCCAGTGCTGTGTGCCTTGACATCATCAAGGTCCAAGAGTTTAAAAAAAAAAAAAAAAAAATGTCCGTGAAAACAAAAGCAATCTGATGTCTGAGCTTCTGGCTACAGTGATTATGTGCACAAACGTTTATTTTATTGTTTTCATGTTTAACGTTACCATCCATCTGTAGTGCATACTATATAAGCACCACCTTGTGATGCTAGATCCACCTGATTTTTAAACTTTGGGTTTCTGGTGTCTGTTTTCTTCCGCACCAACAGAGGATGCTGCCAGGACATGGAAACAGAGACCTGTTCAGACATCCTCCCATGACAGCAGTTTACTGCATACGACCCTACTGCCCTGAGGACAAGGTGAAGATGCTGATCATCAGTGGTTTAGTTTTCTCTCGATTAAAATTCAGGAGTGATGTTATGGAGTATTTCTTTTTCTTTCTAGCCAGAGGTAGAGAGGATTTTTAGGGAGATGCAGAAAGCAGGAGAAGGCAACTCTGCTCTGATGGCTCAGTCTCCACTTATCAGTGACAGGTAAGAGTTAGCTACTCTGTTAGTGATGTGACCTCACTAACCACTTTCCTCATGTTGATTTTTGGAAACTGTGGTCCTCGTTATTAAAAGTCCACGTGATTCACAAGTTGCACAAGCAGGAAGCATGCATCACTCCTCGAGTTCTCAGGAAAAACCGCCCCTCACTTTGAACGTCTATTTTCAAAACACCAAGATAGTAACAAGTGATGTCACGATGGCTACAGCAATCTTTTATATACAGCGGGTATATTGTTAAAACGCATTTTAAATTACTTGGGATGATAAACCTTTTTTCTTCTGTGAATGTGATCTTCCTCTTCATCTTATTTTTTTCCCCTGGGGCATTGCAGCCTGTCAGCAGGTGAAATCTCTCCTTCCCCTCTCTGTGGTCTTATCCTGGAGGATGACCTCGGGCTGTGTGGTTATGCACTGGCCCTCACTGATGCCAAACCAGCTGCAGCCAAGATCCAGGTGATTCAAAGCAAGATGTGAAAATTTTTCTAGAATGCAGTATAACCATAAATGCTGTCACTTGACTGTATTCTATTTCCAAACTCCAGAGGGCAGTAAGTGGTTCAGTGTTTGAAGAGTTCCCCTCAGTGATTGCTCTGGAAATGCTCCCTCGGGTCACTGATCCTTCTCCAGCCAAGCGCATGATTGGTCAGCTGTTGTCCTCCATCAGGAGCAGTGGTAGGTCGAGATTTCACACTGTGAACTTGATCATTCTGGATGAAGCTCATCTAACTGCACATGTTGAGGTTTATGAGGCAGAAAATTAACCACATGGGGGAGCTGTTCCATTTAGAGCAATATCATTCTATATCTATAGATGTTTATAATATAAGCTGCTTTGCTGTTTAAGGGCCCAGTTATGGTCTTTTCCAACTCCACGTGTTTGTTCTTGGGTTCCAGTAGAGTGGCTTTGCATGAATCACAGTTCATAATAATCTTATGCTGTGTATAGGTTCATCCTGTATGAAATAAGACATTTAGCTCCTCTTGTCTTTAAAGCTACCCTCAATTTAAGGCAGCTTTCTTCTGATTGGCTGCCCCACTCAGAAAGAATGTTTAAGCAGGAGATAGGTGGGGCTTTGATGACCATACTAGGGATGCATGCAGTCACCAACATAAAGAGAAACTGTAGGAAACAGTGTTTTGAGCAGGTTGAAGCCCACGCTGTTAGCTCACAGGGGTTACTTTTACACATGCTGACCTTATGATTTGAAATGCTTTCTAAGATTGTGTGTATCCACCATTCTAACAGTATATGTATGGAAGAAAGTAAGGAAAAGCATAATGGTCTCCTTTTAACACCCCCATATATACTTAATTATAAAGTTAGTCTCAGAATATTTGCATCTGTGAAATACTTCACATAAAGCCTTTACTGCTTCTTTTATTACAAAACTCCAAAGTTACCATTGTTGTTTTCCTTTTAGGGTCCAGAGGAGCCTTTTGTGAGTTGAGGCAGAGCAATCGGAGGATGCTCGACTTTTATTCCAAACTGGGCTCCTTCAAACTCGTACAGATGGACGGGCTACCGCAAGACATCCTTGTAATGGCAACGAGCCTGTGAAAAAAAAACTGCTCACGAGTACTTTCCTCAGGTTTGAAGTGAGGAGATAAACATCTGCTATGTGACTAATTGCTAACTTTGGAGCATGTTAAACTGATTCAAAATGTTTTCACGTTAGGCGGTTAATCGGTGTGATCCTGAACCCATTGCCAAGTCTTTGAAAGGCCTGATTAAACCTGAATACTAACTAATGTATAGTGAAGTGTAATGCATTACTATTGATTTTGTAGACATGAAACTGTATAGGTATTTTTTAGATGAATTTGTTGATTTAATCAAGTTAAATAAATGCCACGAAATACCACAGCAAATGCAACATTAAGATTTTGGTTTCTTGTTTAAAATCACGATTCACACGCGAACATTTAAAGAAGAAATTTTAATCTTTTCAGGGGATACAGGGAATATATTAATGATTAATTATGGTTACATTAAACAGCTGGTGATTCTCATGTTCTCTGGCTTGAGAAGCTTATCATAATTACTCAACACATGTGAGGCAACATTTAAGTTGAGGGGTGTAATAGGAAGCAAGTTTGGTTTAGCCAGGCTTTCTTTGCATAAGCTGGTTTGACAAAACCTTCAGTGACAATTAACGTGTGTGTGTGTGTGTGTGTGTGTGTGTGTGTGTGTGCGCGCGCGCGCGCGCGCGCGCTCAGACAAGCTTACACGCAGAACATGTGGACAGTACCCCTGTGATCTGAAAACCTTTATTTTCAATGGTTCGGGCAGCAGTAAGCAAAGCACATCTGGAGTGCAAGATCTCTTGCTGGCACCATGGTCAAAGTAAAAAAAAAAAAAAAAAAAAGACGTAGAGCCTGACCACCAACCAGCCAAAAGAAACCAAGAATCCATTGGTTGTGTTCTGATTGGCTAACAGAAAATCAAAGAAGAGGTTATAGTGTGTGTGTACAGAACTGTACACCTGTTTGTAACTAGACCACATAATTAAAGGCCTTATACATTTCAATCCAAACAATCAATAAGTCTACAGGTTTACTAAAGCTAAAGCGGTAACAATGATACGAAGTAAAGAAATCAGAGTGACATCCTGCTGGAAGATCTGAAAACGGTGTGAAAGCAGCCCTAGGCCTTTTGCTTCAGGCTCTGTGCTCACTCCCATGAAAGGGGGGCATTTGATGTCCTTTGACTCTCTTCTGCACAACATAAACAGATGGAGTGCCAATCAGCAGAAATGGGTCATGAAGTGATATGAAGAACATAAAAAATATTAGGCCGTTTTTCCATGCAGTGCAAACTTCATGCTGGGGTTTATTTCTAATATGACAGCTGCGTATTACAGCTTTTAAACGGGATCCATTTAAACATTCAAACTGCATTTGAGTCTGAGAATTCCTCATAATAAAGACGATATGGGTCACTCAGTCTTTGGACCGAATTAAAGTGAATATTTGATTTTCTTAAGTGAATATTCTTTTTAATAATTACAGACTAATCAATTCTCTGGTCTTCTATCAGGATGTCATACTGACAGTGTAAACTAGACTTAGTAACAAAGTAAGACAAAAGAAAAACACCTATTTATGCATTTTCTGCATCACTAAGTTGACACAGTTTGTGCCACAGTAACTTTACTGCACTGTTGTTCAGTAGTACCTGAACAGGTTCTATATAAAAATGTATCCCCTCAGACGGGAACGTGTCACTCATGTCATGAGAGAACAAGTGAGTAAAGCATGCTGGTCTGTAAAACCCAGATTACATTCAGCATAATGATCTCAAACGAAAGTAAAAGAGAAGTCACCTTTGTGGCACTGAAAACTTTGACTCCAAACTCAACATATCTCACTACCTGCTTAATTTTGCTGCATAGTACACCCCTCTAGACTTACGTAGCATAACTTATCATTTACAGAACAGCCGAAATAAAACAAGTGAACATGTTTGGGCCTGTTCCGTTTCTATTATGACAAAACCTCAGTGTATCCAAAATGATAAATAAAATCCAAAGCAACAAGTGACCTTAAATATTTCAAGTAATGTAAGAACATTAACTTTTATTTTTTTTAAAATGCTCCTTCGTCTCATTTCCCTGAGTGTCTGACCAGCAGAGTTCGGCTGCAGGAAAAGAGATCTACATCTTATCTGGTGTTTAACAGACTCAGTAGTGTCAAACCAGGAAGTTTAGACGGCAATGTAGCAGTGCTTAAATTTAGTAGTAATGCCTTTAAAACATTTGTTTTTTGGCTGCATCAGTCAGCCAGTCTGTGGTTGGCGACACACAGCTATGCTTCAGGGTTTCCCTTTTAACTTTTCTTGTGTCTCTCAATAATCGTAGTTATATAATCTCTGAATCTGGTCACATCATATTGCACAGGAACGTTGCATATTCAGCACTGCCTCTTTCAAATAAACTCTAGCCCTTCATATTTTACATCTCCTATCTTTGTCTCAGGCAGCAGCACCTGGCCGTCTAGTGTAAACGCTATGATGTAGGTGGCAATCTTGCCTGCATCCTCCTCTGATTTTAGGGCTAGGATGATTTGATCATCTGTGTCTGGGACAAATTTAAAAGAGGAGAAGCCACGTGTGAGGTTGAGCGGTCCGACGCGCTGCACGCTGACGGAGCGGATGTCTGCAGGGCAGGACAAGAGGAGGTTGGTGGCACGCCGCTCATCTGCCGTCTCTTCATAACGCTCGTGACTGGCACGGCGAGGGAGGAAGAACCACCGCTGGAGACGCTCACTCCAAGCTGCTGATTCGTGGATAAGGTAGCCTAGAGAGCAAGGAAAGGTAACAGAAATGAATGCAAGGAGTTGGAGGTAATTTCCACGTTTCACAATGTTTTGTCCTTTCCCAAATATTTTGGTTTCAATCATTTTTTAAGTTCTTTGTTTTGTGCCTGAATTTGGCTTTTATACATTATCAAGCTTCCCATTAAGCCCAGTTATACCAGAATTCAAACACAATTTATGCTTAAAGTCTTTAGTCCCTATAAACCAATGTATAGCAGTAGCTGTGGGCAAGAGGCAGGATTATTGGCACGACAAGGATTCAGGTTTTGGTTTCTATTTTAAATCACATGTGAGAGCCATGTGGAATGCAAAAGGGGAATGAAATGAAACCCACTCACAATTGTCTGAAGACAACTTAGCTTTGTATAATTTTTTTCCCCTCCAGTTAACAATGACATTCCCACAGAACAGGAAGTCTTAGCTCGCATATCTAGTTGACTACATCAGAAGACAAACAAAGTGTTGGGAGGACAAAAGTGCAACTTTCTCTGATGTTTAGCCAGTTCGTGAGAGAGAAGTAGTTGACCTCTTACTTAACAAGTGCTGACTGTTACCCGTGTGTTATTGTTCTGTTAAATAACCCATAAACCAAATGTTTTTGGATGCACAGAAGGTAAAAAGAGCCAAAAGTTGGATTAAGCTGGGTTTTTTGGTAACGTACAACTTTGTGGACTGCTGTTGTCATCATAGCAGCCATGCTGGCTCATGAGAGGATTACAAAACATTTCCTGTCTCCGTCTGCATTTCGCTACACTAACAGGGAAAACTGGGCCAGCTTGATTTTGGTCTGACTGTAGTTTCAGAAGAAAACTGCAAATACTAGTCCTAAAAAAAGATATGAAATCTGTATTTAACAAAAACAAACAAACAAACAAAAAACCTCAAAGCAGTAAATCAGCGATCTTTGTTTTAATTAAATAGGCAAATATAACATAAGCATTTAACAAAATTTATAGGTTATAAGTTGGTCTTCAAGAAGTTTAATAATAAATAGAAATAAAGCCTGATTACTAATTCAGACTGTACTGAAGAACAAAACAAAACAAAAAAACCCCCAAAAACACACCCAACAGTACCTGGTGGTTTGATCCCCGTTGCACTCCGTAGGGCGTTGTAGTGCGGCACCCAGTTTTGATGCTCCACCTCCCCACTGACACCAACAACTTTTACCCACTCGGGATTGTTGTTGATGACGTCCCCAGAAGTCGTCGTCCATTCCTTCCCCAGGCCTCCAACAAACAGGTGCTCATCCTTTACTGCAAGCCACTCTGCCTTGAAACCTGCACAAGCAAACAAAAGACACACGAGTGAGACATTTTTGGTTGTTTATTTTCAAATGAACAAAGAAAAATGGTTTTGACAGCGCCGGTGTTTGACTAACCAAGTGGACTACCATGCAGTGGTTTAGTTTTATCATATTTAATTTATTGCCTAATAGTGGATTTACATGAGCAGTGGTACGCTGAATTATTGCTAAATAAATGGACCATTAACATCCAATGGAGAGTGCATCACAAGTCTCATTACAGCAGTCTCTCTATTGCATTATAAACTGGTTTGAATAGTCTCAACAGGGTGACTGTTCCCTGAAATGATCCCTGAAGTTTTGGAGTCCGTGTTGTGTTTTTAATTTACCAACTTAATTGGCCATCTTTAGTCCACCTTAGCATATCCACAGCTGCTGTTATCTGTCTTTATTTCATTAAGAACCATATTGTGTTGTTTAAGACCAGCATATTGTTCAGATTGTTTTCCTCCTCTGGACACAAAGATCCCTATAAACCCAGTAATAGATTATATTTGAAAGCGCTGCATTCTGGCACGTTTCAGAAGTCTCCCTGCAGGGACACTTCCTGGTGTATTTTTTCAACACCAGGTTTATCTTTCAGAGAAACCAGGTTTATCTTTCAGAGAAGCCAGATCAAGTTTCACAGAGCAGGGGCCCGTTCTTCGTACGTCGCTTACCACATCCAAGATCAAATGACACATCCAAGATCAAATCATCGCGCTAACCGTGAGCTCGCTAATCCGGTTCCCCGAACACACCTGCTGTTGACGATTACTACAGCTGGACGCAGGAATGTGACATCACTGGGTGTCGTAAAAGGGGCTACGCATCGATAGTAGAAACATTGATCGGCAACCCGCTGATTGGTCGGCGAAAATGTCGAAGGGGCGTGCTTGGTATTTTCCGGCAGCAGAGCAAGAACTCATGAGTGAGGGATTTCAGGAGTTTCAGAGTTTAATTAAAACGCAAGAGAACACTGCAAAGGCTGCAAAAGCAAGGAGAGAGGGCTGGCAGAAAGTTGCTGACAAATCAAACTCGTAGGTAATTTAATAATAATAATGGATTGGATTTATATAGCGCTTTCCAAGGCACCCAAAGCGCTTTACGATACCACTATTCATTCACTCCCACATTCACACACTGGTGGAGGCAGCTACGGTTGTAGCCAGGCTGCCATATCGCGCCATCGGCCCCTCTGGCCAACACCAGTAGGCGGTAGGGTAGATCTATCATATGACACTATATTGTCCAATATCATATGGCGTTATATTATATCCCCTTTCACATTAGAGCCACAACAGGACCCACAAGAACATGGGAACAAGTAAAAGTGGAATACAGGAGTATTCTACAGAATGGTAATATTTATCTCTTAGATTGCTTTGCGTCTCTTGGCAAGGTAATACTGGCCTGTAATACTCTGTTAGTTTGTTCATAACAGCAACCAAGAAAAGGGCAGAGGAAAAAAAGACAGGTGGTGGTCCTGCACCCCCTCGTCAACAAGTTGGTTAAGTAAATAATACCCTCACGGGAATATCGATATCTCTCTATGAGCACACTGTCGCGCTGAGCTAAAGGATCCTGTCTATCCCGCAATATACGCTGAATTCTGAGGACTCTCCTTATCAATCTTGCACCTTCCGCAATGGGTTGGTCGCGTATACGGACAGGACATGGCTGCGACAGGCTTCCCAAATCCACCTTCGCTTTTATAGCCGTGGTCTCTCATCTTGATTACACGAAGTAATTTACAATTACTACTCTGAAATATGAATTACATCTGTAATAATCACATACATGTAATAGAATGTTAATAGTTCATTTCCCTTTTTTAGGAAATGACCTGTATGTATCTGTGTGACATCAATAAAAGGATCAAGTGCTGCATTATCTTTAGTTACATTGATAATATTTATTTATGGTGAAACAGTGGAAAAATATCGCTGTTGCTTTCGTATAAATGAAGCGGACATACCTGCGTGGCCGCGATCTAATCCTGTTTACATAAAGTAAACCTGCTCCCGAGCAGGTTTACGCTTACGGCTCTGTTGCTATGACAGCAAGTCCCGGATGAGCTTCGGGGAACCGACTGATCCAGGATCACGCGAAATCGTCAACAATCTAATCCGGCTAACCTACTTAGCGAGGTACGAAGAACGGGCCCCAGGTGCAGAACATGGCAGAAAGATAAAACAAACAAACAAACAAACAAACAAAAAAAAAAAAACAGAGAATAAACTATTTGCTTCTGAAATGCTCCCAGTGTGAAGCTGTGTGAAGAGCACTGTGGAGTTTGTGAGTTGAGACTTCAGGAGTTTTGAAAAGGACTCACCTTTGGAGACTGAGCCATCACCATCAGGTAATATAACCCAAGGAACTGCCTGGTTGCCCTCAATCCTGTACACCACACCTGTACGGTCGTCCACAGTATACAGGTGACCATTGAATGCTACCAGCTCAGATAGCTCCATACCTGCAGAGGAGTTAACACATGTAAGCACAAAAACAATATTTAGATGCAACTATAAATCTGAGTTCCTTCACTGAGTTCACGTACCTCGTCCTTTCTCAGCCAGATGACTCTCCAGGGTGACCGTCTCCGCATCCCATTCCACTTCCAGTCTGTCGCCGGAGGCTGAAACAGTCAGGTGACCTCTTTTCATGTAGCTGAACCACGTCTGATCCTTTGAGCTCTGTGACGCTTTGTCCAAGTCTGCAATCACTCCTATGCGGTAACGGGTGCCGTGCAGCGTCTTCTCAGGTGGACTCAAAGGATATGTGTGATTGTACGGTTTTTCCCTCCTCTGCTGGCGGCCGAGTTTTCGTGCAATTTGTCTATTGGTGTCCCTGAATAAGTCATCTTCACCCTCATCGAGCATTTGAAAGCTGTGAACCCTGTTCCGGTAGTAACCTTTGGTTGGACGCTCCCAGTCCTCTACGGTCCGGTGCAAATATAACATGAGCACTAAAGTGAACAGGGTCGCCACGGCAATCGCTCGCCATTTTGGGTGGAAGCGCGTGTCGGAGGTAGCAGTTTGAGTCATGGATGCTAAGGCCAAAGGGAGGCCTCGCGCAGCCATGCCAAAGGAGGTCATTGAAGTATCCTTTTCATCCTTACTGTCTGTGGTCTGGGGGTGATTATGGCCTGGAAATGAACACAAAGAGGATTATCAGCAGAGGGGCATGATGGAGGATACATTAAAAAATGAAATATAAAAAGTCAAAATCTGACAAAGAACAAAGTGCTTGGAAAAGAAAACGGTTCCTACATCAAACTGCTCAAACCAAGCTTTACTGAATATTTGTGTAACTGCGTTTTGATGTTCAAAACAGAAACTGATGATGATGATGAGCTCTCCCTTTCTAACAATGGAAACAATAAACAAATGATATCGACACATATCACGTCAAACATTTCATGTGCATTAAGAGATACTGTAAAAAAATGAAAGCTGATAATCAAATTTTCAACTTTCAATTTTGAGTAGAAAAGTGACTAAAACTTGAAATATATAGAAAGAATGAACAAAGGGCAGAGGATGACCAGAAGGAAAACTGGGCTCTTGTTCCTATTGTTCTGTATTCACAGCAGGTCTTTGTTGTGCTGTTCAGGCAGAAAACCGAGGAGGTAGCTGACCCATCCTACTTCCTCTGAATGGAGGGGGTGCCAGTTACCAGATCTTTGCTCCGTTTATTTCATCAGTTTATTTAAAAATGAAAGCACTGGTAAATATTATTGGTGCATATGAGCTATGTGACAACAATGTTTAACCATGTGGAGCTGCCATCCCTGGTTAGACATTTAAGACTTTAAACAATCAGTTTAATAGTAACATAAAACAGAGGCAACATAAAACAACAGGGCAGATTTATCAGACTATATACAGGAAGCCTTTGTGCAATTTAACTCCCCCCCCCAAAATGTGAACCTCATGTTTCTTTTGTTACTCTCAACCAGAACAGGAACAGGACAGAACAGGAGGGTGCAGAATAAAGGGACTTGCAGGCTATAAGTTAACGTTTTGTATGCAAATACGATTCAGCAACATATATCACATCAGGAGATGTGCTAGGATCTGGGTGGCGGTACAGGATGTACTACACTAAGCAATTAAGCACTGTCCCTCTGTGGTTTCAGAGAAAAGCTCATCAGATTACAAGAAAAATGCAATGTCATCCAGTTACAAGCAAGGCTGGGATGCTCAGTTCCTGATAACACAATTTTTTAGTTACTCTGTGACACAAAATTATCCTGGTAAACATGTTTTTATGATGCGTAGAGGTGTGGTTGTATCAGTTTGTCATCTTCTGCTGGTAGTACATTAAGTGAATGAATGTATTAAAGCTTGACACCAAGACAAAAGTTAAACAGCATGCTCAATAAACGTTGAGTTCAACAGTAGTGACTGTTTTAACAAACCACAGTCTACTCAGTTAAAAATGGGTACTTGCGCGTTTCACAAATAGTGAGTAAGTTGCCTGAAACACAAGAAGTGTGTTTGTTTTGTAAAAGCAAAGGGTGCCAAGGTGACCCTCGATAAACCGGCACAGTAAAAAAAGCTGCACCACTAAAACAGATTGAGCTCTTAATAAAGTATTATAATGTGCCGTTATCATAACTATAAAAAATATATTTAGCATACATCTTAAAAGATTACCTCACTTTATTTGCTATACAACAACTTGCAATCCCGCAGAACTTAATCCTAAACAGTGAACATTACTACAGCTATAAATTAAACACTAATAGCAGAACTAAATAAAACAAAATTATAGTCAAATTATATCAGCATCATTACAGCAGCATCAATAAAACTCTGTCTCTCTCTGTTAAAGAGCAACGACATTAAACAGGAAACAAGCCTATGCTTCGAAAGACTCGCATCTGAAAATTTGTGTAAAAAAGCAAACCAGAAAAGACTTGGCAACATCCTGTTTCGTGTTATTGCAATACTTCACATAATCTCCCACCACAGTTTTTCCAGAGAACTGCCTCTTGAACAGTTCTCTAGACAAGTTCAGACTTCCCGATTAACATGCTCTCCAAACCACATACACAAATACACACATGTCAAATTAGCAAGCACTTGGCTATGAAACAAACCCTTCATTGTTGCTACTGAATATACGGCCCGTAATTCACATCCCCGGAGAGCCAGACACAGCCTCACTGTACGCTGTATGAAGAGTTCAATTATTCACCCTTGCCTCGCCTCTTCACTCCTGAACACGCCACGACTGTCATGTTTCTTCTCCTTTGCACGCATCCCATAATAAACTCCCTGCCCCCCTTCCGCCAGCCCTCGTTCAACATGAATATCTGATCTCGCAGAGTCTCCTCCTTTTCTCTCCTTGTCGGCTATCTCAAATTTCTCCCCCTTCCTGCAGAGCCAAGAAAGTTTCAATAATGAATTGAGGAGAACAAAGGAGCCCTGGTCAGCAATTACAGATGAGTAAGCTCAATGAACCTTTAGGTCATCCTGAAGCACTTTGAATCAGGACCAAGCTTTGCTTTCCAACAATATATTGGTTACATTTTTAACAAAACTAATGAACAACAGGGAACCAAGAAAGACAAATAAAGGTAGGCACAAAGGTTGGCAAACTCCATTTCTACTTTGATCTGTTTTTTATTGTGTTCTGTAAAGGACGTTGTAACCATGTTTTATAAAGTGGTCGAATGACAAAGTTTATTTTCTTGACTTTTACTGCTTTTCAACGTCCAATAAACCCTGGTCATTTCTCAGCTGTGTTAACAAAGCTATCACCTAAGTAGTACACCCTGTTTTCAAGGTCAAGATAAAACCTTTCTGAGCAAATGAAGGAAAATATCATTTTTTCTCTAGTTACCAATCATCAACTTCTTCCGTATTTTATTTAAGGCTGAATAAACAAAGCTGAGCTTGGAACCATGAATGGTACGAAAGATGGGTGGAGTCAAAGTGTCATCACCCACTGGTTTGTGGTCATATTGTGAATTCCTGTTATACAATGTCTTCTGATTGACAAATCCTTAACCAGTGACGATATCCTGGGTAATCCTCCTTTCTGTTTCTCAAAATGACCATAATTATATAAAACAGACTTTGAGTTTTACTCAGTATGACCTGAAAGGAAAAGGGTTGACTGAGGTCAGAGCATAGGGGCAGAGGGCCGTTTTCACCTGAGTTGCTTCCTGGTGCTCATTAGAAACAATGCAGTTCCATTTACCACGGGATGGACCATAAAGTTACAACAGTCTGAGGACACACATCTCTGTTGTGATATCACTTAACAAGCAAAATGAGCTGCACAATTATTAATACCTATATTTTGTTTAATTTCTAAGTTTGATATATCACAAACTGGGCAGATTAAAGGTTTGGCATCAATAATATATTGCATTGTATTTAATTGTGATTTCTACTTCTTAAACTGTTACACCGAACTACGTGTTTAATAACCATTTAATATTATATTATTATATATTTTAACTTTAAATGATTTGTATAAGATATAGATAATATAGCCTTTTTATTTGTAATGACCTTTATCGCAATCTACTTATTAGAGCTATTCAATCTATTCTGTTTAAGTTGTGTTCATTATTTAACATCTATAACAAATCTGAGAGTTTCACAACTTTTGGGATAAATACAATATATCCTGTTTGTTTTATGGTCTTATATTACAGTTTTGTAAACCTCTGCGTTCACTTCTCTACTGTAAAGACTAGTTTAGCTGCTCTCCTTTCTGCTCATCATCTTAACAACTGGGACAGATCAGCACATCTCTCTAAGCTAGTAAATACGTGGGACACTGTTTAAACGTGTAAATAAGTACAAAATAAAAACGCTGAAGTCCCAGATAAAGTGAGGCATCTCTCACTAGTTGCCTGTTGAATAACCAACCCCCCACCCCCCGTCGCTTTGTGCCTACCTGCGTCCACACGGCCACGAAAGCAGAGATAAGGCGACCTGTAAAAAACCAAACAAATCACCTCCTGGCAGTTTATAAACTTTGCCCGACTTTCTCACACAAGCACAGCCGTAGACTGGAGCCTCAAACTGTGAAAACCTAAAGGATTTAACGTATTTAAAGTAGCCACATAAGAGTTGGCTAAACACTTTATGAGAGTTAGAAACGCACCGGCTCCCGTTAGCCACGCAGCTAGCGTCGGCTAGCATCTTAACGTTACTACCAACATTTATTCCTCGGATTTAAAATCAGTGAACTGCTTCAAGGGTTCAATAGGTCGAGTTCTTCGCTGAGACTCTGAGGACTCACCTGGTGTAGACAGTCTGTAAATCAGCCCAGCTGTCCATCTTTGTTGGGACGGTTCGGTTGGAAGTTTCTCGATGATTAGCTCCTCCTGTTCCGAGACTCCGGAGCAGCTAAACTGGGCGTCTGCACATCCAAATTATGACTCAGTAATCACCATGACTACTAACTTACTATTGACAGGGGAAATGTCATCATAACCACTGTAATCGTCACTATCGTCGTTTTAAAAGTCTTCAAGATCAAAACAAAGCGCTCCTGAACCAACCGAGTACACAATTACCCACACTATTACGTCAGTTAAAACAACACACATTTGTATTTTAAAATATGTACTTTAACTTTTTATGTATGTATTTATTTTTTTATTTATGGCATGATTGTGTCATTTAAAAGAGAGCAAGGGGGTTTCCAGACTTTAAGGGGGTACTTACAGTTAGCATCAATTAGCATCAAACTACCTTATTACTTTAGTACTCAATATGTGGAATTATTTACATTATAATGTGAAGTTTTTTTCTATAGCCTAAAGTTAGGTTTGCAACAACACACAAAAAGTATTACACTGACTGTTTCAAAAAATATATATAGGCAGAGCATTTCAAGGGAGGAAAAACAGCATTTGGTGATGTCCATGACTTCAGGCTGTACAACACTGCGAAGGGTTTTCATCCAAGGGTCAAAACAGTCCTAATATTGTGACTTACTCTAGTTGATCCATTTTCTTTTAAGCCTCTGAAAATGAGCAGCTATGCGAAAAACAATTGCTGTAATCCTTAAACACTTTTGTTAAAGCCCTTGAATTAAAGCTGAAAGTCTGCACTTCAATCACCGCTTGAGTTAAAATCTATCACTATCCAAAAACTTATGGGCCAAACTGTACAGTAAAACTGCTGCTGGAACTGCCTTTAGAACAATAAAACATCCCTGATTAGTTGCCATTTATAGTTTTCAATATAAATGAAGTATCTGTAATATTTTAAAATAGAATATTTCATTAGTTATACTGCACAAATATGTAATTGTTGTTTTCTAAGTACAGTAATGGATTTAGAGTCCCTCACTACCTTTGCACACTTGTATCCAAGTTTAAATCATTTCCTAAACAAGAAAACAATAAACAAAGATAAATTTGACTTGACGCTTCTCAAATATAAACATTTACTGATTGTTCTCTTTATAAGTAACGATAAACAGAACACAGTGTACATAGTCATGTAAACAGTTTTGTCAGATGTTAGAGTAATGGCCATAAGTAGTGATGTGCATCAGTTTCAGTTTTGTTGTATCTGCAATTTAAAATAACGCCTGAATATTCAGATTCTTGAACTAGATTATAATCAAATAAAAAGTGCAAAGACACATTATTTTCCTTATCAGCAACAACATATTAAAGTTCCCTGGGTGACATATAAGCATTGTGGAAGTTATAATAAAAAGCTACATTCGGTTTCATTATTGTTGACATAAGCTCCTATTGTTGTCCCCCCCAAAAAAAATACAATTCACAAACCAGACAGACCCACCCACACACAAACACCAGAAATATACCAAAACTAACAATAGACTTTGCAAGGTACGAGACAGGACAAACATTTTAAGAGATTACTTAACAGCTATTGTGCAAACTGAATCTAAAATTATAGTTTTACTACCATTGCCATTTTTATGTGACTTAGTTTTAGGCACACAATTTCATAGCATGGTGGCTGAAACATACAAAGCTTAGGCCTTAAAAAGAAAAAAAGAAGCAGTAACTACAGTGAACAAGGTCATAAACAGTGAAACTAGACATCAAAACAATCCACAGCACCTCACTGACAAAGGATCCAAATGGACACAAAATGTAGATTTACCAGAGTACAAATCTGAAACAATGCATATTTTAGTCAGTGTTGCTGCATGATGGCTCTGTTCAGAGGTGTTCGTTGATACCGACGTATGTTGATATTAGATGATGGATAAAACACCTCAGCTCTTCCCCATCATCTTCAGGAGAAGCTACAAAGAAACCAGAAATTAAGATGATGACAAAACGTATAGTCCATAAACATGTGCAGAAATGAGGTTAAAAACAACTACATTTGTTGAACATTTGATGAAAAGATAATCTACAGAGATACTTTTTTGACTTGTAAACTTTTAGTCTTTTTAGTAAAAGAGCGGCTGAATGTTAGGAGGTGAAATTTGACTACCGTAGACTATAAGTTAATACAGTATATTGATCTCATAAAGCTTTGAAAGACAGGGTGAGTGGTTAAAAAAAAAAAAAAAAAAAAAGCACTGACATTCATAATAATTTTCAATAACTTTGGTTTTATTTGCATATTTACCTTTGTTAGGTGATACTCTCCGTCAACCAGCTTTTCAATAATACTGAAGTGATCTGTATTCGCCACATCCTCCATGGTGACATTCAGCCCTGACGCCTCCAAAGTCTTAAAAGGAAATACAAGAGGTAGCAAGAAAAAGAGCAGAGGAAATATCAGATTTGCATAACAACATATTTAGAAAGTATATTGATGTTTCCACCAACAAAAGACACACGAAAAAGCCTGACCCCATGTTTCCGAGTCAGGTCATATTGCTTGTGATTTACATCTTAAAAGACTGTTGCTTGTTGGGTGGAGACACCAAATCACCACAAGGCCAGGAGATGATTTAACAGAATATTTTAGGAATGCACTAAATGTTGTTTATAAGAACAATGACAAGCATTTCCTAGCTTGAATTTAGATTTTTGGGAGCTTTTCTTGTATTGCAAATTGAATACGAGCTCTAATTGAAAATTGGACAAAACAAGCAGTGGAGCAAAGAAAAGGCATAACAAAGCATCAGAGTTTTAAAGGCTAAATCATTTATCTTGAATTATTCTTATACACCGATCATTAACTGCATCTGTTCTCAGACACGGGTACTGACTTTGTAAAATTCCTCAGACTGCTTGCGAAACTCTGGCGAGTCGTTCTCAGCAACAGCCACAACAATCTGACAGCTGCAGGAGGAGAGTTTGAGCTGAGGGACCAGCTTGCTGGGGCTGTTCCTAACTGCCACCTCCCTGCAAACAGTAGACACCCACGAGACAGAGGAATGAGGCACTGACTGGCACCACAGGCCAACGGAGGACACACGGATGAACACCAGGACATTTACACGCACAGTTTCTCCTTTGTGTTGAGCATCACGACATTCGTTCACACAATGCTCTTTACGTCACACGGACTGGCACTTAGAGCCAAATGCAAATGGATTACTGCAGGAGTCCTTAAACTCATTTGGACAATGACAAATGAGTTTAAGGACTTTTTAGATTTACACATTGAGATGGAAGACAAATGTGCACATCAACCAACCTCAGCTACCAAGTTTGAGAAAGTACGATAATTAAATTGGGAAATTGCATAAAGTGTTAACAAGTTGTGAAAGTCTAATTACTTTTTAAACCCAACTTCAGTTTGTAAACAATGGGATTACACCACTAAGCTTCCAAGGCAATCTCCAAACATTCAGGTGTGTTAGCACCAATTAATGTAGCCTCAAGAAGAGAAGCAGGCTAGGTCTGGTAACTTATTTCTAACTACACCCACTCTGTTTTTAAACACTGCTGAGAAGGTTAAGTGATTGGTTTAGTTTGTGTGTTAGAAAGAAATTTTCCTAAAACGTTAAGAACAGAAGTGAGGTTTAGCCAAACTTCAAGTGACTCAGTTTTACAGTTGATCCTGATCCGGCTCTGGATCCAGGAATTTCTGATAGGATTATTTACAACTATAACAACCATTACATAAAACACAAGACAACAAAGAAGTTAAATAAAAATTTTGAGACATCATATGAACGTTCTCTAGAACATACTCTTATTATGTCTGCAGCACATGTAGTAAAGTAGGACAGCTTAAGAGGTAGGTTGCTAGCTAATTTTGAAAGGTTAAACTGTAACACCATAATTTTCCTGTTATTCATAAGAGTCCAGCTTACTTTATCTGTATATGTAAATATTAAGATACTAGTTAATAACGAATTTTAAAGGGCTTTGAGGCCTTAAGCGCTCATAATAAACAATAAATTGGGCAAAACTGGTGAATTTGGCCTTTATCAGGGCGTATTAACTTAGATCTGTTTTTGGTATAATAACCAACTAGAATGTAACTTCAACATTAAAGGGAAAAAATAATTTCCAGTTATTCACTTTTAGAATTAGATTTGGATCATTTCCCCCTTGAATGGACAATGTTGCTGGGAATACATCTGCTGGACTACCAAAAAGACAGGGCTTCAACAGATGTTCAGTTGCGAGTATACTATGATACCGCATTCCTGCATCAGTCGCTTTCATTAATATATTAACTTTTTGAAAACCGCCGTCTTTAAGTATAACTACTGTTACCAAGCACAGAGTCTATGTCCACATTGGTGTTTCTAAACTCAGATAACTGTAAAAAGTGAGTTGCAAACACAACAGGGATGGTGTATGTAGTTGTACTAAACAAGCTATCCCGCAGTCTGTAGTGTAGTGAGGCACCTACTCTGTCATCTTCAAAGGCTCGTTGACGTAGGTGGACAAGATGGGCAGGAGGTCATAGATGCCACTCACAAGAAAAGCACCTAAAACACAATCAGAAAACAAAAATGTATCATGTTTTAACCTCCTATTTTATTAATACTGAATTACTTCTGCCTTATTATATTACTGATTACATGTCCCGTTTCAACTGACAGCCTTCACCTTTAATCTGGGGAGTGATGCTGTACTGCGACCAGTCAGTTGAGAGGACCATTGCAGCCAGGTGTGCCCCAGCAGAGTGGCCACACAGGTACAGACCACTGAGTGAATCATCAGAACGACACACAGTGCGTTTACAACAGAGGCAGTGACATTTTAGTCAGCTGCAAATACAATTTCATTAGATTGGGAGGCTTTAAGATGACATCCTTCAAGCCTGACGATGATGAGCTTTCACATTCTTCATCATCAGGTTTAAAGAACTAAAGAAATACAATCCAATCCAAATATAAAAAACAAGCAATGCTACCTGATGTGAGAATACTGCTGAACGACAGACACAATACTCCTGCGAACTTGTGATACCATCAGGTCCATGTTACCTGAAAAGAAAGGTCACAACAGGAAGCTGACATTTTTCAGTTCATCTTCTTAAATCATCCTTTTTCACCTGAGAGAACGGAAACAATACTGTCAAAAATGGAAAGACTACCTTTGGGGGCAATGTCGTAACCGACTGCAACCACCACTACACCTTTATCAATGAGCGGAACAGCCATGAACCCAGACTCCTCTTTGCTGTGTGACCACAAAAACCCAAAATGAATGACCCAGAAATCGAATTATGGTTAGAAATGTAGAGATTCCAGCAACAGCACAGACCTGAGAAACTGCCAGTAGCCTCCATGTATGTAAACAACAAGGTGGACATCTGAAAGAGAGAGGATGAGGCCTGTTAATCCTATACCAGCTCTGTACCTGGAGGATAACAGTGTGTGGGGCAACGATGCATGTCCGTACCCAGAGAGTTGATGTTGGGTATATAGACGTCCAGTTTCTCTCCATCTCCTTCCCCATATGGGACATTGAGTAAAGTTTGAGCCATACCACGGGCTCGCTCCGTACCTGAACAGCAGACAGCATTAGGTACAACGCCATGATTACAGATACAAAGAGACCAAATGCATGTTTGTCTACTGCTGACAAATTAATTAGAAATCATTCTGAGCAATGCTGCGTATTTTCATATCAGTAGACTGTTTTCTGTTTAAAGAAAAAGATTTTACCACTTAAATTAAAAACATTTATCAAAAATGAAAACAGGCAAAACTGGTGATTTCTATCAGGAAAAGGGTCTCAGGTTTAAGACTTATAGATCTAAAAAAAAAAAATGCCCCAAATATGTTTATAGCCCTTAAAACTACACGTATGATGACAGAGAGACTTATTAGCATTACTTATTCACTGAGGTTTTGTTTTTAAAAAGTACTCACACTACATTAAATATCCAAAATACGTAGTTTTATGCGTAATATGCACAGGTGTAGGATCTTGTAATCTGGCAGATTAAAGAGGAAGTCTTAGAGTAAGTCATTAAGCACTGTGAGTGTTTTTATAAATGCTGCACAATGAAAAACTGTAGCTTCTCTGTCAGAATGCGTGTCAAAGCTTCAAAGTAAGGCACAAATAATCGACCCGGACACAGATGTCCCCGAGTATCCGACATTTGGCACGACACCTGTGTTCCTGCTGCCCTGCCTGTTCGCCACAGCCGGGTTTCACAGTCGTGTGTATCCAGTTCACAACAAACCCACCTTCCTTTAAAGCCTTCACGTGGGCTTTGATCACGTCGTCGGCCGACATCCTGGGGGACCACCTGCTGGGGGAATACTGCCTCTCGAGCTCCTGCAAGAGAGAGAAACTCATGAGAGCTGCGCGGCCATGAAAGAACAGACACCAACCACCATCAGCCGGCGACCAGCGACGTAAATACGGTGAACAGCGCCTTCTGCTGCCGCAATTACACCGCTGCTTTGGTGCTTATATTACTCCAACTTCTTTTTATTGCTATCAGAATGGGAGTCCTGTGATATAGTTGTGACGAAAACATTAAAAAAAATATTTGGAAGGTGAAATAGGTGAGTGAAATTACACCAGGGCTGCTAAAAAAAAGAAAGGAAAAAAATTCTACTGAAAAATATTATAAAATGCACACTGCAGGAACTGTCCACTACAGTTAGACTGTGTATTGGGCATTGTTATCTGACAATTACTTTTACAAACTATAGTAGTGTACGTGTTATTCTGTTTTATTTTGCTTTGTTAAATTTATTTTAGTAAGGAAGTAAAATGTATTTATATAGCACTTTTTAAGACAGCAATCTATTACAAAGTGCTTTACAGGGAATATAAAGACATGTCAGACACACCAACTTTATAGAGGCACTTCATCACATTATATTCAGCTTTTTATATAATTTCTGTATATTTCTTTTGTTGTAGTTTATTTAAACTTTTTATCGGTCTTTATTACACTATTTAACAGAATTCTTTTTTTATTTGAATATTTTACCTTATTAAACTATTTTGTTGTGTGACTTTGTATTTTTTATTGCTCTATTCTTTTTTATTAGACTATGTTGTTGTGGGTTGTGTTTGAGTTTTGGCTGCGATATCGCAGTAATTTCCCAACTTTAGGGATCAATAAAGCATATCTTACAATCCAAAGTACCAATATCCGGGTGTTTGCCCTCTATGGGGGATTTAATTGCGCACTCCATTTTCTCATTACACGGAAGATTAAAAAAATAATAGCAGAAAAACATGTCTTATAGGTTTTATATTACTGCCCAAGTCTGTTGTTTCAGTAAGCCAGGTAATTTTGCAGACGGTTCCTAACTCAATCCTGTGCAGGGTGGGTGATCTCTACTTGTTTTCACACTGAATTAAGACTGAACTAATCCTAGAAAAAACAAAAAATCATAAAAATTAAGCTCTTACGTCTTTCTTCATCTCTGTCCAGTGCATTATTTTTTCTCCTGTGGTGTTTAAAGTCGTCGCTGGCTGATGAATACAGAAGACGTGCTCTCTACTGTGGACTGAACTTCAGACTGACCCTCATTTCAGAAAAGTTAATAAATCAGCCATGTCTATTGTGGACGTGGTCGTTTATAGATCAGAAATGTCAGACAGGGAGTGGTAGAGGCTTAAAACCGTATTGTTTACTTTACAAAAATGGGAAGTAACGGTTGCTAAAAGCTACATTTTCTTTATTTATATCTAGTTCCGGGATTTGATCAAACGTGACCTAAAGCACAGCTATGCAGGAAGTAGAGCTTAACAAACAGTGCAGGTGACACTAATGTAATGTCGAATAAACCTACACTACAATGAGCCATAGGACAAGTAATAGCATAAACTATAAATTATTCAATTATTTATACTCAACATACAAACATCACTTACATTATTTTACGTAAGCGCATAGGGGTCTTACTTTACAAATATTAACATAAAACTGTAAATTATTAAAGAAAATATGCGCTTTTAGCCTAAAAAAGAGAGCTTTTCTTTAGCCCTCCATTTTTTAGGCTAACGAAACACCCCTCTTGGCTCTGATTGGTCAATAGTGGCAGACATGAGCCGTTGAGCCTGTTTGGCTCAAACTATATCACGTGACTCTGTGCTGATTGGTGGAACTGTGGATAAATCCGCTGACAACTGCCGGCGCGGCAAATTCAACTTCTTGTGTCCTGACTACGTTATCGTTTTGTTGATAGTAGCGGTTGTAATTACCTGGTTTTTTGTCTGTTATTTTTTTTATTACTAAGTTATTGTGTATTTTAAATGAACATGGACTGCGTAGATTTCCCAAGAGTCCTACCAAACTCACCGAGGAAAGCCCGGGGACAAATTCAGGTAGGTGTCTACAACAAAAATTACCCTCAGGTAATTAAGAAAATATAAATAACTTTAAACGGTGCATACCTGTGGTGATAAAAACTGTTATCTAACCGACTTTCACGTCCTGACGTCGACTCTTTGTTGTCGTTTGCAGGTAATTTTTGGACCTATGTTTTCAGGCAAAAGGTGGGTTATTCACTTATAAACCTAAAGAAAGCATTTTTAGAGCCGTTAATTAGCCAGTTTTTTACGTGCCCAACGTGTAAAATTATGTTAAAACAAACTATATGAAGATTTTCCGCCCAAATCAAAACTTCCCGCCAAATTCTGCATTGTTTATCCGGCTCCCATTCATAAAAAACAGTTCATGTTACTGTACAGCGTACAGTTGATACACATTAATACAGCATATGGTACATTTTAACGATCAGTGCACAGATTTTTGCACTATTTTCATACTAATCATGTTATGTAGCATTCGTTACCGCGCTTACGTGTATAGTGTCTGCACTATAGTTTTATGTCCATGTAGAAAATAAACATCCAGCTTTAACTGATGTTTGCAAACTTTATTTATTCTGCAGCACTGAACTGATGAGAAGAGTGCGCCGTTTCCAGATAGCCCAGTACAACTGCCTGGTGATCAAATATGCCAAAGATACACGGTACTCCGACACGGGCATGGCCACTCATGACAAGTAAGCCTCGTTTTTTCTGTTTACTTTGTTGTTTAGCTGAGCTGTTCATATCCACAGAAATACCCTCTGGTTTTCATAATAGGAGGAAGAGGAGACATTAGCCCAATGCAGTCTTGCTTAGTAGTTCATTTTTAATTTGTGCACAGCTGCATGCAATTTTCCGACAAGTACACCTTAGGCTGGAAGTGCTCTCTCTGGACACATTAGTTCTTAACAATAATTTTGTTATACAGCAGAGGTAGAACACCTGAAAGCATAATCCCACTGATTGTCTTCATATAATAATGAACATCAAACAAATACAGCAATTAAGTAATTCTCTAAAAGGTGAGTTTTAATAAAAATAGAGGAGAAGCTGCGTTTGCTGCTTCCTTTTACCTTAATCCAAGTTATGACACGTTAGCACCAGCTGACCTCTAGTGGTGAGACTTCTCAGATGTGCATTTTCCTGTGGAGGAGTTAGTGTGCAAATGGATTGTGTAAATATTTCAGCAGGTCAGTCACAGCAAATGCAATGACTGCACATCATCTGTCTGAAGTTAAGTTCCTTCTCTCTGGTACATCTTTTAGAAGCACAATGGAAGCTGTACCAGCAAATTGTCTGAGGGATGTGCGGCCTTTGGCACTACGAGCTTGTGTGATTGGAATCGATGAAGGACAGTTTGTAAGTCTATCTATATATTTACATTTTACATTTACCCCATTGTTTTTTGTTTTTTTCTCTCTCCTTTTTTGAAAAAAATCCTATACTGCTACCTTTCTGACTTTAAAATAAAGTCCTTCTTTCTTTTTTTTTATTAGATATTTTGATAGACATTTACTTTGTTTTTATTTATTTTTCCATTTTAACTAATATATTGGGTTTATTCAGTTTTGTTGTTTTGGTTTCTTACACTCTTAAAATTTTAATAGCCATTGTGCTATTTTTTTTTAATTTATTTATTTTATTTTCTCTAGCCTTGTTTTTAGTTATTTCTTTTATATATTTTTACTTTTTTCATCCATTTTCTTAAAATTTTGGATTTAAAATATTTAAAGTAATTTCTGAATTTCATTTGATGTGCTCCCTTAGGCTATTCTAAACTTACATTTTAGCTTATTTTTAATTTATTTAAAATTGGTCGTCACTGAATCTTGTTTTGTTACTTTGTCAGCCATCTGAGGTTGCTAGTTGCACTAGCCTGAATGACCAGTGCTTAAAAAAATTATTTGATTTAATAGGTCTTTACTTGCATAGAGACCTTCATTAAATACTCTCTGCTTCCTTCATGTTGCAGTTCCCAGATGCTGTGGAGTTTTGTGAGGAGATGGCTAATTTGGGGAAGACAATCATTGTAGCTGCCTTAGATGGAACCTTCCAGAGAAAGGTGAGTAGTGTCCACATATCGGTGTGATACAGGTAGACTGTGGCTGCTGCAGGGCAACACCAAGCACCGCTCTGGGAAAAAGGGGTAACAAAATGTCCCAGACGATGAACATTTTTAAGGAAATGCTGAACAATCTGCAGGAGCAGAACTGATGCAGACGGCTCAATGCGCTCATTATTCCACACTACATTGTCTATTCTTTTCTTGTAATGCAATTATACCTCTGTTCATTCAGTGATATTGACTGTGCTTTTCTGCTGTCCTGCACATTCTTGTAGGCGTTTGGAAACATCCTGAACCTTGTTCCTCTGGCGGAGAGTGTAGTGAAGCTCCACGCTGTCTGCATGCAGTGTTTCAAAGAAGCTGCCTACACCAAGAGGATAGGAGCTGAAAAGGAGGTGAGGAGGCATAACTGAGGCTGTGATAAAAGAACTCTTCAAAGGGTGGTGATGAGACAGACTTAGTGTCTGTATGCAGTAAATATATTAAAAACATAAAAGAAGTGTTCACTTATATTTAATTAGTGATTCTGGATTTAACTGGAACTAACCGATCTTTGATGAGCATGATGCTGATGACTTCAAACGAATGAAAATATGCCATAGAAAATCCAGTGATATAAAATGAGAATTTTTCTCACCATTTCCTGTATTTTCTCCAGTGCTTTAGAGTTGGAGATGGAGAGTCTGCAATAAATCTGTTGTATACTTATAAAGTCTTGTCTGTGTCATAGGTGGAAGTGATTGGTGGAGCAGACAAATATCAGGCGGTGTGCAGAAAGTGTTACGGAGGTCTGATGGTTGACAAAGAGAACAGTTCTCCCTTCAGGAACGAAACTCCACAAAATGCCCTCATAGGAAAACTCGTGGACAGCGGTGTTCCCAGGAAGCTCTTCTCCTCTCTACACCTCTGAAGACGAAACAAAGACTTGGTGTACAAGTTCAGACATTTAATCGTGTGTGTGTGTGTGTGTGTGTGTGTGTGTGTGTGTGTGAGCAGATTGCAGAGTAAATGGGTTTTTATTTGAAATAACTGAATCTTTAATTATTTGTATGTCTGCTAAAGAATATGATCAAATCAGATTATTTGGTTTGTATTTGGTGTCTATTTGATAGATATATATATATATTATTTACTTGATGCACTTAATAACCTTGAATCTAAGTAAACAACCTGCTGTCACAGAATTCAGTGTTTTGGTGATATCTGTAACATTAGTTTAGGTTGCTTTTGACATCTTGAACTGTAGCATTAGTAAATGTAAGGTGTTTAACAAATGTACTGACATTCACAAGGCCATACTCAATGGAAACACAGACTCAACGTTTTACTATATATTGTAAGTAAAATGTGTGGTTAAACTCTTTGCCATTTCTGTGGAATTCTTTACTTTTAAGATGTAAATGTTTAGTGCATACTGTGATATGTAATTACCGGTAAATACACTCACAAGCATCTGAGGCCTAAAATAACCTGTTTAAATCCAGGCAGACTCAAAGGCTGTGCTGTGAGCTGTCATGTTGGGATGGGAAAGTACAGCATATCCTCTGCAAACTATATTAAATTTGTACTACTGCAGCAAATTAATGACGCAGCATGCACAAGACGCCTGAACCTATGACTTTATTCAACAGTTGTGCATCTGTGACATTGGCACGAAGGCAAAAGAAACTGAACTTGATCAAAAACAAAACAGGAAATGATAGAAAAACCAATGAACCAAGCACAATTTGATCAGTGTTTATAAAACTTGCAGACCATGCAAATCAAACCAGTCTCGCATCTAAAACATGAGGCTATGTGCATTAACCCAGTTATGATTAACATTTAAGCAAAAGCACAAATGCAGGATACTTTGTACTTGATACGTGCAGCAAATAATCACTTTACATTTTTGTCACTGAGGCAGATATGGCTTACTTTTGAAGCTGCAAACAGGAAATAATGTTAAAGAAAAAAAAATATAGTTGAATCATTTCAAGCTCCTTTCACTGACAACTACGGGTTGCCAATTTTGATTTCAGAACTTTCAACAGTATGGAAATTAACAAAAATCATTCACGCACAGCAGTGAGGGCAGCTGTGATGCACAGCTGCTTAACCTTAAAATAACTTCAAGATTTAATCATGGCACAATTTACTATCATTCACCATCTTACATATGTCATTCAAATTTCTCCCTTTGATGCACAAATGATAAATAAGCAATGTTTTCATACAGTTGGCTTCAGTAATTTATGCACATCTTTAAAGGAACAAACCTTATTCCCCATCCACGGATATAAAAGCAGAAGCATAAGAAAAATGTTTAGTGAGTATGAGCCCATCCAACTGACAATTCAGAGTTTGCACACCCACGCCAAAACTGATGCCAGGCCAAGTTTTGAGTGTAATCAGATCGACAACAGCTGAGATTAAAAACCAGCAAACATTTAACTGTTGGGCACAAAGCAACATTGCATAACCCCAGATTTTCTAAGTGTATGTGGTGGATGCACATGTTGCAAATTAAGCACTTATTCTGTAACTATACTAACACACTGGGTATATTTCCTCTCCCACAGTGAACACTAAGAAGCAGATAATAATCAGTGTTGAGGAAACAAAATGTCACTGAGACCTTGGAGGAAGTGTGAGGCTGATCTGTTCACAGGCTAGCAAGAAAGCATTGTTAATGGCAGTTAATAAATTACTCGTCTGTATTAGGATATGGTAAATCTGTTCAATGAATGCATAGTTGTGTAGAGTCTCCTCCCCCCTCTCTATCTTAAAGGTGGGATCAAAGTCCAATGAACGCTGCTGCAGGCTGGAAACATTTAACCAATTTTTTTTACAAACACAAATCTGCTGTATTTGCCTCAGTCAGACTTGATTAAATTCAGGGTCCTCACAGTTAGTAAACATGGAAAAGAATACATTTATGGATAGATAATTTTATGGTTGTATGTAGACTCCCAAGTTTCACAAAATACAATTCTGTCAGAATTTGGCTTTACAGTAGTTTTTCACACTAACAGTCAACTCGCATTTGCAAATTAATTTAATACCTCGTAAACTAGTTGCATCTCCACAGGCTTAATAAATTGAACAAACAAAACAAAACAAAACGTATGACCAAATAAGAAAATATAATCAGCCACATACAACCATGAAAATGGCAGTTTTACTTGTGAATTGTTTGTATAAATGCATATCCTCAAGTTCCAACAGATTCATGAGCAAAACATTAAATGCTGGCCTCTTCCACTTGTGGCTGTCATAAGCACTCTTCATAATGTCACATTATGTGACCCTCTTCTACCTCCAGGATCTGCTCATTTGAGGTAAAAGTTGCATCTTTGCACAGGGGTCAAAGGTCAGATTACCCAATCATCAGCACTAATCTCAGCAGTCAGCCTGATGTCTTAAGACCTGATCACAGACCCACTGACGTAAACAGCAGTGTTCCTCTTCTCTAACATGGAGTTGCACTGCTCAGGCTCTCAAATCTGACATCGTTAAATCAGCGTGAAACCACATCAATATGATATAGCTCTGCGGGTGTGCAGTGCAACTGCAGTCAGTCCACCGACAGACGAACACCACCTGGCCCATGTGACCTCCCCTCTGTCTCAGTAGGTGGGCGGCTGGTAGCCGGCATCTACCTTGGGCGGGAGGTTTTGGGCGAGAGGAGGCTGCTGTTGGATGTCAGGCAAATTGCTGGGATAGGCTGTATAAGTAGTGGGGGTGTAAGTGGTGGGGGTGTAAGTGGTGGGATTGTAGGAGGTGGGGGCATAGGTTGGAGGATAAGGGGTGGCAATATCCGGCACCGTCTCCGTGTAGGTAGGGATGGCAACATCCTTTACACCATGGCGGAAACGACCCAGGGCGAAGTATGTTAGGATTCCCTGCATGATGAGAATAAAAATGATGAAGTCATTCAAGCTTCTGTGAAAAATGTGCAAGTAATTAATCACACGAGAGGCCGATGAGCATTTTTTTCAGCAATAACAGAAATAATGCAAATTTTACACAAGATTAAAAAATTAATGGGAGACACTCATTATGCACTGATGAGCCAAAAACACTGAGCATTCCTGCCTAAAGTGTTAAACCTCTGTTTTCTGCCAGAAGCAGCTCTGACCTGCTGAGGAATAGGCTAGAAATACAATTTGAAGGGCTCTGTGGTATCTGGCACCAAGATTTAAGCAGCTCTTTAGAGTGGACTTATTAGGCTTTTCCTTATCCTCTGTCATAGATACACTGTTATCTTAATCTTAATGAAAAGCTACAAGACTGGGGTTAACAAACACATCTAAGGGAATCAGTACATTTTCTAAAATGTTAAAGCACTCTTTTAAATCAGAAAAAAGCATCATCAAGTACACAATCAAAATATCTACAAAATACTTTCAAAACTAAATTTTACTGAATGATAAAGTGACTAAATCAAAGCCGCAATCCCACTCACCCAGGTGGCGATAGAGAAGAAGGAGAAAGCTATGGTGGCACGTGCGGCGTCTTTGGGGATTGAGTGGTCATCGGGAGTTTTACTCCACTGACTGGCCAACAGGCAGAAACACACAAACCACAGGAAGGTCCACACTCCTAAAACAAACATCCAGAGAAACAGACGCACAAATGATCACCTTTTCCTCACTGGATGGAGGAACAGAAGCGTTCAGCTGAAAATACAGATATGAAAAGATAAACAACAAGATTCCCCCGTCTCCATCTGCTCGCACGAAAACGCGCCGTTTTTCCAAACTAACACTCTTTTGTTTTCCTGAAGAATGGCTGACTGTGGAAAGCCGATGTCTGTTTATTTTCATCTGAATATGTGAGGTCATACTCCTCCTCCACCCTGCAGCTCATTCCACGTCTAATGTTGCAATGATGAATACTGCGTTATGTCAGGGAAACAGTCAGCAGCCTGTCCCAGATTACACCAACACTCAGAGGCTTTCGACATGAACAAGTTCACGCTTTAGGAACAGCTTGAATGCATGAATCACTCACTTTCTTGCGTTTTTGACGATGGTGGTGAAAACACTTCAATCTATAATCTCCATAAGATGCTCAATTAGTTTATGATGTGATGACTGCAAAGGCTGTAGCCATTTAGCTCATGCCAAGTGGATGCGAGTATCATCTTGAAAGAGAGCACTCCCATCAGGACGCGAATGATTCAGAGAACCAAGTTTAAAGAAGAAAGAAGCGCCATTTCAACAATACGTTTGAGTTTATCTAGGTCACTGAAATGAATGAAAGAAGAAACACATATTTCTGACCTCAAAATCGGGAAATGTTCTGTTATTTTATTGTTTATCATAATTTGGTGTAGTATGAATGGCAATGGGAGAGCTCTTTAGCCGTAGAAAAAATAAATAAATCTAAAACTTGTGAAAACACAGTTAAAATGCAAAAATCTATGCCTTCCACATTGCACATTGTCCAAAGCCATCCAGTGGACCAGACCTGAGTCTTTATTGGGCCCATTCTGGTCACTGGGCCTTTATGTTTGACACCCTTGCATTATAGGATTAAAGGTGATCACTAAGAGGTACTTTGTATTAACATGTAGTGACCCTTCCCTCTATGTCAGGAGTGGGTAATTCATATTCCCAAGGACAGATGCTCCAAAGGGAAACAACAGCACAAACAGAGTCGAGGGTACAATTCGGTGACTCTAATTAGCAGAGGTGAGGCCCAGGAGATAGCAATCACCTATCAATCAAAGCAGCCATGCCCCAACTTTAACTCTTCACAGAATCCAAATGAGTGAGTTCTAAAAATGGTTTCGCCCTCTTTACAGCTGCTACGAATAGATAAATTACATATAGAGGCTGAAACTATGTTTGCACCAGGCTGTAAACACACTTCTGCAAACACACCCACCCACTTTGCATCACCACCAACTATTTTGCCTGTCATTGCCTCAGGTTTTTCTGTCAGTCTCTTCTTCCTTGTGCAATCTTTATAAAAATAAACGTTCATGCTCACCAGAGAATCCCAGGTCAGCAACGACAGCAAACCTCCTCTCCTCTGCGTTGCTCATAAAAGGCAGGTAAACGTCCAACACGAGGAAGGCCACACATGCCAGGAAAGCAATCACCCCGATACCGACTGCATAATGACACGCCGAGTCGTTGTGATTGAAGATGCATTTGGTCTCAGCTTCGTAGGGGGTGTTGACGTAGCCCTCTCCCGTGATACAGGCAAACACCACCATGGCAAAAATCTACAGAAAAAGAGAAAAGAAGGCGGGCATTAATGAAAACGAATGAAGAGTAAATAAACGCGGAATTGTTGGTAAAAGCTGATGTTTGCATCGCTCAAAATATCTCAAACTAATCAGGGTCCAGACATCCTCCTGGACTCAATTTATGAATGATGTGCAGGGATATCTCAGCCCTGGCAGAGGTGTCCAGTCTTAAGATGATCTTGTTTGACTTAATGTACATATAAACTTGTGACGCTCATAGCGAATTCAATAAGCTAAGAGTCAACAAAAACAGATATTTTTCTATCATGTGTAACATGTGCCGCAAATCCACCATTATAATATTGTTGTTTAAAAATAAAATTCATCCAATATGATGTTCGGCATGTACCACTGTGCCCTGGAGAGCTACAATAGGCTAGACGAAGATACTGTGTGAGCAGTTTGGAGATACTTTAGGTTTGTTAAACCAACAAGTTCTACTTTTTTCTTCGTGGTTTAAAATAGAAGAAAAAAAAAAAACACCCAGAAAACCTGATAAAAATGCAGCGGCAGCTCTGTCGCTGTCAGCTTCTTGCTCGCTCTCTCTTTAACATTTGTCAGGGTTATTGTCAGTTACAGTAACATTATCATCCTTTACTTGTTGTCTCCAATCATGCACACGGTGAAACAGACCAGAGGAGAGAAACCAGCATGACTTTAAACGACAGGAAAACGCAGAAATGACTCTCATACCAAACTACAATGACAAAAAAATACAAATATTTTTTCTTGGTTGCACTATGCATTATTTAAGTAACTGATGAATAGTTACATTTATGTATTTATTTACTTGTTACATTTTGTTTCAGTCGTTTTTATGCCATGTCTGATGTTTACTTATAGTTAGGAATAAAGTTTATGAATTTTACACTGGACACTTTGTATTGCCAAGAACCCAACGACATCAGTGTTAGTACTAAAGAAGTGCTGTATCACTGTGTGTCTGTGTCTCTGCATCAAGCAGAGGTTGGATATTTAGAGTGAAGGTCACCAAAATGGGCAAAATGGATGGAAAACAACAATCTGCATTTTAGATATGCTGTTGTTAATAAACATAAAACCAAGAAAAGATCTTCACCTGTCTTTGGATCTGTGAGTTCAGTGTAGCTTACAGAACGTTGGCGTGCAGATCAAAAATTAAACCTGTTGGGCAAGTAAAGAACTTTGTGCTTTCAAATGTTATTTGTTTTTCAGACCTTCAAACGTGTGAAGGTGTTTAACTCTTTGCAGGCATTACATGACCTTTTCAGCTCCTTCCAGACAGCCGTTGTTCTAACTTTATGAAAAATGAAAGTTCCTAGAAAATACGTAATGTGCTGTAGCATGAAGGCAACATGTAAAATACTTTTTAAGCAGCCAATTCTTCAATGTGTTTTTGTATGCAACAGCTGGAAGTAGGATCAAAAAGAGGCTTGTTTTAGAACTCATGTGAGAAAGTTAGCAAACACCCCCAGGTTTGTCTTGTCTTCACACCACATCTATCAAAATGAAATGAAACTGTTTAGCAACAACAAAGTCACAAAAGCGGGTGATTTTTGTAGAAAATGGACAAGCTACATAATTATAACATAACATCTTTTCTTACTATCAACCCCTGAAATATGGACTTTCCTTCATGTTAGTATGTGGAGTGTTTATTCCCTCTGACAGGCTGTCCCGTGGTTGGCTTCTCTGTGCTCTGGTTACCCACCTAACCATGTGACCTACTTCTGAGTGCAGCTGCCTGCCATGTGATTCCTGAGATGCCACCAGCTCCCTAACATTGCTTATAATGAGATCTGGGAGGAGGACAGAGAGAGACTGTTTAACTGGTGGGAAGGGAAAGAAGGCCAAAGTCCTGCTGGTGGGATGAAACCAACGATACAGAAAATAAGCTGCAGACAGAGACATTGGAGAAGTGAAAAGCGGGGAGGGGGGTTCCCTAAAATGGAACAAAAGTAAGACAGGGACTTTCAGAGGAGTAGATGGAAATTTTTGTACATTTTTAAAAGAACTGAAAGTATTTGTGCAATGAATAACAAATGTCGAACCGACGCACAAGTGTCACATGTTGATTTGAACTTTCAGTCAATAAGCAACGCAAATAAGATTTGTTTGGATGACTTGTTTTTGCATTAAACCTAAATGACACGCATTTAGTTACATAAATATACTGCAAATATACTGTTTCAGGGAAGGTGTAGCTACTTTTAATGGCCAGGAGCGAGTGTATGCCCTTTTTTGTTTCAGGTAAGGCTGTTATAGCCCTTCCACCCAAAAAGCAAACAAACAAACAAAAAACCCAAAACAAACAGGTGTGTAAAAATATGTAACAATACAAGTGATCAAAATAACAAAATATAAAGACTCTGTGGAAAAGAAACAACTGGACATACCCTTTATACAGGAAATGTCTTAAGTTTGTGGTCAGATTGGTCAAAACTGATATTTAAACAACAGTTGCTGTTCATACTTAGAAAGGTCTCTCAATCATATGGAATTATAAGTGCAAACTCAGGAAGGCATGTAGGAAGTTTGCCCTGGAGAAGCTACGAAAAGCAGTAAGATGACTGAATGTAAGGTGAGTCATATTTACTAAGAAAACTGGTATAAAATAGGAAGATAAATCCCACAATCATGTTGTTGGAAAGTTCTGGGGAACTGGAGGCGGTTTGCACTTCTCCTTTTCCCATGTTTTGGAGCACACTATGTGGTAATGCGGTATTCTAATAAAGGTTAAACTGTGTTGAATGATATTGCAAAAGTTTTTGTAAAAAAAAAAAAAAAAATTGCTTAGTTACAACAGCCGGGCAACATATTCCATTCACTGGTACACAATTCATTCGTGACACACAATATTGCAATAAATGCCAGCGTTAATGGAAAATGAAAAAAAAAAGTTAAATAAAAACTATAACACTGGTCCCAGGACCAGGTGTGCTCCTCTTTTGTGCAATCATACATGCAGGTGTCATTTTCTAAGATTAAAATCACCAGAGATACACAGTGATCCAGCCTGGAAGAATCTGAGATGAGCACAGCTGCACTGCATATGTGTGCCAGTCACAGGGGGAGATCAGTAGCAGACATTCAACAAGCATAACAGAGTAGCGGGTGTCACCTTACCTGCCTGTTAGCCCCTGTTTACCACTGACACACACATGCACACAGACAACAGCTACAGCCAAGGGCACAGTCTGTCCTCATCTGCCACACTAAAAACTGTTCACTCTGCAGATTAATGTGTGCGCTCGTCTTTGCCCGGGCCTGTCCTGCACGGGAGAATATTAATCTTCATTTACAAAGCACACGACAGTCAAGCTTAGTACATTCTGTGGAGATGTCGTAGCTCGATTTCAACTAGGAAGTGTTCAAGGACAGAAAACGGTCCTTCGGTGTCTGCTCAGTCACTCAGGGTTGCACAACAGTATGTTTTTCACTATATCAACGGTCTCATTGAGATTCATTTAGGACTTTGCACATCCCAAATTCTGCGTGCCTTAAGATTTACCCAGCAACAGGTGATTAGGGCTGTAAAAGTTCCGAGAACTTTCTCTCAGCACGATTTCCCCTTTTTAATGTAAACACCACCTACTCTGACGCTTCAGCCTCGAATAATAAAGACTTTTAAAAACATCGACTTCCATCCGCTGTGTGAAGTGAAATTATGAGAACGTAATCTTGTGGATTATAAGGAGTTAATTATTAATGCCGATATCTGGCAGGTAGTGTTTTCCCGGAAGTGCAGTTTTCAGTCAGCAGCAGCGGGGGTGACCTGCGGCGCTGTCACGGAGAGTCTTGCTGTAAATACGACGCCCGCCGGAGGAAGCGCACAAAGCTGCCCGCTGTCCCGCGGCATTACCAACATATCTCATCTTCACCTCTGTGCGCGGACTTGCTCACATACCCCGCTGGACCTTTAGTTTCAAACACAAACAGCACTCACCCAGCTGAGAAAGCGCACGATGGTCTGAGGCTGGCGGATAAACTTGTAAAAGTCGAAACCTCCTCCTGCGAGCGCAGCTCCGTACGCACTTACACCGCCCGTCTCCTCCATGTCTGCCATTCAGCCGATCCTCCGGTGCGAGTAGACCTAAGGGGAAAGCAACGCTCCGGTCACAGTCGACTAAAACTACCAGCTACCGCCGCCTCCTGCACTCAAGTGGGACCAGCTCGGAGACACCTGAGGTAGCCGCTGTGCGCAGAAGGGGCGGAGCTACACAGAAAACTGTGGCCAAGTTACTCTTCAGCGGGAAATACGTCGTAACAAAACTTGGTGGCGAAGTAACTATCAGCTACTGTGATTGGTCCGCTCAGGATTACCGACGCTTACTGCGCGTTTTCGGCTACTGCAGTCTTCAGCGAGAGAACAACAACCATCGCGATAATACGATCATAACAAAAATGATAATAATAACAGCGTCAACATAAGGACTCAAAAACGCAGACAAACTATCAGAACTGATGAGATATGGAAACGCTAGTGGGACAAATAAGTTTGCCTCTGAAAAACAAACACAAACACACACACACACACACATCCTTGCATTTTATATCTAAGTGAGGAAATCTAATTGACACAATGCGTTCCCTAAACCTAACCTTCAAATATGAATGTCTAACCTTTAGCCTAAACCTAACAAGAACTTAACACACTAACACTAAAACCACATTTTGAGCGTCAAAAATGCCTTCAAACTTGTGTGGCTCAGAAATTGGTTGGTTACTTATATTAGTAGATAGACTGTAGTGAACATGATTTATGAAGGGGTTATACATAAAATAAAGAAATAACTTGTTTTGAAGTATTTTTTAATTCTGCATATTTGTGCCAATATTGTCATCAGTCCAGTCATTTTTGGTTACTTCCAGTAAGTTTTTAGAACTGTGATGTTATATTTGTTACAGTTTCTGCTGCCCCCTTGGCTAGATCTCTCTTGAAAAACACATTTTTAATGTCACTGACACTTTTTACCCAGATATATAAAGAATATATAAAAGTCTGGTTGCAGCAGCTGCTTTTTGATAGGAATGCTCTTTCTGGCTCTAAATTACTTGATGTGATCGATATTTAGTGATATGACTCACCTATTTTTGACAGATTTTAGGTCAAAAAGCCATTTTTAAAAGCTTAAATTCCCTCAGTCATTTCTTGGCAAATACCGCCATGGAGGTAATGGTGTAGGGGTCATGTAGATTTCCCACTGAAGCATAATTCAGGAATGACCCTGTTTACCTGTTAAAGCTCTACAGAGGTTCCCTGCAGAAATCTTCATTTTCTGAGAGCCATTACTTACCAGAATTTCTAGAACTGGACCAATTACACCTACTGAATGGTTCTGCAGAGTTTGAAAACTGCAGGTAATGCACTGGTTCTTATACATAACTGAGCACTCAAAGTGCTCTTATACAATTTACCTCATTCACCGATTCACACAAGCACTTTTTTCTGTGCTTTTCATCTAGCATTCACACTCCGATAGATGCAGCAGAGCAGAATGGAGCAGACAACCAACCTTCAGATTGATAGGTGACCTGCTCTAGCTCCTGAGTTACAGCCACCCCAATGTATCAAATATGTATTCAATGTTAAATGTATGTTTTGTTTTATTTTAATGTAGTGCATTTTTATTCCAGGTGTGGTGAGGCTAAGAATAAAGAAGCTTATTTCAGACAAGAAAGCCAACTATAGGTCAAAATCTTGTGTTATTATCTGAAAATTTCACAGCAATGACACAAAATTTAAGTTATTATCTAATTTAGAAAAATACATTTTAGATATTTGAATTTTTAAAAGTAGATAATAACCCCAGATTTTTACTCATAGACGACGTATAGGTGGCAAAAAAAAAGTATTTTTTTCCAGTGGTAGATACAAGCTTACACAAATGGCGGCAACATTGTGCAGAACAGAAAGTGTGCAAAGTTTCTAAAAAACATTTTAGAAACAAATTGATTATTTGTCAAGTAACCAAGTGGTTTTACTGACTATAGTGGCCATAAGCTCATTCATGTATGACTAAAATTCATAAATTTTATAATGTAGTCAATTATGTGTTTCAAAAGTCTTTATCCAGAAATGAGTTAAGACAAACACGAATGTACAAACGAAAGATGATTTATTTAGAGAATTCTTGTATTAAACGTTTTACCATTCCACACCCCCCCCCCCGCCCAAAAAAAATTAAATAAAATTTCTATGCTAAATTATATGCTATCATCATTTTTCACACCAAAATATAGATGAACTGATAACTTTGTAATAGTTTGACCAACAAATAATTACAATAAAATCATCATAGCCCAGACACAGTCTGAACAAATTTGTTGTTTTTAAATGTGTAATATTTAATATTTTCTGCAACACTCGGAGCTTGCTATATCCTGGTTTGTTAGCCAGTTTTCACTGCAAAACATTACAATGTAGAGGTTACGAGTGAAAATCATGATAAAAATAAACAAACCAAACAAACACATTAATTACCCCACATAACTTTCCTTAATCCATGCATACAAATCGCCCAATTCCTGTAAAGCACAAAGAAAAGCCGTGGAACAAGTAAACTGACAAACTCGTGTTAGAAAATAATTTTGCAATCAAAAATTATCACACAGGCACATATAAATATACAACTGGGGTCAAAAATGATTCCACTGGTTAAAGAGAGTTCTTTCTTTCTTAATTTTGTTTCCCTCATCCTCATCAGTATTAAACTTGGCACCTCTGACTTAACTTGTCCTTCACAATGTTTTACAGATAACTGGTAAAAGTGCTCATGCTGTAAGGACGCTGCAGCACTGACCAAATGTTTATTTCACTACAACAGTTCACGTTTAGAGAGCAAACATCCACGTAGTTCTTTAAACTGGTTCATCCTTCAAAGTCTTCTTCTGAATCTGGGGCCATTCATCTTCAGAGGATTCAGATGCCTGAGGGGAGAAAACAAACAAAATACTTCAACGGCTTGTTTATCTCTAACTGGGTAACAAAAGAAACGTATCTGGCCTCACCTGATCGAATTCATCCTCTCTCGCTGCTTTCAGCAGATCAGAATCATCACTGTGGACTGAAAAGTCCTATAAGAAGACATTATTGAGTGGTGCTTACTGTGCTGGGAGTAAAGTGGTACAATACAATCAGTATGTCATTGAATGCACTAAAGAAATCGCCACTTACCAGCTCGTCCTCATATACAGCTTTGCTTCTCTGCATCTCCAAGCTCCACCTGCAAAGAGACAAAATGCACATGTAGGCTACAGCTGTCTTAAGAATGATTAAGTGTGCAAGCACAGACATTTTTATAGTCCCATACAAGGGAAGGAGAGAAAGGGGTGTGAAAAAAGTGGTCAAATTCAAAACAACTACAGTTACTTTAATACCCCAAAGTGATTCAATCTCCACAGACTTCCATGTTATTCATTTTATTTCATTCGTTATTTATATCTTAAACTGCTGTTAGGTTGTTGAAAGCTGACCCATTTTAGTGAAGTCAAAAATAAGTAAGTAGCATTTCATGTGACATTTTTTATAAGACACATTGATCACTTGTTTCAGTTCCATTATCATAAAAAAAACCCCAATTTTTCCAAATTTCCAAACCACAGCACCCCATGTTCAATCTTAGCTCCCCAAATCTTACATGTCATTAAAGACAGGATCACAAATGTACTCATAGCTCTCTGGTAACCCTGTGATGGTGAGTCTTAACTGTAGACAAGAAGGGTGTAGCATCTAATATACAGTAGAGTTTTTCCCTTGATAGCTTTAATATTTAACCACAAACAAATAAGAATCTAGGCTTGAACATTACATTCATTGTTGCTGTTCTTTGAAAAGCCGCTGTGCTGCAAAAGGAAAACAGGAAGCAGGGCCACTTTACTTTGTTACTTATAGTCCACCATTGTTTCTTTCAGTGGCCTATGGTGGATAACACCCCAATAAAAACAAAGAAAAACCTGACTCTGGAGGAAGTAGCACAGTTCCCTTCACATAGGAAGCATTGACATTATAGTTACTATACTTTTCAGCAGTTTCAGAATTAAACAAAGAACTCACAGAGACTTTTCTCCATACTGCCTCTTCCCTGAAACGAAAGTGAATAATGTTATTTCTCAGCAGCAAATGCAAAGGCTGCAAAACGAGATGAAAGAAAAAGCATCTGTACTCACTGAAAATCACTCCAATCCAGCAACAAGCAGACATCAGGAAAATCAAAAAGGCAAAACTTCCAAATACAACTCCCACTACAAAGTCAGGAATGCGGTTCAGCACTAGAGGGGGAGGAAGATGAAGAGATGATTTAAGCTGTCACCTGGTATCTGTGTGTTTGACTCAAATCAACTGTACCTTCTTTATCCAAATATCGTCTCTTGCTGCTTATGGCGGTGCTGTTGTCGAAGCTGTCTGATACTTCACAGTAGTACGTCCCGGCGCTTTCCCTCCCCACAGATAGCAGGAGTATCGATCGTTGTGGCATCTGGTCCACCACATAGTAGTAGGTTCCTTGATCCTGTAGGAGGGTTTTGTCGTGGAACCACTGATAGTGTGGATGTGATCCCTTCTCGGCTTTGCAGTAGAACCTCAGGCCAGTTACAGCGTAGTTTTCTCCAGTGTCGTAGTCATAATGCATTGTCACAGGTCCACTAACAGGGACTGTTGGATGCCAGAAAGGGATGTCAAGACAAATAGATGTTAACTGTAAAAACACATGCTTATCTCAGTAATTTCTTAACAGTTTTAAAAACATACCAACATGCAAGGGCAACCACTGACTGTATGTGGTCTGTTCTCCGTTGCTCGCATGGCATCTGAGAAAGCCTAAGTGGCGGTCCATGACCAAAGGAAGCTTAAATACGTAATGTCTCTTTTCCACTGTCATGTTGATGACCTGCTCTTTCCCACGGTACAGCGAGTAGGTGATAGGCAGATCTCCTCGTGTTGAGTTACAGACAACCATCGCAAAATAATTTTGTGGCTCTTCCTTTAACACAGTGAAGGAGATGTCAGGGGTTGACACAAACTCTGAAAGAAGAGTAAGAAGAGTGATGTTATTTTGTTGATCTGCTGTCAAAAAAACAAACCATGATGAATTTACGAAAACATGACCAGAAGGATTTTTCCCCACAAAATGAGTGCTAACCTTTGACTGTGATTTCAATTTCAGAGCTGTTGGAGGTGAAGACTGTTTTGTTGAAGACGTTGGTAGCCACACACTTGTAGGAGCCACTGTCTTGAGGATTTGTTCTGAGGGTGACAAAGAAAACTATTCCTGTAATATTTGAATTTATTGTTTCCATAGACTGTACAGGAAAAATAGGTGTCAATATATGGCCAGCAGGGGGCAACTCCTCCAGTTACGTAAAAGAAGTCTAGAGGAGTTCTAGAGTCTATGAGAGATTGACTCTTAAATCATTTTCTGATAAGTTTATGGTCTAATCACACTAGTTTCAGGTCCCTGTTAGTTTCTGTTAGAGTCAAAAGAAGAATATCAGGTATGCTTTAGGGTGGGCCTACCTGGTAAATTAAAAACCTTGTATCTGTCAAAACATTTGGTCTGAATGACTGTTTTATAAATTAGCTGATGATTTCTTAATCAGTCTTAAATGATTATTCTTAATGGTTATGCAATGTTTTCTCTTGTTTAAACTGACAAACAGCAACATCTATGGTGGCCCTGAGAGGCCAAACGGACTGCAACTTAAGAAAACACCAGAAACAAGAAAAACGCTGCAAAAGCACACAAAACACAACGGAGATAGGAAAAAAGAAAACATAAAAAGGAAAAAACAGATTTCCAAAAGCACAAGGGAAGTGTTTCTGGGGAGACAATAAACCGACGGACCAGTTGCAGGAACCAAAATATGCTAAGAATTGCGCTGGGAGACACTTGTGGAGAAGTGGAGGATCTATCGGTTTTGTGAGGAAAGAAAAGATGAGAGGTAAGTGTGTTAGTCTAACTATTAGCCTAAAAATCCATCATCAGTATTATATGAATCATGATAAAACACACCTACCATGTTTTGGGTTCCTGCAACATGTCCGTCGGGTTATTGTCTCCCCAGAAACACTTCCCTTGTGCTTTTGGAAATCAGTTTTTTCCTATTTCTATTTTCCTTTTTCCTATTTCCGTTGTATTTTGTGTGCTTTTGCAGCGTTTTTCTTATTACTGGTGTTTTCTTAAGTTGCAGGCCTCTCAGGGCCACCGTAAAACATCAGACATTTTGGCCCATTCTTCTTTAAAATACTACTTGATTTAATTGAGTTTTAGTAGTATTCATTTACGCACAGCCCTTTTAAAGTCCTGCCACAGCATTTAAATCAGAACTTGATTCTTTTCTTTTTCAGTCATTCTGTTGTAGATTTGTATGTATGCTTGGAATCATTCCATGACCCAGTTTGGGCAAAGCTTTAGCTGTTGGACAGATGGCCTCACATTTGACTGTGCAATACTTAGAGGTGTTCATGAACAACTCAATGACTGAAAACATCTGTTGTTGCAAAACCAGCCCAAATCATCAGCTCTCCATCATGCTTGACAGTGAGTATGAGCTGTTGGCTGTGTTTGTATTTCACTAAACTTAAACTTGGTTGCAGTTGGTGATGATCAGGTAATCAAGTGCGTTTGATTTGCAGCACGTGGTTTTTTAGATAATCCTACGCTGTCAGAAGCTCAAATGTAAGTGGACTGTTGATTATTAGTAACATGCACCTGCTGGATTGCTTCATTTGATTGTCACTAACCTGTAGATCGTGAGCTGGTTGTCATAAATACGACGGAGGGAAGACGGCGATACAAGCTGATCACTGTGCAGCCATTTGTAGGAGATATAATTTCCAGCGCTAAGTTGACAGATTAGCTGAAGTGTTTCTCCCTCAAAGAAGTCATCTGGACCAGAATTGATGATCTGTGCACCTTTCACCGGCTCTGCAGGACAGACACAAGAACAGGCTGAGATCATGGTGCACTTTCTGAACAACAGTAATGCTTATTGATACTGACTACTGTTTCCCCAAACTTCAGCCCCCAACTTCAAAAACAAAAGCAGTTATGTTTTTTTTTTATATCCAAAGCACTGGTGAAACACAATGAAACAGTTTTATTAAAAAAACAATTAAAAGATAATAAAGACAACCCAGAGTGATAGTCAGCAACTGTTTATATGCATATAAATAAAGGGACTCACCGATAACCTTTAAATAGTGTAGGTTGCTGGATGTGGAATTAATATGAGAGATGGAGCGGTTTTGTACGCTAGCCACACACTTCAGATAGCCGTCATAACGCTTTTTGATAACCATGGGAATGTTTGCGGCCTCCCCTTCCAGTGAAGTGTATTCACCCAATGCCTTGTTGGGGTCATCCTCCCTGTAAAAAGGGTAGTAATTAGAAAAATGTCATCATTTAATGTAACGTGTCTCACCACAGTGGTTAAATTGAATGTACCCACTTAAATATCTGCAGCAGGATTTCGTGATTTATCGGGTGGTTCGGCACTTCACATTGAAACTCTACATACGTTTTCACCAAAGCCTCATTGGGGCCATACAGTTGTGGATGCCCCAGAAAAAACTGACCTATAAAGAATAGAAGGAAAGACAATGAAAATATCACAAAAAGAATCAACAACACAATTAAAATACACACATACAAACAGTAACGCTCACTTACTGCTTTCCTTAAAGCAGCAGCACAACCCTGCAGGGATGAAAAAACGAGAAAGAAACTAAAGAGATTGGAAGATTTTAACATTGCGAAATATTAAGTTTACTGTGGTTCCCTTTGTGTTGCTTACCCAGAATGACCACAAAGAAGGAAGCAAGCATCTTCTGGAAAAACAACAGACTTTAATACAACATTAGTCCTTGAAAATTATTACAGGGAGCTGCTGTCAGACACAAGTGTGACAGTTGTCAGTTTTAAACTGTGTGTTTAGGCAATGCATGTGGAAAAGTACGCACACACCCTCTTCGAAACATGTGCAAATAACTGATAGTGTTACTCTGGACCTCCCTGCTCCGTGCCTCTGTCATATCAGCTAATTAACTGGTGTTGTTTGCTATGAATATCACGTGAAACACAGTGTAAAGTAAAACTGAAAGTAAGTGTTGTGATGTGTTTTTGCATTATTTTAATAAAAAAAAAAAAAAAAGCAAAAACACCAGAAACAAAAAGTAATCTAATCATTAAAAATTTATTTGCATCAAAATAACAGTATACAGGAGGTAGGCAATGCAATTTCGCACTTGTCTATAACTGAATGTTCCAACAGTGCCATGTAGAAAGTTCAGTAACCCAAGAACATTAAATATGAACATAATATAAACATTTAAAATTAAATATTGTATTAGGAGGTGAAGGAGTCTTGTGCATTATACTGTGACCTCAGTGATCTGAAAGAGAGAGAGAGAAATATGTTACAATCACATCTAAGGGAGCTGATTTTGGCTTAAATGCAACTTTTTCTGCTCACTTTTTTTTATTCTTGGATCCAGAAAAAACAGTTTTGCATGACTGACAGTTCAAAATAAGTGCCTTTGTGCAGTCACACATCTAAACACACAAACACACGAACAACAGAGAGCGAGGACTCTCAGGAACTGTTTTTGTTATTAGCTGGCACCACACATGAAACATCAGGGCACAAGCACACATACCAGTAGTTATGCAGGACACTGGTGTTGTGCCAAAAAGTGATTTCCAATGTCTTTGTGTTTTGTTTTTTTAACGTCTAATATCGTCGCTTATTTTAGCAAATAGACTGTAGTGAACAGGATTTATGAAGGATTTTTACGTAAAACAAGGAAATGACTTGTTTTTGAAGTATTTTATGACTCTGCATATTTGTGCCAATATTGTCATCAATCCAGTCCTTCTTGTTTACTTCCAGTAAGTTTTTAGAACTGTGATGTTATATTTGTTACAGTTTCTGCTGCCTCCTCGGCTAGATCTCTCTTGAAAAACACATTTTTAATGTCAATGACACTTTTTACCTGGATAAATAAAGGATATATACTGTAAAAGTCTGGTTGCAGCAGCTGCTTTTTGATAGGAATGCTCTTTCTGGCTCTAAATTACTTGATGTGATCGATATATATAGTGATATGACCCACCTATTTTTGACAGATTTTAGGTCAAAAAGCCATTTATAACAGCTTAAATTCCCTCAATCATTTTTTGGCAAATGCCAGTGTGGAGGTTATGGTGTAGAGGTTAAGAACTGACAAATAAATTAATGTTTTCTTGTTACAGTTAGGAACCATTGGTGCAGCTCACTAGTCTGTGGGTTTGGCATCTTCAAAATCTTCATGTAGTTTACATAGTTTGAGTCTGAAAGCTTATGCTATATATTTATGTCTCCTGTATACTGATTATTTCTTATCAGTTTGTTCAAGCATGTGTGATTTCCTATCAGATTCCAAAAATATCCCCCTGAGAAAAATATAGAATTTGTGCTCAGAACAGGAAAATTGACACACTAAGGAAAGTGGAGAAAAATGTGTTCCTTGTTTTATGTACCAAATGCAGTAGTTCTTTACAGAAATCCTTCAGTGAATTTACATATACTTATTTCTTAATTATAGGAAAGAAAGGGACATTAAGAGTGTGACTGGACACTAACATTTCACTGATCCTGAATAGTAGTATTATAGTTTTTGCTTGCATACCTGATTTTGAACATCACAATCTGTAGCAGTAGTATCAGCCATATTTCCCCCTGACTGGGGCGTCAGTTCAGACTGGAGTGCATCAGAGCTGGGGTGAGATGGCACAAACATTTATGAAGAGGATGATGTAACTAACAAACAATCCTTCCGTAGCGTTAAACAGTTTATAAAAGAAAATATGTAAAGAATGCACATGCAAATAATAACACAACAACAAAAGAGCCATATCAAAGTCCAGATATTTTAGATATGAGCCCGTTCGTGGTTAAAATATTTTGAAAGGCCAGAATATCTATATTCCATCGAAAAGCATAAACTTTGAAAGTTTCCAAGCAATAAGCAATAAGCTCAACTCTGTGCTGATCTCTTTTAAAGCACATTCGGTTCAGGTCATTTAAAAAAATTGAGCCACTTTGCAGCTGAATCGAACCCGTCTGACTCTTCAGAAATTAAGTCAAACTCCAAGATGCTTTGACTGTAACAGCTTACCTATGGAGGTAAAGCTCAGTGACATTTGAATATATATATTTTTAAAGCATACAGACTTGCTTTAATGTGATTATGTCTCAGTGTTTCATTGTAAGGTTACTGTATTTCAGCTGTTTTTATTATTTTCTGTTTCATCGTTTGTGTTTTCTGTCTTTTTTTGTTATTCTCTTTCCAGATTTTTACTTATTTTTACTTAATCAATTTAGCTGCTGGGTTGTCATGTAAATTCCTTCTTTAAAGTGTTTCATGAATAAAACAATAAATAAAAATATTTGTTATTATTATCTGCCCCCCCCCCCCCCCCCCCAAATACACTGCAATGAATTGCATGATACATTTTTAAGGAATAAACTGCAGAACAATACCACATGTAGCAAATATGATACAAACTACAACTCTTATATGCAAATTAGTATTTAATTAATTTTTTTTTACTTCATCAGAAAGTTCGCTAAATACTCCATTAAAAAAAAGAATTTTCTTGCATTATTTCATTTTTCAGGCTTTAAAGTGTTATGTAAATATAAGATGATCACACTTAGTTATAGTTGGAGTGTTTCAGGTGTAAAACTTACTTTGCTGGAACACTGTTGGTATGAGCTGGAACAACAGATAAGATGACAAGAAGACAAGAAGTTTTAATAGGAATTCCTGCGTGTGTACCAATCAGTGGATTCCTGGTTCTCACACACACCTTGGTTGTTTTCAAACATCTTGTACACGCAGGCTGAACCCACTGCTAGCATGAGGAGAACGAAGCAGCAGAATGCGATGGTGACAGCTTCTGTGATGTTCATGCAAAAACCTGAAAGAGATGAGACAAAGACAGTTTCACACTCTGAGGCAGCGCACACACTGCTGCACAAAAGTTTAGGGTCACCTGTGACATCTACAAGTTTGAATGAACTGCATATTTGTTTTGAAATAAAATAGTATAAACTGTACCAGAAATGTTGCAAATGACAAGCAATAAGCAATAAAACGTTATCAATCAATCATTAATGACTTTTAAATGACAGTTACATTTTTACGCAATTTTGTTTTCATTAAAAAGGCCAAAGGCTATTCTAACAAAGGAAGAACATTCAATGCTGGAAACTTGCAGGACTGAGCAAGAATACAAAGAGTCTCCTGACAGAGACACAAACACCTCATTGTCTCCCTTTATCAAATGTTTCCCACAAACCTCGAGCTGCAAAATTGCTACAAATGTCCAAATATGTTTGGATTAAAAAGAAGAAAATTTGTGTAAAACAGAACAAATCTGTCAAGCCTCATGGAGGAAATGTTCTGGTTTGGGGTATGATGTGGAGGTAAATATAAGATTTGTGCAGATTAAAATGGATTTAGCTGACAGACGTTTAGGATCGCTCTTGTCGGGAGCCAGCTTCCTCGTACAACAGGTCAATCAGCACAGATCCAAAATATGCAAGAATTATGTAAGAAAGAAACAGCTGGTTGTATGTCTGGCTGGGCCACCAAACACATCTGTTTTTGCCTATTGAGGTGATGTTTTTGCATCTATTCAGTACCCATGAAACCAGTCTCACTTGTAGGTGGTGCTTTGTGTACAATGGAGTTCACAAACAAAAAGCCCGCTGAAATTCACTTTCTTTTAAAAAGTGCAATGCAAAAAACTCAAAATCTGAAAAAAGGGGGTGAGAGCAGAAGATCGCGATAGAGACTGCACTAGGATCAGAACAGGAAGTTTCACTAACGCTAAACAGCCAAAGCAGGTTATGTCACAAAGACAGGCAGAGCTACGTGGGGGTGGGGGGCACAGGTGAACACAACTGACAACAGGTGAGAATAATGAGGACTCAAAAGAAGACAGACAGGAAACAACGCTGACACAGGGCACAGGAGAAAACATCCTTCAAAGTAAAAGCAGAGAATAACCCAAAGAGACTGACAGGCATGAATACTGACACCTACTACTAACAAGATGACGCAGGAAGCACAAGGGGGGCTATCATGATAATCAAGAACCCTCTTTTCTTCTTCTTCTTTCAGCTGCTCCCTGTAGGGGTCTGCCACCATCTCACCCTATCCCTAGCATCCTCTTTTAATCCTAAATGCAAGAAATCACAAACCAAAACTTATTACTAAAAACAAAACAAACAAAACTAAAACAAAACCAGACCTAAGATTTGTAATACACTAGAATGACAAAGGAAGCATAACAGGAATCCTAACTATAATCACAAAAATCAAGACTTTAGACACAAAGAAAGGGTGGAAAAAAAAGAAAATTAAAGAATTCAAAAAAATGAATTACTGACAATCAATGAAGACTACAATGCTGTAACTCTACTCCTTGGACAAAAGTAGAATTTAGAGGGCAAAATAACTTCAAATTCATTATTTAATCGACTGTACTTTTCATCACTCTGCACTTTCATTTAATAAATACAAATATTTTAAAATATTTAGATTTTTTTTTTTTTTTGCATGACCCCAAACTTTTGTGCAGAAATAAGATTAATAAAACAAACAAAATATTTTTACTTTGACTTGGTGGCGTTTCGGTTGAGGACGCTGCTTGAGACATGGAGTTGACTGAAGGCATAAAAAGTGCAGAAACCCACAGGAAGACACATTTATATTAAATGATGCATGTGAACAAAAGCCTGGGTTGAACAGAAATCCTTTTTAAAGCATAATTTGGCCTTCTTGGAGAGAGCTAGACAAAAAGCTCAATACCACACTCATGTCTGGACTGTGGCATAAAGATTCAAGGGACGGTCTTAAGGTGGAAATGATCTATCATGACTGCTTATTTCAATTGGTACTGTATGTTTTCTTGCAGAGAACCATTACATGGAGTTTATAAACCTCAATAATAAAGCAAGTTAGTATACTTCCCAAAATGACTACTCCACAAGTTTTACTCCTCTCTTAGTCCTGGTCTTTCACCTGTGACTTGGACCAGCTCAGCTGCACTCTCCACCCAGGGCCCAGAGTCATCGTAGCTGTCCCTGGCCCTGCAGCGGTAATACCCAGACTCCTCAGGGCTGAGCTTAGTGAGGATGAGGGATCGTCTTCGGTCAGCGAAGGCAATGTGAGGCAGGATGGGCTGAGTGTGGGAATCCGGATGAGACTCAGAGGGAAGGACAGAGTCATTGAAGAGCCAGGAGATGTAAGGAAAAGTTCCTCTGCTGACGTGACAGCTCAGCCTTGCTGTAGTCAGTTTGGAATCAGCTGTGTACAGATATTCCACCTCCACTTTCACATTTCCTCCAACTGGAACTTGACAGACAAAGAAGAAGGAAGAGAGGGTCACAAATCTCACATAAAATATAGACTTCATGTAAAACATATCAATGCAGAGGTGTCTTAAACATGCAGTCTTTCTAATGGCCAGCAGGGGGCGTTTCGTCTGGTTGCAAAAACAAGTCTAGAAAAACGACGCTTTCCTCATGAATTTGTGCTCTTAGGTTTGAGTCTACTTGTCTTGGTCCTGTGTCTGTCCTTACTTAAGAGTTTTCCTCTTTGTGATTTTCTCTATTCTTGTAATTCTAGTTTCGTTTTTTTTATTATGTGTTTGAGCTTTTTAATTTTTTCATAGGTTGAGTTTTCAGTTTGTTCCCATGTCTTGTTGTTAATTCTTGGTCTGTGGGAGCCGTGTTTATGTTTTAGTTACTTCCTGTTTTATTTTGGCAGCGTCTGTGTGTTTAGTATTTAGTTTTACTTCTCTGTCTCTTCCAGGTGTCTCTCACCTCTTTGTGGATATAGCTGCTGCCTTCCTTTGTCGGCCTGTTCAGTTCAGTTCTCCCTGCTGATTATGCTTTATGACTTTTTCAGACATTTGGATTCATTAGTTGATTCTCTGTTGTGGATTTTCATAAACCTCAACTAAATAACGGTCAGTCTTTTGTTTTGGATCCTTTTCTGCATCAACACTTACTGAACGCAACTTCAATTCAGTTCAGTTTTATTTAAATAGTGACAAATCACGATGGAAATCCTAGATAATCCCCCGATCTGAATTGTTTACACATTGAACTTCATATTGTATTGTAATGTAAGCATCTCTAATGGGCAACAGGAGAAAGAATGCACCTTTAAGTCACTTTTGCATTGGTTGCATCCATCTACAGTCTATGGTAAAGACCGAGATCATTCACACATCTTCATACCTACTTCCAGGTTCACAGGCTCACTTGTGAGGTCCTGATTCTCGGTTTTCACCCGGCATCGTGCCTCTCCCATGTCCAGCTCGGGGACTACGACTACAAGGAACCAGGCAGCCAGGGTCTGAGCTGCTGTGACGGAGTTCACTTCTTTACCGTCTAGTAAAAGATACAAGTTCACCGGAGGGCTCCCTCTTGTTGACCAGCACGTCACATTGCCATGGTAACTGGTTCCCTCTTTATGAACGGAGAAGGAGATCTCTGGCTTTGAAACATAGACTGGTGCAGGAGGAAGGAGGAAGAGTTTTAACTTCACTGAAATGGAAAAAATATCAATCCCTCAGTGCTAATGAAAACTCATTAAAAATGCCCTCTGGGAACATTACAATGGACCTAATTGCATGCAAATCTATTCAGTGTTTCATGAGATATTTCTGAACTAAACTGGCTGATAGCGCCAAGTAGCAAACGTAGTATTTATAAACTTTGTAAATTCTGTTAATATGTACCTTTGATTGTCACCTGGACCTCTGTGCTGCTGGAAATCCTTTTGATCCCATTCACGCTGGACCAAGCACTGCAAGAATAATTTCCAGCATACTCAGGAGTTACCCTCTCCACCAGCAGCTTGTTTTCCACAAAGTGGAAGGGGAGAGAAGTCGAAGATGTTATTTCCTTCCTGTTAAAAAACCAGCTGTAGGAAAGGTTGGACCCCATTTCAGCGTCACAACTCAGGGCCATGCGTGACCCCTCGTATGCAACTGGGGGGAAGGGTTCAGAGGTCACTCTGGTATATGATGGTGGAGCTGGAAATCAGGGAATAAAAGACAGTTGGTGAAGAAAAGGGGAAAGTCAGTTGAGTAAGCTTTAATAAACTACCCAACATCCGATACTCACTGACTACTCTCAGCTTAATGCTGTTGCTGATTTCTCTGGTTCCTCCAGCTGTGGCCCTGCAGTGGTATGACCCTTCTGACGCTGCAGTTACTTTGATAGGGAATGATGCAACTTGGCCACCTTGAAAATCTCTATTGCGGCCAATTCGCACACGTCCATCCTTTATCAGCTCATAGATGACTGGTGGGGAGACGTTAGATGCAACACAACGGAAAACCACCCTCGGGCCACTGAAGGCCAGGTCAGGACCAGTCAGCACCGGGCGAAAAGAGCTTGATCCACCTAAAGAAGCAAATGAAACAACTGTGCATGCAAACTTGAAACTATAAAAAGATTTAAAACTATGCTCAATAACACCGGCTAAGTACCGTTCAGTCTATGTTGCTACTCTTACCTGTGACCTTAAGCTGTGTGTAGTGACTGAAGGAAGATTGTGGGTTGAATTGTAGAAATTAGGTTCTTAAAAAGGGTGACTGGGGTCGGCCTCAGAGACAAGGTGATGAACTCTATGATATGTTTGCTCAGCGTAAAGATGCTATTCAGCATCAACATGCAGCGACCTAGGTAAGTGACTTTGAGCGTACAATTGTGGTCAGAAGTTTATTTACAACTTGCGTGGGCATGGGTTTCATTGTAATATTGGACTTTTAATGATTTATTTGAACTGTTTTTCCCAGGCTGTAATGTTAGTACGACACTGGTACAAAATTATAGATACCTTTGATGTATGGAAAAAACATATGTATGTGGAATTTTTTCCCCCCTTCCTGATTTCTTAGTTTTGTTTTGTTTTTTTTAAATATTCGTCACTCTTTAAAGTTTCAGATAATCAAAAACATTTTTAATGTTAAACTAAGAAGTAAATGCAAAAGCTCTCCAAACCTACCTGGACTTATCTGGAAAGGTAATTTCCCCCGCTTGTTAAATCATGAATTATTTGGGAATTTTTAAAAGCTGATTTCATTTTCACTAGCCACACCCAGGCCTGATTACCGGCAGACCTGTTGCATCAAGAAATCACGTAAATACAACCTTTGAGAGGTGATGTTAGAAGAGATTCAGATTATCTGAGGCAACTGTGTGATGATATCATGTCAAAATGGACCAAAATCTCAGAGGGATGTTTACAGCACTTTGTGGAATCACAAAAGCTTTTCAGGCCATGTTAGGCAAAATTCAATGAGTTGTGACACAAATTACAAAAAACATTCATTTCTTTAAAATTAAGAGTAATATGTAATCTATTACTTTTCTTTTAGTAACAACCCCAGCAATGGTGATTTGCACCTTACAGGGACCAGTCTTTAACTGCTGTTGGCAATTTTGTACATCAATAATAATAAAAAGGTCCTAAATCACATACAGGACACTCATTAAGCCATTTTGCTTTATAGAATTTGAAAAGTGGTTTTCCTGGTATTACTGACTACTGACTGATATCTGTAATTACAGCCAGCAGACACAGGGAAAACAAAGACACATTAGAAGTTTTATGCTGTGAAACAGCAGGGATAACCACAGCACCACTATGCTGACTGATACAAAATGAAACACATCAGACATTATTGAATGCTTTTCATTAAAGTGAACAATAAAACTTTAAAATCTAAAGAAAATATCAACTTTCTTGTTGTTTTTGTTCGAACACTGACTGTCCACATTACTGTAACCTTGTTTCTGAGAGTATTTTTAAGAAGCAAACATCTGAAAAGCGTGAAGATCTCTGTCATCTTAGCCACATATCTTAAGCACCCAGTTAACACACTTACTTATCTTGACGAGGAAACTTGCCACAGCTGGAAAAAACAACACACACATTAACAATATTATTCAATAATAACAATAATAAATTTTCCCAGTTTTACATCAAATTAATCAACTCACCCAAAACTGGCAAAAAATTAAGAGCCTGACGTTTCTCCATAACCCTCTCATGTACCTTTGGGCATGGTTTCTTCAGCTTGCCAAGGCTTGCAAGGGTGTTACACATGTGTTGCAAGCAGATAACATACTGGGCTGTTAACTTCATTTTAAGGATCTCTGTGATGTCAAATGCAAATATAGCTAAAATGTGCACAAAGATTTTGATCAAATTGGAGAAAAACATGCACAGTCAATATTAAAGGACACAGTGAGGCCACAGTTAAAGTCTTTGAGTGACCGTGACCACCATACTTTCAACATATTTTGTTTACTCTACAAGTGTATGTGCATACATTCCTTATGTACAACAAATTGTATCCATAACCTGCATAAATCCACACCACACCCAAGATGTTAGGAGAAATAAAAGAATGAGCCTGCTTCCTTTTGATGAATAGTTTAAATGCTTTTGATTAACATGTCAAAAACATTCAATACAGTTAAAGTGGTAAAAAGTGGTAAAAAGCTCTGATATAAGTTTTTCATTCATCTTCCATGGGAATAAGTTTATTTATTTAGCTTTTGGTATCTATATTTATTTGTTTATTTAAGAGGGACAGTGCACATTAAGGGACATCAGCAAAAAAGATGCAAGCAGGCCAGCTGCTCCGGACATGGGACAGTACACAGATATAGAGGTTTCTCCTGTGACATTATGCACACATTGCTCAGGTGTTTTCCACCATACTGGGTGTGATATAACCATTACTAGAGAAAAATGTGTTTTCCCCGACTGTTTGGCGGTGGTTCTGGAGGTTACTGGCTTTCATTGGGTGAAATCGGTTACAAAGAAGGTGCTGCACAAAAAAAACCACCTACTGATTGCGTTGATTACTACCTGGTTGCCTGTAGTTTTCCACGTTTGTCTTCAAACATCTGCTAAGTATTAGGGGTAGTAAAACCTAAAAAAAAAAAGTGTGACGCAACTGGAAATGGTGAAAGTTTGCCTTCAAGGTACAAATTGTGCCTTAGAGCTCCAACATGTTTCAAAAGAAAGCTTTTACTGTGAAGGCAAATGGTCTCCAGATTACTGGTGGTGGTCAGAGGGCCCGGTGGCGCCTGTGTCCGGCAGCCTCGCCTCTGTCAGTGCGCCCCAGGGCAGCTGTGGCTACAATGTAGCTGCCATCACCAGTGTGAATGTGTGTGTGAATGGGTGAATGACTGAATGTAGTGTAAAGCGCTTTGGGGTCCTATGGACTAGAAAAGCGCTATACAAATGCAGGCCATTTACCATTTACCATTATTATCCCACTTTTCACTACAGCTCTGAGTAGCTGGACAGTGTTTATAGACAAGTCTATCACTTCCATTCAAACTAACACCTCAGCAATATTCTACCAAAGGGCACGGGTTTTTGCCAACCAGTCTGGGATACTTTTTTTCCCCTCATGACTGGTGGTTGGCAGCTGATCAACCACCAGTATGACTAAGGTTTTATTCACTTGGCTCTAGAATGGCTGACAAGTTAAGCTCATGTGGTTAGTGGTCACATGTCTGCAAAACATAAATATAACAAAACACGCATAAAAACAACAATGCAAAGACGTTACACAAAGTTAAAAAAATCGTCTTCACACGGCTCGAATATACCGATTTAACGAAGACTTTTTTTTTTTTACCTACATTGAAAAAAAAAAGCCTTATAATTTAGCAACTATAATTCTTGTGAGTGTGGTGTGTATTGTCAGCATATAGCAAGTACCATATAATGGTTTAAAACACCATGTTACATTTGACCTCTGACCTCTCCTTCAGTAGATTGATCTGAAGGTCAAAGTGATGATAATCCTATATAGAATTATTTAAAATGACATCAAGTGTTCAAACTGATAAGAACATGTTCATATGGGATGCTCTGTGAATATAGTTTATTTATTTTATTATGATGTTATTATGTACAGTAACAGGTTTTAACCGTTTAAATACATAACACTTTGATGTGTACAGGGTTCCCCAATAAGAATTTTTTTGGGGAAAACAAACTTGTCCTCAAAAACTTTTTTCACTTGATATTTCTGCCAAATATGTAATTGAATTTTAATAACTGCAAAATGAGCATGACACATGTAACATATACATAAATAAAAAAATAAGTATACACAAAATTATGGAAAGTAGACTAATGGGGAAATAACAAAAGTCCACACTTTGTACTTGTTTTTACTGCACTGCAAACCTCTTGAAGTATGTTTAAAAAGAACAGAAAACAGGATGGACAATGTACAAAATACAATACTGTTCCTGTAAAAGTAAATACTGCCCAGAGAGTGAGACACCTTGGTGGACGTTTGTGCTCTGAGAGTGCTTCTTGTTTTAAAGGGCTTTACTCCCATCTGTAGTAACACAGTGATACTCATTAAACCAAGTTGTGTCACTCAGGGTGTTAGGTACTTTCAGCTGCTCCCTTTATTTACCCAAGGAAATAATTTGGCAACCCTCCCACTGATCCAGGTTTGGGACCGGCACTACCTCGTGACCACCTGAGGCTGGATTTGTCTCCTCCTGGAATTAAACTTGAGATCCTTAACAGATTAACAGATAAAACAGCAACAAGTTAGTAACATAACGTGCCTAGTATTGTCTGTGCATGCTACCACTGTAATCTGGACTCAGGAAACATCTGTATTCATGGACAAGTGCTGTTGTTTTGTTTGACTGTCTTCCCTGCCTCGAGGCAGCAAACCCACACACATTTTTGTGTTTTTATGTGTTAAGCCCACTGAGTTTATATGTAAGTTAATGTGCTATAGAAATAAAGTTGTTGCCATTAAAAGGAGGAAGGTTTTTATAGTTAAAGTATTTACAATATAAAAAGGGAAAAGGGGGAAAAGATTAAATTTGTGGCTCTTATCTTTTATAAAGCAAGAGTTAGCCTGCACTTTCTTTTTTTTTTTCTGCCATCTGACACCTTGGCCTGGCTGTCAGCAGCCAGAACCGTATTTTAGTTTTAAGAGGAAGTCTGTGGAGACCAAAGCCACTTTTTAAAAGCATAGATGGGATGTTTTTAGTGACTGAGCGTGACGTCCTCTTCAATGACCGCAGAAAGAGCTCAGTGGTGCTTATTTCGCTGTCTCAGCATCGTGGCGTGCTGCTTCACCAGGAAACGCTTATCAGAGCTGCTCTGTGGGGGAAACACATACATGCAAATTTTTAAACATATTTAAAGAAATGCTTGAATGGCAGTCGTTCAGGAGCCTTTGATGCTCTCGACCTAGCTAGTAATGAGCCATATTGTCATGTAACTTTGCACATGTGCAGTAGAAAAGATTTTATGTAGTTGTAGGTCTATGTAGATACCTAAAAGTTATGGCTCTTAACCCATTCACTTATTTAGGAGCTTTAAAGTAACTAGCCTGAAGCATACCAGCTTCCACTTACCAGCCAATATGGTGGAGGGACTGGAAGGATTTTGGACATGTGCTTACCATAACTAGCATGTCTTTCAGTCTCTCAATGGCCCTCTGATTGGCTCGTCTCCGAGACACATACGAGGTTAAGAATATGCTGAGGAGACAAAACGAAAAGTGTTTAAACAATCTTAAAGGAGGGTGAGCTGGTAAAGGTGAACACTACAAATACAGGTTTGATATTTGTATTGGGTGCGGAGTTATTTGCATACTTACATCTCTGCTAGTATTAGTGGTAGGGCGAAGGCCTCAGAAGTCAGGTAGCGGATAGTGGTCTGGGCTGGGCTGGGGAGACTTTTCACACAGCCTCCAGTCACAGTGAACATTGTTTGTTCATTTCTAAATGGACCGCAGGAGGACCTTGGGATGGCAGAGGTAATACAAATGAGAGAAATGAGCAGTAAATAAAGATAAAATATAAATATGGGTTTAATTCTGATCCTTAAAGGTTTCAAATTAAAAATAAAAGAAAGAAGGACGGGCGGTGTTAGATGCAGTTGGAGTGAAAACCTTACGCGTTTCTGCCCTCAGTGCTTTGTAGCGGATAGTGGTTGAAGCCCAGTGTCGCTGCACACATGAAGAGACCAAGCAGCAACATGAAATGGAACAAAACTGAAGAGCTGGACCCTCGAAACATCCGCTGCTCTGGCACACAACACCGCATGACATTGAACTGAAGACACAGAGGCAGAGCAAAAAGGTTTGAACACATTTTATACTAAAACCAGACTTCTATATAGCCATTACTTAATGTACTCCACTTATTTTATCCCCAAATCAGTCAGTTTTCCCTTCAGATTTTATTTGCCAGACGGTTTTGTTTATTTCAGCTCACCTGAGTACATCTTACCCATCTCCTTGAAGCTTTTCCCCCCCTGCTGACCTGTTTGATGCTTCTTGTTTGCTTAAAGATCATCTTGATTTGTGCCTATCCTTTAACAATATTTTTTTAATATCTGATTTAGGATGCTATTTTAGTAGGGTTACTCAAAACACTGGCTGGAATTGCATAAAAACTTTACCAGATGTGGGGCTTGGACCGGAAAGCGATTAACCTTTGGATCTGATGTGGAAAGGATTCATTTTAAAGATCTTTACTATTGTAAGAAAGGGCAACATTTTGTGTTACAGCTTCCCAAATGTGTGTTAAATTGTATCAATTGCCTGTGTCTATGTGTTAGCCCTGCGACAGACTGGCGACCTGTCCAGGGCATACCCTGCTTCTCTCCCCAAGACAGCTGGGATTTTTCTTTTACAGATTTATTTAACCAATTTACAGATAGAAAATAATAAAGTGAGGAATATAAAGAGTTTATAATAATCTAACCTTTTTAACGTAGAACGTGACAACCAATGAAACGATTCCTATGACAGGCAGCAGAGGGCAGTAATAGACTCCCACCCAGGATACAGTCTGACTGTAAACAAGGTCCAGCACATTGAATGGTATCAGGAAGCGCTGTTTCCCTGATATTCTGGCCAGGGAGGATCTTGGATACGTCTCTTGTACCAACCTGTTAAAGATAAGGGAGATGGCTTAGATCGAATCTGTCCTGTCATCTACTAAGGAGAGACATTGCTGATCTTTCCATTCAAACCACAAAGATGACTGAGAAAGAAACAGACTGTTAATGTCAATCAAACCCACTTCCTGGGGTAGTTAAAGAAAAAGACACTGAAGAAAGTTGCGAGGAAGTTGAAGATGGACAGCTTGTACATCTCTCTACCAAACTGGTTCTCCTTGCACTGAAACAGTGAAGAGACACAAAGATTCTGTTTAAAATGGATTCAAAAAAATAATTTAAACCCTTGATGATGTGTCATTAAAGCTCTGTATCACCTTGGCATCTTGCTCTGTTGTTGTGAAGACAAAAAATAAATAGATCCCCAAGGAGGCCAGCTTTAAGAAGATGCTCCTGAAGAAAAGAAACAGTAAATATGCAAATACATGTGTGCCTTTATGTAGAGTAAAAGTTGATGTCTCTTTTCAGCTTACCTCAAAAGCGTGACATTCACCTGCATGGTGAAGGAGTAGTCTTCAAAAGATGAGATCTTACGGAAGATGTGGGGCAGGACTAGATTGACAAAGGTGATGGTGATGGGAGGAAAATACTGGAGGAGAAGACTGACCAACCAGTGGTGTCCAGAGTTGTCCTAAGACACACATACATTATCAGCTATTAAGGAAATTCAACAAATACATACTTGAACAAAGCAAGAATATTTATTTACTTTAGGAATGAGAAAACCAAGAAAGACAAAAGTATTGTTTTAAAAAAGCATATTTGTTAGGTGTTAAAGGAGAGCAGGTCCAAATTCAAGACACAGAAGCACATTAAACAACAAAAAGGTAAAACTTTTATGGTTGTTATTAAAAAAGAAAAGAAAACGGAGACACAGAAAGTCAGCTTGCCTTAAAAAAAGAGCTGACATTTAACAAGGGACTGCACAGAGGGCTGATTAGGCAAAGGTGGAAACAATGAACACATGTGGAAATTAATATGGGGCAAACAAGCTCTAAGAAGGGAAAATAGGAGCTAGAGACACAGAGAGTATGTGTGAATAGAAAGTATCAATTAGGAAGGTTAGAGAAATGACTCAGAATGAACTGCATGGCAGTCATAATAAGAGCTGTTTGAATTCCCCAAATACCAAGGATACTGATTCCTTTATTAACTGCTGCAGCATAGGAGACACCAGGCCACCCTTTATGAAAGGAGATCATCCCACATGCCATCCCACAATAATAGTGATGTGCTATCCAACTATTTATGAAAACAGTTAACATAATTGACCAAGTAGCACAGGTCATGTAAATGTTTAAAAAAGCAGATAGAGGTAATCTTTTTGGACTATTTGAATGTACCTGGAGAGAGTCCTCAACAAGATAAAACAGGAGACAAAACAGAAGGAGACAAAGACAAGTGCGGATAGAAATACTAAAGTGGGGAGCAAAATCAAATAACATAATACATGCTAAAGAGGAAACCACATTATTTAGCAATACTTGGCATCAAACCATTACCTTTTTCAGAGATGTTTGTGTGGCGAAGTAGATGAGGTAAAAGGCTCCACCAAGCAGAGATAAAGTAATCAGGTTCAGGACGATTCTGAGCAGGTAGAGACGGACCTTCTCTCCAAGTGTCCTTTGAGCCGCCCTTAAAGAGAAACTCTGCTCCTCCAGGAAAAGCTGTAGAGAAGCAGAAACTATTGTGATGACCATATCTGATCCACACCGCTACCCGAAGACTCCAGCAAAACATCAGAAGTACAGTAAACACATACAGAGCCCCTAAACTGTCCGCAGCTTTCCTTTAAAGAGTGCTGACCACTGCGCCACCATGCTGCACATGATTTTACCCCACGGGTGTTAAAGGATGTTTGTGAATGTGATAACTTGAGAACAAGGAGCTGTGTTTTGAAATTCATACCATAAGTGCATCCACTAACGAGTTCAGATCTCAGTGATCTCAACCTCAGGGTCAAGGTCAGAGGTCAAGTTTTGTGAAAATCTTGTGAATGTGGTAAGTCGAGAAAGAAGTCACGTAGGATTTTCAAATTGATACAATACGTGCATCCAGTAGGAGGCTGAGGGGGCGGTCACTGGTGGTCTTACTATTATATTTATTTCGTGTTATTCTTCTCTGAGGCGTATGTATGAAAACATAGTTAGACTTAAAGACTTCACAAACTTTTCAGAAACTTCACCACCAGTTTGGCTAATTTACTATGAGGGTGTCAGTGCCTCGCCACTCACCTTGAGGTCATTTCTGATGAAGCCGTGTTTGAGAGCGGCAGCAGTGGGATCCTGGATGGTGAAGTCCCAGCCACAGAAGATCTTATAGCTCACGTTCATGCTGTAACGCTTCCCGAGCATCCAGGTGTGCTTGTAGCCGACTGTTGTTCTATCACAGGTGAATGTACGTAAATAAAACATCATTTTGACCTCTTATGTTGCATTGTTGTGGATCACTTACCTGCGGACCACCAGAATGAGACTTAAAAATATGATTAAGAAGATTCCAGCGAGGTACAGCAACGGTGTGTTCAAGCACTTTAAATCCAGGGATCCTCGTGTATAAAAGCCATAGAAGACAAGGGAACGATTCACGTAGCCCTGCAGAAAAGACAAGGAAAAGATTATGGGAAACATGTGGGGCTATTGCTAATAAATACTACACGTAGATTAGAACACAAAAGCTTACTGTTCCCAAGAAGAAATCTAAAGCAGAGTCACTTTCTTTAAATATCAACGGTTCTGTAAAATCAGAGAGAATAATTATTTTTAGATGTCAGCTCCTAGTTGTGGTTAATTTGCTGCCATCTGTTGTCACGGCTGACTTACCATACTCGTCAGTGCGATAAAATATTGATGGACCCACAATGAAACCCCCGATAAGAACGCAGTGTAGCAGGTTCAAGTAAATCAGATATCTGAGGAAAACAAAATAGGACTTCACCCCAACTCCAAACTTGCCTGCAACAAATAATTAGGTGAGTTATAGTTGAGTGGTTCAGTCACAGCACATACTAAGTTAATTCACCACAAATCTATCTCACCTTCGATGGTCCGGAGGGTCTGCCGCCATGGCACCAGGCCAGACAGAGCTTCTTTTATCTGTTCCCTCACCCTCTTCCTGTTGGTGCTCTGAGTTTTCCTCCAGGACTCCCAAAAATTAATATCATTGATTTCCAGCTTCCTCCTTTCCCTAGAAAATAGCATAAATTTAACGAACTCCTGTTTAATTTAACATGGTAGCTTTAGAGGTTAATCATGATACATTTAATCAGAAATTAAACATGTATATAAGCTATCAGACATTTTATGTTTTAAAGAAATCCAACATTCGTTAATGCATAGCCTCTGACCAAGTACCAGTTAAGTGTGTCAGCAAATGATTGAGGTCTGTACAAAAAAAAGTGCTCACTTCAAACACTTTTTTGTTGTCTTAATACTTCTGTTAACACTTGTAACTGTCGTTTGGTTCAAACTTGTTTAACAATAGCATTTCTCGACCACAGCTGTAATGTGTTAAGAAGTTTTAGTCAGCTAAGATGGCTGAAACAGAAATTAAAGAGGAGGGTTTGCTGGACTGCTACTGTAGATCAAGCACCAGCATATGATAATTATGATTCAGTAATGTGCTTTTACTTTAAGCTATTCCTTGGTGCTAATACTTAATTGAGTGATTACTTGGGTAAAAGTTCTAAGAACTTGTTTTGCTTATTTGCTAAACAGCTATTCAGTGCTAATGAGTTTTCAGGGCCACGTGTAATACCCTGAAAACTCATCATGAGCACAGTCGGGCTGAGCATAAGCCTGAAAATCAAGCCGACGGTTAGGATATCACATCCCTGTTTTTTCCAAGATCACCTCTGTGCTTTGAAAAAAATCTGGAAACAATCCTGGTAGGTGCCAATGAAATATTCCCTACAGGTGTGCGGGATCATAAGCATCATTCTACTGGGTCTTAAGTAAAAAAATGTGGAAACAACTGCTCAAAGATATACATACGCAACTGTAATATGTTTCTTTAAGTAAATCAGTAGTATTCTATTTAAGTAATAAGTTAACTGCATGTTTATGCATGTATGTCAAAGTAAGACGTAGATCAAAAAGAAGCAGATTTGGGAAGTCTGTCAAAAGATTTACTCACTTGGCACCCCTCTTTCCCTGAATACACATGGGCAAGTTTCTGAGTGGCTGCATGGATGTTTTGTCTCTGGGTCCTCTGGACAGCTGGCCACTCTTTTCCCCGGCCTCTCGGCCACCCTGGTTGGTCTCTTCCGAAAAGTCATGTCTGTTCTGCTCAGGTCGGGAAGCTTGAATGCTGGGCAGCAGGTCAAATATCTCAGTCTGATAGTACTCACATGAGTCTGAAGACAGGGTGGACACTGTGCTTTCCTCTGGGGTGAACACAGAAAAGTAGATTACAGTACAAGTTTGTAAGCAAGCTGCTGTACTGTTGCTTGCTCTGTCTGTAAAAGGTAAGAAAGAGCTTTAAAAATGACTAAAGTAACTTGTTCAGAGTTAAGTTGCTTGCTTTGTAACCAAAGGTATATTTAGCTCACAGTAGAAGATCCTAATGCACATAATACAAACAACGCAATATAACAAAACACGATATGTGCACAAAGTTCCTGTTATCACAAAAAATCCCATAAAACAAACATAAAGAAACTAAAAGGAATCAAGAAAACATTGTTTCTGCAAGATCTGTGCAACTTGGATATCTGAGGGGTTAAGTCTGTTAATGTCTTATCTTTTCAGCCAACAGTGCAAAAAACAAATACGCTGTATTCAGTTTTCAGTGAGATGATAATAATACATCAACAACCATATCAGTTATTTATTTAGTTTGCACCTCCTATTGTTTTGCAAACTTGGAACAGTTTACTTTTTTCTCTGTGGCTTCTGTGTTTGAGGTAAGAACGCGCACATCTTAATAAGTCAAAACTTTATAATGTTTTACAAGATTTGTAGTGTTGGATGTGACCTGTGTTAGATTAAAACCATGAGGGAAACCAATCAACTGGCAGTAAACTGCCAAGGGACCGTGTACCGAGCATAGTACAAACGGTCAGTTTGCCATTAAGTCTCACACACTCGTACATACTGTGAGTACTGACACCATGTTAAACAAGCACAGCATTTTCTCACATACTCACACAGGCACATTTGTTTTTTTCATTACCTGACATGAGCCTCTTCAAGTCGACACTTTCGTGCGCCTCCATTTTCCCCTTGAACTTCCTCTTTAATCAAAAATGAAATATAAAAGTAAAAAGTATCCAAACTTCTTACTTCATCTAGATAGCATTTCAACAAGCTTCTCCGTGGAAGATGCAACTTAAAGTTGTGTGAAGAGAGAAGTTACTTCCGCTATCTGCATAAAAATTATCACACACATCGTCACGCTGAAATGAAGACCTCTGAATGGCTGGTCAGGAGTTTGTTTGTTCCTCAAGCTCTCTGTGTATGGTTGACTGTTTTGTTGCAGGTGAAATATGTCAGATCTGTTCACAACGAGGGGGAACGTAACAGCTTCAGGAAATCACATGACAGGATGCACTCCCAGGCGTTGGACTGATGACAAGATTACAACAAATACACCCAATCTCACTGGACTGACAAACACTAAGTTGAAAATTTTTTAAGGCAGGCGTGTTAGTGGGTGACAGTGTGATAAAGGTTTTGGCCTGAGACAGGAGATGTGCTACAGAAAACTTTTTGGTGTTGTTTAATGTGTTGATATCCACAATTTCATTATTTTCTAATACATTCATACATTTTCTAATTTTAAGTACTTTCTAATGATTTCTAACACAGTTCGATCTGTTTACAGCTGATTGCGTCAGTGGAATCCACCACAGTGCAATGCGAAGCAAATATTTATTTTAGGCTAAATTTTAGACTTTGTTTACACAATATCTTTAAACTATCAGTGAAATAATTGGGTAAACAGTCATCATTTTCCTTTTTCAGTTAGTTCTTTACTGACTAATCAGCTGCACTTGGAAGTGTTGCACCATTTGCTCTAAGGCATCTGATTGCCGTAGCAAAGAGGCTCTTTACACCCACTCACCACACATCTAAGTCTTCTGAAATTTCCAGTCAAAACCATTTACAACGAAACATAAGCATGAGCGTCATTTCTTAGGCACTCTTTCAACACCACTGGTTTCAGTTCAGTGGAGACTGTAACACTTAGAGTTGATTTTCATTTGTACTGACACACTTTTCAGTTTTATGTGATGTTACTGGGTTATTATAACAATTTCAGGACTCGTACTTAACCGGATTTATAATTTATCTCCATTGCATCATAGGAGTAGTGTACACACTTTTAGGATGTAGACATTGCCAAGGACTAACACATGGCACACTAAAATGTGCCCATTGCTACTTTTTTCCATTAAATTATAGAGGAGCATCACCTTTTCAGAGGAATATCAAATGTAAAAATCATGATAGAGTTCAAATTAAACTATCCTATGAAATTATGACAAAAACTAGTATGCAAAATATTGAGGTATGATCTAGAAACTGAACCTTTTAAATGAAGATTAACCAGTTCCCCTTAGTGTGCTTTACTTAGACATGCTTAAGCCAGCTGAGAAAACCACCAGAAAACCAAAAGAGAGTGGAGGAAATAAAAGATAAAACAACCCAATGTACACACATAAAAACCTATGAGGAAAACAGTTTATGGGTTATAGTTCTACAGCAAAATAAAAAGACAGCTGTGCAAGTGTCTCCACAGCTGGGGGGTGGTAGTTTGTTAGTAAACTGAGTCTGCAAATAAATTTATGTACTGCTTTCTATACCCAGTGGCAGCAAGTTGTCACATATGTCATCTTCTTAAAACCCAGTTATGTGTTAAGTTAAGTGACATAAAATAAAACTGTCATTCAGTAAAGAGCCTCATGCAGGTTATTTATAGTTTTTACAGATGTTTGTACAAGTGCGTAAAAGGGTAAGTATAGATCTCTAAGTCTTTGAATAGTTGTTAAGTCACAGCTAGGCTAGTAATGTTTGTATTTACACTTTGAAGGCCATGTAACAATTTGTGCATGTTCACAAGGAGGCACATGTCCGGTGTGGGGGCACCGAGCCCTCGACAAACACATGATTGACTCTCTGATGCTACATTATGAACATTATTGGGCTGGACTATTGTTAATCTGACAATTTCTGAAACCACTGGCTGAAAGCATGGACGTTTACATTACTTAGGTACAAGTAAATTATGCTGTATTACTATAGATCAGACATCCCAGCATAATATAAATAATTTAAATCAATCAATACTTAGCTGCACCATTAGAGTGATATACATACAATTAAACAATAATTACGATCCATTATGATACCTGTCACTCAAGACATTTTACATAATGGGCACTTTTAAGTACTTTAAGGATATTTTGATATAACTATTTGTATAACTTTTGTATTATTTAGTAGGAATATGACTTTTAAGTAGAGTCTGAATAAATATTACTTGAAAAAACTTATTTAGTGACACATTTTAGTGCCACATTCAATGCTCGTGTATTTGGGCGTTTGTGCGCCAGTTTTCTTCACTGTCTTTATTTCCCCATCATACACGACCTCATTCTCTCCAACCACATCTACTAGGATGTTCTTGGTGCCCAGCCCTGCCCCGCTGGAAAAAAAAACCTGTAAAATTGCGAATAGGACTGAACCAAGAGTGCCAACTCTGTGGGGGGTCAAATTTACATTACGTTGTTATCAGTTACGGGTCTTACAGATGAGTATGTTAAATCGTTTGGAAATCATATCACACAATAAGGTATTAGCTTAGTTTTTCGATGAGTGAAGTAATTTATATTTTATAATTTTACTAGTTTTTATATTAAAGTGGAACCCCAGCATCCTTTAATGGTTTGTCCCCGCCGTCTAGTTTAGTTTGCCGAGTGTTATGACTGACAGCGGTCGGTTACTAAAGATAAGCGGGTTTGTTACGATTCTGAGTAGGTGAGTGAATACGTTTGGTGACTCTTTTTTGAGAGTTTAGCTGCTGTTTATTTTCATTTGCTTCTGTTTGTAATTTCTATTCAACTTGGTTAAAGTTCAACTTCAGTCTTTGGCAACTTGTCGACCGCCTCTTGTTAGAGTTTAAGCTAACCGACGGCAAAGAGAGAAGTTGGTGTTTTTAAAGGGCTCTGTGACTCTGCTCTTTTTGTTTCTGTAAGCTGTGTTCAGCAGAAAAGCCTGCGGATGTAATTACAGCGTCGGAATCTCTGAATAAGCATTTTGTTGTGTGTTGTGTTACGGCAGATTTTTTTTCAACGGTCTCCGTTTTCCCAAATTGGCAGATACGTTCAGATTAAAAGGTTGATCTGTGTTTCAGTTTGCAGTTTGGAGCTTAAAATGTTCTCACAGATAGCGCTGCTATGTTGTCAGACCGGTTGTCTGTTTGTCGAGAAGCTGATAATTGATCGCACAAGGTTGGGATGAGTCGGAGCAAGTTTACCATTTACTGTGCTGTTTAAAAAAAAAAAAAGAAAGAAAAAAAGTTGGATCTAAAATCCTCACCATAATTTCTTATCTCCATTCATAATTAAGATCAAGCTTTTATACTAGCTTTTTAATAATTAAGTAAATAGACCTCCAAGTACATTGCACTTCTTTGACCACCCAAAGTGCTTTTTAAGTATTCAGACATAGATACTGTGAGAGATGATAAACAAACATATTTTTTCTATATCTCCCAATCTTTCTTTAACAAGGAAGACGTAATAGGTGCACTACTGGCATTCATTTAAATCTGTGTTGTAGTTTGCAGTTTCTGTGATGTAGCCAGGAGTAAACCTATCATTTAGAGTCCTCTGTTCTGAATTAAAGAGACTATTGTGGGCCTGAATAACAGTGTGACTGCTGTGTGTGTGTGTGTGTGTGTGTGTGTGTGTGTGTGTGTGTACGTGCGTGCATGCCTGGCTTTGTTAATTGAATGGACATTTGCATTATTGTCTATTACGGTATGATCTTTACAGTTTTTATTGCTCATCATATGCCCATTCGCCCAACCTTTATGTCCTTTACAGTTAAGCAGAGTTGCTGCAAGAAAATCTACCTCTCTTTCTCTCCACCCTTTCACGAGGCTTCACTCAAACTTTGAGGTATTGTAATCCAAGTCTTTGTTTTGCTGCCATGTTAACTGCAGCTTTGGGCTTTGCTGCTGCCTCTTGTTGGCTTTTCTCAGTACTCACTTCTCAGTTTTTGAAAGCTGGAAGGGTGGAGAAATTCCTTTTTGTATACTATCAGACCATTTTATGATCTCATACAGTGTGTTGATTTTTGGAGTGTGGTGTCTTCATTGTGACTTGGTTAAACTCCTCTTCATGGCCCTCCAGTTGGATCTGTCCAAATGTTCGTGCTACTTTTTGAGCTTTGTAAAAGACCCTAGTTTTGTCTTTTAGCCCTTCCTGCTTTGCTTTCGTTACTCCAAAAAACCCAAATTCCCTCTCCTCAGCTTTTACTTGTGCCTTTGTATTCAGTTCAATTACAGTTGCATTTCAATCTGCATGAATGATTGTTCATATTGACCAAAACATTTGTACTATACTCAAGCAACCCTACATCAAACTCCTTGTGTGCATTTTTCTCTGGCTTATTTTGTTTGGCTGTCTTTAAGATCAACTTTGACCTCCCTGCCTGGCTCTCTGTTTGACCCATTCCCACGGTATCCTGCACTGACTGTACACTCTCAGAGGACTGCCTTAATATTAGTTGCACTTAGACATTGAAATAGGAGAAACAGTATGACAAAATACAGAGAGTGACTCAAGCTGAGCAGTGTTGTATGACCCTGCTTTGTTTGCTTGTTTGCCCTGCAGAAGTGAAAATTTGAGATAGAAATATTAGTTGCATAACAAGCAATGCGCGTGAAATGCATATGGAAAGAAATGGGTGCAGAAACATGATCCTGGAAACAATTTGGTAATCGGAAAAGTATGTTTGAAAGGGAGGGAAACCATATGTGTGCAGTAGATTGTCCTAACAGAGCCTGAAAAGAGCAAGCGCAGTAAAAAAAAAATTAAACAATTGGTAATTCGGCATTTCTCAGCCATGGAGTCATTTAGTTGGTGACTGGACTGATATGCAGAGCTCCTCCCAACTCTTTCCATGCTGCATATGTTCACACAGAACAAAAACCAAGAGAACCAGCAATCCAGGTCTTGTCTTTTGTGTTTGTGGATCATCATTCATGTGGAATGATTAAACTAAGCACCCTTTGTTTGTTGCTGGCCCAGCAGTACAGTTTCAAAGTGGCAATCACATTAAACCAGTGGCGTCCACCTGTTTTCTGCCATGCCTGACATCAGAAGCTGAAGAAAGGATGCATCCCAAAGTTTGCATTGTTATTAATAACAATGAAAAATGATCGATATTGAATTTTACTTAAAGATGCATCCCATTATTGCAGTAGCATCATGTTTGTTTCATGTTAGTTTCATTTCATATATTCTGGTTATCTGTGTCAAAAGTTAAGAAGTCGTATGATGTATATTTATATACGTCATATTAGGAAAATAAGATGATATGTACTGATTTCAGTGGCTGATATTTATCTGCTGTGTCACTGCAGATTTGCTCTGGCTAAATATGCTGGAATTGTTGAAAGAGTTGAAAATGATCAGAGGAAAAAAATACTAAAAAAGGGGGGGACCGTACCGGTGACAGGCTGTGGTGACGTAACTCGGCTCATGAAGCTCATGACAAAAACCAATGTGGCAGCCGTAAAGGATGGCGATGCCCCTGAAGCTCACCAAGTAGAGCGTGCATCCAGTGTAGTAATTCCTGATGTTGTTACTGCAGTGATCTGGGTCAGGACAGCCATTTATAATGTGTGTGTGTGTGTGTGTGTGTGTGTGTGTGTGTGTGTGTGTGTGTGTGTGTGTGTGTGTGTGTGTGTCCCTGTTAGCACTATACTGGCTCATCAAGTTTCCCTGAAGAACAAACAATATTGAAGGCCATTTATTTACATGAACGGATATCACCGGATTAAAAAGTGTGGCACATGACTGATTTTCTGGGTTGTATGTGACAAGGGTAAGAGCTTGGTAGAGAATGATCTCTTTGGTGGTTGAGCAATAGATTAGTTTGTGGGGATTTCTGAGAATGATTGGAACCTAAGTTTCCTCTTATATGAGTGTGTGGGTTTTGATAGCTTATTGAATGATAAGCTTTGCATTATCTGCTAACTGATCTCCACAGAGACATGCAAAGGAAATACTCACATGTATCATACTAGAGCATTATAGTCTTAGCAAACCAGCTCCAGCTCAGCTGTTTTTTATATTTGCTTATCATGAGCATTGTTGAGCTAATGTTTCTAGTGTGGGAGCATGTAAACAGGAAGTGGATCTAATGTTTGATGGAGTTGAAATTGTTTTCACAGATAGCCTCTGTTATGTTGTCAGACCAGTTGTCTGTTGTTTGAGAATCTGATAATTAAACCCATAAGGTTGAGATGAGTCTGAACAATCTTACCATTTATTGTGCTGTTGGGGTTTGTTTTTTTTGTTGTTTTTTTTTAAGTTGGCTCTAAAATCCATATTGTAATTTCTTATCTCCATTAATAATTGAGATACATTCAAGCTTTTATAATGGCTTTTAAATCATTTAGTAAATAGACCACTTCTCTTCTCTGACCACTCAAAGTGCTTTTTAAGTATTGTAACACAGATATTGTGAGAGATGAACCACAAACACAATTTTCTATATCACCCAATCTTTCTTTAACAAGAAAGAAGTAATAGGTGCATTGCAAGCATCCCTCAAACCACTGGACCTCATTTGAGGGAAATAATTAAAGAATAAGGACAGATTATGCTCCAAAAGTGACAAGTATGTAATAAAAAGCTGTGAGCCAGAGACAAACTGACAAAACAAACACCAACATGTATGGGTTTGCTGTTTTGTTTTTTACCACAACCATAAATATGTAAAATATGAAGACATTGTGGAGAGGTGTTTCTATTTTTTTATTATCCTACATTTAATTTTCTGTAAGTGTTATTAATAAAGCTTAGATATAATTTAGATCAGTTATAATAATGGATAGAGAAGGGTTAATCAGGGACTTTCTTGGCAAATTATTAATCAGAAAATCTTCTAAAATGATGTCAAGAGAAAAGTTACCTTTATAATAAGAACGAGGAAAAATCATTAATTATTGACCAAATTTAGATTGTAAATTGTCAGTCACTGTTACCAAAAGCCAAATGTTTTAATTTATTTTATTTTATTCTTTTAGTTTAATATCGCATTTTATCTTCCCAGATGTGTTGTGCCTCCTAGCTTTGAAGTAGGTGGAGTTTGTTTTTACAGTCAGCTATCATGTCCAAAGAGCAGAATTTATAGCTGCTCCAAGGTTAGATTACCATATGAAGCAGTTGCCCAGAAATAAAAGTAGAAAATCAGGTGAACAATGTTCCATTTAAATGGCAAACAAGCCATCGAACATGCTTCCTCAAAATCTCTTATATGACACGATCTGATAGAAAAATCGTACAATGTGTTAGTCTGTCTCTGTTCATGTGTCATTCATAAATATTCATGTCACTGGTGACACAGTGCCATCTGACTCTGGCCACAGGCCTTATTATAAACCGCACCACAGTGGAGCTCTCAGAATTGTAGACAAAGTGACACAGTTCCTCACAGCAAGTCTCCCTGATGCATCATGCAGGTCACTTTATTCTCTTTGTAAAGGCCAGGAAATGTTGACAGTGCAGTGACACTTGATACACATTTGCACTTAAGCACACCTGTAACTTTAATAATCTTTCAGGGCAAGCAGCAACAAGACCGGGGCAATCAAATTCCAAGCAAGTGCGCTGGCATTTTCTTCCCCTTTATCTCTAACCCTAACGCCCCACCTTCTAATCCTCCCCCCCTCCCCCCCCCCCCCAGGTAGAAGATCAAACACCATGGTGGAAGTAGAAGGCAGGTCTGAGCAGGCGCGGGTGTGAACCTGAGAATTACAGCTGGATACATCGAGACTGTCGGCAGAGAAGGAAAATGTCCCGAAATGTTAACTTTGACCTGAGCCACCCGCTTATGGAAGCTGGACTGGAGTAAGTGTCACTGTAGGGCTCTGTGTCACTTCATGTTACTCTTGTTTTGTTTTCACACTCTTCATTTTGATTTTGTCGATTTTTTTTTTCTTAGCGTGAAGGCCGTGAGAGCGGGAGGGAAGGCTTAAATGGGAAGGCAGATCAGACTGTACTCTGGTGCAGAGTTTTTGTCGTTTTTTTTCCTATCCTTTTCTTTTTTTTAACAATGCGACCAGCTGCTGAGCTCCACTTTATTGTCCTTGTTTCTGTTTGGTTGAACAGATCATGACTGTTTGCATGCTTGCTTCTTTTAATTCCTGTGTAGAAGTCAAAGGGAAGCGAACTTGCTGTTTGTCCTTCTAAAAAGACAAATTGTCTCTCCAGCTGGCTTAGGCGTACAGTATCTAAATCGGGAGTAGGCAACTTTTTTTTTTTTTTTCTAAGAGGGCCTGACTGACTGGTAGGGCTGCTCAATTAATCGAATTTTAATCACGATTACGATCTGGGCTTTCAACGATCATTAAAAATGACTGAGCCGATTATTAGCCCCTCCCTCATTTATCCGCGACACCTTAAAGGCCGGTCCGTGAAAATATTGTCGGGCATAAACCGGTCCTTGGCGCAAAAAAGGTTGGAGACGCTGATTAAGAGGACCCGAGGGAAGCTCGGAAAGCTAAGCAGAAGTTATTTGGAGAGTGACTGCTGTTGGTTGAAAAGAGAGTTTAAAAAAAAAAAAACTTCAGTGGTGTTGCACACTATTTTATATTATTTTTTTAAAGTCATTGTTAACCCTTTAAAGCCAGTCAGAGCAGCATGCTCCGTTTTGTGTAACTATTTTTTAAATCCCTGTAGAACCTGAACCGAGTAAGCTAGCGCAATAATTTGTTTTGCATATGAAACCGGAGGAGTTGTACTTACATCTTATGCCATCAGCTTGTCCTCGGTCACGGTTTCCTTTCACATAAAGCTTTGCAAAAATTGCATAAAAAGGCTTGCAGGAACAAAAACATAATATTCCAGAAACACGCTTTGCCGATCCGATCAGCTGTTCGTAACACTTCCCACAGTGAAACAGAGGTCAGCACGAACGATCACATGTCCGCCATTTCCTGGCCGAAACCGGAAGTGATGTCATTTTCGCGGAAATTGTAGTTTTTTACTTGTAGGCCTTAAACCTATACTGGTCATGTTTGACTTTTCTGTGTCGTTTCTGGGATGCTTAGAACTCGAATTGCACTGCTGGAAATAGTTTATTTTGATGCACCTGCTGTTTTCTTTGCAAATTTGCATCATAGGATTGTTTTTTCGTTTTTCCTGCAGTATATAAAAATTGGTGTATCTCCAAAATAAAACTATGAAGACACTCAAAATAAATTTCCTGTTGTTGTAAACTATTTTTTGCAACTTTTTTGTATTTAAAGCTTTGAGGGATAAACCTCTTAAATTTCTCCAAGTAGAAATATATGTAAAAAAATACAAAAAACGATTTTCAATTTTTTTGTAGTTTATTGCACTTTTTTTGCAATTAATGTAGTTATTATGGACTTAATGCATACATATTATTAAAATATGGGCTATAACAGTTGTATAGCAACTTGAAATGCTCCCACAAATGGCACTACAACATGTAAAAAAATAATATAAGCTCTGGCGGACTTGGTTCTATAGTAGGTCTTAAAGGGTTAAATAAATATCGTCAAATAATCGAGATCTCAATTTCAGTGAAAATAATCGTGATTATCATTTTTGCCATAATCGAGCAGCCCTACTGACTGGGATACAAGGCAAGGAACCACAGCCCCACAGCAACTAGTTAGAGACAGGACATGGTGCTGAAATATGTTAAAACTAATACATTTTGGTCAAAATGGTTTTACAATAAGCCAAAACCAAGAACCTTGTTAGAAAATGTTTAAACTTTGTGTCAGTCTGGCACACAGTCAACGTAATGCACGCATTAACTTTTATTATTTAATGCATGGCTGCATGAGTAAATGGAAACGGATAAAATATGAACAACATGGTCACATTCGTGAGTGTGAATTGTCATATTTGTCTGACATTTCTTTTTTACCATCTACGAAACATTTTGCGTATGAAAAGTTTCCCCAGACACAGACTGGTGCCCGACATATCCTCCTCTGTGTGTTTCATAATCGCTGTTGAACCTCTCTCCTGACCTCTGTACATGTCTAATTTGGATTCATTGCTCCATAAGACATGGTGTCGCTGACTTTAATTTCAGTTCCTGTGTAATCTGGCATACCATCCCCTGTTTCCTTTACTTAAGAACAGCTCAACATCCTTCCAATGAGATCATTTCTGATGAAGCTTTGAACAGTAAATGGTACAGTTAAAGAAGCAGATGCAACAATCATGTCCCATGGCAGGTCTTTTTTTGTTTGTTTGGGGGTTTTTTTTGTAAGTTCCTGGCACTTTTTTTGTCCTGTAATTTCTATGCAAAGTTTCTGGCTTGTAGCTCTTTGGGAATCACTTTGTAGGTAATTTTTGGCATTTTTGAAAGACCTTCAGGAGAACTATTACGCAAGACAACTTAAAAAAAACAATAAGCAAACTTTGGCTCCTTGGAAGCAAAAATGAGAGATGACTTGAGACTTTTACACTGGACTGTGTATTGCGCTTTTTTGTTTGTTTGTTTGTTTGTTTGTTTTGCCCAAATGTGATATAGATGGTGCAGGAAGAGGCTTGCAGCCTCCCACTCCCACCGGGGCCACTGATGACCAAGTCAGAAAGTGTTTTATCTGTAGGTTACTCAGTGGTCACTGGCCCTCAGAGCACTTTGAAGCCTTTGAATCTAGCCTAGTCTGTACCACCCTATTTCCTTTTTTTATCGGTCCTCAAGCCTGTGCGTCTCTCTGTCAGGAGCCCGGCAGATGAGGAAGGTGTTCACGATTCATTTCAGCAGCTAATTGCAGAACACCGTGACAATGGAGCAGCATCCAGTGCCTTGGAGCTGCAGCAGCTGCAGAGTGATTTGGATGAGGAGAGTCGAGGTAAAAAGAAAGACTGTTTGCATGTGATGAACTCTTATTTTTCATTTATATAAAAAATATATATTCTCTTTCTTCATGCCTAAAATGTCTTTACCACTTGTAATACCTTTCAATGCTGCGTTGAATTGCAAAGGCATCATTTTCTGTCTATTTGTTTTTCTATCCTCAGACAATATGCCATTGAGTGGCCCTGAACATGAGCATAGAAGGAGGCAGGGGGCAAGTGATTTGGAATGTGATGGTGGTGAAAGAGAAATGGACCCCATCCAAGGTGAAGGCTGGTCCTCGGACACCTTGAAAATCCTGTCCTCCATGCCCAGTCGCACCATTGGTGAGTCCTGCAACAAGCAACTATTAATCATGAGGAGAGTATTATACATAGAAATAAATAAATCAGTTTGTTTTAAAACCTTATGAGCACACTCATCTGGATTACTTTGTGTGTGTCCAACATGTGTTTTAATATAATTTTGACACTCCTCTCTAGGATTTCTGACACATGCTGATTCAGTGTGGTGACTGTTCACTTGAATCATGTCGGGCATGCAGTGCAATCCATCCAGCACTAATCACTAATAGTGTGTTGGCTTAGTCAGATTTAAAACTATGTAACAGCTGCAGAGCTCTAAGTCAGAACATTTTCACGTTTCTTTTAAAAAATGTTCTTACAACTAACTTAAATCATAAACAGTCTCACACAGTCTATATGCTGTTTTCCTTTTGTTTTTACATTATTGAAAAATATCAGACTTCTCAAACAGTTACCACAGAATGAGAAATGAGAATTGTTACCACAGTTTGGTTTATGTTGAAATCCAGTCAAAATCCTTAATGCAAAGTGTTCTAGAAGCATGTTCGCAGTAGTTTCTGAGAAATATACAGACCTAAAACACAAAATACTGTCTGAAAGTTGGTCTTGTTCTAAGAGCTTTCTTATCCCTTTTTTTTTTTTTTTTTAATTAAAAAATATTTAAATTGTAAAAAAAAAAAATGGATAAGATCGTCTTTATCTTTCCCAAAAGTTTGTTTTGTTTTGTTTGTTTGTTTGTTTGTTTGTTTTGTTCTTTTGCTTATCTGTTTGTTTTGGGTGTTTGGTTGTTTGTGTGTTTGTTTGTTGGAATAGCTTAAAAAATAAACTGATTTAAAAAAACAACTTAAAATAAATAAATGTTATTTAATGTTTTGCTGAGTGTAAAATAATTAGGTGGCCCTAGAAAGTAACTTAATGAATTCAGTATGGTATATTCTATCATATTCTAAAGTAACTTGCTAAATAAATGCTCAGTATACCACTGTAGTGGACAGGGCAGTGCTGACCAGTAAAATGAGGTACTGGTGTAGCAGGTGTTAACATGGTGTTACTGCTTGATGTAACATGGTGTTGATGTGTTTCAGCAGGAAGCATTTCGTTTATCACCTTCCTGTCTGTGGCAGTTCAGGAGAAACAGGGTGGCAATGAAGATTGCTTTATCTCTTTGCAACATGGTGCAATATTTTAAGCATGTGAAACACAACTGGGAGATTATATAGACTTAGACTATATACCAGACTTTTAATACACGCCAAGCCACCCAAAAAAGTATTTTTTTTTTTTGTAAACCTGCTAGCTTAATCTCTAAGAATGTAACATAAATTATTTATATTTATATTTTATATAAAGAGTAGCTACAGCTATAAAATAAATGTAGTGCAGTAAATGCTTTGTCTCCCTTTAGAGTTACCACACAGGCTGCGGGGAAGTAGCTGCTAGAAAGAGACGAGGTGGCTTCTGTTAGCTTGCCACAAAGTTTACAAGATGTCTGCATGATTTAAAGCTTTAGCAGTTTATCTGCATCAAACGGTGCTTCTTAATGTACTTCTTCTTTCACCCAACTTCTTGTTTGGGTGAAACAAGAAGTTGGAAGAGCTCTCTGGTTTCATGAAACTCCTTCGAGGAAATAATTGTTGTTGATCCCATTTCTGCAGGCCGCAACAGGGGAGCCATCATCTCTCAGTACTGCAACAAGACCTTGAAGCTTAGGAGACGCCGGCAGACCAGACCATCCATCCGGGACTTCTCTCCCTCCTCTAGACCGTCCATACGAAGCTACGGCATGGAGGGGGACACTACAGATGCAGAAGGTGGAGGCTGTCAGACGAGTGATGTGCACTGTTTACTCTGATTAAATTATACTGCATTAGAATGATGTAATATAAATGATGTCGCTTGTGTTTATTATAGTGAGTAAGAGGGAACGTCTGGTGAACAACCTGCAGAACCTGCCTGTGAGCGACCGGGTGAGGATGCTTCGAGGAATGCCTCTGAGTGTCGCTGAGAAGAAAGAAATCAGGCATGTTGCTCGTAGTCATCGCTTCTTTTGTGTTTTATTTATGTTTGCAGCCACATAAACTGACTGCCTGCTTAGTTCTACTCTTTCTGACATTAGCTGCACATCTTATTCTCACTGTATACTGGATTTTAAACACTGCAAATAAATGTAATGATCTACAGTCTTTGATATCATTAGAGTATTTACAAAGTTTATATTTACTGGTCTGTAAATACTCTTTCACATCATGTCACTGAAAATGATCCTTTGTTGTTTTTTGTATACAGGAATTTAGTAATGCAGAAGGAGAAACGGATACTTTCCAACAAGAAGCTTTCCTGTTGCAGTCAACTTAAATACTACATCATCATTGTAAGTTATCCTTTGTATTTCTGTGATTTTTAAATTCCTTAACAGATACAAGGAAACTAGAAACTGTTATAGTTGTGTTTCTATGTTTGCATTTTTAATAGTGAGGGGAAAAAAGATTAAAAAAATGCTTGCCCACATGGAGTTCAAAACTCACTTTAACTCGTTTGTCTTTTTTTTTTCTTTTTTTTTCTTTTGAGAGGGAAAAAGTGTCAATACTTGTATAAAACAAATACAATCAGTATTTATGTGACAAATAATATCTTGCTGTGAGGGATAAGTTTGTCCTACAAACTGCTGAGAATTGTAGAGATGACGACCCAAAGTGCACAGTTTGCACATTGTGCTCCCATCATTGTTTTCAGTTGCATCCTGTTCTCCTGCTGCGTCTTATCAATAATCAGTTTCTGGAGTATAACCTCTTTGTCATGTACTTGGATTTCTGTGTTTGTGTTTATAAGGTACTGTTCCTTCACTCATATGAACATTACTGTTAGCAAGTCCAAAATAAGAACAAAGTTCACTTGTCATTGGATGGCAGAGAGGAAGCAGAATAAAATTCAAAATAAAACTGAAAACTAAACATGAAACTAACACAGACATGAATACTAACACTTAGACAAAGGACTGAAGCATGAACATGGAACTAAGACAAAGGAAGTCACAACAAAAACACTCTGAATAGACCAGGGCTACTGATAATAATCAGCCTGAACCACAACACAAAGTAACACAAAACTAAAACCCAACAGCAGAATATTTCTAAACTAAACACAGAAGCCAAAGACTCAAAAATACCACAACTAAGACTCACAATATACCAGAACAATAAAGAAATCAATGGGAAATGCCTAAAGAAAAACTTAAGCTTAAATATATTTACTAAGAATTTGAAACTCAAATACACGAGCAATCCACATACTTGGCAAGAAAGAACCCCACAAGGCTCAGGGGCTGGTCAGCAAACACATGTCATGTTTATCTCCCATATGTGATTGATTGTGTAAATTGTCAGTACTTGGCTAGTGCAAGATTAAAAAATTAAGTTCTGCTCTAACCACATTTCAAAGCATAAAATCATATATGAGCATATCTGTCTCCTCTGCATTCCTTCCTCTGTTTTTTTTAATTTTTTTTTTTAAGTTTAAGCTGGGTTATTCTTGTCAGGGTCACTGAGGTGTGATAACATGGAAACACAAATGAAACTCATAAAATGCACTGTGGATAAATGTGCCCAAGGTCCTGAGGTGTAGAGGAGTGTGGGGTATAGGTGTGATATTGTGTAATGTGCAGCTTGTTACTTTGCAAAACGTTTTCTACAGAAATTCCAAGTTACTGACAAAATGTAAACCCTACCTGAACCAAAGAAGCATTTGAGTCGCGACACAAGCCTTTCAAACTTTAGCTATGTAGTAAATGTAGCATGATATCTACAATGTGTAAGAGTGCTTATTCATTATGTGGTAGTAAGGGACAGGTTATTAACTCTGCTTTAAATGTCTGCAGCGCGGGGGGGGAAGCGTTCGACCTGTCTTCATGGTTTTATATGTAACAACTGCAAGATCTGTCTCCATCAAAACTTCACAATTCATCCTTTTAAGATCCTATAAAACATTATTTAATATTAAAGATTTATTCAAGGTGCTCTAAGGGTGTGACATGCTATTGTAAATGTGTCACATGAAAATGGAACATTTGACTTTCATGTTGCAGCTGGGGTGGTTATTTCCTGTAGGTGTTCCTACCAGTGTGATTGCTCTGTTGCCCAAGCGTTTATGACTTTCTATATGAGTCACAGCGTCTCAGAAAACCACAAACACACGTCCAGTTTGTCTTGTGTTGCTACAGTGATTTATTTATTTTTTCCACCTGACTTTTTTTAAACTGTCTCCTTCCAGGCTGCAAGAAAGAGCTGGTACAGCTGGTTGTCCTTCCTGCACTCTCTCCAGCCGTGGCAAACGCTGCTCAAGAGAGTGAGCGGGCGTTTCGGGACTGGAGTCCTCTCGTACTTTCTCTTTCTCAAGACCCTAGTCTTTTTTAATGTCTTCCTGTTCCTGGTTACGGGTGCGTTCCTGGTGCTGCCTCAGGCTGTGCATCCTCCATACCGGAATACGACATCATTCTCTGGACTGGAGCTCCTCACTGGAGCAGTAAGTTGTCTGCTGCATGTTCTCCCTGTTTTTGCGTGGGTTCTCCCCGGCTTCCTCTCACAGTCCAAAGACATGCAGTTAGTGGGGATAGGTTAATTGGAAACACTAAATTGCCCATAGGTGTGAATGTGAGCGCAAATGGTTGTCTCTGTCTATGGGTTAGCCCTGCGACAGACTGGCGACCTGTCCAGGGTGTAACCTGCCTCTCGCCCTAAGACTGGGATAGGCTCCAGCACCCCCCCATGACCCTGAAAAGAATAAGCGGAAGTGGATGGATGGATAGATGGATCGATCAACTGAGGAGTTGCACCAAGGCCTAGTATAAGATAAATAAGGATAATTTTGCACTGAACTATACAAAGAAACAATACAATCAAACATAATTTTAGCTGCTTGATTTGGAAATGAGCATAACAAATAGCATTTAAGAATTTGATATGTTCCCTTATTTACAGGAAGTGTAGTAATAATAAGAACAAAGACGAAAAATTATTTTTCCAGGCAGTTCCTGTTCCCAAGTTGGAGCAATGCAATTTGTTAACCTTTCACTGTGTTTGTTTATTTATATTTGCCTGTACTTGCTTGTAAAGTACAGCTAAAGAAGTTTCTGTTCTTGTGTTTGTCTCAGGGCTCTTTCTCACATACCGTTATGTACTATGGATACTACGCTAACTACACACTGCCTAGGCGCTCCAGGGATGAAGGGGGAGGACAAAATGCCTCCACATTGACAAGTGACTCACAGCAGTTCTCTTACAACATGCCTCTCGCATACTTTTTCACCATTGGAATGGCATTTTTCATCACATGCATCATCCTTGTATACAGGTACAGATAAAAACAGACCTCATACAACTGTATCCACATCAGTCTTGCTTTTTTGTTGTTTACACGTCATCTCCCAACAGCATGTCGAAAACATTTGGTCGGAGCTTCAGAATCAACAAATCTAATAGTATCTTGACTATGAAGACCTTCAGCTGCTGGGATTTTAAAGTCATCAAGAAAAAGTCTGTTCAAATCATGTCTGAAAATATCGGCACACAGCTCAAGGTAAGCATGCAAACAAACACGATGCTCGTTCACATTGTAGACGCTGACTGGCAGGAATGTGCTGACCTGAAACATTCATTGTGGTCTGTATCTCTCCCTCACACCATCATTCTCCTGCCCCCTCACCAGGAGCTGCTGGCAGAGCTGACTCAAAAGCATACCAAGAGCACTTTCTGCAAAAGGTTCTGTAGGCTGATGGTTCATGGAGTGGCATGGACAATCTGCATAGCAAGCACCACTGGCTGTATGGCTGGCGTTTACTACTTCTCTGAGTTTATCCACAAGGTGAGGCTGGATGGATTGTCCTCCCCAGTGTGTCATAAAGTCTTTGTTCCATATGTCTCTTTAAACAGGGAGCTTGTTAACACGGGATGTACTTCCTGTATATCACACAGATTAGTGACTAGGTGCACGTTTTCAGCATCACAGTAATATCTAAATATCTCCTGCTGCTTCTAAAATGAATTTAATCTATTTATACATCTTATATTTCCCACTTTTCTTACAATTTCATTCATTTCAAATTTATATACATCTATGATTATAGTCAGGTTCAGTCATGATATGTATCGACTAAAAATATTGCTCAATCAAACCAATACTTTCCAGTAATGTAACTGAACAGCTTATCCACACCTTGTTTCTTCCTGCTTAGGACCTGCAGCAAAACCATCGTAATCTTGACGTGAACCCTTTGATGAAAGAGGCCAAATTGTTGTCTCTGCCTACGGTGGTTTCTGTTATTAACCTGCTGTTACCTGCCCTGTTCAACCTCGTCGGCTGGATGGAGACCTACGAGTCACCTTCTGTTTTTGCATATGTCGCCATTGGCCGGTACGAGCAGAGCATTATGTGGTTGAGTAATGTCAGAGGTTAGAGTACAGAACTGATGGATTTGGTTGTTAACAGTCTCTCTCTGTGTTTTCTAGGAATTTGATGTTGAAGATGAGCATGCTTGGAGTTCTCTGCTTCCACTGGCTGGGTCGGGTGGCTCCTGAATACAAAAGCATTGGCCTGACGGTAACATAAACAAGAAATTACACTTTGAAGCTACCAGAGTAGACAACTGTGTGAATAAAGGGTTTCTAATCACAAGTTTGTTTTGACTATGTCTGTTATCTCAGTGCTGGGAGGATTTTGTGGGTCAGGAGCTTTATCGCTTCCTGCTCATGGACTTCATCTTCACTCTACTGGACACGCTGTTTGGCGAGTTACTTTGGAGGTGGGTCACTTCAACAAGTTCTTTCTTGGTTTGTCTTTTTTTTCTGTCATTAAATGTAATTAAACTTTTATCTCTTTATGTACTTTTAGTCAAGTTCTTTTATTACATTAACTCATCTCATGTCTCCTCTGGCCTTTGGCAGGTTGTTTTCTGAAAAGGTGCTGAAAAGGAAGAGGAAACCAGTGTTTGATATCGCCAGGAACGTTCTGGATCTCATCTATGGACAGACATTAGCCTGGTACAATTCTCTTTAGATATGCACACAGTGAAGTGGCCCTGCTGCGACAAGCTCTTCATTCTGATGGATGAGAATTATGTTTGTGTTTCTTCAGGTTGGGAGTTCTCTTCAGTCCAGTCCTGCCTGTGGTGCAGATTCTCAAACTATTTCTGGTCTTCTACATAAAGATGGTAAATGCACAAAAGAGACACTGAAATTCAAAAAGAAAATCAGAAAAAACTTGCTCAAGGTGGAACTGTTTTTTGTTTGTTGTTGCAAAAGAGTTAGTGAGAGCTAATTAGAGGTACAGGGTGGTGGTGTGACAAAGAACCAAACAAAACAAAAAGGAACTTATAACAGAAGGGTAATAGTTAAGCCTGACTCTTAACCATCAAAGGTGAAAAAGCAGCATCCTGCCAGTGTCTCAAAATACTTGCAGTGTGGCGTTCGGGGAAGTGAATTATTACTGTCTCGCCAAAACTCCTGTTGTTTTGCAGGTGTGTCATGCAGAGGAACAAAACAAGCACGTTACAGACCTCAACATTACAAGAAATAACATAAATATCCTGTAGCACAGGACATAATACCAGGAAACCTTAAAATCTGGATGCAAACTGGAATGAGGCCAAAGGCACGTTGTTCACTTGAAAGCACAGCTTAAGCTTGACTTTCGTTTTGACTTTCGTTATAAACCAGCTGCCTGGAGCCTGATTGGGGTGCTGGCTTGGGCCCTCCTCCAGTCAGGCTCTGGGCAGCTGTAGAAGGTGGGATAAGGCAAAGCAGAGACCCGTGTGCAGGCAGCTATCCAGGACGGATCTGCACACACCAGTTATTATACAAAATGGTTAAATCGTGTGTTCACATGTCTGTAGACTCATTGTTCGATTAATTAAGCAGCAATGTAGCCTTAAAATATTGTATGTCGTCTCTGCTGTCTTACCTTTAATTTGCCTGTAGACACTGAGTTCAGTGGGACACATCTTCACTGTCAACCTTTCTCCTGAACCTCTGACACTTCTTATGAAGGCATTGACCTCTGACCCCAGCTCTTGTGTTATTTCTTTATTCCACAGAGCAGTGTGATGTTGAACTGTCAGGCCCCCAGGAAGCCATACAGAGCCAGCCAGATGACCACCATCTTCATCACTCTCCTTTGCATCCCCTCCCTCCTCGGCGCCTCCGTGTGTGTCACATATACCATGTGGAGGTACTCGCAAACAGGCAGCTCAAAGAGGATTTAACCCCCTCCTTTTCTCTAGCTACTACATCTGCAACTCTGGCATGTTCACATCAACATTAATGCTGCATGAATGAAACCAGGTCACTTATCTATTCCAGTGAAATCACAAATGCAGAATAATCCTAAAAAAAACCAACCTGCAGCACAGCACAATCTGCGAAGCACTTTATTAAGCAAACAGTAGCTTTTTTGTGTCAAACTGTTCTTCAAAGAGCGAATGGGTTTGATTTTGAAGAACAGATTGGTTCTCAGCTCTGAGAGTAACCCAGAACTGATAATGTTCTCAGTCCAACAGCTGGAAACCTCAATGGAAACCTTGGCATTTAAGTGGTCGCCTTGAGGAGATCGTGTTTTTGACACTAAGAGGGAGGCAGGTCCCTGTAATGTGACTGTATCCCTAAGAGATGAATAATAGATACAAACACACATGTGAGCTCAGCCTTAGTGAAGGGTTAGTTTCAAAAAACTTTTTCCAACAATAAGAAACAGAACTTGATTCGTCTTTTGTTCTCCGGCCTGCACAAATACTCGAGGCATTCACACATCTGTTGTTTCTGTGTCTTCAGCATCACACCGTCTACATCGTGTGGTCCGTTTCGTACGCTTGACACAATGTTTAAGGCGGGAAAACACTGGATGGAAATACTGGAAAAAGATAATCCCAGCCTGTCCGTGCTGTCCAAGGCTCACACATATTTTGTGGAAAACCCATTTTTCCTGTTTGTGGGAGCAGGCATCTTTCTGTGAGCACACACACACACACACACACACACACGATCTATATCACTGATAGCAGTGTTATCTTTTTAAACACTTGATTGTTTTGTGATTTTCTGTTGATCAGGATAGTGATCTACTTCCATAGTCAGGTGGTGGACGGTCAAAGGAAGATCATCAGTTTACTCCAGGATCAGATACAAAATGTAAGGCACCACCTAGTGTTCAAATACAGATCTTGGGGGTTTTTTCAGTCCAAGTTTACCACAGTGCTAGGATGTTATACACTGAAATGTATTTGTACTTTTTCTTTTTTCCTGCGTGTCTTCAGGAGGGAGAAGATAAAAAGTTCTTGATCAATCGGCTGCAGTCTGTCCACAAGCAGAAACAAGATGCTGGAAAACATCTTAAAAGCCAAGTCAGTCACCTTTATAACCACCAACATTTCTAATGCTACAACACCAGACTGCACATCCAACCTTTTTCTTACCTTCCATCTTATTTCCTTTCTTTTTTTAGGACTCTACATGTTGAGGCAGCTGATTCTCCAGAAGACAAACCTCAGTCCACCAAGCACAGAAATTTTAAACCTGTGTGGATAAAACTGGAATACTAACCAGGAACTCAAAATCACTATGCAGCAGTAGATGTTTCATTTTGCCAAACGCAGATTGTTGAAGTGTGTGTAGTTAGAAGGAAAAGGGACTGTTTATTTATCTACATGAATGTTACTTGTGATGTTGCTGGTTTACTTTAAAGATGCACAGACTGATAAAGAGTTTAAGAAAAGGCAGCGTCACAGTGGTGGGATATGAGAGGGAAAGAAGAGAACAGTCTGAGGAGCTCAACAAGCGGATGAAACAGGTAAATCTTTCTGTAATAATAAAATGGGCAGCATAACAAGAAATCTTTAGCCCTTCCTTTTTTAGAAGCACTTTTATAGCAAATGTGAACAAAAGTTTATTATTACTGGAAAGATATTCTACCGTGTGTTAGTATGTATGCTGTAGCTGGATTTATTACTTGTTGGTGTGAGTGTGTTTATGTTGTAAATGATGTTATTATTTTTTTTCTTGGGTGATAACTGCCACTGTTCTGTTTTGTAAGTAAATTATCTTTTTGTCATATTTCAGCGTGTATTTGTCTTTATTAGTGCGTTTTTAAAGGAGTGGGCACTACTACCATACAACAAAATATAAGGCTTACAGCCTGAAGAACAGTATGGACATAATGCACTCTACAAGCATACACTTTTCTTTCTTTCTTCTTTTTTTTTTTTTTAAACAAACATGCAGGTAAAAAGCCAAATATGTAGTTGGTGGTATGTAGGTGGTTAACTGTGTTTGACCATAAGGAAATATAAAAAGATCTCTTCAGTAGAAAAATAAATAAATCCTTTAACCGTGGCCTGAAGAACAAAGTAATATTTCATCTTTATATCAGTAAATATTACCCATTAAATTATCTTTTCCATAAAGAGAAAAAAAAAGCAGCATATTTGGTGAAGGGTTGAAACAGCAGCACCGTAGATGGGTTTCTGAACTGGATATTTTAGAGGTGAGCACCAAGTCCCACAAAGAGCATGCTGGAAAAATCCAAAACAACAAACTGGGAAGTGTTTCCAGTCTTTCCCATCAAAACTCCGGAGACGGACCTGCACATATAAATGATACAGTACATAAAACTGCATATTTATGGAGGTTATGTTGATCTGATGTGATCTCATATACTGTAGTTTAAGAGCTCAAACACTGGTTTGATTGTATTCAGCTGAACGATATTGTCAAAACTCATGAGGCACTTTTGTGTGTTTATTTTGTTGGTGGATATCTCAGTTTTCATCCACTCTTCTGAAAAAGTGTCTCAGTTCCCGTTATTGAGCATGCCCAGTAGCTTCTTGGGCTCCATTCCCTGCTGCTGAGCCATCTTCTGCACGTCAAAGCCCATGTGCTTCAGGAACTGGATGACGCTCATCTCTTGTCCTGTCAGCTGGTCCCGAATGGTCGGGCAGGAGGGGTTGCAGTGCGGCCACGGGCAGCTGTCGATCAGCTGTAGAAGGCAACCTCTCACGGGAGGGGTCACGTGGCTGTGGCTGCTGTTGATGTGGAGGTTGTGATGGAGGCTGCGGTCCCAGCAGTGGAGGGCTCTGGGGAGGGAGATTCCTTTCACTCGGATGTCCGTCCAGTCCCTGCAGTGATGGGAAGACCAAAAGTGATGGAGCAAAGGTTACTAAGATGAAGAACAGTCCACAGGAAAAGTGCGCTCAAGTATAAGAAACTGATGATTCATGAGTATTTCATAGTTTGATTTCTCAAGTTCATTTAGTAAAATTCATGGAGACACAAGTTGGAGGGGACGGGTATGGATCCCTGCCTTATGTCCAGGGAAACAGACAACAAAAGTACCTCAGTTTGTTAGTCTGGGAAACTCTGGGACAGTGAGGTGCAGCACAGGGACCTTTTTAGTTTGACAAACTAAAATCATTCTTTTTGGGAATTCCCAAAGAAACTGACAAGTGCAGATTCATATAGATGATGTGGAAAATTAAAAAGTTCTTAAACAAAAGTTTCTTGGTGTGATGATAGATGATAAAAAAAAAAGCTGGAAGTCCCATATAAATCATATACGTAACAACATTTCAAGAAGTATTTCAATTTTGAGTGAAATCACTCCACGTTCTCTATTGTTCAGATTTCACTGTATTTGCTTTACAGTGCAGAGGTTTGGGGCAATACTTATAAATGTTCGCTGTCATCAGTCTTCATATTGCAAAAAAAGGGCCATAAGGATAATCCATAAAACTGATTACAGAGATCACACAAATCCACTATTCTTAAAATCAGAAATACTACAATTCACAGATCTGGTTCATTTTCTCACTGTGCAATTTATGTATAAATTTACACTATTTATCTATCTATGGTTTGATTTTTACTTACGCTCTCGTGATGAGCTCATGAGACAGGCATGCCGGTGCAAACATCGCCCTGTCAATCAGAAAGAGCAGAGTGTCAGAAAAACTGAAGTCTTATCATATCTGTGAGCGTGTATGAGCGTTTTTCTTCCTTACGTTACGTCACGAAGCGTAAGCCTCAGCTCCTGCCCCAATTTCTGGATGTACCTCCACTGGCCCTCGTGGATGGGCTGTCCGGTCAGGTGGATGTTATCGACCGTCAGCTGGGCCTCGTCGAAGAGCCACTGCGCCACAAACACCGGGCCTGCAGGGTAGAGAGGACGTTCCGTGGGTCAGACTTTAAATTACGCATCATCTTCTGTCTAGCTGAGAAGCTCGGGGTGTGTGGTGACTCACTTTTTAATGTGGGGTAGACTTTATATCCAAAGAAACAGTTCCACTCCTCTCCCATGTGAGCCTGCCTGCAGCTCTCTGGCACCAGTCCTCCCCAGTACCTGCACAAAGATAAACCATCGCACATTTTCCAAATCTATCTGGCCGTCCCTCCCACAGTTCTTGGTTGTAGCTTCAATCCTTCATTCATTCACTGCTTCATGCTACTACACAGGGATAGTATTGGCTAAATAAAAAAAACGTTTAGACACTCTGGTGGAAAAAAAAGTCACTATATCACTCCTTGAGCATCGTCGTCATCTTACCTGATGCCTCTCTTTATGGCTTCAGTGGGAGCACAGCTGATTGTATCCAGGCAGTCTGTGAATTTGTACTGTTTGTTATCCAGGAACCATCCAGAATCAGCCAAGCCCCTGACCTGCACCCCTGTATATCCCTGGGTCTCCAGCTGCTCTGCAACCTGGTCCACATTCAGCAGGACACCTGTCCCACCGGCACTGGAGACACAAACAGTGAGTTAACAGTGAGCAGCCGCCTTTGGTGAAGAGCACGGAGGCACATGAAGCTGAACTAACCTGCTGCCTGCCAGGAGCAGAACCTTGGCGTTTTCTAGCCCGTTTGTCAGCAGCTCCTTCACCACCTCCTTAATGATCAGAGAGCCCATGAACGCATAATCACCTGAGAATAAATAGAAATAAAATATGAATAGAATATAAATGAATATAGTTATTTATAAACATGAGGCCACATGGCACACTGAAGCCTGGATTTATACTTAGTCATGGAGACAGGCAGCTGAGTAGTCTTGAGCTTACAGTATAAAGTGCCTTGAGGTGACTTGCTGTGATTTGGTGGTATATAAATAAAAGGAATTGAACTGAATGACCTCACACAACACAAAGGATCTACTGTTTTAAGACTGTTGATGCAGTAGGCTGTACTCAGGATGTAGAGAGTGTAGACTGAGATAGGAGACCTTGGCCTTCATATCAGATCAGGAGAGACAGTATAAAGAGAAAAAAGGTAAAGGGATAGGACCATAGACTGTATATTAAAAATGGATAAAGCCTCCTGATGTGAAAAGTGAAGCGGCTTAAACCTACATTGTTTCTAATGGCCAGCAGGGGGCTTATTTTTGTCTGGAAAAAGAGTTTGTTTCTTATAAAATAAATAAATAAATAAATAAATAAATAAATAAATAAATAAATAATGCACTAGTATGAAGTCCCAATGAATACATCATGATGCTAATTTTATAATTTATGGTCCCTGTTAGAATTCTTCTTCACAATGATAGGAAGAGCCGACATCGAAGGATCAAAAAGCAACGTTGCTATGAACGCTTGCCGGACGCTTGACACCAGAAGCGAGAGCCCGCTCGGGGGCTCGTCTCCCCACCTCACCGGGTAAGTGAAAAAACGATAAGGGGTGGCTGTAGCTCGGGAGGTAGAGCAGGTCAGCTGCTGATCGGCTGGTGGTTCGATCCCTGGCTCCCCCAGGTTGCATGCCAAATATCCTTGGGCAAGATACTAAACCCGACTTGCTCTCCGATGAATCCATCAGAGTATGAATGCATATGAATGATAGCTAGAAAGCACTCACTGTTAGAGACAAAAAGGATAAAGTGGCAACTTTATGATTGATAAGTCACTAATGATTATGGATTGTGTCTTTGTTTGTCATCATAGGTTGTCATGAGAACTGCATAGCAACGATATCCTATGATTTAAAAAAAAAAAGAAGAAATCTCAATATTTTGTAAAAAAGATCGACAGCATAAATAACTGTGTAATTGTTTTTTTTGTATTCCTTTGTACATGTATACATATATTTATAGATAGTAACAAATTCATCCCCTATTTATTCCAACATGTCCACACTTTGCACTGCTGCACATATAAATGCTATGTGTGCTGATTTTGTCAGTATTGTCTGTTGTCGAACACTGAGAGCAAAGAAATAATTGCAGCCCAATTCAACAGGGTCAATAAAGCTTATATTAATTACTTTAAATTATTTATAAATGTCGTGATAATGTCATAGATTTCTTATCGTAGTAAGTGAAGTGAAAATCTGTGACAACCCTGGTCTACGGGTTAAGTTGAGGGCACAGCGAGTTACCCAGAGGACTTCCACATGGGAGACTGAGGCCTGTTCTGTGTGAAGCCAAAGTCAGCAGGGACTTGTTTTTATTCGTGTGTATGAAGCTCGTACACGTGTGACGAAACACAAAAGAGAGGAAAGAGTTGCAGGAGGGGTGAATATTTCTCCAAATGCTGTATTTCGCCTCCTTTTATTGATTTCTGCAGTTTTAACAGATGAGTGAATGTGGGTTGGTTTGTAACGCTGTAAATCAAAGATGTTTTTCCAAGTGCCTGAAACGCATCTAAAATAAAATATAATGAGGTTTTCAATAAACCAGAAGAGGAAGCTAAAAAATTTATAGATCTGAGAGCTAAAAGAGGCTCCACACACGAAGCCCTTTGACTCCACTGATAAATCTTTCTTTATAAATCCTTCTCTTAACCAGAGCCACAAGCTCACACACTGAGCGATCACGCACTGGGTCTTACTTTGATCTGTCTTCGGGGTGGCTCCGCTCCACACGTCGCTGGAGCAGTACGGGATGAACCTGTGGGGGGCGCGGGAGAGAGACAAACACTGTTAGGAGAACACAGGCAACCTGGAATCGCAGCCAGACTCGTTTAGACATTTAGATTTGATGATGCTGACAGATTAAAAAGCCCCGTTGGCTGTGTGACAGTAGACAGAACACAACAAGCACAAGTGTGTGCAGACAGCCGGGCAATAATGACAAAAACAACATCACTGTGTATCTTATATTGTATATATTCTAAATGAAATTATCAAGAAATGCAAGGAAACTTGCAAATAAACCATTTAAGCTTAAAAGGGTGTTGGCTATGCTAAATTCCAGCTCCATATGTTCATTTTTTGACACACTACTGAAGATGCTTTGCTTTATTTCTATGATTCATTCCTACAGTGTGATAGGATTGGGCTTAACATTCTACATATTTCATTATTTTTGGCTATCTATGCTGAATATATGCTGACCCCATCACTCCTCCACCACTGTAACTGTATATAAAAGACAAAAAATGGAAAGCTTTCCAATAATTAATGCTATTTGTAACTTAGTATCAAATTTAAACAGCATAGTTCTAGGCAATAATCTTCTTTAGTATGCTAAATTTGCATTAACCCATGAGAAGTAGTTCACTGTCTCAAGTATCACCTCAGCCATGGCAACACTGACTCCATTTCTTTCAAATTAGAGCTTGTACTTCAAAGTAAAAGTATATATTTATCACAGAGAAGATCACAAACTGAAAATATTCATATGAAGCAACCAAAATGTTAAAAAACAAACAAACTCATTAACATAAAGATTTTAATTCTGACAGAAGTGAAGGAATTATCCCTGAAAAAAATGAGAGGGAAAATGCACAAAAGCATTAAATGTACAGAGAAGGAGCGGCATGCTTTCTTACACCATGTTGGCGTTCCACCAGTGAGGGTTTTCCTCCGGCTGTGGAGACAAAATTCCCCTTCCTGTGAAAGGAGGGAAGATGGATGAGATGTGACATGATGGTAACTTTATAGATAAACTGTAAAGTTAAAGAGGTCAGAAAAAGGTAAGATGTGCTGCGACAATTCTTTAATCCTGCTTTGTGTTTTACCGTTGAAGGTAAACAGTCGTTAACTTTCTCTGCTTTGGTCAGCATTTACATGTAGGCACTAAAGAGCCTGTGTGGCTGCTGCACTGGCCACCAGTGTAAAGTATACAGAGTCTGAGGGAGAGACTCATAAACAAACAAGGAGTTCCCTGATGGTTGGAGGGAAACAACCAGAGAGTTTGACTCACGATGATTAGTGCGATCTCAGCTAAAGTGGAAACGCAAACACTTCAATGGATCTCATTCATTCAGAGGAAGTTTTTATTTCCTGCTGAGGAAAGTGAAGCCTCTGTGAGGCTGTGCAGAGAATTCACAAGATCTGCTCAAACCAGGGAACGCCTTCATGCCTGGCTATAATCACAGAACATTTCATTAGGTACAACTCCTCATTAAAGCAAATATCGAATGGGCAAATCACAGTGCGTTTTGGCATGTGGACAAAATGAAGGCGACCTGATGAAGTTCAAACCGAGCATCAGAATGGAGAAGAAAGGTGATTTAAGCAGCTTCTTTAAGTTATTATTGGTGCCAGATGGATTGGTCTGAGTATTTTCTGAACTACGGATCAACTGGGATTTTCCCACAAAACCATTTCTACAGTTTACAGAGAAGTGACCCCCCAAAATAAAAACTATCCAGTCAGTAGTTCTTTGGATGAAAATGCCATGTTGATGCCAGAGGTCAGAGGAGAATGGACAGGCTGCTTTGAGCTTTAGCAGTAACTCAAATAACCTATTGTTATGAGCAAAGTATACAGAGGAGCATCTCTAAATGTGCAACATGACGGGCTTCGGCAGCAGAAGACCGCACTGGGTGCCACTTCTGTCAGCTAAAATCGTGAAACTGAGGCTACAAATCAAAAACTAGTATAAATTATGCTAAAGGTATTCATTTAATTTAAATAAAGACAATATTCTTGAGTGTTTCTTGTGGTCAGTGGTTTGATCCCCGTCTGTTTAACTCTGAAAGTTTATTTGAGCAAGATACAACACTGTATGTCTATGTAGGTTCTCTCTCATCCACTGCATGAAAGTCAGGAGTGCTTAAAAAGCAACTGGGCTTCTTTAGGTTCCTGAAAAAGTTTTCCTTTTCATCCAAGAGGATGTGTCGGTTCTTCAGAAGTACATACAACTAAATACAGTATCTTGCCCAAGGAAACTTCTAGAGGTTAACAGGTGGAGCCTGTTTTGGTCTGCTTGCTTTATTTATTCAGACAGCAGTAATTTTCATTAATTGTCTATTCTAATAACTACAGCTGTTCTGGCTCATGATAACAAGCATTTTTGTTATTTAATGGAGTTTTACTACAGTCAGCTTCCAAGGACACTTCATGATGATGGAGAGGAAGAGAAGCAGTGCCATGTGTCAATTTGGGCAGCCTCGGAAAAGCAAAAGAAATTGCGAGCTGTTAGTAAATGAGCAGCCAGATAGAGACGGCAATGTGTAGAAGTGGATTCTGCAAGCACACACTGTAGGGCCTGTACCTGTTCTGGTTAGTGGCCACTTGGTGGAGCTCATCAGTCTCCTCATCGTCTCATACCTGCTCTCACAGGTCTGACTGTCGAAGCAGTACCATCCACCTGAACCACACACACACACACACACACACACACACACACACACACACACACACACACACACACACACACACACAGGTTACAAATAGCTGCACTGAGTTCCCCGTGTGGTCTGAATCAGGTGTATTTCATCCTCACCTTCCAGGAACAGCAGCCACCTCTTGCTTCCTTTTGACTCCTTGATGTAGTAACTGCACAAGAACAGCAAAACAAAGCAGCGTGAAGGCGCTGATGTATTCACACATTCATGAATGGATTCAAACAGTCTCCACACACTGGGGATGCTTCCTGTTATCCTGAGCTGACAGATCTGGCTCTGATTACTAAGCTTCTCTGTAGGAGCCAGGGTACTGCAGACCCGCACATGTCCGGTTGTGTTTTTTCACATAGCGACAGGAAACTCACCATGCTGCTGGCAGCACACGAACACTCACACTTGATGCGGGTGGCATATCGAAAGAGTCATCTCATTCACAGCGATTTAATTCATATTTGGCCCACAATATATTATAATCTACACTTGGAACAGAGTTTAAAAACTTTGACATTGAGTGGAATTAACTGGTGATCCCATAAAGCTTTGAACTATTATTAGTTATAATCTTTGTTGTCATTACTCTTAATTTTGCTATATCGTAAAGTCGCCAGAGCAAGAATAAATGCCCCTCTCTCTTCCTCGCTCGCGCTCTCCCTCTCGTGTACGCGCTAATTTGCAGCGTGCATGGCGCTCTCTCTGATCTGATCCTTTGATCCATTTTGGTCACATCCGGAGTGACACGGGAATGGAGCACACGGATCTAAACCAGTAGTAAAACGCAGATCGGGTGTTGGGTGTATCTGCCCCTCCGTGTCTCAGATTCTTACCAATTAATGACAAAACTGTGGTTTTAAATCACGCCTGTAGGTCATTAAGAAACTCTGAAGAATCTGCAGGCCATTCACTTACCCTGCAGGTGACCCGTCGTTGCAAGTCACGGACACGTTCTTCAAAAAGTGCAGCTTCATGTCCTGGTCCAGCTTTTGCGCAGAGCACGGATAGAGTGACTGCGCTAAGTTCTTTATCTGCACTACAAAGTTGTCCATGTTGCCCTCCACAGCTGTGAAGTCTAACGGGAAGCTTTCTGCTCCTTCCACCCGCTCCCTGTACGGCGGGGGCGTCTGCTGCTGCTGCTGCACCCTCCGTGTTTGCGCCCGACCGCCGCGCACTCTCCTCGCCTCCACCGGTGCGCTCAGGTGGATGAAGAGCAGCAGCAAGCAGGAGCGCACCGCGGACAGTCCAAGTGAGTTTCTCGCCACACCACGGCTCTGCATTTCTAATTATTACTGGAGAACGTTCCTCGCGTGTTTGCGTGGACTCTGAAGAAAACACAGCATATCCTATGAGTGGGTAGATCGACGGGAAGTTCTTCGAAAGCGCATGGAGAGTTCAAGCAAACGGTCTCCTATACCAGCAGTGCTGGGTAAAAACAGCTTATGGGTCTCCATGGTGCCCTGAGAGATGGGTATCTGGATTCAAAATCATGCAAAATGCGCGTGCAGTTCCAGTTCATTTCCTTAAATCGCGTGCAGTTCGTCCAGTAAACGGGTTCTTCCGTGCGTAAAAATTTCTGAAGTTCCGTCCAGCTCAGTCTATCCAGTGACCTGTTGCCTTTTGGTTCAGGTCTTATAAGCTGCGGATGAAGAGGGAATTTATTTGAGGTCCTCCCCTCTCCTCCCCCCGTCCCCCCTGCCTGCCCCCGTGCTTCTCACTCCCGCGGGCCAATCGTTATTATCGTTGGCGGATGCTCCTTGCGGGGCGTGGGTCTCACACCAAGAGCGCGCGTATGCCTGGCACGCCCCCTCAGTCGGTTCACTCATACCCCCGGCCCCTTTGATGTTGTGTCATCATATGACCGCGCAGCCTTTGAAGTGTCTTTGATGAACATAGTGTGTGAGTAAAAAACGCAGTTGGACACGCCGTTCCGCTGCAGAAGGTCACGCCACTGATGCACATGTTTTGCGGCTTTTTATGCGCTTCAGAGTTAAACTGCATTTTCTTTGTGTTTGTGGCTCAAGATAGAAATCAGATAATCTTTTGGGCTATTTCACAACAGGAGATAAGGTCGCTGGAAGTTTTTAAATCATGAGTGTGGTATGTGTAGACAGCGATAGGGCGAACAGATATCGCTTTGAGTCACACTTAAAGCATAAATCAACACTTATTACTGACAAGTAAAATATTTAATCTATGCTTGCGGTATGTGAGTTTTAGATTATTATGTGACAATTATTAACTCTGTTGTAACTGTTGACTGTATTGAAGGCCTTTGACTCATCCTTATTGTAAATGTGAGCCAGCGCTTCATCTTCTCCACTTTTTACTTTTCCTTTACAACCATTTTTTCCAAAACTGACTTCTTATTGTGTCGTTAAACCTCACAGATGAACAGAATCCCAAAGCAGTTTGAGAACCGGCACTGGCTGGCCTGGTTGGAGAACTCATCAGTGGTGTCAATGTCATTTTATATGTGACCAATTTAATTTCAAGTGTGCTGGGTCAATAAAAACATTGTATGATTCCCCATTAAGACAATCTTTGCCAGTATGAAGTGGTTTGTGTGTTCTTCTCTGGGAGATCTTGTTTTTCCAGCCACTGGAAAAATAGAATAGAATAATTCCGCACATCTAGGCTCAAAAGAAAAGTGATTCTTAATCCCTGAAAGCTTCTTTTTCTAAGAAGATGGTGAAACTTGGATAAAATGAATTGTTTGTACAGCTACTGCAATCATGTGATTCATTTTAACCACTTAAAACACAGGTTAACTTCTGGTGAAGTGAAAGGTTCTCTGAGATTTTCACATCTTGTTAAGCCATCCAGGAGGCCAGACTGGACCTATGGGTGGGACACATGTAGCTCATGAGCCATATGTTTAACACCAGAAAGCTATGTTTTCCCATATTGTTTCTTTTACATCTGCTCATCTTTAAAAGTCCCCATTCATTCACCAGATCCACCGTCCTCTGATGACTAACATTCACACACTGCCTGTAATTTGATTTCGATCTTTGATGGTTTTTTATGATGAAAGGAACACTTAAAAAAAGGTCTCTCAGCATGTAAAACCCACTGCAGATGCCTTTATAAGTTTGCGCTCTATCCAGACAGTTTTGAAGTTTCAGTCCTGCTGAGCGAGGAAGGAAACTGATTGTTTGTTTGTTTGTTCAGATGGTGGCAATTTCCCACTAGGACTGAGAAGCGCATTCATTTCTGTCTGTCTGTCTCTCTTTCCCAGGTGGACTTTGTCTTTAAATGTTGCTGTTGAAGCAGTCAGTCAATCAGTCAGTTGTTCGGCCTCTGAAGCTCTGGCCTCACACCTCTCCATCTGTTGGCACCACTTGTCATGTTGTTTGTCTCGTCTTATTCCAGCTTTGATCCAATTTGATCCATGCTGAGAAAAAACAGCCTTGATTGTTGTTGCTCAAACTGCATACATACAGTACATTAGGTTTTCCATATGGAGAGCAGATTGACTGTGTGTGACTGTGTTGTGGTCAGTTTACAGACAGGATCAATTTCCTTCTCTCATGAGGCCAGATTGTGTTTTCTTATTATGCTTTTAAGGTCAAGGGAAGAGTAATGATCTTCATATTGTTTTTAGATGCACACTGTACAGTTCAAGCTGTGGAGGGTTTTTTTCACAGAATGAATAGACCTGGTTTTAGATTTTTTTTTTACATTCGAGTCTGATGTTGTTAACCCACTCAAATAATTTTTTCTAACACAAACGGATGTGTAGAAAAGACCTTCCCAAACTTAAGTCTCCCCGTCCACCCAGGTTAATGTGGTGACTCTAAATGCCATGTAATTCACATCATGTTTATAATTCATAAATAATTCCTTTAGCTGGATTTAGACAGACTAGTCAATAACCGTAACCCCTTTGGTTTATTCTGACAAAAGGGAAAGTAAGAGTTGGCATTAATATGATTAATGAGGTCTTATTTTTATGTAAGTGTTCTAGTAAGTTGCCAGTATACACAGTACATAACATGGGATCCAATAATAAAAAATTACAAATTACACTTGTATGCATCTGTTAAGTCAGAAATTTAACACTAGTTTCAAGTAGACAAAAATTATTTCCCCCGGGAATACAAAATATAAACCTTATAATATCATACTGTCCCAATAGAGCAGTTCAATCTCTAAAAGCAGAGTTGGAGGCAAATCCTTCAGCTATCAGGTTAGCTCCCAGTTTGGGTTCAGGAAACAGACACCCTCCCTACTTTTAGATTCGGCTTCAAACTTTCCTTTTTGATAAAGCTTAGCGTTTGGGATGGATCAGATGAGTCTAAAGCGTCTTAGTTATTCTTTTATAGGTTCAGGCTGCTGGGACACTTCACACAATGTAAGTAAAGTAAAGTAAGTAAATTTTTATTTACAATGCATAGACCATTTCTTCTCTAGTCCACTCTTTTCACTCCTGATGCATTTACATGCCACTACTGCATGGCATTAAATTGTGTCTACTCTCTCCCATAGCATGTGTTATGTTTCTGTCTCTGTGCTCTTTTTGAGACAATGGTTGTTTTGAATACAAAAATGCACCGTATGAATAAATCCAAACCGAACTGAATTTGGTGTTAACATATTTCACTGTAACGTTTTTTAAAATAAAAGATAATAAACTACTAGCCAGTCTAAACTATAGTAAGGCTGAGTAAATGAATATATAGTGCAAGTTGTGTTCTTAGTATTTTTGTCATGCTGTAGCACTTTAAGAGACTAGCAGATGTCTCTTAAAGTGCTCTTTGACTATTGCAGTGGGACGCTAGAACATTGTGTGGGTTATTTCTTCTTAATTTTTTTAATGTCTGTATAATTTACATTATTTTGCTTGGTAATAACGCTCATAAAGGTGAGACGAAGAAAATCTTAAAAGTTGAACGAACTGCACCTTTAAGTGTTGCTGCGACAGAGTCAATAAAGCTTATTCAAACAAACACTGTGACGTCAGGACACGCAATGGCTGCTAGTGGTACAGCTGTAACGGTTCTCACTCCCAATGGGAGAAGGCAAACAGTTAAAGTGGCTCCAAACACGCCGTTACTGCAGGTGAACTTTTATAGAGGAGTGTTTCATCTTTACTTAGGTGGACGGCTTATTGAATTCCGCGCTTTGGTTACAGAATCGGACTAAATTCCTTTCCTCCGAGTTAGCTTGCTGGGCTAACAGTTGTTAGCCAGTGACTGATCAGTTTGTGTTTTCGTGCGGATGAAATCAGATTATTTGGAAGATTTTGTGGCATAACTCGTGTTGTAACATTTTCCGCCTTCAGGTGCTGGAGGAAGTCTGCAAGAAGCACGGATTTGACCCAGAAGATCACGGTTTAAAGTGAGCAAATGAACGTAGCTGTAAATCAGTTTTTGTCCCTTGAGATTAAAAGCCTTTCATTACATCCAAATACACTTTAATACACAAACAATCGCACTGCACAGTAGCGGGATAGTAATGTGTGAAATATCCGTATATTTACGTAGTTAAAGAAGTTAAGCTAGTTAAATGTTGTAAGCGATTTTCACACATTACGCAACTCTGTTTTGGTTTCAGATCGTGTTTACTTATATTTAAAAAATCGGTGTCACTGCAGGAAAAAAGAAACAAGACAAATTATGTGTCAAAAAAATTAAATCAAATTAAAATTTGATAACTGCTTGTAATGCATTGATCAAATTTAGTCCTCGGGCTCATACATCATTCTTCACAGCTGTCCAGCTACTCCACATGAAACATTTAATTGCTCGCTTTCTCCTCCACTGTTAACATTTTTGGCAGGTTTCAGAGGACTATTGTTGACCTGACGCGGCCATGGAGGTTTGCAAACCTGCCCAACAACGCCAAACTGGAAATGGTGACGAGTACGAGGAAACAAGTTATAGCTGACAGCCAGGTCAGTTCAAACCAAGTGCAACTTGGGGCTCAACGATTAGTCAGATTTTAATGTCAGTTATGATTTTGCTCTCTAATTGTTGCGAAAACAAAATAATTGTAACTATCTTCTTTGCTCCTGGGGTTTTCTTTTTTGGTTTGTTTGTTTGGTTTCCTTGTTCTAAATCAAGTGCACAGCTTTCATTTAGAGTGGTGTGTTTTTACTCTCCCTAAAAGTTCAGCTTTTAGTTTAACCCCAACCAGGGTGTCTATAGTTCAACTTTTGGCTACAAAGATCTAATCAAGGAAGTAAATCTTTTAAGGTTTCTTATGGTGAACATGTGAAAGAAGAGCACTTAATTGGAGCTCCCCCAAAGAAGAGTTTGTGTCTACTCCTGACCTCAAACTAGGAATCTTTCATAGTTGAAGAAAATGCCCAGAAAAAGACACTTTTTAAACTCCAGTATCTACGCAGTGTCTCTTAATCTAGTGAATAATGTCCATACTTTATAATATTGACCACATTTATCATGATTACGACTTTTCCTATAAGCAAGCAGCCTTGGTGCATCTATGTATATGTGGGTGTTAGAGAGAGTCAGAAAGGAAGGAAACCCTCCAAATCCAGTGTTTGGAGACTTTTTTTTTTCTTTTTCTCAGATTCATGGTGTGCATGAATCAGAAAAAATGTGGAAACAATTCTTTTTACCTCAAGTCTGATTGCAACACAAAACATGCTCTTAATAAAAAAAAATTATTAAACAAGAGCTCATTTCCAGGATCGGCATAGTCAGAGTCCTTTTTTATAGAAGTACCACAACTCGGTATCCCTTTTTGAAATGCCTCCAGTCATTTATGTGGGGAGTTATTTGAAACACCAGAGTGAAAAAATATCTGCTTAACTTATTTTAAGTGACTTTGTCTCGATGAAAGTTCGCCAGACTTTTTAGCCGTGAGTGGCCAAGGTAAACATGTTCAGAACATACTTCTTTACCAGAGTGTTTCTTGTATATAAAAGTGTTTGTGCCCAGCAAAGAGATTTTAGCCTTCCATTAGAGGAAGCTCACCAGGACTTTTATTTTTTACATGTTTTATGTATGTGGGGTTTAATTAAGTTAAGCTTGAATGGCGCATTTGTTTTTTAAATAACAGGTGAATGCGTAGACTTCTGTTATGAAAGGTCACATAAGCTATTTGCGTGGTGTGCATGTTGTTCAATAAATAAAATTAATTTGAGTCCCCTTAGGGCTATTTGTCCCACTCATGATCATGTTTGAATAGCCTTAAGTAGCCTCATGTGTGGGTCAGTCAGCCCTGTGTGTGGGTTTCTTTATTGTCCGTACCTGGAAATGCCTGAATTCTCTGTCACTGCTCTCTCTGATTCCTATCCAACAAAACACTTTGTTGTAGCTGAGCTGTAGTTTCCTATGACATCATGGCATCATAATCCATGCTGTAAAATTCACGGCTGGGTTTGATCTGCTGTTTTTGTTCATTTGATGGATGGTTGACTGTTGATACCTGGCAGATTTTATACAGACGCACACATGCAGGCACCTCTGGGGCAGACTGGTTTGTGGGAGTGTTTCGTGTTTGACCGTTGACAGCCAAAGCCCTCGTTTCATCTCTCCCGGTGTGCTGATATGCAGCGTGCTTTCTGTGCCGAACAACACCGTTGCAGAGTAAACAACTCGCAGAGTGACTCAGAGAAAGAGCAACAGAGACTTGCACTCATGTCTGATGTTACTTATTTTCAGGCTGAGGTAGGCCCACATGTGCAGCTTAATCATCTTTGATTATCAAAGAATTTTCTTCCTGCTAAATGTATCAAGACTGATGAGCCAAGAACTTACAAATGACCACCGCGGGGGATTTTCAAAATCATTTCCTTTTCGGCGTTTGTGAGTCCAACAGCGTGAAGTGCTTGTACTTTAGATTTTATTACTTTTAGCTTCTATCAAAAGAAAAATCTATGTAAATAATTTAAAGAAAATCGTACTGTGATAATTATGTGTTTAAAGGGGCCTCATTGTGCTTATTTCCTCCTCCTTAGTTTTATTCTTGGGCTGTTAGAGTAGCTATGCATGATGGATAGTCCAAAATAATCCTTATTTATCTTAACCTGGGGCTGGATGCAGGCTCTGTTCATCCTCCATCCAAAACGAGCTGTTATAGGTGCGACCTGTAGCCCTGACCCCCATCGTAAGCAAATGCTTCGAGAAGCTGGTCAGGGACTTCATCTGCTCTGCACTACCCGACTCACTGGACCCTCTACAGTTCGCATACCGCCACAACAGGTCCACTGATGATGCCATAGCCCTGACACTACACACTGCCCTGTCACACCTGGAGAAGAGAGACACGTATGTGAGGATGCTGTTTGTAGATTACAGCTCAGCATTCAATACCATCGTTCCCTCGAAGCTGGACAGGAAACTGCAGGATCTAGGACTGAGCAGCTCCCTCTGCAGCTGGATCCTTAGCTTCCTGTCTGACAGACGCCAGGTGGTCAGACTGGGCAGCATCACCTCATCCCCCATCACACTGAACACTGGTGCTCCACAGGGGTGTGTACTGAGCCCTCTCCTGTACTCACTCTACACCTACGACTGCACAGCCACTAACAGCTCCAACATCATTGTGAAGTTTGCGGACGACACTACAGTGGTGGGTCTTATCACCAACAGTGATGAGACGGCTTACAGGGAGGAGGTCAGCGCCCTGACCCACTGGTGTCAAGACAACCATCTCACCCTCAACGTCGCAAAGACAAAGGAGTTGATAGTGGACTTCCGGAGGTGCAGAGAAGTACACACCCCCATCACCATCAACGGCGCTGCTGTGGAGAGAGTGAGCAGCTTCCGGTTCCTTGGAGTACATCTGGCTGAGGATCTTACGTGGTCAGTACACACAAACAAAACAGTGAAGAAGGCGCAGCAGCGCCTCTTCTTTCTCAGGAGACTGAAAAGATTCGGCATGAGCCCCCGCATCCTCAGGACCTTCTATCACTGTGCCATTGAGAGCATCCTCACTGGATGCATCACCACCTGGTATGGCAACAGCACCGCCTACAACCGCAAAGCTCTCCAGCGAGTAGTGCGGTGCTCTGAACGGATAATTGGAGGTGAGCTTCCCTCCCTCCAAGACATCTACAGGAAGCGCTGCCTGAGGAAAGCGGGGAGGATCATCAAGGACTCCAGTCACCCCAGCCATAAACTGTTCAGACTACTTCCATCAGGAAGGAGGTTCTGCAGCATCCGGTCCCGTACCAGCAGACTGAGAGACAGCTTTTTCCATCAGGCCATCAGACTGCTGAACATGTCATAGACACCTCAGCTTCACTACTGGAACTTCAACATTATGCACTCCACACTGTATATAAATGCCACTTGTTTTGCACATATTCAACTCTGTATATTTTATATATTTTATTATTATTATTATTATTATTATTATTATTATTATTATTATTATTTATTTTTTTTTTAAATTTTTTTTTTAACTATTTAATTTGTAAAAATGTGCATACACACACACACCACACACACACACGTAGGAAAATATTTAGTATACACATCCAGAAATGCATACACTATTATATATTGTACATATATTTATTAGTTTCAGGTTGGCCATTCTTGTATTTTGCTCGTTTGTGTTGTTGTGTTTGCACATCTCTGTTGCTTGTGGGGCTCGCACACAAGAATTTCACTCGCATGTGCTGTGCCAGTGTGCCTGCACATGTGATGTGACAATAAAAGTGATTTGATTTGATTTGATTTAAAGCCAACTTTCTTCTGATTGGCTGCTGCCTGGAAACACAAGATCTAAACTGTAGTTAGCTGGGACTGCTGTGCTTGAGGATGTCCACTTTCACCGACATCATGCGGATCCTAATGTAGGAAAAACTTGGTCAAACTGAGCATTTAGAGCAGTTTGAATCTTGTGCTCTGGGCTCACATCCATTACTTATATATATATATCCTGATCTACTTATTTTAATCTTCGTTCATGTTTAACATGTTCATCCTCCACTGTAAGATAATAGAAAATAAGGAAAGGCATAGTGGGCCTACTTTTTGGTTGATGTCTTTCTTTTTTATTTATGGGGCATAAAAGCAGTGTCTTACTCAGATCCAGCTGGTGCCCTTTGTTGGATCTGTCACTATCCAACTTACCGTAATAAATGAAACAAATGCTAACCAGAGCTTTGGACTGTCTCATGTTGATAGTTTAGACCTGCTTTTTATTTCCATTATTGTTTTTATTTGGTTAATGGTTAAAGAGCGCCTTTGGTCTTTATGCTTAATCTGTGTTCCTGTGGTTTCATACGTGTCAGGTGCGGATTGCACTACAGATGGAGGACGGCTCTCGGCTCCAGGGTTCGTTCTCCTGTGGACAGACTCTGTGGGAAGTGCTCACACATTTTCCAGAAATCAGGTGTGTGCATGAACATTTGTACAGGGGCAGAATCTGTGTGTCTTTGTAAAAAAACAACAACCGTTAAAAGGCCTCAAAAGTAAATTAAATTGTGTTGAATGCCGACTAAATAGATTTTTATGTTGTTAGTTACTGTGAGAATTTCTAGCATACAGGGCCTCCCTTTTCACCCCTGTTCACTTCACGTGGTTGTGTGTTTGTTTGTTTTGGAAAGGGCTAGATATTGATCCATACTTTAAGTGTGTATTCTCATGAGTGAAAAATTGCACAAAAAGAAGACTTAGAATAGGAGGAACTGCAAGAATATGGTAAACTTGTTGCAGAACACATATCAGATTTAGAAGGCAAGAAACTACAACAAGAAGAAATAAAAGATCAAGGATGAGAAGAACTAAAAGAATTACTGTAAGAAGAAAAGACTGAAAGGGCTGCGAGAAGAGTTAGGGAAAAAGACAAGAATATGTATCAGAAGAAGTACTAGAACAACAGGAACAACTAGAAGACTTGAAAGAGGAGCAAGTAGTAGAAGAAGAAGCTGGCAGAACTTAAATAGAAGAATTATAAGTACTAGAATTAGAAGACAAAGAACTAGTACAAGAACAAGAAAGAATAGAAGAAATTAGAATACAAAGAAATAAAAGAATTACTGGTAGAGTGAAAAAAAAAAGATATAGAGGAACTACAAGTAGAGCTACATGATGAACTCATAGAAAAAGAATTACTAGATGATGTAAAAATGTACCATATTTTACTGACCACAAGGCACACCGGATTATAAAACACACTGTCGATGAACGAGTCGGTTTTCATACATAAGGTGTCTTCATTTATGTTGGAAGTTATAGCATAGTTGTATGTTTTTAATTTTTTTGGAAATCTCTGTCAGAACATGCTATATCATGTTTACGTGGAAGCTAGCGAGCTAACTTCCTGCTAACTTCTAACTCTGTTAAATTAAAAAAAAAAAAAAACTGTTTTCATGGATGCCTGGATGTTAAACTTAATTGTTTCACCTGGTAAAGCAGCAACACTGATCATTTTATTAAAGATGAATGAATTTAGACAGTTTTAACTCTCAGTGATGCCGCAGTGTTCGTTTGACTTTGGGACCTGAAGCGGACCCAGATTACTCCGCGAGGCTCCTGACTACAGTAATGCTCTGACGTTGCAACTTCGTAGCTTCCCAAAGTGATACTAAAACATTTTTTGACAGATTTTTGAGCACCGTGTACCACATAAAATTAGTTTGAGGTCAGTAAGCACAACCAGAATTCATACAAAAGTCGCACCAGATTATAAGGCGCCCTGTCGATTTTTGAAAAAAAATGAAATGATTTTAAGTGCACCTTATAGTCTGAAAAATACAGTTCTAAAAAAAATACCAGAGGAATGCGTAAAAAGAGTAATCCTTTGATCGGTATCGCTATTTCGATCGGTACATCGATGTCTTGGAAAGATTTTTACTATATTGGAAAGTCTGGTTTGTAAGTGTAATATTTTTAAAAAAGAATTGAAAAATAAAACTGAAACTGTAGACACGAAAGAAAGTAAACTTTGGTCATGGTGTTACACGAAGAGATTAATGGACTCAACACTGCATTTCATCCATCTTCCATAGCGTGAAGATTGTCACAATGAAAGCACACCAGGATAACATTCCTTCTTCTCACCACTCCTCTACTGAAGTTTAAGCTTCATTCTAACACACATGCCTGCACACACATGCAGCTGTTGCTCAGTAGTTCCAGCTGTGCGGTCCCAGGTGCTCACGCATCCGTCCAGCCCTCATCTCCACTCCATTAAATGACATCACTGCATTTGTTGATACTTTTCCAAGCAAGTCATGCTTCCATGAAATGAATGTTAGCTCCGTGGCAACGTAAAAAGCTCAAGGAATGTTATGAAGCACAGAGGAAAGCTTTGATATTCAGAATTGAAGAGAACAATAGTAAAACATTTATGGTTCAATTAGGTACTACACGGGATTGTGCACACATGGTTTACACATGCTGATAGTGTGCCACTGCATTGCATGAGGTTTTATTGTAAAATCACCCAGCTTATTATCCTCAACAAGGAAAACCACTTGTGGGTTTTGTTTAAAGCAAATGAAAATCATTTGGGCAATTTTTAATCTCTGTGTGTGTGTCTCTGTGTGTGCGTGCATGTCATCTCAACGTCACCAGTGTGTTGGAGCTATCCGACTCAGGATCCACTCCTGTGTGTGTTTACATGAGAGATGAGGTATGCAGCGGTCTTTTAACTCTCCCTTTCTCAGGAGATGAAAGTGAATTTTATGATAACACAGCTGCTTGTCCACATGTGCGTGTCTGTGGATGTGCAGGTGAGTGGCGAAGAAGAACTAAAGAAGGCCTCTTTGAAGTCTCTAGGTCTTACCGGAGGAAGTGCCATTGTCAGGTAAGCTGCTAGTTTTCATGCTTCATGCATTTTGTGGATGTGACTTTATTAATTATGTATTTAAAACATCATATATAGAGAGTCTACAAGATGACTGCAGCTGTGACAAGCAGAAAAGTGTCCTTCAAGATGGTCTCCTTTTGCAGCAATAAACTGCATCTGCCGATTTAGCACCACCTGCTACATTTGGTCACTCCCTAGAAGTCCCTTCTAAACCACTGGCAGTGCTACATCTCCTTCTCTGTGTTTGAAGAAAAGGAAGATGTCTTAGACAGTCAAATAGGGCTACCTGAATGTCTCGGCCAAAAAACTCAAATGTTTTCAGTGTACTGTGAGCAGGTGCAAGATGGTGCGTGCCACAAATCACCCTATTTTCTGTCAGATGCCTCAGTATGTTCCAGTAGATATCTTCACAAATCAGTGGTGCCCAACACAGTATAGCAAAGTCTGTACTTGGTTGGCGATGCTATCAGTCACTAGTTGTTTCCGTTATAACACATTCTATCACAAGTCTCCCTAATGGGCAAATTTGTTGTTGGAACGTTATAGTATAGTTACACCACAGATCCGTCGGTGCAGTCACAAAAAAGGCTTGTGGATGTCCACACTAAGCCAAACATTCATTATCTGATGATGTAATTGATGTCACTTGTACAGACGTGGACTTATTTACGGATGCAAACACTTTAAATGTAAAATTTAAAAAAGATGGCCTGAGAGCACACTGACATCTCGGCATAAGACAACTACATGCCCAGTGCACCTTATGTGGACACTGCAAACTGCTTTTTGTTCTCTGGCTCATAGACAAAGAAATATCAATCAGCAGCGATGAATAGCTAACCCTAACACAAAAGTCGATACTGGTGGGAGTTTTGAGGTCTATGGGGAAATCGAATTACTCCCATTCTCCCATTACAGAATGGGAGTAATTCAAATGTAGTAGGAGCTTTAGGTTTGGTCCATAGTGGAACCAAGGAGATTATGTTGAAGGGGAAAGAACTACGGGCAGCACGGTGGCACGGTGGTTAGCACTGTTGCCGCACAGCAAGAAGGTCCTGAGTTCAATTCCAACATCAGGCCGGGGTCTTTCTGTGTGGAGTTTGCATGTTCTCCCCGTGCTTGCGTGGGTTCTCTCCGGGTACTCCGGCTTCCTCCCACCGTCCAAAGACATGCAGCTTGTGGGGATAGGTTAATTGGATAATCCAAATTGTCACTAGGTGTGAATGTGCGAATGAACGTGAGTGCGAATGGTTGTCTGTCCCTGTGTGTTGGCCCTGCGACAGACTGGCGACCTGTCCAGGGTGTACCCCGCCTCTCGCCCTATGACAGCTGGGATAGGCTCCAGCGCCCCCCGCGACCCTGAAAAGGACAAGCGGAAGCGAATGGATGGATGGATGGATGGATGGGAAAGAACTACATTTAACCTTTTTTTAAAAAATAAAAATAAAAAAATCACCCTGTATTAAAACCCTGTATTTATGATTTATGTTTAAGGTTTTTACTCAAAAAGGAAAAAAACCCAGAAGAAAAAGCTGAAATGGATACACCCGCTATGCCAACTACGCCCATTGCCATGGAAACCACACCCAGTTCATCCCCGCAGCCGGATCCCGCTCCATCGGTTCCAGAAATGTCAGCAACAGATATGCCAAGCCCAGATAAGCCGGCGGAAACCCCAACTCTGCCATCTTCTGCCACTTCTACAATCACACTACCCATTCAACAAGAAGACGCTCCAAACCTCCAGGATGCCGTTGGACCTAAAGACCCTCCCACAGGAAGTCAAACACCAGAGGACGATGGTGAAAAAGCGGGGCCGTCAGGACTAAACTGCCACCCATCATCTCCTACTTCTTCAGCTCCTTTCATTCCTTTCTCCGGAGGTGGTCAGCGCCTCGGCGGTCCAGCTGGAGGAGTTGCACGTTCCCTCTCTTCATCATCATCCTCATCTCTGTCAGCGCTGACCGCTGCTGTTGAGTCACCCAAAGCCAAGAAAGCCAAATCCAACCACGGTTCAAGCACAAAGGTCAGCCAAACCCTGAGTTTACTCGGCCTGCCAGGTGTATGCACTAGATATTTTTTGTTATTAGCTAGTGTGTCTTCTTGGCCCTTATGCTGCCATTAACCAGTTTTCAACATAAACCACAAGCTCACAAAAATATAAAGACAATGAAAGATAAAAGCTGAGAAATCTGAAGCTCATATTGATGTTTTCTGTTAAAGCCATGTGTTTGCACATTTATGAAAACTTACCACCTCAAATCCGATTACCTATTTTGCTTATTAAGGGCTTTTTTTTTGTGGGCTTCAAGAATTGTCCTTTTTAGATTGAATGTTTACAGTCCTGATCTGATCAGTAATTGGTGAATGTTTACAGTCCTGATCTGATCAGTAATTGGTGAAACTGGACCTTTTCTGTTCCTTTCAGTGTAAAACCACTACCAAGGTGCAGCATGATAGTATGGGTGATGCGGAGGAGTTCTTAGAGGTGAGTTTGTTCTGTAACCTCTTTATTTCAGATGACCAATTTCTCTGCTTGTGGATTTCCAACTCCTTCATAAATTAACAGTGTTTTCATATCTGCAGTGTTTAGTCAGTTTAAATTGAACTCTGTTTGGTTTTCCAGCTTTGTGTAGTTCGTTTGTGCAGGATTGAACACAGTAAATCACCCACACCGAGACCCTTTGAGAAACCTACCGTACCAATCTATGCTTGCTACTCTGAAATGCAGCAAGACACTATAGATGTGCCAAGGTTAGCAACTAGCCGTGAAATCAACGTAAATTATTAATCTTCCCCACTGGTCCAGAAGGGAGCACCTTCTTCCTATATTTACTTTTGTTGCTCCCCAAACCCATTTGGCCAATAAATGGGCTAATATCCCCACGTGGTTTGTAGTGATGCATTTTGGTTTGCTTGGAGTTCCCTTGGTTTGAGTTTGAATTTACAATCTTATCAAATGATTCAGACCAGGGTAAACGAACTGTACGTTTAAGTCTAGACACCCAGAAGCTGTTTTATTTTATTTTGAAACTCTTATCTGAATGATTGTGGAGAAAGCCAAGAGTAATTTTAGTGGCCACTAGGACTAAAACCTGCATTTGATTTATAAGAAGCTACAGGCTTTACCTCAAAATAAGGTTTATGTTACACTACAATGCATACATCCAGTTTCACATCATTATACCTCAATGCAGAGTCCTGACAGAGTCGACATCTCAGCCTCATTTAACCAGAACACTGAACAAAATACATGCTGGTAAACTTACATCTTTACCACAGTAGATTGGGATGATGATGATGATGATGATTAAAAGGGGCTCAAACTGTTGTGAAACTCTGTGCAATACAAATAGTTTAGAAGTTTCCTGGTTCAGCTGTGGTCTGGCTCTTTGTGGGGGGGGAGCATCACTGGTGTACAGAAATTGTTTGTAGATGTTTATTGGTCAGTGGTTGTCAGCTTTCATACATACCGTCCAATGCCCACGTGCTCTTCACCATGTGGAGAAGCAGGGGATCGAACCGCTAACCTTCTGATTGGTAGATGACCCTCTCTACCTCCTGAGCCCCAGGCAGCTGTATTCAGTTTGTCTAAAGAAACCTTTAAATTCAAGGCACATTAAAATTTATGCAATGTTGTGCAGTAAATTCTGAATACATTTAAGAGAAAACTCAGACGATCACTTAGGAGGAGCAGCATTTGGCGATGGTGGGGAAGAAGAACTTTCTTTTAACAGGAAGAGATGTTCAACAGAACCAGGCTCAGGGAAGGGCAAAATTCTACCGTGGCCGAAAACAAGACTTCTGCTGTGATAGATAAAGCTAAAATTTGGACACTTGAGATCCAAATATTGTTACGGACACTCTTATATCTCCCTCTGTCTGCAGCCAGTGGAGAGGGAGCCTCTCATCTACCACCTGGACTCCACATCCCATCAGTCTGAGGACTACGGGGATCTGCCCGACGAGTTCTTTGAAGTGACCGTGGATGATGTGCGGAAGCGCTTTGCCCAGCTGAAGAGCGAGAGGTGGGGAAGGAGGAAATGGTTGAGTGACTGGGTGCAGTATTTAGCACAAATACCTTGTTGCTGCAGAAACACGTCTGGATCCGATGTGTTTCTGCGCTGTTTGGAACAGATAATTAGTCAGTTCGGCATTCGGTCCTGCGGTGTTTTGTCCATGTATAACCCTTAATTGCAAAAATAGCCTAGCAGTGATGAGAGGCCATAGGCAGGGAGAATGCTGGGCATCACTGTGTGCATTTCTGTATTTTTACTTGTTTATTTTTTAAAATTTATGACCAGTTTGAAGTTTTTAGTTATTTACGAGCGCTTCTTCAAAACAGATGCGTTCAAGTTTATTCTGCAATCTCTGGATGTGGCGTCAGCAGACCACAGCTTTTGAGACATCGTGTGTGTTTGCAAACATGTTCTCATTTATAAGACAACACACAAACACTACAAAAGCTTCTAAATATGGCACGCTGGGAGCAATTAGTAGTTCTGTTTCGTGTAGACGTTTATCTTCCAGCCATCGACCAAACACCGTCAGGTTGAGACCTCACCGCTCGCATCCTTTAATCTCTGTCTGCACTGACATGGCTGCCTCATGGCTACTGCCATGTCAATGACTGCAATTACCAAGGGTGGAATTAAGCCGACCAAAGCAATTTGCCTGTAACACGCACACACACACACACGGCCACACACGAGTAGGGGTAGGAAAGAAACAGTGATTCTTTGTTTTCTTTGCACATCTTACTCATTGTGGGTTAAACAACCTGCTTTTTATTTCTCAGCTCATTTCATTGTAACTCTGTGTGTCTCTCTCTCTGTCCCTCATTCCTCAGGAAGTTTTTGGAGGAGGCTCCGCTTATGACTAAATCTCTGAGAGAATCACAGATAAAGGAGAAGATGGATAGATATCCCAAAGTAAGCTCGTACACATAATAACATTTTAATATATGTACGTTTAAAACATACAGACTATAAATAGCCCACTCTGCCTCTCCAGGTGGTCCTGAGGGTCCAGTTTCCAGACAGATATGTTCTACAGGGCTTCTTCAGGCCTCTAGAGACAGGTGTGTGTTTGTGTGTGCCTCCATGTGTGTGCGCGCATGCAGTATGGAGAGTGTTCATTTCAGCTGGCTAGCCACAGGTATGGCTGCAATGTGAAAGCTACTTGCGGCTCCCTCACCACATTTACGACTGTAGCCACACCACAGTGACAGACTGAAAGAATGAGACAGGTCTGTAATTCCAGCGATGAGATGCACCTCAGCCCGAAAGCAACACGACAACCAGCAGAACAACAGATTGCAGGGAAATTCCTTCTGACAAATGAATTACAGTCCACACAGAGACCGATGTAGCTGCACATAGCCCAGTTTGTGCTTCAGCTGGTAATCTGTGTCCTTGTTTGTGTCTTGTGTCCAGTTGATGCTCTGAGGCACTTTGTAAGGAGTCACTTGGAGGACCCTCAGCTCAGTTTCTACCTGTGTAAGTATCGTTACATTTCCCCGAATCGTCATCTTCATCCTGTGAAGGTCTGACCATGTTACAGCATCAGTTTCTGCTTCTGGTTTATTCCAAATCAGATAGGATAATAGTTCTGATCATAATTACAAGCACATTGAAATCACCTGAAAAACCTCAAATCTGATGACTGGCTTAATCCAACCTCCTCTAGTGTCAAATAAATGCAAAATTAACACTTAGAATTTTGACCAAAACTGCAAAAAATGCTGATAAACTCAAAATTTCTAGAGATCTACATGCAATGAGGCCAACTTTTCTATGAGCCTGAAAAAGGAGGAATTTTCTACAAACGTTTTGGATCCAAATTATCAGTTTGAATTGTTTTCATTTGAATTGCCTGGATTTGGATTTTCTTCAGTTAGATTTTACTGATAATGTCACTTTTTTTATTTAAACTATGTGCAGGTACATTTGAGCGAGTTTAAGATGTATGAGGTTACTGAAAGTGAGGTTTGGTGACAGCTATCCAAAGCAAAACCTTTTTTTTTTTTTTTTTTTCCTAATAGAGTAAGCATTTAAGAGACATTTTATTAGGTAGACCTTGTACTGAGTCGAACCCCTTTTGCCTTCAGAGGTGCCTCCGTTCTTCGTGGCACAGATATTCAGAGAGATGCTGGAAACATTTTTGATTTTTGGTCCATATCGACATAACATCACACAGTCGTTGGAGATTTGTTGGCGACACACCCATGGTTTTAATCTCCAGTTTCACCTCATCCCAAAATGATCAACCTTAAAATTATCAGCAATATCACCTGCTTTCATTTTTACCATTGTTTTGTTTTTTTTAAATTTAACTCCACTTGTAAAAATGACAGGAGCAGGAACAACCAGTTTTAGCCTTGATATGTGCTGCCTACACACAAAGCTTTGAAACTGTATCAGTTTTTCTGCCATGTTTCCAGATTACAGATCAAATGTGAATTTGATTTATTTTTTTTTTTAAAGCATCTTTTTTTTTTTTTTTTAGTTAAAAGTTGCTCCTGTTGTTTTGTAAAATCTTAAGTCTCTGTGCCGCGTCCATTTGTTTTTCATTCATTTGTCAGCATTAACTTTCCTGTGTTCATGTATATGTTGTATTATAGACTTTTATTCACAGTTGATCATTTTGACCATTTTTCTTATTCCTTTTTCAGTCATTACCCCTCCAAAAACTATTCTGGATGACCCTTCAGCTACACTTTTCCAGGTACGACTCCTCACACTGTCCTTCGATTACCTTGATAGAGCTTCTAAGTAATAATAATAAGTAATAATAAACTTCATCACTGTGAAACTGCAGAAAACAACTACAAAACCTTTTTTTTTTTTTTCCTTTCCCTCAACATGGACATAAAATATATCAGCTGGTCTTCCTCTGCTCTTCAAAGCCTCGCTACATTCCCGTTCTCCCTTCTTCCCTCACTTCTGCTCGCACTTGTTCCCCCCTCTCCACTGTCCTTGACCCCAGCTGGGCTTGATTTTTCCCAGACTGGCACATGGGGTTAATACAGGCCTTGCTTTGATCTCGACACACACACACAAACACACCAGCGCTCACACACATGCAGAGCAACGGGCAGCTTTGATGCTTTGTAGCCTTTGAGTTTATTCAAAATGTGAAGAGATACATATGCTTGATCACCTCGACACTCCCGCGCACTGCTGGTTCTTGTATTTTTAGACACTTTATTTTGGCAAACATTTTTGTCATCGGCGCCTTTCGTTCTTTCACTTGACACTTTGATTCAACCTGAAGCGCACAGAAGAAGTGGAGGAAGAGGCGGATGTTTGAAGTGATTTTTGAAGTGATATCGTGTTGTGATGATGAGCAAGATTCAGCTCCTCTAAGGGACTGCTATAAAAGATAACAATCCTCAAAAGTGCACTTTGAAATATGGCTGCGTTGGTGTGTTCATACCCCTTTGGTGTCACGATCGCTCTGAATCACGTCTGATGTTCTGATGTCATTCTTTGTTTTTCATCTTTTCATCCCCTTCTGAACTCTCCCCGTCTGTTTTTTTTCAGTACTCGTCCCTCTCCTGTACCCCAACTCTGGCTTTCTTTTCCTTTTTTTTCTTCTTCTTTTCTTTCCTCCTCCAACTCCAGCACCCACATGGTCCCTCTCTCCGGCCCTCTCCTGTGCCTCACCCCTCCTCTCTCAACCCCATGTCTCTATCCATTAGGGACTTAAAAGCGTTAAAGTGCACAAAAACAAAATCTTTAATCCTCCTTGGTGTCATTTCTCCCATATGCACACTCTGTCTGGCTCCGCTTCCCTGTCTATACATCAATCTTCGACACACACATTTAAAGAATCTTTAATCTTTTTTTGTCATGTCACATAGACGTTGGCACACACACACACACACACACTTTAATCACTTTGTGTCATGTCAGGAAAGGAATGTTTCCCAACCCAGAAGTCCTTTGATACCAGTCATCCCCTCCCTCATCCGTCTCCCCCTCTGTCTTCCATCAGGATCCGTTCTGCCTCTTTTTCCTTTTCTCTCTCCATTCCTCTCTTCTTCTTTTTTTTTTTTTTTTTAAATTTAAACACACTCACCCTCTCCCTCCCACATACACTGGTCTCTTCTCGTTGGCCTCGTCTTTTTCCCGAATGGAAATGTTGCTGCTGCTGCCAGACGGAGCAGGATTGCAGGAATGCCTGTTGTTTCACTGTAACACATTGTTTCCTGCTCACAGGGCTGTAATAATAGCAATTAGGCCAGTGTGTCCCAATTTAGCAACCAGAGAAAGGACAGTGTGTGTGTAAGACGGCCTGTGGTGTTGGGTGAACCCGCCAGACCCCAGCTACAGCCTTTATTTTACGCTGCTGATTATCTAAGAGTCTGGAGGGAAAGTTATATGCAAAATGTTTTATGGCATCATTGCTGCGTCTAATGTATATTTTAACTGCTGATTAGAGTGTCTGAAGAGCCTCATTCCTCTAAAAAAGAAAAAAGATATTTGTCCTCCTAGCAGCTCAGCAGCAATCTTAGTTTGAGCTGTCATCTTCATCAACTGCAATTACGCTGATTATCGGGACATTAAGACTGCATTATAGGGAATCCCCAATCAACAATTTTGACACAAACTTTTTAAAAAAAGCTTTTTTCCCCTTCAACGTTAGTCATTTCTTACTGTTGCAGAATTCTTCTGAAGAGTTTTGGTCCAGATTTTTTTTAAATGTCTGGTTTCTGTCTTATTATGTCTTTGCACATATGCAGTTTATGTGGACAGAGATGACCTCTACCATGAAGTTCTTCAGGCACATGTAGGAAACCGTTACCTGTTGGGAGGAACTGAACAGAGCCCAGTCTCTACATGATTTAAGTCATTTTGGATCCAGGACAAAGTACAGTCCTCACAAGGATAAAAGCAGGTTGTCGAGAGTGACAAGAAGTGCAGTTACTTATATTCACAAGCTGTAGCAAACATATATTCAGCAGACACATCTTAAATACAGCAGTTAACTTTGCTTTTTAACACGAATATCTAATCGATCAATCAAATAGCAGCATCTCAGCACATTCAAGCAGGTAGACGTGGTCAAAACGACGACCCGCTGAAGTTCAGGCCGAGGATCCGAATGAGGAAGAAAGTGTCTTTGAATGTGGTACGGTTGGAAGACAACACCAGGTGTCACTTCTGTCGGCTAAGATCAGGAAACTGATCAGCAAGTCACACATGCTCAACAAAATTGAGCAATAGAAGATATAGAGGATATTTTCTTGCTGCACTTTGGGAGCCTTCACACCAGCTGTTTGGATGGAAAAGTCTGGAGGGGTTTATAACGGGGGTAAACAGCATTTCCACCTCCTTTTTTAAATTTTGCTTCTGATCAATATACATTGTTGATGCGAGTTTTGAGATCATTTAAAGGATGATTATTAGAGATTTTAGTAGTATTGGTAAGAACTGTTGAAAGTCGGGATTCAGAAAGTGGATTTTAAAACGCTGCGGTGCTTAGACTGTGTAATTTATGTGAAAAGATGCTCTAAGTGTTGTATTTTAGTGTTCTTGGTTGTCACATATAAATCTAAAAAGATTTTTAGGAATGGTTTTGGTTGCTGATGGTCTCTGTCACCTGCTTATGAGTCAGAAAATGTTTATGAAGTTTCATCTGTGAGACTGAAGGAAGCTATTGAACCTCTCTTTTTCAGGGCATTTGTTTACGTGGTAATAAAGCTCTTTAGGAGGCACATGTCACTTTCTCACAGCTCTGCACGTATGTGTCTGTGATAAACGGATCAGTTCTTTCAGGATTCCTGGAGCGGAGCGTCTGCTGCTCATCAGTGTGTCGTAAGAGGATCTGTTAACTAGATGAAGGAAGAGGGAAAGCAGCAGAAACATCTTTAGGACTTTAGTGTTTTTAATTTTGTTTTAATGTCTTACATACACACTTACCAATAAAAGGCCTTTTGAAGTCGTGAATCGTCTTAAATTCAGCTCGGATGGGTCGTAAACGTTTTAATTAAAAGAATTTCCAGAACCCACCACCACTATTTCTACACACTGAGGTTTCGTAAGAGTAGGTAACATTAGCTAGCTTTAACTCATGCCTAAAAAACAATACAAATACAAAGAGGCACAAATTCTCAAGCCAGGCGTGGGTCAGTTTAGATCGTTTGGCCTCGAGGTTTACGACACACTGATGAAAAACCCTGATGATGATTATATTGAAGAAGGCCTTGTTGGCCAGCCTGCTCGATGGCCTCAGGAAGATGTGAGTGTAACAACGAATGGCTTAATGATAAAGATTAATCTTGGTTTTAAAAGCTGGTGCCTAGAAATCCTCACGACGCAGCAGCACTAGTGTGCTGAGGTCTCCTTTTTTTTTCACCTCCTACACCTCATCTTTTTAGATTTTTACTTAATACCCTGATTATTGCATTACATTTAGAATTATTTTTGACTGAGCTCTTTAAGTTTTTTCCTGCTTTCAGCTGCTATCCTCATTTTTTTTTAGACTAATCTAGTCTTAAATTCAGCTCAGACTTATTTACACCTGCAGACATTGCGGCGATGATGACCACTCGCTGAAGCTCCTGTGCAGCAGATGTTGTCTTTCCTTTCTCTTAGTCTGACAGACGTGTGCCCTGCCTGCCTGTCTGTCTGCATTTCCACCTCATAATTGTACGGTTGATAATTTCTGGCTGCAACTGGCCCATTATACCCATTAAGACTATCACTGGAGAGGAATGTGGTGCTTCAGGGGTGAAAGTGTTTTCACTAACCATTTGATTGGTGCTCAATTTGTGGTCTGCTTCAAAGAACCAACGGTTGCTGGTTCAGGTCCCCCGAGCGATGAATCATCCCCAAAAATGAACCTGACTTTGACTTGGATGTGGCGGCAGCTCTCGGTTTGCGTGTAGCGGGAGGTGGTTTTGTTTGGATTCTTTCGTGTTTTGCAGAAATTGTAATGTGTGCCAGACATTTTTAGAAGCTTCCGTTCACTCCTGCTCTGCTCCTCTGTGTGTCTGCAGGCCGACCTGTTTCCTGGTGCGCTCGTGTACTTCGGCTCTGATGTCAAGACAGGTTTTTGTCTGATTTCCTTCTTTCATATGCTGACTTGGATTAGATACTGGTGTATTATCGAGGAATGTAATGTAACAAAACAATAGCTTACATTGTGTGTGTGTGTGTGTGTGTGTGTGTGTGTGTGCACGTTTCCTCCACAGATTTTTACATGAAGAGAGAACTGCTCGAATCCCCCGTCTCAGCCGTACAAGCAAACGAGTCCATTGCAAGGTATGTGCACGTGTCCGTGTGTGTTTTAAATGTGCAGTTGGTTGTGTGTGTGTGTGTGTGTGTGTATATATATGCATTTGTATCCCGCAGCAACCAACCTATTTTCCTGTCACAAAGCTGTCATCATTGGAATCCCTTTGAGGTTGTGCCTAAACAGCAGGTGCCCCCATGCGCCCTCATTTCCTACACACGCATACAGATTCTCTCTCGCTCGCTCGCTCACACACACAAACACATACACGCACACCATTTTCCAGTCTGTCTAAAGATAGAGCCAGCTCCCCAAAAGTCACCCCCACCTGTTGTCCTTCAGCTCCATTAACAAAGCCTCTGTTTCAGATCACTATCTCGTTTAGCTTCAAGCTCAGGGTTAGTCAAACTTAAATTTTTCCAGCATGTGTGATTCCTCATAACTTTAGAAGTAAAACACAGAGCTAGATTTTCATAGGTTTTAAAGATGAAAAGCCACATTTTTGCTTTTCTTGACGAGTATTTTCTTTCTGACCAACCTTGAACTTCACTGTGATGGAATACATCCTAGTTTCAAAAGCAAAACTCCACCTATTTAAGCAGGATGCACTGGGTTTATTGGTGTAGGTGTTATCCAAGGGTCTTGGTATGCATCCTACTCAGACATGGTGGTGTGCAGTCCTCCAGAAAACCAGCAGTGATGGTTTATAGCCCAGTAAAACATATCAGAGTTCATGAGGTAGAGGGAGAAACGCAAACACTGAAGTGTGAGAACGGACCGTGGCTGCAAATCTCACTTCATCTCATTATATGTTGTAACTAATGTCTTCTCCATGGTTGATTGGAGGACCAACAGCAGTACAGGCAACAGACTAGTTGTTCCACATGTTTTGGATGCTGCCCCCTGGTGACAGCAAACACCTACAACTTGTAGGTGATGGTCTATGAAGTTATGCATAGGCCCGACACACAGCTAGGCCAGATTCCAAAGAGATGTAATTATTGGTGATCTGAAAGTTTGATCTGTTTTTTGTGCTTTAGAACAGTTTGGTTTGGGTTTCAGCTTTCAAACATGCATATGATAGAGGTGGTTAGATCATATGAAAGGTATGCTGTCACTTTTTAATTTTGAAAGTGCTTGTTTGAGCATTTTTTTTTTTCAAACTCTACTCTTTAAGAATTAAGTTCTTAAATATCGTCCACTTCAGTAAATGTTATTCTGTTTAAACAGGGTGACATAAACAGTCAGCAAGCCAGATGTAATCCAGTATCGATATTCAGCTGATATATTGGTCTGTTCATACTTTGGTTATACATGATATACTCTCTGATCCAGCTGTGACAGGTTCAGGTGACAGAGGAAATTACAAAATGCATTTTCTGTAGACAGTAACCGGAAAAATCACCATATGGGATAAATGGTTGGTCAAAACAAATCACTGTATCTGTAAGATTCCCCTTTTCCTACATTCACTCTGTTTCAAGTTTTCAAATTTAGTCGTATCTTTACATGATTGTAGTTTTCATCTATGAAATTAAGGGACAACATTGGTGTTCACATGTTCTTTATGATAGTTTAGACTTATTACACTGATCAACCAACTTTGATGTCCTGAAACAGTTTTTTAAAATCAATTTTCATTGATATGAACTAGGGCTGCCACAAACGATTATTTTGATAGTCGACTAGTCACCGATTATTTTTGCGATTAGTCGACTAATCAGATCATCATCCATTGGACATACAGCTTATTGCACCAGCAGCATCTGGTCTTATATAACTATCATTAGCTTACAGCTTGAAGTGTTTGTGCTAACTAAAAATAAAGACAAGATGGTAGTTTATTAATTTTTAATGAAATTTGCAGATTGTTTCGGTGAAGTTTAATAAACTCCTTGCTTTCTAAAATATAACAGGACACCTGAGTATATTCTCCAGCATCTCACACTTCTGATAATCAGCTGTCTGCTTGACAGTTTTAGCTGTGCAAAAACTATACCTTTAATCTCAGCCAAACCGATTTACTCAGGAACAAATAAAATACTGAAAAAAGCCAAACAATAACATTTAAGTTATCTAAGTGACTTATATATATGTTTAACCTGACTAGCGAAAGACGGCGGTGGGTTTGAAAACGATTTGCCGGGAGTCCGGTGTTCACACGGCTCTAGTTAGCCTTGCCCCCGCCTAGCTAACGAGCTAGTGGGTAACAGACGTCTCCGAAAACGTCGGAGCGCTTTTGAAAAATATGTGGTGTCTTGATAAACTGAGCAGATATTTGAGGTTTACACAGCTACATTCTCGCCTGAAAATATGTTAAACGTTTATTTTGTGACCCAGAAAGAATAATAAGAGTAAAGTTAAAACTAACTAGCTGCCGCCATTGTTGACAACTGCGCTGGGCTGCGCTATGAATTCTGGGACACAGCTTCTTCTTCTTCGGGGTTTAACGGCAGCTGGCATCCTTGGACATGCAGTGCTGCCATCTTCTGTTTCAGTCCGTTATTACACTCTTAAATCCTACTACTCATTCCTGCGTCCTTTGTGATCTTACAAAGCTTCAAACGATGCGTCGACTATTAAATTAGTCGTCGACGATTTTAATAGTCGACATAATCGTGACTAGTCGACTAATCGTGGCAGCCCTAATATGAACTCAAGTGCCCGGATCACAGAGGCCCTCAGGATCAGTGGATGATGTCTCCATAGTTTGGCGAACATTCAGTTTGCGACTATTTTCCTTTGGCATAAGATGGCATGTTGCCTTTACTCACTTTACCAAAATTTATGTGGGAGCAACTAATTATGACTCAGACAAATGTGACAACTTTGTTCAGTGCAGCATCCTCTCATACTCGTGTCATTCATTTTGTTCTCTTTTTTCTTTCCCTTCCTACTTCAGCTGCATGCTCCAGTCCTCAACTCCCTCCTCGAGCTCTGGTGGCTTCAGGGAGCCGCTGCCTCCCCCAGAGCCTACAGTGGAAGCCAGCGGATCCACACAAAACGAGGAAGACCCATTGACACAAACCCAGGCCGCCAAACCTGCCAGATCTGACCCGGGCAAGGTGCCTAAATGGCTCAAACTTCCAGGTCAGGACAGAAAATAGAGCACACATACAAAGAGAAAGGATCTGTGTTTAAGTAACACTGTTTTTTTGGGGGGTTTTTAATAAAGAAAAGACAATTACAGGTTACAAGGTACAATAACTGTTTCACGCATCTTCAACAGCACATGGAATCAACCCTTGATATCATGAGTGAGGTTCAGCCAAAAAGTTATCAGAAGAAGAAAAAAAACATGGTTGATTTATTATTTCACCCCTTTAAGATCCTCTCCTCGTTCATCTATGGCCCGCTGTGCTGGACTGCTGTCATTTCACACGGACTTCAAATACATAAACATTCATATATATATGAGGAAAAGATTGATCTGAAATTAGTGAAACTCTGACATTCACAATCACGCCTCTCTCAAATCCCAGTAAGCATCAAACAAATACCAGTTTGAGTCCACTGCCTTCTTTTAGTCCTCGCTGTCGGTTTGAATAATTAAACTTCCAGTCCTGCACAAAGAAAACCTGTAGGCACAGCAGAACTGCACCAAACACGTTAGCTGCAAAAGCTCCTCTAACACATTTAACTCAGAAAGAAGCATTGCCCCCCACCACCCCTTTTTTTATTTAATGTTGAGAAAGAACAGAAGGCTTTGAGGCACACGATTCATGTCATGGTAAACACACACACACACACACACACACACACACACACACACACACACACACAAACCACAAAACCACAGCTAATAGGACATGGCTTTTTGAAAGCTGAATTTGTGATGACTCAGAGGATCAGGATGCATGTAAGGATGATCCAATTAGTTCAGGATGGTCACCCCCTCCAGCCCATGAGACCACTACAGACACTCATCGTGCCCAGGGAGAGAGCCTGCTGCCGGGCCACATCACACAGCACGAGCCCCTGTGGTCTGTCCAGTCCCAGCGCCTCTCTGTTGTTCTACTGTGGTTGTCTCTGGTGGTCACCGTATTGATGTTTTTGTTTGGTACATGGCTCTCTTCTTCTCTGTCTTCATCTTGTTTGTGTTTCTGTTCATTTTATTTCTGGCTGATCTCCGTGTGTGTCCTTCCGCATCTCTGAAGAAAGTCGTGGCTGTTTTGTCTTTCATGAGGAAAGTTAAAAGAAAAAGTGGGGAGGCTGAATCAGGAATTATAGATTCCATGTGTGGACCACTACAGAGGACACACACACACACACACACACACACACACACATAGAGCATATGAGGCTTGTTGGCATGTCTTCGTTAGTGTGTTCAGTAATGGGCAGAGTGTTTTGATGCTTTCCCGAGGATTCGGTATTAGAGCCAGCACACTTGTAGTGTTCAGCCTTCTGGCGTCTTTCTGGCCCTCGATTAAAGCCCGGCATCTTTTAAACTAAACTTCTTCTCCTTCCTGTTTCATGATGATCTGCCTTGTGTCGTGCTGACTGGATTTATTGCAGGTTTCATGCTGTGAAGGGTGTTTTGAAAAACAGCGCTGGGGTGGATGATACCAGGTTTGTTTTTAACTGGTTTTCATTGCATCCAGGCTCGGTGTTTGTGTATTGATCTGGACAACAAAGCGTGTTTAACATATTCAGGATATGTTTTCCTTATCTGCCTTAATTCACTCTGTCATTAATCAGCACTTGAAGGCAGTCATCAACTTTCTGCGTGTGCATTTTAAAGGACAAGTTACAAACAGTTTACTCCTAAATATCTGTCTTATTGATGCTTGTTGGGTAAAGAAAAAGCTTTTGATGGTCTCTGTGTAACTTCAGATTCAAAATGAGACCGTGGTGAGGTATGTTGTAGGAGTGACAGATGAGTTCAAGGTGGGTGTGGGATCACATCGGGGATCTGTTCAGAGCCCCTTCTGTGTTTGCAGTGATAATGGACAGGCTGAGATCAGGCGGGAGTCTCTGTTGAATATTGTTTTTGCGGATGACGTCTTGATCTGTAGTCAGAGGAAGCAGCAGGTGGAAGAGAGCCTATAAAGGTGGAGGTATGCACTGGAGAAGAGAGGAACGAAAGTTAGTCCAAGCAAGGCAGAACACGTGTGAAAATGAGAAGGAGGCAGGAGTAACAGTGTAGAGGTAGTGAACCTAACGGGTTCAAACACCTGGGTTCAGCCATTCAAAGCAACGGCCAATGTACAAAAGAAGTGAAGGGGAGAGTGCAGGCAGGATGGAGTGAATGGCAACGTTTAAAAATGACAGTGAGAGCAGCAGTGATGTAAGGTTGTGAGACAGTACCACTGATAAAAAGACAGGAGGCAGAGCCGAAAATGCTGAGCTTTGCATTGGGATTGATCAGAAAAGACAGGATTAGAAATGAGTAGACATTTCTCAGCTCAGGGACAGCTCCAACTGAGGGTGAGGACGAAGTCAAGGATGGCCTCCGGCCCTGTGCTGCATTTTTTTTTTTCTCCCCCTCTCGCCCCATTTTCCTGTCTCTCTTTACTATTTCACTATCCTATAAAGGCAAAAATGCCCCCCGAAAAATCTTAAAGATGTAGACACACAGTCTCAAGAAATATATATATTGAGCTGTAAATCAGCTGTTACTGCTGGCTCAAAAGATTTGCATGCATAGAAACACCACTTACTAACAAAAGATAAAATTACATGGTAAAAGAAAGGGACAAGGAGGAGGGGTAGCTAAATGGGAGCTAAGAGAAATACTGTGTATATTTTTTGTTGGCAGTGCGTTTAATTCCTGCTTTCTGTTTCTTCTACAGGTAAGAAGTAAAGCTTCTGCTGTGCTGAGGACCCACCATGACAGACTGATGCAACTTAAATGTTCGCTATGCTTCACTAGAGGCTCAGCTTTGTGACCTGCAGTGGATTTAATCCATCAGAGCTGAAGCCGGGGTTTTAAAATGGTTAAAATAAAGATTGAAATGATTGAATGCGTTAATTGTCAAGAAGATCGGTGTGTTTGATTCCTGCTGAGAGAAAAGTGAAGTGCAAAGTGAATAAAGATTGATGAACAAATGTGTCTGTTGTATTGAATTTGAATTATGCTAGCACTTAATCACATGGTGCCCCATCTAGGTAAGTTTGATCAGGATCTGCAGTTAACATTTTCACCATCACCAGGGTAAAGGCTGAATATAATAATGATATTTCTCTTGTTTATTTATTCGTTGCTGTCTACTATTCATATTTTATTCCAGTAAAGTTGGTGTGGAGCACCCACAATTTTCTTGTACATGTACAGTGACAAGGGTTGTTCTATTCTACAGTTTAGAAATGCCACAAAGTATTGGATTTTGGCATTCAGAGAAGCAGAATAAGGAGACAACATAGGTTTGTGTTGTCAGTGCACCATCTATCAAAGTTGCTACCCCCAAACACAACATGAAAAACAGCTTTGATGATTCTCCATCTGCTTGCATTACACTGCAGCCCTCCTCACAGCAGGCTTAGCAGATAACAGGTGCTGTTTTAAAGGTGAAACGTCCCTGGAGGCTTAAAGACCTTTAGCAGGAAAAGCACAGGTGAGACAAATTTCATTAACGACCGCCCATTTTATGTAAGCGTCCCCAGTGAGCTGCACACTCCACAACCTGGATCACTTTAGTGGTTTAGCAGTCATTCTTAACTGTGTTTCTCCTGCTGAGGTAAACTGTTGAATGTATCTAGGGAGGGAAAATTTGGGTCAGTTTCTGCAGTCAGAAAATCGATGGACTATTGAAACTTTCTCAGCACATGCCGTCAAGGGAAAGGAAGGACAACTATTTCACCTTGCAGAAGTTTAAACTGGTTTTCAAGTATAATAAATGTTTTCTTCTTTTTGGATGTTTGCAACATTTCTTAAAAGTTTGCAAACTCCTATCCATCCATCTTCTCCCACTTTTTAAGGGGTTAAAGAGGGGCTGGAGCCTGCAGCTCTCATAGGGTAAGAGGCACAGTAGACCCTGGGAAAGGTAAGGAAACTTGCAGTAACCTTCCGTGCTCTGGTTGTAAATCCAGCATGAAGGACAGAGGACAGTGAGGAATGAGACCTCTTGGTCTTCTGCTTTCTGACTGGTTTACCCCCACTGCCATTTCTTCTGCCCCAAGCAACCTATCACCTTTTGCAACGTATTTACCTTCAAAAATATCTTTCTTCAGTCCTCCTTCTCTCTTCCTCCTCGTCGTCTGCACTGCTGCAGGAAGCAGCGTATGACCACCCAACACAAAGCAGCGGCAGTCATCAAAGTGATGAGCAGGACAGCGCCTGTGTCCAAGCTGTGGTACTGGAACCAGTTCAGATTATGTGAAGCCAACCGCAAATGCCTAGCTCCACCATGTCGCATAACAAACTCCAACCAGAAGACGGCAGTATTCAGTGGCGTCACCGGCTGGTCACGGTGCACCGCCGACAGACGCTGCATGCTGGTCTTGTAGCTGTGCATCATGGGAAACGTACAGGAAGTCACATGGCTGTTTCATTGTTAAACAAAAGTGCACTTTTAATGTGATGGAGCAGGGTCAAACACAGGAAATCAAAATTTAGTAACAGGTCCAAGTGCATGGAGATCGGTCTTTGCACAGAAATGTACATAAAATACCTTTTTCACAGTATAATCACCCTTACCTTGGCTGGTTGACGATGGCATGCAGTGCTTCTGCCAGCTCCTCGGCTGTCACTTTGTTGAAGTCGAGGACGATGGCAGTGCCGAGGTGGCTCATACGGTTAAGATTATAAGACTGATCGCCAAACACCGGCAAGCCGACCAGAGGCACGCCGTGAAACACAGCTTCGTACAGACCGTTAGTGCCGCCATGAGTCACGAATGCTCGTGTCTTCGGGTGACCTGAGGGGGGGAAATAAACAAAACTGTAACTGTGAAAGAACCTAACAAATATTTTTGAAAATGTTGGAAAAAATAGGCCGTGTTAGGCTTTTCTTTTGAAATCACACTGAGCTAAATCAAGGTGAAAAGGTTCGCTTTGACTGAAGAAGTGCTTTGAAACTGAAATTCAAGTTTTGCTATTTAAATTTTTTTTTTTTTTTAAATGTGTTTCAGAAAACAAATGAATTATTTTGTTGTGGGCGTGTATCAAGAGGAAGAGGCGGGGCACAGACTGATGTTTGACAATTTATAAATTAGCAGTTTGGTTGAAGATGGCCACCACTTCCCAGGCTGACAGCAGCCAACAGGTAAACACTATTTCTGATTATTCTATGATGGAATATATTAACAGGTGAATGTTTGTACCATGTTAATATACATATGTTTAAAAATGTATTATGGCGTCTTTAATTTGCAACAAATGTGACACAGGAGCTGTCTATCATTAGTCTACGCCCTGTCCCTCCCCCTGGTTACACGCCCACAACACAAAAGCAAGGTCACAAGTCTGAAACTTAAAAAAATTTGATTAGAATTATTTTAATTCATTTCTCTTTTTAAAAACATTTTTTATTCATTTTAAACACCACAATAAAATCAGTTTCTAATCACCTTTTCAATTTAAAAAACAAAAACCCCCTTCCATACAATCCTATAATAACATAAATGAGTCACACCGAGCAGATCGTTCTGAGGGATCCAATCAGAAATCTTTATGTTTGGCGCAAGTGCAGGTGGAGCTTCACCACGGTGACGCCAAATCACCTGAAAGGAATGATACTCATTGGTTCAAAGAACCAACAAACAGGTAAAGTTCTTGCACTCAAAGCACTTTACTGAGCTTTCCTCATTCATCCATTCGTACTAGCACTTTTTCAATGCTTAAATGCTTTAAATACATTCATTCTGCAATGGATGCAGTGATATGATAACCCATATTCTGTTTGCCTGTGAGTGCCCTGACCTTCTGAGGGATTCGTCCTAAGGCGGTGGCGATGACGTTGGTGCGCTCCATCGTCAGATTGGGTACCATGGAGCCAAAAGAAACAACGACTACACCAGGATCACCTGAACTCTGCACAAAAGCCTCCAGGTCCTGTAAGGTGTGACATCATCATTACATCATCATTTAACTGTGTCATTTCAGAATACAAGTACTGTCAATGATCAGAGTCCACACCTCTGGCAGCTGATTGGCGGGTCTGCAGTTCAGACCACCCACGTGTTTGAAGTTGGGTGGGGTTGGCCGTGGCGTATCGATGTCCCAGAACGTCCTGATGAGCCACACGTCAGCCTTCCCCAGAGTCTCACACACACTGGTGGGAGTTCCTGTTTATACAGCAAATAAGGAGTATGACTTCAAAATAAAAGCTTGGATTAGTTTACTTTTATTCCTTATGCCTCATGAATTCAGACAGACGATGACATCAGTATGATTTCACCTCTGACCTTTAATCTCACTGTAGTATTTATCCATCGTCAGCTTCCAGCCCAGTTCGGTTAGCACTGATGACGCCACATATGTCACCAAGTTGATTAGTCTCTCCGTGAACGTCATGTGGTCGTTGTACAGCACAGGAGCTACCGGGACATAAGACGGCAGAAACACAGCGTGGCCACAGTGACGCTCAAAAACACTGCCCAAGCTCAAGCGTAGCGAGATGACGAGCGGCACGCCGAGCACATCAGCCACCAGGTCGCCACACATTACCAAGGAGTCAAGTAGGACGACGTCGAAAGCGGCATCCCGCAGAGTTGCCATCAACTGATCGTTCTTTAGAATCCCGTCACACTGCTGCCTCCCGAAGTCCAAGCTCCGCCCCATGAAGTCGATCAGCTTCATGGCCACTTGCAGCATTGAGGGGTCGTGCATGGAGAAGTGGATGAATTCCTCCATGGGGCTCAAATATTCCTCCTTGCTGTATGGCACCTGCAGGGAAAAAAACAAAACAAAACCCCCTGATCAAGTTATTGATTCTTGTTAAATATCAACACTTCACAGTTCTTTTGATTCCTCATAGGGATCTGATGGAAGACAACACACTGCTCAGCAGTATCAGTTATCGCCTAGTAAGGGTGTGTTGTGAGTTCAAAGACAAGCACAAACAAATAATGAAAACAGAAAAAAATAAATAAGACTGAGGTCCTATATCAGGAGGCTTCCATGGTAGTGAACATTCACTGAAATAATGTTAAATCAATATCAGATTATCAACATTATTTTAATTTATTCAATGCTGAAATCTGACATTTTTCATCACATTTTTACATTTAACATTGAACCAACAAGGAAATCAGGATTAAAACAGGACTTTGCAGGTATTTCAATCAGTATCAAACCACTGCAAATTATTTAAACCTGTGGGAAAAAATATTATGCATCATGTAAAAAAAGGATAAACATTATCTGTAAACCATTCTGTTACAATTTAACAGTTTTTAAATATTTTTAAGCATAAGGGTTTATCTAATATAAAAATGACAATGAAGATCTTTGCATCACTTAAGAAAAAAGTTTATTTTATAAAAACATTATTTTCTTTAAAATATTACTTTAAATTCCCTGTTTTTTGTTTACACCAGGATGGAGGTGGATATCTGGCGTCCTGCACCACCCAGCCAATCTGGAGCACTGCCTGGGCAAAGGAAAATTCAGAAACTCAATTTACCCCCACCTGCTGAGTTAGGCCATCTAAAATAAAAAATCAAAAGCACAAGAAAGAGAGGCTCATCTGAACTCAGATGATAGCCTCTAGCCAAAACTCTTTAGCAGGGAGAAAGTCGACACACTACTAGGCATATTATCATGAAAGGCAGACAGCCTTTAGAGAAGAAAAGAGAGACTGGCCCACGTGCTGTAGTGCTGGAGTGCCACAGTTTAACAGAAGGTACAAGGAACAAATTGCGGCATTACTTTGTTAACCTGTTCACTATATTCCAGGGTGATAAGAATTAACCAAAATATTGCAATGAAATGGCTTTCACCTCCTCTTATTGGATCTTCCAATGATGATCTGCTGCTGTATGTACATACAGCAGCAGATCATCATTAAGCAGTTTAACCAAACTGTCCACTGCATCCTAACTGTGAGGCAAAACCTCAGCATCAACAGGTTCAGTGGAGCAGGACTGACAGAAGCCTTTGAACTCTTGATGGAGGTCCCTTGCTTCTCTTGTCAGCTCTGTCACCATGATTATCAGTTTTTGTAAGGCACCATCTGTTGACAAGAATAAGAAAACTGAGAAATACTGGCTTGAGACGTTTAAGTAGTTCCATCTGCTAAAATTGCATACAAGTTTCTCTTGTTCACTTATGAATAACATCCTATGTAAAATGTCAAAATACAACATTTTAGGACTTTAAAAGTTGCCTCACAAAGTTTCTAGAATCTAAAAAGAGTCAAAATAAAAGAATAATTGAGAAAACTGAAGTTAGTGATTAATCTTAATTTGTGTTTTAGTGGTAAAAATTATAATGAAATTGTGATAAAACTCATTTTCAAATACCTTTGGGATAGATACAGTGGGATGCAAAAGTCTGGGCAACCTTGTTAATAGTCATTATTTTCCTGTATAAATCGTTGGTTGTTACAATAAAAAATGTCAGTTAAATATATCATATAGGAGACACACAGTGATATGAGAAGCGAAATGAAGTTTATTGGATTTACAGGAAGTGTGCAATAATTGTTTAAACAAAATCAGGCAGGTGCATAAATTTGGGCACCACAAAAAAAAAAAAAAGAAGAAATGAAATCAATATTTAGTAGATCCGCCTTTTGCAGAAATTACAGCCTCTAAACACTTCCTCTAGGTTCCAATGAGAGTCTGGATTGTGGTTGAAGGTATTTTGGACCATTCCTCTTTACAAAACATCTCTAGTTCATTCAGGTTTGATGGCGTCCGAGCATAGACAGCTCTCTTTAACTCACACCACAGATTTTCAATAATATTCAGATCTGGGGACTGAGATGGCCATTCCAGAACGTTGTACTTGTTCCTCTGCATGAATGCCTTAGTGGATTTTGAGCAGTGTTTCGGATCGTTGTCTTGTTGAAAGATCCAGCCCCGGCGCAGCTTCAGCTTTGTCACAGATTCCTGGACTATGGTCTCCAGATTCTGCTGATACTGAGTGGAATCCATGTGTCCCTCAACTTTGACAAGATTCCCAGTCCCTGCACTGGCCACACAGCCCCACAGCATGATGGAACCACCACCATATTTTACTGTAGGTAGCAGGTGTTTTTCTTTGAATGCTGTGTTCTTTTTCCTCCATGCATAACGCCCCTTTGTTATGACCAAATAACTCAATTTTAGTTTCATCAGTCCACAGCACCTGATTCCAGAATGAAGCTGGCTTATCCAAATGTGCTTTAGCATACTTCAAGCTGCTCTGTTTGTGCTGTGGGCGGAGAAAAGGCTTCCTCTGCATCACTCTCGCATGCAGCATCTCCTTGTGTAAAGTGCGCCGAATGGTAGAACGATGCACAGTTACTCCATCTGCTGCAAGATGATGTTGTCGGTCTTTGGTGCTGGTCTGTGGGTTAACTCTGACTGTTCTCACCATTCGTTGCTTCTGTCTCTCCGAGATTTTTCTTGGTCTGCCACTTCGAGCCTGAACTTGAACTGAGCCTGTGGTCTTCCATTTTCTCAGTATGTTCCTAACTGTGGAAACAGACGGCTTAAATCTCGGAGCAGCTTTCTGTATCCTTCCCCTAAACCATGATGGTGAACAATCTTTGTCTTCAGGTCATTTGAGAGTTGTTTTGAGACCCCCATGTTGCTACTCTTCAGAGAAAATTAAAAGAGGGAAATTTACAATTGACCCCCTTAAATACTGTTTCTCATTACTGGATTCACCTGTGTATGTAGGTCAGGGGTCACTGAGCTTACCAAGCCAATTTGAGTTCCAATAATTAGTTCTAAAGGTTTTGGAATCAACAAAATGACAATAGTGCCCAAATTTATGCACCTGCCTGATTTTGTTTAAACAATTATTGCACACTTTCTGTAAATCCAATAAACTTCATTTCACTTCTCAGATATCACTGTGTGTGTCTCCTATATGATATATTTAACTGACATTTTTTATTGTAACAACCAACGATTTATACAGGAAAATAATGACTATTAACAAGGTTGCCCAAACTTTTGCATCCCACTGTACCTTTGAAGACCATAAGTCACCCAAAACAGCTGTTATATTAAAATATCATAACACCTATGCTGATAATAATCACCATGGCTTATGAGAATTCTGACTGGTTCATACATTTGCCATGACTCGTTGGGATCATTGTCCTCTTCATTGCAGCGTGGACTTTGGATGTTTCTCGAGGAGGATATGGGGGTCATGAAAGCTCCTCTGTAGTTATCCAGGAGCTAGGAACAATTTCTGTGTCACTAATACTGACCTGCATAATGAACCACTTCATGTTTTTTTGTTTTTTTAAGTTATCCTGTCTATGATAACTAGGGGGAAAAGAATAAATAATGAGTTCATTAACTGGCTTTAGAGCTTGATAAAAAAAAAAAAAGATTAATGTTTGACAAGGATGGCAATCAATGTTGTGCTGTCAGGGCATAAAGGATATTTCCTAATAAGGTTTTGGAGCTTTGTTACACCAAGCCTGCAGTTCAACCGCCACACTCGGTAGCATCCAATTCTGGGGGTACTGGAAGTAAGACTTGTTATAACAAAACCTTCAGAAAAGTATTAGCATGTTTCAGCTGTGACATCTACAAATTGTACTCCTTAAGACAGGGTGCACTTTTCAGTTACTACCTTTCTGTATTGTTCTGAATGGCCTATCTGAGCCACAAGTGCATCATAATGCAGGTGCAGTAATCTGTGTCCTTTTTTCAGTTGTGACATCTTTACATGAAGCTTTTCTGAAAACCTTTTCACAGTTTGTTCTAAAAACAAGTGAAGCTTGTGCAAGAAATTTAATTTTCATAAGGAAATCCTGAGAGTTATCTAAAGGCCTAAAGAGTCCACCAGCTGTATCCAAACCAAAATGATGGTATTCCCCACCATCCATGTTTTATCCCTACTATCCATCTTTGGGTAATTCTGGGTGAAACACATGCAAAATGCCCAAGACTGCAGTCAGTGCCACTAAAGAGACTGAAAATGTTGAAGCACAGTATTTTAAACTTGTTATTAGGAACTCAGTAGTTGGAGCTTCAGCACCACCATCAGTATCAGTATGATGTGAATCAACAGCTGATGTACAGCAGTCGTGAGCTCTGTCCAGTGATACAGAAGTCTCACTGACTTCTAAACTCAGCTAATAGTCCCTGCCATTTCTTTTAACTGGTGGCTTGTGTGCAACTGAGTGACAAATGTCTGAAACCCCCGACTCCACGCCAGCATTGACCTAAGGTTGCACCTCGTTGACCAATGTAATTCCATTATGAGTGCTTTTAAAAACCAGTTAAAAACTTTTCTATTCAAACAAGCCTTTTGTTGATCTACGTATTTTATATTCTTTACATTATTTACATTTAACCTCTTACATTGTGTATAATGTCTATTGATTGTACTGTTTATTTTAATCTTTGTGTACAGTGCTTTGTGACTGCCTGTCTGTGAAAAGCGCTTAATAAATAAACTTTACTTACTTACTTACTAGTAGTGTTGTGCAAGTTCAGACTTTTATAACAAAGGATATTTTAAGGACTTGTTTTAAGGACTTGTTTATCTTACTGTGCTTAACTGGAATCTGAAATAAGACAATGAAAAGATGTTAATAAAAAGAGGGAGAACATAAAATTCAAATACATACTAATTACTTACACATTATCCCCCAGACGTTTCTCGCAAATTCCAATAAAATTTCACCTTCACAATTCCACCCCTATAATACAGTTAAAATACTCTAATTATCTGAGTGTTAGGTTTGTTTTAATGAAAGAGCCCTGAGAATTAATCTAAAGAACTGCTGCTTTATTTCAATCGTTCCACTACTAGTACTTGTGTCTAACAGCTGACCTGTCAGATGTGTAGAAGAACACAAGTTTAAAGTTACCCATTGTCCAAGTATTACTAGCTTTTGCCTCTGAGCAGTGCTGTGTGTAACCAAATTTTCATTATTAAAGTCAAAGAAAATAATATGATAGACACCTGTGTGCAGCATCAATAAGTTTAAACTGTTTATTTAAAATCCTAAGAAACTAGCAGGGTTGGCTCTACATTTCAAGGCTGTTGATTACAAATATCGATAACACCGTGTAAATTACGGTACAAAGTGCGTAATTGTAAAATAATAAAAACGTAGTTAGAAAATAACATTTTGAAGCAACTTTATAGCCAGCCATTCTTTTTCGCTTATCCTCATCAGGGTCACGGGTGTGAGGCTGGAGCCATAGGGCGAGGGGTGGGGGGTACACCCTAGCTAACAACTTTATAGCATCATTGCTAATATAGCTAGCTAGCTTTATGGAAGGAAAATTCTGAAAATTATGACATGAAAATGTAATATTTTCTCAGATATTGTGTTGTCTAAGAAAAGCATACTTTTCTCCTTCTGTTTAAGCTAACTTGCCCTACTATTTTGTATGGGCTAATTTTAAAAATCTGTGTTATTCTAATCAGAGGCGGAGCCAGACATTTGAAACACCCGGGGCTTAGCCCAAAGAGTAGTATGCATGTGGGATTTTTTTTTTTTTTTTGGGGGGGGGGGTGTAGAAATGACTAAAAGATTAATAGGCTCTGTTCAAAAAAGAATGACTTCATATAGGGAAAAATATATATCACATGTGCAGGACACCTTAAACTAGTTTTTTAATTAAGCAGCAAGGCAGAACAAGGTCAGGGCTGTATCAAGACACGAGGACTAAACCCCAATTCAACCAGACCCAGAACTGATCCAGAATTAAAACAGGACTACAACAGTTCAAAATCAGGACTACTGAGGACTTAACCAAGACAGAACCAGAATCAGAACTAGATGATAGCACTAAAAATCATCATAGACCTGCACTACACTTATTTTTTAATTCTACCAAAGTACAATATTTAGATTGAGAAAAGTTTATATAATTATTTAGCCTTGTTGTGCAAACAAGCCTGCAGAACTTAATAAATACAGAATTTGAAAAATAACAAACCTAAAAAGAAACACTAGGTACGAGATACATGAGGACCTATGATACGGTGATACTTTTGGTAAACAACCATTTGACTAACATGTGTGTCTCACCTGCTCTTGTTCATCTGTTCTGTCCTCGTTCTCCTCTCTCTCCCTCTTTGTGCTGACAATCATCAAATATACAGTTGAAACCAGATATTTACTCTTCAGATAAAAACACTTTTTTAATTGTAACATCAAATCAGACTAAATGTTTATTTTTTTAGATTGATAAATATAAAAACATATTTGTTAACTTTAAGAGTAAAGAGAGAAACTATCTGTATTTCTTAATTGCAAATGGCACCAAATTGTATTCAAACTTGAGCCACATTTATGGAGCTCCACAGTTCTTTTCCTGGTGTTTTGGTTGATATCTCTTGATTTTCCCATGTCAAAGAAACAGGCTCTGTGTTTTGCCTTATATGCATCCACAGCTGTGCCACCAATTTACTCACATGGACTCTACTAACCTATCAGAAGCTTCTTCAGCTCAGAATGGAATCGTCTGGAGTTTTCTTATTAATTAACAATAAATTTAGTGTACATGTACTCCTAAATTTGATGAAAGTGATAAAAATAGCTCTGTCTCTCTTTATTCTGAAATTTAACTAATTCAAAATATATTTCAATATTTATCTAAAACAAAAATTTACTCTAAATTGATGTTGTACAGTAAAAATGTTTTATGTTTTCTCCCTAAAGTGTATGTAAATATCTGGTTACAAATGTGAATATCCTGCTGTGTACTGAAATCCCTCTTGTTTTGCATAGAAATATACTGAACAACATACAAAGCATAATATATAAAATAACATTTACCTGAGTTTTTTCTTTGAAAGAACCCTCGAATGTCCATTCTTATGTTTCAGTACATAACTGAAACCGATTTAGTCGGGGAGGGTAAGAACTGAAAATATGAAATAAACACACGTAAGCTAAGACTCTCTAAAAAAAATAGCATTTGTTCGGCTTTTCATTTTGCCATTTGTTGATTCACTTGAAGAGCGAGTAACGTAATATTGGTCAAGTGATCAGTTTCATATCAATCTTTCGTGATGCACCGTCATATTTACATTATTTGTACGGTACGAATGATTTGCTTTGGTACCTGCTCAAACTTAAGCTCTCCTTAGTATGGCTGGCTCCGTCTCTCCAACAGCGCACTCACGGGCAGCAGCTGCCCCGCCCCCTCGCTCAGTCGCTTAGTGCCTGAGCTTGGATCATACCAATATCAGGGGGGGATTCACGCACAGTCGTAAATTCCCACAGTGTGCACTATGTGCTTCGAATATTGTGTGTACTTTTTGTTTTATACAGTTGTCAGCCAGGCATCTAACTATGAAAAAATTACACTCCAAAATACCCCGGGCTTCTGACAAAACAACCCGGGCTTAAGCCCCGTAAGCCACCCCCACGCTCCGCCCCTGATTCTAATGTCATTACTACTACATCGCCAGGTAGCTCTGACGTCACGTAAGAACTACTGCTTGTTATCTGGGTTTCCTCGGAAAATCTGAAACCGAGTAAGATCTGAAGCCCTGGATTGTGTCTTTCAGTTCTGAAGAGTTTATTCTGTTTTTCTGATCAATCTGAGTCTCTTTACTTTTCTTTCTGTTCTCTGTCAGGCTACAAACACGCTGTATAACCGCCAGTGTTACCTTGAAAACCAGGAAGTTGAACTTGGCGGCGTCGCGGCTGTTGTTGTAGTTGACAGTAGGCGATGCATCGGGCACTAGGATGGTGACCGAGTGGTTTTTCTTTACCAGCTCTTCTATGATGGTCCGCATGTTCAACCAATGGCTGAACTCTCCCGGAAAAACCAGAGCATGGCCTCCGTGTACTGGAGCGACAGAATGAAGGAGCAGGAGGGAGAGGGGAAGAAGGAGAAGAAGAGGATACGTGGGAACCTGCATCGTGTGTGAAACACAAAAAGATCCCCAGTGTGTGAGAAAAATCTAATGTCAGATTGCAGCTGCAGGTCCAGAGTGTAGTCTGCCTAGAGGTCAGCTACGAGTTAAGAGCTGCACTCTGACTGGACGACAACACACTGTGATCTACAACTGTAAAACAAAAAGAGGGGCATGCCAAGTCGTGTTTACTCTCACATTCCTTAAAGCAACAGTTATCTTAATCGAAGACCTAAAGGCTTCCTCTGAGCCCATGCCACCTGAAAACACAAAACACGTTTATATTCATAGTTCCACTCACATTTTCTCTGATTTCTCTGATGTTTATCAGTCAGTACTCAGTTCGGATAAAAATATTTACAGTAGGTGACTCTAACCAAAGCCTCAGAATTGCATTTCATATCTGACAGTCTGTGAAAATATAAATAACGCCACTCAGAGTAACAGTGTTTGCTGAAAACCCTCTTCTGTGTGACCAACTGTCAGTAATATTTAGAATAGTGAGCAACACAGCACCCAGGAAAAACTCCAGTACTGAAGATTATTTTGAAAATCCTTTATTTTTACAGGTTTCTTACTGAGAGCTTTATACCTGTGAGAATGTTCTAGTGGAATAAGAGAGCTTTATGAGAGCTTTATGGGCTTTATGCTTTAATGTGAGACTGTTTCTGTATAAAAATCCAATTTTAAATTTAGAGTTTTGATATGTATTCAGCATGAGGTTTATAGCTGAAAGGTTCGGATATAAACAGATGGGTAGAAATCCTAAGGTAACCCCATCAACAACATTACTCAGTTTCATCAGAGTTTAGAACACATTTATGATAGATTACAGATTTGTGACGTTTATTAAAAGCACATTAGTTTTCCATCAACCAAATAAGGCGAAGAACCAGTAGTGTAAAAAACACGGTCGCCAGCATAAAAATGTACATTACCTCAGTGTAATACTGATTATGTCAGTAACAAAAGAGATATAAGGATGGAGCCCTGTGGCACATTTTAGTCATTGAAAGAGAGCCTTAAAAACGTTGGAGACTAAGTTCTACCAAACATGAAACCATTTAATTCAGTGCGTTAATCTGTGTCCAAGCTGCGCCACTGTAACTAGATCAGGTTATATGCAGACGCCGAGCTTCACCATGCTGCATCACATACTCCACCCAGAAAACAGTGGGATTCATTTGCGTCACTGTCTGGTCATGCATCGCTCCTCCCTGAGCCCAGTTCTGTTGGAGGTTTCTTTCTCTTAATAGGGAGCTTTTCTGTCACCAAAGTGCTTGCTCATAGGGGATCATATGATTGTTGGGGTTTTCTCTGTTTCCTTTGTATTATAGGGGGTTTATATTGTAGGGTCTTTACCTTACAATATAAAGTGCCTTGAGGCAACTGTTGTTGTAATTTGGCGGTATATATAAATAACATATATTTGTATCATTATGTACAGCTACTTTAAATACCATATTCATTCAGTCTTTGAATTCAACTCTAATTGACCTTTCCTTCAAGCTATCAAGGTGTCTACTATAGCCCACTTCTTCAAGACTAATGTGATACAAAGTGTGATGTACTGATGTCCCTGAGTTGCAGTGTTGTGGTACAGAGTGAGGGCCCAGAGGTGAACGAACAGTCCTCTTTTACTACCAACAGTGGGACAAACTGAGTGAGAGTACACTGCTGGGATGTGGACTGAGTATCTGTCAAATATCAGTGCTAACGCTAATGTCAGGGCCGCACACTGATCAGTGTATTTATGCTGGATAGCTAGTTACCTAGCACCGTTGCAATTAGCTAAAATGGTCATTCACTCTGGTTTTTGCTGCTGCTCCTCATGAGTGCAAAAGACCAACAGACCATCACGCACCAGCAGGTGGAGACACAGACTTAAGGACTGATCTGTGGCTGCTGCTGTTCATGAGGTGGGCAAATATTAACATTTATGGACTCAGGCTGTTAATTAGAATAAATAGAAAAAACATTGAAGCAACTTCATGATATTGTTTAAGTAAATCTGAATCTCACCTGCACAATAATGTGATGTAGATTTTTCAGCACATTTTTTATATGTTTAATATGTTAAATGAGAACAAGTTAGATGTCCCCAAGCCTCATTTTTCACCCCTCTGATACAAATATTTGTCTTCAAATGTTTCATAAATTCTTATAGGCCCGTCTCTTTGCTACCACAGTTCTCTTCTATACTGGAAAAGATATTTTACAATAGAATGTATCACTTTCCCACAAAAAACAATGTACTGTATGAACAGCAGTGTGGATTTAGACCCAAAAGAACCACAACACATGCCTTAATGGAATTTAAAGATACAGTAACAACTGCAACTGAAAACAAAGAATATGCTATCTGGAGTTTTTTAGATAAAAAAAAAAGCATTTGATAAAGTCAGTCACAACATTTTACTTAATAAACTTTGCACATATGGGGTCAGAGGGGTGGCATTATCATGGGTTAACAGTTCCATTAAAAACCAGAAACTATTTATATAAACAAATAAATGCCATAAAATCAAAATTGAAACCTGTTGTATGTGGGGTTCCCCAAAGATAAGTTCTGTACATTATTGTATATTAATGACATATATGTGCAATTTCAAAGTCTTTGAAAATAATATTATTTGCAGATGATGCAAATTTACTGTACTGTGGAAGTAACTTGGAACAACTTCTGAATGAACTAGAAAACTAATAAATAATATGAAGACTTGGTTTGACTATAATAAATTAACATTGGACATGAGTAAAACAAAATTCATGATATTTGGGAATTGTGCATATTCTACAAATAGTAAAGTGACAATAAATAACTTTGAATGAGACAGAGTATCTGGGGGGGGGAAATCCGTGGTGTGATAATACATCACAAACTATCCTAGATTCACTTATATTAAAGGCAAAATATCAACATCTCTTGCAATTCTCTACAAGGTTAAGGATCTCATAAATCAAAAATCATTATATACACATTTTGTTCTATTATACTCCCGTACATGCTATATTGTGTGTGGAAGTGTAGGGAAACACCTGTAAAACACACACCCATCCAATATACGTTCTGCAAAAAAGAGTGATAAGAACACCTGTACAGATGAAGTTAAGAAAAGTACAAAAATACACACATTTGTTTAGAAGCAATAAATTGCATGAATATAGACTTCATCCTCTCAGTGATTGAGCTGTCTCATTGTTTTCTATTGAAGTCTTCTCCTTATTTTTATAGATTAAGGCAAGAGTAAGTTAAAACATTCATTAAGGTATTTTGCACATAGATATAACTCCATATGAAGCAATGTCAAACATAACTGGTAATTAGTTACATTTACTTCTTCGAAATAAACTATTCTATCTATCTTACAGTGTTTATCATCCATCTGTTTTAGTCTATAACTATAATTTCTTCTACCTAATCCTATACACTGTACATAAGGTGTGCTTGCTGGCAAACAACCTGTCAATCACATCTCGTTTGCCAATGAGTCTAAAGCATCTCTCAGTTTCTCAGCCAGATCCGCTTCTTGTTCATGAAACCAACTCTCTAAATATCAAGATGAATAAGGTGAAAACAATTAGCTGAAATCTCTTAATGAGACTTCAACAACCAGTGGGTGATGTTACAGCATCTCCATCCATCTATACCTCATCCTGGCAATGACTAGTGGTGCCTAAACTCTTCAGTTATTTTTTATAGTCAAGATTTATTTGGTTAAATGCGAACACTGAAAAAACAAAAATGAAAACAGGATTTCATGATGTCTGCAGCTTTAATAATAAGGACAAAAAGTTACTTCTGCCAGTGCAGCACTTGGGTGTTCTTTTCACCATGCATGTCAGAGGAGACCTGAGGGGTACTACAGAGAAAGTTCAGCAAAGCCAGACTTTCTTTGACTCGACAAAACCTAAAAACTCAGCCAGAGACAATAATCGGTATCTCAGTATTGTGTTTTTTTTAAACTTTCTGTATTAACTTAGGCTTTCTGCTTCATCATCAGCACAGTTGCTGCTGCTGCCCATCTTCTTTCTGCAGTATAGGACACATGTCAACACTTGGATTTAATAAACCGCTTGCTTCAGCAGAGAATTGTCCCCATAAAACGTACTGTAAATACAAGATTAGGTATTTAAAAAAAAATGCTCTTCCACATTATTTTAAATGAAACTGAACATAATAAGCTGCCAACAAGATCATTATGGTAACACAAGTTACAATTTTAGCTCAGCCAGGTAAAAGGAGACCAACCTTCATGACACTGAAAACTCTGACTTTAAGCTCAACATTTAAGCTCAACATAGTTAATTAAGGAATTAATCTCCCTCTGAAATGAGCCCAGGTCTGCTGGGTAACTAGATAACATCCGGCTTTTATGTCAGCTGTAATAGCAAGACTGAGAATGTATTACATATTTATTCATATTTATATAGCGATATTTCCAACACCAATATTCAGAATGATTGACTGTCATGTTTTATTAAATCAAGTCCATATAGTAATAAAAAAGAAGAAATAATGAATTTTTAATATTTTAGGATATATATATATATATATATATATATATATATATATATATATATATATATATATATATATATATATATATATATATATATTAAGTTTAGCAATAGTACAAAATAAAACATATATATATATACATATATATATATATATATATATATGTTTTATTTTGTACTATTGCTAAACTTAAAACTGAACCCTTTGTGTTTCAGTCCTTGAGACTCCTGTTTGCATGTGAGTACCAGGTCACTGTGTTTCTTCCAGAGTGGGGATCATCTTAGGATGTGGGGACTGTGTATATCCTCCATGTCATGGTCTTTGGTTTTGAATTTTTATTCCCGAGTTTTATTCTCTGCCTGGGTTTGTTCCAGTTGAGGTCTTAAATTATTCTTAGTTTATTTTGTTCTTTTTTTGAGCTGTAATACTTTTTTGTAAACTTTGAGTTCTGAACCTTTTGTACTGGTTTAGATCATGTATTGTTCTCGTGTTAGTTTTGAATTCTGGGATTTTATTAAGCTCCATTTAATGTTTTAAAGTTGTTGGTCGTGTGTTTAGATCCCTCAGCTTCTTTTGTATCAGGGTTTACAGGTGTCTTTTGGGTTTTTTAAGATTTTTTTTTTTTAATGTGTCATATCAGGGGTGTCGAACTCCAGGCCTTGAGGGCCGGTGTCCTGCAGGTTTTAGATATCACCCTGGGTCAACTCACCAGAATCACATGATTAGTTCAATACCAGACTTCTGGAGAACTTCAAGACATGTTGAGGAGGTAATTTAGCCATTTAAATCAGCTGTGTTGGATCAAGGACACATCTAAAACCTGCAGGACACTGGCCCTCGAGGCCTGGAGTTTGACACCTGTGTGTTATATGTTAGTTCTGCTTCCTGTCTGTGCCTTCCTCGCTTCCCTGATTGTCTTTACTTGCCTTAATTAAGTTCAGCTGTGCTTTGTTGGCCATCTGTCTCCTGCTGTGTAGTCATCTCTTTGTGTGTATGTATTTCCTCCATTGGTGTGTTGCTGTTTCCCTTTTTGATTGTGAATATTTTGCGTCTGTGTTTTTTTTTTTTTCCCATTTGGACACATTTTAGATATGCCTCCTCCATCCTGTGTTTGGGTCCTCATCCATCCTCCATACTGATTCTGGCACATACGAAATGAAATAACAAAACACTGGGTTAAAAAATGAGGGAAAACAATAGGTGCACAAAAAAGGGAAGGCTTAAGATACAAGCTATGCAAATCAACCATCTAGGGCTGATTATTTGAGCTTAAAGTAACTTTGTATGTTTCTGTTTCTGAGATCCCAAAAGGTACACGTTTAGCACTTAATCCACTGTGACCAGTTTCATTCTATATCTGTCTTTTATATCTGCATAATGATGATGATTATTACAGAAAGTTACTTTTGAGTTCAATTCTCCTCGAGAACATTTGCTCGCTCTTGGTTATTATCAGTTGGTAATAAATGCAGATATTAGAAATATAATGTGCAGTATAGCTAGATTCAAAAAGTCCCATATACCATAAAACTAAAATGTTAAGCACTTTATTGTCTGAGAGTGTGGTCATGCTGCTTCTGCTCACCAAGACATTTAATGGTTCTGTATTAAATTGATTGATTTAACTAGTGAGTCAGATATTTAACCTGTTTTGTTATTCAGTCTCTGGGTTTCAGCTTCACTGGGGTCATTTATTTCACCTCATTCCACAGGGTCTGCAATGTGTCTGCATGCTTCAGCTCCACGCCCAACCACATGTACACAACCCTCCAACACTCATTTGGTGATGGCCCAACCCCAAATAACTTCCATTCTGGTCTGACAGACCAATGGCACCCCGTCCCCTGAGCACATGGGAGGAGAAAGTAAGCGCGAGGGTGCGACAGAGGGAAAGTACGAGGATGAGACCGAACATGCCAGAGTCTGCATAAATGATCCGAGAGTCAAGAGGAGGCTCTGAATCAGCTGAGAGTTTTGCGCGGACCTGGTTCTGATGTGGTCCAGTAGGAAGAGGCTCATCAGGCTCTACAGGAGATTTTCAAACACGACTTCATTCCTGGTTTTGAGTCTGTATATTTTGGAATAATCAGGATAAACTCTCAGAAGAAAGGTGAGTGTGTGTGTGCCTGCCTGCCTGGCTGGCTGCTTGAGCTCTGACAGAAGACCTCAAAAAAGTGTCTCCCCCCACGTCACTTGGTGACATGCTCTGATTCATCAACACATAAGTACGACTGTCCTCATCAAGTCGACTGAGAGAGAGAGATGAGAGTGAATAATTCAAAATACCTGAGCGTCTGATGCCTTAACACACATTTACCGGATGTTTGAGCTGAAAGCAGAGGCATCCATTCATCATTAGCGGCGTTCTAAGTTTGGAGGCAGTGGTGATTTCCACGCACATGTCAGTGGTTTAATTTTGTCTGAAGGGATGCAAAGCGGAGACTTAAAGTGAATGATGAGAGCACTAATGGAGAGACAAAGGCTGCTTCATGAGACAAGAGAGGTAAACGCAGAATAAGCTTATTTTTAAAGTGAAGCTATACTAGTGTTTCAGATCTGTGAGAGTGACTCTTTCTTGTTTGCTTCTTTTCCCCACAGATGTCATGAAGCGGAGGGATTCAGTCAGATAACCTGAGATCATAAAAGACTCCTCATCATCATAAATTCTGCCAATTCTGAGGCCCTAAAGAAGTTCTGTCTTGAATATTTCACTGTACACTTCCTGGACTGTCATGGATTCCCACAGCGGTCCCTATCTCAACCATAAGGCTCTCTGCTCACCTCTGGGTGCAGCCCGGCTATGTCAGTTAGCTTTGGGCTGTGCTGTGATCGCGATGGTGACCCACACTGCTGGCTACAGTGGCTCACACGGCGTGTTCTGCATGGCGGCATGGTGTTTTTGCTTCGCCATGTCAGTGCTGGTGTTCTTCCTGGATGCAACTCGTCTCTACAGCTACCTGCCCGTATCCTGGGACAACCTCACAGTCACGTGTGCTGCCTTTGCAACGCTCATGTAAGTCACAGAGTCAACCTTTGAACTGGAAGTTACATTTTGACCACCTTTCACTCGTCATACCAGTTTTTTCACATGCAGCAAATTAATATCCACCCAACAAAAATACCCAAATACATCTAACGGATGAATTATTGCATAAAAAGAAACAAACATTATCTTCTGAGTCCTTTTAAATGAAGAAACAATAAAAATATATGCACACCATGATCTAACGTCTCCCACTGGCAAATTCTCGCAAGAATTAATTAATTAAATCTGCTATTTAATCAACGGTGGAAAAAAATGACAATTAATAATGTAAAACTGCTGCTCAGTGATGAACAGCAGATGATTATCATTCGACCACAGTTTTCTCCAGCTTTAAGAAATATTTTTGCACTTTCCATTGCACTTTTTTTTACAGTTAGCAACTGTTGCTTATCACCGTCAGTGTTTTCCAGCATCAGGCGGTTAAAAGACGATTTTGATAAATCTTCTATATGCTCTGCACTCACTTTTTGCACAGGCAAGGTTGGCACTGAGCTGCTAAATATTTGTGTACATAGGTGAAAAGATGCCTTTTTTCTAAAAACTACATTACTTAGCAGGCAGATCTGAAATGTGAGTTAAATACTGGACTCAATTCATCAAGTGTCCCTCCAGATAAATGCTTCTGTTGCTATACTGGATGTGCTAAATGAATAAACGCAGCAAATATTCACCACATCAAGTTTATGGAAAATGAACAGGACTTATATACAATGTTTCTACTCAGCTGAGCAGTCAGGGCGACCATGGCTCAGGGGGTTGGGAAGCGTATCTGTAACCGGAAGGTCGCCGGCTCGATCCCGGAGCTCTCTGTCCTGGTCGTTGTGTCCTTGGGCAAGACACTTTACCCTACTTGCCTACTGGTGTTGGCCAGAGGGGCCGATGGCGCGATATGGCAGCCTCGCTTCTGTCAGTCTACCCCAGGGCAGCTGTGGCTACAACCGTAGCTGCCTCCACCAGTGTGTGAATGTGAGAGTGAATGAATAGTGGCATTGTAAAGCGCTTTGGGTGCCTTGAAAAGCGCTATATAAATCCAATCCATTATTATTATTTCCTACAAGTGTCATTCACCCACTGACACCCAAACACTCATTTATACCATGTTTTTATCTAACGTCTAATCGCTTTCTAACACACTCACACACACACGCACTGATAAGGAGTCAGGGATCTGACTCTACCACCTATTGTGTATTGTGTTTAAAAAAGCACAAACAAAGAAACCTACATAGTTTTGACTAGATAAAAAATATTGCAGTTTGAGATCTTATAACCTGGTCTTTACTGCTAAACACACTTGGATCAGGTGTTGTTAAATTGTGAGACTTTAGGGATATTTGAACTGTTCTTGATTACAGCCATCTTTAAAGCCAGACTGATTTTAGGACTGACTTCCTGTGTAAACACACCTCTAATCAACTCTTACCTATGTGGCTGAAAGAGTCACAGCTTTAACAGAGAACATTAACCTTTCATTGCAATACTGGGCACATAATCACACTACTGTCACTGTGTGAGGTTTTTTTTACGGGACTTTTGATCCTCTACAGGATCCATACAGGATCAAAATTATACATACAGGCTGAAAAATCTGCATATATCTTTACTAATATTTGGTTAAATGTCCCTTAGCAAGCTGTACCTTGGCCAGACCTTTGCAAAGTGATGATACGAATAAATAACTTGTACATGGGTACAGTTGTTTGAAGTGATGATCTTAGAATCTGCAATTGTTTAGAAATAGCTCCAAGAGACTTTCGAAAACAGCATTTTGCAAATTTGTTGCAGTCAGAAACTTGTTTCCAGTTATACCAAAGCAGTTATAATGGGAAGGTTAAGGGTCAGCCTCACTCATAATTTAATGCCATAACTTAGAAAATAAAACAAAGGTTCCTGCTGACCTATTAAAGACTGCACAGTGTATATTTTATATAGTGTATCTTATGAGACGTTACAGACATAGTTGTAAATGTAACTCTGGTTTTCTCAGATTTAATAAACTCATATAGCTTTTCTTTCCTTCTTCTGCAGGTATGTGACGGCCTCTGTTGTTTACCCTCTGTTCTTTGTGCAATCCGAGTGCCCTTACGCTGGCTGTGATGTCAGAAATTTCCGCATTGCCGTCACCGTCTGCTCCATCCTGGGGACTCTGGCCTACGGGGCGGAAGTGGCCTTGTGCAGAGCAAGACCAGGCCAGATTGTGACGGGTTATATGGCCACAGTGTCCGGCCTTCTCAAAGTTGTTCAGGGCTTTGTAGCCTGCATCATCTTTGGTGCACTGGCCAACCGGAGTCAGTATTCCCAGTATGCAGGCACAATCTACTGTGTTGTTGTCTATGCTTTCTGTTTTGCTCTCACAGCACTGGTGATCATAATGACTGTATGCAAGCGGACCAAGGCTGTGTGCTGCATGCCCTTTGACCGCTTTGTGGTAGTGTGCACCCTCCTCGAAGTACTGCTCTACCTGAGTGCATCAGTGGTGTGGCCAGTGTTCTGCTTTGACACAAAATACGGCTCCCCATGGAGACCGTCGTCCTGTCCACAGGGGAAGTGTCCGTGGGACAGCAAGGTTGTGGTGGCCGTGTTTTCCTTCGTCAACTTTGGACTGTATTTGGCTGACCTGATCTATTCCCAGAGGATAAGATTCGTCTCCTCACATAGGCCCAGTAACTCGCGGGCCTAGCAATCCTTATTTGGCATTGGTTTAAGTTATTTATTTGCCTCAGTTTATGATTTTTAATATTTAAAACTATAGAAAAGGTAAATTTGTAATGCACAAGTTTCCCAACCCAGGTGCTGCACTTACTCTGCTGCTGAGACATCATGAATTTGAACTGAAAGCACTCTTGTGGAATTTCACTGCCACACCCTACCATGGCAAAACTGACCCCTTCTTTCTTAGGAGCCAGCCTTACCCAGACAGTCTGGACCCAGTGTATGTCCTGCCGAATCCTCAAAATACAAGACACTCCCACTATTCTTGACCTGTGACACAACACACACTTCCTTTCTACTTGTATTTTTGGTCAAATAATACATAAAAGTCTTGAATATAAATAGCAAACCTGGTTTTGGCATCCATGGCATCCCTGTCATCTGCGAACCCCACACCAACAATCTACGGACTCAGGCTGCCAAAAATAAACACGAGCCGTCTGCACTCATAGTAAAGCCATGACACAGCATTTATAAGAGGCTGGTGTCTTTAAAGCCTCTCTATGAAATGCTTTCCTCAGTCTATGCAGATGAGGAGAAAATTATCAGCCGCCCTGTAAGATTTAAAGTTTTTGTCAAAATTTTCCCAAGCGCCTTTTTTAACAGAGCAGGGGATTTTCCGCATAGCTTTTCTAAACAAACTAGTTTTCTTAAGAAAGCGTAGATTATTTCTGTTTGCACCCAATAACGAAATTATTTCAGAAAATAACAAAGAATTACCAAAATCAATTTACACAGAGTATTAAAGCCTCAGCAGTGTTTGAGCTGTTGCTTGAGAAAGCATCATGCCAAAAGCCAAAAGAAATCAGTTTAGACTTGAGAAAAAGAATCGCCGATGCAAAGCATGGCATGACTATACAAAGTTATTACAGCATTTCAAGAACTGGAGAGAGAGGTATCGTGAAGAAGGTCAAAGAGAGCCACAGAGAACAGAACAAGCAATACTCTGGAAAGAAAATGTGATGTGATGTTTAAAGATCCCAGAAACACTGCCAAGACACTATCGAATGACTTAGCCAATTCTGGATGCTATTGCAGTCACTAGGACTCAGCACCCCTGGACTGTGAGATTGCAGAAGAGCTCCACTTCTGCAAAAGAAACACCTTCAAGCCAGACTGAAGTACGCTAATGACAACCTGGAGAAACACTGGAGGCGCATCCTTTGGTCAGCTGACACAAAACTAGGGCCACAGACAGACACAGCTTATGTTTGGAGAAAGACTTGGAGAAGACCGTCCCCACAGTGAAACATGCTGCTGGGCGTATTATCCTATGTAGCTGCCTCCGTTTATCTTAAACTGGGAATCTCTACGCACCAAGGGACACTATGAGCATGGTCAGGGTGGCCAAGAAGTGTTTATACAGTCTCACTGATTAATCACATGTAACTCAATATGTGTGCTTATTTTGCTTTTTCTTGTGTTCTGTCACATATGTACACATTGTTATGTTACATATATTGTTATGATGGTGGATGCTCATGTTAAACATAGCCAGGATTCAAATAATGAGGTCAAAGTATGTAAAAAGCCAAGTTTCAGACATCTTTTTTCTACTCTTGGGTCTGAATGATGTCATAGAGAGTGTATATGAATATTATGGCCATCTTGGGCACAGAGCTCTGGCTTCAAATGAACTGTTTGTAAGGGGTAGCTAAGCCCCCAGTATATGGTAAGCTGTGAATAATGCAAAGTTACTCTAGTTAATATTATGGAGATGGAAATTAACATAATAGATCCTGTTTAACTGATAGTTAAAAGGGTTGTACTATCCTTATTAAAAATGACCTGTGTGATAATCCTTGTAAACCGTATTGAGACACTATGTGATTTTACATTCAAATAAACTCAGATTTGTTGATTTAAAGTTTCTGTAATAACGTATCTTCCCATGAGTGAACTAATTAGTGAATCTTTGATTGGTGATCTCTGATATTTGTAGAGATCAAAACAATAATGATAACACCGATTATTGTCCTTGCTTTTGTTTTTGTATGGAAACTTGATTTAAAATGAGCTCTAATGTTGCCCTGCACACCATCTTTGATAACATCCCGGTGCTGTGTTTAAGGCTTGTGCTGCCACCAAGTGTCAAAATAAATAATGAATTCAGCGCACTATATTATATAAAATATGTTTACATGTGTTTCACCACACATGTAATAGTCTCTACGTACATTCCATTTCTCTGAACAGAAAAAAATGTCAAACCTTTGAGCTAAACTTCAGTGAGTTTTGTTCAGATTTTACATTCACCTCTGGAGTCTGCAGACATGAAGCCAAATGACCTGCATCATGCTGCCGCTGCCACACGACTGAGGTGGTGAAACACAACCTGTGTAATGATGGGTGGAAGTTTGTCAGTGTGAGGCTTAAATTATCTCCAACACAGGACTGCTTGTCTATGTTCACAATGTGCCATCTCCTGTATGAGCCTCTTTCCTTTTCCTTTCCTTTCTTTAACGTCTTTCTAATGTGCAAATTCAGGATGACATCAGTCATTTTGATCGTATGACCCATCAGATCTCCAGAAACACTCTTCAGGCTTTGGTTGTAGATCATTAAATTGCTAGACGGTCTGATTTTTTACGCCGCCATATCTGTGCACCTTCAGGGGGTAAAAAGGCGCAAAGACGGGTCTTTCTCTGTCTGTGGTGCTAGCATTCACAGGGATAAAACACAAGAAGAGATCTGATCCGCTCAGCCTCTCTTTGTTCTCCTCCATTAAGATTTCTCTCTCCTCCACATTTTCACACTCCCTCCCTGGATTTATTTCTCACACATCATACCAGTTACCTCCTCCTCCTCTTTGCTTTGGTCACCTCAGTGAATCTCATCTCTTTAATCCAGGATCAATGTAGTGCCCTGTCACATCTGTGAGTGCTATGGATGTATTATAATAAGTCCTCGGGAAGCTGCTGTGGCACAGCATACGTCTCGCAAAAACTGTTCTTGCTGCTCAGCAGCAAATCCGCCACCAGTTGGCTGCTCTCATCTCCAAATCTGTCTAAGACAGCAGAAAACGTCACTGTGCAACTTGGAGATTTGCTATTTTCAACATTGTGCCAATTTATGGAAATTAGTAAGTAAATACAAGTAAATAAGATATACCAGATTATCTGAAGAGGGTTTATCTAAACTGCTGGGCTTTGTAGCAAAAAATAACTTTGTATTGTTAAAGTAATATTTTTATGTTGTGTCTGTTGCTCTGAAAGCATTTAGATCCTCTTATATATTCTGCTCAATTATTTCTGTTAGCTAGCTCTCTGGAGGTACTGCTTGATCCGTGTGTACTCTTCTCTGGGGTTATATTTCCAGAGTGAGATGTAACATCAGTTGAATATGACAGAGCCCAGAGAAAGCTACGACTGAAAATGATGGACACTGTCACCACAGAGCAATCTGCAGCTCAGTCGAGGCCTGCATTCTGCCCGCTCCTCCGCAGACCTCCATTCAGCAGCTGTTCCATGTTTGGCACTCATTTTTCCTCTCTATCCCAAGGGCCTCTGTCTTAAACATAGCAGTGGATGAAGTCGCCTGACAGAGATGGGATGCGGCAGGTGTCCATCATAACTGTCCCCTCCTCACCTTCCTGCTGGGGGCACATGGAGCGACGGCTGGCTCACTGTTGTCACTAATCTCTGATGGCACATGTTGTTGGTGTCAGATTCCCCCTGCGGATCTCAGCTCTCGTTTTGCCAAATGTTGGGTGGAACAATGCTGAAGTCTTGATTTTTGGTCCCAGTAGATCTCAGTCTGCTACTGCATGCAAAACAGTGTGGGAGCTTAGTATGAAAGCAACGGCATGGTACTTAACAGACACATCCAGCATTATGTAATCAGCTTCAATATTGATTGCATATGTTGCTAGGCTACTGAACTGCATGCCATCACAGTGTGTGGTGTTGAACCTATATTGTGAAAATCCGATGTGTTTACTGAATTGTGTTTTGTTTGCCTGAATGAAATGACAGAATAGAATGTAAATAAAACAGAATGCAATGATTTGCAAATCTCATAGACCCATATTTCATTCACAATAGAACACAGAAATAATATTTCTAATAAAAAAAAAAAAACGGAATATTTAATCTGAGAAAATGCACCATTTTAAGAAAAATATCTCATTTTGAATTTGATGGCAGCAACATGTGGATTGGGAAGGACCATTTTTACTACTGTGTAGCATCGATTCTTCTTTAAATAACAGTCTGGAAACTGAGGAGGACAGTCGCTGAATTTTTGGGAGGAGAATGTTGCAACGCTTGCCTCAAGGCGCTTTATATTGTAAGGTAAAGACCCTCACATAATACAGAGAAAACTCCAACAATCAGACAAATCACTATGAGCAAGCACTTGGCAACAGTGGGAAGGCAAAACTCCCTTTTAACCAGAATAAACCTCCAGCAGGCTCAAGGAGGGGCGGCCATCTACTGCAACGGGTTGGGGATGAGGGGAGGGAAACAGGATGATGCTGTGGAGAAGAGCCAGAGAATAATAATAACTAATGATTAAATAGGTTACCGAGTAGCATGTAAGCACATAGTGATCAGGGGGAAAACTCAATGCATCATGGGAAGCCCCCAGCAGCCTAGCCCTATTGCAGTGTAACTAAGTGAGGAATCAGGGTCACCTGATCCAACCCTAACTATATGCTTTAGCAAAGAGTAAAGTTTGAAGCCTGATCTCAAAAGTAGAAAGCATGTCTGTTTTCTGAATCCAAATTGGAAGCTGGTTTCACAGAAGAGGGGCCTGAAAGCTGCATACCATTCTACTTTTAAATACCCTAGGATGGCAGCATATGTTTCTCTAAAACCTTTCAGCTTGCATTGTGCCTTTCCAGATGTACAGACTGACAATACCAAACAAGCACCCCCGCATTTCTACCTCTATAAAATGCAAGTGTGATGTAAACGTTTGAACTGAGCGTTGATGAAAACTGGTGAACAAAAGACAAATATTTTCTGGTGACCTTTAGTTTGCTCTCCTCAGACCTCTCATGGCTTTATCCACACCACACGAGAGCTATAGTCAAGCGGTAATATCATCCTGGTAAGCGAAATACAGGTACCAAGGATAGAGACACAGAAGGAGTATATTATTGAGGCTTCTCTCCCACAGATTCTTCTGGGATTTACAGTCTGATTTGTTCCTGAGATTTTGAGATGTGCTGTGGGAAATCCTTTATTAGTTTTGGGTTTGACATTCAAATGAAAGCTGACATTACACTGGATGCCTTAACTTCCCTGCTGCCATTTCCTTTGTATTCTGTCTTTGCCGCTTATTCTTGTCTCAGACTGCAGGAGGGTGATGTATGGCAACACTTGGGAAAGATTTCTGTCTGTCTGTGATATTAAATATGCACATCTCCCCTCACTCACCAAAGCTACTTTTCTCTCTCTCGTTCTCACATCGTGAAGAACACAAGCACGAATACACACCTCGGGCCCCTAATCACTGCAAGCAACAATTTGTTGTGAACGCTTCACCTAGATCTGCTTTCTGCTGTTGCTGAAAAGAGAGAGAGAGAAAAAAAGATTTGTGCTCTACGGGTATTTTTAATAAATCTCTCGGGGTTTTGTCAAAAAAAAAGAAAGACAGAATGAGTGTTGTCACGCCTCAGCACACATACCGAGTCTGAGTGATAGATAGAGCAGAGGCAGGCAGTGGTAAATTGACTTTGTCTGTCTGTCAGACTGAGAGGCAGCGTCGTGGGGATATATCTCTGTAAATTTCAGCTAGTTTCAGATTAGGTTCATGGAACAGATTTGTGGGTAATTAGCTTATTCTGCAACCAACAAGAGGAAGAACACTGACACTTTGTATCATCAGAAGGGAATATTTTTCCCTAATTCCCAACAATTTTCCCTTTTCTTCTGAATATAAATGCATACAAATGCAGAGACAATCTTCTTCTCAATCCTTCTGCAGAAGGAAAAAGTGTCTGTGTTGTTTTAGGGATATTTAACAAGCTTGAGGAAGAATGCACATTTTGCAGTTGCACACAAAAAATTAATTCTTTTCATTCAAATATGCTCAAATTTTATTGTTTAGGTAAGGAGAGTGTTTTATCAGGGGAGACATGGTGGTGGGTTTGAATGTACTGGTCTCCTGAGGGCTTTATGGCGTTCGCATGTTCTGCCTGTGTAGATTGTCTCCAGGTACTTCAGCATCCTCCAACAGGTAGGTGTGGATGTGAAGAGTGTGTGGTTGTCTTACTTACTAAATACAAATACAATGGTAACTAGTTCAGGTTGTATCCCTCCTCTCACCTTGGAACAGCTTGGAAAGGCTTCTGTGACCCTTTGGCAATCGAAAATCTTTCTGACCTAAAGTAACTGATCTAAATCTGAATTTTCATTTTCTGGATGATTGGCCAAATGGTTTCTAGGCCTTTGTGAGTGTGGATGGATGGATGGATGGATGGATGGATGGACGGACTTTTGAGAGGACTCAAACGTTAATCACCCTTCAAGGCTTTTTGGAGGTAATCCTTGCTGACCTCAACATATGATATACTGATATGTAGAACCATCAGCTGCTCAATCCTGGGTCTATAATACACAATGTCAACCAAATGATGGGCATACTCAAATAATGTTGAGGTGAAAATTAGTATCATGGATCACAGTGATGATGGGTTTCTAAAATGTATTTATTTTTTATCTTGCATATTGTGTTGTAAACAAAATCTGGAAACGTTTTTGAGTTGCTCCTACAGAGATGTTCAAACATAAATACAATAATCTTAGAATTTATTTTGAGTCATCCACAGTGATTTCCTCACTTCTATGAAGGTTGACCAATATTAACACAGAGTGCACAGATTTCGCAGCACTCTGTTCTTCTTCCTCTGCTGACAAGTTTTATACACATGCCGATTTAATTTTCCAGCAGGACTTAACACCTGCTGACAGTGCCACACAGACTGCCAAAGCTACTACAAAATGTTTGCTAACCATGTTATTACTGTGGTTGACCGACCAGCCAAATCATCAGACCTGAACCCCACGAGGAATCTGGGGAATATTGCCAAAAGGAAGACGACAAACACCCGACGCAAAAAGAAAGTGAAGGCTGCTATCAAAGCACCCTGGGGTCTATTAACACCTCACCATGGATTACCTCCATGCCACACTCCACTGATGCAGTGATTCATGTTAAAGGAGCGCAGAGTAAAGAAACTAACATACTTTTCAGGAGTTGGACATTTGTTTTATGATCCTCTGCACAACATTTATTGCCATATCTATAAAAACTTTACACTTTAAGTATGTTTTTAGTATTTATAATCATTAATAATCAGTATTTAGAATTTTACCCCTTTAAATGAGTAATATTTTATTATGTATTTCACTATTTTCTCACCTACACTAGTGCTAAGATTGACCTGATACTGAAAATTTAAAGACACGTCAGGCAGAAATTCTCCACAGTCTCTATTTATCCCACATTTTCAGTCTAAACAGGTAGAGGAACACTGTGTGTTTCATCACTTGCCACACTGGTGGGTTTAGTACTTTTCATAAAAATACACAAAAGTACTGATATTTATAGAGGTTTGTCTTTGTACTTCAGAAGTCATCACCTCATTTTTGTGATTCTGTGCTGCAGACAGCAAATCTTCTACAAGATTGACGTTTTGATCAAATGCACGGAAAGCATGAGTCATCAAAACATTGCGGGTTACCAGAATTGGCTTGAGATATTTTAGGGAGCTGAATATGAATAGACGATTGTTATTCTAACAGGAGACTGCGGACCAGTTCTTTTTTTTCTTTCCCCTTAGAGTTGACAGAATTTGAAATAAAGCAGAACTGAATAGCACATACGCTAATGAGCTATGGAGTATGAATACAGTTTGGCTGCCTATCCCTTGGTATTTCACCAGCACATATTCTCAGAATTAGCCAAGAACTTGTCCTGTAACTGTCAGTTTAATGTTAAAATCTCCCCTCTCCACATTTTAAAAGGTTCTTCTTGTCTATCATGCCTGTCTGTTCTTTTCATGTTTCCCATTCCATACCAGCCTAAATTTACACACTACGGGAAGAAGTGATATGTCTTCTTCACGGGACCACATTCCATTTATTTTCTCACAGGAATGCACACTGAGGGATTGCTTATGCTCCTGTCTATATATAAAGCAGAATGCAAGGCTGAGCTCTGAAAGCGCCAGCTGTTCAGATACTCAGAGTCCTCAGTGATATATGCTTGGCTAAAACTGAGATGAGCCCAGATTTAACTAATAATTCAAGTAATATCAGAGTCTTTGTACCAAAATGTATATCCAAAGTATTGGCAAACAGAGCACTAAAACAAAGAAACAAGAAAAATAATCTTTATTTATATTGATAGGTTATAGGTTAGGGTTTCGTAGATCTTAGTCATTTTTTTACTCTGTCATCAGGAGTTAAAATGTAATCTGTAATGTATCTATCCTACTAACTTTCTTCATGTCACGGTCCACGTGGCAGACTGTGGGGATGTGGAGGAAAATAGGACCCAAAATGCAGCACTCTTTGATGAAGGCAGTGCGTTTATTTACAGCGATGTAACAATCCAAACAACAATAAATCCCCAGTGCAATCCCGACTCCCGTGCTCTGTCTCCGTTCCTTGTGTACAGTCCGTCAGCTGCTTTCTTGTTTCCAGGGGAAACAAGTATGTTTCTTTGTATGTGTTTCACATACAAATATGTATGTGTTACAAAGGCAGCCGTACCTTTACATAACAGCAGACTGGCACTTACTTTGCACATTTACTGAGAACTGATGGAAAGTCACTCAACGATCCAGCGTCGAGGAGCTCTCAGCTGCACTGCTTTGTAGCTCCCCCGACAATGCTTGATCAGCTGCAGGTGTGTGATCATTTCCTTAGGTGTGGCCAGCCACCTGGCAGGGCACACCCACCAGGCCTGAAGATGCCTGTAAACAGGTGCTCCCAGATACACCTGCATCCACACACACACCCACACATACCTGCCAGTACACAGGCATGAACACAGGAACACCAGCAGTGCAGAAGACATACACATCAAATAATAATAATAATAGTCCACACTGCTCACGGACCCCGAGTCCACTTCATCCCTATCATCTTAATGACATCAATAATGACAGTGATTTCAGTCCAAAATTTACCCTTAAGACCTGATATCGCTGAATTTCAGTTCAGCTCTTGTGTAATTTGGCATACCTCCACATTTGTCTAGTTTCCCTTCCTTAAGACAGCCACGCTCCCACTGAGACCATTTCTGATGAGGTTCTGGTTGAACAGATGGATCAGCTGAAGGGTCAGATGCATCTCTCAGGTTCTGTGTCAGGTCTTTGCTAGATTTTTTAAGGACATGACTTTCAGATACTGTTCATCTTATCTGAATGTTTTTTAAGCTTGCCACTTCTTTTAACCTTCATTTTTTCCAGTTTCCTGAAACTTGTAAGGACACACTTCAAACCACCATATGCCAAGATTTTGGCTAATAGCTCCTTTTTAACACCTTCTTAGTGCTAAAAACTATTTCATCCCTGCCAATTTGTGTAATCGTTGGCATTTTTTCTAGAATCAACTAAAGAAATACAAACAAATTGTGTTTTTGTGAGAGGATGATAGTAATAAAGTGCCTAAAGGTATAATTTAAAATTGCTTTTTAAATAACTTTTTATTTTTTTTAATAATTCATGTGTTTGAGGTATATTTAAAGGTATATTTTTTTCATTTCCAAAAATATTTTAATTTCAATTCAACACTAGTATTAATCCGATATTAATACCAGCATTGGTATTAATACTGTCATGGTCGGCTGTGTGGCAGGCAGGCAGGAGTGGTGGACCCAAAATGCAGGATTCTCAGGACACGAGGTTTAAACAGAAAATGCAGCTTGATTGCTGGAGCAGAACATCAAGATAAAATAAAACTCACAAAAGCAAACAAAACTCTAAACAGAGATGCAGGAGGACTGGAAATCCTAAACACGCAGCAAGTGAGGGTGAACAGACATTAACGACACGACGCTGACACAAAGACACACTTGGGCTTAAATACACTGAGGGAGTCATCAAGGAATTAGAGACAGAAGGGGGACACAGCTGGGAGAAATAAGACCTAACGAGATAGGGGAGAGGTAAAACTGAACTCACTGACATGAGACATGAACTTTCAGAATAAAACAGGAAACTTAACAGACACAGAGAACCAGACAGGACACTGAACTTGACAGGCAGACTCATGAGCAGACACATATATGTATATATATATATATATATATATATATATATATATATATATATATATATATATATATATATATATATATATATATATATATGCAGTCATATGTGCAGTCATATATATGTATCCAGCATAGCTGGATAGCGTAGTGGTTAGACTACACGCCTTTGGAACAGAGGATCGCAAGTTCGATTCCTGCCTGGGGCGTCTGTATCCAGTAAGGGTCCTAAGGCTAGACCCCCTATGCTAAGCAAGCCTACCGCAGACATGAGCGAGACAGATAAATATGAAGGCATGCCGGCTCGGACGTCGCCCGGATCAACAAGGTCCGCGTCAGGGGTTGAGGAACCAGGGCACCCTGACGAAAAGTGGGCTACTGGAACAAGAAGGCATCGGTGGGCAAGGGACGAAAACAGGGCGTTGTTGGAATGCTACTACGCAAGTAACCCCGGCGGAAGGGGCTACATGAATAGGATGAGGGACCTATTCATGTAGGTCCTTCGATACCCAACATCCACAATGACGGCGAAACAACTAGTAGCTCAGTGTTCCAACATTCGAAAGAAGGGACTGCTCTCACAGCTAGAGATTGACGAGGTACAACACAAATGCTACGGCAAGGAGGAGTCAGGACGCCAGGTCAGGGGGGAGATATCATCACCCCCACCCGAGATTGGGTACATAGCCCCAAGTGCGATAGGAGAAGGATCGTTGAGTGCGAGAGGAACTGACCTGAAAAATAGGATCATGGCCAAGCTTGAAACCTGGATCCCCCGTAGCCGGTTACCAAGATTACGTGAAGTACCCTCAGAAGGTCTGCTAGATGATGTTAATGCAGCACTACGGGCAATACCTACAACCACGATTACCGACACTAACAAGCTGATCTACAATACGGCAGCAGTGATCAGTGAGATGCTTGGCTACAAGTTGAACAGCCACAAGGGGCAGTACCCTCCATGGAGAAGGAGGCTAGAGGGCAAGATCAAAGTAGCACGGAGGGAGGTTAGCCAACTAACGGAGTTGCAGAAAGGTGCGACAAATAAGGTGCCTAAGAAATACAGCAAGTTGTCCATACCTGAGGCCTTGGAAACTGCCAAGCAAAGACTCACAGCCTTGGCCAGCCGCTTGAGGAGGTACACCAGAGAGATAGAAGGCAGGAGAATAAACCAGCTGTTCTCCACAGAACCAGCAAAGGTGTACTCTCAGTGGCAAGGGAACAATAAGAGAACAGCACCACCAAGGCTGGAGACGGAGCAATACTGGAAGAGCATATGGGAGAAGGATGCAACCCATAACGGCAATGCTCAGTGGCTAGTGGATCTGAGGGCAGACCACAGCGACCTCCCTGAACAGGGTCCAGTAACCATCACAGTGGCAGATATCCAAGAAAGGGTCTCCAGTATGAAGAGTTGGACAGCACCAGGGCCCGACATGGTTCACGCCTACTGGCTGAAGAAGCTGACTGCACTCCACGAGCGTCTGGCAGCACAAATGAACCAGCTGCTAGTTAACGAAAGACACCCGGAATGGCTAACTGAAGGCCGGACGGTCCTGATCCCCAAGGACCCCAAGAAGGGACCGGTCCCCTCCAACTACCGACCAATAACCTGCCTCAGTACTACATGGAAGCTCCTGTCAGGCATCATATCGGCTAAGATGAACAGGCACATGGGTCAATACATGAGCGGGACACAGAAAGGAATTGGCAAGAATACCAGAGGTGCAAAACACCAGCTACTGGTAGACAGAACAATCAGCCGAGACTGCAAGACCAGACTGACCAACCTGTGCACTGCCTGGATTGATTACAAGAAGGCCTATGACTCAATGCCCCACAGCTGGATACTGGAATGCCTAGAATTGTACAAGATCAATGGGACCCTAAGAGCCTTCATCAGGAACTCAATGGGGATGTGGCGTACAACACTAGAGGCCAACTCCAAGCCCATAGCACAAGTTACCATCAAGTGCGGGATCTACCAAGGAGATGCTCTGTCCCCACTGCTGTTCTGCATAGGCCTGAACCCCCTCAGTGAGATCATTAACAAGACTGGCTACGGATACCGACTACGGAACGGAGCAGTTGTCAGCCACCTCCTGTACATGGATGACATCAAGCTGTATGCCAAGAGTGAACGAGACATCGATTCACTGATCCACACTACCAGGCTATACAGCAATGACATTGGAATGTCGTTCGGACTGGAGAAGTGTAGTCGGATGGTAACAAAGAGAGGGAAGGTAGTCAGAACTGAGGGGATTGAACTACCAGAAGGCAACATTGCAGACATAGAGGACAGTTACAAGTACCTGGGGATCCCGCAGGCAAATGGGAACCATGAAGAGGCCGCTAGAAAGGCTGCAACCACCAAGTACCTGCAGAGGGTCAGGCAAGTCCTGAGGAGTCAGCTGAATGGTAAGAACAAGATCCGGGCCATCAACACATACGCCCTGCCCGTGATCAGGTACCCTGCTGGGGTAATAAGCTGGCCAAAGGAGGAGATAGAAGCCACTGACATAAAGACAAGAAAGCTCCTGACCATGCATGGAGGGTTTCACCCCAAGTCCAGCACCCTGAGGCTGTACGCTAAGCGGAAGGAAGGGGGCCGGGGACTGGTGAGTGTCAGCACCACAGTCCAGGATGAGACAAGGAACATCCAAGAATACATTGGGAAGATGGCCCCAACTGACCGAGTGCTCAGTGAATACCTCAGGCAGCAGAAACCCAAGAAAGAGGAGGTAGACGAGGAACCATCATGGAAGGACAGGCCCCTGCACGGTATGTACCACCGGCAGATAGAGGAGGTGGCTGATATCCAGAAATCCTACCAGTGGCTGGACAAAGCTGGACTGAAAGACAGCACAGAGGCACTAATCATGGCAGCACAAGAACAAGCTCTGAGTACACGATCCATAGAGGCTGGGGTCTATCACACCAGGCAAGACCCCAGGTGCAGGCTGTGTAAAGATGCCCCAGAGACTATCCAGCACATAACAGCAGGGTGCAAGATGCTAGCAGGCAAGGCATACATGGAACGCCATAACCAAGTGGCCGGCATAGTGTACAGGAACATCTGTGCCGAGTATAACCTAGAAGTCCCGAGGTCAAAATGGGAGATGCCCCCAAGGGTGGTGGAGAATGACCGAGCTAAGATCCTGTGGGACTTCCAGATACAGACGGACAAAATGGTGGTGGCTAACCAACCGGACATAGTGGTGGTAGACAAACAGAAGAAGACGGCCGTAGTGATCGATGTAGCGGTTCCCAATGACAGCAATATCAGGAAGAAGGAACACAAGAAGCTGGAGAAATACCAAGGGCTCAGAGAAGAGCTCGAGAGGATGTGGAGGGTGAAGGTAACGGTGGTCCCCGTGGTAATCGGAGCACTAGGTGCGGTGACTCCCAAGCTAGGCGAGTGGCTCCAGCAGATCCCGGGAAAAACATCGGAGATCTCTGTCCAGAAGAGCGCAGTCCTGGGAACAGCTAAGATACTGCGCAGGACCCTCAAGCTCCCAGGCCTCTGGTAGAGGACCCGAGCTTGAAGGATAAACCGCCCGCAGGGGCGTGCTGGGTGTTTTTTTTTTTTGTATATATATATATATATATATATATATATATATACACACACACATATATGTATATATATATATATATATATACATATACACATATATATATATATGTGTATATGTATATATATATATATATACACATATACACATATATATATATATATATATATACACATATATTTATATATATATACATATATTTATATTAGGGGTGCAACGATACACAAAATTCACGGTTCGGTTCGATACTTTGGTGTCACGGTTCGATATTTTTTTGATACAAAAAAAATGTTCATGCCTTTTTAATTTGTCATTTATTAAAATTATAAATATATATTTTAACTCAAAAGTACAGTTTTTAAATTTAACCCTAACCCTTGTGCGTGTTTTTTATTTTGACAGCGAATGCGCACCTGCGGACCACTTATGTGCAGCCCTGGTTATTTAGCTCATCATATCGCAGCCACAGAAATTCTTTTGTCCATGAAACCATAAAGCTGCACTTTCTTTTTTGCCTTATAGTCTGATTTGTCATAACTTCTCCGTTTTGTGGTAAGCTTTTCTTTGACTGTCACTTCTTCACCCTGACCTGTCTTATTTGGCTCAGCAGAACTAAAATATATATCTGTCTGTGAAGGTTCTCAGTCATCCAGGTCATCGTAGTCAAATATAAATCCTGCTGCTTTTACACACGCACTCACATAAGCTCAGCGATTCTCTGCGCGATCAACCTCTCACATGTTTAAGCTGCGGGAGATTTCACTTGTCATGTTTGCATAGTAAGCTAACGATTAATAAGACGATGTCAGAGGAATTGGTGCACAAATTATCATCACTCACAGATCAGTGCTGTCGCTCTCTATACACAGTTCGCGCGATTGCAAAGTGAAAGCAAAAAAACAAGCGCAAATTCAAACGCGACTTCAATATGTCGCATATTGACAGTGGCTCACCGATGCCAATGACATAATTACCCAGCGACATTTCCGAAAGAATGCAAAAGCATTGACATATATTTTTCCTTCCTACAATAGCCCGACGGGCAGGGCAGAGATAGATTTTGGTACCCCGACTGAAAAAATCGCTAGCACCGGGACGTCGGGCTAGCGATATTGCGAGCCCTGTATCTGATTGAGGAATCACTCATCTTTGGAAAAGAGAGTTTATTACAGAGAAATGTCTCTTTCCAAAATAAAAGCTATACTATCCGCTTCTTCTGGGCTATATTCTCAGCAGCATATTAAACAGCTATCTAAATGACTCGGCTAAAGTTAGTAGCATGCTTGCTTGTTTTTTTTCTGCTTCCACTTGTCTTTGCACTAGGATGATGTCGGCGTAAATGTGCAGTCATATTCGTTGTGTTCCCACTAGTGCTTTCAGGTTAATCTCGTTGAAATGACCTTAACGCCACAACACGGCAAATCTCCGTTAACGAGCTACTGCCGATCGCCCCGTGCATGGGGCTAGACGGCCAACACGTTAACAAGCTAACTGCGCTAACACACTAGTTCCCACCCATGTAATTGAGTATTGCATGGCACATCCAACATACTGTTTTACTTTAGTCCATGACTCGCTTACCTTCAGGGTCATACGTCACATGAAAACCAAAATAATTCCAAACACCAGATCTGAATGAGGGTGGGGAAGGTCCATGTTACAAGGAGAGCTTAACTTCTGTCTCGCTAGCTTGCCCTGCGCTCTTCCTTCTGACGATGCTGTCTGTGTTGAGCGCTCAGTGAATCTGCGTTCGACTACTCCGCCTAGGCTGCACTGTCGACCCTAGGCGGAGTAGTCGAACGCAGATTCACTGAGCGCTCAACACAGACAGCATCGTCAGAAGGAAAGTTGATAAAATAAATTACAAATTTTGTATTGTTCGATACATATGCATACCGAACCGAAAGCACTGTATCGAACGGTTCAATATCGATACGAATATCGTTGCACCCCTATATATATATATATATATATAAATTTAAACTACATAGTGAAAAAACAGACATTTTCTGTGTTTTAACTGTTATTGTTACTTAATACACTATATGTCTCACTATATGAACATGACCTACTTTGAAACGCACAGGGTGGGTGACCTGTATTTTTCCCGGGATGAAGCTGATGCAACTCCACCACGCCCATATTTCATAATCAAGCATCTCCATTGGTCAGAGACTCCGAGTATGTCTGTCGTGATTGGTCCTCTTTGATGTCTGCTGCTGCTCTGAGCTCACATGTGGGCTGAGAAGAAGGAAGCCACGTTGACACAAAAAAACTGGTGTTTTTTGTGTGTTTTTTTGACACCGGGAAAAGGCGGTCACATCGACACTTTATATCCATCAACGCAGAAACATCAGTTGGAGCGTCTGGATAAGGTATCTTAGCATGTTTAATATGTATCCGCCATGTTTCTCAGTCATTTATGGGTGTAAATCTAGCTTAAAAAAAGTTAGCTGGGAAGGGAGCTCAACGGCTAGCTAATGGCTTTATCATTTCAATAAGGATAACGCTTCATAGATTAACGCCCCCTAATAGTTGCTAATTGGTTGTGTAAGTCAGTATTTAACACTGAAAACATGTGAAATCGTGGTTTACGTGGATTTGTACACTGCAGACACAAACTCAGTGCCTTTAGCTCCGTGCACATTCAAATAAAGGCTGAGAGTATTTGTATGATATACGGCATTTAGATAGGTTTTATTTAGATGTAAAGCTCACTGTAAATCAGTAACTGCACTCATATCCTGCTGGAGTCAGCCATGGGTGCTGGAAGAGTGTCAGATGAGTCTTTGGCCATCATTTGTTGTCCGGGCCAGCTCCAGGACGTTTTCTCTCTGCTAGTCAGGCGTAAAATGTGAAAAGTCTGGTGGACTGAGATGACTCTCCCCCCTCCTCCACTGTAGGATAGAAGTGCCACATCATGAGTGTTGGATTCATTGGAGCGGGCCAGCTGGCTCATGCACTGGTGAAGGGCTTCACTGCTGCAGGTGATATGAGTCTTTTAGCTCTTTTTCTCCACTTTGTCCATCTTTCTTGTGACTCTGGGCCTCAGTAAGGACTTATTTTACAGCTGTTATTTATTTCTCTGCTTCCACCTGTCACCAGGTGTGATCGCCACCCACAGGATTACAGCGAGCTCCCCAGACACAGACCTGCCCACGGTATTGGGGCTGAGGGTGAGAAGTTTCCACATAGTTATTGTGATATCACCTGTCCTTCCCCGCCTCTTCACGTCTTAACATCTGCAGTTTTCATGACAAGTACCCCTGTCTTTTTTGCTCTTTTCCTGTAGAAAATGGGAGTGAACCTGACAACAAGTAACAAAGAGACCGTCAACAAGAGTGATGTGCTCTTTTTGGCTGTAAAGCCCCACATTATCCCCTTCGTTCTGGATGAGATTGGGCCAGACATTGAGGACCGTCATCTCATAGTGTCTTGTGCTGCAGGTGTTACCATAAGCTCCATAGAAAAGGTGAGCATTGGTCTCTTAGTTCAGTTTTTCATTTAAAGGGGCTGTACCAGCACTAATAAATAGATATAAACTAAAATATGAATAATGTTGCATTAAAATCGGTATTTACAGCATGTTCTCTATGTGGATGATTGCATGTTTGTAATTTTCCTGGGAGTAAATTTAATAGAGAGACCATGTTTTGAGTTAGGTTTGATAAAGTAGGTCTTTGTTGTACTTTGAAAGGAGGAAATGTACACACTTAAATGCTCCAAATGTGTTTTACATCTCCTGACTTGTTTCTTGCATATCACTAAGTTAAATTAAGCTGCTCTGGTGTGATTTCAAACACGTCTCATTTACTGACATCGCCTACATTTCCTATTAATTTTACAGAAGCTGCTTCAGTACCGCTCAGCTCCTAAAGTCATGAGGTGTATGACAAACACTCCAGTGGTGGTGAAAGAGGGAGCAACAGTGTATGCCACTGGGACACATGCAGAGGTAAAGAGGGATGAATCGCCTTGTGTTTATTGTCAGAAAAGATAAGATGTATGATCAGGTAGTGGGATTTCAGCTTTATTTTAACCCCATTAACATACATTTTGTCACTGTGGCATTTTTATCAAGGTGGAGGATGGGAAATTACTGGAGCAGCTGATGGCCAGCGTAGGCTTCTGCACGGAAGTGGAGGAGGACCTCATTGATGCTGTCACCGGTCTGAGTGGCAGCGGACCTGCCTACGTAAGTCACTTCGGGGGTGGTTTTGTTTCCCGGAAGGATGACTGTAAAGTCTGATGGATCCAGGTTTTGGCTATTACAGTGAGGCCTGGCACAGATGAAATAATCTGAGTAATCCTTCATCCTAAAATAGACTACATTGGAGCCTGGTGCAGAATTCATTCATTAAAGAGGACCTGTTATACTCATTTTCTATTCTAGCCCATTATGACTCTGCTAGAATAGGTTTTTGTGCGTAAAAATGTTTCTATGCCTCCAAAGAAGTTTTAGTCTTTCCCAAATAGAAAATCAACAGCAATCTGATAAACGTAACCTTTAAAAAAAAAAAAAAAAAGTTATTCTTGTTTTATTTGCTCAAGGTTAAATACATTATCTCCAGACAGCCAGTAGATTTCAGGTAACAGTGACATCTTGACTATATGTGGACATGTGATGCATATGTCGGGTGTGAGCCCCCCTAAGGACAAGCTTGAGCCAGGTAAAGGGGTTCGGTTAATTATTAATCAGTTATTCCCTTTAAACTGTGCTTTTATCTAAATCCTCAGTTCACCCACTGTCTGAAAGGAGCCGTTTTAGATCCCTCTTAGTTAAACAAAATCTGGTATTCTCATTTCCAGATCTCTATTTCTTTCTTATGGGACTCCAAGTAGTAATAGTTATGCATGATGGAAATACAAAGTTTGTTTATCAGGCCCTCTGTACAGTCTAAAAAAAAAAAACCTCTTAGCTTCTGGGCTGAACTTTTGTAATCTGTATATAATCAGTATAAAACCAACCAGACAGCATCGGCCGCTGTGCCAGACTGAAGACACAAGTGTACGATCATGTCAGTTTTTATCGCAATTTCAGTTATTTATCAGTACAGATGCTTAGAGATTTACACATTATACAGAGGGAGATGTTGCAACACTTTGAAAAGATGAGACTTCCTGGAACCAAAAACAACTTTGAAAAGAGAAAAAATGTATTTGGTTCCAGGTCTGACTTCCTCCCCTTTTTTATACCACCAATGATGTCGAGATTTTGTACTATACTACAGCGAGTACTCGCACCCTCAGCACTGGTATTTATGATACAGAGCAACATCACTGTAAACATAACACCTTTTTAAAAAGTGTGTTATTGTTTTATTTGCTCGAGCTCCACTCCAGCTCCTCTGCAACCCTGAACTGGAGAAGGAGAAGAAAATTGATAGATGGGTAATAGATCCCCTTTAAAATTTTGCAGCATCCTTCGTCTTACAGTGTGTCTTACGAGGAATTTATTTATATTTTTATCAAACCACCCTCTCCATTTTGCACTCAGAGCTACTGGGATTTATGTGGATTGATGCAGGAATGATCTGATACGCTGTATTTTTCGAAGACTGGTTGCTATTACTTCTGTTTATCTTCAGCTGTCAGGCTTCACAGCCTGGTCTGAAACTAATCATTAGCCTTTGATAAATTATTTAGTCTATAAGATGTCAAAAATAATGATGTGAAGCGTTCGATTCATGACAGGATGTTGAGAAAAGTAAGCACTTCTTCATAGATGTAAGCAGAAAATGTGTCTTTTTCTGATTAGGTTGATTCAAGAACACATTGTTTTGGCTTCGTACCTGCTAGTCACGACTGTACTGACTGTTTAGAAACCTTTGCGTGTTCACTGTTTTTCAGTGACTGGTAATATTGTGCACATGGTCTCAAGCTTGAGGTCTAGATAAAGGAAAAAACATTGGCAGGTGTGTATGTATATATCCTGTCCATATAAAGGACCTTTCGTGTTTGTGCTGTTGTGGTATTTTTGGGCAGTTTTGTCATATCCTGTCCTTGGTAATTACCTGTAGTGCCACGAGTGTGTTTCCAAATTTCAGTCCTCTTTGCTTTCGAAAATGTCACATCAAATTTCGTGTGTAGCAGGCCGATGTAAGCACTGGTGGAGGAAATCAAGAGTAAATGTGTCTTTGGCTGATGTCTGCATAGAATCTGAGCTTTAGCAGAGATCTTGTAAGAAAGCGGACTTGAAAAATCCTGACTTGATATCTTTTCAGATTTTCTTTTTCTTCTTGAACGATGGTGTTGGTGTTAGAAGTAAAACGTTCATGGGGAAAGAGGTGTTTAAAAACTTTTGTAGATGTTTTGTATTAGATTTGAGTGTTGATTCTTTACAAGCAGTTTAATTCCAGTGATAAACAGAACATAAAAGCTTTAAAGTTACTTCCAAAATGAGTCACTAGGGGCGTTTAAAAAGGCATGCCTTTGGCACGACTTGCTTGTAGTGGGACTCTGGCTTTGGGCAGGTATTTCTAAATACATTTGAAGGGCTCTGAGGACGGTGCAGCACCGTCCAAAGACATACAGGTTGATTGATTAATCCAAATTGGCCATAGGTATGAATGCGGGAGTGAATGTGAGTGCGAATGGTTGTCTGTCTATGTGAGTTAGCCCTGCGACAGACTGGCGACCTGTCCAGGGTGTACCCTGCCTCTCGCCCTGTGACAGCTGGGATAGGCTCCAGCGACCCCCATGACCCTGAAAAGGATAAGCGGAAGCGAATGGATGGACGGGCTCTGAGGATTATTTTCTTTTTTCTGTGCTGGCTGTTCAACAGCATATTGTAAAAACTAGTTCTGGGAGAGCATTTACTTTCCTGCCTCACACTAGACATATTTAGTGGAATGTAAAGAATAAAGGAGAAGCATAAGAAAACTAATCAGTAGCTTAAATTGATCTCTACCCTCACTTGTAGTTTGTTGTCCGTCATTGTTTCCTTCACGATCCAAGAAGTCAAGGCAGATGGTTGTGTCTCCCTGTTATTCATTCTGCTGTTAAAAGGGAGTTCTTCCTCCCTACTGTCGCCAAGTACAACTCACAGTCGATCTTCTTACCTTATATTATAATGCACCTTGAGATCACTGTTATGAACGGATGCTGCAGGAATAAAACTGAATTGAACTGTGAGGAAAAAATAACATTGTGCAGTGCAACTATTGCCTCATGTCTTCTATTGTTGTGGTGCTGCTGGCCAGTTTAGACCTAGTTGGATACATTTCTGCCTCCCAAAAAGATTTTCCCATGGCACTGGATGATTTGCAGATGAAGCTTGCAGACTGTGTCCACCAGGATTTTATTCCGTCCTCAACTTTTTCTGCGTACCGTAATGTAACATTGTATTTCTCAAATCTGTTGAAATGTGGGGTGGCTCTCAAAATAAGCCAAGGGAGGAATGGCTCTGGTCTGAAACGGGCCAGGTGATGTTGAATTTTTGTGATGGGTTTAGATGCTTTAAAGACATGTTGATGACTTTCTTGTTGCTTAAAATAATAGAAAATGTTGTGTTTATACAGGCGTTCACAGCCCTGGATGCTCTCGCAGACGGAGGAGTGAAGATGGGACTGCCGAGGAGGCTCGCTGTCAGACTTGGAGCTCAGGCCCTGTTGGTCAGTAGTGCTAAATCTGTGTGTCACATTCAGGTCTCTTCTGTTGCACTTATTCTAAATATTAAGTTTCCTTGATCTGCTACGCTGCATGTTTGGAGGCAACAAAATTATTAAGCTTGAGTTGCTGTTTTCAGTGCATCCAGCAATTTTGCCGTCTGATAACTGCTGACTTTTGTTCAACGAAAAAATAATGAAACCCAAGAAAAATAAACACCTGCGGGGCACTCGGGCTTGCCAAAAGAGGAGGAAAAGAAGAAGAAAAGGATCAATTTTGATCCTGCAGCTCTTTTTCTGCAGGGTCTGCACAAATTTTAAATTGCTCTTTTTAACATTAAACTTAAATGTAGTTTGATTCTGTTTATACGGCGCTGTTGGGATGTGATTAGGCTTTGGCAGTTTATCAGAGACATTACTGGAAATTACTCATTTCAGTTTTTGTTATCATGGCAGTTGCTTCAGGCTTCGTGTGTGTGTGCGCTTACAAGTTAGATGTTATTATGAATTGTTTTCTACACATTACTTGAATGGGCTGCACAGATACATCTGTGGACTCATTTGGCCTTTTTTTAAAAAAAATAAATAAAATAAAAATGTATCTTTTTTAGCCCTTTAGTTGAACAATAGCATCCACAGTTGATTTACTCGAGGATAACTCCTTAGTCTTTTATTGAATGGGCTAACCCATCCAATCTCATGGTTTTGTTTTGGGGGTTTTTGGTGGGGGGGGGATCTTTTCACCGCTGACTCGCTGGCGGGGGGCTATTGTGTCGATATCATGTAGCTGCTTCTTCACCCCATGTTTGGATGCGCTCCATCTCCTTTGTTTTATATTGCAGCTGGCAATGAGCTCATTTGAGCTCCTAACCAGAGCTTGGTTCTTGTGCTGTTACCCTGAGCTTTGTAAGGCTGCACAGCAGAACAAGGACTGCTGTTGACGTATGCAGCACCAAGCCGATTGTATTCCAAGTTATGTATTTTTGGGGGGGTGAGTTGTTGTTGTTTTTTTGTTTTTGTTTTTTTTTGTTTGTTTGTTTTTGTAGCCGTTATTGTACAGAAAGTAGGGACAGAGCCGGGAGGAATGACATGCAGGGAAGAATCAAATCCCGAGCCCCTGCAGCATTTCAGCGTACGGTTCGCTCACTCAACCACGAGAGTTAAAACGACACAGAGTTTGTGTTGAGCTGAAGAATTAGAGACAGTTCTTGGATTGATGGGTAATGGATATTGCTCTTTTTTTTTTCCTTTTTTCTTTTTTTTTTTTTTTTAAGTGGTGTTAATTTGTTTCTTACTCAGTAAATTAAGAGAAATGGTAACCAACCAATCATCCAAGGTGTCATTCAAATATTCGCTTTACACCAGCATGGTGCCGGAAACCTATTTGGCTGGGGCCATCAAATCTGATTCTGCATTGCATACGTGCTCCATTTACAACAGAAGTGACACAGGATAAAACAGATCAGCAGAATTTGCAAACAATAAGTGAGAGAAGACGCTGAGAAGCAGGAGGTTAAAGCTTCACAACCCCTAGTGGCATACAGAGCAACTTTATTATTTGAGCTACGCCTCAGACTTTATTCTCTTGTCCATGCTCTATAGAAATGGATGCCAACACCTGCACTGTTTCTGCAATACCTCCTTTATTTTTACATATTTCTCATGTTCACTTTCAGGGAGCAGCAAAGATGCTGCTTGAGTCGGAGCAACACCCCGGCCAGCTGAAGGACAATGTGTGCTCACCAGGGGGCGCCACCATCCACGCCCTGCACTTTCTGGAGAGCGGTGGCTTCCGTAGCCTCCTTATCAATGCAGTGGAGGCTTCTTGCATCAGGACACGGTGAGAAAATCAGAAAGTCGTTAAAAAAATGTAAAAATTGCAACTGTATATTTCTCAATTGACCCATTTTCCCATTCACTCCACGTTTAGTCCTGACTCAGTTTTGTGACATTTTAAATTGTGTGTCTGTCTTTATCCTTTAGTTATAGTTATCATGGCACACACAGACAACCTTTCATTTTTAGTGTACTCGTGACATTAGTATTTCTCTTGTCCTCGCAGGGAGCTGCAGTACCTGGCAGACCAGGAGCGCATCTCTCCAGCAGCGATTAAGAAAACCACATTGGACAAAGTGCTGCAGCAGCCTGGAGTCACAGTCGGTGGAGTGGCTAATGGGAACAGCAAATCGGGGCTGAGCTTATTCAATAATCGCGGCTCTGGGCTCAAGAAGAAGAACTGAGTACACAGAGTGGCAGACACACACACACACACACAAAGACACACAAACATGTTACAAGTTTAAGTGTGCCGGCACGTGCACATGTGGACCTTCATGCTGTACATCTATTCAGCCATAGAATTTCAAAGACAGACTCAGGACTGCTCCGAAATCGAATCCAAATGACTTTGCAAAATTATTTATTGATACTTGATTGACGTGCGGACAGCGGACCTCTTGATGACATCGCCACATTACACACAAGCACAGGTGTGCTTGTGCACGCTGCTCACAGTTATCGCCTTATGTTGTGATGTGGGATTGCTGTATGCATACACTCACTGAAGAGCGAAAGTGCATTAACAATCTGTCTGTCTGTGCTTTAGCTCTACGGTCTCTGGGGCTGTTAAACGGTAATGACCCAGTGGGCCATCATGAGGTCCTGGTGCACGCCAGGCAGCAGATGGTTGCAACATCAAGCTGTTAATGTACGTCTTAAATGTGTGTCTTTAAAAAAGAAATGAAACCATGTAAATCATCATGTACCAAATAATTATCATTTCTCTTTGTCTGACAGTGTTACGAAGACTGAATGCAGATGGAACAAAAATGTTAACTTTTTTCTTTGTTGTCTGTCACATATAAACACTTAAGGACGTTCAAAGATCATTTCAAACTGTTATACCTCTGACTTCAGCATTGCTGTGCTTTATAAAACCCAAAGGCACTGATTAATGTATTTTTCTTTTTTTTTTATGGAGAACAATGTGATGTTCCTATATGGACGGGCAACAAGAAAGCTTAAATCATCTACACAGTGCATCACAGATCATATGGATTATATGACGGTCCTGTTTACTTCTGTATTGCTCTCTGAATTTTTACCCCCATAATGTTACATATAATGTCTATTTTACCTGGTGCATCAGCCACTGAATTGGTATGCAAGTCAAAAAGTTGATATTAAAGAAACAGAATCTGTTTTCTTTGTTCATCCTCTTTTCTTTTCTCTTTTTTTCCCTTCCCTGTTTCCCGAACGCCATTATGCATGTTTCATTTTTATAGTTTATGCTTATGTCCATTAGCTGGTAATTAATGTGCACCCTGGCCTCCAGATGGCGTCCTCTGATCAATGTGACCCATTTAAGCGCGCCTGTAAAGATCAAATTACCGTCTTCACGCTGCTGCCTGTTAATAGAGGCTTAAAAATCAACCTTAATATAGCATCAAATATAACTAAACCACCTCCCTTATTGGAAAAGAGCATTAGCTGTAGTGCTACAATTACATGTTTTATACAATCTCCATTCTAAACTCTCCCCGTGTCGCGTATCATGTCCTCTCGTAGGTCACCGCCTTCTGAATTCTTTCCCAATCAGATCTCTGTGTGGTAAATTTAGACCTTGTGTGTGCTTTAAATAATGAGAGGTAGACCGGTGTTTCCTTGCTGGCCTCGAGATGCATTGTGATTGGTTGTTTGAAGAGGAAACGCACTCCAATTTTAGACACCTTCTGTTAGCAAGACTTATGACCAAGGGGTGGGGACGTGGTTTTTCTCTCCAGATTCAGTCCTCGTGTGTCCTTAGTCCTCGATGAGATCAGAGACATGAGTGGGGTGGAGCAGGTGATGGTAGGCTACTAAAAGTACCACTTAAATCTACGGAGGACCAAAACTGCCAAAATAGAAAAATAAATTCTCAGTGAGAAATAGTTTAAGGATTAAATGTACCAGATATACACAAAGCTATAAACTTAGACATGAGTTTATTCAAAATATATATTTTTTTTTTTTTAATTTTTTTTTTTTTATTCCTATTTATTCTATTTATCCCCTTTGTATATTTTATTTATATTTGTCTCTGTATTTATATATGTGTGTGTGTGTGTGTGTGTGTGTGTGTGTGTGTGTGTGTGTATATATATATATATATATATATATATATATATATAACAGTTCTGTAACTGTAACTTCGGTCGTTGCTGTGCTTTTTTTGGAAGTCGAATTTCCCAGAGGAACCCACCCGAGGGATTAATAAAGTTCTATCTTATCTTAAATGTTGAATAAATTATTATTTTCGAAATATTTTTTTTAATGAATCTCAACATTCTAAAAGACTATTACTGATTTATGAATGTGTAAATGTTTAGTGTTTATTGATGTGGAGCTTGTTAGATTGATCAGTTCAGTGGTTCCCAGCGAAGCGTCTAACCAGAAAGCGGTTAGCTCTAGGAGGTCATGAGATATTCTGTAACAGTTTATCACCCAAAAATCTGCATCACTTGTCAGATTTCCCTGTATTCAGAGAGTGGCGCAAGCCCTAAACTGAATTCACTTTTCGTGCGCGTTATTAGTGTATTACTCATTTTTTCTGCCTGTGTGTGTATTTTGTGAAGTTCTAATTTACACTGCTGTTAGTAACCGGGTTGGTTATTAGTTAAATGAATTGACCTGTGTTCAGAAATTGGATCACTCTTAGACGATCCTCCCAAATAACCTCAAACTCCCATTTGTGCTTTTTCTAGTGATTCCCCCCCCATACAACCAAAAATGAAGCCTAGTTAATACTCATAGAACTGGAGTTACGTCCAGTGACTATTTTTCAAGCAGAATTTCTTTACAAAATATTTGTTTTTGATGGATGATGCTCCCATACAGACAATTTTAACCAATAAATAAATTCTACACTCATCAGTTATTTTATCAGGTTATTCAGCTGTTCACCTTCTTGTTAACACAAATATCCAATCAGCCAATCACATGGCAGCATCTCAATGTATTTAGTTATGTAGACATGGTCAAGATGAACTGGTGAAATTCACATCGGGGCCATGTGGGTATTAGATGCCTCAGTTTTGTGTTGTGTTTTGTCCTGCAGGAGCTAACTGGAGGGTAAAAAGCCTCATAAGTTCTACACTGGCCCAGTGAGCTCTGTTTTAAAAGATTACTCCTTCCTGCAGACTCTTACCACCGGCTGCTTTTTAGTTTCTTTCTTCTGTTTTTTGCAGACACTGCTACTCATCCATACATTCTTTGCATCACTGTCTTGCTCATAAATGCAAGTTCTTATAAGTCTAATAAGTTTTTAAGTAAATGAATTCCCATGTTTTTAAGTCTCGTCTCCCATTCCTTGTCACAGTCTGTAAGGTCCACTGTGACATGAGTCAAGCATGCATAAATATAACAGTGAGTGACCAAAATAAATTAACTCTTTGGCTTACAGAGATTTTCCACAAAGAAAAAAAAATGAACAGGGCATTATTTTCTTTGCCACCCAAATGTAAGTAATGGTTTCAGGCTGGAAACCCCTAGAAAAATGTTCTTGCATGTGCTAATTTGCCCTGCTTAGTAAATCTGGCCCTAAATATCGAGTTTTGAATTAGCTGATAGAAAAGGGCAGAAGTTCAGGTGCATTTGGGGAAATTAAGAGACAGTAGCTACTGCAGACTTCAGGTCTATAAAGTACTTTTCCGATTTTTGGGCCCATCACTGCGCTCCAGGCTGCTACATTTTGGATTAACAAATGGCACTTTGTGTTGGAATGAGATAGGCCTGTGGGTGTATTCAGCCAATACACAGGTGCATAATGGCGAAGCAAAATGATGGAAGAAGGGTGATGGTTTGTGAAGAGCCATGTCCTCATTATAATTGAACAATTTATAGCTGTTGTAGGATTAGTTTATTTTCCTTAAACTAATACACACACCAGTGTCCCTTGATTAAATTGCGTCCCTCATGCTCTCAGCGGACTCTGGCTGTTTATTTGTGCGTGCAATGGTTTTTCTCTGCCGCTGAAGTGTCTTGGTAATCCCTCTTTTATTCCGTAAGGTTATTCTCCGCTTGCTCCCGCCGCTGTCCGTTAAGATTAGCCATTCCTGAAGAGACTTCCATTTGCTTCTCATTATTAGACTTCTGTTACCTTTCGTTGGTCGGGCGGCTTTCGGCGGCTCTCTTCCACCCAAGGTGAAGAGGATGTGCTCTGTGTCAATCATCTTGACACTGGCTGAGGGTCTAAGATGGCAGTTCAGTAGTAGTTAATCCTGAGTGGAAAGTTTGTGCATAGTGTGTGTGTATGCGTGTGTGCGCTCTCGCTCAGCATGGGATTTCTGTCCACAGGTAGGCCAGATGCTACCTGTCATCCCCATTCAATCAGTGTAATCACTGACCTTTGCAGTAACACGGTTGTTTGCATATTGTGTCAAGGCCAGGAGGAGTGCCAGAAACCAAGAGGAGTGGATAGATGGAACAAACATTCATTTAATCCTCTCCAAAATGATAAACTCACACAGACAAGCGAGTAAATAGGTGTTTGTTTTTCAAGTTCCTCTGTTTTTGCTTTCTGTGTACTCAAGTGTGGTGTCAGCAATCTGTGTGTGGAAGTGTGTGTGTTTGTGTGTGATCTGAGAGCTGATACAGTATCAGCTTTGTGCAGCTGTATGGTGAAACGGCCCCAGAAAGAGGAAACACTGGCGGTTATCACACAGCCAGTGAATCTGCAGTATGGGCTTCCCTCTATTGCCAACTTGCAAAGTACAGAGCGAAAGGATTCCTGGAAACGCTGACCTTTATTTACCTGATACTTATCAAGGAATCAGACAGGTGCACAGGTGTGTACATGATGTACCAAAAGCATTGATCAACCAGCTTTTTAGCACCCTCTCTACGGTTTTAGCAGTATTATATAGAAGTACACTTATTTGTTTTTCATGTGTGTTGTTCTCATTAATAGCTTTCATATAGAACAAGAAGGGTAAAAACAGATAAAAATGAAAATAATCAAAATTACTTCCAATTTTACTCTCACCCTGTGGCTTGCAGGGTTGTTGTTTTTTTCATCTTTCCTCTCTTCAGAAGCTGAAAAAAAGCCCACTCCAATCCATTTTCTTCTGCTTATAAAATTCAGGGTTGTTGGAGGTTCTGGAGCGTACCCCAGTGATCACGGGGCAGGAGGCAGGGTACACCCTGGACAGTTCGTCAGTCTGCTGCAGGGCTGGCACAGAGAGACAGACAACCATGCGCACTCATATTCACACCTACGGTCAATTAACCTAACATGCGTGTTTTTTGAACTGTTGGAGGTTTTTTGTGCTCCCACTGTCAAGACTCTCATTCTCAATAATACATTTCAAAATCACATATTGTGAAAGCATAGGGTTAGCAGTTAGAGGTAGGTTGCTTCTTACAACTACTTAGTCATGGTTAAATTCATGAGTTAGTATAATCAGTTACTTTCCACCACTAGCTTTGTGGTTCAGGCGTTCCGTTTTTGTGTGGCTCCAAAACCAGTGGAGGAGCAAGTAGGTAAAGCTTTTAATTAAATTAAAAAATAATGAATTTTCATTATGCAGACTAGCTTATTTCACACAAAATATACATATAATAATGCTGGATTTGGATTAGCATAATTTTAATATTTTTTACTAAGAGTGGGGCTGCTTCGACATATAATGAGCATTAACACTGTGTTTTTCCTTGATATCCTATACAAGGGCTCACATTTTCGTCAGCAGTCTTGGCATGGGTAGCTCTTAAATCAAATTCTACACTGACCTCATGTATATATTAGTCATTTTCATAACAACTCACCCCCCACCCCCCATTATTATGTTCACTTTCAGCAGCCTGGTAAAGATTTACTCCTCAAAGGCCTGTGCACGGCCAAGTGGAAATAATCGGTCAATGAATATGTAATACCAGCTATCCCCTATAAACTGAGTGGCATTATCTGGAAATAGGCTGCTAATATTGGCAGAGTGCTTCCTTGTCTTGCATGTGAAGTCGTTAATTCCTCAGAAATGCTAATGGATATTGATATACTAATGTACATCAGCCCTTAATTTTGTTTGTACTGTAAGCGAGGATTGGTAGCTCATGGCTGTTTTATGTGTTACAAAACAGGGAAGGAAGTGTTGCATGACTCTGACTACTGGCCAGACAGGTGCTCTTCTGCGGAGCAGAAAAGAGACAAAATCTCATGTGAGAGAGGCTAATATTTTAAACAGTGCAATTTATTATGACTTGGTTGATGGAAAAGGTGAGCCAGCGTGTCCAAGATTGCACTAAAGTAAGCATCAATGAAATCTTGAATTGTCAAAAAATAAATCCTCATTGAGTATAAGTTACACTCAATAAGAAATAATGTTTATATTACAAAAGTTTTGTTTTTCCAGTTTCATGGCTTTGCATGTCGTGGCCTTTTAAAGGTGACATGGCAGCAAACCATTAAAAAAAGCAACAAAAAACTGCAAATCACTACAGTTAGAACTGGATATTAAACACATTTTAAAAATACTTTGCTCTTCTAGCCCAATATGTGTAGCACTGCAGTCAGTTTCTCTAGAAATTAACAAGCTAAGTCATTAATAATAATGCTGTGTCACATTGACACATCCTTTTTTTTTTAAGAAGAAGAAGAAAAAAGAAAGAAGAACAAGTAAATGATTGTGATATGTCCCCATGAGGACTCATCACAACCTGTTTGAACTACTGCCTTAGAGCAAGCATTGCTTGCAAGACCATCAAGTTAGGGACAAAGAGACTCATTAAGAGGCATCATCATCACCATCACCATCATTTTGTCAAATACTATCGTCATGTGCAATATTAATTTGCTAATACAAGGCATAAATTTGAGAATTTTACATTGCGTGGTTCTCTGATACACACTCACTGGTTATTTGGTCAGGTCATTTGGTCATTTAGGCATGCAGTTGTGGTCAAAACAAACTCCTAAAGTTCAAACTAAGCGTCAGAATGGAGCAGATAGGTGGTTTAGAAAGGCAGTGAGTTCACTGTACTCAAATGACCTCTGCGGTCACCAGATCTCAATCCAATAAAGTGCCTCTGGGATGTGGTGGAATGGGAGATTCACATCATGGATGTGAATGCAGCTAACAAATCTGCAGCAACTGTGTGATGCTACCATGCTATCGTGGACCAAAATCCCAGAGCAATTTTTCCAGCATCTTGCTGAATTTGTGACATGAGGAATTAAGGCGAAGGTATTACAAGCTGGTACAGGGTGTAATTTATTAAATGGCTGGTGAATGTGTAGCTATAAGCATGTTAATTACCCCCTTTCTTCTTTATCTTCTTTAGCACCTTACAGAATAGTGAACTAATTTGAGTGTATTTGGTACATTTTGTTACACATTCGTGCGTTTTCAAACTGGGGAAAAAAATAGAGAACCTCTTCTAAAAAGTGGCTGTATTTTGTAATTTTCTCTTTTGTATTTCTCTCTTGCCCAGGGATGTCAAAACCACATACAACACACTTTGATCTTATGTGGACCGGACCAGTGAAACTCAACCTTTCTCTCAGTATACAGAAATTTAACTACAAATTTAATCAATTAGATATCTCAATATAAGAAAATGAAGCAGAATTTAAACGGTATGTCTGAATTCTTACATGATGAAAAAATGCTGCTGTAGTAAATCTGTGACTCTTTGGGCTTAAATTGTACGAAGTAAATGTGTGAAATACAGAAAACTATAATTTAATTACTTTGGGGTAGTATAAAAGGCCACGAGGAGGTCTTTATCGGTAGGAGCAGTGGGTGAAAACGTGTACATAACTTTTTTCAAAGCCATCCAGTGTACAGAATTGAATTCTTTGCCGACCCACTCTGGCCGTGGGACCTTATGTTTGACAATCCTGCACTAGCTTGTAACATTAAGGTATTTCATAATTTTTTTAAGTGGGTAAATATTTCGCATTGAATTCTTTATTTTAATCTCTTTGTTTACCCGTTTTCATACCCTAGTCCCTATTTCAGCTGCATGTTCAACACAAAGGGGTAAAATTCCTAAAAATACACAACATTATTAAAAATAAATGAGTCATAAATGTGGAGGGCACTGTCTTTCACTTGTCGGGTGATAAATTTCCATTGCCTCTCAGAGCATCGCTGCTTTAGTGTTAGATGGTTGTGTCGCCGCTCTTTGTCCTATTGTTGGATCAGAGGTTCAAATGTTAGCTCTAAGTATAGAGATGTGCACAGCTGTCGTGTCACGCTTTCCACCCTGCCTGTTGTTAAAGCACACAGTAGTAGTGTCTCGTGTCTCTTTAAAAGCGGGTTGCGTAGATCCTTCATGAATGAAGCCACGTGATCCAAACATCATTTGACGTCTGGCGCCTCCGACCATAGACTAAAACAAGCGGGGAAGGAGTGGATATATCTGGAGACCTGAGAGAGAAGGCGTGAGCGGAAAAACATTTCTCCAACTGTCTGTCTTCTCCACACCGGGTCGACGAACCGTCGGCGGACGTCAACCTTTCGAAGCTGCGGGTGGGCGAAAGGCGCCGGTTTGACTTCTGGTGAGTCAGCTTTGTCGAAATCAAAACTGAAATGTCTTCAGAAAGTGCTGAATGTAGAGGTGTTTTGCTGAGTGTGCACGGCCGCCGTCGCTGCCGCTCAGTGCGGGCGCACTGCCGCCTGTCCCGGTGTGCGCTGCCGCCGCCGTCGCCGCCGCTGCTGCTGTTGTTTAAAGGGCATTAGTCTGGCAGTGCTGAATCATCATCATCATCATCATCATCGAGGTCTTTGGTACATGCGCTACTGAAACGCGGTCGGTCGCTCTAGCTGCCACGCACTACCGACCAACCGGTGATTTCATAATAAGACAGACAAAGGGGGCAGGATGAGTGTGGCTGTCAGGCTGAAAAAGAAGTGTCGGAATTAGATGACCGCGCGGAGACGCGGCGGTGCCCGGGGATTCCCTTGTTTTGTGCCTGTTAAATTTCTAAATGTATAGTGTTTACTTAAAGCACCGAAACCCCCCTCGGTAACGGCACATAACCTCAGCTTTTTCTCTGGCTGTGCCTCGCATTTGGAGCGGCGGCAGCGGCGCTCACACAGACCGGACATATCCAGCTGCTGGTTCAGATGTGATATGACCGTTAGTCAGCTGTTTGTTAGCTATGTTGGGATTTAGGGCTCTCATATATGAGCGTCTCGTTTGCTCTCTGGTTGTTTAGCTGTAGGTGGAAATATAAAAATATGTAAAAAAAAAATTCTTTCTGTTTTTTTTTTTTTAAAACAAGGCAAAACACGGCTGGCTGTCATGCTGGAGCGTCGATAGCTGTCAGACGCCCAGCGGCTAGCTACAGAGAGAGAGAGAGTATTGTGGCCGAACTGCCCGAGTGACTGTTTTGACATTTGCTTTGTGTCAGCCGCTTCACACAGACAGCCGCTCGCTTCGCGTATCACTCAGCAACAGTGAGTATTTTTTGGCGTTTTAAGGACTTGTACTACCGGGTTTACTCTCATAGAGTCTACTCGGTTTTCCGGCCGCGGTGCTGCTGCTGCTGGTTCACCGGCTTGAGCTCGCGGCAGAGATGCTGATTCATCACAACGTTCGTATTTCTCAACGTTTGCGCGAGCAGAGCGGAGGCACGAGGGAGCCATGGCAACATGGCACCGGCGGCAGGCGGGCGGGCGGACAAAGGTCTGGCGTAGAGGGAAGGAATGAGGTCTGTTCACGGCGGTGAAATTAGACCTGGTCACGGAGTCGGGGTCAAGGATAGGTGTTTTTAAAATGGTCCTAAATGTGTACATTTTTGTAGTATTCAGCAAACACTAGTTAATTTATGTGCACTGGAGCACGATGTTTGTTATCTAGTGGCTTAACCCCATGATGTTTGAATCCCCCAAGCCTTTGTTTAGGGTTTTTTTCTGATTGCCTAGACTTCGGATGTTTTAAAGCCAAAGTAATTTTAATTAAAATCACATTCTGATAAATTAGGCCACGATACTGACGGCCAGAAGCCATGTGAAGTCAGTGACATTCACCGTTTACGAGCGAAGAGGGGCGAAATAACGGTTAGCGACGTGAAATGGGCGGGTCTACCGTCGAACTTTTCTCAACTTCAACGGTATTTAACGAAGAAGCCACCAATGAGAGCGGAACATGCGGCTGATTGACATTAGAGAGTTACCTAGGTAACCGGAGCTTGGGTCCACTGCATACCAGGGTCAGATACAAAACGAGCGAATGGAGGCGGCTTCAGACCTTATAGAGTTAACCCCTCAACCTTTAGTTCACTTTTTAACAAAATAAATAAATACAGTCTGATTTTGCCAGATTAAAAACAAGAACCTCCTGTGTAAATATCATTAAAAATACAGACACAAATGAAGGCTGAGGGGAAGGACTGATTCCCATGGCGGTTAATGAACCCACACTGAGACGTGTGCTAAAAAAGGAAGCTATAATGCTGTGCAACAGAATTTCCTCTGATTGATCTCTTGCGGATGGGCCATTATCTTCTGCCTATGAGTGCTGCAACTCTTAAACACTGAAGAGTAATAGGGAAGCTCTGTGGGCACAAGAAAAACAGAAACTTCACCCCCCTAATGACTCCATATCAGCAGCTTTAGTTGGAGTCAGCACTCTGCAGAGTGTATCAAAAGTATGTAGTAAGCAAGTTGGCAAGTACTGTAATAGAGGGTCATAATGATGAAACAGTTGTATCAGTATTGGAGAGAAGAGCACCACCACCAACCCTCCCTCTTCACTGTCTTTCTTTCTCTCACTCACACACACACACACACACACACACACACACACACACACACACACACACACACACACACACACACACACACACACACACACACACACAGATTTTTCCCATTTCCTTTTCTCATTGCATGTACGCACGCACACACAACCTAGGGGCTAAGCTTTTTATACTTGGTATCAGTATTTAATCAGTGCTTGAAGTGCATTTCTCTGTCAAGTACTTTCCCATCCTTCCCTGGTGTTCGTGGTAATTGAACGCTGACCAATGCTTATGTGTGCAACTTTGCTGATGGTGGCAGAGCGGCGAGGCGCGCAGAGCAAAAGGGGGGGATGAAGGAAGAGGGAGGAAGAATGAGAGATGGGATTTGTGGAGAGATTGAGAACAAGGACCTTTTTGTCTTCAAGGCATTCCCCTGAAAATGCTGAGGCGAAGCAAATGCGCTCTCGCTTGACAGATGGCGTTTTCACTTGTTACTTACCACAGCTAGTTTCTTTGCCTTGTCGTGCGTGTGTGTGAGTGTGTGTATATACATGTGAGAGGTTGCAAAGAAAGCAGGAGATATAAAACACCTACAAGAAGCTAAGATCTTCCTGCTGTAGGGCTGTGTGTGTGTCTGTGCGTATGCCAAGCACCAAGGTTAAAAGCTGTGTGTGAGTTCCTGCCTGCACTGTTGAGGCGTAGAAAGGAGATGTAACAAAGGGAAGTGATTTTACTATCAGTTGGCCATTACAACATTTGGTGCATGGTGGTTGATTGCGTTCTATCTCTTCTTGTCTGTCTTGAAGCCTCGACGAGGAAGGAAGTATATGTGTGTTCATATACACTGTTTGATGCCCTACGTGTATGGTGGTCAAGGTGTTGAAGCATCATGCAGAGCAGTGATAGTCATAGTAAACAAAGGGCCTCACATGGAACATCTGAATGAAAATATCACGCACACATATTGCTGATGAATGTTAAAATCCATTAATTTGGGTAGATATAACAGATTGCCTGAATGTTTTAAATAATCCCAAAACAAGCCTGAGACAACTAGTTCACAACCCCCATGCTTTTATTTTGAAAGCCCAGTCACTACTAAGGTCATTCTGCAGTCCAGTTCAGAACAAGATCTAATGCAGCTGGGGACAGTAGCTCTTGTTCTACTCTGGAGATCCGCTGTTAGCTTGAGGGTCACTCATACTGAACCTGCAGCAGGTGGAGAACGGGTGCTGCTGTGCTCTAACTCACAGAGGCTGCAGAGCAGAACGAGGAGCACCAGCAGCAGTTGAAGTCAGGGTTCCCGTGTGCCTCCTTTCACGCAGTGTTTATTGATTTTTGGGTGGTTGTTTAGTTTTCTTTTAAGGTTGTAGGGAATCGAATTGAGGTGGCCGTTAGGCTCTGCTCATGTGTGATGTAGAGCCTCCTTTGGCTGTGTTTATAAGGAAGGATGATTTACTGAGCTACAACAGGAGTTGGGTATATTCAAGATGGTCAGCACAATCTATAGACAGAGGTTAAAGTGGAATTTGGCAGATGAAAAAGACTGCTTGAATTGCCCAGCACTATCAGCAACACATCGTATGTGGATCCAGTGAAAAAAATTCTAGAGAGACTCTGTGTATTTTCATATATATATTTATATATGTCCTTTAAATTTCCTTTCTGAGCATTTCTTAGCTTCGAAAAATAATCCCTCATCTTCACTGCCTGTCCTTTTTTTTTTTTTTTTTTTTTTTCCATCTGTGAGAGTGATGTTATCAAACTTTTGTGGAACTGATATTTTTTCCTAACTGATCAAATGTTCTGAGGCTGTTGCCAACAGCATGCCTCGGTTTTGTTACTAATGCTTAGAACACATATTTTATTTATTGGCTTAGAACTGTAAATCTAGTTTTTCCCTCTAAAATACATCAGCACCTATTAATTTGGTCTTAAACTGAATGTGGACACATTGATGTCAGTACCAAAAGGTTATTTTAGATCCATACCCAGTAACTGTGAACAAAGTCTGAGGACATGATGTTTAATGATGTTTTTGTTCTAAAGTAAAGAATTTTATCTTAAGGTTTTTTTTCATGATTTTTGTATCCATTCTTGCTCTGAGATTGCATTGAAAAAAGAGACTGCACAAAGGCAGCGTTTATTGCAGGGCTACAGCTCTGGATTGCATTAGATTGCACAGGTGTTTCTGATATTGTGTCCACCTCCTCTGTATGTGTGTCTGCGAGGAAGAACGCGGTGTTTGTGAACATAATTTCTAAGTAGTGTTTGCATGTTTATGGTCTTGTTTACTACTGGGAACCATTTCAGAAGTCTTGTTTTGCTTGCAGATTTCTAAAAGAGTGAGAGGGAAGTAAAATGCGATAAGTAAACACGGGAATAAAAGATTGAATTGCAGTGAGAGAGAGGAAGAGAGAAAAGGAAGCAGTGGGGCAGATCAATAGTTGAGTGTTTTTTCTCCACAGTAATGATGAAATATGGTGTAAGCAGATCTGGTGCATAATCATTGCTGTGCTCCACTGTTTTTTTTTTTTTTTCTTCAGTTTTCTTTTTTGCTTCGATGTGAGTGCGCAGCTTGTCCTTGTGTTATTCTGTCTCCGAGTCTGTGTGTGTGCGTTTAATGTACCCGCCCTCCACAAGTGCTTCGACTGCTTATTTCATAACCTCCCTGAGAACCAGAAAGTGTATGAAAATGAGACAAATCTCATTTCAGCATGTCAAAGGGATTTTTTTATTTTATTTTTTTTAATGGAAAAAAGTTGAAGTTCAGTTTAAGTTGTTGATCTAGATTTCGGTCCTGAATCGATTGTGTCGTGCATTTCAGTGATCGGTGAAGTGATATTGTAGTCTTTGAGTAAAGTTATCAAGTTTTTCCTTTGTGGGCCTTTGGGCTTATTTTGGAGCTTTTAGAGATGCCGCCAGTTAAAAAAAATAACACTCACACATTCATTCCATACCTCACCAGTGATGCAGCCATGAGATATTGTGATTGGCTTGTAGCGGCGAAGATGCAAGGCCCTGGTAACAGAAGTATCCGCACCAGCGGTTGTCTACCAGTTGCATCATCTCTATGCCAACTTGCCGCATTTTTTAACTGCAGTGTGACGATCCCAGGATTGTGGTATGAATTTCTGAAGCTTTAAAACACACACAAACAGAGTGGATCAATGCCAAGGAGCAAAGAGAGGGAACAGAGATACGTGTGCGTTGAATGTGGCACCGGCTTTGCTATCACCTGTGGCATTAAATTATTTCCAAGCAACAATGGTCCTCCGGTGTCTCGACTGAGTTTTCATTTCCCCTCCTCATATTGAAGGCTGGCTTGCAAAGTAAACATCAGACCTATTCTCAAACAAAACAAGTGCATGTTTTAGATCTAATCACCTTCAGAGTGAGCAAATGTAGCTGATGAGGAATTAGCGTTTAGGGCCTGCTGAAGCTATGGAACCTTTGTTTCATTGTATTTTCTGCATCTTTTTTTCGTCTTATAGTCATGAAAAAAAGAAAAAAAATATTATATATATATATATATATATATATATATATATATATATATATATATATATATATATATATATATATATATATATATATATATATATATATTTTGTTATTAATTCCTTCTCAATCTGTTTGACCTTTTTGTAGAAGCAGCTGACTGCACCTAATGATTATTTTCACCACCAAGTAATGTTACTGCAGTAATCTGTAATTTCTTGTCTGAGCTGTGGTAATGATTTTTCCACAGTCCAAGGTGACATCTTCAAATGCTTTGTTTGTTAGACAGTCCATAACAGATATTAAAGTTAGTTCCACTAATTGCCCTTTTGGAAATGGGCTTTTTGTCTGTGACTGTCAGATAAATACAAAATAAAAGAGTAGAAAAATCTACTTAAAACTCACTGTTTAGAGTAATCTGAAGTCTGAGCTTTTGGCTCACAGGCTCAAAGAGGCTGTTACTCAGTGCCTGTACAAATATTTTGTATTTATAATGTCATATATACACAAAGAAAAAGTATAATGGGTCCAGTTTTAGCCTGGGAAAAGCTGGAAGATCAGGCTTTTTAAATCAGGAAGTTGTTTCAGCACTATTCACTTCACAATTCTTGGCATTTAATCGTGTTTCTTTAAAGTAGTAGAATTGTTTATGGTTTTTACAAGTGAAGTTTTGTTAGTCATGTGTTGTTTTAAACTGCTGCGTTTAGCAGGAGGATAAATATCAGATTGAAGGGAAGCAGGCAGCACTGCTTCGGTAAAATGTCCACATACTCTGCCCCTCTGTGCGCATTTAAATATATCGTAATACCCATCATACCATCTTAAAGGAAAACCTTAAAATAGTCACGGAGAATGTCGCAGTGCAAAAGAGACCACTGCCCCCGAGTGCACCTCTGTAAACCACAAACATGTCTCCTCCTCCCTGTGGTAAAGGTTTTCTGATGATACTTTCCCATTAATGTGACTGATAATGATGAATGCCTCCCCACAGAGTCGCGCCGTGCTTACTTTGCTCTTGGACTCGAACTTTCTCTTTGTCTCGAGTTTGTATTGCTGACCTGGGATGCACGGCGTCTGGGTGAAATAAACTTATAGTGTCGTTTAACTTATCCCTGTCTCCCTCGCAGCTCTGTTTGTATGCACGCACGCACACGCACACACACACACACACACACACACACACACACACACACACACACACACACACACACACACACACACACACACACAGAGAAATGACTTAACCTGCGCTACATGCTTTCTCTCTTCAAAAAAAAAAGCACTTATGAAAAAAAGGCGCCAGAGCTCAATTGCCTGACAGTGCAGGTTTTTTTTTGCTTGTGTTGGGAAATTTGTCATCACACTCCGACTTACTACCTGGAATGGGAAAAACGTGTCGACGCCAGGACTTTTTCTCGCCTTTAATAACGCACTTGTCTCACAAACACAGACACACACGCACACGCACGCTGCCCCTTTTTAACTCTCAGTAAACTGTGAAAGTGATTCCATATATGTTTATGAGGGGCTAGAACATCAATGTCAAAGTGATTTTAATTACTAATAATGACTTAATTTGTATAACACTTTTTAATACACACAGTGCTTTAAAAAGAGAAATGCGTAAAAAGTGTGCATATGCCAACAAACAGTACATACAAACACACATTCACTGGCAGGGTCCACATCCTCAATTAGATTTGAAAACATGTTTTGTAAGAGAATTGCAGGTTCAATAAGAATAGTTGTTTAGGCTGTGTTTTGAAGAGGACCTCAGTGGAAACTCAAGCTCCCAGGTGAGGCAGATCCACGTGTGCTAAGGAGGGGTATGTGAGATGAGAAAGTGGATGAGGGTGGGGCACGAACTACTCCTGGCATTCAGAAAATGATCTTGAATTCAAGAATGGTTACATACAGGCAATGGTGTGAACCACAGCAGAAAAGTAAGGGCAAAATTTAAACTAACCTATGGAAATTAGTTGTGTTAACAACTCTGCCTCCAGCACCAGCTTAAAAAAACCAGAGAGCTGAAGGAAACGTACATTTTTTTTGAACGCCAGCAGTTGTGACGTTACTTTCGATGTACGGTGTCATACGCTCATGTCACAATGCTTCTTTTTTTTTTTTTTTTTTTTTTCAAAAGTTGGAGTAACTACAATTTTTTTCTGACTCTGGTGGGCTGAGTTGAACCATTTTGCAGACCGGTTATGGCCCCCAGGCCACATGTTTGACACCCTTGGTCTAGACTCCTCTTCTCCATGACTTTTCCGTGTTTTCTCCATCTCCTCATTCTGTCTGTGTTATCATGCTTATTTCACGCTCTGCATAACCTCCAGTTAATAGCTTCCTTTCCTAAAACACACACGCGCACACACACTCTCAAACACACATAGCCCATACTAGTGACTTCTCTCCTTGTCACTCCTCAGCTCCTCAGACCCAAGGTCCTGTATCGCTGCTCCTCCCTTTTCTCTACACACAGGTTGCCATTATCTCTGATCTGATTCCTAATTCTCAATCAGACTCCACACAGAGCTCATCGTTAATTATTTACCGACTCCCTCACCATCTTCGGCCCACACGGGATCAATGAGAGCTACTCGCTCTGTTTTTTAACAAACCCAAGGTGGACTGCTGCCAGGAGCTGAGTTTTGTAGCTGTCTGAGGTTTCAATTCACTCTCCCTACGTTTTGCTTCCTTTATGTCTTTCTGTCATGTCCTCTCTACGACCTACTGTGCGCGTCTACTGCTTCACTCAGCTGCCATCCTTTGTGTTTCCCCCCCCGCTATTGCTTAGAGAAATGCCTGAAGGAGAAGACACAGTTAAAGCAGTTGTTATTGTCGGATTATTCAATAAACGCAGCAATGCCACTGCATCACAAATGACTTGTGACTCTTACAATCTATTCTTGATCATTGGCTATATATGCTCACTTGTTTATGTGCGCAAACACCCACTTGTCGCAGCCCCCGGGTCATTTTTGGAGCGCCTAATCTGGCCATTTATTTTCCACTGTGTGTGTCTGCAGCAGGCCACCGGCTCTTAAATAGCAAGTCTCTTTCTAAGAAATTCCTCTCTGTGTGGCAGTAGAGGCCGGGGCAAAAGGTTCTCGCAAACAAGATTAATTAGAGCTCTGTCTGAAGCCAGCCGCACAAAGAGAGTTCATCATCCTGTTTGTCTGCGAGAGAAAGCAGTCTATGTCTCATCATGCTGTGTCCTTTGTTCTTTTTAATCTATCTTTATTAGCCCCATGATCACATCCTGCTGCACTATTACCCTGGTTTTCATCCTGGGTGCAAGACAGAATGATAAAAAATAAAAGTCAATGGCAAAACTAAAATTAGGAAGCTTGATTACCAGCAAGTAAGAAGATCTTACGTGTAATGTCATGGCATAAAAGAAAATCATTGCAAATGCATTGAGGTGATTTAAAGGTGACTACTGGGAGGCTGACCTCCTCAGGCAGGTTGTTCCAGTGCAGAGGGGTCCTGATGCCAAAAGCACAGTCACCTTTAAGCAGTGATTATATTCTGCTGCAGCGTGGGCAGCTGGAGACACTACGGTTGACTTGTAACTCATTTCATAGTTCTTTGAAGCCAACTACACATGCATAGTTGGTGCAATGTCAAGTCAAATCTCTGCAGACGAGTCTGCATAGTCATGCAAATCGGACAGACATGTGGAAGTACACTAAAAACCTTATCCTGACAAAATACACATCGCCTGGACCCTAATAGCCTAATGAATGTGAAAATTGTAAAACGCCTGTTCATGTGGTTAAGCGACCCTAGCCCCCTTGAAAAGGTAGGCCTGAGACAGCGCATGACTATCTCAATAAAAATCTCTTTAACTTACTAACAAATACTTTGACACTATGAAACTGTTTCCGCAATGAATCCACAAAATGCATAAAATTATTAAAAAATTATGAAGCTCTGCAAGACTGATGTCGGAAATGTGTGTCGAAGGAGAGCAAAAACGTGCCTCTTCCCAGTAGATCATGCAGTCATGAGTAAAGCCAGGAAAGTTGGACCCAGTAATCTAATAGTTCACATCGAATGTGAAGTGAAGTTTTGCCTAGCATCACGGCAGCAACCTGGTTGAGCTTTGGTCATACGCGGATCGTTCTCTAAATGTTATAACTGTGCGCTGTCACCAGGGGGCGCTGTCAAAAACGACCTGCCTGTAAGTTATTCTCGTTCTTTATTGTGATGTTGTTGGTTATTCAGCTTAGCTCCTTCTATTTAACAGAGAGAAGTTAAAAGAAACAAAGAACTTCTCTGTAGTGAAGTGAAACTGAGTGTTAAAAACAACAGTATTTTCTATGCTTCTATCTTTGTTTTGAACTCTGCTGCCACTTCCTTTTCTGTTCAAGTAAACTTTTCAACCAGTCCACAGTCTACCTTTGCATAGCATCATTGCCGTCAGATGTGCTGTTGAATACGTAGGTTGCTTGCATGCTTATAATACTTCACTATGCATAGCCAATGGAAACACAGTGTTATGAATACAGTCAACTGGAAAAATGATAAATATTTGCCTCTAGCAGGCAACCGGATAAGGAGGAATCAAGGCTCATACAGGGATCAACGTGTCTCTTATGCAGATTGGGGAACAAAAGAAAAAGGCCTGAATGAAGGAGGATATGTCAGGTTACTTTTCTCCCAATCAAGAATGTTTAATTTCATTTTGCTGTAATCAATAAAAAGGGTAGTATAAAATTATTCTTGAACCCACAAGGACATCCAGAGGGCGGTTAACTTCTATCATCGCCACTTTTGTTGTGGAAATTTTTTTGTTGAGAAAGACGGTCAGTGAAGAAAATATAATCTGATCAAACATTATTCAGCTTTAAATATTGTTCAACTTTAAAGTTACTGTGCAACTGTGTAATAAAAATGTGCTCACGACTTTGGCCTTGAGAGCGATAAGAAGCGATCGCCTCATCCTGCAGGTGCAAGATATCTGCAAGCGAAGAGACTAGAACACCCAAGGCCGATTTCCTTTTATGGAGTTGTTTTTCTGCTAATGCAGCACTTTCCTCACAACCCCCTCCTGTAAGTTTTAGAGAATATATACCCATCCTCACAGCAAATATTAGGAATCTCCTGATGTGAGCTGTGTTGAGAGGTTGTCTCTGTCTCAATAAAAGTTCACTGATTCCCCATCTGCCGCAGGTGTCCGGTTGTCTTCATTCTCCGCCAGCCTGGTTAAGTCAATTCCTCCTTAACATCTAAAAGAACCTATTTAATGAAGGATGACGGGTTCACTTTGTGTTTAATATTATTCTATTGCTGTTGTTGTTTTTTTGTATCCTTCATCAGCCGACAGATAGTTGTCGCTGAAATGTTTGCCCGGGGAGTTGCAATATGAGCCTTGGGGAAAATAAATGCTTGAATTTATTTTATTTTTTTTCCCCAAGTCTGAGTGTGGATGTATTGGTTTTATTATTAATAGCTCTTATTTGCAAGACTATCCCCCTGTCCCTTCTGTGGGATTTGATTTGTCAACAGGAAGAGATGTGAAGTCTTTTCTTTATTTTGTGTCATGGTTTGCTGTGTGGCAGGCAGGAGAAGGACCCAAGATGCAGACTCACAGACACGGGGATAAACTCAAAAAACACAGCTTTATTGCTGGCCACGAGAAGTAATACAAAATAACCTAAAACTGGGAAAACTAAAGCATGAGCTGTACAAGGAACCGAACCACGGGGAGAATTACACACAACATGAGGGAGAACGCGACGCCGAACAGAGGGAGACTCAGACAGAAATACACAGAGGGTAAACGAGGAAAGTGGGCACACACGGGGAACACAGGTGACACTGATAATCATAACGAGACAGGGCGGGGTGAACTGAACATGACATGTACAGGCACAGAGGTTCAGACAGGAGGAGAGAGAGCACGGGGAAAACACAGACATAACGGGCTGGGGAAACATGAAACAACCACAAAGGGAGACGAGGGCTCATAAATACATAGAGGGCACACAGGGGGGAGAGAGAGCACGGGGAGAACTTAGACATAATGGGCAGGGGAAACATGGAATAAAACATAAGGAGAGACGAGGGCTCACAGATACACAGAGGGGCACACAGGGGGTAAAAGCCATGAAGGGAAAACACTTAGGGAACAACACAACAGGGCAACTCAGAAAACATGGCCTAAATAAGGAACGAAATACAAAAATACAAGGAACTAAGAATACTGGGCCCACATGGCCCAGGACCATGACATTTTGTGTGTTAAAGAAGGTTGAGGGGAGAGGGAGGTGGTCAGCAGTGGTTTCATTGCATTGGATCAGCTTCAGAACTTTTCTAATTGGAGGTTTTAGTTGTGGTCGTTGCTGAGTTCAGGGTTTTTGGGGGGGCTTTATCCCCCTACTCGTCCTCCTCCTCTCTCTCCCCCACTCTCTGTACTCCACAGCTAAGCTCTTACAAATGTGTTGAGGATGCATTTTCACCGAAATGCTTTCCCACCCCCCCTTCCTCCTCTGTCCTTCTCCTCCTCCTGCTCCTCCCTATTCGCTTGCTTCTCTTTTTCTTCTCTTCTTTCTCCCTTGTCATTTGCACCCCCCCTCGTCTCCTCACACCCTGTCCTCTCTCCATACTCAGCATTTTTCTCGGCTGTGGGTGTGATGTCTCTGTGTAACGCTAATCAGCTCTGGAGACGTCAGCATTCTTTCAGTCCTCCTTCACCACCAGCGCCCCTCTCCTCTTCCTCCTCCTCTTCTTTTCTGTCTTCACCTTGCTATCTTTTTTCTCCCTCCTGACTTTCTCATCTTTTTTTTTTTTTTTGCCTTCCAACCATATTCTACTCATCTTCACCACTTCTCAGCTCTTCTGCCATCCCTGTCCTCACATCCCGTCCTCCGTGTTTGTGTGTGTTGTCTCTCTGCTGTAACCGTAAGCAGCTCTGCTCTTGAGTCGTCAGCGTTCTTTCAGTTGCTCCATAAAAATACAGCCTGCCACAGCAAAAAAAAAAAAAAAAAGCTCTGTTGTAGCAACAGTGGCTGTGGCATTGACCACACCGCAGCGATCACCTAACAAGCATGATGGGAAGGACACCTCTGGCCCTTTGTGTTTGTGTGTCCACCCAAGATGAATGGCGATGCCTTTGCTCAGCAGATGATCCTCAACCTGGGTGACTTACAGATGCCCCAAAAAGACACAGTTTGTTGCAGTTTTATCCTCTGGTCTTAGTCAGTTTTTTGAAATTTGTTGTTGTTGTCTAACCATGATGGATTAGGACATACAGGTTTTTGTTTTGTGTTGCTTCTGTAAAGGTGACACAAGGTAACGCAGACTCTGATTTACCTGTTTGCAGATAAATTATGCTTATGTATGCAGTCACCCTCAAAGAGCCAATTAATTAATGCTGAGCGCTGCACCCAAAATTTTTATCACTGTTTTTTTCTAGTGGTTTTGCAGTTTTACACACTTTTTTTTCCAGGTGTAAACAGAATGTTAAAACAAACAAACAAACAAACAAAAAACATTAAAAAAAGTAAAGTGATGAAGTTCTGGGGGTTTATACTGTGTCTTTTGACACTGCTTGTAATTCCTCAGTGTTTGGTTACGGTTTATAAATCTGATTACATTCGGTGGTGTTGTGATAGAGCAGAATGATTCAAGAATAGACCTGGCACCTTTTTGGAAATTAATTGGCATTTATAAAGTGGAAAACTGATTTATAAATGTCTATGAGCCACAAATTTATAGCCAACACAGGATCACCAGTTAACCTAACTGCTTTGAATTGTGGGAGGATGCCAGTACACTCCACACAGAAACACTCCAGCTGCCCTAAAGATTCAAACAAGGAACCTTCTTACTGTGACTTGATGGTGCTAACCACTGCACCACCATGCCAACCTTTTATGTTGCGTATATAAACATCTAAAGTGCCTTTTAAAGTGCTTTTAATTACGACGTTAAATGTGGTATCAAACCTCTGCAGTATGCGAGTACGACATTGTTTAAAACACTTGTGTACTCGCAGTCAACCATTTTGCATGTGTGTTTTATTGTGCCCCGCTGGCATAGCAGCAGGGTAGTGTGTGTGTGTGTGTGTGTGTGTGTGTGTTTGGCAGCATGCTTTTTGTTTCTATGTAGATGGAGGATGGGGGGGTTTGGGCACAAGGGAAATAAACCAGTGCCTGTCAGGGAAACAGCCCCCTTTATGCCCCCTCTGTTTGCATCAACCCAACCCCCAGCAGCTAACCTCAGTCTTCATGTCTTTGATTCATCTTTTGTGCGAGCGTGCACCTCAGCTGTGGGAGGCTGCATCCTAAAAAAACAGAAGAGTGCAGCGGCACATTCAGCTCTCAAGAAGAAGCTCTTTAATAAAAGATTGTGTTTAACTGACTGATCGTAACTCATTAAGAAGAACCTTAAGTGCTGAAGTCAAATGCTTTAAATGAAGCTGTGCCATTTCTCCATCGGATTAAGCCTCGCATGTTATTGCGCGTTTTTTGTTGTTGTTGTTTTTCACTCTTCACCACTTCCTTGAGTTTTAAACTGTTTTTTTGTTTTTTTTTTAACTTGCTGTGCATTTGACATGTTTTTTTGTGTGTGTGTGCATGCATAATTATTTGTATGTTTTTCTTTGATCTGCAGCTATTTATATCTGTAGGATTTGTGGCAGTGCATGCACAAACACTGAAGCCCCCTCACAAACAGACAGGCAGGCAGTGATGCGTTGTGAGGGAGGCTCACTAACACATTTGGTGTCTTTTGATAGAAAAAATGGAAAGAGTCGTGTTGCCCGGTATCATTTAAATGTCATCACACCTAAGAAAGGTGTGATAACGCCTTCGTAGAAATTAGTCCAGTGAGAAAAGTTTCCACCTGACCCCCTCAGAATAGCTTTATTATAATGAAATGATGCAAACCACCATACTGTGAAACTGTTACGTTTGAGTTACAGGCCCTCAGAGTGCATAGGGGTGGATCTAAAGCTGTTTTGTTTTCCAGCATATTTGAGCCCTCATAACTAAGAGTACATGAAATAACCACATAAGACAGGACTGAAAAACACATTTAAGCGTTGTTGAAAACTGCAACCAAATCCATTTTATAACCACTCCAAATGATTCTAGTCTAAATGAAAACATTTTTTTCTATAACTTTAAGCATCAATAGCAGGGGATATATCATAGACCCTGGATCTTTGATCTGTTTTCTGATAATTCACTGGAGAAAACTTCTTCAAAAAGTACATCTTAGGGTAAACTTTCAACTTATAACACCATATGATGGGATAGGTGGCTGGTCAAAATATGAAAGGTCTCCTTTGTTACAAGGCTAATCTTTTATCTTGGATTCTTTCTGAGTCATCCAGGGTACCAGTTCTTGTTTCTGTTATTCTACGTTGTCTTCTTCTTTCGGCTGCTCTCCTACATCATAGACCTAAAATTCCAACTTCTACAACAACGACTTCTGAGGTAAATGAAAGGCAGCATTCATCTGTGATATATCCCGTGACAATAATGCTCAACGTTAATAAAGAAACCTTTCTGGATTGTGACACTTTGAGGTTTGTTTGATTTTTTTTTTGTGTGTGTGTGTGTGTGTGTGTGTGTGTGCGTGTGTGTGTGTGTGTGTGTGTGATTTGGGGGCTTTAAGACTGATGTAAATTTTTACATCGTCCATTGCTTTGTAAGGTCCCCTTGTGAGGCTTTAATCTGAGAATTATTGCCATTGCTGTCTCTGTTTTTAAAATGGATATGATGACTTCGGGCTTGATTTGACTCTGAATCTGAGGGATGCTGCATGCTCATTGGCTAATGACTCGTGATTGACAACCATATCTTGTATTGTCCTCCCCTTAAAGGGAAGAAGGGAAGAACAAAAAGTCAAGAGAGGAGAGCAGAAATTTGTGTTGCAGGAGAGAAGGGAGGGAGTGAGATCCGGAATCTGCTGCGTCGTCATGACTGGTCTCATGATGATCGCTCAGCACCAGCTACAATAGCCGCCCTTTATGAACACACACAAACACACAGGTCACCAAACAAAGATTCTCATTGAGAGCTTGCGGAGATGCTCATCATGGAGCCGTGCGCTCTAAGGGCTGATCTCATCCTTTGCGTTTCCACGCTCGGTCTTTGTTGACTTCTGATTCACACATTTGTATCTCCATTCTTTTTTGTCTCGTTTCCACTTTGGTGCAAAGGCATCAATGATTTCATTTTTATCCCCAGTAGGTGTAGGTCTATATCTGTTTTCTGCTCATCTTTGGTACGGAGAATGTGTGTGTGCGTGCGTGTGTGTGTGTGTGCGTGTGTGTTTGTGTGGACGTTCTAACAGTTGGTTTTCCCCTGGAGTCCTTCCCACAGTTTTTACCACTTCCTCTTCACTCACACTCATTTCATTCCTATTGGCAGAAAGCCAGCCAATAAGAGCGCAACAACACAAAGGTAGTGGGCAATGTCAGTGTAACCACAAGGAAACAGGAAGTCAGGAAAATTCTAAGAAAAGTTTCTGTCACTTTCACTCATACAATCTCACCCCGATACAACAGTGGAACATGCTCCCACAACATAGTAGATATAGATTTACCATGTCTCCACTCCTCTTGGTAGGTATTGGTTTGCAATTTTTTTTTAATTGACTGTTAGAAGAGAGGGTGTCCTTAAACACAGTTTATTTTAATGTTTTTTTTCTGTGATGTTTCTCTGCTTATGTTTTGTGCTCTCCTGCATCTCCACAGGTTCATTCAGAAGAGCAAGGCTCTTGTGGCATGACGACGACTAACAAAGGAAATAAAGCCTTGAAGGTAAGCAGGTGCATGTTTCAATTTTATTTTAGTTATACAGGGTAAGCTGTTGGGTAAGTTAAAAACCCTACAATATTCTAGAGAAATGAAACAATCAGATGGTCCACTAACAGCAGGAACTTTGGGAAGAGAAAACTTTTAACGGGAGACCTCTAGCAGAACCAGGCCCAGAAAGGAGTAGACATCTGCCCTTAAAGGTCGGAGAATGAGCGGAAAGAGAAGAGAAAAAAGAAAAGGACACAGAGCCCATAACAACATACGGGAAAAACACAAAGTAGTAGATTAAAGATAATGATATGCAGCAGTGGCATATAAATGCATGGCAGTGGGAAGAAGTGCTCAGGTCACGGGAAGTCCCCAGCAGCCTGAACCTATGACGGCATAACTAAGGATGCTGATACACCAGTAAATACTCATTTCATATTTATTCACAATGCCATTTATATTGTAAGGGAAAAACCCCAAGATATTAGAGAGACAATCCCATATGAGGTGGTGATGGCAGAGAGGAAGAACGACTTTTAACAGGAAGTTGACTGTGGCAGAACAAAGCTCAAGGAGGGGCCGTTATCTGCTGAGATTGGGTGAGGGGAAGCAGAGAAAAAAGGAAAGCATCAAAATCAATACCCCTATGCCTAATGGACAATTTTGTCTTCTTATGCGTCTCCTTTAGTGATTACCTACCCCAAACTCAGTACAGTTTGAGGTCAAAGATCAAATGAGAAAAGAAAACTTTCTCAGAGGACCGCAGAATTTAAAAAATGCCCATCTGAAGCCAAAATGATGCTAGAAGGAAGGCACACCTCTGGGCTTTTTGAAATGCCTCTGGGCAGTCATTTTAAAGGATTATGTAAATGAACTTGAATTTAAATAAGCAGATGGGAAGGTGAGGAGGGAAAAGAAGAGACAAAAAGAGAGCGCAGAGATATCACAGACAAGGAGAACAAAACACAAACTACAGAGTAGAGAAGAAAAACATCATTCACATGTTGTAGCGGGATAAACACACGAGGCATGAAAAACATGCTCAATGCTGGGAAGTCCCCCCAGCAGCCTGACTCTCACGGCATAACTAAGGGATGGTTCAGGATCACCTGATCCAGTCCTGGGATCTGGGAGCTGGTTACATGGGAGAGGGACCTCCTATACTACTTCTAAAAACTCTTCTTTGAATTTATCCAAAATAAAATGACTAAAACCATTAAACACAACCTGTGACAAAATAATTAAACATCTAAATGTAATTGAATAAGGAGCTTGAAAAGAAACACACACGTGTGGTATTCATATCTGGTGGGGACATCGAATTGACATAATGCTTTCCCTAGCCTCTCACCCTAACCCTAACCATCAAAAATGAGTCCCTAACCCTTACTAATCCTTACTAGCTCTCACTAAAAAACATTTTGAGTCTCAAAAATGCCTTCAAACTTATGGGGACCAGGATTCTGAACTTCTCATTTTTGGTCCCCACAAAGATAGGAATACATAGTCTCTCTCACACACACACACGAAGTTCTCTGCTGCTTGTCCAGGACGTGGTGCAGAGGGTGATCTGGGTCCATTTATGTCTGTTGCCATTCACCACAGTCATCTGCTGACCTTTGCATCAGCTGATGGAGGAATCCAAACTGTGATGATTAAATCAAAGTTTAACCCTGAATTCATGCAGTAATGAAGGGGTTTTTGTTTTTTTGTTTATTAAATCTTTCCAGTGCTACATGTACTCATTTGTGTTTTTGTACTAGAAATATTTTCCCGTTTTAAAGCATGACAAAGTCTACATTTGCAGGCTTGAGGGTTTGGTGGTGGAGGGAATGACTTCGCCTCTTAACTGAGGCCTGAGTCATCATATGTGGTAACCCTAACCCAGTAGTTTGGAGAAAGCAAAACAGTGCATGGTAGGATGATTATTTTCTTTGTTCCCTGATTGTCAACACTTAGGATAACAATTTAATAAAAAACTCCAAGGGCCAGAGTTTGTTGGGGTTAAGCTTGGGTTCTTCAGGATTTAGAAATCGGTAAACCACAAACCACTGTTTGAAATGTGGATGGTTAAATCATGTCACAGATTTAACACGTGAATTATTTTCAATATGTTGTTAACCAAGCCACCTTTAATGGTAATTAAGTTTAGAGAAAGGTCATGGTTTGGCTTAAAGCACAACAGCTGCCACTTCTTCTAAATCTCGGTTTTCTGGGTTGGCAGGGTGACACGTGGCCACTGGAGAGTCTGATACAGGTCTGAATGTTCAGGCCACATAAACATTTCCTGGCAGTAACAGATAATATGAGGTCTTAAAGGTGTCAGGCGGGGCTTTTTACAGTCAACTCATTGCTGCTTTCTCTCTCTCACTTCTCTCTTTTTCCTGTGTCCTGCAGGTGAAGCGTGAGCCGGGCGAGAATGGCACCAGCCTCACAGACGAGGAGCTGGTGACCATGTCGGTGCGGGAGCTGAACCAGCACCTCCGAGGGCTCACCAAAGAAGAGATCCTGCAACTGAAACAGCGGCGGCGCACCCTGAAGAATCGTGGCTACGCCGCCAGCTGCCGGGTGAAGCGTGTCACCCAGAAGGAGGAGTTGGAGAAGCAGAAGGCTCAGCTGCAGCAGGAGGTGGACAAACTGGCCAATGAGAATGCTTCGATGCGCGTTGAGCTGGACGCTCTGAGGTCTAAGTACGAGGCGTTACAGACCTTCGCCAGGACTGTGGCACGAAGCCCCACTGTCGGGGTCGGGGTCAGGGCTGGAGGGGGAGGGGGAGGGGTGGCGTCATCGGTCATCGGTCCGCTCATCCCAGGGAAGGTGGCGACGGCGACGAGCGTGATTACAATAGTGAAGTCAAAAACAGACGCACGGTCTTGAGGGAAGGGAAGGGAGATGAAGGTGCATCAGGATGGAGCTTAGCTGCATCTGAGTCAATCTTCCCCTCTGCCGGACTCCTCCTCCATCTGCACTGACAGACAAACAGCCGGGCGGCCTCGCTTGCATCGTCACGGCACGCTCCTGTCACGTTATCACTTCTGATCAGTGCAGATGAAGGAAAGGATGGAAGCGGAGGAGAACTCTTGTACCAATGCAGGACAAATACACAGGGTTCCTATGGGCACTGAAGACCCGGAAATCCCAAATAATATGAAAACTGTCTTATTCCTGATCAAGAAAATAATCTGACATTTGTAAATACTCAAAATGAGAAAATTCCAACAGTTTTTATTTGGTTTTCGGTGCTCAGTGCTGGTGAATCTCTTTTTAAGTACATAATAACCATGTCACGAATTTGCACACAGATTTGAAGAGGTGCCTGATCGAAATAAAATGTATAAAATTGAAATTTGGTACATCATCAAACAATCCTAAACACACATGAGAATCAGAGCATTTATTCTTGATTAGTTCTATGGAAATCATTGAATTTAATGTGACCTGCTGATTTGAGTGGCTGCAGAGAGGCCCCATCTTGTTCCACCTAGCCAAGAACTTTTTTCAGAAAAGTACTATAGAAGATATATATATTATACAATGGTGGTAACTGTATTTCTACTGTTTTGTACTGTGTTGTCATTCACATGAGGTCCAAGGTGTATTCTCTGTGTGTGAATTGTTATATATCAGGAATTCTGTGAAATTCTGTGGCGCGTGTTCGTTTTGGTATTGCTATATTTGGGTAGCTGTATTTTTACTTTGTTTTTCTTATGGTCTTTTTACTTTCAAGTCACACTCTCGCGTTCTCTTACCTACTCTTTTCTCTGTCCTTCGATTTTTCAACTCCAACTGGCTTCCATTATTACATGCAGTACTTCCTGAATTTTATGAAAGGAGGAGGGGAAAAGGAGGCAATTAATATTTACCAAAACATATTATAGGAAAAGGAGATGACGTTATTTAATTCGCTGACCTTATTTTAGTGTGGGAATTTTCAGGGAAATGGTCATATGAAGATAAAAGCCTCTTTGAGTTTTGCTTCAAAGTTGATTATTCAAGACATTTGGAAGGGCAAGTGCCTTTTCCTCCTAGTGATATGCATAGAGAAGAAGTCAAAAGGATAACTGATGAACAAATAATATGATAACTTGTGGAAGGATGGTGGAGATTCAGTGTAGATGTGTTGCGTATGCTTGTGCTTTATAGCATAAACTGACCAATCAGGAGTCAGCTAGTGACAGCATTGAACTCTTCCCGTACACTGTTATTTAAGCTGTGTAATAGCACGTAAGGACGATGATGATTATTAACAGTTATGTACCTTGGCAAGTCATTTGTTTAAAGTGGACCTATTCTGCTCGTTTGCATCTCTATATTTTTATTCTTGGACTCTAGAGAAGCTTTGCATAAGTCTCAGTGCAAAATGATCCCTATTTATTCAACACTAGTCCTTGATGCAGCCCTTCAGGTCATTTCTGTGTCTGACATGAGCTGCTTTAGCTCTTCACCCTTTTAAGGCAACCTTCTGGTAAGCAGAAGGATTGACAATGAGTTGAGAACATTCAAAACATGGTTTCATAGAGTGGCTTTGCATGATTCAGAGTTGAAATAATGCTTGTTTATCTGATACTGGTCCTTTTATGCAGCCCTTCAGTTCAGTTATAGCTCCATTCCCTTTTCATTTAGGCTGTATTCTGATTGGCTGCTAATCCTAAATAGAAGATCTTTGTCTGTACTCACAGTCCAAACTATGTACCTGAAATTACCAGGGGAATCTGCTCTCACTGACATCATACTGGGCCAGAAGTAGAAAAACAGTCTAAAGCTGAGCCTTCTCGTCTGTGCGTTTCACTCACAGGTTGTTTTTTTTTTTTCTATTTGTTATTTGTCCATGATAATGTATACATATGTAGAAAGAAAGGAAAAGCACAATAGGTCCTCTTTAAGTGAAAAGAAAAAGGGAGATTAGCAACAAAAAAAAAAAAGAGCCTGAATTTTATTCTTGCTTTTTTTTTTCTTTTCTTTTTTTTTGGTCTTGTTTTGGGTTTTTTTTGCATAAAATACATTTGTCTGTTATAAACAAAGTCTGCTGTAGGTTACAACACCTGCAGGAAAACCTTTGCCTCATATCAGAGCAATTTGGGTTGCACTTTTCTTTTCTTGTTTTTACCCGCAAAACTTACAACTGCAAACTGCAACTGTGATTTCTGACAGTGCAGTCAGCGGGCATGGGTGACAAACATTTCTCTGAATTTCACATATTTCACGCGGGCTTTACCATAAAAAGTAGTCTTACGTGGTGTTCTATACTTAAAGAATCTTTGTCTATGTATGGTGGAGTCTGGATTTTTATAAAGACAATTATCTTTGCATCGTTTGTAATGACATGTATAAAAAAACAAAACAAAAAAAAGGTATAACAAAATCTGTTTGATATACAGTATCTCTCTATTTTGCAATTGTACCAAAAGTGGCTTAACTACTGAATAGCTTTGTTTTTTCTCTAGCTACTAGGCACGTGTGTGTAGCCGTGAACTAGTGTGTGGTGTGCTGTGTAGGTATGTGACGAGGTAATATAACGTTCCCTATTTCATGGATATGACTTTGATACGTGTTTGATTTCAGGCTGAAGCGGGTGATGACACAGTGAGTAACTGCACTCTTTCTCAAATCGTAGTCTTTGTCCTCCCCGGCCCTCATCGTTCAGCTCCAGCCCTGCAGACGTGTTAGATCATTTGCTAAACTGCACTTTGGCAGAGTTCACGTTTGTGACGTATTTCTGAGCAGGCCTCCATGTCTTTATTTTTGGTCTGTGCAGCCTGTTGCAGATAAAGTGACCAACGAGATGAGGAAGTTTTATGGTTAACCTCACACACTGCGTTGTGTTGTGTATTCAGGTCATCAGGCAAAGTAGCAAATATGTGAAACTCTGCTGAAGGCCTTTGTGGCTACATCACACCCACTCCTTCAATAACTTATTTTTATAGTGTGTGATTAAAAAAAATGTTGTTTTTGTTTTTTTGCTTCTGTATTTTACACGGTTATGTGTATTTAACATCGTTCCAGTTGTATTTGTTTTTTGTTTGTTTTTTTTAACTGTTCTTGAAGTGTCAGGGAAGTGAAATAACAATTGTTATATGGTGTTTTATGAAGTGAAAAAAAAACTATTCTGCTATTTAATGGTTTGTCTGTCAAAGAGTGAGGTTTACCTTTGAGTACAATTGCCTCAAATATTTTTTAACCTGATTTTAAAGCTGAAAGAGAAGCAATTTACACAGATGAAAACATACATGCAGCCTTTTACCTGAACCGCTACTTCTCCACTGTGAAGAAAAATGGGTTAGCTCGCCTACTGCTGTGCAGTTACTATGATAAGTAAGGAGTGTCTTCATCTGTACAGAAATAGAAGTCAAACTGGTGAACAGTGAAAAAGGCGCAGGAGGATAAATGGGTTTGTGATTGAAAATATTTTTTCTCCGTAGTCTTTGAACGGATAAACGTTCACACGTTCAGTCAGGCGTGAAACCAGAGAGCTTCAGATGTCAAATGAAAATCACTTATCACACCTAATGGTATTGAGCAACAAGCAAATTTCAGTATCTCATACAGTGTATTAACGTGTTTTCTCCATATTAAAGAAAACGCCCTGTTTTGTACGTCCTGAATGCCGTTATCTGAGTTTTAAAAATGTATTCTGTCCCTCTCCATCAGTCTGCTGCTTCCTGCCTGTCTCACTGATGTTTTTCACTGGCCAGCTGTGCGTGCATGCGTGTGTGTGTTTCTGTCTAGCTATCTTTGTGAGGACCGAAATCTGCATTCTACTATACTTGTGAGAACCAACAGTCACTTGTGAGGACACACACCAAATTTGAAGGCCTTTTTGAGGCTCAAAATGTGGTTTTAGTGTCAGGGTTACAACTAGGTTATGGTTAGGTGTAGAGAAAGTTTGGGGCTGCTGGATCATCCAGACTCTCCTTTAAAGTTCCTGTTAAGCTTTTCTGCTCCTCTTCTCCTTCCTCCGACGGTCATCTTTGGCGTTGTACTGTAGTCGAGCCCTTCTGACTAATTGATCCATGTATTAAGCTATTGTGGAGATATTCAGCTTTTGAGCTAAGAGAAAGAGTGGTATCTATTAAAATATCAGCTAAAAACATGATATTAAAATCAAAAAGGTAGACAGGTCCCACTAACCCTTCAACATTATGCACTCCACACTGTATATAAATGCCACTTGTTTTGCACATATTCAACTCTGTATATTTTATATATTTTATTATTATTATTATTATTATTTTATTTTATTTTTTTACTATTTAATTTGTAAAAATGTGTATACACACACACACACACACACACACACACACACACACACACACACACACACACACACACACACACACACACACGTAGGAAAATATTTAGTATACACATCCAGAAATGCATACACTATTATATATTGTACATATATTTATTAGTTTCAGGTTGGCCATTCTTGTATTTTGCTCGTTTGTGTTGTTGTGTTTGCACATCTCTGTTGCTTGTGGGGCTCGCACACAAGAATTTCACTCGCATGTGCTGTGCCAGTGTGCCTGCACATGTGATGTGACAATAAAAAGTGATTTGATTTGATTTGGAGTGGATTTAGCCTCCACAGAACACTGAGTCTTTTAGTTTTTGTGCTTTATTTTGTGCTGTTAAATCAATTGTGAGGTCATTCACTTTTTAGTATTTATCAATATCCACACAATTTTCTGTTAGTTTTATAAGTAACACTTTATTTACACACTCTATAATATACATGCAGTCTCAGTGGAAGGGGAACCTGTCTAAACTATCCGATATCAATATAATATTTTTTTATATAATTATTTTAATATTTTGACTAAAAAAATAATTATAAACCTTATTTCTTACACTAATAGAACCTTGTTGTTTTTTTTTGTTTGGTTTTTTTGTTTGGTTTTTTTAGGGTTAGGCATTTATTTTTAATGGTTAGGGTAAGGGGCTAAGGAGACCATTATGTCAATGAAGGTCCTCACTAAGATAGCTGAATGGGCTTGTGTGTGTGTTTGTGTGAGACATCATATAAAACAAGAGGAAACTCAACTTGTGTTGAGACTGTAAGTTATGTCAAATTGTACAATTACGTGTGCTGCTTCTCTGTGTTTTTATGCTCCTCTGGTTTCTAAAAAGAAAAACGAAAAAAAGAGAGAAGCATTCTGTGTAAACATTAATGTGTCAACATGTGGCTGCTGTTAAATAGACACATCTAATTATGCAAACTGGCAAAATCCAAACTCCTGCCTCACAGGAGCACTGACGCTATCGTAGTCGTTTGTCAAGTTGTCTGTTTTCCTGACTGTACAGTGTGATGTGACGAGGTTAAAGAGCTAATGTGCGGTGTTTAGCTTCTTCTTCTTCTTCTTCTTCTTCTTTTTTTTAAATATACCTGATAAAGTAAAATGTCAGCTTGCCTCTGTTTAAATCTGGCATATGTGGTGTGGCTTACCCACTTTCACTTAGCAGTTAACTGTGAAAACACAAAGTCTTCAAATTTATTTATTTAGGATTTTTTTTTTTTTTTTTTTTTTTTTTTTACAGGGATGCACCATTTTTATTGGCAGATATTGGCTTCAACTCCCATCAGTTTATTCAGCAAATAAGACGGCATTCAAAAACTGCAGCAACTGATGTTTGTTTGTTGTGCTCCATCAGTTTGGTGTCCATTTCTAGCTCAGAATGGGTCTCTCACATCCAGTCAGGTGCATGTGTCTGGACGACACTTAGAATACAATATTTTGTTTTCTGAAACTAATGATGGCTTCCTTCGCTTAGATTGACACGTCTGTTGACCCTCATATTTAGATTTCAAGAGAACAGCAACCAAATGCAAATGCAACAAAACCACTTCAGACCTCAATGAGGCTTCATTACGAAAGAACTGGCCTCACCTGGCCATAAAACTGTTCCTCGGTCGATAACAGTATTGGCCTGTTATTTTTGGCCATTTGATAAACAAAAGTATACTGTGTGTTTTAGTAACTCAAACCCCCACTTTAGATGAGTAACGGACTTGTAAGCAGTTTATCTCTTATGTCATATGAAAAAGGTTGAAGTCTTTTACATCTGATATTCAGATATTTGTATTTGTAGAGAATCCACGTCAACATTTGTTTTAAATTTTGTGTTGTTAATAAAAATATAAAGGACAGTAACTACAATGAGAGACAAACAAAAAAGAGAGTGAGAGGACTACCGAGTGTAGTAGCGATGCAGTAATACAGTCACTACAAAAAAAACAAAGCAAGATTTAATTAAATTCCACAAAGAACATCCAACTCCTCTCAGGCTTGTAGAACTGCAGCGACTTGTTCCTTTGATAAGTCCATAAAGTCCTCAAACCGCTTCACCTTACCGCAACAGGTTGTTGTTTCGAGTTTGTTAAAATGATTTCATTTGACTGTGCAATTATTTCAGAAGCAAAATGTGTTTCAGAAACCTAATCTTAACCCTAGCTGAGTCACCAGTGAGGTTAAACATTGTTATCTGCTTAAAATTTCACAATTGGTGCATTCTTGTGTTTTTATTTATTTAATTTTTTTAATCCGTTTCTAACCGAGAATGATGCAGCCGTCATGCAAGGCCTCCTGCTGACCTGTAGAGTTCTTATTTTTGTCTTTCACATTTAAACTTCTTGTGGCATTTCCAGTGAGAAACCATGTGCCACATCTCTAAACAAACAAAAGGTTAAACATTACACAAGTTTAATCCAGACTATCACTCAGCAGACACGGTCAGCTGACACCTCAGACCTCCTGTGATTGTCAAGACATGCTGACCTTATTTTCTGCCACCCCTGCAGGGGTCGAACCCTCGTCATAATGAAGCTTTTCATCACAAACCCTAAAACAACCACTCAGACTACATCTATAAATATTTTACAGAGACAGAAAAGGAGTGGTGGAGATGCGTCTGATAAAGCTCTTAACCATTTACCACTCTACTTATTCTCTCCTGCTTTAGTTAACTCAGCAGCCTACCAAGCCCTTCTTCAAAACCCACACTTCTTCCAGAAGATGCAAATCATTAACTCCTTATCTTGCTGCTTGGCCAATCGGTATGCAGGCATCCAGTGATTTTCCTGTGTAGTGAGTCACGCCACTGGACTCTAAAAGCCCTTTCACCCACCGCTGATCCTGATCGATAGGAGTAAATGAACCAAGGATTCCTTTGATCATTTTGTTTGGTGTTTGCATCAATAGTGATGTTTGTTTTTTGCATCCCAGGTTCATACCCAGCCTGCATCAAATGTACAAATAAAAAAAAATCGTACAGAGTTCAGGTATCAGCACATTTAAATTAGTATTTATTTATTTTTTATTGTAGCAGTGTCCCCGTCAAATTTGACTCTTGATGCGAGCATTCAGCCAGGTTCACCATGGGATTTTTTTTTTTTTTTTTTTGTGTGTGTTTCTAAATCCAACACATGGAAACGCAGTATAAATAATGGTCCGTTTAAAGCCTTTGAAAAGTAGTGAGTTTGTGTGAATATGGTGTAACCTAATCAGAAAAGCCCTTGTAATAGGAAATTCTGTGTTTTGTAATATTTCTGTAAGGGATGTAATAAATTATTCGATGGCAGTACTTTCTATGGGAAACTACTTAAAATGTGACAGTCTTTGTTAGTATTTATCTTCCAATTTAAATTATTGTCTTTTTTTTCTCTGTCGCTCCTTTTTTTTTTTTTTTTTTGGCAATTTGTAGATAGTGACGATGACAAGGTATGGGTAATCACGAAATTAACTGTTTCATCATCGGTCCGATGCATTGTTTAATTTATTGATGTATATAGTGTACGTTTGTTGATAAACAGCTTACTTTATTTTGTATATGACCAATAAACATGTTTTAAAATGGAACTGTCTACGTGTTAGTCATTCATGAATCTTTAGTATTATTAGCATTTTTAAGCAAATATAGTGCATTTATTATATAAAAACAATGCGTACAATGTCATCAATTATGTTGAATATTGTTGCATTATTCTGTTGCAATAACTGCATTGATTAGTGAAGACAGTTATGTACAGGGTTTAATGAGATCAAGCAAGCTTCCTAGGCAAAGCCTTTTGTAGTACTGAAAAAATACAGTATAATCAATTAAATTAAAGTTTATACAAAAAATAGTCCATATATGGAAATGCATAAATATATAAAAGCATTTATGACATGTGTAACTATTTGCTGTACAGCAAATGAAGCAAAAAAAGGAAGCAAAAAGTTTCATTTTTCACACTGTCTGTCTGTGTAAATGGGTCATGGTCGGGAATGGAATAATGAAGGAACAGCCCACACCTGGTCATGAAACTGCGCAACATTCAACTGTCCCATTACTTTTGAGCCTCTGTAAATGGATCACTGTACAAAAAATGTAAACTTTAGTATCTAAAATAGAGAACCTGTTAACCTTCATACACCCAAGCTGTGTACTTGATTACTTTAAGATTATTTTACACTAGAACCATAACAAATATTTATTCTTTACTTGTTCTTAAACCATTGAGCACCACTGATATACAGGAAAACTATTACACACACAAAATAACACTCAGTTAGTTTAACAGAACACACAGCTTTAATTATAGTCCATCCTTACACACTTGTTAATGCGATACTGCTGCTGCAGGTGTTTTGCTTTCAGTCTGCTGCTCTGCTGCCAGTAAACCAGTACCTGTGTCTGTTTGGTCACATGCTGCTGACACTGCTTTCCCCCCCCCAGGTGAACACCTGGATTGATATGGGTGAATTGCGGGGTTGATAACCACCTTCATGTTACAACTTAGCCTTATAGGTGCTGTTGGCTTAAGTAAAGCCAGATAAGGAAAACATAAACTTGCTTTTTGGGACAGGGCCCTGGAAGAACAACAACAAGTAAATTTAGATTTTTAAATTCTTTGGATTCTAATTTTAATCGTAAAAATATTTAACCAGTAAATAAATAAATAAATGCGAGCGTTGTATTCCCTTAATTCTCTTCCGTCTGACACCAAAGTATCTCCATACTTTTCTGCATGTTTTTCTTTGGTCAGTCAGGCCTGTAGGGGGCAGTATCACGTTAGTCTGAGTTCAGTGAAAAGTAATTTCTTCTCATTATTTTTTAAGTATTAAATCCACTTCTTATACTTTGTCCGACGTAACGTTGTAGCGGTTTTCTTCCTTTCCCGTGAAATGCTTTTGTGTTGTAAAGGGGGTGTTTGTTGAACCCTGGTGTGAATCCACTCCGGGTTTTCGGCGCTCTGTAACCGTCACTGTCGTTCTTTACCCGGTTGTTGCCCCGGAGGAGAGGCGGTAAAAATGTAAACATTGATTCCCCCCAGTGGACCTGACCAGACTGTCTTTTGTGTTGCTTATAAGAGGACCAACAGTATAGCTGTAGCGTCTACCTTTGCTGAGTTTAACCCAGTGTCTTCTTTTTTTTTTTTTTAAGTTTATGCGTCTACTTTTAAACGGTAACAAAAAGCAGCCAAAGCTAGCGTTATGTTAGCTAAGCTAGCTAGCAAACTAGCGTTAGCAAACAATAACTTGGTAGTAATTTTTTAGCCGTTAAACTGCCCAAAGTTACTCTCTACTGTGTTCCGATGAAGAGTAATGGAGGAATACGAAGAGTTTGTGCAGCATCTTCTTCCTCAGCTCAGGAGAAGAGAAGAGAAAGAGGAGGAAAACCACAGACCCTCATCTGCATCCTCTGTCATCCGCTTCTATGGACGATCCATCCTCCCTCCTCTGGTGCTGGATAAGTTTACGGCTGTCATCATGGTTGATCATTTTAGCAAAAGGCTGAACTTATTTTTTTTATAGATAGATGCACTCTTAGTTTGAAGGAAAATGACGCATATTAATTCAGTCACTGAGACATGCTGCCTATCTCCCTTTAATGTAAATTATAGGCATCCATTAATAATAATGATAAAACAGAAGCAGACTTGTTTGAAATGAAACAGTATTAATTCCAGATAACTCATGTCTGTTTTGTGATGACACAGCTCTCAGAGAAACAGAGAGAGGAGATGCGTCGACTCAGAGACGAAGCTGCTGCCCACACAGTTCAGTTCAGAGATGATCCCCGGATGGCCTACATCCAGACGATTCTGCACAGCGTTCAGGTAATTTAAGCTTTGTTTTGTTTGTAACCTATGCTGTTGGCTCCTTGTGTGAGAGCAGCTTCAGTTGAGAATGACAGAGTCCGGGCACAAAATACGGAAGGAATATTGTAATCTTTAATTTTCTTTTATAGGGAGAGAGACGTCTAATGTATAATAGTACATCACCATCACAGTTTGCGCATATGATTTGTGGACTCAAATGCAACAATACAGTTTAATATGACAGAAGTAAATCTATAGCGCTTTCAGGTGCTGTATGGCCAGCTGTGCCATTTAACGTGAGTAATTACATGAAATAATTAAAAAACAAATTCTGCTTGAATCTGGACTATCCACCTCCCAAGAGGGTGGTCACTTTATATAAATTTGTCCAATACAGATGGACTCAAATATTGCAATTAATCAAGTATTCTTTGGCTGATAGCCTGCGCCGATACAAATAAGGTTATGCATTTACCCAATGGACCATTGATGCAGTAAAACAGTTGCTTCAGCCATCATGAAATGTCACTATACTGGCTCACAGGGTGGGCAATTAATTGGAATTAATGTAAGTTTTGGCTTTGGCTCTTGGCAGTTGTGCAAAAACTATCATTTTTATATTCAAACACAAGACAAATCTCTTATTTGTTTTGTGTTTTAAATCAGTTGCACACCTTTCATTTAAATCTTTTTAAGCCCCTCCTTAAAAACCCAAATCACTCAAAGTTCAGCTTGAGTCAAGAACACAGAAAACATTTGAGAACCTTTTGGTAGCAAGGTCTGTCTGCTGCATTGCCCGTCTGTCACTGAGGGACTCCTACCTGGTTTGCTTTTAGTAGTGCATGACCGAGTTGAATATTAGGCTTTGCCTGTCCATCTCTCTTCCTGTTGATACTTTGCTGGTCTTCCAAGGAAGTCTGCTGCCACCTGGGCCGTTTTTAAGCTTCCATCTGCCAGTATGGACATTTTGCAGTGGAAGCTGTGGTATATATGTACATGGCCCTTGGCAGATGGACTTTATGGTCCAAAACACCCACTACTCTGGGCCTAGCTCTACCAGACAACACACTGTACTCCACGTTGTACACCCCGCTTTTTAATAATTTATTTATTTGTTTGTATGTTGAAATTATTTTTAAAGTTCCAGGGTAATCCCCTGTAAAAAGATGTATTGAAAGTTCATTATATGCATAAGTGTTGAAAATTAAAATTACCAACTAAAATAGCTGTAATTATGTTTTTTGGCATAATCAGCGTTTGGCATTGTTGTATTGAACAGGGAAAAGCACATTTTTTAAAATCTCATTGCATTATTTTTGTTTCTGCTCATGTTTTTCCAGCTGAGGAAGACACCAACACTCGAGGAGTTGCTTCAAGAGTCAGAAATTATCACACAATCTTCATATTTCCGTAAAACCACTGGTGGACTGGTGTGTCCGGATGATTTTTTTGCGGGAAGCAGTGATAATGTTTCGCTCCCAGCTGCAGCGAAAGGAAAAGTTGGTGTTTGTCTTCCTCCACTGACATCGACGACATGTAGTGCCTTTTTCGCCTCTAACGTGACACCTCAGGAAAATTACCAGGAAGGATGCCTTACTGACCAAGTTAACAGCCAACAAGGATCACAGCCAAATTTTTTACATAGTGCAAGCTGCCAGTCGCTCTCCTCAGGTTATGTCACCAACGAGAATGTAGAAAACTGTACTGCTATCCCTGAAAGGATTAATGCAGAAAACGAGAGCAATGTCTCCGACTACTCAGAAGGATTTTATAACACAGTGGGCTTTTTTCTTCACAACACCTCAAATACAATCGCCAAGATGCCAGATATTATCAGCCACCCTCCCATAGATGGAGAGGAATTAGAGAGGAGTGGGCGGGAGTCATCTTTTTGTGATAACTTAACAGAGTTGAGAGAAATTTGTTGCACGTCATTTGAGGAGGATTCACTCTTGTGTAATCCTTTACCAACAGAAAAATCTAAAAATGGTCAACTGGACAGTGTGATGCGTGATGATAACGATCCCTTTAGTTCAGTGCATGACCCTGACAAAGATGCACATTTAGACAAAAATGAGGACTCAGTTGCTTTTTTGGAAAAAAGCAGCTTTTCAGATAATCCAACACACACACAAAGCACTCGTCACCGTCTTACAACAGAACTGTGTGTTCAGCGTAGTCCCAGAGAGACTGAACTAGAGGACAACCAGGTAGATGAAGCAGACTCAAAGCTGTCTGAGGAGCCTTATCGTCTGAGCCTCCAGGCCTTGCTGAAGAAATCTCAGGAGTATCGACGGCGCCAGCGGATGCTTAGGAACCAAGCCAAAAACACTAAAATCCAAGAGAGAACCCAAGAACAGCCAAGAGCAGAGGAGCAGAGCAGCTCTGATAAGGAGAATGATGAGATCCCTTACAAGGACACTGTGACTGCAGAGGGGAAGAAGACTAAAGACAAGAGAAGTACTTTTATCTCGTCAGTGGAAACTTCGTTAAAGAAATCCTATGAGAATGAGCGGATGATTGAAAGTGAACTCTCTGGGAAAAATATGACACATTTAACAGGAGATGGAGATAATAAGGAAATGACTAGTGTTGATGAAGAAACAATCATCATAAGTAATAGGCTGAACAGTTCACAGGAGGTCTTAATAAAGCCAAAACAATTCAGTGCCTTCATCCAGCAACAGCCATTAGAAACTTCCCTTGTTAAAGATCCTCCAGCTTTTTTTAAAGGAGCAGGGAAATATCGCACAGTCCCAGCCCCTAGCTTCTGCAGGAGCCCTGTTCACTACAAAAGAAAAAGTGGACAAAAGGTTGATGTGGAGGAGACCTCAAAGGGGAAACTTGAGGTTGGTACTGGTTTGAAAGACCATCACAATTCTGAAGAAGTTAATCCAGGTCATCAAAACAGTCCTATAGTGGGTCCTCCCGGAGTGAATCTCACAGTTGAAGGGGAAGTAACAAGCATTTTAACTGAGAGTTCACAGCACATGGATCAGTTGGAGTCAGACCTGTCCAGTCTTAAGGTTCTGATCACAGATCTTGAGTCAACGGTGAAAGAAAACTTGAAAGAAGACAGTCACAGCCAAGCTGAGAGCAGCCTGCAAAGTGAGTTAAGTTTTAAGGGTATGACAAATGAGCAAATAAAAAGTGATTATTGGGAGGACAAGCAGAGAGCTCATGGTGATAATAGCAGTGATGCAGAGTACAAGAAGTGGTCGAGCAGACAGTTATATAACAATTACAGAAACATGCATGGAGACTTAGTTCCGGAAGCGACTGTCAGTGACACAGATGATGTTCCCCTCACAGTTAAGGAGAACGGGGATGAGCTCTGTGATTTTAGCGAGCGCAAATTGATCAAAACCTTATCTGCAGAGAGAGAAAGTTGGAAAAAAGTGAGCAGAGAAGCACTAACCGGGAGTTCTGCACAGCCTGGAGATTGCGGAAAGCAGCAGCCCCCTGGTAAATGCATCCTTTCTGTGGCTCAGCAGATGCGCATTCCCGATGTTTTCCGAAATGTTCCATCTGATCCTCCTTTTCGGAGTTACATCTCAGTGCCTTCAGATAACACTAAACACCTTGTTGAAAGAAGGAAAGAATTGGCCCTAGAAGGTCACAACTCCACCCACTCACCATCTCTAAATCAGTCATATGATGTGGACACACCGTCTGGCCTGTGGTTCACTGAAAGATCAGGGTCACAAGGTCATCCTGAGCAAGAAAAGCATCTGACCCCACAGAGTGGCAGTGACGGTCAGGGAGGGGTGTCCAAGGTCAAACGGAGACTGCTAATGCACACGATGGAGGAGACACTGGAAGGGAGTGCCAATACCAGTGGGGGAGTGGACTCTGTCAGACCCAACTCCAGCACACCCAGAGGTAAGACGAGAAGAGGAAGTGTTGTTTAAATAACCATGTTAGTTATTAGATATTTATTCTCAGTGACATCATACAGAGCCAAGAGTAGAACAAACTGCCTGAAACACAGTGTTTAGAACAGTTTGAGGCCTGACAGTTTATACATGCACCAAAAATAGCCGACGTCTTTGTGTTGTTTTGTCTTGAGTTGGAGACTCTTGATGTTTAATACAGGAGGGGATAGTGCATCACGTGGAAATGATGAGGTGTTGTGTAAAAAAAACTCTTTGATCGAGTGGTGACACCTTTCTTTCCATCGTGCCTCGGGTGCCTCAACACTATAAATGGTTAGGTGTGCTGGTAATGTTACAGCTCACCCAGACACTGACAGACACCTCGCCCATAATGATGTCTTTAGATTTTGGTTTAAGTGTAATATATGACAGAAAATAAAGGTAAAGAAAAAAGATAGCAGCTCTTCTTTAATCTTTGTGCCACAAAAAGGGGAAAAGGAGAAAATATTTAGACTCAACCCCAGACTCTACATCATTAGAAAGCTAATTTTTCAAATCTTATAAAGTATAGTAACAGTTGTGCAAATGACCTGTAGGCAAATGTAGTGGGCCAACAGTGAATTTCATATGTGACCACATGTTGTGTTTCCTGTCTGTAGCTGCAGGGCAGTGGTGTGAAGGTCTCGGCAGTCAGAGGGATAAGCGAGAGCAGCTGAAAGAGATACACGCTGCTCAGGTCAGAGCGCTGCAAGAGGAGCACAGGAGACAGCAGGAGGAGCTACTACAGGTGAGACTTATTTTATTATTTATTGTATTGTACTATACATATTACTGCTATTTTGTTATTGGATTCATATATTTCCTTTAGATGATAGATCTGAAACATTTTTTTAAAAGTGTGGAAATAGACAAATGTGAAGCAAAGAAAAAGAGTGGCAGAAGGTTTATTTGAGAGTCCAGCTATGTACAAATTACTCTGTATATTTCAGGTATTTTCTTCCCAAACTCGTTTGTTTAATACTTGCTGCACCTCTGATGGTTTGTTGCCAATTTGGATCAAAATCTCCTGATAAAGTTTTAACTAATGGTACAGTGTAAGCACACATAACCCAAAGACTTTAGACTGATGTAAACACCCATTTTTCTGCTCTGTATGATGTCACTAAGAGTGGATATCCCTAATAGGGTAACCTCCTATTCAAACCTTTTGAGAATGAGGGGCAGCCAATCAGAAGAAAGTTGGCTTAAGTCATCTTGGTGGAGAGAGAGGATGCTCTGAGGGGCTACCCCATGGCCCAGTATAAAACAAATAAGGATTATTTTGAATTGTGACTCATACAAAAGTATTTTAGCAGAGTCCAAGAATAAATCTATAGAACTGACAATGAGAATAATCGGGCACTTTAATAACGATGATAATTATTTGCATATGTTTAGTTGGTAATACCAGCTCATCGTTATCGTCTTAGTGAGGAGTGTTTGATGTACAGAAAAAAAATATCAAATTAACCAATAGTGCTAAAAAAGTAATGTTTTTAGATCTCAGGAAGTGCTATGGTTAGAAAAAGTTTAGGGACCACTGCTGCAGCTAATGGATTTAATCAGAACAGCTTTAAAATATCATGCATACAGAGCTGACATCAAACATGTCGCCCAAGGTGTTTGCAGTTAAATAAAAAGAGTGTTTATACTTTATTTATTTTTTTATGGTAATTTCACTCTACATCTCACTGAGATTTATTTATTCACAAAAGATCTCAGAATATTAAGTGCTAGATGATATCGATGATAATTACTTACAGTAAGTCACACAATAACAAACCAAAAATGCTAATAAAAAATAAAGAATGATAACAAAGAATTGAATTAAATGGGAAAAAAATACAGGTGTAGGCTTATTACACCTGTCCTGTTTATTTATTAATTATTATTAATAATTTGTTCAATATGAGTTGTAAGTTGGATAGCTTGATGTAAAATAGATTGAAATAGATTGAAGACTTGAAATGTTATCCAGAAACTGCTGTATGCGCAGAAATATTGCATTTTATATGCTGAAAAACATTTTTATACTTTTCTTTAGTCTGTTGCTAAAAATATTCACATGCACAAAGAAAGTTGAGAAGAAATACAGCATTTACTCATATCTGAGTGGCATCTATTAATATTTTAGCAGTTCTTTTAGCTTTTTTTTTTTTTTACACAGAGTATTCAATCATGAGTTTAAATAAATAGGCCACAGATTAGAAAAGGAATTTAGACAGTTTGCTTCTGTTAATAGATTTCTTCAACAATGATAGAGAAGCGGTATAGAGCACTGTCAGGGTCATTCTGTCATTGTTTTATTTGATGCAATCTAAAGCTGTTTGTCAAGTTACATCAAGAAAATGGAAAAAATAATCTGAAATTATATATTCCTGAGACCCCCGAACAAGTGATCATTTATTCTAAGTCTAAATATGGTAAAAACGCAGTCAGTGATATTACCTCCCTCCCATTGGTCTGCTTCTTGCATTAGATTGCATCACGTATTGCTGTACAGATCTAGCACTGCGTAATTCCAGTACAGCAACCATAATTCACTCCGCCAAGGTTTCCGACTTCACCCAAAGTCACCTATGAGAAATAAAAACTGAGCTCCAGTTTTAATCTTTTAAAGACGAGGAAAACAGGCGTTGTGAGTTTCTAGCCAATTTACTGAGCGGTAATACAATACTGACCATAAATGTTTCTTTGAAACTAGAAGCAGGCATTTGAAAAAGACTTTGGCATTGTTCCACATGTGACCATGTGCACACAAACGCACACACACACACACTGTCTCACCCTACCTGTTAGAGTGAGCTTTTGGAGACCCAGGTCGTGGGCTGACTACAGACGTTTGCTCATTACAAGAGACCTTCAGACTCTCCCCAGTAAAAAAAAAAAAAAAAAAAGGGTTTCTACCATAAATGTTTCATTACAATCCCTAAGAGGCGAGCTGGCACGGTCGCCTCTTTCTGTGTGTGTGTGTGTGTGTGTGTGTGTGTGTGTGTGTGTGTGTGTGTGTGTGTGTGTGTGTGTGTGTGTGCGCACATGCAAGACTTCAAGGACGCCTGCTGTTCTCTGGCAACCGGTTCCTGTTTCTTCAGCTTGTGTCTGTGTTTGTTCTTGGCCCGTGTCCTTGCCCTGTTAATCACAGGCTCTGTTTAATTTATGTATCCTTAACAACAATATAATTAACATAAGCTGTTTCATAAAAAGACTTCTTTTTGACTCCCCTCCGTCCTTCCATCATCTGCGCTGTGATGAGAGCGAGCTGTCTGCTGGACTCTCTGGTAGTGGGTGGAGGGGATCGAGGGAATTGACACAGAAAAGGAAAGGATAATTTGTTTAATTCATGAGCGTCTGTGGTTAAGTGCCAGATCGTCCCGCTGAGTGCCACCGCTAATGGTCCCTTTGCCTTCTCCTCCCTCCTTTTTTTTTTTTTACCTCCTCTCTCCTCTGATCCCACTTTTTGTTTTGTTTTATACCTCCACCAACATTGTTTTTACTCTCTGGCTGTATTAATTTCCTCCATCTCTCTCGTCTCATCATCCTGGTCATCCCTCTGCTCTGCTGCTCATCTCATCCCTCTTACCTCTGTGCCCCATCTCTCCCCCTTCTGTCTCTTCGTCTCTACCCTCAATTAATTTCTTTCTCCTGCCTCATTTGCTGTCCTTTCCAATTCAATATTTTCCAACCTTGCCTGCTCCCTAATGTGCACTCACATACACATGAACTTTTCCTCTTATTCCGTATGTGTCTCTCTGTCTCTCAGGCGCTGGCAGTCCGTTATCGTATCCTTCAGAGCGTGTCCTTCCCCTGCTCCATGTCAGGCTCACGTCTTGGGGACACGTTGACCTTTTCTACCCTCTCTCAGGTATTACCATAATATTTGTCCACTCATGTGGGTGATGCAGAAAGCTTGCCCTGCTCACCCTTTTATCTGAAGGATTTTTAGTCATCACCAGTTGCCTGACATGCTCATGTAAAACACACTCCACCCCCCACATGTCTTAATCCTCATCAGCATCCCTTTTTATCTGTTATTGTGCTTTTATACGTCTCCCCGCACAGCAGTTCAGCTTCAGTAGAAGTACATTTGTTCAACAAACATGTCTTTTTAATGCAACCGCTCTTGAATCAACAAGTGAGTGATGGCACATCAGCTGCTTATTATTCTGCTTATTATTCTCTATTATAATGATGAGCCACGAGTCCACTTGCGTTGATGCACTAAACAGATGCCAACCAAAAGACCTTGAGAAGCTGCGTGGGAAATTAATTGGTTGTCACTGATGGAATTAGCATTCTCCTCTCTCCTCCCCTCTGGTTCTCATTATTCACCCCTCTCTCATCACTCGTTTTCCCTTCTTTCTCCTCTTCCTCAGCCTTCCAGCTCGCAGCACTACCGCCCCCTGCTGGCAGCGGCTGTGAAGGGTTTTCTAACTCGCAGGTTGCTGAGGACGGAGAGAGTGACACAGCTGGTGCGCACCGTCAGGGTGAGTGGAGACAGCAGCGACACGTCTGTTTCTTGCAGCACATGCTCTTATTGTCATTAAATGAGCTCTGCTTGTGTGCAGATGTGTACAGCTGTGCCTAATTTAATTTATTAGGATACCCTTTAGCTACAGCCATGCAGCTGCGATCCTTCCTGGAGTCCTTGACAGTGCAGCATACAGTCTAAAACAGAGACTTCCTCAATCAGGGGTCGCGTTAAACAAATATTTTCCATCACTTATGAGGTTTTTGCGTTCGTTTGTTTTTTAATAGTGACAGATGAATCTGATCATCTGGACAGGCTAAAACACTGGTAGTGGGTTAAGCATAAGATTAACCAACACACATGAACACAGTGTTGCTGGCAACATCTTGTCTTTTATACCATAACAAAACGCAACCACCAGAAGTCCAGTCACAGCCACTGGATGCCTTTGAAAAGTGTGAATGTTGCAGTGAAGTCTTCAATGTCTTACATTTGTTTGTAAAAACAACCCTCAAATGGACTGAGGGATTATTATACCATCCATGTTTGATATTTGAATAGAAGAAAAAAAAATTGGGGGTATCTTCAGCAGCTGAAGCAACTGTGTTCTTAATTTTGGTGAAATTTAAATTTTTACTAAATAACATGTAAACCAGCAGGTGCTGGCAGCGTTTTTTGTTTTTGTTTTTTGTACTTTAATTTAATCGTAAATCCATGAATATTTTAAATATCTATTTGACAGATTTCACCATTCAGTTTGTCTCTGTGTAAACATAATATTCATGATAAATATAACTAAATAATAGCGCAATCTTTGCTGTGTGTGTGCTTTTGCTCATTTAGGACACACAGCAGTTCCTGCAGGCCCTCCGGCAGCAGAGCACTCAGCTCTGCAACAAACAGGACCTCTTACTGGAGGAGAGAGTCACACTGCAGGTATAAATGTTGTAAACACATCTGTTAACCTCTCTGCTCTCCTGCACACCGTCAACTCAACAATTACTCGCTCCATTAGCAGTTACCACAACAGTTACTGTGACTGCACGCATTCATTGAAGCCATCGTCTGCTCTGTAATTGTTTGCTCCTCCAGCTGCGCGCTGCACTTTATGAGGTCTACGACATATTCTTCAACCTGTCAGCCAGAGAGCGAATGCAGCTGATCAGCTGGGACAGAGAGCTCGCCAAGGAGAGAGAGCTCAGACGACAGGTAACCTTTTCAGGAGATCATAGGCTGTGTTTACACATGTGGTCAGTAGTCAGGTTTTCTTCTGGTTCTCCAGTCAAGTGACTGTAAAGTGACCCTGGAGTATTTTAATGGCAGTCTTAATAAGAAAATTCACATTCTCTAAGTACTGTGGAAAAGTGCTTCAGTGCTTCCTTTATTACCACCTGTATTACTTCCTTTTGCAGAGGCTACACAGAATCTTTTGTAAGAGGAAAAGAGATAATGCACTCCCACAATTCACAGAAACACCAAAGAAACAGTCAGCATGACTGAGAAGTGATGCAGGTCATTTAAATGTTAATGAACAGTATGTTTTCCATTTTGTGGCATAACCTTTATTATGGTTGAACCTCTAAACTAAAAGGTGAACTCTGAATATACTACATTGCAATAGTAAAACTGAATGATATGATGTTGTTACATTGTTTGACAGACTTCGTGTGTGTGTGTGTGTGTGTGTGTGTGTGTGTGTGTGTGTGTGTGTGTGTGTGTGTGTGTGCACAAAATCATGAATTCATTTTAGTGCAGTCAGAGAAAGCTTTTAACAAAATGAACACTGGATCATCTCTCCAGCAGGAAGAGAAAATATGAGTGGATGGGATGAGCAGCTAATCATATTTCACTTTATGTTCTCTATTCCTTTGACTTAACCAAAGTGTCCTTCATAACAGGTGATTAACCTTATGTTTAACTCCTGACATGCACAGGATATGCATATAGTTAGCTGTAACTTGTTACAATACAATACTACCCATGTTCCGGTGTACCACACCTGAAGACTCATTAATTCATAAGACTGTGTGTTCATGTGACAGCAAGTCAAAAGGTTAAAGTAAGAAAGACTCATACTGTTTTGTTTTTGTTTTTTCCTCACTTTCACTATAAAATTAGGGCTCATGAGGATGTAAGAGTACACCAGCTGGGTCAAAAGACACATCACACAAATGCAGTTGTGGTTAGAAGTTTGTATACACTCACTGTCGGCATGAATGTCACAGAAATTTTGGTCTTTGTTTATTTTTAACTTCATTTTTCAGGGTGGAGTGGTACATCGTACAGCATATACATCACACATCTTTAATGACTTTTAAAAAGTCCAAAGATTTAATTTATTTTGGGTTTTCTGCAACCCACACAGAGTCAAGTATACATACAAGCTCAAATATATCCATGCACCCCCACTAATAGTTGGTTAAATTTCTTGCAGCAAGTTCGACCTTGGCCAGATCCTTTTTGTAGCCATTAACGAGCTTCTGGCACAGTTCTGGCTGGATATTTGGCCACTCTAGATCCAACTGTATGGAGCCCCAGAGCATGATGATGCCACCACCATGCTTGACAGCTGGGCTAGTGTTCTTACATTTGAAAGTCTCCCCTTTTTCCTCCAAACATACCTCTTGTCATGTTGGGCACAGGACTGAACCTCTGCCTCATCTAACCAGGAAACTGTTCCCCAGAAGGCAGTCGGCTTGTCCATGTGGTTAGCTGCATATTTCAGTGAAGCTGGAGGTGTCAGTTTTGGGTCAAAGACTTCTTTCTCTGCACCCTTTCAGTCCATTTTGAGTTTCAACTCATTTCACGGTGGATACTGATGCTGATGTTCCAGCAGTTTCCAGTTCATGGCAGTTTTGAGCCTTGGTGGTCCCTGTGTTGTTCCTGAACATCCAAACCAATTTCCTCTCATCTGAGCGTGACAGTTTGGGTCTTCTTTCAGACCCTGGCAAAGTGGTGACTAGGGCAGGGCAATATGGCCAAAAATATTTATCACAATATATATTTGAAAATGTGCGATAACGATATAACTGAGGATATAATTGACACAAGACAAAATACTTTACAACTCCACAACTTTATTAGTGCAAAAAAAACCCATCAATGTATTTTCACTTAAACAAGCAGCTGTTTTTTATGTGCATTAAAGTTATATAAAAATTTAACAGTGCAAATGCAAATTCCTTGCTGACAGTTTAACCAAAAGGCATTTCCAATGGAAATTGGCCAACATATCCTCAGCATAACCATGTAGAATATCCACAAAACTTAAAAAGAGGTTATACACACACAATACGGTAATATTATGTTGAAGCACAGTACGTATTACTCCGCGAGGCTCCCGACTACGGTAGCCGTAATGCTCTGACATCAAGCAGTGCGGCTTTGTAGCTTCCGAAAGTCGTACTAAAACATTTTTTGACAAATTTCTGAGCACCGTGTACCACATAAAATCAGTTCGAAGTCAGTAAGCACAACCAGAATTCATACATAAGGCACACAGGATTATAAGGGGCACTGTCAATTTTTCAGAAAATCAAAGGATTGATTTTAAGTGTGCCGTATTTTCCGAAAAACACGGTAATAACGACGGCCCGCTAGCATGCTCTACCAAAAAATGTGCTCTGGTGTTTATCTGACAGAAGAAAGCCAAACCAGTTCCATACCACTGAAGTTGCATTTTTACAAACCAATTCTGGTTCATCCGTTTCATTCAACGATCTGCTTTCGCCCTTCTCATTCTCTGTCGCCGCTATGCTTTTTCCGCCATGTGCGTATGGGGGGGGGGAAGGCACTGTGCATGCGTATTTTACCCATATTATATCATGATATTTCATTTTCTTATCGTTGCCCAACATTATAACTGTATTACCATGAATGTTATGATATGGCCCAGCCCTAGTGGTGACACATAAAAATAATGTGAACTTTGATGCAGTTGTTTGAACTGGTGATGTTGGAATCTCTTTAGAAATGACTCCAAGAGACCTTCCTAACTCTGGTAAATCCACAATTCTCCTTCTTAGATCTTCACTGAGTTCCTTGGACTTTCACATTGTTCTAATTATTGATCAATCCGTTGAGTGCCATCAAACAAGTTCTTCTAATGCTGGCAAAGAGAAACTATCAGCTCTAGTTTGTGATCTGAGTTTCTAGGCTGAGAAGCAGAAATTCTAATATTCCATCAACAGTGTATAAATTTGCTTTTGATACTGGTGGCATACATGCCAACCCTCCCGATTTTTCTGGGAGAATCCCGAATTTCAGTGCCCCTCCCAAAAATCTCCCGGAGCCACCATTCTCCCGATTTTCCACCCGGACAACAAAATTGAAAAACCCCAGATTGGGCCGGTCAATTCCAGTTTCCAACAATGGCTTCTACTACTGCAGCTACTTAGTTTTAATATTACTCTTATTACTCATTCTGGGTCGCAAAATAAACTTTTCGAAAATTTACGCCAGCGTCCGGTTATATTTTAGATAACAAGGAGCAGACAGCAGAGTTTCACTCCACCGAGAGAGCTCGTGACGTAATTCTGAAGGCTAGACTGTCCAATTTCACAGTCGCTCATTTCCGGTCTAGCCGGCTTTCTGTAGTGCGCGAAGGCCGGGTCCTCAGGTGGACGCAGCCTCTGAATTTGGACAGCCCCGCTGTTTCCGGCTGGACAGTATTAACAGTGACATTTAACTTATTTTATCCAATAAATAAACATTGTAAAATTCGAATTTTCTGTATATATATGTATATGTATACCACTCCCCCACCCAACATCCCTTTTGAATGTCTCCCTAATTCTGAGGTCTCAAGGTTGGCAAGTATGACTGGTGGCTGCTGCAGAGACTATGTTCTAAATATTGTGCATTTTTACGTGTGTGCGTGCGTGCGTGCGTGCGTGCGTGCGTGCGTGCGCGCTTGTGTGTTTAGGGTTCACAGACTGGCCGCCCCAGAGGAAAGAGCTTTCTGTCAGCTGCAACACAGAAGTCGCTGGAGAGGAAAAGAGGAATGATGTGAGTTTTTCCTGCATCGTTGCTGTTTTTCTGTTTTCTTCACAAACCAAACCCAGTCATTACAAGTAACATAAGAACCACTGGAGTGGCTTTTTATTGCAAGGTAAAAATGCAGCAGTTCCTTTAATTTTGTGATGAATTGAAAATCCTGCACCACAGAAAGAAAAAACTTTCTTCTTCATTTCTTTGTCAGCTCTAAAACTTGTCTTTGTTTCAGGATCCAAAGAAAGGCTGCAGGAAGGCACCGCGGGGTTATGACGAGGACAGCACAAAAGTCTGGATTCTCTGCTGAGCCCCTGCCAGAAACCAAACGAGGACATTTCAGAGCAAATCCTCAGAGGGTCCCCAAGAGCGCTTCCTCCTCTAGACCCCAATGACACCTTCCTAATTGGCCCCAGTGAGAACTCCTAACGAGCCCTCTAGTGATTACATGAATAGAGTATTACTAATCATTTGAGAGTTTCCAAATCCAAAAACCAAATTTGATTCAAATGGATGACTAATGCATATCATTGTATTTCATCTCGGGGGCTTTGAGAACATTTTTGACACAATGGTGTCTACAGAGGAGCGGCTATGTCACGTCTGCTTCCGGCATTTTTTAATTTATTTATTTATTTAATTTTTTTTGCCATCTTCAGATTATTCATGTTGAAGATATTTGTGCGAAAATGTTGAGTTGACAGAAAAAATCGTTTGGCAGCAACTTTAAAGGGTTGTTCACAGCACCTGAAAGATTTATAGACTCGCAGCAGACGTTCTGACAGCTACAGTGAACAGTATTGATCATCTCTCTGTTCCTTTGGGTACTAGAGGAAGACAGCAGTTCATAAATTTGGGGTCAAATATTAGATTTGTGTTGGGAACAAATACTGTTTAGTAGGTTGTGCATTGTAGTCTTCAGATAGGCAATCGCTTTGTTTAAAGGTGACCAATTGTGCTTATTTCCAGCCTAATATTTTTATTCATGAACTCCACTAGAGTGGCTTTGCATGATTCACAGGTAGCAGATATCCTTATTTGTCTTTTGCTGAGGCTTGGTGCAGCTCCTCAGTCCATCCATTGTCTGAAATAAGATACTTTAGCTCCTCTTTTGTTAACTTTGTGACCACTTTGACTGAAATTTCAGGACCACAGATCCTGAAACATATTCTTAAAGTGTGACTGCTGTCACATGCCTTAAAGTTGGCGATCTAATAGATACACAGCAGCTTGTTTCACGTTTGCTGACATTGGCAGCTCTTTTCCTGCATAAGCTTTATAAACATCTATGAAACAGAATAAAATATACTTCAATCTTACTCTCAGATTTGAAACATAGCTTGGAGTTTTGTTCTGCTTATTTCCAGTTCCTTTTTTTGTTGTTTGACTCTACCAGCATGGCTTTGCATGATTAACAGTTAAAGGTTTTCCTTATTATCTGATACTACATCTTGGCGTAGCACCTCGCTCTCGTTCACTAGCTAAAATGAGCTGTTTTAGTCAACTTTCTCCTGATTGGCTGCCCCTCATAAAACAGGTTTCAAGCAGAAAGTGGGTGGGGCTTCTGTGAGAAGACCATATTAGGGATATTACCATTCTTTTAAAGCCAAGCGTAGATAAAACAGTTAGAGCAGTGTGAAGCCTTAACTTTTGTCTGTGCCAAAGTATTTATGACAGAAAACGAGAAAAATTATAATAGATCCACTTGATGATGTTAGGAAGTAAACATGTGGTAGATAAGCTTTTTCAGAGCAGACACTTTGGAAAAGCACCCTTGTATGTGCTGTGCTATATGGCTCAGTGTTACATTTAATGGGAAATAAGCATTGCTTGTGTTTTTCCTGCTACTGTTATAAATCTTTGTCTTTTGTGGAAAAAACAGTATTTCCCCTTTTCCACAAAGACAATGCTGGTGCCCAGTGTAGTGCAGACTAGTCCCAAGTGACAAAAGCTGAGGCCAGCACTACGCTTCAGAGATCCCAGGCACGGTGTTTTAGGCCCTCAGGTCAGTGACCATGAGAAGGACTATCACAACAACCAGCAGGCAGTCGTCAGATTCTCTCTGTCATCATTTTTCTTCCCACAGTATTTCTTAACTTCTCGCAACTCAGCATAATCGCCACTAAAACCAGTTGAGAGGTGGGCCGGTTCTCTGGAAGCTCTCTGTGTGGGTGGAAAAGAGGTGCATTAGGACACCCAGCTGAAACACACCTGTTCGTTCATCCCCTTTGTGATTCGCCACCTCTTGTATTCACACATATTAAACCCTGCTTGTGTGATATGAGTAGTATTTTGTTCGTCTTCATATCAATGGCTGATACTTGAAGTGTTACTCTTCGTGTTGCCTTAAATATTTGTAGCTAAAACCTTTTGCAAATTTTGTATTGTTGTGGATTTTTGATTTGTTTTAAATGTTATTTATTTGTTCGTGTTTGATAATAATAAACTTATTTACACTGAGTTGTTGATGTGAGGTGTGAAATTGAGGGAAAGTACAGACTCCCACCGGCAGGGGGCGGTGTTCCCGGCTCCCGCCCGGTTTCTTTTTTAACTTCCGCTTCCGGTTGTATCTGGTGCTATGAGCTTTGTTTTGAATAAACGTCTTCTCGTCAGCTGATTGAAAACAGGATGGCGGAAGAGCAGGACGCCGGTGTTTCTTCTCGGACTCAAAGGAAAGCTTTGAGTAAGGCTAAAATACTACAGCGGGAGAGCGAGAGGGAGGTCTTCAGACTGGTGAGAGGGGGAAAACATGCACATTTACAGCTAGCAGGCTAGACTAGCTCATGTTTGCTGTGTCCATTGTGAGGCTTACCCGGTCCCTCTGTCCTCCTCCCGCAGGTCGGGCGGGTCCTGAAAAAACCGGAGTCTCAGCGGTCAGAGGAGGAGGCCGCTGCTCTGCTGCTGCACAGAGACACTGTGGAGGAGCTCTGCAAGAGACAAGTCCGCAGAAATGTGCTCAAGAGGAAGCAGGAAGAGGTGAGACTCCGGCCCAGAGAGGCTGGCCTGCTAAGGTTGGTTTGTCAGCTAGTGGGACAACTTCAGAACAGACGTGGAGGCAGCAGGTTTCTGGGTTGATTGTGTGAAGACTCAGAGAGGTTGAATGGTAGTCGCTCTTTGTGCACAAACTGTAGTAAATACAAAAGGACTAAAACCATTCTGGTAAATGCACTGGTACTCATATAGTGCTGTTCTGCTCTAAGTGGGCACTAAAAGCTTCATTTGCCCAATCACACACATTAATTTCTTACACCTAAGCACCTTTTTACACTTTTCACACATACACTCACACTCTGATGGATGCAGCAGGCTCAATTCGAGCTTCAGTACCCATGGATAAGTCAAAATGCAGACTGGAGGAGCCAGAGATTGAACCATTGGCCTCCTGAGCTACCACTCGGGTCCTCATGGACTGCTCATGGAGGAGCAGTATGAGGGCTCAACATCTACCCATGTGTGCGTGTGTTAACTCAATAAGAGTTAACACACGCACACATACACCCAGAAGCAGTATCTCTCAAAGAGCCCAGAAAAAATGTTAGCAGCTATTTTTGTTGGTTTGTAATCCTAGACGTAGCCAAAGTATGAACTGAGGAGCTGCACCAAACGTGGTTTAACTCTTTCCCCCCTAAAGACGACATTTGACAAGATCCTCTGTACCCTTAATGACATGTATTGACACCGCAGTACCAATATACTCTGGTTTGAGTTTGACAACCACTAGAATAGTTTATGAAGGTCAGCTGCATAGGTAGAGTCCACCCTCACCCATTTCTGATGAAAACCCAGTCATTTTGTTCTATAAGCAGGTCTGAAATATGGTAAAAACCACTTCGTTCAGAAAAGAGCTTCAAGGGTTATTCCTAGTAGGCTAAAGCAAGGTAGAAGGTAGAAAACTTCCTCTCTTAGAAGTATTTGTGGTGATTAAAAAAAGTTTCATTAAAGATCATGGTTGGGTGAAAGAGTCCTCCTGCTGTTGTGACGGCGTCTAGCTCTCTCTGCTGTGAGAGGGCAGCGAGGCTTCAGAGTGAAACGTACAGTAGTTTACTGCATGATTTTAAAAAATAAAACTGCTTCTTTTGCTTGGACTTCCTCCCTTCAGTGATCATTTTACATTATTTTGTCATGGTTTAAAAAAATCAGATGCAAACCATCGTCACCGTCACTCCCTGACCCACTCTCCAGGCAAACAGTCTATTTCTGATTATTTTTGAAGCTCTAATGGTCTTCAGTACAGCTCTGATGTCTTTTTCAGGTATTTGATGGTGTTGATGAGCTGAAAAATAAAGTCAGGCAGCTCGCTGTGGCAGTCAAACAAGCCAGTCACCTGGTGGTTTACACCGGAGCTGGTATCAGCACGGTATCTTAAACTCTTCCTCTTCATTTTCGCCTTACTTTTCTTTTTTTAAACTTTCACAAAACTGACGTCGTCTGTAATTTCAGGCAGCTTCTATCCCTGACTACAGGGGCCCTAACGGGGTATGGACGCAGCTACAGAAGGGTCGGGCCATTAGGTGAGATACAGAGTCTTTACTGTGGTATGAAATATATGTATTACTCTCCCCTAGTGTGTTCTGTTTGATTTATCTCTGCGTTTCTTTACAAACAGCTCGTCAGACCTGAGTAAAGCGGAGCCGACGCTCACGCACATGTGCATTAAGATGCTTCATAAGGAAAAGCTGGTATGTCACACCAAAGTCCAAAAACATATTTGAATTTCCATTTAAATGAGTGATTAGAGATTTGTAACTTCAGTTTCAATGGTTACTGCGACATAAAAACAGCATCTAAAGACTCATCCGTTAAATCCAATAATTTAAAAAAAAAAAAAAGCTTCAAGTTAAAAACGTTATTTACTTTTTCCAGTTATTCTGACTTATTCCAGTCATTCCGACAGAAGCTTCAAAATAACTTCCAGGATGTTCCAAAAATGACAACTTATTCTAGAAGGATTTTAATAAGGTTAGCCAAGAAAAACAATAGCTACATTTACCAGAATTTTACTATGATAACAAGCAGATGTGACACACACACCTGAAACATAATTGGCTATTTGTGTTTCCTGGTCTGGCATTGATAAGGACAGGACAGCGTCCATTTTTAGCGTTACAGAATATTACCTCAGTTTACCCAGGTGCTGCGTCTCCTCCTTGTAGCATCTCTGCTCGCATCACATTTAAAGGCAGTGCTTCATGTTCTGTCTTTGTTTGCTCTGTGTAAAGGTTAAGCACGTTGTGTCTCAGAACTGCGATGGACTCCACCTGCGTAGCGGTCTGCCCAGACACGCCCTCTCTGAACTCCATGGAAACATGTTTATTGAGGTAAGAACCACGCATCCTCAGTTCTTAGACTTTGTAGAAAGCCTGGAAAGAATTTGCTGAGATGTTTCTAAAAACAGCATCTAAGCCTAATCCCCTACAGATCCAGACGTGTTTGTTTCGCATCAAAAAATATTTCTCAGGTGCATCACGTCTTAAAAGCGCTGGAGGTTAATCTTGCCTTTCAAGAGCCATCACACACGCTGCTTAAATTGCTGCTCGACTCTCCACATAGGCCCGTTTAATGTCATTTGTGTGCTCCCATCACTGGCTGCCTCGTCATTTAGTGTCTGTGCAGTCCTGACCAAATATTTTTATGCAAATGGCAGGGATTTGCATGAGAATATTACAAGAGCTCAGGCTAAGTGATTAACTGTTAGAGGTGATCCAGACATTAAGTAAATATGTTTTTTAAAAGGATTGCAGACCAATGTGAGAGGGGCCAAAATTGCTGTGAGATGTCATTGTGATGTTATTGAGAAAGATATGACAAACTAATCCCGATCCAGATATCTTTCCTGGATGCAGGGATTTGATTCATTCATGGTGTGGAGGGAATTTTCAGCCTCAGGCAAAGTTATGCAGTCTCTGACTGCTCTTATCCTTTAAAATTTCCAGGCTTGGGATTAGTAAAGGTCTCTGCATTGAGTAATTGAATAAAGAAATTTGAAATGTAGAAGTGAATTGCATCAGCAGTGTAAAGCATGCATGGATGAGTGAACACTAAAAGTTGAAAGAGTAGAAGAAGCCCTAACATTAGATGTGTGTACAGCAGGATTAAATGTAAAACATGAATTGATAAACATTACAATACATTTCTTACTGGCCTCAAACTCTTTATTCAGAGAGTTTAAACTGCTCTGAAACGCTGGGTTTCCCTTCTGTCGGTAGGTGTGCACGTCCTGCTCCCCGGTCAGGGAGTACGTGCGTTTATTTGATGTGACCGAGCGGACGTCGCTACACCGCCATGGGACGGGACGGAAGTGCAGCCACTGTGGCGCCGAACTGAGAGACACCATAGTGCACTTCGGGGAACGTGGGACCCTCGAGCAGCCTCTCAACTGGAGGGGAGCAACAGAAGCTGCCAAGATGGCGGATGTTATACTCTGTTTAGGCTCCAGTCTGAAGGTAGGATTTATAAAGCTGTCGGAGTCTGTAAATGTAATCTGGGTTAGGTTGCATACACTGTACAGTTTTATACCAGTTAAACAGCATGTGCCCTCAAGAACAGACATCGAGTTTGCGTAAAACTGAGCAGTCCAAACAAGATTTGAGCCCACAGTAAAGTGACGATAAACCCTAAGGCCTGATTTGGACTTCTGCAGGGAATCTTTGAAGAGCCTGCGACGTAACCTACGTATGCTGTGCCAGCCAATAGAAACAAATGAAATGCTGGGTCTATTTTCCCTACTGGGTCTCCACTTTTTGTTGTGGTTAGTTTTTGCTAGACCACATACAAAAACTGTGGTGAGAAAAGAGGGATTGATGGTAGTGAACAGATCACAGTAGTTGCGAGCTGCATTGTTACATTTCTAGAGAGCTGCATCGTCAGGTTACACTGTAGGGTTTCACGGGGGTTTGCGGTAATGGTAAAATGGTTCGTATATAGCGCTTTTCTACTCTAGCACAGTACTCAAAGTGCTTTACACAACTTGTCTCATTTAGCCATTCACACCCATTCGCACAAGCACTTTTGTCTAAGCTTTTTCTCTGTAAGTGCTTTCTGTCTAACATTCACACACATTCATACTCTGATGGATGCCTCTTGCCAAACGATACTTGGCATGCAGACTAGAGCAGAGCTGCGGTGTAGATTTCCCCAGTAACTCAGTCATGTGCACCTTTAGTGTCTCCTGGTTATTAATGATCCTGGAGCATTCAAAAGGTCACAGCCTCTGTTATTATTCAGTTAGTAGTTTTTTTAAAATCATATTATGATGCAAAGAAGGGTTCCCACACTCCCACACAACTTAAATCTGGGACTCTCCACCATTTGACCCTAGAACTGAAGAAGCTTCTCGGATTAGAGGTGAAATGTCTTCCAGCAACTTAAAGAAGTCCAGACGCTTTTCTTTCCAAGCTCCTTAGACAAAGGGTTCCCCTTGTCCTGCCAACTCAGTTTTCTTTTATTTCACTTGCAGGGATTTTTTTTTTTTTACTTTATCCAACAGCTCTCATTAGCAGTTGTATTTCAGGTAAATGCAGAGAAAAAGTATGAAGAACTTATCAGTTACTACTGCGAGTTAATTTATAACTACATTTGAGTTGTAATAATGGCAATATTGACTTCATTTTTAACAACACAGTACTTTAATTGTACTGTTTACATGGACAGCTAACTCCTCCTGGTTCTGGTTTTCATGCAGTAGACCAGTATATAAGTTAAAGTTTACCTTAAACTTTATAATATAGTCTAAATATATGTACAATATAAAAAAAAAACCAAATAATTTTTGATGTATTTCCATTTGTGAAGAGGGAAAAACCCATTTATTCATTTTACTGTGTGTTACGTTCCCCTGAAAGGGGTCTAGGTGATGAGGGGGAAGTAACAAAATGTGTCCGGGTCAGAAAAAGGAGACAGAGGCAAAATGGTTAAATTAAAGAGTTTTTGCAGAGGGACGTAACACTGTGTGAAAGAAGCAGAAATCAAGTAGTAGGACAGTTAAATTCCAGCTATATGGCTTTATTAACTTTTTAAAGGAACCTCTATTTTGACGAGTGGTTTCCCTTTGTACTGCCTCTTGCTCTTTCAGGTCCTGAAGAAATACACTTCTCTGTGGTGCATGAACAGACCAGCAAGCAAAAGGCCCAAACTCTACATTGTCAACCTTCAGGTACATTTAATTTTTTTCAGTATAGGTGAAAAACATGCAGATAAATAGATGAGATGCGGGTAAAGTTCTGAATGCTCAGTGGTTCATTATGCACTGGCGTTTTTGTTTTAGTGGACACCAAAAGATGATCTGGCTGTGCTGAAAATTCACGGCAAGTGTGACGATGTCATGAGACTCCTCATGGAGGAGCTGAACCTTCAGATTCCTGCATATAACAGGTAGGATGATAACGCCCATCAAACACAGATGATGTAAATAATATTGGCTTATTGATATAAAATCTGTCATTCAGATACAGATGGAAAATTACAAAGAAAACAATTTAGCCGAATTGTTCACTGCCCTGAGTTCTCCTCATTGTTTTTTTTTTATCAGGGCAGACGATCCCATCTTCACTCTGGCTACACCTCTGCAGCTTGAAGAGGTGCAAAGCCACTCTCGTGAGGTCGTAGCGCCTCCCAATGATCAAAATGACTGCTCAGATGACCCCGAGGAGCAGAAACCCACATCTGTGCAGGGCGGCTGGTTCGGACGAGGGTACGGCAAAGGAAGGCAGAAGAAGAAAAAAGTTGCGTGACTGACAGGACATTGTGAACTTTTTGGTCACTGCCAGCAGTTTATCCCATCAAGAGATTCAAGTTTCAGTCCTGTGATGATGGAAAGTTGGACTTGAAGCTTCTGGGGTGTTGTTTTGTAGGATTGTTTCCTTGCCATTAGGAAAATGGCACACTGCACTGAACTGTCGTGTTGTACAGCGTACACTTTAGAGTGATACCTGGGTTCAGAGCAGGGTTTTGTTAAGCAGCTGCAGTTTGTTATGTTTTTGTGTTCATGGCAGCTAAGCCAGCTGGGTTAGACGGAGCCAAATTTTAGCTCAGTGTGGCTAGGATGTTTTTTTTCTTTTCTTTTTTTTTTTCTTTTACAAAAACTGACAAGAAAGGTCTTAAAACGTGTCAGAAAATGAGGTCCTGTAGGGGTTTGGTTTGTTTTTTTGGTGAATGGATCACTTTTGACACCATTTCAGGTGTTTTAACCAGACTGGTAACGGGTGCTTCTTAGAGCCTGATTGATATCACCAATATCAGTATCTGCATTTCCCACAAACACAGCCAGCTGATCTGAGTAAAGGTGGGGGGTAAACAAGTAATTCATGGCTTACTGGAACAAAACAGAATTATTTTTAAATATTATCCTAGTAAGTCTTCATAAAAAATGACAAATGTTAGAAAAGTCTTTGTTTTATGTGTCTGAAAGGGGAAATAATATCACCAAATATTGGTGTAGCTCGTATTCCTGCATCGGTTGGGCTCTACAGTGTCTAATTTACGCTCTGCTGGTGTAGTATGACCATGATGTATTAAAACATGGATATCTGAGGGTAGAGTACTTCATAAATACTGTATCATCAGAAGAACATGAGTGGCAGATAACAACAGCAGCTTAAGCAAAAGTCCATTTTGAATTATGCTTTTCTATCTTTTACACATGTACTGATTATAGTAGAATATATTTTTGTAGTGTTTGTTTTTCATATGTTCAAGACTTCCCTTTTTTTAAAAACATGGCATCTTTGTGTTGATGTTTATTTTGAAGGTTTATGTTGGCCGTACTTAATTATTGTGTGCTGCCCTTGACTCTGCTGTAATCCTTCCTCAGGTATGCAGGCTGGTTAGTACAGCCGCTACTGTATTACATTTGTTTACGTTTAAACTTTAGTGTGATATATATTTTTTTTATTAATAAAAAAAATGATTTTTGTTTACAGCATAGGAAGGTAAGCTGAGTTTTGAGTTAAATTACTGTTTGCTTAAGTGATTGGAAACAGCAGCCAGAGTCATTGTATCTGTTATTTTATCTCAGGAAGAACCTTTAGTGTCAACAGTCTCATCATGTCTGGTATAGTGTTACACATTATTAAAAAAAGTGCAGGCTGTCTTTGATAAGCTAGTGTCGGCATTCCTAAAACTCAAACCAGTGCTAAACCTGAATGTGAAGCCTCGTTGGTTTTTGCTGTATTTCTTTTCTCTCACACGCAAAGATGTATTTGTGAGAAAATAAATCATGATGCAATGAATTTTCTTTCTGCTACCATTTGTTTGATAAAAATAAAGAAACCATATCTGATTTGGTGCTCTAACTTATCCTATTGCCTTTGTAGGTTGTGTATAATTCTATACAAAATAGGAAATGGGTGCAAACAGAAATGAAAATGCTGTATCTAATCCAAAAACAGTTTGTACAACTCTAATGAGCTTGAAAGTCAATATTTAGTAGGATTACTTTTATTCTTCAGCACAGCCTGAACTCTCTAAGCAAATGCTGATGTGAAGTGGTGTATGACTAATATCTTTATCCCAGTAAAATATGTTTCATGGCGATTTTTGGGCAAAATTTTTCTTCCCCCAAAATACTGCTTCAATAACATTGAGGTGCAGGAGGCCAATCCATTCATCGCTGTCAAACACACTGTCAGCAAAAGTGCTCCTGGATAGGAAAACTGTACCTCTCTCCTGAGCTCCTCTGAACATACTGCTGATTGGTTAAATAAAAACAATCGTATTTGGACTCATCACTTCATCAGACCTGTTGCCACTGAAAACCAGCTTTTTCTCCATGTTTCACTTCCTTAAAATGGCTTCTTAATACAATCCCACTTCCACTGAGACCATTTCCACTGATCAATGGCCATGAGTACCATTCACAGAGAGTTGGGGAATGGCTGCAATTGTAAGATGGCGAAAGATGTACCCTTAGTCCCCCTCCTCGATACAGAGATGGTCTTTCCCTTTTCACGTAAATGGACTCCTTGAGTCTGCCCTCAAACCAGCTTTCCTCCCTGTCCAGGATGTTTACATCCTCATCATTGAAAGTGTCCACTGGCCTGTAGGTGTAAATAGACTGCGTCCTGGCCTGACGAGGTGGCTCTTCTGTGTTGTGCCATCCGCTTCGCCAGAGGTCAGGGCCGTGCAGACAGGTTTAAAGGGGCGGGTGCTCAAAGTTAAAAAGGGGCACATTGAACCAGGCTGAATAACAACAACACACATTCATCAAGAATCTAATATGGGAAGGGCAGGGCTGTGTTGATCTGAGACTGTAGACATTAAAAAGTCCATAGGAGAGATGGTAGCTGATTAAACAAGTGTCATGAGATAATAACAAAATGCAAAGATTGGTGACAGCGCTTGGAACCATAAGGCAACAAAAAACTGTGAGAAATAATTTAGGCTCTGCCTGTGAATCACTCTTTGCTTCTCTTCTTCCTTCCATCCCATCATTTCATATATCACTCTCTACTTGCTATGTGGGAACAAGGCACAACTTGCTATTGCAATAAACTATAATCTAATTATCCACACCTAACAACTCTTCCACTTAATCTATAATAAAATGATGACAGAAAAATGTTATAGCACTGCCTTTAGTAGCCTCACACAGCTCCTGCTGTTTCCTCCTCATGTCCTTACCAGGCATGTCTGGACAATATTATATCATGAGTAATATATTTTTTTTAAATCCATCGAAATAAAACACACACATGCACGCACACACAGTGACATTTTAGACCTTCTTCAGAATACTGTATATACTATGGGCATCATGGTGCTGATCCAGAATCCTTACATATTTATTACTAGAGCTACAATAATAAAGCAATGAGGAGGGGGAAGTAATAAATATGAAATAATGTATTTATGATGATTCCATTTGTTTCACTATCCACTCTGTGCAGGGGCAAAGCTTATTACATTTTTAAACTGTAGAGATACAATAATTTTACTGCTGTAAAATCCAAATTTTGTCTTATTTAAAATATAAATCTGATATAATCTGCTTCTTAATGTATGTTCTTTAAAATACAGCTTGTGTTTTTTAATATATTATAATTATAATAATTATTATGTGGACATGCATATTAAATCGTTTTTTAGTGAAATATAATCCCTCCAGAAAGGCAGGAAAAGCCCGGAAACTTACTTTAAAACTAAATATGTTTCTAAATACTTTAAAACTAAATATGTTCCCTAAAACGGTGACAGAGCTACAGACCCATGACTGCCAGGTAGCCAGCAGCTATGACCAGCACTACTTGTGCAGTTAATAAAAGGACAGGTAATGTTTGTCGCGCTGTTGCACACACAGCACGCTCGTTTGTTTCAGTTCGTCAGCTGCCACAAGACAGCTTACCAACGTGTACGTAATAAGCTAATACTCCTGGGTGCTATACACTACAGTGTACGCTGTACACCTACTTACTGGTTTTGTCGCATCAGTCTGTGTCTCTGAGTTAACTTGTGTTTCTCCTACAGCTCCAGACCGCTAAAAATGCGCGTGCTCTTTGTGAGCTCGTTCCCGGCTCGTAACCAGCGCGTTCTGCCGTCAAGGGCGATCATTGGTTAAATGTGATCATGTGACTGATGCAAGCCAGATCCTTTTATTTAGCAAAACTGTGATTAATAGTTAAATATTATTGTTGAGGGGCACAGACAGGACTCCGCACGCACGCACACACACATAAAAAAAATAATAATAATTTTTTTTTTTAAAAAGTTGCCTCAACAAAAGGGCACTTTGGGCACCCATCAGGAAAGGGGCGGGTGCTCAAGCCCCTCTAGCCCCCCCCCCTCTGCACGTGCCTGCCAGAGGTTGTTGATCAATGGTCATGAGAATTTGCATAATTATAATGAAGGAACTGACCTCCCAGCCCATTGTTCCTTCAGTGGGCTGGTTTCAGTCATTATGCAAATGTTGTGTTTATAAGGTTGGGGAAACTTGCAGTCAGAAGAAGTCACTTGGATGAGTGACGAAACGTTTCTCCCACTAAAAACGCTACGTCCAGATGAACAGAATCAACTTTTGGAGATTTACTTACCTGGATGATTGAACACGCATCAAGACATTACACTGTAAATCTTAAAGCTATAAAAAGCAGTAACGTACACAGTGAATGTTTACATGTTGATTAAATGTGTATTATCACTTATCTAGCGTGGGCGCCCTTGGCTTCTCACACAGCGGTACTTGTTACTGCCGAGGGCACAAAGTTACGCTGAACATGTGATCTGGCGCAATCTGCACGTCAGCGGTTCGATGTGACGTGGTGCTAGAGGCGTTGCCCGGGGCACCCGGTTCAGTGTAAGTCTGAGTTAGAAAACAGGAGGCGCACAGGAGGATTTCATTTGAAGTGTTCTTTAACGATCCAGATACTCCTAAACTTAGGTCTCCTCTCGTTTTTACTTGTTTGGCGCTGCGCTGTTTCCCCTGAGCCCACAGAGATGATCAGAAACGGTCACCACGCTACTAGCGAGCCTCGTGAAGAAGCCGACTGCACGAAACCGGGATCCTCGGCGTGCAGCCCAGAGAAAAGGAAGCGGGTGGTCCGGTTGTGGTGTGATGGCTGGTGAGTGTGTGTACCCGCTTCCAGTTCTTATTATTAGTGTCGACTTATTAAACTCTTCTCCATAGTTTATTGGTCTGATACGCTATTGTTATGCAATCAACAGCAGGGGAACAGGAGGTTTAGCATGCTATTGCTAACTAGCCGCTTGGCAGTTGGTAACTGAGCACCGGGGCTTATCTGTTACTACGATAACCAGCTTAAATAGCGTATTACGTATAGCCAACGCTACATGATGAAATGCGCAGTGTTTAAACTGCGCTAGAAGTTCAACAGAGGTGAATGCTGTGTTGTCAATAATGTTATTAAGCGTTTATTAAGGACCCCGTGTTTCACTGATAAGCTTGAGTTGTGGGGAGCTCCGTTCAGAAAGCTGGGCGTTGTTCCTGAGCGGATCATCACGTTAGACCTCTGAGCCCACCGTTTTTCTTCTCCGGTGATCACACACATGCAGAATAGCTATTAATCATTATGGAGATGTGGACTGTGCTGTAAAATGAAAAGTAGCCTCGATACTTAAAATATCTAACCTTTAAAAAAATAATAATTAGCAATATTGTGTTTAATTTAATGTCGTTTCCGTCCTGTTGCTCTCCTCTGCTCGGGCGGCATTTTTCGGTGTCTGTCTTCCTCATGACACACATTCCTTGGTAAGTTTGGAGCTCGAGCTGCGTTTAAGTTCAGAGAAAAAGTACTTGTTTATATATGGAAGTATAGGTAAAGTTTACAAGAACAACACACGCAGTTTAAACACATACATTTGTTGTACCCCAGTAAAAAAGCCGATTAATGAATAATTAAAAGCACTGAGAGCCTGTACGAAAGTTAAAAATGTTTCGCCCGGCTTGAAACCCGAAAATCTTCTTCCTTGAATGACATCTGTGGTGAACATACTATACTGGTGTTGACTTGTGATAGTTACTAAAAGGTAATGACAGGATATCGTCCAGATGACGACGGTGGTTTTGTTTGATTGTTAATATTTAAACGCAAGCAATTTATGATGATGTTAAACCTGCTTATTTGGCCCACCTGTAGTATATTCACTGCCCACACTTTGGTAATAACTGCACTAGCACTAGTGACTTCTCAGCTTTTGGGATCGATAAAGCATCCATCCCATCTGTCTGTCTATCCTTCCTTCCAATGTCTGGTTTTGGGTCATGGGGGAAGCAGCAGTCTAAGCAGAGATGTTCAGACCTCTCTCTCCCTGTCCACCTCCTCCAGCTCATCTGGGGACAACCCGATGCACTACTGAGTCACCTGAGCGACATAATCTCTCCAGTGTGTCCCGAGACTGAGCTGGAGCTTTCCTTAGGCACGATATGCCCAGAGTACCCTGGATGTGTCTGGAAAGAACCACCTCAAGTCCTTTCACTGTGGATGATAAATACTAATAAATAAGTATATCTTAGCTTTTCTTAAATATGTAATGACTTAATTTACAAAAGTAATTTACAACAAACCTAAACAAACAAAATATTTTAAATGAGTGCAATTATATATAGATCAATAGTATAAAATACAATGATAAAATAAATATCTTAATAAGATAAAAACTCCAGCAAAGCAAAATAAAAACATTAACCTGCATAGAAAGTGTCACATTATTTTTAAAGCGGCTCAGTGTAACAGTGTAAAGTATAGTGACAGAGGAAGCTTGAATTAAAATGTTAAAAGTAGCAAACAGACGATTCTCTGCTCCACAGATGTGTTGCATTGTACAGAGATGCTGCACGAGGCGTGAAAGGTTTCCTGCATCTGTCCTTCTTGCAGCAGATCTGAATCTGTCTTAGAAAAAGTTTCTTCGCTGCCTTTCCAACAGTTTGTCATCACAGCTTCATTTGTGTCCAGTTTTCTGCCAGTCACAGAGTCATAAAGTCCAGGGCTATAAATAAAATAACTGGCTTTACCATTAGAGTAAACAGGTGCCACATTCATGATCGAAACATACTGGTGCACACTTTCCTTACAGAAAATGTATGTAAACCTACGCCCATTTAATAAACTCTGCCTGGACAGAAGTGAAACTGATTATTTAAAGGTCAGAGGAACCTCAGACACAACACCTGTGAGTTGTGTTGCCTGCGCGGATGTTAAAATATCTCTTTTTTTTTTTTCTTTTTTTTCACTGCTGTCCCAGTGAGCATTAGTCATCCTTCTTTTACACGTGCACCTTTATCCCATTAGGAATCCCGTCACGAGCACCTGCAGGTCTGACAGAACTGTTTGTTTATTTTCTGATTCGATCAACTGAGTAACGCCGAGTGCTGCTTTGAACGTATATTTACTCAGGGACACGTAGTTCTTTACGCTGCCTGTCTTGCTGACGGCAACAGACGGGACTTACTTCTAAAACAAACAAGCGTATATCTGTCATTGTTGTGATTTTAAACTCTTCTGCCACAAGCGCATGCTGTGGGGAAAATGCCTGGACCCTTGCTGCGGCTGGACAGAGAGCTGAGTCCTCATTTGTGATGTGTAAATTCTCTCCTGGATTCACTCAGGCAGTCAGTCATGTGGTGGTTATAAATATCTAGTGTACACTTTGTTCGCTGTATTGCAGAAGAGGCGTGTTGGAGTGGTGTGCAGGGCCTGTGGATGTCCTGAGACACAGAAATTATGCATTGACAGGTGAAATATGAGCGTATAGGAGCTCGGGATTCAAATGTTGGCCATGTGCGTTGGCCTCGTGACGGACGGGCGGCCCGACCAGGGTTTACCCTGTCCTCTCACCTGATGACAGCTGGGGGGAGGCTCAGATTCAGTTGTCATTAAGTAAAAATGTTAGTTTCAATGGAAGCTGAAGAAGCATGCTGAGTAGCTTTTCCTTACAGTCGGTATTTTCATGTTAAAATGATAAAATGGCAACAGAAGTTCTTCATAAACTGTGTACTTTTAGTACCTTTAGTCTTAGTTTTTAACTTTTAATCTCAGTCTGTACCTTAATGACGAGTTTTGACACCTCAGTATATATCAGTAAAGCTGTGGTTTGGTGATCATTAGAATAGTTTCTCGGGTTTTTCAGATGGTAGCTCCATAGACACCCTCTGATTCCACATTCACAGTCAGTTTGTTCCATAAGCAGGTCAAAAATATGACATACAAAAGAGCTTCAAGGGTTACTCAAAGTATGCTTCTAAGGTGCAAAGAGTTAAAGGTGAAGCAAAGTGCTCTGTTGAAAGCGCTTCCATTCACCCGGAGTTTGTTTGCCACATTTAGGGCAAAACTGAATTAATAAGCAGCTGAAATGAAAGATCTCTGTGTGAAGACACTTTGTTCAGTTTGCCAGAAACTGTCAAATGGATAAATCTGTCAAATTTCTTGTAAACTTCGTAAAAAAGTTGACAGCAACCACCCACCTCTTCTTTTTTTTCCCCCAGCAGTGATACCTGCAGCACGTAGGACTTTATTTTAAAGCTTTAATGGCCCTTTTTTGCCATTTTAGTTTATTAATAAAAGGGGGAGGAAGATCATAGATGGATGTAGTGAAGGAAGACATGCTAGGGTTGATGTGACTGAGGAGGATGCTGGGATAGGGTGAGATGGGGGCAAATGGACCACTTTGGAAAGATGAAATCTTTTTTTTTGTGGGCCAGTTCAAGGTCATAAGTGGCGTTTTGGGGAATATTGGAGTTCTAAAAAATTTTCAGCAGAGGATGAAAGAGTGACCTGGTTTGATCTGCAGGGCAGCGGACCCCCAACCTTTTTTGCGCCATGTACCGGTTTATGTCCAACAATATTTTCGCGGACCGGCCTTTAAGGTGTTGCCATGTTTGCTTTACAAACATAGTTATCGACTCTTTGTTTCACAATCAGGTTATGCCTTTCACTATCAGCAGAGACTTTGACTATGGTGCAAGAGAGAAAGAGTGCTCACATTTCCTTCCTATTTAAAAGGCAAGTCTACAGAACATTAACTGCACAAGTTGCCAAATAGTAGAAAGCAAATAAACACTGGAATATCGTAGACTTTGTGTCCGTCTAACCTTTCTCCCAGTAACCTTTAGCATTTTTGCTCACCACGACTGTCCGTCAGTTTGTTTTTAGATGGATATAGGCCATGTGATTTAAAGACACTGTCTGGCCCCTGCTGTGCAAGGTCACCAAAATAAAAAAAAGACACGACAAGGTCGTGAAAGGTTGTTTTAAAAGACAGTGATGCTGTGAGCCTGCAGGGCTTCAGACGAAAAGCCTAAAGCTGCAGGGTGCTGGTTACCAAGGCCACACTTGTGTTTTTATTCATTTGTTTGAGCCCTTAATGTATCCATTGTTTTCCACTGTGATGACGTGTCGCCTCTTTCCATCTCCACAGTTATGACATGGTGCACTACGGTCACTCAAACCAGCTGCGGCAGGCCAAAGCCATGGGAGATTACCTCATAGTGGGCGTCCACACAGATGGTAAGACCACAAGTACAGACCCTTTCTTAACCCTGATACAGTGATTAAATATTAATTCCTGACTAAACGGTCGGTCATTCAATGGAAAAATTGTCATTCACTCAGCTGTGTCATGGTTTGAATTTCTCAAATGTCATTTGATGTTATTATAATAATTTTTAAAAAAGCAGAAGGAACCATGGCTGTAGGATGAGCCTGGTATCAAAATGTATGTCAAAATTATATTACATGCTATTTATATATGTTATTTTGACCAGCCACCTATCCCACACGGTCATATGACCCTTCAAACGTAAAAGGCACTTAAAAAAAAAAAAATTGGATCTGGCAGTGAATTACCTGAAAACAGATCAAACATATGCCATGTCTCATGATAGTGATGCTCAAAGTTGATCACAGACATCATTTTTAACAAAAACAAGATTTTAGCTTTAGCTTATGACAGTTCGAGCCGGTGAAAAGGTATTTGAGCTTAAATATGTTTTCCAAGCCCGGAAATCTGATCCGGATAGCTCCGCTGTTTCAGAAGTTATAAGGGATCTAAATGCTGGGAAAATAAGGCAGTTTTAAAGACTGTATAACTCGAATGATATTTGTATTTCAGTGCTTTGCTTAATAGCTGATTCTGAGGGCGTCAGGCGGGGCTGATTTTCTATGGAAAGACTTTAGTCTGTTCAGTCACATCCAGTAACACTTTATCTCTAAATTATAATCAATAAAGTTTTATGGTAGAAGTAAATAAAGATGTTGCTCAATGATTAAACACGGAGCTAACCTTTGTCAGATTTTTCCTGCTTTAGCTGTGAACATCAGAGGCAGACCTTTGATTATAATCAGCTGTTTAATGTGGATGTTTAAGATTTCCTTACTGGAAATGTGTTGGTTGAAATAAAATATAAATGTAACTACATTTATATCTACATTTTTCATTAATAATTCTTTACCTAAAACCCAATTTAAAGCTGAGATCTCCAAGCACAAGGGCCCTCCAGTCTTCACTCAGGAAGAGCGCTACAAGATGGTGCGTGCAATCAAGTGGGTGGATGAGATAGTGGAAGGAGCACCATACGTCACCACCCTGGAGACGTTGGACAAATATAACTGTGACTTCTGCGTTCATGGAGGTGAGTCCGTTTGAATCTCACAGCCTAAAACGTTTGTTGTTACACATTGTCGCTGTGAAAGAATCCTCCCGAGTGACTGGGTTGTGCAGTGCAGGGTTAAGGCACTCGTGAAATCAGAGCTACACCATCTTTTATGTGCCATCTCCACCAGTTTGCTGATGTAGAGGCTGCAGGGTGTCCTTAATGTGCTCCCTGCTTAATCTTTAGGTTGTCTTGCTGGTTTTGTCCATTTTTATCTCAAACAAATATGAGAACTGCTGGACTTTCACACGTCCACATATATCGTTAGCTGATTGCTAATGGACTTACGATGGACAGTTGTAAATTTTAACATTTAGGGGGGTTGGGAAGCGCATCTGTAGCCGGTTCGATCCCCGTACTCTCTGTCCCGGTCGTTGTGTCCTTGGGCAAGACACTTCACCTACCGCCTACTGGTGTTGGCCAGAGGGGCCGATGGCGCGATATGGCAGCCTTGCTTCTGTCAGTCTGCCCCAGGGCAGCTGTGGCTACAACCGTAGCTGCCTCCACCAGTGTGTGAATGCGAGAGTGAATGAATAGTGCCATTGTAAAGCGCTTTGGGTGCCTTGAAAAGCGCTATATAAATCCAATCCATTATATCACTCAACCAGAGTACATGATGTGGGCAGGCTTCAGGATGTGATGTTTATGTTTCCCAGATGACATCACGCTGACGGTAGACGGCAAGGACACATATGAAGAGGTCAAGCGAGCAGGCCGTTACCGGGAATGTAAGCGCACTCAGGGCGTCTCCACCACTGACCTGGTGGGTCGTATGCTTCTCATGACCAAAGCCCACCACAGCAACATAGTGAGTTTACGTGGTTCTCTTTGGCGTGTGGATAGCTGTTGTTTATTTTATTGTCAGCCTAATCTTTTCCTCTCTGCAGGATAACCCAGATTATCAGCAGCATACGGACAACTTTGGAAAGGTAAATGTCATTTACTTTTAGTTTCAAGGGTTTGTGATATTTGCTAGTCTTTGCTCATCATCCCGACGATAGGAATGTGTCAGAGGCGTTCAGTGCTGTTTATATGTCACCTTTAAGGGTCCTAAAGGCCACAGTCCCTGGACAGGAGTTTCTCAGTTCCTGCAGACGTCCCAGAAAATTATCCAGTTTGCCTCAGGAAAGGAGCCTCAGCCCGGAGACACCATCATCTATGTGGCTGGAGCGTTTGACCTCTTCCGTATCCTTATCACATGAAAAAAAAAAAAACAGAGCTGAGTTATGAACAAAGAGATTTCTGTGGTGAACATGTTGTTGTAGCTGTTTCCTTGACGACAGCATCTCTGCAGACATCGGCCATGTTGACTTCTTAGAGATGGTATATAAACAGGCGGAGCGGCCGTATGTCATCGTAGGTCTACACTTCGACCAGGTACATCTCAAGATTGAAAAATCTATTCCCCCCTGCTGCGTCAGCAGCTTTCAGGAGAAACATTTGGAACAAGTTAAATTAACAGAAGCTCACAATTAAATAGAAGTAATGGAAACTAAAGTCCTTAATGACTCTAGTCAAACTTTTGGGGAGAATTGAACGTGAAAATGAGCCTTGTAACTGCTGGCTGAGTCAGTTATATTAATAAGGGTTCTTATTTAAGACCAGGATTGACTAAAGTACATTTTGATCCATCTGCTCATTTTCAGATGGCCACTCTTCCCAACATTTCATCCAATTTTGAAGAAATTGTGCTCCTATAAATAAATTGAATCGTGTTTTGCTGTGTAAATTTCACATCTTATTATCTCTATTAGAACTTTTGACCTCTATTTTTTTTCTTTTTTTGTTTTGTTTTGTTGATTTTTGTTGATCAAACTCGGGAACAGCAGTCAGCTCTTTTCATTGTCACATTTAGAGGAAGCATAAGAAATAAGAAAGCAGTTTTGCTACTGTCACATCCGTATCTGAGATAAATATTTGAAAAGGAAGAGCATCGAGGTAATCACTGATCTCTTCCTGTTCTTCAGGAAGTGAATCGCTACAAGGGGAAGAACTATCCGATCATGAACATCCACGAGAGGACCCTGAGCGTCCTCGCCTGCCGGGTGAGTTCGCATAAGAGAAATGTTCATAACAGCGAGATGTTTTTTGTGCCCCGCATAATCACACACTGAACTTGGCTAAGCGCCATTCATTCCTCCTGATCAGCTATCAGTCAGGAACAATAAGTCTCTGTGCCCCTTCTGCATCATGTGTTGGTGTTACCTACGAGAGTGTTACACAGTCTATAAAAGCATTAAGTCGCTCCGCTCTGTCATCAGTTTTTACCAGAGGTTGTTCACTGAGCTGTAGAAGCATACTGACCTTTGAGGTCTCCTGTAAAAGGTTTTTGGTTAAACTGTGATGTGTAAGCAGAAATGCACAGATGTGATACTGCCATTATAAGGTTAATCATTTAATAACTTTTCCTCTCACTGGTCTCTGTGTGTCTGCAGTATGTGTCAGAGGTGGTGATTGGTGCTCCCTATGCAGTAGGCAAAGACCTGCTGGATCATTTTAAGGTGAGTTGTAAATGTGTGGCGCCCCCTGGTGGTATGAGATGTGTTAAACATGCTGAAGTGGTTAACCATTATCATTTCAAAAATGTGTATAGAAATCGGTTTGATAGCCTTGTATGTGATCACTGAGTTTCAGATAAATCTGATTTATATAGGAGCTGTTTATATACAAAAAAATAAGGAGATAAAAGGATGTTTCTGTATTTTGTCATGGTTTAATCGAGTGTGTTTGAATGTGCAGGTGGACCTAGTGTGTCATGGGAAGACTGAGGTACTTCCAGACAAGGATGGGGTGGATCCCTACGCTGTGAGTACACTGTTAATAAACACTGTGAAGATATTGTGTCACAGATGCACAAGGATTCACTGACGATCCAGTTAAGTCCTTTTTTAAAGTGGTTTGGCGATAGCAGGCAGGCAGCCTGATGGGAAGTACTTTAGTTAAATCCAGAGTCTCCACAAAGCCTCCATCCCTTACGATTATTCTTTTTTCCTTTCTCACATTTTCTGGACAAGCACTCGTGGCAACGGACAAAAAAACAATAAAACAGAGAAAGAAATAGTTTGAGGTTAGTCAGAGATAATCCTTGACCAATGTGGGCAGTGAGTATATCGCAGAGATGAGCAGCACAAATTCCTCTGAGAGGGCGTCTCAGCTCTCCCTTCGAGACAGGCTGAGGAGCTGAGTCACTCAGGAGGGACTCAGTAGAGCTGCTACCCCTCAACACTAAAAAGAGCTGTCATGGTTCAGACATCTGACCAGTAAGTGCTGGATACCTCTTAGGTGAGACGTTTTGGGAAAGGCCACACCCAGAACATGATGGAGAGATTATGTCTCTCAGCTGAATTGGGAACACCTTTGTTCTCCCTGGAGAGCTGGAGGAAGCAGCCAGGGAGAGGAAGGTCTTAGCATTTCTGCTTAGACTGCTGCTGCCCAAATCCATTTAAGCAGGAGAAAGGGATTTGATCCATCCATTAGGAGTTATGTGCTCAAAGCTAAGATGAGCATAAAAATCACTTTGTCTTGATCTGTTTTCACACGTGTACTACAGCCCTGGACTTTTACAGAGGTCACCAAACAAAAGGTGCACGTGGAAATGCAAATATCAGACGCAGCCAGGTCAGACATTGAATGGACTTTAACCTTTGCAGCTATGAGCAAATACCACAGCAATTTGTGCAGTAGATTCCAGGCTTGTGAGTGTCATGTGCAGTGCACACCCTGCACAGGCAGCTGCCTCATCTAAACCAAACACTTTTCTCATAAATCAATCTAAAGCTGGCTATTTCCTGCTGTGTACTACATATTAAGGAAGGACAACTTTGGAAAAATATCCTGATCTGATTCACTTCTTCAAAGTTTATCTATTCAAGACTTTTCATGGTCCTGAATCAAATCATGAGTCCGCCACAATCGTTAGATTCGATGAATGATAGGTGCTTCACTTTGGATTTAAACCATTAACCCATCTGGCCTGAAGTGGCAGTATGGAGCAAAATATCTGCTAGTTGCTTTATTCTGATCAGTTATGTTTTTGCCCCCTCAGGAACCAAAGAAGAGGGGGGTATTCAGGGCTATTGATAGTGGGAACAATCTCACTACTGATGACATCGTCCAAAGGATCATTGAAAACAGGTCGGGGACTCGTCGCTTCTCTGGGTCTTCATTTTCTGTATTTATAAATCTGTATCTTCATCCTTTGTTTACTAATCGGTCTTTTCTTGTTAACAGGCTGCAGTTTGAAGCCAGGAACCAGAAGAAAGAGGCCAAGGAGATGGCAGTGATTGAAGCAATGAAGAAAAGAGAGCAGAAGCAGCAGGGCGAAGCTCCAGCTCAGACTGCTCACTAATAAAACGGCAAGCACGGCCCCAGAGTCTGTTTTACTCGTCCACGGACTCTCAGGTTTAAGAGCATGGACCCGGACAGAGTCCATACAGTCCTCAGCTGGGCCTGGCTATTCGGTTTCTCTGCTAGTCCACTGAGTGCAAAATCCTGCTTTGAATATTTTGGTGAATCAGCGTGCTTATCAGTATGGACTGCTCCAGCCTAAAGGGTTTAGGATAGATCCAAAAAGTCCAAAAACCCACTAAGACCTTAATCTGCAGCATCCCTTTACTCTTCCTCCACAGAAAACGTTTATTTTCTGTTGTGCACTGTTTTTGTCCATGAAGTCACACACTACATGTCCCCGTATAGGTGTAGAAATGGTATGTTAATTTTGTAAGTATCCTTAACTTATTGACACAGTGTTGATGTCATTGTCGGTTGTGTTTTTAGATTTTTAACCAGCTTAGTTTTAACGATCATTCTTAAAATTATCATCAGCACGGTTGAATGTACTTTGTTTTTAAGTAATTTTCATCCATTTAATTTGTAGATCTCACTTTTTAAAAAAAAATCAGTCCTAAAAATATATCTTTTAAACGATCTGTGAGTGGTCGAATAGTTTTAACTACCTGAATTTGCACCAAGTGTGTGTGTGTGTGTCTGCGCGTGCGTGTGTCTGTGTGTGTGTGTATGTGTGTGTGTGTGTGTGTGTGAGTGTGCATTGAATGAGGTCACTGAAGGTGTGTTTGGTCTATACTAGAATAGTGCCTCAAAAGCTATAACTAATGTAAGGGCTGTTAATTGTCTCATTGTCTGATTCCACAAACTACAGCATATCTGCAGCTACTCCTGTTTCTGTTTATAAGGAATGTGTTGGAGAAGATGGGATTTTTTTTGTTTCCCTACTTCAGGAGACAATCCAAGAAGTCATGTGAACATAAAGTCCGTTGCTTTTCCTGTCTTTGTATGGGGAGCATTAAAGGTGAATTGTTACAATTATTCACAATCTTTCAATCATTGTCTCAGTTAAAATATTTGCTTTATTTAATAAATAACAATGTGGCAAAAGCGTGGTTTTTAATTTCATTTTATTAAGTTTTATTAAATAGTGCCTGCTGATTTAAAAAACAAAGAAACACACAAAAAAAACCGGTCCTTAACCACTCGTTTCAAGATGCTTTACACAATGCAGATACTGAAAAAGACGTAATTCTATGGAAAAAACAAACAAACAATGCAGTGATTTGCAAATTTCATAAAATCACAATAGAAAACGTTAAATGTTTAAACTGAGAAACACAATTTTAAGAAAAAATATTTTCACACATTTCTTCCCATGATTCTCCAAAATCTTGATTTGGTGAAAGATCTGGACTGTAGGCAGCGACTGGACTCTTCTACTGGGAGGCCTTGCTGTTGTCATGAATGTATTTTAGCGTTGTTGCTGAAATGTGAACGACCTTCCTTAAAAAAGGCGACCGGATGAGGGCATATGTTGCTCTAAAACTTGTGTATCCCTTTCAGCACTGATGTCTTTCCAGAAGTAAAAGCTGCCAATTCTATAGACATTAATGCACTCTGTCAGCTTTGGAACCAAGTGCTGATAACAAGCTGAAGGCAGCATCCATGTTTCTCAAAAGGAATTTCTAGTTTTGATTCGTCGGATCACAGAACAGTTTTTCACTTCACCTCAGCCCATTTTAAATGAGCTTTGACTCAGAGAAGACTGCAGTCTAAGGGATTGGCCACATGGGATGGGTCGAAGTACCCTTGCACTCTGAGAGTGAAGTTGGTAATGCACTATATGGATAAAAGTATTAAGTCACACCTCTTAATCATAGTTTTCTCAGGTTCGGTCTGGGCCTGTTAGATCCAATGAAAGGAAATCTTATTGCATGAGCTTAATTTTTTTGTGATAATTATATGCTTTTAACTTTGTGGGAATACGTTGTGGAAACCCCTTTTTCTGTTGCAGCATGACTATGCCCCACTGCACAAAGCAGGGATCATAAAAGCAGGGCTGAATGAGCTTGGTGGAACTTGATTGGCCTGCATAGAGCCCTGACCTCAGCTCTATCACACACCTCTGGGATGAACTAGAACAGAGATGTCTGACCTTACACATCCTCTTCTGGATGAATATGCAAAGCTTTCCACAGACATAATCTGAAATTATGTGGAAAGCCTTCCCAGAAGAGTGGAAACTGTCACAGCTGTAAACACAGGACTGATTTAGAATGGGATGTTATAAAAGCTCCTGTAGGTGGCCGTCTGTCTTTATCGTTAATCATACTATGAACACATTAAGATATGATGGGGCCTGAACATTCACGCCTTTGTATCTATGATGAAGGATTTTAAATCCAATTCTGGATTTAAAGTTGAGTGAAGAGACATATGAGCTCTGTGGTGTTTTGGATTAACTAAAGGCTTTTCAGGGAGCTTTTGGGACAGTCTAACGATAGTGAATTATGATAGTCCTGCCTCAAAGCAACAAATACATGAACTACTTTTTCAAGTTCACCCTGAAAGAGGATGTTTCTAATTTTAGCCATGTTGCACAGATGAAAGAAAGCAGCCCTACTTGTGCATTTGATGTCTGTATTACCGCTGCCACATAATGTGTGCTGCCTGATGACAGAGCGTGGTCAGCACATAGTCACGGTTCACTGAGGCGGTGAAATGAGGCCACAGCCACTCAGAAACAAATAACTCACATGGTTACCATCCAGCCACCCTCAGATCTGACCAAAGACTGCAAACCTTCACATAAAAAACAGTAAATCTTTAATCAGCAATCCTCAGTGTTCCCGAGGAGTTTGGGCATCACTCTGGACATCACACATAGAAGCTCTGTTTGATCTAACTTTCAGAGCTCTGTACGGATGCTGAAGGTTTGAAAACACATGGACTTTATTCCACATGTTGAGTTATTGAGGCACTCAACCAAGAGGAGATACACTTGGTTTGTGGAAATAATGCCAGTGGCTTTTCATCCAGAAAACATCTCACAAATTAGACATTCTGGAGGAAATTGTTTTTATGCTTTAAGAGTGATACAAATAACATAAAATAATACTTACAATAAAGGAAACACATAAAAGAAATCAGACTAATCAATATTTTAGTGTCTTTCAGTCACTAGGCTCACTTCAGGCTCTGACTTACCTTCATTCGGCTTTTGATACTTTCCAACTAGCACCCTTTAATCACAGACTTGATTTAAATGCAGAAAAGAATTATTGTATAAGTATAATTATGGTTTTCTCCACACTGACCATCCTGCAATTAAAACTTTAAATGGCATCAGCCTTATTCCTGCTGAGTCCAACAAAAACATGGAGCTTTGTATTAGTTCAGTCAGGCCGTGAAGTCGGTGCCAGCCCACATCAGTCAGTGGCTCAGCTGACACCTTTCTACACATCTCACTGGCAAATCTGAATTAGGGTGTGCTATTTAGCTTGTTTCTTGAACATGGTTACGGTGTAGCCACTTTGCAACCCACACTTCCATTTCCTCCTTTCATGGCTGTATCTGCCTGAATCAGTGTTCTGCACTGGCTCTCGCTGTGGCTTCCCATGCCAAATATGAATCACTGCAGACACACATAGCAATCTTTTGTCTATAGCGGCCCTGGCTAAAGCAGGAATTTAGCTCAAGAGCTACAACAGCAGACTTTCATTTGAGATTTATATCCAACATCTGGCTGAGAAAGTTAAAAATTAAACTTCTTGGATTGAATAAAAGGATGTCTGTCTTCTCCAACCTTTTAAGGTATTGTTAAGTCAGCCGTCATGTCTCTCCTCAACTATGAAGATATTCTGTATGGTCATGCAGCCTAAACAAGACTCCAGCACCCAACCCCTCCATGCCATAGTCCAATTTATAAAGATCTGCTGTTTATCATGAAAGCTGTCATTTAAGCCTTCCAGTAAACCAGTAAATATACATTTACTGTTGTGAAACAGGACTCCATCATTCCTTTAGAGAGTTTAAAACTATTATGGAATCCTGTGATCTTTGTAATAATGTATTGTTTATACTGTTTTTCTTTTCAGGTATAAGTAGGGTGACTATATCCCAACAAACTAAATGTGGGGCAAGCACTGTGTTTGTGTGAGACAAGATGGGACACGTCGACACTCCTAAGAGATATGAAATAAAAATTCAGAATGTGTGAATTTTATTTCACAGTTATTTCCTCTGCTCTTCTGCCTGGTAGCAGGCTTCTTTTTAGCTTTCAGTTTGGAGGTATCCATAAATTGGCATACCTTTTTTATTTTAACAATATCTGCTCATTTTAGCAGTTTTTTTTTATCCAAATATGACCCATATACCGTGTCACTACACACTGCATTTTCCTCCTATGCAAAATTTAAAAGTGACTCAAGCAAGAAAAGGAGAAAAAAACTCTCAGCATATGTCATTACTTTTTCATTTGTGTGAGCTTTCATTATATTCAGCAATAACAATATGTTTTATTCAGCTCTGCAGAGGTTTTGACTTTTTGGTCCCTTTAACTTTCCCTGATGATGAGTACGCCATTAGACAGGCTGACCTTCTTCTGACTTGAATAAAAAGCCTTTCTTTCATATGCAGTGAGTAAAAGCCAGGCGTGAGGAATGTGCGTGTCCTGCAGAATCAGTCGAAAATGTGCAACATTGACTCAAAATGTGGGACAGATAGAAAAAGACTCAATGTTGCACAGTCTCTCACAAAGAGGGATATTTGATCAGCCTAGGTACAAGTTGTCTCAATGAGATCGTCTGATCAAATGAAATTTGAACTAATATAAAGGCAAAGTATTCAATTAAAATGTCTTCATATTGAACAGCTAAGTTTTTTTTAATGGAAAATAATAATTTTAAATTCATACAAAGGCTTTTTCATTTAGAAACCACTCGTTATTTCTAAATGCTCCAAACACTGATATGAAATAGTTCGCATTTCACAGTAGAAGTGTTTTTATGGTTACAAACACCCTTTTGTTTTGTTGCACAACCTGTTAAACCACGTATCTGTTTCTCTCTTTTAGGAGGCGGATTTTGACGAGCTCATAAACTGTAAATTCCAGCATGCCTTTGCACAACCTAACATGATAACTGAATATACCTGAAACGTCCTACCTGTGCGTCATCGCGACGTTACGCAAGTCGATTGTGTTTTTGTAGGCTACAATTAAAGTAAGTGTTAACAGCTGAAAAGTAAAGAGAAATTAGGTCTATAATGTAGTAAGTGGAGTTTTTTAATTACGTCACGCCTATTTTATTTTTCATGAACAGGTGAAATACACAGAGTAACAGCAGCACTTCAGCACGTCGCTTCGCAGGAAGTCCAAAGGATTTCCATCTGGGTTGCGGGCAGCAGGGGGCGGAGGTAGTGTTTTTCTTTTTTTGGATGAGTTGGGGTCTTTGCCAAGGCGGCAGGACAGAGTTTGAACTGCTGCGGCGGAAAGCGGCCGAGCAGATTTGCGGTTTCTCTCTTTTTGTTTTTTAACGCCCAGGACAGGCGCTGAAACCTGACGCTAACTGGGGGGGAAAGCGCTTGTGGCTGTGCGTAAAATCAGTTTTGTCTCGAAAGTTTGAAATAACTCTTGGAAGTTTGAAGAAGGTTGTTTTGGCAATGGCCTGGACTTTTTTCTTTGCCGAGGTAACTCCTCTTTTCGCTCTGCCGGTTTAGTTTTGGAGTAGAGGCAGAGCCCGAACTCGGAATATGCAGCTTGTAGAAAGAAAGTCGGACTGATCCCAGGTTGGATTGCCCTGCTTTTGTTTTCTCTCTGGCCGGGCTCGTGGAGGAGATGCGCGCTCAGGATGGGACTGTGCCTCGGTACCGAAGTTACAGAAGAGCAGAAGAAGGCGAGGATACACAGCGCCAAGATAGACAGAGAACTTTACGAATCTGCCAAGCGGGAGATGAACGTGGTTAAAATACTCATTCTTGGTGAGACTGACAGCTTTAAATGAACCCAGCTGTTGATGATTTTAGTTTAAAATAACTCAGATATTCCATGTAAACTTTAATTTTTGAAGCACAAATCCTACTTTGACACCACACTTTGATTTTATAGATAACTTTTACAAATAAAGCCCGATCACAGTTGAACACACAGTAAAACAAGTTTTAAAACACTTTTTTAACCATCTCACGTTCTCCTACAGGTGCAGCAGAGAGCGGCAAAAGCACTTTGGTGAAACAGATGAAAATCATCCACAGTAATGGCTTCACCAAGCAAGAGCTGTGCACCTTCAAGGTGAGAAACACTCTCACGCTCACCCTGCCTGTGTTTTTATCAGTTTATTAGCATATAGTGCTTCCACTAAGCTCTTGTAGAGAATCTAAACAAATGCATGACTTCAAAAGATCAGTATCACGTGTGGGGTTAGAGCACGGGTGTCATCTATAAGGCCCGAGGACCAGAACCTGGAACGGCAAAAACTCAAATCCGGCCCGCTGGACAGTTTTGCAAACATGATAGAGGGCATAAAATGTAAGTTTTACAGCTTTTCCTGCTGATAAAGACCTCTCCAGTGATTCATACCACAGCACAGACGTTAAGTAAAAGAGAAATGATTAAATGGCAGAAAAGTTCCCTTTTTTCACTTTCTACTATAGAAATCTTGGTTAAAAAAAATTTCATCAATCATAAAAAACTTTGCTTATACACACAGGCCACTGTGGGCAGTGAGCTACCAAAAACGTTTCTGTAATTTTATGCATTTATCATCTAGAAAAAATGAGATGTACTTTCATATTATTTAATTAATTAATTAAAAAAGCCATTGCTCTTCCTTATTCTATATTAAAATATCTCAGGAATTAAGTATGTAGTTAAACATCTTTGCAATGACAAAAGGGGGAGTTTCATTCGTCCAGCTCACTTAAGATGAAAGTGGTCTGTATGTGGCCCTCAATGTAAAATGAGTTTTTCATCCCTGATTTGGAGTCTAGTTTCCTTTCAGGTAATAACATGACTTCGACAAAGAGCTGAGATTATGCTGCAGACACAGGAATGCATTTCAGTTTGTTTTTTTTTTAATGATTAGAGAAGAGATAGAGATGAGATGGAAAATGAAAGCAAAGCCTGGTTTTCCTGCAGGGGGGGAGATATCTCATGATACCCAGGATCAGGCACAAGTTGGTATGCAGTGATTTGGCTCACATCTGCTCTTCCTTCTGTTTGTGTGAGAGTGACTGAAAGCCAAATTCCTCTGTTGTACTAGAGGTTGGGATGGGGAGGGGAGAATGGAAACGGTTCAACACACACACACAGTTTTTTCTCCCATTAGCTTGTTTTTAATGAGGGCTTATCCTCTTTGACCTCTTCTCTTATTGTTTTTCCTGATTTTTACTTTGCTGTACTTTGCCCTTCTCATTCTCTTGCTTCTCCTTGCTGTGTTTAATGATGTGATGACAGGAAGGGTCTTCATCATGCTTCAGTTACCTGTTCTGTCTCCCAGCAATAACAGTCCTGTCAGTGGAAAAGTCTGACAGTCAAACCTCTTTTTAGATTGTGAAACAGACCACGAAGCTGAAAAGAAAGTTAGGAGGCTGGAGTTTTTCTTGAACCAGTGCTGACTATAGTATTCATTTAAAATAAGTTAACCGGATGTCTGGATAGAAGTGTGTGTGTGTGTGTGTGTGTGTGCACGCATGTGTTGGAGAGGGGAGGGGCGTCCCCTTGATTTGCAATAACTTCGGGAGCAGTTAATTGGCCAGGATCAGCTACTGTCCACTAATGCTTTATGGCCACAGACTGTATATAAAAGATGGACATGGCTAGGGTTTTTGGGGGGGTTTTTTTGGGCTCAGAAGTGACCGTGTCTTAGCTATAGAGAAATGTGTCTTCATGCTAGCTTGTAAACTTGCTTTGTAATGCTGTAAAGTTGGGGATTTTTAATGTGGGAGTCTTTGTTTTGGGAATTTACCTCAAGTGGCCACTTGAGGAAATGCAGTTTTTTGGGTTTTTTAAATTTTACTTTTATCAAAACACAGAAAGGAGAAGAGAGTCAAGAAACTGAGTGTGAGTCTGCAGAGGTACTGTCTGCCTGACAGGGCTTTGTATGTTCACACAGACAGAATACCAACAGTACAGTTGGTTTAATGTAGGTATACATTAATGAGGCTAATCCATATACTATGCTTCATTCAATTTTTTTTATTTTTGGCAGGTACAATCCTCCATACATCATTTTTTGTTTCATAAATACATATTTGATTTCAGCGTTACTTTGCATACATGCTTCAACACATTTTGAGTTCCAGTTGCACCTCTCTTTTGTCATTGCCGGTGTCAGTTGGGTTTGGTTTTGTTCTCAGGTGACGCCCTTATTTTAAAGTGGAAAAATGACACCAACCCACAATCCTGCTCTTCCGCCCCCCTCCCTTCCCCTGTCGTCCCAGCCTCCCACAGCAAACAAAAACACGCCCTCTTCTCTCTCACACACATGCACAAAAATACACAGATGAGCTCATCGCTCTTTCACCTATTGTTTCACATGTGTTTGTGTTTATCTCTGACACATTGCCCTCTATTTGGAATAAGAGTCCGTGCTTCCATCAGTACAGTAGTAAACACCTCAACCCTGCCTTGACCTGAACAGATTATCCCTGCTCCACTTTGTTTTTTCTCTGATGAAATATCATCTGAAGCAAAAGCCAGAAAGACATTAAGAAAACATTCCTACATTTCTCTGCGTGGCTCTTAGGTTTGGGTTGTGTTAGGACCATGACAGGACAGCCTGTTTAGAAGTAATAAGTGGAGGAAAGGTAGGACGTGGGCTCCTCTTTGTTTCATCCCTCTTTTATTTGCAGCCCAAGGCCGTGGTGTGGTTTTTACTTTGGACATGCCGACGGGCAGACATTTTTTCCTTTTGTTCCCTTCCAGTGCACACAGCTCTGTTTTTCTGTGTGTGTGTGTGTGTGGGTGCACTGTTGATGTAGTAGTTTTTATCAACTGAATTCGTATTTTTGAGCCTGTAATCTCGTCTGTTGACTCAGGTGTTTCACTAAGAACCTTTGTCAAGGACAAGTTGCTGGAGAAATGCAATAAATCTTTGAGCTTTTTCCTCAAATGTGACTACAAAGCCTGCAAGCAGACTCATGCTACACTCTTATACTTAGTTACTCATTGTTAAAAGAAAAGTTGGTAGTTAATGATTAAATATCAGGCCGCTGCCAGTTAAGTCACATTCTTTGTCGTGGTTTGCTCTGACACGAGACATGTGCTAATGGCTGTTAATTTTCTGTGCTCAGTGAGCTGATCCAAACGCCGAGCTGGACCAGGACAATAGTTCAGTGTAACTGGACGGATTTAGCGATTATGTTGTTGTAATGGGACTCATAATGTCTTTGCTGACGCACAGTGCAACACAAAGTTTCCGTAATACTTTGAACTGCTGAATCTAGCTGGAAACAGAGGTTCAAAAGGTGTAACAGGCTCTGTGGATTTCTATCTGGTGGACTTCCTTTCAAAAGGACACACAGACACACACACTGGTAAAGACAAGGTGTCACTTTACTCCTTGAGAGGTGAGGTAAAGCTGATAATGAGTTCAGATTACCATACAGTGACTCCTGTAGGCTGCAGGGTATGTGCTCTGTACTGATTGGTCAAATGCTCTGAAATGGTTAACAGTTATCACTTGAAAAGACAATGAGATATAGTGATATCTGCACACAAAGCACAGATGTCTCCAAAGGTGTTCATCACCATTGCTGGTGAAGCATCTCTGTATATTGGCATGATCAAAGAGAGATGCAGATAATGCATGAAAACAAGTTACCAGAGGCAAATCTGCAGATGCCTGCAAAATGGTGAAATTTGCTTTTAGGAGGAAGCCACCGCCTGGATTTAACCAAGCAAATGGGGATGAGCCTTGAACTGTATAAAAACTTTAGTCACTGGTATGTTTAAGTTGGTGACAGGTTATTTAACCCAAACTGGTGCAGTGAGTGGCTTCTCATTTCCTAAACTAAAGACAATATGTAGGAAGATGAAAAAAGAGCTTCTCTCTTTCAGAAGGGTTAAATAATTGGCATCAAGCAAAGAACTGTGGAAGTGACTCAAAATTCTTTATTGGGTTAACATCTGTCCCTCCATCCATCCATCCATCCATCCATGTATGTCATGGGGCAGCAGTCTGAGCAGAGAACACTCAACATTTGTGAAAAGCTACTTTTACCCTTTTGAAAAATGTCATTTATGGTCTGTTTGGCCTGTGAACATTGATGGGTTTTCACCTACAAAATCCCTCCTTAGCTTTTCTTCCAAAATCCCAACTGCATGTTATTAGTCTTGGATAATCTATGTGCTCATCGAATGCTGATTGGTTGACGAGTGGAGCAAGATATGGAACTAAATGGGAGAAGTGTGAAAAAAGAATCATCAAAGATAAACAACACAGCATGAAAAGCAGAAGCGGCGAATACTTTTGTTTTTTAAACACCTGGTTTCACTTCAGCTTGCTGATGGACCAACAGCAGCACAGGCACGAGTAGCCCACATAATACAGTATCACATAATTTCTACACTGCCTCTGTCAACAACAAATACTCTCCGCAGATAGACGGGCGGTCCGTGGGTGCCTTAGCGCTACCTGTGCTCAAGCATAAAGCAACCAAAATAGTGACTTCATGGAGCACGAGAGGTTGTTTTCACACATGGATTGGTCACCACAGAGCCCAGACCCCACTGAGAATCTTTGGGTTGGAAAAGACTTTACACAGTGGACTGACTCCCATCATCAATACAAGAGTCTCGGTGAAAAAATTGTGCAACTTTGGGTGGAACTAAATGCTGTCACATTGCACAAGTTCACTTAAAGGATGCCACAGTGAGCATCCTGCTACTCTTCTTCTCCTCTGTAAGTGCTAAACTAGAATAAGCTGAGTCAGGGAGGACGAACTGGGAAACAATTGATAAAGACAACAAAGGTGGAGAGGGGGAAGTGAGGAAGCACAACTGAATCACTACCCTGAGACGAGCTGTAAAGATAGAAGCATGAACTGTGACGCCTCTATAGTAAATGCTTCCATTGTCTTTATGAAGCTTTGATCACTTTAATTCAACTTGAAATATGAGAGTTCACCTTCCTCACTAAGCTGCATGTGTGTGTACTCCTGAACTTCTAAAAATATATCGATTGTGTTGCATTTTCTTGCTTTTCAAACTAAGAGCACTGATTTTTGGAGTCCTGCATTATTTGCATTCATGTTTACTTGCTAGCGGCTCTTTTTCTCTGCATCTGCTTATTTCAGTTCATTCATTTAGCTCCAGCTTCTTCAAAGTGAGTGTCAGTCGGTGCAGATCAGTCACAGGTGTTTGATTTGGTTTGTTAGGCTGGTGCAGAGAGAGAGTGTGTAGGTGCTGCTCACTGAATCGAGAAGTATTTCAAACTCAGATCTGAATAAACATTTTTCAAATTTTTTTGTGAAAGTCCACAAAACATAAAAGCATAATTCGCACAAACATAACTGTATTTCTTGTATCTTTATGACCACATGTGTTGTGCAACTGTTTTTATTCTGAAAGCGTCTACACACCCACACACATGCTTTCACTTACGCTACCTGGTTAAACCCAATCCTTGCTGGAGTCACTTGTGAGGTCAGATGCGAGAGTAAAGGCATGTTATCGATGAACAGATTCAATCTGTTTTTGCTGTTTTTAAATCTAAACAATTTAAATAATTTAAAACAAAATGAAACTTTGTCTGTCTTTTAACCAGTGACCCTGGTAAAAAATCTGGTGAAAATCATCAAATACAAGTATAAGCAATATGTCTGAGAGCTTTTTAAAGCCAATTATCTGCCAGACTTGTGACTTCCATTTGTTTTTGTGGCCTTGATCCGTTACTTTGATGAAGCCCACAATGCTGAAACAATAACCTGTTTGTTCTCATGGGAAAGTAAACTAGTGTAACTGAGATTTGTGAACTATTTCCCTGAAGTTTCATATTAGTGCTACATTTTACCTTTGAGCTACTCCATCTCCGAGAACCTGAGAACTCTGCTTCAGCTCAGTTTCAGCCCGGAGCAAACACAAAGTCCTCATTGCTACTTTGTGTATGTTGCAAAATGCTGAAAGTGGTAAACATTGAAGATGATCTCCAGCTTCGCGACAATAAATATACCTGTGAAAAATTTGAAAATGCCAATAAAGACATCTATTGTCTAAAGGAAGACACGCAGTGCTGTGAAAATTATTTGCCCCGTCCTGATTTCTTGTTTTCTCGCATACTTGTTACATATTTAAACATTTCTCCTATTCTGACGCTGCCTACCTTTCCTAATAGCTTACAGCTTTATACCCCTCGTCACACATTGACTTCTACTGCCGATCAGTCCTCTGAATCTCCCTTCCCCTCAGCTTTTCTTTTAGCCTCTTCATGTTAGCTTCAATCATTAACATCGTCCTTTTATCAACAGTTCTGGTTGTTATCTTTAATCATTTATATTTGTTTTAATTTAATTTTTTTTTTTTTTTTTTTTTTTTTTTTTTTTAAAACTATGTCCTTTGTTGTGTTTTAATTATCCCAGTTATTTTACTGATTGTCATGCAACACTTTGCTCAATGTTTGTTGTGCTTAAATCTACCTACACTGCTGTGAAAAATTATTGGCGTCTTTGCTGATTTCTTATGTTTTGCTAATTTGTCGTACATATAGATACTAGCGTAAATGGGCTATAAGTGGGCCCCGGACCATCACACTACTGCCACCATATTTGGCTGTTGGTGTGATTTTCTTTTTATGAAATGCTGTTAGTTTTATGTCAGATACAATAGGATCCAAATTTTCCAAAAATTTCAGCTTTTTGGGGAAATATTCATTAGTCCACAGAATATGTCCACAAAAGGTTTTGTGAACCATCAGGATGTTTTCTGTGAGATGAGACTTTGTCCTTTTTCGAGCTCTCCCATTGATGTCATTTTTGCCCTGTCACTTTCTTATTGTCGAAACATTTATCCTGACTTTAACTGAGGAAAGTCAAGCCTGCAGTTCTTTAGATCCCAGACTGACTTCTTGAGTTTCTTTAGATACATGATGTTTTTCTTTTTAAGATATTTTAGCCTACTTCACTTTATCAGACAGGTTATATTTAAGTGATTTCTTGATCCACATGTCTGGTGACAAACATTACTTTTATTTATTATTAAAAAAATTTTTTAATGGGCACTTTTGGCTGCTCCCTTGTCACAAGTGGTTGCCACAACTGGTACCGACTGGGTTAGGAATGCTATTTGGTGTGTCTCTAGTTGGAATTGAACCGGTGACCTTTCACTTGGCAAGTGAATGCAAAGTGTGAATCTTTGCCTTTTAATAAGCATTAGTAACCTCGATATTTACCCGCACGTCCAGTTTTCAGTCTAAACTAAAGATAATCCGGCTCCTTTGTCATCTTTCCAATAGGGACACAAGGATGTTGTACCAATGGGACAACCAGTTCTTTTTCTTCCTTTTACAGATTTAACAAAGAAGCTTGGTGAGTTTTTAAGATTTCTTGTGTAACCATGCCGTATTACACGTCACTGTAACTGCCTGGTCAAAACAACCCCTCGACTCCGGTTATGGAATATCGCAGATGAAGGCTGGTTGTCTTCTTGTTGTTTGCTTGTGTGCAGCTGTTATCTGTATCTGGATAGAAACAGAAGATGTGCTGTTGTTGTCATTTGAAGATTTTATCGCTTGAAGCTTTGCAAGCGCCCTTGTACCATACGGGCCATAGAAAAAGGTCATGGTTTGGCTTAAAATACAACAGCTGCCACTTCTTTTAAAGCTCAGTTTTCTTGGTTGCCAGGGTTACACATCTCCACTGAAGGGTCTGAATAACATACGTCCTTCAGTTTAATGTCCGTAAACGTAAACAAATGGATTTCTTTTTTTGTGAATATTTCAGATTTTGCTCTGACACAGGGTTGAATACACAGGCCACAGAAAAGTTGTTTGGCAATAACGGATAACTGAGGTTTCTCGTGTGACATCATGTGGAGTTGCTCAAGAGTTGTCTATCATATTGGAAGTGATGCAAGCGCTCGTTGCTACAGAAAAACATGTATTTCCTGACTGGTTGGCAGTGGTTTCTGGAGGCTGCTGGCTCCTGCTGGGTGAAATGGTTGCATCAAAGGTGATTGCTTTGGTTACTAGCAGATTGCCACAGCTGCCTGTAGTTTTTTATGTGCAAATACTTTGTAACTACTAGCCAAGCTTGGAAATGGAGAAGAGTTGTGCTCTTTGGAATATTTGTAATATTTTGGCTGCAGGGCAGAGGCACAACTTTCACTTTGAAGTCGAACTGTCTCCATTTCTCGTTTGCGTTCACGCTTTTCACAGTTTCACTAGAGCTCGGAAAGAAGCTGGACAGTGTTTGCAGACGAGTCTTTCACTTCCACTACAGCAATATGCCAGCGACCAAAGCAATCCCATAGTGGTTTTTACCAGCTGGCAGGGGGAATAGTGGTTGCTGTGACTGACCGGTCTCTAGGCTTGTGTGACTTGAGCCTACATTGTTATCACAGTTGTCACACCTCCAAAATAGGTAACCACTTAATATCACATAGTTAGTGGTCTCGTGTCTGTAAAACCTCAGTCTCTTAAAGTGCACATGTATCCATATAGAGGGCACATATAGACACTATTTGTACACTACTCTGCCCAGTGCAGGCGTGAATTTCCACTTCGAATGACCCCCATGAGCCAATGAATCTCGAAAGACTCATAAATATTAAAATTATAGTAATTATTGGAAATATAATCAAGTTTATATAAACTCTGTTAAACCTTTTGAGCTTTGGACAAACAACAGCATGCTGTCTATTGTGCCATACAGGTTTGAAATCAGAAGTGACTGCAGATGAAGTATATATTAACATATAAACATGTGATGTTGTTTTAATTGAAATTTCTTCTTCATAAACATTTCTTTTCTGAATAATATAAGATGTGTATAATTCAAATCAGCTGCCACTCTCGGTCTTCTCCGACATCTCTGACATGCTGACATATCTGCAGCCAACAGCTGTTGATCAGCAGGGCGTTGGGAAACTGTTTCCTATATTACGTTTGTGCACAGCATGCACGCAAAGGTCTGTGTATTAAAACACTGCTTCACAGCACTGCCGCTGGTCGAAAAATACAACAGAAAGAAAAATGTAAATATGTGAAGTCGTTCATCTGTCTGAAACAAGTTTCCTTCTGATTGGCTTCCTCATAAAAAAACAAGTTTTAACACAAGTGGATTGGGCTGTTGTGCTTAAAGCCAGAGTGTTGTCCCTGAGATGACCATACATAATAAGCACTCTCAGTGATATCATGCAGACTGAAGACTAGAAAAAAAAGATGTGAAACTTGAGTGTGTAGTGCAGTCTCACAGAGATTGTTTGCATACATGCTGATGTCATTATGTGGAGGTTTGAGCATCAACCGTTAGAACAGTTTCTGTAAAAGAAATAAATAAGGACTAGCATGTTTTCCTCCATTTTCACTAAGTGACCTAACAAATCTGAGCAGCTCCAGGCGGATATCTTTTTTTTTTTTTTTCCTATATTATTTGTTGCACATCTCAAATCTCGTCCCTTTACCGGAAGCATTCTGATTTTTAGTGAAGTTCACGGTCATAAAGCAGGAAAAACTGAACACATTATTTGGTTTTTAAGACTCAAAGTGACAAAGTTATTGTGATATTAAGTTGTATATCTCTGAGTGACTTTTATTGTGAGTCAGAGGGAGACGAAACACAAAGCAACTTATTTGTGATGCAAGTCAATGCAGGGCTGTTTGCTCAGCTCTTCTGGTGAGGTGAAGCCTTGTCACCTCTCTCTCTCTCACACACACACACACACACACACACACACACACACACACACACACACACACACACACACACACAAAGAGGAGAGCAACCAGACTGTGGTAGAATTGTGATGGAATGTGAAGCTTATCTTTAGTTGGTAGCAGATAGACAGAGACAAAAACTCATATATACACACACACACACACACACACACACACACACACACACACACACACACACACACACACACACACAACCTGAGTTAGTTCAAATCTCCAGGTGTGTAAGCATGAATACAGATTTTTGAAATTAGTTTAATTTGAGTTGTTCAGGTGTATTTAGGATCTTATGCATCACATTCTTTCTATGTTAGAGGACTGGACATGCTTTGGTGGGCTAGTAGTAGTAGATTTATTTATATAGCAGACAGCACAATCACTTAATCAAGAGGATACAACCAAAACAAGTTTATAACATTCAGTAGAATCAGAGGAGAATCATCTAAATGTCCAACAGATGGGGATCCCAGCCACACTCAGATACACTGACTGGACTCAACTAAGTTCCAAGTAACAAGTCAGGAAGGACATGAGTCAGGTCTCAGAGGTCCACAAACCTGAACTGGCAAAGTATACTATCAGGGGTTAACCACTCAGGGGCAGTGTTTGCCAGGGTTGTAACATGAGGAAAACTGGGTGGTTTTCCCTGGTGGGTAGCAGCTGCTTTTTGCAAATGAAGATGTGATCAGGAGCTCTGATTGGTGAAAGTCAGTTACAATACAAGATCAGAGAAGAAGCTTCAAACAGCTCGATAGTGCCTTTTATCCTGTGGTTGAACTTGACCTCTGCTCTGTGCTCTTTGGCAGCCGGCAGTGCTCGATAACCTCCTGACCTCCATGAAATTTGTCCTCCATGGCATGGGCACCCTCCGCATCAACCTGGCTAACAACAGAAACAAGGTACTCATGTTCGACTTCTCTCACCTTCAATTTTGGTCTTTTTATTTTCTGTCGTTGTCATCCTGCTCCTGCCCTCTTAGAGTTTTGTGCTTCTTGTGTCTCTGCACGTCACCTGGATCACCATTAGAGGGCAGCATCTTAGCACTATAGCTACACAGCTTTCATTGAAGGAGAGCATAAAGTTAGGCCACTGGTGGGTGGTTTGCTTGTGAGGTTTAATTTAATTTGAACTTTACTGTCAAAGTTATCAGAGTGCATGTGTTTTCCACCTACACAGCACATCCTGCTGGGCAATGATGACCAAAGTATTTCCTCTATTAGATGTCATCAGAATGTGTGTGTGAGCATCTCTTTGTGTATGTGTTTGTGTGATTAACAAGTCTGGATGTGGAGACAGACTCATAAACTTTTCTATCATTTAGGCTTCCTTCTATCTGACCAATCGCTCCTCCCTGATCATTAATCTGAATTTCTGTCTCCCTGTTGTCTTCTGGCAGGTTCACGCCCATTCCGTGCTGTCGTGTGGGCGTTGTTTTGACGAAGACCAGGTGCTCTTTCCTTTCCTGAGCCATGCTCTGTCCTGCCTGTGGGCCGACCAGGGAGTGAGGGCCGCGGCTGCCCGGGGATACGAGTACGAGCTCAATGACTCGGCGCTGTAGTGAGTACTCCTCGAGAACAGACTCACGCTGTGCTGAAGAGATGCAGGGGACTAATTAGCTGGACTTAGCAGCTGATGCTGAGCCATCTGCTTACTGTCACTGGGAGTTAATGTCTGGAGAAAGGAAGAAAGTAAACAGTGCAGGAAGATAGACCACAGTTTGGAATCACATATACTTCCACAACTGTTGTATTTCTTAAAATAAAAGCCATTAAATACATACATAAACCAGATATTATTTTAGTTTTGGATGCGTGTATGAAGGAGGAAAGGCATTTTTAAAATTATCAGTATAGGGAAAAAATTGTGATTAGACACAAAAGTGATGACACCATAGTGAAAGCAAAGAATTGAGGCTGAAGCCTGAAAATAAGAAAGTAGAGTGTGTGAAACAGAAATAAGACAGAGCGCTGACCCACCAGGAGGCCGTCCGGTCTCATCCTCCGCCCCTGTGAGAGGCCTCGCTTTGGGGTTATCTACACCGACAGGACTCTTGGTTCCTACTGAGAACCACCATGCATCACCTTCTTGCAAACACACATGCACACACACACTGTGCTTCTATAGTACTTATGAGGACTCTTATTGACACAATGCATATATTACTCTTTGATCTTAATTTGTGTTTTCTTAAACACAAATTAAGATGTTTGTTGTCTGCTGTCATTTGTTGTGATTGGATTCACCAAGTTTGCTGTTGAAAACTGGATATGCAGAAACTTGAAAATGAGGACAAACTAAAGACGAACACAAAGAGTGTGCACTGACGATAAACATGATATTTAAAAATGAAAACACAGGTTGCTACAGTGGGCAGCTCGGCACCAGGTGCCCTTCCTGACGCAACCACAAATGGATTCAATTGCAATAATACCACACACAACACATCTTATAATTGAATTTGACTGATGCCATTACTGTTGTTATGATTACTATTGTTAAGTCAAACCATGTAAAAATACTGCTGGTCTGTCGAGTCAATCAAAGCCCTTTCACTGATTTCCAATAAAAAGGCTTGTTAGACGTTTCAGGTGTTTCCAACTGTTAACTGTGATAAACTGGCAACAGTTGCAAATCTCTTGCCATCTGTTAACTGCTTGTACGGAGAGTCCAGCCAGAATGTCAGAAATTTAAAACAGAAATCCCTCCACAAATGGTGACGAAATTTCTGCAGGATGGCGAATTAACCGGAAAATAATATAGTTTCTCAGCAACTTCGCTTTTGCATTTGAATAAAACCAGCACGCAAACAGCTGGCGAGCAGCTGAGTCGAGTCATCGTCTGCAAAAAGATGCTTTGCAGATCACTTGCAGTGCAAAAATCTGCATTATATACAGTATTTTGAGGAATTGCAAACAGATTTTTATTTATTTTTTTTAAATTGCTGGCTTTGTAAAATAACGACTAAAGCTCAAAGTGGTCCTCACAACAACAGAAGTACCAAACAGGCTCTTGCATGTTGTTTGCCCTGTGTAACATTTTTTATTTTTTTATTTATTTATTTTTAGCAGCAGGATGTGTGTCACTGTCCAAGAAACGAATTCAGGATGACGGGTAGAGAATGTCACAGTCAGTTCACATAGGTGGAGATGCCATCGTGTGAATGTGTGTGTAAAAAGATCACATTTTACTGAAGGCACACACACACACACACGATACAGTTGATTACACTAGCTGTGTAAATAGCTAATCTGTGTTTAGAAGCTGTGCCTCAGTGTGTTATTATGGTAAACCACAGTGTGAATATTCATCGTGATCAACCGCTGCGGCCCCTGGGGCTTCAGCCTTATCGCTGCACACCCAACACACGCACTCAGCCACACCAAACACACAATGTGTTAGCCTCCACTCCCGTAAGTGATACCTGATTTTTCTTTTGATCTCAAGTTTGTTTTCAAGTTATTAATTTCCCTGCCGCTCTCTTTCTTCTTCCCCTTGTTTCTCCTGGCTCTTTAACCTTTTTGCACCCTTCCCTCTGTCTTCTTCTCCTTCCTCCTCCTTTCCCAGTTTCTTTGAGAACATGAGCCGCATCATGTCTCCTGAGTACGTGCCCACAGAGACAGACGTCCTTCGAGTACGACTGAGGACGACAGGCGTGATAGAGACCCAGTTCAAAGTCAACCACCTTATTTTCAGGTAGTCACTTTTCTTTTTTATTAAGGTGAAGGATGATTCTGCATACAAGAACCGAGTCACTCAGAGCTGCTGTTGTCAGGTCTGCTCTTGACTTCTGCAGGGAGCGCCTGTCGTACCGACTTACTTCACTTCTTTAGCTGCGACTGTCTTATCTCAGTCTACAGCCATATGATAGTCCTGAGATATAAGATGGAGATGGGCGGCTTCATTCAATACGTCAATACGACACCTATCAGTTGGCTTTATGCTCATCTACAAACACACACACACATACGCAGAAGCATCAGTGGCTCGGTCTTATCAGTGGAGCAGCAGAGCTCAGGAGACTGCTGTCAGATGACCATATTCATCTCTGATCAATGGGCCGTTGTCACATAATACCACCTTCTTTATCATCTTCCTATGGCTGAACTCATTTCCTGAAGCCACTGACGGTCACGACAGGGCAATAGGTACTAATGAACTTGATTTTCTCTGCAGTGTGACTAATGCAGAATAAATGTCACTAAAGGAAAAAATAGTCATTTTTATTTCATATCGATGCAGTTTTATTAAATATTCAACGCCTTACTTAAACGGTGCTTCATTTGATTAGTGACACATTTTTTTAAATATTTATTATCAGATTTTTTGATAAATACTCTTTTACATTTGTCGTATGACTGTTACACGCTCTGCAGCCCCAACTGTCCTTCCAGTTGAAGTCCAAGAACCTTTGGTGTGTAAATAAATTGGGTAGCACCAGTTTTTGGTTGCACTTATCATGCTGTCATGGCTGTTTTTGTTTCTTAGATTATAAGTAGTGCTGTCCCCGTTAATCTCGTAAAAATGACGTTAACGCCATAACCGCATTAACGCAGCAAATCTCTATAAGCGACTTAATGCGGGTGTGGCTGGACGGCGCTAACGTGTTAACGAGCTAGCCGTGCTAACACGTTAGCACTGTGCAGCCCCATGAACACATTAACTCACTAACAGAGATTTGAGGCATTAATGCGGTTATGGTGTTAACGTCATTTTAACGAGATTAACGCTGACAGCACTAATTATAAGAAATTTAAAGTAAAACCAATATTTCCAAAAATTCTTGTGTCCGTCTGTGCTACATAAATGGGGGTTTGTCCGGGATCCTTTGGGCTAGATGGCTGTGCTGTCCTTATATTGAAGCATATCTTTTTTAGTATTTTTTTCTTTGCTGATTTAGGTCATCGTGCTTGTTGGTTATTCTGGGTGGGAATCTGCCACGTTCCTGGAACAGTACTGCAGATGGGCGTGGTTGGTTATGCTATTTTGAAAAGTGTTTGGTTATAGCCTTGTGTGAACATGGCTGTGTTCATCTACATTACTGTTTATTGGTGACTTTTGAATAATGATGCAGTTCTTTTGTAGTGTGACTTTTAGAGTTGCGGCCCACTTTTGTTGAATAACTTGTAAATGTGGTTAACTGAAAAAAAGTAACTTTGTGTTCCTTTGCCACACTGTGGGTGTGGGTGTGACTCTTTATTTGCAGATGGACACTTGCATTTATCTTGCTGAATTTTATGGCTGTGGAAACTTGTAGTCATATCAGACCACTTGTTTTGTGGGGACAAGTGATCACTTCTTGTTGGGATTATTTGTTACTGTTTTTGGTTGATGTTTTGTTGTAACTTAAATAAGACTTGTAGTCTGTAGCTGTTCTCCTGGTGAAACCTTTATGAGCAGAGGTGTTACATCAGGCTATAACCCAGACTGTCCTTATACAGGTAGCACAAGAGACTTTGGGTGTTGACTGGGTTTAATTGCTAATTATTTAAAGATGATGAGGTGTGGATAAAGGAATTCCCGAGGTTGGCTTGGAAGTGACGCCATTTTTTTTGCTAATCCTTACTTCCCTAGCTGTTGTTTTCAGCTTAGATTTTTTTTAAGTAATTTAAAGAAAAAACAGAGCAAAACTTTCTTGAGCAAATGCACCTGTGTTTGGGTATTTTAAGTTAAGCAGTAAAATGCTGAAAGTCTCGTACAGGTGGCAGACAAAACACAAATACTTTTGGAGGAAGTTTAGGTTTCAGTTCAAGTGAAAGCATCAAAGTACTTTATAATTCATCTGAAGTGCTGCCAGGAGTTTAAAGTTGAGTAAAAATGTGAGCTGAACTGTATGTGATTGATATGAACCGTCACTTTTAAGTGCTTTTACTGGCAAAACAAGTTGAATTGTTGGCTGAAATCTAAACACCTGAATCAGTAAACGTACAGCAGTACGTTTGGGAGTGAGAAGAGTTAGGGCCAATGGAATGAAATGCAGCATAGAATTAGAAAATTATATGTCAATTAAATCTGCCAGAGCATTCGCTGCGAGTTGTATTGATCGTCTTTGACAGTTTTCATTTCCTGCTGTTAAAATGAAATGTTCAGCTTTTTATGTTTTATTTTTGAGAAGAGATAAAAATATAAAATGTTTATATGTAAAACACACACACACATGCACATACAGTCTCTTACTGTCTGTGTTTGGGTGCGTTAATCTGGGACAGATCAGATGTTATTCAGTGATGGATGATAATGTATGACATTTGAAGGATTTTCAGGTTGTAGTTAAAGTACAGTCTAAAGTTACAGGTACATAAGAAACTGACTGACCTGCCTATAAGGTGTAATTATATTCACTGCAAATAAAAGATGGATGTAGTCACCTAGAATGTCATTCATTGGGTTGCAGACAGTGTTTTTTGAAGTGATTTCAGCCTTTTAGCCATCAAGATTTAGTGTTTTTGTTTTTGTTTTTTTTAACCTCCTAAGACCCGCACTCTTCCACAGTATGCATTTTTAATTTCTCTTTGATATTTGGGCATATTGGGGCATATTGGGGCCCAATGAACAACAAATAATTACCAGATTTTTTTTTTTAACCTTATTTTTGTTTTTAAGAAAAATAAGAGCCACATATGACGATATTCGTTTAAAAGTTTGATAGAACAGTAGCAGTATAATGTCCTCGTAAAGCAAAATTGAGTATTCTGGTCTAAATAACCCAAAATGTGATGTCCACATATGTGGACGCCAGGTCCTAGGAGGTTAAATAACATTTTTAATCAGAGAGGTGGAATGCAGGCCTGAAGAAAGCTCACCAGGTGGTCGGTCCCATGTCATGTTAATTTTGTCATCAGTCTAACATTTGTCCCTAAAGTGGCCCCGCCCTTAACCCTTGCATACCTTAAAATCTTAATATTACTGAAAGCCAGTCTGTTAAATAAGAATGCGTCCCCTGCATAAATGTAATTGAAAGAGAAAATTATTTGCAAAGACCAAAAAAGATATTTTTATGTCAGGCCGTAAACAAGTTTACTTCTGTGTTTTACTTCTGAATTAAACAGCCTCTAGTGGTTGCTCCAGGAACTGCAGTTTTTATACCTATGTAGTGACTTTATTTTTCACTCTACTGGAGATTTCAAGTTGGGTGACATAGGTCAGCAGTCTGCAGCCCCCAGGCCATGTAAGTCTTTTGGTAACAGGCCCCGAGAGTTGAGGCTTGGGGCGTGAAATTAATGGTTTTCAGGGTTTGTTATCGTTAACTCGGTTGACTCTGGGTCTTTTCCTGTGTTGTAGTTGTGTCTTATTTTGAAAGAAATATTTACCTGTTACCATAGTGACCAGAGAGCATTAAGGGGCAGAGAGGAGGATGTTACTCTCAATGTTGTTGGCACATTTCAGGAGGACGCTATTAATAAAGTTACACAGTTAATTCACATTTCTTATTATATTTACAAAATACCACAGGTTTTGTCGTATCATTTTATTTTGTTGTATTTATCCGCGACACCTTAAAGGCCAGTCCTTGAAAAAATTGACGGACATAAACCGGTCCGTGATGCAAAAAAGGTTGGTGACTGCTGTAGGTGTTTTTCCTGAAAATTAATCTGTCTTTAAATAATATCCCCAATAGCCGCTAATTTTACTTTACTTTTAGAGGTAATATCTAGTATGATTCTGGTCTGTATATTAAATCCTGCTGTTTGTGTAGCTAAAAATCATGTAAATCTCAAATCAGGCAATGAATGTTAAATTGATGTTGTGTCTGTTGTCATGTCCAGGCCGTTATGGAGATAGCAAAGCTAACACAGTTGTTTCTTATGTAAAATTTACCATCAAAGTCATTTTCTTGTAGAAATGAATGAAACATAATCCTGACTTGGTGGGAAAAAAATGTCAGAGTTGGGATGAAATGATTTACTCCAGAGCAGTAAGTTCTTATTGAACTTTAGCAACTGACCTCTACAGACCATAAAATTTAATAGTTGGTTTTGCGGTTCCATTTACCGGTGTGACTTTTATGGTACGGGCAACACAGTTCGCATTCTTTCTGTGTGTGTGGGTTTGTGTCTGTCATCATATTCCAGAAAATCAGATTATTTTCCACCTCTTTGTCAGTAATATCCACCAAAGGAGCGCTCCCTCCCCCTTTTTCCCACCACAATATCAACCTGTCCTTCATCTCAGTTCGACGTTACATCTCATATGGAATTATAATAATAAAACACATTACCCTCAGCGCTTCATACGATCTCTGTTTAGCATATAAACATTGTAGAGAAAGTCAGTTTGTCAGCACACGGCTGCCATCTGGGATATTGGCGTGACATTTAAATGCTTCTACTATGTCTCTGGATGCTGCAGACGTGACATGTTTGACTTGATTTGACAAAAGTAAGTTGTGGTTTGTTTGTTTTTTTGTTTGTTTTTTAACTCAGGAAACATTTCACTGCATTGAGATCCTTTGATCGTGCCCGAATCTTTTGTTCTGTGGTGATAAATGCTACCTTTCCCTCACAGTCTTATTAATTGCGTCATTTAGTTGCTCAGTTTCTGCTTTTTTTTTTTTTTTTTTTTTTTTTTTTTTGTGAAACACTAAGAAGCTGACGTCACCACCAAGTGACGGTGTCAGATCAGAGCTGGGGGAGCGGAGTCCCAGGTGGTGCTGCAGGAAGGAGCCCAGCATCTCACGCAGCCTCTTTCTAATCTGAATTCTGGAGAAGATAAATAATTGGCTTTAGTTAATTGACACTCTGCACCATTAGTGTGTGTGGATTTCCTTCTGTGACTTGAAAAGATTAAACCCAGAGGGTTGATGAAGAGCTTAGCATAAGTTAATGTAATTATTTCATACTTGGCCATAAAATGGGTATTACAGGGATTTGGAGAAGTAGATGGTAGGGGAGAAAGGGTGAGTTTTTGCTTTCAGACATAGGAAGTGTGCAGTTTTTTGTTTTTTTTTTGTTTGTTTTTTTTAACCTACTGTTAAACAAAGACTTTTGATTTCACATTTAAAATATTACTTCCCAGCATTTGTGTTAGTAACCTGCTGATATTTCAGAAAGTGTGGTGTTATTACAGAGGCGAGTTTTTGGTGTCGTTTTGTCGCCATTCGGGCCGCACTCAGAGCTAACACAATGCGAAACCGTCTCCCTCTCTTCAATGATTGTCTCGCTTGTTCGTTCATAAGGTTTCTCATCAGTGGCCACATCTGCGCCCTGTACTCCTTCCCTCTATTATTTAAGAATCACTTTAGGTCTCACTGTAAGTGCTATTAGGCCTGTGTCTGTTTTCATTCTGACTCATTTAGTGCATTTTATAAGGTACTAAATCATCAGATTTTAAGTCACAAATTAAAGTTTAAAAATGAAGCTTCTATGAGTTTACAAAAACAGTTTAAAGTATATGAGTAATATGAGGTAAAGCACAGACTTTTAGGTTTATTTGAGTGCTATTTCGATCCAGATTGGAGGAAAGATTTAGGAATTACAGGGTTTTTAGGCTATTGCTTTATTATTTATTCATCTGTTGTGTAGAAAAAAAGATTCCTAGTATAAACATTTTCTGTGTGAACACAACATATAGTTGAATGACCTCTCACAGCAAGTGAAAGAGAACAACATGCATTGGCCTTAAAAAATAGAAAGATTAGATCAGACCAGGGACCTCTGTCTTCAGAGCCACATGTGCTTCTTTGTTCATCTTTACTGGCTATAAAAGTCCTGTTACTTTTGCAGAACCTCACATGGATGTACAAATGGCTCATCTTTATAGTTCACATAGATTGGAACAAGAATTTAAGTGTTCAAGAATTTAATGTGATTTCATTACCAACACTACTGGCTTGCAGGTATACTTGATCCACTGGTAGATTTTGTTTTCTTTAACAGGATGATTTATATATGGAATAGGTTGTATCAGGATGAGACATTTATTATCCTAAAGTTTAGACATTGTTTTATAGCAGCAGATATTAAAAAAATTAAGTTGCACACCACAAACATGTAATAAATACCATTTTTTTAAAAAGCCCACTTTAGACTCATATGCTTTGGAGCTCCAGGTAGTATTTTCTTTCAAGAATTACATAAAAATAGCTTTCGGTTGCTTTGGTTTTTTTGACCCCTGGAATAGCAGACGAGAAGGGATGGATGGATAGAGAGATGGACCTCTGAACTACAACAATAACAGCTTTCCCTAAACTGACTTCTTTGGACAGGAATCTAAGACCGGATATACCAGCATGACTGCTCACGATCCGAAGCACCTGTAAGACATTTTCGATGCTCTCATTGGGACTGGGTTACTGGTTTATTGATTATGTGACAGAAGCAGCTGGATAAATCCTGGAGTTTATAAAGCACGAAGGTGAAAATGTGGATTTGGGGTTATTGTACTTAAATAAAACTAAATGGAAAACTAAAAATAGACATGAAAAAGCAAAACTAACGAACTGACCTTTGTGAAAAGGAGCTACAGTACAATAAAAAAATATTGAGGAAATATCTTTAGTTTTAGTATCTGTTTGGTTTGATGAGGCAATAATGGGACTCTGGATGTCTACAAGAGTGAGTGCTCCGTTTTTATTGTAATACCTATCATGCCTCTGATATACCTCCCAAACAAAGACTGACACTAATTAAGACTAAACTAAAACAATTTCAAACAATAAGAAGTAAAGTGAAATAAGAAAACTCACTCTGGAAACTAAACTGAACTAAAAGGAAAAAGTCAGAATGAAAGAAAATTAAAATTAATTGTAAAATACAACAGTATAATAACATTTGCTTGGAATGGTGTGCAATGAGGCACTTTACTTATTTGGGAAAAGTAATCTTTTAACGGCATTTAGATTAACATTTGCATCTATGGTGGTGGCATACAAATCCAACATTTTTAAAAACTGTAGAAAGTATATTCAACCCATTTAAAAGTGAAAAATCGAATCAACCATAAAGTATTGTCAAATAAAAATACCATAATTTCTTACAGGTTTAACAAAAAGCTTCAGTTTTTGGGACATACCAAAGAATTTAGTATTTTAAATGAATCAGCAGGCCAGCTGAACATGGGGAAATCTGAAATCAATCTACAGGTAGATCTCCAATCCAACGTGCATAGAGTATAAACTTTTCAAAAGAAAAAAAATTAAATATATTGATGTTTCCAAATTTGCTTTCCAAACAAAATCACTTTTTCTGAGAAACTTAAATGCATTTTATGAGAATTTTGTGAAACCACTGATAGCAGTGTTCTACAAATTAATAGACCAATAAGAGCTTATTTCTGGTTTAGTACATATTCTGTGTGTCTGCTGGTAAATAAAAAAAAGTGTCTTTTAATCTAGTTTTATAATCGAGGACGAACCCTTTCAGGAGTTTTATTCTCGTCTTATGTTCTCGTTCAAAATTAAATTCTTCAGGCACTAAATCAGAAGTATAAAATCCTCCAAATCTGTCATTAGATCTTTTTGTACAGCTGTGTTTAATTTCTGCTTCACATTATCTTTGTTACAGGAGATTTACTGAAAACCAAAAACATTGTGGGGAATCGTCCATGTAGAAGTAAACGTGTAGTAAAATATTAATACATTAACCAGTGTGTAACATCAAACTTTGTTTTCTATATTATAGAGGCTCTGAATAATGAACATGACCAAATGTTCATTTTTTTTAAATAATTCAATATCTTTTACTGATCTCACACTACAGTGGTGTGCCGGAAGTCTGTACGAAAATAAGTCTGCCTGCCTTCCTCCACCCACACTTCCCACAGCTGTAGTTGACCTTATTGACCCACTTTTGTTTAGTTATTTCAAATCACATTTGACGGTCTTGATTTCTGAAAAAGCTGCAGAGCGCTAGATGAGTTTCTTTAATTAGTTGAAATATGTAACAGGAGACACCTGAGGCACACAGGATTACACTTTATTAAGTTGAAAATGTTCCAAGTGTGAGCTTTTGGTGTTCTTGGATTCAAAACAAATAATTCAAAAGAACAGTTTACCGTTTTATGAAATTTGCACGCTAACATTGCTAAGACTTTAATGAGAGGATTGAGACCGTGTGTGTGCGTGTGGGGCCAAACAGCAACTAGCTTATGTTAGTATAAAGACAGAATAGTTAATCTACTATGTAGAACAACTTTTAAAACTATATATTGTTTTAGAATTTTTATTAGTGTACAGATTTGATGAATAACAGTCAACCCCCTTTTATTACACCTGCTTTAATTTCCATTAATACAAATATCTGCTCGGCTCATTTAAGCATGTAGATGCAGCCAAAGTTCAAACTGAGCATCAGAATCTGGAAGAAAGGTGATTTAAGTGACTTTAAATGTGGCATGGTGGTTGGTGCCACACAGACTGGTGGGGTATTTCAGAAACTGCTGATCTGCTGGGATTTTCCCAAACAATCATCTCTATGGTTTACAGAGACGGTGGGGAAAAAATATCCAGTGATTTTCTCTTGGAGAAAAATCACATGTCAAAGTTTACCCATGTCCAAGGTGAGTGGGTAAACTGCCACAACCTGAAAGGAGAGTAACAGTAGCCACTTGTTAAAACCAAGCAATGCAGAAAAGCCAAAGTTCAAACAGTATGTCACCCTTTGAAGCAGGTGGGCTACAGCAGTAGCAGACCACACCTAACATGATAACACTTGTGAACAGCCCAGGCAAGAGGTGATGGTCTAACGGTGTCTTGTACATTTTCTTGGCGCATTTTGGGTCCTTTAGTACCAACTGAGCATCATTTTAACACTACAGCCCACCTGAATATTTTTTCTTACGTTTATAACCACAGTGCAACCGGATGCCAGTCTAATAGAGCATGTTTGGGGTAGAAGAAGAGATTCAGATCATGGATATGAAACAAATGCCATGAAGCACTGAGGCAGTTCAGAAGGAGAAGCCATCTTTTACATGTAAAACATGCAACTTGTATTACATACCTCAAAAACATATAATAAACTAACAGCACTGCACTTCTGTTGAATCCTTATTCAGACACTTTTGATGGTGTGTGTGTGTGTGTGTGTGTGTGTGTGTGTGTGTGTGTGTGTGTGTGTGTGTGTACAGTCTCGCAATTTTACGCCCAGACACAGCCTAGTTAGCATACAGAGGTCCTGTTTGAACTTTGACCTCTCTGTGTAATAAGGTTCTGAGTCTTTTCCTGGATCATTAACATCAACTGCTCTGGTAATTACAATTACAACACTGCAGATGAGGGTGAACATCAAGGGGCAGAAGCAGGGGAGGGGTGAGAGGAGGGAAGGATGACATAAACAGAGATGTCTTATAGAAAGAAATGTGTTTCTTTATGCAGGCGAGGTCGGCGTTTGGATGCTGGGAGTTTCATCACTTTTCATTTTGAGAATATTACAAACGCAGTAGAGCCACGCAAGGAGCTTTCCATCAAACTAAATGCTACAGCATACACCGATGAGCCACGGCATTAAAAAATAATGGCAGCTGTCCTGATATTCACGTGGATGTACCACACACCTAAACACTGTTGCTGCCACTGCAACAGCCAAACAATGTACCTCATGGTACCCAAAGGTTTCGCTGCCAGTGTACTGGTTTTTATCAGCACAGGTGTCTGTGTCCTGATGGGTCAGAGCTGTTTTTACTGGCGCAAGGAGGACACACACAGTGTTAAGCAGATGGGTTTTAATGCTGTGGCTGACAGATGAATATTTCCCTGGTCCATTTAACTCAAATTGCACCCTCCAGCTTTTTATTGAGCACTGGTGCTGAAGGTGGTATGTCACGTAAAATTGATAAAACTTACTGAGAACCACTGATCTACTGAGAGGCTCTAATAGGCACATTTCAATGTGCAAACTTTTAGAGACCACCTGCCATAAAAAAACAAGAAAACAAACATGCAGAAATAGAAATGCATCAAAAACACATTTTATTTAGTATTTAGTTAGCAAGTAAATAACTGTAAGTTACATTCTTAATATAAGATGGATTATGGGCTTTATTTTATCATTTTTTTTATAAACAGTAAGTTCATGGATGACAACTATAATTGTATTTTAGCACTGTAAATATCATTTTAAGTAAAGTGCTTACAGATCTCGGTGGAGTAACTGTTACAGCAACATAATAAATGATAGAGGCTCTCAGTGACATCATCCAGAGCCCTGACTAGAGGAAAAAAATAATTTTGAGCAGTTTGAAGCCTGAGCGTTTTACTCAGAATATGTCAGTGATGTTGTTTTGGTTAAGCTGGGCTTTTGTGTATCTTGACAGATTTATTAGCTTATGGAAATGGCATTTAATTTTCCAGACAGATGAAGGGATTTTTCACCGCCTTTCCAAATATCTGAGTTTTATTTTGGATGCTTGCATTATTTTAGATTTTTCCAAAGTTATTAGCCCTGCTGAGGCTATAGTGTATTCTTTTTCCTGGATAACAGCCGACAGTCATTTGTTGTAGGTCTAACACACATCTCCTGAATAATCCCAGCACATTCTTCTTTGTCAGATCCCTCAAGCTCCTCTACATTTTATGGTCTTCTGGCATGGATCTTGGTCCTCAGTTCAGCCAACAGATTTTAAATGAGATTTCATTGCACAGTCCATTCCTGTGCAGGGTTCCAGTGATTGTCTTCTTTGAGACTACAATTCCTGTCTTGGTTAAATTATTCACTAGTATCTCTGCAGTTGTTCTGCGGTCTAGGCACACGTCTCACTCATTTCTTAATCTTTTGCTTCCTACCTCTGCCAGGCTTGTTCTATACTGTGTGGCTCTCTTGAAGTACTTGATGATACCTCTTGGTCTGGTTATTGACCCTTGGAAACGCTGTGATAACTCTGCTTTGTGAGCATCAACAATGTTTTTTCTCAAACTTTGGAAAAAAGTGAAAGTTCAAACCCTTGCTGAGGTTTTTGCGCTGTGTGTAAATTGGAAGATTACGCTCAGTTTTAACTTGATTTCACAAGCTTTAAGCACTAAAAGTGAAACGCATCATCACGCAGCAGTGGTTTGTGCTAGGGCTAATTAAAAATGTCAGGTTTTTTTTAGGGGGTTAAAAATCTGTTAAGTGCAAATAGAATATATTTTTGTTTCCTGAAGAAAACTAGCATGTTTAGAAATGCTATGCTGAAAATCCTTTGCTCTCTTTTTAGGGGCGCTAGCAATTTTGTCCTCATCCGTAATTTGGTTTATACTTCTGTTCAAGAACAAGTACCTGCCAAATCATGACTACCATAAACCTCTGCTGTGTTTTAATTTTAGCGCTAATGAGCAAATATTACATTTAACTGGCAAACCATCAACATGCTAGTAGTAGTAATTAGCTAAAAACGTCACTCTGCTGGAACGCAATCCACTGGATGCTAACTACATTCAATATAATTCGGAAACTAACAGTTAAACTCAGTATGTGTGCACATCAGAAATCCTACGTTATTACATTTATTTGTAATACAGGTGTCATTATGCACGTGGCTTATTAGTAGGTTTGTATAATGAACTTTAGCTTCAATGACAGCTCCTGTGTCTGGAAACAATTCCACTGAAAATTTCCAGCATAAATCTCATCTTTATGTTGCAGTCTTTCCTGTTTGTTTCCCCTGTGTGTCTGTGTCTCCACATGTTCATTTCCCCTCTTAATAAAGAGCTGCACTAACTCAACAGATGCTCAAAGGAAGGTGGCACATCTGGCTTTGAAAAATGGGTGAAGTGGCAGAAACTGATCTGTGGTGCTCTCTGTGTTCCTCGGCTCTTATTCCTGTTGTGTTTTTCTTTCTATCATCTTTCTGGAGAACATTGACCTTTACGCGTTTTGTGTGCCACGGTGTGATTGTCTCTGGAAAAACTGAAAAAGTAAGGGGGGGTCTGCAGAGACGTGCGGCACGAGGCTCCTTGTTTGTGTGTGTGTAAGTGTAAATAGCATTTTTCAAAAATATGACCTTATCCAAAACCAATACAATCTGTCATTGATGAGAGGCATCCTGAGGCACTTCAGCAGGCTTCATCATCCATATGGGAGGTCATGAACACGCTGACGGCACAATCTCAGATCATACACTTAATCGCAAACACAGACATGTGGTCTATAAATACTTGAATGAAAATGAGCAGGATTTCTATCGTTTTGGTAAAATGACAGACAAGAGATCTGGATTATAAATTTATGCTAACTATAATAATAATATGTTGCTTACAGTAAAGGTAATACAATGTTTGGGTGAATAATCACTGTTTGTAATGTGTGTTTAGCCCCTTGAGCACTCCTGATTAAGTGTGTTGATCTGCCGAATCAGAAGCACACACCTATAGTTTGTCATTATCTTCTATGTCATGATAGATTTTGTGAAAAATGTGTTCTACTGAAACAAAGACTTTTCAATGCAGATATTATGGCATGTTGTGAGACATCACAGGGTTAAGGTATGAATATTCTAAATTCCTTTTATTTTTCTCAAAAACAGTGAGGTGAAGGTGGTTCCTCATTACTGATAGTGACTTTCTGGGATCTCACAGAATGACGTGTGTTTATTATATTCATCAGCAAGTAACTACCAACCCAGTAGCGCTCCGGACTGCTGTGCATCTCTCTTTAGATGTTTAAACTGTCTCGTTCCCTCCTTTCGTCTGTGTGTAGGATGTACGATGTTGGAGGTCAAAGAACAGAGCGGAGGAAGTGGATTGGCTGTTTCGAGGACGTCAGGGCGGTGCTATTCGTGGTATCGCTCAGCGGATACGACATGACCCTGGTGGAAGAGCCTTCTGTGGTACAGCATGCACAGAATCACTCATTCACAAATGTTTGTTTTGTTAAGTGACCGAACGTAGAAGTCTTTTTTTAATTTATTCATTTATTGATTTATTTTTTAGGTCAGACTACTATTAAAGACAGAGTTTAAAGTGAAAGTGTGTCTGCTGTTCTCTCTGCAGCTGTTTGATGGTCGTAATATCTTCTCTCTGCAGAATCGTCTTCAAGAGAGCATGAAGCTCTTCTCCTCCATCTGCAATAATATCTTCTTCCGCAGCACATCCATGGTGAGAAACTCATCTTTGACCTCAGGAGGGTAGATGTGAGTCCACAGAGCGTCATCATAGGAAGGAGACGTGTTTTATTCATAGACTGGCTTTATAATTGTTCACTTTTTTAAATCAGAAATATGTTGTGAAACTGCATAAGTGATGATTCTGTGCTTAAGTGGGCTAGTTTTATTCATTATCATCTTATCAGACTGGTAATTTGTACAAAACAAATTCAGTTCTCTCAACGAGGACTGACAGTAGCTCCCAACAGTTTTTGGCTTAAGGGGAAAAGTTGAAGGGATCACAAAAAATGATCGGATCCATCAGGAAAACGTAATGGCAATATCTGCTGAGATATTTCAGTCTGACCGCTATTGGTGTTACATTTCAGTCTCATTTTATCAGGCAGCTGTGGCTCAGGTGCTAGAGAGCGTAAGCTACAAAAAAGGTTTCAACTAAGTCAAATCTTCAGCTGAATATTGATGAAGTTGATAACAACACACTTTGTAACAAAATACCAGCAGAGACCATTTCCAAACTTTTTTTTTTTTCATCATCATAAAATAGAAAACGTTGAAGTCAAATATTTATTATTTTATCTCCTTCACTTGGCTTTTCAAAACACAAAAGAAGACGTGCAAGTTATGAAAATATAACAAAGCTACTTTTCTGCAAGTTTGAAAGGAATTTGAAGGAAACTGCTGCTCGTGTTGCAACATTATAACCAATCCTTTAAAAATCAAGTCCTACATAGCAAACTGTTGCAGTTTCGTCTTTATAACACTCGTAGTCAATATAACATTTCAAGTTCTGGGAATTTACCTCTATATTCAGGTATGCATCTCATTTTAAAGACTGTTTTTTGTCCTAAAACATTTAAGGACAGAGCTCAGAGCAGCTCGAGGGGAGTCTAAAGCTCCTTCGAGAAGTTGTGCTTTCTCTCAATGCGCCACAAAAGAAAGTAGTAAACGTCCTGTGAACATGAATCTCTTAATAGTTGTTTAATGTTTAAGTTCCTTTTAAAGATTAATGCTATATAAGTTTGATGGTTCTTGATGGTTATTTTTATCAGACTTGGGTTTGTTTTGTGATTCTATATCAGCTGCCGTGTTTCAGTTTGTTAGGCCGAGAATCTCAGTTACATTTTTATAGGTCTTGTTTGTTTTTTGTGCATTTTATTCCTGTTTGACTTGCTCGGGGACTGCAGATGGAAATTAGCTAGTGGCTAAATCTGATAAAATGCATCTCTTCTCTTGGGAGAGTGATGTTCTTGTACAAAGTCCCTGACAAATAAATACAAACAGAAAAAGATGTCCTTGAGTGTCTAATGTAATATACTCCTTCCTATCTTGTTAACCCTCCTGTAACACCATGTTGCTCCAAGACTTATGTTGGAAACCACTTTATTATATTTTTACAAGGTTACAGCGTAAAGCGATGGAAAGGAAAATGTTAAACATGTCTTTCTGTGAGACGGGAGAGAGACTTTGCCTTTGTTTTAAAGTCAAAAAACAAAAAGGACCCGTCCAGAAAAGGTGGGAACCTCGGTTCAGTTTGACAGCTCGGCTCAGGCGGGCGGAGCTCGCCGATGAATCGAGGAGAAAATTTGTCGCTCTCCGATTGTTCCCTATGACACCACGAGACGAGCATAAAGCTAATGTGTCTGGTAAATGTTGTTTCCACACACGGATCGCTGTCTCTGCCTTTTGTCTCTCAGCGCGCTGTCACTTGCAATTAAACGGCGAGTTGTAATTAGGATGATCTTTGGCTCTCTGTTTTTCCATTCCCATTTCTGGTTGACGATCACAGTAAAACAACCGTGTAATGAACTTGTTTAGTTTATTCCACCTAACTTGAGTTTGCGGTCCACTTGGAATACAGTGATGCAAAGGCTGCGACCTCTTTTTAACACTTTTGATTAACCTTTGGAAAAAGGAAACTCCAATCTCTGAGAAAACAAAGGCCTTTTTTTGCTTTATTTAACTTCAAGTTTTAAGTTGTGTGTGTATTATAGAAAATCTCTTCATGTGATTGTTTCTGTATTGCACCAAATCCTCTCCTAGTAGGTTATTCATTTTTACGCTATAAAAAAAACGTATTTAAGGCTTCATTAGAGCCAAATAGGCAATTAAGTATCTTTGTGTGACGTGTTTATGTGCAGGGTTGTGTGTGTGGACCTGCATGTTAACATGGCCAACAGGCTCATTAAACAAAAGTGTTTAATGATACCCTTTTTTTTTTTATATGTGGGAGGGAAATTTGTAACCTCCACCTCAATTAACTTTTCACTTTGGCTGGTCAGTGATAATTGCACACCTAGGTGTCGCTCAATTTCTTGTTCATTGAAAATGTGCACAACCTTTCCCCTCTGTTGTTATTATTGGAAAAAACTAGTCCTTGTTTTTTTTTTTTTTTTGTGATCAGACAGGCCAGAAAGGGAAAACCTGGTCTGAGTTTTAATTGGTACACTACAAAGCCAAAAGTAGCGGTGTAGTTTAGTTGTAGTCAGGTTGAGGAAGTAAACAAAGAGACAGATTTACGAAAGGAGTCGCTGAGGTTGTGGAACTCGACTGCAGGAAAGTGCGCGACAGATTACTGAACATTGATGTGAGCGAAGCCATTGATCCACCATCAACACACGATGTTTGTGTCAACACAGCTATTGATTTTTGCATTTAATGTGAATATTTGTGATTTATTCGAGTGGATTTCATGTTTTTCCACAGTTACTGCAGAGTTTTAGTTGCAAACGTGATCTTTCACAGTTGTTCTTTCACACTGATTTTCCTCTTGTTATGAACTCCTTCTCTCAGCTCATTGTTTTTCTCTCTTTGCAGATTTTATTCATGAACAAGATAGACCTTTTTCAAGACAAGATCTTGCACTCTGGGCGACATCTGCGGTTGTATTTACCGCAATTTAAAGGTAGGATTGATATTCATTAGGAATGTTATTACCACGGTCAGCATAATAGCATGCAAAAGTCCATGGCTGTGTCCAGAATCACTCAGTAGACAGTAAGTTCACCATCTTGCAGTGCTGTCTGAAAGCACAGTGCATTTAGAGCTGCATAGAAAGTACTGCACAATTTATGGTAACTACCCAAACATTGAATACCATCATGAAAAACAGCAGATGCATCACAGCCTGAATTTGTCTTTAGATGCTCGCTATCATATGTGTTTATAATAAAAAATTAATGTTGGTATTTATCTGTTTGGCCAACACTGAGCTGCCAGGTTTTAGTGTTTAAAAATCATCAATACTATGTCAAAACTTTTTAAATTATCAAGAGTTAAATGAAGCTTACACGTTTTACAAATATAGATATTTGCTGTCATAAAAGCATAAATTTAGTCCAGCGTCACCTAGGGGATTTAAACGCGTACAATGAATGATGAGCTCTTAGCCTGCTGCAAACTGTGATATTTTGGGGGGATTTCTGCATCTGCTCAACATTTCACTTCTCGTGTCTCAGTGGGCTCAACAGGGGCCGTGTCCCCTCTGCTCGCATGCAAATGTCAATAAAAATGCTAAAACACTTGGGATTGGGGTCAGCCTGCAGAGCAAGAGTCTATTTCACACTGACCTCAGATGTGATGATGAGTAATACAGCAGCTCCCGGCATTTTTATGTGTGTAGGCTGTGTTTTTGTTTGCTTGGAGCTGACAGAAGTTGGATGGCTGGACTGTTGATTCATTATTTTCTAGTTTAGCTTCTCTGCTTGGTTAGTATCAGTCGTGGAAATGGACTAAGTGCATTTATTCAAGTGCTGTTATTAAGTCCAATTTTGAAGCAAGCTGCAGTGCACAGACACACAAATCTGCTAATTAGTGCTTAGTAACAGACTAATGAAACACTAGAATTTCACTTATTAAAACTGAAGCACAAACTTCAAGCTGTTATTTGTCAGATAATGCCATTTATTGCTTGAAAAAGTACCAACAGCACAAACACAGATGAGAGGTCCAGTTAGGTTAGTCAGATATGGTTGGGAGGAGGCTTGGTGGACAGCTGTCTGCTCCAGCTGCCCTGTGTGGGTACACCTGTCAATCAATGTGGCCACAACTTTAATTTAAAGCCTGTGACCACGTAGTTTTCTCTTGAATTAAGAAAATATCCAAACGGTACAGTTATTAAAAAAGATCTTTCTACTTCATCCCAGTATTTATTCTTATCTAGTATAAAATGTTACTACAACTTGCTTTTTATTCCTTTCCTCTCTCATAAATCATCTCACGACTTCTTTTATTTTTAGACCCTACTACAGAAGATTCACAGTTCAAAATAATCATTATTTATCATAAACGGCACCTTGGTTTGACCTCTGAATTCGTCCTCTGGCTGAAATAAACTCCTCTGTTTAACTCCTCTCCCTTTAAACCGCTTTTCCTCAGAAGTGCTGCGCCTCGCAAACAAAAGGTTTGAACATCAAGCAGGTGGAGCTGCTCGGATATCCGCTCTGTCACATCACAGAGAACAAAAAAACTGAAAAGCAAACCGTTTAAAACCGAGTGTTCAAAGCAGTCTGAACATTCTGCCTCACAGGGATTACTCATGTATGCCTAAATTTAATGATTTAAAAATGCTGGTCGTGATTAAAATGAGATTAAAATAAACATTCACCATTTCAAATCATGACCACTGGCATTACAGTGGAACAGTAATGACAGAAAATAAGGAAAAGTATAATATAACATCTTGTGCAAATTTATAATTTGGCTAAAAAATGGAGATAAACCTAAAAAAAACTTTGGGATTCACCAAATCTACAACCTGATCATTTTTAATAGGAATGAATGCACTGGGCAGCTCAGCAACACCAAAAACATTTGAAAGATAGTAAAGTGCACGATGACAGGATTATTTCCATGGTTAAGAAAATTAACTTTCACACATCTGACCAAGTCATTTACTAATCAGGTTGGTGGTTCGATCCACTTAACCTTCAGTCACTCGCTGCTCCAACCTGGATGCCAAAATATGTTCACTGGAATGTAAATGCTAGATAGAAAACACTGATATGAACGGGTGAATAACACGTTTTATAAAACTCAAGTAGAGTAAAAAAAGTGCTATATAAGAACCTGTCCATCTATTTAAGAAAGCCTCACAAAAGAAACTGAAGGTGGCTGCATCAAAGGTCTAACAGAGCATCTCAAGGTAGGAAATGCAGCATCTGGTGATGTCCATGGGTCGTGACCTCGTTCAGACATTTATTTTTTTTGTCTTAAAATGGAAAAACTAGTCCTTATATTTCAAATCATGTTAGTTTGTCCAATTAATTATGAACCTCTGACTGTGAGGGACTGAGTATAAACATGGTTGTAACAAAACTAAAGCTGAAAGTTTGCACTTTATTATTTGATTTAAAATTCACTGTGGAGGTGGAGGTGCAAAACTACAAATACGATGTCTTTGTCCAACAAATTTATGGACCAAACTGTAAATAACCCACAAGCAGCTAAGGCAGTAAAATGATGCTTACACACCGCATCAGTTTTAATTCAAATCAAGTGGCAGAAAATGTGCTTAAATATCTGCACCTCAAACTTTTTTGCCTTTTTATTACATAATTTGCAATTGTTTTGTCTTATGTCCACTTTCTTGTCAGTGAAAACTTGAATAGTAAAGCTGTTTTTGTAATAGAAAAGTAGAAACTTCCACTGCCTCAGTGGGCCGGTTGCCACTGGTGTCACATCTCCTCCTAAATGCAAATACAGAATTCAGAATTTCATTCTTTTCAACATTAACTAAGCAACTCTGGGAGCTTTTGCAAACACATCTGATCTCTCCCCCTTTATCTTCGTCAGGTGCAGACTGTGACGTGGATTCGGCCGCCCGCTTCATCGCCGTCACCTTCATCTCACTAAACAAAACGCCCAGCAAACTCATCTACCACCACTTCACTACGGCCACCGACACCTCCAACATCCAGATTGTCTTCCAGGTGGTTATGGAGACAATAATCAAAGAGAACCTGGAGGCCGTGTCGCTCCTGTGACTGCGTGAGGACTTTGTCACATTTTAAATACTGAAATATGGAGATCATGTCACGCAAACATGATTCCTGATCTCCCTAATGTGAGGAGAACCCCAGGAGCTCTGCTGCTCCTCTTCGATTTCATGATCACATGTGGCTTCTAAAAACTGTTTCAAAGCAGATTGAAGTGGAGGACCACTCGGTTCATGCTTTGCTCGTGTTGGTCCCCGAAATGTTGACTTTTGAAACCTTTAATTGAAAGTAAAAGGCATTAATGTTTTATACTGTAGATTTATATGAAGTCAAACTATGAAAAGTGACACTGATTTTTATGTTTGAAGACTGGATATAGATACATGTGGCATTTATTTGTGTCCTCCTCTGTGAACGTGGGGCCAGCATGGAGCGTGGGTGAGGGTTTGTTCAGTAACTTTGGTGGCGCAGTATTCCATCATGTGTTTCCTGCTCATCCATCACTTTGTCTCTGCTGTGCGTCATGCCTGTTTTTTTTTTTTGTTTTTTTTGTTTTTTTTTAAATGAGGTCTTAATCACTTTAAAAACACACCAGAGTGTGTTGACTTGACATCCTGAGCTAAAAACACCCACATCCGTGCACAGCCCCTCTGTCTTCTGATTCCTACCAGTCACACTGATATGGGGAAACTTATTAGAATTTAAAAAGTGAAACGTCTGACTTGTTAATTTCCTTCCCATCACCAATGACAATTATTGTTCCAGTATTACACACAAACCCCGTTTTTGTGTTTTTCAGCCAGGATGAAACCACCTATATGTGATTTGTTTGCAATTAGCTGAGCTGGAGTTTGTTTCCAGGGCTCCCCTGTGCTACTGACTCCAGTAATAAACAAGATATGGTAATGACTGATGCAGTGTGATTATGGATACTAAAAAAGAAAAACAGTGAGAAAAACACCCCCAAGTGCCTGATGAAGTTGTTTTACTGTGCTGTAATATAAATGCTTCATACGCATGTATGAAATGTGTTTTTCATTCTTTGTTTCTTCTTTCTGAATTATTTTTTATGTTTACAGTTCATTAAGTGTTACGTCCTGAGACTTACTTTATGGGTTGTACTGAATCTGGAGTAGAGAATAAATGTTATGCTGCAAACTCAACGGAACTCATGCAAATGGATAAGATTCAAATAATCCCGTGCTGGACCACTTATGTGTCCCCTGTGCAGTTGAAGATTTAAAGACACAGTTAGACCACACAGCAGGTTACCAGTGTTTGTTCATTTTAATAGATAAAATAAATAAAAGTACTTTACAGTAAATCTGCTCTGCAGTCGACTTCTCGTATATTTAATACAGTTTGGCAACACAGGTAAATGTCAGGGTTCAAACACTAAAGATGAGAAATAATTTGGGAAGAAAACGGCTTGAGCGAACATCTCTCACACCGATGTTTTTCTTGTTTTTTCTTTTACACTCATGTCTACGCAACAAAAGCAAAACTGAACAGTGTTGAGGGGTTTAAATAAGAGAACATTCAGAGTCTGCAGCGGTCCGTCTTTGACAATTTGTGGGTCTTTCCCGGGAGTCGCCACCTAACCCTCACACTCATGCATCCTCGTTACTTTTCTTTTTTCCGGTTTCCACAGCAGTGCTCCCGGGATTCTGCGGAGGACGAGTCCAGTCGGGACTCACGCGGACAGGCAGTCCAGGGAGTCCAGAGTGAGGAAGACGTCCGCCTTGCACTGGAAGGTGCCCGTCCCGTCCCGCATCAGCTCGCAGCTCTTCAGGTTTGGGGAGATGTCCTTCACGCAGATGGCCTGAATGAGGCGAAAATGACAGATGAGAGAATTTAAAGGCAAAAGACGAGTCCTGTTTAACCAGCCTGAAAACCTACATTTCACTGATTTACACCGATTACATAAAATCATGCAGACTAAAATAATTAATCCTGGAGTTAGGGATGTAATCAGTTTAGATTTAGTTAAATATGCGATAGCAGTTTTATTAAAGCTGACCTTCAGCGCCCAATCATTTGATTTTTTTCTGTTTTCTTTGTTTGTTTGTTTTTGTCTTTATGATATTAAAAAAAAAAACAAATAAATCAGGAGTATTAATTCAATCTCATCCTGATTTTTTTTTTTAAATTTATTTTATTTTTAAGATGTCAAACTTTCAGCACTAATTAATCGCCAGTGTGCGAGCTGAATGGAAAGCAAACTTTACGCGCATACCTTCTTCGTTTTACTCTGAATGGTCATGTTTTAAAGCGCTTCCTAACAAGAATAGCGTTTGTAGTATGTTCTTTTTTTGGCACTCACCATGCTTTTGAGGATGGAGATCTGCCTGGAACTCTCCGGGATTACGTTGTTACCGACTGTCTCTCCGCTCTCCATCAGCGTCTCCTCGGATTCGGATCTCCGGACGTACGGTGACCTCCTGATACCGGACAGCAAACCTGAGGCGCGACCAACCGAGTAGTAACTGGGACCGGTGGTCTGCTTGTACCAGGCTTCAACTGAATAGCAGGAGATGAGCAGAGACACTCCAACGCACACCACAGCAAACCTGGCTGATTTCTCCATGTCTGGAACCGTCTTGGCACGTTTTACGCAGGACTTTTCTCGTCAGCGGTGCGTTTGTTTTGCTTGGTGTTCAGGAAACTTTCTGCTGCTTATATAGGCTGACTGGGCGACGTTATCGTGACCCAAGTCGTTCGTCAAATCAGAGCCATGAGGTGGGCGGATGATGATCCATCTTCAAAAGGAGAAAAAAACATCCGAATTGATCTGCTCTTGATGGCTTATTGGCGCCACTGGAATGTGTTTGTGTATGTGGTAAGTGATAGAGGGTCATAGGACGTCAGCAAATCTCTGACCCTTGAAGAGGTCAGAGCGAAATTGATTAACATCAGTCGACCATGACAGACACTGAAGTCAAAACACAATAGACACCGGATACCGACAAATTAAAGGAAGACACCTTGTATTTCACTGATTCATTCCTAAAAGAACTCTACTTGAGCGACAGGTGGTTTTCTTTTTTCCCCTTTCCAAAAGATATTTCCGGATTTGTCGTTTTGTTGATGGTTGTTGAGATGCTGATTAGGAAGTTGGTTGAAAATCCCTCAAATGTTCAGTTAGAATCAAAATTGGCAGGCGATACGGTCTCTCAATCACACCACCACACAGTACTGACCCACACATATGGTTCTTACACACACACTGGACTTTCTGGACATTGTTTTTGCACACATTGTTTTTTTGCACAACACTGGTCACTATATTCTTCATTTCCGGTTAATACTTGTACAGCTGCTGTTATTGTGTATATATTTATTTATATTTCTTCATACATTCTTATATAGTTCTATATTGTGTATTTTGTTGTACAGTTATTTTATTTTCAACTTTAATTTATATATTTTATCTTATTCTCCCAGTTAAATTTACCCTTCATTCTAATTTGTGTTGTACAGTTATTTCATTTTTAACCTTAATTTATATTTTATTCCTTCTTAGTTAAATTTACCCTTTTTAATTTTTCATATTTATTTCCTATCTTATTCATAGCCTTTTCCTTTTTTGTTTTCTTTAGGTCACGAGCAGTTGTCCAAGCATTTCACTACATATCGTACTGTGTATGACTGTGTACGTGACAAATAAAATTTGAATTTGAATTTGAAAATTGGTAAGTGTGAAGGTCTCAGCATATGATTCACATCATTCTCATTTGGATGAGGAGCTTTGTCATCTTGGAAGAAGCAGTCATCTAAGGGAATAAGTGGAGTGAAACCATGCCAGCAAAATGCCGCCCACAGCATAACAGAATTACTGAATAACCTCACTTGAGGGGTAAAGGGTTCCAATTTTTCCTTCAATAAATCACCCAGTAATAGCTTATGAGACCGTGTGTGTGTGTCCTAACTGCACGTATTTATTAAATCTCAATGTAAAATAATCAGACTGACCAATTTTCAGAATTTCTTGGTTGAGTTTTCACATCAGTGAAAAGTTACGATTCATTACTTCATTCACAGAAATCAGCTCGATCAAGCAAAATCAGAGCAAAGGGCTTCAAAATCTTGAATTGAAGTAAAGGCAGATGGATCAGGAATGACAAGATGAGCCGATCGATGTAGGAAGCTGTTAAAACTCGTTCACCCAAGGATTTAACGAACCAGTCTGACTTCAAAGTGGAGCTCAGAGGAAAAACGGTCCTATTTCAACAGAACCCATTTCGAGATTGATCCGCTGACATCACCAGTCATGCGTCATGAACTCCACCACGTCTTCAGTTACCAGATCAATCTATCAACAATAACAAAAACAGTTAAATGGTGTCTAAATATGTTGCCCTTCTATAACTCAGGGTTATCGTGAGAGTCTGGATGAAAATGGTGAAAATGAACCTTAAATGTACAGAGACGGAGAAAAACGATGAGCGATTAAATTATGCAGTAAAATAAAGCGGACGGTACAAATTAAAGCAACTAAAATTGTTTATTTTAAGCATTAAAAGCATCACTCACATACAAAATTAGAAATTAAAATAAACATATTGTATTTTACAAAGTAAATGTCCTCATCCATAGAGCTTTATCAGTCAAGATGACTGAAGGTACCATTAGGGTCCCTCATAGTCCATTGTAAAGTGGTCTGCAGTGCGGCTCCAGTTTGTCCTCCAGGACATAGTCTGGTCCACAGACCCAGGGGTCGCCAGTCTTCCACTGCCACTTCTGCAGATCCTGCTTCAGGCTCTCCAGCACGCCGCTGTAGGACGGGTCTAACACCAGGTTCTTCGTTTCCAGTGGGTCTGTCCTGCGTTAGCGATGCAATTATTAATATTTAAACATTTTAGAAAGACTGAGCTCATAAGCCACAATTACTCACTGCAAATCCCTCCATCTAATGCAAAAATAATGAGTTATATTTACTAAAATGACTAGACTATAGCAACTATAGCTTCTGTTAGTTTTATTAAAATTATTAATTTTTCAGGGAAATATGTTGGCGTTAAACTGTTGAACCGTTCAGGGTTTAACATGAATCTCACCCCATGACACATGTGATAGGCTACAGCTTCTCCACAACCCTAAACCCAGTAAGAGAATGGTTGCTTTGCCTCCATTTCTAGTGAAAATAATAAGCATTTTATTGGCTAACATAATATCTGACCAGTGTTTTTTCCCCACACATTACATTTAAAAGTACTAAACATAGCCTATGAATGAAACCAACTTTTACCTCTTAAAAGCTTAATATTACCATCAAATACTTTTTTAAAGTGCACTACATACCTATGTTTAAATAAGGCGTTTGTTGGTATATTATTAATTAATTAAAACCTTCAGGTCAACAGTCATTAGCACAGCAGGAAAGAGGAGTAAGAAATGAATGGTGAAATAAATTATGACAAGTAATAATCCGTTAAAATGTTCTTATACAAGTGTATGCCTTCATTATAGTGTGTTATAAGTCATTCATTAAATGTTTTTATACTGTGCATTCAATCAGGTTGTTGAAAATCAGTTTTAAATTAAGCTAAACATGGTTTTCAACGCCAATCTGTGGTGTAGTTTTAGTTTTAGACTATCAATAGTGTTCATTATTGGAGAAAAAAGAAACTTGATTACGTTTGTGCTCGTTCACTCTTCAGCTAACAGTCACCTTCATCCGTTGTTATGAATGTCATCTTTAAAAAAGCTTTACACTCTAAGAAACTGAGGGAACAGTCTGTTAACGGTCTGATATAAGATGTGAACGATGTGTCTGCAGATGTGGTGGACTCAACTAGTGAACCATCTACGTTTTTTACTCACAACTGATTAACCTCAGTGTAAAAGTCACAGCAAAGACAGTGCTGCTGATTTTTAGTGTGAAAGACGGCACAGCTCGTTATCAACATCCTCCTCAGTTTTTCACTTGTTACTGCTGCAGTGAAAAATTACGGACACACAAACCGTGAAATAAAAAGCTTTAAATGGAAACAGCCTGCTATTTATGTGTCGCATTTTTTTTAGTGACCGATCAAAGTGCTTCGAAAGACGAGTTGCATTTGACCAGTACATGTTTCTTCTGTACTCTAAGCACTTTATCCTTCTCACATCCACAGCAGATTGAGAATCACCAATTAACCTAACATGCATGTTTCTTTCTGTGTTGTTGAATATGTGGGTGGGGGGCAGGAGATTCATGCCAGGAATCTTTACCATCAAATGCAACAGTGTTTGAAGAAAAAAAGAAAAAAAGAAAAAAGTTTTAAATACTGATAGATCACCAAAAAAAAATCTGAACAATCATGGCAAATAAAATTTGCTCAACACGTGATTCTTGTTCTGTTTTTGACCTCTGCTCTTTGTTTTCTGAGACAGAGTTGTTATCGCTAAATCAGCTGTTTTAGGTTTATCTCACTGGAATCGGTGGATGCCCCTGTCATCCACTGATCAAGGTCAAGTATTGTGATCCACTTTTCCATGAGGACCTTTTAACTCCCGTCCTTTGCAGGGACTGATACTTATCAGGAATAAGGTTGTGTTTGCTTCTCTGGATCAGCTCTAACAAAGCGAGCGACAGCAGCTGTTACAGACCTGGTGTCGTACAGCTCCCAGCGAGCTCTGTAGTAGTACTGCTCCAGGCTTTTAAACCAGTGTGTCGGCTGACTCAGCGTGGTGCGGTTCAGCAGGTCCTGAAAGGTGGGCGACACGTACAGATCTTGATCGATAGGGAAGGGCATACGGTAGTGCAGGTTGTGCAGAAGGTGGTACGGCCCCTGGTGAATAGAGCGAATCGGGTAGTACATGGTGACCTGAAATCACAGCAAAAGTTTTAGTTAAAGACATTTTATTCTCTCATTAAAGTGTTGCTGTCATGTTTTTCTTGATTTTCTGTCTTATTAATACTTTTGCAACAGCGAATTTAAAATAAAGATGTCAGTGTACGTGCAATTAATCCTTCTGAGCCAAAAGCTGCACACTGCTCTAAGCACTTGGTTTTAGACTTTTGTTCCCTACTCTTGGCTCAGTGTGAGTCCAGTCAAAGCAGATATTCTTATATGGTTGTGTCAGGCTTACAACTCTAGCTGTAACCACAGCAGCCCACTGCTGTTCAAACTTTTAGCTTGTAAGGGGCAGCCAATCAGAAAAAGGTTGGCTTCAAGTAAGAGGAGCGAAAATAGCTCATCATTAGTTTAGATAAGGGAATATTTTAAACTGAGACTCAAGCAAGGCTACCACAGTAGAGTCCAAAATAAAAATTTAGAGTTAGAAATAAAAATGATTCATCAAGCTAAAGTGGTGGTGATGTCCTGACCTCATGCAGGGACTGGCTGGAGTAGACAGTGTGCCAGCTGGTGGGCTCAGTTACCAAAGCAGGGAGTAACGAGCGGCCAGTGAGGTGGACCTGGGAGGCAGGGGTGCCAGGTAGGCTGTAGGATGGGTAAGGAACAGAGAACCAGTCGAGGATGGTGGGAGTGATGTCTGTAAAAATAAAAAGGAAAAGAAAAGATAGTAAAAACAAACAAAAAACTGACAAATGTTCAACTTAAGTTACTAATAATTAAAGGAATTCTTAAAAAGGCACACAGACCCAAATATAAGACCCCTTAGCTTTAAATAGTACATTTTAAACTAAGGGATACCCTCATATTTATACAACACCGTCAAAAGAAAGAAAAAGAAAGCCACATATCTCTGTATTTTTGTTAGTATTTGTTGATAGGTTGAGAAAATACTTCTACCCCTACTTGTACAGTCTATTACTCTATTATTTTTCCTTCTATCAATATTTCATGCTCTGTTGTTAAGTCTCCATCTAGTGTCTGCTTCAGATCAACACACCGACTCTTCTGCTCTGTCACTCTTTACTGGATCGTAATTATTAGAACTTTTTTATTGTTTGTTATTCACAATCCAGAAAGGTTTAGGAATGAGTGGCATCAGTATTTAACTTTAACCTGCAGCTCACTCTGTGCTCATAATGGATAGCTGCTTAATTTTAAGGCCTAAAATACTGAGAAAAGGTCCATTTGCATCGTTCCTTGTATCTTCAATTTTCTTACCCAGCAGGCTGACGTAGGCCTCGCTGGTGTCTCCCCATCGCTCCCTGTGCTCCGGAGAGGACACCAGCATCGGCTCTGCCGTTCCAGAGTGATACAGGTTGGTTCTGCCATTCGGGAAGGGGATCCCGTTGTCTGAGCTGTAGATTATCAGAGTGTCGTTCTCATAACCAGCTTCTCTGAGCTCCTGAAGAACTAAACCGATACCTGCAGGGGATATGCACAGCATCGTAGTTTAGTGTTTTACAACCTTCTTTTTCTATGTTATAAAACCGTTACGCACCCTGATCCAGCCGGCTCACTGTGGTGTACAGTGCAGCCAAGTCAGCTCGTGATGCAGGTGTATCCGGCACAAAAGGAGGAACCTGAAGTGCAGAAGATGAGGAAATTCTGCATTATCATGTGTTAAAGTTCTGTAGCTTTAATTCAACCATAATGTAATGTGAAAAGTTTAAAAAAAAAAAAAAAAAGAGTAAAGACTAAGACAAACTGGGAAATAAGAAAAAGCTGTGGAAAATTTGGGCATTTGAAAATTTCTGTTAATTTCAACTGCAGCCTGTGCAGGCTGTAATGCAAAGCAGCAATGAGCTCAAGACCAAATCTTAAATGCTTTATCTGGTGTTTGGTCAAATATGAAGTCCGTGATAAAACCATCATCGATGAGTACTCCGTTTAGAATTTATTGTTAGGCGAGTACGTCATGAATGAACCCACATTTATTAACATTAATGCACTCCCAAAGCACGTAACTGTAACTACAGCTAATTCTGACATTTAAACAGACTTTTGACTTGGTGTGAAAAATATGACATCTGGCCAAAACAGTCCTAACTTTTATACAACTTAATCAGTCAGATGGTTTAAACCAGCGGTCTCCAACCTTTTTTGCGCCACGGACCGGTTTATGCCCGACAATATTTTCACGGAACGGCCTTTAAGGTGTCATGGATAAATACAACAAAATAAAACTAGTACCGGTACCGAAAAAAAGAAATTTTATTCATAACACACGTGAAAAGACCCAGGAAAACAGAGTAAACGATAAAAACGATAACAAAATAATGCTGAAGACCGATAAAAACCCTGAAAACTATACATTTCACACCTGAGCCTCAACTCTCGCGGCCTCAACTCTGGGGACCGCTGGTTTAAACCGTTCTCAGAAAAACCTGAGTATATGTTTTGTTTAATTTCATTTATTTATTGTCTTTAGTTTCCTGTAACAAATGATTTGACTCACTCATTTCGTTTGAATGAGCAGTTTTGCAGAAATCTGCACAGCCACATTTTAGGCACAATCCCAGAAACAAAAACACACTACTACAATAAACAGTTTTGTAATAATTAAAGAAACACTTTAACCAGAGTATAGCATCAAGCCAACCTCTGGGATATTGATCTGGAGCCCTACAGCAGGCCACTGGTGTGAATGTCTCAAACTTCATGACGGTGCACTGAGGGCTTAGTGTACTCTAGTTGGTCCTGTGCTCACTGCCCGGCACCATAGAGCCTGACTGTCATTTACTATAAAATGCCAAAATTTGTAAGTCCACCACTGTCACCCTGTACTTTTCATTAATGAGAGCAGGCTCATCCTGAGCACATGTGACAGACAAGAATGGGTTTGGACAAGTTGGAGAATAATGCTGCCTGTAATGTTGTTCAGCATGACCAGTTTGGTGATGGTTCTGTGATGGTCTGGGGAAGCATATCCATGCAGGCTAGGCAACGGCACACACAGTACAATGGCACAGTGGTTCCTGGGTTCCTCCAGTTGCACGACAAAGCCTGGCTTCATGTGGCGAGAGTATGCATGCACTTCCTGGAGGATGAAGTAACTGATACCACCGACTGGGCCCCTAAATCCAATAGAACAACTCTGGTATGTTATGTTTCAGGCTATCTGATGCTGCCAGGTTGAACCTCAGACTACCTAGGAGCTCAGTGATGTCCGGGTCCAGATCTGGAGATCAGGAAATTCCTAATGATACCATCTACCATCTCAGTAGGAGCATGCATACAACAATGTCAGCTGCTGCAATGAAATTTCAGCAAAATGGACTAGCCTGCTTTCATTTTTATAGCCTTTTTCTTTTTAAAACAGTTAAATAATGACATAAAACAGGTATTAAAGCAGAAACTGGGATTTCTCTGACCTTTACTTGGTCTGGCGTGTAATACTGTGGTGTCCAGTCACCGATTCTACCCATCCCCTTTTCACCATTCCCAAACTTCTCACAGAAGGCTCCGTATTGGGGCTGCGAGTGTCCACATCGATGAGTATCATGGAAGGCAACATAAAGGAAAAATGGCCTGTCTTCATTCTTTATATTCTCCCGGTTACTTTTTTCTGCTTTTTTCCCGTTCTTTTGTTGAAAGGCTTCCTCTTTGTGAGTCTGGAAAAACTTGCGGACCAGGAGTTTAATGCGAGTGATGTTCCTCCCCACCTGGAGGACAGAGCTGTTTTCCTCTGTGTAGGCAAAGTCAAAGGGGTAAACAGATCCAGGGCCAACGTGCTTCTTTCCAATTATACCTGTGAAGAAACAATCAGTGAGTTCAAAAAGTAAAAAATAAGAACAATTTTTTTATAGACATTTTGTTATCTACCTGTGTGTACGTTGGTTTGTTTGAGAAGCAGCGGCAGACTTTGTACTTCATCAAAAGAATTAAAGTGATGAACTCCTTGATGAAGTCCATAAATGCCATTCTGATGCTGGAAACCACAAGAGAAACACACCTCAATAATTCACCTCGCTTTAATGAGTGGCATTTACAGGTGTGTGTGTCTCACCTGTGGCAGGCCGGTGAGGATGGCGGAGCGGCTGGGTGAGCAGCTGCTGACAGATGTGAAGGCGTTCTTGAACACCACGCTGTGCTGAGCCAGAGAGCGCAGGTGAGGCGTGTGGACCACAGAGTTGTTATAAACCTCTGTCTCGAAACCTGCATCATCAGCTGTGAGGAGAAAAAGACAGAAACTGATGCGGGGGCTCAAACAAAATGCCCATAACTCACTTTTAATAATCTCTAAAATCTTTGTCATCTACATACTGCTTTGCAAAGTCAGTAGAGTAATGAAACCTGGCTTTGAGTCACAATTCCAGTTCTTCTCAGAAGTACAGGATGGGTTTAAGGTTGGGGTTCAGTGCAGAGGATTTAAGTAGGAAAAGTGTTTCTTGGTGGATCAGGCTTCATGTAAAGAGACACTGACATTTTTCTTTCCCCGAGTATAGTTTTCATTTTTTTTCCAATTGTTTGGCATTTTCTGACAGATCATTTTAGATTAGTTTTACTTTAAACATATTTCTTTATAGAATATTTGTACGATAATAAAATCTACTTGCATGAAGGTTAAAATGGCTCAAGACTGTAACATACAAACCGACTTCTGCCTCATATTTAGTTTGTATTTAGTCAACTTAATTATTTTATGTTATGGAGAGAGGTTCTACTAATAAACAAAATAAAAGCAACTGCCTAAAACAGTTATAACCTCCATCATGCACTTTCAGTACTGTGCAAATCTCATGCCTCTACTTATTTGTATATACAGAGTTTATACAATCCAAAAAGTCAGCAATATGTCTGTGAAGGTTCTCAGTCATCCAGGTCATTGTAGTCAAAGGAGCTTGCAAAGAAAAGTGTCTGGACTTCTTTCAGTTACTTGAAGACGTTTCACCTCTCATCCGAGAAGCTTCTTCAGTTCTAAGGTCAAATGTCTGGGACTATTATCTGGGACTCTCCACCATTTGACCTTAGAACTGAAGAAGCTTCTCGGATGAGAGGTGAAACGTCTTCAAGTAACTGAAAGAAGTCCAGACACTTTTCTTTGCAAGCTCCTTTGAATCCAAAACGTCAGTATTTGGTATGACTATCTTATTTCTTCAACACAGCCTGAACTGTCTTGGGCAAGCTTTCTTGTAATTTTTTTTGAGCAGTCTTCAGGAATCATTCTCCAGGCTTGAAGGACATTCAAAGCTGTTCTTTTGCACTGTTCCCTTTCACTATAATGATAAAGTCTCTGGGGAGGCCGATCCATGACTGATGGTACTCCAGTATGTGTTTTTCTATCCAGGCATGCTTTCACTGCATTGTCGGTGCATTTGAGATCATTTGATCATCCTGAAAAATTAAAGCTGTTTTTAGTAAGACGCTTTCTGCATCCATCTCAGTGTCCATCAGTTTTTATGATCCCCAACTGCAGCTCCAAACCATGACAGAGCCTGCACTGTTACAGATAGCTGTAGACACTCGCTGTTGTACCTCTCTCCTGATCTTCTCTGTAAATACTAACAATGATTTGAACCAACAATCTCAAATTTGGATTTGAGACTGTTACTGCTGATTTTCAGTTCAATTCTTGTGTAATTTGGTGTACTTAAGCCTTTTCCCCATGTAGCTTTCATTAATCATTAATGCTGTAGATATTTTTTTTAAGCCTGGCACTTTTAAGTGGATTGAAAATGAGTGAACAAGCAGTCAATGTCCAATGAAAAACTTCGGGAACTATTGAATCTCTGTTATATAACGAATTAAAGGGTGGCTCGAGATTTTTGCAGATAATTGTAATGGCAACAGGAGGGTGTATTTCAGCATTTTAAATTTCCAGCCAGATAACAGAAATGATTTATAGTTTCTCCAGGAGCACAAAAACGTGAACTCACCAATTATTAGAAGCACATTTCTTGTTTTGGACTCTCCGATGCAACATGATGCTAAAAAAATAATAAAAACAACCCGAGGGAGCATGCTGGCCTCTTCCTCTATTTCTCCACAGAAAAATAAACTTTAAATATGAAAACAAAACTCGCTAAAGTTAGCACTTAAAAGCATTGTTGGAACGACGTGAAATATGCTTCCTCAAACAACTCAAACCCCGCCCACTGGGAGTCACATGACACAAGTCACGTGAGGAGAAAAAAAACAGGAAACGACTTATTTTATTTTATTTTTTTTAAACAGGAAACGACTTATCTCGCGCCTAGTCAGCGAAATGTTTTTGGAGAAGTGGGTTTAGCAAAAGGAACAGTAGAGAAGGACGTGAAAAATCACAGCCCAGCCAAGAGAAAGCATCACGCTGTGTAAGAATTTATGTTTTATTCAACTCTATTCTATTTTATTTACTCTTTTCTACTTTATTTTGGTCTGTTCTTGTCTATTTTAGTCTATTTTGGTTCAGTTCGGTTAAACACTGCGGAGTTATTTTATATTATATTGTCAAATTTCTATTTTATTCTGTTTTGTTTCATTTCTGTAGTATACGAATTCAGTCTCTTCTGTGCATTCTTCTCTCTTGCACTCAAACACATCACTGTTTTTAGTGTATTATCATTCTTTTTTGATAATTACAAGGTTGTTATAGTCTGGGTAACATAGACTCATAATCAGACACAGTGGGAGATAAAGTATCAGTCTGAGGTCAAGTTCACGTAAGACTGTGGACCTATCTGTTGGACTTTTCTGATGAGGGAGTTTATAGTTTGAAGGTAAAGGTGACTTCGTGAAAAAAAAAAGTCCTGACTGTTCAGATACCGGTATGCAAAGCACCCAGCTGTCATATGATCGCCATATAATTGTAAATGACACACAGTGAGCTTGTGAATGGTTCTTTTTTTGTGTGGCACGCAGATCACAGCATGCACCTGAAGATAAGTCCTCGGCTTGAAGAAATGCAAACAAACAGGTTGACAGCTGCTTGCATGAGCAGCATCTTTGTGGCGTTTTCCTGAATGCTGCATATCTCAGCAGGAGGTAGGAAATAAAAGGAAAAAACAGAAACTTGGGCAGCACCCAGCAAAGCTGATGATATTTAAAGCTGAGGGGAGAACTCATGCTTTGTGTGTGGCTGTTGTTTTGTTCATTTTACTTTTTTCTGCTACAGATGTCTCTTTGCTGAATTCCTCTCCCGCCGGTCTTTACCTCTAAGTGTGATGCAGCGGCGTCTGATGAGAAGACAGTCAGCCCGGTGCTGCTGTTCCTACAGCACCCTGAAGGCCTGGTTGCCCATCCTCTCATGGCTGCCAAAGTACAACCTGAAATGGCTAAAGATGGACGTCCTTGCTGGTCTCACTGTTGGATTGACGACTGTACCACAAGCGCTGGCTTATGCTGAAGTGGCCGGCCTTCCTGTGCAGGCGAGTCTTAGGCTTTCCATTAGGGTTCACCTCCCTCTGGATAACTAATTTGGCTTTCCTCTTTTCCTGAGACATGAGCTTTAAGATGAAAAAATAATTAGCTGCATAATTAGTTCAGACTTTATTTTATTTTCTGTCCACAGTTCGGACTCTACTCGGCCTTCATGGGGGGGTTCATTTACACCTTTCTGGGAACCTCCAAGGATGTGACCCTGGGCCCCACGGCCATCATGTCCCTCTTGTGCTCCTCTGTGGTGGGAGGGCAGCCTCACCGAGCCGTGCTGCTCAGCCTCCTCTGTGGACTCATCCAAGCTGTGATGGCGTTACTGAGATTAGGTGAAATGAGTGCTCCCGAGGTCATGTGGAAAGCTTGTGATTTCAGTTTTGGGCTTTTCCTGAAAAACTTGTGAACCACTGACAGCAAAACAAAATATTTTTTCACAGTAACACACATTGTTGTGTGAGTCTGAGAGCACTGGTAGTTTATCACATCCTCCAGTATGTAAAATTTAAGGTGAAGTCCAAAAGTAAAAACAACATCACAAAAATCAAGTAACTATCATGTAGGAACTTAAATTTTAGAGGTAGACAGTCTACTATAAAATCTGTGGCTCTTAAATAGTCATGTGGTCATCCATTTTATTAGCCACATATCTAGTTCAGGGTCGTAGGGAGCTGGAGCCCCCTCACTGCTTTCATATGGTGTGACGCAGGATACACCCTGGACAGGGATGGCACACAGAGATAGCCATTCATGCTCACATTAACATCTAGGTTAGAATTGCCATCACCCGACCAAGCATGTCTTTGGACTGTGGGAGGAAGCTAGAGTACCTGGAACAAACTCCACAGGCACAAGGAGAACATGAAACCTTGTCTCATGTTCTCCTTGGACAGGACCCAATCCAAACTTAATTGTGCTGCGGGTTATTTTTAAATGACTTACTAGTCTTGTGTCATTTTACGGTAAAATGTCAATGAATGGGCAGCCTACGAACATAAGCTCCTTATCAAATGAGAATTTATATTTTTTCCTTAAAGAGTTACTGTAATATTTGAAATCTGGAAGGTTTAATAATGTCTTGGTTCTGTAAATCATCCACTGCTTTGCTTCTCTTCTGCAGGTTTCCTTCTGGACTTCATCTCTTTTCCTGTAATAAAAGGCTTCACATGTGCTGCTGCAGTAACCATTGGATTTGGCCAAGTCAAAGTAAGAGTGAAAACATGCACACACAGCAAAAACTAACACACATACATAGAGTTATCTCAGCATATACAACACATCGAACTGTATGCCTCAGTAGGAAAAAAGTCTTTAAAAGAATGAAAAGATAAAAAGTGAGTCTTTATTAAAACAAAGCAGAAAGGAAAATATTATATAAATAAACACGCCAGGATGGAAATGAGACCGGAGAAAACAGGAAGGCATAACAGATGACACAACAAAGAGCAAGGGCCAAACTGGGGGTATAACTGCACCAAGGCAGATTAGGGGAACGTGGAACAGCTGGGGCAAATAAACACAGGTGTAAATAATCGACACAATGAGGCAGGGGGAGAAAGTAAGACTAAACACAATGTAAAGGAGACAAAATGGTAGCAAAATAAAACGGGAAGAGAGGCACAATAACTAAACTGCAGACAGAACTAGCCTAAACGTAGGGGAACTGGCATAGAAGGAAAAGGTAGGAAACAGTAATTTGAACTAAATGCTCAAGACTGAAATGCTAAGGGAGTACACAAAGGTGAAAGTCTAAACCAAAACCAGCAAACTAAAGATAATGAAAAATAAACAGAACTTGAAAAGACCAAAAAACACAAAACGCTGGGTAAAAGACCCAGAATCATGACAGAAGAAGTGCTGAAAAATACGCTGAGAAGCACACAGAATTAAAAAATAATCTCTAGAATGATCAAAACTAGCTTATTGGCATCTAAGAAAATAGAAAAGTCACCAGAAAGCACCACAATAATGATTTGAGCATTGGGTCGACCAGTGGTTAGTACTGTTGCCTTTAAGCTAAAAGGTTGTGTGTTTGAATCCACCTGCTGGGTCCTTTCTGTGTGGAGTTTGCATGTTCTCCTTCTGCCTACAAAACTCCTTATTGCTTTTTTTTTTTTTTTTTTACCAGCACAGGCTCTGATGTACATTCCCGCTCTGCTTCAGTCAGGTTCTTGTACTTCTCTGCGGTTTAGTCTCTTAATAAAACACTTAAACACAGCAGTCTGCTCTCTACAAACTAAGCACATGGCTTTACCTCTGACTTTAGTAAATAAATATTTGAAAAGTCTGTCTTAAAACTCTATATTCTGCATCAGTGTTTCTTTATTAATTAATGCAAGTTGAAATCTCTTTGCTTGCACACGCATACATAATATACAATAAAATTAATAGTTGCCTTCAAAAAAAAAAAAAAAAGGAAAAAAGTTGTGGTGTGGTTTCCCACAAAAATCACACCTATCAATTTCCCATTGACCTCATGCAGACAGGTCAAAGATGTGACCGGTGAGCACTATAATCTGTGTTGAGCTTTTACTGGTGGATTTGCATCATTGTTGGTGAACTGATTAACAATAAATGGTAAATGGCCTGTATTTGTATAGCGCTTTATTAGTCCCTAAGGACCCCAAAGCACTTTACACATCCAGTCATCCACCCATTCACACACTGGTGATGGCAAGTTACATTGTAGCCACAGCCACCCTGGGGCGCACTGACAGAGGCAAGGCTGCCAGACACTGGCGCCACCAGTAGGCAACAGGTGAAGTGTCTTGCCCAAAGACACAACGACCAAGACTGTCCGAGCCAGGGCTCGAACTGGCAACCTTCCGATTACAAGGCGACCTCCCAACTCTTGAGCCACAATCGCACACGCGAATGTTTAGGTTATACTCAAAAATGCATTTTGATTGCTCTGAGTGCTTAAACTCCAAAGAGAGAACTGCTCTTGCCCTCTCATTTTTTCCGTTCATAATGTCAGTGGTTTTACCCGCTCTTCCTTTTTTTCTAGAATATTCTGGGAATCCAGGGTGTCCCTCAGCAGTTTTTCCTGGAGGTTTACTACACCTTCCACAAGATTCCCGAGGCCAGGATCGGTGATGTGGTTCTTGGTCTGATTTGTCTCGCTCTGCTGGTCACGTTGATGTTCATGAAGTCGAGTCTAACCTCTGACAGTGACTCCACCTGCTCCATGTATGCCAGGAAAGTAGTGTGGGCTGTAGCTACCAGTGAGTACCTTTGTGTTTGAGTACACGTGTCTCTCTTTTACAAAAAAAAAATTCTGTTCATTACATTTTTATTGTATTTCTTTATATCATCAGTGCGTAACGCTGCAGTGGTCATCGCTGCATCCCTCATAGCATTTTCCTGGGAGGTGTATGGTAATCATGTCTTCACGATCACTGGAAAAACTACCCGCGGACTGCCACCATTCAGGCCTCCACCCACCTCTGACACTACAGCTAACGGCACCGTCGTTTCCTTTGGAGAGATTGTGAAAGTAAGGAGGAAACCGCCAGTAACCCGATGAAGACACTGGATCTTTTTGATAAATGATTGAGCTGAAAGTTTCACTTCCAGAATCCCTCTGCTCTCAGAAAGAGCTGCTGACTGTCTCGTTTTCCTCTCTGTGTGTTTTAAAGGACTTTGGAGGAGGGCTAGCGGTGATCCCCTTCATGGGCCTGTTGGAGAGCATTGCTATTGCGAAAGCATTTGGTAAGTAATGTTAGTCACTGGTTTCAGAGGATAATCATAATGATGCTGGTAATTCCTTGACGTTTCCACTTTTTCAATGAGATGTCTTCAGACAGAATTAAACGATAGACATAAAATATGGTACAGATATTCACATTTCTTACCAGAATAATAATAAAAATAAGTATCTCCAAAACTAATAGCTGACAGTCCCATAATTTAACATGTTAAACTAACACTGTAAACATATAAAACTCCAATAGCAATCTTAATATTTATCATGTATTTAGCTTGTAAGTGCAACCTGGCTGTCAATTTAAGGCTTCATCATGAAGATGAAATTAATAAAGATCAATACTTTATACATTTTTAAAAACAAAACATGTTTCAAAAGCATTTTTCTACTCATTAAATAGTTATTAGAGAGACTTAGACTTAGAGCTTTTTATTGTCATTGTGCGGTTTCTTGCACAGCGAAATTGGGTAGCTGAACCACAAAGGTGCTAAAGAAAGAAGATTAGATATTAGATAATAAAGGCAGCTAAAGAATGTTTTTCCTCATCACACTGGTGGCTGATTTTAACTTAATGTTTCTCCTCAGCCAGTCAGAACGACTACAGGATCGATGCCAACCAGGAGCTGCTGGCAATCGGAGTGACCAACATCATGGGCTCCTTTGTGTCAGCCTACCCTGTCACAGGCAGCTTTGGGAGGTTTGTGTGTCTGTGTGTGTTATTTTCATAGTTATAATAACAGTTATGTTTATACTGACATGTTTTCTTTCACATCCAGGACAGCTGTGAACTCCCAGACTGGAGTTTGCACTCCAGCTGGAGGGGTTGTCACCAGTAAGTTGTGACACTTTCAGCTTTTACGTTTTCCTCTTCTGCCCCCTTGTGGCCATTTATGTTGTCATACAGCAAATTATCCTCACTTCACATTTCTTTAGTTTCTTTTTTCGTTATTGGTGAAATTAAAAGGCTTATCGTGCAGGTTGGAGACACTGCAAGAACAATGTTTGTACAAGAATTCAAAAGTTTATCTTTCAGTCTGTCATAGCATCCTTCTTATTTAAAAAATTTGCACCTTGAAGTCAAAACCAAAATAACAATCACATATTTTTTTGCTATTTTGGTGCAAATAAATATCATATTTTATGTTGTTTATACTGTTTTTAAATGTTTCATGATTTTCTTTCTCTTTATTGTTGCAGGTGTAATAGTGTTGCTCTCCTTGGCCTTCCTCATGCCGGCCTTTTATTACATCCCCAAAGCTTCTCTAGCTGCTGTCATCATCTGTGCGGTGGCTCCCATGGTGGATTACCGTGTGGTGGCTAAGATGTGGAGGATACGAAGTGAGTTTCATCTTGCTATTGTAATTAGTCAAGTCACTTTTATTTATGTAAGATATTTAAATTTAAAACAGAGTTTACCCAAAGTTCTTTGTATTCGACTATACAGAGTAGCCAAAATATATAAAAAGGATGTGGGAAAAAATGATTGAACTGAATTCAATTTGTCAACTGTTGTAAACTTTATATGGGAGGGAGAATTCTGGAGTCTGGAGCCAGACTCAGTCACCGTCTCAGTACCGCATTTTTAGGCAAGAACATAATATGTAACATGTGTAACGTCTAGTATCGATGGCACTTAAACGTTAATGATGATGATTTATCCCCCATAGAGCTGGACCTTCTCCCCTTTTTTGTGACGTTCCTGATGAGTTTCTGGGCGGTGCAGTACGGCATCGTAGGAGGTATAGCTGTGTCTGGAGCCCTGCTGCTCTACAGTATGGCCAGACCCCAGATAGAGGTGCGTTATCTTTTTATATCTGTGTGCAAGCAGTGTATGAAACTAGTCATGTGAAGTGAGTTTGTTTGGCTCAATATCACAGGTAAAGGGTTAAAGTGGTTCACAAGCATAAAACAGGAGAAAAAAACAATTAAGAAGGTCACAAATATTAAGTCATGAAATGGTCTTAAAAGTCATAAAATACTAATCCGTAAAGTACTAAAAATGTAAAAAAATACATGAAAAGAGAAAGAGGGGAGGGAGAGATGAAGGACGCAAAAGAGGATAATGATTAAGGATGATTTGACTGTGAAAATGTCTTAAAAGCTTAAAAGCTAAGATTTTTTTTTTGTTAGTATTTGCCTGGGTTAAACATTTGCTTTTTGTAGGTATGTGAATCAAAGCTGGATCCATCCTTATCCACCCAGAGAAAAGTCATCATAGAGTTAAATTGTGATGTTTTGCTGCTTCTTCCTGTCACACCAGTGTGTGATGACTGGCCCAGCTTCCAGCAGCTAAACTCTCTCAGACTGCATCTTATATCAGGACCAAACTAGAACCCAGATGCAGGAGACACTGTGTTGTTTCGTAGTGGGGTATTCACCATTTCAGTTTATTTTAGAGCCAGTTACAGTGGTGGGAAAAAGTGTAAATACAAAATGCAGAATGTCCGACCGTCTGTTCATGACCTCTGCTGAAGCGCACTTGGGTTCTGCAGCAGGACAAAAGACACCAGCGAGTCCACCTCTGAGAGGCTTAAGAAAAACAAAATGAGGAACTGGAACTGGAATGTCAACAGAACTTTGAGACTTTGTATGAACTTCTTAAATCTTGCCCTGCCAATACTTAATAATGAATAAGCAAAAAATAAAAGTAGTAAAAACTAAAACTAAACATTTTTCATAACTTTGATGAGGACACATTTGAAATATGTGGTATCAAACAAGACTAATGCTGTAATATTGCATATCTGCATTGCAGGTGACTGATCACGGCGTGTTGGTGATGGAGTTGAGCAGTGGCCTCAGTTTTCCTGCTACCGAGTATCTCAGCCACATCATACACACTCGGGCTCTGCAGGGTAATGAAATGCTTGATAGTCTGCGTGGGCACATTTCAGTGTTTCCTGCTGTTTACTCGCTCGTCTTTCCCCAGTGTCTCCACCACGGTCTGTGGTGCTGGACTGCTCTCACGTCAGCGTCATCGATTACACAGTGATCAGTGAGCTCAGGGACCTGCTGAGGCAGTTCAAACTCCGAGAAGTGCATCTGATTTTTGCCGGATTGCAGGTACACCCTTCAGTCCTTAAAAACCTTTAATCCTTACTGAATGAGTTCATACTCATCATCTTTTGCTTTCCCCTGCCTGTGTCTTCCTCCCTCCTTCAGCCCTCTATTCTGAAGGTTCTCCTGGCAGCTGATCTGGAGGGCTTCAGGCACAATCACAGCGTAGACGAGGCACTGCAGATGGAGTCAAGGAACCTTCTTGATGACTAACACAAAAACTATCCAGTTACAGCCTGGAGAGGAGAGATGCCCCTAATCTGGAATTATAAGGCTCTTAAGACCTCAAAAAAATCTATAAACTACCTCCAGCGAGTAATTTCTCTGCAGTTTGCAGCGACTGCCACTGACCAAGTGAAGAAATAAGGAAATCTGTTAAGTTTACAAACACTGTCCACTGCACAACAACTTTGGAGCACAAGTTTAATATAATGTCTGTAAATGTAAATAATATAATCTATTAATATCTGGACTGTGTAAGTAATAGTGGATATATGTGGTATAATTTTGCTAATAGATGTCTGTGTGGTGTTTTAAGGTTGAAAGTCCAGAGTGGGACCAAATATGTTCTTAAAAATAAGAAGTTACTGATTAATGAACTGAGCAAAGTCAGGCTAACACAAGTGCCATCTATCGTTTTATTTATTCATATGTGTAAAATGTACTGTAAGGCAGTAGTCTCTTATTTTATGTTGACAAAGAAATGCTTCTAGGTGGGAAAAAGACAAAACTTTTCTCTTTATAAATAAATTATTCCAGTGTTGCGAGAGACCTGGTGCACACAGCCTCCCAGCCAATGACAGCTGGGACAGGATCTCTAGTTCAGTCGTTAAAAAAATGTTGAAGATGAGTGAATTATATTTTTAACCCAAATCATCACATTTATACAAAGATTTTTCCTGAATAAATCATTACAAGTTATTTGTGTTTCTATGTACATGAAGAATTTTCTTTTCATTTATCATTTATTCTTCTATTTAATGATCATTAGTTATCATCACTTGTCATGGGCATGATCCTTGGGATCACCATGCAACCGTGCTGCAACTGAAAAGCTGGTTCAGGGTTCTTTTCCATTTCTATTAGTTTTATTTTTGCTAGTTTTCCTTCCAGTTTGCTGCCACATCTTTTCATAGTCTGTTCATAACTCTCCCCAGAATGCAGTCGTTTAAAAAAAAAAGTACGCCATCTTTCTGTTCTAGTTTTACACATCAGGACACAAGTTAAAAAGTCATCTAGTCTTCACCAGATTTTGAAATAATTTAAATAAAACCTCAGATGAAAAAGCAACACATGACATGTTACACTGTGTTATTATCTCTTTGACAAAAACTAAACCAAAATGCAAGCATTGTGTAAAAAAAAAAAGTGCACTCTATGATGCAGTAGGTTTTAAAACTACTTTTAACAGGAATAGCTCAAGTAGTAAGAACAACAATTAAGAAGTAATTGTAATTTTTTCACCGTTTGGACTGTTTTTTAAACGAGTCAAAACATTTTTGAGGTATTTCAAGCAGATTTTAAAGCACTTCACAGCAAAGAGTCTGCACTTTGAGAGTTTTTAATGATATCTTACTAACTGCTGACTCTGGGAATTCTGTCTTATTTGTGCTTTTGGATCTCACAGCAGCTTTTGATACAGTAGATCACAACATTTTAATTTCCCACCTAGAACATCATGTCGGAATTAGAGGCACTGCCTTGGAGTGGTTCAAGTCATACCTGTCTGACAGAAGTTTCTTTGTCTCACTTGGGAAATTTTATTCATTCGCCGCCCCCTTCCCATGTGGTGTACCTCAAGGATCCATCCTCGGGCCCCTTCTTCTTTTTTTTCTTCTTTTTTTTTTAGCATTTATTTACTTCCCCTTGGCCATATTATTAAAAAAAATATAGAGTCTCATTTCATTTTTATGCAGACGACTGTCAAATTTATCTACCCCTGAAACACAATGACCCTAACCCCCTCAGGCCTATTTAAGAATGTCTTAAGGATATCAGAGCATGGCTGGCTCTGAATTTTTAAAATTTTAATGAAAAGAAGACTGGGGTCATTATATTTGGGCCGAGTGGCCCTGGTGTCCCACCATCTGACTTGGGTCCTCTCACATCCTGTGTCAAACCAATTGTCACCAACCTTGGAATAAAAATCGACACAGCTCTTAAAATGGATAAACAGGTAAATACAGCGGTGAGCTTTTTTTCGGCTGAGGCAGCTCTCTAAAGTCAAACCTTTTTTTCTTTTTGTGACTTGGAGAGAGTTTTACATGCATTTGTGACCACTCGCCGTGATTATTGTAATGGACTTTATGTTGGTATTGATCCGGCCTCACTAACATGCCTGCAAATGGTCCAGAACGCTGCTGCTCGCCTGCTGACAGAGACACGCAAACGTGAGCACATTACCCCAGTTCTTTGCTCTTTACACTGGTTGCCTGTCCATTTTAGAATTAATTTTAAAATCTTATTGTTTGCTTTTAAAGTTTTAAATGGCCTGGCTCCTTCTTATCTGTCAGACCTTCTACACCGATACCACGAAGGTCTCTCAGATCAACTGACCAGTCACTCCTTGCTGTCCTCATGTCGAGACTGAAACACCGGGGGGACTGAGCGTTCGCTGTTGTGGCCCACAAATATGGAATAAGCTGACCCTCCATATTAGGCTGGCCCCAACACTTGAAATGTTCAAATCATTTTAAAAACACACCTTTTTTCCCAAGGCTTTTTAGGAATAGTACCAGAGTGTCACGGTCCCTGTGTCTCTCTGGCTGGCTCACGCTGGCTACACGTTTTGTTGTTGTTGTTCTTTTTTGTTTTTGTTTTCTTTGTCTCTCCTCCTCCTCTCTGCCTGGGTGGAGCTCGTTACGGGCTCTCGCTCTTGGCCCACGCACCTGTGTGATTGTCTCCACCTGCTGCTGATCTGGCTGATTTCCCCAGTTGCTATTTAAGGCAGTGGCACAGAGCAGCTCACCGCTGGAACGTTGAGCCTCTTGAGTTCGTGCTCTCGGCATTATCAAAGGAATCCCCTGTGTGTATTTTGCTGTGGAACTAACGTTGAAATTCTGTGTGTAGATATCCATCTTCTGGACCAAATCACGGGACCTGCCCGGGTGTGGCAGCGTGTGTGGAGTTTTGGAGCGAGTGCGGCTGAAGAGGAGTGCGTGTGTGCGGAGGAGCTGTATGGATTCCCCCCCCCCCCCCCTTCCCTCCCTGGAATAAATATATATATATATATATATATATATATATATATATATATATATATATAGCACTGAGGTGATCCCTGTTGTAAATAAATAATCTCCTTTTGTTCTCAAAGAAAGAACTGTCTGCGCGTGAGTCCGTCCAGTAGCCATGACACAGAGTCAGCTTGTAGTCAGTAACTGGTCGCTCTTAATCTATTTATTTTGTTAATTTTATTCATTGTATATTTTATTGTTTATTTTACTCATGTCTTAATATTTAAGATATACTGATTTTTTTTCTTTTCTTTTATTTATATATATTTCTTTGTCTGTTTAATGTATTTTTTTAACTGTTATCTCTGGTTTTTTATTATTAGAAAGCACTTTGGTCAACTATGTTATTTTAAAGTGCTGTATGTGCTGTGTGAGGATTCTGGGGAGGAATCACCACTGGGACCACAGTGCCTGGGAATGTACATAGTAGTTGTTTCACTGTTAATAAAACTCACTGTTCATCTGCATCAGTCCTGCATTTGGGTCCTACTTTCCTGCAACACCACGGTCTGCCACCGCTGTCTGTGATACCACAACTGAGAATCCACTGCCTTCTGGTCGGTGCCTCAGGTCAGTCACACCTCCAGAGTCACAAACAGCTTCTATCAGAGATATTGACATAACAGTGACAACTTGAGTTGGCGGAATTATTTGGGCAGGTGTGGTGATTATTGATAGGAAAGAAGTGAGGTAATTACTATCAGAGAAATGGAACACCAGCCACACCCCTGGAAAAACACACACGCAAAGATAAGTTGTGAAATTCAGAATGTTAACCTACATTCGGAAGGTTAACACTCCAACAACACAAATGATAATCTTATCTTATGAACCTTTCTGGAAAAAGATGAGTCATACATGCCAAAATTCAGAATTCTGGGCTGTCTTAATAGTTCATGGACCCTATTCTCAATTCGTACCAGGGTAGCCGGCCTCTAGCAGGCTCGACTGCTCCTTACCTCTGGTCCTCTGGGACTCTCATCCTTTGGTCTCCCTGGTCTTGCTGCAGCTTCCCACCTTCATTCTCAAGTACATTGGTGACAAAGACACAAACATTCTCACACTAATTCTCTTTCTCTCACTCTATAAAAGAATTGTTAATTTATGCATCTGTGTATTTTCTAATTATTGTGTTTGTTTGTATGTTTTTTTTTAACTATACCACATATAATGTAATAACTGAAATAATACAAATAGAAATGAATAAATAAACAGATAAAAGATTCACATGACCAAGAGGAGCCTATAGATATAGCTGTTCTTGCAAAAGTCAAATGTATTTTAAAACCACAATGCTGAAACACTGGAAAAAAATATTTTTATTATGACACCTATTTTGCTTCAGTGACCAGAGCAGTCAACAAAAATCATGTAAAGATAGATCTATTAATGATGAAGATCAAAAGCAGCTCACTTTTTCTGTGGCCCCACAACAAGGATGACAGTTGTGATTCGTACCAGCCTGTCAGATCACAGAGAACCAACTGGCCGGATGTTGCCCACACTTTAGGCTACAAAGGTCAACTCTGCACTAAAATTTGAATTCTGGCAAAACAAATTTTCTGTTGTTGGACAACAAAGACAAAGAATCTTGAAACTTGATGTGGGTGTGAATCAAAAGTTTCAAAAGAGTATACGGACAACCTATTTCAAATTAGCACATTTTTAGAATATTTTCATCTTTTTTTATGCAAAAGTTTAAACATAAACAATGAGAGCTGTGAAATTTTAGCTTCATGTATCAAATACTTCTCAACCCAGTTTTTGTGTTTACGATTTTCTTAGTCTGCCAGTGTTTGTACTTCCTGTTTTACTTTGATAGTCTTCTGTTTAATGTGCATTATGTTCAGTTTTGCTTCCCCTGTCTTGTCAGTCAGATTAGTGTCAGCTGTGTTTCCACCTGTGGACGTTGTGCTTTTTGCACATTTTTCATCTGCTTTTAATTGTATTCAGCCCCATATTTTAGCAAGACATCTCACCAGTACACTTAATCTTAATTCTGGCTTGATTTCTTGGCTTACTGACTTTTAAACTGATAGACCTCAGAAAGTGAGAGTCAACAATATCTTATCAGATGTGCTTTTATCTTCCATCAGATCCTCTCAAAGTTGTGTCCTTTTACCACTTTTATTTGTTATTATACAAATAAATGTCAGAGCCTCTACCAGGGCAGAAATATAATCAAGTTTGCAGATGTGATTGTCTCTCTCAGGACGTTATCTAACTAATGAGACAGGGAAACAAAACAGAACATGCTGCACACAACCAGTGTTGGTCAAGTAACTAGTTACTAATGACTGATTACTTCTCCAAAAAAGTAATCCAGTTACTTTACTGATTGCTTATTTTCCAAAAGTAATTCAAAAACATGATAAACCCGAGTACTTAATAATGCAATAGACCTTTCAGCCCAATTCTACATTTGTCAGTGGGGATACGGGGGTTTCTCTGTGAACTTCACATTCCCATGGTGGCTTGCTAGGTTCTTGCTCAGATTTGAAGTTTAATTTTTCACTGTAGAAAGACGTTTTCTTCCCAAGCAGAGTACAGCAGACTCTAATGTTTTTGTCACTTTTTACAGAATTAAACTTAAAGTAATGTAAGTATTTCCACGGTTTAAACGCTGCATGGTCGTACTCTCTGCTGCAATCCATATTATCCATTGTTGATCTACACACATCTGTTGCTGCCATGGACGACGCACACGCTTACGTCATTGTCATGAGACACTCTCACAAACAAAATCACGACGGTTTAGTAACGAGGTAACGCAGCATACTTACAGGAAAGTAACACCAGTCTAATTACTTTTTTGCAATAATAATCCCTTACATTATTCATTACTTGAAAAAAGTAATTAGATTACAGTAAAGCTACCGCATTACTGCCCATCTCTGCACACAACACAAGTGACTATTAAAGTAAAACATGAAGCGAAACAAACACTGAGACACAGACTGACTAAACACAGGGAACAGAGGGAGTGAGGGAAACACGACCCGACTGCAGAACAGGTGAATAAACAAGACAGAGACAAAATTAGAATTACACAGAACAAGGTGGGAGTGCGAGGGACAGAACTTCCCAGGCATGATAGGCTACACAGAGACATGACTAGGGAACAGACAAATTAACACGGAGACAAGACTGACTTCAAAGAGAGATACTAACACAGGAAACCAGACACAAGAGAACGCAGAATGAGAACAGAACCGATCCCAGTTGCCTTAGTGTAAGAGGCTCATTCTATGAATTTTAAAGAAATTTCGTATGGCAACACTGATATTGCTTGATATTGCCAGCCAACTGCTACTCTATCTAATGATATCGGAGGTGATACAAGCATGTAGAGTCCACATTAGGTGATTTTTTTATATGTATATTTCAGCAGCATGGAAAACCAACTTCATGCATCAGAGGTAAAAACATTTCTGCAAAGGAGGCATATGTATTTTAGAATTTAAGACATCCTCTAACGTGACTTAATGAGACTGATCTGCAGGATGAGAAGAGGCACTAAACAGAGAAACGAGAAAGTCCCATGTCTCCAAGACATTAAGTTTCTGTGCTCTTAAAGACCTCTTATGTCAAACCTGTCAAGACCTGCATAAAAATTAAGAATAGCTGATTATCTGTGTTTTAGTAACTCTGAAAGACTGGCTGGACTGGCATTAAAAACAGATTGTCACTGAATATATTACTGAAATAATCAGTGTCAACATTTGTGCCAGTTTTGCAGTTTTAAAAAGAAAGACTGGAGTGGTGTGTTACAGGCACATGGTGTGAAAGAGAAAATTAAAGAAGAAAATGTATATGGCCTGACCTTTTAGCTTAAACAGGTTCAGTTATTAAATAAAATGTTACAGTAAAACAAGTCATGTAAAAGGAATCTATTAATGATAAAGCTCAAGATGATTATTGCAGTGTTACTCTCACATCTATGCTTTGTGATGTATAGTGCTTTATGTTTTGCTTTGGTCTCCACAGTCAATGTTAAATACATCCTGAGAGGAACACAAATATGTGCTTTCTTAATAACGTTCCTTCCTGAAGGGCTGAAAGTTTAGTTTCTATTTGGAACATCGTTGGTGCTCTTTGGTACTTACAGTCACAAAGTGCTGTAAAAATATTACTATCAAACTTTTCTTGTAATTGAACAAAGAAGAAGTCAATCATTAATCAAAAAGGGGAACAAGGAATTCTCTGAATAAATATTGTGTAATGGTGTTTATTCCACTAAGTAATGATAAGAAGTGACATGCCAGCATAATAAAAGTAAAATAAATTGAACTAGAAAATGAGAACGATCAGTCAAATAGAGGTTAAAGTGAGCCACTCCTGTTTTCAAAGAAGACAATTTGATTTATTGAAACCAATTTTTTAAAGCCAGTCGGATAAATATAGAGAGCAACACACAAAAGAACAAATGTGATATACAGTGTGGTCTATCTGCTTTTTGAAAATGGCACCTTTTTTTTGTGGTATTTTCGCATCTGTAGAGATGATTTTAATGATAAACACAAAGATGTGATTGAAGCGCAGACTTTTAGCTTTAATTCAAGGAGTTCATCATATATCTACATATATGTGTGTGTATATATATATATATATATATATACATATATATATACACACAAGGCTAGACCCCTTTTGCTAAGCAAGCCTACCGTAGACATGAGCGAGACAGATAAATATGAAGGCATGCCAGCTCGGACATCGCCCGGATCAACAAGGTCCGCATCAGGTGTTGAGGAACAGGGCACCCTGACGAGAAGTGGGCTACTGGAACAAGAAGGCATCGGTGGGCAAGAGACGAAAACAGGGCGTTGTTGGAATGCTACTACGCAAGTAACCCTGGCGGAAGGGGCTACATGAATAGGATGAGGGACCTATGGATTCTTCGATACCCAACATCCACAATGACGGCGAAACAACTAGTAGCTCAGTGTTCCAACATTTGGAAGAAGGGACTGCTCTCACAGCTAGAGATTGACGAGGTACAACATAAATGCTATGGCAAGGGGGAGCCAGGACGCCAGGTCAGGGGGGAGATATCATCACCCCCACCCGAGATTGGGTACCAAGCCCCAAGTGCGATAGGAGAACGATCCTCAGAAGGTCTGCTAGATGATGTTAATGCAGCACTACGGATGATACCTACAGCCACGATTACCGACACTAACAAGCTGATCTACAATACGGCAGCAGTGATCAGTGAGATGCTTGGCTACAAGTTGAACAGCCACAAGGGGCAGTACCCTCCATGGAGAAGGAGGCTAGAGGCTAAGACCAAGGTAGCACGGAGGGAGGTTAGCCAACTATCGGAGTTGCAGAAAGGCGCGATGAGGAAGGTGCCTAAGAAGTACAGGAAGCTGTCCATACCTGAGGCCTTGGAAACTGCCAAGCAACGACTCACAGCCTTGGCCAGCCGTTCTCCACGGAACCAGCCAAGGTGTACTCTCACTGGCAGGGGAACAATATGAGAACAGCACCACCAAGGCTGGAGACGGAACAATACTGGAAGAGCATATGGGAGAAGGACGCAACCCATAACGGCAATGCTCAGTGGCTAGTGGATCTGAGGGCAGACCATAGCAACCTCCCTGAACAGGGTCCAGTAACCATCACAGTGGCAGATATCCAAGAAAGGGTCTCCAATATGAAGAGTTGGACAGCACCAGGGCCCGACATGGTTCACGCCTACTGGCTGAAGAAGCTGACTGCACTCCACGAGCGCCTGGCAGCACAAATGAACCAGCTGCTAGTTGACGAGAGACACCCGGAATGGCTAACCGAAGTCAGTCCTGATCCTCAAGGACCCCCAGAAGGGACCGGTCCCCTCCAACTACCGACCAATAACCTGCCTCAGCACCACGTGGAAGCTCCTGTCAGGCATCATAGCGGCTAAGATGAACAGGCACATGGGTCAATACATGAGCGGGGCATAGAAAGGATACCAGAGGCGCAAAACACCAGCTACTGGCAGACCAAGCAGTCAGCCGAGACTGCAGGACCAGACTGACCAACCTGTGCACTGCCTGGATTGATTACAAGAAGGCCTATGACTCAATGCCCCACACCTGGATCCTGGAATGCCTAGAACTATATAAGATCAACAGGACCCTGAGAGCCTTCATCAGGAACTCAATGGGGATGTGGCAGACAACACTGGAGGCCAACCTCAAGCCCATAGCACAAGTCACCATCAAGTGCAGGATCTACCAAGGAGATGCTCTGTCCCCACTGCTGTTCTGCATAGTGAGATAATTGACAAGATTGGCTACGGATACCGACTACGGAATGGAGCAGTTGTCAGCCACCTCCTGTACATGGATGACATCAAGCTGTATGCCAAGAGTGAACGAGACATCAATTCACTGATCCACACCACCAGGATATACAAAAATGACATCGGAATGTCGTTCGGGCTGGAGAAGTGTAGTCGGATGATAACAAAGAGAGGAAAGGTAGTCAGAACAGAGGGGATCAAACTACCAGAAGGCAACATTGCAGACCTAGAGGACAGTTACAAGTACCTGGGGATCCCGCAGGCAAATGGGAACCATGAAGAGGCCGCTAGGAAAGCTGCAACCACCAAGTACCTGCAGAGGGTCAGGCGAGTCCTGAGGAGTCAGCTGAACGGTAAGAACAAGATCCGGGCTATCAACACCTACGCCCTGCCCGTGATCAGGTACCCTGCTGGGTAATAGGCTGGCCAAAGGAGGAGATAGAAGCCACTGACATCAAGACAAGAAAGCTCCTTACCATGCATGGAGGGTTTCACCCCAAGTCCAGCACCCTGAGGCTGTACGCTAAGCGGAAGGAAGGAGGCCGGAGACTGGTGAGTGTTAGCACCACAGTCCAGGATGAGACAAGGAACATCCACGAATACATCACAAAGATGGCCCCAACTGACAGCGTGCTCAGTGAATACCTCAGGCAGCAGAAACCCAAGAAAGTGGAGGAAGGCGAGGAACCATCATGGAAGGACAGGCCCCTGCACGGTATGTACCACCGACAGATAGAGGGGGTGGCTGATATCCAGAAATCCTACCAGTGGCTGGACAAAGCTGGACTGAAAGACAGCACGGAAGCACTAATCATGGCAGCACAGGAACAAGCACTAAGCACAAGATCCATTGAGGCTGGGGTCTATCACACCAGGCAAGACCCCAGGTGCAGGCTGTGTAAAGATGCCCCAGAGACAATCCAGCACATGACAGTAGGGTGCAAGATGCTAGCAGGTAAGGCATACATGGAACGCCATAACCAAGTGGCCGGCATAGTATCTGTGCCGAGTATAACCTGGAAGTCCCAAGGTCAAAATGGTAGATGCCCCCAAGGGTGATGGAGAATGACCGAGCTAAGATCCTGTGGGACTTCCAGATACAGACGGACAAAATGGTGGCGGCTAACCAACCGGACACAGTGGTGGTAGACAACCAGAAGAAGACGGCCGTAGTGATCGATGTAGCAGTTCCGAATGACAGCAACATCAGGAAGAAGGAACACGAGAAGCTGGAGAAATACCAAGGGCTCAGAGAAGAGCTCGAGAGGATGTGGAGGGTGAAGGTAACGGTGGTCCCCGTGGTAATCGGAGCACTAGGTGCAGTGACTCCCAAACTAGGCGAGTGGCTCCAGCAGATCCCGGGAACAACATCGGAGATCTCTGTCCAGAAGAGCGCAGTCCTAGGAACAGCAAAGATACTGCGCAGGACCCTCAAGCTCCCAGGCCTCTGGTAGAGGACCCGAGCTTGAAGGATTGACCGCCCGCAGGGGCGAGTGGGGAATTTTTTGGCTCAGGGGGTTGGGAAGCGTATCTGTAACTGGAAGGTCGCCGGTTCAATCCCCGGGCTCTCTGTCCTGGTTGTTGCGTCCTTGGGCAAGACATTTCACCTACTGCCTACTGGTGTTGGCCAGAGGGGCCGATGGTGCGATATGGCAGCCTCGCTTCTGTCAGTCTGCCCCAGGGCAGCTGTGGCTGCAACCCATTACTATTATTCATTATATATATATATACATATATATATATATATATATACATTATATATATATATATATATATAAAACACCCAGCACGCCCCTGCGGGCGGTTTATCCTTCAAGCTCGGGTCCTCTACCAGAGGCCTGGGAGCTTGAGGGTCCTGCGCAGTATCTTAGCTGTTCCCAGGACTGCGCTCTTCTGGACAGAGATCTCCGATGTTGTTCCCGGGATCTGCTGGAGCCACTCGCCTAGCTTGGGAGTCACCGCACCTAGTGCTCCGATTACCACGGGGACCACCGTTACCTTCACCCTCCACATCCTCTCGAGCTCTTCTCTGAGCCCTTGGTATTTCTCCAGCTTCTCGTGTTCCTTCTTCCTGATATTGCTGTCATTCGGAACCGCTACATCGATCACTACGGCCGTCTTCTTCTGTTTGTCTACCACCACTATGTCCGGTTGGTTAGCCACCACCATTTTGTCCGTCTGTATCTGGAAGTCCCACAGGATCTTAGCTCGGTCATTCTCCACCACCCTTGGGGGCATCTCCCATTTTGACCTCGGGACTTCCAGGTTGTACTCAGCACAGATGTTCCTGTACACTATGCCGGCCACTTGGTTATGGCGTTCCATGTATGCCTTGCCTGCTAGCATCTTGCACCCTGCTGTTATGTGCTGGATTGTCTCTGGGGCATCTTTACACAGCCTGCACCTGGGGTCTTGCCTGGTGTGATAGACCCCAGCCTCTATGGATCTTGTGCTCAGAGCTTGTTCTTGTGCTGCCATGATTAGTGCCTCTGTGCTGTCTTTCAGTCCAGCTTTGTCCAGCCACTGGTAGGATTTCTGGATATCAGCCACCTCCTCTATCTGCCGGTGGTACATACCGTGCAGGGGCCTGTCTTTCCATGATGGTTCCTCGTCTCCATCCTCTTTCTTGGGTTTCTGCTGCCTGAGGTATTCACTGAGCACTCGGTCAGTTGGGGCCATCTTCCCAATGTATTCTTGGATGTTCCTTGTCTCATCCTGGACTGTGGTGCTGACACTCACCAGTCCCCGGCCCCCTTCCTTCCGCTTAGCGTACAGCCTCAGGGTGCTGGACTTGGGGTGAAACCCTCCATGCATGGTATATATACCATGCATATATATATATATATATATATATATATATATATATATATATATATATATATATCAACAATCTGGTACATTCTGGTCAGCTTAGCAACATTAAAACGCCTGAAGGAGCTCAGAAGATGAAAAAGGATGATCACAGAATTCTTTCCTTGGTTAAGAAAAATAACTTCATAACATCTAACCATGTCAAGAACACGTTTGAGGAGGTAGGTGTGTGACTGTCAGTTTACAGTGAAGAGATGTCTTTAAGAATAATAGATGGATTATATGCATGGCTCTGTTCAGATAATGATAAGAAACTGCAAAAGCAACCCCCAAATTTCTCAGAACAAAGGAAAGGAATAATCAATGGCCACGTCAGTCAGACTGTTGAGCTGCCGATTTCAATCCAACAGAGCAACTTTTCAATACAAACCTGAAGGCAAAGAAACACATGCACAAGCAGCTGTAAGTTCTAAACCAATAAAGCAAAATGTTGTAAAGCCCCTCATATTAAAGATGAAAGCCTTTCACAACATCAATGTTTGGTCAAACTTACAACAACAGCAAGTCTTTATCCAAAACCTTTTGGGTCTAACTGTAAAAGTACTTACATGTGCTGGGGCATTTTGATTCATGCATGATTATTAGCAGGGTTCACCTGATGTCACTGGAAATATTGAATAGTTGAAAGTCTAGATGCCAACAGGATCTTGAGATAAGAATATTGGATCAAACAACATTTCTGAATGTCGGGCAGATAGCTTCATTGCACAAAACTTAGTGTACTTTTTATCTTCTGAGATGGTTATAAATGAGCAAAGTGCGAGAAAATACTGGATTGTGCAAACATCAATTTGTTGTACCATAAAAATGACTGACTTGGGCTTTGTGGATGTGCCCTTTCATTGTGGACGTGATTCTTTTTCGTTCTTTAGATTAATGAGTAACTCCTTTGATGTCATATGAATAAGTTCTCTATCTTGCCCACTTATATATTTCACCATCAATCACTTCAATTTGTCCTTTGCACACAGAAACAGGCCTATAAATTCCCATCCTTGCTGTGAGCTTAAGCGCTGGATTCTCAGAGTCTCTCCAGGGTAAGTACAGACACATCAGAAGTTATAGATTTAATACAGAATAAGATGGCATAATGTAAAAATGCAGTTTTAAAACATCTCCTTTGTCTTTTTCACGCAGTTTGAGTCGTGGATGTGATCAATAATGGGAACGCCTTCTGGACTGTTCTTACTCATACTTGTGCATATTTTCACAGGAACTTCTTCAGGTAAATCATCTCTAGTTAGACATAAATTCATTTTCTAAATGGACTGATGTAATTATTATAATGGTACTTTTTCCTTTGTCAATTATTGTGCCTCTAATTAAGACACTAATTAAATAATTGCTCCAGACAAACTATAATGAATTTGCTAATTTTACATTTTCACATTTCTCCTTTAGAAATTTTTTAGGTAAGGTATGTTATTTAAATATCAGTTTGAAAGTAGACAAATATTTACCTCATATTCAGTAAGAGTATTCAACAGTGACGTGAAATGCCTCCAAAGAGTTATTTTGATGAATTATCTAAATTACAACAAATTACTCAAATCTTTCTTCTTTTTAAATTCAGCTATTTTACACTGTGGTGAGATTTCAAAAGATGTTTCAAAATGATTATGAATCAAAAAGTCTTACTTGTATTTAAGTGCTGTGACAGATGAAATGCTGTGACTATTTTGTCTGCAGGGACTCCTGTGACCAGCTGTGATTCATGTCATGGCAAAGCCACCTGCTTGGAGTCACAGGAAAGAGGTGACACCTTCACCGGCCACGCCCTCTCATGTATCTGTAAAGATGGCTTTGTAGGTGATGGCCTCACCTGCTATGACCCAAAACTCTGCAGTGACTCTTCTTGCTGTGACCGAGGTTACCACTGGTCCTCAGAGAAGGGCTGTGTGGACACTGATGAGTGTTCCCTCCCAAACTCACCATGCACACCACCTCAGATTTGCCACAACACGCCAGGCTCATACGAATGTCCGGAGCCTTCCTCCAAGAACAGACCAGCTGCCTCTTCCCAATCTGTCCGGTTCTACTGTGGGAACACAGTTTGTCCTTCAGGCACGGACTGCATCAATTCCCAATGTGTGGACCCTTGTCAGAACTATGCAACATTGAATGATGACTGGCGTTCAACAAATAACACAAATACTGAGGTCCTACACTGTGATCAATATATAAACTGGCAAGGCTGGTATCGCCTGTTTTTGAATCAAACCAGTGCTCGTATTCCAGAGAGGTGTGTCGAATCAAACAGGTGTGGAACTCATGCGCCTTTGTGGATAACACAACCTCATCCCACATGGTCAGGTGAAATTGTGAATCGCACTGTGTGCAATGTTTGGAGTGGCAGCTGCTGCCATTTTCAGTCACACACCATCCATGTTAAACTTTGCCATGCAAACTACTATGTCTACAAACTTGTGAAGCCATATACATGCAACCTTGCATACTGTGCAGGTAAACCTATGCTTTAAATATGATTAACCTGTTGATGATTCAGTTGGTTCAATGGTTTCTGAGTGCATGATTATTATTATTATTTTAAACAGAAGTGAACACAATTACACCTGTTTTACCTACCACAACACCAAGGCCACAGAACTTCACCACCACACATGTGACCGCTAACATCTCTACCACAACACCAGTGGGCAACAGCACAGCAGTTGAGGGGGAGGTCCGCCTGGTTAATGGAAACAGCTCCTGCTCTGGCAGGGTGGAGATCTTCCACAGTGGACAGTGGGGGACGGTGTGTGACGATGCCTGGGGCCTGGTGGATGCTCAGGTGGTGTGTAGACAGCTGGGCTGTGGCAGGGTCTTCTCAGCACCAACAAACGCGCGATTTGGACAGGGCAACGGACCCATCTGGTTGGATGAAGTCACATGCACAGGCAATGAATCAAAGCTCTCTGAGTGTCAACACAGAGGGTTTGGAGCTCATGACTGTGGTCACTATGAGGATGTTGGTGTCGTCTGTGAAGGTAAATATGAACATGTGGGGTTAAAGAGAGTGAAATCCAACTTTGTTCGTGTGTGCATTTGGGATAACACTGAACTAAGATGATTTATAGTTACATACTACTACAGGTTTTTATCCACACAACAATTTTTTCTTTTAGTCTTGAATTATGAGAAATTTTTCAATAAAGATAAACTTACTATGAAGATATTTCCATGAATCCAGAACCTGCCCCCAAGAACTATCAAATTACCAACAAATTAAAAATAAGTTTAAAATAACGTGTTGTCAGCTGAAGTAAAATAAATGGTAGAAAGATGATTATGTTATATTATTATATATTATATATATTATTATATTGTTATATTATTCTAATAAATCTACATTTCCTCTGAAGTACTCCCATAGACAGTGTTCCTTCTTTTGGTTTTCTATTAGCTGCTTCGTCAGTGAGGCTGGTCAATGGTGAGAACCGCTGCTCTGGCAGAGTGGAGGTCTTCAATGATGGACAGTGGGGCACAGTGTGTGATGATTCTTGGGACCTGAATGATGCCAAAGTGGTGTGCAGACAGCTGGGCTGTGGAAGCGCTCGTTCAGCACTACAAAATGCAGCTTTTGGACAGGGCAGCGGACCCATCTGGTTGGACGATGTATACTGTTTTGGAAATGAACCATCAATAACTGACTGCAGACACAACGGGCTTGGAGTCCACAACTGTGGTCATAACGAAGATGCCAGCATCATCTGTGAAGGTAAATTTTATGCATTTTTCAGGTACCCTCCATTTCTTACTGCTGACACCTAACTGATGAGAAAACTATTCTCATTTGTTGCTTTAATTTACCATTTAAATATAACCTTGTTGTGCAGCACATGGAGTCAAATGCAAAGTAAACAAGGAGTTTGTGAGAAAACAATAATTTTGAGATGTACTAATGAGAGCTTATCCTCATTAATTTAGATGGAAGTGCAAACTGAGTTTGTCCTTTTAGTTCAAAGACACTTTTCTTTCAGTCCAACCAGGAATCAACAGCACTGTTTTTCCAACAACACCAAGGCCACAGAACTTCACCACCACACATGTGACCGCTAACATCTCTACCACAACACCAGTGGGCAACAGCACAGCAGTTGAGGGGGAGGTCCGCCTGGTTAATGGAAACAGCTCCTGCTCTGGCAGGGTGGAGATCTTCCACAGTGGACAGTGGGGGACGGTGTGTGACGATGCCTGGGGCCTGGTGGATGCTCAGGTGGTGTGTAGACAGCTGGGCTGTGGCAGGGTCTTCTCAGCACCAACAAACGCGCGATTTGGACAGGGCAACGGACCCATCTGGTTGGATGAAGTCACATGCACAGGCAACGAATCAAAGCTCTCTGAGTGTCAACACAGAGGGTTTGGATCTCATAACTGTGCCCACTCTGAGGATGCTGGTGTCGTCTGTGAAGGTAAATATGAACATGTGGGGTTAAAGAGAGTGAAATCCAACTTTGTTCGTGTGTGCATTTGGGATAACACTGAACTAAGATGATTTATAGTTACATACTACTACAGGTTTTTATCCACACAACAATTTTTTCTTTTAGTCTTGAATTATGAGAAATTTTTCAATAAAGATAAACTTACTATGAAGATATTTCCATGAATCCAGAACCTGCCCCCAAGAACTATCAAATTACCAACAAATTAAAAATAAGTTTAAAATAACGTGTTGTCAGCTGAAGTTAAATAAATAGTAGAAAGATGATTATGTTATATTATTATATATTATATATATTATTATATTGTTATATTATTCTAATAAATCTACATTTCCTCTGAAGTACTCCCATAGACAGTGTTCCTTCTTTTGGTTTTCTATTAGCTGCTTCGTCAGTGAGGCTGGTCAATGGTGAGAACCGCTGCTCTGGCAGAGTGGAGGTCTTCAATGATGGACAGTGGGGCACAGTGTGTGATGATTCTTGGGACCTGAATGATGCCAAAGTGGTGTGCAGACAGCTGGGCTGTGGAAGCGCTCGTTCAGCACTACAAAATGCAGCTTTTGGACAGGGCAGCGGACCCATCTGGTTGGACGATGTATACTGTTTTGGAAATGAACCATCAATAACTGACTGCAGACACAACGGGCTTGGAGTCCACAACTGTGGTCATAACGAAGATGCCAGCATCATCTGTGAAGGTAAATTTTATGCATTTTTCAGGTACCCTCCATTTCTTACTGCTGACATCTAACTGATGAGAAAACTATTCTCATTTGTTGCTTTAATTTACCATTTAAATATAACCTTGTTGTGCAGCACATGGAGTCAAATGCAAAGTAAACAAGGAGTTTGTGAGAAAACAATAATTTTGAGATGTACTAATGAGAGCTTTTCCTCATTAATGTAGAAGGAAGTGCAAACTGAGTTTGTCCTTTTAGTTCAAAGACACTTTTCTTTCAGTCCAACCAGGAATCAACAGCACTGTTTTTCCAACAACACCAAGGCCACAGAACTTCACCACCACACATGTGACCGCTAACATCTCTACCACAACACCAGTGGGCAACAGCACAGCAGTTGAGGGGGAGGTCCGCCTGGTTAATGGAAACAGCTCCTGCTCTGGCAGGGTGGAGATCTTCCACAGTGGACAGTGGGGGACGGTGTGTGACGATGCCTGGGGCCTGGTGGATGCTCAGGTGGTGTGTAGACAGCTGGGCTGTGGCAGGGTCTTCTCAGCACCAACAAACGCGCGATTTGGACAGGGCAACGGACCCATCTGGTTGGATGAAGTCACATGCACAGGCAACGAATCAAAGCTCTCTGAGTGTCAACACAGAGGGTTTGGATCTCATGACTGTGGTCACTCTGAGGATGCTGGTGTCGTCTGTGAAGGTAAATATGAACATGTGGGGTTAAAGAGAGTGAAATCCAACTTTGTTCGTGTGTGCATTTGGGATAACACTGAACTAAGATGATTTATAGTTACATACTACTACAGGTTTTTATCCACACAACAATTTTTTCTTTTAGTCTTGAATTATGAGAAATTTTTCAATAAAGATAAACTTACTATGAAGATATTTCCATGAATCCAGAACCTGCCCCCAAGAACTATCAAATTACCAACAAATTAAAAATAAGTTTAAAATAACGTGTTGTCAGCTGAAGTTAAATAAATAGTAGAAAGATGATTATGTTATATTATTATATATTATATATATTATTATATTGTTATATTATTCTAATAAATCTACATTTCCTCTGAAGTACTCCCATAGACAGTGTTCCTTCTTTTGGTTTTCTATTAGCTGCTTCGTCAGTGAGGCTGGTCAATGGTGAGAACCGCTGCTCTGGCAGAGTGGAGGTCTTCAATGATGGACAGTGGGGCACAGTGTGTCATGATTCTTGGGACCTGAATGATGCCAAAGTGGTGTGCAGACAGCTGGGCTGTGGAAGCGCTCGTTCAGCACTACAAAATGCAGTTTTTGGACAGGGCAGCGGACCCATCTGGTTGGACGATGTATACTGTTTTGGAAATGAACCATCAATAACTGACTGCAGACACAACGGGCTTGGAGTCCACAACTGTGGTCATAACGAAGATGCCAGCATCATCTGTGAAGGTAAATTTTATGCATTTTTCAGGTACCCTCCATTTCTTACTGCTGACATCTAACTGATGAGAAAACTATTCTCATTTGTTGCTTTAATTTACCATTTAAATATAACCTTGTTGTGCAGCACATGGAGTCAAATGCAAAGTAAATAAGGATTTGGTGAGAAAACAATTATGTTGAGATGTTCTAATGAGAGCTTATCCTCATTAATGTAGAAGGAAGTGCAAACTGAGTTTGTCCTTTTAGTTCAAAGACACTTTTCTTTCAGTCCAACCAGGAATCAACAGCACTGTTTTTCCAACAACACCAAGGCCACAGAACTTCACCACCACACATGTGACCGCTAACATCTCTACCACAACACCAGTGGGCAACAGCACAGCAGTTGAGGGGGAGGTCCGCCTGGTTAATGGAAACAGCTCCTGCTCTGGCAGGGTGGAGATCTTCCACAGTGGACAGTGGGGGACGGTGTGTGACGATGCCTGGGGCCTGGTGGATGCTCAGGTGGTGTGTAGACAGCTGGGCTGTGGCAGGGTCTTCTCAGCACCAACAAACGCGCGATTTGGACAGGGCAACGGACCCATCTGGTTGGATGAAGTCACATGCACAGGCAACGAATCAAAGCTCTCTGAGTGTCAACACAGAGGGTTTGGATCTCATAACTGTGCCCACTCTGAGGATGCTGGTGTCGTCTGTGAAGGTAAATATGAACATGTGGGGTTAAAGAGAGTGAAATCCAACTTTGTTCGTGTGTGCATTTGGGATAACACTGAACTAAGATGATTTATAGTTACATACTACTACAGGTTTTTATCCACACAACAATTTTTTCTTTTAGTCTTGAATTATGAGAAATTTTTCAATAAAGATAAACTTACTATGAAGATATTTCCATGAATCCAGACACTGCCCCCAAGAACTATCAAATTACCAACAAATTAAAAATAAGTTTAAAATAACGTGTTGTCAGCTGAAGTTAAATAAATAGTAGAAAGATGATTATGTTATATTATTATATATTATATATATTATTATATTGTTATATTATTCTAATAAATCTACATTTCCTCTGAAGTACTCCCATAGACAGTGTTCCTTCTTTTGGTTTTCTATTAGCTGCTTCGTCAGTGAGGCTGGTCAATGGTGAGAACCGCTGCTCTGGCAGAGTGGAGGTCTTCAATGATGGACAGTGGGGCACAGTGTGTGATGATTCTTGGGACCTGAATGATGCCAAAGTGGTGTGCAGACAGCTGGGCTGTGGAAGCGCTCGTTCAGCACTACAAAATGCAGCTTTTGGACAGGGCAGCGGACCCATCTGGTTGGACGATGTATACTGTTTTGGAAATGAACCATCAATAACTGACTGCAGACACAACGGGCTTGGAGTCCACAACTGTGGTCATAACGAAGATGCCAGCATCATCTGTGAAGGTAAATTTTATGCATTTTTCAGGTACCCTCCATTTCTTACTGCTGACATCTAACTGATGAGAAAACTATTCTCATTTGTTGCTTTAATTTACCATTTAAATATAACCTTGTTGTGCAGCACATGGAGTCAAATGCAAAGTAAACAAGGAGTTTGTGAGAAAACAATAATTTTGAGATGTACTAATGAGAGCTTTTCCTCATTAATGTAGAAGGAAGTGCAAACTGAGTTTGTCCTTTTAGTTCAAAGACACTTTTCTTTCAGTCCAACCAGGAATCAACAGCACTGTTTTTCCAACAACACCAAGGCCACAGAACTTCACCACCACACATGTGACCGCTAACATCTCTACCACAACACCAGTGGGCAACAGCACAGCAGTTGAGGGGGAGGTCCGCCTGGTTAATGGAAACAGCTCCTGCTCTGGCAGGGTGGAGATCTTCCACAGTGGACAGTGGGGGACGGTGTGTGACGATGCCTGGGGCCTGGTGGATGCTCAGGTGGTGTGTAGACAGCTGGGCTGTGGCAGGGTCTTCTCAGCACCAACAAACGCGCGATTTGGACAGGGCAACGGACCCATCTGGTTGGATGAAGTCACATGCACAGGCAACGAATCAAAGCTCTCTGAGTGTCAACACAGAGGGTTTGGATCTCATGACTGTGGTCACTCTGAGGATGCTGGTGTCGTCTGTGAAGGTAAATATGAACATGTGGGGTTAAAGAGAGTGAAATCCAACTTTGTTCGTGTGTGCATTTGGGATAACACTGAACTAAGATGATTTATAGTTACATACTACTACAGGTTTTTATCCACACAACAATTTTTTCTTTTAGTCTTGAATTATGAGAAATTTTTCAATAAAGATAAACTTACTATGAAGATATTTCCATGAATCCAGAACCTGCCCCCAAGAACTATCAAATTACCAACAAATTAAAAATAAGTTTAAAATAACGTGTTGTCAGCTGAAGTTAAATAAATAGTAGAAAGATGATTATGTTATATTATTATATATTATATATATTATTATATTGTTATATTATTCTAATAAATCTACATTTCCTCTGAAGTACTCCCATAGACAGTGTTCCTTCTTTTGGTTTTCTATTAGCTGCTTCAACAGTGAGGCTGGTCAATGGTCAGAACCGCTGCTCTGGCAGAGTGGAGATCTTCAATGATGGACAGTGGGGCACAGTGTGTGATGATTCTTGGGACCTGAATGATGCTAATGTGGTGTGCAGACAGCTGGGCTGTGGAAGCGCTCGTTCAGCGCTACAAAGTGCAGTTTTTGGACAGGGCAGCGGACCCATCTGGTTGGACGATGTAGCATGTTTTGGAAATGAATCATCAATAACTGACTGCAGACACAACGGGCTTGGAGTCCACGACTGTCGTCATAATGAAGATGCCAGCATCATCTGTGAAGGTAAATTTTATGCATTTTTCAGGTACCCTCCATGTCTTACTGCTGACATCTAACTGATGAGAAAAACTATTCTCATTTGTTGTTTCTAAATCACCATTTAAATATAAAGTTGTTGTGCAGCACATGGAGTCAAATGCAAAGTAAATAAGGATTTGGTGAGAAAACAATTATGTTGAGATGTTCTAATGAGAGCTTATCCTCATTAATGTAGAAGGAAGTGCAAACTGAGTTTGTCCTTTGAGTTCAAAGACACTTTTCTTTCAGTCCAACCAGGAATCAACAGCACTGTTTTTCCAACAACACCAAGGCCACAGAACTTCACCACCACACATGTGACCGCTAACATCACTACCACAACACCAGTGGGCAACAGCACAGCAGTTGAGGGGGAGGTCCGCCTGGTTAATGGAAACAGCTCCTGCTCTGGGAGGGTGGAGATCTTTCACAGTGGACAGTGGGGGACGGTGTGTGACGACGCCTGGGGCCTGGTGGATGCTCAGGTGGTGTGTAGACAGCTGGGCTGTGGTACGGTCCTATCAGCACCAACAAATGCACAATTTGGACAGGGCAACGGACCCATCTGGTTGGATGATGTCACATGCACGGGCAATGAATCAAAGCTCTCTGAGTGTCAACACAGAGGGTTTGGATCTCATAACTGTGCCCACTCTGAGGATGCTGGTGTCGTCTGTGAAGGTAAATATGAACATGTGGAGCTATGAAGAGTGGAATCAAACTTTGTAACTGTCTGGCTTTGAGACAGAGCAGAAGCCCATGCCAAGAAGCTCCTGTTGCGCAGTTTTTGAACAGCTGTTAATGCCAGAGGAGGTATGGAGCACTGCAGTTATTGAGTCAGCTGAGTGTTGGACATTTTAACATACTATGTGCCTCAGCACACAGAGACACTGCTCAGTAACTTTACATAGGATGATTCTTTGTGACTGAGCTGCTGTGGTTCCTAAGAGTTTCCACTTTGCAATAATATCACTTACAGGTGATCCTGGAATATCTAAGAAGCAAGAGGTTTCATGTACTGACATGTTGTAGTGGTGTCATCTTTTACAGCACCACCAGAGGTAGCAAAAGTACAGAAATTCTGTACTTAAGTAGAAGTACAGATACTACTATTGAAAAATATTCCAGTAAAATTTGACAGTGTTCCTTCTTTTGGTTTTCTATTAGCTCTTTCGTCAGTGAGGCTGGTCAACGGTCAGAACCGCTGCTCTGGCAGAGTGGAGGTCTTCAATGATGGAGAGTGGGGCACAGTGTGTGATGATTCTTGGGACCTGAATGATGCTAAAGTGGTGTGCAGACAGCTGGGCTGTGGAAGCGCTCGTTCAGCGCTACAAAGTGCAGCTTTTGGACAGGGCAGCGGACCCATCTGGTTGGACGATGTATACTGTTTTGGAAATGAATCATCAATAACTGACTGCAGACACAACGGGCTTGGAGTCCACAACTGTGGTCACCATGAAGATGCCAGCGTCGTATGTGAATGTAAGTTAAAGTTCTCACATACTGAAAAATTGAAATAATGAAATCTTTTATCTTATCTTATATTATGACATTGAAGTACTCATGCTGGCCTCATTTGGTATTTCCTATTTCATCTGCTTTCATTTTTTATTAGTGACCTCATGTCTTTTTCTTTAGTCCAGCAGCCTCCACTCCAGACTTCACAGTTAATTTGTGGCCGTGATAAAATCCAAGTTGGTCTGCATATGGGCAGCATGTCATCCTCCGGTTTGAACCCCTTCTCGGGCAACCTGGCTTCCAGCAACTGTTCCTGGGTCAGAGTCCGTGATGATTATGTTTGGTATGAAATGGAGGCTCGGGCAGGTGCCTGTGGAAATGTGCTGAGGGTAAAGACTTATTTCTTTTTCCTATTGTTTAACTGTCCCATTAAAAAACACTACTGCGCAATTAATTTGTGATAAGATGGCTGTAGACTGTGTTTTGGCATAAAATGGCCTTTTTGTTATTCAAGGAGAAAAAAGTGAGCAACAGCAGTCAGAGACTTCAGAAGGATTCACTGTATTAACCCCTGTGGACATGTCTCTGGTGATTAGACTTTCTCTAGGTGACATGATTTCTTAACTGACTGAAAATGTCATCATCTGTCTTTCAGACCAACAGCACACATGTCATCTACTTCAACAGTTTATTCATCTACCCTCTGACTAATTTGTCCTTCGCTCTTCCTGTGGGTCTTCCCTTCTCCTGTGCTTATCCCCTGGACACAGACGCCAGCCTGAATGTAGCTATCAGGCCAGACCTGTAAGTTCATTGAATTTAACTGCAGCATCACTTAGTATATGTAGCTCTAAAATTCAGGGCTCTCATGTGTGTAATAGTATAGTTATTACCCCACTCTTTTCAATTATTCTGTTACCAAACTGCAATAATTAAGATGAATCTTGTTTACTGTGTGTGTTTCTTTTAACCATTTATGAGAGAGTAAGCATGCATTACTGTGAGCTGTTTGTAATTTAACATGACCACTGAAAGTCATTTTCAGATCCTTCATGCATAAACTTAAGTGCTTTTAGCTGTGAGGCTACTTTCCAAACAGCGTTACAGTTTGTTTAGAAAGCTCCACATTAAGTTGTTTACTCAATCCAGTTAACAGTTTGCTGCCTAGTTGTAGTTTAAAGATATGTTTTGTAATTATTCAATGCAGAATTTAACAAACATTTACCACCAGGAGGCAGCGTTTTACCAGTGCAAATGTCTTTTTAGTCGCACAATTCCCTCAAGAGACTTTGTTGCTTTTTGCTCAAAATACATATATATCTTGGACTTTATAAAATAAAGTTTATAAAATAAAATAAACAAAGTCTTCTTTCCAGTCAGAGAAGGGAGATTTGTCAATTAACATAACAAAACATGTTTACTGGATTAAAACTCTAGTGTAAAATTTAAATCAGCTATATAATCTGTTATTTAGGCAGTGCTATTTCACTTGTTCAACTACTTGATTATATGCACTTGAAGCACTTTTTATCTGCACATGCTCACATACCAATGGATGCATGTTTAGCACCATCTCCAAAGACATTTCCAGCATATGGTCTGGAGGAGCTGGGGCTCGAACCATCAGACTTTTGAAGAAAACAAATCCAAAGCTGTCTTCTTACACAAACCAGGAAAAAGACAGAATAGCAGCAAGTAGTGTCTGAGAGATCATTGCATTATATAATTTTCTTTCCCTTTGTCAGGTTCACTGGAGGAATTTCAGGTTCGGGTCCAAAAGCTCGAGCCTCCATGTCTCTGTTCCGCAACTCCAACTACACTGAGTCTTATCCACCAGGCCAAGTCTTCCTCCCAGTGGGTTCACCTCTGTACGTGGGCGTCTCTGTGGAGGACACAGATCCAGTTTTGGCAGCTGTTCTGGAGGACTGCTACGCCACTCACTCACCAAACCCTGATGATCCCACACAATATCCTCTCATCCAGAACAAGTATGTGCATCTCTCCAACCTCACCAATGCTTTGTGAGATACAGTGAAGTGTGTGGACCCTGCTGATCTCCTCCCTCCTGTCTCACAGGTGTCCCACTGACCGCCTAAAGGTGTCAATAGTTGAGAGCGGCTCGTCCCTCCGAGCTCGTTTCTCTGCTCTGCTCTTCCTGCTCCAGGGTCAATACAGAGACATATATCTTCACTGCAGCCTCAGCCTGTGTAACCAGAGGAAGTACAACTGTGTACCAGTGAGTTCCACATTTCATTTTAGCAGTACTCCATAATCCAAAATGGTTTCTCTGGTTTAAATCCTATATCTCTTTTCTCATTCTTTTGCCCTTTGCAGTCGTGCACAAGTAGGACACATCGCTCTGTTTCCAACTCAGCTTTTATGAATCCCGTCACCATTGGACCGATCACTTGTGAGTATGAATTAAAACCTGGATTCAGAGCTCATGTCTTGACATAGTGATTTATATTAAACTAATAACTGCCATATCAACTTTTTCTTCTTCTTCTTTTTTTTTAGTGGACAAGCCAGCTGAGTGATCTGGAACATCCAATAACATTCTGTAGTGTGAAATTAACTGCCAGAACTCTGTTTTCAGAAGAGAGATGATTTAAATATAATATTCACAAATATTTTACACATATTTTTTGATATTATGTTCCATTTGGGCTTTTTTTCATTGTATAACTGCAAACTGTCCAAATAAGGTATGCATCCTATTTGTAAAAACTATACCTTGATGCTAGAATGTGAAACCAACTGGGTGATAAACTGCATCCACCAAGTATCACAGTTCACACACTCTAATCATACCCTTTACATTTCATTGCACCGTATGAAAATTGCAGAGAAGGTATTAATTCAATTCAATGCAATTTTATTTATAAAGTGCCGAATCAGAACAACTGTTTCCTCAAGGTGCTTTATGTTGTAAGGTATAGACCCTACAATAATACAAAGAAAACAGAGAAAACACCAACAAACATATGACCTCTATGGCCAAGTGCTTTGGTGACAGTGGGAAGGAAAAACACACTTTTAACAGGAAGAAACCTCCACCAGTTTCTTTCTCTCGAGTCCGAACTGGAAGTTTGTTCCACAGAAGAAGGGCATGAAAGCTGAAGGCTCTGCCTGCCATTCTACTTTTAAATACTCTAGGAACCACAATAAAACCTGTAGTCTGAGAGTGAAGTGCTTTAATGGGGTGATTCAGTACTATAAAATCATTATGATAAGATGGGGCCCAATTATTCTAGACCTTGTGTGTAAGGAAGAGGATTTTAAATCTGATTCTGGATTTAACAGGAAGCCAGTGAAGAGAAACAAATATCGGAGAAATCTGCTCGCTTTCTAGTCTGTGTCAGTACTCTTGCTGCAGTATTTTTGATCAGCTGAAGGGTTTTCAGGGAATTTTTAGGAAATCCTGATAATGAATTACAGTAGTCCAGCCTAGAAGTAATAAATGCCACCATTTCTTCTTTTTGTTTTGCGGGATAAATCAGCTCGGTGAGCTTGTAACATCCTGTAATATCAGAAAGACTTTCTATGATGTAATTAAATCCTTTTTTCAAATTCATTCTATATAATTTAATCAAACTGATGTTACATTGTAGAATTTAATATGTTATTTCATATGTTATATGCTAAGTACATTATATCCAACCTTATTATTATATTCACAAAACATTTTCTTTATTACTGGAACTAATATAATCTTTCTCAAAAAAACACTGGATTCCTCTCTGGGTTGGTTTACTGACTTTCCATATTTTGATAAACTGCCATTAAATTTGGGATGGGTATCAACAGTCAAAGAAGGAGGATTTGAATGACTTTGGTTAACAGATGACTTTTCCTCTGGCGTCACCATGAGGTTGTCATTTGTATCACATGATGAAAATCAGGTCTGTAAGCTTTTGGACAATGACTGTTTCTGTGATCTTTCCTCTGTACACTGCAACACTGAATTTTCTAGATATGAGCGAAGTGCAGATTCCAGCTTGAATTCAAGAGGTTTTTACAAAAGTACAGCATTAACAGCTTAGTCAGGCCATCATTTGACTTAAAGACATATATACCTATGAGCAAGATAATGAAGAGTTCACGAGTGGTCAAATAAAGAAGGAGTATGATCCAGAGTATACCACATCACCAGGTAATGTCATGGCCTTGGCATGTATGGTTAAGAATAGAAACAAGTTAACTTTGTGTTTACTGGTGATGTGACTCCTGGTGATGAGTACACGACTGTACTTTCTGCTCAGATTAAACAAAATCCTGCAAGAATTTCTCAAGGCAACGAAATGGGATATTCTTCAATAGACACATCAGTCACTGATCTGAACCCTAGTAGACCATAGTTTACAGTTACTGAAGGCAGAAAGACCCACAAACAAGTAACAACTGAACATGGGCTCAATAAAAGCCTGTTAAAGCATCTCAGAGGAGGAACCACAGCATTTGGTGATGTTCACACGTCCCAGTTGCTGTCTTGGTAGCCGGGGATCGGTCTGCCAGGGCCTCCGCTCCTGGCTGCTGCCCGACACACGATGCACCCGACCCCTGCGATACCTCCTGCGGGTGGTGGGCCTGCAGGACGATGGGCCTATGTCCTTTTTTCGGGCTGTGCCCGGCTGGGCTCAATGGACTAAGGCCTGGCCACCATACGCTCGCCCTCGGGCACCCTCCCTGAGCCTGGCTCCAGGGAAGGGCCCTGGTAACCCTATCCCAGGCAGGGTGAACTGTTCTCTTCTCATAATGGTCTTCTGAACCGCTCTTTGTCTGGTCCCTCACCCAGGACCAATTTGCCATGGGAGACCCTACCAGGGGGCAGAAGCCCTCAGACAACACAGCCCCTGGGATCCCTGGAACACACAAAACCCTCCACCACGATAAGGTAGCGAATCGCAGAGGGGGATTGGTGATGTTCATGGATTCTAAACTTCAGGCAGTTATTGAGAGCAAAGAATCCTCATCCAAGTATTCAAATGTAAAATTATGTTATTTTATCTAGTTAATTTTGAACCTCTGAAATACAGAACTATGTATAAAATGGCTTCCTAAGCAGTTAATAGTTTTGTTAAACCCTTTGAATTAAAGCTGAAGGTCAGCCCTTCAATAACATCTCGACTTTATTATTTAACCTCCTAAGACCTGAACTCTTTCACGGCATGCATTTTTAATTTTTCTTTGCCATTTGGGCTGATTGGGACCTAATGAATATAAAAACAAAGAATTACCTGATTTTTTTTTTTATAACCTAATTTTTGTTTCTGAGAAAAATGAGATCAACATATGAGGACATTCGTTTTAAATTTTGATAGAACAGTGGCAGTATAATGTCCTCGTAAGTGGATATCAGTCCCTTGTAGAGCAAAATTAGGTATTTTGGTCTAGACATCCAAAAATGTGATGTCCACATATGTGGACGCCAGGTCCTAGGAGGTTAAAAACAAAATTACAAGAATTGTACAGTTTTCCAAAAGGTTACCGACCAAACTGCACCACCTAATTAGTGCTAAATAATGGTAAATAATGCTGTTTAGACCAGGATGATATATCTGTCTTTCATGCTACTCTGTAGGCACCAAAGTAAAAATTACGCTCTCCTGTTATTACATTTGATGCCTCCAACAAAACACTGGATTTGTGTTTAGTAAGCTATTTACCCTCACATTTCATTTATTTTATTGTAAATAAAGCTATCACACTGGTGGACGTTAAGTGATGTGATGAATGCTGTGGCTGAAGGTCATGTAATGGCTAATGTTTTCAGGGGCGTGTCTCTGAGTTTACTTTTTGATTGACTGGTCTAGAGTCCAATCCAGTGCTTTTTTTTTTACTCAAATTATAATTTATATATATATAAATAAATATTATATATAATGTATATATGTATGTAACAGGTTACTGAGCTGTGCTGAGCCTCAACTCGAGATTTCAGTGTGACAAAGGTGGCCTTCCTTTGTACCTGGTAAGATCGCCATAGTAACTTAACACTGAGCACCTTTTATGTGACCTGAGTTATAATTTAAAATTGTCAAGCAGTGCATAGATTCTCCGCTGAAGGAATGCTTTTTGTGCATGTCACCGTGACATCAGCACAAACTGCATGCATTGCATTGCTGCCAGAATTTGCATGTATTCAGTTGGTGACTCCAAAAATGCATAAATGCATTTTTATGTGTCGCCTTCCTGTAAAGTCTGTTTTACACTGCTTGACCTGAAGCTCACAGGCTAGAGCACCTTTTCAGTCAGTGAACTCAATTTAGCTTACAGAAGACTATAAAAGTAACTGAGGAAAATTTAAAATCAAATCTACATTTAGCAGTCAGTCAGTTTGGCGTCACACAGACGGGAGTAGTTGAAAAAATTCTTCAGTTATGCTAGTTGATCAGATGGTTTTATAAAGGCTGTGAAGGTTTTCATTGTATTTATAGTAACAAGCTGACTGCCGTGTGTGTCCGAGAGGAGAGGCTACTGCTGCATAAGACAGCATTGTCATCACTAGTGTTTTTTGTTTACAGGCTTTTAGTTGAGAAAAATATTCTACTTGGGCTGGTTGTATTATAATTTTTATACATGTGTTTGACAGTCTAAATGCTTTTATTGTTAGTAAAAGTGAAATGAATTGATCGTGCTGTTGAGCCACTTGTTTTTTCTTTCACTAACTTCAAACACTAGGCTTTTGTTCTTTTAATCTTAAAACAGACTATAGGCAGAAAAAATGTTAGTTTTTCTTTACAGATGAATTCATGCCTTTGAGGCAAATATTATAGAACATGACCAGATCAAATAACATCACTATTTCCCATTGGGTCTTATCATGTGCACTTAGTTTTGGATAACATGATGTCTTGTCTATGTAATATTTTGATCTAAGAATCAGAATCAGAATACTTTATTAATCCCGAAGGAAATTAGGGTTACAGCAGGCAGCACGCTAATGGCGCATGCACACTTACAAAGGAACCTTCTGACCAAACTTACACAAACAACACATTGGGAAGACATGTCAGAGAGGTAGGCTGATAGGAAAAAAACAACGAAAATATATAACATGAGGTGAGAGGAGGAGAAAAAAAAACTCCACTCAGACTGAGCTCCTAATGGGAGAACAGTTTGATAACAGAAAAAAACACCTCAGCACAAAAAGCACATGACTATCAGTACACCATAGAAACACAAGACAAGCAACAGGGTGGGTAAAGGGTAAGAGAGAGCCGGTGTAGACAGCGCATCCGGTCCTGCAGCATGTCTGCGCTGGTCCAGTCGACCGCCATCTTCCCCGGGAGGGGACAAGCATCGAAGGAGTTTGGAAAGGGAGGGGGGATGAGTGTGTATTACTTTAGTGCGAACAACTCATGTGAATTTCAAAGCTGTCCGACACTGGTCTCTCAATCTCCCGTTGGAGAGCCGTGAGCTTCTCCATGATCTTATCAAACCTACGCTCCGTGATGTTGTCCTTCTTGTGCTCAAAGAGCAGATTCTGAGAACTAACGACTGCAGTGAGCTTCTCCAAGATGTAATCAATTTTCGCTCAGAGGTCTTATTCTGAGTGCGATGTAAGATGTAATCCATCTTAGATATGACAAGTTTGTATGTTTTTTCTTCAAATTCAAAAGATTTTTTTTTACATTTTTATTTGTTAAAAAAACGGGGGCCTAACGACATCTTCTGTAATGACTCTAATTGTAAGACTTGAATGTTGTATGACACTACCTGCATAAAACAGAAAGGAGGTCAGATTATATCAAAGCCTATTCCTCATATCTTACAGTAAAAATCACGTGAGAGCAAATCTAAAACAAACATATCTTGATAAGATACCAAGATTTTATCCTATCAAGATACAATACCAAGATATGGTATCTTATCAGTGCAATAGTTTAACCTGAATTGGTTAGATAGGTTATCTGTTTTCATTCTTCCTCTTCTGGCTGCTCCCTAGCATGCTCTCCACAGTGGATCACCTCCATCTCACCCTATCCCTCCTCTGTCACACCAACCCTCTGCATCTCCTCTTTCACCACATCCATGAATCATCTATGTTGTCCAGCACCTGGAAGCTCCATAATCAACATCTTTGGTCAAATACATCAACTCTATATCTTCTCTGCAGATATCTAAACTATCTCAGCAACTACCCTCTCTCTCAGACAAGTCGATAAAAGTCTTTTCTCTTTGCTGTCTCTTTGCTACCTCTCTCTTTTCTGTACGCCAAGCCGCCCAGTGCTCTAGTCCAGCGGTCCCCAACCCCCGGGCCTTGGACCGGTACCGGTCCGTGAGTCGTTTGGTACCGGGCCGCGAGAGTTGAGGCTCAGGTGTGAAATGTATAGTTTTCAGGGTTTTTATCGGTTTTCAGCGTTATTTTGTTATCGTTTTTATCGTTTACTCGGTTTTCCTTGGTCTTTTCACGTGTGTTATGAATAAATTTTCTTTTTTTCGGTACCGGTACTAGTTTTATTTTGTTGTATTTATCCGCGACACCTTAAAGGCCGGTCCATGAAAATATTGTCGGGCATAAACCGGTCCGTGGCGCAAAAAAGGTTGGGGACCGCTGCTCTAGTCTACTTTCTTCATGTCCTTCACTACCCCTCTTTTTCTTCACTGATCTCTTTGTTTTGTTTTGAACACTTTCCTTTACTTCCTCATTCCACCACCAATTCCACAGTCCAGAGGACACAACACCTTCTTGGGAATTTCCCTCATCACTTAAGCTGTACTTTCCAAATCATCTGGCAACTAATTCCCTACTACCCAGAGGCCATGTCCACATAATTTTGGTCAAGGAAAACTGAGCTCTTTGAAAATGCTCTCCAAAGCGGATACATTTGAAAACATCGTTTTCGAATCGCAGTGTGGACTGCGAATCCGGAGCATTTAGAAAATTCTTTAATTCTCACTCACTTTTGCTACTTTGTACTTTTGTGTTACTTGCAGCAAGAACTCCACCTCATTGTCAGTCCATTTAAAAAACTTGGTGCTTTTCCTCAACATTTTACAGCAACGTTTCAAAGAGCCGGTAAGTAAATAAACAGCAGGCAGAAATTAGCAGGTCGAATCGTTTTCGTTTCACGCATGCGCAATACAGGAACAAGCGCTTTGAGTCGTTTCAGTGTAGATGAACAACTGTTAGGAAATGACTGAAAACGACAGTGTGGACGCGGAGCGTTTTTAGACGAGAATGTCGTTTTCAAATTTATCATTTGAAATTAGTGTAGACGTAGCCAGAGTCTGTATCAGCTTCTCTGTCTCTTATCTCTTATAGATTGCACAGGAGACAACAGAGGGCGAAAATAAAACAGGAAGTAACAAACACGGAGAGAGACAAAGTGTTAACAAGATACAAAAGGACACTGGAGATGTTATGCTGAGATATAAACCAATGCTCAAAATGCAAACAGAGCCAGAGTACAAAAGTAACAAGAACTACAGACTGAAATATCCAAAAGAATAAACTAAGAATAGAAACACGAAACTCTTGCCCAAAGACCCAAAGCAACAACACCTTCCCCCATTCTTCCACATCATCCTATATGTTAGCAGTCATCATAGCAAGCCTTGTCTACCAATAACATTATTCTTATTTTACTTACCCCAATTAATATTTTGTTTTTCTGTTGGTGATGATTCCTGAGATCTTAATGATGCCAATGTGGTGTGCAGACAGTTGGGCTGTGGCAGCGCTAATAGCACTACCAAATGCAAACATACTTGGTTTGGGGTCCACAATTGTGTTAACTGTAAAGATGCCAGAGTCATCTGTGGAGGTAAATATTATAACAAAGCAGGCTTATGTCTCCTTTTATGAATTTGCCACCGGGCCAAATCCAGTGACGTGTTTACTGGCTTCAGTGAGGTGGAGACGGTGCCTGCGCAAAGTGTCTGTGTACCCCTTTCTGTCTCTCTCTCTCTTCCTCTCTCTCTCTCTCTTTCTTGATAGTGTTGCGTCCGTCGGCCCCAGAAGGTTAATAACACTCACCTTCATTCCATTTCCAGAGTGTAACAATCAACCACTTGTGGCACATGCCACCCCAGTAGATCCGCCCCTGATAATCAGGAGGGCTGGAAACTGGTCACAGCTGGGATAAACCTAAGTATTAGTACAGAGGAAATAGAATGACTACAAGTAAATCACCAAAGTTTGATTCTGCTCATCTGGACGTGAAGTTTTCAGTGGGAGAAACGTTTCGTCACTAATCCAAGTGACTTCTTCGGTCTCAGCTGAGTGCAGGTTTCCCCAATCTTATAAACAGTACGCTGCATAACGGCTGAAGGAACAATGGTCTGGGAGGTCAGTTCCTTAATCATTAATATGCAAATTCTTATTTTTCCCTCGTTTCTTCCACTAAAAACGTAAATATGGATAACAAAAAGTGTAGATGAATCTGAGATGGTTTAACAAAAAATAGTCTAAACAATTTGATGAGTCAACATGGAATAGAATTTTTTCATTTTTGTGACTGGGAATTTCACATTGGATTTTTGGATTTATGTGTGTTCAAATATGGGACTTTGCAATCTTTGGACAACCAAGCCCTGCTGGTCAAGCAGAGGACTTGGTTGATTTGAAATACAATTACCCAGCAATGTTAATGACCTTATAGAAATTAACCAAATTAGTTGCAAAATGTTACTTGAGATTTTTCTCTTTAGCTCCACTTCATGACATTTCATGAAGTGTCAAACATTCAAGAATAATGTTTGTGCAAATAAAACTGCCAAAATTAATGAATTCTTTTGGTACTCTGGTGCAAATAAATATAAAACATAAAAAAATATGATTCTTCAAGATTTTGTGACTAAAACACCACAAATGTCCTTTATTTAAAATCATCTTCTTCAGCCCATCTGTTATATGTTGTTTTTAAACATTTTTCATCTTTTCTCTGTGTTTTTGTACAATAGTGTTGTTTTGCTTGGCGTTCCTATGGTGGATTACCACGTGGTTTCTAAGATGTAAAGAATACGTAGGAAGCGTCTTCTTATTTAGTCAAATCACATTTATATAAAACATTTAAATCTAAAAACTGTTTACTTAAAGTTTTAAAAACAAATTTGAGACAAATATACTTAATAATAAAACCTAAAAACAAACTCTAATTCCAGTAGAAAGAAGAGGATTCAGGGGGCAAAAGAACCCACCTGAGTCTTTAGTGAGAGGCTGAAACAGAGTTTTCCCACAAAGGCTTTGAGGAAGAGAGGAGAGATAGCAGTGAGATAGCAGTGATCACTTGACTCAGCAGAATGATTGGTGGGGTGAAGTGATTATACACACACAATCATACACACACGCACAGGCACAAAGATAAGTTGTGAAATCCAGGTCAATAATCTCAAAGTGGTGCTGCTCTCAGGCACATTTTTGGTCATTATATGGTCCCTGATTATGCTGTATAATTTTTTTTATTTTATTTTTTTTACCTTTCTCCAGCTGAGGACAGTGTTTTCCATAAGGGTGCGTCTACTTGGCTTCCCATGATGAAAGGGAAAGTAGATTACATGGTCACTGATAGGCATAGGGCCAAGACAAATGTGGTAATTATATTCATTTCCTAAATGATTATTTATGACTCTTTCTGAATCAAATGATCACACACACGTCAAGGTTCAAAATTCAAGGTTGTCTTAACTGTTCATCTACAGGAAATTTGTTTGGTAGCAAGCGTTCACATATTTGAGTGAGCAGCCGTGGGATGTGAAGAGTACATTTTTTAAAGAGAGCACTTCCTGTTCTCAAAAGTATTTTCTTTGCTTCATTCCATAATGTATCCTGTCCATTTTAAGAACAACAGGATAAACATGAGAAAACAGGACAAAAAGATTCTGCAATTAGATTTTTATCACTAAAACAAGTTTCTGATTTTTTACAGCCTTATTTATTATTTAACCTGTCCTTGTTGACTTGTTGAGCCTCCTGTCATCTGAGGACCTGATTATTCATTAACAAATAAAGATCAGTACAGTGAGAGGAAAAAACTCAAGGAGATTTCACATGAGAGATTTCTATATTTGTATTTGTCCTTCTTTTTGCTATTTCTATGTATCCACCAATTCAGAAATGTTGTAACAAAATTATATGACAGCCACATTGCTTTAGTGAACAGAGCCGTCAGTCAATAAAAATCATGTAAAGACGAATCTATTAATGATGAGGATCTAAATACCCACATTCAAGTACTGACAGGGACTTTAAACACTTGCCTCGAGGCAACAATTTGGATTTACAAATTAACATAACCCCACAAACTGTATGTATTCGGACTGTGGGAGGAACCAGAGTACCCAGAGAGAGAACCCACACGAACACAGGAGAACATGCTCCACACAGAAAAGGTCCCAGCCAGGTGGTGGAGTCGAACTAGGACCTTCTTGCTATGAGGCAACAGTGCTAACCACTGTGCCGTTGTGAAAAGAAAAAAGCAGGTGAAGATGAGTCTATTCATGATGAAGATAAAAATACGCACAAAGCCTATAATGAAGCTAATTGTGTTTGACTGTGGTTATTTCACATCTAATAACAGTCAGAGTGTTAAATACATCCTGAGAGATGTAAACAGGGTTGTAGCACATGACTCTGGAACCCCTCTTTGAGAGCTCTTCTGTCTTTCTTGATCCATAACCATGTCATAGCCATATCTCTCACACGTGTTGCTTTCTGTTCAAGCTGCTATCAGTACAAATGATTGTTATTGTATCAACTCACTTTGTTTCACACCATTCGGAGATGGGACGCTCATGCTTATTCACCATCTGGCTGTTTGGAAATGAAGGATGGTTGCTTTTCATGCCTTTTAGCTGTGATGGCTCATTTTGACATGCGGTCACATCTGGGAATTGGCTTACTGACTGTAAGAACGGCTGCCTGCATAAACCATTCAGTCAACTGTGCTCCTCTCACCTTTATTTTAAAATACATTTGTTAACAGCTAACTTTCCTCAGTTAACTTTTTCCTCATTCTCAGTGCTTATACTAAAAAACATGACTCAAAGTGCATATTAGCAGTCACCTATATATAATTTATTAACATTCCCAGAAGCTGATTATTTTGAGTAAGAAAATGTTAAACAAAACCAAATTTTCATTCTAGGATTGCAACAGGCCTCCTGCTACTGAGGCCTTGGGTATTCAATCCGACTCCTCCCTCCAACTTAGGCCCTTGTGTACATAAATATATGGCTTTTTAAAAAGCTTTCTGTTGATTTTGGACTCTTCTCTGGCAAGCATTTCTCAGAAAAAATAAGGAGGCTGTCATTAACTTAAATATAGCAAAGCAGAAACTGCAACCGACTTAAGAGATACTATGTAATACTATTTATTCCAATAAGAAGTGACAAGAAAGTATCAAAAAATGCAATAAATCAGATTGGGTCAGCCAAGTTTGATGCACAAGTCCTGCTTTCCAAGAAGCCAGTATGACGATGAAAATCAAGTTTTTAAAGCCAGTCACATAAATGCAGATAAACTGAGAAATACATGCATGATGATCAGTGTTAAAGTTCACTTGGCATCATTTGAAATATTATCAGATGAGAATTTGATAAGAGGAACCTGAGGTAAGATTATCAGGTTAAACAATATATACAACGTGCAAATATCGCGTTTCAACTCAGACGCCAAGACTGATAATAATAACATAATAATAATAAGTGTTATAAATGAGCAATTTATGTCTTCCAACAAAGAAACACAGAAAGAGGTCATATATATATATTCTCAGGCTCACACTCATTCGAAATTAAAGATTCAGTACAGACACTAACAAAGTTTTAGGATTTTTAAAACGTTTTTTAAAATGCAGTCATCGTCAGATCAGATTTTTAAAAAATAGAACGTTTTTAACCCAAAAAGTCTCCTCGCTGCATCTTTGACCGACATGTTTCTCTATTCTAGTGTCTGTAAGTGTCTTGCACTTACAAATATGAGAATAATGTTAATAATTTTATAGACTGATATATAATTTGATTTATAAGAATGTTGTCAGATTTGTGTCGCTCTGTAATGAATGAAAGAATGAATGCAGGAGGAAAATATCCTGGCCCATAAAACATTTAACCTCTATTTAAATGGATGCATCAGTATATGGCTTTTCTTTCTGCAGGAACTTGTGTTACCAGCTGTACTTCTTGTCATCCTGAAACCACCGGCTCGCAGTCATGTGAACAAGGCCGTGCACTCGCTTGTGTCTGTAAAGATGGCTTTGTAGGTGAAGGCCTCACCAGCTATGACCCAAAAATCTGCAGTGACTCTTCTTGCTGTAACCGAGGTTACCACTGGTTCGCAGAGAAGGGCTGTGTGAACAATGAGGAGTGTTCCTTCTCAAACTCACCATGCACATCATTTCAGATCTGTTACAACACACCGGGATCATATAAATGTCTGGAGCTTTCCTCCAACACCAGACTGTCCGTCTCTTCCCAATCTGTGCTGATTCCCTGTGGAAACACAGTTTGTCCTTCAGGCATGGACTGCATCAATTCCCAATGTGTGGACCCTGTCAGAACTACATCACATTGAATGATGACTGCCGAAGATATTTTGGATATACACTGTGATCGAGGTAAAAAACTGGGAAGGCTGGTATCGCCTGTTTCTGGACCAAACCAGTGCTCGTATAGTAACATGAGGTGGAGATGAAGTCAGCCGTGGAGGTGTGCAGGTGGATAGCAAATGAGCAACAGCTTTTAACTTTCCACAAGTACTCATTTATTTTAAATATCAAAATTAAAAGTGCTAGCTCTACCACAAGTTACTTGGGAGCACACTAGTCCGCGTACACAAGGCGGAATCCATAACAGAGATAGGGGGTTACAACTGTTACAGTATTCCAGAGTGGTGTGTGGAATCAAACAGGTGTGGAACCGATGCGCCTTTGTGGATAACACAACCTCATCCCACATGGTCAGGTGAAATTGTAAATCGCACTGTGTGCAATGTTTGGAGTGGCAGCTGCTGCTACTATCGGTCACAGACCATTCATGTCAAACATATGCAAACTACTATGTCTACAAACTTGTGGAACCACCCACATACCAACTTGCATACTGTGAAGGTAATGTTGGACTTTAAATATGATTAACCTGTTACTGATTCAGTTGGGTTAAAGGCTTCTGAGTGCATGATTATTATTATCGTCAACAAAGGTCAATATAACAGATGCTAGAGTTCCCCAAACCACACCTATTCCACCTACCACAACTTGAGTGGACAACAGCACAGAAGTCGAGGGGAGTGGTCCGTCTGGTTAATGGTAGCAGCATCTACTCTGGCAGCGTGAAGACCTTCCACAGTGGACAGTGGGGCACAGTGTGAGATGCTTTGTGGGACCTGAATGATGCCAACGTGGTGTGCAGACAGCTGGGCTGTGGAAGTGCTCGTTCAGCACCACAAAATGCAGCTTTTGGACAGGGCAGCGGACCCATCTGGTTGGACAATGTAAGATGTTTTGGAAATGAATCAAAACTGTGGTCACCATGAAGATGCCCGTGTTGTATGTGAACGAAGTTAAAGTTCGTACAGACTGAAAACTTTAAATAATGCACTTAAAATGTTAAGTTATGATTATGGTTTGTGGAGATACTCATCTTGACCTCATTTGGTATTTTCATTGCTGGAATGTGCAAACATCAAGTTATGACTCTGGCTGACTCTAATTGTTGTACCATATAAATTATTGACTCAAGCTTTGTGGATGTGTCAGTTCAGTTTGAATGTGACCTTCTTTTTCTTCTTAGATTAATAAGTAACTCCTTTGATGTCATATGAATAAGTTCTCTATCTTGCCCACTTATATATTTCACCATCAATCACTTCAATTTGTCCTTTGCACACAGAAACAGGCCTATAAATTCCCATCCTTGCTGTGAGCTTAAGAGCTGGATTCTCAGAGTCTCTCCAGGGTAAGTACAGACACATCAGAAGTTATAGATTTTATGCAGAATAAGATGACATATGGGTAATAAGTTTTAAAACATCTCATTGGTCTTTTTCATCTAGTTAGAGTGGTGGATGTGATCAATTATGGGAGCACCTGCTGGACTGTTTTTACTCATACTTGTGCATATTTTCACAAGAAGCTCTTCAGGTAAATAATTTCTAGTTAGACATAAACTCACTGTGTGATTCACTGTCTTCTCCTTTTTCAAATACGGATGGGATCTAATTAAGACACTAATGAAATATTTGCTCCAGACAAATTATAACGAAATCAGAAGTGAGGACAGATGTGCAAATCACAAATCACTAATTTCTGAGTGCATCATCATCATCATCATCATCATCATCATCATCAATATTATTAATATTATTGTTGTTGTTGTAAACAGAGGCCAACACAGCAGTCGAGGGGGAGGTCCGTCTGGTTAATGGAAACAGCTCCTGCTCTGGCAGGGTGGAGATCTTCCACAGTGGACAGTGGGGGACGGTGTGTGACGATGCCTGGGGCCTGGTGGATGCTCAGGTGGTGTGTAGACAGCTGGGCTGTGGCAGGGTCTTCTCAGCACCAACAAACGCGCAATTTGGATAGGGCAGCGGACCCATCTGGTTGGATGATGTTGCATGCACAGGCACCGAATCAAAGCTCTCTGAGTGTCAACACAGAGGGTTTGGATCTCATAACTGTGCCCACTCTGAGGATGCTGGTGTCGTCTGTTTAGGTAAATATGAACATGTGGAGCTATAAAGAGTGAAATCCAACTTTGTTACTCCCTGCCTTTGAGATAAAACAGTGCTGAGAGGATTTATAGTTGCATAACTGTAGAACAATTGCCAATCCACATTAAGTACTTTATCCACAATAATTAATCTTTTGTCTTTAAGTTATGATTTCTTAGAAACATAGTTCAGATGTCTTTAATAATGTCTTTACAATTAAAAATTTGTCTAGCATTGAGGTCAGTTTTTATATTTTTGAATAAAATTATGTTTTTATTAGTTATTTGTCCATGCATTACCTTAAACCTTTGTTGAAAAGATTCAACAAAGGAGAAGCAAGTGAGTAAGAAAGGGGAAGAACCCCATAACTAGTAGCCCCCACTATACAGGCAAAAATACCGGGCAGGTGCCCAGATCTACAGGAGCTACTCAGCCAAAGAAACCCATGCCAAGAAGCTCCTGTTGCACAGTTTTTGCACAGCTGTTAATGCCAGAGGAGGTCTGGAGCACTGCAGTTATTGAGTCAGCAGAGTGTTGGACACTTTTTAACATACTATGTGCCTCAGCACACACAGACACTACTCTGTAACTTTACATAGAATGATTCTTTGTGACGGAGCTGCTGTGGTTCCTAAGAGTTTCCACGTTGAAATGACAGGTGATCCTGGAATATCTAAGAAGCAAGAAGTTTCATGTACTGACATGTTGTAGTGGTGGCATCTTTTACAGCACCACTACAGGTAGCAAAAGTATAGAAATTCTGTAGTTAAGTAGAAGTACAGATACTACTATTGAAAAATACTCCAGTAAAATTTGACAGTGTTCCTTCTTTTGGTTTTCTATTAGCTGCTTCAACAGTGAGGCTGGTCAATGGTGAGAACCGCTGCTCTGGCAGAGTGGAGGTCTTCAATGATGGACAGTGGGGCACAGTGTGTGATGATTCTTGGGACCTGAATGATGCCAAAGTGGTGTGTAGACAGCTGGGCTGTGGAAGCGCTTATTCAGCACTACAAAATGCAGCTTTTGGACAGGGCAGCGGACCCATCTGGTTGGACGATGTAGCATGTTTTGGAAATGAATCATCAATAACTGACTGCAGACACAACGGGCTTGGAGTCCACAACTGTGCTCATTATGACGATGCCAGCATCATCTGTGAAGGTAAATTTTATGCATATTTCAGGAATGTTCCCCTTCTTACTGCTGACATCTAACTGATGAGAAAACTATTCTCATTTGTTGTTTTTAATTCAACTTTTATATATAAAGTTGTTGTGCAGCACATGGAGTCAAATGCAAAGTAAAAGATGAGTCTGTGCTCAGAGCCTGAATTTAGTTTGATTCCCAGTAAGAAAACAATAATATTGAGATGTACTAACGAGAGCTTATACTCATTAATGCTGATGGAAGTGCAGACCAAGTTTGTCTTTTGAGTTCACAGACACTTTTCTTTCAGTCCAACCAGGAATCAACAGCACTGGAGTCGAGGGCGAGGTTCGCATGGTTAATAGAAACAGCTCCTGCTCTGGCAGGGTGGAGATCTTCCACAGTGGACAGTGGGGGACGGTGTGTGACAATAACTGGGGCCTGGTGGATGCTCAGGTGGTGTGTAGACAGCTGGGCTGTGGCAGGGTCATCTCAGCACCAACAAATGCACAATTTGGACAGGGCAGCGGACCCATCTGGTTGGACGATGTCACATGCATAGGCACCGAATCAAAGATCTCTGAGTGCCGCCATGGAGGGTTTGGATCTCATGAGTGTGGTCACTCTGAGGATGCTGGTGTCATCTGTGAAGGTAAATATGAACACGTGGAGCTAAAGAAAAATCCAACTTTATTACTGCCTGCCTTTGAGATAAGATTTAACTAAGATGACTTGTAGTTACATACTTTATCCACACAGCGATTTTTTCTCATAGTCATGAATTAAGAGAACATTTTAAATTAAAGATAAACTTACTATGACAATATTTCCATGAATCCACAGACACTGCCCCAAGAACTATTTAATTAGCAACAAATTATAAATAACTTCTAAATAAAAAGTTGTCACCTGTCAACCATTGCAAGACAGAGGACGAAGCTGATTATGTTGTTTTCATATTGTTCTAATAAGTCCACCTTTCACCTTTCTGAAGTACCTCCCATAGACAGTGTTCCTTCTCTTGGTTTTCCATTAGCTGCTGTATCAGTGAGGCTGGTCAACGGTGAGAACCGCTGCTCTGGCAGAGTGGAGGTCTTCATTGATGGACATTGGGGCACAGTGTGTCATGATTCCTGGGACCGGAATGATGCCAACGTGGTGTGCAGACAGCTGGGCTGTGGCAGGGTCCTCGGATCACCACCACACGCATATTATGGAGAGGGCAGGGGACTCATCTGGTTGGATGATGTAGGTTGTTTTGGAAATGAATCATCAATAACTGACTGCAGACACAACGGACTTGGAATCCACGATTGTCTTCACCGTCATGATGCCAATGCTATATGTGAAAGTAAGTTAAAGTTCTCAAATATTGTTGAAATAATACACTTACAATGTTATACTATGATGATGGTTTGTGCAGGTACTCATCTTGGCTTCATTTGGTATTTTCTGTTTCATCTACTTTTATTTTTTATTAGTGACCTCATGTCTTTTTCTTTAGTCCGGCAGCCTCCACTCCAGCCTTCACAATTAATTTGTGGCCATGGTGAAATCCAAGTAGGTCTGCATATGGGCAACATGTCATCCTCCGGTTTGAACTCATTCTCGGGCAACCTGGCTTCCAGCAACTGTTCCTGGGTCAGAGTCCATGATGATATTATTTGGTATGAAGTGGAGGCTCGGGAAGGTGCCTGTGGGAATCTCCTGGAGGTGAAGACTTTTGTTTCTTTCTGTCGTTTAACTAGCCCAACAAAACACACTGCTGTCATAATTTGGAACAAATAGTGATTATCTTTAAGCCGAGTAGGTTCTGATCATTGCAGAGTGATATTTACCCGATGATCTCATAATTGTGTCAGCTGTAGCACATGCTCTTCCATTTTGTCTTCAGATCAACTCTTTTATGTAGACCTCATACACAATCTGTTCTGTGTACAAACATAGTGCATCAAGTCAGTGAACTGCTATGCCTTTTTGAATCTGTTCATGATTGCTGTACTTAAGACTGTGTTGTTGGCCAGAAAATGTTTGTTTGTTTTTTTTTATCCAAGGAGAAAAAAGTGAGCAACAGCAGTCAGAGACTAAGAATTCACAGCCTCAAACCGTGTGGACATGTCTCTGGTGATTAGACTTTCTCTAGGTGACATGATTTATGAACTGACTGAAAATGTCATCATTTGTCTTTCAGATCAACAGCACACATGTCATCTACTCCAACACTTTATTCATCTACCCACTGGATAATTTGTCTTTCATTCTTCCTTTGAGTCTTCCCTTCTCCTGTGCTTATCCCCTGCACACAGATACCAGTCTGAATGTAGCTATCGTGCCACACAAGTAAGTTCTTCTAATTTAACTGCAGCATCACTTAGTATATGTAGCTCTACAATGCAAGGCTTTTATGTGCATAATTGTATAGTTATCACCCCACTTTTTCAATTATTCTGTTACCAAACTGTGGTAAGATCTTGATTACATTGTGTGTTTCTTTTAAACGTTCATGGTAGAGTAAACACGCATTGCTGTAAGCTGTTTGCAATTTGACATGACCACTCCAGTTAAAACATGGCTGCCTAGTTATAGTTTAAAGATATGCTTTGTAATTACGCATTGCAGAATTTATCTGTTTATCTATTAGAATTTTTTTAGTCCCACACTAACTTCCTCAAGCAGCTGTGCCTTTTCTTTTTCAACTGTCAATGTGAATAAAATTTTTATTGATATTGCTTCACTACAATACTGACCTCTTTGGGTCAGAACATTTTAATTGTTGATAGGATTTTAGTAATGCAATTTTTTAAATTGTGTTTAAACAAAGGTACAAGAACTCTTGAAACCCTGGACTTTTTAGTCTTTAATTTGAATGCCTGTAAATAAGAAGTTAGTCTTCTCTATAAGGTCATTAAGATATGATGGGGCCTCATTATTTAAGACCTTGTATGTGAGGAGCAGGATTTTGAAATAGAAGAAAACAATCCTACGTATTTTTTTAATATGTGCACTGAAGAATATGTCCTGGTGAAAAATCACTCCAAGGTTCCTCACAGTGTTATTGGAGGCTAAGGTAATGCCATCCAGAATAACAATCTGGTTATATACTATATTTCTCAGATTTTCAGGGCTGAGTACAATAACCTCAGTTTTACCTGAATTTAGAAGCAGAAAATTGGAGGTCATCTGGGATTTATGTCTTTAAGACATTCCTGCAGTTGAACTAATTTGTGTGTTATCTGCATAGCAGTGAAAATGTATGCAATGCCTTCTGCTCATACTGCCTAAGGGAAGCATGTATAATGTAAACAGAATTGGTCCCAGCACTGAACCTTGTGGAACTCCATAATTAACCTCATTGTGTGAGGAAGACTCTCCATTTACATGAAAAAACTGGAGTCTATTAGATAGATATGATACAAACCACTGCAGCGCAGTACCTGTAATACCTACAGCATGTTCTAATCACTCTAATAGAATAGTATGGTTGACAGTATCAAACGCTGCACTGAGGTCTAGCAGGACAAGCACAGAGATGAGTCCACTGTCAGAAGCCATAAGAAGATCATTTGTAACCTTCACTAAAGCTGTTTCTGTGCTGTGATGATCTCTAAAACCTGGCTGAAACTCTTCAAATAAGCCATTCCTTATTCTATTAATGGCAGGACTTCTTTGAGCAGTCTTGCAGGAATGGGGTCTACAAGACACGTTGGAGGAAAAGACTAAAAAAATATCAATGGTACTGAAAGTAGCTGTACATAACGTTACATCTGTGAGATGATTATGAGCAATCTTTTCTCTAATGGTTATAATTTTATTTGTGAAGAAGTTAATGAAATCATTAGTAGTTAAAGGCATGGTTGGCTCAACAGTGCTCTGACTTTTTGTCAGCCTGGCTACGACTCATCTGCTTTAGGCTAGAAACTCTGTTTTTTACAGGAGCTACAGTATCCAGAGTCGTACGTAGTGAGGAGGTAAAATTATTAACAAGATAATCGACCTCTGTTGACATAGCATTCAGGTAGCCGCTCTGCTCTGTGTTGGCACAGGGCGTTGAAGATGATAACAGTGGGTGGATTATATTCTTAAATTCAGTTACAGCACTTTCAGACAAGAGAGACATCTAATCCCTGATGCTGTGTAATCAATTATTGTAAATGTAAATGTTATCAGGAAATGATCAGACAGGAGAGGGTTTTCAGGATACACTGATAAATGTTCAGTTTCTATGCCATATGTTAAAACAAGATCTAGAGTGTGATTAAAGTGGTGGGTGGGTTCTTTTTCATTTTTTGAGAGAAGTCAATTGAGTCTAATAACAGATTAAATGCTGTGTTGAGGCTGTCATTTTTAGCATCTAAATGGATGTTAAAATCACTCACAATAATGGTTTTATCTGAGCTGAGAACTAAATCAGATAAAAACTCTGTGTGAGGCCCAGGTGGACAATAGATGATAACAAGTAAGACTGGTTTCTGAGTTTTACAGCTGGGGTGGACAAGGTTAAGCATCAGGCTTTCAAATGAATTAAAGGTCTGTCTTGGTCTTTGGTTAATTAATAGGCTGGTGTGAAAAATTGCTGCCACACCGCCCCCTCGGCCTATGCTTTGAGGTTTCTGATTGTTAGTATGACTCGGGGAGTTGATGCATTTAAGCTAACATAATCATCCTGCTGCAACCAGGTTTCTGTAAGGCAGAGTAAATCGATTTGTTGATCAATTATGAAATTATATGCTAAAATTAGAGAGACTCAATGTTTAATATTCCACATTTCACTTGTTTCTCTTCTTTGTGTTTTTTATGTCTGGGGTTTGGGGAAGATAATGGGAGGAGAGAAGCTGCATAGCAAAATGGGTATGGTTCGGATCTAGCCCACACAATGTGCTTACACATGGCCCACATACTGCAAAGAATGACGGCCCTTTGCTGGCCCATGTGTGGATTACCTCTGACAAACCTGGTCTGGGCCACCAAAGGGCTGTCATTCTTTGCGGTATGTGGGCTATATGTAAGTTGTGTGCAGCCACGGGCCAGTTGCAGACACACTGCTGGCCTAGAACAGTTTCAGCTTTGGCCCCAGATGTCAGCCAAATGTGTACCTTAATTAAGCCATGTAATAACAACATGCATAATAGTGCAAAAGTAACATGACAAAACTCTGTTCAGACAGCGAATGGACTGATTATTATATAGCATTTTTCAACTCTCCCAGATTACTCAAAGTGCTCTATACAACATGCCACATTCACCCAACCACACACTTCCTCTTAATTGAGTGCTTTCTAACTACATTCATACACATTCACACTCTTGACATGCAGACTGGAGAAGCCAGGGATCGAATTACTAACCTTCCGATCAATAGGTGACCTGCTCTACCGCCTGAGCTACAGCCACGCACTGGCAAAGATGAGTAAACTGTTACTAGGTTTTGGATAAAGTGTAAACTCACAAACCTGTCAAACCTCCATTTAAAACGTTGGCTACCATAGCAGTATAGTATTGCAACATGGAATTTGGGTCTTCTAACGAAAATAGTAAAATAGGAACATAAAGAGTGCATCATTGCCAGACCTGGCCCACATCTTGTTGACATACTCCCTGCCATAACACCTGATGCTGGATCCCGGCCAGACCTGTTTGCTATGTGGGAAGACTGCAACTTCTGGTCTCAACTCTAGATAGTGACATTTTGGGGTGTTTACCGGTAATACATTTGGCCAGATTTCTAGAAATGAGAGCTGCTCCATCTAAAGTGGGATGGATTACATCTCTCCTAACAAGACCAAAAAGTTTCCCAATTATTTGTAAAGCCCACATCGGTTTTTTGGACACCACTCAGACAGACAGCAATTTAAGGAGAATATGCGGCTAAACATGTCACTCCTGGTCTGATTGGGAGAAAACTAGAGCCCGACACTGTTTTGGCAAAATTACTCACCGATTCAATTAATTTATTTTAATGACTTCTGATTGACATAACCGGGGATCATTACTGCCAACTTGAATTAGAGGATTTCATTAAAGAAAAACATAAATATCTAGAACTTTTCAGAGTTCATAATTCTCAACAAGCTAATAAAACAATAAATAAACAAAGCTTACTTTCCAGTCAGAGAAGGGAGATTTGTCAGTTAACACAACAAGAACACATTTACTTGAATAAACTTCTATTGTAAAATTTAGATCAGCTGTATGGTCTGTTATTTAAACAATTCTTTTTCACTATTACTAAGCACACAAAGCACTTTTACACTACAAGCCAAATTAATTTGTTCAAGTACTTGAGTCTATGCACTTGAAGCACTTTTTATCGGCACATGCTCACATACACACATCTCCAACATATGGTCTGGAAGAGCTGGGGATTGAACCATCAGACTTCTGATTTAGAGATGTCCACTCCGGAGCACAGTGGGCATAAAGACATAAAGTGAAAACAAAGCAAACAAACTGAAGGCCTCCACTTACACAAACCAGGAAAAAGACAGAATAGCAGCAAGTAGTGTCTGAGAGATCATTGCATTATATAATTTTCTTTCCTTTTTTTCAGGTTGTCTGGAGGCATTTCAGGCTCAAGTCCGAAAGCTCGAGCCTTCATGTCTCTATTCCTCAACTCCGACTACACTGAGTCTTATCCACCAGGTATAGTCTCCCTCCCAGTGGGTTCACCTCTGTACGTGGGCGTCTCTGTGGAGGACACAGACCCAGTTTTGGCAGCTGTTCTGGAGGACTGCTATGCCACTCACTCACCAAACCCTGATGATCCCACACAATATCCTCTCATCCAGAACAAGTATGTGCATCTCTCCAACCTCACCAATGCTTTGTGAGATACAGTGAATTGTGTGGACCCTGCTGATCTCCTCCCTCCTGTCTCACAGGTGTCCCACTAACCGCCTAAAGGTGTCAATAGTTGAAAGCGGCTCGTCCCTCCGAGCTCGTTTCTCTGCTCTGCTCTTCCTGCTCCAGGGTCAATACAGAGACATATATCTTCACTGCAGCCTCAGCCTGTGCAAAAAGGGGACCTCCAGCTGTGTAGCAGTGAGTTCCACATTTCACTTTAGCAGTACTCCATAATCCAAAATGGTTTCTCTGGTTTTAATCCTATATCTTTATTCTCATCGCCTCTCTCCTTGTAGTCATGCACAAGTAGGACACGCCGCTCTGTTTCCAACTCAGCTTCTATGAATCCCATCACCATTGGACCGATCACTTGTGAGTATGAATACAAATTTAGATTCAATACTAATGTTTAATGATCAGTCTCAAATCAATAACCACCATTTCTTCTTTTTCTATTAGGGAATAAGTCACCTGCATGAACTCATAATATCCAAGTATATCGCAAGGACATTCTATGAGGGCATATTCATTTTTTTAAATCCTTTTTTCAAATTCATTAAATATTCATATTTAAATAATAAATATTAATGCTGTGATATTGTACAATTTAATCAATAATAAAAATCAAGATGCATGTACTTTCTTTTGTATTTGTTTTTGTTTTCTTATTTGTATAAAAAATTGTTTGAATTATTGAACTATTATTATTACTATGTTCACAACTATTTTTCTTTATTACTGGGACTAAGACCATCTGTTTCAAAAAACACTGGGCTCCTCTCTGGGTCTAATAACCAAACCAGTTATAAAGTTTCACAGCATAAAAGGTGAAAAATATGATGAAAAACAACTGCTTGATAATCTGTCATTAAATGTAGTATGTGTCTCAATGGAGGATTTGAATGACTTTGGTTAACTGATAACTTTTCCTCTGGCGTCACCATGAGGCTGTCATTTGTACTACATGATGAAATTCAGGTCCGTAAGGTTTTGGTCAACGACTGTTTCAGTGATCCTCTGTACACTACAACAGTGAATTTTCTAGATGTGAGTGAAGTGCAGATTCCAGCTTGAATTCAAGAGGTTTTTACAAAAGTACCTCATTAACATCTTGACTTAAAAACATATATACCTATGAGCAAGATAACAAAGAGTTCACGAGTAGTCAAATAAAGAAGGAGTATGATCCAGAGTATACCACATCACCAGGTAATGTCATGGCCTTAGCATGTATGGTTAAGAATAGAAACAAGTTACTAGTGTTTAGTGATGATGTGACTCCTGGTGACATGTACACCACTGTACTTTCTGCTCAGATTAAGCAAAATACTGCAAGAATTTCTCAAGGCAACGAAATAGGATATTCTTCAATAGACACGTCAGTCACTGATCTGACACCTAGTAGACCATAGTTTACAGTTACGGAAGAAAGCCTGAAGCATTTGGTGATGTCAATGGGTTCTAAACTACAGGCAGTGATTGACAGCCTGTAGGCAAGGATCCTCTTGCATAATTAAAGTTATGTTGGTTTTTCCGGTTAATTTTGAAGTCAAAGCAAATCTTAGCAAAATCCAGACAGATAAGTTATAAAAGACTCACCCACTACACCCAACACCATTTTTACACAGGGCTCTAAACATACTTTTTGTTTGGCCATTTTTACCGTGGAAGTCTGTGGGGACTGATTTGTTTTTCAAGCCATCCTGAAGTTACTCCAGGAACTACAATTTTTGGTATTTCCGTGTTGGCTCAATTTTTAGCCCTCGATTACAATGCAAAACAGTTATCAGATAATAGCTAGACCAAGTTTTCATGCAGTGACAATGTTCATGAGATATCACCTTCATACCGATACAGTACTAACACTAGAACTGTGCTTACTGTTTTAACAGTGCTGAACTAGTCTTACTAGCCAGTTTGATGTCACCCAGTTGTTAGTATGATCCTATTCTATCCTATCCTACACAACAGGACCATCCTATAGTATGGTCCTATTGCAAACACTCGAGGTGAGCATTTTTGCCACTTCCAACTTAGTGATTTGAAAGTGGATATGATGAGTGATGTGTGGGTGAGTACTGTGAAAATACACACCCAGGGAGCCGATCTTGTATAATCCTGTCAGACTTTTTGAGTGACCATCATTTGCAATTCAAACAGACTTAATTTTAAGTTCAGTATGACTGGAAAGTATCAATTAAGCTCATAAACTCATTGGGAAAGTGTTTACTGAGGTCACAGATTAAGTGAGCCCTGGACCATTTTCCCATGTTTTCTATACAAGTCTTTCTGAAACCACATGAGTCGCCACCTGGTGGTATTAAAAAGAAGGCAAAGGTTAGCACACTTTCACCTTGGCTTGGCTTTTCAGATCTGGAAGTTATGTCCGTCTTTCATGCTATTGTGTAGGCACCAAAGTAAAAATCCCTGAATTACGCCCTGCTGTTGCTACACTGGATGTCTCCAACAAAACACTAGATTTGTGTTCAGTGAGTCATTTACCCTCACTTATTTTATTTTCACGTATTTTATTGTAGATATGGCTATCACAGTGGTGGACGTTAAGTGATGTGATAAATGTTGTGGCTGAAGGTCACAGGATACCCTCGAGATCTGCTCTCTAGGAAACTAATAATAATGGTTAATGTTTTCAGGGGCGTGTCTCCGAGTTTACTTTTTGATTGACGGGTCTAGAGTCCAATCCAGTACCTCATTGGCGCAGCGGGGGCGGGGCACTGACCAGTGGACGATGTTTCCCCTCTCGGGTTTAGTTTGGAGCCGTTAGGGATAAATTGCCTCTCGCTCGGTGGTGGCAGTTTATAAGAAACAGCCTTCAACGTGTCTTTACCGACAGCCGTCGCCATGTCTAACAACAATGCCAACAACAACTTAGTTATCGCCCAGAGAGCCGTGAAGCAGCTCCGGTTCGAGGCCAGTATCCGGAGGATCAAGGTACGAACGAACCCCTGCTACACTCACACACAAACACGGAAGATTGAGCTGTTCTTGCTGCTGAATGGCGGAGACCGACCGTAGAAGTGACGCTGTGTCCGTAGATTCAACAAAGTTGTCCACACTAAGTTACACTTAAGACTCACAGATTGCTTTCTGGTAGTTTAAATCGCAGCTACAAGCGAACAAGTTTCTTCTGCTTATTAGTTTGTTTTAGAAAGTCGCTCTAAAGTGTCAGGAGAAGTGACCCGTTTATGGAATTTCTGAAAGTTAAACCTCCCTGGGTTGATTATTTTAAGGAGACTGTGAGCATAATCTGTCAGAGATACACAGCAGACACACCCGTTCGTGTATGGAACTGTTCCTTGCAAATGTTATGCAAAAAAAATGAGCCAGTTAGTCATGTAAATGAGAGAGTGGGAGGTACAAAGGGTTGTAGCAGGAATCACAAATACTCTGTTTTTGTTTTCATGATCCCCCACCCAACACACACACACACACACTCACTCGTGTGTCTGGCTCTGCAGGTGTCCCAGGCTGCCGCAGATCTGAAAAACTTCTGTATGCAAAACGCCTCCAAGGATCCTCTCCTGATGGGCGTCCCCTCCAGTGATAATCCCTTCAGACCCCCCAAGTCCTGCTCCCTGTTCTGAGGTAGGCTTGCTTGCTCCTTCATGGAGGTTTCATTTGGTGGGGGTATAAAACTGTATATTTAATTAAACTAGGGCGGAAAAAAAATGCAGGGTTTTAACTGGGTCATAATGGACATTTTTCAGAATCAGAATTTGATTCTGATTCTGAAAAATATCCATTATGACCCAGTTAAAACCCTGCATTTTGGGGGGCATTTATAATGGACATTTTTAGGGGGTTAATGCATATATGGGTCACACACAGTTGAAGTAGATGGTATCAAATAATGTAGTGTTACCTTAAAGTACATTCCTGATATTTGATTAAAAAAAATAAATAAATAAAAAATGTAAATAAAATTAGTTGTAGTTTAAAATTGTCAAGCGGTGCATCGCTCCTCTGCTCAAGGAATGCATTTTATACATGTCGAGCTATCTTGCTAACACATCTGTTTTGGAGGAAGGTTCAGAGCCTTTACAACAACATCACAAGGAAGCTGTGTGGTAAAGTCACAGCAGCGCAAATTGCATGCATTACATTGCCACCGGAATTTGCATGGATTCAGTTGGTGACTCCAAAAATGCATAAATGTGTTTCTATGTGTCGCCTTCATGCAAAGTTTGTTTTACGCTGCTTGACCTGAAGCTCACAGGCTAGAGCACCTTTCCGGTCAGTGAACTTAATTTAGCCCACAGACACTATAAAGGTAACTGGGGAAAATATAAAATCAAATCTACAATTACAGACAGTGAGTTTGGTGTCACGTGGATGGGAGCGATGTGACTCTGTCTCTTTGAATTTGGAGATTTTTGGCTGAGACTCACACAGAGTGACTTACAAGCCCAAATGTGATGAGTTGAAAGTATGGATGACTTTCAGGGTCTGCTTGGGATTAAAACAGTTTTAACTTTGGTAATATCTCTTAGTTGGAGAAGGCATGACTGTCTAAACAAAGCTCTGAGTCAAACATCACATCCAGATTGGTAGCAGAGTCCTCAATGTAGGAGAACCGGTTTCCATGATTGTTTTCCAAGCTACAGGTCAGGTTTGTGGAAATGAACAAAAGGACCTCAGATTTGGAATCACTGAACCAAAGTTTTGTGACATCAAATATCTAACGTCATAGAGACCAGTCTTAGCGGCATCCAATGTCGCAACTTTGGGCACGTGATTGAAAACCTTTTTTTTTTTTTTTTTTTTTTTTTTTCCCCCCACAGCCCTGTTTGTTCTTTTCCATGTTATCAAAAACAGCTTTAATTTTACAGTTTTAGTTTACATACACACACAAAAATATTAACTAAAGCTTAAACTAACTTAATTAAAGCTTTAATTACAAACATGAAGGACTCTAGCTTTTCATGCTAGGAGTTACTGAGGTTAGCTGCCTTCAGCCTGCAGCAAAGTTTACAAGAAATCTGATGAATTTAAAGATGCCACAGTAAACAGTGGCATCTCACTGTTTATCCTGTGCCTGTATGGGATTTCTGCAAGTAGTCAGTCATCCTGATGGTGTGCATGTATTTGGACTAGTTTTAATTTATTCTAAATAAAAGAAAGGCTGGAGATTAGGCGGGTTGATTAAGGCTGTGAGGGTTTTCATTGTAATTATGATTGTAATTACAATTGTAATTGTTTTCAGGCTTTTAGTCGAGATAAAAGAGGCTAGTTGGGCTGGTCGTATTATACGCACGTACCCCTAAATATGCTTCACAGTCCAAATTTTTCTATTGTTGGTAAAAGTGAATTGATCATGCTGTTGACTGTGAAGGTTCTCAGTCATCCAGGTCATCGTAGTCAAAGGAGCTTGCAAAGAAAAGCGTCTGGACTTCTTTAAGTTGCTTGAAGACGTTTCACCTCTCATCCGAGAAGCTTCTTCAGTTCTAAGGTCAAATGGTGGAGAGTCCCAGATATAAACCTAGTGGGAGTATCCCCCACAGAGAGGGACAAAAGGACCCCCTGATGATCCTCTAATCGCCTGAGCCAAGGTGTGAAACTGGGTGTGGGTCCCAATCAGCCAGAGTTTCGGGTGAGTTCATTGTGAAACCTGGCCCCACCTTATCATGCGAATTCCTGAGATCAGATGGCCCAGGATGTGAGTGGGCGTTAAGGCGTCTGGGAAGGGATCTCAAATCATGCTGTTGAGCACTACTACAAACACTAGGGTTGCTCCACCCAGCCTTTGGGGCAAATAGGCTAGAATATAAACAGACTATAAACAGGCCGGGGCGGCTTTTTTTTACTCGTCCTCGCCCTTCAAAAGATTTTTGTATTTGCATATAGTTGTGTGTCATCAGCATAACAGTGGAAATTAACAGTATATTTACACATTATCTGACCCTACAGAAGCAAATGGAAAGAGAATAAAAATGGGACAAAAAAACACATTAAGTTCAGTTTTATTTCTTTATCGACACGTGAGTACATCCATTTAAGTGTATACTATCCATCAGTCTTCTTAACAAATTTATTCTGTTTAGGGTCATGAGTGGGGCCTATTGTAGCTGTGGACAGGTCACCAGTTTATCACAGCACTAATGCAAAGATGTTCATGCCTGGAGCCAGCCAATGCAGGCACAGAGAGAACATGTAGACTCTATACAGGAGAGCCCCAGCAGGTCAACGGATTAAAACCCCAAATATTTTCGCTGTGAATTGATGGCGCCAGCTGCTGCACCATTGTGCTGACCCATTTATTTTTATTACAAACATCCAAAAAACATCCATAGAACCATTGTTTTACTGAAATGTTATCATTTGCCACCATATTTTCTCAAACTTATTTATGTTTTACACAAATGACAATGTCGGCATTGCTTTTCCCACAGTTTCTCCAGCACTAAGAATATAAACCCAGTACAGCTATACTGGAGTTTTCACTTGTCTGTTAAGGTTGGGTGGAGTTTTCCAGGAAATTACATCAGATTGCCAAGCTGCATGTGCTACTAAGAGCACATGAAATACTTTTACTTTTCACCACAGGAAAAGGCCAAGTGTTGATAATACTTGTAATGATGCCCCTATTTTATTTACCTGTTCCAGTAAGGCTACAGTACAAACCACCCAGAACATTACTCCCACACTCAATGCTGTTACACTGTCATTATTTTTAATTATTTTTGGTATCTACACAAAGCATGATTAAGCATTCAGTAATATTATTGCACTTCCAAGCTTCTTAAACCTAAACCTAATTCTAACTTTAAACCTAAAAACTTTAAAACATAGGTGGAGTAGTTCCCTGTTAAATATGTGAATTAATTAAGTCACTAATTTTAATATGAAATTTAAAACCAAAGTTAAGTGCTTTTCAATGGAGGCAAATGGACTATGTAGTCTTCAAAAATGTGCAGAACCAGCAGTGACAAAACTGAAAACACAAAATACAAAAAAAACAAACCCATAATCAGTGTTGGGAAGGTTACTTTTAAAATGTATTCCATTACAGAATACAGATTACATGCCCCAAAATGTATTCTGTAACGTATTCCGTTACGTTACTCAATGACAGTAACGTATTCTGAATACTTTGGATTACTTAATATATTATCATGCTTTTTACAACAACGTGAATGTACTATTGCTGTGTGATTTATTACTATTACTGAAGGTCCGCGACTCCGAACTGTAGTAAAGGGACCTCAGACTAATACGGCGGGGTCCGTGTCAGCTCGTAGCCGAAAAATAGCTTTACTTTGTTGTGTGGGTCAACTTTTCTTGCGAGACACAGAGAGAGGTGTCGAAAGGCTGCTCCAACGGAACTTATTGTTTTCGGAGGAAAACATGAACACGGTGTACAGTCGAGTCTTAATAGCTTACTTACAACTGGGCTCGTCAGGCACTCTTCTTGGCTGAAGTGGTTATTATTATATTTACATGCTTCCAGCTCCCGTTTTTCCTCGATGACAACTTGTACCTTTCCACTCCCCTTTTTCTCCCTCCTCGCGCTCACAGACACTGCCCATGATGCTACATTCTTTAGAGCTATGCTTGTAGCATTCTGCCTATTAGCTTAGCACAACAACAACAACGAAAAGGCGCTCTCTCACCCAGGAAACACACAGTCGCAGAGAGAGAGAGAGCGTCGCCCTGTAACCATGGCAACCGTAACGCTGCTGCCTGGAACAACAGCACGTAGCTGTCAAACAAAACCCAAACAGTCCTGACCCGCGACAAAATGAAACAGGAAAGTACCGCAGTGTAATCCATTTATTTCAACAAAGTAACTGTATTCTGAATACCACCTTTTTAAATGGTAACTGTAACGGAATACAGTTACTCATATTTTGTATTTTAAATACGTAACGGCGGTACATGTATTCCGTTACCCCCCAACACTGCCCATAATTACAAAATAAGAGAATCACGTAGACATAATAAAACTAATAAAAGACAAATAAAATCTGCTTTTAAAAATGTCGAAAAAAGAGAAAATAAAAGTAAAAGGTACAATAGTCAAATAATATTTTAAGTAAGAATAAGTAAATAATATTTGAATATTTTATTAAAAATAGTTAAAATTAAAAAGTAGAAAAAACAGGTAAGAGATAAACATAGCATGCAGTACTTGAAGTGTTGCTTCATTTGTTTCTTAAAGCTTGCTTTATTGTGTGTTACAACAGTGTGTGTGCTTTTGTGTTACACAAAAGGAAGCAATTGACAAAAACTTGTGTTTTTGTGTTATTTCTAACATTTTGAAAAACAAAAATGTGCTTTAAGCAAAACACTGGTAAGAACAAAATATTATATCCAAGTACTCGTGTTTTTCTTTTGGCTTGGGCTAAAACGTATTCCACTAAACAGCAAAAACCCTAATGCTGTCTGGCCTGGTCAGATATGCATGTGTTTGACAGCTGAATGTGAGTTGACTATATAAACAATTAGGAATTTTCCTGACCTTAATGTTTCCGAGAAAAACCAACAGTGGTGTTGTCATTGCTCTCCTCTGTGATCTTTCTGTTATCTGGCTTCATTTACCCTAACATCATCAGTCAGGCTGAGAGGTCACATGGAGCGTGTTGACACAAAAGATAACAAACACAAATAAGTCTGTTTAGCAGCAGAGTGGCTGATTTTGCAAGGATAAAACCGTGATATTAGAAAAATATGAAGGTTACACACATAATACAAACTGAGAGCAGCTGAGTGCGTGTCCACTTGTTTAGTAATTTGTTTAAGCACTTTTGTAAGTAAGACCAGAATAGACCTACTTTGTTAATAAAGATTGGCCTATTTGAAGTCAAAAAGGAAAGTTGGCAATAAAACAAAAGATGACTGTGTAAATAAAGCAACAATATAACATTACACATAATGTGGTATTAAGACTTGGTAAGAGAATCTTACAGATTATAATAGTTGTTGTTTTAGTTCATCCTTTCAGCTGCAGCCAGAGTAAAGAATAAAACATACAAACCAGTGCTCTGGTTTAGGAGCGAGCATTAAGGCTTTTAGAACAATGAAAAGTTTTTCAAATTGTTTGCAGCCAACAAGTGGGGGGGGGAGAAATAAAGATGGTTCTAAGAATATTTATTGTATGTATGGATTTATTATTGATGTTCATTAGAGAAAGACAAAAGACTTTAGATGATGATTTAAAAAAAAAACAACTTTTGGTCCTCCTACTGTCTACACACGGAGGTCTGAGTGATATTCTAGGAATGCTGAAGCTGTTCTCTGTAGAACTGGTTGGTCCGTAGGCAGTGATTTCATACCTTTTTTATCTCAAATTTCAAACATGCACTCATCTGGAGCAGGTTTATTCTGCAGCATAAGTTACCATGGTGATGTACCTTGGTACCGAGTGAACCACCTTCATAACACAAACTCAGAGTTTTAGCATGCATGTAAATCATTAGATGTCATCAGATGTGTTTTATTGATTTACTGATTTTTGTCATTTTGGCCTGCAGCTTAACTCTTTTTTTCCATGTTTCTGTTTTTTTTTTGTGTGTAGCGGAAGGAGACGCGGAGGATTTCTGGATCTGTTCTTTGAAGGCTTTCTTCACTTCTAGTTGTTGCCGCTGTAGATCTACCTGCAACACCTCTTGGGATGATGCACACAGGGGTCGGGGTTTTGGGAGAGGGGAGGAGGGATTATGGGGGGCAGTTATTCCACTTGTTTGCCAAACTAATGGCTTCATAACTCCAATCTGTTACATAAAAGCAGGTCTAAACTCTACATGTTTAAAAAAAAAAAAAGTTGTTCCTGACACTAACTTGACTAATGATTAAGCCGCTCTGGGTTTACCTAGTACTTAACATGTCCACTCTCCATTTACTGACTGAACAGTGTCTCTTTCCAGTCAGTGAAATTCAGCCCATGTTTAACGGCCAGTGCAAGTGTAACTTCCTCTTGTATTCTGCGTAACACGTGGAAGTACAATCAATCATTAATTTAAAGCAGGTGCTGCTCAGCAATAGGAACATGTTGTTATCCATGCCAAGTGTGTCATTACAAAGCACAGACATTAACACTACAGACACAGGACTAACTCTATATGTGGCCAAAAGAAACTGCTCATGTATTTGTGATTATGTAAAAGGTGTTTCTAATAATCTGATTTACGACACTTAACCTCTCGCTTTAGGGCATGTGATTGTTCATTAACATTTTGTCCCGCTGTTTTCTGTATGTATGTAAGAGCCCATTAGACGTGCTTTTACCTGCCTGTATCTGTACCTGTCTTTAATTTAAAAACACATTATGGCCTTACACAATTTGGATAGTGGCAGAAATTGAATGTATATCACATTAGAAACATATTTCTGATAATGTTTGTATTTAATGAATCTACTGCAATGACTTGTTGCAATAGTTGTTTTCCACACTGGAATCATTTTACTATCAACCAAAACCTTCACTGCTGTTAGTCTGTATCTTTATAAACGTTGCTTTTGTGGGAAGCCTTCAAAAGAAACTAAATTAAAATTTTTTTTTTTTTTTTGAACACTGAAAATCTGTATGCTATGCTTTTTTGTTTTTTTTTAAGGAAATGTTAATCCTTTGCACAGATAGCATAAGAAAATGATTATTATGAAGTGTCACTTTTTTGACTTATTTTACGACTCGCACATTAGCAGGTCAGAAGGTTCAGTCTCAGGTGTTTTATAGTCAAAGTGAAAAGACTGAAGGATATGCAAACATCAACATTTTCCAGATCATATATTGTGTAAAGTGCATCTGAGGAACAGAGAACTGCATCAAGTGTGATGCTCAAAAGTTTGATGTCATTTTGAAACGTGGTTTCACTTTTTTAATCTGATATTAAAGCCATCTGAACAGCTGAATATGAAATCATTTATGATTTTTAAATGAATATTTAGGGTAGGCATGCACTGACTCAGTTCCAGTGACCATCTGTCTTGTATGCAAGTGGCATGTTTCTACATTAACACAAACTTTTGTGCACTAGTAAGTGTCTGCCCACATGTCATAAATCTCCAGGATCTCACCAGCATCAGTATGTCATGTGTCACCTCTATAAATCAAGAAAAATATACTGATAACGGCAGTGTCTTCATAAAAAAACAAAACAAAAAAAAACAATAAAATAAATGTTGATAATGTGCTGCATTTGTTCTATTCATGCATTTGAAAACAAAATACAGCACCAAGCTCAAAGTCACGGGACAGATGACGAACACTGTGACTTACAGCAGTGTGACACTGCAAAGACGTCTCAAATTATCGCTGCTGCTCTTGTTCGAGGTACTGCTTTTAATTTGACATTAAACGGGAAAAAAACCCATCTGGATTTCTTTATTGGCATTCAGTCGATACGTTACAGATGCATTGCTGAACGAAATTATGAACACAGAAAAACAAAAAGGGGACCATGTAAAAATGCTCTAGTGCAGCTGTCAAAAAACATTACATTTATATAAGAAACCTGAAAAAGCTAAGTCGTGCTTAGGTTATTGTACTACATCCATTTATGATGTACATTATGAATTTACCAGTCTGATGGCAGTTGGGTAAATTCACATTATACTGCAATACCTTTTGCCTGAAGGCAGGAGGGAAAACGGCCAGTGACCGGGTGAGTGATGACCGTCACGATCCTTTTTGCCCATGAAGGCCAGCGTTCCTTTGCCAGATCCCCAGATGGTGGCAGTGAGACCCCGATAATCTTGTCAGTGCCGTTCTTTCTGAGACACTGCTACTCTCATGTTGCAGACGAATGCAACACTCTCTGCGGTGACTCTGTAGAAAGTGGTGAAGCCCGATGGGTTGGGATGAGTCTTTTTTAGCCTCTGTAGGAAGTGCAGGTGCTGGTGAGCTTTGACACTGGAGGAGGTTGTCGGTCACATGCACCCCCAGGAATCTTGTGCTGTTCAATCTCCACAGCAACAATTTGAGAAGTAGTAGTGGAATTTCTTTTATAATAAGTAGTTTGATTGAATAATGGTCTAAAGCTGCAGTCTCCTCATTCATCATTGTCAGTGATAATTAACAAAAGTGCCATCACCTGTGAACACAGGCTGGACTCACCTGAGGAGGTTTTGCTGCTCAGGTGAGAGCCTTTGTAAAGTTATATATAGCCGCGTTTCCTAGATGTTGTGCACATCAATTAGAATTGTAAAAACATCTACCTTTTGCTATTATACGTATACTGCAGCCAGATGGCTTCCAGGTTTGTGCAAAGAAAAGACGACAGACAGGAGTACTCAGGTAATGACATCCTTTCACTTGAAAGAACATTATCTAAGCTACCAGACCACAGATTTTTTTTAAAAAAAGAAGACATATTTGTATTCATATTTCACCTTATCTCCACCTACTTGCTTTTTTGTGTTTCTCCTGCAGACTCTCATCTGTTTAGGGATCCCAGTCTCAACCCTCTAAATGCGCACCCCCAAAGCGCCTCCTGGTGGGCTGATAGGGAGGAACAAGGAGACTCACTGAGGGTGTGTTACAATAAATTTAAGAGCACAGATTTGTGTTTCAGATTAAGGAGACAAGGTGAACTCTTTCCTTCTAGGAGCAGCTAAAAGAGATGGATGAGCATGTGGCCAGGCTTCAGGACATGCTGAGATGTGAGCGGGTCAAAGTAAGATGAAAGCATGTGTGAGGGTTTTCTAAATGAATGCCTTCATATTCATTTCCAATTCCTAAACTATATCTTTCCACTTGTCAGTGCGGCCATCTGCAGCTCCAATGTAACCAGCAGGAAGCGGAGCTGCGACGGCGAGAACTGCAGACCAACAGACTGAAGGAGCGACTGTCACAGATGACTGACAGACATGGAGAGAAAGGACCAGGTGAGATTAACCCCAGCAGTTTGCTTACCTCTTAAATATTTCTCACATCCTGTAGCTTTCAACCCGTTATATTTTTCTATCCAGCCATAGAGGTGCTAAACTTTCCACCTGGAAGCCGGGGCAAAAAAGAACAGCCAATTAAATCATTCAGATCTACTGCGAAGTACGTTAGCTGGTTATTTTCATGCATTTTCTGATCTTGGACTCTCATCAAATTGCTCTTCCTAATCTTGACTTGCTCTCTCCAACTTGTAGACGAGAAGAGGCAGCACTGCGTCTGATGCTGGAGCGAAGAGAAGCAGAGCTCAGGGAGGCGATGAAGCTGCGTCACAGCCTCACCACTTTACTTCATGCACTCAGAGTCGACATGGAGCAGGTGGGCAAAGGCTTAACTAACACCAGAGATGCTGAATAAGTTATGTTGAATGAACTGATCCAAAAACAGTCAAATGAAAACTCAATCCCACCACAAGATCCTTTTAGAGTTTCAATCCCTGCTGCTGCAAACATTTGGAATGATACACTAATGAACCTTATAGTGACTGATCATATATTCATAAATCTGCTGCCTTAAACCACAAATTACATTTGCTGATGAAGACCATGTAAAGTTTAAAGTTCTGGAATAGCTACTAAAATAATGTCAAGATAATAAATACACTTTCAAAGCTTTTGAATATTTTTAACATTAGAGTCTTCTTCCCAATCCCAATAAATCGATCTAAACTTTGATGTAAGACCCTGTCAGAGTCGATGGATATGGCCCAGGATGGAGATTAAAGGTTGGATCAAGCTGAGGAAGCACTTGGAGAACATGTGACAGGCGGGGTTGTTCAGAGTTGGAGGAAAGTGCAGAGGCTACTACCGGGCATCATGTTTGAAGGTAAACCTCTTTCAAACACACTTTAAAACAATCTGTGAAATATTGTTGGGTCAAAGAAGACTGTATCGAGTGTTGACTGGAAAACTTTTAAGAATTACAGTGTTCATGCAGGTCAGACTACTGCTGGTACCGACCAAGAAAAGCTTCTGGCTCAGCTGGAAGCTGAACTGAAAGAGAGTCAACATCTTGTCAGATTGCAGCAGCAAATGCTGCAGGTATTGCCCTCTAATATGAGTTAACATTCTTTGTCTTGTAAACTTTTGCTAGTCTCAGACTTTTTTCCCCTCATTTCTTTGTGAAGGATACCCTTGCTTCACCCATCCCCGCCGAACTTACTGATAGCTACTTTTTGGAAGAGTGGGAACGTCTTCAGGTGCGCTGGGCAGAGTTCCATCATATGAGGAGGACTTTTGAAAGGGAACGTCAGTCGTTCACTGATGCCGCCATTCGACTGAGCCGTGAGGTTTGAAGAAAATAAGGCAGACTCATTTATAAAGGGTTATATAAATGTCATTTGCTGTCAGTTCTGATAGTTCCCTAATAAGGTTTGTCAAAAAAAATAAAAAAAATAGTTTATCAGGACACCATCACACTGGAGGATTGTACATTTTCGAGTGGTTCTCTTATGCAACTTGTTTTTCTGCTTTGTTTTAATGTCTTGTCTGCAGCGCTGTGATTTTGAGCAACAGAGAGCCTCTCTTCTCAAGCAGCAATATCTGTGTGACTCACCTCTGTTTAACAAAGGAGCGCCAAACAACAACAGAAGAGAGAGCACTGCTCTCAGTGAGTGAAGTCGTTTTAATAGGTTTAAATAATTTACGTCAAATGCTTTGAAGTCACACACATGTTTGACTCCAGGTCTGTCAGGTTTGGGACCCACAAACATATCTGGCTGTCTTCCCCTTACTCCATCAACCTCTGAGTCAGGGACCGCTGCCGTTGCTGGATTACATCAGGGAAGAGGCAGAGTCCAAACTCCCAGCACTCCTGAGCTCTACTCTTCCCTCAATCTACCATACAACTGCAGGTGGATTGATATGACTCTTCAGTTCTCTCCTGCACTCCTTTCATGCAATAATTATTTAACAAAGTATTTTTTGGGTGGTGGGGGGTTGTGACATGAAAACAGATACAACTTCTGTATTTACTGCAAACTCTTTTCCTCCTGACTTTATGAAAGTGCTGCTTATTTTAAATTTTGTTTCTGTATTGTGTAGATCCAGAGATGTTGATCAGCACTTGGAAACATGGGACGCTGGAGCAGACAGGATTGGGCACACGCCCCATGCTCCACATTTAGATTGGTCATTTTAATGCAATTTTATTCAACAGAAACTAAATTTCCCCTTTTTAGAATTGACAATAAATATTGAATTTTATTTATCTCCACTGTTTTTTGTTTCTTTTCTTTTCTTTTTTTTCATGTGGATGCAGTGCTGTTTGCTGTGATCTAAAGTTGTCAGTAGACTTGCACTATATTTTAGAGAGAACCTCAAGAATTTAGTGAACTGTAATTCCCTGCTGTGAACAACACTTTGCAACAGCAGAGTGGAAGATCTCCCTTTTAACAGGATGACGACCCAGGATCTGGACCAGGTCAGGCAGCCATCTGCTATGACTTGTTAAACCCTTGTGTTGTCCTCAGGTCAAAAACGACCCGTAGGTGAATGGCAAACAAGTATATGGGAATCCCGAGGACAACACAAGGGTAAAAGGAGCATAGAGACTTTGCACGACAAAAGGGGACCAAATTCAAACGGGAGAGAGTACATAAGTTAGCATGCAATAGTGGCATATTAACAATGGGAGTGAAAAGGAGTGGTGGAAAGTTCATCATGGGAGGTCTCACAGCAGTCTGAGACTATAGCTGCATAACTAAAGGGTGATACCATGAGGTTCTTTAAGATGCCATTGGCCTTTATCACTGGTTTAACTTATTTGAATCAAGTGAAGCTCAGCAAATTCATAACTTTTTTTGGGGGGGGGGGGGGGGGTATAATCCAAAATTTCTGAATAGTAGTTCAACTGGACTAAGATGGGCACGAAGGTGTCTACATATATAGAATGATTTATGTATTTCTGGCGCTTCGACTTTTCAGTCATTATCGAAATAAAATAGAATTTATTTATTTTAATGTTTATTCCAATAATGAAAAAGTTTGTATACTGACATATATAATTTGACATTGAAGCATGTTGAATATGTTTACGTACAGAAAATGAAATCTATGTACCCATTAACCCTCGACAAGGGCTGCGCAAACATTTGGAGGAAATTCATTTTAATTGGCCGCACGCGTTGGGCACGTGCTCACGTGACTGGCTGCTGCGCTGTTGGTGAGGTCACACCTTGTGCTCAATTACTACTCGTAAATTCTGTGCGCAACGCGAGCTGTTTTGTCTGCTGGTGTTTGTTTCAAGTAAAAAAACTGGGTCATCTTCCCGAAGGGGCCGAAAACATCGCCGGACTGGAGCTAGAATGAACGGAATGGTTTGGGGATTCCTTCATCACCTGCCACGCGTCATGGAGTCCGACAGCAAAAGTTTCCAGCCCTGGCGAGACTACATGGGACTGTGTGATACAATTCGAGATATCCTGGGTCGCAGCACCGTCTCCGAGTCCTCCCAGCCTGTGTCCAAAGCTCATCACACGGAGTGTGACGACATGAGTCAAGCTATGGTATCTGTGCGCAATAACGCAGCTCGCCAAGGTGGCCTCGGAGCAGAGAGCGCGCCGGATCCCTGCTCCCGCGAATGTGCACTAATGCGTTCCCCTGCTCGCACGGATCCAGTGGATGGTGTGGCGTATGCACCAAACGCAATTGATGTGAAAGTGATGCAAAACCCGCCGGGCTCCCGGGGGCCAAAAAATCGAAAGAAGACGAGTCGTTTCAAAACACCTGAGGCAGTCTTACCCACTCCTGAGCGCATGTTCTGCAGCTTTTGTAAACACAACGGAGAGTCTGAGCTGGTCTACGGATCCCATTGGCTGAAGAACCAAGAAGGAGATGTTTTGTGTCCCTATCTGCGCCAGTACGTGTGTCCTCTGTGTGGAGCCACGGGGGCCAAGGCTCACACCAAGCGCTTCTGCCCCAAAGTGGACAGCGCATACAGCTCCGTGTACGCCAAGTCCAGACGCTGAACCAGCAGGTGGCAAGGGACAATAAGACACTACACAGAAGGCAGGACCCTCGTTTCGTTTAGTGTGACTTTATTTTTTCTATTTGTGTATTTATTTTAGCTCTAGTGTGGTTTTGCTTTTGTGTGCTTTTCATTTGCATGCTTTGGTTCGTTTGCTGTGTAGCTGATTAGAGTTTCTTTGCAGCTGGTCCTGCCAGCCTAAAATACCTCAGCTGTTTGGTGTTTGGATTTGAGAGGCACTTTCAAGAACGACTGCCAGATTTTATGTTTGGGAGGAGACATGTTTCAAAAAATTACTGTATGTTTCTTTTACATACTTTTAAAACGTGGCCAGCTGATATCGTTTCATATTTCCTGTCCATGCATTGAAGGATTATAACACTGTCAAACATTATAAGAGATGCAGTCATCATTAATAACTCTACTAAAACAGGTAAAGCATTATGTGACCATGTCAGCATTTTAAATTTTTTAAAAATGAGTGACTTGTTCTTGTTTCTGTGTGCAAGTAGGCCTCTGTTCTTGAGGATAGATTATTTTATTTTGAAAACTGTAATTGTGGCTTTTCTAAAAATGTTAACGCCGTTGTAACTCTTCTGCCTTTGTGGAAAAAGTCTGAAAATTTCTCTGTGGATATTCTTGTGTGCTAAAAAGTTATAAATAACTAAATTGGTTAAGTTTATTTGCATTCTATGTTGTCATTTTTCAATTTTGAATTTTTTTTTTTTTTTTTTGACATTTTAAATGAGTCATGTTCAAATTAATGTGACTAAATCACCAATGACAAGACGCATGTAATAAACATCCATCTTTATTTGGGAAGAAGTGGAATGAGTCATTAAACTAAAAAAGCAAAACAAAACTGAGCTGCAGTTAACTCCAGAACAGTAAACACTTTAAAACATGTTCTTTACCAGTGAACCACTGGGGCAGCAGTAAAATAAGGACTGAAGAAACCTGAAACAACTCTCTTAACGAGTTGAGCTCCTTGAACTTTTACTGCTACGGCGCAGACTCTCCAGCTCTCGATGAGCAGCCATGACTCTCCGACTAGAAGAAAGATGGAGGACATTATTTTTCATTCATGACAATTTAACTCTGTATCCGTCAACCTGCCGGGTGGGCTACAAGCGTCATGGACACCTAAGCTTGTGAACTCAAGAATGAGGCGATGTAGAACTTTAAGATAAATCCCAGAGAAGCATCTAGTAAAAATCTCAGACAAGTTCAAATCCAAATGACTTTGACCTTAAGGTCAGAGGTCAACTTCTCTGCAAATCACCAACGATCTTCAAATTTGTACCATAGGTGCATCTACTGGGAAGCTGAGAGAAGCCACTATTATATTTAATTTTGTCAGCGATTCTGTTTTACCATCCTCAACCCGCTGTGCATGTCGACGATGCACAACAGGGTTTACTGTTTTTCTGATCTTGGCTCTGTGTAATGTCAGTGAGAGTAGATGGCCCTACTTTGGTCATCTCAGGCACACAACTGTGGCTTTTTTTTTGTGTGGGGCACCCAATCAGAAGAAAACTGCCTTGCTTGGAAGAGAAAGGGAGATAAAACATTCATTTTTTTTTGGACATGTGCAACCTACAAAGTTGCTCTAGTGAAATTTTGGAGTTAGAAATTAGAGCAAGAACTGCCTTTTAAGTGACTGGTTTAAAGAATGGGAGAGGTGTGTAATAACAGATAAATGTCATGGACTTTAAAGGTGCTGCAGGATTATTCAAGCAAATTTGCCACTTAAATGTCGGTCTCTCTCACATCTACATACTTTCGCTTGCTCATCTTTGACCAGACGAGATCTACAGCTGGCAGAGTTGACCACACATGCTTTACCCCCAACCAATCACAGCAGGGAGGCGAGTATAAAAACAATTAAACTGACTAATGGTAGTGAAAGTCAAAAGGTTACCTATAGGAAGAGACGCTAAGACGCTGGTAGCTGAAAGAAGAATGGCATGTACTAACTTTAGAGAGGAGAGTTCTCTGATAAGTCCGCAGATTAGGTCTGTACCATCTTCATCACAGTCTGAGGAATCAGGGTCTTCCTCTTTCTGCATCGCCTCATCCTCACTACAGAAACACAAACATCGGAATAATTTAAAAATAGAGGTGTTAAAGCTTGTCTGTTAATTTCATAAGATGACCAAAGTACATTTTTAACTTTAAGACAGCATTGTCTCTTAAAAATGTCTTTTTTTTATATTTGAGACTATTTTTATAAAACAGTTTCTTGAATATTGAGTAAAATTAGCACAGTAGAGTTGAAAGATACACATACAGAGACTTGTACATCTGAAGCATCCGACTGCTCGTGTGTGCAGTCTTTTGTGTATCAGCGGATATACTGGTATTTCCTCGCTTATTTCTTACATCAGAACGATGGTGTTCAGCTGGGAGTCCGACACATAATCTAAGCACCCAGATCCAAACGAGTCAGCAGTGAGTGAGAGTGTCTGCGAGCGATCAGCGTGAACAGCTGACGGACCAGCAGCAGGTTCATCAGGATCACACTGTATTTATAAACACAAAGAAACAAAAACAATAAATGCTCTTTCCACATGATATTAATTAAGTAGCTATTTTATGTTGGGCTTATTTTCAGTTAATTAATTTCATAGTTTAGTTTTTTAAATATTAAAATAATTAATTTGTCAAATTAACATCACAAGTAAAGAGAACATAAGGAAAACTGACTGTAAATCAACACAGATAAATATACTAGAAACACACAAGATTGAAACATTTGTTCTTGATATTTTTAACATAAATGACTTATAATTTTACAGACAGTTTAATCAATAACTGATTAAGAGTTTCAGCACTAATGTCCAGTGCGTTTACTGGTGGTGCATAAGTGTGAAAGACTGTGATGACATTATAAACTACATTAATGAATCATTAAGGGGAACAAAAGGGCAAAATAAGAAGAAAGATTTAGTCCTTTAGTCCTTAAAATAGAAGAAGAATAAAGTTGAAATGTGGAGATTAAAATTGTTGTTTCAGGTCATAGACGTGCCACGGCTGCTACAACCTCTAAAAAATGGTTTGTGCTGATGAGTTAGTGAAATCATACTTGCAAAATTAAATAGCTGGCAATGGACAGTATATCGATATGGATGGCTACGCCCTCATGCAGTACAGAGGGGAAACAATGGCAGCTGATCAAGCTGTTTCCCTAGCTCATCTACACAGGGCATTTTGTAGAGCTTATACGAGCTGTGGAAGTTGTTTGACTTGAAACAACAACTGTAATCGCCACATTTTGACATTATTCTCAAAATAATACTCTGTTGCATAACAGTCTGTTCCTTCCCTCCGTTTTAGGTTTTAGCGCCACTACTTACACTGTCTTTCCTCTCTGAGACACTGGGTGTAGCTGCGCTCTCACAGATTTCCACAGAGCCACAGTTTAATCCTCCCATTTGGGTGTGTGAACAGGAGACATTTTTATCAGCTCCATCACCACTGAACACATTCCCGCTGATCTCTTCCTCCTTCTCATCTCTTGTTCCAGTAACACTGTCCACCTGCAGAAGGAGAGCCTGCAGGTGGACAGTCTTCTCATCTTGACTTGTGCAGAAAGACATGGCAGAGCTGCAGTTTGCTTCTGCTAAGCCAGCTTCCTCTTGATTTTTAGGTACTTCAGCCATAATTTCATTGGTACAAACTTTGAGTTCTTGGAGTTTTTGGCTGCCCAAATCCTCCCCTGCTTCTTTTTCTGCAATGTGATCTAAGTCACCGGCTTGCTCTGAATCAGTAACTATGCCATCTTCACGCTCACTACCTTTTCCCTCTGAGCAGCCGGAATCGAAACCAGCGGTGAAGCCATCTGAAGGACTGACAGCAGCACAGGCTTCACTTTCTGCTCTGTGTGTTCTCAAAGACAGAAATGACAAATTAGTATCTCTTGTATTTTACATATACAAGTCAGTTTTAAAAAGTCATTTGAATTTTTATAAACCTCTTCTGAAACGGTTATTTAACATCTTGACTCGCAATGAAAACAGCACTTTGCAATCTTAATTTTTCTCTTTGTCCTGTGATTTTCAATTCTGGAAAATAAAACTGTCTAAACTGAACTCCATTTTGATAATTAAGGTATTTAAAACTAATCATTAACTGAAGTTCATGGTGTTTAAATTTTAAATGAGCAAAACTGTTACGTGAAACCTCTTTTAGGTAAAATATAACTAATGTAACAGTAGTTGTGTTAATGTTCCTTTCCAACACTGCTGGTTGCTAAAACAGTGTAAAACTCTGAAAAATGTAATAAATGTAATAAATGTAATATTACACTTGCCTTTCATCTCCTTTACAGTGACTAGGCTGAAGCTTTATCTCTTCCTCTCTCGGCTCCCCGTTCTGCCCGTCTGCTGGGATGGATGGAGGTGAGGATGGTAACGGGAGTGAAGATGTGTTTTCTTCCACAGTCACAGGTTCAGCTGTGTTCTCGCAAATAGGTTTCTCCACTTTACCCTCTCTGTTTTGCCCGTTTTCACGCTTTTGTGTCATTAAAAAATGACTCCGCTCCTTCTCTGTCAGGCCACACATGCCCATCCTTCGCTTTTTCTTGGCTGGCAATCCTGCTACCGACCCCTTTGTGACATCACCCAAGCACACGTTGGTAGGTTCTTCTGGGCCAGTGTGTTGATTGCTCTCCACATCAGAGTTCTCCTTTCCATTCAAAGCAACCGGGCAGGACTGGACATGTTCTTTGGTGATAGGCAAGAAGACCTTGAGCTGATCTGTGCGTGTGTCATACAATGATCTGTTACATTCATCTAAATCCATTTCCTCCTCATTTGTTCCACTCTTGTTGGTGAAATTTTCAGAAAGTACTTGAAGGTCTTCCAGCTGAGAATCATTTTTGGGATTGTTAGCATCTTGCTCTTGAAGTTCCACATTTGTAAAGCAGCCTGCATCTTCTTCCTGTTTTGTGGCACAGGCTTGATCTGCTTCCTGCTGATTTGTAGTCTTAGCACATTCCTGAGCAAGAGACTGAGGACACTGTGGTGGTGTGGAAACTACTGCTGAGTTATACTCTTCAGCATCCTGAAGTTAAAGAAAAGACAAAGAGAATCAAGCAGCTTGTCTTAATGATATGTGAATGTAGGTTCTGTTTCAATCACCTAAAGTACCTGTTGATGTGGAGCCTGAACATCATCGGTTAGAGAAATGTCATCACTTGGACATTCCCTCTTTCTAGACCTGAGTGACCGAGCCTGGGGTGGAGCTAAGTCTTCTTAAAACAAAGCAATCCGTTCAATTAATCAAATACTGTGGAGAAGAATCACTACATATACTCACCATTAACATTTAGTTGGTGCTATGTCAAAGAGGAGAGTCAAACCCTTTTTAGTTCTTAAGTCACGTACAGCAAGTTTAATCTCAAGTAGGCCAGACAAGTAAAATTACTATATAATACCTTATATATATTTATGTATTATTAGTAGGATTATTCCAAAATGTTTTTCCTTTATTACTATTTATCTTGTGTTAGCCTTCTGTAACAGGAGTTACAAAATAGTTATCCAAAGAAATGGCTTGTTGTTTTGTGACTCTGCATTATTGTACCTAATCAGTAATAATCGATCCAGTCCTTTTACTCCACATAAAATATCATTATAGATGATGTTATATTTCCTGCTTCCCTCTTAGCCAGAATCTCTTGAAAAAAAAATTAATGTCAATGAGAGTTTTGTCTATAAATAATAATAAATAAAGTATATATATAAAATATAAATATAAAAGTCACTTTGCCAAAAACTGATTGCTACTTTGTGGCAGAAATGTTCTTTCTGGACAAAAATGACTTTTTTTTATCATTCATCAGAGATATGTTGAGATATGTTTGGTAGATTATAGGCCAACAAGTCATTTACAACAGTTTAAATACTGGTAATCACTCTCTGGCACAAGACAGGAGTCACAGGACACAGCACAACACAACACACTCCTTTAAATGGACTGAAATCAAATTTGTAACTTTTTTCAAAATCAACTTATTTTAAACCATAATTAATCTTATAATTATTTATATTCGGCGGCTAAATTAGCAAATATCTGTGTCAGTAGCATCTCCTGTTACCACTGCTCTTGATCTTCGTTTTGCCTTTCGCCATCTCCTCCTACGAGAAAGATAAAGACGTGAAAATATCAAAGATATATCAGCTGATAAGCCAGCTAACTTAAGGTTATGCAAAAGAGTCAGCTAACTGTTAAAGACATTTTTCTCGAAACAAATGTATTAGCTAGCTAACAAACGTAAACTTTGCTTACTCAATGAGAAAACGTACAGATAATCGGAGCACCGATTAAATGTGTCTGCTTACATTAAGTAATAAAGATATGGGGATTAAATAACTCCTGTGACAAAGTGACGACTTTTTTCAGCTGACTTTTTCTTCCCACGGGGACATACATCCACCCACCAGATGCACGGACCGTGTGCTTACGTTTTACGTCAGTGATGGACGTGTTTCGTCAACACTTGAAGCTGATTTCAAAAGCAACTCAGTTCTCAAAGACACGCAGATGTTTCCAGCCTGGTACAAAAACGTTTCGTGGCACTTTCCCCATTTCACAAAAGTTGCATTGAAGTATTTTTTTAATATAACTTATCCATCTGGATTCAAATAAGGCCTGAAGTAAAGGGCTTTTGTTAGCAGTGGTGTTCCCAGAATCTTAAAACACTGGACTTTCAATCTAACAGATAACAGCACAATAATAGCACCTTTTAAAATTTAATTTATACATTTTATAGTAAACTGAATACTGAATGTCAAACACTTTCTTCCTAAAGCTTAAAGTCTCACAATTATTTTTTTAAGCAACAGAAGTAAAACCTTAAGAAAAAAAGTAAAAATGTTTAGTTCAGTTTTTAAAGTCAGTTTAAAGTAGAAGCTCTGAGACAAAGACCAGTACTGGCCTTCTACTTCCATTGTGCCATAATGGTCCCTTTTACTGTTTTTTAACTCTCACGTCTGTCTTGTATTTTGGAAGCTCACCTCTTCTTCACCTTTCCTGCTCTTTTGCTTATCAATCTGCTGCACTCTTAATATCCTCTTTCTTCCCGTGAGGAGTTTGAATATTCTCTCTATGTTCTTTTGGATTTTTCTCCGGGTATTCCAAATTTTTTCCAATATCCAAAAATATGCACCTGACTGAAAATTCTAAATCACCCACCTGATTTGGCTACTAATTTCAAAATAAATCTGATCATCTGAACATTAAACCAATGCTTATATGTGATTTTCTCTAAAATATGAATTGGTTTGCAGGAAATCTAATTGACCAATAGATGGTGGCAAAAACATAGATGAACAAAACAGTTACTAGTTTGTGCTTGAAGATAACATTTAATAATATATACTACTAAGAACTACTCAGTAGATTTGACATAAAAGTTTAATATCTCTAGATGAAGGAGCAAAAAACTCTTTTGATGTTGGGCTCACAGGTGATGAAACTGTACAAGTAAAGTAGGGAGTAAACTTTTTTTCCCTTTTTTTTGGAAGTACTGCTTAATTTAATATTCATTTAATATTACTATATTGTCAGTGATGTACTTATGAGAGTAAAATAAGAGTAAAATAAGATCAGAACCTGCTTATCCTCCCGTAGTTTCTGCCCACAGCTCCACTGATGTGACCATACCATTTTGTGAGGGGCATGCCTCACCCCTGCTCTCACTCCTCAGCACCAAAAACTCAAAGATAGTAAAAATCTATCCAGGTGGCATCCCAGCATCCCACAGAGTAGTAGTTATTTTTCTTTTTTAAATCCATAACTCCACCTGAGTTTAATGCTATCATTAGAAAAAGTGAATCAGAACTACTGAGCATTCTTACAAAGTGCTTTTTATTGCTTCATAGACTTCATATATGCTTCTGAAATTTTCAGATTGTGGTCCTTGTGGAAATGCTGATGTAGCTTCGGGGACAACGTTGATAGGAATTCTTATTATGTCATAAATTTAATGGGTCACTGAAAGCCTCCCACACTGACAGATGCATGGTTTCTCTCTTGTGTGGGTATGCCGTGTCTTCAGATTTGTTGACTGGGTAAAACTCTTTTCACACTCATCACAAGAGTCGTGTTTTTCTTCACTCAGGCTATACAGATGAATATTAAAATTGCATAAATGACTGAAGCTTCCAACGCTGGTCACAGACGTGTGGTTTATCTTCAGCTGAGCTGAGCTGATCCAGCTGTCCTTGAGTAAAATCCACCCCACTCTCATCAGGATGTTTGTCGGGGATGTTGCATGTCTGGTTCTATTGAGCAAAAAGAGATGGACAGAGTAACAACAATCTGAGAACATATTTGATTTGAAATATTTCCTATTTTTTTTCAGTTGTAACATTTCATTAACTTTAATAATACTTTCTAATTAAAAATAACAAGATGTCCTGATGCAAATAATAATTTGAAATATCATTTACGGCTTCATTTACGGTTTTAGCCAGAGCATCAACGTGGTTAACATCTAGCTCCTCCCACAAAGTGTTGAGCAAACATCATGCTAATTCCCCTCATGGATGCAAGAGAAACAATATTGAGTACATGTATACCAACACGCAGCTCAAACTGTCCGAAAGCTCTTCTCTGATTGGCTCATATGCTTCCCATTTTGGCTGTTGATAGGCACTTTGAGGTTAGAGGACCATTACAATAATATCAGTGGTTCTTTGATGCTATGTTTTCTCCCTATCTAATTTCTCAGGTTAAAGTGACTCATCTCTATCTGTGGTAGACAGTTTGCTGCTGGTGTTACTCTGCTCTTGTTCCACAAAACTCCTCCATCAGTGAATCAGCTCTGACGTACATAAAGATAACAAGTTAGATAAAGCTATCCAAATATAGCCATAAAAACTACAATGATAAGAATTAAGAGTTATTACCAAAATACATACATAAATAATCACATATTCACTTTTAAACATTAGCTTGAAAAAAGAAATACTTGTAAGCAGCAATAAGAAAGATAGTAGGATGCCACTGGGATGACTGTAGATGTAATTTATAATCTGATCTCTGAGTGAGCAGCACAAGGATGTATACAGGGATACATGATACACAGTAACTTGTTTTAATGTAACCTTCCCAGTATTGATGTTCTAATTTAGTAGCAGATTGTTTTTACATACACAACAGAAAGGTTTCTGCCTATGTCATGCAAAAGAACAAATAGCAGTATATTATTATTATTATTATCAAGTGTGCTATGTATTTACAAAGAAAGCAGACTAACGCTCATGCTAGTGCAGTGAATTGTTATAATGTCATCCTTCATAACCTTTTCTTAAATAACATAAATTTATGATAAATTCTGAAAGGACAATGAAGAAAACGTGGCAGGTAGGAAATAATTAACTTTTAAATATTTATTTTGTTCCATCAACATATAGTAATATATTTGGTTTAGACTCTTTCTGATTAGCATGCTGTTAAACAACACATGAACAACAATTCAACAGTTTTAAAATATGTTGAGTAAGCAAATAAGGCTTCCAGTTCAAATGAATCCTAGAATATTTGAGTTATAAATAAATATACAAAGATGTTAATGGATGTACCTCATCGAGGTATACACACTATTACATAATGATGCATTTCTTGATGCCTAATTACAAAAAACAACAACAACAAACACAAAAACACTTTTTCGCTCTGCAATCACACTCCCTAAGCACTTCCGGGATCGATTTGCCCTGCATGAATCACGTGAGACGTGACTCTCCATTCAACGGCTCTGGTCTAGCCGTAAAGTGCAATGCTCGTTGCTATTGGAGACGCAATATAGGAAGTAAATTCCACTGTCTGCGAATCTTGTTTTGGGAACTCGAAAAGAAGGCAGAAATATATCTGTCACGGTAGATCTGGTCTGCTGTTCCTCATTTGGATCCGATTTTAACCGTCGACCCGTGTGGCTGTAACGCTAACGTTTAACTCCGTTAATCTAAGCAGGTAAACAGCCCGTGTGAAGCTGTGGGTCTAGCTATTAGCTGACATAAATATAGAAGCTAACTGCATATTAGATCATAGAAGTTGTTTGATTTATTACGCCACATTGCCCTTGAGGCTGATAGTGAAGTGTACCGACTCAGGTGTACTAAGTAATCATTATTTATGTATATTTTACTCCAAGGAGTCAGAGTTGTACTTGTTTTAACTTTATTCTATATCTATTGGTTTCCCTTTTGGGGTAATTTACTGTCATCCTGTTTGTGCGTTCACTTTTAGGTATTAAAAGTCAATGAGTCGCAGTCGCAACCCACCTCCTCGGGGTCAAGGGGCGGCCCGAGCCAAACAGGTAATTACCCTCCCTGTCTGATAACTGTAAACTTTACGTGTGGCAAGCAGGCAGGACTCTGAAGCCGTTTCTCCTATCTGTCTGTCTGTGTCACAGATGGGGCTGCTCCTTGACCTGTCTCCGGATGGCGGCATGGATGATGAGGGAAATGATGATGAGCTGGAGGCAGAGTTGCTCAATCTGGTGGGAGGAAGGAAGGAAGGAAGAGCACAAGGGAAGAAAGGTGATGGGAGAGGTGAGGATGACACACTTCTGGCACATTAAGCCTTCTTTCTTTCTCATTCATGTGCTAATGTTTAAACTGACCTTTTCCTTATATCACAAAGAGCAGTTGACATTATGTTCATATGTTTGCCTCTTCTGTTCAGCTCCTGTTCCCATGGCTGAAATTGAGCGAATGGCAGCTCTGTGTATGAAAGATATAGATGATGACGACATGGGGGACGATGATTTGGATGATGAAGATCTGTTGGTAATGGACACAAACAGACACAAACGTAAGCGTTTCAGGGACTAAACAGTTAACTGACATTTTCCTTTCTGCACATAGGCAGAACTGAATGATGTTTTGGAGGATGATGAGGAGCATACTCCTGCTCCAACTCCACCTGCCGCTACACCAACAGCTCCTAAAACTAGTGTCGCCTCACACCCCTCACCTCCTGCTGCTCCCAGTGGTGCAACTGGGTTGGAGTCACGGCTCCTCGAGCGTATTGAAATGTATCAGACTGCCATTTCCAACGCCAAGGCTGCAGGCGAGACTAGCAAAGTTCGAAGATATGAACGCGGGCTGAAGGTAAAGCAAATAGGCAGAAACGCATCTTATAGGATGTGAAGTCTTGTGTACATACTTTTGTCTTTATTTAGAGTCTTCAAGTTTTCATTTACTGCTCAGATCAAGCTTTATGTTTATGGGTTTTTTTCTTCCACCTTAGACTCTACAGTCCATGCTAACATCTGCCAAGAAAGGAAAACCAGTCAATGAAGAAGAGATGCCTCCACCTGTTGCTCTCGGCGGAAAGTCGGATTCCCCAGCCCAGCCTGAAGTGGTTAAAGAACGAGAGGTGCCCAAGCCTGTGCTGGTCCCTCCCCCTCCCACCAATCAGAAACCTCTGAGGGAAGCTGACCCGACACCTCTGAACACTAAGCCAACGCGTTTGATCCCTCCCCAAAAGCAAGCTGCTGCCATGACTCCGGAAACACCTGCCATCTCTCCCCTCACACCCAGCCAGCCTAATGCTCATCACTCAGGTAAACACATTATGTGAATTATACTGTTTATTAGAAGAGTATAAAAGTAAATACACGGTCATAGTGCAAGTTAATCAGATTAGCATCGTACTCAAAAGAATTGAATAATATTTGGTCATTTAAATAACTGCACTAAACAACATTGCATAAAAGATTAATTTGCGTTGTTTTTCTTTCCTTCTGCAGATCTTTACTTCTGTTTCAGTTTGAGAGAAGCTTTCTTTCCTTTATTAAGATTAAAATACATGTGGGATTTTTTTCACTTCTGATCAGACAGTACATTTTCTCTAGCTTCTGTTATCGACGACACCTTTTTAATAAATGCCTCACAATGTGATCTCACAGCAAAACGGTTCTTGGTTCAGATCCCCTGGTCAGTGGCTTTTCTGCGCGCAGTTTGCATGAATGCTTTTGTCTCCTTGCTAACACCGTCAGACATACAGTACATGCTTAGTTAATGAGTGACTCTAAACTGGCTGTAGGTGTGGATGACAGTGTGTTGTCTATCTCTTCGAGTTAGCCCTGTGAGTGCACCACTCTACCTCTCAGTCCTGTAGCAGCTGGGATAGGTTTTAGCTCTTCCATGACCCTTATTTTGATAAGCGGTTAAAGAGATCGATGGACGCTTAACTGACAACATACATTATAATTTATGCTGCTCTGACAAGTAGCGTGTCTGCTAACTAAATGTTACTGTAATGCTCGCCCTCACATGACTATGTCTTCTTCACGCAGAGGCGAAACAGGCAGTGTTGACCAGACAGAGGGATTATAAGATGGCTGCCATACACGCCAAACAGAGCGGCAACATTGACCAGGCCAAACAGCACTACCTCACTGCCAAGGTAACACAGCTGATGTCAGCCAGGGCTTTGGAGTAAGAGTGTGTGTGTGGTTGTAGTGTGAGGATTTTTCATAGTTTGTTTTAACAACGCTGCTCTTGATTTATGCAGAACTTCGATGTGATACTGGAGGCACTGGACCGGGGCGAACCAGTAGACCTGAGCTCACTGCCTCCTCCACCTGGTCAGTGGTTAAAGGAGAATGTTAGTTTTAAATGCTCATTCATGCACTCACTATAGTGCTAACAGTTTCCTTTAATAAAATTAAATTAATGCCCATTTAAATAAAATAATTTTGCTTAAAAAACGTCCAGTTTATAAGCTCCACTCTAACACACGTCATCTGTACTTAATTGAGTTATGTTATGTATGTTCATGTCACATATTTGTTTCTGCACATGTGCCAGAGTCTCACTCAGATGTTGCTTGTTCTCTGGCTGGTCTTGTTGAGGCACAGTAAAAATTGAGAAACTGTAAGAACATTAGCGCCAATCACACAAGCATCATTTAAAACATTTTTATATTTATTCAGCTGCAAAGTGCTTTCCAAGTAATGGAGATGTAAAAGAGTTTCAGAGACTAATTCACAACAAAAACTATAAAAACAACTCTGATGATTAAGGACTGTATATTAAAAAAATCTGTTTCACTGTAATACTTGAGAGCAAGAGTTACATCATCAAGTCTTTGGATAAAGTTCAATCGTATATTTTTTGGTCCAGAAACTTCTCGGCCACGGCCTCTATATTGTACCAAAAAACGGTCTTGGATTTGATAATCATGTTCAAACGGGGTTTAATGTGTACTTCATAATTAGTTACAATCATAACCTGTGTCCACTTCTCCACCGTCTGCAGGAGACGTAATAACAGAGCAAAGTGCGCCTCCTCAGTCTTCTTCTAAACCTGACCCCCCTGCTGCTCCTGCTGCTCCTGCGCCCTCCCAGGTGGCCACTGCGGGTAAGATTCCAGGAGTCCCAGTCCTTCACTTTAACCAAAAAGTGTGATGAAGTGATTTTAAATAAAAAAAGTCATGTTAAAATAATAATGTACGTTACTGTGTGTTTGTGCCTTCTGAAGATCTGCCTGCTCCCAAAAGTTTGGCTGAAGCCCTGCAGCAGAGGTTGGATATATACAAGTCAGCAGCAGAGGGAGCTAAGAGCAAAGGGGACGATCGCAAGGCCCGGATGCATCAGCGCATTATGAAGGTACACAACACAAATATTGTGGCACATGTGTTTGCTTGTTTTTTCCAAATAAACTCTATGCTCAGTGAAACTAAAAGAAACAAGATATTAAAACATTTTTAGCTGTTACAGCTTCTTTTTTTAAAAAACGAATTCCTCGATTTTGTGCTTGAATTGGAATGGAAATGGTTTTGTGTGCTTTCATATGTTAGATTTCAATATATATATATATATATATATATCAGAGGTGTGGACTCGAGTCACATGACTTGGACTCGAGTCAGACTCGAGTCATTAATTTTATGACTTTAGACTTGACTTGAAATAATGTTCTAAGACTTGTGACTTGACTTGGACTTTTACACCAATTACTTGGGACTTGAATTGGACTTGAACCGGTTTACTTGAAAAGACTTGATATTTTACCCCAAATATAAAATTTAACATGCATATTATATAGAGATTGAAAATGTGACGTCATTCACGGGTAGAACCGCAAAGGATTCTGGGAACTCGTGGCAAGCGGTACTAGCGCACGCAGGCTTTCAATTGAAACCAGTCACACAGCGATAAAAAGAAACACAAAAATGTCAAGAAGCTGTTGTGTTATTAACTGCAATAGCCGGTCGCATGACAGCCACGGGAAGCCGACGGGTAAAGAGATCGGTTGTTATCGGATTACGTCATTGAAGAGAAATTGTTCGAGCCATGTTTCCGAAGTAACAAAGATGCGACTGGATTGCAGCCATTCAAAGACCAATTATAACGTCCCAGAACCCTCCAGCTCACAGGTTAGTCTGCTCCAAGCATTTCCACAAAGGTCAGTCTGCTGTTGTAGTTAATGCGTCATTTTTCTTAACATAATTGGTGATATAGGTTACAAGCAAGTCTGGCGCTGAACAGAAATTGTCGCGCTATGCTCCTTTGTTTATTGTGCATAAATAGTGAATTGTCCTGACAGAATATTGTGTTTCGCTTCTGTTATTATGGTACATTGACAAAAACATATACTTTTATTCACAGGGTAAAACAGTTGTTTTGTATCACTAATTGTCCAGTGCGATTACAGCATACAATATTATTGTCACTGCTACATTTCTGTGATGCTACCAGAAATTATTTCCACTGCTAATTAACTACCGTTGAGCTCAAAGGTCCTATTAATAAACGGTTAACGAATGTGTATTTATGACGACGATTTGTGAGACTGGTAAACTTATGATACGTACGATGGTCTTTACTTTCTACACGGTGCATTTCAAGGTCCTGCACCCATCCGTCGGTAAACTGTACCTGGGCTTGTTGCAGTGACCGGAAGTTACTAAACTTCATGAGTGTATGCACTCACTCCAAGAACCGTGTAATTATAAATATGCATATAAATATGCTAAGATGAGATAGCTGACTTCATCTAACTAGCAAATGTTTTCCAGGCTACGTTGGTGATGCAGTTTTTTTTTAAATTATATATTTTTTAAAATATCATTTATTTATGTATGATATTTTTGTCATGCGATTTTAAAGCCGGTCCTACAAGCGCATCCAAGAATAACATGCAGCTTATCTCAGAACTGTCGGTGAAAATTATTCTTGGAGCTAGGTTTAATTGAGCTGCATTTTAAAGAGGTGCAATTTCACAATTTGTGTATATTTTCTAAGTTCACTATTTTGTCATGTGTTGAGAAGAACACAGATTTAAAAATTACATGGTCTAATATTTACATTTAGCATATAACTGCAACATGCTTTTTTTCGTTTTTTTTTTTAAAGACTCGAAAGGACTTGAAATTCAAAATTTCAGACTTGTGACTTTACTTGGACTTTTACACCAGTGACTTGAGACTCGACTCTGACTTGCCTGACATTACTTGAGACTTGACTTGAGACTTGAGGATAAAGACTTGAGACTTACTTGAGACTTGCAAAACAATGACTTGGTCCCACCTCTGAGATATATATATATATATATATATATATATATATGTCTTGCAAAACTTGAGTGAAGGAAACGGTTTCCAGGGCCTAATCCGTGGATCGACTTCCTTCGAGGCGTGGACGTCTATCAGCAGAGAATGTACCTTCACCTATCAGCAGAGAATGTCCCTTAGTCTGTAACACAGTCAAATATATTCTCAAGCAATATTCAAGCATGCCATTCAGCGTGTTAGTACGAGCTCGGGAGCAGCTTGGGAGAACAAGAAAACAGAGACTGCTTTAGATTGTCTTCCCAAATTGACTCAACTTTATTCACAAGTACAACAGTTTATATAGAGGGTAAAATTCATGAGACAGCAGATTTATCAGTTTAAACCAGTACAGACCAAGATAAGGGAGCGTCTTCCTGCCCTTGGGTGAAGAAGCATCCTTTGTGTAGTTTATTAGTTCAGCTACAATTGTGATTATCTCAGCGACATATTTTCAAGGCACAAAACGAAGAGTTCTTTCATTAGTGAAATCTGAAACAAACCATTTGGCCTTCAACAGGCGTCTAAAAGATTAAGAAACTAATGTAGCTGAGGGAGTGATCTCTGTGGTATTTCAACCTTGTACCAGCCTGTGATTCTCACACATCAATTCTTGGGTCAAAGAGAAAAATAACTAAAACAAAGGGGCCTTATTGAATGACAGAGTTTTCCTGCATAATGTCACTATAAAACAATATCCAGTAAATGCTACCATGGTACTAAAATACCTAACATTGAGTAATATTAATTACTTAATGTTCACTCTTAACAGCAATATCAGGACGCCATCAAAGCTCACAAAGCTGGCCGACCTGTTAACTTATCTGATCTACCCGTGCCACCAGGTAAGTTTTGAGTTCATGTGTGTCTTGAGATTTTGATGTCTTGAGTTGATGTGTAAGGCTTCTTCGTGTGTGTGTGTGTGTGTGTGTGTGTGTGTGTGTGTGTGTGTGTGTGTGTGATTTTTGTTATTTGCTCCAGGTTGTCCACCACTTCAGGGCACAGAGGGTGGTCAGCAGAACTTCATGGGTGTCCTGGAAACAGCAATGAAAATAGCAAACCAGGATGCAGACGCAGAAGATGAGGAAGAGGATGGGCACGAAGAAGCTGCCAAGGTAAAAAGAAGAATGGGGGGAAAAAACAAATTCAGGGACTGCCAAATGGCCAAATTGTGTTTTTTGCAGCCAAGAAATCTGATTGTTTTTGCACCAAGCCAAAAAAAAAAGCTTTATTGTCTCCCATAATAGCTTCTGCAACTTCTATGGCAGATTATTCAGTCATTGTTTTCTCAACTGCACCTTCTGCCTATTGCATCATTTTTGGGCTTGTTAACAAGTTTATTAATAGCCGTAATAATTTACACAAACGCTTTAAGGTAAATCAGTTTATTCACACACAAACTCACAGATGTATTAAGCTGTATTTTGTGACCTTGAAATCTGTTCTTGTGTTCATTTCATTTGCTATTGATCCTAACCTCTGCAGGCTGTGGTGCGTCCACCTGTCCAGAAAGCAAAGTCTCCAGCTCCTCAGGCTCCTGCAGGCTCCTCAACTCCGAAACTGGGAGCTAAAGGTGAGTTTCAAATGTGGGTGTGTGTAAGAGGGGCATGTGCATGTGTCATGCGCGATGTTTGAGTGTTACACAACACTGAAGTGTTGTCATACTGCAAACCTTATGGCCCATTTATGCTCACCGTTCTCGCTCTCACAAAAGGCGCTATATGAAAAAAGTGACTGAGCAATATCAGATTTCATTGTGACCTGGTCTCAGTCCTGAACTTACCTGCATGTGCAAAAGAAGACGAGGGCACTAATTTTGCTGTTGCCAAGCAGTAAACATGGAGGACACCTGAGTCAGTGTTTACACTTTTGTCTGTGTGCAGTAGACGTCAGCAAACTTGCGACTGGACAAAGAAGACGAGGGTAAAGCGAGACAACACTTCACTTTTGGTTTTTTGTACTGCAGTGGCTGCTAAGTCTTTACAGAGGTGTATGCAGCTGGAGCCAGGAGTGGATCGTGATGCAAATGGCTTCAGTAAAACAAATTTCATCCAAAAAGTTCAGGATGTAAAAATGACACTTATTTCAAGCAAGTGATGAATCAATTTTTACTGTTCAGACTGCGAAGAGAATCAGACCTGTATCTGATTCAGCACCACACACTGTTCAACCCAATATGTGACATAAACAATGTGTGGTCAAGAAGTGAGTCACAGATAAGCTGAAATAAACTTTTTCTAACGGTGTGAACGTGGTATACAGTAAGTTTCGCTTATTTTTGTCTTAATTATCCTTGTAGCCCAGCAGCAATTGGATTTCCTGTTGCTAAGGCGACAAGCTTTCATGCGTGCGGCACTGCGCTCCAAAAATATGAAGGTAATCTTTTGACTTCCCAGCTTATTTTCTTTGTTTTTGTTTTAGATGCATACAGTGCCATCTTTACAGTTATGCAGATGTTTTTAGCACAGCTGCCTTTGATGTTATTGGAATTCCAAACCTTTGTTGTATTTTTCATTGATGCATCTGTTGCTGCGTTTGTAGGACATGACAGGAGCAGCACAGCACCTCAGACATGCCAAAGGACTGGACGCCATGATCACTGCTGCAAAGTCTGGCCTGCCAGTTGACATCACCAAGGTTATAAATACATTTTCTATATATTAGTAATCACTGCTTGCCCTACGGTAGCTAGGATAGGTTCCAGCACCCCCACGACCCTGAATAGGAGGTGGATCGGTAATACTCAGGATAATCTTGATCAAGGGTGTCAAATTTAGTTTCACTAGAGCCACACTGGGAAATAAGAGTCATGTTGACTGTGAGACATCTGTAGTTTGTCAGGCTTTGATGGTCATGTAACCTGCATATACCACATAGCCTCATCAAACCTCACAGAAACTCTCAACTAGTCAACACAAAAAGCTGCACAGCCATTCTGATTAGTTTTACAACAAGCAGATGACTCATAACAACCTGTTTCATAAGCTTGAATATGATGGGCACTCACAATAAATGGCATATTTACACGTATTTGGAAAAGGCTCTCATAGCTCATTTTACTGGCTGGGATGTGACAATATAGTGGCAGCATTGGGGGAAAATGTTTTTTAATTTATTCTTTTTTAATTTAAAACATTTTTTTGTTCATGTGGTTTACCTGTACCCTACAGCAGCGGTCCCCAACCTTTTTTGCGCCACGGACCGGTTTATGCCCGACAATATTTTCATGGACCGGCCTTTAAGGTGTCGCGGATAAATACAACAAAATAAAACTAGTACCGGTACCGAAAAAATAAGATTTATTCATAACACACGTGAAAAGACCCAGGAAAATCGAGTTAACGATAAAAACGATAACAAAATAACGCTGAAAACCGATAAAAACCCTGAAAACTATACATTTCACACCTGAGCCTCAACTCTCGCGGCCTGGTACCAAATGACTCACGGACCGGTACCAGTCCGAGGCCCGGGGGTTGGGGACCGCTGCCCTACAGCATAACCTTCTGGCGTGAACTTGACTAAGCACACACTAATCACATAGCTTGAAAAGTCAGTTTTTGCCTGTAGTTACATGCGTCTTTTCAACTCGCCAACATTTTGCCTCCATACCCAGCTTGTGGTTCCATGTCTCTGCTGGGAAAGAAAATACTGCACATTTATATTCTTTAAAAACACCAATTATCTCACAGTGAATGGAAACGCAGGCCTGTCTTAACACTTGATGAAGAAACTCTGTCTCACACCTCTGTTAAAGTTGGCTTTGTGTGCGCTTCTTTGTTTGCTGGTTGGTTAGCTTGCAGGTGCTCTTCCCTTTTTAGTTTGGCATGTCCACTGGGCGCGTCACTGTGCATACCTCAGCTACAAGTAAACAGGAAAAATTTACTAAAAACCTGAAATAATACACAGACTGGTTGTATCATGCTAAAATAATTTATATTAAACGAGTTGTGTGTGTGTGTGTGTGTGTGTGTGTGTGTGTGTGTGTGTGTGTGTGTGTTTGCTGCTATACAGGTTGTCACGGCAGCAGGAGCTGAATGTGTGAGGTGTGTTAACACAATGTGACGGAAATAGAAGATGATAGGAAGGAAACACGGGGTGAAATCAAAACACCTGGTCTCACCTCCTGTGTGTGTGTGTGTGTGTGTGTGTGTGTGTGCGCGCACGCCTCTGTGTGTGTGTGCGCGCACGCATATTTTCAGCATCATTACACTATTCATATTTCATATCTGTGCCAGTTGTCCCATAAGATTTTGATTTATTTTTGCCTCACTTTTATTTGACTTCTCTGCATATAACTCACTATAACTTGTTTATTTCTCAGTGTGTCTCCTCATGTGTTAACCAAGAATATTATGCTTGTGCTTCTGTTTGTTTGTCACACAAGTGTAAAAACAGACAGACAGGAAACGAAGTAACAGCTGATTAGAGTTCGATCCAAGTTGGACATGCGGTTTTCAAAGCTGTGTTGTAACTCATAACAGAATATTTGTATTAAATCAGTTACATTTGTATTTGAATGGGTCCTGGTAACTTTCTAATTGTCTTTATTATTATTTGTTTGTTTCTATTTCTCCTTTACAACAGATTCCCAGTCTTCCAGTAAGTGAAGAAGACTACACCCTGGCTCGTTCCCGTACCTCTCCTTCTTCTCGTACCACGAGTGAGCAGTACCATAACCTCATGGATCACTTGAAAAAGCAGTACGAGGTTAAGATGCACCTTTCCCTCATCTTTATGCTACATTTTATCTGAAAAAGCACCTTCTTGACGTCCACCTTACATACTGATGTTAATGTCATGTGTTAGTTACGGTTATTAGTTACGAAATGTTCATACATATTGTGATTGTGATTCTTAAACAGACAAATAACAGTTGTTCTTTATTTTGTTGTCCTCGCCTACGGTATGTTCTCTCTCTCACACACACAACACGCCCTCTTTTGTTCTCTCTCCATGAACAGAAATGTCTGGGCCTCTCCCAGCAATTCACAAACACGGGAAACGTGGCCGAGGCTTTAAAGTAAGAAACTTTTTTTTGTTTTAGTTTTATAACCGTGGGATTTTTTTTTTTTGCAGTCATGTTGGAGCTTAACATTGAAAAGATCACTGTTTACCTCAAAGGCATCAACACCAACTTCTAGAACAGATCTGGTTGTGATCACATTAAGTATAAATTCACCTTTTCACAAAATTTCAATAAAATCTGAAATACAGAGAAAGGGTTTTATGACTCAGATTAATGTAGTTTTTTTTTTCATTTTAATGAATGTCTGTAATAAATCTAACTGAGAACTTCTGTAATTCTTAATTATATTGTCAGCATGCACACAGTGATTTTAGCTATCTTTATATATGATGTACCTCTTTATAATATTTGTAGTTTTCTTCAAATATTTTGACATTTAACCTTTGAGAATTGTACTTTAAAACTTTTTCTTATCTTCAGAGGGTTTGTCCTGCTTCCTCATTTTTCTGGCATGGTTTGAAAAATCTTGTCCTGTCCTAGAAAATTAGGATTTATTTTTACAGATGATGCACAGAGTGTTTTGTAATCGCGGATTTTCAAATGCAGTGATATATGTGTTTGTCTCAGGAAATAGAGCTGTTCAGCTGTGCAGTTATTAAACTTGTTGTATTTCAGTACCAGGCGAGACCAAGATGTGTGTAGACGTGTAGACACGAAAATGCATAAAAATGACAAAATCAAACTAAAAGAAAAATGTTTTTTGTCACACAGATCTAAAAATCATGACTCTGTCTCTCACCCAGGTCTGAGAAGTTACTTGAGGAGACCATGAAGTACATAGAGATTCTAAAGAGCGCCTACACAAAGGGTCATCCAGTCCCCAAGTGCCGCACCGAGGAGAGAACCTTCAACTCTATCAAGTCAGTAGCAAACATTCAGAATACAGATTCATTCATAATAAACACCATCGCAAGTCGCTCAGTTTGTCTGCTGGTCCATCACTTTGGTCCAGAAGGATTTCTGTAAATCTTTCGTGGTCTCCTCCGGCCAAACGTTACCTGATTTTTCTTCTAGTCATAGTTCTGCTGCGCTCTGTCAACATTATCCTTATTTTACTTAACTATCAAATTTTCAGATCAGTTTATATCTTAGTAACATCCTGACTGGAGATCAAGTCACTTCAACAGCGTTATCAAAATTAGAAAAGAAAAAACTAACCAGCTCTGTAGTCGGATTAGATTCGTTAGATTATATAATTTGTGTTTTGGTTATTTTTTTTAAATGGTTGATTTAAGCCATGTTTTTAATTAATTTTTAAGGCAGATGTATTTGACAAATGACAAATACATCTGCCTTAAAAACCTAATACAAATCAGCCTGCAGTATAATGGCCAACATGATGTTAATTAATGTAATTCATCCATCCAGAGGACGCCTATGATAAAGACTACTAATCATCTGTATAACTTTTTGTTACTCATCTTGTGGCATTATGTCAGTGCCTGCAGAAAAAGGAAAATCTGTCAGTCAGTCAATTAAGCCGCGGTTCATCAAACTGTCACTTTTATTGTGTATTTTTTAAAACGTTATAATCAAGATGTTTTGACTCTATGAGGATTGTCCTTTATATTTAATTTTCTACTCGTACATGAGCTGTTTAATTTTGAAAGCAAATGATTGAACATTAAAGGTAGTGCTTTTCCTGACTGGATTGATGGATGACTCAGAGTGACTCATTGTGACTCACTCTGCCTCTGCTCCAGTGTCATACGGAGCTAACAGCTAAGCGACTGTGGCGGTGACTCATTCATCAGTTAATTGTTTGCCTCTCCGTGATGCTGACTGATGCTGACTTTGTTGTTGTTGTTTTGCTCCGCAGGATCAACCCCAACCTGACACTCAATGACCTGATACTGTACGTCACCCGAGGCATCAACCTCCCAGCTCCCTCTGGTATTGAAGTCATCCCCATCTTTGAAATTACCAGGCAGTAATCTGTCAGATCGCTGTGCACTGACACCTAGCTTCTCTCTCTCCACAGGTGTCTCTGCTAGTGATCTGGATGCCAGTGTAAAATTTGAGTTTCCTTTTCCCAGCGCGGTGAGAATCTTTCACATTCACTCGCTGTGGACGTTTCAGTCCGTGTATTTACATATGTGCGTTAATGAATTCTGTGTGTGTGTAGGAGGAGGCTCAGAGGGACAAAACCAACACAGTAAAGAACACCAGCAGTCCAGAGTTTAAAGAGACTTTCAGACTCAACATCAACCGCGGCCACAGGGCCTTTAAACGAGTCATACAATCCAAGGGAATCAAGTTTGAAATCATCCACAAGGGGTAAAACGCAGCAGCTTCAGTAGAAAAAAAGAGAATATGCTTCCATATCGGTGTGTTTTGTTTGTTTTTTTTCCCCTCGTTGTAGCTTCTGTAAATTGTATTCTCTGCTGTGTTTACAGAGGCCTGTTTAAGAATGACAAAGTACTGGGAACTGCTCAGCTGAAGCTAGAAGGTCTAGAAAATCACTGTGAAATCAGAGAGATCTTAGAGGTGAGTGTTGATTACGCGTGCGCGCACCCACACATGTTCAGAGGCGGTTTAACTGCGCGCGTTTGTTTTTTGTAGGTGATGGATGGACGTAAAACTACAGGCGGAAAGCTGGAGGTGAGGGTGAAGATCAGAGAGCCTCTGTCAGGCGTCGAGTTGCATCCAGTGAAGGAGAAGTGGCTGACTCTCGAACCAGTCTCCACGCCGACAGAGAAACAAAAGGAACGGGTGAGTAGTGTTATCAATTAAACTGACCCGCCTTTGTCTTTGGACTGAAACATGTCCAGCTCAAGCAGGGACGTACACAAGACTTCCATGTGTGATGCAAACTGTGCAAAACACTGAGCCAAAGTGCTGCCTCACAAACTGGATGTTCATATGTGTCAGAGCAGAAGTGTGAAGTCAGCCAGTATAAACAAAGTGTTTGGTGGCTGATCAAATAGTGTCTGAAACCACATCTATTTTAAAACTGGTGATCTACCAGTAACATCCCACTTCACGCAGCGATTTTAAGTCTTAGAGTGTACAAGATTTTAGCGTCTTCGCGAGTTCTCTTTATTCTTCACGCAATTACTTTATGAACTCAAGTGCTAGTGGTTCTTTGGCACAGGAGAAACTGGCAAACTCTTGAATCCATACTGCTGCATAATGTTTAGTCAATGAGTGGAAACACCGTTATAGCCTTTCAGGAAAAATGGAGACTACAGCGATATCTTTATCTGAACAATTGTCGTGTTTCGCTGCTTTCTGAGAAACAGTTTTCACACATGAATTTCAGACAGTTTCAAAAGAATCACAGTTTTACTTTCTCACATGGAAAAAAAAAACAGAAAATTGGATTCTTTCAAAATATAGACCGTTCTATGCAGTTCAAGTCATAGAGCTGCCTGGGTAGAATTACAGAAGCCAGGATGCATGATCACATAAATGCAGCAGATACATGGAGTGGAAATGCAAGAAATATATTTGAAAAGCACAAAATAGGGAAAAAATGGCTGTGATGGAAGTAGTTTATTAAACATGGCTCCACAAAAGAAGGAAAACAAACAAGAAGCATGTACTTTCCTCAAATTATTGCTTTTTGTTATTAGTTGTTTTACTTGCGTAATTTTTTTCAACCAGGTTGTTTGAGGTGCGACTGGCGCTGTTGTAATTACATTAGCTCATTGTGTCATCTTCTGCTGCGATGATTCAATGAGGCCTGACTTGAGTGTTAATACATTCGTGTGCTTTTTGTAAAGTATATGCTGCATTTAAATAGAAATGACAAACAGCCTTGCTTTAAAACTCACTCAAACTCTCGGCTTTAGGCATCTTTTTTCCTTCTTCGTGTTTGGGTGTCTTACTGATGCTTACTGACTTTTTTTTAGTCAGCCAGGCTTCTTTACTGATTTTAATTCATTCTGTATCGTTTTTTTTATTTATTTTTTTAGGACAATTAATGTTTATTCTATTTTATTTGAGTACACTGCCTTGCTACCACTTATCTGTGAAAAGCAGTTTTAAATAAATGATGCTTATTTATTGATGTTTTGCATCTACACATATATTCTTACCCATGGTTTAAACTGCAATCTATTTCACGAACAATTACAAACAAAGTTGAAACAGAATAGTGACAAAGATTTGAATTTAAACACTCTGAGCGTGCTGGAAAGCAAATCGTCAGTCCAGTAGCTGTACCAGCTTTTAGTCTTTCCCACTGTCAGTAGCCAGAAGAAGCAAAAAGCATTGCTCACATCGTAGCAGACTGCAGGCTTTTTACTCACATTAAGTGCGGCCAGTACCTTTTAGATGTGTTTGGACTGCAAACTTGTTGTGTGTAAACCAGCCTGCTAGTCAGATTACGGGTAAATAAAGGTAGGCATTACAAAAACTAGCAATGCACAAGTCAAATAACCTGATTTTCATAAACCTGGGTGAAAATGAGTCAGTTGCCCAAGAAATCTAAGAAATGCTCTGGTCTGCTTGTTTAGGCTCCATCTCCTCAGTCCAAACCGAGACATGGAGGAAACGGCAGAAGCAGCTCTGATCAGCCTGCATCTCCTCGGTCTAAACCGAAACACGAGGCAAGCAGCAGGAGCGGTCACTCCAGCAGCTCCCCTCCACAGTACAAACTCCACAGCTTCAGCCTCCTCAACTACGACAAGGAGCGGCTGGAGAGGAAGGTAGTACTGCGTGTTCATGCGGCCCGAGTCGACCCACAACGTGCACTTCACTGATGCTTACAATGGCCCGAAGGCGCCAAGGTCTCGTCACTCATTACGCTTGTCTCTCAGATTACAGAGTACAGAAAGAACAAGCGGGAAACCCCGTCTGACCTCATCCATCAGCACCAAGAGGTCACACACCGACTGCAGTGGCAGAAAGCACAGCTGGAACGAGCCTCTCCTGCCATGCTCACAGGTAACACACACATCTCTTACTTTTGAACATGTGCTTTTACCCCTCCCTAAAATCTTAGCCTGACTCAGTTTTGGAACAACTTGACCGAGACAGGAAAGTCTTTCGTCAACAGCATCTATGTAGAGCAGTCCAGGTCCTCAAAGTACTGGCTGATAGCAGCACACAGCTCCATCACAAGTCCATCACTGGGATCACCACTACAGCCTAGAATTGTTTCAGCTAAATGGAACAGTTTTTGTCATTTCTGCTCTGTATACCACAATATTAGATATTAGATTCAGATTCAGTTGCTGCTTTTTTGTGAGTCTTTGCATTCACAAACTATTTAATAACTGAAAAGCTCCTTTAGGTTAGACTGTCCCATTATTTTTTTTGCCTTGCGTTTCATTATTCGTTTGCACTGTGAAGTGAAGTCGGATCAGTTTTGCAGCATTTGGCTGAATCTGAGCAGCACCCTGTGCACTTCAGAATTTATCTTGCAAAACTCCAAATCTAACTTTTAAATTATTACATTGATGAACATCGGGTTATGGATGCAACAACATCTCTGCATCTTCTTTTTTGTCAGGCAGGTTTTGTGGCAGCTTTAATTTTTGCAGTAATTCAGTCTGATAGATGCATCAAATTGGCACTCAAGTCATAAATTGAGGATCCCCTCTGCGGAGAAAGTAAAAGTTGTTTTATTATTAAGGATTATTTAAGGTTTCCTGCTGCTGTCACTGTCTCTGCATCTCAGAGAAACTCTACCTGCATTTGGCAGTGTCCCTCAGAGTGGTTGGTTGGTCGGTTAGTTGGTTAGTTGTGGGCTTTGCTGTCCTTGCTGCTGCTGTGTCAGTCTCTTGATGTGTGTGATTGTGCTGCCACTCCACAGATCCTGTAGTGGAGGCTGCTGCATCGAGGGGCCATGAGTGGCCCTTGCGTGCAACTTTACCCAAAGCACAGGCAGAAACGAGCTGTTTTATGGTTACTGGTTTATTTGTTCTAAATCTACTGAGGAAAGCAAACACAGGACTCACTGGCTGAAGATGAAAAGAGAATTAGCTTTGAGTAACGAGACGTCTCCGTATAACTGTCCATCTCAAGAGTACATAGGTGGCAGTGCTTCCTTACTGGCTTGCAGTTGTAGCTGAAGAACAGACTCACTGCTCACAGAAAAGCTTATGAACAAAATACTATACAATGTTAAAAAAACAACAACAAAGAATGCATAAATAACAAATGCAGCATAACTATTTCTCAATATGGGATTTGAAAAAAAATCTAAAAATCAGTATGATGGCAAAAACTGAGCCTAAATCCCAGGTCGGGATGAACCGTTTCCCCATCACTTCTTTCTGTTTTCTCGCAAAAAATTCATTCTGTTTAAGATGATGATGATAACGAATCATGTAACTCACTTTTTCCTTCACCACATGTGCAGAATATGAAAACGTGCTGCAACGCTTCGTTCAAGGACTTTCTGAGTCTGTGAAAAAATACTCCAGCCAAGGAAACCGGGTGAGTGCAGGGTCAGGGTATGGACAGGCATTTGTGTGTGTGTGTGTGTGTGTGTGTGTGTGTGTGTGTGTGTGTGTGTGTGTGTGTTTTAGTGTGAAAATTTTTTTTTTATTCTCCTTATATAGGACGCTGCCAAGGATGCACTGGGCAGGTTGAAGATGGTTGAGAATGAGGTAAGGCTTGCTGTTGTGTAATTGTCATGTGTATATAAAAGCAGTTTGTTCAGTGTGTTTACACCTTCTCTCTGCTCCAGCTGGAATCGCTGAAGAGGAAACGCACTGGATGAGAGCAGAATAAGGAGTGGAGCCTTGGCTGGAGTACTGTTTTCTCTCTCTCTCTCTCTTTCTCTCATACACACTCATATACCAAACACTACAGTGGGTACAATAAGTACCTTTAGCATGATTCAGTGCTGCAAAACAACTGCATGAGCTAAACTGCTAATTCAGTCAGTTGTTCCTTTAGCTTGTGTCATATGTGGTTAGTTACCTGCCACAATAACCTAACAAACGGCTGCAGCCGCCAAGCAGACGGCAATTAAAAACACATCCAAATGTGTAAAGAGGGAGATGCATTTGCACTTAAACAAGACAAACACTACAGGAAACTGCTTCTAAAGAATGGCTTTACAGACTTTGCTGGTATTCTATTTTGTTTTGGGTTTTTTTTGTTTTTTTCCCAACGTTCCTGTGACAATTCTTGATGAAGTAATCTGCCAGAAGACTTGACATTTTACATTCGGCACCAGCTTTTGGTGTCTACAGATGACCAAAAATATGTGTGTGTGAAGGTGCGTGTGTGTGTTTGTCCACGCACTCTTAGGTGTGTTTAACCAGTGAACTAGAGGTTTTTTTTTTACCTTTTTCCCTGTATTTTATGTGTGTAATGAGCTTAATCTAATCTGTCTGCTCCAGTGTTCACAGATTACAGTAATCTGCTCCGTTTGGAGTGCTGTGATACGGGAATAAAATAAAAAAAAAAACAACAAAAAAAATGGGGCTTCGGGGTGCAGCAGCCTACATCCCATGATAAGGGATTAGTGTTTATGTCACCAAAGAGGCGACTACATCAGACGTAGAGTCGCCTCTGGGGGCTGGGAAGAGGGGTTTTAACAGCGTGCCATGAATGTGGTAGAAGCTTAGCCTCGCTAAGAGATTGCTGCGTCTTCATCAGCTGTTTCTTCTTTGTCGTCTTCGTCATCTTATTTTCCTCGCACCCATTCCTTTCAAGATTATTCTTGATTAATAGGCTGCCCTACTCAGAATCTATTTAAACTCTTAAACAATATGAAGCCCGCTGTGCTGTCACTTAGTTTAAAACAGTTTAGAGCTGCTGCGTCAGAGTGATTTTTTCCCCCACAGATTGTGGTGGATGCAAAAACAGAATTTGTCCCATTGAGCTCTCCAGTGGCAGCACAGTGGATACTGAAAAATCTAACCACAGGAAGGCGGCCCTATAAGTGTCAGTATGGCTGGGTAATTGCTCATTTCTGTCTCAGTTCTCCCACAGACACCTATGTCATCATCATCTTCCTCTCTGCCTTCCCTTCTTTTTGGAGAATAAAGTCAAGCGGACAAAATACAGATAAAACCACTTAAACTTTGACACGCTGACAAAGTTGAGGTGGGCAGATTGCAATGATCAGAATGATTTGCCACAACACCACAAGATGTACAAAAAAAAAAAAAAATCCGACAAATGTGGGCTGCCATGTATTCTGAGATCTGGGCAGATGTTTGGTGTGCTAATCTGACAATAGCTCCTGTTGCACGTTGATTGCATCCAGCCGGGATGTAGCAGACTACTTTAAGTGAGCCTTATTGTGCGTTTTGTGTTTGAATCCTCAATATTAACGATGTCTGGTAACTCCAGTTAATAGTTTTTTGGTCATGTGACACGTCAGATAATCATGTGTTCACGCTAATCCACTCACTGCTTCACTCCATTAGCAAATAATCCCGGTTAAAGTTGGCCTTCCACTGTGTGGTGACCCTTATGTAACACCCGTTGCCCCACTTTTTCTTTTTTTTTTTAATCAACAGAGGACATCTTTTGACTCTTTGTAAATGTTATGCTGATTTTGATCATCTCATATTATTTTGTAGATAGATCGTAGCATTAGAACATCAGATTGGAGTATTAAACATGGCTTCAAATCTTTAAACGTGCTCCCTTTCCTTCTAGGTGATCGTTTGTGTCTTATTTAAATCTTTGTACGGCACAGACTATAATCTTGAACGCTCCTAAAACTCGAGCTCGAGCCAAGCAGGTCTGGATTAATGTCAATGATGCATTTATGCAGCAGTGTAGTTTAAGTACAAATTTATTTGTAAAGCTTTGGGCATTAAGAAAGATTTAAATAGTGAATCAGCGGATTACTCAACTTGAGCAAATTTGAAGGTTCTGCTAATGGTTTTCATACTGTACGCAGGGCAGAGCCAAGGGGTGAACACAGCTGAAAGTCTGAACCACCTCTCTGTCCGGACCTTACACTCAGCTGTAAATCTGTTAGAGGGGCTATGCATGTAAAACTGGAGTAAACATGTGCCTGTTTGTTTCAGCAGAACCATTTTCTTTGACAATCAGCAGAGGGTTACATAAAAAAACAAAATTCTTAAAGTCCTTATGGTGGACCTCTATACTTCCTTGTATAAGTTAATCATGAAACTGAATGACCAATATTTGGAGATCAGTTTCTGGGTCGCCGGAAGTAATGGCCTCATGTTAGCAACACACACAGAAAGGAAAGAAGCCCCCAATTACTGCTTATAACTTTAAAACAAAGGGACTAGTATTTAATTTTAATGTTCCCGTTTTCTGTTTTGTTTTTCCTGTGGATGAAACGCAAAGCTGAATGAATTATTTGAAAACAGAACATCTGTCCCAGGAGTGGGGTTCACAGAAAGACCAGCTCTAATGGAAAATAGTGAGTTGGACTAAAACAACAACAACACAAAGATGTCGTTCCGATTAAAAGAAAAACATCTGAGTGTGACCGTGTAGCAGCTGCATGTTTGAGCCTGCACAAAAAGTGCAACTGCACACCGCCACCCCCATCCCCGCCTAGACCACACCCACTTTTTTTTTTTCTTTTAAATCCAGAGCTGTAACCCCACGTCACCCCAAACACACAAACGCACTCCTGCCACATCACCCCACTCCCCAAATAACCTTGCGGCCTCTGAGGCTGACCTGTTGTCGTAGCAACGAGCTCATCAGCATTCAGTGTGGTAGGTGGATGGTCAGGACCCGGGTGGAGGGACATATTGTTAGTTTGTCCTGCTGGTGACTCACACTCCGTTTCTGCATATACAACACACCACAACACACACACTCCTGCTCACTCTCTTTTCATACGATTGTTTGGCTGTCTGTCTTTATCCTGTTATTGATTTCATTTAAAAAAGTTTGGTCTAAGTTTTGTTATTTTTTTGTTTTTACTACTTTCTTCCCGATGAGTTGGGTAAATGTATCCATTTATTGTTGAAGCTGACATCTTTTAAAAAATTTGCTAAGTCACGTAAGGGCAATCATTATAAATGTAATATTTATATTTGGTAAATATGGCATAATATGCTCTGTCTCTTTTTTTTTAAGTGAATGTCTTGATGATTGATGCAGTTTAAAATGGGAATGTATGACGGCCTGATTCTTGAGGCTTTATTATCTTATGTATGAGGTTGGTGTTGACACGAATAAAGTGGTGAAACCGCAGTGAGTTTGTGTCATTATTAAGTCTACTATAGGTAAGTATAACACTAAAACACATGAAATGTAATAAAGCTAACTAAAATAAAATATAAATGCAGTTTTTGTTTTGTCAAGAACACCCAGCCCGAGGGAGTGTTGATGCATGTGTTTGGTAAGGGTGTCTACTTAACTCTGAGGGTTTGTATAAAAACTAAACCTAAGAAATGTCAAATGATGACAACTACACTGAAAGAATGAGAAGAAAAACATCCCAGAAACCAGCTGAACAAAAACGAAAGAACAATTAAGAAACACATGTTTGAAACCACATTTGAGTATTGAGAATAAATTAAGCAGGGGTCAGTTTGCCCTTCCACATGGAAGACTTGGTTTAATTAATTTGAATTTTCTCTGCATCAGAAGAGGATGCAAATGTATTTATGTAAAGAAAAACACAAAAATCAGGCACCCGTTGACGATTCAACACGTATTTTCCTTGTAGTGGAATATTTCACTTATGCTTTCACTCCTTAGCAAGCACACTTTATCTCTCTGCAAACAGAGTCTTTAGTGGCTTTTACTCAATGCCAAAGGGTAGAACAGGTTCAAATGCTTCTTGTTTTTCCTCTGTTATCCGCTTGTGTGACTCTCATTTCAGATAATGTGAGAGTCACAGACTTGTATATGAAGCACTGAGGTCTACTGTGCTCTTTACTCGTTAATGCAAATCATTTATGAGTCTGTGCTGTGGTTGGTAACATGATTTTAATTTTAACTAAAACAAAACACTAGGTGTGGGGAAAAATAGTAACTGGATTGAAAACAAAAACTAGACTTCAGACAAAAACTTGAAAAAAAAAACCATGTAAAACATCTTTTAGGTTTATAATAATAAATAAAATAAAAATAATAATAATAATAATATACTGCTACAATATAATAATAGTGATAAACTTTTTAAACTTAATCTTAAATCGCCTCCCAAATACCTCCCAAATTATAGTAATAGTTAAGAACTGAAACACAAAGTAAGCTGAAAATAAACATTATAAATAAATAAATGAATAAACCTGCTCTGTAAACCAGCAGAAACAAAAATGTATTGTAAAATACTTAAAATGGAAAAATAAAACAGTTTTGTAATTTTATTACTTTTGGATTTTATGAAATTTTCACATCTTTACTTTTATTACATTAAAAAAAGTTTAGTTTCAGTTGAGATTTTATTACTTTCCGTGTTAGCCCAGCTTTTGCTTTCATCGTAATTTAGTTGTACAATTTACTTAAGGTAGCTAAGTTAGAGCAACTTGTTAATTGTGAGTGCACGGTACGGCACTGGCATATATACTACATGAATCCGTTGCAAAAAGAAAAATGAGGTTATTCTAAGTACTGTGCACTAACTTAGCTATATTAAGTAAACTGTACTTTGTATTTTGGCAATTTTTTTTAGATTTTACGGTTATATTTAGAAGTTGAAACAGGTACAATAAAAACGAATACTGTGACTCAGTACTTGAGCATGTTGGACTCGAGACATTTCCTATACATTTTTTGCAGTGCTTATTTTAATCAAACTTCACAAGTCACTTTTGTTAGTTTTCCCTTTTAAGCAAAAGTCCAGTTTATATTTTTATTTCAGTTAACCGGTTTTTGTTTTTCCATTTATAATAATCTTGATTATATATATATCTGCACTGTGTTTAACAGGCATCGCCCCCACAGTCCCGTTGAGAGGATCCCCCATTGAAATCTACTCCGGTAACATATTGGATTGGTTTTTGCAGTGATTACTGCACACAGAGCATGCGGTGCTTGGTGGGAGGAGGTGTCGCCAGAAGACAGAAACAATAAAATCTTGGGACAAAAATAGACTTGTCTTTGCAGAAGGAGTCTGCTGTTGTTGGGGGAAGCTCGTGGTTCTTTGGTGTTATGCTAATAACGTGCGTGAGTGTGAAATTTCCCGAGACAAAAGATGGGGGGAAAGAAAAAAATAAGAGGAAAATGTTGGGGGAAGGGATGGCGCACAGAGGAATAAGAGGGGAGCCTTAAAGAAATTGGACAACCCCGCGAGACTTTAGTGGGCGTGGACACCGAGGCGAGGGCTTCCTGCTCGGATGAACACGTGGTTCCGTGTCTGCCTTCCTGCTCGTCTGTCAGTGTGTGTGTGTGTGAAGGTTTCCAGCCCTTCTCTCACTCCTCTCCCTTTCATCCTCCCATACAGCAGACAGCACACCACCTTCTCCTCTCCTTCCTCCGTCCCACTCGCACCTCCTCATCCTCCCGCTACACTTTCCTCCTCTTTGCGACGGGACTGCCGACAGCCAGGCCGCGGTCACTTCAGCGTGGATCAGCTCAGAGAGGGAGAACGAGTGTGTGTGTGTGAGTGTGTGTATATATGTGTGTGTGTGTGTAAGTGTGAGTGAGTGAGTGCGTGTGCGCGCACCCGCCGGCAACCGGTCCATCCGCGTTATTCCCTCTCACCCCCTTCCCGCTATCCTGCCTCGTTGCTCGGTCATGACGCTAGAAGCGATCCGCTACCGGACCGGGTCTCTGCAGATCCTCAACCAGCTGCTGCTGCCACACCAGACCGTTTACGATGACATCCGCTCGGTGCAGGACGCTTACGAGGCCATCAAGTCCATGAAGGTACGGGGTTCTTCTTCTCCCCTTTCTCCAAACCTTCTCCTTTCACCCGCTCCCCCAGCCTGCCCTGCACGCCTGCCGCATGTGCATTCAGTCCCATCATGCATGTGTGGGGTTTTTTGTGTTGTGTTTTGTATGTGTCGGGTCTTTTGTGCTCTCACCGCTGCATGCATGCAGGCACACATACATGTGCTCGCCGCCGTCGGCCTGTATTTTTGTTTTTGGACCTACCTGCAGCATCGTCTCACCTACCTTTAAACCATCCGTTATTTATAGTTTTCACATCATGTGTAAGCGCGATAAAACTGGGTGTCTGCGCTCACTGAGCCACCCAGCCATGAAATATGCCTTCCCCCCTCTCTTCCTCCTCCTCCTTTCTTTGGGAGAGATTATTGATGAATTATTAATGACCTTTGCCAGGGGTTTTTTTTTTTTTTTTTTTGTTCGCGTTTTTTGGTTTTGTGCTGCACTCGGTGACACCTCCAGCTCCAGTTTGTCTCCACACCTGAAATCCTGAAATACCTGAGTGTTCACATACATGTAAGACGCTCAAGTTCTGTAACAGCTGGAGCATTTTAAGGTGTTTATTATTATCATTATTATTGTTGTTATTATAAGAGCCAAGAAGACACTAGACCTTTTGTCTTTCGAGTTGCACACACACTCACTAGCTGTTTGTTTGATCCTTTGTGTGTGTGTGTGTGTGTGTCAGAGTGAAGGAATGTGCCATAAGCAGAGGGGTGATGTCATGTTAATAAAGTCTAATGGTAGTGAGAGAAATGTCTCCAGTAACGGAGATGAGATCATTTTAATCAAAGCTGTCGTGACAACTTTTGGCTCTGTGTTCACCCACTTCCAGCTTTGTGCTGGAAAAACATTGATCGTCCTCTTTAAAACTGATGGTGATGATGATGATGACTACTGTCCTCTTCCTTTTCTCCTCCAGGTGCGCGGGGCTCCGGCCATCGCCATCGTTGGCTGTCTCAGCTTGGCCGTGGAGCTGCGGGCAGGCGCCGGAGGTGACGACCCTGTGACCTTCATCAGGGAGTCTCTGTGTCACCTGACCTCAGCGAGGCCCACCGCCGTCAACATGGGCCGCGCCGCCCGCGAGCTGATGGAGTTTGCAGAGAATGAGAGTATGGAGAAGAACTCTGAGCAGCTCAGAGAAAGGTAGACAGCAATTTGCGGTTTGTTGGTTGTGTTTGATATGTTTGAGTGGAGTCACATTTAATTAATCGGATAACAGACAGTATTCTTCTTCGGGTCCTGCACGTCTGTTACTCCGGGACCTGTAGGCCACCTTACACTGATCAATCCCAACCAAAATCTTTGGCTGGTTTCTCAACTTCTAATCTACCTTAAAAAAACCTCTCTGTGGAGTAATTGATACATTTCTGCTGTTATGATCAGCGATTCACATGCATGCTGCTGATCCACATTTTTGATGATAGTTTCACATTACTTCCTGGTCTACTGATGGTGGTTTGGGGTCAGAAAACGCAGCAGTGTGCCAGTAAAGATGAGCAGGATGAAGTGCACAACAGGAGTGGGGGATGATGTCTGTATAGCAGTATATACCGGTACTGCATTGTTTCTTTGAAGGTTTGCAGGGGCTCTTAAGGAGTTCCCTCTCTCTTTGAGGTGTTGGACCAATGGGCAGTGATCTCGTGGGTTGCTGGTGGTTAGAGTGATTTTAAATTAATTTTATTTTTTAAAGCATGTTTTCTTCGCTAATGCATTAAAGCAGCACTGTTATTATTATTCCCTTTGATGTCAGAGTCTCCACATGTGGCTGACATATGAGATGCACATACCTTCTGTGCTATTTAAAATGAATGTGAGGAGCAGCTACAGTGAAACGTCGGGCGGTGTTTGTCTGTTGACTTTGCGTGTTTGATTTTTAAATTAGAACTTAATGTAAACACGTTTGCAGAGACTCTCGCTCGTCTCATCTCCTGAACTTTTTGTTTCACGGTGTGTGCATTTGCGAGTAAAAGACAAGTGGAGGACACGCAGGGGAGCTTTTTTACACTCAAAAACGGACTAAAAAAACTGGTTGAACCAAAAAAAAATGTAAATAATCAGGTGAATCTTCTCAGTATCTGTTCAGCTGATGTAAATCCACTTTTAGTCCCTAATTACAGCTGGATAGATCATTCTTCATTGTTTACGCAAACGGCTCTCACGCCGGCCTTTGTCTTCATGCTTTAAGTGAAAAATAAACTCCCAGGGTTTCTGTCTTACCAGCACTGGTAGCTCACTTCTGGATTTTTTTGGATCACGGTGTTTGCATTATGGAGGTGGAATAACAAGTTAACCATGTCCCTGTTAGCCACACACAGAAGCACAAAAATGCTATGGAAAAAAAGACATTCCAGCCTTTTCCCTTTTTAAGGATATTTGTTTTAATTGTATCTTGGACATCTTGCTTGGATTGTATTACAGAATCAATGGATTGTGTTAATATTATTCTTGTCTGCAACATACCATGATCGTATCGTGAGTTCTGGTACTTCCCTTGGACTGGTGTTATGTCATGCGAGAGATTACTCCGTTCCCCGGCATTGGCCACGTGATGGACAATCAGTTAGATAGTCGATGACTGACAGATGTTCTAGATCTTCTACAGGCTTATAAAGAGTTCACCTGATCGGAGAAACGCTTTGTGTGGTCTGGTTTATGATTTCAAACCCAAATCAACATGGCAGCTTAACTGAAAACGTTCTCATAATGGACAAATGTATGTTTTGAAATCATTTGGTATCACAAATACTCCATGCAGTTGTTGAAGTTATCTTTATTTGAGATGGACATTGACTAGTTTTACAGATTTTCAGTAGTTTCCACCAGACCGGTTTGGGGTTTGTGGCCTGCTGTTAGGCACACAGTGAGAGCTTGGTTCATGTTGTTCGCAGTAAGTCGGTCTTGGTTCGAGTTGGACACTGCTAGAGGTGCCATTTAACTTTTATGGAGAGAATTTTCATTCTTGTGGGTCTTCTGCTTTCATTAAATGATGACCTCCAGCTTACACTGGGGAATTTTCCAGCTGAGAGTGACAAGCAAAGAATGAGAATTGGCACCGCCAAACCCTAAAAAAGGTGGAGTGCTGTCTTCGGGTCTGGGAAAAGTTGCAGAAAATGGATTGATGGATGTGTCTGTGTAGGCTTTCATGACATACAGTGGATTCCTGAAATCCCAGGTATTTTGAACTCGCACCCACACCTCGCCATATGTGACCTCAATAGCTCGCACAATGGCGGGGTGGGGCAATATCTCAGAGGTTTTAGTCGTCGGCCACGGTGATGGTAATTACCCAAACCACCTTGGCTCATGCAATGACTCGTGTGACCAAGATTGGGTTAACGGCTCCTAGAAACGCCTCCAAACAGGACAGACCCCACTAGGGGTTTATGACCTGGGACTCTCTGAAAGTTACGCCTCTTATCCAAGACGTTTCTTCAGTTCTAAAACGTCTTCAACAAAACAAAGACAAAAAAACTCCTAAAGACATCCAGTTACCTTCTTTCCAACATTTGAGGTGGGAAATAAGCCACGTGGTCTTTGGGTCCTAACAATGATTCAAAGATTTGCAGATTTCCTTGTTTTGCATAAAGTAGTGGGTAACTTGCTGGAAATGCAGAGCTATGTGGACACATGCCTTCACTCTGTGATTTGCACATCTGCTAAAGAATGGTTCAAACTGTGAATAGCTGGCTTTGTAAAAGTTTCATCAGGAACAAAAAAACATTTGCATTTTAAAAACGTTCATTTATCTAAAGGATTCACAGACTTTATGCTGTTGAATGCAGAGGCAAAATTGCCAACTGATATTGACTGATATTAATATTTGGCGATATCTGACATCAGGTGAGATTTTCTTAATTCAGACATGCGTAACAAACACACTTCACTTTTTTTTATGTGTACTTATTTGTGAGTCTTAATATATCGGTGCTGTTCAGCAATAATCTTTTTTTTTCAGCAAAAAAAAAGATTATTATTTAATTCAGCAAATCATGAATTACTCGTTTACACTCAGCCCGACTGCTCGGATCAAAGAGTTTCCTCTGGTAGATAAACTATGCAGCATTAATATGCTCATAACATGATTGAATGGCGGGTTTTTTTTGTCTGTTCTTTACTTTTTCCATTTTCATTTATTGGCCATCATAAACGTCGATACGAGCATATCCGCAAATAGTAGGGCTGTTCGATATAACGATATATGTCGGATGACGATAGAAAAACGTCTATCGTTTCATTTTACGCTATCGTTTGTTTCGTGGTGTCGCAAAATAAACTGTTCACGGCAATATTTTTTTTTATTGTTTTGATGGTCACTGTAGTAGCTATATTAATTTCTTAAAGTTCTCTCTTTCTCTTATATTTAATATAACCACACTACAGACGGACAAGCGCCTGTTTTTATGGGTTGTCATTAGCAACAACGACGGTAACACCATCGCATGTCCGCTTGTTTATTTTCCACATAAAACTTTCACAATAAAGCTCAAGATCCTGTTGAGAATTTTCAAAATAAACGGAATCACGTGAAAAGGTATGCCGAGTATTGACGGATGAGAAGTAAAAAAAAAGAGTCGTCAGGTGCTAAAAAATAAACTTTAGACTCAAACGTTAGAACAGGCTTTCCCCGCAGCACGCCGTGTAATAAATACTCACAAAGAAAACGGCGGCCGTTACAACTTATGTCTAAAAATGTATAGTTTCATGCATCGGTTAAAACACTCGACTCCAGCTACATGACGCTCAGCTGGAAACACTTCACCTACCTGAGATTCACAGAATTTACAGAAAATATTAAATTTTTTGTGATTTATATCGTTATCGGACGATAGATGTTTTATATCGGGATATGAGATTTAGGTCATATCGCACAGCCCTAGCAAATAGTTTTCTCTTTTACCTCAGAAGGGTTAAATGAGAATACAAAAAATAAATGAAAAAGTAAAGCTAGTGTCAGCCACACCGATATATCGGTCAGGCTCTACTGTCAGCTTTTCAGTTGTTTGCTCTGTATGAACTTGTTCTGTTACATGAAATCATCTCGGCTCTTCAGTTTTCCTCCTGAATGGTGTCTCCCGAGTTAGTTGCTGCTGTAACACTTCCTCATTTAACACCAGCTGCAGGTGTCTTGCTGAAGAAGTTGCAGAAGCTATCGGATCAGTTGTGAAGTGAAAATTGGAAAGCATCAATAGTATACATTTTTGCAGCTTATTAGTGTTAAAACCAAATTATCAAGTGGTAATTTTTACAGGGTTCACTTGTTAAATAGTGATTGAATAGCAATTTGATTCGTTTTTATTTTCAGACAAGTGGAAAAGAACACGTGTGAAAGACATTGGTGTTTCTTGGTGACGGAAAACGTTCAGTCTAGGTGGATAATGTCTGTCAGGGGCAGATGATGCAGCTTGTTTTTGACAGAAGGGAGTGATCTACTTTACAGTAACCCCGGCCTCAAGGCAGCGATTCACTTAAATTTGATGCAGAAAGCTACGTAGAGTTAAAAGAAGAAAATGCTGGTGCCAAAGCATGAATCAATATTTACTGCGGTTGCACCAATACATGCATTTCATGGTAACTGTTCCAGTTAAGAAGCAAGTGTTTCAGTTCATCAGTCACTGGCCTCTATGCTTATCAGTGATTGAATGTTTTCCTGACTTTCGTGTCAGTGGGCTGAACATAAGGGGGCCCTCGTCTTCGTCACCGTTTTTAGGTCAGGGATCAAAGTAACTCCATGTCAGTCGTTAGCATCCACTCAAAGGAATTTGTTGAAAATAAGCACTTTTTTTAACAGGTATTTTAATTGACCTTTAAGCTGGTATTGTGCAGCACGCTCGTTATAATTTTCTTTCAAGGAGTCAAATGGTCTCTTTGGACGTTGGCTGCTTTTTCACTCCTTTTGCACTTTTTAGCTGAACATTTTCAGAGGTTTGTTCGTTAAGCCACTTGGAACACTGACTTACGAGTCATTCGAGCCCTGTCCAAACAAAGTGTCCCTTTAAAGACTGTGGAAACTGAAAAGGTGACTAGCTCCCTTCCCACGTGTTAAATAAATAAGTTAGATTTCCATTACAAAGCAGTGAGTCACATTGCTTGGGGTGACTGTAGCTCAGAGACCTGGTCAGGTAGAGCAGGTCACCCACTAATGGAGAGGATAGTAGTTTGATCCCTGCATGCCACATATCCTTAGGCAAGGTACTAACCCCAAGTTACTCTCTGAGTGTGAATGTTAGATACAAAGCACTTAAGCATAAAAAAGTGATTGTGTGACTGGGTGAATGAGGCATATTTGTATAAGGTGTACAGTAGAAAAGCTCTATATAAGAACCCGTCCATTCATCTGAGAATAAGTTGGGCTAAAGAGAAACACTGTAGTGGTGGAGTGAAAGACCTAGCAGGTAACCATGGAAGATTTATGTTACTTTAAACTTGGTGTGGTTTGAATTGTGGGCCAGTCTCCAAAAACACTTGTGCAAGTGTTTACTTGATAATGCGTGTCTGCAAGGTAAGAATCGAGACTGTGCAGCAAGAATAATGTAAGAAAGTGAGAGAAAATGAGGGAGATGTGGCACAGCTATGGCAGAAAAAGAGAAGGAACAGCATGAAGAAAAAGATTGTGTATGAGAAAAGCGGAGAAAGCAAAGTCATGACAAACAGAAACACAAAGCCGTATTGCTCCTGCAGATATGATGGACACATTGAGCCCACAGTGGCAGACATATATCCTCTTCTCAATTCCCACCTCTTGTGGACCCCCTCCTGCAGTGTAATTGCCTGGATCGAAGACATGCTGGAGCGTGACGTCAATGACAACAGGAAGATCGGTAACTATGGAGCTCAGCACATCCTTTCTGGCGTCCCCAGGGACTCGGTGACCATCCTCACACACTGCAACACCGGCTCGCTGGCCACAGCTGGATACGGGACGGCGCTGGGTGAGACTGGAGCGCTGGCTCTGAATGAGAAAAGAAGGTGGTTGTTGAAATATTTAGAGCACTGTAACTGATATGAGTCTGTGTGTAGGCGTGGTGAGAAGCCTCCACGCGCTGGGCAGGCTGAAACGCGTGTACTGCACAGAGACGAGGCCGTACAACCAGGGGTCCAGACTGACGGCGTACGAGGCTGTAGCGGAGGGAATCCCTGCCACGCTTATAACAGACAGCATGGCAGCTCTCACCATGAGGGAGATGGACATCACAGGTGTGTGTTTGTGTCCCATCACGTCTCCTTCACTTCACTAAAACCTCACGTTTTTTTTTTTCTTAAGACTTCCTTTCTGCTGTTTTCTCCCTCAGCTGTGGTGGTGGGTGCAGACAGGGTGGTTGCTAACGGTGACACAGCCAACAAGGTCGGCACGTACCAGCTGGCCATCGCCGCTAAGCACCATGGGATACCTTTCTATGTGGCGGCACCCAGCACGTCGTGTGACCTGAGTCTGGAGAGCGGGAGGGACATCATCATCGAAGTGCGCCCCCCCGAGGAACTCACTTCTATAAACGGGGTTCCCATCGCTGCCCCAGGTAAGGCGTGAGGGATGTCTGTGCAGAGAGAGCACTTAAATAAGCGCGAGCTCGGTAGAGTATCGACAGGAAAGCATCAAGGTTGGAGAGGAGATGAGCTTGGCCCAGTTCCAAAGTCAGCCCAGAGGCTTAAGCACCGAACACACTCAGAGTTAAATTGGCATCACATGAAACGTAAGTGCCAGAGTGAAGGAGGCTGTTAGCTCATATGTCCTGCACAGAGGCGCCCTGTGGCCACTAATGTGCACACAAAGTTCTTCTGTCATCGTCCTTTTTATTTTCTCGCCGGGTTTTCTTTCTTGAACTTTCTTGCAGGCCATTTATGCGTCTTTAGTAGTCAGTGGCATGATAGAGCTAAGAGAACAGAGTCATTTTCACACATGCACCACCGCCCACAGAGGTGTACGTGACACCGCAAATGTCAGACGCATTCAGGTGGGACTTTAACTGGTTTTTAACCTCTCAGCTCTCCAGTACAAAGTCTGTGTGATGTCATGTGCTGCTGAACAAATTATGGAGCTAACAGTCTGGCGTATTCAGTGCTAGTGAGTGGGTGTCATGTGTCTAGCTGCCTCTACATGGGGAGCTCCTTTCAGCTGAACCGCATGCATCTGAAGCAGACTGTTTACTGCTCTGCGCTGCATTACAGAAAGAACAACTGTGCAAAGCTGGCCAAAGTTCATGTGTGGAAATGGCCTGTGCTTGGACAGAAACACAGTGGAAATGTGTGAGGGCAAACTAAAGCCTGGATTATCAGTAAATATATTAATGCTATGCACTTTGGAGTGCTCAGAGCAGCCCTACTGAGCTCAAGTGCCCATATACCTTACGGCTGAAGCCCAGGTTTGAGTCTGACTTGCAGCCCTTTGGACCTGAGCCTGAGTCTGTCGGATCAAACCTTGAAAATGTATTTTAGTTGAGTTTGTGAGAGTTTAGTTGAGTCATTTAATCTCTAGGTACCCAGTGACATCACAGTAATTGTGCTGAATTAATGAGTACACAGGCCCCCGGGGACGAGGATGTGTGCTTGCACATTCGTTTTTTCCACTCTTTAACTTTCCCCACAGACTTTAATAATTATGAATTAACCTTTAGTTAAGGTTTTGGTGTACTAGAACCACACTGTTGCAGTCGTTAAACATTCCTTTACCACAGTAAAGAAATGCGTAACGAGCAGTGTGGGGTGTAGTCCTGCTGCTGTTTGAAGGAATAATAAACCCGAGACAGAAAGCAGGGTCAACAAACTCTGAGTCTAACTGTGGGAGACTCTGAATATCCAGAAAGGCTGATCAGACTTAGTTAAATCAACTCTGAGTATGTTCACCCTGATTGTAGCGCGATTAGGGAAAGAAAGCTATCATCAGTGGAGCTCCGATACTATGATTTACCCCGGCGACAGGTAAATATAGAGCACAGCCTCCATTTTAATCCAGTGTACTGAGAAATATGAACACGTTTCACTTAAAACCATGATGTTTAGTTTAAAAACAAGAGGGCAGTCCACTCAGCGTCCACTCAGTCATCGCTTACCCACTTTCAGTTTGTATTAACAGGAAAAGACGGAAAACCTAACACAAACGTACATTTTTAAAATGATTCTGCTTCTGACCGGGACAAAAATGCAGTAACAGCAACTGTAAATAAGAGTATGTTTTATTATGACCTACTTGTAGTTTTTGTACATAAGTAAGACTGATTCGGGTCTTTTCGAGTGGAAAAGATGTCAAACTTTAAGCTTTTTGGGCGTCTGTTTTGCTTGGCAGTATTTAATGATAATTTAATCCTAAGTGTGCAGACAGTGTTCGAAAACTCACATTAAGGCACATTATTTCAGACATAGTCTTAAAGTTATTCAAGCCTCTTTTTGACTCAGGAATCTTCACATCTTCAATATGACGAGACTTTTTTCATCACAGCAACAGATTGCGACACATGATTATTCATATTGATGATAGATTTTTATTTTTTAAATCAATCTTCATCTTGTTGTTTAAATCAATGTTTAAACAACTGACAAGGAGCACGTTGGGCTCAGTGTCAGACCGTTCAACTGGGTTTTAATTCTCAATATTGTGTTCAGTACAGCTAGCTTACACGTTAGTGCACTTGCATTATAATAACCTGTGAATTGTGTTGTGTGACTAACACCTCATTCCCGGCCGCTTCCTGCAGGTATCGAAGTGTGGAACCCGGCCTTCGACGTGACCCCTCACCAGCTCATCACAGGGGGCATCATCACAGAGCTGGGAGTCTTCCTCCCCTCTGAGCTCCAGGCGGCGCTCACCGGCCGCCTCACTGCCCTCTAGAGCCACTCGGCTCCTCCTGCTGGTCCGTGCGCACCACTGCACGTTTACGTCACACTAAGAGACACTTTCTCATCATCACAGACGCCGCACAGTTGTATTTCTAATTGAATTTTGTTCAATACACAGTCACTGTTGCATTCAGTGGTGCACACAGGAAAAAAAAAACTTGTTTGTCACTTTTCCACATACACAGCTACATAGAGTCTCACTGCAGGGAGTCGAGTAGCCACACACGTGCGGTCTCCCCTTTCTTTTAAATCCCTGTTCTGTCTTTACCTTTCACCTCCAAAGCTTTCCATTGCATCTGTCATTGTCTCTTTCAGCCTCTCTTTCCAAATGGCTTCTGTACCAACAAAAAAAAAAAGAAGCTCAGCTGGACTCGAACCCAGAAATTCAATTTGGCAAACAAACCTAAATGCGACCTTACGAAAGTCACATTGTAACAACTTAAAGAATAAAACGAAAGCCTAAATAGCACGACTGGTTCTTTAATTTGAAACAAGTCGTGGTTTCTAAAATGCTGCTACCTACTTGTAAATATATATATCCTTGCTGGTAGTGTGTACATATGTAGAAACTAACCCCCGCTCGTGAAACGCGCCGCTTTTTCATCCAAATAAGCGGTTATGTAAAAAATACATTTCGCATCTAAAAATGTTATATTAACATTTCATTTCTTTTGCTCAGTGTAGGAACTTTTTTGTAATAGACAAATTCACATTTTTAGCTCATAGTCTTAATATGGAAGAATTTTGTGTGTCAAAATAATTGAACGATCGGTCACGCTAGTCAGCTGAAGCCTTTAACGTCACATGGCTACTTTTATACCTCACTCCTTATTTGCGTTTTGCTCTTCCCAGTTATACTGTATCATACCACACATGTACTCTCGTAATAGACTTGTATAAACTGATCAGCCACAGCATTAAAACCACCTGCAGAAACGGGTCCAGATCGGTCTCTTTCTGATGCATCCCGCGGCCGCTCGATCAGATTTAGACCCGGGGAGTTTGGAGGCTGGTCAGCACTTTGGGCTGCCTGTTACCCTTCTCTGTAAGGAAGAATCATTAAAAAAAAATAGGAGTTAAAGGAGTAGTTTGCCTCAAAATTAAGGTTTAGTTGTTGGCTTGTGTGCACATCAGTCAAGACTTTAAAATAATTTTTCGATGTCAGCTTTCCTGCTTAGAAACGAATCTCTCTCCAGATGGTGCGTTTAACTACATCAGCCTCAACACACGAAAAGCTGCACAAAAAAGGATTTTTACTCTCACACTTCCTGCTCTGCGTGACGCAGCAGACGGACACAGCTGACAAGTAGAAGAAAGAGATAGTTGCTTTGATTTGACTCCAAGCTAATGGTTAGGTTGCTCTGTGACCACAGTGTCATCATAACAAACCGCTTTGCTAACACATCCGCCTTGATGGCTTGTTTTAACATTGGGTTAAGCAGCCTAATGATTATATTCCAAACCATGTGAGTGAAATCTCCAGTGTTCAGTCCTTTGTTGCGTGTCATACACCCACATCTCTGCCTTTATGTCAAGCTGCTCTTAACTGCCAAATAAATACCAAAATACTCTTTTAATATCTCTGTTATTTTGTGTGTTGTTAGTTTGTTTTGCCACTAAAGTGTGGAAAACAAATCAATGCAGTTTTAAAGCCCTCCAGTATTGACATCGTGATAGCGTTTCAAAGTGTCAGAGACACAAAACTTAGTCTAAAGGTGAAGTCTTAGATTTCAGACTAACTAGTTGGGCCATACAAACCTGAGAGACTCACAAATTTAATGTGGGGGTGAGTAGGAGCTGACTGTCTCTTTTTGTGGGGGCATGAACTACTCCTTTATGATGGAGGGCATCTTCTGCGTTATGTACTTTTACGCCACCACCAATGAGAATGTAACATTTAAGTCGTATAAATGTTGTTTTCGTTTGGGGCCGGACGTCAGACACTCAGCCACTTCTTGCCTTTGCGCTCACCTTCGAATGTGTTTCGACCGCTTGGACTAATCCCTCCTCATAAACTCCCAGACATGCTCGCGACTCGCCGAAATCTGTGCCGCGAGCGACTGAAAGCAGGTCGATATCAAGAAGTACACAAAGGTTTTGTTTTTTTTCTCAGAAGTTATTGTTTGACATTTCTGGCCCCTGAGTTTCTTTTCTCTATCCTGATGAAAGAACAGGACTATAAAGGAAAAATGAATTTCATAATAGTAGGAAATGCCAAACTCGTCTAGTGCTGAAACTATTTGTACAGGAAAAGAATGAATATCCTAACAATATAGCAGTTGTTTAAAGGGAACCTATTATGCTTTTTTCCATATTTTTATTCTTGGGCTCTAGTAGAGTAGATTTGAATGATTCACAGTTAAAAATAGTTCTTGTTTATTTTATTTATCCTCCAGTTCATATGCCATCTGAAACAAGCCATTTTAGCTCCTGTCCATGGAAGACCTTTAAGAAATCCCTTTATGAGCATCCAGCATTGTAACAATATGTGTGCATTTATAACAGAAAATAAAGCATTTTCACACAAAATACTAGTTGAAATTTTACACCCAATATTTGGACCGTCCTTCAAGTTAGTTGCCAACTTACTAACTGATAAATCCAGCATCGTTAGGCAGACTGATTGATGCAAGCCTGTGTTTGAGGTCTTGTATCGTGATTTGAATGCACTGAATTTTTGCCACCTGGCCTGCAAGCTTACGGTGCATTTGTCGTTGCGAGAGGCTTCGTAGAAACATCCCAGACGTCTCTTATCTGCGTGCTGACACCTAATCATTTACCCAAAGTCACCAGGTCCACACTGTTTGCTGCCTTACAGGTGCAGCCTGATTGTAGCTTACTGATGTAAGGCAGTAGTCCCCTCGCTCCGTCCTTCAACAGAGTTCATATCGTGTTGCCAGAGTGCTTAAAGGCTGAGGCAGGCAGTAATATTTTTTTGTGGTTATTAGACAAAAAACCTTTCAGCATATTGTAATTCAAGTGCTCTCAGAGGAAACCAGACCTCTGAACCATCTCTTCACTCTGTTTTCAGGCTTTATTAGATCTAGCCTACGTCTTTGTTCAATCACAGGCCTAATGGCTCCTCTGCAGATGTGCAGAGGAGTCCTTTGCACATACTTCAGATTGTGAAAAGTAGCAGAAATTCCTGAAGGAAAATATGATTTTCAAAATTCACAGCTTGCACTGCGTCGCAGTCTGGTTTTTTGTTTTGTGGTTTTCCTTGTATATTACCTGAAACTCGGCCATAGCAATTGAATGGTAACGTTTTTGTTTCATTTAAAAATACAAAGCCCGATGGCATGTTGAAATCTCAGACTTGCCTGTTGGCGGCGTGTTTTATGCCTATTCAAACATTTTTGCCTCGTGCAGAAAGAACAAAACCTTGTTAAAGACGCCCTAAAAACACAGACAGCGTTTTGATTTTTGTGCTCTGTCAGAAAATGCTATCCCACTCCTACACACAGTGTCACCACTCTTTTGTGAGTGAGTGGATTTACCTGCACACTCATAATGGTGAAATGTGTGCATATAAACACACATGAAACGTGATTGTACTCCTATGTGCGTCAGTCAGTATCAGTGTAAATGGCCGGAAACTGCGGAGATGGCTCAGCTGATGCATAAATGAGCGGAAACGCGATACTGTAATTACGCAGGGTTATAACTAACATCAAGGTTGAAAAGCAGTGCTCTAGACCAGCATGGTAATGTGCATGTAAATGCATTTACTGACTCGATTAGAGAGATGTCAGAGGTCTGGCCACAGGCACCACCACCTCACACATTGACTGTCTACTACACAACTTCTCTACTCTACAGGACCACAGGGAGGTTCTGAGAAAACATCATTTTAAAAAACAAAACAAAAAGCTTAACATCAATAATTACGACAGTGTCTATTGTCTATATCTTAAGATATGCTGTAATGTAAGCTCATTTCTTCACTTTCTTCCTCATCAATCACCTCTCTCACCCATCAAACCTCAACTCACAAAGATGCTGGTAGGTCACACGCAAGTGTTAAAAAAATTTCTTTCGTTTTGTAAAGTTAAAGACTTCATGCTTTTTTGGGGGAGGGGGGGATTTTAGACAATTTTCCTGACATATGTAGCAATTTTATGGCCCGTTAGATGCGCCGCCTGTCATTTCTGTTTAAGAGGTACAAGATTTTTGTTTGTCTGTAGGTCATGATTATAACTGTTCTGCTGTGGTTTGTTGGTTTATTTCATGATTTCATTGTGATTCCTAGTGACTAGGCCATTAGAGCACCACACTGGGGAGGCCTCCTCAACCATACGCACTACCTCTCCGTCTGCCTGCACGGACTCGAACACTGAAATGCATGAACACAAGCACTTAATGCGCCAGCCTGCAGCAGAGCAGATTGACAAGGTTGATGAAAAGAAATATGGATTACAATTTTCACTCGTTTGTATCTTGAACGCTAAGTGACAATTAATTTGTGGCGGTGCTTTTAGTTTGCCAAAGTAGCCTAGATTCAGGCTCGTCTGTTATTTTAGGTTGCAGTTGAATTACAATACCTTGCAGATGTCTCGAGTTCTCCCTCATTTCTTTATATTTCACTTCTAATAAGTCACATTTTCTTGTTATTTTTTTTATTTTATTTTAAGTGGTCTTGAGTAATAGTTCTGTAGGCTTTCTAAAGGTCTTTCAAAGTTCTTCTTGGGACATTGGCTGCTACATAAAATAGTAAAATGGTATATTTGCCCCAGCAATGTGATTCCCGAATAGCTATTAGCCAAAAATTTTGCATATCTCAGCATGGAGTGCTCTGAGTTCTTAAAAAATTTGAGGAAAGTGGACAAAAGAAGAAAAGGCCGGTCTGTAGAAGTGTCTACAGCAGAAAGTGTTTTTTGTCTTATATACTTACATATTTGTTACCATGTTTTCATAAATTGGTGCAGTTCCAATTTCTTAGCAAGATATAAAGAAATGAGGGGTGACTTTTGCACAGTACTGTATTTCTGTATTATGGATTAATGCTTTTTAAGCAGCAGCAATATAATGTCGTATTTTAAAAAGAGATAACGCAGTCCTCTCCTTCCAAAAAGGCCAAAACATGGATAATAATGAGGTGCCAAAATCCAGCGCCGCCTGTCTCGTACTTTCCAAGTTGATTCGATTAATCATAGCAGATGTGTATGCATTATAAAGCGATTGGTGCAGTCTGCATTTACCATGGAAGGAGTGTTGTTCAGATGGCCTCTTTAAGTGCAAGTATGTTGTTGTTGTTGTTGTTGTTCTTGATAATCACCTGGTCTGGGTTTGATTTTGTAACATGTGGAAAGTGTTCTGAACTGGGTTTTATTTTTTTTTATATATTTACGTATATGAATATAATGCTGTAAAGTGCAGTCATAAATTAAGAGATTTCTCTTTCACATCAATAAAGGAAAGAAGTAAAACCACAGCAAAAATGCACAAGTAGAATTTGCCTTTTTGTCATTTATTGAGCAAAATTGTGAATACATGACAGATGACATAAAAAGTAACCAAGTCTTTGGCCTCAGAGGTGCCGATGAGCGGGCTACTATCACCTCACAACAAGGTTCCTGTTTTGAACATGTGTGGGTTTGATTTCTCTCTCCAGAGCATTTCATTCCCAAATACTTGGTCTTTGTCATATGTTCACTGGGAAACTGAGGCCTTTTTGTTAGCAGGCCTCCCATGCAGGTCAAATGTGTAACCAGTGGCTGCAGGATTGTTCTGCAGATTGTTCTGTGAAATTTGGCAGACTGGGGGACATGGGATAAAATTGCTGGGATGGCAGTCCTAGAGGGACAGGAGTTAACAATTCCACCTCACAGCAAGACGTCTATGTTCAAACTCAAGTTAACTTAAACGCTTCCTTCAAGTGTTTAAGTTAACTGGTGATTCTAAACAGTCTGTAGATGTGGACTGAACAGACTATGGCTCTCTTTTCTTTGTGTTAGCTGTGAGGGCCTGGCAACCTGTCCAGTATGTGCTACCTTTTTTTCCCCTCACAGTGTCACCTGGGATAAGCTCCATCTCCACCACAACCTTGAAATGGAATAAGTGGATGAGCCACACGCTGTTCAACCAGCATTTGTCACAAGTCAGTCACTGTGGTTGTGTTGGTCCCTTCTGCCTCAACAAAGAAATCATCAACAAAACACAAATATCCTTAGTTTTTGTGCTAGGTTTATTCATCCACTACCGTTTATGGCTTCAAGGACTCTTTTGAACTTGGAATAGCGATAGCAGATGTCAGAGGTGTGAAATAAGACTGGTTCCACCTGTCCCTAAAGTACTGGACCTTTAAAAAGGATAACAATGCTAATGACACAAAACCACTAAGGAGTGATTTAAAAAGAAGAAATGGTTGGTCATGGAATCGCTTAAATTAAGGTAAGCACAAATGGCCACATATTTTCTAAAAGCTGAATTAAAGCGTTGTTAAAGGTTACAATGAAAATATCACATTATTACATAGAAATCCACCTGAATCAAGGTTTAAGTTGCTCTACAGCTTTGTCACTGCGAGCCGGACAGCACAGACTGTGCAGTCATTTGCAAAATGCAGCAAAAGACTCATCGCCCCGAAATGCAGAACTGATCGCCACAGTAAATCCTTTGTACCGGTGGCAATAAGACTGTACAGCTCTTCCTCACTCTGTAGGTGATTTTCCTAAGACTAATACCAATGTTATTCTGTTCCTTTTCAGACCGTGCAATATCACCCAACAGTACCTTATTGAATATTTGTTTCATCTCCCCATCATACGCTGCTACTCCCTTTATTCAATTGCACAACACTATGTCACCTTCTAGAATCGCCTGCACTGATAGTTAAGTTATTTATTCTCCAGGATATAGTTATATTGTTACTTTGTTAGAGTTATTTGATACTATATTTTGCACTAGCTTACTGTATAATACTGTATACTGCTATTCTTATTGTATATCTTATTCATCTGTTCCTCTGTCTCTCCTGCTGCTTTGAGCATATCATATGACAAAAGAATTTCCCTCGGGATAAACAAAGTTATACTTATCTTATTTGCAAGAAGATACTTGAATATCAAGTAAATTAAGTTTAAAAGGGACAAAGTAGGTTTAGACTTAAGTTTATGAAAGTGTTCGTGTGATTCTAATGCAGCGCTGAACTTCATTTCCAAGGCTGTACTAAACAGCTGTAAGCTGATTAACCAGCAGGTGGCGCTAATGACAAAAAGAAGGCTATAAAGCACCTTTTTATGCAAAGAAGAAAAAAACGGAGGAAGCAAAAATGGCTCAGGGTTCGCAGAAGTTTAAAGCTCAGCGTCCAGGATCCAAAAAACAACAACAGAGCAAACAGAAAGGCCCGAAGAAAGGAGGTATGGCTCTGATTTCTTTCCCTTATGAAGCCCGATGATTAAAAATATTAACAATAACGTGTGAAGTATTTTTAGTCGGTCAGCAGCTCCACCATGTGCCCCGCCTGTAAACAGCTGAGCACGTTTCAGATTATTTACCTCAAACATGTGGACAGTCTGTCCAGCACGGATATTTAAACAGCAATGAAACCAGTAACCCACTAAAGCCTTTCAAAAGCACACAAAAAATAAATAAGTACAAATAAAAAAAATAAGGGGGTCGAGAGTAAAACAGAAACATCAAATTAGCTTCATGCCTTTGTAAGCAAGCTAGTGACAGATGGATACGGTATTGATGCCACAAGGGAAATGATTGTGTTACAGCAGCAGAATAAAGAATAGAAATAGTACAGTCTACAATAAATAAACAGCATAGTTAAAATGCCACAGGTGCAAAGTACACAGTGCAAGTACTGATATATAGAACAGTGGCTAAAATGTTATAGAACAGTGAAAAAAGAGAGTAGTGCACATCACATTAACATATCTATCTAGATAGATAGATATCGATAGATAGATATCGATCGATAGATATCGATCGATAGATATACGCACGCACACACATATATATTTATATACATATATATAAAAGAAACGGCTGCAGGAAGGCATAACTCGGAAATATGTGTGTCTTAAGGAGTATTTAGTTGTCACAGAAACTCAGAACTGATGAACTTGTGCAGAAAGGCGGGACAAGTTTGGATGTGATCCAATCAGAATTAATATTGTTAAAAAAAAGTCTCCCAAGTTTCCTGTTTTTTTATGAAAATGTGACAAAATGTCAGCACTTGGGAGCGAGAGAAGTGTAAACTTACAGACTTAAATTTGATATCAAGGAAAACTGTAAGCCATGAGGAGCAACTTAAAGTGAACTTTCTGAGGAATGCTTAAGCTGTTTTCTGACGTGTCTTTATTAAAGTCTTAACTAATACATAATGAACATTTTAAAATATGACCTCAATTAGAGTCACAAATGAAGATAAAACACAGTATGCTGTAAGCTTGCCGGCCTTTTGAATGACACGTGAGTGAACACATGTCACAAATGATTTCAAAAGATGGTGATAACAAACATTCAGCTCAAAATTCACTAAATTCATTAACCGCTGTGATGTCATGGTGGCTACATCCATCTTTCATATACAGACTGTAGTTTTTGCAGGGTATACCAAAAAGCGCTTGAGCTCCATCTGATGGACAAACCTTCAGAGTATCTGAAAAAGGAAAGTTGATGTTTGTGACACTTTCTGTTACAAAGGGAGGATCATAGCACCGAAGAAGGCTCAAGTGGTTCAGCAGCAGAAGCTGAAGAAGGTGAGGAGGACAAGTGACAGGAAATCAGAGGAATTTAACAGTGAGTACAGGTCTGAGCTTGACCCGCTTTAACTTGTCTCCAACTCTGCTGAAGGGTCTAGAGGTTGCCATCAGGAACAAGATTGAGCAGGAGGTGACCCAGAAGGCCAGCTCCTCCCTCCACAAGCCGCTGAGTGTGATTAAAACTCCCGAGGCTAAAGGAAACCCTGGAGCAGCCCGTCCTGGAACCAGCTCCAAATAAAACCAGCTCGCTCGAGACCTGAGTCTTCTGGTTTTATATTACAAATTGATTAAAATGAAGTTTGAATGGGTTGCAATTAATATCAAATGTTACATGTCCTGCTTTGTTTTGTTTTTTTGACTGCAAGCTGACTTCCATGTTTTTAAGAAGTTAATCCAAAACATTTAGCGATTACACTCACTGGACAGGTTACATCAGGCTGTCACAGGATTTTATCTTTTCCTGCAAAGATAAAATCGACAAAGGAGACAGATTTTTGGTACTCTGTCAGATTATTCTGTAGTTATCACTGTACAGAAAAATTGTATTGTAAAATGTATAAATGGGCTTGATTTATTTAATCTTTTGTGTTGATAAAGTGTTTTGTCAGCTTGCTTTATAAAACTAAAGATGATCAGTTCACTGTCTCTCTCTAATCTGTTGTGAGAATGTTTACACACTGCACTGTCAATAACTATGAAACTATATATATATATATATATATATATATATATATATATATATATATATATAATTTTTTTTTTTTTTTTTTAAATATGAAAATTTTTTGGGTGTCACTTGTTTTCTTTCCTTTGATGGTACTTGGTCCATGCTTTGTAAGGAGTATAAGAATTTTACAAGGATAACAGAATCTGCCCTGCTCACGCTGACAACTAAATATGATTGGCAGGTCCCCACACCCTTTTCCAAATCACAGTGAAAATATAAACAGGTTAAATAAAAGCAGCAAAATCATTTTTAAATGCCTCGGCTCAGTCAGACTCCAGCCATGCTGACAATAGCTGCATGATCGGACATGGTTGCAAGTTTACTGGTGCTTTTCTAACGTAAGCACATGCGTTGTAGTGATTGGAGACAAAGTTAGACAGGCAAGGCTGAAATGGTTTAGACGTGTGCAGAGGAGGGATGGACAAAGGATGCTGAGGAAGACCGCAGAGAAGGTACAAGAGTTCTCTGTTATGAGGTATTTATTTAAATCCTTTTGCTGGATTTAATTTGTAGCCATGCAGAGGTGCAACACCTACATTTAAGTTTGATAATTATGAGGTTACAACGTCAGACTTAAAGCTTACTGATAGTATACTGTGCATATAAGGACAGCACTACCTTATGGTTAACATGATCACATATGTTAGATTAATTGCTAAAATACAATCAACAATTGAAGCAGTACAGATTCACCAGCACTTATTTCTAAAGCAGGTCTAGAACTAATCTGAGCATGTTTAAAAAGCCTTAACGGCCTCCATGCAGTGATGTGAGCGCAGGAAACGAGGGAAGGAGTCCTTGGCCATCAGACTGTAGATCCTCTGCTGTGCTTTGTTGAATGTGTTGGGACATGGAGAGTCCATCACACTCAGCAGAGCCTCCCGGGTCTCAGCATCCAGGTTTACCTAACGAGGGAAAAGTTATTTAAATAAGTTTTGTTCTTCATCATTTGCTGTTTAGTGATGTGTGCTCCTCTCTACCAACCTCCTGTGGAGCGTCAGGGTTGATAAACTGGCTGTAGATGCTGCAGGCCTTGTTCTTCTGCAGGTTTGAAGGGGAAACCCTGTAATCCTTGCAAGCCAGCCAGAACTGAAGGTTCTCCTCACTGAACTCGGAGCGCAGGAACGCCCGAAAGGCCTGCAAACCACCTGAGAGGAAGAAGAAAAGAAGAGCTAGAAGAACGGTTCAGGTTTGACACAAATTTCAGCTAAACATCTGAGCTTTTCATGTTTTTACTTGGTTACAAAAATTCAAAAATACTGTTCTAAAAGCCATTTTTACACAGTTCCTATGATAAACTGTGCCACTGGAATTAACATTGAGTTATGTGAGATTATAATATTATTTTATGCCATGTTAGACCCTTAATTAAAGATTGTGAATTATTATGTAGTTTTAGTTTGCATTATTCTCCTGAATTAGAAGAAGGTGATAACTATTGCATTTGTTAAACTGATTTGCATTACATTAGACTGCTGATTTATTGTGAATGAATGATATTGTTTTATGATGCATTATACTGCTGAGTTATAAGAAATACTGTTCGCAGAAAGTCATCGCCTTATTTGTCTGATTAGAAGAGAACGGAACATGCTGGAGTTTTCTGCCCCATCTCAGCAGGAGCAGATAAACAGGGAGCCAAGGTCATAGCTTAGGCGCCGTGTGAGAGAAAGCATGTGAATGTTTAGGCTTTTATGATTAGGTGGGGGCCACTAGAGGCTATAAGAGTTTGATCAATGCTCCACCATTTTGAGATCTGATGCTGTCTGCGTACGGTGTCCATCTCCCACGCGTGTGATCATTAAAATCATCGTTTGACTCAACCCGGCCGGACCAGTGTGGTTATTGTGGTTTTTCCTCTTGTATCCATCCCCAATATTTGAATCCGTAACAGTTATTTCACCTTAATTCTCCTTATTGAGGCTTAAATAGTACAAAATATGCAGTTGTCAAACACAGCTGACTGCCTTTCCTTTGATACATACTGTTTTAAATAGTAAGTTAGCATTAGCAACACTAAAAAATAAATTAGCCAACAGTAATATGATGGTTTTCACCATCTATCTAGAGTATTAAGAATACAGGAGATATAGATGTATAAAAGTAAAGGTACTTTTACTTTACAATTAATTAATTATAAGAATTAACTCAGTAAAAAGTAAAAAGCAGTTCAGTTAGGATGCACCCTGAATAAACATTACCATGTCACATTTTTAAAAAGGAAGAACACTATATGTTAGTGATAATAATGCCTAATGTCTTCAGATTTTTAGCTGAAATATCAGTGTGCGTTCTTATGTACAAAATAAAAGCACTTTGCTGCCTGTGCAAACGACTGATTAACCTTTCTCAGTAAAGATGTGCTAGAATTAACCAGAAAAAGGTCAAATCTCCTCACCCTCCAGTAACATTGAGCTGTTTTTCATGTTTGAATATTAAAGTGGTGACTGACTTCAGAAGCAAAATAAAGTGAATCTTACTTTTGCTGTTCAGCAGCGTTTCCAAGTCTTGCAGAATTCTTCCGTCCTGAGTCCTGATAAAAGGGGCACAGGGAGTCAGAAATGTAGCTTCAGCTCCTCTGATTTACTCCTTATTCAAAATACGGGTTTCAGTGAACTTACTTGTTCTTGTGGTGGGTCTCAGCCAGGTGGCTTAGCTTCACCCGCATCTCTTTTGCCCTGAAACACAGACAAAAGAAGATGTAAAACAAACTCAGGGTTTCATTTATTAATGTAAAACATAATATCAAAAATAAACACGTACTTCTCCAGACATGAGGAAGGCAGGTAGGAGAGCCCCCTACACATTGAAGCTGCTAGTATTAAATGATCTGCAAAGGGAAAATTAACCGAGCTGTATTTGAAGAATTATTCCGAGCCAGTCTCCTGGACTAAAGCGTGCTGCTCTTATATACAGCAGTCCGCCCGTGTGCTATCTGATCTGTCAATCTGCTTCGATTAGAACAGCAGGTGTGGAGATGGGAAGTGAATAGAGATTAAAACCGTTGAATGAGAGGCTGTATACGTGCTCAAAGGCCATGTAGTCCTGTCAACAAGAGATACAAACACAGTCAATATATAATATAATAGTAGGAAAATCACATGTGTGAGTGTACATGAGTGGTCAGGGTACACCTGTCATCTTAAAAGTGTGTCATAAACGAAACACAGAGTGGGCTGCAGAGTTATATCACAGAAGAATAAAGTGATGAGGGAGGAGCAGGTGGACAGGCACAACCACTCATCGCTGGAGAATGTCTGAGATCTGCAGGCCGGAGATGATGATGGACAAGCTGGTGGACAAAATTAGAGGAACATCTGGCAAAATCATTAAATAAGGTTCAGCTTTTCTTCTCCATTTCTAATTTGTTAGTTGGCTGTTTTATAACCCTCTTATGTGGCTCTCTGCAGACAGTGCTCATCTGTATGTCACTGCAAATAATGTTAAAAAGAGAGCTAAAACTTTGTGCCAAATTCTGATCGACTCCATATTACTGTAAATTTGTAAAAATCAAATCAGAGACACATAGAGACAAAAATGCTTCTGTTGAATCATAACTTCCATTGTTTGAATAATGTGACGTATGGGAGGCCTGCAGATTATGTCGTGCTCCTCCTGAATGAAAAGATGACACTGGTTGGTTAAACATTTGCACACATGAGTCAACTAATTTTTAAATACTGGTGTTTCATTAGACGCTGTGAGGAAAATCCCAAATTATCTGAGATACTCAGAAAGATCCCCAGCTGTGTTCTTGTTCATTGATGTTCCTGTCTCACCTGGAGAGAAATATCATTTATGAATACATATCAGTGCATTCGGTTATCTTCACTGTTTAAATTAATGACTTGAACATGCACGAATATCCTCTCTACATGTTAGTGATTCCTTTTTTTCCTTCGACCTTATGCTTTTGCCAGCTGTGATAGGTTATAAAATCTCCGTGCTCATCTTCAAGAGCTGCAGGGAAGAAGCAGGAATTTTGTGACATAACTAGTGTGGAAGCCAGTCACGTGTGATTTGGAAACTTGAAACCTCCAAACACACTGAAAATAACGAAGAAGGGGACACCTTGTGCCCAACAGCGGAATTGTTGAAATACCTTGAATAATTTTAGGTAATATACTGTGTTAAAATAAACAGAGAGTGGTTATGCACGTGAATACTCAAAGTATTTTTAAAAAGTCAAACTAGTATAGTTAAAATCCAGCATGCACGAAAGTGTCCAGCCTTTAAAAACCGTTCGCAAAGTACATTGAAGGTAAAGAAGCTCATTTAGCAGAATGTTTTTCAGTGATATACAATTCTGTGCAGGCTTTCAGCTTTAAGTCAAGGGATTTCACAAAAGTACTGCATTAACTGTTTAGGAAGTGCCGCCATTTTTAATCATATTGCTCAATAGTAAAGGGACAAATTAACATAACTTTAAATATAAGGAATTTGTACTTTAATTACAGCATGGCTGTTTGAAAGGCCACTGTGGTGGTGAACAGAGGCAAAACTAAGAACACTGTCACTGTCCAAATACTTATGGACCTAAATGTATTAGCCTGTTATAAGCATTAGGGAACCATGGACTGATGATCTTAGTATTTATTTAGAATCTGGCCCAGGGGCTCTAGCTGATGTCATGTGAGAAGTCCTTGTCGTAAACAGTTAATAATTCTTTTTATTGACGCAAAATAAATTGCCGGCTTCACACTCTGAGTACACTGCGGACACACACGGATCGGACACTTCTCCACCAGAAGGCTTCAGCAGCAGCAGCAGGAGGACGACTGCGTGTTTCGGTCGCTTCCTGCTTCCTCAACAAGAGTGTCTGAGAAATCTGCAAGACGCAGCGCCAAGCGCCGCAGAACACGGAGACCCGCTGAAGCCAAGGGGAGCCCGCTTGCGTGGTTTCCAGTGCTGTTTTAGGATTGAGCGGACCTGCCGGTTTCTCCTGCGTCCTGATCCTCCGCATCCGCCCGAGCATGGGCGGCGAGTCGGTCTGCAGATAAACACACTGTGAGTGCGCCTCAAAATGGTCTCGTAGATGTTATAATTAGACCGTAACAGCGTGCGTAACGCTGTGAGGATCAAGTGAAAGGTGTTGTCATGTATTTAAAGGATAAAATGCTGTTGTGTATGTGGATGAACATGTGAGCCGGGGTATTTCATGGCATTCCCAGTTTACCGGTAATAACCAGTAACTCAGTTACTGGAGAGTGTTCGAACACATCAGTATTAGGTTACAAATTTAGTAAACGTTCCACTCGATGCCCACATGCCCTGCTGCTTGCATTCATTTTTCAAAATAGGCTAATCGTAGCCTATCAGATTAACAGGGTGGGCACAGTAACAGCGCCTTACACAACTCACACTACGTCCTGTGCTGCAAACTCAACTACAATACACACTCGACTCGACTGAATCGACTACACATCCACTATGAATAATAGCGTTCAACTCTATTCATTTCAAATGGTGTTTTATAACAGGAACACTATGTAACAGCTACAGTACACCCAGTTTAACCCTGCCAGATGTAATCTCTACCTATCATCAAGGCTTTGTAAACAAAACTGTGACGGCTGCCTGTTATCAACAGATACAATGCACACACACACACACACACAAAAAAAATAAATAAATTTGAGGTTTAAAACTGCAAAATAGTGAGTTTACATCTGAAGCTTCCTCCTCGTGTTATCTCTGCTCAGGGGCATCTAGTTTTGGGTTAAAGCTCTTCGGTGGCAGGAGGAGCCTTTTCTAGCTTGGAATGAAATGTTTGTTTTTCCTTTGCTGTGTTTCATCCGTAAGTAAATTAGTCATAGTTAAATTGCCTGAATGCATCAGCTTGGTGACTGAATTTTGATTTCTCAAAAATAGTGGAGGCTCTACTAGAGGTGTAGAGGTGCTACATTCACCTTATACAAATGAAGCTGACCTCCTTGGCCTCGCTTTTACACCACTAATTTATTGTATCTAAGTGACAGCTAATGGCATGAATCAACAAAGGAGGGAAGGCAAAGTGAGGGGAGTCAGCTGTTAACAAAGGTTAGCAGAGCACAGATAACAGGCTTAGGATGGTTTAGCAATTGTTAAAGACAGTGAGCCAGTTTCAGATGTGACATCTACCAAAATGACCCAGTACAACTTACAACCAACAGTATGAAACACATGGCCTTTCATTTCAGAAACAGTCAGAGTGAGTGAAGCAGCCCCAGGCCCCTCTCCAAATGATCTGCAAAATGTAACACAAACTGAGGTCACATCACGGCAACTCAGAGTTATTCCAAACAATCATTTCTATCCAGAATAGTTTCAACTGAAAGCTTAGCCACACTAATGCCAAGTGTCTTCGTGATATGCTGGACCAGTGACTCTCAGCAATTAGACAGTGAGATTTTCAGGCTGATAAAACAGCATTTTTAAAATACCACAGTGACACTGCTTCTTATTTAAAAAAGAAAATTATGTAGACACTTTTATGGGTGCGTTTATTCAGCTTTTGCTGTTTGCTGTACACCACCACCTCTTTGTACACCCACAAAGATTGTCATATGTTCCAAAACCACCCGATATATATCTGCAAAAACAGTAGACTTCCTTATATGATATATTTAACTTCTGCTTTAAACGTGAAATAAATACCAACAGAAAGTGGCTGTTATATATTATTTTATCACATATATCATTAAATTGAATGGATTTCATTATTCTGTTATTCAGCCTACACAACCAAAGGACTGTAATTGTAGTTATTTCTCACTATGTGGAAACGCCCTCTGGTGTGACTAATCACAGAAGCTCCACCACTACCACGTCTATTCAACAGACCAATCACTGCAAGGACATGAGGCCCCCCTTTATTACAGTCACTGGCCCCACACAAGGTATTTTCGCTTTCTTCCAAAAGAGCTCCTTAGCGGAAGCTGGGAGACTTATTTAAACTTTCACAATTATCAGGATACTCACATTGTTACAACTTCTAGTGTGTCTCAGTGATCTGGGTAGACCTCTAATGTACCTTAGCACTAAACAGGCTGAAAACAGTGTTAGGCTGTAAGAAGGTTAAGAGGCTTATACAGGCTACAGTATGTTATGAGATGAGGATCCAAACATGGGGAGATTTTAAGGTGGGCAGACTATTGGACATATCATAGTTTTGTTTTTTGTTTTTTTTAATCAAATGCAGAATATGAACAGTTAATTATTAGCTACACTGAAAGATACAGATCAAGAAAGAAAGGGGGCCCACAGAGACTGGTTATGATTGGGGTCCAGGGTCCTGCGCTGTGCCCCTGTTTCTGCTTAATATTACATTTGCTGCCTCTGCAAAACCCGCCAACCAGATAACAACTGTTTGCAGTCAGTTTTAATAATTTTCTCGATTGTTTTTGGTCTCTTTCTTTGCAGCCCATAAGCTTCAGTTTACTGACCCTAATGGGTTGCAATGCTCTCATTAACAAAACTTAATTTTGATAACTGAATAGTTTGTTGTACAAATGAAAGTTTGAGGTATTCACAGATAAACAGACATACTGTTCTGTGTCAGGCTGTGGATACTGAACTGGTGCCCCTGTATCTTATCAGCTAACTCTGACTGGTGACCAGTCATGGGACCCCAGTGGACTTGGTTCCCCTGGGTGCACTGCCAGGAGAGTGAATCCTCTAGTCCAGACGAGGAGCGGGAGCAGCGCTGGGCTGAACTCTTTGAACAGCTGGACATCAACAAAGATGGACACATTGACATCCTTGAACTGCGGAGAGGGCTGGCAGACCAGGGGCTTTCCAAAGGCTCAGTAGAGAAGGTAATACAGCAGCATACAGTGATACTGTGCATTACAAATGGGTTCATTTTCTACAGATATTTGCCAGTTCACATTAGACACCTCCCAATGTCAGTGATCAGACTGTTTTGGTCTTTAGGAGCTAGCCGTCTGGGTGGCTGTAGCTCAGGTGGTAGAGCAGGTCACCTACTAACTGGAAGGTTTGCGGTTTGATCCCAGTCTGCTCCAGTCTGCAAGCCAAATATCCTTGAGCAAGACGTTAACCCCATGTTGCTCTTCGATGCATCCATGGGAGTATGAATTTCTGTGAATGTTAGATAGTAAGCGCTTAGAAAAAAGTGCTTGTGTGAATGTGCAAGTTGTCTAAAGTGCTTTGAGTGCTCAGATAAAACAGAAAAGCACTATATAAGAACCAGTCCATTTACCATCTGACACAGTTTTACCATTAAACAGTCAATAAATCATTCCTTATCTGCTCTATGCTCTTTAAAAATCTTGTTACCTAACATGCACACAAATAGTGGGCCATTTTGATAAACGACTCTACACTTCAACCTTCCACGTCATTCAGTCTTTGCGAGCTGCGTTGACCCTAAATGTAGCTACATTTCTTGGGAGGTGCACATCAGATTACGTGGAATGTTACACCGTAGGGTTAAAAGGAGTTTCCAGTTACATCATAAATTATGAAGCAGATTTCCCGCTGAAGCATAATTTAAGCTCAAAATGGTTCCTAGCAGAGTGGGAGAGTCCTATTGTCTTCCCAGTCTCATTACACATTTCCACCCAGCTGAATCCTGGAAAAAGGAAAGTTGAGTTCCCAGAAAGTTGATTCTGTTTACCTGGACGTTGAGAAATGCAATGTCCAGGTAAACAGGATCAACGTTCTGGGAACTCAACTTTCCTTACCTTTATGACTGAGCGTGCAATACATTTATTCAGGGTGGTTATAGCGAAGATTTTAACCCTTTAAAGCCGGTCGGAGCGGGCACGCTCCATTTTGCGTAACTATTTTTAAATCCCGGTAGCACTGCAACCACGTAAGCTAGCGCAATAATTTTTTTTGCATATGAAACCAGAGGAGTTGTACTTACATCTTATGCCATCAGCTTGTCCTCGGTCACAGTTTCCTTCCACATATAGCTTTGCAAAAACTGCATAAAAAGCACTTGCAGCAACAAAAACATAATATTCCAGAAACACGCTTTGCCGATCCGATCAGCTGTTTGTAACACTTCCTACGTCCATCAGCGTGAACTGTCGCATGTCCGCCATGACCTGCCCGAAACCGGAAGTGACGTAATTTTGCGGAAATGTAGTTTTTTACGATTGGGGCCTTATGAGCCTACACTTGTGTTTTTAAAAGTTATGTTTGAGTTTATGATTTTCTGTGTTGTTTCTGGGATGCTTACGACTCATATTGCACTGCTGGAAATAGTTTATTTTGATGCATATGCTGTTATTTTGCATATTTGCACTATAATATTTATTTTCGTTTTTCCTGCAGTGTATGAAAATTGGTGTATTTCAAAAATAAAACTATGAAGACACTTAAAATAAATTTCTTGTGGTGGGAAACTAGTTTGTCCAACTTTTTTGTATTTACAGTTTTGAGGGATAAGCCTCTTAAATTTCTCTAACTAGAAATATATGTTAAAAAAACAAAAACGATTTTCAATATTTTTGTAGTTTATTGCACTTTTTTGCAATTTATGTAATTACAATGCACCTAATGCAGACATATTATTAAAGTTTGGGCTATAATGGTTGTATTGATGTATAGCAACTTGAAATGCTCCCAAAAATGGCTCCACAGCATGTAAAAATATAATATAAGCTCTGGCGAACTTGGTTCTATGGTAGGTCTTAAAGGGTTAAACAAGTAGATAAGAATGAAAGTGAAGACATTTCAGCTTTGTATTTCTTTTATTTTAGATAGTTTTGTAAGCCTGCAATTATGCTTTTGTTATTTCTTTGGTTTTTCCACATCTAATTTTAGTTTTAGATGATAACTTTGGTCCCCAGGTGGCCTACTGTCTCTACAACAGATCACACTCGAGAGAGAATATATCCACCAAAATCCTCCAGCAGGCTTCTACTTTTGGGCTTTGCCATTTGCCATTTTTGTATATTGAAGTCAAGGTGCATTAGAGGACTCATGAGGGCTGGTCTCTGTAAATGGCAAACATAAGTAGAGGGCACTCTGTAGTACCAGCAGCCACTTCACATTAAAGGTCACATCAAGTCAGTTTAGTTGTAAAGAAAGATTTTTAAACCAGATGCTGGTTTCAGATAAAACCTCAGTAATTCAGCTTTTCAGTGCTTTTTTGCCATTACTTGTTGCTCTACTGTTGGAAGGTCATTGTTTAACTCAGTGGTTTAACCTGCTTATGCATGGGTTTTTGTGGGAAGGAGAAACTGTGTCTAAATTTCACCTTCCTGCACACTTTCTATTCATTAAGAATAGCACCCGTTCATCTTTCCTCTTCTCTTTACATTAAACAACCAGGAAAGGCAAAATCTCTGCCCTTCTCCCTTTACCTTCTAGTTCCATCTTATCTGCATCCTTACTATTTATGCAGCAGCAGCAGCAGCAGCAGAGAACATAAACAGCATGGATTTGTATTGAGAAAGCACACACGGTGTCTCTCTTCTCTCTTTGAGTGTTTGTTTTGGTAAAAAGTGTCTGGGTCACCAAGAGAACTCATCAGTTCTTCTAGTTCTGCTTCTTCTCTCGCCTGGACTGTGTGAAAACTGTAAGCTCCTTGCTCCTCTTTGTGAATTAAGAGGGCTGCAAGCATAATATGGTTTATTTCAGAGTTTGAGGCTTATGTTAGGGTAAGATTTAATGTGTGAGTGTCTGTCTTTGCACACATGTAAAGGGCAGCGGGATGCTATTTTGGTCGAAGGAGCAGGACTTTGTAAGCTGAGATTAGTAACCTTTTGCTCTGTCATATGCTTGATCTCTCTACACATGGATAATTGTCCAGTTTCTTTTTCTCCTGTAACATTTATCACTGCTTCTGTGTAATTCACTCTCTACTTTCAGTGTGTTTTGGCCCCTGTTTTTCCAAGAATATTTCTGCGACAGAGTTACTTTTTAGGTAACTAGACAGGGATTCTTATTGTTATTTGAGCCACTACATAAAACAGAGATGGACACCAAAGTTTTGGAAAAATGGGGTGTAGCTGTAACTGTAAGGAGAGTAAGGGTTGCAGGGTGGCATACTAGTCATCCAAACCTTTTGTGGACATTCATAACACACATGGCCAAAATTTCAAATGATAACGTCATGGTAAAGTCAGCATACATAAATGTGTTCACTGTAAGTCATACAGCTCTTACAGTGAACACATAAGAGACTATTGTTTTCTCTTCATGAGGGGCAGCCAATCAGAATGAAATGGCTTGTTATAGACTGAGGAGCTGCACACAGATAAATGTCATACAGTATGTGAAAAAGTCCAAACATTCTTTTTTCTTTTTATGTTTTCTAAAATTTCAAAACTTCTAGATTGCAAACAACAAATTTGTCTATCATTTTTTAACTTGATAAGATATGAAACTGTGTCAGTTCTGACAAACGTAAATACTCAGCAGATAAATGATTGTTTATAATCAATTAAAATTCAGATAAAAACTCCTTTACATTTACATGAAACCGTTGATTGATTACAATCCACATGGTGTCATCGCCACAGGCTAAAGATGAAAAAGTTGCCGGCATCACTAAGGAGGTAATATCCACTAACAGATTTAAGGGAAAATCGGTGCGTTGTTTATCTGCAGTTCATTCATTAGAAACTGTTTATTAAACTAAATTTTGGACACAGTTTCGAGAGATATTAGTAGACAGTGAAGTTAACAAACACTGGAAATATTGGAAAATCCGAATGGTCTTGATCGCGTCATTGCTTGGCTGTTTTTGTGCAGCTGGGATTCTCAGTGTACGTCTTTTGGACCCTTTATATGTGCTTCTAATGGAAAAAAAATGTAAACTGTGAATCATGCAAGCTACACTAATAGAAATAAACATTGAAGTGGCCCATTAAATCTTCGAGTATGGTGAATACCTTAAAAATAATTCTGTTCACAGCTTAAATTAACTATTAGCTGGATGTGTAAAGTTCAATTAATAGTTTTAGTTTATAAAACAGCCTTTTTGACTTTTTAAAACAGATGAACCGATCCTTCTTGGGAGAAAAGCATTTCATTTAACACATATTTCCTTGACTGCACAACACCTATCAGCCATATTTTCCCAACAGATTGCAAAGTTTATGTAAAGCCCAGAGGCTGCTGGACTTTTGTGAGGAGATATTTCTTTGCTGTCAAGGTCACCTCAGCTCTGTGTGCTCTGATAAGCTGAAGCAACCTTATGCTGTTGTGGAGAACTACAAACACACTGTCTTTGTAGTAATGTGTAGACAGGCTAAAGTCCATTTTTGGTCCGGATACTTTCAAGTAAAAGTAAAAGTATACTTTTAAGGACCAAGCAGCACTGTGTAATTACACTTGTTTAAAGACCTGTTTTTTGTTCTTGACCAAATGTTGTTTTACATCACGTCCTTGCTGTCAGATCGTGGAGGCCGGAGACACCAACCGTGATGGAGTCCTGGACTTAGAAGAGTTCACTCAGTATCTTCGTAGCCATGAAAAGCAGCTTAAAGACATGTTTCGCAGCCTGGACAATAACAACGATGGTCTGTATCAGATCACAACATGATAGTTTTTGTAATTATCTCACTCGTCTCTCACTCAACCCCTGTGACTTGTGGATATCTGCAGGTCGCATAGATGCAACAGAGATTCAGGTCTCTCTTCGCAACATTGGTGTGAATATTAGCTTGGAGGATGCCAACAGGATTTTGTTAAGGTATGTTATCAATCAGTAATCCATATTGCATTAATAATTCCTACGATCCCTGTCTATCATCAAAAATACTACCTGCCACCATTTCTAATAGGTTGAGCAGCGTGACACTTTCAATATTAAGCCACTGACTATGCTCTATAACCAAACTGGGGAGAATCTTTAGAAGCTGTTCAATCACCTCAGTCACAGTGACCCATTGTTACAGGTTTGTTAGTTACTCTCTAACCTAGAGATTTAGTTTTGTGGAAGATATAATGTCAATTTTTGCTGGAGTCAATCCTCACTCTGGCCCAGTGATGGAGAGGAGGGAGATTTGTAGTATTTACAAAAGCTGTCTTTTATCCATAAAACCTTGATTTTAGCCTCATATTTTAAAAAAACTAAACTGATTGAATCAGTGGATTATTTTAAGGGGATATTGAAAACATGATCTGAAGAACATTCAGAGAGTTGAAAACGTGAATATGAAGAGATCTCCACACTAATGAAACTGAGTCTTTAGAATGGATGAGAATAGCCCTTTATTGTAATTGTACATTTACAACAAAATTGTAGGTGCTCTACACCAACTGTCCTGCTGGGATAAAATATAAATAGTAGACAGCAGGAATAAATAGAAAACAAGAGAAAAATATCCAAAAATAAGAGAACGATTGAAACATTGGACAACAAAATAGTTGCAAAGTGCTCAGTAGTAGTGCAAAGAAAAGACTTGGTCTGAAAAGAGTCCATAGTGATGAAGGTTACTCCGACCATGGCTCAGACTAGGGAGGCAGGATTGGTGGGCAGGGTGTATAGTGTTTGTTGACAGTCTGAATTGCCCAGGGGAGGAAGCTGCTTGTGAGTCTGGAGGTGTGAGACCTGATTGACCTGAGGCGCTGGCCAGAGGGCAGCAGGTCAAACAGGGGGTGGGTTGGGTGCAAGGGGTCACCTGTGATGGGCCTGGTTTTCCTGAGACAGGAGGAGCTGGCGATGGCCTCAAGGGGTGGCAGAGGGCAGCCAATGATTTTTTGGGCAGTGTTAATTACCCTCTGGCAAGCCTTCCTGTTCTCAGCTGTGACCCCTGCATACCAAACGCCCAGGCAGTACTAGAGCACACTCTTCACTGAGGAGCGGTAGAATGCCAGCAGCAGGTTCTGGTCCAGGTTATTCTTCCTCAGGACATAGAGGAAGTGCAGCCGCTGAACTACTAATAGTAGTAGTAGTAGTTAATAATAAGATGAACTTTTATCGATTTACATGAACTTACTGTGGTTTCAGACGTAAGGTGTCTGAACCCTGCAGACATTCTAACCAGAGGGTGATGTCACTGTGGCTGTGTCCATCTTTGTTGTACAGTCTCTGGTGTTTTTCTTTATATGAATTTTATGACCTTTTTATCTATTTTTTAATATTTATTTATATGTGTTTCCACAGTATAGATAAGGATGGTACAATGACCATTAACTGGAATGAGTGGCGGGACCACTTCCTGTTTAACCCTATCACTAACATGGAGGAAGTGGCGTGCCATTGGAAACGCTCATTGGTAAAGTCGGAAACAAAATTTATCATACAGTATGCAGTGTGTTTGACACCACGGTTAAGAATTCAAAATATTTTTTTATTCCCCACTCCTTGTTACTTTTTTTTTATACATCTTCTGACCTGCATGGCTTCAGTAGATGGTGGACATCGGTGAGCAGCTGACAGTCCCAGATGAATTTTCAGAAGAGGAAAAGAAGTCTGGGTTTGTCTGGCGGCAGCTGATGGCTGGAGCCATAGCCGGATCTGTATCCCGGACTGGAACGGCCCCTTTAGACAGGCTCAAAGTCTTCCGACAGGTCAGACTGGTGCACTTACTGCCTTATCTCTCTGATCACTCTGAATTCATCCATGTGTTACTGTTTATGTATAAAAAGTCTTTTTTGAGCTCTGATGCTTTAATATTGACTTTCTTGCTTTACTCTGCCAGGTACACGGCTCCTCTGATTTTAAAGGGAATGTGCTAAGCAATTTTCAGACGATGGTGAAAGAGGGAGGAATCTGGTCTCTGTGGAGGGGAAATGGAATCAATGTCCTAAAAATTGCCCCGGAGACTGCTATCAAGTTTGCAGCTTACGAACAGGTGGAGAAAACTATGAACACACATTCAATTTTTCACCTTACACTCCTAACTCTTTCAAGGCTTTACCGTGATTCATCATTCTCTTATTATTATTATTTTCCTTTGTCCAAATATTTAAATCGTTCTAAATGATCTATTTAGATCATTGTGAAAAATAAACATATTCTCTTATTTATTCTCTCTGTATTGAATATGAATCCAAACCAGCAGCAGCTAGTTTGGTCGAGATATCGTGGAAGTGAGAAACAGATGCAGGACTTCTCAGGCTATTATTTCCTTCACTGTATTCTGGTTGCATGGCAACAAGACTGCAGAAAGTCACAATGTTTTTAACCTTCTGTGGTACAAATAAAAAAAAAAGATTTAACTAATGAGAGGTGCTTTCCTGAAAATGCTCATTAAATTCTAAAACATGACAGTGTTGTTTCCTCATTAAGGATGTCACCCAAAATGTTGACTTCCTCATTGTGTATTATTATACACAATAAACGCTTTCCCCTCGCTCGTGCACCAGTTTTGCGTGTAAACTTTACGTCTAATTTTGTTTCATAACTGCGATGTAAATATACTGTTTATACTGTCCTTAATCATTAATTATATGAATAAATAAACATTTGATTTTGTGAAATTCTCTTGCATTTTAAATTTAAAATTATTGCTTTTGTTTATGAAGGCAAAGATTTTTTTTCTTTGCCTCAAAAGAAAGGAAGTGTTTTTACGGGGTGTTATGCAGTGGCTTTACTGGTCTGTAAATGTTGCACCTGATCTAAAACAATGGGACTCCAGTATTAGACTAACAGGCATTCAGCTTCCGTTACCTACTGATCTACTAGAAATTCTGAGAACCACAAACCCTCCAAATCCTGGAGTGCTCACCACTGACCCAATCTGAGGCTCACTTTGTGCTATTTCTCGATTCTATTACTCTCTTTCCTTGCTGTTTCCATTACCAGGCCTTCAGTTTTTGTTTTTTGCTTTTTTACCAGGTAGATTTTCTACAAGTGTTTTAGTTGTTCTAGCATCCAATATTGAGGAAAGCTGCTGATAGCTACCAGTCATCTTTTTTTTAAAATTTCACAACTCAAGGCTTGAATTTCTTGGACATTTTGTGCTTGGTGACATCTTAAAAGCAAAGCTTGCATGGAACAGATGTAAAAGCTGACAGTCATGTTATTCTTATTGTTCAGTTTACTTTTTAACGATACATTAACAATAATTGCCAAAATAATTTGTCTTTCTTCTCTGATTGTACAACCATTTCACATTATTAACTTAAAAATTATGTATTTCTGCACAGATCAAGAAAATGATGCGTGGCAGTAATGAATCTAGGACTTTAAAAGTACATGAGAGATTCGTTGCCGGTTCTTTGGCTGGAGCAACAGCTCAGACAGCCATCTATCCAATGGAGGTAACAGACATAAAGAATATTTTTATATTATTGAGAAAACACATTTTATAGACTTAATGAAAATGAACAAGTTCTCTCCTTTTGTCTGCTTCTGTTTCTTTTCCTTCTCTCTTCTTCCCCTTAGGTGTTAAAGACCCGTCTCACACTGAGAAAAACAGGTCAATACTCAGGAATAGCAGACTGTGCCAAACAGATCCTACAGAGAGAAGGCGTCGCAGCCTTCTACAAGGGCTATATACCTAACTTGCTGGGTATTATCCCTTACGCTGGCATCGATCTGGCTGTCTACGAGGTCAGAGAGACATGAAAACCTACAGCTCCCGCTGTGTTTTCCTTAGTCTTGACCTTCTTTTCATGTCTTTTATTCAACAGACTCTGAAGTTTTCTTGGCTGAACAGGAACAGAGGTTTAGTGGACCCAGGGGTCACGGTGCTGGTTGGATGTGGTGCCGTGTCCAGCACTTGTGGACAACTGGCAAGTTACCCTTTGGCGCTGATCCGTACCCGAATGCAAGCGCAAGGTGAGGATACGCGTGCTTGTACTCACAGTTACAAATAAGTGACAAGTGAGAGGAATTTCAACACATGCTGGTGTGCAAAGAAATTCCTTCATATATGAATTTTATATTTATAAGATTTGATGTGACTCTCCAGGCGATACATATGGTAAAGCATCATTCAAAGCATCAACTGCACATAATCGCATAAAGTAATGAGGGCAACTGTTTTTATTGTGCTAATACAGCTGAAATGGACAAGTACTACAATATAAGCTGATGCCGTCTCGAAGAAATATTGTCATATGCTTTGGTTATTGACAATTACGGTTCTGAGGGGTTGTGCACTTTAGTCGAATAACTGTCTTACGGCTAATTTAGCCTTCTGCTGTAAATCTATGTAAAGCCTACGATGCAACCTACGTAAGTGGCCGAATTCTTTAGCAGAATTCATGCTTTCGTGGGGGTTTTTATGGGTTAGTTAGTTATATGTTGCCCCGGCCATAATAGAAAGAAATAAAGTGTTGGGTCCTTTTTCCTGTGTCCTGTGTCCCTTCTATTTGTTCTGGTCATAGGGAAACAAATTATTTCCATTTGTTTGGAAATCCACAGGAAAAATTAACAGTACTGAAAAGGCCAATCACAATAGTCGCAGGTTGCATCTATGCATCTATGTCATTAGATTTCCAGGGAGATACAAATCAGGTTACAGTGTACTTATGGCATAAATGTAAAACATAAATTTAAAACAGAATCATAAACTGCCTGTTAGCAAGATGTCGAGCCACCAGAGGGCTTTTAAACAGTAGACCAAAAAAAGGAAACAAAGAACATCTTAGTCCAAGGTATATTTCTTAACTTTTTTCCAGAGTCTTTAGCTCAGTTTTCTTTCAACAGAGTTTGCTTAGTGTTTATAACAAGTTCAGAAATATGTAGGATTGACATGTTCAGCTCCATCAGATGAAGACCATATTGTGCCCCTTGTGTTAAAATGATCTTGATGTGGCTCATCTCTTTACTTTCCCAACAGCTTCAGTGAAGGGAGCCCCTAAAGTCTCCATGCTGACATTGCTTCAAACCATTTTGAGCCAGGAGGGCATCACTGGACTTTATCGAGGAATTTCTCCCAACATGCTCAAAGTCATCCCCGCTGTGAGCGTGTCCTATGTCGTCTATGAATACACAAGGATATTCCTTGGAGTGGATATAGAGGGTAGGAGGGTAGGAAAAGGAAAGGGGTAGCAAAAGGAGAAACTGTGGTGCTTTTTACCTGCAAGCTGTTGGAAGTGCATGGGTCGACAGGCTTTTGAATGATACAAGAGAATGTAAGTCTTGAATTTTGAAGATAAGGATGAGAGAAATCGACATATATACTGTATGTTATATATACAGTAATCTGTTTGAAATTCTGACATGTAGGTGACATGTGATCTGTAATTGCTTTGCAATGCATGTCAGCAGATGTGTGAAAGCTAACAGACTGACATTTTGCTGCTGGAGTGACCTGGACATATGAGGATTTGCATGAACTTGACTGAGAACAGGTAAAAGGTATAGTCGATCTTGAAAACCATATTATATTGCTACAACATTTTTTTTTTTCTTCCAGGTGGTACTTAGAGAAGATGGAGGGCTGATCCAATTTCCTCAATTCTCTCTAAGTAGAGAGACTTACAGGGTCTCCCAGTCCCACATATTTTACATGTAAGGGGTCTGATCTCCATGGGGATACTCTTTAAGAGACATCACTGATTGGCTACAGAGTCAGAGAACCTAGGTTACAAAGTAACTAACTGTTCTCTTATGTATCAAGGCTCTCTCTCCACCCATTTTCCATGTATATGAGGACTCTGTAACAAACACAGTTAGGAAACGAAGCAAATGTAGCACAAAATGGCAGCTGAGTACTAGTGTGATTGTAGAGTTCTTCTACACATAAGCATATGCTCATGGTTTTGATCCAAGATGCTACCAAAGGTTAGCTGCCTCTCCCAAGCACTACGCCTACTTGCAAATGTAAGGAAAGCCACTTGGCTACAGTGAAAAAACAACATCATTCTCAACCATATGTGAGCCATGTGCTACAGAATCTAGCATGTGTTTTTCAATTAAGTCACTTTTAGCAGTCAAATCTGGTAAAAGTGGACAAGTTCGTCCAAAAGGCTCCTGTAAAAAATTTCTGTGAGAAACACATCCTGCAATAAAGCACATGAGGTGGGAGAACTCCTAAAGGGAAGACATGCATTCTGCAGGTCCTGGACTGCCCATTTAAATGAATAGTAGGTCACCTCCACAATCCAGTGACAGGTTTTCCCAGGCAGTCTGGTCTATTACCAACGAGTAGTTCACCTACTGATCTCTGAGCACAAGTCTGAAAAAGATACATCTTGAAAACAAGGCCTTAAAGTGAAATGGAGGTTTTGTGTAAAGCACCGCCTGCATAATCTGGCAGCCAGCTGCAACACTACCTGTGTGCTGAAAGGTCTGACGTTCTCACAGCTGACACCACAACCAGCATGCACACAAAACCATTACCTCCAAATCCCATGGCAGAACAGCACAGCATAACACTACGAGCACTTTTGGCAACCAGGCAATACAGGTGCTAGTTTATGACGACCAGCAAAGGTTGTTTTCATGGCTGCAATCAGTCCCCTCAAAGCTAACAGGGACTTGTAGAAACTGGAGAATGTCAGGGGCTGTGCAGATGAGGGAATCCACCTGTCTCACATTGAACTCTCTGTTTCAACTTTGCTTGAACTACTATGTAGTCATACGAACACACCACCCTGTTTGACCAAGAGCCTTCGGCAACGCTGTGGCTGGAAACTCAGAGGCCAGGCCTAAAGCCTCAGCCTCTGTGAAAGGAGATGATAAATGTTGCTAAGATACAGACCTGATGACCACAATGATGAGGGTCACTCAACCTAAACTCTTTGCAGGACGATACAGAGGCGGGTAAAGGGATGCAGGTCAAATAGAAGGCCCCTAAGGCCACGGATGTGCCACTGTGCAGATAGCTGACTGAAAACACAACCCAGCGACACAAAGCTCACATCACCTGAGTCCTCTGAAACTGGCTGGGCTGGTGTAGCCTGTGGTGTCTTTAGGATACATTCTTCACAGCCTTGTGGGTGCATCGTTAACACTTCCTCTTGAGCCTGCGGTAACATCAAGGTTCCATTTGACTTGAACAAAGCCGGTTGTACAATCCTTTGGACAGACAGACCTGTCTTCACATCTTTTCTTACCAGCAAGTGGAAACTTCTGCTAATCACAATTACACAAACAATAGACACAAACACTCAATGCAAGTTGAACAAACTGTAACACAGTGGTCACGGGAAACACACCACACAACTCCAGTCTCTCAGTTTCAACTGTGCAAACCCTGTTTATTCTCACAATTAGTGATTTAGTGGTCACACTTTACAGTGCCCTTTCCTCCGTCTGCGTCCCTCTGATTTCTCTCTCTGCTTCACACTGCCGGTCCCAACGTCCTACTATGTAAATAAGGGAGGTCACGATTAGCTGATGACTGGCAACAGTGCCAGTCAGGCTCCCCTGGCACTGCCCCGGAACCCTCTGCCCCACCCCTCCCCTGCCGCTGCGCCACAAACCGCACCCCGCCACCATACTCATGTTTTCTGGACTCCATGGAAATCAAGTTAGTAAAAAGCCCTGCACACATTGCACCTACACTGCAGTATTGCCAACCATTGTGTGTACACCACAGGTGATGTCTTAAACAGTATACACAGTAACTGAGCTTGGGGGATCAGTCCTTGTACATGTGGAATATGTAGGGTGGAGGTACACTCCTGACTTAAAAGGGCCACAATTAGTAAAGCAAAGCAATAGGTATTGAAAAAAAAAACTACTGAAGAGGCACTCTGCCATGCATTTTCTAGAAGAGTTACAACTGAATAAAGCACACCCAAAGACTTTATGTTTTACAGAAGATGAACTGCCAAAGCCATATCAAGGAGCACAGATTGTTTCAGATAACTTCTTTGGCTAAATGCTCATGGGTAATGTCACTGTTCTTATGCAGAGAGGTATTTGAATGCTTTCTTACCACATGGGCCAGTGCCATGTACAGTATTTTCATAAACACTATACTAAGACTTATCTTTGTCTGTATCATGAAACAATAATAGTATTTAATGCAAGTGAACATTTTTTCTCAATATCAAAATATGTATCAATGAGAAATAAAATGAAAGCAGTGAACTAAATAAACTTTGTAATTTGTGTTTATTGAATGCTCCTTGTATTTGGTGACAGTGTGTTAAAAGATGAAAGTCAGACTTTAAGAACACTCCTAGTAAACCCCACCTTGTTATTTTTACCTGATATACAGCAATTATGCAATTAAATTCAAATTTAATGAATGAAAAATTGTTTGTGGGGTTTGTACTTACCGTTTCCTATGAGAAGTAATTATTTTGTGAATTTCCAAATAATTTCCTGCGGTTATCCAGGAGAGCACTTCATTGCAGTCTAGAAGCTGTTGAACGCCAGTGAAGAGTGAGTTTTTAAATGTTTCCAAATCTTTGAAATTGTCAGATTTTTCTTAATTTGCAATACAATATGAGGATTTTTTTTTAATCAGAATTGTGGCCCTTACCTTATATAATTTAGTTCTTCTAATAGTCAAGACTGTTCAATTGGGAACAGTTGATAATAATGAAGAAAGAGGAAAACCTCCAAATTCTTCAATTTCACTCAGATCAATAGCTACACAGTTCAAACTTGGACACAGTTGGGTGTTTCAACTGGACACTGATCCCAAACACACATCGAAACTGGTGCAGGAATGGATAAAGCAGGCAATAAACATAAAGGCAAAAAATAGACTCAACAGAAGCTTCTACCCACAGGCTGTCAAACATGCCCTACCTCCAACCTGATTGAAGGTTAACTGCACTGACAAGACTCATGGATGTTATATATATAATATATATATGTGTGTGTGTGTGCGTGTGTGTATGTATGTATGTATGGGTGGGTGTATCCGTATGTATGCATTTGTATGTATAACTTACACATATCTTTCTTGTGTAAATGTTACGTTATTGTGTATTTCACACAATGGAAAGATGCCAAACTGTGTGTCATTGTTCTTGTAGCAGTGACAATAAAAATCTATTCTAAAGCTCCTTGAATGGCCTTCCCAAAGTTCTCAACACTGTTGAAAATGGATCTGTGCCAGGAAACCAACCAGTTTAAATGAACTCCAATTCTGCCAAGAAGAGTGGTCAAATATCCAACAATAATTGTACTAGAAGCTTGTTGATGGCTACCAAAAGTGTTTGGTTGAGGTGCATCTTGCTAAGGCACTTAGCACTGAGCCAAATATTATTGGTGATATAAAAAAATGAAAACTTGTACATCCAGTTTTTATTTTTTAAAGTCATGACAGATGTATGTTTGGAGTTTAGTCTGTTACTGTTGCTTTTTTTTTTTACCATTTCTTCTTGGAGCAACTGTAACCCACATCATTTCCTTAGGGGTTAATAAAGTATTCTGATTCTGATAGTTTCAGGCTACATGTCCTGCCATTATCCAATGACACATCTGCTTACCTGTATCTTTTGCTTGTTTCTCCTCCTCTTCTTTTCTATTTTTTCTAAGCTGAGGACTTGATGGCTTTGAACTTTTCTTGTCCATCTTGGTTTTAATTTTGCACTCCAGTACGAACACCCATTCCCCAACCCGAGCATCACCACAACATAACCTAATAGACCTACACCTTAGTTCACAGATTCACTTTGTCTAGGGTTTATGTCTGGGATTTCGCACAACCCAGGATTCAAATCATGAATACATAATGGGCTTGGACTGACAACATTATGAATGAAATGTGCTCTGGAAGCAGCCGGCCGCCTGCCCTTTCGACAGGTTGTGTGTGAGACTTTAAATCATCAAACTATAAATTTTAAATTGTTATTGGTCCCTTTATCCCTAGTTGTAAAGTGTATATTTACTTTTTTACTCTTCTTATATTTATTGTTTGTTTACTTGCACTGCTGTAACTGGAGTCTCGTCGTCTCGTCTCTCTATATACTGGACTGTATGTAGCGGTATGTATGCTGTATGTAACGATGCCGCCCCGGGCAACCGCCCGTATTAAAAACCGCTACTGGTTGTCAGGACCAGAGCCAAAGGGTATAATGTATTCTGAATACTTTGGATTACTTAATATATTATCATGCTTTTTACAACTACATGAATGTACTATTGCTGTGTGATTTATTACTATTACTGAAGGTTACTCACCATACCAATACCAACTAGATTTTTAAATCTTAATATAAAATGAGTAACAGGGTGGACATTAGGTAAGGCTGCACTTTTTGCAGCGATCTCTGAAAACTATTCACGTGTATATAAAACAGGTTTGCGGCTCCGAGCCGTCGTAAAGAGACTTCTGGCGGGCTTGTAGCCGATAACTAGCTACCCTTAACTTGTCTGGGTCAACTTTGCTAGCGAGACAGAGAGAGGCGTTGAAAGGTTGCTTCGAAGGAAAACAGAACACAGTGTACAGTCGAGTCTTAACAGCTTACTTACAACTGGGCTCGTCAGGCACTCTTTTTGGCTGCAGTGGTTATTATTACATTTACATGCTTCCATCTCCCGATTCTGCTCGGTGACAACTCTGACTTTCCACTTCAGTTTTTCTCTCCCTTCCTCGCGCTCACACACGCACGGGTATGGCAGTCCATTCTCCCTGCAGCACGCACTACACTGCCCATCAGGCTACATTATTTAGGGCTATGCCTGTAACACTCTGCCTATTGCCTTCATATTAAATCATTTTTGTGAATAACTTTTTAAAAATATTTATTCACGTGATTATGCGGCCGCAAGTAGGGGTGACATGGGCCGCGAGATTGAGATGCAGACATTAGAGCCTCTTAATGCGTGTTTTGTTTGGGTTTCCCTGGCGTGGAATTACCAAAAATAGAGATGTCATAGCCTAACATGTGAAACAGGAAAAGACCACCGTGTAATCCTTTTTTTTTTTTTAAAAGTAACTGTATTCTGAATACCACCCTTTTAAAAGGTTACTGTAACGGAATACAGTTACTCATATTTTGCATTTTAAATACGTAACGCCGGTACATGTATTCCGTTACTCGCAAACACTGTCTGTATCAGCAATTACATAAACATGAATTTAAGCATCCATTGCAATGTCTTCATGGTGTATCTCTACATAAGGAAATTACATATGTGATATAATGTTATTAAGCTAAAAAATACAGTTAAAAAGCCTACCATAATACAATTACTTGAACACATTGAAAGAAAAACCACTGAGATGACTAGACATCGGTTTCTGTGCAATTTCAGTGCAACTACGCTCCAGTCCAGATGGAGGCGACATTTTTTTATTGTGTTTGAAATTTTTAACAATTTAACCCTCAAAGGTACAAGGAAGAGGAAGAAGAAAACCCGGGGTCGAACATGCATTGATTGGTTATTTCAAGCAGGGAAGTTTGCCGGCGTGGTAGGAGATCTCACACACATCGGTGTCTCCCTGTACGCTCCTGTTAACCTTCCCGCTTCTGCGCAGCTCGACCCGGCCAAAGCCGTCCAGCCCGCCTGCCCCCCCTGTGTGTGTGTGTGTGTGTGCGCGCGCGCGCGTGTTTGTGTTAGCCCTCTGGGAGCAGCATGTCTGATTACAGCTCTCTGCCATCAAATGGAGTCGGAGCAGGAATGAAAAACGACGCTTTCGCAGATGCCGTTCAGCGAGCCAGACAGGTAATCCAAGCGCTCGACTACGAGAGGAGTCAGCCGGCGAGCTAATTAGCTGCTCTGAAACCGCAGCTAGCATAACGACCAGTAACGTTAGCTTTAGTTAGCGAGGTAGCACACTAGCTAATAGCAAAGCCATTCATTTGCCCTACTTTCTGTTCAGATCGAGGCAATTGAATTGTGTGTGTTAGCATGGCTCTGTTACATAAATGAAATGTTTGTCCCTACCGCGATCCTTGAGGTAAATTTAGTGAACTTGGGCTAAGTAAGCAACATTTACTTATTACCCGTTAGTTAACGGTTAGCTGTTATATGGGGATCATCTCCATTCATTTATGAGGCATTTATTAGGTAACTGTATTATAGCATTATGGCTGTTTTGTTTCATGTAGACCATTGACTGAAAAGAGTTCAGGAGCCATCGTTTACTTTTTTTCACTGTAAAGGGTTATTTTTCAGCTAATGGCTATTTTCATTAACAAGTATAGTTGTTTATTTCAACAAAATAAAAAAACACATCGTATATTTTATCTGGTGATAGTTATATTTTGAGATGTTGAATATAGATATATTAAATTAATATTTTTTGATAAATTAAGATCGTTTAAGGTTATTTGTGATACTTGAAGGGACTGCTAGCATTGGATTATAGTTTCTTTGATTTATTAGATTTAAATTAGTGTCGGGTTGTCTGACTGTCGTGCTTCCATTAATTTGGGGCACAGTCACAATGGCTCATGTTTCAAAGTGGCTTCTAATATTATAATAAGTACTTAATATTTGATCAATTATATGTGGATAAGCCCAGGGAGTCAGAACAAACATTTATACAACAAGTGGTAAGATATTTATTATAATGCATAACACAACAAAGGCGAACCAACAATAACCAATAATAAAAAGCAAATTAAACTACACCATCATACAAAACGAACCTATTAAGTTATTCAGTTAGAGAAGAAATAAATGAACATACTGAATAGACATAGAAATAGAAACGAATAGACTTACTGAAAACATAATAAGTCAAAAACAAAGCTTGTTTAAAACAGTGATAAAATGGACATTTAAAGATAATTTATTCCAAACAGAAGCCACTTGACACATGAAAGCTTTTTTTAAACCATTTTTCTGTGATACAAAAGGGACATTAAAAGACCTGGGGATCACATCTTTTTAATTTATAATGTGGAGCAGAACTAAACATTGTTTTGGACTGTAAGAATAACCAGAGTTAAAATGATAACTAAATCATTTGTACCAGCAATTCTTAAACAAGACAGTGTCCATATCAGCACTATGCAGTGAAGGGTTAATGAAAAGTCTGATACAAATCTGTAGTCAATTATATATAATATTAAGAGAATGATGATCAGTTTTGTAGGGATTCAATGCACTGCAATATTATCATTAGTTTATTCTTCCCAACCTGGCACATGCTCACATCTCTCAAAATTTCTACTCTTTCTTTGTAACAAACAACCCAAACCCCTGAATGCCGTGGGAGCATCATTTATTAGCACTACATTATCTCCTCATAATTAAACATATATTCATGTGTCTGTTGATTTGCAGTTTTAAATGTGAAGATCTTTTATTTATATGACATGAGCTGAACATGTCTGAAAGCTCCAAGCAATGTCAAAGATTTCTTACCAAAATAGACACATTTCAGATGTCTTAATGGTGTCTTTGCAAAGGTTTCTGGTTTAATCCAGTATTCACCTCTTTCCAGATTGCAGCTAAAATTGGTGGCGACGGTGTGTCCCCGACAAACAACGGAGGAGCCGAGAGCTACCCGTTCACATCACAGAAACGATCCCTGGAAGAAGGAGGTAGAAAATCTGATCAAACTTGGACTCTGTCTACAGTTTCCTTTACTCCACTTTGAAGGCTTACTATTATTTTTGTTTCCAGATGAACCCGATGCCAAGAAGGTAGCATCACAGAGTGAAAGAGATTCTGCAATGTGTACGTTAAACAATTCTCTAGTTACAATAACTCCTTTTTGCTCAGTTTCCACCTGCTCACCAGTTTTGAATCTCTTACAGCTATTGGAGCTCAGCTAGCTGCTCTGTCCCAGCAAAGGTTTGACTTTTATTTTTCTTTATGTAAACACCTTTTGCTGTTTATTGTTGAAACACTGTATGTCATTATTTATTCACGATCATGTGTCTGCAGTGTAAGGCCCTCCACAATGACAGAAGAGTGCAGAGTGCCTGATAGCATGGTTGGGCTCAGTGAGTAGACAAACCCTTCATAAACTGTACAAATTATTCCCGTGTTGCTATGTTACACATGTTCAGACTAAACTCAACATTCTTCTGTTTTCCTTAAAGTCATTGGGCGAGGAGGCGAACAGATTAACAAAATTCAGCAAGAATCTGGCTGCAAAGTCCAAATTGCACACGGTGAGCTGTGATTAGTTAAGTAAACGGTGCCTCATCGATATACCATCGTCCCTTTTGATTTATAATTGTTATCATATCAATCCACAGACAGTGTTGGTCTGCCAGATAGAAGCATTTCCCTCACAGGATCACCCGATGCCATACAGTAAGTTGGTCCTTTAAGTCTTTTAAATATTGGGAAAAGCTGTCAAGAAGTTTGGTTTGTGGTAAATTTTATTTCATTATTAATATCTGTAGGGAGAAATGGTAACGAGATTGATGGCCAGCCTAGTTAAATGATAGACAAACCTCCTGGTACAGCTTTAGATTGTGTGAAATCTTTATTTCCTGTGTACTTGTTAAGTTTCAGTGGTTTGCACTATTGGGATGAGTTTGGCCTCTAAGACATGACTCTGTGTTGTCTGTGTCCTATATTAAGCTTAAACCATAAATATGGTCCTTAAACTAATCATTGTTTGTTTGCTATTGTATGTATGCCATGAATCTTTAGGTGACTGGAGGAAGTTGGCGTGCTCTCAGGGATTTGGACATGTTGTGTAACTGCTTGGATACTATAAGATGTCAGAAGCTTTATCAGTTCTAAGGCACTCTGTGCAACATAGATCTAATGAAACTTGTCTAGGACAACAAGACAGGTTGGCTGCATGGTGATTTAAAAAATATTGAATCATGGGCTGTGACTGCTGTAGCTTGTTCCCATTCTTTGTCCTCCTTGAGGCAATCATGATTTATTTTTATTTTTTTTGGATCAGCGTGTTATTTCATGCAGCATTCCTGTTGGTTGGTCCTAGGTCGTACCTACAGTCACATTGGGAGATAGTCCTTATTATAAACATTTGGCAGGGTTACCTGTTCAAATCCTTGCAGCTTTCTGAGGCAATGCCATACTGTGTGCTGTAAAAGTTGCTTGGACTTTCTGCAGTAATGGTGTGAAATGTTAACTAGGTTGCGTCTGTGCCACATTAACCTTGTGTTCTTCAATCATTTCATGACCTTGATATGAATTTGCTTGCAGGAGAGCCAGGGCGATTCTAGATGACATTGTGTCCAGAGGTCACGAGTCACCCAATGGTCAGTCAAGTTCCATGCAAGAGATGATAATCCCTGCTGGAAAGGCTGGCCTTATTATTGGCAAAGGAGGAGAGACTATCAAACAACTGCAGGTGACACATGCAGCATTCAGTTATACAGATGGTGATGATTATTTATTTAACCAGGAAAAGATAGCCAGCAACACTGCTTTTGTAAGAGTGCAGAGATCAGTAGTTGCATAAACTAGTAACGCAAACAAATGTGCGCATAAAATGCACAAAATTAAGTATATAATTAAAGTAACAATCAAAGTTGCAAACTTGAAGCTGGGGAAAACTAAAACAGCAGAACAGTTAATTGTTTTGATTTGTGCCAAGAAAGGCCTTAATTATCAGGAGTAACATTTAGAACCTGAGGTAACTCAAGGTCATATAAAGTGACTTTAAACATTTAGACCATCTCCTGAAGGTTGTTTTTAATTCCAAGATGAGGGAGCTGTAGAAATTAAAGCATAAAAATATTTGGAAAAAAATTATTATTACAAATAACACCTGACATATCACATAGTACGAAATCCAAGTGCAACAAATGGACAGTCTGATGTGCCGAAGTTTGGTTAGTCTGCCATGTGTCTGTAATATACCTCTTCCTTAATTCTTAGGAGCGAGCTGGAGTCAAAATGATTCTTATCCAAGATGCGTCGCAGCCACCCAACATAGATAAACCTCTTCGTATCATTGGAGACCCATACAAAGTCCAGGTACCGTTTTGGGTTAAGTGGTTTCATTTGTGCGGGAAATATGTTAAGCTGCTGTTGGTTAAAATTTTTCATTGTGTTGCCTTTCTAGCAAGCTAAGGAGATGGTTAATGAGATCCTACGAGAGAGAGAACATCAGGGTTTTGGAGAGAGGAACGAATATGGATCAAGGATGGGAGGAGGGGGCATAGAAGTGAGTAAAGACAGTGTGTTTGAATTCGACCAGCACAGTGAGACACATCAACTCTGAATGGTTAAGTGTTTATTTAATGTTACAGATAGCTGTCCCGCGGCACTCTGTGGGAGTTGTGATTGGTCGCAGTGGAGAGATGATCAAGAAGATCCAGAGTGATGCTGGCGTGAAAATACAGTTTAAACCAGGTACACTCTCACTCTACTTTCACTGCATGTAATAAAATTGAAAAATATCTTCACCCCACTGGGGAGGTGGGCGACGTGGACACCCAAGTTTGGGAATACGATAACTCGAAAATGAGATGACATAGTTTTGAAATTCATACCATAGGTGCATCTGCTACAAATCTTGGATGAATTTGAATCGTGACTTTGACCTTGAGGTCAAGGTCAGAGCTCAAATTTTCTGAAAGTCTTGTGGGTGTGATAACTGAGAAGGAAGTCACCTAGGATGTTCACATTTATACCATACATACATCTACTCAGTATTGGTGGCTAGAAATTTTTGTTTGTTTGTTTTTGTCTCAGTGTGGACTCTCATCAATAAACCCAACTGTCATTTTCCTACTCTTTACAGATGATGGTACAGGTCCTGAAAAGATTGCTTATATTATGGGTCCACCAGACCAGTGTCAGCACGCTGCCTCGATCATCACTGACCTGCTACAGAGCATCCGTGCCAGAGAGGAGGGTGGGCAAGGGGTAAGTACACGCTGAAGAGACGGGCAGGGGATGTAATTTAAAATGCTCAATTTAAACTCCATATTTTTTCTTCTTGGATTATGCTAGAGTAGCTTTGCATGATTCCAAATAATCCTTATTTATTGCATACTGGGTGTTTATGCAGACCCTCAGGTTATGTGTATGAAACAGATCATTTTAGCTCCTCTTTTCCTCTCTAGATAGGCTAGCCATTAAACAGAGAAGGTGCAAACACAAAGTGGGTGGGGCCAAAGCTGTGTGGCTGAGATGACCATTAAGTCAGTCTTCAGCCTGAACTTTTGGCACCCAGGGATAACTGTTATAAACACTGACCTCATTATTTGAAATGTTACACATGTTTATTAAGGGCCTCTTTAAGAAATTTTAATGTTGAATTTTGTGTTAATTAAAAAGAATGTGGCATGTTTCTTTCACAGGGTCCACCGGGTCCTGGTGCTGGTATGCCACCTGGTGGCCGAGGGCAGGGTAGAGGCCAAGGGAACTGGGGTCCACCAGGAGGTGAGATGACTTTCTCCATCCCTGCTCACAAATGTGGGCTTGTTATTGGCAGAGGAGGAGAGAATGTCAAGTCCATCAACCAGCAAACTGGTGCATTTGTGGAGATATCTCGTCAGCCACCTCCAAACGGTGACCCGAATTTCAAACTGTTCACCATCAGAGGGTCTCCACAACAGATTGATCATGCAAAGCAGCTTATAGAAGAGAAGATTGAGGTAGGTTCACATTACTTACAAAGCAGAGAATGACTTTAAGCAGCTGCCTAAAGATCCCATGCAGTCTGAAGTTATTGGTATAATGATTTTTATTCCCTGTTTTTCCAGGCCCCATTGTGTCCTGTGGGTGGTGGTCCTGGTCCAGGAGGGCCACCTGGTCCAATGGGTCCCTATAATCCGAACCCTTATAATGCAGGGCCTCCTGGTGGAGCTCCTCAGTAAGTACAGTGTGTAAATAGTTGTGCCAGTGTGTTTTCTTTCAGGGTTAACTCATATAAGTAGGTGGTTTATGCTTTAACTGTCCCGTCTCTCTGCAGTGGAGCTGCACCAGGTGGTGCCCAGTATTCTCAGGGTTGGGGAAATGCCTATCAGCAGTGGCAAGCCCCAAATCCATATGACCCTAGTAAGTCCTTTATTTATTTCTCTTTTGTTTGTTTCAGTACTTTATTATTTATTCCTCAACTCAATTTCATCTTTCCCAATTAGATAAGGCTGCAGCAGACCCAAATGCAGCATGGGCAGCCTACTATGCACAATATTACGGGCAGCAGCCAGGGGGGACAATGCCAGCTCAGAATCCAGGAGCTCCTGCAGCAGCAGCAGCACCAGGGGACCAGAGCCCGGCAGCCCAGACTGCTGGGGGTCAGCCAGACTACACCAAGGCTTGGGAAGAGTATTATAAGAAGATGGGCATGAGTAAGTTGGAACTAATTTTGAGTAAATAATGTTTATTAAGTCTGTAACTGACAGCCTTTAACAACTTCAAATATTTAATTCTTAAAGAATTTAAAAAGTCACAACCGTCAAATGTGCTGCCATCTCACAAGTGACTTTAATGCTAATATATTATTCATTCATCCATATGTGCTTGTAGCATGTAACTGTACATATATAATGTATGTTTGCACTTGTTTTTCTTTTCCAGCTCAGCCAGCAGGAGGGGCAGCAGCTGCTCCAGGCACAGCAGCAGCCCCCACAGCAGCTGCAGCAGGAGGAGCTGCACCTGGTGGCCAGCAGGACTACAGTGCAGCCTGGGCTGAGTACTACAGACAGCAGGCTGCCTACTATGGACAGACAGGCCAGGCTCCTGGACAAGCAGCTGCTCCACAGCAGGGACAACAGGTATGGCTGATGTTTAAAACTGACCTCATGGCTGCTTGGAAGGGGGTAAACTAAACTAATTAATTGGCTATATATTTAATTAATGAAAAAAGAATTAATTTGGGAATAATTCCCCAAATTTTGTGTATAGAATTCTGTAAAAATGGATAATAGAGTGATCCTCACAGCTATGAGATAACATTATGGTAGGCTACAAAACTGTTCTGGAAGCAGGGTAACAAATGGACACCGCCTTGTGTAAAGATGGAGTAAAAAGCAAGATCTGGATATATGTGATTTGTAGTTCAGTTGGAATGGTAACATACAAAAATGTATATGCATCTATGTCAAAGTGGGTTGGTCAAAAGGCCAGCAATGATGTTTCCAACCATCACAGGTATGAGTTCACCGATGAAGTTAAGCTCAATTACACGTAGGATTTTTTTATATGAACCAGGGATGTTTTATCTTGGGTTAAGCTTCTCAACCAGTAGCTTAAATCAACCACATCAGTAGTTTCCATATTCTTCTGTCTAAAGATGGAAATGGCATTTACGTTGAATTATTTATTTGGCACCTTTCATGCAAGTTACCTTCAGTTCAAAGTATTTTACAGATAACTGACAAGAAGATGGAACAAAGCAAATAAACATTTATAAATCAAAATTTAAAATGACTCTTTAGTACCATAAGGGTATATCAACTGAATTTGAGAAGAACTAGAAAATATGGTAAAACTTAATACTAAAAGAAAATGGTTGAAAAAAACAGAAAAGGCCTTTTTTTAAAAAAGTTAATACCAGGAAATCGACTACATCAACTGTTGATTTTGATTGTAAGAACATTTTTGTCTTTTATTAGTGTGACTAGATCAGTGCTTCTCTATGACATCTTTTCTCTTCTTTTCAGGCCCAGTAAACGTGTGACGTGTTCTGTTGGGCAGATGTGTTGAATCTCCGGGCTTGGTTTTTTTTGTTTGTTTGTTTTTTTAAATTCCCAGTTTTTTTTGGGCTTTAATAGGACAATAAGCCTGTGGTTAACTCATCCTCTCAGACATTTTGTATTCAAACCTTCCTGTTTGTTTAATTTTTTTTAATGAAATTCAAAAGGGAATGCGTTTTGCAGATGTATTGAAAAAAAGCACTAACTTACCCCTTCACCTCACCTTCACCTTGTAATACATCAGATGGTTTGGAATTTTTTTCTTAAATGTGAAATAATAAGCATCTTTTCTTGCAAGCTAGCACAACAGCATCTCAACAATGACTCACATGTCAGTAGTTTTCCCCTTCTGTTTGCTGAAGGTAAAAACTGTCTAGCAGTATTTTGAATATATTCAAAAAATTATGTTTGTATGGCAGAAGTTGTTGGTCTTTTTTCTTCTTCTTCTTCTTCTTCTTGGTACTTTTTTAAACTTCAGTTTTTTTACAAAAAAAGATTCCAGTGTTTAAGTTGCAGGTGAACTTCTCCCTGCTGTCATAATTTCTTATTTTTAATTACATTCTCTGTGATTTTCCTCAAGGGGCAAGTCTTGTGTGTCTGTATACAGTGTATGCTACTGAACAGAAGACCGTGTGTAAGTTGGCTGTAATAAGGCACTAACTGTCCTGCAGTTATGTAGGCTGGTTCTTTGTGCATGTATGTGTTTGTGTGCTTGACTGCCCTTGGTTTCATTTCTACATCTTTACAATGAAAAGAATAGTCTCTTTTCCAGTAAGTTCTCTTATTGTATGCTGATTTATTTTTTTTTCTTTTTGTTTGTTTTGTTTTTTACAGCTTGTTTTTAAATACTTAAATAAAAACATTCAATTACCAGTCTTGTGTGATAATCCCCTGTGCTGTTTGTAATGCCACATTAGCTAATATGCCTAAAATTAAAGTTATTCTTTCAAGTTTAATGTTTTTTATTCATATTTGAAAGTTTTCAACACTGAGATAAAAACTATAGCCTCTTTAATAGTATTGTAGGGGATACAAAATATTACCCCTGACAAGTAAGATAAGATCAGATAAATGAAAATAAAAAAATCCAAGTGGACGTCACAATCTCACTAAACATCTTCGTATATCTCATCTCATTCTTAATGTCTTGACAAATTTTCCCAGGTTATTTTTTATATCAGATCACTAAGAAGAATTTTCACACCTGCCTATTTGTAACTAAAATCCTAGGCACGTCAAAAAACAAACAAACGCATGCATGTCTTCCTTTGTGGTTGCTTCCCTCGGGATGTTCCCCTTGTCGTGCCTTACTTTTGTTTGGGGTTTTGATGGACACGAGTACTGGCGGATGAGGGCCGCCCCGTGCAGCCTGTGAGCCAATCGGGACGGGCCTCTGACGGGCAACTGGGAACAGTTCAGGGGGAGATGGCGCCCAGCTCGAAATCTGAAAAGGACGACAGCAAACAGAAAAGCCAAAGAAAACACAAAGACCATGTCGTGAAGCTTCTTATGCGCGGAAAGGTAGGCATGCATCAGCAGGACCTGAAGAGAAAGGTTTAGAATGAGCCGTCAAAGAGAAGGCCTCTACGGTTTCAGGAGCTTCTGAGGCCAGCTAGGAGCTAGCTGCTAACTAGCACCGCGGCTAACTTAATAACAGCCAACGGCTGGCAGGTGGCTAATGCTCCAAACTGTAAAACAATGCAGCTTCCCTGCTCTATGTTATGATATTTATCCATTTTACTTCCCAAGTTGGTTTGCAGATGGCCCATACACATTTTAATGCAACCGAACCGTGTTAAAGTGCTAGCCACTTAAGCCACATTTGTAAAGGTCTATTTGATCTGAGTTTTAACTTTACCAGTCAGCTTTAGCGTTTATTCAACCGCGGCAGCACACCTCAGATTTAATGGCAGTCTTTGTGCATCAAGCGTAATTCATGTACTGTTCGTGTCGTCTTACTGTGCTGGGCATTACACGAAGATGAAGCACAGCAAAATTGCAAAGTATTTTGGGCTTTATGTTACACCGTGTGCTAATTAGCTATATCTACCTCCACTGTGGTTTCTTTCCTGCAGCTGTCAGGGCAGTTTTCTCAGCGCCTGTTCAGGAAGCTGCCACCTCGAGTGTGTGTACCATTGAAGAACATCGTAAGCGAGGAGTTCCTCAGAGCAGGGTACGTATGTGTTTACTGCATTGTTTTACTGTGATTAAAGAACCTTGACTGGCACAGTATGCTTCATTACATGCATGTATACCACACTGGCTGCATCTCAAATAGACTGGGATTATTGGTGACTGAATCAGAGCTGTTGACACTTGTGACACATGGCTGTCTCTTGAAGTTATGAGGGTTCAAAGATGCTGGAAAAAATTTGTTAAAAGCACCAAGTTTCCACCCGCCTCTGGTGTACTTTCAGTACCTGGTACTCAGAAAATATTCATAGTATGAAAATAAAATTTTCCATATGTTCTTTGAATATGATAACATTACTGTATTTTTAAAAAAAGGAATTAGCAGATTCTGAGGATGTCTGGTGGGTAATTGTTGTTATTTTGTATTGTTCATTGTGGAGCATATATGACACCAGTACTTTATCTTTTTGTTTTCAGGCACATCTTTCTTGGCTTCACCAAATGTGGACGCTACGTTCTGTCTTACACCAGTGATTGTGGAGAAGATGATGATTTCTCTTTCTATACTTATCATCTTTATTGGTGGGAGTTTAACCTGCACAGCAGACTCAAGCAGGTAAAAAAAAATATCTAATTGTAATATATAAATATAATTGTAGAATTTATTTTTATTTTCTTTAACTCCTTTGGTTTCTCTTTAGGTCCATCATGTGCGACTGTTTGCAGGAGAGGAAATCTACAGTGACCTGTACCTTACAGTATGTGAGTGGCCAAATGATCACTCCAAAATTGTCATCTTCGGCTTCAAGTAAGGAATGATAATTATTTTTATGAATGGCAAAAATAACCTTATTGCAAGCCACAGGTAGTGATGGCTAAATTATGTGTTGGTGTGTATGTTTCTGCTAAGTACACGCAGCTCCAACTCAGTCCTGATGAATCTAATGATGAGTGATGAGAACAATAGAGACATCTACATCACCATCGCCTCCATGCCACCTCCTAAACCTTGTGCTCAGTGCTGTCCTGTTCCTTCAGTCACTACTATACGCACAGGTTAACAAAAACACATACAGAGCTACTACTTCACCACTCTCATTACGTTTTCCTCTCTCACTCTCATCAGACATCACTTTTTTTCCACAGGAAGTGGTGAGTGTCTTGAACACGGATATGTGCTCAACAGCAGGTACCAGGTGGTATATCCGTTCCCCACTTTTCAGCCAGCTTTCCAGCTTAAGAAGGACCAGGTCATTCTGTTAAACACTAGCTACTCTCTTGTAGCCTGTGGCATCTCACTCTGCCCAGGTAAGACACACACAAATAGTAAAATTGCCACATTTCTCATCTCTTTATAATGCGTCAGATAAGATTTTTATGGATTTAAGATCACCACATTATGAGTTTCCTTATCAATGAGTCCACAAGGGTTTACGCAGCTGAAAACTTCAGACCACCCAGACTCTGCAGACTGTGCACATACACAGACTGGTAATATAATGGATGCAGTTTCTGAGCATAAAAGAGAAAGGCAGTGTTGGAAGATCCTCAATTCTGCATTCATTCTGTTTGCCAGCAGGCAAGTGATTTTGCACTGGTTGCAAAATCACTTACGATTGCAAATAGGGAAATTGCTCTCATCTCCCCTAATCTGTGACTTCAGTAGACACTTACAGTGGGGCAAAAAAGTATTTAGTCAGCCACCGATTGTGCAAGTTCCCCCACTTAAAATGATGACAGAGGTCAGTAATTTGCACCAGAGGTACACTTCAACTGTGAGAGACAGAATGTGAAAAAAAAAATCCATGAATTTACATGGTAGGATTTGTAAAGAAGTTATTTGTAAATTAGGGTGGAAAATAAGTATTTGGTCACCTCAAACAAGGAAAATCTCTGGCTCTCACAGACCTGTAACGTCTTCTGTAAGAAGCTTTTCTGTCCCCCACTCGTTACCTGTATGAATGGCACCTGTTTGAACTCATCATCTGTATAAAAGACACCTGTCCACAGCCTCAAACAGTCAGACTCCAAACTCCGCCATGGCCAAGACCAAAGAGCTTTCGAAGGACACCAGGAAAAGTATTGTAGACCTGCACCAGACTGGGAAGAGTGAATCTACAATAGGCAAGCAGCTTGGTGTGAAAAAATCAACTGTGGGAGCAATCATCAGAAATGGATGTTAACATCAGTTGTTTTTGCTTTTTTAATGCATGGGTGCATGGTGTGTCCATGTACAAATATCTTCTTTTTTTGTTTGCTTTGTTAATTGTAGGAGCATATATGTTGATCATATCCAGAAACACGGCTGTTCATAGACACACCTTAAACAGCAACTCACTCTTATCTCCAGATAGGATTAGAAGGAACAGTGCTACACTGAGTAGAGGCCTAAAAATGTTTGTGTCTTCAAGAGTAAAAAACCATCACAGTGATGTTTTGCTGTCTGATTTTATCATTATTAGTTTTTTCATTCCTTTTTCTTTGTTTGCTTCAGGTAAACAGGGTCAGTCATCGCAAATCCTTTACACAAAGAGAGCAGCCCTGTCAAGTCAAGCTTCGACGTCTTTTTCCTCCTCTTCTTTGGTCTCTTCTTCCTCACTACCTCAAGAATCTCCTGAACATCGACTTCCACCTAGCAGACCCACTCCAGTCCCCTCATCTCCTAGCCATTCACAAGCAGCGATGCGAGCCCGGGAGTTTGCTGCTGACCTTTTCAGGCGAGCCCAGGGAGGAGGGAAAGATGGTGAAGGCCAGGGGGAGAGGAGAACGTCTGATGGTGGTGTAAAAGAGGCAGTACAGTCAACTGGAGACAAAGGGACCATTGCAGAGACTGTGAGAGAGGAGGGTGGTTGTAAAGGGTTGAGCGTAGAAGAGAGGACTAATTTACTACAACCATTAACCTCAGGTGTTAGCCATAGTCTGCCACAGGTATCGGAACAAGTGATGTCTCCCGCCTCTTCTTCCTCATCCCCGTCAGCCACTCCAACTATGTCTTCATGCCAGGAAGCCAGCCCCAGTGAGCCTGGATATGTAAACTACTCACGCCTACACTACCGCTTACAACAGCCAGGGGCAGCAGAGCAGAATGCCGGAGGTGAGAGATGATAAAAGACAGAGTCAAAGAATGTGTCCGGTCAGATCCAAAGATGCTGACTGGTATTTCTTCCTCATTTGTTTTTCTAGGTTATGAAGATGATAAAGTCCAGCTGCCTTTCACAGTCACAGATCTGAAAGGACGTAACCTCCAGCTGGTTACAGGGCCACACAATGGACAGGTAGGTGTTGGTGCATGTGACTGTAAAGTCAATGGAGAACATGTATGGAAGTAGCAGTAAGGAATAAGTAAGAACTGTCCTGGGGATGTTGGAGTTACAGGGCTGAGTAACCAGAATGGACATGAATTAGACACTTTGAAGACAAAGGTAGAGAGGCAAAGCTGAGATGGTTTGGACACGTACAGAGTATTTTTGTGTGTGTGGTTGATCATGAATTTGTACTTTTTGTTTTGCAGAGTGTTTGTGTTGAGCAGCTGACTCTGGATTTTGAATATCTAATCAATGAGGTGATCAGGAGTGATGCTGCCTGGGCCACACAGTTCTGCTCCTTTAGTGACTATGATGTTGTGATATTAGAGGTCAGCGCGCACACACACACACACACACACACGGAGCTCAGGACACTCGCATTGTCTAATTTACACCTGACTCAAGGTTGCTGTAGCTTTTATGAAACTTGTCATATATGCAGACTGTTTTTATTGTGTTTATTATAAAGTCTTACAGTATTAAAACAGTACTTTCATGTTGCATCACGGCGTGGACTGCAAATACCAGTTCTCATTAAACCTTTGGGTCTTAAAAACTAAGCTGTGTAACTTATCAGTCAGCTGACGCTGCAGCCACTAGCTGGTTGTTTTAGTAAGGTATGGTGACTGTTTGTTCCAAAATGTTACATCATCATCTGCAACTGCAAACAAAAGCAAGAGAAGTCCATAGACTAGTTGTTCCACCTTTTTTTTTTTTTTTTTTTTTTTTTTTATACTGGTTGCTAGTGACGGGACACAGCTACAACATGTAGACAGCAGCCTGCAAAACAACTAATCTGATATTGAGTGTGAGCAATATTATGCACAGCTCAAAGTGTACATTTCAGCGACATTTAAAATATGATTTGATTTTTAAAGAATGTGAATCCTAGTTTTAAACAGTCCTCCGCTTTCTCTCCTCTGAGTCAGGCTGGTGTATTGCATTGTTTAAAGTTGATTCTAATAGTGTGTTTGTTACTTTCCAAATTGTAATTGATCTCAGATCATGTTGGTATTTATATCTTGGGACTTAATTGAAAAAGTGTCATCCTAAAAATACCTGCCTTTGTGAATCTTAAACTCACTTTTAGAGAACATATTGAGCCCTAAATGAAGTAATTGAAGGTTAAATTCGTTTTTTATTATTGTAATATGGCCTGTAGTAATTTGATTTTGGAGTTAGGAAGACACTTGCACATGCTTCGTTCCTAAAAGAGCCTAGTTATGGTTACACTTAATTACTGGTATGCTGCTGCCTCTACAGATCATCGTCTAGACCAGGGGTAGGCAACACCAGGCCTCGAGTGCCGGTGTCCTGCAGGTTTTAGATGTGTCCTTGATTCAACACAGCTGATTCAAATGGCTAAATTACCTCCTCAACATGTCTTGAAGTTCTCCAGGGGGCTGGTAATGAACTAATCATTTGATTCAGGTGTGTTGAACCAGGGTGAGCTTTAAAACCTGCAGGACACCGGCACTCGAGGCCTGGCGTTGCCTACCCCTGGTCTAGATTCACTTTTGCATCTAATTTATTGTCCAGTACACATCACAGTTTGACTAGTATTGGCAGGGATAGCTCAGTAGGTAGAGTGGTTGCCCCACGATAGGAAGCTTGTGGGTTCGACCCCACTGAACACCTACCCTGAGGTACCCCTGAGCAAGGTACCGTCCCTACACACTGCTCCCCGGGTGGCTGCCCACTGCTTCACTTAAATGCAGAGGAGTAATTTCCCTACGGGGACTAACACATACACATTATTATTATTATTATTATTATTATTATTATTTGTATATTTTTAACAACAAAGCCAAATGGAGTAAAGTCTTCCTGATTTGTCACAAACCTACACTTAAGATTTTTCCCTCGTTTAGACCTCTTAAGGATACTTGTATTTTTGCAGAACTTGGAGGCATAGTGTTCTCTTATTTTGCACCTTGGTCACAGAGTAACCTTCATAACAACAAGAACTAAAGGTTAATGTTTTTGTTTTGCTGGTGGGTTTAAAGAACTTATAAATGATTCTGTAACTGAAGAGTGCAACTGTTGCTCCAGAGGTGGATTTTAGATTATGTGTTGCTGTCTGTTTATGGAAAATGCAGCTTTATCATTTTTGCAGGCTTTTGTTTCCTTGGTTATGCTTCCCTTGAAAAAAGAAAAGAGATATTAATCTCAAGGGACTTTCTGGTTCAATTAAAAATAAAAAAGCAAGGCTTAAATACACATAGTCAGTGTTTAAGCCTGTTCAGTAGATTGTATGAATTCTTTGCATTTTTTTTTTTTTTTTTTAAATTTCTAGTCCACTAGTTTTCTCCAACTAGGAAATTTCTGATTTCCTTAATTTTAATTTCATACATTTAGTGCATGAACCATGGAAGAACACTTTGCATGTAGGTAACATGTTTTTGATGTGTATCAGGTGTGTCCAGACAGCAACATTGTGATGATCAACATTGGTCTGCTGTTACTAGCATTCTCCAACTCTGACGAGGAGCACTGCAGGTACTTCGCCTGCTCTTTTACCCTAAAGCACCTCGACCCTCACCTGTTTGACCCGCCTTGGATTTTTGACCCGGTGTGACCCTCTTATTGTTTTCAGGCCAAACACATACCATTCCAACCTGCAGGTTAGCTGGGACCTCAACACGGGTGTATGTCGCACTGTGGGTGTTGGCGACCTCACAGAAGTCAAGGGTCAGACAAGGTGAGCCCTGCAAGCCTGTACCACATACACAGGTTCTCTTTGCCTCCTGTTTTTCGTTAGTTCAGTTGTATTGAAAGGTTTTGTCTGTCCGTCAGCGGGACCGTCTGGAGTTCGTACAGGAAGTCCTGTGTGAACACGGTGATGAAGTGGCTTGTCCCCGAGAGCAGCTCCCGTTACATCAACCGCATGACCAATGAAGCTCTCCACAAGGGTGAGTATATAGACACAGAAACAGATGAACATAAATCCTCCCAAATAAATCTGTCAAAAATAAAAACTGCCAAATGTTAAGTCCTTTTTGGAGAAATGAGACCTTAGTGAGCTGTAAGATAGAAGATCAGAATAAACAAGAGAGCCTTTGACTTTCTAGTCCCAAAAAAATACTGCACTTTCTTTCTGTGTTTAGGACCAAACATTTGACAGCAATAGGCTTTCTGTGCCCCCTGTTTAGAGACCAAAAGCACATTAAAACATGAGACTTCTCAGATGTTAAGGAACTGTGTATTTGGACTAATGTTTCTGACTGATTGAAAAGATGAATTAATTGCTTTGTTTTTTAAGTATATGGGATGAGTTTTTATGTTACCAATGATGAAATCACATTCCACCTCATCTATTAAATTACTAAGCTTAATACTAGAAGTCAACTGAGAAAAAAGTAAAGACTGATCCCCTGCGCAGCTTTAATCCAAACTCATGTTTCTTCCTTATACTGAAAAAGAAATAGAGATCTGACTTCTCTTCCTTAACCCTCTCAGGCTCAAATTAAACTTTTTGTTGCTAATGCACAACCAAGTCCTGCAGTGGTACTTCTGAGTAAAAAAAACTCATAAAATATGTATGTGGGGTAATCAGGTTGTTAGTTTTTAACTGTTGCAAATCTGCAACGCCTGCCTCCAGAGGGTTAAAAACGTCTTATTTTATTTTATTTTTAGTTTTCATCTTTTGTATCAATAAAAGAAAAAGAGAGAGAGAGAGTTAAGTCCCGCTCTTTTCTCACCTGCAGGCTCATCTCTGCAAGTGTTGGCAGATAGTGACCGGTGTACCTGGATTGTATTGTGAAGGAAGAAGCGATCCACATGTGTCCAAACAACATAAAGAAAAGCACACAGAAGTACACGTTGACATGAGCTCACCTGCAGTATCGACCTTAATCGGAGGCTCCGTTTGTAGCATGTGTTACAAACCAAGAGCTGGACTGAACAAAGACTTCATTTTTACTTTTGTTTTTATACATTAAGGCAGTTTTATTGTCAGTGAGTGTGAGTAACTGAATGTATGTGATATCTGTACAAGGTGGGTGTATGAGAAATTTAACAGATTTTGCTGCTTCTGAACTCATTTCTTATCCAGTGTGGACCAGCTCTGTCCAGCTGTGTGTAAGGCTGCAGTATTTGAAATTTGAAAAACTCTACTGCTTCACTTGATTTCTGTTTTTGTTTTTTTAAAACCCTCGTCAGTGGAACCAGGAGTCACCTGCTTAGCTGGCTGCTGTCGTGCTGTATGAGTGACAGGATGGAATACAGACTGTATTCTGCTGGGATCTTTTGTTTAAATAAAATGTTCAAAAGCGTTATGAGTGTGCTGTGATAACTGGATACATGAAAATAATCCAACAGTCTGCAGAGAAGATCTTGCCTGGAGGGGAAATAATTACCACAAAAGTTGTCATGTGACTTCAGCTGAAGCAGTGCTGGTTCCCTAACTAGAACCATTTATATACAAAACAGAACAGGCCCAACATTGGAACAGACCACACTGTCTAATACTAAAGTTACATTAAAAGACGCAAAGAGCTGGTTTCGCTCAAGGAAAACATACACAGAGAAGAGGTAAAAGTACTCCACATGTTTAACCGATTAACATACAAATAAAACACAAACGTGTTTTGTTTTTCTTTAAACGTCGTACAGTCTTGTCAACTTGTGAGATCTGCATGATCCATAAAGCAACTGAGTTTTGGGTCTGTTAGTGTAGTACTGGGTATTTGCAGTGAGGCTAAAAAGGTTCCATGAGCTCCTAACCGTCAGAATTTTTATTCTTTGTTACATTTTCAGTTTGGTCGTCTGAAGCCTAAAGACCTTTTGGACTTTTTATCAGATTTTGTTCGTCTCCTTCTACAGCCATAAAACATCTGTATAATTTGACATTTATACCTTTTTTTTTTTAATTTCACTAGTTGAATGTATTAATAGAACAATTTTGTAGACTAATCAATTTTAATACTACAATGTCCCAAATAATTTATAATTTAAGTACAGAGAAACTTAAATTTAGGTTTACCTTTTACTGTTCATTAAATGGTCCCTGATCTTCTGTCTTTTAGCTGAAGTAGACCCCCGGGCCATCCATCAGGTCTGACTTGTACAACCTGAGCATTAATTTGTATAAGAACCAAAGAATGAATGAGGGACACGATCAGTTCTGCAAACTCCCACCAAACCAAACCTGAATCTGAGGTTTAACTAATGGATGAACTCCCATCCTCCGTGGCATAAACTTTCCCAGGCAGGTTGAGGATCATGATCCCCCTGAAATGGCTACATGATCAAAGGTCTGCTGCCTTAGTTTGCCAATCCAGAGGAACTGCCCCTGACAGCCGATGTTGCGAGGGGCATCAGTGGCAACAGCCCCACAACATCTAGAGCAGGTCTTCTCTGAGCCCTCAGGTTCTCTTTTTCCTGAGTCTCCGTTTGACTTATTTAAACCTAAGAAAAAAATATTATGAAAACAAAGGTGGTCATTTTTTGGGACAATTCCATTACAGCCTTTGTTTCATTTTGAGGACTCCCAAACCAAACTGCCCATCCCCAAACCAACCTCCAGTTGGAAAATGTGGTTAAGAAAGAAATTCCAAGAACAACACAGGGAATGAAGGAAAAACAGTCTGGCACAAGTTTTGATAGCAATCACATCTCTTTAGTTATAACAGTGAGAATAAAGCTACAAACATTGATCACAGGTTTAAGTACAAAGGTCTTCAGAATAACAGCAAGAACCTCGTTCAGAAATGGTTCTGCAGCACAAGCAAGGGACAGAATCCACGGCACAGTTTGTATGACATCGCAGTTGGCGGTTAATTTTAATTCGAGTCAGATTTTTGTAGCCTGTTCTCACATATATATTTATATATAAATGTAAACATACTTTTTTTTTTTTCTCCTTTGTTATGTTCTTTGGTGACATCTTTGTAATCAGGTGGTCCTGAGGGACATCCCACTACCATTAAAATATTTTTATTTCTTTTCCCCTCAGTCCCACAGTCACACATTGCTGCTGGTTGAGCGTGTGCTCTTTGAGGGGGTTAATCTTAAGTCACCATACTCACATGCTTGGTCCATCATCACAATAAAAATATAGCTCAAGACTCTGGCTGGTGGACATACCACGACATACTTATTAAGGCAATAATGGTTAAACAACATACGAATATTTTGGATATATTACGGCGTTCACAAAAAGGTACATAATATAAGTTATCTACAAACGTCCAGCATACACACTTTCTGAAAATAAACATCTACTCTTACACTACAAAAACTTTGAGATAGCTGGTACATCTAGCTGGTACAAAGATTGCAAAATATGTGGAGCTGATCAGGTGGGAAAAGCTGGGGGGGGGGGGGGGGGGGGTTGCACTCGAGTCATCTGGATGTTTATGTGTGAAAGAAAGATGTTGATGATGAAAGAAAGGATGGATGAAGAAAAACAAACCAGGCAGAATCATCACAAAACTAGAAGATCAATTTTTTTTTTCTTTTAACAGCTACAAAAAGTTCATGACAACACCACGACTACTTCACAGGACCTTCATTTATTGAACCACCGATACAGAATATATAGAGCACAACCTTTTTTTGTTAAGCCTAGAAATCTCTCAAAAGGCACAGCGTATCAGTTAGTTGGCCAAATGAATAAGGAGTCACATTTATAAAGCCAAATACCTTTCACTCAACGTCCATGTGCCAACAAAAATTCATGATGCAGTATCATTCTAGATGCTACTCTTAAACAAATATATTTTTCAGACAATATCATTCATTCAAGTCCAGCTCCCCTGCATAGTCATTGTGTTAAAGGTAATTAAAGTGATATTTGAGTTTAGAGGACAATGAATCTCTCCACAGCAATCAGGTCAGTGGTTAAGGCGGGATGGGATGGAATCAAGAATATGCGTATATATAATTCAGGCTGGGCAGGAGCAGCCACTGAAAAGGCAGGGAAGGCACAGGGAACGAGGGGGGGGGGACTGTGAAATGATAAAGTGAAGGTAAACATAAAGGCTGCAGCACAAACAGTACAGCAGAGAAAATTTGGCAAAAGGCCCTCCCACTTTCTCACCACAGACGACCAAACATGCAAACCAGAAGCTCACATGGTGCGACAGAACGAGATGACATGATTTGAAACTTAAAGCAAAGGCATGTGTCAAGCATTGTGCTAACCGTACAGGTGATTAGCTAAGGTGGTGTGCTGTCGGTCTCATTGAGCGTGTGCAGGCTTAAGTTTGTCCTGGGCTGTTTGACTGGCGGCTCCATCACCTCCTTCTCATCATCAACCGCGCTCAGAGAGCTGGACTGCAGCACCAAATCTCCAGTGTCCTCCTCACTATATTCATCGTCATCCTCCTCCTCTTCTTCTGAGACATGAAAGACAATAAGTAAATACCACGGTGCCATGCTGAGTGTTGGCCTGTTGCAGCAGCTACTGTGCACTTTTGTTTTGTTTTTTGTTTGAATCTCTAATGCATACATATTTCATTTGTCTTCTCTTTGTCTCACCATCTTTTTCTTTTCTCCCCCTAAACATGAGTTCTTCCTCCCCACCATCTCTATGTAATAGCGCCTCAAGCTGATTTTATTTTGATTAAAATTGGATCAAACCACCAAATTTAAAAATCTGTAGAAAAAACAAAACAAAAAAAACCCTTTATATTACCCACAGTTTCTTATGGATGATCTTCAAACTTCACAACAATATACTAAACATTACATACTAAAGTATACCATTTTAGTATGTAAGGTCAAAGGTCAGGGTAACACAAATAAGGCAAAAGTTCAGCACTTTCGTTGCTTTAACTTAAAACATGATTTCATGACTTCACAATGATGCAAAATATACTTTGCTCCATTTCCATATTAACAATACTGATATCACCATAAATGACCTCTAAAAACCGCTGATGTCATCATATTGTAATAAAAACTTCTCCTCAGTGGGGACCTTGTTATTGTTTGCATTTAAAAAAAGAAAAAGGTGTGAACTCTAAATCTGTAACGCAAAGAGTTTCATAAAAGATGGACGAGTGTCTGAAAAGTGAAGTCAATGCAGAAGTGCATTAATTCAGCATTCTTTGTAATGGCCAGCAGGGGGCAACTGCTGTGGTTACAAAGTAGCAAAACGGCTAAGGCTGAGGCTGGTGCTTATGAGGAATCCTAATAAAAGAGTATTTAAGGAAAACCATCCTCATTTACCTTTTTCAATATCTTGAGAGGTCCGGCTCTTGACAGTACTGGCAAACTGTGTCCATGGCAAAGAAAGCACATTTATAAATGTTTGTGAAGGTTCTCATTTATAGACATATTTATAAACTTAATTCAAAAGTGGAATACAAGTATGAGTGTGTGTTCAGGTACATACTTCTGCCATGACTGCTATGGGAGTTTCTCCTCTAGCCTGAGCCACTCTGTGCTCGATTAGGTAGTACATGTACTCATCATACAGCAAGCGGATCAGATGAAAGGACCCAAAACTTGCAGCACTGCGCAGAGTCAAGTCCCGGATTACCATAGAACTGGTGAAGAAAAGAAAAGATTCAGAAAATGTTTCTTTAACATAAAACTGCATCTTTACAAAGCCCATTTTCCCCCATTTCCCCTCACCTGTAGAAAGACCAGTTGAGCAGGAAAACCTTTGCAGCCTTTGGCAGGGCCATAGGGTTGTGCTCATAGGGCTTTAGGACCTGGGACACAACACTATCTAGCCAGGTAGCCCACTGTTCCAGAGAGTTCTGCTGCTGCAGAGTCGCTTTAAAGTCTTGCTCCAGCCTCTGGATCAAACTGTCTTCACACTGACAAACCCAGGATGCCTGTTCCTGAGGGGGACGCAGGCAAGCACAGTGAGCAATCTGCTGTTTTATTTTAAAAAACACTGATGTACAGCAGCAGGTAAGCGCAGGAGACACAGACGGCAGTACTGGCAGACCTGTACGTTATTGAAATCAACCCGATTGAGGTCAGAGAGCATCTGGTTGATCTGAGCTGAGTTCTGGAGGACGGCCCGGGCAGCCTGAGCCAGGTGGTTCAGACTGGTGTAACGACGCAGCGTCTGGGAGAAAGAGCCAATGCACACCACCTGAAAGTAAAAGCGAGGAGAAATAAAGTACCATTGTCAAAAAGAGCCATAAAGAGGACAAGTCACATTTTTCCATCACAATATGGCAGCACTAAAAACCACCAAGTCAGAAAATACATCACAAATCCCACTTATCAGCTTACATTTGGTGATGTAAGGTGAGCTAAGTGCTAAGGGATGCACCCGTGTATTAAAGAAAAAGCTCTAAATTAAAACACGGATACAGAGCTCAGTGTAAAAAAAAATTAAAATACCTTTATGCGAACCATCTCCTCTGGGATGTTCATCATGGCACCTGTCAACCAGTTTTCCAGACTTTTGGCAAAGTTGCGGATGGCCTGAGTTAAGGCACCTGATGGCGGTGATGCAGAGGAAAGATGCAATTTACAGGGATATACAAAAACACAGGAACACTTCTCTCCATTTTAAATGAGCCGCAGTGTATAATTCTTACATACAGTATACATCACTAAAACAGCACTGAAACGTATTCAGGTGGGTTTCGCAGAAAATTAAAACGTTTCTACATGACATTATTAACTTACTTGGAATGGGTCTCAGTACATCAGGGATGAGGATCTCCACCAGAGTCTGGTACAGCAGGTTGTCGCACTCTCTCGTCCAGCGTAGCACTGGCTCAAACTTACACAGCACCACCAGGCACGATTTGGGCAGTCGCTTCTCAGACTCGTTGTGTCTGGGTGGGCATGTGAAACAGCTGATCAGCTTCAGTTTCAGCAGGGGATGCTTGGGTGCACACATTTGAGTGTGTTTGCAATACTTACAGGTTGAGCGATTCTGCATCATTGCTCTGGCTAAACCTCCAGAATGATTTCCACAAGGTCTCAACAAGAGTGAACTGAAGGTTGACCATCACATCCAGAATAGCCTGCGAGGATCACACTTAGCATCACAGAGGTGTTCATGGGACCTGTATGTATAACACTGCACAGCTGGATGCTTGTATTTATGTTAAAAATTTCAAGTAATAGGCTCAGCGAGTGAAACCCGATGCTAATTTACACAGGATAGAAAATTAGAAGAAACTGGGCTGGATAAACTTAGGGGTTGCATCAATGTCCAACATAAAATAAAGATTATTTTGAACTGTGTGAATCATCCAAAACTACTTTGTGAATGAGCACAACTTCACTTCAGTGTTTCTGTTTGCATTTCTTCGGAAGCTGATGTTACTGTGCTTTACAACAACTACAAGAACCTTGCTTTTTTCAATGACAAAATGAAATGGCAAGAGAAATAAGTAAATAATGGCAAGAGAAATAAGTACACACACATGGAAAGCATGTCTATTATATTCAGTCTCCATGTCATTTCTTTTGTCTAAGCTGCATACCTCACAGTGTTCTCTGTACAGAGTCTGAAAGGCCTTGAGGTGCTCTAAAAGGATCCCATCGGGCAGGGTTCGATCTTGAAGATCAATTTCCACAAAGTCTGGCAATTGCTTTGATGCCTCTGCACATGATAATGCACAGGAAACAGGAACCACGGAGAGTTGATTCAGTATCATTTGAAATAAAATCATATCCATCCATTTTTTAAACTGCTTATTCAATATACTAAAAAAGAAACAATGATGAACAATGTGCAGGTGTTCCTCACCTAGGAACTGCTGGTACTGTTGCACCTGGGCCGAAATGTCACAAAGTGTCGAGCCCTGCTGTTGACCTATCCCGCCTACTGTGCCGTTGGTGATCCCCTGTGACTTCTGAACTGGCTTTACCCTATTTGTCACATCATTCACACAGAAACAGAGCCAGAGTTAATGAATATATGAATATATGTGTGCATTGTTCTATTTTTACATATTTTTGTTTGAGTGGATCTTTTCACACAAGGTGTTCAGTTTTGACAAAATAACGTAAAACCCGACAGGAGGACCAGTTGTGGATAAGAACGAAATGTCATCCATGCATAGAATGAAATCATAAACCACAGGAGGAATATTTTTCAGCAATGATGTACTCTACTAGTATTTCATACTATATTTAGAAGCTCAGTACCTGTAATGGCTCAAGGACAAGTTTTAGAGTGCATGGGTGGCTACCTGTTTTTCTGTGAGAAAGGCTGCTGCCTCATCGCCATGTGCTGTTGTTCATCCATCAGTCTGAGCAGAGGTGACCCGGATTTGATCCTCAGACCATAGTAGTGGTACTTAGAGTTCCCTCTGAAACATACACAGGAAAAAGTTATGATAAACCCTTGAGAGACTGGTCTTGCACAGTTCGTGTATGTGTGTCTGTATGCGTGTTTTTCTGTACCTGGTTCCTAATCTCCGTGTACGCAGCCCCATGAAGACAGACCTGATGAGTTTTCCAAAAGATGCAGCATTAACAGGTTCTAGTTTCTGTTCCTGGCAGTGAAGCAGGTAGTGGTAGTAGAGGGTGCAGCGAGGTAAACTCACCCCCTCAGCCCCCTCGTAATTATCACAGAGCCACTGCACCTGGGGAAAAAGGACGTCACAGTATTTGAACCTTTGGGTGGTAGGCTGTCACGGATCATAGATGTGGTTCACTTTCAACTTTTCGACTCACGGTAGCAGGTGGGGCACGAGAGTTGGGGCTGGAGTAACTCTGTCCTCCTCCTCCTCCACCTGCTGTTGGAGTTCCTCCTGCTCCTAAGACATAACCTCCTTGAATAACGTAACCACCTCCACCTGCAGCAGCTGCTGTGCTGCTGGCTCCTGCTGTTGCCACAGAAACTGGCTGTGAAGTCACAGATCCAGTGATGTCTGACTCAGAGCTGGGCGTGGCCTCGTAAAAGGTGGAGGCGGACGTAGGAGGTGTCTGGGAATACAGGGGCGACTCGGAGAAGGGGTAATTGTTCGGTCGACTGGACAAGAAAAGACACAGACAATGAAATATATCAATGGCTCTGTGACGAGCAAAGTTTCAGAGTGTGTGTAACTGAACGTGTGAGCATAGAGCAAACAGACAGACAGATCAGGTGCTTTACTACTTACATGGTGGGTGTGGTGAAAGTTGCATCTCCTGCTCCATCCACATATTGGATCTGGCCAGAGTACACATGCTCTACCTGAAAAATTAGCAAAAAGGAGATTAACACAATTAAAGGGTTGCAAGAACTGAATGAAGTCCTCCTTTAGCATAAAATATATTGGACCATCCTCCTAAAGGAAAGGAGATGGCACCCCACATCTCACAATTTAAAGTGTCACACTAACAGACTGTGCTCAACATGACTAACAGTTGCATTTTCCACCTAATGACATAACTCAGCAACATGCAGATATGTTTTGAATGTCCCACTTTATTAAAATCTGCTCCTTATGATGGTGTTGCATGAACAACTGTGAAAAGCACTCTATAACTAAAGATAACTAATGTAATTAAAGTGTAATTGAAGTGAAGGGTGCAGTGAAACTTAGCGTGCATCAGTTATGCTCTCGATAATTATTCGTATTTTACTTATTAAAGCAGATAGTAAATATTGTAATGACGGAAAGACAAATCGACTCTTTAACCGGAACATAAAATATGTGTGGGCACAGTGTGAACAAGACTGCTAAACCTTTTGATTTCACATTTGTGACTGAAAAGCTATATTCTATTTTTTTTTTTTAATTCTAAGGAGTTACTATACAAGATGCACTTGTTATAGTACATTTCAACTCAATGAAATGCAAGCTTAATACATGCTATGCTGGTGTGACTACTAGGTAAAAAGCTGCAAAACTGTTCTCTTTCTACACATCCACTTGGCATGAAGTTATCTTTCTGGCAATTTCAAATTGGTTGCAAAAATATTCCTTAAAACATTTATACAAAAGCAATGTCTTAATCTTCATCAGGCATTATGAAGAAGACAAGCAGAGCACGCATTCGTTCACCAAGTTCAATATTTGATTTGCTTTCATCGAGTCCTGAAAAGTAACTGTCTCTTTGACTGCCCACGAGGTTCTCCCGGTCTTCAGTAATATCATACTGTGCACTCAACATGTTGATTACACATTAATTAAACCCAATTTGTTAACTTAATTGTATGATAGCAGGCTATTAAGGATTACAACTAATGAAACAAAACTGGCAGCGGTGTGCTGTTGCAGATCAATGTACGTGGTGTGGCATGACTGACATGCTGATGAAGTGATGAGAGGAATTATCTTCCTTACCTCTGGGGTTATATGCACAGACTGTAGATTGTTGACGTGGCCTGTCTGATTCCTCTTGGCTGCCTGAGACACGGCTTGCAACACTGACCTCTGTTGATGTATAAAGCCAGAGCGTCAGATTGAAAGTTGAAAATTTCTTGTAGTGTTTCGTGAATGTCATTCCAGTAAGTCCTGATCAAAGAGCAGTCCCACAGTATGTGTGGTGTGCTCGTTGGTGTCCACATTGTCTCCAACATACAGGGGGATTCCCATCATAATGAATATATGTGTGCATCTTACCTGTGGGGTGGTCTGCACTGATTGGACCACCTGAGTAGGTACACCAGGGGCGGGCGGGCTGGAGTCTGACAAACTGTCACTGGAGGGCACAGAGTCATCTGTGGATGAAACACAAAAGGTAAAGGAGAAAGGTTTCATTTGACGATCAGGCACATTTAACTGAAAACCCATCCACCATCGCTTCAAGCGAAGCACTCACGACAGACTGGTTCCAAATCGTAATAACAGCCACCACAGAACATCTCGCAATCAAGTTTCTTTTTTTGCTCTACTGAGGAAAGATGGACAGTGAGGAGGAGGAGAAGTGTGTCTGTCCAATTCTCATTTCATCCTTATATCTTGTATGCAGAAGGGACAGCCTTGGACAGCTAATCTCCCCAGATGGAGAGAGAAATCCCTCCATCTTGTAAACATGGAGATCAGATGAGAGGGGAAAAAAGAGAGATACGTGTGGGTTGACAACAGCGGGAGAAAATAGAGAACGGAGGTTGGGTGGAGGAGAGGGCAATATTCACTTGTTTTTATTTTTCGGGTGAGAAAACGTTTTACTTTAACCACCTTTACTGTTACTCCTGTTGTGATGCTCTTACTCCAACCAAGGTTGAACACTGTGGAAATAGACTACCAGTAACTACACTTTGGTCAAGTCATAGCTGACTAATGCCCAATGTACCACTCAGTTGAATTTTACATTATTATAGCTAAACGCTCTGGCCTAGGTGCTTGAAAATGATAACTCTGATCACAATTTCACCTCCCATTTTACAAGAAAACGTTTTTTATTCAGGCAACAACATCAGTCTGACAGCTAACTAGTCACCTGTGTTTGGTGCAACAGTATAAATCCAGTCTGTCTGTGGTTTGGTGGATACATTTATACAAGATTTGTCAATCCTGTGTAAAAAGGATGGCTTGCGTTGTTTAACCTGGTTTAGGGCTTGTTTGTAACCCCAGCCCAAACACACCACTTTAGAATTCTATTGTTTTCATCAATTGGTATAATTAGTACAGTTGATAAGTCAGTTATTTGTTAGAGAACTTTGCTTTTATTTTTTCAATCACCTACCAATAATCCAAGCCTATACAACCTGAAGGTTACAAGGACCATAAATATTTTTTTCTCGTTTTACAGCTATATTGTTAACTATTGAATAATGAAAATGTAAATGTTATGTTCTAGACCAGACTGAAGCAACATTTAAGAAATACCATCTAAACCTTACAGTGCAAAACAACATCTAGTCATATATTATGACTCATAATTATTTGGACAATGCCAAAAGTTTTGTAAATTTGCCTCTGTATACCACCCCAATGGATATGAAATCAAAAAATCAAGCTATGACTGAGGTGCAGATTTTTTTAAAGTACTGTATTAACCGTACAGCCATGACTGTATAAATCATTTTCAACACCTAAAAAAGAAAAGTAATTGGACAACTTGGAAGCAATTTAATGGAAAGGTGAAGACAGTTCCTTGTTATTGCATGACAAATTCATTAACTGTGCTGATACTGCTTAGGCAACTGTTTACTGGAACATTCAACATGAGGTCTACTTGTCAATCTAAGCATGGGAAGCCATCCTTAACCTGAAAAACCACAATAAACCTATCAATAAACCTATCTGAGAGACAGCAAAAACGTTAGGAGTCATCAAATTAACAATCTGGTGCTTTCTTAGAAAGGAGGGCTGATTTTGCCAGGTCAGCAGCAACAAAAGACCTGAAAGACCACTACAGTGGATGATCACAGAATTCATTCCTTGGTTCCAGCTTCAAAATATCTAACTCAAGAGCACTCTCAAAGAGTAAACGTCTACATTTAAGAGAGCTTACAACAAAGTGCACACCACAAAATACATTCAAGAACAAGACGTCCACATTAAACTTTGACAGAAAGCAAGCGCCTACACAGTTCTTTGGACAGATGAGACCAAGATTAATGTGTGCCAGAATGATGTGAAGAAAAAAGTCTGGAGGAATGGAGAAATAGCTCATGTTCGGCAGCTTACGACATTATATGTTAAATATGGTGAAGATAATGTTATGGAATGGGGATCTATATCAAACAGTGGAACCCAGTCATTAGTGTTTAGTGATGACGTGACTGCTGAGAAAAGTATCAGGATAAATAACGATGCATACGGGGCTATAGTCTCTGCTCAGATTCAGCCAAATGTTGCAAAACTAATCAGACGGGGTTTCGCAGTGCAAATGACCATAGTGCTGTGGATTATGACCCAAAGCATACTGCAAAAGCAGTATGAATTTCTCAAGGAAAAGAAATGGGTTATTCTTCAATGATCAAGTCACCTGACCTCGACCCAAACAGAGCAACCTTTCTGTTATTAAATAATGAATGCAGGGAGATCCACGAACAGCTGAAGGCAGCTGCAGTTCCAGACTTCAGGCGGCCATTGGCAGGATAGGATCTCATCCAAGTATTAGAAAACACTCCTTATTTTTAAAACTGTCTTAGTTTGTCCAATTACTTTTACGCCTCTGAAGATGTGGGGCTGTGTGAAAAAATGGCTATAATTCTCAAAGAGTTAATACGATTTTTGTTTTGTTTTTTTGTTAAATTACAAAAAATGTGTCAGTCACTAAATACTTATGCCCCTAACTGCATAATATTATTCATGTTATAGAAATCTTAAACTATATTTCCAACAAGCTATCAAAAAATTGAAATACAGAAAACAAACATGCACAAAGTCTGTTCTTTTTACTGTAGTCCATGTTCTAGATACTGTTACATTGTGTACTTTGTATTCCTACTTTATGAGGCAGAGACAAGCCCCAGGCAACAGGCCTGTGAGGCTCTCACTCTGGGTGAGAGGGCACAGCGTCACTCGATACTGGCAGGAAAAAAGATCTACAAATAGAAGGCCCTAAAATAAACATACAGATGGGCACTGACACTGGGGTCTCTTTTCATTTCCTCTAGTTAGCATAACTTTTTAAAATACTGATTAGGTTTTTTTGACTAAGCTTTTGTATTTATTTAATAGAATACATTTTAAAATAAGCCATGGCTGATTGAACTTTTCCTAGATAAGAAGTACTAAGCTCAAAAGTGTTATTAATCCATCTTACGTCAACTACCTTCATTTCTACGGTAATGTCTAATTTTGTACATTTGCTACTATGATTTGCAACTTTTGTGGCATCCCAACCCAAAAATTTCTGGTTTTGTTTTTTTTCTTTTCTCCAAAAGAAATTCAACAACTGCTAGGCAGAAATTTAAAGACATGTTGATGTAGAATAAATATTCTTAAAATCCCCATACGAAGATCTATGTATAACAGTAAAAGCAGCAGAAAAGAGGTTCAGTGAAGTTTCATTCATTGGCTACCCATAGTCCCTAGTTTCCGACTATTAAGGCAAACAATCCAGTGCACATAGATTGTCATCATAACGCATCACCATCACACCGCACAGGTTCATTCTACATCAGTGGGTTTTCTTTCTTTTTGGTGGGACTTTCCACCAACAGACTGCCTGTGCTGAGATAGGTTTACCTTGGTGCCTTTTTGAGAACCATCCCACATTTGGACATTTTTGAAGACTGAATGTTACTTAGTGTCACTGGCGAAAGCTTCCATTGCCGACACAATCTGTAGACTGCATCTGTGAATCATCAGTAAAGTTCTTATGGTAGTCCCTCCAGTAGCCAGTGGATTCAACTTTTGGGAACAGGAATTATGTAATGTCTTGCCAGTACTAGCTTTTTGGCACTAACACCTTTTTATTTTATTTTTTTTCCCCACAGGGGAAATGTGTGGAACCGGTTCTACAGTAGGCACCAGTGCTGCTTCGTTGGAAAAAAGGTATTAGATATCGGTCTGACTTCTTCTTTCTTAAAGAGATAGCAAGAGATGACAGAAATCTTCTGTAATAAGACTGATGGGTGATCAGGAAACATCAATGCAAAATTATTATTTATTATTATTAATAGAATAATTATTATTACTTCTGATATTATGCTCTAGGTATTCTAATTGAGATTGAAATCTCATTTTCTGTGTAAAAACATAATGCTTGGATATCCAAGCATTATGTTTTTAGTGTTTGTACAACACACATGCACTGACATCCCTTCATAGAAGTTCTGTTATTCAAATACCCACGAGCAAGCCAAAGTTTGCCACATATCTGGGCGGTTCTAGCCCGGGAGGTTAGTGGTTTGATCCCCGGCTCCTCAACTTCACATATCAAAGTGTCCTTGGCCAAGATAGTAAAATCCCAAAGATGCATCCATTAGTAGTCTGTGAGTGTGTGTTAGGTAAAGAGCTCAAAGTGCATAGAATATAGTGCTGTATGAATGCGTGTGAATGACTCAATCTGGCTTAAAGTGTAACGAGTCTTTGAGGAGACAGTGGGACTAGGAAAGCACTGCATAAATACCAGATCACGAGCATGAGGTTTGCGAATGTAATGAGCTTAAAACATTGATTTGAAATGCAAAAAAAGGTGAACAAGGCCTTGTGTTTTACATGCCTCACCCAGCTATTCATTTCTGTGGAGGAAATTCCCTCTTTCTTTCAAGTACAACAACACAGTTCATTCACAGAGTGACAAAGCGATGAGTCTTCCTCCACAAACAGCATCTGGGAGAGCGCATTTAAAGACAAGCAAAGAGTCACTGTAGTTGTAAAAAAAACATTAAGTGTGTGATACAAAATCTAGTGATTGTCAGTGTTTTTTCAAGGAGTAGTTTTTTTCTGTTAATAAAATGTGTTTTGAGGGTCTAATTGTCTTGTCGAAATCAAAAAGCTTGAATCCAAGCCAGTATTCATCTGAAACATTAGGGACAGATTTATCGGATAAATACCTCTCCTCTGATCATACAGCCTAGTGCTCAATCTAGAATTGGCTCCACACATTTCTACAAAACAAAAAAACAGCTGCACCCAGAGTCTGAAGTAGAGATGCCAGTAGGTACAAGAGGGGCTGCTGCAAGAAATTTATCACCCATTTGCTTCCACATAAGCATATTAATCCAGTTTCTGGTAGACAAACTATGTAACACAGCTGTCTAGAGACTTTATCCAACAGACACGTGGCGAAAAAAAAAATTCTACTAGTTTAATCTAAATAACACTCAACCCTGCATGCTGCGCTAATCATTGCCAGAGAGGGATGGAACACTGCTGTCAGCCTTCAACAAAGTTTACAAGAAATCTGTGAAATTTATACATTTCACAACTATATAGTAAACAGTGTCTGCACACAGACAGTTTTCATTTTCTTTTCATTTCTTCACTTCTTAATTCAGCAGTGGTTTGACTGTGTAAAACTAACTGCCGGTGGATGGAAGTAGAGCAACAGATCACTTTCCTTTGCATTTAAACAATTTTATCTTCATTTTCAACAAGACTTTTGTTGGCATTTTAACATAAAGATACTGACTGTGAGAAAAAAATACTCATTAGTGAAGCTTCATTCCAGCCAGTTATCCAAACATTGGCAGCTGACCAGTCAACATGCCTGGGCTACGAGTTCATTGGTAATGTTGAATCCTGGTGTGTGTATGTGTATGTGTGTATCAGTCACTCCTAAGGTAGTCTCTCACCTGGAATTGTTACTATGATGTACTGAGGTGAGCTGCTTTGACCATTACTCTCCTGGACTGGAGAAGGCTGAAGATTAGGGTTCACGTAGTGCTGTGTGGGAGTAGTCAGAACCACAGCCTTCTGGCTCTGGGCTTGGGTGGGCGGAGCCTGAGAACAAAGTGCATCCTGTCCAGTTTTAGAAGCAGCAGTTGACTGGTTAGCTGACGAAATGGTTCCAGAGGCTGGTGGGATCTCGGACAGGAAGTGTGCAGTCTTTGCGGATGAGGGTGTGGTGGAAGCAGGTGTTGCTATGGTTACTGTGTTGGCCTGCTGAGGCTGAAGGTCTTCGGAGTATCCAGAAGTTGCCATGGCAACCAATGCTTTGAGGCACTGGTTTTATGGATACAGAAAAAATAACAGTCATTAATGAAGGTGCTATGAACATACACAGAAATACACTTTGTTGTCCTATTATCTCACCGTGCTTTGACCACTCAGAGTGAGTGAGCGCTTGTGTGTGTGTGTGTGTGTATGTGTGTGTTTGTCCTTGTGTGCCTGTAACATAAACCTTATGAGGAAGTAGGGCTTTTGTCTGAGACTAAGCAGTAGTCTAAAGCCTTTCCTGTTTTGTCAAAACGGAAAGAACCAGTATAATCTTACAGCATAACAGATAACACAATTAATCAAATTTTCAAAATGTTTCTGACTGACCATGGCCATGACATTTCATCTCAAATAAAACAATCAAAACCGCTGAGCAAAAAAGCAATTAAATTTACGGATTGTGGATAGTCCCGTGATTGCATAACCTGAAGAAAAAAAATACTAGAGGCCATCCTACTGCGCGAGAAGCCAATCCTGCGTGAACCAACATGCCACACAACACAAGCATGAGGCACACCGACCTCACGACAGTCACTTCCACTGGATTCAATGTCAGCGCAAGAAACTTTTTCAAAGTCACTAAATGATTATGAAACATAGTGCAATCATCTTGTGTGCGTTTAAAACTCATTAAAAACCCAGTGGTGCGTGTGTAGTTTGGTGTGCGTTTCGGTATTTAATCTCTTTAGTCAGCTTTTGTTTGAAATGTGAGTTGAGAAAGTGATAGCTCCCCCCTCTCCAGCTAGGAGATCGCTCACGTTGAGTTATGACGTTAACGCAAGCTACCCAACTGCTAGCTAGTCACGTCGATAGCGAATAAATCTACGACCACGTTACAAATCTCGCCTCGTGAGTTTCTCGGTAATCGAAACTGTGACAAACAACCTGAACATTATGACAAAATAGCAGAAAAAAGTACGACAGGCGCCACAACACACCCGCCATCTTGTGCTCTTATCAAAGATCTGACATCGCCATAACAACGGTCTACGTTTGGAAGGAAGCTAGCAACCACTTTCAACACCTAAACGCTCGAGCGATTTTGCGCGAGTGTTCGCGACTGCACAAACACACGCACACACACAGTTCACCTAAAATTAAATGGAAATTCAGAGATAGTTTACTTTTCACCTGTTTGTTCCGGTTTTGTCCTTTTTAGGCGTTAAAGTTTTTTCCTCTTAGATTTAGGTTGTTGTTGTTGACTCCCGTTGCTTAGTTCTTGTCGCCAGGACTACCGTGACTATGGCGCCGAGCCTTCACCGGGGCAACTGTTGCTACCCTCTTGTCGTTACCCCTCCCTCTGCTAAATGTTGGTTGGCTCTGTAAGGAGGTGGTCGAAGCATCGGTTGGAAAACTCGACCGTTGATTGGCTGGTTACACCTGTCTATCACGTTCGCTAGATTCTAACGTCAAATGAACGCTTGTAATGTTACTTTTTTTGATTGCCCAAAATGTCACACAGATTGGAAATGATGGGATGTAAATTCATTCTTATTCACAGAAAGCGGTGGTTATCTCTGTCCCCGTGTGTCTCTCTTATAAATAATTAGTATTCGATGATGATAATGGGACGTTCACAACTGATTAGTCACTGTGGGGTCCACTGAAATGTCTCTTTAGTGTGTGTGTGTGTGTGTGTGTCAGCAGTGAACAGCACCCTTCCTTGGGGTGCAAAGATAGTGATCTTAGTCCCATGGTAGGCAGAGTTAATGGTGATACTGTGCTGGTGTCAGACAGCCCAATCAAAATGATGTGAGGGACAGAAAGGCCACTTAAAGGTCACAGGTGATGAGATTCCCAGTGGCACTGTTGACATCACCTCTGGTATCGTTCAGCATTTTAATCACAACTTTTCTTTTCCTCTGAGTGCATTGTTGCCCGTAAAGGTCTCCAGCCTTATCTCGAGGTATGACGAACACTGGAGGTGAGTTCAGGTCCTCCTCGCTGATGCTAGGCCCTATAAAAGGTGGAAAGAACATCCAAAAAGAAACACAAACCACAGAGACACTTAAACATACCTTCGAGATACCTTCAGTATTTGTTCAGCATCATGTGGAAGGCAGCGCTCTTGACCCTGGGCTTGTTGGTGGCTCTGGTAGACAGGGTGCGCCCCAATGACGGTCATCCCTCTTTTTATGGGGTGAAACTGTGTGGAAGAGAGTTCATACGAGCTGTCATCTTTACCTGTGGTGGTTCTCGCTGGAGGAGAAGCGCAGAAGACTCGGGTAAGACGGTGTGATTTTGTGTGCTGATTTTCTATAATGTGCTTTGTTTTCAAAGAATTAAACTGCAATATTGACAGATTTACTTTTTATTCTTTTTGTCAGCATTTATTGGAGAGAAGACCTATGATCCATGGAAGGCAAATCCCATCCCTCAACTTATGAGCGAGCAAGATCCTGCAGAATCCGAACCATGGAAAAATCCAGCCTCTGTAGCAGCAGGACTCAGCCGCTCAGCTCGCTCACCGATAACAGAAGAGGTCCTGGAGGCTCTACGGAGCGCAGACAGGAAAGGACGGGACGTAGTGGTTGGACTGTCCAATGCTTGCTGCAAGTGGGGCTGCAGCAAGAGTGAAATCAGCTCTCTCTGCTGAACTTAAATTTTTCTAAATATACACCCTGTTCTGTTCAAAATGAAGAACTTTACTCCCATACGCAATTTCTTAAATGTCCACTTTCGTTCAACTACCTGTCCATAATGTGAATGTCTTCTTGATATTTGTTTGCTCTGGTTGATGTGGTTGTTTAATAAAGCTTTGCTTAGTTGATTATGAAATGTTTTGCTTCGTTAAAAAGAAGAAAGTTATAATAAAGATACTTCATGCTGTTAGAGCACTTCCCATTTTCCAAAGGACTGTTTCACAGTTTTGGTAAGTATTTCAAAATTAAGGAAGTGGTGATGACTACGAGTACATGGTTAAGTACATGGCCTGCGATTAACTGAATTATACCGAAGTCATTTTCCTTCCTTAAAATGTAGTTGCTTATTCTGATTCTGCAAGGGCTTACAATGTGACAGCCCTGCAGCATATTAGGCTTATGATGCTAGAGTTTTTTGTTTTTTTTTTCTTTTGGGAAGGGGTGGGGGGGGGGTTTCTTTTTCGAACCTAGGACCCCTGTGGCAACAGTGCTAACCACTGTTCCATCTTACTACCATGTATTACTATAGATAAAGCTAAAATTAGTCATTTAATTAAGTAGTAATATGTGAAGCATGAAAGTGTACATATTGATTAATTAATATTTATCATCCAATAATATCACACATATCATATGATAATGCAATAGTGGGTACGTTATATATTTTAGACATGTTTTGAAAACTTTAGTACAATTACTTATGGAATTATAACTTTTACTTAAGTAAAATCGTCTAAATACTTGTCTAAGCACTTTACAAAGTACTTAATTTGAGTGTAGTGCCACTCTTCAAACAATACATATGTCTGAAGGCACAGGAGCCCTTGAATGTATACACAGTGTTTTCAGTGCCAGTTTTAACACTGTATTTACCTTGCTCATATCTCCTCTGTGCCATACCGGTGACAAAAATCACGGAGACGCTCATGATTGTGATTGTTGATGGGCCATCATCTCTGGTGACAGTGTTTTTCTGTCAACGCCCTGTCTCACTTCATACACATAGCTAACAGGCTAGAGGCGTTGAATATGGCTCCATCTAGTGGAGAAAAATGAAACCGCACAAACCGACGTAGGTATATTGTATAATCTGCTCCGTTCACGGAATAAAATGTTATCATAATTTTATAATCATACATGCATTATTAATTAAGCGGCAAATGCTCATAAATGCTGAACACAGACTGAAATAACAGTAATACTTAAAGTTGTTTACGTCTCTTTCACCTCGCTCGAATACGGAAGCCGAACGTGATCATACAGATCACCCGGCTTGATTGCAAGGCATGCAATCTCTGTCACATACCAACTAGCATAGCAACCACGTAGATCTACTGCGATTAGAAGTTTGTATTTACCTACACAGACCGCGGATATATATATTATTTAATGTTAGTTGGTACATTGCATCTGCGCGGTTGTCTGTAGGAATATAGATCTACCACATCGGAGAAACCAGGTAAAACCTTTCGCGGTACTTTCAGGATGCTGTTAGCTAGCGGTGCTACTGATAGCTGCCGGGGGAAAGGGGGGGTTGGTGTGCGGCTGCCTTGTTATGCATATTAATTGAACCCCTTTAGCGGCTTTTGTGGCTTGGATTAAAACATAACTGTGGCAGCCGGGTAGTTGATGTGAGAAAGCGTTTCGGCAATCAGTGAATCGTTTACCTGTTACTGCGACGCCAGGCTAGCTTGCTAGCTGATGGAGCGAGACATTTGCGCCTTTACCGTCTGGGCCTCACGTAGAAAAGGTTCTTAGGGTCACGGTTGATAGTTGTTGATGTTTGGCTACTTATTCGTGAAGCCTTAAATGACCACTGGTTGTTGGTGGTCCTCGCCAGAAATGTCAAATGTTCATAAACGCCACTGCTTCCGCAGCACTGTTTTGCTACGCTATACATATTTACACTGACTCCAGCATTTTGTCTCAAATTACGATTCAAAGAACCGGTTTTGAGGCTATTTTAGAATTTGATGCTTTTAATAAGTCAGCATAATTCATTTGTTCTGTAGTCATTACATGGCGTTTTGATTTGTAAGATTACAGGTGCTGCAGTGAGCCCCTAAACGGGTAACGTGTGTGTGTGTGTTCTGTTGTAGGATGGAGTGGCAGCCGGATGAACAAGGTCTGCAGCAAGTGCTTCAGTTACTCAAGGATTCCCAGTCCCCAGACACAGCAACACAGAGAGCTGTGCAAGAAGTATCCTTACATCTGGCTCTGTATGTGTGTGTGTTTGACAGTTAGGGTGAGAGGAGAAGGTGTGAAATGTTGCCTCCCCCATGAGAGCTGGTGTGTCAGTTTGGAGGACAATGAGAAGATACTGTTTGTTCAGCTTGCATCAAGTGTCTGTGAAATGAAGGTCTGTGAGGATGTGTGAATTCTTGCTCTGTATTTATAGTGATTCAACTCCTTAACAGACTCTGCAGAAACTGGAACAGCTTAACCAGTTTCCAGATTTCAACAACTATCTCATCTTTGTTCTCACAAGCCTAAAATCTGAAGGTGAGTTTGTGCACATCAAATTTATAATTAAAAAAACAAACAAAAAAAAAACGCGTACTAGATTGTTTCATCTTTGCTTACCTCTCTGTATCTCACCACCTCCTTTTGGGTTTTCATGTTGCCTCTCTGCTGTCTTCCTTGTCAAGATGAGCCCACTCGCTCTCTGAGCGGTCTGATTCTGAAGAACAATGTGAAAGCTCACTACCAGAACTTCCCTCCCAATGTGGCAGACTTCATCAAACGAGAATGCCTCAACAACATCGGAGACCCTTCACCGCTTATCAGAGCTACAATCGGTGGGTGTTTCAGTCAGAGAGGGAAGCTTGAGAAATAAAAGGTTTAGTTAGATGGAGTTTTTCAGCAGTGTGAGTCAGATTATTATGGAGGTGGGTGAATTTTTGCAGGTAATATGGTTGTGTGGGAGAAAGCGTTGTATTTTCAAGATCTTTAAATGACAGAGGGTGAGTTATCCGGCTGGGTTTTAAAGCCTAATGTACTAGTGTGTAACTTTTTAACTCTTTATTATAAAGGCATTCTGATCACGACCATCGCCTCCAAAGGAGAGCTGCAGACCTGGCCAGAGCTGCTGCCTCAGCTCTGTAACTTGCTCAACTCGGAGGACTATAACACCTGCGAGGTTAGGGTTACATACCTTAAACACATGCACAGCCTTGCAATGAAAATTTGGTACTATTTTGGTGATAAGGTTTGTGTCTGTTTCTTTTGTAATTTGTTTCTGATTTGGTTTTTTTTGGCAGGGTTCTTTTGGAGCACTGCAAAAGATCTGTGAGGATTCATCAGAGTTGTTGGATAGCGATGCTTTGAACAGACCTCTTAACATCATGATCCCCAAATTCCTCCAGTTTTTCAAACATTGCAGCCCCAAGATCAGGTCAGTGAAATCCAAGTCTCAGTGTCTGAATCTTGCAGAATTAGCAGTTTTCCTTTCCTCCTCATCTAAAATCTCCTTGTTAAAATTATCTCTTGTTTTTTCTTTTTCTTTTTTGCCAAGGTCCCATGCTATAGCTTGTGTGAACCAGTTTATCATTGGCCGAGCTCAGGCTCTGATGGATAACATCGACACCTTTATTGAGGTGAGCAATTCAACATTTTTTACTTTTACTTACGTTTTTACGAGGATCGCAAAATTTTGCTCCATGAAGGTATTTTTGTTGTTGTTGTTTGGGTTTTTTGGGGGTTTTTTTTGCGAAAGCCTCTTTTTGACTTCAAACAGAAGCTGCATGAACACGGCACTTTTTCAGCTTACTGTGAAAACACCATTTGGCGCCGCACCACCATCTGCTCAGCTGTGATATACTCTGCCACATGTGTTGCAGACAGTGCTGACAGTTTTGTAAACAATGAAGTCTGAGCTGCTCTGCTGGACAAACTATGTGATGACATAATTTCTAAAATGTTCCAAGCCGTTTTTTTTGCCCTGTGTTCTGTAAAACAAAAAAGAAAAGGTTGCATATTTATTCCTGTTGAGCGACATGTCTGCTGTGTCAGTGATGGGCCAAAATGTTCCTAGACTCTAGTTAGTTTGTGGATGTGGGTAGATTGCCAGCACATGTAAAATAATTAAACAGACCTGCACACGTTTTATAGTAAAGGTGTAAAGCCTCATAAAACCTCTAGAATAATAAATGAATAATAAATTGTTTTTGTTCCTTCACCTTTGTTGACCCTACCTGTCTTTCCTTCCCGTTTTTAATTTGTTTTCTTTCTGTTGTTTGTTTATTTTCTATCCAGAGTCTGTTTGCTCTGGCTGGGGACGAGGACAGTGAAGTGAGGAAGAATGTGTGCAGGGCTCTGGTCATGCTCCTAGAAGTCCGAATTGACCGTCTCATCCCTCACATGCACAGCATCATCCAGGTAAAGGCCTGACTCATCTCGACCTTAAACTATGTTTGGCTGTCGCTTTCTCATCTTCTTAATCACTTGTTGTTGGGTTTTTTTTTCCCAGTATATGCTCCAGCGGACGCAGGACCCAGATGAGAACGTGGCCCTGGAGGCCTGTGAGTTCTGGCTGACACTGGCTGAACAGCCCATCTGTAAAGAGGCCCTTTCTGGCCACTTGGTCCAGTAAGTGCTCACTTTCTCCCATAGCAAGGACTGGTTTAATGATGAGATAATTTCATCTGAGTAGTAATGTGTTTCCTTATCTTTTTTTTTTTTTTCCTTTTCAGACTGATACCTATACTGGTGAATGGGATGAAGTATTCTGAAATAGATATCATTCTACTAAAGGTTAGCATCCTCTGGACAAATCTGGCATCTCTTCTTGTGTTTTGCTGTTTACCTGTGTTCTGAATTCACCTTGAGCTCTGATCTCCTCCAGGGTGATGTTGAAGAGGACGAGACGATTCCAGACAGCGAGCAGGACATCAAGCCTCGCTTCCACAAGTCCCGCACTGTCACCCTGCAGCATGAAGGAGGGGAGGGCGAGGAGGGGGAGGACATCGATGAAGATGAGGACGATGATGATGACACGCTGTCTGATTGGAACCTACGTGAGTTTCGCATGCAAAGTTAGAATTAAAGTTAGATTAGATTTCCTTACCAAAACAAGTAAAATGGAGCAGAACAGCACAAAAAATTAAACGTAGAACTAAATTATTAATAAAGAAAAGGTTCTTGTGAAATCTTTTGTGACATAAAATAATCTAAGCATTAGAAGGAAAGAGGTAGGACTGGGTGATCTTTTGAACATTATTTTAAAATTAAGGTTAAAGTAGAATAGAATACAAGGATGTTTGATTGAAAAGGGATCCTGCAGGTTTTTTGAACCTGCGTGGAAACTGCGTCATGTCAAAAACGTCTTTCAACCTAAAACCTATTATATACTGTTTTGTTGTGTAGTATTAATATTAAAAAAGTGCTTCACTTTTTTTTTTCTTCTATTTTTTTCTTCAAAACAGTACATTTGAAAATTCATGGACAAGGTTTAGGGTTAGCATTCAAAACAGTTTTTGGTTAAAGAGTGTGCACATACCGGTGAATTACTCATTACAGAAACATAAAAAATGATTTTAGCAATTACCAATACTGTTAATTGTTAATGTTTAATTATTAACCTTCATTGGGTGGTGGTGTAACAAATTTGTTAAGCGCCCCGTGTGTGTTTGCAAGAGTGTGTGCACGCGCAGGTATGTGAGAGATATGAATAGAAATGGATTGATTTCTCTGGGGAGCATTTACCAAAAAACCCCACCTACTTATCCTCTTTATTATAACCATTATAACCCTGTTGTGGTACCTTTTATTATAACATAGTTATCCAACACTGATCCTGGATTTTCCTCTTTTCAGGGAAGTGCTCTGCTGCCGCTCTGGATGTTCTTGCCAACGTGTTTCGTGAGGAGTTGCTGCCTCATCTCCTCCCCTTGCTCAAAGGCCTGCTTTTCCATCCTGATTGGGTCATCAAGGAGTCCGGCATCCTGGTGCTTGGGGCTATTGCTGAGGGTAAGATGAGGCAGAAGCACAGTAAAGGGGACTTAATATGTTTTTCTATTTTACCTGAGAAAAAAGAAATTTCTAGTTTTAATCTGGGCTTTTTGTGGTACCCCAGTTCATCCACTACTGAAACAAGCCATGTTAGTTTTCTTGGCCCCTCCTTTTAAGCTAACTTGCCTATTGCTTGAACAGAAGGTGGATGGATTTTTTTTGCTACAGCCAGAGCTGTGTATCTGAGATTAGAGCAGGGCAATATGACCAAAAACATTTATCGCGATATACATTTGAAAATTTGCGATAACTATATAACTGACAATATAATTGACACTAGACAAAACATTTGACATATTTTTGAGCGCCGTGTACCACATAAAATCGTTTCGAGGTCAGTAAACACAACCAGAATTCATACATAAGGCACACGGGATTATAAGGGGCACTGTTGATTTTCAGAAAAATCCAAGTATTGATTTTAAGCGTGCCGTATTTTCCAAAAAACACGGTAATAACGACGGCCCGCTAGCATGCTCTACCAAAAATAGTGCTTTGTTGTGTATCGGAGGGACAAAAGCCAAACCAGTTCCACACCACTGAAGTTACAGCATTTTTACAAACCAATTCTGGTTCATCTGTTTCATTTAACGATCCACTTTCGCTCTTCTCATTCTCCGTCGCCGCCATGCTTTTTCCGCCATGTGCGTATGAAAACAAAGGCACTGTGCGTTTTACCCATATTCTATCGCGATATTTCATTTTCTTATCGTTGCCCAACATTATACCGGTATTACCGTGAATGTTATGATATGGCCCAGCCCTATCTGAGATCACATTAAGGATATCTGCTCTCACTGACCAGAACCAAGAGTACAAAAACTGCCTGAAACAAAGCACTTAGAGCAATCTGAAAACTGAACCTTTGGCTCCTAGGGATTACTTTTGTATATGACAGAAAATGGGTATGTGTTGTTTACCTAGGTCCCCTCTAAAGAAAACTGATCATAGATGATAAGTTTAAGACTGTAACTATGGGGAGACCCCCCACATATTGTGTAATCTTTTATAAAACATTTTTTTTTTTAAATTCTTTTTTAAATTTTAGAAATATCAAAACAAATTCTTTTCTCATTTCCACAATAGTGATAAATAAATTATGTTTATCCTTCCAGGATGTATGCAGGGTATGGTACCTTACTTGCCTGAGCTTATCCCTCACCTCATCCAGTGTTTATGTGACAAGAAGGCCTTGGTGCGCTCCATTGCCTGCTGGACCCTCAGTCGCTATGCCCACTGGGTGGTCAGCCAGCCCCCTGATGCTCACCTCAAACCCCTCATGACGGAGCTGCTCAAACGGATCCTGGATGGCAACAAGAGAGTACAAGAGGCTGCATGCAGGTACAGATCTTCCCTTTTCTTTGTTTTCTGTGTGCTTTCTAGTTTCTTACTAATAAGTGGTTAAACAAATTGCGTCCTTCCTCAAAGTGCATTTGCCACTCTGGAGGAAGAAGCATGCACAGAGCTGGTACCATACCTGAGCTTTATCCTGGACACCCTGGTTTTTGCTTTTGGGAAGTACCAGCACAAAAACCTCCTCATCCTCTATGATGCCATAGGAACACTGGCAGACTCTGTGGGACACCATCTCAACCAGCCTGTGAGCCCGAACGTTTTAGACACAGCTGCATGCATTTACACAAAAATGACAAAAAACAAAGACAAAAATCTCCCTCTTGTTTTGTTTAGGAGTACATACAAAAGCTGATGCCTCCACTGATAGCCAAGTGGAATGAGTTGAAGGATGAGGACAAAGATCTCTTCCCTCTGCTCGAGTGTCTGTCATCTGTTGCCACAGCGCTGCAGAGCGGCTTCCTTCCCTATTGTGAGCCCGTCTATCAGCGCTGTGTCACCCTGGTCCAGAAGACCCTTGCTCAGGCCATGGTGAACCAAACATGCATATTTAATTACTCACAATTTATGCTTTTGCTGCTTTACATAAATGACACTCGTTTTGCGTACATCTCAGATGTACAGTCAGCAGCCAGATCAGTATGAAGCACCCGACAAGGACTTCATGATTGTGGCCTTGGATCTTTTAAGTGGCTTGGCAGAGGGACTCGGAGGCCACGTGGACACACTCGTGGCTCGCAGTAATATCATGACCCTGCTTTTCCAATGCATGCAGGTGAGGAGAGCCTATGTTTGTGTGAATGCCTTTCCAGAGATCATTCAGAGTCAATGCTGTATATGTTTAAGTTTTCATTTTTAATGTTGGTGTATGAATCTCTGAGTCTCTCTCTGAATCAAATTAGCTGCATGCATGTACATCGGTATTAGTGTAATTTCATGTAATGGATTTTTTTTTTTTTTTTTAAATCCCTGGTTCTTTGTATCAGTTGTATTTAGAAATGCTCATGTAAACAGGATATTTTCCACTACTTTTCACTCTGCATTTAATTTTAATGTGAAGTAGCCAGAGGAAATGTGCTATATTTGTAGCAGAGTGCTCAGCGCTTGCAGCCATTTGATCACAGAAGGTTTATCTGGAAAGAAACACTTTTTTTTGTTTTAAACTGCTCATGTTTTGCAATGTTTTATTTTTTTCAAAATCGCAGAAGAAGGAGGAGGACAACTGCCACGACGTGTTAGATGTGCCAAATTCTTTCAGTCATTTGATGGTGTATATTCACATTACTCCTTGTCTTTCTGTCTCTTTTGTCCCAGGATACGATGCCCGAAGTAAGACAGAGTTCATTTGCTCTGCTGGGTGACTTGACCAAGGCTTGCTTTCCTCATGTCAAACCCTGTATCGGTAAACATTTAGCTGTCTGTTACCCTTACACACCTGTACATACATGTACGTATCCCATAATTCTACTTTTTAACATTTTGTGTCTCTCTTAGCTGAATTCATGCCAATCCTCGGAACAAATCTGAACCCAGAGTTCATCTCCGTCTGCAACAACGCTACCTGGGCCATAGGAGAGATCTGCATGCAGATGGGTACGTGGAAGAAGCCCAGTTTTTGTTCTATGTATTTATGCTAACTTTTTGATGTACGGCTGTACAGTGTGAGATGTCGTGTGTCTCATTTTATTTTTATTTCTCTGTCAGGAGTGGAGATGCAGCCATACATTGCTATGGTTCTGAACCAGCTGGTGGAGATTATTAATCGACCCAATACTCCCAAGACCCTGTTGGAGAACACCGGTATATGATTTCACAGATCATTTTATACATGCTTTCAAGGGGAAGGGAAGGGACTTGTACAGATACAAATATGCATTTATCTAAGAGCAGGTTTGACTCATCTCTGTTCTCTTCCAGCAATCACCATTGGCCGGCTGGGCTATGTGTGTCCTCAGGAGGTCGCGCCCATGTTGCCGCAGTTCATCCGACCCTGGTGAGAGATGGTTTGATTCTGAGTCTGAAAAGTGAGGTTGAAGTGAAAATGCAGACTTAAGATACTTTGTTCTAATGGATGCATTATCATTTACATAACTTCATTCTTTAAATGATTTCCAGAATTGTTACTAATTCCTTGGGAATAAGAATTCTTTTCTTCAAGCCCAATAGCAAAATAAGTCGTCTTTCACAGTGACACAACAGTTTGCATGTTTCCCATAAATTTTTGATTTGGTTTATCTCTTATTAAAATGGGACTTGTGAACTCACAATTCTGGCAGCATCATGCTTAGCGGTCACTAACTGGTTAATAATTGCACAATGCAGGTGTACGTCTCTCCGAAACATCCGAGACAACGAGGAGAAAGACTCCGCCTTCCGTGGGATTTGCATTATGATTGGCGTGAACCCTGGAGGTGTGGTGCAGGTGAGACACTGCTCATTGCAGTCATTAGGATTCACAGTGTGCGTATTTGGCTGTAAATTAAATCAAAAGATAGTGTTGAGGTTGATCTCTTCCTGTGTTTGTTCAGGACTTCATCTTCTTCTGTGACGCTGTGGCCTCCTGGGTCAATCCTAAAGATGACCTGAGAGACATGTTCTACAAGGTGAGGGTCCACCTCATTTTAAGGGGCGAGTTCTTGTTTCCACAGCTAGTACCATCCTTCTGTCTCCTCTCCCTCTGAGAGTGACTCGGTGTGAGGTGCAGTGACCTTAGGCGCAGCAGAGTGTTAACTATGAACCTCAGCAGCACAGACAGGGATGTTTCTATGCAGAAAAACTGACTGCACACATTCCCCTCAGGGTCCATCACATAAAGTGTGATCTAAGACTAGACAGACAAACGTCAAAGCACAAGGATCCATTCAGTAATGTTTAATTCAGTCTAATGTATCAGTGTGCTGGGCTTCATTATAAAAGGAACCCTTAATATGGATTTGGATCAGACTGATTGCATTGCAACAGAACTTGTGTAGGACCCTTCCTTTGATGCATTTGATTACTGACCCGTTTCATAATACCCCATTCCTCTATGGCGAACAAAATGAAATTGGTAAATCTGCCTGGTCTATAAATTTACCTTTTATACTAGGGCTGTGCGATATGACTAAAATCTCATATCCTGATATAAGACATTTATTGTCCCGACAACGGTATGTATCACAAATGTTACATTTTCTGTAAATTCTGTGAATCTCGACTTGCGTGAAGTGTTTTCAGCTGGGCATCGTGTACCTGGAGTCGAGTGTTACATAAGTTGAAACGGCCGCAATTTTCTTTGAGTTTTTATTTTATGGCGTGTCTAAGGTTTATTTTTTAGCACCTGATGGCTCTTTTTAGCTTCTTGTCCGTAAACACTCTGCATGCTATTTCACGTAATTCAGTTTATTTTGAAAAATCTCAACAGGATCTTCAGATTTATTTTGAAAGGTTTATGTGGAAAACAAAGAAGCGGACAGCGGAGCCACGAGATGGTTTTACCGTCGTTGTTGCTAACGGCAACGCATAAAAACTGTCGCTTGTCCGTCCGTGGTGTGGTTATATTAAGAGAAAGCGAGAACTTTAAGAAATTCTACAGTGACCATCAAAACGATGAAAAAATATTTGCGTAAACAGTTTATTTTGCGACACCACGAAATAAATGATAGCGTAAAATGAAACGATGGACGTTTTCATATCGTCATCCGATATGCATCGTTATATCGAACAGCCCTATTTTATACTATTTTGATCTAAGCTGATTTTGGCCTAGTTTATAGTATTTTGATACTAAATGACGTAGGTCTCCAGAAAATATTGGGTGATGCCTATTAGTTTCACTCCATGTCCCTGAAGGAAGTAACCACTTACTGGACACTGTTTTGCACACACATACTTTACTTAGGTGGGACTCTCTCAGCTATATACGGCTCCTTATTTAAGTTTTTGTTTTTTATGTTCCTCTAAGAGAACTATTGCATTATTTTGAAAGTTGAATCACTGCTAACCGGCTATCTTCAGCTGGATTGCTGGCTCGGTTGTAGTTGTGGTGGTTAAAATGTGACCACAAGTGACACATTCAGTGGGTCTGTAATGCAGTAAGCAGTGGTTGCAGCATAACATATAGAGACAAAGTGGAAATTTTAGAGCAGATAATAACACAAGATCCTGAGGTTGTAATTATGCTTTTTCACTGGACTGTTTCTCGATCAGTCCACTTCTCCTGCCTGCTTGAGATATTGAAGAGATGCCATTTTTCTGTTTCCAAAGATCTTGCATGGTTTTAAGGAGCAGGTTGGGGAGGAGAACTGGCAACAGTTTTCAGAGCAGTTCCCACCACTGCTGAAGGAGAGACTGGCAGCCTGCTATGGGGTTTAGATTCTCTACACCCACCTAAGAGGTAATGCCACATCCAGCTTCATTTAAACTGCATTTTTAGGCACAAACTGCATTTGATTAATATTAACTTATTTGTGTCCATCTCTCTCTCACTTTTCGCTCCTTCCAGGTGAGCCAGCAGGAGGAGGGTGAATGGGAAACTCATCCATCTGTGTATTGCACTGCCCTGATCTGGGGGGAGGGAGAGGGATGCTATTGGCCGCTCCCCCTGATGGACGGCCCCCACGCCCTATGTGTTTGTCCATAGAGGGAGGGTAGGCGGGTGGGAGGGAGGGACAGGGAGGACACCTCTAGATTAACTAGGCAGGGACCTGACACAGAAAAACTAACTGGTAGGGACAGATAGAGAGGGACAGAGAGAAGGAGACGGAGGAGAGATGGAGGGAGAGACAGGATGGGAAAGAGGAGAGGCAGGGAAAGATACCAGCATAGAGTGAGTTCAGGGAAAGAAACGGAGGGAATTCAGTAATAAGGAAGGGAAAAAAGAGCCACAGAAAGGTCTGTTACTTGGCTTTGAGGACAGGGACAGCTGAGATTTTAATGGGATTCTTAAACTTAAGAGTAATTCTTGACCGACAGAGACAGACCAACGAACACAGACTCTCACACTTTAACTTGCACATGCTGTACATTCAGTACATGTAACAGACTGTAGGTGGCACTATAATTTAGACTTTTTAAGACCTACTACATGTAGTTAGGGACCGACAGGTGTCTAAATTCTGTTCATTTTCTGGGTGATACATTTCTTTTCCGGGGAATAGGATTCAGTATAAATTACTTCATCCATAGTCACTGAAACAATACTTAACTGTAAGATAATCTAGCTATCTTCATCTGTGTTTCCTACCTTCATTTTTGACCAGAGTGCTGCTTCACAGAGCTTTCTATCTATCAGACGTATTCCTGTCACATTTTCTACCTGATCAAACCAGAGTAAGAGAGCAGGAGGGAAAAAAACTAAGCATCTTTTCCTCTTGGCTTCACAGCAACCATTCCTCTAGGAAGGGAGGATTAGGGCTAACACATTTGTTTTCTCTCCAGAGGGGGAGGAAATATTACCAAGAAAATCACATTTTTAGTTGTCTCTGTGCAGTTTTGTGCGTGTGAATGTGCACGCGCGCACGTGTGTGCATGTGCAGTTTATAAATCCTTACTTCGGCATTCTGTGTTAACAGTCCGTGAAATGTGTATTGTTTTTGATATGGTACCGAGCTAAAACTTGACTCCCACCGCGATGTCCTTTGGCACCTGTTAACTGTGACCAAGTGTGTGTGTTTGTTTGTTTGTTTTTTTTGTATGTGTGTGAGTGTGTATGTGTTTGTCTACATTCGTACTGATATCCATTTGATGCCATATCAATATCTTAAGTAAAACAGTGATTGGCAGTGTCATTGTGATCTTTATAATGTTTTAAAACTGGTCCTTTTTTTGCTGCTACTGATGATTCTTGTTTTTGTTTTTTTTTTTGTTTTTTTATATAGTGGATTTAAATTCGCACACTTAACACAAAAAATGAATTAATGCTATTTTCAGTGACTGTTAAGTTGTTTTTTTGCACTTTTTAAAAAATTTTTATTTTACCTATATTTTGTTTTTGTATGGATTTTTTTTTTTAACCTCACCCATATGATATGGTTTGACCCTAATGTCAGTGTTTGTCATACTGTGTTGCACTGTGAAATTAAGTGTCTGTGACTGGCAAAAATATCCCAATACTAAATGGCAAATAAAAATAACTTTGTGAAACTGCGACTAATCCGCACTTTTACAATGACTAACCTTGCCATATTGCTGAGTGGTACGTGTGTGCGTGTGAATGTATGTGTGTGTGTGTGTGTGATCCTGCATGTGTAGGTGCGCATGAGTACCTTTTTTTTACCTATGAGCATGTTTTTGATAGTTTAGTTATGATGTGTGCACAGTAGGGATGCAAATGATATTTTCTTTCTGTATTTGGAAGGGTTGTAGCCTGCCCCAGCATACTTTGTGTGCATGCTCAGTGTCAGTGTTTTCACTTTGCGTGCGTGAAAGTGTGTGTGTGTGTGTGTGTGTGTGTGTGTGTGCGTGTGTGCAGTTTGATGGATATTTTAGAAAAAAATGATTGCCCTTTACACACCAACACACCACCTCAAATCACAATAAGACAAGAGCACAGTACACTTAAAATAATAAAAGCTAGGACACTGCCAAAGAGCAATAGCCACTGAAATTTTAAAAGCAGACAGTGATTAGAGGTGAGCTGCTATTTCCAATAGTCACCTTGTTTGTCGTGCTGGTGTAGAGTTAGACGCACAGTGGGGCTTTTATGGATAATCATTGTTAAGGTTTTTCCAGCAAAATTGACTACAGGGATTTTTTTTTTCCATTTGATAATCTGCCAGTGTTTTGCAGCATTTTGACATTTGGAAACACGCAGTGGTACTTGGTTTGACCTAGACTGTGACCATAGAGATAATCAAACCGATCCTTAGTTATTTCAAATATGAGATAATCTCAACCCCAGTTTAATTCTCTCGCCACTGTCTCTTAGTTCAAAGCTTGAAAACACATAAAAATGTTTGTGGTTGCTTGTTTTTTGCTTTACTGCTATATATTTTTTTTTTTTAAATCTTCATGAGCAGTTTTTGTATTGGCAAGGTCGGTGTATTTTGTTTCTTTGTCTTCTTCAGTGCCAGTCAAGATTATGATGAATTTGAAGTGAAAGTGGGGGCATCACGGCTTCTTTAAGAGGAAAAGAAGCAGTTTATGTGTCCGTTCTGTTTATATAATAAAAAGCATGATAATGTTGCAGTTTGGCAGAAAGACTTTGGTACTTTTTGTTTTTCTGTGAATTCCTCTCGCCAGTCTTGTTCCCTTTTTTGGAAGATGGGAATAGAAATAAAAATGCTTTCAGTCTATTATATGATTTATAGTTTGTGTGGAATCTCAAAAGTCCAAATGGATAGTGGAGTCGTGAAATAAATCATGACGTGCATGCTGAAGGGTGATTGTTACAGTTGCCAGTCCAGTGTTTTTTATCAAAGGATGACGGTTTGGTGTGAATTCTTAACTCTTAAAAATCCTTAGCCCTTAGGGCTTAAAAGTTTGTTTGTTTTTATGCTGTATTTTCTGTTCATGCAAAACTGAGCTGCAAACTCCATCATGTTCAGCCATGAGTTATCTCTGGAAATATTAATGTTACCAGAATTTCCTCAGGTCACCTCGTCAGGAACTCTACTTGGCACAAAGGTGGATGTTTTACAAAAGCGCACTGTAGGACTCTCAGGAAATAAAAGTAACATCGCTTGCTCTGTTTAGTTTTCACAGCAGACCTGGCTCTTGTACTGAAAAGTAATGATGCAAACGTCCCAGCTGTCCCGCTAAACTGTTACCTTTATCCCAGAAAACATTACAGTGTCTCTTAATCTGCAAGGGTCACTTATAGATCTGGAGGAACAGGAAGAACAGTTACTTTATTGTGTAGATGTTCACGGAGAGAAAATGTGGCATATTCAGATGTTTGTATCTTGTATCTGCAGTTTATTTACTTAATTTCAAATATGAACTTTGTATATATTTCACACATTTTTCACTGCTCAGTGTAGATTTTTTTAATATACCAATTTCATTTTCAAAATTAAGATGTATTGTTTTGATCATTGTAGTGCATTTCGGGCACATCTATGGAAATGCGTTTATAAAATGTTATGAGTAATATGATCCACCGCAGACTCCTCAGACTGCAGACTGGGTCAGTGATTAAACACATTCAACATAAATGTAACATAGTACATGCATAACATTTCTTTCTCAGCTACTTTTAATTGTGAACTAAAATATCTTATACGAGTGTATATAACAACAGCCTTTAGTTCATGGATTCTGCATTTGAAGCCTCCATATTAGCATTTTGTAGCATATAGCATTAGCATGTTATACTTTTAACGTCAGTAGTGACTCCCTAAATTGCACAGCTACAATGCACAGACATACATAGGCTACTTTCTAATTATGTTGATAGAATACAAGAATTTCACTCACCAACACTGAACCACAAACATCTGGGACGTATAATTTCTCAGAGCTCAGAACTCTTTCCAGGATATTTAATGGAGATATTTCAGCCAGTTGAAGAGGTTTGTGGGAAATTAAAAAATTCTATCAGCAATAAAAAAAATTAAGTACTTGAAAAAACGCTTAAAAAGGAGAATTCGGTGACTTTTAATGACGTATAACGTGCACGAACATCCAGCTTTCATATAAACTCATACACAGTAATTTAAAGCAGCTGCACTCAATCACAAGATTTAAGGATGAGGTAATGGAGCTAATAAAATTTAATTTATACAGAGTGTTAGAGTTGAATAACACTGCATCACAAAACTTTGTTTACAGTTTGCAAACTAGTCGAGGTACATGAGAGGGATTTAGCCTGAAGCTTGAGGTGAAGTTTGGGCAGAGAACGTTCAGGGAAACCCCCGAGTTAAGCTCTTTTCTGTCTGATCACTTCTCTCCCAGTGTTTCCTTCCTTATCTGTCCCTTTTCCGTCTCTGTACTGAGACACCATCACACGTAGATCAGCACACAAAATCTGCATCCAATGCAAAAACTGTGAGAAAGCTGGCTCGCTCGCTTTGACAGATAAAAATGTAGGCTCAGTTGTTTCTATATGTGTTTGTTTCAGCTGTAAACTGATACGAACAGGCTTTCATCTTCTGTTGGTGTCCTTATTCAGCTTTTTGTTCAATTTACAAAGTTCACAAAGAAGAAGGGAAGAGCTGATGGTCCCACAGGGCCAGATATTTTTGCCATGACCTCATGAAGACTTTAGTTACAGTTCACTCTGGTCTGGTTTTTGCTACAATGCTTGAAGAGCAAACCTACAAATATAATTTCACCTGAACAGAATGTTTTGGTTGTTTTCTGCACTAAATAATATCTAACAAGACCTTTTGGATTTATTTTTTAAAATAAAATCCAAAAGATTGTTGACCTTTAGAATTGCACATGTACACACCTTCATACTGAAATCATGTAATTGTTTCTTTCACTAAGCTAAAGCACTTAATTTTTAAAGTTTCTCTTACCAGCAGTTCTGCTAACTAACAACTTTTGGTGGGATTAATGGAAAAAGATGCAAAGGGATGGTGGTTGAACAGCTGAACGGGTCATAGCGTTCATGAGAAACTGCCAGTTGAGCAACCTAAATCTTTCAGATCATCAAACAAATTTTAATATTAGACATCGATGTGGAAGAATTTAGGTTCTTCTTTGCAGATTTGTTGAAATTCAACCACAGTGGAGGGTTTGTGAGCATAAATGGCCCGTTTAAGGTCACGCCAAAGCGCCTCAGTTGGATTTAAGCCCACACTTTGACTATGTCACTCCAAAACCTTCATTTTTTTTCAGAGTCGTGCAGAGTTTGACTTACTGGTGTGTTTTGGATCATTGTCAACATTCCTCCACAGCAATGATAGTTGTAGCTGCCAGACAAAAGGAAAAGGGCAAATACGAGGCTTGTGGAGATGGCGACGTGTGCGACAGAGGAATATGACAACAGGAAGTGTTGGAAATGAATGATCTGCTGAGGTGACCTCAAACAGGAGCAGCTGGATGAAGGTTAGGATTGGCCTTGCGCATAAATGCTTGTCAGACCTGGATATTACAACACTACTGTCGCATTTTGCTCATATTATGAAAGTTTATTTCACACAGCGAGAAATAAATGGGCACATTGACAAGAAAATAATTTACAAAGCTAAAACAAGTAATCAGAGGCTACTTAGTCTAACTTTTAAATATTTTCTGGTGTAGAAATCACTGTGGACCATTTAAGAAAAGTGCTGAAGTGATTAAACATCATATATAACATTGCCCTGAATTCACATTTAAAAGTCACATGGTACCTAAGCTGAGATATTGAACACATATGGTGACTACCTACTCCAGGATGCCAGTCTGATGGCTTCATTTATAATTGAAAATAATAATAATAAAAAAGCTTTATCTATATATATCTATATCTATATATATCTATATCTATCTATACACACATAGATATAGACATAGATATATACAGAGGAAAAAAAGAAACATTTATCTACAGCAAATACAGCAGGTACAGATAATATCATAGAGACATGAGAGCACTGTGCTCCTGGCTGTGAAATTGCTATGATTTGATACACCCTCTGTGGTCTGGGCACCATAAAAACAGTAAATGATCTGCCAATCATCAAATGTCATTGTTTAATACAGCCAGATTCCTGACACATCCACAGGGCATGTCTTGGTCCTTAAAGACACTGGAAAGTAGACATATAGACAATATTATGCAATATCTTAAAATGATTTTATACACAGAATAAAATTTAAGAATATTACCACAAATGTTCCTTTCCTTATACAGTTTATCTTCTTGCACCTCTTTCCTTCCACATGCCTTTGCAAAGTGAAGCTATGCTCTTGCAGCAATCATGATATCAATCCCCACTTTGTTTCAGTCTCTTATTTTACCCCTTAATGGGGTCAGAAGTTGCTGAAGATCTCTTGTTTCTTGCTCCAGTCCATAGGGGGTGCTCTTTTCCTGTTGCGGCTGCCCAGGACCTTTTGCTTAGCCTCGGCAGCTGTTGGGCTAAGACGCAGACCGCTGTCCATAAAAGGGTCTGGAATATGACTGTCATCCTCATCAGGGATCTACAGTACACACAAACACACTTTCTTTAATTACACTATCATTTTCAGATCGTATTGTTGATCTCGCACATCATTTCTGTGTAGGTTCTGACTCATACAGGTCACGGTAGTCTTAGGAGCTTGAAAAGAAGGTGACTGTGCCTAAAAATCAAAAGGCTGAGAGTCCCAAGGTGAGGCCTATTAGGTCACCAGATGCACGGTGTGGATTCTCATCAGGTGTGAGTAGGGATTGAGGCTCCTGGAAAGGGATCTCAAGAGTGCATTATAAGTCCCTGAGAGTTGGTATTGTAAGCCACGCCCTCTGTTCAAAGAAGTCCAGTCACCTTCTTTTTAAGCCCTAAGATGGGTCTCATAAATAATTCCTCTCTCACCTGAAAGCTCATGTCTGAGCTGCTGATCTCTGACTGGGTGGTGGAACTTCTGGAGGACTGGGACGCTGAGCTGCCATTGGTACGGGACTTGGGAGACAGTTTTGTAATCAGGGAGTTTGTCATGGTGACGTTTATTATCGGTGCCTCTGTGGCAGAGAATTCAGTGGTTGGAGAGGGCGTAGGTGGCTCACTCTCAGGGGCTGGGTCATCCACACACACTTCTGTGAAAACCGAAACAATAATAAGCATCTCCTCTCAAGAACAAAAATAACTGTGTCTAATAGCACAGGCACTATTTAACCTTTAATGTGGGTGATAGTAGGTATGATTCCCAGTCTGTTAAAGAGCTCGTCTGTCTCCTGGTCCACCACTAGGAGGCGTACTTCATCCCCTGCTGCTCTGATGAGGCCTACGACTTCTGAGTGCCTCAGGCCCTCTGTGGTCACTCCATTCACCTGAGACAGAAAACAAAAACAGAACAGCATTGGAGACAAAAACAGCACAATTAAAGAGCCTAAAGGCACGACACAGGACAAAGAATAGAGAGTGGCTTTAAAACTACGTGACAATCAAAAGGTATGAAAAGATCAAATCCAGAATGATTTGCATGAATTCCCTTCCTGCCTCCTCACACTTCCTTTACCCAACACAGAATAAAAATCTCTGTCCGTGAGTATCCCATAAGACTTCACTTTCTTTTTGCCAGTAAAAAACATCGCTTTCCCACACAGACTGACAGGAGCTGATGTTTTTATCCCAAAATTAACGACAAATAAATGAAGACTTCCAATAATCACCAGGTATTTTAAAAAAAAAATGACTAAATGATTTTAGTTTACCTGCAATATTCTGTCTCCAGGACGCATGCCTGAACTCTCAGCAGGTGAGTCGGGATCCACGGCACGTACAAACTGTCCACGCTTTTTCTTATCGCTGTGCAGATTAAAGCCATAGCCTTGCTGTCCCTTTACCATCTGACACAAACGGGGAAGGAGCTGAACGGCTGGCTCTGGCGAAGGCTCTACCTGCAGCTATAAAAGAATGAAAAAGAAAAGCAAAGATTACTTTTACTTTTAACAAAAAGTAATGTTTAAATGTTTTCGATAGCGATGGAGAAGATACACATTACCACAACACTGGCCAGTTGAAACTAATGAGAGGTGAGGTCAACCAAATTAAATCTATTTCCCCTGAGTTTGTGTGTGTATGTATTAATGCAGTATAATCCTTAACATTTAACTCAATAATGTTTGATATACTGATAAGGCTTAACATTTAATAATGTTATAAGATGAATAATGTACAACCTAAAAATTTCCATTAGAGAGAATAACACCAATACTGAAGGGCAAGCAAACATTTTGAAAAGGTCTGAGGACTCTTTATAAACTTTACAAAGGATTTGGATTTTACAAAATAGCTGTCAATAGAAACCATGCGGTATTTAGTGTCAACTAAATACCGCATGGATGCCGTTTGATTTTGTGGCAATTGTTGCCTGGTTGTTATTATTTTTACTTGTTAAAAGAAAAAAAGAGCAGAAATAAGCTCTACCATGAAGCAAAAACTACTCAGGAGCCGTATTTGGGATACCTCCTCTTTCTCCTCTTTATGACATCATACAGAGCCAAGAGTGGGAAAAAAACAGCCTACTCTTGTCGGTCAGACAACCTGAGACTTTGGCTCATATGGGTTACTTTTACATATGCTGATAACACTGTTTCAGACTTTGTCCATGTTTAACAGAGACATTGATGATGAACCTTTGATTAAATACATGAACGCAGATTCGATGTAATAGACTTAAGGAGTTTATAATCATGTGAGATTCAATGCCTGGAAAAGAAAACGTCGACTATGTCAGCGTAGCTTGCTGTGATATGAAGTATACTATAAACACATTATATTTTATAGCAAATTATGTGATAAACACTTAATACAATATAAGGTTCGTAAAGATCCTTTATCTGAACTTACTCCACCTTATAAACTGGTGACTCTCAGTTTACAGCAATTAGCCACAACATTGAAACTGGTTGTCTGATAAAATGGGAGGTGGGTTTAGTATTTAATTCAAAAGAACATACTAGTGTCCTGTAAGAATTAACTGTGTGAAGAACTCACTATTCTTTACATATTTATCAAATATGTAACGTTTCACGCTGTTATACAGTAAGCAGCAGCTCCGAGTTCTTGACACAGAGGCGATCCTTTAAATGTGCAATATGTAGAAATTGTTGGTTAGGTTGATATTTTGTTTTTATCCAATCCTAATCTAGTTTGATGTCAAAATGTCTTTTTTCTAACAAGAAACAAGCAAAAACGTCACAGTACAGCTGCCCCAAGATATCATTTATAACAAGGCTCTTGTATTGGATTGCAACAGATTGTTCTGGGCATTCATTCATTGTGGTGTATCAGCTTTCAGTACAATGGTGTAATGACAATATGATCATATCAAATTATTTTTTGACATAATTCAGTTCTAATAAGTTTCACACGTACATTACGAGTCAAAATGAACAGAACAGACGTTTTTTTGCACACTTAAGATATTTTGCTATATGCAGTTTTACATTTCGTGTGCAAACTTCCACAGGTGTGGAGGTGAGAGTGTTAGGCTGTCTGTTTCTCTGGGTTAGCTCTTTGATGGATTGGCTATCACACCAGGGATCAGCTACAGTTGCCTCCACCTTTCGGTTGGATAAAAGAATAAGGTGGAGGTTTACCTTACACAATATTGCGGGTGCACTAAAAGTTGATCAGAAGGTAGTGGTTGCCAGGTTGAATTAGTAGTCTAAGTGGATCTGGCGAAAACACATTAAGCCCATTGAAGGGCCTAATCTCCTGTGACAAGAATTGGCACAGCGTATGACTCAGCTGCTGCTCAGACCTTGACTTTGGCTTATAGTACTAGGTACATGCTGGCTTTGTGTGTGTGTGTCTCTGTGTGTTTTGCACCAGTGACTTGTATTAGTCCTTGTCCTGAGGGTAGCATTTAATATTGACTGTTGAGTGACGCAGTTCTGACTACACCTTCATGGGTAAGCTGGCCTGAGGGCGTTGTGACAGATCGCTGTGCTCTCTGCTCAAACAAAAACTGAATGCAAAGCACTCACAACTCCAGGAGTAGCAAACATATATGAATAACTACAGTGCGGAAAGGTTCATCCCTGACTGTCAGCTTTAGCTAAGGAACAACACAGCAACTGTTTTTAAAGATCTCTGTTATATTATAGACGGATTAGCTGTATTTGTCATGTTGACCCAAAATAGCTGACACATCAAAACTGCAGGACATGCTTATCTGGAAATATCTCAACTGATCCATTTGAGGATCTAAAACTTTTCCTCTGTAGATAAAATATTTGCATATTATATTAATGATAATCAAATAGGCAGGTCAACACACAGAATTAATTGCCTGCAATGGAAAACACTGTTTTAGAGTCTTGCTTCAGGTTTAAAATATCTTTGTATTTTTGCTCTAATTGTCAGACAAAAAGTCCTTTTTGGGCTCTTGAAAACCACATTTTAATAATTATCTGACAATAAAAACAATTAACTGAATGGTAAACGCAGAAATCTGCACACTAACAGATGCTTTTTTCTATATCTATCCTATAACATCTAAGCAATAACAAATGATATATTGTTTTTAGTCTGAGTCTGAGTAATTGAACACAGCAAGTGGAAGCGAAGTGTGTCTGTATGCAGGTAGCATTTCTGTGACTAAGCCAGATCAATGTGCAACTGTAATACCAGCCAACACTGTAGTTATATTAGACTGTTGTATATGGGCATCTGCTTCCATAATAACACCACGGAGCAATGAAAATGTGTCTGTATTTACACGTACCATGACGTGAATGTCAGTCACAAGACAAATGACACAGAAGTGGAGAAATTAGAGCCACTGTGTCTGTGTATGTGATGTGCTCGTCAAGGGCATAAAAATTTTGTCTCTTGTGCACATCTGCAAAAAAGTATATGTATCATATACACAGAATTATCCTTCTGTGTAAATGATACAGGCAGCTGCAAAAAAAAGTTCAGGTCCAAAAAAATCCCAGATGTAACTATAATATAGAAAATCCTTTAGCAGCATCCTCCATCATATGTTTCCTGTAGCTACTCATGAGACTTTTACAGCAACAAGTAAGAATTCTGGAGCATTCCTCCCAACAAAACTTCATCAATATTTCTAGGATGCCAGGATTGAATACGCTTGTTCTGATCCTGTCACACAGTGTGTTTGGTTAAGGTCGGGACTGTAACATGGTCAATCCAGGTTTATTTTTCCCGTGGCATTGCCTCTGAGACCAGTGGGAGACACAAACTAAGCGTCTGGTGGTTACAAGCTAGTGCCCAGATAAATCTGTGCCGTGGTACCACTTGGGTAATAAGTACTTTTTAAATCATCCCTGACATTCTCCTGTAAAATTTAGATTTCACGGTTGCTTCATTATTTCAAAACATTTACGAGTTGAGGTAGCAAACAAGCCTTGGGAACAGTTGGGATAAAGTTCTGATAATGACATTGCTTTTGTGTGTGTGTGTGTGTGATGTCTTTATAACACAACTTTTAGAGATTTTGTTCGACTGGAAGACTTGACAACAAAGACTGTACGAAGCTGTATTGATTTTTGCAGCTGTGTTGCTGTGGGGTTGCTCACTTATTTTAGGTCTCCACAGGAGGTCCACTCCCATGGACAGTAGCAATAATTTGTCCCAGTTTGTTCTGGTCTTTAAAAAGATTTATGTAGCCCCTTTCAGCTACAACTCTATTGTGCTTTTCAGTTTTTGAGTTTTTAGACTTTGAATTAATTTGTAACTATCTTGTATCTTTAGTTTTAGTTGTTGTGCTTTGTTGTTTAGAGTCTTTACTTTAGAGTCTGGGTTCCCCTTACTTATGTTAGCATTAATCTCATATGGTTTTATGCTGTGAATATTTTGTTTCTCATGTGTTTCTCAGTTGTCTGTACTCTTCAGTAATTACCCTTCTGTGTATATATATTTGCGGGCTCCTTTTGTCTTTTGTGAATGCCTCTATTTAAAGTCCCTCATGGCTCTCAGTTTATGTTTTAGAATTAAGTGGACTGGATTTCTATATTTTTGCACCTTGTGGAGTTTGGCTTCCTAGTAAAAAGTTCATTTTTATGTTTACCTGGTTTACCTATGAATCCTGGATTTTGGTCCACTTCCTGCACTGCGTCATATTTTATTTTGTCTTGTATTATATTTTCACACTAATTATGTGCCTACAAAGCAACTTTAAAACATCAGAAATCTAAAAGAAAAGGCCCTTGCAAATGATATGTTAGAGACTCACATTGTTCCCTGCAGAGGGGGTGGCCACAGTAACACCTGCACAACATAATGTAAAGCTTAGTTAACTTTTAGTTTGAGCAGCTGTTGGCTGTGGTGTAACATTGATGTAGAGAGATTTCTTATATTTCATTTTATTCTTTATGCAAACCTTTTCCTGAAAATAAGCTGCTGTAATGGCCATCAAAGCAACAGCCGCTATTTGCTCTGCCTTGAGCTAAACAGATGGCAGTCTGACGTGAGCCACTGGCCTTAAAGATCCTGGTCCTCTTTGTTTATATCCCAAACAGCTAAATCTCTGACAGCCAGTTGCTGTTTATTTCTGCAGCAAGACTGACATTACAACGTCACATTGAGGTCTGGTGGGCACTTTTGGAAATTTTGTTTTTGCTCCATCACACACACTGAAATTTAGGACTTTAACCCTCTCAGGCTCAAATTAAACTTTTTGTTGCTAATGCACAACCAAGTCCTGCAGTGGTACTCCTGAGTAAAAAAAAATCATAAAATATGTATGTGGGGTAATCAGGTTGTTAGTTTTTAACTGTTGCAAATTGGCAACGCCCGCCTCAAGAGGGTTAAATGATTTTGTGTTTATTTTGTTAACAAAGAATTTACAACAAGAATTTTTTGCAGGCAGATGCAGTGCAGACTCTCACTGAAGCAAAATAAGAACTTTGCTAGAAGGCTCACATTTTTCGACTGTTTTAATGTAGCCTGTAGTCCTGCTGTACTTCACCTCATTATTCTCTGTATATAAAACAGAACAAAGTTTTAAGACTATTTCAACTACAACTTCACACTATATTCTCAAAATAAAAGTCTGTCTAAACAATAACTATTGTATTGTGCACTGTATTTGTCACTGGTGTTCAGTCAGGTGGGAAGAACCAGATTACATCAATGAGAGGTGATGATGCTCAAAGAGACAGCACTCTTTAATTACAGCTAAATTCTGTATTCTAAATGTTCGCACCTGTCTGAGACAACAGTGGCTTAAAACTGATGTAACAATGACCTTTCATCATATTTAAGCAGATTCCTGAATCACAGGAAATGCTAAATATAGAGCAGTAATATTTGACAATGCATTTTGACTAGAGAGGAAAGTAACAAGTGTGTTTCTGCAAACCTGTGTGGGTGTAAGACTTCTGTAACACAGACTGAAATTTCAATGCAAACAGCCTCTATGTTGCATCATAGTATATTCCCTTACCACGCTACCCATGTGGCCCTATTACTGCCAGGCAAAGCATGCATAAAATGCTTCAAAATAATAGTTTTTCATTACAAAAATATATAATTATGATCAAGTTTTCAGGCATGCGGTCTCCCTATTTTTTACATTGATCCCCTGCATAGAAAAAAAACAAGCAATGAACCGAAACCATGGGGTGGAGCATTTTCACTTCTTGTGGATATCATCTCTGTCCAAGACAGCTAGCTCAATGAAACAGAAAGTGATTTAACCTCCCAAATAGTCCCCCCATCCTTTTACGCTTATCCAGTTAAGGGTTCTGGAGGGGGGTGGGGGGGGGGGGGGGTGGGGGGGTGGAGCTTATCCCAACTGCCAAAAGGTAAGTAGCAGGGTACACTCTGGACAGATCACCAGTCTGTCACAGGGGTAAGACAGACAACCATTTGCACTCACATCCAACCTTATGGACAATTTAGAATTACCAGTTAACCTAACCAACTGCATGTCTTTGGGAGGGATATAACCCACAGGAACACTTTTGATGGATTTGAACCCAGCACCTTCTTGCTGTGTGGCGACAGTGCTAACCACTGTGCCACTGTAAATGTCAGTCCAAGACACCTACCTCATAATTAATAATAATTATTTAAACTCCCACATACAATTTTATATTTTATGAAGAAATTCATGTACCTTCATCTTAATGTTTTAACCCCATTTAAGCGAGTTTCAGGAGGTCAGCCTTGTGATTTGTTATTGTTGGATTTTTTCAGTCTCACCTGTTAAGACAAGTCAACAGGCTTTCTAAAAGTACTTGTCTGAGACTGAATCCAGGCAGCTTGCCAGCCAAGTACAGATTAGTGCATGAGAAACATCAGGTCTTACACACTCTTAGCACATTAACACATTGGTTCACAGTAATCACATAGAATTATTTTGAAGACTCAACTGTTCCTCTGGTGCTCATAAAAAGTGTCTTGATGCTCACTCTTACCTCCGGGTCTGTCACGATACTTGAAGTCACGGAGGAGCTCTTGACCTTGCCTTGTGTGATCATGCGAGTGGGTGACTCTGCAGCTGGATAATGAAACACAGGAGTGTAGCTGGGCGTCATGGGTGAATTAGCTCTGGGAGAGATGCAGGGTGTCTGCCCAGGAGAGGGACGTGGGGAGAGGGTTCCCATCTCAATGGCCAGGTCCTCTGTGCAGGCCAGGCCATGGCTGCGGAGGTAGTCTTCTGTTTCTCTATCCACCACCAACAGTCTGGTGCGGTGGGGCACCTCACGGATCCTGTTCACTACCTTCAGAGAGGAGAAAGGAGTAACAGCAAGGAGTTTCATATATATTAAAATGGTTAGATGTGTCATTCAGTCTAAGCTGTTTACAATGAACTGATCAGCTCATTACATTTACATTACATTGCACTTTTGTGTTATGACAAAGGCAAAAAGTCATTCCCATCACAAAAGGCTCACACTGACCCATTTTACAACCCCACTCTCTCCTACTCCTCAGGCAAGAGAAAGTGGTCTAACAGGTACTCGTTGCATATGTAAGGGTTCATGGGCATTCCTGGATCATTTCAACCAAGCAAACACATGAAAATAAATATAAATTACCGAACCAAAACTCACTTGATGATGAGTTTCATTCTCTACATTCTCTCCGTTCACCTCCACCAACCGGTCACCTGGTCGCAGCCCGGCCAGGTCAGCCGAGGAGCCGGGCTCGACTTTGCGGATAAATTGTCCTCCTCTATTCCGCTCGCCATGCAGATGAAATCCATAGCCACGCTCTCCTTTGACCAAAAAACACAGCCTTGGTCTCAGCTCGATTTCCATCCCAGTGCGTCAGTAAAGGAGGGAAACAGGTTAGAAGGTCTCGGGAGAATAAGCAGGTGCTTTGCCTAAGAGCTGTGGAAACGCACTGGCTTTTAATCCAAAGTGGTTATGCGCTTCAGTGACCAAAAGATCAGCATCGCTTGGCATCCTGTGAGCCTTTAACTAATCCACAATTGTTCTGATGAAACAAATTAAAATGTAGGCTAAAAGTAATGAGTGCTTAATCCATCGTGAAATATCCAGAGCTGCAAATATGAGCGCACAAAATTGTGCAGAGTGCGCGTAAAATTGTGGTTAAAAAACCCCCCCCAACAAAAAACAAAACAAAACAAAAAACCACGGACAAGGACTAAGTCCCGTCCGTGAAAGGAATAATCCAAGAGATCAGAGATTAGAAAGCTGCTCCTGGCACGCAAAACTTAATTCTCGATCGACAGCCGGGCGTGTGTCCTCCTGTCCCACCCGGTGAGAGTGAGGAGGTGTCAACGGCACACGGACTATCCCCCTTAGCGCACACCTGACGCCGCGCTCTCCAAGCAAAAAAAAAAAAAAAAAAAAAAAAAATTATATATATATATATATATATATATATATATATATATATATATATAGCTTGAAAGGAAACCTTGTTTAATCAGTGAGAGCAGGCGTTTGAAACATGCTCAACAAGTACTGAAAGAGTTCTTCTGAGGGCATTTTTGTCTTTCACAGCCTCCCCAGAGAGACAGAATCTTTTCCAAGTAGGTGGAGTTGAAACACGAATAAACTGTGACCTGAGAAAGGAAATCTGCCTTATCCGTCCTTTAGCCTTATCTTTGCCGGAGATCTATAAAAAGAAAGTTGGGTAAAAATGTTTCGTGAAATATAAGCTGTCCTTGCGTGACGTGATAGCTGGTGCACGCGCATTTATCTCTTTCAAAGTGAGTCTTTAAAGAAATTCAGGACAGTTGACGTGCAAGGACTGAGAACCTGATCGGTAAATATGAGACACTGACATGGTAAATATTTGCATAGGCAACAGTTTATCTATACTAATCGTGTAGGTTTGTATATAAAATCATCCGTGACAGACATAGGTCGCTAAAGCAGATCTTCCCTTGAGCAATCAAGGAAAGAACATTATTAAATCCCACACACGACATATCTGAAGATAGGTCTATCTTCAGATATATCGTCAGATATGTCCATCACATGACATGTCTACATGTCATGTGATGGATGCATAAAAAGAAACTGCTTTTAATAGTAGTTTTTTTTCTGGTGTTTTTGTGTGTGTTTTCTCTCATCTCCCACAAATAAACCCCACAATTTATGCACATGCACATTTTTAAAAGCTTTGATGGATCCGAACTTCCACATTCCCGTTTTATGAACTAGAAGCAGATTCTCGTCTCAAGTGCACATCTTAAACTTAGAATTAAAACGTTTAACTTTCTCAACAACAAAAAAGCCCCAAGAAAGCAAATATTTCTGCACAGTAACGATCAAACAGGCAAAATAAGTGAACAAGTGAACTGTAGGGAGGCTTCTGTAAACACACCTGACTAATAATATAACTGACCCTTAAGCAAGATGCTCAGCCAGCTCTGGTTAAAGACATCAACTAAATCACTAAAACAGACTTCAAAGTAGCTTCGAGGTACGTGCATATTTAAGACTTACATAGTGTTAAGTTCTTACATTTTTTTAAACCTTCTGCAGAAGAAATATTGTTACACAGGTGTAACTAACAAGCAAGTCTTTTCACTTTAAGCGGTGAGTTATGGCATGCAGCATACATACAGTTTTATCTGGGCGCTCTGGTTAGGTCTATGAGCAGGCTGATAGTACAGTCATTAATACTGTTACTTTACAGCAAAATGGTCCTGTGCTCAAACCCATAGGGGACTTTTTTATTTTTCTATTTGGTTTCTCAGAAAAATGTTGCATATAAGAGTTTCACTTCCTGTTTAATTAAGTTTAGCCTGTATAGTTAGAAATAAAGCTTTCATAGGACTCTCTGCATTCATGCGAAAAACAAAGTACACCCCATGTTTCAATAGTGTGTAGATCTGCCTTTAGCAAGAATAACATGAAGGAAGTGTTTTCTGTATAAATGTATCAGTTTCTTTCTTCTTGTGGAGAAATTATGGCTCACTCTCTCTTTACAACATTCCTGCAATTCATTGAGGTTTCTGGGCATCCTTCGATGCACATCTCTCTTAAGGTTCTGCAATAGCATTTCAATTAGGCTTCAAAGTTCTTTGACATCAACATCTTCTTTTGTTTTTCAGCCATTCATAGATTTGCTGCTTTGCTTGGTGCCATTGTCCTGTTGCATGACCCAATTTGGGTCAAGCTTTAGCTGTTGGACAGATGTCCTCACATTAGACTCTAGAACAGCCCACTTTGATATACAGATATGTTTATAGTCAACTCAATGACTGACAAGTGCCCAGGTCCTGTGGCTGCAAAAGCAGCTCAGATCACCTTCTCTCCACCACCACGCTGTTATTTGGTTTTCTACAAAAGTGTACATTATGGCCAAACATTTCCACTTAGGTCTCATCTGTCCGAAGGACATTGTTCCAAAAGTCTTTAGGTTCTTTATGTTGCAACATACCTAAGAGTGACAAGGCTAAAGCACACCTGAATGTGCCAAATTAGCCATATGTTAAAACATCTTGTGTATTTAATTAGTAGCACCTGGCTCCTACTTATCCCCTCAAACAGAAGCTTACTTTCTTACTTTCTAAATGTAAGTGTAAAGGCCAGTTTATTTCCTTTTCTGTGCAGGATAAATTGAGTATGAATTTTCAGGTATTTGCTTAGGTTTCTTAGTCATAATTTATATCCTGTTCATATTAGACTCAAAATGTGAGTTTTAAAAACAATTTATACTGCATGCTAACTATAAGTCCTGTACATGCTAGGTACAATATTTTTAGGTACAGTTTATAGCATTTTAATTAATATTAAAATGCTATAAACTGCACGCCTCAGAAAATGTAGTTTATGACACCACACAAATAAAACTTACATAATTTTTGTATTTTATTTTCTTCTTCTTAGACAAAACTTTACACAAAATATTAGTAACATGTTTTTTATTTGGTAAAAAAAAGAAAAGTATTAAAAATATTTACCCTTTAAAGGTGCTGTTATAGTGTCAAATATATTCTTATATACATGTTTTTAAATCTATCTGTATAAGTAAACACATAATATGTCTTCTTGTGCTCACTGTCTGCTGAAATCACAAACATCGGTAAAATTTAAACATTAACCTTGGTTTTCAGCCTTCTCTTTGTGGTGTGGGAAACAGATGTGGGTAGTAACTCCTTATTTATCATCTCATCTTTAAGAGCTGCTTCCTGTTTAGGTTCAGTTTTTATTTTTGAAGAGGAGGTTGGACTTGGAGACCGTGGTGATCCCGATTTAGGTCTCTTTGCTGGAGAGTTCTTGTGGGCAGATGGACAGCTGTGCTGGTTCAGACACACAGAGCAGAGAGGGTTGACGGGCAGACAAACCTGCTGTCCAAAACCCACAAGCAGCCAGTTGATCTCACTCCACAGCTCCCTGCAACAGAGAAACATCACCTGATGACTTTACAGAAGTACTACACTTTGAAACATATTTTTGTAGTAAATTAAATGATATCACTGCACTCTAAGAAGAACACACTGGTGCTGGTGTTAATATCACCATATCAATACATTTTTATAAAAGTGTCAAATTTCATGGATTGAAAATGGGTCACCATGACATCTACTGCTCTCTGGCCTGAGGATCTCTTTACTTTATAAGTGACTGCTCTCACATTTGATAATTAAAGCTGCTTTCATCTGTTTTTTTATTAAAAGAAGATAAAGTAACTTTTAATCAAGAAATGCTGTCAAATTCTAATTAAATGAAAAAATATAATTTCCTGTTTATTATTTGTTGGGAGTCGGTCTCTCACAATATCAGATGTATAATCTATGACCAAAGAAGTGTAGTATTATATTGTCATTTCTGGTATATCGTGACATCAGAAGAATATAGTGAGATCTGCATGTTGTTGAGCACTGATTATTATTTTGCATTCTAAAAATAAATTCCCAGATTTCCACATTTTGATTTTCATTGCTTCCCACTGTCAGTCAAACGTTAAAGAGTCAACATTAACCACTGGCAGCGCTGATGTATGGTACGTATCTAAATCAATCCTGGACATCTTTATAGGTTTGTTGATCACAAGTTAATCAGGTTTCGCGGATCAGCAGTGAGTTGTCATGCTGTTACCTGGGTAACCACTCCTCAAGGGCCTTCCGTGTTTCCTCTGGGTTTTTGGTCGCCTTCCTGAGCCAGCCCAGCCTATTAGATATACGATGCACATGTGTGTCCACACCTAGACAAAAATGATCAATACAAATGAAAGCCTAGTCTCATCACAATACTTCTAAGTTGCCAGTTTATTCGGTGCACCTGAATAAATCTAATGCAATCAAACAGAAGAACCCTGCAACGCGTCGTAACTACACGATGAATATAAGGCTCATTTTTTGTTTTAAAGCTGTGTGATACCAAAGGATGTAATTTCTGAAGTTTCTCAAACGTAGTGCATACATCATTTTACAAACCAATGATTTCTCAATGCGGCAGAAACATCAAATATGACGACACATCAAAACCACTGATGTGTCTTCACTTATTAATAGAGGTAAAAATAAGGGAATTAGTAGACTGGTCAATCAAGAGAAAGGCACGAGCCCCGGCTTGGACAGTCTCAGTCGTTGTGTCCTTGGGCAAGACACTTCACACGTTGCCTACTGGTGGTGGTCAGAGGGCCCGGTGGTGCCAGTGTCCAGCAGCCTCGCCTCTGTCAGTGCGCCCCAGGGTGGCTGTGGCTACAATGTAGCTTGCCATCACCAGTGAGTGAATGGGTGGATGACTGAATGTGTAAAGCGCTTTGGGGTCCTTAGGGACTAGTAAAGCGCTATACAAATACAGGCCATTTACCATTTATTACTGTGACTCAGCTGCACTACCTTTGCGGCCCACCAGGGGGCTTCAGCCTACACTTTGGGAATCACTGATCTAGAATTTTTCTTAATCAGTTTCTGGGAGGTTAGCCAATTGTCTCTGCATGTTTAAGAGATGGAAGTCCCTACCAATGCCAGACACCTGGTCCCAGGCGATGTCCATAGCCAGGTGAGCCATTTTGGGTCCAACTCCCGGCAGACGGACCAGCCCCTCAACACTGCTTGGGATATCCCCTCCAAACTCCTTTTGTAACATGGCTGATGTCAGCTTCAGATACTTCACCTTATTCTAAAGAAGAACAGGTAAGAAACCAAGAGGACACAACAAAGAACACAGCTGAGAAACCAGGTTAATATTAATATTTAACTTTTATTTACTGAAATTTGATTAAACGTGCTAACAGCTATGGACACCATCTGTTTTACCCTCCAGAAGCCGACAGGATAGATGAGTTTTCCCAGTTTTTCATCATCTGTAGCGAGTATGTTTTCTACAGTGCAGCCGTGTGCTCTGAGCTTCTGCATAGCTGCTGCTGTCACCTGGTCCTTTGTCTGACTGGACAGCATGAGTGACACCAGCACCTGGAAACGTCTCACCTGCAGATGGAACAGAGGAATTAACAGGTTCTATTTAAGGGGACTTAAAATATCCACCCCACACCTACATGCGCAGGAGCCTCCATGTCATAGCATTTCTCTGCTCCCATGTTATCTACAGGCGCATCACGACCGCTCCTCATCTCACGAATGAATCCTAACTGTTTCCTCCAGTCGGCAGGTTCCCAGCGCTCAGTTTTCATGGGAGAAACACGTTCATCCTTCTCGTATTCCACCTTTAACTGTCTCCTCCTGCGGCTGTGTGGATACTCCGTTAAAGCTTCGGTTTTTGGTTGCACCGGTGCCTCGTGGAGGAGTTCACGACCTGAACAAGCGGAAGCATGGCACCACAGTAAGCACCATAGGTAAAAATTAAAACACAAATGATATCTAATATAATCTAATTAATCAAAGACTAGTTTTGATGTAAAAAAACCCCAAACAAACAAAAAAAACCAAAACAAAATCACAAAAAGAAAATCACTATAAATAAGATATTTCTCCAACCAGTTCAACATCTAAAGATGCTGAATGTTGGAATAATTTCACCATCTTGGTTAAAAAACAAACAAACAAAAAACCCCTATAATCTTCGCACACTGTCTTTTTATCATTATTTTATAAAAGCAAAACATTTTCAGTCCCATTCACCTTAATTGGGTCAATGTTCATATCATGGTTCATATGGTTGCTATGACAAATTATTTACAAAATGAAAATCAAGTTGTATTTAATAAATTTTGAAACTTAACAATTAAGAACAAATGTTTATTAGGAAAAAAGTTTATTTAGGCCATAAATCAAGATAGAAGTAAAGTGGTTCTCTCACAGACTTTTATATAACTAGACTCTTTTTTTTTTTTTTTTGCAGTTAGGAGTCACCCCCTGCTGGTCATCACAAAGAATGCAGGTTCTCTAATAACTAATCAGACAAGCAGATTAGCTTCATGTTTTTGTATAAACTCATTAAGACTGTCTAAAAACCCTTTAAAGAAAGAGACTTGAAATACTGAGCCCACTGTGTAAAATTTACACTTATTTCTGAACAAGCAAATTCTGTCTTTTTTTAATGACAACAGATCTCAAGCTCAGAGTAAGAGACTTCCAGAATCTTGGGGCCAATGTTGCAAACACAATCTCCTTTAGTTCACACGCTTATATGATCCACAGCCAGCAGGGCCTGATCACATGACCTCAGGGACCTGATGAACACTGGTGCTCAACTATGCAGAGCTCTAAAAGTCAAAACCAGAATCTTAAAGTGGAACGATTTTCACAGAGAGCCAGTGCAACTGAATTAGTAACGATGTGATAGTTCAGTATTGGCTCAGGGGGTTGGGAATCGCATCTGTAACCGGAAGGTCGCCGGTTCGATCCCTGGGCTCTCTGTCCTGGTCGTTGTGTCCTTGGGCAAGACACTTTACCTTACTGCCTACTGGTGTTGGCCAGAGGGGCCGATGGCGCGATATGGCAGCCTCGCTTCTGTCAGTCTGCCCCAGGGCAGCTGTGGCTACACCTGTAGCTGCCTCCACCAGTGTATGAATGTGAGAGTGAATGAATAGTGGTATTGTAAAGCGCTTTGGGTGCCTTGAAAAGCGCTATATAAATCCAATCCATTATTATTATTATTATTAGTAGCCTTAGTCAGAAGCCTTGCGGTGGAATTCTGAACTACCAACAGATGTGAGTAATAAACAACAATGAATTCTAATTCAATAATTAACTAAAAAAAAAAAAAAAAAAAAAAAATCAGACCTGATGAAATAAAGGCATGAACAACAATTTCCAATTCGGAGTACAAAAACGTGTCTGCCCAAAAAAGTACATTTTTTGAATTTCATCTTGTGGAAACAAATCTTCTCGAACAGAGTTATTCGTTTCAGCCTTCAAAGAGGTGCAACAAAGAGGCTCAAAATGTTCATATAGTAGGGCAAATATTACAGAGACATGCTTCAGAGCAGGAGTGCCAAACATAAGGTCCTTGGGCCAAAATTGGCCCAGCAAACACTACAATCCAGCCCACTGGATCACTGTCGATGGCTGTACTTTTTTTTTTTGTTACACTGTATGCACAGTAATAAATAAAAAAAAATGATAAAAATAGGAAATTTCCTGTGAAATAACCAAATGTTTCCACTTTATTATGATTAAGGGTAGTCTGGGCAATGAGCTACCAAAGTGTAGTGTTGAAATGACTCTTCTTTTTCTATAAATGCATAGTTAAATATCTTTACACTGACAGAAAGGGTATTTTTTACTGCTCTGGCCCATTTAAGATCAAAGTGGGTTGTGTGTGGCCCAAGACGTAAAATGAGACTGACATCCCTGCTGTAGAGCGACCTTTATTAGTGTAAACAGGGTTTTGTGCAGGATAAACTGAACTCCCTGTTTATTAGCACAGACTCAGTCGCAAGTACAAAATCTGTCTCTTGAGTGTAAAGGTCAGTTTTCTCTTATGGATGCACAAAACCTTATATCCTGCACGTTCATAATTCTATTTCACCTGTTTCACCTATTTCTATTTCACATTCGCAGAACAAAAGAAACAACATCTTTCACTCTGTGCCCTGTAGTGTTCATTGATAACTCCTGCACACTGGGCGAGAAAGGTAATGACAAAGCCTGGTTTTCACCTGCCAGTCGCTTTTTTAAGATGTAAAGGTGTAACTGCAGAATTGGTAAGCAAAGCAAATCAACCTGCTCCAGAATATGCGCAAGCGCAATAGCCTTCTGCCACCAAAACAGCTCAAGTTAATTAATTTGTATCCACGTGTACCAACGTACGTGGTCAGTTTGTGTGGTTAGCGTTACCGGCTGATAAAGGAGTAGACGAAGCTCTTAGTTCTGACACGCTCTTCTCCTCCACCTCCACCTTCACTGGCACAGCGCAGACCGGGTCCTCGTTCCTCCGTCTGTTGGTGAGTTTGGTCCTGAGAGAGGCTGCAGGTGTGCGGCCAGCAGTTTGACTCGCACTCCGAGTCATAACAGACCTGTTCTCCATGAAGTAAGGAGAAGTCATTATAACACCTCGGACTACATAACAGACCCGCGCGCTGCAGCGGACGTGAAGCATTGAACTGTTGCTGAAGTTAGTTTCTCATTCGTAGTTTTTGGATCGCGGGTGGAGCTGACGAGCTGAATTCGCCTGCAAGAGGAAGAATGACATAAACACAAAGACTCGATTTTATTTTGAAGATTTAAAAAATAAATCTTCCGCTCTGTTAATAAAACAATATTTTTTTGATATATGAGATTACACTTACACTTCCTGGTGGAATTGCCAATTTACTTTTAAAATCTAAAAAAAACAATAAACAAAAACCTACACGATACTCAATTGCGACTGAAAACGGGTCAGGGTTATATTATTAGTTTAACTGTAGACGTACTGAACCCCCCCCAATATAACTGTCTTATAAATAGAAGTCGACAATGATGTCGTAAGAGAGTCACTAAATAATTACATTTTATTCAGGACTGCATAATAATAATAATAATAATAATAATAATAATGATAACTTACAAAATCTGCTCATTTCCAAATCCATGTTTTTTTCTTAGACCATACTAAGCTTTATGTGGCTTTACATGAGTGACAAATGAAACATAATCCTTATTTATCTTATACTGGGTCTTGATAATCTTCCTTTACTCTCTTTTAAGCCAACCTTCCTCTGATTGGTTGCCCCTCACAAACAGAAGGTTTGAACAGCTGGATGGACTGAAAGAGAGTGTTTAGAGCAGTGCCTTTGACCCAAAGGTACCACTTTACCATCAGTGTGGAGCCGATCCTGTCATGGTGTCTATATTTTGATAAGTTTGAGAACCGATTATCACAGTAGGGTTAATGGAAGCTGCTAGTTGTATTCGCCAAATATTAGAGAATTTCTTGTGGTAGTCCAACTTCTGTCCCAGAAATATAGCCAGGTTCTTTTGTGTGTGTTTTTATTTTTTGTCCAGAGCCCAAAAATAAAAATATTTGTATTACCTTGTCCATAAGCGCCACTCACAGGACCCCTGGCCACATTGCAGCTTGTAGCGTCAAAAAGGAACCAACTTCACTAACAGCAGCACGGTAAGCTAGCTGCTAGCTTAACAGCTAAAACCGTCTTACTTTATGCTAAATTTTGACGGCTAAACACTTTTATATAGTCTATAGGAAACTTTACCTGCGCTTTACTTCTTTGTAGATGTTATGCTTTCCCGCTTGTGCCACAACACAAAAACTCATACTGCTAACAAACGGACTAGCATACTTCGTATTTAGTCTGCCCTTAAAAAATACATTTCCCGCGAGGCAGTGCGGCAAACGTGTTTTTGTAGGAAGTCCCACTGTCAGAGCATTAGTGTGTCATCCGGTTGAGGAGTAGGGGTGCTGGGAGCGAGCCTTCGGCTGCTAAGACAGAGTTATATCAATGCACAGAAGCGGGCGGCTCGGCTGGCTGCAATCTGACGAAGCAGCGACTGAATGAAACCAAAACCGACTCAACTTCACTGAGGTGAGATGAGAGGGGGAGAAGGTGGCCGGGGGTAGGAGGGGCAGTGCCACAACAGAGAAATGCTAGCTTATTACAACCACTGTGAACCGAAGCTGAGAGGGTTTAGCAACGCCACACTACGTTTGTGCTGATATGAAGTGTTTAGGCTGACTTGTATCCGCAGATATATCAACTCTGGTTCGAGCCTACCTTGCACCGTTGCTGCTGCTGTTGTTGTTGTTGCTGCTGGTGTTGGACTGAAACAGACCAGCCGTTGTCCGTCTGCTCACCTCCCCTCCCCTCCCCTCTATCTCTGTCAAGTCCACATGACAGCAAATTCTTTAAACGTGCCCCATGGGTTTACATATTTACAGGCTGCAGTGTCAAACTTTACTCCTGCTTAAACAGTGGCTTGTAGTGCTATGTGGACCCACCTGTAATGTCATAAACTTGTTGCTCAAGTTTATTTTGCTGTTGTATGGTCTAAGCTCACATGCACAGTACAATAATATGCAACCCTTTAAAGAAATATAAAACACACTTCATTACAGATATGGACATGGATAAACTGGAGTCGTTTAGCAATCTCTTATTATCAGCTTCTCCACCTGCTAAGCACAGACTTCATATAAGCTAAAAATAAGTCTTTTTGGCCTTTTGACCTCACTTGTGTTTTTAACCTTGTGCTAACAGGTGAAAATCCACTGTTTAACCCATGTGTTAACCTTCATTTTACTTTCCAAGATGGACTTTTTCACTTGAAATATGACTTGACTTAATACACCTCATTATATCTGGTCTGAACAGTTTCCAGAGCCCAGCTCCAGCTTAGACAGTTTAAAAATATGCTGACAGGTTACTGTTGGTAATCTACTGGTTGTGAAGTTATGGCCCAGTGCTGATTTTTAAAATAACTATTTGTTATATGTATTTTTGGTGTTACCATTTTTGTGGCGAGGAAGCAAAAAGAAGTTATTAATAGGGAATAACTGAAATGTTTAAGCTTATTTTTTTAGGTTTTCATCAGAGGACTGTAGAACAGTTAGCCGGCACAAAGCTGACAGGACAGATGGACAGTGCCATGTGTAAATCTGTACTAATTCTCAATGTATATACAGTCACGTGAAAGGGTTATCACACGACTCTACAGACTCATGTGAGTAGTAAGTATATATAATTTTTCAGTAGCTAGTAAAGCCACTCTTAAAGTCCTTCTACAGCATTTCAACTGGGCTGAGGTCTGGACTTGCAGCACTTTAATTCTTTTCTTTTTCAGCCATTTTTTGTTTGGTAGATTTACAGGTGTATTTGGACTCATTGTCTTTTTGCATGACCCAATTTGGGCCAAGCTTCTGCTGTCAGTTAGATGGCCTCAAGATTGCCTCTAGAATACTTTGAGCCAACCATGAACTTCTCTGTACACCAAAGAGTGACAGGTGTCCAGGTCTCATAGCTGCAAAACAAGCACAAATCATCAGCTGTCCACCACTGTGCTGACAGGTGGTGTTAAGTACTAATATGCTATGTTTGTTTTGTTTTTGTTTTTTTTCCAACATGTGCATGGGTGTACATTATGGCCAAACAGCTCCACTTTGGTCTCATCTGTTCAAGAAATGCTATGATTTGTACTGATGCTACTTTGCAAAGCTAAACTGTGCTCCCATGTTCTTTTTGTCCCATGCATGTTGTTTACCTCAACTGTAATTTCTATACCTGGCAATACATTAAATCTATTGAAGGAAGGTTTACACATTTCCATAATAATATTAGTTAGGTGGAGGTGGGGGGGTGGCATTTATGTTATCAGCAGTGAATGACATATGAATCCACATTTAGAATCCACAGGAAATGATTAACTAATAAGCTTAAAGGGGGGAAAAAAGGTGTGACTTGCTCTGTGTCTGGTTCCGTGACAGGCAGCTGCCAGTCCCTCGCCTGTATTGTGCATCACCCTTTCAGGCTGGGCCATGAATAAACAACCAAGCAAGGAGAGTCTCAAGGACAAGGTGAAGGGGATCTTTGGGCTCGGTACACAGCGTCCTCCGAACAAACAGAGTGACACTAAACCCTCCGAGTTTATCATTACGGCTGACATCATCAAGGTCTGCAGAAGCGACTGAGTGTCTGTGCATGTTCACTGAATGTCTCCCATTCTTTTCCCAGCATATCTTCCACTGTTTGACGTATTTTTTTGCTTTGGTGCGTTTCAGGAGCTCCACCCAGATTGCGGTCTGAGCAACCGTGTTCGCACTATGAACCACATCTGTGAGCTTGCCAAAATGAAAAAGTTTGAGGAGGTGAGTCTGCTGACTGCGGTCCATTTTTGTCGTTGTTTGGTGAACAGTACGCAGTCTTCTTTATTTGTTAAAATCTGAGTGTATATGTTGTTCAGCATGCAGTGGAGGCTGTATGGAAAAATGTGGAAGACATGCTGACTCCAGAGCAGCCACCAGAGGCCAGACATGCTGTCCTGCAGCTGCTCAGGGCCATTATACAGGGGCAGGTATAAAAACACAACATACACACAGACACATGCAAAAAGCTTCTGTATGTTTTTTGTTTTTAAAAAAAAGTCTTTTTGTGTGAAGGGTGAGCGACTCGGCCCTCTGAGAGCCTACTTTTTCAAGGTAATCAGAGACTACCAGCCGTGCAATGAAGACCTTTCTGACAGACTGGAGGTGTTTAAGGCTTTAACAGAGAATGGAAAGGATATCACATACCTGGAAGAGGACATAGGTAAAAACAGACTAATCCTCTTTCTTTATCAGTTGCAATATTTGTGTTTGTGCATTTAAAAAAAACAAATCTGGAAAATAAATATAAGGAATTCTGAATAAAGCAAAACATCAGCTTTGAAGTAACCACTATTAATCACTGATAAATTTCTGGCTGTGTCACACCTCAGCTGATTAGGTTCAACTCGTGTTCACTGTTCCCTTTTTGTGCATTGACTCTATTGATATTATGTAATACAACAGTTTGCTTTCTTTTTTTTAATCAGTTGTTTTTCATTTCGGGTACAATGATGACAATGTGTTTTTTTTAAAAATTCTAATAATAGCTCTTTTTTCCGCACACAATACCCTCAACTGTTTCTTTCAGGATTTATTTTTTTTTTCAAAGGTGGTAGGGAAACCTTTCATAGGACAAATACCCACATCCAAGATAGTTTGATCCCAGTATTATCTGAGAAATGTGACATCATATATTCAGCCTTATTTGAGCTACTTTTTTAGTAGTATTTTTAACTGTTGTGTTTATACTACTGTGAATAGTTTTATTTGCCATAGTGTATTGACCTGCATTAATACTTTTCACATGAATTTTTTTTTCTTTCTATGTTATTTGCTTTCCTCTCTCAGCACGCTTTGTCCTCCTGTGGATGGATATAGGCCTTACATCTGACTTTCTCCATGTTCTTGTTAATCTGGTGAAATTCAATAGCTGCTACTTGGACCAAAATGTTTCCATCATGGTCCAGTGAGTCAGAGAAATCCACACACACACACAATGATTCTCTCTTACTCAGCAATTGGTCTCAGTGTCTCTTTTTCCTACTCGTTCTTCTGTGCTCTCTGCAGGAAAATTTGCCTGCTGTGCAACAGAACAACGTCTTCGACTGATATTGAGGTTGGTATTTCAAATTACTTGACAGTTAAAGGTTTTTACACACTGGACAGCAAACATTTGTGCAAACATTTTGCATGTTAAAAATATTTTTGGGGACTTTTTTTTTTTTTCCAGTTGCAAATAAACACATCTGACCGCTTAAACCACTGCATTTGGCAAGATGGACACTTGTAGCATGGAAATGGTGAAAGAGTACTGTTTTACCTAAGAGACACAGTTTGATGCTATTCAAGATCAATTTACTCCTGAAAGTATTTCTCTGCCTCCTCAGACGTGTTTCCAAGTGTGCCAACAAAAGCTCAAACTGCCCCACTGACATCCTGAAATATGTAGAAAAGCGGTCGTGATACTGTTTTAATCTCTGGAGCAAAGCATTCAAATTTCCTTGTTGCTGCTCAGTTTCTTCTTTTTCTGGTTTAGAAACATTAGGATCAACATTGATGCCAATTTCACTTTATTTATTTTTTCGTCAGTCTTTTGGGTTTTTTTTGGGGTTTTTTTGCAGTTTGAGGAGGAATTTTTCACAAAAACTTTGCAACAGTTTTTTTTTTTGCAACACCCTCAGTGTGTAATGGCCTTTGCACGACATGTTTATGATTCCTCTTCAAAAGAAGGTGCAGTTTTTGTTTAGTAAATACATAACAGGCCCTTCACGAACCTGCAGGTTTAAGAAAAATTACTGAATAACTGTCCAGTGTCCATATATTTATTATATGTGAAAACTCTGTACGCCAAAGCTAGAGATGGTTTTAATCTGATGTATTAAAGTAAATGTTTTTGAGTAAATCACAATCATTAGCTTCAGTTAAACCTACCATTTAGACAAACCCTACCATATTTTTTGATTTGTGAACCTCAGACTGTTTTGTAGCGCTGGTGGTCACTAGTATTTCCAACCTTTGTATTTTTCCAGGTGGCTCTGCAAGTGCTCGATGCAGTTGTGTGTTACAACTGCCTGCCCTCCGACTCTTTAACCGTTTTCATAATCACACTCTGCCGTACGGTCAACGTCAAAGAGTTTTGCGAGTCCTGTTGGAAGGTGAGGCAAGAACACACCTGCATATATACAATTCTGCCTCTTGTTTGAAGTCTATGATTTGAAGGGACATAATTCATAACTGTGTCCTCCTCTGTGCCGTTTGTTGTCCCTACGCTTTGTTTTGCTCTCTGGTTCTTCAGTTAATGAGAAAGGTTTTGGGGACTCACCTCGGCCATAGTGCAATTTACACCATGTGTCGCATTATGGAGGAAAGGTATTATTGGTTAAATATACAATATTTCTGACTTTGTGTGAATGAGCATATATAAGTTTGGAGGTATGGTGCAGTTCTTCTTTGATCTGTCCCTCCACCAGGGTGTATATGGAGGATGCACCGTTGTTAAGAGGAGCAGTTTTCTTTGTTGGAATGGCGCTTTGGGGCGCACACAGACTGCCTGCACTCAAAAATACACCGACGCTTGTTCTGCCATCTTTCTACAAGGTAACTCACATAAATATACATGCAGTTTTGCAATGAGATTATAATACTGAGGGTCAAGTCCACATCTCATAATCAAAAATTTAACTGATAGGATTTTATGGTGGTAAGCCTCTCTTGCACACTGGAGTTCTTAATGTTTTATAAGGACTTATTATACTTTTACTTATTTTCTGCTCCCCTGGTCTTAAATCTGTGAAATGTCATTCAGAGCAAATTTCCTTAAAAAGGATGGGAATTTATAAGAATTTGCTCATTGAGTTCTCACTGGGTCCACTTTGAGAGTGACCACCATTGCTGTGCAGCGTATCAAAGACATTACATTCATGCAAATTAATTGCATGCTGTGAGTCAAATGTATGCTCATGTTGGAGGTATTTCCCATTTTTGTTGTGATCAAGGTTGGAGCATTACTAAAAAAAAGATTTCACAGAACACTTTTTTGTAATGCAGTATGGTACTTAATTACCCCAAAGAGAAAGTAATTCATTATACTCCTATATTACTTTCATGTTACTCTGTAAAATAGCTGAAACACACTCTCATAATTACTATTTAACTATATAAACCTGAGGCTTCAGCCCCAAACACCAACACAAATCCCTATCCTAATAAGGACTCACATTTGATCTTTCTCTTACTATTTAGGTATCTAACTTGGTGTTAGCATGGTGTTTGGCTAGCTTAGTGTTAGCATGCTGCGGTCTCTGTAGATGCTTGCAATGAGCCAAAATTGTGCTACCAGCATAATACTGCAGTTTCTGTCTCTGATGCAGTTTCCACTTTACTATCATGTCCTCGTCATTTTGTGCAATAAAACGAATGTTCATATCCATGCTGTAGACTGTGCCACCATCTTCCACCTCCGACCCGCAAACAAATTGGCTGATTGTAGTGCAAGTGGAACCGATAAGCGGGCTCGATAGGCAAGCAGACTAACAGTTCCAGGGAACTGGGCTACTCGGAACTTGTTGTGTACAAGAACTTGTTCTTGATTCCCATCGCTAGTCGTTCTTGTGGTCATTTCAAGCACAGGGCTCTGTCTGTGAGCACAGCAACCCCACTCACATGGTTTTCAAATGTTTTTGATTGCAAGGAGGAGCCAGTAAGTAGAAAATTGGCTTAAAGAAGTGGTTTTAAATTCGGGATAATATTCTACTTTGTGGCTTTATTATTGTTAAGAATTCATTAAAAAAAAAAAAAAATCAAAGAATTATGAAACTTTTTTTGTGCTTCTGGATTGAATGAGGCCTAAAATTGCTTGTTTTAGACAGCGGACAAAAGAGGAGCTGCAAAAAGGTCCATTGTAAGATAAATGAGGATAATTTTGACACAAAGATGCTCTAATATAGAATAGCTTTGCTTTGCATCAAAAATATGGAGCTGGAAATCTGCACAATAGGGTGAAAAGAACAGACTGTCTGACTTCCAAACCCGTGGCATAGATTTTCACTTTTGTGTTCAAAGTCATACAGATATTTTCTTTCATGCAGGATGTAGTCAAACTTTAAGTTGTTGCCATGTGTTTAGATCAAACCTGAGGTTGAAAGATTATACGGGGGTAAAATGACTGCACTTGATATGATGACTGTGCTGAATAAGTGACTTTTATTTCTGTCCCTCAGGCCATGTCATGTGCCAACGAGGTGGTCTCCTACGAAATTGTTCTTTCAATAACAAGACTCATCAAAAAGTACGGTAAAGAGCTACAAGTGGTCACATGGGACATCCTACTCGGCATCATAGAGCGACTGTTGCAACAGATTCAGGTTCTTGAAAATATATTTCACTTGTGATTGACCATGCTTCATAGTGTAGTAGTTAACACCTTTGTTGTTGTTGTTTGATTCCAGCTGGAGACCCAAATCCCATTTGGGCTTGTTTTAGGAAGGACTTTTTCCAAATTAAATATGCAGAGCTGTAGTTTTTAATTTTTATGTTTTTTATCTGGTTGAGTATACAGAATAAAAAGTAATGGTTCTAGCTTGACCAAGTGGTGTGCCTCTTGTTTTCACAGACAATAGGCAGTGCGGAACTAAAGGCCATTGTTTATGAACTGTTGACCACCGTGGAAGAGCTTTATGAACAAAACGGTTACCACGGCTCCACTGAGAAGTTTTTCAGCCTGGTGGAGAAATGTGCTGATAAAAGACCAGTTAGTGCTTTGATTATCTTCTGTCCTCCTCCAACTTTTGTTGTAATTTAGACCTCTTACACTGCGTTGCCCCCCCCCACTAATCTGAATCTTATCTTTTGCAGGATGCATCAGTGCTGACACTTATCTCCTACAGGGCTCAGTCTATCCAGCCTGCTAAAGAAGGCTGGATTCAGAGCCTTCACCGGCTCATGGAGAAATTCTTCAGGTAGGACACACACACTGACACACGTATATATCTCAGGGAGGTTATAGTATTATCCTTGTGATGTTGGATCTCGTTCTTGTTCTATCTCTGAAGTATCTTAATCTCCGCTGTCCCTTTCTGTTATCTCACCCTTTTGCTCTGTGAAAGGAACGAGACTCGCAGTGTGATAAGAATCAAAGTGCTTCATATCCTGTCCTTCGTTCTCAGTACCAACCGGCAGCTCTATGAGGTCTGTGCTCTCTCATACACGCTCACATCAGAAACCTGTGTAATTCCAGTCCGCTGTCCAGACTGAAAAGCTTCTGGTGCATTTCTCTTGCCATAGTTCCAATTTTTACTGAAGAAGATATTTCGATAGTAGCAAGCACCACTCAGATGCTGACATACTTCTGAGCCTCCCAAAATTTATTTACATGCAATTTATTTTTGAAACGGAGCTTGTACAAATGTTTGACACATTTGTACAAGCTCCGTTTATGATTTTCAAAAAAATCATACTTTTCCTTTTTGTGTTCTTTGCTTATTTTCTATTTTTTCTCCAGGATGAGTTGATTGAAATGGTGGTGATTCCCCAGCTCAGTGGGATTGCTGAAGACCGGGACTTGGCAGTTAGAAAACAGGCTACTCAGCTATTAGTAGACCTCGCTGAGGGCTGCAACACGCACCACTTCACCAGCCTGCTGGACATCATTGAACGGGTACAAAAAGAGTACATGCAATCACACAAAACCGCCCCATTTCTGTCACAATGTCATTACTTCTCTCCATTTTATAATTATTTTTTAGGTGTCTAGCCGCTCTCTGGTGTGTTCAGGGCCCCTAGAGGTTTCTGAGAGAGACCCCACAGCAGAGTCTCCTATGGAGGACGTCAGGACTGCTATTCTGGGCCTGCTTGAAATCCTGCAGGTATACATAAAAGTAGTAGATGTGAAGAGTTGTGGGTGAGTTAAAATAGAATATTAAGACATAGTTTCTTCCACAGTGACTTATCACAATGTAGGGCATCAAATGACATCAATCAATGGAGAAATCCCCCTCCCCCCAGAACAGTTCAATACACATTAAAATGGACTAAAATTGGCTTTGTTGACTGCTGTCAGACTGTAAATGTCATTTTATTTGGCGACATTTTACCATTAAGAGCTCAAAGATCTCTTTATGGCACAAAACGCTGAGAATATAACAAGCAAAGAAAATGTAATTCACAAACAAAAAATTGGACAATTAATTTGTCCAAATTAACCAAACCCAAAACAGTTTTTGTTATGTTGCCTCACTGCGTCTTTGCATTGCTGTCATGCTGCAGTGACTGTACTCTGACCTGGTTATCTGACACATACCTATCGACTGCCCTCTCCGGCCTAAAAATGTATTAAAGGAAAACTTTTTTTTTTCCAACTAGTGCTAGCTGCTGCTTACGTAACTTAAAAAAATCCTCTTAATGAAATGAGTTAGCAGCTAAAACTTTTAATGATGGAAAGACTAAACTAATGCTTAATGTCGCAAGCTTAACAGACCTGCCTGTCAGCTTCTCAGGTGTCATCCAGTTTTATTAATATAAATCGAATGTAAATTGATGTATATACCTGGACAGCAAAACATGATTTATCTACGGACTAATACAAATGTTGTATTTTCTTAAACAAAGTTGATTTACAATAAAAATCGATCCTTGGAACAATGTGTGAAGTTTATAAAATCTTAAACATAATCGCTCAGACTCAAGACTTGCTTCTTGTTCTGGCCCGGCAGTTATTAATCCCATAATTAAGCTCTAATCATTAACTGTTGATGACGATAGATTTCAGCCTTCTTGGTGACCACTCTGCAAAGTCTGTAATTATGTTGTGTCTGTAATTACTGTTTTGTAATGTTGGATATTTTTGCCAGTGTGGTGTCATGTGCTTGCATTTCATGATACTTAGCCAACTGTTAGGTACATGGTAAGGGTCATGAGATGGAAGAAAAAAAACAAAACAAACTATTAGAAGTGAACTATTTATAGTGTGTTAAATTGATATGAAATGTTGCATGCTGCCTAAGACTTTCATTAAGCTAGCAAAACTAAGATTATCAAGGTTTATCAAATAAACTAAATATTTATTATATTTTACCTGGTGATAACATGTTATCCTTTTTCTTCTGACAGAGCAAACTTTACAGTCTGCCAGCCAGCCATGCGAGTCGTGTTTATGAGTTGCTTATCAGCCACCTGCAGCTTCATTACAAGAACAAGTACTGTTCAACTATCGCCTCCACTATTAGACTAAAGGTAGGTGATCTGTCACTGCTCAAATGTTTTTACCTCTTATTACATCATTTCTTTGTTGATTCCTCCTTTTTCTTCTCAGGTGTTTGACTTCTTCCTCATGATGCGTGCAGACTCTCTTCACCGTCTTGGGGTCCCAAACAAAGATGGTGTCATGAGATTCAGCCCTTATTGCTACTGTGATATAGGGTGAGAACACAAACATTTCCTTTACTAAAGGTATTGAGCTTACTGACAGCTCTCTAACATTGTGTCACTTGCTTTTGTTCTTGTTGTTTTTCAGGGAACCAGAGAAACGTGTTGGTGAAAAGAAGCCAGCAGGTTCAACCTCTCCTCCTGCTGGCAGCCCTGCTCCTCCTGCTGCTCCTCCCAGTTCAGCAGCCTCAACACGCTCAGCCTACCTTTCCTATTCGCCTGCCTTCAGTGTCCTCCTGCAGTGCCTCAAGATGGTACACACAATAATTATTGTATCAAACAGCATTGCACAGTTCATATATACGTTCTGTGGTTAAACAGTTGGCCTCATGCCTAGTTTTGTATCTTTATTCTTAGACTCAACTAGAGTTGCTATACATTTTAAGTTCAGAGTAATCCTTAGATATCTTACACTGGGGCTAGATGCACCCCCCTGGAACAAGCCCATTTAGCTCGTCTTTTTAAGTCAGGTTTCTTTTCTGATTGGCAGACAGTATTGAATTCATATCAGAATTAAATCATAGGCATTGCAGCTGTTAGAATGCAGAAGCAGTGACCGATAATTGCAGTGACTTCCCTTTTATCTGTAAAAGGTTCGGATATGATTTATCTCTCTTACAGGAGACGGATTGGAAGGTGCTGAAGCTGGTTCTTGACAAGCTGCCATGGATGCTGCAGTACAAAGTGTTGCTGCTCACATCACCATGCAACTTAGATCAGCTGTGTTCTACACTCTGCTGCATGGTAGCCTGACTTTATGCACATAAATACAGATCCATACACTGGATATTATGTTGTGAGTGAATTCAATCTTTATTGATCTCTTCTGCGTGTGTAGGTGACAGATCGTCTCATCTCAGAGCGATTGAAAAAGACTCCAGAGGGGTTTTCTCGCACAGATGTTCAGCTGGCAGTGATTCCCGTTCTTACAGCAATTACCTCCTACCACAACTACTTGGAGCAGTCAAGACAGGTACAAAGACTAGTCTGCAGAAATCAAACACCTTCTGTGCTATTTCTCACAGGATACTATGATAAGTTTTATGCTAGCATCTACAAAACAACTTTAGGCTATGTTGAGAAAACTAGGTTGGAACCAGGTTGCTTGTCTTCACATGCAGCAAACAACAGGATGTACTCTGCTTTAGATAGAAATAACATGGTTTTGTTGAGAGTACCGGAAAAGGCAGGACATGAAACCCACTTTCTTGCTGTGAATGATCAGATTAGCTTAATCATATACCAGACAGACTTTGCATTACAGAACTGGCAAATTACATGTGCAGCCTGACTATGTTGTACATTTGCATTCTATTACTGTTAGAACTCATATTTAAACAAAATTCATGCACGTACACACCAAAGTCTCCATGGTGTGTACGCTGAGTCCATGGAGTGTTAGTGACACCCATTCAACTGCTTGTGAATGTAAATGTCTAATCAGCCAATCACATGGCAGCGACTCAATGCACTTAGGCTTGTAGTCCTGGTCAAGAGGACAGCTGAAATTCAAAACGAGCATCACAGTGGGGAAGACAGTCGATTTAAATGTCTCTGAACATGGTGTTGTTGCTAGTGCTGATCAAAAGAGAATGGTCCAAATAAGAAGTCAGAGAAAAATGGTGAGACTGCTTTGATAGGAAGGCAACATTAACTTAAATATCAGTTCTTACATCCATGTTTTACAAAGCATGTTGAAACTTGAAACAGCTGTCTACAGCAGCGGATGTCAATACTTAGCTAATAACAGGAAACTGAACCTACAATTTGCACAGGTTCATCAAGATCGGACAACAGAAGACTGACAAAATGTCACCTGGTCTGATGAGTCTTGATTTTTGCTGACACATTTGAATGGTAGCGTCAGACTTTTGCATAAAGAACATGAAAGCATGGATCCATCCTGTACTCTGTCAATGGTGTCAGATGGGGTTCTCAGTTACTGGACCTCAATCCAATAAAGCACTTTTGGTGGTGGTGATAGAACAGTGATGGATGTGCAGGCAACGAATCTGTAGCATTTCTGTCATTTTGTCATGTTAACAACCAAAATCTTTCCAGCACCTTGTTGAATATATGCCACACATTAAAGCAGTTCTGAAGGTGAAGTAAAGTCCAACCCAGCAGTAGCAAGGTGTACCAAATGTAGTGACTGGTGAGTGTATATGGAAACATACAAGTGGAATTACATTCATCCTTTCATTGATACATGCAGAGAGAACTGGTTCAGTGCCTCGAGACTGGGCTCATTTACCGCTGTGCCAAGCAATGTGTGGTGGCCCTTACAATGTGCACGGTGGAGATGCCTGATATCATGATCAAGCTTCTTCCTGCTCTTATCGTCAAGCTCACTCACATCTCTGCTACTGTTGCCATGGCATCTCCTATGCTCGAGTTTCTCTCCAGTGAGTACTTTTCTCTTTTCCTGTATTCTTTTATATTGTTGAAGGCCAAAGTCTTCAGTTGTTTTTTTTTTGACTGTGTTTCACAGCCCTCGTGCGCCTTCCCCATCTGTATGCCAACTTTGTAGCTGAGCAGTATGTCAGCGTGTTTGCCATCTCACTACCTTACACTAACCCCTCAAAGTAAGTCCTAGCACATGTGACATTTTGTATTCCCTGATGCAGAGACTCACTCTGATCTGAGTATTTCTTCAAATCCCATCAGGTTCAACCAGTACATTGTGTCCCTGGCCCACCATGTGATTGCCATGTGGTTCATACGCTGCAGACTACCCTTCCGCAAGGACTTTGTTCAGTATATCACAAAGGTACACCACAGTGAATGACAAAAAAGAGCCTTCAAACCTGAAGCTGAATTTACTGTTACTCACCTGCTCATACACATGAACAATATAAGGAAAAGAAATAATGCAGTACTAAGAGAGAGTACAGATGCGTAGCTCCTACACTGAAATCAATGTCGCTGAAAAGGACCTTGTCCTTGCTCACACATTTATAAAAGAAAGTGTCTTCCTTTCAGAGACTTTTAACGATAGTTTAATTAAAAGGCAACAACTTTTACAAACTCTTATGCAATCTGAAACAAGCCTCTCTGAACTTCCTTCAGTTCTTGAGAATAACTTGATGTCCAGTAATTATCAGATAACACGTTTATGTTTGATTGCTTTCTTGTCAGTAGTGGGCTTAGAATGTTTTCACCATCCTCATTTCCACTTGTTTTTTATGCTTAGCATAAAAACTCAGATGAGAAAATGTTAAAGTGACCCTGGTGTATTTTCTCCAGAAAGAGATGGAAAGCAACAGAGATATAACCCTCACATTAGAACAGACCAGCTCTTTGTGTTTATGCTGAGCTAACAGCTTCAGGCTGCAGCTTTATATTGTACAGAGAATTGAACTCTTGACAAAAAGGCAAATTAGCATATTGTAGCATATGTTGAAACATTCTTTTAAATTGTCCTTGGATATTTCCACTGGATTTGTCAGTTCTACTTATTACTTCATACTTTTTATTCATTGCATTCTGATAGTGTTGAATTGCATTGCACATAGTTGTTCCCTTCTCTTTTGCAAAAAGTTGAGGTCTCAGCTTCTTAATGCACTTTTGGGCATTCACTTGGATTTATTTGCTCTGGCAATGGTGGCTTAAGTAACTGCACAACACACTTTTAACCTCAAATGTCTCCAGAGAGATGTTTCATTGAACTTTTGTACTGTTCAGGAGAAACATGTCCAGTTAGGTGCATCTGGATGCTTGTGAAGTTTGAGAAACCTGTAGCAGAGGGGGCACAACTGGTAATCATCTGTAAATCTGGGTCACCACTTTTGTTTTGCATATCTGGTTCCTTTCTTTGTGTTCCTTCAGGGTTTGCGTTCCAACGCCCTTCTGCCATTCGATGACAGTCATGAGCAGAGTCCGTTTCGTGCCCGAAGCACCAGCCTCAATGAGAGACCCAAGAGGTAAACTGTGTTTTCACTGTCAGTCACCAGCAGTAATGTACAAACCAGCAGCACCGCACGCTGCCCACGTGGCTGCTGTTGTGGTAAAGGGTTGGGGGTAGCCAAGGTAACAGGGGACTCAGCATGATTCGTACTGATGGTTGCAGTGACACCTCTCAGGTTGCCATGGTGATCATTAGTTCATTTTATCTGTTTATGCTTTTTTTATGTTTTAAAATGTGTTCTTATACCACCACTTATTTTTATTTTGTATTTTTCCAAGAGTCACCTCATTTGTCATACAGACGGTGGACAAAATGGCATAAACACCTGTATAATGTTATGCCTTTATTTAGTTTATATTTGTTGTGGATTATTATATATCATTATTCGGGTGTTTGTGTACTGCTTTCACTACCTGTATCTCACAAAAGTACATCCCTAGCAATAGCATGAGTAAGAGGTACAGGGTGTCCCTCCCCCTGTCACACTGTGCCGTCTGACTGCTGTTTGTGACCACAGAACATGTACACAAAGAGAAATGCACGCCATCTTTCACACAGAGTGATAAAGAAGCTTTTCTCAGCAAGGTGCCATTCTCATTCGTACAAAGTGTGAATGTTGTTTGGTTGTCCACACATGAACAGTGTACATTTAAAAACATGTACAAAGTAACTTTTTAAAACACTCTAGACTGTAACACAGAGAGAAGGGTACTTAACAGGGGTCTTTTTGCATTAATTAATAATACTGCTTTAAATTGTGCCACCGCATATGCTATACTGTAGTACCCACCAAGAAATGTAACTACAAAGACACAGATTGTTGTCATTCCACTTGTAAAGTGTTTTACCATGTAAAGATGGTAAACCATTAACAAAATGCATTAGGCTGTGATAGTTTTTACTTTGCTTACTATGCTAATGTAATAGCCAGTATTCTGTCAATGTAGGCATCATTATTTTTTCTTATTTCCAAAGCTGTCATAATCCCCAACTCAGTTGCTACTAAAATGTTCTCTTTCCCGAGTTTCCTTAAAAGTAACTTTTGTTCAGTAATTATCGCCAAGTCCAAACTAATCAGCTCAGTTTTGCTTGTGAGGGTAGAGCAATGCAGATCACACATGCACACAAGTACAAGTGCAACTGCTGTGTAGATTCTGCAAGGAGTCATCGCAGAACTGAAGCTCAAACTTGACTACTCTGTGTCTTAACTACACTTTTTCTGCAGCTCTCCTTTGTGAGAAAGTTAGAAGTGATAGGTCTATTATTTTGTTTGGTATGAGTGCTGTAGCTTGCTGTTTTCTCACACGCTGAACAAAGCAGGAGGAGAGAGTGTGGAGGCAGTAGCAGGAGGGCAAGACATTTACAGGCGAGATAATTCTGTCTATAGATGTTTTTCTAAATGCAATAAATAAATATGCTGTTAGAGAGCTATGAAAAGTTGCTAAGGCAGCATCATAGGGAGAGACTGAAGTGTGATTGCACACGCTGATTTATCTAAAAAAAAATTGAAATGTGCACTTCAAAAATCAAAATCCAGCTCAAATAGTGAATATCCAACTAGGTAAATATTCAGGCACACCAGTGGTTGTCTCTTTTTGAGTCAGCAACTAAAATTGCGTATTACAAAATTGTAGTTATTTAATCTTTTTCTGATTAATCAGGTGTTTGATTGTGGACGACGTCTTAAGAAAATAGAGACACCAATGTTGCCATACACAAAAAATACATGTTTTAAAAATAAGTATTTGGTGTAGAAATCCCAGTTAAACCAGAGTTTACCCAGTGAATTTCAGAGACACTATAATATTCATCTTCCTCTTTTCCTAATGTGATCTCTACTTTTACGCTCACGTTTATTGTGGCATTTTTATTAATTTTCCATCTTTTCTTAGATTTGTGTTAACAAATTGTCTTAGATTTTTATGAAGCCCTTCCAGTATTTTTAACTTGGTAATTAAAAAACAAAACAGCAAATCCTTGTTGCAGCTCTCCACAGTAATCCAAAATGCTTCTGCTAACATTAATTCTTCCATAATGGTTTCAGTTTTCCATATTCTGGTATCACAGTTCTTGTGCTGCTCATTGCTCATAATGAGGTTGGAGTTCCTCAGCTCAGTTTCCACCAGGATGATGGTCAGAATGTCAAGTTTAAATTAATTTAATTCTTAAAATGTTCTTGGCAAACGTTCCACTGTGTCCAAACATTACCTTTGCATACATAAAAAATGCATACATTATTTGGTGATGATACTAAACTAGTATTTGGTCCAGTCCGAGGCTGCTGTGCTTCAACCCTCTGGTTTCATCCAGCTTTATGTTTCACTTGTGTTTTAACTTCTATCATAAAGCCTGTGCTGAGTTCATCCCTACGGTTATACTTCTGTACTAGTCCTTGGCTTCTCTACAAACCTGCTGTGTGAAGTAATGTTTATTTTGTTGCTCTCCTGAATACTTTCTGTGTATTTTCTTTTCTGAATAGCAGAAGCTGTTTCCCCCTCTGCTGTAGCTTCTCTGTTTTCTGTTTAGTTGGCGTGTATCCTTTTATTTTTTTTAACCCTCTTTTTTTTCTTTCTCCACTCTCCTGTAATCTGATTCATAATGTTCACTGCTGTTAATTTTCACCGTGTTTTGTTTTTCCTTTATTTGACCCTTCCCCCTCTCCACTGCCCCCTGTGTTTGGTGTGGTTGTGGTTTTGGGGGTGGTTGTGTCATCCTGGATCCTTTCTACATTGCTCCTGATCCCTCCCTCCTCATGTGACGCTGCCCTTTGACCTTTGTGGCCCTCTCCTTTGTACCCTGCCCCTCTCCATGTGTGGCGTGCGCTCCTGATCCACCTGCTCATGTTGCTCTGGTTCTCTGGTGATGATTCCTGCTGTCTCCTGGTATACTTTTACACCACACTTCCTCCACACTCCCAAACCACCACCCTCACGATGACCCCGTCCTCTCACTGCCCCAACGCCACCGTTACTCCATCTTGGGCCCAATCCCCCTCGCCCTTTGCCATGGACACTCCTCACCACTCAGCTTGCGGGCAGCAAAAGTGGCAAAGGCAGCAGCAGCGGTAGCCAATAGCAGCAGCTCTCCAGTTAAAGAGCTGAGGGACCTTTCAGCCATGGACGCTTTCCGCTCCCGCAGCATCAGCGTCTCCGAACATGCGGTCCGCAGGTTAGACGAGCCTTCTGGGTAACAAAACAAAAACCAATAACAACCCAAACACTTACTGCTTTCTTCATGGGATTGATGGGGTCTAGGGTCATTGTCCGTCTTTGGGGGGGTGTTGCTGGGGAGATTTGTTGCCAGGGGCACCTGGAGTGGGTGGTGCATGCTGGAGGAAGGTTTATGTGTCGACCTTTTTGGTTTGTTTTGGGCTGTGTTTATATTTGTGCTGGTTTCAATGTTGTTGTTTTTTCTGATTTGCTTTTGCATGCAGTGTTTGTTGAAGATGTGGGAAAGCATCTTTTCACTTTATTGATGTTTTTCACTTTGCTCTAACACAGATTTTGCTTTTTTGTTTGTTTGTTTCTTACATTTTGCTTTGGTTTGATTTTATTTGTATGTGTCTTTTATGTGCTGGGTGCATTGCTGACTGATTTTGATTCGCCTAACAACAAATGAATGGCAGAAGGAACTGGTGCAAAGCAGTGGTGGGATCTTTATAAACTTCACTGTAAACAACTGCAACCCCCTACTTTGGCTCCCTCTGTTTGCTTTGGGAGCACATCTGCTTCTTCGACCAGTGACTCTGGCAACAGCAACACAACAGCTTTTGTTTGCTTGCTTGACATAATTTTAGTTTTGTTTTGTTCCACTGAAACATCCACTGTACTGCTATGACCATGGCAATCTCCTAGTGCGGGATTTCAGAACTAGCTGGGTTGAGATGAACTTTTAACAGTTTGATCAACACATCATTCACATCGCGCACATCCACAGAAACACTCTTCCTCACTAATCGTCATATGCTTATCTGTCCTTGGCTGACTTTCTTGGGCATCTGGAAGAAGTACAATGCAACATTGCAGTTGTTAGATGAGGCTGCTCACACCAATTGATTGTCATAGGTCATACTAGTATTGCCACCAGATGGCAGCAGCAGCTCAGTACTTGTATATGCTTAAAAGTACTGTTTAATGTTCAACGACAAACACAAAATTAGTGGGACTAAACAACTGCAGTGTTGCTCTCTTTAACCTGCTTTAACTGTTGACTGGCTGATAATCTGCTTTTGCTCTCAGAGCTGATTTTTGTGTGAACTGGGTTTAAAATTCACCTCCATATGGACACTTACTCCATCTAGCATAACGTGACCGCATTCAAAGCTTTCAGTCTTCAAGGCGACATTTTCATTGGAAAAACTGTATGGGATTAGATAAGGTTACATTTGTTTTTCTTTACTTTAAATTGGGTAATGTCAGTGAATTGAAGTACAATAGCATGTGATGGTATGACAAAGCAGCAAACCTCGTACTGCTTCAGTCGTGAGTCTGTCACGGTCATGTTTTTGGAGTATGTGTCCATTAAACACTGAAATGAAAAATAAGTCATCGTCAGTAGAAGAATAGTAGTTATAAAATGTGATTGAATAGTTGCTGATTCACATTCTGGGACTTGAGAGATTTCTTTGAGCCTCATACAAAAGATCTACGCACCAGTATTAGTCTGTATGTGTGCCTATATTTTCATGCTCAATACATTTAAAGTGAAAACACTATTTCTACATAAATCTTTGAAATTCTGAAAATATAGTTGTATTCCTACCAGCCTAGACCTTCCCTAACCTTCATAGAGTATTTAAATTTGACCTATAGGTAAGAAGAATGGAGGCTTTAAACAAAAACAAAAGAAAACAAAAAACTAAGGACCTCTTGCTCTCTTTTTTTAATCCATTGCATCACTACTTTCTTGTTTTAATCTTTGATGTTTTCTTTCATTTTTGCATTTCTTTATAATTTGGCTTTGAAAAACAGTCCACATGTCTTTAATACTCCCCACTGTGAGGAGAAGTAACATCTGGCAAGTAACATGGGCTGGAGTGTTGCTGTAAATTGCTCATTTTGAGCATGTTTACTTCTAAGCAGCAAGCTTTCAAAACACGTCCATTATCTCCCTTGAGCTGATGTTCACATCTGTAAATTTGCTTCCAAACTGATTCTTGTATAGAGCACGGAGAAATGCTTCTTGTGAATACAAAAAGCTGCTGCACAGTGAATGCTAATTGAAAGATTTGACTTCAGTGGAAACATTAACATACCGTTAAACACATCGAGTCACACGTAGCTTCTACCTGCTGGTTTTTCTGCATCAAAATATTACAGATCCTTTTACCCTCGCAGAGAGAGCTTTTTTACATTTAGAAGGAGAATCAGTGTGGTATCAGGGCATGCAAAGCTATGTATTACTTGTCCCAGCATGTGTCTCTGCGTGTGCACTTAGAGAAAATGTAATCATCATATGGTGGTTGAGCATAAGAAGTTGGGTCCGTAAATATTTAGACAGTGAGTGTACACAATTTTGCCTCTTTACATTATCATATCAACTTACAGTGAAGCCGTCAGGAGGTGATAGACGTCTAGACTTTCAGCTTTCTTTCAATCAACTGTTTTTTGCATACTCTCTATACTATAACTATGTAACTCTGCACATCAGACTTATTTCTGCTACTATTATCAACGGTTAAAACTGTATAAACACTAGTGACCCTGTTCCACTGGGATATTTACATGCTTGCACTGTCAAAAATTTCTTCACGGTGTTTGATAAATGATGTGAAATGCTTTGGATCAATAAACTCTGCCTCTGTCTTTAGTTTCATATGTCCACATAATCTTGTTAAAGAGTGGAGAGTGTGGAATAACTCAGTTTTATTTACCTAGCATAACAGTAGTTATCTCTGGGGGTTTTTATGTTGTAAGGCCCTACAATTAATTGAAACTTAAGGGTTGAGGTTAGGATTTGGTTAGGGCTATGGTAAGGCTTGACGCATACGTTTTATTGTTAACCTTTGGGTACAAGGCTGGGGAATGCATTAAAATCATTAAACTTTCCACATACTGAGTTCCCAGCAATAGATACCAAAGTTTTCTTCTGAGCCAATGGCTGTAGTTCCTAAACAGTGCAATATTTTGAGGTACTAGAGTAACATCTTGATTGCTTTCTTTTAGTACCGATGTGATGGTATACAGAGGCAAAAATGCAAAATTTGTAATCCTTTCCAAATACTTATGAACCCAACTGTAAACAAATGAATGCACGTTTCCATGTGTGCTTGTGATGAATGTGATCTAGGCACGGACATGAGCACGAGTGATTGTGTGATTCTTCTTGCAGTTTTCTCTGCACCAATAAATCAGAACCTGCATGTTTCTGTGCACTTTACACATTAAATATGCGAGGAGCTTGCACCTTCAACTCGCTCTTCTCCACCTTTTGCTGTTCTTTATTTGTCTCTTTGTTTCCACCTTTTAGGATGCACACCTCAACCACCACATGCAGTCTGGGCTCTGCCGATGAAAATGCAGTAACTCAGGCCGACGAGGGGCTGAAAACTGTCCACCTAGAGCTCACAGAGACTTGTCTTGACATGATGGCCCGATATGTATTTTCCAACTTCTCTGCACTTCCCAAGAGGTTGGAAGAATTTTTTATTTTTTTTTTTTTAATGCTCATATTTTGTAAAAAGAGTTGGAAAAAGCAGCAAGAGTGATGATTTTGGCCTCTGTTCTCTTAGGTCTCCCATCGCAGAGTTCCTGTTAGCAGGAGGCCGCAGTATGACCTGGTTGGTGGGCAACAAGTTGGTCACCATAACAACCAGCGGAGGGGTCAGAACACAAGCGCTGCTGGGCCTGGACATGGCTGATCGCCTGGGAGGAGGAGGAGGGGAATTGACCAGGTGATGCATGCTTGCACACATACTAAAAGGAATTTGTCTGCTTTCAACTGCCAGACCTCACTCTATCTATCACCCTTTACTTAATCAAAGAGATGCTCCACTTTTACTTTCTTCCCTTTTTTTTTTTTCTTTTTTCTTCCCGGTGAGCCGGTGGGCCAAAAGTTAATTATAAGAGCATTATGCTGCTCTAAACACAGATCTTCTTGGCTCTGTGTAATGTCAGCATAGAAGCCCCACATACCTGCTGCTGAGACAATTAGTTTCCGAAGGCAAGCTATTTAAAAGGAGAGTGACCACACACACACACACACACACACACACACACACACACACACACACACACACACACACAGGTTGAACTGAGTAGCTGCCTAGAGGCCCAGAAGAAGATAAATATAGGATTATTTTGAAATGGGAATCATACAAAGCTACTCTATTAGTCCAAGAAGACTAAGAATGAAACGATGGAGCTGGAAATAAACACAATAGACCACCTACCACATGGCATTTACCCTGTAGTGCCACCATGGGGTTGACATTTATCCTTCTGAGTAAAATATTTTGACATTTAGTGGATGAATAGCCATGAAATATTGATCTAGACCCCTCCCCTTCAGGACAAATTGCAATCCATCCATCCATCCATTCGCTTCCGCTTATCCTTTTCGGGGTCGCGGGGGGCGCTGGAGCCTATCCCAGCTGTCATAGGGCGAGAGGCGGGGTACACCCTGGACAGGTCGCCAGTCTGTCGCAGGGCCAACACACAGGGACAGACAACCATTCACACTCACATTCACACCTAGTGACAATTTGGATTATCCAATTAACCTATCCCCACAAGCTGCATGTCTTTGGACGGTGGGAGGAAGCCGGAGTACCCGGAGAGAACCCACGCAAACACGGGGAGAACATGCAAACTCCACACAGAAAGACCCCGGCCTGATGGTGGAATTGAACTCAGGACCTTCTTGCTGTGCGGCAACAGTGCTAACCACCGTGCCACCGTGCTGCCCCAAATTGCAATCATTTTAGCTTAATTCTTAAAGACAAAATGTCTAATAAAAATTTTTTTTTAAAAATTGTAACCTGCAATTAAGAAAAATAGCAAAACTGTTGACATTAAAACTTGAACTTAAATATTTAACAATTACAAAATTAACAAATTCCAAAATGATAAACTAAGTTGATCAACAGTGTCACAGACGGAGATGGGCAGTAACGCGTTACTGTAATCTGATTACTTTTTTCAAGTAACGAGTAATGTAAGGGATTACTATTGCAAAAACTGTAATTAGATTACTGTTACTTTCCCGTAAGTACGCTGCGTTACTGCGTTACTAAAATTTTGATTTTTTTTTTGATTTTTTTTTTTTTTTAAATTTGCGAGTATGTCTCATGACAGTGACGTAAGCAAGTGCGACGTTCGTGACAACAGCTGTATGCAGATCAACAATGGATAATATATCGAGTGCGGGAGAAAATATGAGCGTGCAGCGTTTAAAGCGTGGAAGTACTGACCTTTGAGTTTGATTCCATAAAAAGTGACAAAAACATTACCATCCGTTGTGCATGGGAAGAAAACTTCTTTTTACAGCGAAAAAAACCCCCTAAACTTCCAAGCAAGCATCGAGTGCGCAACGACGTAATGGGAAACGCAGAGAAACTCGCGGATAATAGAGAAAATGGAGCAACAGGACCGCTAGTCTTTGATTTTATTTATTTTCTGCTGTGTTTTACTTGCATCTATTTGTAAGACTGAGTGTAAACACAAAAAACTATTTTATTTTATGTGCTGGAATGTGCAGAAAATTGGTTTAAATGTTAAACAAATTTCTTCCAGTCAGAGAATGTTGCATATAATTAAGTTTTTGCTTGATGCATAAAGTTAAAAGATTAAAACTAATAAAACAAGTTTTAAAAAGAGAATTTTCCATTTGATTACATTTTGTATGAAGGATTATGCAGAAAAAGTAGAATTGGGCTGAAAGATCTATCGCTTTATCACCTATTCAGGTTGTAAATGGTGTTTTTAAAAGTAATTAATTACTTTTGAAAATAAGTAATCAGTAAAGTAACGGATTACTTTTTGGGGAAGTAATCAGTAATTAGTTACTGATTACTTTTTTCAAGTAACGTGACCAACACTGGTCACAGAGCAGCTAGCATGCCTGCAACCACTTTGGATTGTTAGCAATAATGTTGCTCTCCTGTTCCCGCAGGTCAGACCCATCACTACACACCCGAATGACCAAAGAGGCTCCAGCCAAATTGGAGTCACAGTCAAGCCAGCAGCACAACAGAGCTGCACGCATACGAGTTCGCTCCATGTCAGGTAGAAATAAAAAAAACAAATATGTAATTTTTTTAAATTTTCTTTTTTTTTTTTTTTTTGCTGTTGCTAGGAAGGTAACACTGCTTTTGTAGAAAAATGATACGTTGCTGTCTATATTTCAGTTCTAAAAGTTATTTCTATGTTACCATGCTGTTGCTTTCTTTGACTTACAGTCTTCAATGTAGGAGTCTTGGGAAGTAATAATGTTGTTGTGCTTTCTCTGATTGTCTGACTTTACAATAAAGAAATCTGGCTTTGACTTACAGGTGGTCATGCTCTACGTGCCGGTCCAGCTCAGAGTCTCAGTCCTCTGGTGTCTCCCTCTGAGGGTGAGTTGACTGCTCCACTCTCTCCCTCCTCTGGTCCTGCTCTGGATAGTTTAGGTCCATCCTCTTCCACCTCTGCCACTCCATCTGTGCCTCCTACTCTGAAAGACAACCCCACCTTGGCTGAATTTGCCCCAATGCTCACACAAGGCTGGGCAGAGATCTTCATACGCAGACCGTCAGGTATGTCACCATTAAGAATGTCCCCTCTACAGTTATTGTAGAAACTTTCTGTGTTTCGTTATTATGCGAGTATTGTCAGAAGGTGACTGTTGGGGAACAAAAAAAAAAAAAAAAGAATCATCCACATACCTTTCAGTGCGCTTTGGTAAATGATAGGCATTCATTTTAAAGATACTTTCTGCTGTTTGTGTTATGTGCTCCCTGACACTCTTGCTTTCTGTGCTGGGCTCTAATACTGTCGTCACAGGTAACACAAGCTGGCTAATGTGTTTGGAGAACCCACCTAGCCCTTTCTCATCTGAGCTTGGCAACATGCCGCTGCAAGAGCTCTCCAGTGTTCTGATGGCAATGGAGGGAGTGAAGGAACCTCCCACTCAGACAGCCAGTGCTCCTGCTAGCACAGCTGTCCCTGCTCCAGCTCCTGTCTCTGAGCCCCTAACCCAAACACACAGCAGTGTTGGAGGAAAGGCAAACCTGATTCAGCGCTCCAACACAGGTGAGAAATGGTTTGTCTGGGCATAGAAAGCAAGAAATATCAGAAAGTTTGTGACGTTTTTCTTGTGTTGTATAAGTGCTGATGAGTTATTGGTCCCGGAAAATTTGGATCCTGCTGTTATCAATGAAATTAAAAACAGCATATCCAGATTAGGAAGCTACAGTATGATGTAATGTTATGCATGAATGCAACCCTTCTATCTGCGTGACTGCATGTCCTTGATACCCTTTTAATGGACTAAGTGAAATGCTAAATTGCCTGTAAGTGCTGGATTTGAGCCTGAAGGTGTTCAGTAGCCCAGCTGGGATTCATTCAGGTTATTGATTGTCAGATATCACTGCCTTAAATCACATGTTCTTTTTGTTGCAGGTGCCTCTGTTTCAGTGAGCTGTTATTTTAGTCATCTTATTTGTTTTGGGGATCCATTTCAAGTTTCTTCAGGACATCAGCGCCCCCCCCCCCCCCCCCCCCCCCCCATTCTTTCTTTCATCCTTCTTTTCATTTTATTTTTAACTGCACTTAAGATTTCCTCCCTTGTTCTGATTGGTTTCTTTACATGTTTCTTCATCCTCATCACCCATGCTGGTTTGTGATTGGCTGCGGTGTGTTATGTGGCTTCATGTGCCACTGACCTGTCCTCTGGCACTTCGCCTGCAGTGGGTGGCTCTCTCTGCTCTCTGGGTATGGGCACTGCCCCCCCAGGCCCACCAGCCCCTGGCAGGTTGCACAGGAGCATTTCCTGGGCAGGTACCGTCCACCACGTGTGTGACCCCACATCTATCTACCCCCCCTCCAAAAAACTCCTGGTGCAGTATATTTCTTCTCACTTGCACAACACAGCAGTCTGCAAGCACTTTCTTTAATTATATTCCCTGATTCATTTGAGTTAGATGAGAAGCTTCATACCAATCTCATATCTGTCTATTGTTTCTAGTGAGGCGACTGCTAGCAAAAAGAAGGGAATGCTGTTGATCCTGCTTTTAAGACCAGAAGCATTGGAGCTATGCAGAGTGAAGATATTAGATCATTACAAAAGCTGAAATGTAAAACAATTATTTTTTTGTGGCTTTATGGAAATTAAGTGTCAGAATTTTCTTTAATCAGTTAAATTGGGCCGTGTTTATACGCCCTGATGATGCGGACCTTATGGATGCAATTGAGCATCCATACTTGCAGGATGGCTGCATAGTTTCTGCTCTTTTTGTAGTGTTAGAGCAATTTAAGCAGCAACTGTACTCTGCTGCAGACGGAGACTGCAGCAGACACCACAAACGAATAGTCACTGTTATTATATTCATCAGCTTACAGTCCCCTGTAAGAGTGTGTGTGTAGTTAGTCCATTGTAGTTTTGTGTGTCCAGATGAGTCCGAACAGTTACAAAATTACTGGCAGAATATCCACGCAGAGCCTCACGCCAGTGATGAATTTGTCTCACAACCTTAGAGTGCACTCGTGGAAACTATAACATGCCTGTTAAACACAATGCCTTGTGTTTACCAAATGCAAAGTGACGTTTTTCTTTGCATTACTCATGCTAACACAGTGACTAGAGTATTTTTGGACAATTTTCCAACCCAGAAATATTTCCCCCCTACAACTACTTTCTATAAAAAAAATACAACCACTAACTGAAATAAATTCACTGTAACATTTTCAGAACTTGGTATTCTTTTCTCCCAGTTCTCTATTTATTTATTTATTTATTTATTTAGCCTGTCTCTATGTAAAAATGAAATTGAAAGATGCCCTCAACTGGTGACGGTTTTCTTTTGCTATCTTCAGGAAAATCCAGTCTTTTGGGGATTCCTAGGAAATAGGCTTTTGTCACACAACACCTGTGTTGTTGAGCAACTTTGAGTTGTTGCTCTCATATTTAACAATTGACAGTTGTACAGTTTTTTTTCTTCTGAAAGTCATTACTGTGAAGTTGTGAGACAACTAATAAAGTCTTCCTTTTTTTTTTTTTAAAAATGCTGCGGTATAAAGCTTTTGGCAGTAGTTTTCGCATTTAACAGATATGAGAGTGAAATTGGTTTTCTCATCTAAGTTTAGACAAGAAAATTCCAGTGTTTTCCAAAAGGTCTCCATTTAATTTTAAGAAATAATGGGGAGGACCATCATTTTCCATGGATTCTCAAGCACACCAATCACATTGTGTTATGCGAAAGAACTGCTGTTGCTTCCTTAAAGATTGTGCAAGTATAGATACTCAGCATTTCTGCTTTACCGTTAGTCTTCTATTAACACGGGGCGGGGGTTTCTCTTACTGCTAATGAAAACATGTCTGCGCTGGAATCAGTCAGCCAAATGACACCTAAAGATGAATCATGATTCAGTTTTTTGTTTTTTTGTTGTTGTTTTTTTGGACATCTTCTGCATTATATTTTTTTCTTCCTGAATAAGTTTTCTAACCCTTCTGTTTCTGAAATATACTCCCAGGTTTTGACCTTTAACCTCTGACCCTCTGATGTTGTCAACAGAAAAGCCCAGACCTCATCTAAGCAACATGATGCACTTCCTTGCTTTACTGGTTAACCAGTAGGGTGATGAAGACTTTTTCTGAGCTGCAGTTTGGGGGTCTTAAAAAATCAAATGTGCCTGCTTGTGATTGTGTTTCTCTTCTTCTTTGAATGTGTTGTTTGGGAGATGCAAGACTGGTCTGGGCTGCTGTTGCAGTAGCTGCCGTGCGTTTGGGATGAGATAACCAGCAGCCAAAACGATGCATGCAACTTGATAGAAAATGAGTAAACGAACTAGTGATGCTGCCTGCCGCACTGATAAATCTGCCTCTGATCTCAGTGATTTTATGTTGATGTCACTGTAGGTCATGATCTTGCCACACGGCTTTGTTTCTTTTTTTTTGCCTGAGAAGATGTATATGATTCTGTTACAATGACTTATTTGAATTATTGTGTGTTTAACCTGAATTGAGATTTTAGAGAGAATGTTTGTGAGGTGTTGTTGTCATGATTACTACTGACAGCTGATAAAATCTTTAGTCTTACCACCTGCATATTTGTGTATCTCTGATTGTGTGACTAACAGTGGACAAGACTGTGATTTGTGTGTCTGTGTGCGTGCATTGCTTTCATATACCTGCATTGACTTATAACCCACATGGTTGTGGCTGTATCCTCCTGTAGACTCTGTCGTGGTGCTGGAGGAGGGATCAGGAATTGCTACAGCAAACACGCCGCCTGAATGGCTGGGGAGTGCAGAGTTTGAGCCAATGTTGTCTGATCCAATCTTCATAGCTGCTGATAAGTTTACAAAGACTCCTCCTGAAACACTCAGCAGGGTAGGACCATGTTCACCAAACCACACACGCAGACTTAATGATGTCTTGTGCAGCATTAAACAAATCACCATGTGCACATCCATTAAAACACTTGTTGTGGCTTTACTGTCAGTGCCTGCACCTCAAGGCTGTTTATTCCATCATTTGCGTCACCTGTGCTATTTGATTATAAACTGTCAGCTTTTCTTTTTAAGTGGCTTTCCTTTGCCACTGCTGTAATGGGTAGCAGCCAAGTGGAGTGCAGCTTCTGATGACTCACTTAGCAGCGCCTTTAACAACCCATGCTGTGCTTTGGCAGCATGTTAAAACCATAGTTAAAACCTGTATATATATATATGTATATAAAAGATGGAAACAGCTTGCAGGTTCTTGTTGCAAAAGGAAGTCTGATTGTGTCATCCTACTGCTCACTTCTGTGACCTCAGAAAGGTCTTCAATGTTTAATGATTCAAAACAGCATGACCTTCATTTTCCAGATTATTTCAAGGAGGAATTTTGTGTCTCATTTAATGTCAAAAAGATGACAAAGAGATGAGTTAGGGTATGGCTAATATGTGATTGACATGGTTGTTGTAGCTCAGGTGGCAGAGCAGATCAGCCACTAACCAGAAGGTTGGTGGTTCGATCCCAGGCTGCTCCAGTCTGCATGCCAAATATCCTTGGGCAAGATACTAACCCCATGTTGCTCTCTGATGCATCCATCGGAGTGTGAATGTGTATGAATGTTAGATACTTAAGCTTAGAAGTGCTTGTGTGAATGGGTGTGATTGGGTGAATGAATTAGTTGTATAAAGCGCTTTGAGTGCTCAGACAGAGTAGAAAAGCGCTATATAAGAACCAGTCCATTTACCGTTACATGGCTATTTAGCTCACACCCTCCCTCTTTGTAAATGCTAATCAGGAGTTAAACTGGTGGGTGATGTCACAGTGGGGTCTGTGGTTAAAACTTGCATACTTTCATTGCAGTACTTTAAATAAACAGCTTTTGTTCTCACTTTCAGTCCTCCTCCACCTCAAGTCAGGATGATGAAAAGTCAACCCTGGAAGAAGTAAGTGAGGGAGCAATTCCAATCGATCAGCCCCCTTTTGGACCATCCACTCCAGGAAGCCAGGGGCCTGACCTTCCCTTCCAGACACACACTCAGTCCCAGGGTCATGGACTCAACAAGTCCAGCTCCTCTCCTGAGCTCCAGACATTACCTGAAGCTTTTGCCAAGGCTGCTATGGAGTCAGAAAGTGCGATGGTTGACACGTCACGGCCTAGAGCACCCTCAGACGGCATGCCTCAACCCCAGCAGCCCCAGTTTGCGAAAGAAAAGGTAGAGGGAAACACTGGAGTGGACACTAATGTAGCGGGAGGTCCAAGCCCAGCAGGTGAAGGCCAAGCTGTATCGTCATCTCAGAGTGGAGGAGCGGGGATGAGGTTGTCTTTTCCACCAGCACCAGTACAATCTGCACCCATCTCCCCCAGTGGAGGCCACCGGCCCAGAGGTCACACAATCTCAGTCTCAGCCCCCTCCTCCAGGAGGGAGAGGCGGGCGGAGAGGGACGCTTACCACAGTCGACCTGGTCCCAGCAACACTGAGAAAATCTCTGGACTGAGCCCCAGGTATTACACGATTGATACAAGAAACTGCTGCAGCTTCTGTGATGTGTTTCTGCTAAATTAATGATGCAATGTATCAAGTAAAGTCAGTAAGCTCATTTTGACTTGCAAGATCAAAAGTGTCACCCTGTTAGTGAGCAAATTTTTATTTTTTTTTTAAATTATGTGCTGCAACTGTGTTTTTAAATAAAAAATTTTTTAAGGTGATGAAAAATCAGAACGTGGACAGAAACTGCAATGCAGCATTTGGAAATAGTTATGAATACCTTCTAAGAACAGAGGCCGTGCATAGAGGTGTATTTCCAACCCCAGCTCCGAATAATTTGGGACACTGTTTAAAATATAAATACAAAAAAATTTAAGGATTTCAAAATCTCATTAACCCATATTTTATTTAGAACAGAAAGCATGTCAAATGTTTAAACTGTCATTTCGAATTTTATGGCAACAACAGGCCTCAAAGTTTGGACAAGGCCATGTTTATCACTGTACAGCACCCCCCCGCCAACCCCACCCCCCCTTTGTTTTTGTTTTTTAACAAAAGTCTGTAAAGGTCAGGGATCCGGACTTCCCATTCTTTTCTGAGGATTTTAGCTGCTCTTTTTTGATGCACCAAAATGTTTTCAGTTGGCAAAAGATGTGGACTGCAGGCCAGTTCAGCATCTGGACTCTTGTACTATGAAGCCATGCTTTTTAATTGATTCAGTATAGGGTTTCTTATTGTCTAGCTAAAATATTCAAGGCCTTCTCTGGAAAAAGGCTGAAACCTGTGTGTATACCTTTCAGCATTGACGGTCCCTTTCCAGATGTTCACACTCCTAATTACATACACATTAATGCACCACCAATACCCTAATCAGATATTACGTGAGTGCTGCTAACAAGCCGGATGGTCCTTCTCTTTAGTCTGGATGATGCCTTGTCCACATTTTCCAAAAAGAATTTCAAATTTCCATTTGTCTGACCACAGAACAGTTTTCCCCTTTGCCTCAACCCATTTTAAATAAGCTTTGGCCCAGAAAAGATTGCGGTGTTTTTGGACCATGTACACATGTGGTTTCTTCTTTGTGGAAGGCACTGTATTCACAGTGATTTCTGGAAGTGTTCCTGGGCCCATGCAATGATTTCCATGACATAATCACACCTGTTTTTATTTCAGTGCCACCTGTAGGGCCTGAAGATCACGGGCATCCAATGTGGACTTTCTTCCTTGTCCTTTGGATATCTATAATATCACAAATTCTGAAAATCTGGAGAAACCTCTGTGCACAAAGTCTTTGGTATTTTATGCCGAGGACCATTATTTTGAAATTGTTCTGCAACCTCATCCATATAAACAGATGTTTGAATAGAAATGTCTAGATATCTCTTGGCATGGAAACAAGATATTTGGTACCAGAAGCTGTGTTGCTTTTATTTGGTTCCTTAAATTGTGTTTGTAGTCCAGGTTCTGTTGACCAGTAAACATGAGGTTCAATGAAAGTAGATTGCCTTTAATTTACATATCCATGTGTCTAAACTGACTTTCTTTCTTCTTATATCTTCTAGCTTTGTGTTTCTGCAGCTCTACCACTCTCCTTTCTTTGGGAATGAAGCCAACAAGCCACTTCTGCTGCCCAAAACTCAGGTAACCTGAATTCTCTCCTACACCTTCTTCTGGATCATACGGCGTGGTTTACATTGTGTTTTCTGTCGTAGGTGATTGACCGTGCAGTAAAGGTTCTGGACCAAATGCCCCCTTATGACACCCATAAAATTGGGGTGGTGTTTGTAGGAGCTGGTCAGGTGAGGATGTGCTGACTGTAGTTTTGCTAATCACTGCCGTATAATTTCTATATTTTCTGGCTTAATGTCTTGATCCTCTTCACTTTCTTTAGGTTAACAATGAAGTCGCCATCTTGTCGAACGAGTACGGTTCGAACCGCTACGCCTCTTTCCTCACAGGTCTTGGCAAATTAATCCATCTGAAAGACTGCGATCCAGACCAGATTTTTCTTGGAGGGCTTGACCAGTATGGAGATGATGGAGAGTTCACCTACTGCTGGCATGACGACATCATGCAGGGTGTGTGTGTGTGTCAGGAAAAACACACATACAGTATATATTTATTTTTTCTTTACAGCCAGTCTGTAATTTGCATATTATAAATGAAATTGTGTCCCTGCAGCTATCTTTCACATAGCCACACTGATGCCAAACAGGGAGAGCGACAAGGGTTGCTGCAACAAAAAGCGACACATTGGCAACGATTTTGTCATGGTGGTGTACAATGACTCTGGAGAGGAGTACAAACTGGGCACAATTAAGGTAGACACACACGAGCACAGTAAAAGAATCTGAAATTTGCTGTTGATATTCTGTCCTTTAATGGCCATTTTCCCTTCCTTTAGGGTCAGTTTAATTTTGTCGAAGTCATTATAAAACCACTGGATTATGAATGTAACCTCGTTACCCTCCAGTGCCGCAAAGGTGAGCTAATCACTTCTTTTTCGGATCCTGTTCTTCATTTTTGTCAGCTTTGTTTAGCTTTAATGAGTTCTTCTATATACCCTCTTTCAGACCTCGAGGGATTAGTAGACACAACGGTGGCAAAAATTGTTTCAGATCGAAACCTTCCCCTGTTAGTCAGGCAGATGGCTCTGCATGCAAATGTAAGTCTTTTATCTTCTTACATCTAGTCAAACACACTTTGCAGAGGTGACACACATTCTCGACTCGTCTCTCTCTCCTCAGATGGCCTCTTTGGTGCACCAGTACAGAGCTAACCCCTCTGACGCATACGCCTCTAAGTGGCTAGCAAGGTTACGACACATCAAGAGGATCAGGACCAGGGTAAGACCAACATACAAAGTCTTCCTCATCACCACTACTTGCACTTAATTTCTCTAATTTCAACCCGTTTTACCTCATTGCTATAACTTAGGCTCAAGAAGCCATCCAGTCTCGCTCAACTCCCGGGATTTCACTGACCCAAGGGCAGAGCAAACCTTTGTCACAGAGCAGTGCTCCAACAAATGTGGAAGCCACCGGACAACGAAAACGACTGGTGTCCACTGTAGACGATTTCACAGATTTTGTTTAATTTCTTGTCGAGAAATTAAACAAAAGACGAGACAAAAGTATATGAAGTGAATAAAACAAACTAAAAACTTAAAGTGGCATTGTGCTCATTTTTGATCCACAAAGAAGGAATGAAAGCCCAAATGCACCTTTGAGCATTCTTAAGTCTGAGTCAAAGCAGGTATAATTATTTTTCTAACAATATACCTAATGGTAATGTAAAAGAGTTTACTCATGAATCAGCTGTCCCCCCTCAGCGTTGGAGTACCCTGTAGTGAGTTTCTGCCCATTGTTTAGATGACTGTCCAGCTGTTCTACTGCTTTGGGTCAGTCTCACTTCTCTAAGGGAGCTGTTTTCAGCAACAGCGGGGAGCTGTTTTTAGTGAGAACAGAAAAATCCTTCGTACACAAAAGACAAAGGGAGAAATTTGTTCCAGAAAATTTTCCCAGGAGTTAGTGAAGGCCAGAGACAGAGTGAATTTTAGACACTATAAACATGATAAACTGTTACTGTTGTTTATGTAACTCCTGGATTTGTAAATAAGAAACTTTTTTTTTTTCTCTTCAACTTTTCAACCTACACACTGACTATAGGATTGGCATCGACAAGTACCAAACATTGCGGCTAATTTATCAGCAAATCTGAACGTACTGCATTACCTACAGGGTGGAAACCAAGTACTTAAGCTAGCATTTGACATTTTAAAAATTTTTTTTTTCATTTTGCAAGAAGTTCAGCTGTCAAATTCTTTATTTGACTTTGTCAAGTGCAAAAGCATAAGAAGTGCGACAACTGCAAAATACAAACAAGAGCATACAGACAAATCTTTAACGCTGCTTTAAACAAAATGCATTTTACAACAGAAGACAACGGTGAGCTTTGGCACTAAACTGTTACACGCAGAGCAGGAATATAATGCTGGTGGAGGTGGGAACTGCCGACTGCTGTGCTGTTTGGGGTTTTCTATTCGCCGTCAAAGAGTAAACTGATTAGAAGCTTTGGCTGTAGTACTTTGATTACACCAGTGGAACATAAAACTCTGAAGTTTGCAACACCAGTGCTCGACCTATGTGTACGTTGCTGCAGCACAAAAATGACTGATCATGAAAAGCAAAAATATACATCACAAAGCGCTAATATATACAGAAATGTACACGCACAGAAGAAGAAAAGTTCCCTTTTTAATTTCTTTTTAAGAGCACCTGTAAGTTTGTTTTATGCTCTTTAACCGTGGTGTTTTGTATGAAAACAGAGGGGAAAAGATGTAGGCTAAATTAAACTGACATGGCTATAAGTACCTTTTTAACGTTATATATTTTAATTAAATCCAAGGCAAATTCGATGATATACAACTTCTATAGCCTTGCTGAGAAAAGGGAGGGAGGGAGCAGGGGTCATGTTGACCATAGTTGCATAGTTTAACTTCTACATATCAGCTTTTGTTTTTCCTGGACTTCCTTACAGGTTTTAAGAAAAGGTTGGGTTCCCTGAGATCTGCCCGCTGGACACAAGAAGTGCGCATGTTGAACAAAATAAGGCAAAAACATCATCACCACAAAGAGCAAACAAAAGTACAAACAACTGCAAGCTACTGCTTGATTACTTTGATAATACTTACTAGGACGTTTCTATAATGTTGCTGTAAAGGCATGACTTGACACATGAGAGTTAAATATGGGGTTTGATATCAGCTCCATTAAAGAATAAAGTGCAAGTACAAGAATGAATGAATTATTTAACTGGTGTGGTTAAAATCCCAGGATGCATAAATGATACAAAAGCTTTGGCAATGTTTATAATTAAGATACAGTATGAGTGAAGCTTTCTCTATTGGTTTGGATACCAAGCTTATTATTTAAACCACACCTCATTACAAAAACAAAACAATACTTCAGAACAAAAGTGCTTTTAAATTGCTTCCATATGGAACAAAACACAACAAAAAATAAACAATTAGGAAAGATAATCAGACTGGGAGTCATTATAGCTTTATAATGGGAGAACATGTGTAAATGCTCAGTATTGTCTGTTTCCTTGTCTACAATTAGACTTATCTGTTCAGTATCATTTTCTTCACACTAACCTTGCTTTTCACTTGCTACACCTCCTTGTCATTGGCTCCTCTGACTTCATCTCTCTTATCTTCAGTCTCTCCAATCATCTCTGGAGAGGAGGGATATATTTGCGCCCTGAATAACTGGCTGCTGGAATCCCAACAGCATTATGTCTGTGTGTGTGTGTGCGTGCATGCATGTATGTGTGTGTGTGTTTTCACCTGTAACCCAGTGGGCTGAAGTGTACCACACGTTCCTATTTGCTGATATGTTGTCTACAGTGTTATTTCTACACATGTGTACACCTGCATGTGCGTATATCTGTGTGCGCCTGCATGCAAATTTGGGACAGGCCACAGGTACCCATGGTGACCAAAAATAGAAAACGTAACAGTATGTAGACAGGTAACATAATTGAGAAATCACACGTTCTTTCTGAGATACACAAAAGTCTGATTGCATAGAATGCTTTCAGTTCATTGAGTCTTATGGTGAGCACTTTTCTGCGCTCCTGTCAACGACCCCAGGTAACCTCCAGGGTCACATGGGATCAGGGGGCAGTTTTGGTCCGGGGAAAACAATGAAAGGAACTTCTTGGTTTCACTGCTGACTTTATGTCCCCTTAACCAGCTCAGCTAGCATCTGGTGACCTGCACCTTGAGAACTGAGTCGGGATTGAGACGGATCACTGCTTATAAACCTGCAAAGTCTTATTTTATTGCTCTTTTTGTCTTTCAGTACCCCAAACTCCTTGTTTGATCCTTCTTGATTCTTTCCTGTAGCTCATCCTTGTACTTTCACATCTATTAGTTTCTGTCCTTTCCTTGGGTTTAGAGAGTGGCATCTGAAGACAAAACCTGCTGCCCATGAGCGCCTCCTCTCGTCCTTAACCCATCATTTTAAGTGCACATCCTTTTTCTCCACCTTTCACTTCTTTCATTCGATCTGCTCATATTTATCTAAGTTGGGTGCACTTTGTTTTTGAGGGATGGGGGTTTGCGTTTCCGTTTGCGTGTAGGGATCGTGGTTGTGTGAGCTGGGTGGTTGAACAGGCTTGAGGAAGGGAGGGTCTCTCTCTCTGCAGGAAGATCCCAGTTGCGTGTAATGGGCGTAGATGGCAGGGAAGGGGTGGGTGCACGGGTGGATGGAAGAGCTGTAGGTGTTTTTGGTGGCGGGACATGGGAAGATGATGTGTTTGCTGATGACAGGGGGAGAGAGGAAGAATCGGAGGACTTATCTGTGACTGGTGTGGGTGGAGGCACACTGATTGAAGGTTTGGCAGACAACTGGGGAACAGGGGGGTTTGTGGAAGCAGAGGAGGGTCGGGGCTTCAAAAAGGGAACGGGTGTAGCTACAGGAGTCTTTTTGGGGATGGCAGCACTGCTCCCACATTCTTTTGGAAGTTCACTTTTATCTACCTTTTTCCCCTTCCTGCTCCCTTTGTTCTTTTCCTTGCCACGCTTTTGTTCTTTCCAGGCTTCCCCTTCCCCTCTCTGTCCCCCTTCGCTCCTACATCCCTTAACTCCATCATCTCTCTCCCTCCCTCTACGCCTCCTTTTCCTTTGGGCTCGCTCCAGTTTACACTCAATGTGGTACAGATCCTCTGTCGTCACAGTGACACGGTCAAGCTGTTGCAGCAGAGCATCCAGGGTGGGGAGGAGTCTCCTCAGAGAAGCTTCCGTCTCTGCTCTCTCTCTCCAGCTGTTACCTCCCACCACCACTCCTGGGCCAAGGCCCAATCCAAGCCCCAAGCCAAGTCCCAGGCCGATACCCGGGGCTTCTGTGAGGCTGCAGGGGCTGGAAGACGCTGGACGCCACGAGGCCTCAGAGCCAGCATCAACACTGTCTGGGGTAGGTGGGGAGTCTGGACTGTCCAGAGGAGGCAAGCACAGGGACTTGCAGTCGCTGGTCGAGGATGAACGGGACGGTGGGAGCTCCATACCTTCGAAACGCACTTTGTGGCGAAACTAAGGAGAAAAAACACAGGATACGATTTTGGGTAAAGCATTCAGATTTTGTTTTGTTCCAATAGTATATATGGAAAAAGTTAATCTATAAATAAAGCAACAAAAATTGTCCTTAACAGATATGAATTAGAATTTGTACCTCTTTGGCCCGACTGAGTCCCATCCACATTTTGAGTCTTCTGAGGAACAGTTCGACCATCTCGTAGTCTTGCAGATCCACTGCTGGGCGGTATAGTTCTGCCCGTGCACGCCGGTAGTTCCTCAGTAAAACAGAAGTGACCAACCACAGCAACACCAGGCGAAATATAGCAAAGCTTATGTGGAACAGCAGTGCAGAGAAAGTGCTGGGACCAGTAATTATCCAGGCAGGACGCCATGACAACAAGCCACACCAACCGGAACCCAGTAAGGACAGACTGGCTGAGATCACATTGCTGTAGCCGTCCAACACAGAGTGGAAGAGCTGGAATGGAAAAAAGTTTCCTTTTTATCAATTCTAAGACAATATTTGAAAAATAATAAATGTAAACATTACTGATGCAGTATGAGGAAAAGCTACTGATCATGTGATGGGCACATGATGAGTGGTAGGCAATGCATCTTTTTGGAATAGGGAACTCAAACCAACCGGTTACCAGCTGGTTGTATTTCGGTTATATCCCTATATAAAATTTTTATTTCAAATCTATGAGGTTCTGTCTGATTCTGAATGTAAATATTCAATATGAATTTGAGATGACAATAGAATAGAATAGCCCTTTATTGTCACATGTACAATGAAATTGTGGGTGCTCCACACTAGTTGTGCAAGAATAAAACTGAAATAGTAAGATGGCAGGAACAAATAACAAACAGGAGAAATATATACTAAACAAGAGCAAGGCACACAATAGAGGAGGGGTTGCAAAGTGCTTAGAAGTAGTGCAAACGACTTGATGTAAATAGAGGCCGTGTCTGAGTGATAAGGGTTACTCGGACTATGGCTCAGATTGGTAGGGTGGGTGTGTGCACGTGTGTGTCTGAATGGCCCAGGGGAAGAAGCTGGTTGTGAATCTGGAGGTCTGGCACCTGATTGACCTCAGCGGATGGGATGCAAGGGGTCACCTGTGATGGCCCATGGGCAGGAGGAGCTGGCAATGGCCTCCAGGGGTGGAAGAAGGCAGCCAGTGATTTTTTTTTTGGGCAGATTTGTACTATTCAGTGAACTGCCACATCATCACAAACAGATTCCATGTAAATTTTATGACCTCAATCAAACACAAACTGATAGCAAACCAACTCCATCTTACTGCTGTTTTAACACAGTCTTGACACACCAAAGGCCCTGTGAACCCAACTGTGAGTGGTCGCAGATCTGGTCTGTACCCAAAGTCACTCTTTCAAAAGCAACAAGAGTGCAAGATAACTGCACACCTTTTCAATAACTATGGTCATTGTAGGAGCCATATGAGTTGTTCCTTTTTGACTAAGTGGGTTGGTTTAAATGGACTCACTGTATTGGTGCACGGGTGTGGGGCGTGTCTCATGGGTGTGGTAGATGATAAATGTGGTTGCACTCACCTGTTCACGGCACCTGATGTTGATGAGCAGAAAGGTTGGGTGAGCATGAGGCAAAACTTTCTGTTGAGCGCAGCTTGAATGATTTTGATGTATTTTGACTGTAACTTGATGGTTTTTGTATATTTGTGCACTAATTGATGCCATAGGCCAAATTGTAAGTTGGCATTGTAATTAGTACAGTTATTTGTTTGTGCAATCTGTGCATTTGTCTAATAGTTAATCCCATGTGCTGATTTATATATTGGACAGTTGCATGTGGAATAAAAGGAGCAAATGGTACAGAAGTGTATTTTATGCGTTTGTTGTTGCGCGTCATCTGTGTCCTCATGTTTAGCCTGCCGCGGCCATAGGTTGGAGGAGCCGCAACAGTCATGCCATGGCATCCAACCACATTTTTGAGCCAAACGGTTATTTTAACACAGACTTCATTAAGAAGAATGTAGGCATACGGTACTTCTGCAGTGGCTTCACTTTTCAGACCCTTAAGCTAATCGATCTTTTATATACAGTCCATGCTTCTAGCAGCATGAGTAATTACACAAATACTCTTGGATGGCTTGTTGTGAACTGTCTTAGTCTATTTGTATTGCTGTGGCCCTCTTCTCACCTGCCAAAGCAGTGATTGCTGGTTGATGTAAAACTACTGGCACACCTAGTAGGAATGTGGCCAGAGACCGTTAAACTGTGAAGTTCAAAGCATTTAACAGATGTTGACAGACTTCATCAGTAGTTGCAAGTTTGTTTGGCAAGAGTGTAAATGATGTTAATTTGTATAGCTGTGCTCCACAAAAGAGCTTAATAGTTTGGCAGTTTTTGGCTCTTTTCTTAAATATTATTAATCATCTTACTCTTCTATCATCTGGAAATGTCATGAAACACAATTATACTCCAGTTCTGAAGGGCTCTCTAAAAAAAAGAATTGAAGGGAACATAATGTCTAAATAAAGAACAGTTAAAAGTCTGTTGGATGAAGCGATGCCATTTACACAGCAGAGACATTCTGCAGGTCATTATTTATTCCGTGCTGGTTTGAATAAATGATTCAAATATTGAATAAATGCTATTGTCATAATGTTCTCGTTCAGTAAAGCTGTTTGGCAGCAAGGAAGCACAGATGCTTTCATGGTGTAACAATAAGAGCAAAGCTGTATTATGCAATCTGTGCAAAAGAGCAGGTTTATTTGATATTCTCTAAAGAAAGTGAACTGTAGCCATGACAATGAAAGTGAACAGACCAAAAACAAGTAAACTGAACAACCTCGTGGGTGGACACACTTTGACAAGGTTATGTGCTGAGACAATGTGGACTGAATTTACAGTTTATTTGGTGTGCGCACATGTGTGTGCGGGGGAGAAGCCGAGCCAGAGAAAAACAGAATGAACAGAGAAGAGAAACTGACCAGGTGTCCCGTGTGTGAGTAAGCCAGCACCAACAGCAGTAACGCCAGAGCAACTCCCAGCAGCTCCCAGACTGAGCGCCGCAGAGCTCTGCCAAATACGGCCCACTCACGGAGAAACCGCAACTGGTGGGACGCCTGCATGAGCAAGGACACAGAGAGAGGGAGAGCAGGGAAACAGAAAGCAAAAATATGTGTTTGGAAAAAAAAAGTTATCTTGTAATTAAATCTAATTTAGCCAAAGGACACAAATGTTTCTCCATCACAAACACGTTTGGAGCCATTTTGAGTTTGTAATATAATATGTGTGTAGAAACAGTCGTACCTTTCTCACAAAATAAGGGCGAATGCAAAAGTACCAGCAAATTAATAAAATATTGAGAAAAAGAGCTTCCTAATAAAATATGTTATGTAAGAAGTGTTTCCACATTGAGCTCCGTAAGAAAATACAGATTCTGGGTTTATGCAAAACTTTGATTTGTGGTTTAAGCACAGTTTTGTGTATATGTTGTGTTTATGAATGTGGCCCGCTGCATTGATCACTGCCAATCAAAAACAACCTAATTAATGGATTTAAACAGCCATCACAAAGCAACAACAAAAATTAAGCTTAACTGCTTCAGCTTACTTCCATTTAGATATATGGGCAGAAACTAATAAATATATTTACATATATTTATTAGTTTCAGATGTAGCCATTCTTGTATTTTGCTTGTTTACATTATTGTATTTTGCACAACTCTGTTGCTTGTGAAGCTCGCACACAAGAATTTCACTCACATGTGCTGTACCAATGTACCTGCACATGTGATGTGACAATAAAAAGTGATTTGATTTAGTTGTGTTTACTTTAACTTTAACATTCATGTTTTGCCTCTTTAAAAATAAAAAGGGCAAAAGAATATGCTTATTATTGCATATTGTTAGTTATGCTTTTTGTTCCTTCTTATTTCGCTTTGTGAGGCATCTTATCTGTCACACACTTTGAACTGTATTTATACATTTAAAGACTATTTAAACTATTGTTGACACAAAACAATTGAAAAATTGAGTTGGATACATTTTTATTTTTTTTATCCAGGCTGTACTCCAACTCTTGTCCTATGACTGTTGCCAATTCAAGGCCCATATGCCCTATGACACTGGGATAGGCTCCACCCCCCTCCAACCCTGATAAGAATAAGCAGCAGAAGATGGATAATACTGGGTTCATTTGTTAGTCTCAAACCTAAGCATCAGTTCTTCTCATAAGCCTAGTTTATGGTCGTCACATTGGTGGTGATGTCACTATAGCTTCGCCACTGCTGCTTGAGGGAACGCCGTCTTCTCTGCAGTCTCTCAGAAACTTTCGATAATCTGAAAATGTCTGCTGACACGTCAATGAAATGTCTTCTCTCTGGCAAACCACGTCACAAAAATAAGAGCTGAAACCAAAATGACACCAAATCGTGGTGCGTCCCGGTGACTGTGACGTCACTACTGTCAAATGAGTATAAAACAGGCTTTAAGTTACATGTGCTGATAAATCTGAACAAACTGTCAGAGGTTAAAACACACTAAGACATTTCCTGTATTTCCATTATAGGTTATTTTATTTTGGTTAGCTTTATGAGCAGAACTTTTTGTTTTTTCTCATTTAAAAACAAAACTTTACCTACAATGGCCTTGATGTTACAGAGATCGATTGGTAATGAAGACGTCGCAAATGTTAAATGTATACGCTCTTTATTTTCCTGCAGCTTTCAGCAAACATCGCTTCATCTTTAATAATCAACCGTGTGCTTGTTTGGGACTATTTTAGCTGTGAATTAACACAGACTTAGTTGATTAGTGAAGATTTACAACAGCAGCATTGTGTCTGTGAGAATGACTCTGTCAGCCAGAGCAACTTAACGACACACTGATGCTGTGTTTAATTATTTCAGAGATAACAAAGGAGCGCTACAGCGATAGTGATAATTGCTTCCACAGACAATAATCAAACCTATACTGAAAAAGGACAATCTTGACAAGACACAAATGAACAACTACAGGCCGATCTCAAATCTCCCGTTTTTAAGTAAGATCATTGAAAAAGCAGTTTCTCAACAGCTCAATTACTTCTTAAAACAGAATAACTGCTATGATGCCTTCCAGTCAGGTTTTAGACAGAACCACAGCACTGAAACCGCTCTGACCAAAGTGTTTAATGACATATGTCTGAATACAGACAGTGGAAAAATGTCAGTCCTAGTTTTACTGGATCTCAGTGCAGCATTTGATACAGTTGACCACAACATATTACTCAAACGACTGGAGAACTGGACAGGTCTTTCAGGAACTGTACTAAACTGGTTCAAAACATACGTAGAAAACAGGAAATACTTTGTATCAATAGGTAACTTCACATCTGAGCAGACAAGTATCACATGTGGAGTTCCCCAAGGTTCCATCTTGGGACCCCTTCTGTTTAACATTTACATGCTCCCACTGGCACAGATTATAAACAACAACAAAATAAACTATCACAGCTATGCAGATGACACACAAATATATATCACAATGTCACCAGGAGACCGAGGCCCTGTACAGGCTCTTGGTAAATGCATTGAGGAAATCAATGACTGGTTGTGCCACAATTTTCTCCAGCTAAACAAAAACAAAACTGAGGTAATAGTCTTTGGCGCCAAAGAAAAACGATTACAGGTCACCAGAGAACTTCAATCTATACATCTAAAAACCACAAACCAGGCGAGAAATTTGGGTGTAGTGATGGATGCAGACCTAAACTGGAAAAACACATTAAGACAATAACAAAATCATCTTACTATCACCTCAAGAATATTTCAAGGATAAAAGATCTGATGTCTCAACAGGACCTGGAAAAACTAGTCCATGCATTCATCTTTAGTAGGCTTGATTACTGTAACAGCATCTTTACAGGTCTACCTAAAAAATCAGTCAGACAACTACAGCTCATTCAGAACTCTGCTGCTCAAGTCCTCACTAAGACCAAAAAAGTGGACCACATCAGTCCAGCTCTGAGGTCCTTACACTGGCTGCCTGTCCGTCAGAGGATAGACTTTAAAGTTCTGATGCTGGTCTATAAAGCTCTGAATGGTTTAGGACCAAAATACATCAATGACCTCCTGACCCAGTATGAACCATCCAGATCCCTCAGGTCATCTGGATCCGGTCTTTTATCAGTTCCCAGAGTCAGAACCAGACACGGAGAAGCTGCATTCAGCTTTTATGCTCCTTATATCTGGAACAAACTCCCAGAAAGCCTCAGATCAGCTGAAACACTCAGTTTATTTAAATCCAGGTTGAAGACTCACCTGTTCTCAGCTGCATTTGAATAAAGCACCAAATCCACACTTTAAGCTTAAATTTCAAAACTTACATTTAACTACTGATTTTATCTACTGTTCTGATTTTATCTACTGTTTTGATTTTATATACTGTTGTTTGTTTGTTTGTTAATTAGTTAGTTTATTTGCTTGTTTTATTCAATTTTAAATCATGCTTTTTATTTGTTCTTGTTTCTAATGTCTCTGTAAAGCACTTTGAATCACCTTGTTGTTGAATTGTGCTATACAAATAAACTTGCCTTGCCTATTGATATTAGATTCATTTCATTGCTGCTTTTTGGTCTTAGATTGGATTTGTTGTCAATAAGAAGTCAAAATCATTACAATTGTTTTCTAAAACGTGAATAATGTTTCTTTCCTCTTCAACGCATTCCCAGATCGTTATACAAGCAAAAATGTCATAAACAACATGCAACATATTTGTAAAATTACCCTGGATTCCTCTCTTTCTTTCTTACCTTGAGTACCAGTATGAACAACAGCAAGGCAGACATGACGGTGTACATCTGAGTCTGTCTGGCCAGGGGGTAGAAATCTGTGAAGGTATCCCGAGGGTGCTTCAGGTATGATGTCCATTGCTGTTTAGCTATTATGCAGCGGCACAGGTGTATTCCGAATACAGACGCTGCTAGAGACAGTTTACAGATACCCAGGAGTCTCCAGGCTGACAGCAGGTACCTATAGCCTTCTCTGAGGAAGCCCAATATGCCCCGAACGAGGAAATACAACACTAAGGCGAGGAGGATGATCTGGAACCACAAAGTGCCATTTTAAAAATGATACTAAAGGGAAAACGAAACAGCTGTAGTTCAAGGATTCATGGTTATGGGAATGTTTACCATTAGAAGAAGCTGCAGGTCCAGCCCTGTGATTGGCCACAATGTGATGACAATGAGGTCAAAGCTGGACTGGGCACGCTCAGAGACTGGGAACTCAAACAGGAAGGAAAAGACGGCCAGCAGGTTTGTGTTTACGTTATAGAGAGAGAATTCCACAAACACGGCGCGAGTCCTATAAACATGAACACAACAAAACACGCAGTTAGTGCACATGATAAGATCAGGAGCCCACATTTAAGCTGATAACAGTATTTGGTCATTTAAATTTCTGATTTACTGGCCCCACTGATATATCGGGCTCTAACCAAGCATCAAAATATTTCACATAGTTTCGGTCAGGTATCTGTTTTGATACTTTGATACTTCGTTGAGCTGATTATGTTATAGGTTTATTTTGTTAGAAGAATGACACTAACAATTATTGACAGGTTTACATGAAAATTCTTCCAGATGTGGGTCTTGGCCCAACTTAGAAGTGATTAACTTCTGGAATTGATCTGGGACCATAATTTTTTTTTTGGAAGGATTTGTTTTCCAAGCGTGAGTACTTGGGGACATTTTAATGTCTTTGAGAAATTATCATCAATATATCAAAGTAGACCAGAACCAGGGCCTGAAATCATGTCCATTGAAGGGATCTTCTGCCTTGGAGGAGGTATGTAGACTGCTCTTGTATTTTATTTATGGCAGGAAGTTTTATTTCAAATGAGAAATAAAGGGTACAAACAAAAAATGATTTGACGCAATTTTACTGAGTTATCATTCTTAGAAACAGTTGTTAAATGTTAGCCAACATTCTCAGTGCATTCAGCACTGGATTGTTTTCTGTGTCTTATTTTGATGTTTCATGTTTTACTGATTGTGCAGTGCTTTAATTACTGCAGGCTCCGGGGCAAATTGAGAAAACAGCTCATGATCTGACAGTAAACCTCCGCTCAAGATTTCTAAAGCAAAGGCCGCAGTTGTGTTTGATTCCAAACATTGTGAAATTATTAGCACAATAACATGTACCCAGTTTCTACTCCCTTGCAAATTGCCCCTAAATTTTGGAACAACCTGGTCAATGAAATCAATGAGCATGACCTCTTTCAGGTCATATTCTCACTCCCTCACTGCCAGATGATCTCACCCTTCGCTGGACCGGAAAGCATTTGTTTTTGGTCTTGGGCAAGGTTGGCATACACACCAGATGTGCAGCATGCCAACATCCAAGTGAACTCCACGTGGGCCAGAATATGGCATGTTTAACTGTTTACTGGACTGAACCAACTGGACTTTGCAGGTCAAACTGGCTCAGCTCAGTCCACAGCCACTGGTGTGAGTACATGTTTAAAAAATGCAAAACACTGTGCTGTCCTGAACAATACAAAGGAAAATGTGTTTTAATTATTTTGCTGTAACTCAGACTTTACATGTCCTACTGCTGTAGTCATGTCTTCACATGATCACTACCTAGAGTCGAGCCAGTGCAGCTGTTGCAGCTGCTTTAAGGAGGAGGCGGCTTCTTCCAGGCTTCTGTTCAGCTGGTGAACCACATCTCTGCTGTTATACACCCCCATCCGATCCAAACGCCACACCCTTGGAAAACGTGTGGGAGAAATTACAAAAGAGAAAGAAGTGAACAGGGGACATCAAAGAAAGCCAGATGTTAAAAACAAAACTAAGCAGAACATTAACATCCACCAGCTTGTCGTCAACCCATTTAGAATTAGATTTTGAGTTCATATCTACACCTTTTATGGATTTTTGCCTATTTGGCATAGCCAAATGGAAAAGCTCATAAAAGAAATCTGCAAGTCCAAAATGCATGTATGAGACTTTATCTGAAAAGTAATATCTTCCGTTTTCTCTTAGTCTATCTCTAACGCTAAACAGGTTACCAATGACCTGCAAATTAACAATAGTTAATAACTTTTAATAGCCACACAGACACAAGCAGGTTTTCAATAATTTCCTTACCAATCCGAATCCATGGCACCAAAAACTGTACTATTATCCTCTTCTTTACTTGGAGATATGACCAAGTGCTTTCCCCAGTAAGATGATGTGTTTTCTGACCTAAGAGAATCTGCTAATGGAAAAGTTTTGAAAAGATTACAATGACGTCCATCTGCATTTATTTCATCAGTTTACCCAGAAAAAAAGAATGCAATCATAAAACGCAATTCAGATAATAGTCAGGATCCTGAAATATTAAACATTATGTCTCTGACTCGGTAGTACTACTGAAGAAAGCTACACAAAGAAGCAAAAAATAGATTCAATAAGTCTGAGATGTGCTCTGTCAAAGAGCTCTGATGTAGCTCCAAACAAGTTCACATCTCAGTAAAGATAGTGGCCACAAAGAAATCTCACCCTGTGCGTCACGGATTTGTCTGAGCCTCAATGTGCCGAGTAACACGCTTCCTGTGTCTCTCAAGAGGGCAGACTCATCCAGGAGCCGTGGCAACATGGAGTCATGCAGCCACGCTAGAACATCTTCTCGGCTAAAAAAAACCCAAAAACACAAGGAAGGTTATTTGTCCCACGCGGACAAACAGGCTGAAGAGGAACATACAGGATGGTCGTGCCCACTCAGTAAGACTTAACACTATAATAGAAGACACTCTAGAGCTGAGCACAGGTAGTTTGTGATAGAATTTCACATCTGATCTCTTTTATTTTAAAGAAAATGACAAAATCAGGTGAAATCCTGAGAGAAAATCTGCTGCCATAAAATCCTTCCTAAGACTTCTCACAGTCTTATGAGTAAGTCAGCCTTTACAAATGAGAGCAGCAACAAGGTTTTGGAAACATTAAACCATGAAAATATTCCAGCTCTATTCATGTACATTCATACCTGCTGATGTTGTGGTACTCGGGTGTGTGTAGGGCTCGCTGCAGCTGAGTGCGCAGCCTGAGGCTGTGAGTGTCTTTGGCTGAGTCGGAATAGTTGAGAAGCACAACGACCAACAGGAAAAACATATAGACCAGAAAATTCTGAAAATAAGAGAAAAGAATTCTGTTATTGATCACCATTTAAAGATTTAAATATTGAAAGGAGACTCCAGCATCATCTCTCTCTAACCCACTATATTCTCTTCTTCACTGACCTTCAGCATCGTGTGCAGCATGTGGACCTTGCGGGCCTGGTGTCGGGCCTGAGACAGAGCAAAGCCCTGTGGAGGTCTCACCCTCGGTACCCGCTGGACCACTCTCTCCACCCTGGGGAACTCCACCAGCACATCCTGGTCCTCAGGACGCAGCCGGCGCACACACAGTGCGTAGTAAACTGCTTCACACAGCACCTGTGGGGCACATGGCAGATAACTTGTTATGCTAGGCAACCAATTTCAAAGTCCAGAATTTTGATGTTGCATTTACTCAACCCAAAGTCAAATGTGTGGTCCAAATCGATCCACTCTAAGGAACATTGGACAACCTACTATTAACACAACAACAGCCAGATGGCAATTTAGTGAAAATGGGTGTCTGAGACATTGAAAATATAGAAAAATCTTGTGGGAACAATCAACTTGTCCTTTCTGAACTCATCTCAAACATTTTAAGGGTCCAAAGTGGTGCAATAATACATTCTCTAACCCTGCTTTAAGTGTGTTTTTGACACTTAATGGTACTGTAACAACATAACATTATCAGGTTCTGAAGATGGTGTGGTGAATGTATGCCTTTTTAGATTCACAGCAGATATATGAAACAGCCTCAAGCAGCCAAACTGGCTCTAAAAGCGAATCAATCCCCATAGACGCCCACGTTAAAACCCCCAACATTACTGAAGCAAGAAAAAATGTTTAAAACATCTTTAAATACTCTAAAGTTAAGGACATGCGTGCTTTGACTAACACGTCCAAATAAAGTACTTCTGGATCAAGAAAAAAACCAAGACAGCAGTGAGCAAAACACTAAAAATGAGATTTCACAAAGGACTCTTCAAAATAATGGCTGATGTCATGGTGACCACATCTGTCTTTTATACAGTGTATGAGCTGCTGTCTTCATTTAGGGGCACTGTATCTTGTCACTTCACTTTAATTCAATTGATATAGGCCCAAATGACAACAAGAGTTTTATATTGTAAGTTAAAGAACATACAATAATACAGAGAAAACCCCAACAATCAAACAACTCCAGTGACTTGGCATGTACAGTGGGGCAAAAAAGTATTTAGTCAGCCACCGATTGTGCAAGTTCCCCCACCTAAAATGATGACAGAGGTCAGTAATTTGCACCAGAGGTACACTTCAACTGTGAGAGACAGAATGTGAAAAAAAAAAATCCATGAATCCACATGGTAGGATTTGTAAAGAATTTATTCGTAAATCAGGGTGGAAAATAAGTATTTGGTCAATAACAAAAATACAACTCAATACTTTGTAACATAACCTTTGTTGGCAATAACAGAGGTCAAACGTTTTCTATAGGTCTTTACCAGGTTTGCACACACAGTAGCTGGTATTTTGGCCCATTCCTCCATGCAGATCTTCTCGAGAGCAGTGATGTTTTGGGGCTGTCGCCGAGCAACACGGACTTTCAACTCCCGCCACAGATTTTCTATGGGGTTGAGGTCTGGAGACTGGCTAGGCCACTCCAGGACTTTCAAATGCTTCTTACGGAGCCACTCCTTTGTTGCCCGGGCGGTGTGTTTTGGATCATTGTCATGTTGGAAGACCCAGCCTCGTTTCATCTTCAAAGTTCTCACTGATGGAAGGAGGTTTTGGCTCAAAATCTCACGATACATGGCCCCATTCATTCTGTCCTTAACACGGATCAGTCGTCCTGTCCCCTTGGCAGAAAAACAGCCCCATAGCATGATGTTTCCACCCCCATGCTTCACAGTAGGTATGGTGTTCTTGGGATGCAACTCAGTATTCTTCCTCCTCCAAACACGACGAGTTGAGTTTATACCAAAAAGTTCTACTTTGGTTTCATCTGACCACATGACATTCTCCCAATCCTCTGCTGTATCATCCATGTGCTCTCTGGCAAACTTCAGACGGGCCTGGACATGCACTGGCTTCAGCAGCGGAACACGTCTGGCACTGCGGGATTTGATTCCCTGCCGTTGTAGTGTGTTACTGATGGTGACCTTTGTTACTTTGGTCCCAGCTCTCTGCAGGTCATTCACCAGGTCCCCCCGTGTGGTTCTGGGATCTTTGCTCACCGTTCTCATGATCATTTTGACCCCACGGGATGAGATCTTGCGTGGAGCCCCAGATCGAGGGAGATTATCAGTGGTCTTGTATGTCTTCCATTTTCTGATGATTGCTCCCACAGTTGATTTTTTCACACCAAGCTGCTTGCCTATTGTAGATTCACTCTTCCCAGTCTGGTGCAGGTCTACAATACTTTTCCTGGTGTCCTTCGAAAGCTCTTTGGTCTTGGCCATGGCGGAGTTTGGAGTCTGACTGTTTGAGGCTGTGGACAGGTGTCTTTTATACAGATGATGAGTTCAAACAGGTACCATTCATACAGGTAACGAGTGGGGGACAGAAAAGCTTCTTACAGAAGACGTTACAGGTCTGTGAGAGCCAGAGATTTTCCTTGTTTGAGGTGACCAAATACTTATTTTCCACCCTGATTTACGAATAAATTCTTTACAAATCCTACCATGTGAATTCATGGATTTTTTTTTCACATTCTGTCTCTCACAGTTGAAGTGTACCTCTGGTGCAAATTACTGACCTCTGTCATCATTTTAAGTGGGGGAACTTGCACAATCGGTGGCTGACTAAATACTTTTTTGCCCCACTGTAGTTGGGGAAAAAATGGGAAGAAAAAAACTCTTAACAGGAAGAAACCTCTGGAAAAACCAGGGAGAGGCTGAGACAGGACAAAAGACACACTATGAAATCTTTGCAAAACCACGTGTCTTTACCTTAATTGGCTCCAACAGTAGAAATGAGCAGAAGAAACTAGCAAAGCAGGAGATTAACCACATCATGGCAACATTCTGACTGAACCCATAGCCAGCCCAAACTGAAACACCATTGGCCAGAGCGATTCCTGCCCAGCTGCCCCACATGGCAGCACGTCCACACCAAGGTGGAAACCGTCTTGGACGACACACATCTGTTACAACTGTGAAAAGAAGAATACGGTGCCAAAGACAAAACAAATACAAATCATCAGGCACTGAAAACTTTAGGAAGTATTTAAGCGTAAAACTACTTAACTGAAAAAAACGAGCATTTTAATGATCCTTTTAGACTCTTTGAAGGTTATTTTGCACTTTGCAAAAGAAAGCAGAGTTCTTGGAGACTTTGAGTCTTCAAGGACTTCAAAGTCTTTTCGATTAGTAACGTAATTAGTAAATATATCAAGTTTCCAGAGAAAGAATAAATGACATTGTAAGTTTGATGCCTTTTCAATTTACCTTTTCTATCGCAACCAAGGACATGTCACTTATCAAACATTGAGACTGCAAAACGAAAGCACAATGCACACACACGCTGGTTTCACATCAAAGCACAACTATAAAGGCTCAGTCACACATCTGGCAGTACAAGACTGATTACTCTGTGAAAGTAACAGCCTTTTTTCTTTTTAAGAGTAATCACCAAACTTTGCTTTACCTAATGAGAGTTATAAGCCTTCTAAAACCCTTGGATAGGTGATTTATGTGTCCTCTCTTACTAATCTAAACAAAGAGACAGCAGGAAACTTTAAAAATAGAACATCTATGGGGGCAAATAACATCTGGATGGTCTTTTAAAGGGACAGTTCAAATCAAAATGTAAAAATCAAATCTGCATATTTTTTCCCTGGGCTGTAGTACTATTTATTATAAAAGTCTGCCTTCTCTTAATTTCTATTTTACAAGTCAGTATTTTACAAATAAAATATTTAATTTTGAGAATAATTTTCTGAATAAACTATGAATCTTTAAAATTTGGTGAGACTGTTTAGTGCATTCCTAATTGTAATTCTTCAAAGTTTAATCAGTAAATTTGAATTTTACTAGATAATTCAAACTGCCTGCACACACACCTGTGTTTGAGGTGAAGGCTGTCTTTGGTGGGTCCCGCCTCACAGATTCCAGAAGAAGAGGGTCATTCAGCTTTGTCAGGAGAATCACTTCAGTCTTATCTTCAAAAATGCTCGACCTGCGACACAAACAGTGGCAACACAAAATCAAGCGAATCTACACAGGTCTCAAACGATTCTGGGGAATTCCTTGTCCAGAATATAACTTACAGGTCAGCCATCTCGCTTTCATCTGCCTGAGGAAAGAAGTTCTGTCCGTCTGCCAGTATGTGCTTGATCAGATCTTCATCTATAAGAAGACAGTGTGAAACTGGATCATCATACACATTCATTAAATTCAGTCACTAAACGAACTCGCTGCCATGTCTTTCTGGGGTTTCTGAAATGTAACGTGTTAACTTTTCTCAGTTATTAACATGGTCATAACCGATCCAACTACTCAGCTATGACAGAAAACCGCTACTGAAGATGCGCTCTATGATTACAGACACAATTTGTGTAATTCTGCCTCTCTGCACTACCTCCGAGGATTTTAAACCAAACAATCAATCTGTGATTGAAGTGACTTTAATCTTTAATTCAAGGGGCTTTAAAGAAGATTTGCATGAACTATTCAGGAATTACAGCAATTTTTACAAGAGTCAAAAAAAGAGTCAAAAAGAAGCAGTTTCATGGCCTGTTTTCTTGTTATTTCATGACAAATCAAGCAGAATATCTTGAAGCTGATTCAAAGCATTGAATTGGTATTTTGTAGTTTTTCAGTGTAATGTTGAAATGTAATGTTTCTACTTCCTTTAGGGTCTGTATGATCCTCCTTTGTTGCACCAAACCTCTTCATATGCTTCTCCTGAGGCCTCTTTTCCCCTTGTTTGGCAGCTCCATATTCATACATCATACACACACATTTTTCTAGTATATCCACTGTCCCTCCTCTGTACATGTCCAAATCTTAGCCTTGCTTCTCTAATTTTGTCTAGGTGGCTGCAGTAAAACCCCGGCAGAGCATCACAGTGGAGGAAGTACAGTCCCTCGCTATAACGCGGTTCACTTTTCGTGGCCTCGCTGTTTCGCAGATTTTTTATTTGTGGAATTTTGCATGTTTTTGGGTTGTTGGTTTTTTTAACAGCGCATTGTGTTCTGCATCCTGTTTGGCTGTGGACCATTGTCAATTAATCTCCTCCGTGCCGTGTCACCTGTACAGTACAGAATGTGTTCAGCTTGTCAAATTTACATAAATCTTCGATCCCTAGCAGTGTGACTCTGAAGTGCTGAAACTGAAACTGTGCTCTGAAGTGAGAAACAAAACAGTCAGATAAGTCAAACTTTACTGAACTCATTCTTCTTGCTTCCTCTACTTCTGTACCATTGAATCATTAATGTTGCATTCTCTGGCAGCTGCTCTATTAACATGTTCTGGACCTGAAAACAGGGTTTGATCTTTGTTTTCATCCTATAATACTGGACTTATTTTTCTATGAAGGTTTGAGCTTCTTGTTTAAACAAGAGAGAAAAGTGTGAAAATGTTCATGCCTGTCTGAGAAAACTGTCTAAAGTGTGTAGTGACTAGTGAGGGATTTTACAGCCTTAAAACTTCTATAATAATTGTAAAAAATAAAGTTGGCTACTTTAATTTCACCTATCACAGGTTATTTTTAGAGCGTAACTCCCGCGATAAACGAGGGACCACTGTACCGCATTTGGTGATGTCCACTGATTCTTGATGTCAACTAAAGTGCTTTTATTCAACAATCAAAAACACTCCTTGTGTTTTAAAATTATGTTCTAATTTCTTAAATAAAAACTATTGCATTACTTTTCCTAAATCCCTTGAATTCAAACTGAAAGTCCGCAGTTCAATCTCATCTTCATTTTTTGGGCATAAAATCCACTGTGGTGTGATGCAAAGACAAACCACCAAAATAACTTACTGTCCAAAAACAGTTAGACTATATGAAAATAAATGAATGATTATTTATTGTGCATTTTGTGTGTAGTTTATTTTCCTAAAAAGAAATGAAAAACAAAAAAAGATGAATCTGACATTACTACTATAGTTTTTAATGCAATATTTGCTTTTATAGCCTTATTGTTTGTCTTTCTTTAGATTTTCTGCAGATATTGCTGTACATTTAATTCCACAACATTCATCAAGTGAAAATCTGCTTTCATCACATTTAGCTCAGGCCATTATGAGACACTGCATACAACTTCTAACGATCTGTTGTCCATTTATGGCCTTTTTAAGAAAACTAAATTCAGTGTTTCTGAAGTGTTTTTGCAAATATCCCACTTTTGCTCAGAAAACGTTTGATTTAATACTGCAGCCTGTTTGCTTCAGTTACCTGAAGAGGTGAAATATTTGTTGCGTTGCTCGGCGCCTTCTTCATCATCAGGGTTAAAGGCCATGTCCACACCGAGGTGCCTGCTGCCCTGACCCCTCTTCAGCCTGGGCATTCCTGCCCCGTGCCCAGCGCCTCCAACCACCGAAGTGTCACTCAGCAGCTCTGGCCAGTCCCTGTCCTCTGTCTCCTCCTCTACCATGTCCCAGCTCTCCTCACTAAAATGCACAATGAGTAATGTTTGTGACTCAGACCAACTTTAGCAAATAATTCATTTGCTCTGAAGGTCATTCCAACAAAACAAGTTTGTCAGAGAAGAATAACGTTGTTGTCATTATTCTGATAAAATTGTTGCTTTCGAATTTAGAGTTGTTTGGTGAAGAAAATGTTTCGCTCACTTCAAATTCAAAAGATAGTTATTGTTAAAAAAAAACGTATATTTTTTTAAACTTTCACATCTCTTGCAGATCACATAAGATGAGCCATTTCCACTTTATTCGTTGATTCTCACAGCTTGCTATTCCACTACATCTGTTTTCCAACAAACAGGTCGTTACCTGAAATAAATATGCTTACCTTTTAGTTGATGGAGTGGGCAAGTCCACGTTGGTCTCCTCTGAGTTGGTCTGAGGAAACAGAGATGATGGATGGAGAGAGAGACAAACATTAATGACCTGAAAAGGTGAAAGTAGAATCTTTCCCAAATGTGACTTTTAAACCCCGTGTTTTCGTGACAGACTTTACCTCGCCATTAAAAAAGAGGAAGGAACTTCCAGCCATGGAGTTGTCCAGGAAGTCATCGATCTCCACTGACTCCTGGTCCACTTGTTGTGGCACCTGCTCCACGGTCACACACTATTGTTTACAGATACACAATGACAGAGGAAATATTCTGCTTTATCCAGGGCCTTTGAAAGACAAGAAAGCTTGATCATATATCACATTTGGTAAGGTTTGGGTTACCTTGCTGCGGCTCATTCTGAACAGCGTGAAAACAAGCAAGTAGAGAGGGTAGACGATCAGACAGGTGACCACGCCTGCTGCCACTGTCTCGCCGTTTAATGATGAAGACCTTGACACAGCCCTCGGGCTGAAGGACATGATTGCATTCATTAGAAGTTGCATGGTGGGAATTTACAAAGAGAGACAGACAAGACAAAAAAACCCCGTCACACCCATTCACGCACCCGTATCGCTTGTCCACCACAATGCTGTACCACAGAGTGTTGGCCAACAGGAAGAGCTGGAGTAACAAAGCACAGCACGTGGCTCTCTGCAGGCGGGTGAACGGGCTCCGGGTGGGCCTCTCCCACAGCGAAACCCACAGGTGACTCTCACACAGTGCCCTCTGCAGCTCATACCGCAGGAGGCGAGGCAGCTGAAGAAGCACAGCCTCCTCTGGGAGCAAAAAATAGAAAGCGAACAAGCTTGCATTATGCATCAAGCAGTTGTTTTGCTACACTCAATCTTTAATTATTTAATTACATGCCACCTAATCGCAGTTCCTTACCTGAAGCCTCCACCTCCATCTCCACCTGTCCATGAGTTCTCTCGTTGTCCACTGACAGCCAGTCTTCCACCAGGAAATAGTGGCTGCTTCCTGTCTGCAAGTCTTTTACCAAGACATACTGTAGCTTCCATGCTGGAGACAGACCTGAAGAAGGGGCAGCAAATAATGGTTAAATGATGGATAAACATTAATATACAGACTCTGCTTGGGCTCCTTCTGTTGTGTGTCTCTTTACCTTTATTGTCATGCCAAATACGTATTTTCCAGACATTGCCCAAGCTGGTGTCTGTCGCAATATGAAAGATGTCGAGTGCATTGCGGGCAAAAGCCCCTCTGCTGTCGAGATGGCGATGTCCGCTACGGCTTTCACGCCCATATAAACTGATTCCCACGTGAGCCGTGGTGCCTGGATGGAAGAGAGAGGCAGTTTGCATGAATTCTCTTCATTTCTTGATGTAGGAATTGATTTTATTGAGTTTAAAATTTGAAGTTGAACTGTTATGATTTGCCTTATTTTCTGTCATACACACACTGTTACAGTGACACATGACGCTCATATTGAACATATTGGCAAAGTTTCAAAAATGACGTCAAAACGACATCTACCTGTTACGTCGTTTTATCTCACCTGCCCCTTGGTTCCAGCCAGTTTTCACCTGGACCTCATACTTAAAGAGTCCATCTCGGCCACAGAGTGGAACCACACCAGCACGCCGTAGATCCAGCTGGTCCAACTTGTGTAAGATAGCCGCTGCTACAATATAGCATATTAAGCCCAATAGACACACCAACAGCACGACCAGGCTTGGTGCCCCTGAACGCTCCTGAAGGAGGGGGGAAATGGTTTAAGTGGTTTTGTTTATTTAGTGCACATCCACAAATTGTGACTGGTATTTAGTGAGATACTGACTGGCAGTTTAAAACTGATGGCATTGGTTGGCACAAACAGGCCTGCGGCGAAGGATGTGAGGTGCTTGGTACGGCAAACCGCCCTGCTGGCGTTGGTCTCTGCTAATGGCACCATGCCATCTGTCCGCCACTGCTTTTCACTCTCACTGAAGTACTGACACAGAGAAGCAAACACCCCGACCTCCAGACGAACATCCACGGGCAGAGACTCAGAGCTGCAGGGCGTACTCACGTTGATGAAGTAGTCCAGAGTGGTGTCGTAGGTCCTATTTAGCAACAGTGACATTTTTGGAGATAAACAGGAGACAAGGACAGGAGATGTCAGCCATAGCAAAGTTACTGCATATTTAATGCGCACTGTATTATAACGCTGCAAATGAACAGAGTTCTTACTCTGGTGACAGGAAGAAGGTGTAGTCCCTGTGGTCAAGATCTTGCCCGCTGGTCATATTGAGAGTGATACGTTTTGTGTCTGTGCAGTTGAACTCATTGGGTTGTTCGTGGGAATGGAGGTAGGCGGTGATGAATGGCTCCTCTTTGTCATTCTTTTCTCTTTCATACTTTTCTTTTAAATCTAGAAAAGAAATGAAAATAATGACAGTAACACCAACACAAAAATACACAGTCAGTAAAGAAACAAACAAAGACACAATTTACATTTAGAAGTACAAACTTAGTCACCAAATGACAAGACCAGACAGCTTTACAATATACAAAATGAACTCAAGTTCACTCGCCCTGTTATTTCATCTATACTATATAAAGTACATAATTTTATTGTCTGGCCATTGACATAGCTGTATGTTCGCAAACCCATTCAGAATCCATACCGAGGCATTCATATGCTGCAGTTAAGTACTGCACAGAGTCACAATTATATATTTCTGGCAATATAATAACATATGTATCTTTTAATTTGAACTATAATAGATGCTAAAAACAACACGAAATCCTTTTTTTCATTCATTCCTAAAGAAAAAAAATGCTAAATTCCAGTTACTTGGACAATAAATATACATTTAAAACACCTCCAAATGATTATTAGCTTAATCATCAAGCAGCTCAGACTGAGCAGTGTGGAGACAAAGTCAGAGAGGCAAGGCTGACACGGTCTGAAGATGCACAAAGGAGGACAGTCAATGTATTGGACAAATCAGGAGGAAAAGAGGAAGACCACAGAAAAGATTCATGGTTATAGTGAAGGAGGACATGCAGAGGATTGATGTGACAGAGGAGGATGCTAGGGACAGGGTGAGGTGGAGGCAGATGATCTGCTGTGGCATCAAATAAGGGGACAAACCAAAAGAACGAAACCAAGAGATCAAGCATATTTTTGTATTAAAGAAATTAATTTGCTCAGTTCTACCTACTAATGTTTGTGATAAATGTGAGTGCTCACCTTGGATGGTGAAGTTGAGCTGCACAAACAGCCCTGCCTGTCTGTTGCTGTTTCCTGCGCTGACCCTAACGATGACAGAGTCACAGTGGCTGATGTTAACGGCCCCCGCTGTGGGTACTCCTCCAGTACCAGAACCTTCAGAACCCAGCTCTCCAATGCTACTATTGTTAATGGCAACTGTGATGGCCAGACTATCATCAAGACCAGAGATTGGGATCTGGGTTCCATTTTCAGTGCGAAACTCCATGGATGCCACCTCGGTAGAGATGGTGTAGTTGGCAACATAGTTGAAGGGGAACGGGTTGGACTCCACCTGGATGGAAAAAGTTAATAAAGTCAGTAAAAGTGAACGTGAGGATCTTTTATCTGAAAACAGAATTTGAAAAAGACCAAAGAGAAGGACACAGTTCAGGCAAACTCTTTCAGTGAATGTGCTGATGACAGACTTCGGCACAAACAGCTTTCACGCTGCCAAGTTCTTTGACAGCCATCTAAGGAGAAGGTTCAAAAGAAGAATTTTGTACTTGACTCAGACGTTTCTGCTCTTTTAAGTGTTTTCTGATGTTCAAAGAATGATGTCAGTGTATGTACAAGTAATCCCTGTAGGGCCAAAAGCTCGGACCTCAGAAAGCTGCTTGAGTTTTATTCTACTCGAGAGTCTGGTTGACAATAACATGAACAAACCTGAAAAAGTAGCTGCATGATGCTTTTTCCAGCAGCAGCTCTGCCCAGACTTTTATTGAAAGCTCGGGGGATGGAGAACAGCTGGCACTCTGGTAAAATGAAGAGAGAGGAAATTAAACACTGTCATCATGCACATGATTCTTCACAGTTACAGTTTATAATGTCCAACTTTCTGCAGTTTATAGTGAAAAATTCCAACCTGAGACACTAAATGCACAAACAAACCTGGACTGTTGTTGCCATGGTAGCAGAGGAGACTCTGGGGGTCTGCCAGTTTTCCCGTAGCAGCTATCTCAGCTCCCCTCAGAACGAGAGGCTCCTCGTTGAGTACGCGGCCGTGCATGAGGATCAACATGAGCACCGAGGACAGACTGTAAGCCTTTGCTGCCACACGCAGAGGGTGTGGCTCCAGTGTGTCTAACACGGCGTTTCCATACTCTTCACCAGAGGAAGAAGGGGTTGAGATGGACGGGGGTGAGGGGGAATCCAAATAAGCATGGAGGTACGAGTAGGAAGCTGACTGACTGACTTGATGGATCAGATCACCTTGTAAAAAAAGGAGAAAATATGACATACGATAAATTAAAAAAAATAAATAAAAAGACCAAACTTAACTAGTTTGTTCTTGAACTGTTGGTGCGCACAGTATTGGTGACTGCTCATTTATTTAAGGAAAAATAAAATCATAAATAGATTTTTGAGAGCAGATTCATTCAGTTATGTAATCTACTCAACAACACCACTTACTAGAATTTGGAAGCGTTGTGTTAGTGAGCATTACACGGCTCTAGTTTAGCTGAATTTACACAAATTCACTGCTTTTAGACCAATAAATAAACCAATTTTTAGTTCCTTTATAGATCACCTATTTTATTTAGTCATAAGTAAGAGCAGTTAGAAAGCTATATCCTCAACTTAACAAAAAATACACAAAGATATCTGACTGGGTAGAAGTTCCTAATTAGTGTTGCAGTTAGAGCCTCATGTAGAAATGAGCAACACTGTCCTAATAATGCATTTACAGTGACACAGCAGTTTCGTTCTTACCCATGATGTTCAGGATGTTGTCAGCTATTTCAGTCGGAGTGACGACGCCCTGCTTGGTGTCTGTCTGCAGAATGTCCAGCATGGACTCCAGCTTGTTCAGAGTGCTGTTCTGACACTCCTCACAGATGAACTCTCGACTTACCGCCTGGAAAAAAGATGCATGCACATTCACTCGTAACTGATTTGTTTGTATTCTTGGCTCTCCTCTTCTGTTAATAGCCTTAATAATTTCCTTTAAAAATGACCCCGTTTTCTCTCATCCTGCTCACCGTGCACTGTGCAAGAGCAGCGGAGGTCTGCTGGATATCGCTCACAGTTGTCAGATCCAGAGCAGTCAGAGCTCTTGTGATGTTGCTGCGGACTCTGACTCTATGATTGCGCTCATCTTGGGATACGCGTGACGACCGACTGGTCTGCTCATACTGGAAGAAAGTAAATGCCGATATAATTACTCCTCATGTGTTATCAGCTGTTGTGTGACTTGACAAATGATTGCATTAATCGCTGTTTTATGGCTAGGCCTCTCTTACCTCATTTAGGACTGTAATAAGAACCAATGATAACTCTCTGACCCTCTGGGAATCTCCCTGCTCCAGCAGCTTTTTGAGTTTGCTGTCTGTCAGATCAGAAAGCCAGTGGGGAAGACTGCTGTATCCAGAAGGTGGATCTGGCAGTACAACCTCAATGGTCCTGGACACAAACAGGAAAAAAAACAACTGAATATAGAATTTGAAACTTCACTATATGCACGTGGAACAGCAGTCACTGGTGAACAAGAAGAGCAACAATAACAGTCATGTTGCTTCTAGATGCCATGAAACTCAACAACTGAGCAAATACCTTGGGGATTGTAGTGATTCCTTGAAACATTTCAGTAATATAACACCATGGTAGCTAAAAGTGACTCAAAAAGATTCAGACTGAAATCTCCTCATAAGTGAACTAAACCGAGTAAAGTAGAGTTACTTGTTAAGAGGCATGATGGCAGCTCCCTGGTGGTCCTCCACTGTGATGTACACGTATACATGATGTTGGGCTATGCTGAAACCTGGAGGCAGGAAGGCCGAGTGCTCTGGACTGCTTCCTTTGTACACGCAAAAGTCCTCACAGTATTCTTCTTTGCAGCGTGTCACTAGCAGACTGTACAGCAATGTAGTTTCAGAGTCACCCAGATCACTGTAACCTAAAGGGTTAAAATCAATGCAGGGTCAAAAGACAACAATCCCTATAAAGGATATGATAATTAAAAAGATTTAAGTCACATTTCCTTCTTCCTACCAGAGCAGTTGAAGTGTACGCGGTCCAGCAGTGTGCGTATCCTCCTGCCTTCACCATCAAGATCCGCGTAGGCCACTCCTGCCTCCCCTCCAGCTCTCAGGTGACATTCCCCACCAGCCGGGGCCTTGTTGTGATGCAGTGTGATAGAAGCAGCGCCCTCGCCATTTAAGCTGCTGTCAGTCACATGCAGGGTGAACACATAGGAATCATTATGCCGCAGGACCCCCTGCCGTAGCACCAGATTCATACCGTCGCTTCCTGTCGTGGTGGAGGAGGAGTCTAGGACCAGAGTCTCATTCTTTAGCGTCATGGCACTCCAGCGCTAAGACAGAGAAGGAAAACAGCCTATAACTCTCTGCTCTTGATATTAGTGACATCAGTGATATCAGTGACACCAGTGTGCTTTTTCCTGCTTGAGTTGCAGTTGAAAAGATGAGTTGGGAATAAAAGGCACGCCATTATAAAACAGTTTGACAGTTGGCCGGATAATCAGATGAAAATTTTCAAGCGGCAAAACACAACTTTTCAAACAGCTCAACCACCACACAAACAAACTGTTTCGTATGGCGTTATTTTTGTGCCACTATTCTTAGCGCACTTAAAAAAAAATTTGCAGGTGCAAGTGTTGCATTTTGAGGAGAAATTTATTTTGAAATGCAAATGCAAAAACTGAGCAACAGGGGCTGCTATCGTGTGTGTGTATGGATAATAGCAAACACCGAAATAAATTTTTTGCACGCAGCAATGAATTTTGTTCACTCAAATTTAGCTTTTCTTCGCTCAAAATAAATTTCTCCTCAAAATGCAACACTTGCACCTGCAATTTTTTTTTTTACGTGCGCTCAATTTCTTCTTTTCGCTCAGAATAGTGGCACAAAAATAACGCCATAGTTTCGGTGTAGTTCTTCTCAAAACTGAGGAGCTAAATGTAAATCTGCGAGAGGAAAAAAAAATGTAACAGAGATGGAGAAATATGTAAGAAAGAGTGGACAGGAGACTGAGATAAGAGATCATTTTCAAAAGGTAGGAACTGCTCAGCGAGTGGAAACTTTATAGACAAGAATGTCCTCATTTGTTTTAGATATTGTATCCAGACATAATGCTTTGATAAATTATGTTTTTGTGAAAATATCGCATGAACATTTTCACACTTTTCTCTCTTGTTTAAAGACTCAACGTTCAAACCTTTGTAGAAAAATAATTACAGAATGAAACCAAAGGCACTCGTAGGTGCAGTTGACGGTGCAAAACGTTTCACTGACATTTTTGCGATTGTTGGAGAAAACTTACAAACATACAGTACAGCACTGCAGAGTCACACTGCTAGCGATAGAAGATTTAGATAATTTGATAAGCTGAACGCATTCTATACTGTACAGGAGACACAGCACAAGACTGACTGACAATGGTCTACAGCCAATCAGAACGCAGAAAACAATGCAGTGTAAAGAACAACAACCCCAAAACAAAAAAAACACGCAAAATTGCACAAAAAAATCCAGGAAACAGCAAGACCGCAAAAGGTGAACCGCGTTATAGCGAGGGACCACTGTACTCGGATAAAAGTTTACAGCGACACGCTTTGTTGGACTGGTTACATCTAGAGTAGTGTTACTAGACATGAGGGAGGCATTCTGATGTAACTCTCACCAATAAGTGTATTCCTTAAAATGTCAAACTATGCCCTTTAAAGATGGATAGCTTTTAAATCATCATGATAATAAAATAGGTATTCTTAAAGTGCTCAAAATTTATGTGTACAATATTTCTAAAGCGTCCACATGCATGACAAACCTGACATTTTTCTTAGGAGACAGACAAGTTAAGTTACTTATAACTTAGAATTGCATTAAGTACTGTATAAATGATTAAACGTTAAAACTGATGATGTGTAAGTGAGACAAAACTTGCTAAAGTTTTTTCTTTTCAAGCTGATGGATCTTTCCCTTTACTAAAGACATATTAGTATGTAATGACTACACATATTGAGTCAGATATGTGTAGAGAGTCCAAAATTCAAATATACTCCAGTCAGTATGGAAAGTATAGTGTAATCCTAACAAAGTGACATTGGTTATACTGCAGCTGAGCAATGTCAGCTGGTAGGTGCAGTTCAAACTCCAGAAACTCAATGATTGTTTTGTCTTTCAAATTGTTTCCTTATGTAAGTTCAACACAACATATTTTCTCTGGCTCAGCTTAAGGGATGACCTCATTCTCACGCCCACACACTACTGCCTGCATCACGAATCCCAGGGAAAGTCTGAATTAAGGAGAGAGGTGGGGCAGCAGAAGAAGAAAGAGAAGAAAGGGACGTGGAAACGTTGACTTCACTGTTGCTTCTGTGGTGCCGTGACCTCATTTTGCTGAGACATAGAAAGACATTTTTAGCCAGATTCTGCCCTTAAAGCTTGATGTCAGTGTTTCTGTGAGCTTTTACCACACGAAGAACGCCCTTGCAGTTGGTGCAGGTTCCTCGGAGGTAGACATACGAGTTCTGGCTGACCTCGTAAATCGACTGGGCCTTACAGGACACACACTCAAGATACACAATGGGAATGTGGCCGCTTTGGACGAGCACCTGTTACAAAAACAGACATGCAGGGATGCAGTCACCAAGATCTGAAAAGAGAACGTTTAACCACCTGAAAAGAAAACGTTTGGCTTAAATCTGATGTATGTATATGAATATGCACAATCTTTAAGGAAAAAAAAACAAAACTGTTTCCCCCAATTGTTATTGAACTATTATTTAAAGAAAAGTTCGTGTTTAATCCTTTTTTTATTTACTTGCATTTCTAAACAGTGATCAGCACACAGAACAAGAAGTCTTGGACCACAAATCTGCAGTCTGCACTGGAACCCTCAAAATATTTGCCATGGTTCATTATTACAATAGGAAACACTTGTGTCATGCCATGTTATGGCTGGATCACAACTAGGGTTGCAAAATTCCCGGAATTTTCAAAGATGGAATCTTTCCATGGGAATTAACGGGAATTAACGGGAATTTATGGGAATAAACGGGAATTAACGGGAATTTATGGGAATAAAGTGGGAATTTTCAAAATTGAAGGTTGGCTCTTCTTAGGGAACTTAAATATAGTTGAGGAAAGTATATTTTAGCATAATATTGACAAAAACAAACAAATGCAATTCAAATACACTTGAATATCCATGCCATTCCTTAATCACATGTACAGAGCACAAGCTTGCTGCATGGCTATTGAGACCACCTACTGGCACTGTGCATGCCTCCATCACATGTACACATCGACCACACTTTTGAGCCTGAAGGACAAAGAGTATTAAAGGCACACATTTGAGCCTGTGGACTTAACAAGTGAGGTAAGTTTTGATGATATTATGGGAAAATATATTCATTAAATGTTTAAATTGTGAATATCACATAAAATGTATTAATCTGGTAGATAGCAATCTGATAAGATGCTAAATAAAATGCTAGCATCTGATAAGATGCTAAATAAAATGCTAGCATCTGATAAGATGCTAAATAAAATGCTAGCATCTGTTAGATGCTAAATAAAATGCTAGCATCTGTTAGATGCTAAATAAAATGCTAGCATCTGTTAGATGCTAAATAAAATGCTAGCATCTAATCAGATGCTAAATAAAATGCTAGCATCTGTTAGATGCTAAATAAAATGCTAGCATCTGTTAGATGCTAAATAAGCCATAGCTAGTATAACATAAAGAAGATGCTAGCTTCCTCATTTGGTTGTTTTGTTTTGAAGATCATTCCAGTTGTTTAGCTAGCCTTACTATTTATATCTGTTTATTATCATATTGCAATTGTATTATTACGATCTCTTGCATTGCATTAGCATTTTTACAAGCTCTTGTTTTATTTTACAGAAAAATGCCACGTGCGCTATCTGATGTGTGGAGACATTTTACACCAGCTAATGTACAAGGAAAATCTGTATATATGTGTAAGTATTGTGATAAGACGTACGTGAAGAATGCCACAAAAATGCAGCAGCACATTGCAAAGTGCAAAAAAATTCCTCAAGGCCCAACACATGCAGCAGCCAGGAGTTCCACTCAAGGGGAAAATGAATCTGTTTCAGCTGTATCAGAGTCAGATACCCACTCATCAGCTCCTGGTCCCTCTGGCATCGGAGGATTCTTTGATTTTATGGATGACACTAGCCAGAAAAACGCAGATGAGTGTTTCGCTCGTGCAATCTATGCAACTGGCTCACCCCTGATGCTGACATCCAATGTGTACTGGAAGAGATTTTTGAATGTTCTCCGACCAGCATACATTCCCCCAACCAGACATGCATTGTCTACTCATCTACTGGATGAAGAGTTCAGTCGAGTTCAAGCAAAGGTGAAACAGACCATTGACCAAGCTGACTGTATTTCAGTCATCTCTGATGGATGGTCCAATATCAGGGGACAAGGAATTATTAACTACATAATCACCACTCCTCAGCCTGTGTTCTACAAGAGTGTAGACATAAAGGAAAACAGACACAGGCCAATACATTGCAGATGAGCTAAAAGTGATCATCAATGACCTTGGACCAGATAAGGTTTTTGCACTGGTCACTGACAATGCAGCCAACATGAAGGTTGCCTGGGCACATGTGGAGGAGACCTACCCTCATATAACTACTATTGGCTGTGCAGCCCATACACTAAACCTTCTCCTAAAAGACATAATGGCACTAAAAACAATGGACACTCTGAATAAGAGAGTGAAGCAAGTTCTGAAATATGTTAAAGGCAAACAAGTAACTTCCGCTACATTTCTGTCAAAGCAAAAGGAAAAGAACAAGAGTACTACACTGAAGCTTCCCAGCATAACGCGATGGGGTGGTGTTGTTATCATGTTTGACAGCCTTCTGGAGGGAAAGGAGTCTCTGCAAGAGATGGCCATATCCCAGTCTGTAGGCATCGACAGTGACATCAAGAAGGTCATCTTGGATGATGTGTTCTGGGAAAGAGTATCTAGCAGTCAGAAAATCCTCAAACCTATTGCAGCAGCAATAGCGAAGATAGAGGGGGATGGTTCCATCTTGTCAGATGTCCAGTGCCTTTTTGCAGAACTCAAAGAAGAAATCCAGACAATTCTGCCCACTTCCCTACTACTGAAAGCAGAGGAAACGGCTGCGGTCAAGTCATTGGAACAGCGGAGGGAGTTCTGCATGAAGCCAGTGCATGCAGCAGCATACATGCTGGACCCCAAATATGACAAGGGCATACTTTCCGGGGAAGAGATCAACGGTGCCTATGCGGTCATTACAGCCATGTCTGACCACCTGGGTCTCGATAAAGGCAAAGTTCTAGGCAGTTTGGCAAAGTATCGAACAAAGCAAGGCCTTTGGAAAGGGGATGGAATATGGCAGTCATGCCAGCACATATCTGCAGCCACCTGGTGGAAGGGACTATGTGAATCTGAGGCCCTTGCACCTGTAGCCTCCATCCTCCTCCAAATCCCACCATCATCAGCCGCCTCCGAGCGCAACTGGTCACTGTTTGGGAACACCCACACAAAGGTTCGCAACAGGCTCACAAATGTGAGAGTGGAAAAGCTGGTCGGCATTCGGGCAAACCTACGGCTCTTTGAGCCTGACACAGAGCCATCCTCAACAAAGCTGGAAAGTGACACTGAAGAGGAAGACTCAGAGTTGGATGCTGAGGAAGTGGACATGTTGTTGGATGATGATGAGGTCCAGGAAGAGTCTATTGACTGAGCAAAAATGAGAAAAGAGGATTGCTTGAAGGAAGATTTGAATGTTTAATGGGACGTTTTGGAGGATAAGTGGCATTTTTCATTTAACCTTTTGAATGGGACTTTGTGGAGATTTTTGGACAGGGGGCATTTTTGAATGAGCGGGGTTAGGGGATGGTAATATTGAACTCAACATTTCTGTTTTTATTCATCCATGAAACAAGTTATTGAAACGTGTTCTATTCTACTGTACTTACAAATAAATCTGTTTAAATATCTGTTGAAAACATTTTGCATGGAGGTTTTCTTATGATTTCTGTTTATATTTATGCTTGGAAATAATATATTCCCAGTTAGTTCTCCTAAATTCCCATTAATTTCCATAATTCCCATTATTTCCATGGACAGTTTCCAATATGGAATATTTCCAAAATTCCCAAGCTTAACTTACCATGGAAATTTACCGGAAACTTTTCGGAAATTTACCGGAAATTTTCCGCCCCTTTGCAACCCTAATCACAACAGCTTTTTTGTTCACATTTCTTTTCTTCTTGCTCTGCCTTACACTTTAAGCTCCCTTTCCCCTCTCTTTAAACCACTTTTCTTCTGATTGGCTGCCCCAAAGTTAGAAAAGCAGAGGGCTGTACGACAAAGTGAGATGAATTTCTTACAGAGAAATGTTGAGCTTAAATGTCCTAAAAGTAGCCCTATTTTTACCTCGCTAAATCACTGTGGTAACTTGTGCCGAACACATAAACTGGAAACAGTTATGTTCAAAGTTTAAAATCGGCTAGTAGCGTTTTGTTGTTTCTTTTATTATATCCACCAAGAAGATTGTTTTTGAGGTGTGTTTGCAGCTGTGTCATTCTTACCGTCTGTAAACACAATAGCTCAAACAATTTTAAGAAAGTACTATATAAAGATTTAAAATATCATGTCCCATCTGACCTCTCATTCAAGGTAAACAGACTGATCTCAAGGTGAAAGTGATAATAATACTATGCAGAACTATTTACTATTAAAACTATATTTCACACTTCCATTGTTTGTATTAATAACATAGAGGCATATGGGGAGTGATATATAGGAATTCTTAATACCATATTACGTTGGACCTCGCACCTCAAACTTATATAAAATGTCTTTTATCTTTAAAATTGTACTTAAAATGCTACCGCCTTTGTTTGTATTGGCAACATTTAGGAAATAATGCAGGTATATGTGGATTCTAAACATCACATTATAGTTTGCATCCAGCCTTTGAAGTGCCTTTCTTTCAAGTTGACCCCAAAATGTTTTGTATCTTCAAAGAAACTATTTATATCCACATTAATAAAAACTAAAATCCCATATTCAAAATTATGTCAAGTATATTAAAATGGGTTTCAGCATTGTAAATAACAAAAGACTGCCGCTTGCACTTGTTTTAACTGCACTACAAACATCTTAAAGTATGTTTAAAAAGAACAAAGTAAAGAAAATGAACATAATATAATGAATATATAAAATAAAATACACTTCAAAGTAAATATTGGCCAGACACTGAGCTGTCTTGGCGAAGGTTTGCACTCTCTGATTGCTTCTTGTTTACAACATGTTTTAAATGCAACGTAGAGTCTCTGCTGGGCGAGTGCATATTATATGTGCAACTTGTTAAACTGTACCTTACTAACATCACAAATCATGCCAACTTGTAAAGATACAGCTGTGGAAACGGTGTATGTCACTGAAACATTCATGTATCCATTTGATAATGCAGAACGTGTGTAAATGTTAAAGTTTAAATGTATCCAGTAAAAATCTCAGAGCTCCCATCTGCTGTCATCAATTTAAATAAGCTGTTAAAATAAAGAGCCAAGATCTTATTCAGCATTAAAACAATTAACTTTAATTAAAATGTTTAGTTTACCGTTCTATACACTAAATCTCTAAAAGATTAATGATTTTCTGAGCATTAATCTCTTGTTTTATTTTCAACACTGTTGTATTTTATTGCTAAATCTTTATGTCATTTATAGATTTTTATCACTACTTTATCATTATCTGATAATGTCTCTGAGCAGGCAGCACTCATAGGGGTCATTTTGTGTGACCCGTGAAACCCCACATTTATATGAGTGTGCACAGAATTGGAAGCAGAAATCCTGGATTAACACAGCTGTTGATAACTGCTGTTTTGATACTCATCATCTTTAACTAGGGTTTTAGATATTGTTGAGCCAGCTCATGCAGAGAATATTCAGAATAACATTCTGAATATTCAGAAGTATTCAGTTTTAAGCTGTCTGAATGCTGAACATTTGGGCTTATAGAGACTAATTGCAAACTTTGGTCATGTTTAATATGTGAATCAACCATTTCAACAGTACATATGGCAAAAAATTAAATTATTTTTCTAATATAACTAATTAATATCTTTCACCAGTGATCAATTAACCAAAAGTTGTGAAACATTTTTTAGAAGAAGCATTATTAATAAGTATTAATAGAAAGAAACTGGGAAAGCTGAAAATATAAAGACCGAGAAAAATCTGTGTATAACTTAATGACAATTGACTTTTCTGATGCTATTAATGTGTATTTAATATGTATATAAAAGGAGACTTACAGTCTGTGTGGTGGACTCTGGTGCCAGGCCGTCTTTGCTTATGGTCAGTTTGAAAGTGTATTCAACCTCAGCCTCCAGCTCTGAGCCAGAGATCCCCAGCACAGGGCCGCTGGAGCCCAGGCCGAAGTTCAGGGTGGAGCAGTGCTCTGGACCCTGAAAAGAAGAAATTTGCAGCAATTTTTTATTTATGTTGTCTGTCTGTCAAGTTGTACAAAATCCTGTTCCACACAGTCTCAAATTCATTCCAACAAACACACTTGCATTTGTAAACTATGGCCCAAAATAATTGGGGAGAGATTAAGGGAAAGCCGACCTACAAAAATAAGTTTCCAGTACTTGTTTCAAATAAATCGCCGACCCGACAGCATCAGGAAGGCTGTTCCAAAGTTTGGGTGCTACAGCAACAAAAGTCTGATCACTTTTGGGGTTGTAGCAGAACATGGTGCATGCAACTATTAAGAGATCTCGACCAGATGATCTGAAAATCTGAGGTCTCAGTAGCTCCAATAAATAAGCAGGGGCCTGTCCATGTTGTCAGTTGTTAATAATGGGATGTTAAAGTGGATTCTTAAGCTCATTAGAAGCCAGTGACGGGAAGAGAGAATACGTGTGATATGAGAGTGCTGCCTTGTTTTTTAGCAGCCTTGTTGCTGTGTTGTTCACCAATTGGTGACGAGAGCTCTGATAGATACTTGTGAAAAGCAAGTTACAATAATAATGGCTGGAATAAGGGTAAGAAACACACCAACGTGGTCAATTATTAATTGGTGGCTTGGATTTTTCAGTAGTACTAAAAGAGGCTGTATCAGAGGTTTGTGCTGCCCGTGGGTTCCCATCAGCACAGGCACGGACAGAGACCGGGTAGAGCAGCAAACAGACTTTTATTGGTGAGTGTTCACACATACTGCATAAACTAAAACCCTGTGTGCTCCACTGGAGCTTGCCTGGCATGGCGAGGCACACTCAACTCTAAGCAAAGCTAAAGGAATATCTTCTCCTAAGTTTGGACAAAAGCCCACCATCATCTATGAGTCTCAGCATGTGTGTCATCTGGTTTCAGCATGCTACTGCATAAAAGGAGAGGTTGATTAGCCAGCTTGCAACAGGTGAGTCAGTCACCTGGCACTGCTCCCATACCATTCTGCCCAACCTGTTCTCCTGCAGCTGAGCTAAAAACCACAGACCATTACCACAAGGATAAAGTCAATCAAATACTCAGTAAATACACTTCCTGTTAACATTAAAATGAGTTTTTTTTTAAAGTCCAACCTAATCTTGCACTTTCATGTATTTGATATGTATAAAATTGCTTATCCAACTTTTAAGTCCCAGAGTAGCTTAAAAAAACATATTTGATAAGAGTTTAAATATATTTGATTATTTTATCTACAGACAAACATGGGGAAAAAGTAAAGAGGTACCCGCAAACGACAAAGTTACATTTAATTTTTAAATGCATCCAGTTAAACGTTTCAGAGCTCTGATGTGCACCCACACTTTAGAAACACATGTAAATAGCAGCACTGTGAGCACAGTCAGCACGGAAATAACTGACGTGAATTGAAATGTTTATTTTAAAACTCTGAGTGACAGGTTCCGAGATTACTGATTTTCTGCACCATTAATATTTTTTCTTATTTGCAACAGTGTTGGATTTTACTTTATGGTTAATTTTTATATTCTTTACACCTTCTCGCCATTTTATCGTCATCATTATCTGATAACGTCTCTGACTGGAGCAGGCAGCACTCATAAAGATCATTTTGTGTGCCCGAACAGTCGCCTGACCTGAAAAACATCCGTTTTTATGTGAGCGTGCACAGAGCCTGAAGCAGAATGGCCTGTGTTGAACTTCATTCGTTGTATACCACTCATCGCTTGCCAATCTAAAGACAAAGTGTGGATAACAACGGTACAAATGTATTTCTATAGAAGAGCAGTTCAAGTTTAGTGTTTAGTAGACCCACACAAGTTCTCCTCCATGGCTGAAAACACAACATCTTTTTAATGACTGCAATACTGTGTGTGCCGAGTTTATTTCCCATCCTGTAAGCAGCACAAACTCCTAATTTTCACAACTGTAGTTGTATGGTAAATTTTGTAACACAACTTAAATAGTCACCAAGTGAACAGCCAAGTAAAAATGGTCACAGACGTTATATTTGATTTTGTGCGCTGTATTTAAGAAACAAAGCAAAGATCCGCTGCCATGTAAAATGTAGCTTATAAGATGATTTGTCAGTTATTTCATCTTTTATTAACCACCTCTGTCATCATGTTCAATTGTGTTTGTATTCAAGGTCAGGAATGTTGTGTTGAACACTTCAAGACCTGGGATCTTGTTAATTCCTCTTTCAGTCTTTGAACTGAGTGTCTTTTTTTAATCAACAGTACTGCACAACTGTGTGTGAGTGTGTGTATGTGTTTATGTGGACTGTGTAATTGTCAGGGTGGGGAGCAAAGCACCAGCTGTGGAATGCATAGTTTATCTCTAAACACTTACATAACCCTTTAAATGCCTATGTGCTCAGATGGACACCCGTACATCTCTGCACAACTATCTTTGCGATCACCTCGTTGGCCCTGTACTTCTCTAACATTTGTCATATTGACATACTGGCCTGGCCCAAATATCCTCACCTTCAATTGTCTCATTCAAAAGTTCTTCACTAAAACTGGTCCTCATGAAAATGGAAATACAACTATGCACACAAACTCTTCTGGACACTCCCATCCCACTGGGTCTTATATTGCGGGTTTTTTTGCTGCTCCGGCAGAATGTGTTCCCGCCCAGCCAAGAAAGCACTAAGTGTGAAAAACACTAAATGGACACACACATCAGCATACACTCAACTCAATTTAACACAACGCACACAACCTATCCTAAGAAAATTTCTCTTTTTCACACCAATCCTGAAGGTATTTGCAGTGTTTGGGACTGTTATGTAATCCCTGTTTTATGAATTCACTCTTAAAAACTGCAATAAAAATTTCTGAGAGCAAAGTTTGTGTAATACTCTTTAGGGCTGTTCGATATAACGATATATATCGGATGATGATATAAAAACATCTATGGTTTCATTTTACGCTATTGTTTGTTCCGTGGTGTCGCAAAATAAACTGTTTACGGCAATATTTTTTCATTATTTTGATGGTCACTGTAGTGGCCATATTAATTTCTTAAAGTTCTCTCTTTCTCTTATATTTTATATAACCACACTACAGACAGACAAGCGTTTGTTTTTATGCGTTGTTGTTAGCAACAACGACGGTAAAACCACCGCGTGTCCGCTTGTTCCACATAAACTTTTAACAATAGAGCTCAAGATCCTGTTGAGACTTTTCAAAATAAACTGAATCACGTGAAAGATGCAGAATATTTACGGATGAGAAGCAAAAAAAGAGCCGCCAGGTGCTAAAAAATAAACCTTAGACTGAAACGTTAGAACAGGCTTTTCCCCGCAGCACGCTGTGTAATAAATACTCACAAAGAAAACGGCGGCCGTTACAACTTATGTCTAAAAATGTATCGTTTCATGCATCGGTTAAAACACTCGACTCCAGCTACATGACGCGCAGCTGGAAACACTTCACGCTAGTCGAGCTGCCCGAGATTCACAGAATTTACAGAAAATGTTACATTTTTGTGATTTATATCGTTATCGGACGATAGATGTCTTAATATCGGGATATGAGATTTTGGTCATATCGCACAGCCCTAATACTCTTACTTATTAGACTAAAAAAAAAAAAAAAAAAAAAAAAAAAGGCAAAACAAAGAAACCTAAGAGACATGACGGGACACTGTTGTCTGACCAGCAGGGCAAGGACAGTTGCGTTTTAGACACAAATGTAATGCATGACACTAATACCTTATCTGCTACAATAAGGTTGCTCCACGACATGTCAATTGTTATCAACAGAATGACCAACAACAGGCCAAAGCAACCTAGTTACTCCCTGTCCTTACCTTTGAGGTGTTTTGACATTCCCAGTGGTAGTGGAGTAGTGATTGTCTGCTTTGGTCCATGTTAGGGTCATACGACTTTTCTGCACTGAGCTGCAGGTCTTGTGTTCTTGACCACACCCTGTAGGTGCCTCCTTCTATAATCGGCACCAGCCTAAAAAGAAAAAGGGTTCAAATTAAGCAAGAAATTCCTTGCAATCTCTTATGCAGAACTGAACTGATTCTGCATTTCATTGACACAGTAAAGTTAGAGCTATGTTTCTACAATTAATGCATATAAAAATACTTAAGTAGAGAAATGTGGAATAAGAAACTAATAAGAAAACCTCAACAGTACGTTGTGCGGAACTACATGTAAAGCAAGTACTGTACTTTTTTCTACTGTAAGTTTTTCTTTCGCAGTTTAGGTTTACATTTTTGCACTGTTAGCTTACTTCTTCTTAGTCACACGTTTTCCTGCTGTTCTCATTTCTTTGTCACTTCCTGTGATGTTTAAGTCACATCTTAAAATTACAGTATCAGTACTCTTGTGAAATAGTCAATGTCCTCTGCTCTCCAAGCCTCTAGTCCCTGTTCTTTAAAGTCCTTTTTTATTGTTATATCACTTTACCATCCATCTCTCACCTTTCTGTTCTTAACCTCCTCTGGGATGTGCAAATTATTTCATTTAAATATCAGCTTAGTCTGTTCTACCATCAACAGCATCTAAACTCCTTTATACCAGCCACTATCCCCAACCTATCTCCAACACAGTGAATAGATCCCCATATTTGATTTAGAAGACAGAAGAACGAAAGAAGAAAATGGGAAATTTAAGAGGGTAAAAAAAAAAAAACCTCCAAAACCATTTTTATTTTATGTTCAGGGACCATATCGCTGCACTTTTCAAGGATAAATTGGAAAGAAATTCATATATTTGAACATGTAGGATCAATAACGCATAAGAAACAACGTGAGCAGAACACCAACAGCACCTCTCTCCAATCATGCTGTGAAGGGAGGAAACAGACTCGTTTTCAGTGAATGTCACAAAGACATTCAAGGAAATATTAATGGAGTCATTTCCTTAAATTTGGTTATTAAATTTGATTTGAGATAGACTGTTGTATTTATTTATTCTTGGACTCTACCAGAGTAGCTTTGCACGATTCACAGTTCAAAACAACAGATTTGCACAGCAGGTACATGGGGCAACTGTGCTAACAGCCAGAGCTGTCTCACAGAGACAGAATCTATTATAATAATATGTTTGGAAAACATGTCACATGCTGAAATCAGGGTAAATAATGAAAAAAGGATCGACATCACAGAAAAAACTTATATGAATGCTTGGTTACTATTTTTTCTACTGACCTAGTGGAGACGATGCTTAAATGCAGACAGGCAGCCTTCCTCAGAGGCACACCTTCATACGACAGAGAAAACACTAATGTGTAGTTCCCTGCTGCCAAAGCCATCTTAGGCAACGACAGCTGCAGCCGCCGCATGTCCACCTCCACCGGCAGACGAATCGTAGCTCCGGGGGTCACTGATTGGTCCTTCATGATTTCACTATCGCAAGAGGATCCTGAGAAAATCTGCCAGAGGTACTGAGCTCCGTAGCGTATGCAGCCTTTCAGATCCACATTGGCCTCTACCAAAGCGGGTTGGAAGCGCCAGATGGACAAGCGTGGAGCTTGAACCACATGGACTTCTGGTTCCTCACACTCTAACACACTGATGTTTACTTCCACCTGCGCCAACACCCAGCTCACCATGTTACTGCAGTTTACCTACCAAGGAACAGAAACAAGCTCATAAAATCACAGTACTTAGGTTTATTTCTTTAAAAAAAAAATGCTGTATCTTCTAACAGATACAGATAGAACGGAATTCAAAGAAACATACTTGCACCAGATAGTGTCCTTTGTGTCTGTACTCATATCCCACAGTTGTGGTGTTTGTACGAATGGGAGCAGAGCCATCGCCAAAGTGCCACAAGCACACCACAGGATAAGATACGGGGAGGATGTAGGCTCTAAATTTCACCGTCTTATTAATGAGAGTATTCCTTGGCACAGCATTCAGATCTGCAGACTTCAGCACATTCTGTACCAATATCCACTTGGTGACTTCCTGACCTTGCAGACTGTTGAAAACCTTCAGGTGAATGGTCAAATTACCTGGTTCTTCTGGAGTGTAGTGTGCCTGGAATGATGTGATTCAGTGAGATACAGCAAACCACTGCCTGTTATACTGTGATATTTATGTCGATATTATGAAAATTTTAATATGCAACCAAGTTTACCTCTTTGCCGATATGTGATGACTTGTGATGGTGCAGATCAAAAGTCCACAGATAAGTAACAGAACTGCCCGCCAATATTTTGGCCACAAACATTTTATTTTCACCAACTGCGATTGCATCTGAGATTCCTTCAATGGAGAGCCCATGTACCAGCTCCATCACCTCAACATGGAGATTGATTCTCTTAGAACTGACCTGGACAGAGAGACAAGGCAAACAAATATGGGAATTGTGCCGATTTGATTAACATATTTAATAAATAATTAGTGCTGTCAGCGTTAATCTCGTTAAAATGACGTTAACGCCATAACTGCATTAACGCGGCAAATCTCCGTTAGCGAGTTAGTGCGGATCGCCCCGTGCATGGGGCTGCACGGCGTCAACGCGTTAGCACGGTTAGCTCGTTAACGCGTTAGCACGGTTAGCTCGTTAACGCGTTAGCACGGTTAGCTCGTCAACGCGTTAGCACGGTTAGCTCGTTAACGCGTTAGCACGGTTAGCTCGTTAACGCGTTAGCACGGTTAGCTCGTTAACGCGTTAGCGCAGTGCAGCCCCATGCACAGGGCCATCCGCACTAACTCGCTAACGGAGATTTGCCGCGTTAATGCAGTTATGGCATTAACGTCATTTTAACGAGATGAACGACAGCACTATAAATAATTTATTTCTGCATGAAATCAATACATGGTATTAGTTTTAACATAATGCTGGTATGATATATGTTTCTACAGTCCAGTTAGCATAAGTAATTTTGATTATTCTACTTTGCCCCTTATAGTGCAGCGCAAAACATTCAAAAACTCCCTGATAAACATGAAAAAACAGAAAAATGCTGTCACTGACTCTATAAAGGGCACTATGTTGAAAACTTATATGATATACTTCCTAGATGAACACATTTGGGACATTAAAAAAGGTGATGATGGGGACTGAATTTCAAGTGACAGTAGAGCTGGGCGATATGAGATTTTTTCATATCACGATATGTTTTTTTCATTTCAGGCGATAACGATATATATCACGATATAAGCCAAATAACTATATTTGTAAGATTTAAATGTGCCGTTGCTCACAAGTAAAATGTGAAATAATCAGCAGCTTGTTTTTATTTAAATATTTATTTCCCATAATAAGTTCGACAGGGTAGATGTACTTAAGGAACATGAGACTTTTTCAGATAGATAAAGGCAAATATTGCAAACTACACAAAAGGCAGCCGCTAAAGCGTTTAAGTTTCAAAATAGAACAAACGAAACAACTACTAAATTGTCAATTCCACTTAGAAACAAAATATTAATTCTAAAAATAAATCTTAGTTTGTTTTACAGAAGAACAGACAAAACTGACTAACTTTTGTCAATATCAAATAAACTGAGAACTAAAAGGAAATTCTCAATCTCTCCTTGTTGTATAGCTTAGCTTTTCAAACAGTTTTAACAGTTACTTTAGTCTGACAAAAGCCGAATGACGAATTAGCGCTTCCAGTCAGAGATTGAGGCTACGTCCACACGTACACGGGTATTTTTGAAAACGGAGATTTTCCGTTTTCGTTTTAAAAAATAATCCCGTCCACACATAAAGGCAGAAATGAAGGAAAACGCTGCTATGAACATGCCAAAGCAGCAGGTGGCGCTAGATTCCTAACCGTGAAGAAATGTTGGCCAATCAGAAGTCTAGAAGCCTCGGTGGGAAAAAGTAAACAAAGCTGCGGCATAGAAGCAGAACAGAGTCGTATGTGTGGACGGACAGTAACTGTGTGTATATGTAAGCATTTAAACACTGCAGAGAGTACAATTAACAGTAACAGTATTGTAGAAATTCATTTCACCGAAACAATAACGTGGCGCACAGTGTGACGCATGCACCAGTTTATTGTATTTCCAGACTTGCTTTCCGCACAATTAACAGTGCACGCTACTGTTTTTTGTCAGACTTGAAATAGCCGAAATACCTTCACACTACGGAACTTCTTTGGCTCTTCCGTTCGACAATCTCTCCGGCATTGGAACCATCATCTGTTTTCTCTTCTGTAACCTTCGGTCACGCTCGGTTGATTTTTCTAGTCGGCACACTCATTTCCTCCATTACGCGCTGGCTCCATTACCCGCTGGCTGCTTCCCAAACAAACACACGTGCGGCTTGGCACTTGTGCTGTACGTAACAAGTCACGCGACGTGACGCTGCAGCTGTGATTGGTTCGGCTCTGCGCTACTTAATTTGGATTGGCTGACCTTTTTTTTTTTTTTTTTTTAAAGAGGACAAGAGCGGCGAGGTCTATCGCGATAGCTTAATTTCTCTATCGAGTAAAAGTTATATCGCGATACATATCGTTATCGTTCTATCGCCCAGCTCTAAGTGACAGTATTTTATTTAGTATCTGTTTAAATATATGTTTTATCTCATATCTTGAGTAAAACTGACTTGTTCTTACAATGTACATTATCTAACCTTTTCCTTTACGTTACCTGGTTGTGAGCAGTGAGATTGGCATTGTATGTTCCCACCCTGCTGAATACGTGGCTGTAGTTCTGATTAGGCTTAGCGTAAACAGTTGCATCGCCACTGATGCTGAGAATCAGTTCAACGTCCGAACCTGCTGCCATGGAAATAATGAAGTCCACCTTTTCATTCACTGCTACAACGTTCTTACTTGCCTTAAAGTCCAACTTATCAATCCTTTCCTGAACAAAGAATTCCTTTGAAAACACTTGCGAGCTGACACCATTGGTGGCATTCAAAGTAACAGTGGCTATCTTTGGCTCCTGAAAAATTACAGATGTTTTCTTTCCCGTTTCTGTTTTTCCATCCAGCAGCCATGTCCATGTCACATTGGTTCCTGTCACTACCTTCCCCTGTAGAAAGATGCTGACACCCGTTGCTATGTAACTGTCCTGAGTCCCATTAGTGACTGAGAAGATTAGGCCAGAAATTACTTCCTGGACACTGACACGCTTTGACACAGTCTTTGAGCTAACTTCATTAAAGACCTCAACAGTTACTTGTTTTTCCCCAATAGTGTTGAAGGTGTGGGTCTTCCCGGGCATATTCCACTGCAGAGCATGCCCATCTACAGACCAACGATACTGTAGGTCTGAGCCTTCTGTAGTCAGTACTGTGAGATTTACTGAGACATTGACTGCCACTGGGTTTTTGCTGATCTGAAGGTGCACATCTCCGGCTGGTTCTAGAAAGCGGATGGTTCTGTTGATAGAGAGCTGGCCCAGAAGGTTGGCTGCCCAGAGTAAGATGATACAAGGACCAGGCTTGGGAAAATTCAGTTGAACGGTTTTCCCAGTTTTGTTGAATGAGCTGTCAGGATCTAGCTCTCTGATGATGTTCCAAGTAAAGGTCATGTTGGTGCCCTCCTTTAATCCAGCTTGAAGTTTGAGACCTCGGTTTGTAGGGAAGCAACAACCATCCAATCTGGTGCCTCCCTCTCTGCCAGTCTCCTCTGCCAAAATCTGCAGCCCCTCCAACTCACGTTGGACAAACAGGAAGATATTTGCTTGTGCTGTTCCTACATCATTCTCTGCCGTCACAATGATGTTGAAAGTCCCAACTGAACGAAAGGTGTAATACATCTTGTAGGTCCCTGGGATTGAGGTACAGTGGTCACACAGTATCCAAGAGAACCGCGCATTTAACCGATCGCCGTCTGCCATTTGGGCTTCAAAGGTGACTGACTCGTTGAGAGGGACTTTTACCAAGCTTGCATTGACTCTCAACCCACTGATTGGTGCAATCACAATAACTGTTAAAGTAGTATCATTCTGACTAACTGTGTTGGCTGCTTTCAACGTGATATTGTATTTTCCAGAGATGTTGTAGGTATGAAGGACATTCTGTCCTGTAAGCTGATTTCCATCTCCAAAGTTCCAGGTGTAAGTGACATTGGAGGCCAATGAAGAACTGATAAAAGTGTATGGTGCTCCAAGTGTCAAATTATTATACTTTGTGCCATTATGCTGAATGACAATTGGTCCAATGGGCATCAGAACCTCAATGACAGCACTAGCATTACTGCTGGAGATGTTATTGAAAACATTTACCGTCACCATGTAGAGACCTGGGTTCTTAAATGCTGTCACCATACTCCCTGAACCATGAATGAGCACAGGGTCTTCCTCTTTACCAAAGTCCCACTGATAACTGTAGTTAAATTGAGGTTCAGCTCTAACCCAGAATTGTATTTCGTCTCCCACAGCATAATGGGATTTCTCAGGGGTAAGGCTGATGTTGGTCAAAGCTGGCTGCACACACACCCAGGTGAAGAAATTGGCCTTGGTGGTCTTGTTCAAACCAGTGGAAAGGAGCAAGGAAAGGTGGTAATTCCCACTTGCCAAATAAGTGTGAGAGACTCTGGGGTTGCCACAGTGTGTCTCGTTGGGACTTCCGTCCCCAAAGCTCCATTCGTAAAGGTGAGCTGATGCGTTACCAGACACCCAGGCTTGAAAGTTGACAGTGGTCTGCTCTCGGACACATCCGGAAGGCTCCATTCTTATAACTTGGAAGACAAACACCTGAACTGGAAGGATTGTCCATCCAGAGCTTACAGCATTCATAGCAGTCACATTTACTGTATAGTTACCATCTATCGTATAGGTATGTGACACGTTAGGCTCAGACTGAGTATAAATTTTTCCATCACCCATTGCGAATGTCCATGTGATGTTGTTACCCGAACGAAGGTGTGCCCACACCTTTGTAGGACTGTGAAGCTCTGTGGGAGAAGTGCTTTTAGCTGTTAGATCTTCAATCTCCTTATACACAAACATCTCAGCACAGGCACTATTAGAGCTGATGGTGTTGTTTACTGAAACACAAACAGTGAAGTTGCCCGACTCTGTAAAGGTGTGCGGCACACGGCGACCTATTTGAGTGACAGAGCCATCTCCAAAGTGCCACTCATAGTGAATTCCATACGGTGTGGGCAAAGGGTGAGCCTCAAAAAAAGCTGATTTGCCAGCGAGGAGAAGTGCTGGCTCCGTCTGTATATTGACATGAGTGAGGATGCTGTAGACGCTCATGTTGATGCTCTTAGTGATGTTCTCATAACGATTGGAAACTGATACCAGTGCGGTGTATATTCCTGAAAAAAAAAAAAGAGGTGGGAATGGGAAAATCATGAAAAAAGAAGATATTTTCTGTACATGTTTGGATCATAAAGTTCTGTGACTCTGTCCACAAACAAATAAAAACATGCATGATTTAAATTTAGCTCAAATTTAACTTCTGGACCTCTTCCAGCTCTTCAGTTATAGTTTTGGATTTTGCTCCACTGAGCTGGCTCAGAGGTCCCAATCTGACCTCTTGCATTTAAGTCTGAAATTTCACCATGCACCTAAAATTTGCCAGTCAGTCTGATAACGTTGGTGTAAAACAGATTGGACTTTGATGTTGAGAATTAAAAAACAGTCTTCAGTGGAAGAACTAGCAGTGTAACGGTCCAGGCGCACAATCAAGAACATGCTTCTTTTGATGTATTCAAAACAGCTGTGAAATGTCCAATATGCATAAGGAGACAGCCCTGAAGGGGAGAGAGGCTTCAACTTATTCAACCTGATTATCATAACTTGTAAGCTATTATCTACTTTCAGGCTTAAAAAAAACAAAACACACAAAAATAGGCTTTTTTTATTTCAAAGCTGTTATTGTTACCTGGCTGAGAGTAATTATAGGTAATATTGTTGCTTAGGAGGACTTGATTAGGTGAGTCTTGACAAAAGAGGGAGGAAGAGTAGGGAGGCTTGTATTCAAATTCCTTATATCCTCCATCACCAAAAGACCATCTGCAACATGATACAATGCAAAAACATTATCAGAAATCTACAAATAAAAAAAAGCAACATTCTTTATGTCGTTTACGGCACCAACAAAGTGAATGTGTAAACAAGGTTATAAAGACAACACGAGTACTACCAATACATGCACACAAACACAGGCGCACTAACTGGAGAGATGGAAAGTGGGAATCTTTTCTGACGATGCAATAAAGGGTTTGGATGAGGCGAAGTGGAAACTGGAACTGAGGAAGCCTCTCAGAACCAAAAATGGTGAGAGTGCAGAGAAACTAAGTGAGAGAGTACTCCAAAGTTGGTGGGATACAAAGAGTGGAAGAAAAAAATGAAGAAAAAAAAAAGTAGAGGGGAAACAGCCGCACAGAGGGGAAAATTCTTGTCAGCAATCTTCCCTAACCGCACAGTTATAAATCCAAGGCTTCTCTTTGACTTGACTGCTGCAGTGCTATTATGGCACACAAGAAGAGAAAAACAGAAAAGAAGAGCAAAGCATAAGAGAAATAGAGAAAACAAACAAACAGTTTTTCACTCAGCCTTAAAAATATAATAAAAGTAATAGAGATAGAAATGGGCAGTTATGGGATCACTGTAAATAACGCTGTCCATCTATCCACCCTGGTGTTCATACCGGAAAGTGGCAGAAACTGACATATCCATGACCACCGACGCAGTAAGAGTCTGAGTGGAGCCCTGGGGGACCACATTTGGCACTCCCCTGACTGTGAGGTTGACCATGGGCTGGAGCCGGTCTACGGTTACGTTGAAATGGTCTGTGAGCATGCTGACATGGTTCATGGCTGTCACCTGGGAAGATAGCGCATAGTCAGTATGACATTAGCCTTGTGTCACATCTGCATAAAAAGCTGTTACAACGACAACTGCTATGTTATTCTGATAACCAATCACACAGTTCATTTCTCAGTTTAAAATTCATTTCCCAGACATTTATTGGCTCCATATTCGAAAAGATGACTGTCTTCGTTCTCTGTAGCTATTTTCACACATTCACTGCAACACACTACACCTCTGAATTTTTCTACACCTTAATGACAAAGGTGCATGAGCGAACACAGCCTATCTGATGCAAGTGGTATCAAAAACAGATGTTTTACATATTAATTTATTTTTTAAAAATTGTCATAATGTGTCCATATGTAAGCCCAGGTGTGACAACAGTTTGACTTCATAGATGAGACAGAAACTCACTGTAAGTTTGTAGATAGCAGCATTCTGGTAGATGACATTGAGGACAGTGTTATAATAAGTGAAGTAGGGCTTGTCATCCACTGTCCATTTAAATGTGGGGTTAGAGCCTTCAAGCACTGACGCTGTGTAGCTCTACAATAGACACAGAGCATAATGCAGGGTATAAACACGAATTATGATCTCTTCATAAAACTGTCATTCAAATAAGCCTATAAGCAAAATAACTCACCACAACTGACTCCATCAGTACCCTGCGTGCAGGATGTGGCTGCACCACCAATCCTCTCAGTGGCTTTTCCAGGTGAACAATCACTTTCAGGCTGGCCTCTATTACATTATTGTGGGCTTCCAGCTCCACCTTCACTGGATCCTTGTGTTCCTCCATTTTCAGACTAAGATCCAGCACTGCAAACTGGCTGGGCTCTGCAACCACACCACCAGATCCTGGGTTTGCCCCCAGCTGACAGAGTGCTGGATTGGACAAAAAATCCAGGGGACATTCAGACTTGAAAGTGGCACTATGATTACTGCCATGCCAAGATACCATTGTTGGGTCACGAGACTGCACACGGAGTAGAAGCCGGGTGTCATTGGACTGAATGTAGAGGGTGCCATTCTGCACAGGGGGATGGAGGATTGTCAGGCCCAGTGGAGCCACCACCCGCAATGGGCACGATGCAGAGACTGAGTACGACGGTTCAACAGAAGTCACCTGAAATGTAAATGCATTTTATTTAAATTATTACTATTAAATACAAACCACTCTAATAAATGTGCTAAAAGATAACAGCCAAAAACTTCCTCAAATGTTTAAAACCTAAGTATCTTGCAACATTGGTGTTATAGGAAAAAAAAAAATACTAATTCTAACACTTCAAACTCCTCACTACAGGTTCCATCTTCTTTAGTGGCCTCCACCTGCATGTAGAAATCTTTCACATGCATGCTGTGTTGATGGCTTACCAGCAGGCTGTAGTTTCCAGGTTGAGGAAGCCCAGCAGACAGCTGCGATCCCTGCAGCTGAGTCGTACTCCGTTCCATATAGAGCACTCTGACAGGGCAAACCACTTCCTCCAGCCAGCCTGCTTCGCCAGTCTTCACCAGTGTCTCTATGTCGAGCTCCGGGTCAGGCAGAAGGTCAGGGTCATGGTCCGGTGAACTGTCTGCTGGGAGTCTGGTGTTATTGATCCAGAACCACTCCGATCGTTCAAGACCTAAAACAGGTTGTCGCCATGGTGACTGTGGGGAAGACTGGCAGTGAAGCAGGGAGGATGGACCGGCATCATGCTGCAGAGCGATCACATCACCACGTGAAACCAAAATGTCCTCCAATTGGTCTTTTAACTGTGAGAAACAGGGACCAGAAAGGTTTAAGTTAAAGGCAGATACCAATTTGTCTTTAAATACATGTCTTTACTGAACACAGTTTTAGTAGTGACCTAACAGGCATTGCACAACAGCAGCAATCATTTAACTGTTTATCTATTTTGATTGTATACATACTCAAATTAAGTCACTGATATTAGAAGCAAAAGCGAATCCTCTCACCAGCACATGTAAAGCTGATCCTGCTGGCAGACTGAAAACCACCTCGTCCTGTAGGATGTATCGGGGCCTAAATGTCCCAGCTGTCAGGTGCTGAACAAGGGTGCAGTTAGGACAGGAAGATGGTGGGCAGGGATTAGAGAGGGGCAGGCACCGACCCTGGAAGGGACACCACTGCTGTAGTCGGGGGCAAGAGGATGGATCACTGCTCTTGGTGTCAGTTGAGACACAAAGAGCTACCGGGGCACATGCTGGGCCTCCGCAGCCTAAGACAAGAAGCTTTGTGTTATCTCTTAAAAATGAAATTTTTACATGCAGCAGTGTTGTTCAACTTCAATTCTATTGAATATGCAGATGGGTAGTTATATAACAATAATGATTTTTCATTAGCTGCTCATATAGGTATGAAAGTGCAAAAATGTAGATTAAAGGAAAGAATTACTGAATGAGAGAAACTAAATCAAACAAGAAAATCTCGTTAAAGCAAGTCAAAAACTGTGCACTTGTGGAACAGGAAAGTGAAAGATGTGTGTGCATGTACGTCTGGGGTAGACTAAATTTGCCATCAGTGTGATTAATACTAAACTACATTATCCTTTTATCTCCTCCATCTCGTCCCCTACCTCACAGGCTTGAAATCAAAGACAGGAAGCGCTCAGAACTGAGATGACCTTGTTTGTTTGATTTCCTTCCCTTCATGTTTTACTATACTTTCTGTCTCCATGAAAATTTTATTTTCACATTCACCTACCTAACAATTTAAGACAAGCCTGGTCAGTGTGTCTGACTAGAGGTGTGGGATCAGGTGGCTTATATGTTTCTTAACACCTGGCGAGTGTATATTAGTGAGTTTCTGTGTGTCTGTGACTCACTGGGGAGCAGCAGGTGTGTGCCGTGATAATGACAGTGAGGTCTGTATATCTGAAATCGGACGTTGACTTGTGAGCTGAGGTTCTGAGTGACAAATTCCAGGGAGGACAGACGACCTCCCTGAACAAAGCTCAGTGCAGGGAACAACAGCATCTGAGAAATAAAGCAGAAGCAGCTTAATGAAATAGACTCTGGAATGAGTCTGACGCATAAAAAAAAAAGAAAGATATTAAGCTGAGATATCTCCTTACCTCAATGACACCGCTGGGAGGTTGTGAAACAGAGTGGAGTGAGGGTGAAGCACTGTGGAAAGGATTATGGGAAGGAAACACAGCCATGCCAACCATGTAGATCCCGGCATCTGGAACACGGACTGGAGAGGCAGAAGAAGGATGCATTCAAGGTGACAAAAAAGCACAGAGGATAGAGGAAGTAACAGATTTCAACAGGCAATTTTTTTTAGATTTCCAGGTACTTTGCTTACTTAAAAAAAATAAAATAAAATAATAATAATAATAATAATAATTCACCATAGTGTATGTCTGTATGTTTGCTTGCATGTTCTCCATCTCCTGTGCATAATGCAGGGGTCTGGTAGTTTACGGAGAAAAACCCCCCTCTAAAAACCTTGAAAGTTGGCATACCAAGCAAACATGTCCATGTGTGCCCATAGTGGGTAGCTGTGGGTGAACTTGGACCTGTGCGGGCAGGGCAAACCCATACTTATCCCATGTGGGCCCCAAGTGGATGTGCCCACACAGGGCCCACAACAGTTTTGGCGCTTGGGGCTCCTATGTGGAACTAGGGGCCCACTGCACTTTCTCCCTTTGGGCCTCCAAGAGGGAAGCCCACTGCGTGCTGCCCATAGAACAGCTAGGTGGGCCCCTGGGGTTACTATGGGCAACCAAAGACCAAGTAAATTATTTGACAAAATTTGAGGGAGCATTTTCTTGAGTTGGTAGCTCCACACTTTGGTGGTTTACACATTTGCATACCAAGTAAACGTGTAAACCGGCCTTGAAGGAGATACATATCTCTTTTGTGGTTGTGTCAGGAAAACAATACAATGAATATCTTGCAAATCAAATGTGTGGCATTGCTCTGGTAACCAATTCTTAAACACCTTGTGAATAAGCAACATTTTTGATCGACAGTATGCTCCAACCTCCATATCAGTTAGAGGCAGTAATGCACCATAGGGCACATATGGGCATTGGTGCGCAGCCCACTGTGGGCCCACATGGACCCCTAAAAAACAAGCTGTCTCGGTGGTTAGGTAGGTAGGAGGGAGTCGGGTATTAAATGCTCTTCACTTTCTATAAGTGACACATGAGTTTGGTGCCCAGACACAAATGGTAATTTTATTCTACTGAGGTAATAAATCATTTAAATAGGAGACGTCTGGCTAAGCTTAATTTGCATACAATTCTAGGCGCAGTGGGTAAAATTGCATTAAATCTGTTCCTCAGTTTTCATTTCATTTCTCTAATCTAGTTATGTGGACTGCTTTATATTTGGATTATGAGACAGAATGTCAGTGAGCTTACCTTCGGCAGTGTACTGGCACATATACGGCCACTTGGCATTGCATTGGTATGGACTGGTGTGACCGCGTGCTTCAAGGACGACGCACACATTGCCACGATAGCTCGTCAAGCGAGGATGAAATATCTCCTCTCCCTCCTGCATCTCTGATCCGTTCACCCAGTGCAGCTTGCCAGGGGTGTCTATATCAGTCAGGCCCAGCCACACACCTCGCTCCCTGGTGCAGAAACAAATAGATAATGCACAGATTAACACTGAATGATTGACATTTAGCTACGTAACTTGAACCTCGCACCATCTTTTCAGAATGCACACAGGAAGACACATAACAAAGGTGAGAAAAAACGAAATGCAGGAAAAAACAGAAAAGTTGTAAAAACATTCAGAAGTAAATGAGTTTGACTGTTAATAATTGAGAATGAAGTCTGCCAATTGTGCTCTCAATAATCAATGTTTGCAGGACTGAAAAGTGGTTTTGATTGAACCCTGGTGGGATAATACGGAGATACTATGTTAGATAAATTGGATTTTGGCTCAATGTGTCCATTAATGGACCTCGCCGCTCTCCACTTTGATTTTCCTTCCTCCTACGCACAGTTAACTGAAAACAAAATGGCCTTCCCTCTAAAAGAAAAGTCAGCGTGATACTCACCGTGATCTAAGGACAGGGGGAAACAAATCAAACATTTTAGACATTTTGTTTGAAGCAGGTTTAAGCCATTTTCTGACATTTTCCAAAAATCACCTGGATAAAAGCAATTTCCTTTTCTTTCCTTTTCTTTTTTTTCTCCCACTTTTCGGGATTTTTCAAAACACCTTTGATAATGACATCAGAACGAGTGACCAGCGGTTACACAAAGGCAGAAAAAGAACAAGAAAACGTCTTTGTCGCACAAAACAAAGACAGATTCTAAAAAAAGAAAGAAAAAAAGTTCCTTATATAAGAGAGGGGTGGAGGAACACACGAGCAGAAGAGGATGGCGGGGATAAGCTCCATCTGCAGCAAGTTTTTTTTCTTCTCATCCCCTTTGGTATACGAGTCCTACACTCAAATTAGCACACAAATGTACACACACAAAAACCCAGATTCCTACGGCGTTAACGTTACAATGCAGCTGTGCTTTTACAGATGTGTTTTTGTGACCTTCTTACACTTAAACACAAAACACCGAAAGCCTTCAGACCAGTGCGAGAGCAGAATACTTTTACAAAACCAAAGCAAAGCCAAATCCAGAGCTTTGTTCATATACATGTACAAACGTACATGCAGCAAAATAGTGTATCCTATCAATGTGAATGAAACAAAAACACATAAGTCAGGGGTCACATTCAGTCAAATAAGGATAAGTTCACACACACAAACACACAAACACACACACACACACAGAGGAGGGGAGAAAAAAGACAAACACATTTTGCATGCACCCTTTTCCAAACCATGTAATTCTGTGAGTGTCAGTGATCGAACGTTTAACATCTGTTTTCAGTATTTTTGTCTGTTTTGATACTTTTTGGCTGTCGTTTCAGCAAACAGACTGGACCATAGCTTTGTTTGAGTTTGTCACTGAAATAGGGAAGACGAAATGTGTGAGCTGGCGGTCCCTCCAGTGACACGATTTAGATACTTGCTTAGAAATAAGACCCGTTTACACCTTTAACACATGACATGACGTTTCAGTCGCTGAACTTAAGCTGGCTACAGAAGAGGGGCAAGCAAAGATTTAGTATTGTTTTTTAAAATTGAAGCTTTAATTTAAAATGGAGCTTTTCAAACAGCTCAACAATTTATTGCAGTCTGTCAGAAAACTCTGTGAGCTAAATGCACATTTCCCAGGGTGGGAAAATTAGTAAGGTCTGAGACTGATAGATGGAGAGAGATGTATGAAAAAGAAGGAAAGGAAGGTGGAAGAAGAGGAGATTATCTTCAACAGTAAGGACTGCTCAGAGAGTGACATTTTATAGACTGAGCTGAAGATGAGAGGTGAAACGTCTTCAAAAAACCTAAAGAAGTCCAGTTGCTTTTCTTTCCAAGCTCCTTAGATTACCATTCCTGGATGAATGACAACCTACCGGTACACAGATATTTTATAGACTGGAAAGTTAAATCTTAAATGTAATATCCTCATTTATTTTAAGGTCTTTAAATCAGATAGTGGTGATGTTCTGATAAATAATGTTTCTGTGAAACATCTAAAAACAAATTTAAGTATACTGTAAATTCTACCTTTTATAATAGCTATAGTGTCTATAGTCCACTTTTATCTTCATGTGTATTCAGTTAGCTAAATCCACAAAGAGCAGTGAGTATTGGAGTAGCTGCACAGGTCAGCTGATCACAGTCCCTACAGGAAGAAAAAATTATTGCTGCTCACAAAACAAATTCTTATGTGACCAGGCTGTACTGCTACACCTGCTCTTAGGGTTCCCTTGGTAACAATGCACAGATACATTAGTTCTTGAGGAAAAAGATTAACTGAAATTATTTTCCTGTTTCAGTTTGTGAAACTTGCAGAAAGAGTAAACACTCACTGCGTGACTTTGGTTGCCAGCAGGTTACGCAGCTTGTCACTCCTGACTATTGCCAGATCCCCACCGCGGTTCAAACACTGTTTTCGAGCATCAGTCCAGCTCAGCTCTCCTGGAAGGATCTGGAAACAGCTTGAGGACTCGTGATCGTGCGTCGCATCTACTGGACAGAAAGGAGAGGCTGGAAGGGAACAGAAACATGAATGTTGTTTAACAAATACTCTGAAGGTATTCTTTCTAGAAAAAAAAAAAAAAAAAGTGCAGCTACTATTTCATAATTAAAAAAAACCAACTTAAAACATGCTGAAGTACAAAATAACAGTAAAGTTAGTAAGTTGCATATGATTGCAAATCAGTGTGATCAAATAATAATTCTCATTAGGAATGTGTTTATTTGTTTTATTTTTTACTGGCCTCAAATATTTGTTGTAGAACATGCAGAATATGTCTCTCAGTCAAAGTCTTCGTTATTTACGATATAAAAAGAGCTATAAAAATCTGTAAAAAAATTTGTTTAGAGACTTCACAGTGAAAAAAAAAAAAAGCAACCTGAAGAGTTTCTAAAAGCCTCAGACAAACAGGCAAAAAATGTAGACACAAGAGATGTTGATATATGGGTGCAAAGTAAAGCACGAGGGGGGAGACAGATGAAAGACGCGGGGCCTGACTCACATCTCTAATGTGCAAACACAAACACTCCTTGGCTGAGACAGTAGAAAAAGGAGTACTGGCATTTCTTTCCTATCATGACGAATTTGTCCTTCAGCAAATCACATTAGTTTCATAGACTCTTTGGCACTTTGTAAAAATTCTTTCTCATAATATCTCAAAGAAACAAACCAGTGAAATGAGCAAATAACAGTTAAATATTACATTGTGAGAAATTGTAAGGGAGTGTCTTAGAAGAAGAGAACGAGTATAACAAAGGTGGAAAATGGAGGAGAGGGACAGTACTGTGCAAAAGTCCTCCGTTACCGCGCTTTTCTTTATAATTTGCTAGGAAATGGGAGATAGGTGCAGCAATTTATTGAAACGGGTTCCTTTTTATGTTTTTCTATCCAGGTGTACGATTACTGAATATGCAGTGTGTTTGGGATCATTATCATGCAGAAAAATTACGCCAGCCAATCAGAATTCAGCCTCAAAAGTTAAGCAAAGATTTTGGATCAACATCTGACAAAATACTTTGGCAGTATGTTGTCATAATTCATAATTTCTTAAGGGCGTGACTTTCAGACACTGTTAATCTACAGTGGACATGTTTTTGGCCTTGCTTTTGGCCTCCATTTGTCAAATTCCCTCTCATATTTTAAGGCCACACTGCACACTTTACAGAAATGAAGAGTTTTTGGCTGATAAATGATGCAAAAATACAACCCTATGTCTGCCAAACTGTGTTATTTTGGGTATTTTTCAAAACTTCAAGCAAAGAAATGGAGAGAAATTATTTGTTCTTGTGACGGGCTGCTGGTAACAAAGTTACTGACAACTTTAAAGCACAGGAATGTCTGGCACCCTTGGAAAACAGAATATAAAAAAAAAGAGATCTTTCTCAAGACCTTTGTCCAGTCGAATGTATTTAGTTTATAGTTTATATAAAAGTTGGTATGTCTGTGCGAAAAAGGAAGGTGAGTGAATAACAAATGCATAGCTAAGACTAGACTGAACAATCACTTGAATGAGAAAACTTTGAGCTCAGGTTGTAGAGTGCAGACACAAAGCTACAAAGGTTAAACCAATTTTATACAGCTGCTTTGGCACCACAAAAACACATACATATATATACATTTAATACTAACATGCTCAGTGCAAAAAGGCAAAATCCGAAGACAAAGTTAACAACTAGCTGTAAAACTTAGTAGGTCGTGCCACAGCTGATTCCCATCAGATGGCTACAAACATACAGAACAAGTGCTACTGTTACACCTGTTGGCTGGATGTACCATACAAATGCTCAGCTACAGTGTCAGCGCTTCATTCATAACTGTGCATAACTGGTTTTTGCTGTTCCCAAGTGCCCAAAAAGAAATGCTTTCTGGAAATGATTGTGATCGTGCAATGTTGATCTTTTATTACTGCCAAATTTCTAATTACAAAATATCAGCAGATTAAACAATTTAATCTTCCAACCAGATGATGGTAACTCCTGTAAACATTTATCCTTCCAGTTTTCCAAATAACCCCCACAGAGAAGCATTAAGCTAATGTTCAGATTTAATCAGCAGGGGAGAAAAAACTAATTGGATGTTGATGATCACGAGGAGCTCGAAATGTGTGAAATTTCAATAACTGAGATTGCGTGTTGGTATACTTTACCTTTGGCAATTTGGACATCATCTTTCGTAATCTTCCAGTCTACATTCAAGCCAACTGAGCCCCAGCTGACAAGTGTGAGCTCCAGACTCCTATTGGCCACAACAAGAGTTGGACAATGCAGCTCTAGTTTAGGAGGAAGCATTATAGTCACCTCCCCTCGTGCAGACACCTGAACACACACAAGTAACATTTTAAAATCCAAACACACACATACACACACAAAGTTTCTTTCTCAAAAAAACCTCTTTGAACATACATACAAAAATTCAGCCTGGATAAACAGAAGGTTTAAAATCCTGTTCTTTTTTCTCTCACCTTCTTATGTCCCGCCAAGGCCGTCAGACTGACTGTATAAGATCCTGGAAGTCCGTATTTGTGAGCTGATGCGGTGCTAACGGTTCCTGTGGTGTTGGCACGGGGTGAAAGGTCACCAAAGTCCCAGGACAGCGTCACAGGTGTGACAGAGGAGTTGGCGGTGAAAGTGACGTGGTTGTGAACGCTTTGCGGCTGGAGAGGAGTCAGCGAGACCGAGAACTCCACCACAAAGACTTCGCGAGCCAGAGCCCACCCACATTTCTGTGAATTAAAGGAACCCATATAAAGAAGAGCTGGTTTTGGTGTTAATACATACGCATTTAAATAAAATAATAAACAATTTTTCCCATTAATTGTTAAGATAACTGTGGTTTTCCTATTATTTCATAGTTCTGAATAAAATCTGATTATATAGAAACTGTTCCAATTTAAATAAACCATTATTACATTTTTATTTGGAGCTTTAACTAACTTCTATTCCAGATTTCCTCTGCACAGCACTCTTCAGGATATAGAGTCATTCAAACCACAGAGGGAAGTTGTTGTTTGGCTATTGAAATTTTACAGGAAATCCAGAATGTTGTATAATCAAATGAGGAAAGAGCAAAGAAAAGGAAACTGGATCTCCAAAACTTTCTTTTTAATCGAGTGACGGCTGACTTACAGAGAAAATATAAAAACGTACATAACGGAGCACCAGAGGTTATAAACCGAGTCTGACAGAGCAATAATCTTTACACAAACCTTCATCACATCGGGGTTCGTACAGGCAGCAGAACACTGAGACGTGCTGATATAGTTGGGGTCCGAGTTTTTGCTGCAGAGGCATTCGTGCTTCTCTCCTAAGCCCCCATACCGATGCGATTCATTGAAACACACACTGTGACACTGTTCCCGTGTCAAGTTTCGGAACGTGGAGTAGGAGAAGATAACAAGTTCACTTCGTCCCAGTCCTCCACTGTTGCTATCCTCAAGGCACGCAGCATACAGACCTGAAGTGGACAACACAGGTTTAAATCTCACAGGCTTATCAGAGATATCAGAGCATGCTCTGCCTTTATCATAAATAAAGGCAAAGATTTTTTATCATGAATCTCCATAAAGTCTGCAAAATACTAGCGGTGGGGGAAGAAATCGATACTGTGATAATAATGTATCGATACAGGGACAGCAGAAATCGATATTTTGTTACAAAAAGGTTTTTGTGCTCTGACTTCAGAGCATGTTGATCCTTTTTCTGAATCCTGACATTCCTTCACTGTCCAAATGTGTTTAACTTTTTTTATGGCAGCAATAAATATGACAGTTTACTTATTTTAATTTAAGACATGTTTTATTTTAATTAAGTTTAAAACTTTTTTATTTAATGTAAAATTATATTTTGTTTTAATTTACTTTCAAATTCTTCAGTTGCTGAAGGGGCTGCATAGTTTTCATATTGCATAGTTCAGAATAGCTATAATTGTACCAGATGCATTCAGTTAAGTTGGACTAGACTGTAATACAAACCGTTCAGTTTGTCAACAATATAACTGACTGAAATGAGAGAAAGACTGAGTGCGAGACTTTGATATTAGATAAAATGAATATTGATAAAGTTTACCTTAATGTACAGAATCTGAATATTGCAAAATATTTAAAAAAAATTGCAATAATATCGTATCGTGTGTTAAGTATTGTGATAATATCGTATCGTGGGATGTATGGTGATTCCCACCTCTACAAAATACTACACAATAATGTTTGTTTTGTCTGAGGTAGAAAACCAAACGGTCTAAGTATTTCACCTTTGTTGCATCTTCAGTTCATCGAGTTACTTTTCAAATATAAGTCCATGAACTATTTATTGTATGATGTATAAGCACTGAAAAGAGCAGGAAATGATTTCTGGTGAATTCTATAATGTGCACGTTTTCTTTTAACTTCACGAGATGATGAGTATATTTACCTGTATTTGTTTTCATATCACAGGTGGGCAGTCTGACATTGAGTAAAGGCTGATCTTGGAGGTCAAGGGGGTGGCTGCAGCGCAATTCATTTGAGCGTCGAACTTGCACCCCTTTTTGCTGGAGACAGCTGACAAATCGGAACAGCTTACAGTCACACTCAAAGGGGTTACTGCTTAGATCACTGGAGAAGAGACGGAGACAGACAAGGAGACCGAATCATTAACTGTTAAACATCTCAACAGTCACAAGGTTGAGCACCGTGGTTGCCACTGCTAAACTGTCATCATGCGGGGATGACACATTTATAAACCATTAAAGCTGCATTAATATGTGCATAACCAACAAGTAGCCTCTCTCTAATCAATTAAGAACGCTCTCATTTATATTTGTGTGTTTGTGTCTGTTGAAAGCCTTTCTCAACCTCATTGTTGAGAAACAAACCTACAGATGATATGCCATCTCCTTAAAAAGGCTAGCTCATAATGTGTATGAGTGGTGTGTGTGTATTCAGCAGCTCAAATCATAATTACTGCTAATTATTGTCTGATGTGAATGTCTTATGGACTCTGTAATTTAGGAATCATCAGCCATCTCTTTATCTTTTTTTAATCACAGCAAGTAACCAATAAAAGTGACATTTCAGTTTGATTATTTAACAACACTTAGCCACTGCTTTCCTTTTCAGTAAACATCATATTTTAAATCTCTTATATGACTTAATGCTAGTTTCAAAGACATATTTAACATAGTTACACCTATAAATTTACAGAGCCAATGCTGATATCAGATGTCGGCCCAGTAATAACGGGACAGCTTGAGCTCAGCTGTTCTTTAGTGTTGCTCTATTAGAGACAATTCTTGTATTCTATATTATATTTACGGATTTATATCCACATACTAGATTGTGGCGGAGGTGTGGTCCGGGGCGCGGCTGCAGGGGAGGAGTGGTGCAGTGAGCTCAACGGGGCGGTGCTGGTAAGAACAGCTGATGGCGATTTTGGACTGATGGTGGTTTTCCTTCCCTTTATATAGTGAGGCGGAGAGGAGTGGAGGGAAGGAAGCTGGGGAAACCGACCGCTGTCAAACGGTGTTCAGCTGTCATTCTGTGGACACTCACAATAAACGTGCATCTGATGTTAACGACGTGTGTGTGGGTGTATCTGTGCCTAGCGGGTGTCACAAGTGGTGCCGAAACCCAGGAGCCTGCCGGTGTGGGGATGTCCGACCCGCAGGCTGCGCCGCCCGCCCAGGCTTTGCAGTTTTTGGCGCAGATGCTGGCGGAGATGGCGAAAATGAACCACGACCATGCGGCGGCCCAGCGGGCTCACCTGGCTGCGCTGCAAGAGCAGACGGACCGGCAGACTCTGGTTCTGGAGCGGCTGGTTGGCGCCACTGCCCCGGATGGGGGACGGGGACGACCCCCAGGTTTTTCTGGAGACTTTTCGTGCCACGGCGGAGGCCTGCCAGTGGCCGCAGGTGGAGTGGGCTCCGCGTTTGCTTCCTCTGCCGTCGGGGGAGGCTCGGACGGCGGCCCTGAGTCTGCCGCCGGCTTCGAGGGGCAGCTTCCAGGACGTGAGCCGGGCGGTGGTGGACCGGTTGGGACTCACCGCTGAAGATCATCGCCGGCGGTTCCGGGCCTGTCGGCTGGCCGTGGCAGATCGGCCGTTTGCTTGGGCCCGGAAGCTGCATGACGCGGCCGTACGCTGGCTGCAGCCGGGATCGTCAGAGGGTGAGACGCTGCTGGTGGGCAAAGTGGTGCTAGAGCAGTTCGTGGAGGGGCCACCGTCCCGCGAGTCTGGAGGTGGCGGTTACGTTGGCGGAGGACCACCTTGCCGCTAGAGCAGGGGAGCCCGGGGACAGCGGCCGGAGGCCGAACAGACAAGCCCCGGTGCCAGCACCGAGGCGCCGGATGCCCGCGCCAGGGCAGGCAGAGCGGACGCTGGCGTTGAGCCCCACTAATCCTTTTGCCGCATTTAGGTCCGATCCCTGGGAAGGCACAAGCAGTGCCGCACCGGAGCCACGGAGAGCAGCACAGACGCCGGGGCAGGAGTGCTGGAAGTGCGGACAGCCGGGACACCTGAGAAGGGACTGTCCTCTGATGGAGGTGGGGCAGGTGTTTCGCGTTGCCGGTGCTCCAGCGCCCTCTCCCGGTCCGGGAGGGACATACAGCATTCCGGTAAGGACTCGAGGGGGTATACGCCATGCTTTGGTGGACACGGGCTGCACGCAGACCCTCGTCCACCAAAGCTTGGTTCGCCCCGGGGCATTGCTGGAGGCAGAATGGGTGGAGGTGTGTGCATGGTGATGTTCACAGGTATCCCATAGTGCCGCTGTTATTAAAGTATAAGGGCAAAACGCATAGAGTAACGGCTGCGGTTAGCCCGCGCCTGTCGCATCCCCTAATTCTGGGTACGAATTGGCCGGGGTTTCATCATCTGTTGGGACAGTACGCGGGGGTGCGATCATGACGGCCAGTAGCATGTAGTGTCTGCGCCGCGCTCAGTGGTGACGCGGGGTCGTCCGACTCTGGGGAGGGGGAGACGGCGGGTCCTTCACAGGAAGCCCCGCCGGCTCCGGAAGTTCCCCCCACGGGTGATTTCCCACTGGAGCAGTCTCGTGACGACACCCTACGCTCAGCCTTTGACCAAGTGATTGAGATTGATGGTCACGTGGTGCGCCCTGAAGCCGTGCGGACCTACCCACACTTCATGTTAACGAAAGATAGGTTATATCGAGTGAGTCGTGACGCTCGCACGGAGGTGACACACACCCAGCTGTTGGTGCCGCAGGGCCGCCAGGAAACGATTTTCCAGGCGGCTCATTATAACCCCATGGCAGGGCATATGGGATACGAAAAAACTCTGGAGCGAATAACGGCCCGATTTTATTGGCCGGGCGTCCGAGCGGATATGCGCCGCTGGTGCTGGTCTGCTGAGTCCAGGGAGAAAACGGCCTTCTCCACTCCGTACGGTTTGTACCAATTCGTTACGCTTCCGTTCGGCTTGTTCGGGGCCCCTGCCACCTTCCAGCGTCTCATGGACCGGGTGCTGCGCCCGCATGCTGCGTATGCTGCTGCCTACTTGGATGACGTGATCATCCACAGCGACACCTGGGCGGAGCATGTGCAGCGGGTGGCCGCGGTCCTGGGGTCCCTGAGGGAGGCGGGGCTCACGGCCAATCCGAAGAAGTGTGCAGTTGGACGGAGGGGGGTGCAGTATCTGGGGTACCACTTGGGGGGCGGGCAGGTGCGTCCACAGGTGGAGAAGACGGCGGCTATCGCATCCTGCCCGCGCCCTAAGACCAAAAAGGAGGTGAGACGGTTTTTGGGGCTGGCGGGTTACTATCGCCGGTTCGTGCCGGGGTTTGCGCAGCTGACCAGCCCCTTAACCGATCTTACCCGGAAGGGTGCTCCAGATCTGGTCCAGTGGACGGGGCCGTGCCAGGCGGCGTTTGTGCAGGTGAAAAAGGCTCTCTGTGGGGAGCCGCTGCTTCACACTCCTGACTTTTCCCTCCCTTTTGTTCTGCAGACTGACGCCTCGAACAGAGGGCTGGGGGCCGTTTTGTCCCAGCAGGTGAGGGGGGCCGACCGTCCCGTTCTTTACATCAGCCGGAAGCTGGCGGAGCGCGAAAGACGGTACAGCACCGTGGAGAAGGAGTGCTTGGCTATCCGGTGGGCGGTCGACTCCCTTCGCTATTACCTCCTGGGGCGCTCATTCACCCTCTGCTCGGACCACGCCCCGCTACAGTGGCTTCACCGCATGAAGGATGCCAACGCCCGGATCACTCGGTGGTATCTGGCTTTGCAGCCTTTTAAGTTCAAGGTGGTCCATAGGCCGGGGGCACAGATGGCGGTGGCCGATTTCCTCTCTCGCTCGCGGGGGGGGGGGGGGGGGGGGGAGTAGGTTCGGCCGGTGGGCTTCCCGGGGCGGGGCTGCAGGGGAGGAGTGGTGCAGTGAGCTCAACGGGGCGGTGCTGGTAAGAACAGCTGATGGCGATTTTGGACTGATGGTGGTTTTCCTTCCCTTTATATAGTGAGGCGGAGAGGAGCGGAGGGAAGGAAGCTGGGGAAACCGACCGCTGTCAAACGGTGTTCAGCTGTCATTCTGTGGACACTCACAATAAACGTGCATCTGATGTTAACGACGTGTGTGTGGGTGTATCTGTGCCTAGCGGGTGTCACAAAGATATTACTACATGTGAGCATGTGCAGGCAGAACCATACATTTTGTATTCTGTTTGTTTTTTGTGAACTATTTTATGATTTCATTGAGATTTAACAGAAAATAGCGCTCAAGTGGGCAATGACCCCACAGGTAGAATTATAAGAGATACACTTGAACTGTTATTATCGTTATAATAGATTTTATAATAATTATTCATATATATTTATTTTGTTTGCATTTATTTTATACACTGTGTATAAGTAAGGGGGATTTAGAGTAACACATGTAATTATGACATATTTGCAGGAGCTGGATGGTCACAGGTAAACTTTCTCTACCTAAAGAGACACTCTGTCTTTGTGAGGGAGACAAAGCGTAACTGTTACTGTGTAACTGTTACTGTGTAACTGTTACTGTGTAACTGTGCTCCTTTAAGCCACTACAATGAGCATAATAAAAGGATCATGAAATGCATGCTTAATGGTATTCAATCTGTGTTTTTATGCTTCAGTTTCTACAGAATAAGGGTATTTTTTAAAGACACGTGAGAAAGGGAAATGATGAAGAAGAATAAAAATAACAATACTGGCAATGACAGAAAAGAGAAAAAAAAACACAGAAGAGACAAAAAAGAGAAGGAACTGAAAAGATGGCGCAAAAATGACTGCAGGAAAAGAAGAGAAGGCAGAAAGAGAAGGTTATGTAACATGTGCCTCTCATTTAGATTAGCCTGTTATTGATTAGTCTATTTACAAAGACTCTGCACAAGAAGAAAACTTTTCTTTTAATGTGTTGTGTTTAATATGTTGAAGTTTAATTACTAATGTAATCAAAACCTTCCATCCAGCTTTGGTTCATGTACTGTGTATGTGTCCCCTGAACGGGGGACACCTGCTTATTTCATAATGTGCCATCAGGTATGAGAGACAAATATTCACAGACATAAAGCTTACAGTATACAGTAAGTGCAATTACTTACATCTGAGTTAGATTACATAGGTCGTCACATATCCTTTCTTCAATGGTGGTGATTTGGTTGTTGCTCAAATCACTGATGGAAACAAAGAGACAAATCAAATGTCAATATCTTAAAACAAGAAAAAAACAAAACAGAAAAGACTTTTTCCTTCACGTTTTCACTAATGTATACCAATTACTATCATTTTGGCAAGATTTATGTGACTAAAAATCCAACAAAAAGGTCATATAATGAATGAGTTTGCAAACCCTGTTTCTCCTACATTGTTAGATTAAATTAGTTAAAGAAATTAATAACTAAAAGTGCTGAACACTGACTTTTGCTATTTTACTTTGTCTCATTTCCATCTGTCTGTATGGAAATGCGCTCTTCCTCCTCTTCATCTCTCTCCCTTCTTCTCGTTTCCTTCTCTACTCCTTTTCGCTCCCTCCCTCCCTACTCTATCCAGAAGGCTACATAATGGAGCCGTTGTGTGGTGGTTTTGGAAGGAACTGATGGAAACCATCAGTCCTCTCTCATCATACACACATACACACAAACATGTGCTTAAACGCCCATTCAATGGGTGGAAGAAGTAAGGTAATGGATGGAGGAAGGGGGAGACCGACAGATGGAGAGAGGGAGGTAGTGGGAGCCTGGAGCAGTAAGCTGTAATTGAAGTTAATCGTCCTGTGATTACTGTGTGTGTGTGTGTGTGTGTGTGTGTGTGTGTGTGTGTGTGTGTGTGTGTGTGTGTGTGTGTGTGTGTGTGTGTGTGTGTGTGCTGTATACACTTCTTTTGGTGAACTTGCTCTCGTTTACCTTACTCCTGGGATTTCTGCCTACTTTAATCCAGACTAAACCAAGCTTTTGTCTTTACTGCTCTCTTTTCATCTTCCTCATACTTCTCTCTTCATAACATTGGTCAATATCTTTCCTGGACTTTCTACTCACAGGACTGACAGCAGGCCGCAGCAGAACAGTCCTCCGGGGAGAACATTGATCCTGTTCCCTTGAAGATGTCTGAAACATTGACATTTATTTAGCCTGATAAATGATAACATGTATCAGAGATGCAGTTAAATAAAAAGATAAATTAGATTTAAGTTGAATTACACAAACACACAATCACATAATGCAGTGTTTACTTACAGTTCTTGGAGGCCAGTGAGATGATGTAGCAGACTGGTATCAAGGGAGGAGATGTGGTTCTTGGACAGATCTCTGTGGGAACAAATATATCCATATTTAAAATGGGGGCAAGCTGACTAAATGCACACGCCTACACACAGAACTATTTACAATGCAATGTGATTGCTCAAGGACTTGGAAATGAAATGCAATAATATAAAAGGAAAGGAATAGGAAATGCTTAGGTCATACATACACTGATGGAGATAAATACAACCAGAAACACTTGGAGGTACTAAAGAATAACACAAGATGCTCCAGAACACAGGTTCTTTAGAGGATAAACCTTGGGTTTTTGTCATAGCTTAAGCTAGAAAACTACTTGGATATATTTAGAAACGATCAGAAAGAAGAAAAACGCCTTCGCTGTGCATGCGGCCAGGCTTATCTAGAGGTAGAGACCGAGTCCAGTATGAAGAATTGAAACTGTCAAAGAAAAATGAGTAAAGAAGAAGATTAAATATGAAAACTGGTTAATAAAATATGGATATTTAATAGGAAAACAAATAAATAAAGGAATTAACGGAAAAAGGAAAATAAAGGCCAAAATATTTATGTCACATTTTATAGATTAATTCATTCCTACATGTATTTTATATTATATCTGCTGCATAAAAGGGTTAATTTCTAAGTGACTGAGTAATCGGTTACTTTCAGTAAATGATGACTCAAATCCACAGTCCAGCTAACCTCATTCGCTCTGCAGTAAGCCACCACACAATGGGTGACCTATGATTGGCTCCTACCATTATGTTTTACGTAAGTACGAGTAGGAGGAGTCTGCACACCAAACTGTGTCTCAGCTAGCACACATGCCAGATGTCCTCCTTGACTTGATCTATAAAACGGGTGGGCATACCTACCACCAACACAAACGCAACAGAATAATTCTTGATGCAAAGCAAAAAAGCCAATCTTAAACGGTGAAGTCTGCCTAATGCCAGTATATTTTTTTTCTCTGTGGCCTCATTATCTAATCAGCAACTAATGACTCAAAATCATAAATGCTTTATCAGACTATTGCTTAATCTAAGGTGACGCCTCCTCCCACTGGCAAATGTTTTCCCCTTTTTTAAAGACAAATCCTCCCTCAGGCCTTGTCATCACTTCTCATCGAAGTCGTCATTCAAAATATTTCAATGGCTCAATGGTCTCGCTGAGCCCCTAAAATAATATCTGCCAAATCTCCCCGCTTGCCTTACAAATGGTGTTCTTTTCTAATTCCATGTACTTATTTTGTAACACTGGTGTCCGGACAGAAGCCCAGATGCCAAAGATGTTGACATCAGCGTGGTCAACTTATTTGACTTCAGAAAGCATGATCAATAAAATAAGCATGTGTGCAATGACTGGAGGGCCTCTTTAAACCCAAGTCAAGGCCCAAATCATGCCTTGGGGGGAAAAGGGGTTTTGAATTATCAAACAATATATGAAAAGTGATCTGGTTTTAGGCCTTCTGCAAGAATGAGAACATGCTTATTGATGTGAGACTGTTAGATCTACTATACACAACTGTGAAAGACGTAACCTAAAATATTTGTTTATTTTTTCTTATTTAACACTGATTCTCTAAAATCCTAAGGATGATTTATTGATTAAACTGCAATGATAATAGTTCAAATTCACATTTACTATACATTAAATACACACTGCTAGCAATACATTCTATAACTAAATCCTTGCATGCCACACTCTCTATACTGGAGCTCAAATTAGTGAGAAACCATCAGATAAATTACTAAGGAAATGAGAAAATTGGGTTGGTTAAGCAGTGGAGATGGGCTCAGTGAATGGCTTCAGTCCCCTTTGCATTCCTTCAAAGCAAAGCCACAGCTGCACGTGAGAACAGCGAGACAATCGGGAGACAAAAAGACCAAGGAGCAGGAGACAAAAAGCCAGAGGCTGTAAGGGAACAGAAAGCCCTGTAGCCTATAGGGATAAAAGAAGAAGGTGCTGGACTGCAGGAAAGCTGTAAATTAAAACTCATGAGGTTCAATCAGGGTGCTGATCGATATTTCTATTCCCAGCTGCTACGAATTCAGCAAATACAAATAAAAAACAAGACGATCTTCCGCAAGGGAAATCTGAATTGATATGTGCGGGACTGCGCTCCACTCTCTCACACTCTTTTCTGCGTGTGTGTGTGTGTGAACAGACCAGGACGCCGTTCCCAAAAGGAAACATCTGTACATTCCAGACAAGCTGTGTAAGAAAGATGGAGACAGAGAGAGAGAGAGAGAGAGAGAGAGAGCACTCTCCTCTGCTAAACCCATCAGAGGATGAACAGGACAGCAGAAATAAGCTCCGCCCACTAGCTGATCATTCACACATTAGACGGACGCTTCACCTTATGTAACGTGGTCGACATCCATGCCACAGCAGGAATGTGTGTGTAAAAATTTGCGTGTACGACATCTGAAAACTGTCTTTCACACCTTACGGGTAAGACCACACAGACAAGAGCAGGTTAAATAGAGACCGTCTGTATGTGTGCTTAACATGACCATATAATGTGACCTTCAGCATGTCTATTAGCAACAGACTCCCGTTCTCAGCTACCTCTGGACACACATGGTTTTACTTACACATAGGCAAACACACACATACACTTTAGGTATAGGCCTGTGCACAAGTGCACACACACACACACACAGCACACATATGGTTCTGTTTTACTGACGGTGTGGCCAGTGATCTAACAACTCCTTATAAGGCCTGTCTGGTGCCACTTATTCTGAGTTGGAGGATGAGAGCGCACACAAAAACACACACACACACACACACACACACACACACACACACACACACACACAGCCCTCATTGACTACACTGTGCTTGGGCAGAGGGAATGACACATGAGGAGTGGGCATGTGCTCTGCAGACAATATGAATACAAGAAAGGAAAGATCTGAAGTGAAACAGAAAGGGATGGTTTTCTTTTTCTACAAAAGAAAACTGAAATCTGTTTGAATCTGTCTTTGTTCCATCTGTGGAGAATTGAGAACAAAAAAAAAAAAAAGTCTTTAAAGCATAGTGATAAAAACTGGGTTTAAGTCAGATCATAGACAAACTGGTTTCTGCAGGCTTGTGGTGGTAATGTGGTCCAAGTCACTATGATTGAAGGCCAACGCTCCACTAACCCACTAAACACAGACTCCTCTGTGGTTGCTTTCATCTCACCTCAGCCTCCCTTTCCTCTGCTGCCCCCCCCCCCCGATTTCTCCCCCCTTTTTGGTTCTGCTTCTTTGTTTATTCCTGAAGTCTGCACGAGTCAGATGAGAAGGGGAGCAGGACAAAAGCTGAGAAAGCAGTAAAAAACGATGGAGCTGGAGAAAAGGACAGGTGTGAAGTGGAAGCCAAGGGGAAGTTGGAGGTAGTAGCAGTGAGTGACACGGGCCAGGTGTGGAGAACAATCACCCCACTGTGGGCTGCTTCGTTTGAGAGCTGCCAGCCAGAACCTCATGCCTGCGACAAGGGGTGAGGAGGTGGGGGAGATCGGAGTAGTCGGGTACTTTCCCTACTGCAAGAAAAAAGGGAGCACGAAATTAACAGGAAAATGGGGCTGAAGACGTTTGGTCTAAAAAGCCTTACTTTCTACTTCACAGACTGGCTCGCCTTTCCTCTTTAGAACATTCTGTCCATTTTTCCAGCTGCTGCTGCCTGGGTTGTCTGGTGTCCAGCTGGCAAGTTAAGGGCAGCTGTGTGCAGCAGTTTAACACTCTTATTGAAAGAATGATACACTGACATACAAACAAACTCTTTGACATACTACCAATCCATGCAGGAAAAACAAAACTAATTGTTCTTTTCCTGGTAAATGAAAGTGAGTCAGTGCCACATATTACAAGTCATTAAATATGGGTTTAAAACAAAAATGGGTCTCTCAAGCATCTAATACAACTGTGGTGAGACAATAAAAAGGGAAAAACCACTGAAAATTATGCATCATCTTGCAAAAAGCTGAAAAACCTCTGTCTGTGAGTCTGACTGTTCTTTGTCTGTCTCTACAACCATTCATCCGGTCCACTTCAAGTTTGGCAGGTGTACTGCTGTGTGCAAGTGCAGTACTCAATTTGATGAGCTGTTCTCTTACTGTGGCTAAAAGTTGCTCTCTACCACTACTGACTGCTCCACTCTGTGTGTTGGCTGTTTGTTGTTTGTTTAGCTGTCTTTGTATACTAATTTTTTTAACGTCTGTGAGAAATACCCTAGCTTAATCCTAACTTTAGACATAAACCTAACTAACCCGTAACTCTCAAACTGTTCCTTGAAAACATAATTGCAACATTTCATTAACCTGATGGTTAAAACTCAGATGATTCTAAACATCATCTGAGTTAGCTGGACATCTCATATTTATTACTGCATTGTGTGCCATGTCGGTCCAGTTGGTATACTTATTCTCACTGAGAAAAGCTAAGAAATTGTGGTGGTTGATGTTATTTATGAGCTAAATATTGACTTTTAGCACGTTACAAGGTGGTTGCTAGGCAACCACATTTTAACTTTTGTGGATATAAATCAATACACATAAATGAAAGAAGGAGGACAAAGGAGGGAACAACTAAGCTGTAGTGCCTCTTCACCTCACTGTGCAATACTTTTGTAAATAGTCAACGGTGCAATAGACTCAATACTTGAAATGTGCAATTCACTTGTATTTTTATTTTTATTCCTATTTATTCTATTTATCCCCTTCGTATATTTTATTTATATTGTCTCTGTATTTATATATATGTGTGTGTGTATAACTCTGTAACTTCTGTCGGTGCTGTGCTTTTTTGGAAATCGAATTTCCCAGAGGAACCCACCCGAGGGATTAATAAAGTTCTATCTTATCTTATCTTATCTTATCTGAATCCTTTTATAAGGAGTGGGTGCTAAACAGGTAATTTTAGGGTCTTACAAGGTTTGCCTGACAAAAAGTGACGGCATCATAACATATCATGCATAATTCAATTTTTTGAAATTGAATTATGCATGATATTAGGGGTTATTGTAGTAACTCAAAAATGATACACTGTTTTTAAATGGTGTTATAGGTGCAAAAAATTCTAGGTAACCACAGGTGGTTGCTACGCAACAGAGTACATTGTATGATCTGATATAGATAAGAACCTTCAGGGACATAAGATCTACCGGTGTACCAAGCTTGGTTGCTCAACTTAATAATAATAATAATAATAATAATAATAATAATAATAATGTATAGCTTATTGATCCCCGTGGGGAAATTCTTCTCTGCATTTAACCCATTCACTCAGTAAAGTGAACTTCTGATGGTCTGAGATGAGTTCCTGGACAAAGAAACAAACAAAGCACAGACAGAGATTTTGCGTGTTATAGTACATTTTTTTCTTAGATTTCCAGTAACAACCAAAATTTCCATCTTCTGCATGTTGTAGGCACAATCAAACATATATTTATCAAGTGTATCCTTAGAGCGGTCCTCTTCAAAACGGTAACTTTTACAGCTGCCTTAATGTCATGTGTTTGGGGGGGGACATCTTTGAATTGTTGCTAACAAAGAATACCGAGTTACAATCCAAAACAGGCCTCTGCATCAGTTGATTTTTAAATACAAAATCTTACAAGATATTTGGAGATGATTGTGCTTTGAAACACAGTCGGTAAAGATCTCGGAAAACTTTGCAACAAATGCAAACAAATACTTCTTCTACTACTTCTCATCCTGTTATATTTCCATAAACCAGCCACACAACACAGTCATTTTGAACAAATGCTTCTGCCAAATAAAGATGTGTGACAAGTGTGATTAATCGAGTAATCATGAGCAATTATTTCTCCATCATCAACGTCAGCCTCGATCATATTAAGATATTAATCTCATATTTATCCATATTTAGTGATGCAGTGAAATAGTTTTTCAAATGCAGCACCACGCAACATCAATTCATCATTTCTAATAACTGGTCCCAACAATTAGACATAAAAGCATACGAACTTCTGCTTGTCCTTTACTCTAAGAAACGTGTGGTGTCTGTTATATAAGCTGCGATGCTGAAAATGTTTTGTTGCTGACCTATAAGGCATTTTTCCATGCATATTTTCAGATGGTGGATTTTTTTATACAATTCTACTAAAGTTGAATTTGTAGCATTAAAGTGAAGAAGATGTGTGACTCATAAACAAATCCATGAAACCTCCAAAACGATTCACAAACTGCGCCAGTGCACACTGGAGGTGACAAATCTCAATCTTTAGTGTTATATGTACCTAAGCAGAGCATTTACTTGACCACAATCTACGTGTTTTCAGTTATATTCTTGTCTGCAAATGAAACAAACACATGTGCTGGTTTGTTGTAACTGTGCCAAGGTAACCCACAGACTGTATATAAAAGATGGATGCAGCCGCTATCATGTCACAGACTGGTTAATGAATTTGCATTTTTAAGACACGAGCTGAACGTGTTGTCTGTTATCTTGGTGTTTTGAAACTGATGATGAGTGAGGGGTTGATTTGACTAAAAAGGAACACTGTATGCTGACATCAGCCCACAACTTGCCAATCACAAGGTATATTGACCCTGCTTTATCATTCCTCTTGACTCTAATAGGGACCATAATTCATAAATTAAACATCCTACTGTATTTAATGAGACATGAGAATACTAAAACCACGCATACTCATCAGAAAAGTGTTAAGTGAGGTCACAGAGTAGAGGAAATCAGACTTCTTATTGTGATCAGAGTAGTCACCTACTTCTGGCTATTACAAAACATTTAGGCACTTCCATAATGGTTTCATTTTTCAGACCCGGAAGCTAAATTCATGTCTTATATACAATCTCTAATTAATCTAAAACAGGGGAATCAGATTTTTCTTGTTCCATAATAAAACTTTCCCTACCTAGTTGCAGTTTTAAGGCATCATGCAGGTTGCATTTAGATTTTGGTCATATGTCTGAGTGTACATATTTCAAGCACTGGGCTTAGTTCTCATGTATTGATAGCCTAAGGCTGGGGTCGTTAACCTGCGGCTCTTTAGTCCTTATAGTGCGGCTCCGCGTGGTTTGGGAAAATAAATTAGAAGTATTTAGCTTAAGTGTATTTTATTTATGTTAGTTATTTTTTTTAACTTGTAGTTCTAAATTGGAAGATTGTTGTGACATTGTAATATAAAAATAAAATTATATTTTATTATTTTTTTCATCGCTCAAAATAAGCGTCACACTCGCGGAAGCCGCTGTACCCGCCGAAACGCCGTGCATTTATCGAGATTTTCAACCCCAGGTAGGCCAATTATGGATCTTTGGATCCACACTGTCAGCAGCTCCACCGTGAACTATGTTAAAAACAAACACCGCTCACACCTCACAGATGGCAGCTTACAGTCCTGCATAAAGATGAAAGTACAGCCCCATTGTAAACATATCACGGCAGACCCGACGATGTTTCCGTGAACATACTTTTCAGTAGGGCTGCACGATTTTGCATAAAATGAGAATCACGATTTTTTTGGCTTAGAATTGAGATCACGATTCTCTCACGATTTTCTTTTCCAGTATAAATATTTATTGCACTTATTAACTGCACATCAACTTCGTAACAGTTGAGACTGAACATAAAAACAATAAATAAACATAAAAACAACAAATGTCTCACGTTTTGTGGTTGCTGCAACATGTTGTACTGCTTGAAATTCCGTCTCCACCGTTGCACGACACTGCGTGCATAGAGCAGGTAGTGCAACAATAGAAAAATAGTTGCGGGACGGCACTGTGTAGCGTTTGTCTAGGGTGTTGATCATTTTCCTAAATCCCTCGTTTTGCACAGTGTTGATGATATCTTTGGTCAGGTGATAAGTGATAGCCTCCGTAATTTCTTTGTTCCTGCGGGAGTTCGACGTGTATAGGGAAGCGCTGTATAAGGTTCCCGTTATTGATGTTTGGGTGGTTGACCGGGACGGATTTTCTCCTGTCACTTTCTCGTCATCCCTGACGTGCTCTCCGTTGTTTTTTCCCTGCTAATTTTAGCATCACACGGCACAGCTCCTGTATCACGTGGTATAAGGCTCTTTTTTTTAGCAGCATAGTGCTTTTTTTTCCCAATTATTTTTTAAAAGCTCCAAAAGCCCAAAGGCGATATAAGGGTGGCGGCTCACAACAGTTTTTGTTTGCTGGATCATTTTAGTTCAGCTGGGTGTCTTTCCTTTTGTTATATTTCTTTAAGAGTTCAAAATGTGTTAATTACATAAATAAAATGTGATTTTCTCTGTAGCACTTCATGGATTTCATAAGAAACACATGGGAGTGTACATGGAGTTGTAGAGACCAGCATTTTTGTTTAATTTATCTTGTTTGTAAAATCTGGAAGCACCACATAAACTGATGCAACAAGTGAAAAGGGAATGGTAGGAACAAAAGAGAACACAAAAAATGAAGTCTGTCACCTCCAAAACCATAGAGACAAGCAGAGCTTCAGCAGCCCTGACAACAGAGGCTGGCTGCCAGCACAATCTGTGGTGAAGATGATGACTACTTCAGCTGAGTCCTCCACACCATCATCTGGCAGCCCTTCATCTTTTATCTTCTGATTGGTCTCTGTTACTGTGCTCTCTGCTTGTTGAATCAGTTTCAGGTTCATTGGCATGAAATCAACAGAGTGCTCAACACTGTGCTCACAAATGACACAATGCTTTTGGTTTATTTTCTTTTTCTTATGTCTCTGTTTTAGTTTCATTTTCCTTCAGTAATTTTGATGAGGTTGCATTGAAAAATAAAAAAACAACTCAAAGGACAACTCATATTTCTTAACTAAAAAATGCAAATTGGCTTGTTATGAATTTTAATCATGTCCTTGGATTGAATGTAAATGAACCACTGTGCTGATTAGCATTTCATTACAGTTCTGGCAGGTTTGTAATCCCAAGTTTAGAGGCCAACAATTCATTTTTCAATTTTCAGCCTCATAGGCCCTTATTAACATTTAGCCCATGGATTGCAGCGTGTTATTCTGGGATGTCTTGAAGTCTTTGACTCTCTGCAGCATAGGCTACACAAACAGGATGTGTTTCTGCAATTCTCTCATAAACACACAAAGACATGCACAAGCAGCGATCATTATGCACGAGCTACACACGTAAACACTCACGTTTTGGCTGTTTATATCTAAAAGCGGGGAACAAAATCCAATTATTGCAGTCTTTTTTTTAATGGGGTAACAGGAGGGAGAAAAGTCTGCTTTTTAACTGGGGTAAAAGATAAATGTTTCCTATGTGATCAACACCTGCTTTTTTCACTCTAGAAATGTAACTCAAAAAAGCACCTAGTTTATAAATTAAAGATATAATCTATACACGTACCCCTTTAGTCATTTTATATTCATTTTCCATCCTTCAATTTTCACATTAAAATTCAATGCAGATGTTACTATATTGCTGAGGTAGAGTGTGCTTCTCTTAAAGAATACATGAGTCAGTCTTTGTAAGTGAAAGGTTGTGCCAAAGTGAATCCATCCATCTCCTCTGATTGGAAAAATAGTGAATGAATCCCTAATGTAAAAAAATAATAATAAAAAAAAAAAAAAAAAAAGAAGCATGACTTCATAAGACATTATGACATTATGCATTAGCCATACCATGAGCATACAGCATGTTATGATAAATTACTTTAATTAAGAAGTCATGCTTTGATTATCAAGGGTATTCTAGTGAATTTGAACACTTAATGCATTTTTTGCCCTTTCCCCCAGTAATCTCTAACATGCAGTCTCTGTTCTGTGTGCAATTGTTGCTGAGAGTAGCTAGGTGTGTGTCTTTTGTGCAGCAAGACATTTTCATTTTTCTGCATCTTGAATGCCCCTGCTGATTTGATAAGTATTAATTGATTGGTATTAATTATGCTGCAAATCAAAAATAAATAACACTTGTTCTACATGAACACTGTCCTCTGTCCATCTGTACAAATCAAAAGTGCATTTATTTCTGCATTTCCTGAGACAGTCAAAGCTACACAAGTCTTAACTTATATATATATAAGTTAGGACCGTTACCTTCACCCTATATATATATATATATATATATATATATATATATATATATATATTAGGGGTGCAACGATACACAAAATTCACGGTTCGGTTCGGTTCGATACTTTGGTGTCACGGTTTGATATTTTTTCGATACAAAAAAATGTTCATGCTTTTTTAATTTGTCATTTATTAAAATTATAAATATATATTTTAACTCAAAAGTACAGTTTTTAAATTTAATGTTGCTGAAAAAACAAAGTAATAAAAAAATAAATCTGATTGAGAAATCACTCATCTTTGGAAAAGAGAGTTTATTACAGAGAAATGGCTCTTCCCAAAATAAAAGCTATACTATACGCTTCTTCTGGGGTATACTCTCAGCAGCATATTAAACATATCAGGTCCCCATAAGGAGAATCATTTGCTAACAGCTGTCTAAATGACTCGGGTAAAGTTTGTAGCATGCATGCTTGTTGTTTTTGTCTGCTTTCACTTGTCTTTGCACTAGGATGATGTCGGAGTAAATGTGCAGTCATATTCATTGTGTTCCCACTAGTGCTGTCAGCGTTAATCTGAAATGACGTTAACGCCACAACACGGCAAATCTCCGTTAACGAGCTACCGCGGATCGCCCTGTGCGTGGGGCTGGACAGCGTCAACACGTTAACGAGCAAACTGCGCTAACGCAGTAGTTCCCACCCATGTAATTGAGCATTGCGTGGCACATCCGACATACTGTTTTACTTTAGTCCATGACGCGCTTACCTTCATGGTCATACTTCACATGAAGACCAAAATAGTTCCAAAGGCCAGATCTGAATGAGGGTGGGGGAGGTTCAATTTGCCATGTTGCAACGAGCTTAGCTTATGTCTTGCTAGCTTGCGCTGCGCGCAGTGGATCTGCGCTGGACAGTGCAGCCTAGGCGGAGTAGTCGAACACAGATCCACTGAGCTCCCAACGCAGACAGCATCGTCAGAAGAAAAGTTGATAAAATAAATAAAAAAATTTGTATTGTTCGATACATATGCTTACTGAACCGAAAGCACAAACCTCCTTACAATTGCTCTGGTCACTAACAGATTCCCATGGTCATGCACAGAAGATGCAAACTACGCTTATATGACGGACTCTATTTGTTTAGGTTTTAAATGTTTACTATGCAAACCATAAACACAAAATGTTTGCCTTCAAAATAAAAGCTGTGCCTTTTGAATTATAGTTTTTCAAAAGGCACAAATTTTACTGTTTTCAGCTTTAAGTTTTACTATTTAGGAGTTTTTGCAGATAGGCTGACATGCTCCCTGTAAACTAAGGGCAACTGCAGCAATCTGCTAGTGACCAAAGCAATAACAAAGATTTCTGGTACAGCACCCACTTTGCAACTTTTGTCACCAAGCAACAGGCAGCAACCTTCATAACTACTCATCAACCAATTGGGGAGAAACCGTTTTCCTCCTCCTCCTGTGTGACTGAGGTCTGAGAAACTATGGATGCTCCTAAATGGTTACAAAAAGCATACTTTGACAAGTTCTGATAAACTAGTCAAACCAAATAAGACAACTGTACAAATTATACCTGTGCTCACTCTGCTAAGGGCACCGGTGTGAGATTGAAGGTAATTTACTAACACCACTCCACTATTTAGAAGCAACTGCAAAAGTGCAAAACCAAATGAAAGGACCTTAGAGAAAAGGTCACACATACAGCTTTTTCTCTGCACTATTTGTTAGATTGGCAAAAAAAATAATAATAATAATAAGTGCGGCACTTTAAAAAAAACAACAAAAAAAACAGGAGGGCTGTGAAAATAAGGTGCAGAAGAAGACCCAGGCAGACTGGATTTGAGACACAGCAGCACGTATCACTCTGGGAAATAGGAATTACCAGATTCAACTAAGTTACCATTCAAAACAGAATCACTGAGTGTGCTGTACGTGCAGAGAGGGAGTAATGTGACAGAAACGATGAATAAGATGAAAAATTGGTAGCAAGGAAAAAAAGCAGCTTCAGAGTGAGTCATTATGACCCGAGTGCATTCAAGTCTAGATAAGTGTGATAGAAGTTTGTGTGAAGAATGCAAGTGTGAGAACTCCAGGAAGACTAGAGGTATGAACATCAAACTCTGGCTATTTTTTCTTTTCTTAATTTATAGGTGAGCAAGGATGCACTGATGCAATCACAATTCTGGATGCAACTTAAAGAAATCACCCCAAAAAATTTTAACAGAAGGATAAAGTGTAATGGATAAAGATCCAAGCATGCCAGCAACCTACTGAAACAATATTCTCTTAAGAAGATAATGAAATAATCATTTTGATCCTTGTGAAGGATCACAGATACGGTTACATGAATACACTGAAGGCTTGGGAAAAGGAAAGCTTTACCACAGCTATTGCAGAAATTATTCCATGCCCAGATGATGTCCAATTTAATAACAAACTACATATTAAGCCACAAGTGTGTTTACAAGAACTTTCTCTCTTGCCCATTTTTAACTGTACATCTGTTCTGTTTTTTACTAATTTAAAACCAACAAATGTATTTTTCTAGAATCTTATTGCTATTGTTTCTTTACGATAAACACCACCATCTTTAATGCTTTTTAGTATTTAAATATTTCTTGGGAACACTGTAAATCCTGAGTGCAGTATAACTTTAAAGAACACTAGTGCCATTTTTTTTCCTTTTTTTTTTTAAGCATAGTTATTTCTATCAACCCCTCTCTGCATATTAACAACCATGATCGGTGTGACTGATGTGACGGAACATCTCATTTACTTGTTTAGAGGGATTTTGAAGATTAAAATGAACTCTTTCAGGAAACAGTTTGTGGTGTGAGACTGCTGTTAAAATAGTTATCTCAATTAACTTGATTTATGAGTAGTGTATTGGAATATAGAATTTATTTATAACCGAAAAGTATTTAAAAATTAAGAACTTATGTCTTCTCAAAAGAAGAAAATTGTGACTATTAAGTAAAAACTGTATTGTGTTCTTTGTGTTACGCTGTTACTTCCTAGTCTGCATGTGTGCATTCTTTTTCAGGCTTTTTTTCCTCTGTGAACACAACACATCTGGCCGACGTTTTGCTGGATAAATTGCAGTCAACTATGTGAACGATGCCCACATGTGTATAAATAAGCCTTTGAGTATGACAGAGCAGTGTATTTTGGTGGGAACTTGTGAGAGAAAAAAGGCCTGCAGTACTACAAACTAACATTTTAAGGTGCTTCTTGATTAGTTGCAATCAGTCCGTGCAGTAACATTCCCTCCTCAAGTACACTTTCATTATCATCCACAGGACATTTGTATTATTGTATTTACTTTGCGATATAAAGCGCCTTGAGGTGACTGCTCCTGGGAATTGGTGCTTCATTGATCATCAATTGAGGTGACTTGAACTGAAGTCGTATGGAGTAAAATGTCGCCTTAGGAGAAGAGCGGGTCGTTTAATAATCAAAAGTTTAGTGGTTTGATCTTGAGCTCTTCAATCCTGCATGTCAAAGTGTCCTTGGAGTAAAAGGAACTTCAATTGTCCCTGATGCAATACAGTGTGCATGTGTGTGGGTGGGTAAGTATTAGAGCTGGGCGATATATCGAGTTTTTAAAAAATATCGATATATTTTTATACGAGATATAAGATCTGACAATATCTTTTATATCGATATAGTCTATGTTACGTTATAATTATACTTGTGGAGCCGCAGGTTTGCCTCTCTTTCGTCCACTTTCGTCTTTACGCAACGTTACTCGGCCTCGCCTCTCTTTCACTGAACACAACACCCCTCCTCCCCCATCGCTTCACCTGCAGGAAGCGACAAGATGGACACGGCAAATCTCCGTTAACGAGTTACTGCGCATCGCCCCGTGCGTGGGGCTGGACGGCGTCAATGTGTTAGCTAGCTAACCACGCTAACGAGCTAACCACGCTAACGCCATGCAGCCCAGAGGTGCTGCACGGACTAAAATCCTTTCATTTTCTCAAAAGTTGACAGCGCGCCTTATGTATGAATTCTGGTTGTGCTTGATGGCCGCGAACCGATTTTATGTGGTACACGGCGCTCAGCAATCTGTCAAAAAATGTTTTAGTACGACTTTGGTAAGCTACGGAGCTGCACCGCTTGATGGATTGTCGGAGCATTACGGCTGAGCCTCGCGGAGTGATACGTACTGTGCTTCAACGTAATATTACCCTACTGTGTATAAGGACCATAAATGGCACCTGTTAAGAGACGTGGTTGCGAAGCGGATTTCAAACTCCAGGCTGTCGGTCACGCAGTACAAGTTGGGAACAGAGCAGCTGTGAAATCTGTCTTTGTTACTATGCTCAGCGTCTTTTAGTTTACATTTTGACTGCACAATTGTGAGCTTTTTGTTATGCACAAAAACAACATTGTTTTCTTTTATTTATGGAGCATTATTATTTAATAAATGCTCATAATTTATTTTTGAGTAAATTTTATGTACATCTGCTCTATGTTAATAAAAGTGCCTGTGTGACATCTGGGACACAGCTTTGACTAAGAACTCTCTTCTTGTTCTTACTTTATGGCTTTAAAAAAATATATCGAGATATATCTTATATCGCCATCCAGCTAAAAAATATCGAGATATGAATTTTGGGTCATATCGCCCAGCCCTAGTAAGTATGTACTGTAAAAGCACTTTGAGAGGTCAATAAGTCTAGAAAAGGTACATAAAAATGCTAGCCTATTCACAATGTTGATACAGTTTTTACAGCTACTTTTACTATGCAGACTTTCCTAATGCTGTTTTGTTTTGTGTGCACATATGACTCTCCACACAATCTTTTCCATTTGCAAAACTCATGTTATTCAGATGTGAGATAAAAGATCGACAAGGATATTTTTGAGGAGTCAAAAAAGGCTTCTTGCTACCATCTATGTTAAATTATGTTTTGTTCACAACAAGCTTTCATTTCTGATGGGGAGTATAAGTCCACCTCTTCCAAACAGACCTAGGGTTAGATTACCATATTATAAAATAAATCTGTGCATAGCGATATAACATACCTGAGCACATTGCAAACTTACAATTGAGAAAACACCCTAAGCAATCTTCACTGCTAAAACATCAACATTCAGATGCATGACTTTCTTCTCCAGCCTGCCGCCACTCCACTAAGTTAATAATAAACCAAGACATTTCTGGCACCCCTGGTAGAAAAGTACTGAGTGCATGAAGGCTGAGACAAGCTACACACTTCTTTCTTTCTGCTGCTATGAAACATTAAAAGCAAGGTATCGTTAATTACGAGCGCTGATAATTTCATTCGCCAATTTAAGAACCGTTAAGGATTTGGCACCCATCATACATTGCTTTGAGTTAAGCAACCTTTATTCTGAGGATTTTTTTTTTTAGCTAAAGGCATGGGCAGGCATACACAGTGAAAGGAAGGATGGGAGCTGGCTCTTCTTCTCTCCCTGGTTCTTTCCTCATTCTCTTATTTATAACTGCCTGGAATGTCTGCACTTCTGTTAGTGATGTCATCAGTTACTTTTGCCATGGTAACACAACAAAATCTCTCCTGCATATGGTCAGTACATTCAATCTTTCCCACTTTATTAAAGTCACTCAGTGTGTGTGTGTGTGTGTGTGCGCGCGCGCGCATGCAGGTGGTTGTAAGACCGATAACCACCTTTGGATCTGGAGATGAGGGCGGAAAGGCAATGCAGGAGACAGTGAGAGAATTTTTGATTTTACAGTCTCACCTGTTCGAAAGCTGTCTCGAAGCCCCAAGACCCATACACAGCCAACACAACCAGAAAATAAAGTAGTTTAAAAACATATCGGCCTGCCTACAGTGGGGCTGTATGTGTATGTGCATCTTGCTGTCATGGCAACACCACAAAATCCTCCTTGGCAGAATAGATAGGAGAAGGTATGCATGACCACAAGTGTGTTTAAATTTCAAACAAAGTATGCTACTGCCTAAAACACAGTCTGTAACGATGCTGAAGAACTGAAGAGCTACTTTACATGTTACATGGCCCGAATAATAACTACGTTCTTTGTTTGGTGCGCTGTGGTACCGTTCTTCAATGACAATGCCAGTGCGTGGAGCCTACAGCTATAGCTACAAACATCAGTGCACAGCATTGCTTTTCAGTTTCAGCTGCAATAAAAGTTAACGGAAAGTATTTTGTGCTTACTGGAGTGCAAGTACGACCTAACGATGTCAAAAAGTATTGCATACCCACACAGTGTATGGTCAAAAGAGCCAAACGTTAGTCTTCTCGTGTGTTGTTTTTTTGTTTTTTAATAAAGGCAAGTTTATATTACTGCCTGATCAAGCTATTTACAGAAACAACACACACACACAAAAACTTACAGTACTGAAAACATTTCCAGTTCACTTTCTCTGCCTTATGTCCCGGGACTCGTACAGCAATGTGATGATGTGCGTCCCAAGAATATTCAAACAAAACAACGGCACTTAAAAAAACCTTAGTTTCATTTTACAAGTATGTCCCAGAACTGCAAAACTCTCCGTATGAAGTGTTAAGAGATTTTATTATGTGTGTGGGTTGGAGCAGATGGACTGATGTGTAACAGGAATGCTTTTCTCCAACTGCACTCTGCAGTATGTTAAAATATTTCACAGCCACTGGATTTTTTTTTTCCACCAAGGGTGTGTCTAGAACATTTAGATTTGGGGCCAGATAGGGGCATAGACAGAATGGAGAGGAGCTGGTGTTTAATGGATGTGAAATGAGTTTTATTAAAGTCTCGGTGTGGCTGACGTATTTTTGCTTCAGTTATTTTGCAGTAATGTGACACATTAGAAAGGACTGGAGAAGGCAAGGAGAAAAGAATTGGTGGCAAAAAAAAGCTCTTTCCTAGCAATTTCTTCAAATGGAAATGTGGTATTTTTACTGAAAGAAAAGTAGAAATTAAACAGGGAAAAGGCACAAAATCCATTTAGACCTACAGCATGTGTTCAGGGTAGCATCCCTACGCCTATAGCTTGATCACAGAGACTTTTCCTGCATCTCTCTCTCACAAAGCAGAGAAGTTGTGAATGCTCTCTAAAGCCAGCCACAGTTAAATTAAATTTCATGGTGAGACACTACAGCATTACACTGGGTCCTATCCAGTTTTCCCACAGCTAAATAATGCTAATAAATGTGCACCGATAGAAAAGTGGATGCACATATATGCAAAGAGGACTAAGGACAATATTACTAAAGAGTAAAATAAATAAAAACACGCTTGCTCCGTTATCTACTAATCATTTACAGCATCGCTCCTTGTGGATGACTAAAGGACAGTCATTTACTGTGAGCGCTGAGTTCACATCTATTCAAGCTCAAATCTGTAGTCGGCTCCTCCAAGGTATCAAATTCACATACAACAGTGACAATAAACTAGCCTGACACCACTTTAAGACAGACAAATCATTCACTGCCTATTCATTTTTGTGGTGGTTATTTGCTCCAAGGCTACATTTTTAAGTCTGGTAATAGTCTCTTAAATAGAAAAGCTATTTCTAATATAAAAAAAGACCTGTAAGACCTGCTCTGCATGCTGTAGAGATTCACAGTAGCCTTACTGACTCTTCTCTGCATCTACTAAAAGATGTTAAAAGGACAAAGATGATTTTAAGAGAGCTAACAATCCAGACCTGAACTGTCATCTCTCTGCCTCAGACAGACCAAAGGCCATTATTCAGAAATCGCTGCAAGTAAATGACCTTTATTATTCTTTAAAGTTCAGCCTGCAGCATTATTAAATGAACACTACCAAGTTCTCCAGCTGAATGTCTCAGCCTTCTGTGAAATCAGATTTAACTTTGAGTAAAATATTTGCTATCAACCACATGTGTCTGCCTATTGAGTAGGACACAAGTAGCTAAATTAGTAAGGACAGTTAAGTTCACAGCCAGCCGCCTTTACGTATGACTTCCGCTGGTACAGTAGGGTTAAGGAGGTTCATCTACTTTGATGCAATTAACACTCCAACAAATTCCAACATGAGACATTAACATTCAGATAAATCACAGACAGACAGTGCAGCAGAGTCTGTCTCTAATTTATCTGTCTCTAAACAAGCCACTTTTCTTCTTTTATGCAAACATTACCACTAAAGGTCAGGTGATAATAGGGGATCCAACTGAAAGTAGAAGCCCTCTATACAACAAATACAACCAGTGTACCTCCAGAGTTTTATTTACTTATAAAACTCTGTGTAAACAAAATTATAGCGCTCATTTTGTGTCCTAAAGCAAGACCTGGCCAACACAGAGTGCACTGATTATGTGCCTGGTATTTATAGTAAAGTCTTAAGTTAAATACTGTAAAGAAAGGTAGTTTCAGTAAAAATAAATAATGAATAACATATGGCTTCCATCGCACAGAACAGAATGTTCTGCTGCAGCTACACCAGAGGCTCAAGTCTGATCTGCTCCACCTTTGGTTTCTGGTCACCAACTTATTAATACCAACAAACGGGGGGGAAGATGCGCGCACGCAAAAGCACGCACGCACAGTCACCAGCAGTCAGTCCTTCTTTTGACATAAAAAGTAAACAAAAATTGTATTAATTATTATTATTATTATTCTCATTATTGTCTGATTGCCTCCACATAGTATTTATTTTCCAATCAGTTTTGGCTTTGTTTGTGTTTTTACTACACTGGTGCACCCTGAAGACCATCAAAGCCAACTTAATCAAATCTCCACATCTGTCAGCGCACTTATACGTTCAGGACGCCACAATTTATTCATGTTTAATCTGCTAATTACTGTATCGATTACTTGGATAATTAAATGCTAATACCATAAATATTTTCATGACGTACCAAGGGGGAAAACAAACAAACAACAGAAACTTAAAGCCAAAAGTAGTTAGTTAACAGGATTTTTTCCACCAACAGCCCAAAACAAAGGAATGACACATTTCCACTGAGTTTAATAAGCAGAAGAGACACAAACGCTCACATTTTAAAAGTTTTTTTGCTCGTTTGATTCACAACGATTAAGTCTGACTATTTTCCAATCAGCTGATCTAATTGATTAAACATTTGACCCCTTTAATTACCACAGAACAGCAGCATAAACAATAAATCAAAAACTCATGTCATATTAGCTGTTAGGAATAATGGGGTACACGCATATGGGGATGTAACAAGCGGGCTGATAGACAAGAACCCCAGATGAATTAAACTTTTACGTGTGTTACGCTTGTTTTCCGGGGTGATAAGTTTGGTCAAACTGGGTGAAAAACTCTCCACTGTGCATTCATATCCTGTGCAGCTTGTTTTGGTTTCTTTACTTACAACACATTGGTGGCCAGCGGGATCTCTTCCGCCGCAGGGGCCCTTTCCAACCCGATGCTGGAGCAGTTGACGACGCAGGACTGCTGGGGCCCAAGTGGACAGCTGCAGTTAACGGGACAGGGACTGCAACTCTTGCCGCCGTCCGCCTGCGCCGCGGAGCCCCATACTTCCAAGCAGCAGAGCGCCACAAGCAGACTGGAAAAGAAACTAAACCTCGGGAGGCAGACGCCATGTTTTCGCTTGGATAAAGTCTGTCCATTTCCACAAGGCATAGCTCACTCACATCTCATTGCCTCTGATGGTGTAAGTCCTCACAGTCTGGGAAGGAACAAAATGCTCGGAACAAAAGCAAAAACACGCGCGTCCTTTTTCCACGGCTTTCATATAAGGAGACAAAAACAGAAGAAGTCATTAACTTTTTCACACCGTTATCTGTCTTTGTTTTCCCAGCGTTGTTTTTCTTCTCCTCGTATCCCCTTCCCCTGAAAATGTAACGGAGCTTTTCCAGAATCCTTTGAGGAGAAAAAAAGTTTTGGAGAACTTCCTCCCTCCCCCTTTTTCCATATCATGCAGTTCCACGAGCCGCCACTGTGACCTGGCGAATAGCCTACTTTTCCTTCTCAGTTGAATGAATACAATGTTAGACTGATTACCACTTAAAAAAAAGGGTAAACATTTAAAGTGAAAGTTACTGAATAAAACAGCTAGAAATTGCATATATAGTTTTTTTCAAGTTGCCAAAATAATCGATTGAAATAAACACATGTAACCAGGCCTCAGATTTCTGGTAAGTTTTCTCTGATGAGGGTTACTCCTTGTTAGAGGGCCTGGGTAAAAGATTCATGGGTATTCTCTTTTTGTTTTTCCTGATAAAGTAAAAAGTCGACTGCTTCTTCACTTGCCCAACTGGCAACACAGCTTCGATCAATCCTACATTCAAAAAAGTTGAGATGCTGTGCAAAAGGTAAAGCAGAATGCAGCCACTTTAAAACCTACATTTGGTTACAATTAGTAGAAAGAAAGCATAGGAAACGCTGAGAGTAGGAAATGTTATTGATTCTGTTATCGGTTTTGGGGGGGAGAATATATGGTCATTTTAAATTTGACGCAAGCAAGACATTTGAAAACATTTGAGACAGAGGTAAATTAATGAATAAAGAAAGAAAGAAATGAAAAGTCAGTACCACCTTCTTTGTGGGCATTTAAAAAAGAACCTTCTAGAGCAGAGCTGGACTGGCCATCGGCCATAGTGATTTTTCGTTTTGATGTTTGTTTTTGTAACGGTATAAACAATGAAAGGTGGTGGATTGGCCAATTGGTCGTGATCGACTCTGGGCTTACAAAACACTCGTAGGTGAAAAGGAAACGATTTGTCCCCTACTTCAGCTAGAATGAAAAAAGACACAAAGCTGGACTTATTCTGCGTCTTTACGCTGCACAGCTGCCTCTTCTTCTCTCCCCTGTTGCTACTTCAATCATGAAACTGATCAATGATCAGCTGATCGGGATTTCTGTCTCGCCCCGTCTCTCTTGTTTGTTTATCGCCCAGAAAGAGGAAACCAGCGGATGTCGCGCTAAACAACAGCAGCACGTTTAAGCTTGATAAGCTGTTGTTAGAATTAATTTGATATTACTTTTGTAGTATCAGCTGATGTTTGCTGGAGCCACAGCCGTAAAGCTGCTGGTCATGTTATCGTTTTGGATATCTGGTGAGGGGGAAACGTGAAGATGAAACCATGAGATGTCCTTAAGTGGTCATCTGATGCAAACTGTATAGAAATCATACATATATACCAACAAGACAGTGTACATCACTGTCAGAACAGCGTTTGTTTTCATTCAAATGCTTTATGATTTTTCCTGTAATACCTGGTGGGCCGGTCTCTACTTCAAATACCTGGGCCAATTTTTTTGTCCCAGTCCAGTCCTGTTCTAGAGAGTCTGTCAGAAGTAAACACGGACGCAGTTTACACTCTGTGAAAGACATGGACAAGCTGAAAACTGTTTTCATCACCTGTAGTAGATGATATCATTGACAGATCAAAAGTATCAGAACAAAAGTGCATGCAAAGGACAAGGCCCTAAAGAAATACTGAATCACCTTACACTCATAAACAGGCACAATCAATATATCAGCTCAGAAATGTTTCTGAAAGCTGCTGTGGGCCTGCGATATATATGTGAAGGACTGAGAAATTGTCCTATTATTTATTTAATTGCTGTAAGTTCACCCCATGCACCTGGCATGTGGAGGCCTGATTATTGCCAAATAAGGCAGGCTCAGAAGCAACATAACATGATATGCAGATGGCATTTTTTTCAATGACAGCCTTATTTATTTCAGAAACACTGTGCAAAATTACAGTCGATCTACTAGGGCTAGGTTCAGGGCACATTGAGAAAATTTGCTGCTTTTTGAAAAGAAGATTAGTCCTATATAGAACAAAAATGGGAAAACACTTGCTTACACTACACCGCAACCTCGTCTTATTAAAAGAACAGATGATGTAAAACACTGGTAAACGTGCCCATCTCCCAGGAAACACGTTGCTGGTATCAGCTTCAAAGTGAGGTTGACATTTTTTAATACAAATATTCAAATCATTCAGTTTAAACATCTGTTGCATTTGTACTGTTATTTTATTACACGTAAGCAATTTAAACAATTTCCAATTTAAATTCTGTCTTTATGACATTGTACTTTTTTGAAAACAAAGTCGAGATAACAGCCAGTAATTGAACTTGAGCCATAAAAAACCCGTAAGCTGAAATCATAAATAATAAACAGCTTAAAACAGCGTGACTTTTTTGTTATTATGAGTCAAGAAGGAGCGAAATGAAGACATATTCATGGTTCTTGTGATGAAGGCGGGCATACAAACAGTTGCTGAAAAGATAAAAGGAAAAATTACATGATGAAATAAGCAATTTTGTTCAGATGAAAAGTGTTAACTATGAAGCAGTCACTGAGTATTCTTTCACCTTGAGGTAGAGATATGACTGTTGCAAAGCCTTCTTCACTCACAGAGATTGAAATTTATCATCTTGCTGAAGTTTAAGAATGAATCTGCTCTGCTGGTATTCCATTGTCAAATGACAAATGTATCACTTTCTATTTTTCATATTTTTCGTCCCTGCAGTATTTCCTGAAGCAGTGCATGGCACGTGTTAGAAGTGTTTCTCGGGTATTTGATTTGGCCAGAGCGCACACATCCTTCCTGCAGGCATCTGGTGCTCTGTACAAAGAAGAGCCCCACAATAACTTGCATACTTTCTTATTCTCATGAGTCTTTGGCAGTTCTTCACTGTAGAGCTTATATTTGAGAGACAAAAATATGCGTGACTGAAAGACAGTCTGCACTCAATATTTTAGGGGAAGTTAAAAAATAAAGAGTTGTGTACAAATCTATACATACACCTTTCAAAACATAGTTTGCAATGCACTTTGGCAGATAAGTACGAAGGAGAACAATCAGAAGGTAAATTCAAACAAAAAGCCAAATATTAAAGCCAAAGAACACAAGATAAGGGAAAGTTGAGACAGCGTTTTTAAAAAAGAAAAAGGAATGTACAAAACAAAGCACAAATTGGTAAATAAGAAATACTGAAAAGAATAGAAGCGATAATAACAGTACAGTAAGAATAAACAAGAGGACAAAAGCAATAAATGCTCTGCATCACATAAAAAAAATGATTTCAGAAGTGATTTTGGAAGGAATTCACTGATTCTGAGAGCCTTATCTCCTCTGGAGTCAAGCCTGAGGATTTAAGGGTGGTGGTCAACAGCTTTTGCTATTTACCTTGAAGCCAGATCCAAGCATTCCTTGAAGGTGATTAGCAGAATCTCAAAATCAAAGACATGGAGCTGGTGGAAAGAGATCAGGAATGGGGTGATGTGATGCTGACTTCTAAACCTGAGTAGTGACTTTTCAGAGTATGTACGACCCAAAAAGGTGCAAAAAGTTGGGACTCAGTGTAAAATGATGTGCAGATTTTCTAAACTCATATTTTATCCAGTTGATGAAATTTGTGATCTATATGCAGACCAGTTCAGCATCCAGACTTCTCTGCTACTAAACCAGGTGTAGCATTTTTTATCTGAAAGGCCTTCTCTGAAAAAGGACATAATCTGCTTATGAGCATATGCTGCTTTGATCCTGTATATACTTTTGATCATTAATGATCCATTTCTATAGGGACTAATGCACCCTCATACCATCTGAGATGTAGGCCTTTGAATTCGGTCCGTTGAACAAGGCAGAGGATCCCTCTCCTGTTTAGGAAAAGCAACATCCAGAAAGAATTTCAAATTTTGATTTGACTGCCCACAGAACAGTTTTCCACATTGTCTCAGTCCAATAATCTTTGGCCAAGAGAAGATGGCAGACTTCCTGGGTCATGTTCACATATGGCTTCTTTTTATATTTGAGGATGGCACAGTGAACTGAGTTTACAGACAGTTATTTTTGGGAGTGTCCCCGAGCCCGTGGATTGATTTGTATGACAGAATCGTGCCCGTGTCTTCCCTTGTAAGGCAGAGAACATTCTTCTGAAGTCATTCCACAATGATGTGTATAGACACAATTAATTTGCAGGTTGACAAACCTCTGCCCATCTTTACCTCTGATAAACTCTGCCTCTCTAAGATGGTCTTTTTATATCGAACCATGATACTGACCTGTTGCTTATTAACCAAATTAGATGCGAAACGTTCCTTGAGCTGTTTCTTTCTGGCACCACTTACATTTCCAGTCTTTGGTTGCACACATCCCAACTTTTGAGACGTCTTTCTGCCATCAAATTCAAAATGAGTTGTTTTTCATGAAATAGTAAAATGTCTGACTCATATCCTCACAGTGCACATGTTGTACATGTGCATTGAAAATAAAGAGCTATTCTATTCTAAAAACATTACAAAGAAGTTGGTAATAAAAGCTTGCATTTAAAACAAATATTTTCACAATATCCAAAAATTTTAGATCATAATTTTAAACCAGTTTGTGTCCTGTGGAGTTGAACATTTAACCTTAGAACTGTTATTTCTTATTTTTTGCTGACAGATGTTTAAAAGTGCTTTAGATACCTCCTCATCAGAGAATCATTTTTATCTTGAGGCCATGGCTATAGGCTGTTGATCCCCAGGCATAGCTCAAGCTAGGCTTTGCTGGAACGAGAGCAATATAAAAAAAAAAAGCTTTTCAGACAATTTTGAAACAAAGAGAAACAAGAGTACAGGGCTAGAACACAAAGAACAAGTCTTTCAATGTCAAATTCAACTTGATGAAATATGTTTGCAGTTAAAGTCTCAGAGGGATTCACGGCTTTCTTGAAAATAGTATTTCAAAGCAACAAGGAAACCCCCCACCTGAAATTTCTGATCCACCAAGGCACTTCCTGGGAAAAAATAAAACAAACAAAATAAAGATTTTTTATAATGTTTTAGTTAATGAACATAAGAAACAAACACAAAATAAAAATACAAAAAGAATAAAACCCAGAGATTGGTATTATGTTGAAGCTGATAAACCTTGGTTAAATGTAATAAGTTAAGCGGTTCTGCATATCTTATTACACATTTACCAGCCACTTTGTTAGGTACACGTGTTTAACTTGTTAACCACAGTATCTAATCACCCAGTCATCTCACAGCAGCTCAGTGCATTTATGCATGACCTGCTGAGGTTCAAAGTAAGCATCAGAATGGGGAAAAAAGGGATTTAAGTGAGGTTTAACGTGGCATGGTTGCCGGTGCCAGACGGACTGGTCTGAGCATTTCAGAAACTGCTGATCTACTGGGATTTTCCAGCACAACCAACTTGAGGGATTTACAGAGAAAGGTCTGATAAACACAAAATATCCAGGTCTTGTTGATGCCAGAGGTCAGAGGAGAAAAGCCAGACTGCTTTAAGCTCATAGGAACTCAACAGTAATGTAATGGTTTTGATGTATACGTAATGAAGATTCGGTTTCTTACTGTAGTTTGTTGCCATTACTTTAGAACATCTGAGTTTCTTTTTTATTGATTTAATGTGAGTTAATTATAGAAGAGTGTATTGAACATCATTGGCTGGTGTGCTTGTTGACTTTTGATATCCCTGAAAAATTTAGGATCTACTCTATTTCATATTATTATCTCTCTCCAAATATCTTTTTGTAGCTAATAGTTTTTCTGGATTTTATCCTTGGCAGCAGACAAAACAAAGACAGTGTTTTCCTGTATTTATTAGATATGAATATCTCCAAATTATCTGGCAGTTTCTTAGTTTCTCCCTTTTATACAATAGAAAATTAAGCATTGTTTTCCTGTAAACTTGTACACATCTACAAATAGAGATTTCAGTTATTTTCTAGAAAACTAGAACTAGTGTTATCTAGTGTTGCCAGCTTGATCTGATGTCAAGACAGAAAATGAATGCAATAAATTATTACAGTTTCTAATGAGTGAGACATAGATATATGTGGCATTTTAAAAAATGAATAAATAACACACTGCAAAAAGCCAATTAGTTTTTCAAACATTTCCACAAAAGTGATGCCATGCTGAAGCTAAAGGAAAACAGAAAATCCTCAGTGGCTGCCAAATTCCTAATTAGCCATCAAGAAACTCTGTACAAAATATAATGCCAATATTCATTGTCTATTTTAATCCTTGGACCCACATAGTTGGTCTTGATCTGCCCTCTCTGTTGACTATATTGGCTCAAGGAGACAGCCCACAGAAGCAGATGGTCCAAATGTATCAAATGAAGTATTTTGTGTTTGTCTGGCCCAGACTGGTCCAGTCTGGGCTGTGTGAAGGTAAAATAAGCTTGGCTCCTGTTTAGTTATGGGGAGGGTCCTCCAGCCTGGCCAGGAAAACAGCACTTACTGAGGCCTCTGTCTGTGTTTTTGTAGGTCTGCAGGAAGAGAGGGGAAGTAGGGAGTTACAGAAGGAGAGAGTGAGAGAGGTCTGGAGATGGTGATGGAGATGGAAGCACATAACAGTGAAAAACAGAAGAGCCCAAAGTAGAGGAAGCTGACAAAAAAGATAGAAGAAAGTGATAGAAAAGTACAGGCAGTATGAAGACAAAATTTCATATAAGACGTGAAACCCCCCCCTAAAAAACAAGTAAAAGTTGCTTGTCTTCTTTGTCTTCTAAGCGATATAGATGGAAAATAGCATGTTCATTACATGTAATATAAATACATGTATGACTTGATTTGAGAAGGAGTGACTTTTAATATGTATTTCATTCTACATATTAAATGGTTTATTTACTTTTATTCCTAACAAAGTTACCAAAATTCCACCTGAAAACTAATAATTAGTCAATAATTAATGGAGACATGATGATACACCTGACAGAAAAAGGCAAAAAACAAAAGTTGCTTAAAATTTTTTCAGTTTTTATCCAATCCTGCTGTATCAATAAATTATTTTTTCAAATGAGCAACACGACACCATTATCTATTCTACTTTTTATATATATAGCAGGCACATGTAATAGAAAGTAAACAATATTTTAGGTCAAACCCCTAAAACTCTTTGGATTACTGTAATTACAAGGCAATATCTCTTTAATGTTTTGAGGGAAAGAAACATTCACTCAAGAATAAAAAAATATATATTGTGGTGAAAGATACTTTGATCTTATATCTTTCCAATTTTTGTGTAAGTTAATGACAATCCACTTGGACTTAATGATGAACTAAATAGGGTCTAGTGGTCAAAGGTGAGCGCGACCGCACAATTCAGCTGTAATTTAGGAACTCATGTTAAAACTAACTTTGTGAAAAATGCAGAATAAATCATAATATTTTATTTTACACTTTATAGGTTCAAAGGTCAGGTCTGGATAGACATGACCTTTAATAAATACATCTGATAAAAATCCAAGCCAATCAAATTTAGGATTGACCAAGAGCCAACTGCTGCTTTGCATCAGCAACAGGAATTTTACATTGTCCCACCACCTGATGCACAATAACTAGAAAGCAAATCAGTACAACGCCTAGTGCAGCTGTACTGCTGAAACCTAACAGGGGAATATGACTCCTGAAAGAAATCTGTTTTGTGTAGCCAAAGGTTTAATCTAAAAGTTGTGTGGAAACAGCAAACTATAAAACTCTCACCAATAAAACTCATCTATATATAAATAATCCAATAAAACCTACAAACTCTTCTGCTGACAATGTATTGCGGCTCCTCCAACCAACGGCCGCGGCAGGCTAAACATGAGGACACAGATGACGCGCAACAATAAATGCATAAAATACACTTCTGCACCATTTGCTCCTTTTATTCCACATGCAACTGTCCAATATACAAATCAGCGCCTGGGATTAACTATTAAACAAATGCACAGACTGCACAAACAAATAACTGCAACTCAAAAAGAACTGTACTAATTACTATGCCAAATTACAACTTAGCCTAAGGCATCAATTAGTGCATAAATATACAAAAACCAACAAGTTACAGTCAAAATACATCAAACTCATTCAAGCTGCGCTCAACAGAAGGTTTTGCCTCATGCTCACCCAACCTTTCTGCTCATCAACATCAGGTGCCGTGAACAGGTGAGTGCAACCACATTTGTCATCTACCACACCCATGAGACACGCCCCACACCCGTGCACCAATACAGTGAGTCCATTTAAATCAACCCACATAGTCAAAAAAGGAGCAACTCATATGGCTCCTACAATAGTCATCTTAATTAATAAATCAGTTTTCTCAGCTGGAACAAATCCTGGACACCTGGAGGTAATTAATAGCTTTTTACTTGATCCATAATTTTGAAATCTTTTTATTTGGGAAATTTTAATATATTCAGCAGAATACAGAATATGTTTGTTGCATCATAATAATTTGCTCGGCATACTATATTAATAGTTTTTTGTTGTAACAAAATTACTGTTTTAGTATTTGTTTAATACACATTTCCCCATACTTCAGCATCACTATGAGTGAGCAGTACTGTATATAAAGAGAATCCCGATTTACAAGTTCCTTAGCTTTATGCAAGGATGTAATTGTCTTAGAGATTTCTGCTGTGATGTGGAAATCATTACGATCTGTGGTGCAGAGTGTGCATGACTTCTATGAGTGAGGAAACAGTAGTAGAGAAACTAAGTCGACAGCATGTTAGCAGACTATTAGATGGCAGAGAGGCAGAATAAAGTGGCAGCAAAAGCTTTAAAGTCTGCGTACGCAGGGCTGAGGCGTTCCCACTTGACATTGATGAGCTCCACCCCACCAACCAGCAACTTGGAGCACGTGCAGAGGAAAAGCTGAGTTACAGCCCAGGGGTTCGTAAAAGACATTTATCTGAGGTGCCAGTCAGAATTGTAAGTCGCCAAACCATGTGGGCGGAAATAGTCAGCAATTTCAGTACATATTAACAAAAAATTTTCTTTGAGCAATGAACTGATGGAAAAAACAATCTTCCAGGACTTTTATACCCTCAAACATTCTTCCAGGACAATTTTGTTTTGTTTTCACAAAGCAAAAATAATGAACACATAGAAAAATGAATTCATTCAGCTTGTAATAATGGTATTATTATTATAGGTATTATTGTGTACCAAGGTCAAATAACAGGCAGTAGTGCTCTCTGATAGACTTTATTGCCACAGGAAAGTGCCTTACCTTCAATCTTAAACTACAAGGCCACTTTGGACCCAATCAAAACAGTGAACACGCACCACTCCAGTCCAGCATTGACAAACAAGACTTAAATAAATACTCACTTGGCAAGAACTCAGAGAGGTTGTAGTGAAACACAGGGCATCCAATAATCTAAAGGAGCATGTTTTAATGTCATACTGAATATATAGTTTAATTGTGGGAAATTGTTGAATGAATTTCACTGCTCCTGTATTTAAAGGACACAAAATGATAGATGCCCAAGGTCAAAAAGGAAATCTGTTCAGTCTGATCAAGGGAAAAGAAAAGTCCATTATATCACAATTTCTTTGGTCTTACTTTTTTCTTATTTATTTATTTTTTTCAAGAATCATTGAACCTGAAGGACAAGGAAAGTGAGAGAACAGAAAGAAGCACGAGACACTGTCTCCTTCACCACAGTAATTATCACCCAGCTCTGACTCTCCCTGTACAGTTCTCCACAGTGTGGTGTGCTTTAATGAGGACACACTTCTTTGTTCTGTCAAGGAATCAGCTGCTTCCTCCTCGTGTCCCTGGTTTTGCTATCCAATGAACTAATTGTCAGTTCTCTTTGCCTAAGGGCTAAGGAAACTTGGTGGTGGGCTGCCAATACTTAAATGTCAGCACGTGTGCCAGTGAGCAGCTGTAGCTCAGGTGGCTGAATATGTTTGACTTGAATTATATGGTTGCTGGTTCAATGCTGAAATTCTCCTGTTTCAAGGGTGCGTTTAAAGCCCGTTGAACTCCAGGAATGTAAAGATGTGAAATTAAATGGTAATAGTACCAGCTGATTATGTATTTTTATTCTTGTTTTGCACAAACATACCCAGCTTAATGGGTCACATGATTTCAAAATGTCTATAATTTGATATATAATGCAACTTTAGATGAAGCATATATAAAACAAGCAAATTAAAAAGACTCAGTGGTTCATATTTCATCTTTCTTGCATTTCAAGGCTTTATAGGTAGAACTGGTTTATTATAACCATCTGAACCCACGTGCTTATAATGAGGCGATCTGTATGGATCTGACATGTTGTGAAAGACTTTTTGCTGGCAGTGTTTGGGTCCAACTACTTGGTCACCCAATCCTGATTTAAACCATGTAAGTATAGTTTTTCCTGTACCATCTACACTTCGATTAGCTGCCGATTAACCAGACTCTAAATAAAAGATAATGTTGCTAAATATGTTATACAGTAACTTTAAGCTGACAACTAATTTCCACTGCCCCCAAGTGGTCAGAAAAAGACTGAGTTCAAGAAGCATTTTGGGAAATACTTACAGTAATATAAATAAATTGAATTGAATATGAGAAATATATATAATATAATACATATGGAAATACTGGACCTCAAATATAGATAATTTTGAGGTCCAGGCTCTGAGGAGGCCAATCCATGACTAATAGTAATCTGTTCTGTGTTTTTCTATCCAGGTATGCATTTACTTCATTGGCAGTGTATTTGGGATTATTGTCTTAGTAAAAAAAATGAAGTCTTGGCAAAAAGATCCTTTCCAGATGGTTCTGTATGTTGGATCAAAATCTGATGGTGCTTTTCTGTGTTTATAATTCCATCAAACTTCCCTCCGTTTGCCTTCATTAGGAATGGCTTCTTTGTGGGTGTGATCACCCGTGTGTACACCTGTGAGCATGGACGCGCTTGTTTTTTTTTTTTTAAAGGTTCCTACCTCAAAGCACACTGTGTTCTGTTGATCTTATGTGCTGCACAATAATGTTTAATATTTAGTATTTACTGTCATATTCCCATATATCATTGTGATGTTGTTTATTCTATTACTCTTGTTCTCTTCTGCTTGTTTTCTTTTTTCTTTCTCAGCAGGTGATCCAGGTGATCGATAGATGCATTTTTTTTCCTGCTCATTCTGTTGGTTTTTGTTTTTTGCCCTTCTCCCCCGTCCCTCTTCTCAGCTGTTTCTCTTTCCCTCTTTCTTTCTCCCCTTCTTTCCCCCAGTCAAGTCTGTCCCGTATTCAGCAAGTGAAAATAAAATAAACAATAAAAGGTGAATCAAATGGACCATTACGGCAAGGCTGGGATGGTCAATTTGGTAAAGTAAATCCGTTGGGCATCTTTCTTTGCCTTTAGACAATAATTCTGATGGCAAAAGAGCCAAACGGGACAGGCAAAAAAAAAAAAAGAAAAAAAAGAAAAAGGAATGGCTTCTTTACTTTCCGGCTCTTTGAAATGTTGCTGCAAAATGTTGAGGAAAAGCACTGAGTTTTTTAAATGGACTAACAATGAGGTGGAGTTGTTGCTGCGAGTAACACAAAAGTACAAAGTTGCAAAAGCGAGTGAGAGTTAAAGAATTTGAAGAAAAGCTATCTGGAGCATGTACAGACTGATATTAATATTTAATAGGGCTGTCAAAAGAGAGCAAACAAAACAACTGCTGCATCACATGACTAAAATGCATCATTGTTTTCAAAAGTCTCCGTTTTCGCTGTCAACACTGCGACGCGAAAGCACCATCTTCAAATGTATTCGTTTTCGAGAGCGTTTTCGAAACGCTGCGTTTTTCTTCGAGGAGAACGCCGTCTCAGTGTGGACAGGAGGCCAAAATGGAGAGAAAACGATGCGTTTTTGTTTGAAAATGCATTAGTGTGGACGTAGCCTAAGACTGGGGAAACCTGCAGTCAGCTGAGACTGAAGAAGTCATTTGGATGAGTGAGTTTCTCCCACTGAAAACGCTACGTCCAGATGAACAGAATCAAACTTTTGGGGATTTACTTACCTGGATGATTGAGCATGCATCAAGATGAAATGGAAAATTAAAACTACTCAGTGGTACATCAGACAGTATTAAAGGTTATTAACAGACACAGGTCACACCTGTACAAAATAGATTTTCCTCGGATTAGAAAAGATGAGATTTAAGATTTTCTGGAGCAGGCTGACTGACCATAATAGTTTGAAGTTTGAAAGCTTCACTAATGAATCTAGCTGCATGTGTAATTTGGTCATCCACAGCTTTTTCTCCCTGTTCCTCTCCTTAGAAATGACTTATTGACAGTCACACTCCCACTGAGACCAATTCTGATGATACTTTGGTGAACAGCAGTTGGATTAACTGAAGGGTCAGATGCATGTCTGTGCATGTCTGTTTGTTAACGATATAACTTTCAGATCTGCCATAAATTCAGGAGCTTGGAAAGAAAGCTTCACTGGCCACTGTGCTGAGATATGCCAAGTTTTAGGATAAAAGCTCTTTAAGAATAACCTTGTCCATCCAAAAATACAGTTTTATGCCTGTCAAGCTGTGTTATGTTTGGCACTTCTGTTTCAATTCAACAAAAGAAATGGGAACAAATTTTATGTTTTTGTGACAGGTTGCTGGTAACAAAGTGCCTAAAGATACCACTTAAAATTGGCCCATTGTTTTCGGTTTTGTGTAGTAATAACACTGGTTCATCCCTTGTGTACCTCTTTTATGCTTGAATGATTCACTGGTTAGTGTTAAGTGGTTTAACAAATAATGAAGCATTCCTCTGAACAACTGGACTGAAAATGAGTGAAAAAGCAGCCAATATGTAAAGAAAAACTTTGACAGCCTGAAAAATGTTTGCTTAAGACCACATTTTGCAAGAGAGCCTGGCTTAGAAGCAAAATATGGTCGTAAGGTGTGGCTCAATGCTTTTGCACAGTACTGTGTGTAGGGAAACCTGAAAAACCAAGGAGACCTTGTAGTGTGTTACTGAATGATAAGTTAAAAATATAGCACATGATCATCACACTGAAAAGGATTAATTTTCCTGATGAGCCTTATCACTGATGGCAAACATGACGACCAAACCGCTTCATGTGTGAAGACAAATCTTTAAGTGAGGTGTTATCAGATGGAAGAAGGGCTGCATGACATTTTTGTGTATTCAGGCTTATCTAAACGGTAAAGGATTTTTATTACATGTCTGGCTGACTACAAGTTTATTTGCAAACTAGAAACTATTTTGTAATTTTTTTCAGTCATTTTAAGAATAATTTATTTGTGACATTTTGCCATCAAGAATAAATTATTCTTATTAACCAGCACAGTGGAGACATACAGGTAATTACATATCAAAAAGTGGGCTGTCATCAAACCAGGGATATTGCATATCAAAACACCCAGTCTAATGTGTTCTGGCCCTTTTATCACATTACACCTGCTCCTGGAAAAAAGCAAGCGTGATATGGCAGACAGGCGAGAGTTGGATGAACCATTCATGAGTGTGAGAGAAGTTAGTTAAAATCAAGAGAAAAAGAGGCTACTGGTCTGTGTCACAGTGAACAATATGGCTGCTTAAAAATACATGAGAAATAAATAAATAAAATAAGCCTGTGGATTACACAATATTTTGGTTTCAGGGACTCCAGTTGCTTTTCTTTCCAAGCTCCTTGGAGTAATATGACCTGGATGACTGAGACCTACACAGATGTTTCAAGGACTCAAAAATATTTCTTACAACTGCTAGTTTTTTGAGTCTGTTCTACAGTGTCCATTGTAAGGCTCATGGACAAACTGGCACCCTTACAGCATTTCTACTTAAAGTAAACACAAAAATATTGCAGCAATAAGTGCTCGGACTATAGCTTGAACATGCTCTCTGTATTTTTGTTGATATAATAATGTGCTGCAGTCTGTCCTACTACACAATAAAACTCTGAATGTCCCTGTTTGAGACCTTGAGAGTTTTTCTGTGTGGCTGCATGAGACTGTGGAGTCCTTTGAGAATGCTTTGTGGTTCATGGCCAAAGAAATAAAGCACACAAACAATTATTTATTTCTTTTTCTATATTTAGACTCCTTCAGCTTCTGAAACATGGCTGCAAGTCTTCCGAGTATCCATTGGGTAGAAATGAGTTGCAGTTTCAAAAGATGCCTTTAACATGTTACAAGAAAAATGTGCAAAAAGAACACTGCAACAGCAACACTGTTGCTGTCTGGTTGCACCCAAGGCACTTCAAAGCCCTTTTTGAAGATGAGTGTGGTGTGAGCTTTGTAAGATGGCTCACCAGAAAGATTTCCAAAGGAGCCATGCAACCGTTTCCTGGACACTTCTTCAAATGACAGTAGAAATTATAGCATCTAGATACATTGTAACTGCTATATTGTCACAGATCGTAACTCTAAAGTTCATAGTAATTTGTATGAGTCAGTGAATTATTATCACTTCATTAATTGTGTAACATTATAAAGAACTGTAATGTAGAAGATGTTAGAGCTGCCTCTGTATAAATAAACTGAAAAAGCTTTGTCATTCTGTTTTGTCTGTGTATCTGTAAATGTCAGTCACCTGAAAATGATTTCACACACAAGCTGTTACTCTCTTTCTCCCTGAACAAACCCAAACAAGGCCAGCCATACATACCACAAGCTTTATATGTCTGACTGACTGATAATGTTTGTCTGTGGCTTCCGGTACTCTCTAACTCTGTTACCTCTTTTTCTATGTATTCTTTCCTTCTCTGCAGGGAACATAAGGAGCTTCTTATCCCCGACTACCTCATAAAGATTTTGTAACAGTTTTTAGTTAATAAATGTATCTAGGGAAAGAGGGGAGAATATCTGTCCATCTCCACAACAATCCCCCGGAGTGAAGCTTTCACACAGCCCGAGGGCTGACCTTACCAGCCTGTCAAAGGACATTAAGGTCTTATGGGCAACATGCATGTGAGAGGGATAAAATAAAACTGAGAATCTGCACAGAGAAAAAGACAATGCCAACAAAGCAAGCAGCTTTATACTGACCTATAAAAGATGCCAGAGTTCAAACATGTTGATGATGTGAATCCAGCTTCTTTTTCATAATAAATTTAAAATACCTCCAAACAGATTTATGAAAATTCTGATGTAAAATTGTACTTTGAATTTTTTTTTTTTTTTTTTTTTGGCTGTGGTGGCATATTTGAGCTGAAGAGATTTATGAACAGGTCTGCGGGCAGGAAATAATTCATATTAGCTGTGAGTCCCATTTTTTTCCTACACAAAACCTTGAAATGTTTTAAAAATCTCATTGAAGGGTAAGAACTTTTTCAGCTCGCTGAAAGGACTAGCAAGATCTAATCCATCAAATCACAACTTGTCACTTTTACTCTTACCTTTGTGCTGAATAATATACATCATATATATTAATCAATGAGCTAATGTTTTGATAGCTGGACTGCATGTGCTTTAGACAGAGGCTAGGTTTCCATTATTTATGTTTAATTAAGATGAACTTGACAGCTGACTGTAACTTCATGTTTAAAATACAGTACTGTGCAAAGTCTTGAGCTGCTCCTCAGTTCTTATATTTCGTTTCCAATGAGCCAGACTTTCTTGTAATTTTCTTAAAGTGGTTTCTGGAGGTCTTCTAAAGTTTTTTGTTGGACATTACCTGCTTTTTTACTCATTTTCAGTCCAGTTTTTATACCCAACCATTTTCAGAAGAATGCTTTGTTTTTTGTTTTTTGTTGAAGTCACATCGCAGTGACTGATCAGCCATCTAAATATAAATAAAGGCACCAAACGCAAGGGATGAACCAGTGTTGTATCTACACATAGCAGACAACTTAGCAAAATAATAATTTTAAATTGCATCTTTCGGGACTTTGTTGCCAGCAGCTTGTCCCCAAAATAGAAAAACTGTTCCTATTTCTGAAAATGCTTCAAAATGCTGAAAGCTTCACATGATGAACAGTGTGTACCTAAAAATTCTGAGGAAACTGGTCAATTGATGACAAACGAAGAGGTGACAAACCTAAAACTATCTGTTGCAGATGACAGGTATGTAATGTCATTAAAATCTGAAAAGAAAAAAAAATCCAACTTAACAATGGACCCGAGAGATGCATCTGACCCTTCAGTTAATCCAACTGCTGTTCACCAAAGCATCATCAGAAATGGTCTCAGTGGGAATGTGACTGTCAATAAGTCATTTCTAAGGAGAGGAACAGGGAGAAAAAGCTGTGGATGACCAAATTATACAAGAACTGCACTGAAAATCAGTGACAACAGGTCCAAACATGACATTTTTGTTCCAGATTGTCATCAGTATCTCTCCAAAAGTTGATTCCGTTCATCTGGACGTAGCGTTTTGTGGGAGAAACGTTTCGTCACTAATCCAAGTGAGAATTTGAATAATTAGGATTAAGGAACTGACCTCCCAGCCCATTGTTCATTCAGTGGGCTGGTTTCAGTCATTATGCAAATGTACTGTTTATAAGATTGGGGAAACCTGCAGTCAGCTGAGACTGAAGAAGTCACTTGGATGAGTGACAAAACGTTTCTCCCACAAAACGCTACGTCCAGATGAACTGAATCAACTTTTGGAGATTTACTTAGCTGGATGATTGAGCATGCATCAAGACGACTGTCAACAGTATGTTCAGAGGAGCTCAGAAAAGTACCATCAAATCTCATTTAGCCATACAGTACCATCTGGAAGGCATCTGATTGGAAACAGCTTAATTTTTCAGCATGACAATGATCCCAAACACAATACCAATGTAGCAGAAGCATACCTGGATATAAAAACTCACAATGGACCACGATCAGTCCTGGAATGTCCTGCGAGAAGTCTGGAGAACTATTCCCGAAGGCTACTCAAAGAAATTACAAGAAAGTTTGTCTAAGAGAGTTTAGACTGTGCTGCAGAATAAAGGTGGTCGCACTATTTTCAAGTTCGTTAAAACTGTACAAACTCTGTTCTTGCCTTATATATTGTAGTTCACCTATTTCCCATTGTCCTAACAAAATCGCAAAAAACTGTAGAGGACTGCACAGTACTGTCTATTTTAATGTCTGTGTATTAGAAATGAAAGGAAATCATTTCATTTTAGCGCTACAAATCTGTGCTTTGTTAGCTGTCAGAAGTGACAGCAAATAATTCTTAACCTTCTACATGCAGCTAGATTCATTAGTGGAGCTTTCAAACTATTATGGTCAGTCAGCCTGCTCCAGAAAATCTTAAATCTCATCCTTTCTAATCTGAGGAAAATCTATTTTGTACAGGTGTGACCTGTGTCTGTTAATAACCTTTAATACTGTCTGATGTACCACTGAGTAGTTTTAATTTTTCATTTCGTTTTCACTGTGTAACAAAAGTTTAAAGCAGTCTCTAATGTGCATTTACTTGTATGCTTATAGAGCTTTCAGGTACTTCTAGGTTCATGCTGAGTGTGAAATGCTCAGGGAGTCATGAGAAAGTGAACATTTTCTGAAATCTCTAAATTCTGATTTTATTCATTATTTTTTTTAAACCACACTTATACCCTAGAAGCTTTCTGAGGGATACCAAGATTTTCCTTGTGCTTCACTTTCAGTGTGTTTTTAAATTGCACTCAGCACTATGCCGTGCTGACATCTAAAAGATTAATAATAATTAATTATAATAATAATTAATATTCAACCCAACGTTTTGAAGTCAAAAGCTTATCATCAAACATGTTACTCAGACATCTCCTCCATGCCTGCTTCATGCCCTGGGGGACGGGGCTATGGCTCCCTACACCTTCTAGCAGATCGTTACATGGAGAAACCTTTAATACAAGCGCGCTCATCCACCCAGGTGTTCACTGGTGTTCACTGTTCATAGACACAAACCACACCTTTCTTGGCTGCTACCTCAAAGCACATTGTGCTGCACAACAACACTCAATATTTAGTATTTACTGTTATTTACACTTAGCTAGATTAATGTGATGGTGTTGTGCTTATTATGCTGCTCTCTTTTTTTCCTTGTTTTCTCTTTTTTTCCTCTCAACAGGTGATCCGGGAGATCTTTTTGCTTTTTAAGTGTCTTTTCTCACTGTCCCTCTTCCCTGTTTTTCTTTTCCTTCCTCTCTTTTCCCTTTCCTATCTCCTAGCCATGTCTGTCCCTTTTGCAACAACTGAAAATAAAATAAAATAAATAATAACAACAATGGTCAATCAAATAGACCAATACCGCAAGGTCGTGATGATCCACTTGTTAAAGTAAATCCGTTGGATATCTTTGTTGGCGTTCAGACAACAATTCTGACGGCTAAAGAACCAAATGTGACAGGCAAAAAAGAAAAGAAAAGAAAAAGACATGTTACTTAAAATCTTGCATAAAATGTGTACCCTTTGACCTCTCTGTGTGTTAGAAGAAGAGAAGGCAAAAACAAAAGCAGTCAGTGGATAAGTTTTTGGTCTCTTTGTGGTGCAATCATCCTTAATAGGACTACAGAAAGCAGAGACTCTTTATATTTGACATGTGATTAGTACAACAAATTTCATTTATTTATTTTTACAAGAAACTTAAGAGGTGTGTGTTAATTGGAAGCATCATATTTGGTGTGAGGTTTGGATAGCTGGAAGATTCTGCAGCACTGACTGAAACCACCCAGAACAGCACCGATACCCATTTACAGAGCATCAATAACACTGGGGACTATTAGAAAATACCCACTGTGGTCTGTGAACCCTGCTGTCATCTGGAGACAAGTATCTGCTGTTGCTCCAAAGGTGAATCTGAGGGGAAACATCAGAGCATGTTTCTTTTCTCAGGTTTAGAGATTTTTAAACTTATATTATATTATATTATATTATATTATATTATATTATATTATATCACACACACACACACACACACACACACACACACACACACACACACACACACACACACACACACACGCACACGCGCGCACGCACGCACGCACACACACACACACACACACTCTCTCACACTCTCTCTCTCTCTCTCTCTCTCTCTCTCTCTCTCTCTCTCTCTTTATAAATCCTATCAAGCAAGCAGCAGAGCTGTGTGGGCAGAAAGTTGAAGAAAAAGCAGCAGAGCTGCTTGCCAGTACATTCTGCTCAGCACCCCAGACAGCGAACAGCGAAGAGAGCTAGAAAACAACTTTCAATCAATACTGGACAAATACTCAGGAATCGGAAAACAGACGTGACTTTGTTCGGGGACTGATTATTTGAATCTGATTACAGAGAGACTCTGACTTTTCCTCTTCTAGACATAGTAAGCCCGTTCTTGTCTTGATCTCTGCATAAATCTTTACTCTGCGCGATTTAAAAATGTTCTCCTTTAAACGCATCGAGCCTTTAAACAAAGGCTCAAGATATTCAACCTTAGCACACACATTCATTAATGACACATTCATAATTATAGAGCGTGTAGTCAAAAAGATGTGTCGTGTGTAAAAGCGGTGGCACCATTCACAGCTTGACGCACAACACGCCGGATGACTTGTGAGTGGTTCCAAAGTCAGATCAAAAGAGACGTAAACAGTCAGATCTATTTAAAAAAAAAAGAAGAAGAAGCAAAGATAGAGCTGACAAATACAGCACATCATCATCTGTGACTCAACTGCTTACGGTCTAATTCCTCATACGACTACACTACTGTGAAGCTACGTGTATGATACGCTAGGATGTGGAACACCTGCCTCACTGGAGTTCGCTCAGGGCGCACGGGGCGCACACAAAGCTTTAGAATTATCGGAGGAGTTTAATGTAGTGATTATTGGTCTTTCTTGTGCACGGACTGTTGATTGAGACAAACTGGATTGTTCCTTTTTATAGTTCAAAATCACCTTTTGATCGTTTTACTTCACATTTTAAAGCGTGGGGGCTGCTCCGGCTTCTGTCTCGAAAGCATGGGAAAAGAAGAAGGAGGAAAGAGTTTCTTCTAAATCACTGGAATCAAGCCACCACATGGACTGTGAACAATGGAGCAACAAGACCAAAACCTCTGGCATCCCTTTTCATCCGAGCTCAACTCCTCTACATCCTCACCTATCCTCTTCTCTTATCCTCGCCTTTTCAACATCTCCTCCAACATTTCCACTCAGAGTGTCCCCTTTCAGGGCAGCAGCACTCTGATGACCGCAGTCATATCCCTCACAGTCTTCGTGGTGGGTCTGACCGGCAACACTTTGGCGATCTATGTGGTGCTGCGCTATGCCAAAATGAAAACAGTCACCAATATCTACATCCTGAACCTGGCTATGGCTGATGAGCTGTACATCGTCGGGCTCCCCTTTCTTACCACACAGAATGTACTCTCCTATTGGCCCTTTGGCTCTTTCCTGTGCCGCGTGGTCATGACTGCAGACTCCATGAACCAGTTTACGTCTATCTTCTGTCTCACAGTAATGTCGATTGACCGTTACCTGGCTGTGGTTCATCCAATCCGCAGCACCAAGTGGAGACACCCCCGCATAGCGAAGGTAGTGAGCGCAGCTGTGTGGGCCGTTTCCTTTGTGGTGGTCCTGCCAGTGGTCATCTTCTCTGATGTGCAGGTATATAATTCAGTCGTGTGCCAGTGAAAACTTCAGATAGGACACCGAAGCATGGTAATATGACCGCTCCTAAAGCGAGAATTAAGCACTGGTTTAATGGCCATATTGGTAGTTGTTACAGATTAATAACTACGTTCCTCTACAATCTTTGAACAAAGGTATTTTTTTAAAAGAAGGAACAACTATAAACGACAAATGTTACCAGTAAAACAAAAACTGTAAATAATAATAAGAAGAAAAAGAAATAATAATAGTTACAAAAATCCAAGCTAAATGTCACAAGAGGGTTTTTGTGAAACATGTTAAAAACACTGAATTTTCAGCACTGTTAATGGTACTATTTTTTTTTTTTTTATAAAGTGTGTTTGACCTTCACGACTGTTTGCTAAAGTAAAAAAAAACATTTGACAATAATATGTTCGACTGTTCTTTTGGAGACTACTTGGAGTTCTAGCTCACTCCCTGGTATTTCTGTATTTGTGTTAAGCTAAGCTAAACATAATTCCCCATTCTTTGAAATATTCATTCACATAATGCAGTGCAATGCATTTCGCTTTAGCAATGATTCTAATTGCAGTATAACAAAACAAACAAAAAAAGCAGGAATTTGATGGAGGTACTCAAATCAAGTGGTTCCCAAATAGTGCAACCAGTGCACCATGAGGCACCATCATATTTTTTCAAAACCATATGTTATGATTATGCAATATACAACTGCACTTCAAGTTGAATGAGTTGTTATATTATCATGTCAATCTTTTCTGTACACTCACTGAGAGGTAAATATAATATCCTAAAAATTCTTTGAACGAACGTGTCTGTCGGTGCACCTTGGATGAATTACCAGATAATGAGAAGCATTACAGTCTAAATATGCCCTGAAAGCACGGAGGTCAACAAATAAGAAAACTAATTCCTTTCCAGTATGGTCCAAACCACCACATAATATCTCAAATGTAAGATGTCTTACTGCTTCTGCTGAAACAATGGTGTCAACAGTCTACATGTGTTATCTGTCATGAGAATCTGGCTAATGCACATTTGGTTCCATGCAAGATAAAGAGCTACGTGCCAACTTAACCTCCTTTCCGAGAAAATCTTTTCCTACTTCAATCAATATTAACTGAAGGCACAAAGAACATTTGTTTATGGTCTGGTAAAGTATCCAGTGAGTCAAGACAGCTAAGTCAAATGCTAGTCAAGTGGTACCACCACACCGAAAGTGTGATGCTAGGTCTAAGTGCTGGAAATTGGCAGTCAAAAGTGCCTTTATTTGATGATTCAATGTGAAATAAAACACTATCAAAATGCCAGCTGACATGGAAGCTGTTTATTCCACAGACATGAATACAAGTGTATTTGCAAAGATGCACTTGTGTAAAGTTTATGAAAAAGAAAAGTGTTTCTGCAACAACAATTTAAACGAGCAGACATTGTTAAGCTCAAAGACAGACAAAGCTGAAATGGCTTGGTATGTGCAAAGGAGGGATAGTGGATATATCGGACAAAGGATGTTAAACAGGCAGCAGTCATGCAGGAAGAAAAGAGGAAGACTAAAAGATAAGATTCATGGATATAGTGAAGGAGAACGTGCAGAGGGTTGGTGTAGCAGAGGAATAGGGTGAAATGTGGGCAGGTGATTTGCTGTAGTGACCCCTAAAGGAGGAGGAGGATGAACAAGAAGAAGTAGAAGATGAAGATGATGATTGACATTTAAAATTAATGGATGTGATGGAAAGCAGTGGATTAACTTCCAGATTTTGTTGTTGACTGTCTGTCAGATTCCGATTCAATTCTGAATTTACTTTATTTGTTCAATATTCATTTTTCTTTAGGATACATTTAACTCCTGCAACATGATCTGGCCAGAGCCGAAGGATGTGTGGTCAACAGCCTTCATTCTCTACACTGCCACAGTGGGTTTCTTTGGACCACTGCTCATCATTTGCCTCTGTTACCTTCTTATTGTCATCAAGGTAGATATTTCATGAAGCTCATTAAAAAGCACATTTTTAAGTTGATATTCTTTTCTCAGTCAACAGAAAGGCACGATTTCCATCCTCGTCATTATAATTCAAATCTTTTTATTGTTATTTTGCAGGTGAAGTCCTCTGGGGCACGGGTTGGTTTCTCTAAACGCCGACGCTCAGAGCGCAAAGTGACCCGAATGGTGGTGGTGATTGTGGTGGTGTTTGTGCTCTGCTGGCTGCCGTTCTTCATCATCAATATGGTCAATCTGGTGGTCATCATCCCGGAGTCCAGTGCCACTGCTGGCATCTACTTCTTTGCTGTCATCTTGTCTTATGCCAACTCATGTGCCAATCCGTTTCTCTATAGTTTCCTATCAGACAACTTTAAACAGAGCTTCAGAAAAGTACGTTGAATTTCTTCTCACCATAGCAGTGCTGTTAAAGCCCGCTAATTAGCATCTTACATCTTGTTTATCTGATCTCAACTCATTGTGTTTGTTAACTGTTGAACTGTTGTGAGCAGTGATTTTTTAGAAGGTAACATCAATTTCTACAAACTGCATCAGTTTGACAGTGCTGTATAAGAATAGGAATATAATCATAGTTTAGGGCTCTATCTATTGCAGCTTCATTTTACTTTAAATTATGTTTTCATATCATTTTTCATCTACCAATCACAGCAGGTGATTCAACACTGCTCAAAACTGTGGTTACTAAAACATGTCCACATTTTTTTTTAAAGAAAAGAGATGTTTGCCTTTAATTTAAATGTCATTAAATTCATAAGAAATGTTTCTCCCACATTTTGTGAAAAACAATCATTTAAAAATTATTAATTTTTTATTAAAATAGTTTTTTCAGCAACCATCAGTCTGGAGCAAAGCTGGCATGTATTGTGGTATCCAGTTTAGATGTCCTGATAAATGTCTATCATCAGAAAAATATATATATCAAAGTTAAAGTCAAAATATCCAATAAATTAGAGTTCAGCAATAATAAAGAATAAATCTACAATATGATTTTTTGTCATTTTTTGGATGCTGTCATATTGTCAATAAATTTCCCAAAGCTGATCCAAGTGCAGAGAGAACATGCCAGACTGATAACAAGAGAAACAAAATCACTCGCTAAATTAAAAGACCAACTCCAAAAACGCTAAAAAGCAACACATAGAAATCCCTGGGAACTAAGGGAGAAAAAACAACAACTTGAAAAAGTGTGAAGCAAAATAGGCTGAATTTATACATGCTGGAGAAAGTGGCGATAAGACAGAGGTGAACCGTATTAAGATCAAAACAATACTGAGCGTGTGAAAAGGAATAAAAGAGCTAACCTTCAAATTTAAAAAGGAAGGTAATCAGAAAATGTCAAGAAAACAAAGCAGTGAAGAATAAACTCACACAGCTGGGTGAACACAGAAACACAAAAGAAAAAGCGGAAAACGAGCAACTTGACAGACACATGCCTGTCAGCTATGATTATTATACACCCCTCCTCTAAAACCTTAAAGAAATGAAAGAATATACATGACTAATTTCACATAACTAGAATGAGTTTGATGGTTCAGACTATCAGCACAAAATAACAACGTTATTAATAAAAGTATTGCTTTAATTTAGAAACAAAAATAAGAAAAAATTTGGTTTAATATCAGTGTTTTCACTTTGTTCTCCTTCCTTTGGGCTTGGAAAAGGATAAAGGCTTAGTTTGACACTCCCTACTGAGTGTCTGTGTCTGCAGTTGGTATGGACACCTGTATGTACAAGAAGAGGTTTACTGTTCTGCTTTTTGTCTCTCTGTTTCCTAACAGTTGCTGCCACTGAGGAAATGTTGTTGTTTTTCACTATTACCTTGCTTATTGCAATTCTCTTTCTCACTGCCTCGGAAGCCTAGACTACAAATTATGTGACCATGTTGTTAAAATGTTTTGTTGCAGGATTAGTTAAACTCTGTCTCCCACAGTTATTAAACAGTGAAGCCATGAAGCTAAACTCAGTATTAATATTTTTCGAATACAGAAAACATGAAAAAATATGTTTTAGTGAAATATGTGTAAGTAGAAAAAAAATCAGTGATATGGTTTCACTTTTTGGTTCCAGTGCTGCTATCTAGGATTGTTTTACCCCTATGGTTGAGACTCATCTTTAGCAGTATTATTATTCTGGTTATAGAGTGCAACATTTTTATTTCAAGTGTATTACAATCCTTTTTTTCTGAAAAAACAAACCTGGATCCAGAATACTGTTATTTTCTAGTCTGTACACCTTCAACAGTATGTTATGTTGCAGAGAAGGCTGATGTGTAGCAACCCTCTAAAGATAATAACAGCACTAATATTGTCATGACCCTTCAGGTGCTGTGTGTGAGGACCATGAGGTGCGTTGCCAATGATGTAGATGATGGTGACCCCAGTGTCCCGCGCACTGAGAAAACCACAGCACAAGACTGCATCCTGCTGTCCCCGCGTAACCAGGTCTATCACGATCCCCAGAGCAGCCAGGTAACCAGTGTGTGTGCTCATGTGGAGCTGAGGTGATGGTATGTATTGCATAATGGGAATTAAAGGGATTTGGAAAAATAAAAAAGAACAGAGATTTAAATCAATTTAGTGCAGCACTAGATCAAAAGAAAGGCATGTGTTATTTTTGTTTCACTAATATTAGAAGAACAGTGGAGACTCTCTGCATCATAAGTGCGTCACTTCTGTATTAATCAACAGGCAGGTGTGTGCATTTGTGTGTGAGAGCAGCTAATTGAAGGTTTGTGAATTAATGCTGCTGCAGAGGCAATGATTAGAAAAAATTCTGAAAGTGCCAGCGAAAGTGATTAGGTTTAGAGGAGGGAAAGAGGGAAGAAAAAGCTCTGACTCAGTCTGTGCAGTGTGGCGCTTCATGGTGTCCATTTAGATAACTAGTACAAGAGCAGTGAGGTGCATTAGATGACAGAGTGGCTCTGATGAGGCTCTTCCAGTGCTTAATCAGCTTTTCAAGGTTATATAATGCCAACTTTCTCCAAAAGTCACAGAAATTATGGATGCGCTTTGTGTAGGTCCCTTTGATCCAAAAGAGGAGAAATCATGAGACTAATAGGTATGACAGGAAAATACACGCAGGCAAAATAAAGGGAGACGTGGAAAAGAAAACATAAGAAACAAAAGTAAACGGTTAAAACTGGAAAACAAAAGAAAAAATGTTATTTAAATCACACCAGGGACCAAATACATAACAGAGTGCCTCTGACTGAAAGGCGGTGTTTATAGATTTTTATGCCTCATACAGATGATGATGATGATGAAAACAGCAGATCTAGTGTGTCATATAAATCAATGATGACAATTGTGAAAAAAGAAATCGCTTACAGTTTTAGTCTTTAAACGTTTCTCGTGGCTCATAATGGGCCTCTGCACACATAAGCACAATCGGTCTGTGTTGCTTGACATATCTATATATTTTTAAGATTTTGACCATTTTACGAATAAAAAATATATTTAGTTTCAATAAGTAAGAACCCACTGATTTTTTTTTATTGCAGTCTTGGAGATATTTCATTTGGTTGAGTAAATAAAACCCCACTTACAAAAACAAAAGATCAAACATCCACTGCGTGCATTCATGTCATGCCTCTTTTTTTTTTTTGTAATTTCTCTATTGTCTTCCCCTTTTTCATGTTCCCATCTTGCTCTTTCTTTTGTTCTTCTTCTCTCTGAAGATCTCACCTCACCCGCCGGGCTCACCAACGACTCACACTGCAGCAGACCTGCACCTCTCCACCCCTGCATGTAAGTTTCAGTCCACTTACCCAGGAACCGGACCGGCCACTACCACAGCAGCCTCGATGCTAAACTCTGTTGTAACTGCAGCTGAACCTCCCACAGTCACTGCCCTGACCACTAGCTCCTCCTCTGGTTAATTAGGGCCACATGAACAGTAGCAGAGAAACTCACACATGAACTGGGAAAGAAAAACATATTTTAAGGATTAAGTGATCAAAGTGGCAAAATCGATGCTTTTCTGCCTTTTTGTCAACTATTTTATTACTACCACACACACTTATTCTACATCCATTATAGCACATTGGTGGAAAAAAAAAATCACAACATTTTTGTTTATCAAGACCAATTTTGTTCCTTTCAGCAGCCTGACATAAGTGCCTTTCCAGCTTACTCCTTTCATTTTATGTTGGTCATGTAACACTGAAGAATGTATTTACCTATCAGTACCAAAAAGCCTCTTAGGACTTATTTCATTTGGTGGATGTAATTTCCTGCAGGTAGCAAATATGAGGGGTTTATTTGAGCATTATAGGGTCCTCTCTACAACAGCTTTAATCAAACAGCGCAGTAATTCATCATATTTTCTCGTTTCCAACTGCTGCTTATTTCTGCTTTCTTACTTAAGTGGATAAATTGTGATGATTGAATCCGACGTCTGTATTTGCTTTGCGTAAAAGTCTTTTGTGATCTCATTTGCGTACCGTTGAGAAGTTTAAAAGAAAAAGGAAACAAAATGAAAAACGGCTCGCTTGTCTTTTCTCAAAGTAAATGTGATGCTTTGGCAGCTCTATGCTTCTCTGTAAATATGTAGCCCCCCTTAAAGCTAAAACGCCTGACATTTTTGGATATATGCTTCTTGCATTTTGTTTTTGTGTTCATGTGATGTGTGTGCACAGTAAAGATAAACTTTATTTGATGAACTGGCGATACAAGGTGTTTTGCAAAAATTACCAAAAAGAAAAATAGAAAATACACAAGAGAAAAAGAGAACAATAGCAATATTATTCACAAGAAAGGGACACATTTAAACATTAAAAAAGACCTTTCAACACATTATGCAAATATGAGTCTGTACAAGTGGGTTTTTAAAAGCTTCTGGATTTGACACAGCTGATCTGAAGGAGAAGGTATAAAAGTCTGTTCCACATTTGTTTTAAGCCCTTTTAATAGGAACTGATTCTCTGATGTCAGGAATCTGGGCACAGAATAATAGGTTAGCATGTAAACAGAGCCATTCCAGGTAACAGTCTGGTTATTTGTGCCTGTTTTACTTTGCTCTACCCAGTGTATGTATTTATTTTTTGTCTTTGCAAGAGTTGCGATGTAGCAGCATATGTTGTTATCAGCGCTGTTGGGTGTAAAATAAATGCTAGAGTAAATCAGATGAGACAGGAGACACTGTCTTTGGCCTTTGCAATTGCATCTAGATCATCTTAGGTACAATTTAAACGCTTAAAGCAAACTTTAAAGAACAAGTTTGAGCACAGCTTCTCCTTTAGTGGTAGTATGTCTAAAGTATTGATGTATTATTATGTATGTATTGTTTATACATTTTCTGGCTGCCATGTCTGTAAAGCCAACAACCAGTGACTGAAAACCAGTATATTGTTGAGAATATTCATTAATGCAATTGAATACTGTAATACAATAAAATAACTCACAGTAATGGGATTAGTTTACTGCAGTAGACAATCTCGCTGATGGATTGTGGGTGTTTTCCAGTCACTTTTTCATTATGTACAACGAAAGAAAATTCATATTAGTGGCACAAAGAGTGTGAGTGTAATGGAGTGGAGGCAGTGAATAATGTAAACTAATAGAAGCAATGGAATAACAAAAAAAACCAAGGCTGATGAAAAAGGCTTTTACATGCAAATACAGCAAATGTGATGTATATTTCAACTGATATTTATAGCTGTTCAGATGTGTCATTGCTATGTGTTTTTGGGCTTCTTTTGAATAAAAGATTGTGATTAAAAACAGAGAAAGAGAGTCTGTTGTTGATACTCAGACACACTAATTACACTCAGTTATATTTATAAAGCACTTGTTCACAACAGGAGGCAGCACAGTAGTGCGGTGATTAGTACTGCTGCCTCACAGCAAGACTGGTCCTGGGTTAGAATCCACCATCTGTGCGGAGTTTGCATGTTCTCCCTGTGTTTGCATGGGTTCCCCCTGGGTACCCTGTCATGCAGGTATTGGGTTTAAATTAACTGGTAATTTTAAATTGCCCATAGGTGTGAATGTGAGTGTGTATGGTTGTTTGTCTCTCCGTATTAGCCCTGCTACAGACTGGGAACCTGTCCAGGGTATACCCTACCTCCTGTCCTATGTTACCTGGTATAGGCTCAAGTCCCCCTGTGACCCTGAATTGGATAAGTTGCATAAGTGGAGCAGAATGTATGGATGGATAGTTCACAACACCAGTTGTTTCAAGCCACTTATAAGGACAAGACTCCACAATATTACCTTTGTTACGACCCGGCTCAAAGCCGCAACATAAAAACGGAGATGAATAACAGAGTGTTAGTGTGAAGAAGCTTTATCTTAAAATGGCATAGCAGGTTGGCTCAAATGGCTGGTACCACCAAGGCAAAGACTAGTGAGCTCTCTGGACGCTTGCCTCAGGTATGCTTTTATCCACACCTGACTAGGTGTGGCCAGCACCAGCTGAACACACTGAGCAGATTAGAGGCTGCAGAGGGACGTAACAACCTTAATGAGCAGATGATCCTTTGCAAGCAAAGACATGGTGACAGTTGGGAAGAAAAACTTCCTTAAAGCAGGACGAGAGGTCTAAAAGAACCAGGCTTGTAGGTCTGCCATTTGCCATGAGGGTAACAAGAAGACAGAAAAGAGGAGCATAGAGAGACTCTGACAACCGTAAACCTATTAGTTTATGGACATTATGGAGAAAAATCTGTACTTTTAAGCAGGCTATGAGAACCCCATCAACTAGAGTCTTTACAATCTTGTAGATTAACATTTATCTAAAGCTTGGTCAGATTTTTACACCCTTCATGCCACACCTGAAAAACTGCCACAAGATCTGTATTTCCATACTCTGCACAGGTAAATGGCCTGTATTTGTATAACGCTTTACACATCCAGTCATCCACCCATTCACACACAGGTGATGGCAAGCTACATTGTAGCCACAGCCACCCTGGGGCGCACTGACAGAGGCGAGGCTGCCGGACACTGGCGCCACCACCTCTGACCACCACCAGTAGGCAACGGGTGAAGTGTCCTGCCCAAGGACACAACGACCGAGACTGTCCAAGCCAGGGCTCGAACTGGCAACCTTCCAATTACAAGACAACCTGCCAACTCTTGAGCCACGATCGCCCCATCATGATACATTGCATAAGTATGATGATAATATAACCTCATGTTTAAATAATGAAGAAATGGTACAAATGATATCCTTGCACTGAACAAGCTCAGCTCGTATGTGCAGGTACAGTGGGGCAAAAAAGTATTTAGTCAGCCACCGATTGTGCAAGTTCCCCCACCTAAAATGATGACAGAGGTCAGTAATTTGCACCAGAGGTACACTTCAACTGTGAGAGACAGAATGTGAAAAAAAAATCCATGAATCCACATGGTAGGATTTGTAAAGAATTTATTCGTAAATCAGGGTGGAAAATAAGTATTTGGTCAATAACAAAAATACAACTCAATACTTTGTAACATAACCTTTGTTGGCAATAACAGAGGTCAAACGTTTACTATAGGTCTTTACCAGGTTTGCACACACAGTAGCTGGTATTTTGGCCCATTCCTCCATGCAGATCTTCTCGAGAGCAGTGATGTTTTGGGGCTGTCGCCGAGCAACACGGACTTTCAACTCCCGCCACAGATTTTCTATGGGGTTGAGGTCTGGAGACTGGCTAGGCCACTCCAGGACGTTCAAATGCTTCTTACGGAGCCACTCCTTTGTTGCCCGGGCGGTGTGTTTTGGATCATTGTCATGTTGGAAGACCCAGCCTCGTTTCATCTTCAAAGTTCTCACTGATGGAAGGAGGTTTTGGCTCAAAATCTCACGATACATGGCCCCATTCATTCTGTCCTTAACACGGATCAGTTCTCCTGTCCCCTTGGCAGAAAAACAGCCCCATAGCATGATGTTTCCACCCCCATGCTTCACAGTAGGTATGGTGTTCTTGGGATGCGACTCAGTATTCTTCTTCCTCCAAACACGACGAGTTGAGTTTATACCAAAAAGTTCTACTTTGGTTTCATCTGACCACATGACATTCTCCCAATCCTCTGCTGTATCATCCACGTGCTCTCTGGCAAACTTCAGACGGGCCTGGACATGCACTGGCTTCAGCAGTGGAACACGTCTGGCACTGCGGGATTTGATTCCCTGCCGTTGTAGTGTGTTACTGATGGTGACCTTTGTTACTTTGGTCCCAGCTCTCTGCAGGTCATTCACCAGGTCCCCCCGTGTGGTTCTGGGATCTTTGCTCACCGTTCTCATGATCATTTTGACCCCACGGGATGAGATCTTGCGTGGAGTCCCAGATCGAGGGAGATTATCAGTGGTCTTGTATGTCTTCCATTTTCTGATGATTGCTCCCACAGTTGATTTTTTCACACCAAGCTGCTTGCCTATCGTAGATTCACTCTTCCCAGTCTGGTGCAGGTCTACAATACTTTTCCTGGTGTCCTTCGAAAGCTCTTTGGTCTTGGCCATGGCGGAGTTTGGAGTCTGACTGTTTGAGGCTGTGGACAGGTGTCTTTTATACAGATGATGAGTTCAAACAGGTGCCATTCATACAGGTAACGAGTGGGGGACAGAAAAGCTTCTTACAGAAGACGTTACAGGTCTGTGAGAGCCAGAGATTTTCCTTGTTTGAGGTGACCAAATACTTATTTTCCACCCTAATTTACGAATAAATTCTTTACAAATCCTACCATGTGGATTCATGGATTTTTTTTCACATTCTGTCTCTCACAGTTGAAGTGTACCTCTGGTGCAAATTACTGACCTCTGTCATCATTTTAGGTGGGGGAACTTACACAATCGGTGGCTGACTAAATACTTTTTTGCCCCACTGTATGTGTCTTCTTTCCCTGAAAGGTCTGTAGAGACAGCCCACCTAATGACCACAGACTGAATGTCAGGTTAAATCTCCTTCACTACTTACAGTAATGCTTCTGACTCAGTACCACAGCCAAATGTACAATCTCTTTATGGCATAATTTTTTTTAATTAAACATTATTCTAGTCCCCAAGGACATCACAGGCATGACTGTTTGTGTGCATTTTGATGGCAGGCGATAGCTGTTTGTTTTGCTGTTGTTTTGTTGTTTTTCTAATCTGCTTCATTATCTCAAATACACAGCTCTGAGACGAAAGAAGAATAGATGAACAGTGGGCATCGCTTGTTATTCACAGACCTATTTACTAAGCAATATCAAGTAAATAGCAAGCACAATAATACTTATAGGGTCTGTATGTATAATTGTAGGGTCTACCTTACAATATAAAGCGCATTGAAGTGACTAATGTTGTGATTTAGCGCTGTATAAATAAAATTGAATTGAACTGAAATCTAGACAATATCTTGTTTTTTGCAGCTTCCCATTCTAGTGGTTTTTTGATTTATTAGTTCAGCTGTGAGCAGAGTTTCGTTCAAAATTCACTAATTTACATCAGATTTAATGGGCAGACCTGCTGCTGGCTATAAAATAATTAATACGATTTTGGTGAGAGCTGATTCCAGTGGGAGACAGGAACATGAAGTAAAAAGAAAACTGTTTCCAAGGAGAGATGTGTAAAATTTAAATATAAACCGAATTCACTTGTGAAATCGGAAATGATTTAAATCTTAGATTTAATGAAAAATGGTCAAATAAAACATATAAAGGCAAAAAGCCACCAAACCTTTCACGAATGGCTATGGCCCAGGGCTCTGAGATTGAATTAGGAACACTTAGGAATTTTAATTGATGACTGGCTCTCTTTTTTTCTCCACCTCACATTCAGCAACAGGGGAATAAATAAGTCTTAAGAGTCAAGTCTTGTCTTTGTTTTGTGCCATTATAGAGACTTGCTGCTTCCACTTTTGTCAGTGCTGCAATAACAGTTTTATTTACACGTATGAATCTTTGCAATGCTTGGATATGCTGGTTTCAGTTTCCCTGTAGCATAAAGATTCATCACATACTGTATCTTAGTGGCCTTCTGTGTTAGATGACACTGTCTTATCCTTTCAATTCAGCCATGGATTCAGTTTTGTATTAAATTTAGTTTTAATTCAACTCAATTCAACACAATTACATTTTTCTTTATATAGCGATAGCAATGCTTCTACTGAAGAAGTGCTTATATTAATGCTTATATTAAGTCCAGGTTTTATTGTAAGTGGAAATAAACACTACAATTTACAAAGTACAAATAAATTCTTATTTTGCCAGTCTCTCTTAATACAAAAAATTAATACAAATTCTAATAAAAATAGAAATAAAGAGAGAAAAATACAAAAGGAAGTGGAAGTAATAATAATAATAATGAAATTCATTAAAAGACCTGAGCTTGAAAGACCTGAGCCTGATTACTTATGCCTGTGTGCAATTTTGCAAACAGATAATCAACAAATAGCCGATAATAATAGTGCACTAACAATGAACAGTAGTGATGTGGTGGGATAGGAGCACTGCTCAGTGTCTTACTCATGGCCTGTGGGGAAAAGCTATTTGAGAGTCTTTTAGCTTCTACTCAAGGCCAGAAGTGTGAACAGGCCATGTTAAGAGTGTTTATTGTCCTTAAACTACCCGTTTCTCTCTCTCTGGTCCGAAATACCAACTTATGTCATGTGTATAAGTGTAAGCATGTCTTCATTGCGTTTTATGTATTCATATTAATGTTCAGTGAGTGTAAGCTGTTTCTTCATTGCCTCTGTATGTTATAATCAGGTTTAATTCATGCATCTTTTCACTGAGTTCTGAATTCAAACTATCTCACTTCTGATTCTTTCCAAAAATAATTTCACATGTAACAATTTGTGTATGTGTGTTTTCTATTTTTTGTTTACCTCTTTGTTGTGATCTGGTGGACATCTCTAAACCATCATGAGTTCAGGCTTCAATTTAAACCCAATTATACCCTGTATTCTCGCAGTCGTACTCCTCTGGGCTTCACCTCTCACTGGCCCCTGTGCTCTTCTCTTCACAGTGTCCTTTGTGGCCTTAAATCTCCAGCAAACACAATCTGTTTCTTCTCTGTTTCTTTTCAGTATTTTCCTTTTAGATTAAGTCCCAGCCTGGCAAAATATCACATTCAGTGCCTTCAAACAGTCATGTCACACTGTCCTTACCAGCCTGCAGTTCACCGTGCATGTTTTCATCACGTGGTTTCTTCCATGCTGCTGCTGGTGTCGTCAGTGTGGTTTCAGTGTTAATGGTTCAGTTGCACTGTCTTTTGCCTGCTGTTAATTCTTCAAGTCCACGACGTTCTGTCGGTCTTCAGCAGGAGATTAACTGTCCTTTGAGCTTCTTCTCAGGATGGGGACAAAGTGAGAGGTCAAGCTGTAAAATTTTAAGCCAAAACCTGGCCTGTTTTCCTCCCAATTCTGTTAATCTATGGTTTTGCCACTGTACTCAAGGTTCCAGGTTGAGAGGAGTCCACCTGTATTGACACACTAAAGCATACAATTAATATCCTTTTCATTTCTTTTCTTAAAACTTCCATTTGCTTCATCTGCCTAGAGTTTAACTCGTCTGTTTTCTCTCTCTGGGTGCTCACTTGTCACAGTGAGTCTCCTTTTATGGGCAAGTTCCTGTGACACACACCAAAAGCAAAAGCCTGCGCTTTCTGTCTACTTTGCACAGAGTGTACTCAGAATCAACAGAATCAGCACATACACACTTAAGATTATATTCAATAACCTGTGTTAGATATCATAACCTAATTATTACACTAATACATTTTGAGTCTCAAAAATACCTTTAAACTCTCAGGGATGCAGATTTTGTACCCATAAGGCCTGCTGGTCCCCACAAAAAAAAGTAAACTTCCAGTTTTTGATCCCCGCAAAAATATGTAAACCTAGTAGACACACACACACACATACAATTCACAAGGTTTACACAGAGTCACAGAAGATGATAAGATTTCATTAATTTTGTTGTTATGCCTCAAAAATGAATTTATAATCTCAAAAGGTTTTGTTTTGGGTTAGTTTTGGAGTTTGCACAGGCTGGTACAAGTCTTTATCAAATTCTCAAAATGGATGATTTCACAAATAATAAGCGGTTGATCTGTGAGCACGCAGGTCTAATCATAATTTTTGACACTGGTGTACAGATGTAGTTCCATACATATGTAACACACAAAGCAAAACAAATGGAACAAAAACTGTGTGTTAGTGTGCACATAAATGCAGGTTGCTCAAGATTTCTCTACTGTACATCCACAGTCACATGATACTGCTTAGGTTGCAGACAGAAAATATCAGGCTGACAGGACAGAAGCAAAAATAAATATGAAGTCACTATAATAATAACATAATTGCAGCACAGGTAGCACAGAAAGAACAGATATATACAGAAATACATGAGATATATGAGGAAACTCTTGCTGTGAACTCTACCTTTCACTTCAGAAGTTTTGTTCCTATATTTAAAACATGGAAACTGTTTCATTTATACAATGAAGTCACTGTTTTCAGTTCCTAAGGAGAACATCTGAGAACAAATGAATGTTCATTTGTATGAAATGGGTCTAAATTATTTATTGCAGGAGTAGACACAGAAAAGACAAGAAAAGTTGTGTGTCAAAGGATGATGGAGTGCGGATGAGGCTGCAGAGCAGTGAGGGAGGCTTTGGTGATGGCTGAGAGAAAAAAAACCCCAAGTAAACTGAAGGAAGTCAGAGGATGGAGTCAGACAGAGAGGGGAAATGCAAGAATAATCAAGATATAGGCAATACATGATTGTTTGAAGAAGAACAGCCATCTGCAAAAGAAGAAAGCCTGAAGGTTAGACTGAAGTGGTCTGGCATTGCAGAAGTGGCAGAGCTGTATATTTGTAGAGCGCTGCATTACGGAAATAAGGTGCAGCTTTTGCAGTTGATACTTGTTCATACTCCTTCTTGATCTGCAATACAAACAACACAGACGACATTAGAACCAAAACAGTAAAACTGCATGTTGTGTATGAGCTGAAAAAAGCTGAAATGCCTCTTGTTTAGTGTGATAGTAATTCTGTGTGGGTTCATCACTATGAGTGACCCCTTTCATGTTGCATACTATTTGTTCTCAATGAATACATATTCTCCTCTTAAAGCTTTAGATGGCACTGAATTGTTATTTTGCCTCATTTCGTTGTGGTTACATAACCTTATTTGAATTAGTTCAGCATCTGTTTTCTTTTTTAATTTCAGAAAACGTATTACCTCAAATAACAAACTCACTTTTTCTTTCGAGCTTCAAGGTTGCAGCCTTCTTTCTTATCTACACTGAACAGGAAGCTCACAACTTCTCGAATCATTCGAGCCATTCATGGCTGTGACTTTTACAACCATCTTTATCTGCACAGCTGACGACAGTAGTCAGTGATTAGCGTTACAATGACTATGACTATATATGACTTTTAAAGAAACACAATTACAGAACATGATTAAATTCCTCCTTTTGAATACTGTTGAGAGGCAATGAACATGACTATATGTAAGTTTTCATCTCAGCAGTCCATCATGTTCAAACTAGCATCCAGATTCATTTTGGTTTACAGATTCTTTCACTTTAGTCTTGAGTATCTTTCACTATATCCTACATATGGAAACACGTCCTAGTTTAGCACAAACTCAGCCATAAGTCATACTTCATAGAGCAAGTTTAATTACTATACAAACAAATCTGCACTTTTTTCTTGGAACCTGCTAAATAATCACTCAAATTACTGTTGTAGATAAAGTGAAGGTTATAAAGAATACAAAATACAACAACAAGATGATAGAAATATAATTATAACAATAAAAAAAATAGGCTTGTGCTCAGAATATGATTAATAGCAGATGGATAGATGGAAAGGTCTGTGAAAAAAAATTATGGTTTAGAAATTTTCTGCTGTGTTGGGTTGTACATACAGCCATGTGGAACTGGACTGATGCTACCGATATAGGATCTATGTTCATTCAACTAAAAAAATTTTTTTTAAAAACCCTCAACTTGATATAATCTCCCTCCAGGGTTCTGTAGGAAGTGTCAGTCAAAGTATCCTGTAATGGTCAGGGATTAATTTTCTCAATATAAAATCTCTGAAATATAAAATATCTATTTAGAGTTTTGGTGTGTGGTGCACTTTTTTGCACACCTTAAGTTAACATTCTTCTATCAAATGTGCAGAAAAACAATATTCTTCTTTGTCCTCAACTTTTAATCAATAAAACTGCTACAGCAATTCTTAAAAAGTCTGCAGGCAGCCATGAATATTGCCTTAGGCTAACAAGCGCAAAGTCTAATCTGATTCTGGTACATGTCAAACATATCTGGCACCCAGGCGTACTCCTTTGGCATGCATGCAGCAGTTTGGGATGTATAGGAAGAGAGGAGAGTAAGAATCAGTTGGAAATAAGTGGGAGTCAAGTCAAATGCTCTGGGGGCTGAATAATTAAACCACTACAGAAGAGCCAGAAACTGCAATTTCTTGGGACTGGCTCTAAAAGTAAGCCAATCTCGATAGACTCCCATTTTAAAATGTTCATCTTCAGCCATGAAAATAACATGTTAGAGTCTAGTTCCAAAGCTAAAGTTAATTTACCTTACAGTTTTTACTGTAAGGTAAACTGTATGTGGATTTTTTTATGTTTTGGGGTTTTTTTTCTGTTCTTTTTTTGCTCTTCTTATGGATTATGTTATGGCTAAAAATTAGAGTGTGCTTTGATGAATAGTATTTGAGCACCTGGTTGTACCTGATCACTGTGGGCTAGGCTTTTCGGTCACTGAACTGGACCTCTGGACCACGAATGTGCCTTTTGGAGGATTTTTTTATATACTGCATTTTCCGCTCTATAAGACGCACTTAGAATCCTTTAATTTTCTCAAAAATCAACAGTGCACCTTATGTATGAATTCTGGTTGTGCTTACTGACCTCGAACCGATTTTATGTGGTACACGGCGCTCAAAATCTGTCAGAAAATGTTTTAGTACGACTTTGGTAAGCTACGAAGCCACACCGCTTGATGGATTGTCGGAGCATTGTAGTCAGGAGTCTCGCGGAGTAATCTGGGTTCAAAACTCAGTCAGCTTCAGGTCTCAAATTCAATCAAACACTGCAGCATCACTGAGAGGTAAAAATTGTCTATATTCTTTCATCTTTAATAAAATGATCAGCGTTGCTGCTTTACCAGGTGTAACAATTAAGTTTAACATCCAGGCATCCATGAAAACAGAATTTATTAAATTTAACGAAGTTAGAAGTTAGCAGGAAGTTAGCTTGTTAGTTTCCACCTAAACATGATATAGCATGTTCATGACTGAGAGATTTCTGAAAAAATTAAAACCTACAGCTCTGCTATCACTTCCAACATAAATGAAGACAGAAAACTAAACAGCAGTGATGTTTGTAGGGTTACTGAAGTTGGGCTAGCTGGTATATAATGATGTGCTACGTGATCACTAGCGACACAGCTATGTTAGCATAACAAACACAGTGAAGCTAGAGGACGAACCCTAATTTTTCCCCCCACTCGTTAATGAGAGGGTTCCCGATGGTTAAGGACAGAGGCAGTCGCATGGCAGGATGCTGTAAACGGACCAAACTTCAGTCAGAAGAACAACTGCGATAATCCATCCACAATATGAGGTTGGTCATTAATATACTGCAACAACATGGCAATAGGGCAGCTGCAAGAGAATTCAATATTAATGAATAAATGGTACGGAAGTGGAGGACCAAGAAGAAGAATGAGTTGAGTAAAATTTTATTTATCTGACTCTTTCATTTATAATCCGGTGCGCTTTATGTATGAAAACAGACCCGTTCATAGACAGTGCGCCTTATAATCCAGTGCACCTTATGATCTGAAAAATACAGTACCCTGCTATGAGGTACACCCCATCCAAGATATGCTTCAGTCACAGCTACATCGGTAAGGCCTGTGGAAAAATCATAGTTAGTTACCTCCTGCAGTGATAAATTAAGTACTTTGGCTGGTACATACTTGGATATCACATAAAAGTTGAGGTTTTGCTCTGAGGCAGTACATACCACTGTATTAAACTGCAGAACAGCACCCATAGAAAATATTAGTTTGTTCCCTTATGCTAGCACAAAACCAAATATCTACAGTCAAGTAAAAACTTTTTTCTTGTACTCACCCAATGACTGAACATAGTAAAAGTAAGTAGTGTAGTGATGCAGTATTAGTGAATATGAACATGTGTACAAAAACATTAAAACATTTTCTTGTTATGCTGATAGTAAATGCAAATATGTTTACCTTCTTTTCAAAATGTTAAAGCATATCAAGGTTAAATATATCAAAAAACATTTGCATTCGAAATGATGAAGACAATTTACTGCAAGGCTGCTGCATTAGTAACAATTCAGTGATTTATATAGTGACATGAGGTTATATTTTAGAAATGATTACCAGCAGTAACAGTGAAAGAAGACATTACATTTCTGAATGCTACAATGAAAAAGGTAAAGAGCATGTAAATTGCCCAAAGAGAAAGTCAGATGTCATGTTTGAAAGCTATCTTAGGCTACGTCCACACATACACGGGTATTTTTGAAAATATCCACCCTGGCAGGCATTTTAGAAATCTCCGTTTTCAGTGACCGAAAACGCCGTTTACGTGTGGTCGAAAGGTGCAAACGCATAGAAAAATCTGCGTTTTCAAAAATACGTGTGGACATAGCCTTAATCTTAAAAAGGCAGAGGAGCTCTGGGAGGCAATTAACATGGCTCGAGACCAACCTTCTCACACCCTGAGTGAACCGCACTTTAATCATCATTACATAAATATTGCTCTTTGAATGAGACAGAAGACAGAAACCAAATTAAGTCAGCTGATCCTGAGAAAGTAATCCAGTGCATTCCAATGAGGCCATGCTTCACAGTCTAGCGGTCATACACCAGGCTGATTTCATATTCCATCTAATCAGGTACTTATTCCAGCTCTGCAGCGTGAACACTGTTAGATGCCAAGCAGGGAAAATCCCGTTATTGACAACAATGTTTGTCAACAAGAGATGGCTGTGATAGAGAGGAATAATTCAATGCAGAGATTATATGAGGCTCATTACGGCTTACAAAATAGTGTGAAATTACATTAACTGCAATAACAGGCCAGTAATTGTCTAGGAATGTGCAAGAGAGAGAAAAGCAGGAATGAGTTTCTTCTGAACATAAATAAATGATCTTTTTTCATTTAATCTGTTTTTTGCTCAAAGCGAAAATTTTAACTTCAAGCAAAAATATTAATCTTTAGCCATAAAAAAAAAAACAAACAACATACGTCTCAGTAAAAGATATTTTCATTTCAGATTGAATCCTGATATTTTTCTGGATTATTTTTTAAATAAATCATTCATTTTCATAATGTTGCCTTCAACATAGTGAAAAGGAACAGTGATATCGAGTGATTACACAAAACATGCTTCAGGGGTGTATGAAAAATTGGGCAATATGCCAAATTAGATTAAATTGTCTGTCTTAGACTCTAATTGCATTGCATGATGTTTAGTCGAATGGTTAAGAGGTTGTTGTTGTGTTTAGACAATGTGTAAAGCAAACAAAAACATAATTATGTTTGTTGTATTTGTACTATCTACTAATCACTTATATATTTTCTGATGCAAAGATGCAAAGATATTGTGCTGTGAACGACTGGAGTGACTGACTGAGCAGGTGAATTAATTACTAATGGTTTAATGGTCTATTGTTGTGTAGTTGTAGCCTTCCATGTTATAATTGCTGTTAACTTAAACACTTAATTAAAAAAAATCATTAAATAAAATATATTGAAATATTTCAAGCCATTTGCAATGTTTCAGTATTTTACAAATAATCTGCATTTTTCTGTTGCTCGGTAAATTAACCTAAGTAATTGAAATGTATTATTTTTGCTGACTTATTAATGTGCATGAATTCACATGAAATAGGTTAAACAGCTTTACAGGATTATAGATGTGTGATTCAGCTATACCTGGCTTGGATACAGTTGAAACAAAAATGCACTTTGTGTTTAGAAACCAACTGTGGAAAACATAAACTACTTATTGATCATTGTTTTTGCAGTACACAAGGAAAGGAAACATGAAATATAACTTGTTTTCATTCACTACTTTTTTATGGTATGGAAAAAGTAAAAAGTGTATTAATTCTGCGTAGTCTGTGGTTTCTTGAACCACAGACTACTTATCTAGCTATTTTCAGGTTCCTAGGGGACTTTCCATAATGCACTGAGCATTTTTACCAAAATTTGTCTTTTTCCTGTTTATTCTCTGTGCTGTCCTTTTTTCTCTTTTTTCCCCCCTCACCCTCAGCCTTACCCATACTTAATCCTGGTTCTGGTCCTGGTTCTGCTTGAGATCTCATCCTGTTTAAAGCGAGTTCTTCCTTCTCACCACCCCCAAGTGCTTGTTCATAGGGGATCAAAGGATTGTTAGCATTGGAGGTCATTTACCATACAGTGTAAAGCACCTGTAGAAAACTGTAGTAAAAAATTTAATTTAATTTAATTTTTGAAACATGTTTTTACTTAAGTTTAAGTAGAGAGAAAACATGTTTTTGAAATGTTTATGAATCATATATTAGGAGCCTGTGTTTGCTGGCACATTTAGACTTTGTATTACCCTTTTGGAGGCTATCATTACTGGAAATGCACAATTCAATTCTTGTCAGAGAATGAGATGAGGAAAAGAGGAAAGGAGGATCAGCGTGATGCCGGGTAAAGTGGAGAGGACTGAGAAGAGCAGCGAAAAGACGTAGAAGGACCAGTAGAGATTGCTATGAGGTTCCAGGGGGAAGGGAGAGAAGCTGATGCTGTGAAGCTGTGATAAGTGCAGACCACCGACAGCGTGGCCTTTGATATCACAACACACCTGCTCCTCATTTTGTTCCCTGGCAGACCTCGCTGTCTGGAACAAAAAGACTCATAATCTCAACAGGAGGTCTTCGGCTTTTAAACAAACAAGGGCATGATTCTGCACGAATACATCGTTACACAAATATAAACAGAATGTCTGCAAAGGCTTCAGGCTGACTTTCTCTTCCCCACTCTCCTTCTCACAGCATAATCTCACAACTTGCAAAAGAGTGCAAACACCACAGTGATGCTAACAACTTCTATTAATAGTTGCACACAAAAAAGTTACTTTCTGATTTAATGTCCAAGGTTATATGTTTATATGTATATCCATCCGTTACTCTCACAGGCACAAGAAATTCTTCACTAAAGTTTCAGCTTCAGTTCCTCTTTTCTATTTTTTGAGACACATGACACTCGGTGAGACGTTTCATCACTTTGAAAGGTCTGATCACACCAAAAAGTGACAGATTTATCCCATTCATCTAATGTTTTTGTTATAAGGATGCCAACTGAAAAGTGGTTTTGCCAGAAGCCTGGGGACATAGGAACACAATGGGGACAATAAACTGCTGTTATGAAGCCAGGATCACTAAATTAAGTTGCTGTACTACCTTGTTTTCTCTCTCTATCTCCACTTTGAAATGTTTTCAGTGGTTTTAAATTCAACATTGTTCCCCATATGCTCTTAGATGAAGAAGCTTCCACCTCCCCCACTTCTCCTCTTCTTAGTTGGTCATTTTAGAGGTCACCATAACCACAGTAGATAATCTGTCTCCATCTCTTCCCATCCCTAACAAACTCTTCTGTCACACTAACCCTCTACATTCCTTCCTTCACTACATCCGTGAAGGATAGGTATCCAAAGCCTTCGTGATTTAAAAAAAAAACAAAACTGATGTGATCGTTTGGGTAAACGTCTCTGCTGTATAATAAAACAGAAAGAAAACATCTGTGAACTTATAAAGTATGTCTGTCATGTTTGGGGTCAAACATTAGACCACCTCTTATCCAGAAAACCTCAGTGCCAACCCTGCACTTACTCTGGTGCTCAGCAATACGCCCATCAAGGGTAATGGTGCACCCAGTTCCCTGGACCATCATTAATCAATTCTAGGACAGAAATTTATTCCGGATTCAAAGCCCAGAGGTCCTGTGAGTGCAGCCATTTCAATGGCGACACAAATGTTACATAGAGCAAAACATTTGTAGTTTTTTTTTTCTTGGAAGGAGTTTACCATCAGTCATTGAATAATCTGTAAAACCATATTTGTCATCTAGTAATTTATAGATCGCAGACCACAAAATATCCTAGCTGTAATGAGGAACAGGACATTAGTTCTTTTTTGTGTTTGACTTTAATGTACACGTGTTGTTTTTTTTACTCACTGCTAGTGCTTGCAATCATTATGCTTTGCTTCAATTTGAATTTGAACCCAGAAAAAACGCCCATTGTCTCCGCAAGACTTGTATGTCAAACATAATTAATCATTTAACAGAAAGATCAGTCTTCAAAAAATGTCATCTGGAGGTTTTTGGAAAATTATTGCAAAATCTGGAAGGACTACCAGTTTACCCCTCTCCTGTGGTTTACACCGAAGACCCACCCTAATCATATATAATATATTTAAATGAGATAATTGCATGTCACATATGTAATCAGGAAATCCCCTGCTCAAAGTGAAACAAGCTGATTTTGACATTTTAAAGCTGTTTAAATGCAGCCTGACATAAAAAAAACCAAAAAAAACCAAAACAGGAATTGCAGTGCAGTCTGTCCATCACATGCACTATTCTGTTTCAAAGTTTATTATGGCAAACACATTAAAAATAAATTATGCTGGTGCTTCAGTGAGTAACATACAGCAGCACAACTACTAATTGACAGATAGACAGGTAACATCGTCTATAGTTCACCTATCAGCCTACATGACGTGCAGAAAAATGAGACCACACAGAAGATGACTCATATGCTCTCTTTGTCACATCTCTGACAACTGCACACTCTCTTAGTCCCTTTGTGTCCGTCACTTCATACAACATCTGTTCACTTATTGATGATTAGGAGGGGTTTTTTTCTGTGGCAGGAGCTGGAACTTCCATGCTGCCAAGTATAGAAGTGAATGCCACAGAAAGTGTGGGGAGGAAGAAGCTCATAGCAAAAGACAAGATGACAATTCTTTGAATTGAGAAATCAAAGAGAGGTAAGGAAGGGATACTGAGAGGGATGAAACAGATGGGAGTATTAGGAAGATGACAGAGTGCCACTTTTTTAGATAAAAATGAAAGGTGAAGTCTAAAAGGGAGCTTAGATAGAAAGGTAAAATCAGGAACAACTGTGCACATTTGTTTTTGTGTGCACTTGTATTTACCTTTTCATAATTTTTTAGTCAGTTTGTCAGACATTAAAGACCAAAGGAGTGTCATTTCATCACTCCTTTATCTCAATCTGTTGTTAAACCCATACGCAACATGTCTTACATACAAACACACTTTGTTTAATATTAAACACGCCGTCTTATATTATATTATTCATATCTCTCTCTGAGATGTTTCTTCAGTCAAAAAGCCTATCAGAAACCTAATGGAGCACAATACTGGCTGCAAAACTATCAGTTACATACTGAGATGTTCGGTGTGTCATTTGCCTTTCCTGCTTTGTGTGTTTGCTGGTGTGGGTGTCTAAGCTTGTTTGTTATTAGAAAAGCAGAGCTAAAAGGTCAAGCAAATCAAGCGTACAGAACAACTCGGCCCTCTTGTGCTAACAGTGCCAGCAGGGCAAGGAGCTTCTATTGTGTTATTTTCATTTTGATGCTACTTAGAAGGAAATAATTTTCAAGCTGCGTCGTGGCTCATTGTGAGAGTATTTGTCTGGTTACACGGGCCACTGTGTAAACATGGAGGCATAAGGCTTAGAATGACTAAACAAAAGGTAGGAGATGAGAGAAACTATGGCTATGGGTGAGTTAAGGTTTTGCTATCATTCATTAACTTCTCTTCAGGTGGCTGGTGTTCAGTTTTATCATTTCCACCAAGAGGTATGCCATTATGGTAATGTAATGTAATGTGAGACTGGAGCCAATATAAGAGAACTATGAAACCCATTTTGTTATGAATGGTTTTTAAATTGCTTTGATTTCTTGCAGCACTTTCACTAATTTATGACATTTTCACCATCTGTTCTTACTGTGATGCTAATTATGTACAAAACGCTGTATGTTAAAAAGCCTTCATCATTCCTGCTTTTTGTCCAGTTGTTTTTTCCAATTCTGCCGACATGAGAGAAAGTGATTTTTGGTAACAGACTGTCCGTGATTTACAGATTTTGAAAGTTCAGTTGTTCGGTAGCTTTTCTGCAGCTTCTAAAAACATCAGCAGATGCTGTTTCACAAATTATAGGTGTTACCTTTTTTGAGCGATTCCTGCTCTCTTCCTGTTTATTTGTGAGTGAAATTCATAATACAATGCTATATATTAAACCTAAAAAGTATTTATTGTGTCCCAATACTTAACATATGTTATTCTCAGATATACCGGACGAATCTAAAAGTGTTTTTTTTTGTTAGTTTTGACATCACTGAAGTCATCCACTCATTAGTGATTCTGGAAATGGTTAAAATGTGAAGATTCACCAGGCAAACATTTCCCATATTAGTTCTACTATTTGCATCACATTTCTGTATTTGATTTTGCAGGATGTTTGTCTATTTGCCTTTGCTGTTTATTTGTTTTTCTATTTATGTGCATTTCTTATATTTTAAGCTTTTCCAGATCCTTGTCCACATTTCACTCCTCAAACTGCCTGCCAGTCTCCGTTACATCTCCACCTCCTGCAACATAGCATCCTTTCCTGTTACTTAATTAGTCTCCAGTTGACTGAGAAACCGTAAAATGTATTTCTCACCATCTTTTCTATCAGTAACATGTGTAAATCATTAGTCCAGTTTTCTTAGAGTCTTAGCATTTTGCTGCTGGGTCAAGTATCTGCTGTAACATTTTTTTAAAAAGGCAGTATTACCGCAAGGACAATGTTTGTTTAGTAGCTGTTATGCTGTTTTATTTAGGGTATTTTTCTAAATAAAGAACACATTCAACAGTTCTTTTCCATTGGATTTTAAAGGTTTAAATTATTGACATTAAAGGAATGAGAGCATGAACTGCTGTCAGTCTCTCTGTGTTAGCCTTAAAACCCTTCCAGAGTATATCCTTCCTGCCTGCTGAGACCCTGAACTGGATAAGTAGAGGAAAAGTTGATAGATGGATGGACAGAAAAATCCAATAAACTAACTAAACAAACCAAACATAGGTACTCAAGAGGGGAAGAAAACAGGGAAAGCTACAAGGTGAGAAACACTACAGGAGAACTTACAAACATATTTATAGTGGGCAGAGCAATAATAGAGCACATCTGAAGGGTGGGAATAAAAACATGAAATGAAATTATATTAAATAAAGCAGGAAGTAAACTGGAAAACAGACTAACACACACCAACAGGAAGATGAGGTACTTTTTTCAGTCTCAATATACCACACTGAAGGATGTCTCCATTCCTAAAGTGGTGCAGGAGAGATGAGAGAGAAGGCTGTCTGGAGGGACTATAATTGAGGATGCACTGATGTATCCTTTGTGCAAGTATTTTCGCTTTGAACTTGTAAAAGGTTCATGGGACTCAGCAGGAATAGACAAAATGACAAACAGAGGACCTTTCAAAGTAGGAAGTGGCTTCTTTTAAGATATCTAATCAAACTTTCTACCCTTAACTGTTGTGTGTGGTTTAAAAAAGGTACAACATCTGGTCACATTGTGTCCATGTTGTGAATTAGAGCTAGGCTGTGCTTCATAAGTACAGGCTTGTTAATTAAACTTCCTGCAGAGCGGCATTGCCTGCTCAGCCTCTACAGATGGCAACTATAACCTGGTGGACTTTGTGCTCTGGCTTGAAGGAGAGTGTAGAATGTCAGACAGTTGTAACACAAGCTAATAACCTGCAAATTGATGCTGCTCAGGTGTAACAGAAAGATCAGCCGATACAACGAGTGGTTTCCCTATACAAAGAGTGGCATAATTGCATCTAACCAATTAGTAGTGGCCTGTATCAATGTAGCAAACTTCAGTGTTGTCCCAGAGTTCATGAAATTCAGTTTTAGATAGGGCATTATTTGACTCAATGACCTATGTAAAATGGGAGACTTACCTCCTTCTACATTAAAGTTGTGGAAACCACCCTTCTGAACCTACCATCACACTGAAGGTAGAAGCAAAGTCAGGTATTGGCTGATCAGTCTTGGACCTTCATAAGAAAGACATCCTGAAACTACAAATGACAAATGAAAAAAAGCTCAAAGAAGAATTGGAACACTGCTAATGGACCATCAGTTACCCACACAGGATTAAGCCTGGAGGAAAGCTGTCAAGTGTTGCAAGGGTGTAAGAATCTGTATAGTGGATGCCATCCCTGAAGGAAAAACATTTACTAGACCTAGTAAGTCAAGAAGACTTAACTCAATTACTTCATTAATCTTCAGTTTAACACTAGAATTACTGAGCCTTTTTTCCCTGGTACAAGTCCCTTCTACTAGATTTACTAGTCCTGCGCAAATTTGCGTAAATTCCCCGACCCTAACACCTCTTGGCACCCCGCTGAGATTTTCACAGGTCTTCAGCTCCATTGTTCTCCTGCTTTTGTTGTGCAAACACACCCTCCCCCAACCCCCAACCATGAGAGATTCAGGTCTTTCCTTCCCTGCAAGGCTACTTTACCTGCAGCGTACAATACACCATGTTAGTTTCTATGTGCAATATTTCTCATATGCAATATTAGTTCTTGTCAATCCTTGTCACTACATTGCATACCTGTCCATAAACATCTATACACAGAGTTGTACATACATTTATATAGCCACACCTTACATAATATGCATAAAGTCTAGTTATACACACACACACACACATCTATATCTAGATATAAAATCAAATCAAATCAAATCACTTTTATTGTCACATCACATGTGCAGGTACATTGGTACAGCACATGTGAGTGAAATTCTTGTGTGCGAGCTTCACAAGCAACAGAGTTGTGCAAAATACAATAATGTAAACAAGCAAAATACAAGAATGGCTACATCTGAAACTAATAAATATATGTACAATATATAATAGTATATGCATTTCCGGATGTGTATACTAAATATTTTTCTACGTGTGTGTGTGTGTGTGTGTGTGTGTGTGTGTGTGTGTACACATATTTTACAAATTAAATAGAGTAAACAATAAATAAAATATATAAAATAAAATATACAGAGTGAGACATGTGCAAAACAGTGGCATTACTGTACAGTACTGTACATATATATAGATGTGTGTGTGTATATATATATTAGGGGTGCAACGATACACAAAATTCACGGTTCGGTTCGGTTCGATACTTTGGTGTCACGGTTCGATATTTTTTCGATACAAAATAAAATGTTCATGCATTTTTAATTTGTCATTTATTAAAATTATAAATATATATTTTAACTCAAAAGTACAGTTTTTAAATTTAACCCTAACCCTTGTGCGCGTTTTTTATTTTGACAGCGAATGCGCACCTGCGGACCACTTATGTGCAGCCCTGGTTATTTAGCTCCTCATATTGCAGCCACAGAAATTATTTTGTCCATGAAACCATAAAGCTGCACTTTCTTTTTGCCTTATAGTCTGATTTGTCATAACTTCTCCGTTTTGTGGTAAGCTTTTCTTTGGCTGTCACTTCTTCACCCTGACCTGTCTTATTTGGCTCAGCAGAACTAAAATATATATCTGTCTGTGAAGGTTCTCAGTCATCCAGGTCATCGTAGTCAAATATAAATCCTGCTGCTTTTACACACGCACTCACATAAGCTCAGCGATTCTCTGCGCGATCAACCTCTCACATGTGTAAGCTGCGGGAGATTTCACTTGTCATGTTTGCATAGTAAGCTAACGATTAATAAGACGATGTCAGAGGAATTGGTGCACAAATTATCATCACTCACAGATCAGTGCTGTCGCTCTCTATACACAGTTCGCACGATTGCAAAGTGAAAGCAAAAAAACAAGCGCAAATTCAAACGCGATTTCAATATATCACATATTGACAGTGGCTCACCGATGCCAATGACATAATTACCCAGCTACATTTCTGAAAGAATGCAAAAGCATTGACATATATTTTTCCTTCCTACAATAGCCCGACGGGCAGGGAAGAGAAAGATTTTGGTAGCCCGACTGAAAAAAATCGCTAGCTCCAGGACGTCGGGCTAGCGATTTTGCGAGCCCTGTATCTGATTGAGGAATCACTCATCTTTGGAAAAGAGAGTTTATTACAGAGAAATGCCTCTTTCCAAAATAAAAGCTATACTATCCGCTTCTTCTGGGCTATATTCTCAGCAGCATAAGGAGAATCATGTGCTAACAGCTGTCTAAATGACTCGGCTAAAGTTAGTAGCATGCTTGTTGTTTTTGTCTTTGCACTAAGATGATGTAAATGTGCAGTCATATTCGTTGTGTTCCCACTAGTGCTTTCAGGTTAATCTCGTTGAAATGACCTTAACGCCACAACACGGCAAATCTCCGTTAACGAGCTACCGCCGATCGCCCCGTGCATGGGGCTAGACGGCCAACATGTTAACGAGCTAACTGCGCTAACACACTAGTTCCCACCCATGTAATTGAGCATTGCATGGCGCATCCAACATACTGTTTTACTTTAGTCCATGACTCACTTACCTTCAGGGTCATACGTCACATGAAAACCAAAATAATTCCAAACGCCAGATCTGAATGAAAGTGGGGAACGTCCATGTTGCAAGGAGAGCTTAACTTCTGTCTTGCTAGCTTGCCCTGCGCTCTTCCTTTTGACTATGCTGTCTGTGTTGAGCGCTCAGTGAATCTGCGTTCGACTGCTCCGCCTAGGGTCGACAGTGCAGCCTAGGCGGAGTAGTCGAACGCAGATTCACTGAGCGCTCCACACAGACAGCATCGTCAGAAGGAAAGTTGATAAAATAAATTACAAATGTTGTATTGTTCGATACATATGCGTACCGAACCGAAAGCACTGTATCGAACGGTTCAATATCGATACGAATATCGTTGCACCCCTAATATATATATATATATATATATACACCAATATTTTTGAATACACGTGTCCATATTTATGTTTCCAGATTGTTTGTATAGTGCACTTTCTATACCGTGCTCTTTGTACAGTTTTTATCTAGCTGCTTTTGTCTTGCACTGTCCACTTTTTTGCAATGACAATGCAGATTTTGCACTTGTGGGACAAATAAATGCAGATTTGCTGTGTGTGTGTGTGTGTGTGTGTGTGTGTGTGTGTGTGTGTGTGTGTGTGTGTGTGTGTGTGTGTGTGCAGTCACAACAGTTTAAAGGTTTGAAGTTCAAGTTCAAACCAGATCATCCACATTTGTGTTCATGGCTTGGCTCAATGTGAACGTTATTGTCTAGACAAGGAAAAGAGGCAGATTATTGGGATACAGCCAACACCGGGTTTATGGAGTGGGTGGGGTGAAATGAAACAGTGCCTTCAGTGAAATGCTTTGATAATTTTTAACACTCTCATACTTAATTAAAAAGAAGTTCTATAACGAATCTGTTTTTTAAAGGTAAGGCATAGCCTACATTACCAGCTGATCCACATATTTTTGACAAATCCTCTACTACGTGACAGTATGCAGCTGCAACATGGAGATGTGGATCTACAAACTGTGTGGCAGAGCAACCAAATTGAAAGTAATGTCAAGTTAATAAGCAACTTCAGCTCACGTTCATATACCCATATAATGAATTGTCGATTCCATCTCTTTCCTGACATTTTGTGTCACCTCCATTCTCAACAAAGAAGAATATATTTTTGTAAATTCTATTTTCCTAACTGGATCTCACTCCAAAGGTAATTAGCTTTTTGGCCTGTGTTGGTATTAGGTCTTCATTTTTCATAATTAGAACGAACCAAGAGGAGCACACACAAAATAGAAAAAGATGCCCTGGAGTACAGCAGATATTATTTTATTTCTATTCTCTTTTATACCAAAGACAGAAGCAATGGTGCTGTCTCCTCAAAGCTATCATCTTTATATGCTGAAAGAAGACTGTTTTTATTTCACAAACACACTGTTAACCCTTCAACAAAATACAAACAAAACCTTACTGGTTAAAAGGTGATGACTAAAATATCATTTTGTGTCCATAATATTCAAGGTTTATTGATACAACATTGGTTGTAACATCTTTTATTACTTACATTTCTTCTTGAGACACAAATCCCTTTGGGTTCTGCCAAATCAAACTTGTGGAGCTACCCACTGTGTTGACCCCCCGAATAAGGGAGCAGCTGAAGGTAGCTTTATTCTGCAATATCTCAGCTATGACCTCTATATCTGTACTCTCTATACTGAGAGAAAAAAAGGATTTTTTCTCACAGTGTCATTTTTAAATAACACAAAGCAACCTTAATGTGTGTCAGCCACAGTTTTTAGAAACCTACATTTGTGACCTGTCCTGTATGTCTTTGTACAATAGAAGGAAAGCCTCTTTGTGACAGTCCTAATGCCTAATCCATTGTTCCAACCTCTGATGTAACTGACACATCATGACTGCAGAAAATAGCTCAAATAGATGGCTCTGCAAACTCACATTAAATTTTGTCATGAGGACAAGAGAGAAAGAATTTCACCGCTCACTCAGAGAAACTTTTATAGAAATACGGGTGCAGGTGAAACTGTAACCATGCTCACTTTACCCAAAAGACTAGACACAAGTCCTAGTGTACCCTGGCTTTCACCCTATGTCTCCATCCTCCCCCAAGATTCTGAGTTGAATAAGTGGTTAAGTGGTGAGTAATGTGTAAACAGGATTTTAGTGTAGTTAGTCAAGAGGAGGGTAGATGCATCGTAAGATAATATTTGGATTATTGCCCAATCTTTGTGGTCCTGTCTTGTAGCAGTGCCCTTAATTAGTGTTTACAACGAGCTCATATAGTGCCCAGCTTTAGGCAATCATGTTCTAATGTAAGTTATTGATCTATAAAGTAATTTCTCTTAGATGCAGTGGCGTAGGAGTCGTGCACAACAAGTGAAGATTGTCAATACAAACTGACGACACTGAATGTACTTAATTGTTTCACACCTGGGGTACTGGCCATGTTCCAGCAGCATATCTCTTTGTCCACTGCTTCTACCAAGTGGACAGTAAGTAATATTGCATGGAGTAGCTTTCAGTTATTTCTCTCAGCTGCAGGCTGTTCGCAACATTTTTATGGGAGCTACGATGCAAAACTTGCTTCAATTAGAATATAACATAAAAGTAATCCATCCATCCATCCTCATCCGCTTTGTCCGGGGCCGGGTCGCGGGGGCAGCAGCCTAAGCAAACATAAAAGTAAATGACGAAAATAATTTCTAATAAAGATCAGCAATGTGGATTTAATAATGATTACTTTCATTTCTATTTCATTTCACTTAATTTTCCTGACAACTTCAGTCTCTTTCACACACCTGTTTCACTTTTGCATGTGGTAGCCATTCTGGATTTTATGTCACTTTTCATTTCTCATCCTGCTGTGTTAGTTAAACTAACAACTTCATTCATCATTATAAAGTATTTGATCTCTAAGGACGTCTTTTACAGTGATGGCTGTTTGATAACTACCACACCAAAACTTTGAGAATTTGGTCAAATTTGTCAACATAACAATCATGAGGATGCTTGTTATATGTAATTTGTTGGACAAAGACACACTTTTTTGTAGTTTTGCCTCTGTACACTACAATTAAAAATACAACCAATCAATATATAAAAGAAGTGCAATCTGTCAACTTTAGTTCAGAGAGCATTACAAAAATGCGCCCCCCGTGACCCTGAAAAGGATAAGCGGATGGATGGATGAAAATCCTTTGAAGTCAATGACTTCCTGAAGACTAGAATCCATAAATATCACCAAGTGCTATGTTTTCTCTATTGTTAGGCCTTCACTGCAGCCACTTTCAGTTGTGTCATATTTGTGTATCTTTAGCATTCAGTTTTGTATTTAATAACTCAAATCAGGCGACTGATCATTGAAGAATATCAAAGTTCTTTGCCTACAGAACCTCTTGGGCTGCTTTTACAGGATACTTTATATTCCATCCTTCTGGTACAAGTACCTTGGTTACGTCTGTCCAAAGAATTTATAAATTTTTACTACCACTACTACTACTAATAATAATACTAATAATGATACTAATAATAATGATAATGAATCTTCCTCTTAACCCTCTTAATCCTCTGTGCTTGGTACCAGACAACTTTGGTCCTGTTAGCTATAGTACACTCATACCTCTATGGATCTGGTGCTTAGGCCCTATTTTTGTGCTGCCATGATCAGAGCTTTTGTGCTGTTCTTTAAGCAGGCCTTTTTTAGCCACTGGTAGGATATCTTGATACCAGCCATTTCCTCTATCTGTCAATGGTACAGCCCATAAAGGGATGGGACATTGATTCATGACAGTTCCTCCTCCTGTTCCTCTTCAGCGTCTGTCCTCAGCTGCCTGAGGAGCAGCCCATCTCCATGTGTTTCATTCTGGATTGTGCCCTCGACACTTACTAATTCTTGCACTTCCTCTTTCCATTTCTTACTGATAGGGAGTATGTACTGATTGCTTGGATCTTATTCCTGATGTTCAGTGTATTCTTCAACGCCTGTTCTGCCTTCTGATCTGTGGGATACACAGGCACACAGGTTGCCCTGCGTGTCTGCTATTCTGCCTTCTGACAGTTCCACCCCTGCAGTTCTGATCACCTTCCCCGTTTCATTTGACCACACTTATCCTGCCCGAACAACATCTCAGTGACCTCTTTGTACAACATTTCTAAATCTATAATGATTCCTTCTGGTTCCAAACTTTGAACATCCATGACTTTGGAAAGAGATTATAACACATTTAAGAGATAACAGCAGTCCCACTATTTTCCTTTTTTTTTTTTTGGTCATTTTCATTCTTTTTTTTAATATCTTCCTGGAAACCTAGAAGATGTCCAAATCTCCTGTAATGCTAAGAATACTTGTTGTTAACCACCATTAATATTTAAACAGAAGCTGTTATTATTTATTATTTAAGATGAATTCTCCCTGTTCACCTGTAAATGAATATGCTCCCTGTATAAAAAATGCCGGAAAACCAAACTTCATATCTTCAAAAAGCTGGAAACAATGTGCGAATGTTTCATGCTTTATGTGTGTGTGTGTGTGCATTCTTGAATATGTAAACAGAAATACCTGTCTACTCACATTGTTGCTCCACCTTCTTTTTGTAACATTTATTTGTTCATCCCAGTAACTCTCATCAGAGAAAGCAGCAGGATCCCGTTGGCTCACATAAACGTCTCACTAATTCATCAAGGTAAGGACCGTCTGATCTCTTCTGAAATTATGAAAATACAGAAAGAAAAAAAAGAAACAAACAATAAAAAACGGTGCTAATACAATATGAAACAAAAGGTTTCTTGTTGGTATAATATAAATAACAAACAGAACAAAATTAAATAAGTTTAATATAAATATAACAAGTAAAAGATCATTTTGTTTGTTATATATGAAAACAACTGATCCAATGAATGGTGGCTTTCTTTGTTTTTGAAAAAAAAAAATTGAGAAAATGGAAGAATGAAAATGAATAAAATGTAAAAAGTAAACACAATTACACAAGTGCCGTTTTATACTTTGCTGTGATTTATAAAACCATTTAACATCTGGTGATGGAATGTGTGTTTATACCACTTTTAAAGAGGCACTGGCTCCTCGCATAGGAAAGTTTTAACTTTTATCTTCTTATCAACTCACTGACAGGTTAAATAAGATCTGTTTCGGTGGTGTACACTTTTACATTTAGTTCTTTGTAGGTGACCCATTTTAGCAAGTGCATTTTCTGGATTGCAGATGCCGAAATGGCACAATAGGTGCAGTTATGAAAACATATGCAAATAACACCCTGATCTCTGTGACCTAAAAGATTTAGGATTATATTTAGGAAAACACATGGTAAGAATAAATACAAGTCAAACAATTATGTTTGGTGATTTCATAAATATATTTAATATAAATATATACTCATAAGAAATAATTCTTTGGGGATGTTGAAAAAGTTTTTGAATTTTAAATGTAATTAGCATAAAAGGTAATTTGTATCTTTGGAAACAATAGTTTGACAAAGAAAAAGGAAACGTAATATGTCAATAATTTACATGCAATGTAAAAAACAGAGAGTAGGAGATGAATTACACATTATCACCATTTCATGCTACCATGATGACGGTTTTCGTCATCTTGCCTGCCAAAGCATGATTGACTTTTGTTTTTTCAGTGATAAAAAACTACTGCATTCCATGCAGGTGGTGTATTAGTTATGCATACACATCTGAATGAAAAGGATTGTTGTAAGACAGGTGCATTGTGTTTCACCCTTTACTTTTGATTACAACCAGAAGAATTCAGGTCAGTGAGTCTATCTCAGCGGTCATTGGGCAAGAGGGCGGGCACTTCCTGGACAGGCTGCCAATCTAAAGCAGGATCGGTGCAGAGAGACAGAAAACCATTTATGCTCATATTCATACCTATGGCCTGTTTAGAATCATGATGTCCTTTGTCTGGAGAGAGTTCTCTGGAGAGAACCCACAAAGACACGGAGGGAAGATACACATTCCACACAGAAAGGCCCAAAGCTGAATATGAACCCAGGAGCTTTTTGCTGTGATATAATTCACTGCTTTACAATATTTCAACCTTGTTGCCAAGTTTTCACTCTTCACTCTATTTCATTTTCAGATTACAAAGCTTAACTGTACTTTCTATTTAATTTTCCCCCTCCTCCTATAAACAGACACTATGGAGGTACCCAAAACAGGTTTCCCAGCACCACCGTACCCCGGTCCCCCTTTGGACTACAACGCTGTTCAGCCTGTTGTTCAGCCTGTTGTCCAGCCTGCGGTTCAGCCAGTTGTCCAGCCTGTTGTTCAGCCAGCTGTTCAGATTGGTGAGAGATCAGAAGCTACCAGTCATTTTATTTAAATAGTTCGCCTGTATTGCTCTTTTATGATTTGCCACTTTAGTCGGTGTGGTTGAAGGTTTTCTTCAGCTTTTGTTAAGATTGTTTAAAGTTAAATATCTTTTCTTTATGTCCAGTTCAACAGCCTGCATACCAATACAATGCACTACAACCTCAGGTTGTGCAGCCAGGTGAGCGTCTTTCTTCAGTTCAATATGAATTTGCAAAATTAAGCAAAAACTGAGATAGTTCCAAATCCAGTCTTCATGGTGTTTTAGTGAGGAAGTATTATTGTTATTAAAGTAATCAGAAGAGTGTGCTTTGTTGTTTTTGCAGTGAGTCAGGTGGTGGTGATGCAAAGTCATCTCCCAAAAGATGTTCCTGGACAGATGAAGTGTCCTCATTGCCAAACCGATGTTGTGACTAAAACCGAGTACAAAATTGGGATCCTCACCTGGATAATTTTTGGCGTATTACTACTTGTAGGGTGAGTTAAAAACCCCAGCACACATGACCAAAAAAACCCTCATACACGCTCCAAAACGTCATACAGGAGTGGTTACTCAACAACACATAAATATATTATAAATATTCTAGTAAAAACCAAGACAATGAAAAGCAAACAGTTTACATTCAGATGTTTTACAGAGTGTGATGCACCTCAAATCCATTCAGGTCTACAGAAAGCTTTTAAAATTAAACAAAACAAAACAGAATTTGGTCTACGCTGAAGTTTCCTTTTTTAGTAAACTAATTAAATTTAGGACCCAGAATGGAATATGTGTACAAAGAAAATATTCCATTGTATATTAGATAACTCAAGAGCAGTTTGTCAATTCCTGTTGTTCTTGTTATATAAATATAAATGGTGTAATATATATTTGAAAAGCAAAAAGCAAAGGGATTACCATAATATACGTGTTACTGTTGCTGAAAACACCGACGAAAATTACTTAATATTATCACTACATACATCATAGTTACAAACAAAACAACAAATCGTTGGCAATATGGTGACAATGCAAGACAACGTGAGGATTGTTATTGAAGTCAGTCTTCTTCTCACTGCATGCCCATTAGTTCTGGTAAGCAACTAACAGATGTGTGAGTTCTGTGAGTTCAAGATGTAGACTTGTTTATCGACTCTGCCTAATCTTTAACAAACATTCAGCATAACTGATCATTCACACGAGGAACTTAAGCTTTATGTTAAACCTGTGTAATATGTGATGTGATCATTATTTTGATGCCATTTTGTTGGTTCAAACCAGCTGCTGGCCTTGCTATGTGATCCCCTTCTTCGTCAAAGAATGCAAGGATGTGGAGCATTCCTGCCCCGCCTGTAACAGCGTAATCCACATCCATAAGGTCCTATGAAGCAGAACTACAGTTTACCTTCTACTGGACCAACAGCAGCAAGGCAATATATGTTTTACCTGTATATGTACTGAACATAATGATAAAAGCTATACATATCAGCAATAAAAGAGCTTTCTTGTTTTCCAGGTGATTACTTGAATCATGTTAAAAAATATAAGTTAATTATCAGGATTGTTTTTATTTGTTTTTTTAAAACTTGTAGTGAGTGGTGTGGTCTTGGTATGAAATACCTCAGTGATGAAGTGAAATGAAGGATAATATGTATTAAATGAACTCTAGGGGACTTTTTTTTTTTTTTTTTAAATATTCCTACGAGTGAAATTTGTATATTTTTCCACCTAAAGTTATTATCTTGATTTTCTTTTTGATGACATATTGAATGTTTTTAATCAAATTCATATTAATTTAATATAAAAAGACAGCAAAACTGATAACAATACAACAGAAGATAACATGTCAATATTGACCAGTGATCATATTTTAGTCTTTTAAAAACACTGGACACTTTTCATGCAACATTAACTTTTTAAAAAAAATAAATGTATTGTCACCCAATAGGTATTACCTAAATCACTCATACAGTTTCTCTTGGCTTAATTCTGTTTACATTTAAGTCTTTTTAATTACAATAATAATTCACTGTTTGTAAGATGGAATCATGATTTACAAATAAATAAATGTTTAATTATCAGTGAAGTGCAACATTTCTTGACTGTATAACTGAAGACTGCAATAAAGTCAATAAATATTCCTTATATAAGAAAACAGGTAAATTTAAGTTTTAACCCAAACATTTACTCTTTACTACTTTATTTGCTCTTTCATAAATGAGAAAACAGATAAATAATTTGATGGGTAATATTGGTAAAGTAAGGCATAAATGTAAAAGTTTTTTTATTCAATAGAGGGATGTGTGTGTTTTTGTGTGTGAACTGATTGGTGCAATATTAAAATATAATTTATATGCGGGTCTGGTTACATTGATTGATGGAGTTACAATGTCCCGGGCCGCAAACAGCTGATCTGAGCGCATACATGCACCACCACCATTAGTCTACTATTGTTGTGCTGGGTTACCGTGGCTGCACGTCTTTTAGTTAACCGGGCAGTTAAACAGAAAAAGGGGTGAGAGGTATATTTTGAGCCGCACAGACGGTGGCCAACATATTTTTTTTGCTTACCTTTAATAAGGCCGGTTGCGTAGACACCTCGCCGTTTATGCGAGTGGTTATGCAAGCCGATGGTGTTCCAGGGTTCAAATAGTGGGTTCGCGTGCGCTTGGAAAGGTCATGTGAACTGCATTATTTTTGTTTGTGTTTTTTGTTATTGTGAAACACTGTAGGCTGCCTGGAAGTGGTCATAAATGTCTATATATATATATATATTGTAGGAATACAGCCGGAAATAAGCTGAGGAAAAGGAGGTATTAATAGACCTCTCTGCATTGAATCATATCTGTTATTAACCTCTGTCTCTCTTCCACAGCATGTATTTTATCCTGTCTTCCTTCTCTCACCCCAACCGGTTGCAGCAGATGGCCCCGCCCCTCCCTGAGCCTGGTTCTGCCGGAGGTTTCTTCCTGTTAAAAGGAAGTTTTTCCTTCCCACTGTCACCAAAGTGCTTGCTCATAGGGGGTCATATGATTGTTGGGTTTTTCTCTGTATCTATTATTGTACGATCTACTGTGCAATATAAAGCACCTTGAGGCGACTGTTGTTGTGAATTGGCGCTATATAAAAAAAATTGAATTGATGGCAGGTATTAGAGCCATATATTACTGTAAAGACATTGTTCCTGACATCTTGCCTGGATAAGCATGGCTGACTTTTGTTTTTCCAGTGAGTAAAAACTACTTCATTCCATGCAGGTGATGCAGGTATAAGTATTTTGTTATGCACATGCATTTGAATGAAAAGGGATTTCTGCAAGATAGGTGACTCATGTTTCACCTTATCGATCTTGCTTACAACCAGTTGTTGTTTTGACTTTTCTCACTCATAGTTTTGGGTCTGAACACAGTACAGGAGACAACATGCTTGGTTTCCTGTAACATTCGTTATAGACGAGTTTGACCAAAATTTACTCTTAAACCATTAAGTAATACTAAAATTCAAATCTGAAATATTTGAGCAAATTTGATAACATTTTTGATTTTTAAAATTGTGAGCCTTGTGTGAGGACAGGTGGGACTTGATAATAAAAGGTTATTTGAGCTTCACCTTTAAACTCTGAGTAACCTTAGCCAAAATTATTTTGTACATTAGGCTAAAATAGTTTGATCATCAAACATTTTAGTGCAAAAATAACAAACCCACTGGACTCACAATATTTCCATGCTTATTTACTGTCCGTCTGTTTTAGTTACTTAGACAAACTAGCCTGTTTGTCATGTTGTTGGGTTGTGGACCCAGCGTTTTATGTTGTTGTTGTTGTCGTCGTCTGTGAAGGTTCTCAGTCATGCAGGTCATCGTAGTCTACAGTGTTGGGTAAGTTACTTTAAATTAGTAACTTAGTTACATTACTAGTTACTTCTATCAAAAGCAACTCAGTTACTTCAGGTTACTCGTTACTTTCAAAGTAACTAGTTACTAGGGAAAGTAACTTTGGTTTTACTCAGAATTCTCTTGTTAATGTGTTGCTTCCATAACTTTGCCAGTCTTCTAGCTTACTTTCTTGCCACAAGTGCACTGTGCCACCTACCAATAGAAAGGAAAAAATAATGTGCATATTTCCACGAGAGAAATCCCACACCTGGACCGTCATTGACTGCTGCCATGATTCCAGCCTACGTCACAGCATCACGTGCGCTTTTTACATCCAACACAAAAACTGCAGTCGTGGTGCTTTCAATTGTACTCAGAACTCGGAAATTCTGCCTTCCTAATGGGAAGATGTAGGCAACACCAGACTGCAGATGAGCTGCATACAGGGCTGGACTGGGACAGAAAATTGGCCCGGGCATTTTGACTAGAGACTGGCCCACCATATATAGGAAAAATCATAAAGCCTTTGAATGAAAACAAACACTGTTGTGACAGTGATGAACACTGTTTTGATGGTATATATGCATCAATCTATCAATCGTTTGTTGTAAGATTCAGATAATAATTTTTTAAAGCTAGACATTTTAAATGAGAATAAGAAAGAAAAGTATTTCTTTGTGCCCCCTTTCCCTGTTAATGCCCTACATGCCCCCCTGGCAACACTTTGCTAGATCCGCACCTGCACAGTTACCAGCTGTCAGCTACCTAAAAAAGGATCCTGGTGTTATTTGTCTCTCAGAAACAGTTCATAACTTCCCTTCAACTCATTCATGTCACCTAAAAGGTAAACCTGTTTCTCCATCACCTGCTCAGCCCTGATGATTCAGTAAGGACATATCCTGGTTTCATCTTCATGTTTCCCTCTCACCAGATAACCAAACCATATCATGACCAGCAGCTTTTACAGCTGTGGCTCCAGCAAACATCAGCTGATACTAGAAATTAATATAAAATAAATTTTAACAACAGCTGATCAAGCTTAAATGTGCTGCTGTTGTTTAGCGCGACATCCGCTGGTTTCTTCTTTCTGGCGCAAAGTGGGCGATAAACAAACAAGAGAGAAAAGCTGATCAGCTGATCATTGATCAGTTTCATGACTGAAGTAGAAACAGGAGAGGCAGGGGAGAGAATGAGAGAAGAAGAAGCAGCTGTGCAGCGTAAACACAGAATAAATCCAGCTTTGTGTCTTTTTCATTGTAGCTGAAGTCTGGGACAAACTGTGCTCCCTTTCACCTCAATACGAAACGCATAATATTTTCTCTGAATACGAGACGATTCTGTTTTTTAGGGGACGGTTGGCAACTTAATAACTAACCTTATGAACAAAATAAAGTTCAACATCACTAACATCATAGCACCCACCCAGCTGTATAGTAACTCCGTCATGCTAGCTAGCACGCAGTAGGAAAAAGTCAGCATAACGAAAATAAACTCCACCTAAACTTGGTTTATATCTGACCCAGATAGACTGCAGGTCATAACTTCTTACCTGAAGTTCAGTTCACACCGGCGGGTGTGAACTGAACTGACCGGCCCAGGATGTGGCTTACTCACATCCTGGGCCATCTGACCTCAGGAAAACGCCTCAGGAAATCACATCACTGATGGTGGATTCTGCTTTGTACAAACTCAGGGCCCTGTTACACAGGGCTTCCTAATCTGAATCAGAGTCTGAAGACAATGAAGAGAGGAGGAGGCTCTTTGTCTTTGCTGGCTCCTTTGTGGTGGCATCTTTACACTGTTCCTGCAGCAGGGCCTAAAAGCTGGTGCAAACCTCTTCTAGCTCTCCCCTTGCAAGACACTTTAAATCCTCGGGTCAAGCACAGTAGCTATCTGGAGCCACTGATGGTTGAGTGTAGCTACACGTTGGGATACGTCCTTTGTGAAGGCAGTCTTAAATTTCATCATGTAGTTTGAGTCATCATCTGAGACATCCATGGTGTAATGCAGGTGGCAGAAAGCAGGTAAAATCACTGAACATGAGACATATGTCTCACCTCTAAGAAGTTCAGTCACAAACCTGTAGTAGACAGTTCAAGAAAGTAATTATTAATCTACACGAAAACTTATCAACTGTAGAACTTTTTGAAGAAATGGTAACAATAAGTTGTAAAAAATATTTTTATTTAAATAAATAAATAATTTTTTATTTATATAGCACCTTTCAAGACGTATGCAGCACTTTGTGATTCTAAGTCATAAAAAGATTTAAAAAGAGAAAATAAAACAGGCAAAAAATTAACCAAAAGCAGTTTTAAAAAGGTAAGTTTTGAGTTTTGAGTACCTGCATGGATCAAGGACAATTGCCAGTTTTTGGAGTTTTATCAGCTCTGATGGATTTAAAATGACTAGCTTTTGATTTTGTTTGTCTAAAGCAGCTAAAACAGCCTCTTGATTCTTTAGTAGACGAGAAACCATAACCAACGTTCAATTCTACCGTATGGAAACATCCTGTATGAGTGGCTCTTTCTGTTGCACAAGTCTTGTTTGCGCAAGGTGTAGTTCCTCCATATTAGCAGGGCTGTCTTTAATGCATCTAACTTTGCTTACTTTTCAGTGTAATAAAGCTGCTGAATTTTACTCGGAATAGTGCTTCGACACGGCATTTGGAATGTTGGATCACCTGACGCTAACTGTAACACATTTTTTGACGCCCCTATCTTCTACCACTGATAGTGGTCTACAGTCCAGAGCAATCCATTTTGCGAGATAATTTGTAAGTTTGTCCGATGCTGACTTACTGATTTTGATCCTGAAGCCAGTCATTTCATCAAGTTTGGGCTGCTGACACCTTTTGTTGGTACTTGGACTGCTACTGCTAACAGCTCCCACAGTTTCTGTTTGCTGCAACATGTTTTGCATTTAAATGCTACCGTAAGGTTGAAGTGCTTCGGTGGTATGCATACTCCCTTTTGTACAGTTTGCACAAAACCACGCTTTTATCAAGGCTTCCGTTGAGTAGTCTTTTGAAATGAAATTTACCTCCGATCAGTCTTAACAAGGCTTCTTTGTAGCTCAGATGTGTGCATCAGTTTAATTGGTATACCAGTAAATCGTGCATTGACAGAAGTTCCCCTTTGCTTGGAATGCAAAGTGCAATTAAATGTGTTATTTTTTCAAATTAACACATTAAATTTCCACCCTTAATTCAAACCCAGGACCTTCATGCTATGAGGCAACAGCGCTAACCATCGTAGAACCATGCTGAGCTTCACTGCTTTAAAATCCTTCAATGTTTTCACTCACTCGAAACTGTTCACTGTAAGCTAACAGTTGTTGGAAGAGATCGGAAGAGGTATAAAGCTAGTCTTACGAGATTCCCCACTCCTTTTTGAATGTGCCCGTAGTCACTATTGACACAGATTAGGATCAATGAGTTCCTTCAGCATGTCTCTACCCTGTTATCTTCCATCTCTGTCTTCTTTTGTCTTTTGTTAGAACACTTGCAATGCTTAACAAAATTATTAGACTACCACCCAGTGTAAGGGTTATGCCACAGCTGCGCACTGCAAGATGCCAAGTTAGTTATTTACTTCCATTCCTGATAAAAAAAAAACCCAATAGTTTCAGGGGTTTAATATAATGCTTGATTATAAGCATTATATAATAATGCTTAAATTTGTTGAGCATTGTAAACGCTCACTGGGACAGAATAGGATGCACACATACAAAAGACAACATGGTTAAGTGCTGGTTTGTCAAACATTTTCAGGTCATGGGCAAATAATTTATGTTCTCTATTAAGTTAAATTCAAACTATGTGATATTGGCGCTATAATGGCAAGGGGGATTTGTGACAAGCATGAGAAGGAATGTTTAAAAGATGATATCAAGACATGATATGAATGTTTGGAAATGGCGGCATTAACAAAAAGACAGGAGGTGGAGATGGCAGAATTTAAGATTCTGAGATTTCCTGGTGGAACAGGATTAGAAATTTGTGTATCAGAAGGACAAGTGAGCAGCTTGGAGACAAAGAAAAGCAAGGTTTAGATGTGTGCAGAGGAGGAATAGTGGATAAATTGGGCAAACAATAATAAAGATGGTGTTGCCATGCAGAAGCAAAGAATAAGACCTTAGAGAATATTTGTGGATGCAGTGAGAGGACAGTGACAGCAGAGGATGCAACGGACAAGGTAGATGCAGATGACCTGCTCTACTGATTGCTAAAGAGAGCAGCCGAAGTTATATTAATAATAATAATAATAATGATAAGAGGAAAGGGTTTATATTGAACCATGAAGGGATTTGAAGGAAAGGTGTTGCATAAAACAAGCTAGCATGTAAGCTTTGAAATAGCAAGAGGTAATAAATGAATTAACTTCCAAAGTGAGACAATTTATCCTGTGAGCCACAAAGTTAAATTCATATTTTCATCTAAGTCATCAGAGATGTGGAAAATGGCTTCTTTAAGCTTTGATTTGCTCATTTTCGAGCTCTCTGATAGGCCATTATTGGATGTATTGACCAATAGATCTTCTGCTCTTGCTCTTGACGAAGGCGGTCGCACTTTTCTCCTCTCCTCCTCTCCCTTAGCTTCCCTGCTTAGCCTCTTATGTCCTTGTCTAGTCTTGTGTTTTTTGTATTACTTTTCCCTGGAACATTCTCTCATAGTCTGTTCTCTAAAACCTAAAAGAGGAATTATGGATTGGATCAACTGGTCCCTAAATGCAATTGGCACCCCTTTCTCAACAAGAAGTCTGGGCTTGGGTGAGCCTGAGTGCTGAAGATATCGACCTATTCGGAACCATGGTAACAGGGTTCTGGCTGATCGGAGCTGGCTTGGCCCTGACTTATCGAAGAATTAAGAAAGCGGAACCGGCTGTTCAAACCCCACAAGGCTGCCCGCTGGGATTGGAATGATGGGATGGCGTGAGTTTCTCAAAATGGGCTCACTGAGTGCAGCATGGACAAGATCTTGGAGAGGCTACGGCTGCTGTGAATACTCAGAATAAGATCTCTGACTGCAGACTGGATACATCTCATAAGGGCTAGCTCGGAATAACATCTCTGGGCGCAAATTGGATGACATCTCGGGGAGGCACACACATTTTTTTTGTGTTAAGATTTATACTTGTTATACTTATTGTCTCCTAAATTGCTAATGTGCAGAGCGGCTACTCACATTAGTAAGCTAACCACCACATGGTTTGTGCATCCATTGTATACACCAAGAGATATGTAAATATGTTCATACTCTATAAATACAGTTTACATGTGAATGTTCTGTTAAATAACAGAGTATATTGTTGTAGGTATGAAGTTAAAACTTTACATTTAGGTTCATATGCATTTATAGTAGAGCTATAGAGTTTTTTATTGTCATTTGCTGTCCTCTAGTGACTTATTTAGAGTAAAACAAACTGGGAATTTTTTTTTGTATAGCAACCGTCCTACTTTCTATCTCAGTGATGCCTGCAGCAAGAGGGAGTGTCTAAAGTAGGGTGACCATATTTTGATTTCCAAAAAAAAGAGGACACTTGGTTCAGTCATGAAAAACTTTAATAATACTGTTTGTTTAAAGACATTTTTAACATATTTAAATGATGTCATCTCTGTGTGGTTAATGAATGGGAAAATTAAAAATGTCATATAGACTTTTACAAGTCAACAAGTGGGAAAAAAAACTTAAAAACTTCTGTAATTAAATTATGGTATGGAAATAATGCCTCATCTGTATAAGAAAAATGACCAGTGAGCAGTGAGGTATTGTGCAATAGTTTCTGCATTCTTATTTGGGGTGTTTCTAACCCCAGTTCATTTTGTTTGCACGCAGGGGCGGTCCTAGCCTGTTTGGTGCCCTGGGTGAACACTGCCTCGCCCCCCCCCATACTGAATTTAAGCGGATAAATATTTTATATAGAGAGAATATACAAATGATGCAAATGGCTAACAAACAGCCATTATATTTCATCAGACATTGAGAATAGCAGATGAATTAGCAATACACCTCTTCCAAATAATGGCTAATTAATATCAATGCTGAATACAGTCCAAAAGATTCAATAAGCCACATCTGTCATGGAAACAACTGTCATGTTTCCATGACAGGAAACACACAGGCTGTGTGGCAAGCGGGAATTGGATTCAAACACAAACTCATGGGAACAGAACTTAAACTCAAAAGCACAGCTTTATTGCTGGGAAACAGGCAATACAACAACAGGAAACTAAACTGGGGAAAACTAATTATAATATGCACAAGGAGACACAGAGAGAATCACACACAGCTATGAGGGACGACGCGACACAGAATGGGGGAGACTCGGTCATAAATACCCAGAAGGTAACGAGGAAAGTGGAAGCACATGGGGAGCACAGCTGGGGATAATTACACGTGACAGGACAGGAAAGACACGGAAACTGAAAATGCTAACACCAGACACAAACCTTAAATGCAAAACAGGAGGTACACAGAGGCAACCTGGAGGGAGGGAGAGAACAAGGAGCAGCACAAGGAACACAAGGCACCGGAACTAACATCCCAATATAAACACAGTTACACAAAGGGAGACACAGAGGGCAGCTATACGAGGGAACCCTATTAAATACACAGGGAACCAAACAGAATACAAGAAACTCAAACTAGGACACTAGGCTCTGAATAAACTAGGGTAACAAAGAAAACTTAGAACATAAATTTATAATACTAAAACACTGAGGCACAAGAAACTCAAAACACTGGGTCTAAAGACCCAGGGGTCCGTTCTTCGTACCTCGCTTACTACATCCAAGATCAAATCATCACGCCAACTTTGAGCTCGCTATTCCGGTTCTCCGAACACACCTGTTGTTGACGATTAGTATAGCTGGATGAAGTAATGTGAGATCACTGGGTGGCTTAACAGGGGCTACGCATCGATAGTAGAAACATTGATCGGCAACCCTTTGATTGGTCGGCGAAAATGTCGAAGGAGCGCGCTCAGTATTTTTCGGCAGCAGAGCAAGAACTCTTGATTGAGGGATTTCAGGAGTTTCAGAGTTTAATTAAAACGCAAGGGAACACTGCAAAGGCTGCAAAAGCAAGGAGAGAGGGCTGGCAGAAAGTTGCTGACAAATTAAACTCGTAAGTAATTTAATAATAATAATAATAATAATAATAATAATAATAATGGATTGGATTTATATAGCGCTTTTCAAGGGGCACATTGAACCAGGCTGAATAACAACAACACACATTCATCAAGAATCTAATATGGGAAGGGCAGGGCTGTGTTGATCTGAGACTGTAGACATTAAAAAGTCCATAGGAGAGATGGTAGCAGATTAAACAAGTGTCATGAGATAATAACAAAATGCAAAGATTGGTGACAGCGCTTGGAACCATAAGGCAGCAAAAAACTGTGAGAAATAATTTAGGCTCTGCCTGTGAATCACTCTTTGCTTCTCTTCTTCCTTCCATCCCATCATTTCATATATCACTCTCCACTTGCTATGTGGGAACAAGGCACAACTTGCTATTGCAATAAACTATAATCTAATTATCCACACCTAACAACTCTTCCACTTAATCTATAATAAAATGATGACAGAAAAATGTTATAGCACTGCCTTTAGTAGCCTCACACAGCTCCTACTGTTTCCTCCTCATGTCCTTACCAGGCTTGTCTGGACAATGTTATATCATGAGTAATATTTTTTTTAAAAATCCATCGAAATAAAACACACACATGCACGCACACACAGTGACATTTTAGACCTTCTTCAGAATACTGTATATACTATGGGCATCGCACTGATCCAGAATCCTTACATATTTATTACTAGAGCTACAATAATAAAGCAATGAGGAGGGGGAAGTAATAAATATGAAATAATGTATTTATGATGATTCCATTTGTTTCACTATCCACTCTGTGCAGGGGCAAAGCTTATTACATCTTTAAACTGTAGAGATACAATAATTTTACTGCTGTAAAATCCAACTTTTGTCTTATTTAAAATATAAATCTAATATAATCTGCTTCTTAATGTATGTTCTTTAAAATACAGCTTGTGTTTTTAATATATTATAATTATAATAATGCATAATTATGTGGACATGCATATTAGATCGTTTTTAGTGAAATATAATCCCCCCAGAAAGGCAGGAAAAGCCCGGAAACTTACTTTAAAACTAAATATGTTCTAAATACTTTAAAACTAAATATGTTCCCTAAAACGGTGACAGAGCTACAGACCCATGACTGCCAGGTAGCCAGCAGCTATGACCAGCACTACTTGTGCAGCTAATAAAAGGACAGGTAATGTTTGTCGTGCTGTTGCACACACGCACGCTCGTTTGTTTCAGTTCGTCAGTTGCCACAAGACAGCTTACCAATGTGTACGTAATAAGCTAATACTCCTGGGTGCTATACACTACAGTGTACGCTGTACACCTACTTACTGGTTTTGTCGCATCAGTCTGTGTCTCTGAGTTAACTTGTGTCTCTCCTACAGCTCCGGACCGCTAAAAATGCGCGTGCTCTTTGTGAGCTCGTTCCCGGCTCGTAACCAGCGCGTTCTGCCGTCAAGGGCGATCATTGGTTAAATGTGATCATGTGACTGATGCAAGCCAGATCCTTTTATTTAGCAAAACTGTGATTAATAGTTAAATATTATTGTTGAGGGGCACAGACAGGACTCCGCACGCACACACACATGAAAAAAATAATTTTTTTTTTTAAAAAAGTTGCCTCAACAAAAGGGCACTTTGGGCACCCATCAGGAAAGGGGCGGGTGCTCAAGCCCCTCTAGCCCCCCCCTCTGCACGTGCCTGTTAGCGAGGTACGAAGAACGGACCCCAGGAGGACTCTGACAACATCAGTGTCTACTGTCTATCTGCTGTTTACTATCATGGCCAAGTGGCTCACAAAGGTAAACAGAAGTTTTCCCAATCCCTACTAATGAATGTTATCTTTTTTCAGGACACATCTGCTTACCGGTATCTTTTGCTTGTTTCAAATTCAAATTCAAATTCAAATTTTATTTGTCACGTACACAGTCATACACAGTACGATATGTAGTGAAATGCTTGGACAACTGCTCGTGACCTAAAGAGAACAAAAAAGGAAAAGGCTATGAATAAGATAGGAAATAAATATGAAAAATTAAAAAGGGTAAATTTAACTAGGAAGGAATAAAATATAAATTAAGGTTAAAAATGAAATAACTGTACAACACAAATTAGAATGAAGGGTAAATTTAACTGGGAAGAATAAGATAAAGATAAATATATAAATTAAAGTTGAAAATAAAATAACTGTACAACAAAATACACAATATAGAACTATATAAGAATGTATGAAGGAATCTAAATATAAATAAATATATACACAATAACAGCAGCTGTACAAGTATTAACCGGAAATGAAGAATATAGTGACCAGTGTTGTGCAAAACCAAAGTCCAGAAAGTCCAGTGTGTGTGTAAGAACCATATGTGTGGGTCAGTACTGTGTGGTGGTGTGATTGAGAGACCGTATCGCCTGCGGGAAGAAGCTCCTCCTCAGTCTCTCTGTGTTGGTCTTCAGGGAGCGGAATCGCTTTCCTGACCTCAACAGAGAGAACAGTCTGTTGTTGGGATGGCTGAGGTCCTTCACGATCTTCCTGGCCTTGGTCCAGCACCGCCTGCTGTAGATTGAGTGCAGGTCAGGGAGCTCGGAGCGGATGGTGCGCTCAGCTGACCGCACAACCCTCTGTAGAGCTCGTCTGTCCTGCATGGTGCTGTTCCCGAACCAGGTTAAGATGTTTCCCGCCAGGATGCTCTCTATGGTGCACGAGTAAAAGTTCCTGAGCACCTTGGAGGGCAGTTGGAAGTCTCTCAAGCGTCTGAGGTGGTAGAGACGCTGTCGGGCCTTTTTCACCACGGTGTTGATGTGACAGGACCATGACAGGTCCTGCGTGATGTGAACTCCGAGGTATTTGAAGCTGTCCACTCTCTCCACTGGGCACTCGTTGATGACAGGGGTCTGGTAGTTCCTCTCCTGCTTAGTGCTGAAGTCCACTATCAGCTCCTTTGTCTTACTGACGTTTAGAAGGAGGTTGTTCCTCTGGCACCAGTTCTCCAGATTCCTAATCTCCTTCAGGTAGGCCGTCTCGTTGTTATCAGAGATCAGGCCCACCACGACGGTGTCGTCAGCAAACTTGATGATGGTGGTGGAGCTGGTAGTGGCCACACAGTCATATGTGTACAAAGAGTACAGCAGGGGGCTCAGAACACACCCCTGGGGGGCTCCAGTGCTGAGAGTGGTGGAGGCTGAGACATGTCCGCCCATCCTTACTGCCTGTGGTCTGCCAGTTAGGAAGTTGGAGATCCACTGACACATAGATGAGCTGAGTCCCAGATGCTCCAGCTTGGTGGTGAGTGTGGAGGGAATTATGGTGTTAAATGCAGAGCTGTAGTCTATGAAGAGCATTTTAACATAATTCCCCCTTCTAGTGTCCAAGTGAGTGAGTGATGTGTGGAGGAGATGAGAGATGGCATCGTCTGTGGAACGATTTGGACGGTAAGCGAACTGTAGTGAGTCCAGTGTGTCTGGTAGTGAAGAAATGATGAAGTCTCTGACCAGGCGTTCAAAGCACTTCATCACTACTGAGGTGAGGGCTACAGGGCGATAGTCATTGAGAGAAGCAGGGTGAGGTTTCTTCGGGACAGGAACAATGATGGACTCTTTGAAGCATGTGGGGATCACCGACTGAGATAAAGAGATGTTGAATATCTCAGTGAACACAGGAGCTAGCTGGTATGCGCAGTCTCTTAGGATACGACCTGGGATGCCGTCTGGTCCTGCTGCTTTCCTGGTGTTCACTCTCTTGAAGGCTCTCCTTACTTCATGCTCGGAGATGACGAGCACGTTTCCGGTGCTGGCAGTATCTTCCTGTCTGCAGCCGTTAGCGCCGCTAACACTAGCATTGTTGGAGACCTTAGCTGCAGCCTCGAAGCGAGCATAGAAAGTGTTCAGCTCGTCTGCCAGAGTCACGGCCGCGTTCGTCATACCGGTTGTTGGTGCTTTATAGTCCGTTCTCCTCTTCATTTCTGTTTTTTTCTAAACTGAGGACCTGATGGCTTTGACCTTTTCTTGTCCATCTTCCATCAGTAATTGCACTCTAGTATCAACCCCATCCCCCAACTAGAGAATCACCACAACATAAACTAACAGACTAATAGACCTACACATTGGGTTTTTTTCCGGGCTTTCACACAGCCCAGGAAAAATAATTAATACATAATGGGCTTGGGTTGACAGCATTATGAATAAAATGTGCACTATTTGGAAGCAGCCCGCCCCCTCCCCTTTCGGTTGTTTGTGAGACCTCAGCACAGCAGCAGCAGCAAGCAGGCACACCGAGGGCCATCGCGCTGACTTTGGCAAGGGCGTAGATTTGGTTTAGGCATTGGTGGGGACGGATGATTCAACCACTGAACCCTGCCCTGTTTCTTATTTTTGTCCTTTTTGTCTTTGCTTCTTGATAAAAAAGGAGAAATATACTTGCCTACATATGCTATTCTGCATGCTTTTAAACCATTTAAAATTACAATTCATAGTTTTATATGTGAATTATATAATGTTAAATTACTATTAAACAAATGACTGACTAAGTATTTTAGGCTTTAGTTTACTTCCACATTCCATATAAATCAGGTATCATGCTAAAATAAAAATAGCTTCAAATACAGTCATGACAATAAAAGAATATGACCTTAAGGACTTAACAACATTACTTCAGTTACACCAACATCTCTTTTACATTAGCACAAAGGGAACACTGATTGACCTGGTGGTTTATGTCCATAAAACTAGTCGTCTAAGATTACCACAAAGTAACAGATCTCTCAGCAAAATTATGCAACATTTTAGGCACTATTGCCCCGATCAAATCAGTGAGCTGGGATGTTTTATTCTAAACATGAACTACTGTTACAGCAACAGACATGGACTACATGTCCCACACAGCAACTCAACGTCCTCTATGTGAAGCAGCCAAACACATGCCTGCTCCTCTCGTTAACTGAGATAAACTGCTGGCATATTGGTTTTACATCTATACTGTCCAGTCTCTCCTGGTGGACATACAGCAGCATTGTTTAATCTCATTTGAGTCATTGTTGACCTTAGCCATGTTTTTAGTCTTCTGAGAGCACTGAAGCTTCTTTCAGCCTCAGTACCTGCGTTTTATCCTGAGATTAAAATTATTATTCTGTGCTTGATGTGTCTCACCTTTGGCCCTGGCTCTTCCCCTCTGACTGCACTAGGACATATTTCCACCTGATAAAATTGATTCATGCCATATAGAAAGTGAGACATGTCAATTCAGATTCTTTGATTCATTAGTGTATGTTTGACAATTTACATCAGCAGCCTAACAATTGTCATGATAATAAATACTAGTTAATCTATAGCACCAAATCATCAGCCAGTCACCTGTGACCTCGCCTCTTCACCTCTGTCCGAGCTACAACATGGCAGAGCTGCCTCTGTCACCTGATGAATAACAGTGAGACATTCCACATACATGCAGTCACACATGATCTTCAAATACAGTCATGAACCACCAAGTCATCATCCAATTTCACCTGTGACCTTGTGTCACCATTACTCTCTGAGCTTTGTGTTGGTTCTTCTGTCACCTGACAAATAGGACATACATGACAATAAGAATAAAATGTGGAGCTGCTTCAGTGTTTCTGTCACTTTGTGCAGATCTCGACTCATCAGTAATGTTTGCAGGGTGAGTGCATTTTTTAAACAATTTGTGCAAACTGCACTACAAGGTGGAATATTTGCAAAATCATGACTACATGATATTTTGTCTCAAAAATTAACCCTATGAATATGTCAGTGCCATTAGGATGAAATTATTGTGTCACCAACATTTAACGTTAGACATATAATTTTAACAGCCTCTGTAAACTAATATCCTGGCTGCTCGAGGCTCCGTTTTCTCTGACAGTTTCAATCAAAATTAGAAATGCTGCTCTGAGACTGAGAGAACTGATAGTGCTGCCTGTTGTGCATTTAGTTTCCAAAACACGTTATTCATGGTTACATACAATTTTAGACTGATGTGGGCCAAAGCCTAGCATAGCCTGTAACATTATTATGACGGACACATTTTATGAGTGAACTTGACTTTAAGTGACTTACAGGTTTCTTTGAAAAATACTTTCTTATATCCAGGTTCTTCCTCTTTGCTGCCGTCCTCCTCGCAGCGCAGGTTTGCCGCCGCTGCTAAAACTAAACAGAGCTCCCTGAAAGGCTCAGCCAATCACACTGGCCATATTTGTCACATGACGTAGGACTCCAGTAGAGGACGTAATTGAACTCTTTCTGCTCCGCTGGGTGAATGAGACGCTGACAGGTCGGTTTTTCTTTCTATCGGGATTGTTGTTCTTTACTCGAAGAGATCAAATTATTGGTGGGGACACGTCCCTTCCGTCCATGCCAAATCTACGCCCTTGGACTTTGGGTTAAAAACTTTAATGTATAATCGTAACGACGGCGTTAACGTTGACAGTCCTAGTTTGTTGGTTTGTTTTTATTTTGGTTTTTTTCAAGCTGGTTATTCGAAGCCCCTCCAGCCAGCCAGAGAATCCCCCGCCGTCCCGCCCCTCTCCTCCCTGTGTGTGGCAAGCAGCAGGCGCACCTCGCAAACGGAGGGCGCCTTTGCTTCCCGCAAATGGGCAATAGAAAACCGATCGGTGCCCATGCAATCCCCGTAATGCGCTGGCGTGATGTCGGGGCAGCGTGGGTGCGAGCGACTTTTTTTTTTTTTTGCCACCCCACCAATATATCAAAAACCGCTACTGTTTGCACGCCACTATTCTTCCAGTCAAAGTACTGAATTATGATTGGGAATATTTTCTCTGCTCCATGGTTACTTCCGTCTGTAGAAATGCGACAGTACTGGATTTCATTACGAGTGACTTTACTGAATGTGGCGCTATCACACCATTGACAAGAGCTTCAGTCTTGGTGCGCGCACTGCTGAACTTTTTAGCTGTGTTAGAGTCTGTAAATGCTTTTTTAAGCAATGCACTAGTGCAATTTATGGATCTGTAGATATTGTGATGCTTCACAGTATGAATTGCCAGTGCAATCTGCTGCAGATACCGCAGCATCCTCGTTTTCCCAGGTGTAACAAAGAACTCAGTCAACTTATAGATTTATTTTCATACAGCCTTTTTATGTTTTTCTGTGTCCACGTGAGCAACAAGATCTCCGGCACCGTTGTTAGACACACAAATGTATGTGCCAGCTCTGAACACGGTGCACTCCGCCTCCAATTTATTTCGACCGGGACGGTACGAGGGAAATTTCTTTTGCAGTTCGTCTGAAAAGATGCACTTGCTCTTTGACATCTTTGAAACATCACCAGGCACACTGCTGCGCGCTGTCTGTCCCGTCTGTGAGCGCAGAACATATGGGTTCTCCATAGGCCTACAGAAAAACCCGGACATTTTCATCAATCTTGAAAATCCCCCCGGACAGAACGTGAAAAGTGGAGACGTCCGAGGAAAAGAGAGCGGCTGATCACCTTAGTCTAAAGGAGCCAGGAGATTTACAAGACCATATGTAATTCAAAGCTTTAGTAACCTTATTTTTCAAATTGAGATATCTATATAATATAGATCAATCATTTTTATAGTTAAAATGATTAATATATATATATATAGATATATATTTGCAGGCAATTAAAAGTATACAGCAGTCAGTAAAACTTTGGCCACTGAGCCGATACTGTTAGGCTGGACATTTAATTATTATTAACATTAATTATAAACATGATTGATTAACATCAACCTAATCAGAACGTTTGTTATCTGCAAGTTGCATTAACACACAGGCCAAACCTCACTTCTGAGAATGTTGATATTCTTGCTTTTCCTCATTGCAGCCACCGCATTCCCCTTTAAACACACATACTTACTCATTCACCAGGACCATGTAGACACACACACGCATACCCATGAACGCACACCAAATGTATCTTATCCAGGAGATACAATGATACAACATTTAAGAAAATATTTTCTTCAAAATATGTTATTTTATTATGACTTTTTTTTCGATACATGTAGCTGTAATCAGTCGAACCATTAAAAACATTGCAATATCTAAAAGAGAAACCAATGAGCATTTTATTTTAAAAGACTAAACATTTTTTTTCTCTTTTGAAGATGTATTAGTGCTCATTAATAACTTAAAAGTATTATTTTTTTCATCTAATTACTTGATTAATCATTGAATAATCAATAGAATAATCAGTGTTGTATTTGAAATGGAAGGAGGAAAGACAATGTAAAAGAAGAACAACGTGAAGAAGACTTTCCCTCATAGTCAGAGCCCCCTCAAATTTCAAGACAAAAATCTCCCTCTGGAGAGAGTGTGGTGTGCCTTCGCCTCTCCCACCAGGGCGTAACTGGACTTTGCTTCCCTGCCTCTGAACCCACCCTCAACACACACCTGTGGCTCACTCATGCTGATTCTGCTCTGGCTTCTCATCACGAGTATTATTCCTTGCAGACTACTTAAGATGGCAGGAGATGTTGCTTCCTCGCTGGATTGTCGCACTACCTAGCGTTGGTGTAGCCTAGTCTAGAGTTTCCTCCTAGCGTGGTTTTCCTTTGTGTACAGGCCTACTGGATTCCCTGCCCGTCTCTCCTGCTGCATGAATTCCTGTGGACGTGTGTGAGTGAGCATAAGCATTCTAGATCGGACTGCCTGAGTGAGTCGCGGACTGTGTAAAAGAGGAGCGTGTGTGTGCCTGCCCTGGACCTTCCCTCACCTTCAGACACCTCCCCCCCGGAGCCCCATGTTGCCTGTTTACCAGTTCCACTGTATATATGTATATATCTTCACTTGGTGACATTGTAAATAAATCCTTCTCCATCTCTCTAAACTTCAGAGTCCTGCGAGTGAGTCCTCTGCCTAACAGACTGTGACAGTTAACACCCAGGAGGTCACTACACCAAAAAGCATTTAAACACATACAAGATTTAAATAAGGCAATGGCGACAATGAAACACAGGTCACTGAAGTGTTGCTACCCACATCATAGTTAAATGCAATCTGGACCCAAGCAGCAGAGACTGTTAGCAAATAAATATGATAAGAGCGGATAAAGTTTATACCACTGATAATAACAAGATAATTTCACTTGAGAGAGGGTATCCCTCTGACATGTAATTGGTGCCAGCAGACCCTTTATACTTATGCATACTGGATTACTTATCTGCCAACCTGCTGCCAGGCCAAACAGATCAAACCTGTGCCCCACTCACTGGCCTTTGGTGAGAAGCAGCAGGCTGGAGTGGGTATCTTGGTATCCCTCAACTTGCTGCCTGTACGTTGGGGGTTTTCCGGTGGACGAGAGGGTTTTTTCCCTGCAGAAAACGGGTCCTCACTGTTGTCTGTGCTTACCATTTAGAGTACCTGGCCTTCTTGGAATCACCGGGTGGGGACTCTATCATTCTACTTGGAGACTCTGATGCTCATGTGGGCAATGACAGTGAGACGTGGAGGGGCATGACTGGGAGTAACAGCCTGCCAGATCTGGACTTCTGTGTAAACCACAGTTTGTCCATAACAAACACCATGTTCAAACATGAGGGTGTTGGGGTGTCCATAACATACTAGGTCATACATTAATGATTGATTTTGACACTCAGGTGAACAGAGATGCTGAGCTGTCAACTAATCACCACCTGGTGGTGAGCTGGATCAGGTGGCGGGGGAGGATGCTGGACAGACCAGGCTCGCATGAAAGTAAGGTCAGGATACACTTGGAAAGCCTGGCAGAGACCCTGGTCTGCAAGACCCATGTCCCTCAGAGTGTTCTGTGGGATGTGCTTTGGAAGTCTGTCCCATTGCTACAAACCATTTGATCCTTATATAACCATTGCAAAAGCTTGGTCCACATAGCTGGTAATAAGTCGAACTCGTTCCCGGTGGGCGTTGGACTCTGCTAGGGCTGCCCTTTGTCACTGATTCTGTTCATAATTTTTATGGACAGAATTTCTAGGCGTAGCCAAGTGGCGCAAGGCTTCCACTTGGGCAGTCTCAGACTCTTGTCTCTGCTTTTCACAGATGATCTGGTTCTGTTGGTTTCATCAGGCGGTGGACTCTAGCTCGCACTGGAATGGTTCGCAGCCGAGTGTGAAGTGGCAGGAATGAGATGGTCCATGGTCCTCAGCTGGAAAAGATGAGGACTTCAACCACCTGGGAGGGGCTCAGAGTACCGCTACTCTTCCACATAGAAAGCAGCCAGTTGAGGTGGTTCGGGTGTTACGGGGTAGACGTAGTTAATAAAGTTAATGCTTTATTCTGTCTTTCATAGGTTTGGTTTTATTATATGAATGTTTGTATATAATTTGCATACATTTATTTTAAGTTTTTTTTTTTTACTTCCTACCTACACGTTATTCAAAGCAGCACACTGCTTACACTGCATAAAAAATGGGAGGGGAGGGCAGTCAGAGGAGTCACAAAGCATGTACAGAAGTACCACGAGTATGAAGAACCTAGCAATTCATCAGAGCAACAAGATGGATAAGCCAGACACAATCCCAAGGAGATTGGTCCTGGAATGGTCTGTGGAACACTCCGTGGAACTGGAAAGGGAAAGGGAGGGCTGGGTTCTCTGCTTAGGCTGTTGCCCCCACGACCCAGACTCAGATAAGTGAGTCTGGGTTGTGGGTCACTGATTTATCCTTATTTAAGGACTTCACTGTCTTTCAATTACATTTTTAACCTTTGCATTCCATGCCCATTCAGGATTTATGTTACTTTTAATTTCTTTCTTCTTTACTTTGATTAAGTAAACATTCAGTGGTCAAAAATTACTTTAGTAAAAAAGATATGACAAAAAAATTCCTTACAAGCTTACTGATTTTGGGCTTCTGTATGACTGCCATAAATTAAAGGAGTAAAAGTACTGACTGAATGATCTACGGCAAATGCCTTTCTAATTCCTGCTCATAGATAAACACAGAATTTAGATTACTTTCAGTAGAAGTTTCATGGTTATTGTAGTTCACTAAATTTGGTTTAAATTTCTTTTGAGTAACTAAAATGAAATTTCAACTCATAAAATTAAAACCAAACATGTGGTGATTTGAGTTTTGGTATTTGAACATTTAGTTAAATTTGTCAACATAACAAGCATATAGGTGCTTTGTTGAATATGTTTATTAAAAAATGGGATGCAGTCAGATCCACAAACACATGGCAAAACATAGAAGAGCCACATCAACAGGACAAGACTCAACAGGACAAAACTGAGACACAGGACAAGACACTCTTTTGAGGATGCCAATGTTCACATTTTGGACCGAGAAGACAGATGGTTTGAAAGACGAGTCCATCTATCTCCACTGTGAATGACCGTTGTTGAACAGGGGTAGTGACTTATAACATCAGCTATCAACCACCTCTAATGCAGTCCTGACATACTGTCCCAGGTGCTTGAACCTCCGCTCGCACCTTGCATTAGATGACCTCATTAGGTCACATGATAGAACGGGCCGTCTCACAGTGGTTTCATCCTTATCTTCCACCGATGATAATGACCCACACCATTTTTCACCCCTTTGCTCATGTGATGACGCTCATGATTAGTAATTGGTATCTTTAAAAGTTTCACTTCTCTCTATGAATGACAGATGAAATGTCTTCGCAAACTTAAAGAACTCCTTTTGCCTTCTTTTCTCAGGATCCTAAGATCACAGTGTTGAAGTACATCTCAGTATGTGCATGTGCGCACTAAAGCAAGACAATGACATTTAGAATTTTACAAAAACACTGACACACCCACCTAATCACCTGCCTATTCATAGTGTTGCTGCTCCACCTTCTTTTCGACGCAGTGCAGTTGCATTTGTGTATTTAATACAGTCACTGTCACATTGAGAAAGAAGCAGGACCACACTGCCACCCATACACCTCTGACCGACTTATCAAGGTAAGAAGCATGTGATCTTTTCTCAGGTTAAGAAAAACATTCAATCATATAAGTGGAGAAAAAAAAGAGTAAGAAAAAATTAAGAAGCTATAATGTTAAAGCTATGAGCAGCGTGTTTTTTGTTGGTAAAATGTCCCTAACAAACCTTTTTTTTTCTTCTATTTTATGAAACAAGGTTATAAAATTTAATTCAGGTCAGTTATAACAGTCTTTTTTTTTAGTCAGTGGTACATCTTTGGGCCAGGTTTATGAAACACAACAATAGGTGAAGTTTTTTTTTGTTGTTGTTGTTTTTTAAAAATAAAATCAAAAGGCAGGTGGCACGGTGATGAAGTGGTTACCATTGAGGTCTTTGGGGTGTTTCCTGTGTGGAGTTTGCATGCTCTCTTTGTGTTTGCATGGATTGTCTCTGGACACTCCAGCTACTTCCCACAGTCCAAAGATATGTGTGGGGTCAATTTTCAGTTGACTATGAAAAAAAATGGATCCACAGTCCATTGAAAGTTGTTTACTTTGTCTTTCTGAATTGAAAAAGAGTCATCTACCAGGTAATGAGCGAGTCAAAGTATTAAAGCTGAACCTTTGCAGCAGATAGTCAAAAATAAATAAATCAATAAAATTAAAAATTACTGAATAAGACTCTACTTGAATGCAACATATTTCGAAAAGAACACTAACATTCACAGAACAAGATTTGCATTTTTATCAGGGTATTTTTTTTTAAAAACACATGCAAATGAAGACAGCACCATAACAGATTTAACCAAACATATAAAACTCAAAGGCATTTAGTGATTTGATGCAGAGAAACAGGACTTTTAGTCATGTGAGAGTAGGTTCTACAATTTCCTGTAAAAATTTACAGTGCTACCAAACCTGCTCACTTGCATATGTTGAAAGAGTGTGATGTGATTCATTGCTTCAACCTGATAAGCAAGTTTTCAAACATTGGTGAGAAGGGATTCCAGGTTTCAGTCTCGACTTAAGCCCATTCCTCTTGACTTTGGTGGTTTAACTTTTTTTCACTTTGTTTTATTCAGAGAAAAAAAATTGGATTTCAGAGCTTTACTGTAATTTCTATTTTCTATTTTCTTCATTTCTGTTTCTATAGAAAGACACAATGGAAAAGGGATTCCAAATCCCAGCACCACCATACCCTGGCCCCCCTCTGGACTACAATGCAGGAGTCTTCCAACAAGGTTACCAGCAAAGTGTCCAGCCTGTTGTCCAGCCTGTTGTCCAGCCTGTTATCCAGCCTGTTGTCCAGCCTGTTGTCCAGCCTGTTATCCAGCCTGTTGTCCAGCCTGTTGTCCAGCCTGTTTTCCAGCCTGTTGTCCAGCCTGTTGTCCAGCCTGTTATCCAGCCTGTTGTCCAGCCTGTTGTCCAGCCTGTTATCCAGCCTGTTGTCCAGCCTGTTGTCCAGACAGGTGAGAAATTAGAGGTTACTAGTCATATAGTATATTTAAATACTTAAATACAGTGCTCTTAATTTATGATTCATTAATGTTACTTTAGTCTATGTGGTTGAAGGTTAAATCTGAATTTGGTGTCACAAAATTCCAGGTTTAGTGGAGTTTTAGTAAGGATGTATAATTATTAAAGTCATTTTTGACTGTGTTGTGTTGTTTCTCGCAGTTAGCCAAGTGGTGGTGGTGGAGAATCTGCCAAAATGCGTTCCTGGACAGATGTTGTGCCCTTACTGCCACACCAATGTTGTGACTAAAATTGAGTACAAAATCGGACCATACACCTGGTTGGTTTGTGGCCTATTAGGAGTCTTCTTGTGAGTCAAAACCCCACTATACTCACACATACACATGAAGAAATTTGAACACACTGCAAAATGTCATATAAGATTATTTTCTCAGCAACATTTAAGTAAATATCAAAGTTTTTTGGTATTTGTGTGTGACCTGTTTCATCAAGTCATCATTATACCAGATGGCCTGATGAAGGTAGGACAGAAAATCTGTAGTTTATCAAACATTTCAACAAAATTTGATCAAAATATTGATTTAGTCTGCCTCACAGAATGAAGGTAGTTTAATGGTAGTTTAAATTAATCAACACCCTCAAGTGATAACTGTCAGAATCTAAACAAAGTAATCCAGGTCAAAAACACTAGGAAATCAAAATTCAACTAATCTTAAAGTAAAACAAAATGCGAGGTAAAACACAGCAAAGGGTAAGGGGGAAACTATATAACTATTAAATAAACAGAGTATAATGAGGGAACAGGCAAAAGGTGGGAGGAGCTGAAACCGCTCACAAATAATTAGACACAGGAAGTAGAACTAAATACAAAAAGCTAGGGACAAGATGTTGTCAAATGAAACAGGAATCAACTAACACTGACCTGGAGAAAGACTTGTGGATTTGAAAGACAAAAGGCAAAAAACAGAGACAAAATAGACACAATAAACACAACGGCTGCTCAGGAAAAAGCACAAAGACAAGACTAGGACATAAAAAAGAAGTTTCATAAGCAAGAACCCAGTAACCAGAAATATAGAAAACAAAACTCAAAAGCACCAGGAAATGCTGAACTCAGAACAAAATAATACAGAGAATGAGCTTAAATCATCTCTGAAATCCAAAAGATAAAACCGCAAGTCCACCACACTCAAAACTAACTCAAAACGCTGGCTCGAAGACCCAGGACCATGACAGAAAGTTAATAATTTTCTCAAAATGTAAATGATCGCACTCACTGCTTTACTCACACTCTGGGTCATGTTGTGACATATGACATATAGTCTACAGTTAATCCAGAATGCTGCTGTGAGACAGGGACCAGAAAGAGAGAGCATATTTGTCCCATATTAGCTTCTCTTTGAAGAATCCCTGTTAAATTGAAATTAATATTCTTCTCCTCGAATACAAATTCTTAAATATTCAGACTCCGTCTTCTCCTTCTTAAGACCTTATAGTACCATATTATCCCTATGTAGCACCTTGCTTTCACACTCCAGGCTTACTTGTGGGTCCCAGAGTTTTTAAAGATTTAATTGGCAGCTATCAGGCTGTTTCCACAAAACCAGTCCCAGAGTCAATTTGGAAGACCGACACTCTCTCTGCTTTTAAGATTAGACTCAAAACCTTTTTCCTTTTTTTAGGATAAAGTTTATAGTTAAGACTGAATCAGGTGATCCTAAACCATACCTTATTTATACTGCAACATGCTCAGATTGCTGCAGGACAATGACACACTGGAGTTTGTGAGGCACTGAGTATTTCTTATTCACTCTCCTCTCTTCACTCCCCAAATTATTATTAATATTCAGTCTGTAGAATGAATGAGTTGATGGGCATATGATAACCGTTTTGATGCTATTCTTGTTCACAACAGGTGCTGGCCTTGCTGTTTCATACCTTTCTGCGTCAATGATTGCAAGGATGTGGAGCATTCCTGCCCCTCCTGCAGCGGCATTATCCACGTCCACAGGCGCATGTGAAGCAGAACTGCAGTGTATGTTCTACTGAAGCAACAGCAGCAGGGCATCTCTGTGCAAACAGACATCCTCTGTAACCCTGTGCTCATCCTGTATACCTGTTTCCATGTTTTAACTGTATATAAACTGAACATGCTGAATATGTAGCTATGTAGGAGAGCAACAAAGGAACTTCCTTCCTTTCCTTTTAACTTAAGAAATCACCCTTTAAGAAATCACTTTATATAAATTTACTGTGAAAATATGAGTTAGTTATCAGGACTGTTTTTTTTTCTTTTTTGTTTTGGTGACAGTGGTGTTGTCTCTGTATCAAATACCTCAACGTTAAAGTGAAGGAAAAAAGCCTTAAATGAAGGCGTGTGGGTTTTTTAAAATAACATACCCACAAGTAAAATACAATTTAGATGTTTTAGTTATTCTTTGATTTTTCATTTAGATGACATATTGAATGTTTTCATTTAAATTTCTGATATTTTAAATATTAATATAACACTGATGACAAGATTAAAATGTCAGTGCTGACTAATTAACATTAGTCATTGTTTGCGACATTGTTCCATTTTTTTTTACAAACACTGGAACTATATTTTCACATTTACATTAATAAATAAATTCACATTTTTACCTTTTTTATAGTTTTTACCTACAACAATCATGTGATATGTCTTGATTTATCTGTTTATATTAAAAACCTTTACCGAAGTAACTGACTTGCTGCTTGTTAGATGTAATGATGATCTAGAAATAAAATTCAAATATTAATATAAAATAAACATAAAGGCATTTATCACTGAAGTGCAAAATTTCTTGACTCTACCACTGACATTTGCAATGGGTTTTAAGTCAATAAAATTGTTACTGAAGTAAACAAGCAAGGATATGTCTAGATCAAAATGTAAGTTTTTGAATATGCAAACAATGCAAAATATTGTTTGTTAAATGAGCAAAATAGAGAAAAATAATTAGAAGAGCATAATCATTTGAGTGAGGCATACATTTTTTCATTAAAATTAAATTAATAGGGGTATATTTTCACATTGACACCTATCACAGAGTGAGAAGTGTCAAAATAAATTCATGGTATGGGATATAGTGCCTTCCATCTGCTACATTCAAAATTGTTATTTTTGTATAAGTTTATATCCTTGCTTGTTTACATCTGTAGACCTCTTAAACTTTTCTTTGGTAGCCCAGAAAGAAGAACATTACAATGATCAATCCGTGAAGACACAAATGCATGGACAAGAACCTCTGCGGTGTCGCTTGACAAAACTTGTCTGATTTTGGCTATGTTGCTGAAATGATAAAAGGCAGTCTTTGTTATCTCTTTTACGTGAGACTCGAAGAAGAGCACCATGTCGAACCACATGCCCAAGTTTTTTACCTTGTCCCTGCAATTTATGACACTGTCATCAATTTTCAAGATGAAATTTTGGGACAAGTGCTGAAATGTTTGTGGTCCGATGACCATCAACTCTGTCTTATCAGTATTTAGGAGCAAGAAATGATCTGATAACCAGCCCTTAACTGCAGATAGACAAGATTCTAGTTTAGAGACTTCAGCACAATTTTCAATGGTTAGAGGAACATAAAGCTGCAGGTCATCAGCGTAACAATAAAAAGTTACATTAAAAGAACATAAAAGAACACCAAGAGGCAGCAGATACATAGAAAACAGCAATGGTCCAAGTACAGAGCCCTGAGGGACCCCATGCCTCACTGCACAGGTCTCGGGAGAGAGATCATTTTTAAAACCAGCAGTCTGAGAGCTCCCAGACAGGTAAGATCTCAGCCATGATAAAGCATTTAGCAGGTAGAGGATCCAAAGAACAGGTTTTACATCGAGCTGCTTTTACAACCTTAGTTAATCCAGACAGAGAAATAACCTTGAAGACAGAGAACAGTTCATCAGCACCAACAGGTAAAGCAGCTGAGTAGTCTAATGTACAGCTCGAGGAGGGAGTAATCTGATTCCTAAGTGTTTCAGCCCTGTCTCTGAAAAACATAAGAAAGTCATGAGCTGTCAAATTAGAACAGCAGAGAGATGACTTACTCTCTGTAAGTTGCGACACTGTGTTGAATAAGAGTTTTGAGTTATGTTTATGACTCATGATGAGATTTGAGAAATTTGAAAGAAAGAAATTTGCTTTCGCTGCAGACATCGCTGATTGAAAAAAAGACATTGAGTCCTTCCAAGCCTGGAGAAATATTTCTAGTCTGGAAGATTGCCAGCGACGCTCTGCTTTTCTACAATTTCTTCTCAAATTCAAGAGCTCCTCATTTAACCAGGGCATAGGGTTCCTTTGTTGACATTTTAACTTCTTTACAGGTGCAACAGAGTCCAGTAGAAGAAGTGTAATATTAACGTTCGCAGTCAAGGTGTCCACACATAACTCCTGGATAAAAATGGGGTCCAACACATCAGGTAAATGTAATTTAACTCCAAGCAATGCTTCGGGGCTAATATGACGAGATGATCTCAGGAGTAATTTTCCCTTGTCAGAAGCTGAAGATTTAGGGATTAAAATATCAACTAAAATTACTGAGTGGTCTAAAATAGGTAAAACACAGTTTTCAGTCACCGATACATTCAGTCCATAACCCAAGACAAGGTCTAGGGCAGGGGTCAGCAGCCTTTAAGACCCAAAGAGCCATTTGGACCTGGTTTCCATGCAAAAGAAAACACTGGGAGCCGCAAATACTTTTTGACATCTAAAATGAAGATAACACCGTATATATTGTTTTATACCTTTATGCTTTGTGTGAACAACTAAGGTGTGTTGCTTATGAAATCCATGAAGTGCTACAGAGAAAATTACATTTTGAACTCTTAAAGAAATATAACAAAAGGAAAGACACCAACCTGAACTAAAATGATCCATGTAGCAAACAAAAACTGTTGTGAGCCACCTCCCTTATATCGCCTTTGGGCTTTTGGAGCCTTGACTTGACTTTTAAAAATAATTTGAAAAAAAAGCACTATGCTGCTAAAAAATGAAAAATAGATATTTGCAAAATTCTGCCTAAATATGTATTTTACCAGGTTAATGTGTGTGGCGGGGCGTCGTCTAGGGTGTGGCCTTTACATGTTGGCCCAGACACAGATTGTGTGAAATTTGAGGAATCAATTACATTTAAGAAATCTTTGACCAGGGGTTTATCCTCACAACACAGATGAATATTAAAGTCCCCCCGTATAAGAATCCTTTCATAGTGAGCGATAAAACATGTCAAGAAGTCTGAAAATTCCGAAGGAAAAAAGTCGTTATATTTAGGTGGATGATAGATGACTATAATTAGAACCACGGGACAGCTTAAAGTCAGGAGTTGGGACTCAAATGAGGTAAAAACACCAGGACTTTGTATCTGTTTGCACTTAAAACAGTCAGTGACATCTAACGTAATGCCAGTATTTGACACAGTGGGTGTTGACAAAAGAGTATTTTCAGGAGGAGCTTTTAGTATCACCATTTAAACTCCTGCATACTAACCATCCACCCATGTCAGGTACACTCCTAGTCTCCTGACTTTAACTCCACTTCACATATTTAAAATTCTTCAATCGACTTGTTAACAAGCAGGTAGTTAACATTTGATAAGCAGGATGATTTGATTATAGCTGCCAGTGCAGAGCTGCTGTTGTATAACATTAGTGCATTTTGAGTATGCTTAAAAGATCATTTCTGACTTCCGGTTTATGTGACTATGGCGTAGGTCGCACCGAGCGTAGCTCCTGCAGAGTCTAGTTATTATCTAGCATTTCCAGGCACATTTTGACGGGTTTTTTCTTTTTGTATAGTTCCGAGACAAGACTGTTTTTGCCTTTTGTGTTTACAATGTCGCGTAAGGTTAATAAGAGCGCAAGCACCTCTCAGCCGAACTTGCGGCCTGCTGCTAACACTGCATCCCCGCCTCGTGGTAAAACTTCGCCACGGCCTGGGTCACCCGACACGCCGCTCGTCGATACGGAAAAATTCACGAAGGCTGAACTCCTCTCTGAACTTCGTGAAGAAATTTCATCACTGTTTAAAAAGGAACTGACGGCAGCGTTTGCGGAGAATCTCACGTCTATCAGGTCCGACATACAGCAACTAAAAACGGACCTTTCCTCAGATATAACTACCATGCGGCAGGAATTCGCTGGCCTCAGGAGCACGGTTACGGGGATGGAGCAGTCTCTCTCCACATGTACAGATGATATTGTCCACCTCCAAGCCAAAGTTGATGCGATGTCAAAGGAGTTGGCCAAATTGGAGAATAAATGCGAGGATTTGGAGTCCAGGTCTCGCCGCAATAATATACGCATTGTTGGTGTGCCAGAGGAGAATGTCCTGTCCGCTACAGATGTGTCCGTGCTGTTGATGGAGGCATTTCAGGAGCCGCTTGTAGACAGAGCCCACCGAACTTTGGCCCCCAAACCTAACACCGTTGAACGTCCCCGTGCTGTGGTTGTGAGGCTGCACTATTACGCGGACTGTGCTAGGATTCTCCAGAAGGCCAGGGAGCTGCAGAGAGTGCAGATAAATAATATGACCATTTCTGTGTTCCCCGACCACACCGCTAAGACAGCGCGGGCCCGTGCGGCTTTCAATGAGGTCCGTCGCCAGCTTCGCGGCATCCAGGGAGTCCGATTTGGGATCCTCTATCCGGCAAGACTACGGATCACTTATCAAGGAATACAGCGCGACTTCGTCTCGCCAGATGAGGCCAAGGAATATATTAAGACAATAACCACAAGATAAAAGATATAGCAGGACAATGTTTGTCTGTTTGAAATAGCGTATGATCCTAATCCAAACATCATTGTGGTAAGCTAAGTTTGTTACTCTGCCAAACACTTGTTTTGTTTTACCTGTCTAATAGTAAAATATAATTGGGTTATTTTTATTTTATTTGTGCCTTTTAATCTATTGAGAAAAGACTCTGTTGGAGCTTTGGTTTGACACGGTTCGTTTCGTAGTCGGGAGCGTTTTTGTTCAGATTGCTCCGGGTGGGAGCGTGCACTGCCGTCTCCGTCGTTTGGGGATGGGGGCTTTTGCTGTGCAGGGGGGAGGCGGGTGGGTGTGTTTGACGTGTTATTATTATTTTTATTCTGAAGCTGTACTTTTGTTGTTGTGGGTTTGCGTTGTGTGTTTGTGTGAGTGTGTTTTTCCCACTTGTTCTTTCTTTGGGGGTGAAGAAATAAGTATTTTCTCTTTTGTCTTTCTGCAATGATCAGCACTTCAGGTCAGTCCTTAGGCAATAGTGGTATTAGATTTTTAACTTGGAATGTCAAAGGTATGAATAGCCCAATTAAACGATCTAAAATATTTACGCATCTTAAACGTTTAAAGAGTGATGTAATGTTTTTGCAAGAGACCCATTTGCGAGATCGGGATCATCTTAGGCTCAGGTGCCCATGGGTGGGTCATACTTTCCATTCAATGTTTAATTCAAAAGCCAGGGGGGTGGCGATCTTAATAAACAGAAGGGTACAGTTTACAGCCTCTGAGATTAAAGCTGACAAAAACGGGAGGTATTTGGTTGTTGTAGGCACCATAAAGGTTATCTTATCTTATGTACAATGTACCCGTCCTCTTAGTCAATGTGTATGCGCCAAATTTTGATAATCCAGGTTTTACAGATGCACTTTTGAGTAGTCTCCCTTCCCTTGATACTCATCTTTTGATATTGGGTGGTGACCTAAACTGTGTTATTGATCCTGCCTTAGATCGTTCGAATCCTCGGACCCTGACCCAATCCTCTATGTCCAAGTCTATTTCTGAGTTTATGTTTCAGAATGGTTTTGTAGATCCCTGGAGGTTTTCTAACCCTACTGCCAGAGCGTACTCTTTCTTTTCTCAGGTACATCAGTCCTTTTCGCGGATTGATTATTTTTTTGTGGACGGTTCCCTTATTCCAAAAGTACTGTCATCTACATATCATCCTATTGTCATTTCCGATCACGCACCACTTAGCGTTGACATCAAGCTCATAGCCCAGTCCTCTTTTTCCTCACCCTGGAGATTTAACTCTTTGTTGCTTTCGGATGAGGGGTTTGTTACCTTTATCAAATCCGCAATTGATGAATTTATGGTGTTTAACGACAGCAATACTGTTACGAGGTCATTGCTTTGGGAATCTCTTAAGGCATATGTGCGTGGGCAAATAATTTCTTTCTCTGCCCATTCCACTAAAAGCCACAAAGCCAAACTTCAAACTTTGACTACACAAATTTGTGACATAGATAGACAGGTTGTTGACAGTCCCACTCCCGATTTGCATAAAAGACGACTTGACTTGCAGACTGAATTTGATTTACTTTCTACGGCAGATGCTGAACGTCTTTTACTTCGTGCGCGTGCGACTTATTATGAATATGGTGATAAGCCCAGAAGGCTTTTGGCCCATCAGTTAAAACGTCAGGCCTCGTCTCGATTAATTTCCCAAATTAAAGATGCGGCAGGCAACTCGGTCTCTGATTCAAAGGAAGTAAACGAGGTGTTTAAGACGTACTATTCCTCCCTATATGAATCTGAATCTGCTGCTGACGCCTCAGAGATGGATTCTTTTTTTAACGGTCTTACAATGCCCACTGTCGATCCTGTTATAGCTGAACAATTAGATGCCCCTCTTAGGCTGGATGAAATTGTGCATGCAATCAAGACCATGCACAATGGTAAGGCACCAGGACCTGACGGGTTTTCAGTTGAATTTTTAAAAACTTTTATAGACAAGTTAGCCCCACTACTTCTTTCAGTGTATAATGAATCTTTTGAACGTGGTCTATTGCCCCCTACATTGTCTCAAGCACTAATTACTGTTCTCTTAAAGAAGGGTAAGGATCCTACGTCTTGCACCTCGTATAGGCCTATTTCACTGCTGAATGTTGATGTTAAAGTCTTGGCTAAAATTTTAGCAATTCGCCTTGAAAAGGTTCTTCCTACTATTATTTCAGATGAACAGAATGGCTTTATTAAAGGCCGCCAGCTGTTCTTTAATGTCCGCACGCTTTTGAATGTCATTCTTTCCCAACACTCAACCACTAATCCAGAAGTAGTTATCTCACTTGATGCTGAGAAAGCTTTCGATCGTGTAGAGTGGAGCTTTCTCTTTGCGGTCTTGCAAAGATTTGGTTTCAAGGACAGATTCATTTCATGGATTCGACTGTTGTACAGGGCACCCCAAGCCAGTGTCTATACAAATGGTGTTTCCTCTGGCTACTTCTCATTGTCACGCGGGACGAGACAGGGTTGCCCCCTGTCCCCCCTACTTTTTGCTATTGTAATTGAACCCCTATCTGTAGCTTTGAAGGCCCTTCCTCATTTTCGTGGTATTTCCCGGTCAGGCCTTGACGTAAAATTGTCTTTATATGCAGATGACCTGCTTCTATATGTTTCTGATCCCTTATCTAGCATACCATCGATTGTGTCTCTACTAAACAAGTTCGGCTCTCTGTCAGGTTACAAAATAAATCTTCTTAAAAGTGAATGTTTCCCCATAAATTCTTTAAGTCTTACACTTAAACAATCTGACATTCCTTTTAGACTTAGCCCTGCTGGCTTTAAATATTTGGGAGTTAACATGACTCGTACTTTGTCTTCTCTATACTCTTCCAATTTCTCCCCTTTAATGACTCAAATTCAATCAGATTTTCAGAGATGGAAATCGCTACCTTTGTCCCTAATTGGTCGGATCAATGCTGTAAAGATGAACATTTTGCCTCGATTGTTATTTCTGTTTCAGAGTATTCCTATATTTTTACCTAAAGCTTTTTTCAAAAAGTTAGACCAGCTAGTTACATCGTTTTTGTGGGGAGGGAAACACCCCAGGGTGAGGAAATCATTATTACAGAGACTGACATTTGATGGTGGTCTTGCCTTGCCTAACTTTTTATTTTACTATTGGTCCTCTCATGTTCACAAATTGACCCATTGGCTTGAATCTCAAGACCTGCTGTGGTGCAAACTGGAACGCCTGTCGTGCACTTCCTCATCCTTAGAAGCTTTATTATTCTCTCCACTACCACTTAAGCCTTCTCATTTCACCCAAAATCCCGTGGTACAGTCTAGTCTAAGGGTCTGGTCACAATTCAGGAGTCATTTTAAGTACATCTCTGCGTCAGTACACATGCCCATCACGCAGAACCATCTGTTTACTCCTGGCCTCATTGATGGTACCTATGTACAGTGGAAGCGTCATGGTATTAATACATTTAAGGATCTCTATAAAGATGGCACTTTCTTAACTTTTTTAGACCTGTGTTCAGAAACAAATCTTCCGGCTACCAATCTATTCCGTTATTTTCAGGCACGGCATTGCACTTCTGCTCTCTTCCCCTCCTACCCTCTTCTCCCAAATGTCCAACCGTGGGAGGAATTCTTATCCCTTAAACCCAATAAGAAGTCAATTATATCTTTAATATATAAACAACTTATGGATTTAAATGTCCATTCCGTTGCTAAAATTAGGGGGGCTTGGGAGCAGGAGTTAGGAATAATTTTTTCGGATCAGCAATGGGAGAAAGCAGTATCCAATGTCCGTTATAGTACGTCCTGTGCCAGGTTACAACTCATCCAGTTCAAGGTGTTGTACAGGGTTTACTATTCAAAGTCTCGTCTGTCTGAGATTTACCCACAAGTGATGGATCAGTGTGAGAGATGTCATGCCACCCCATGTGACCTAGGCCATATGTTCTTTCTGTGCCCAAGACTCCATGGCTTCTGGAGTCAGTATTCAGTTATTCTTTCCAAAGCTCTTGGGACCCAAATCTGCATGGACCCTTTTCTAGCTGTTTTTGGGCTTCCAGTCAACACTGGTCTAACCGACCCTACACACTTCAAAATATTAGCCTTTACATTACTTTTGGCTAGACGTTGCATCTTACTCCTTTGGAAATCTTCAAAGCCACCTTCAGTTTCTTTTTGGTTTAGAGATGTGATGTCATCTCTTAAATTGCAAAAGATAGGCCTTGTGGCGAAGGGCAAATACAGAGAATTTTATTCTATCTGGGGCCCCTTCGTGGACTATTGCAAGTCATTAAACGCTCTACCAGCTGATTAATATCATGTCTCTTCCCCCCCCCCCCCCCCCCTTTTTTTTTTTTTTTCCCCCTTTTGGGGTTTGTGTTTGTTTTGGGTTTCTTATTAGGTTTTGTTTTGTTTGTTTACTTAAGCGTGTGTGTAGATGTGCCTGTGTGTGTGTTATTGTGTCTGTTCATGTAAGAAAAACTAAAAAATATGTGAGGGGAACAGATTGTGTTGTCATTGTAAACTACTGTACACTTGTCTCTCAATAAAAATATATATATAAAAAAAAAAAAAGATCATTTCTATGTTTTCTAAATAATAACAGCATCAGTGATAATATAGTATAGTATATTAGTATATTATAGTTCTCTGTCCTTATTATAGTATAATAAAAACTGAGTCCTTGCAGGTTCAATGCTGTCTTTTCATGTATGTTTTGATAGCAAATTACACTATTGATGGCCATGGTTTTATTGTTAATAATTACAATGTAAATCTGGGTTTCCAGCCATGTGTCAGGCTCAGGAGAGACTCGGAGGCAGACCGTCACTTAAGTTCGCAATTTATTTACACACAGACACCAGGTGCGGATATATACAGGTGAGGAGGCACAGGAAGAGGGTCTCCGGGGAACACAGGCACGGGAAGGGGACGGGCTATGTACACAATCCTTCACTGCAGCTCAGGTAGCTCGGACTCCGGCTTTTAGCTCACCAAACGGCGGTCCTCAGGCTGGCGAGAGCGCAGTGCGCGGGAGGGGAGAGAGAGACGCAGCACAAAAAAACAAACTTTCTTAGATGACTATATTTTTAAAGACAAACATATTTTGCCTAATCAATGTGCATTTTACAGCGTATATTGTAAGGATGCTGAAGATAACACATTATGTCATTCCCATGGGAGCCCCTATATGAAACATAATAACTAGGTTTCAGTGTGGCTCTGGACTGAGAAGAGACCTGAGGTGGTATAAAGCTGGAATATGCCTCTTTTTTGGAATGTGACAATAGTCACTCCTAGATTAACAAGATTAGGACTGATGAATTCTGTTAGCGCTTCTCCATTTCTGTCTTAAATGCTCACAGGGACAAAACAGGAAACACATGCAAACACTAAACATCAAATTGTGAAGGTTTGTCAAACATTTTAAGTCTGTGGCAAAAGATCTATTTATTAAACTGCATTCAAACTGCATGATGTCATCTTAATTATCATGAGGTCAGGACCAGTGTTGGTCAAGTTACTTGAAAAGGATAATTAGTTACTAATTACTGATTAACTCTCAAAAAAAAGTAATCCCATTGCTTTAATCATTACTTATTTTCAAAAGTACTTAGTTACTTAGTTACCTTTCAAAAAACATGATAAACAACCTGAATACGTAATAAAGCGATAGACCTTTTAGCACAGTTCTACACTGAACAAAAATATAAACGCAACACTTTTGTTTTTGCTCCCATTCCCCATGGGATGGACGTAGAGACCTAAAATTCATTCCAGATACACAATATAACCATCCCTCCCACACAGTGGTCACAAATCAGTCCAAATGTGTGGTAGTGGGCACATCTGCTATATTGAGATAATCCATCCCACCTCACAGGTGTGCCACATCAGGATGCTGATCTGACATCATGAGTAGTGCACAGGTGTACCTCAGACTGCCCACAACAAAAGGCCACCCTGGAATGTGCAGTTTTGACTCACAGCAAAATGCCACAGATGCCACAAGCAATGAGGGAGCGTGCAATTGGCATGCTGACAGCAGGAATGTCAACCAGATCTGTCGCCGTGCATTGAATGTTCATTTCTCAACCATAAGCCGTCTCCACAGGCGTTTCAGAGAATATGGCAGCACATCCAACCGGCCTCACAACTGCAGACCTCGTGTAACCACACCAGCCCAGGACCTCCACATCCAGCAGGTTCACCTCCAAGATCATCTGAGACCAGCCACCCAGACAGCTGCTGGAACAATTGGTTTGCACAACCAAACAATTTCTGCACAAACTGTCAGAAACCGTCTCAGGGACGCTCAACTGCATGCCCGTCGTCCTCATCGGGGTCTTGACCTGACTCCAGCTCGTCGCCGTAACAGACTTGTGTGGGCAAATGCTCACATTCGATGGCGTCTAGCACGTTGGAGAGGTGTGCGCTTCACGGATGAATCATGGTTCACATTGTTCAGGGCAGATGGCAGCTGAGAATGTCCCAGTTCTTGCATGGCCAGCATACTCACCGGACATGTCACCCATTGAGCATGTTCGGGATGTGCTTGACCGGCGTATACGACAGCGTGTACCAGTTCCCACGAATATCCAACAACCTCGCACAGCCATTGAAGTGGAGTGGACCAACATTCCACAGGCCACAATTGACAATCTGATAGACTCCATGCGACGATGTGTTGCACTGCATGAGGCAAATGGTGGTCACACCAGATACTGACCGGTTCTGGGTCCCCAGACCCCCAATAGCGCAAAAAACTGCACATTCCAGGGTGGCCTTTTGTTGTGGGCAGTCTGAGGTACACCTGTGCACTACTCATGATGTCAGATCAGCATCCTGATGTGGCACACCTGTGAGGTGGGATGGATTATCTCAATATAGCAGATGTGCCCACTACCACACATTTGGACTGATTTGTGACCACTGTTTGGGAGGGATGGTTATATTGTGTATCTGGAATGAATTTTAGGTCTCTACGTCCATCCCATGGGGAATGGGAGCAGTAACAAAGGTGTTGCGTTTATATTTTTGTTCAGTGTATTTTTTATGCATAATCCATCATATAAAATTGAATCAAATGGAAAGCCTCTTTTTAAAAATTGTTTTATTAGTTTTAATTTTTTTTAATTTTATGCACATTACATTAAGCAAAAATTAAATTATATGCAACAGTCTTTGGCTTAATGAAATTTGTTTAACATTTAAACCTATTTTCTGCATATTCCAGCATATAAAATAAAATAATGTTTTGTGTTTACACTCGCTCTTTCAAATAGCTGCAAGTAAAACACAGCAAAAAATAAATAAAATCAAAGATTCAGTGGCACTAGGTCCTGTTGCTATTCAAGCTATTTTCACCTGTTTAGCAGGAGTGGGGTGGGTGCCCGGTGCTGCAACAGTCATGTCAGTGGGCGTTTCTCTGTGAATTTCACATTCCCGTGGTGGCTTGCTAGGTGCTTGCACAGATTTGAAGTTTAATTTTTTGCTGTAGAAAGTTTTCTTCCCACACAGAGTGTACAGCAAACGCTGTTTTTGTCACTTTTTACAGAATCAAACTTAAAATATACACAGCTACATTCATGCATGAAATTATCTGAAAAGTTTATTTTGTGACCCATAAAGACTAATATTAAAACTACGTAGCTGCCTGCATTGTTGGATACTGGAGCCGGCTGGGCCACGCTATGAATTCTGGAATACGTTGGGCCACGATGGATACACCGTCTCGTCCTTCAACTGCGACCTGTGAAGGATGCAGCCTATTTTGCGAGATCTCGCATAAATTTAGCTTTACTGTTTTTTTTTCTCCAATGTCCCTTGCGGAGCTCCGTAGCAAGCATCTACGTCCCCAGTGGCATCATGCACTAGACTGCACATACAAGGAAGCAACTGCCTGAAAATTGGATTCATATTTGACACTCTGTTAAATGTAGAAAAAGAAAATTAAACAAGCTTTATACAGCATATTGTGGTAATTATTGAGCTTTAAAGGCTTTGTATATGTTATGCTGTAATGTGTCTGAAATTCAGATGATTGTTTGCATTTTCACATCAATCAAAATGCCATTCTAAACTACACTAAATGACTGCAAGTTGTTACTTTGTGTTTACTGCACAGACGTGACCTTTTTTAATGGTACCTCAAGGACAACTCGTTTATTTATAATGTTTAGGGTAATGCCAACCTAGGTAATCAGGCATTATTACTATTTTATTCTAGTAACTTTTAATCATTTTAGTAGCAGGATTAAATGACAATGAGCTGCACAGAAGAAACAATTCATCATCACTGTGATGGCATCAGCCACACAGGGGTAAATTAGTCCATTTTTCACTTTATTAGTTTGCTTTGCAGTTTTCTTCATTAATCATTTGGTTAAACCTAACACTGGTATTATGAGGCGCGCACATAGTAACATTGTGTGGTTTTTCTAAAATGTGTTGTTATATTAATTATGTTTCTCTTTCTTTGAGTTACCTGGGTTTGGGCGGTGGCTGTTTCCTGTCTGGGCAAAAGGCGTGGCTGAGGACTCTGGGGACAAAATGCCTGCTCAGCAGGACCAACCATGGGCTTACCAGGAGCAGGGGTGTTTTAGGCTTAGTTAGGTTATTCTGTGCTTAGTTAATATTAGTGTGTGTTTTTGTTTTCCCCCCTATTGTGTTCAAATGGTTTGGCCAAATCATTATAAAAGCTACCCTCATGTGTCTTTTTAATTAGGTCAGTTTGTGAGTTAAGTTGTGTCTCACTTTGTTGTTTAAGTTTTGGAAATTACTTTTTGTAGAGTTATATTTAGTTGACCTGTTTTATGGGCCTGCTAAGTATGGTTTTGAATTTTGTTAATTTTGGACTTTTTGAGGGTTAAAATAAAGAAAACCCTTTTTGAAGATATTTTTGCTTGTGTCCTCTTTGCTTTGGCTGCTTGGTCCCTCACAATTGGTGGCAGCAGTGGGATCTGCCAGTTGAGGACACAGTATTTTTTTCTTTGAGGCTTTTTCACCCCCAGAAAAAAAAAGAAAAATGCATCGTGGAGGAAAGGTGGAAAAGAAGAAAGGAGTAACTGTTCAGAAGGAAGCTGATGCTGAGGAGGAAATTGGAGTCTCTGAAATGGTGGAGAGCACTGAGGTTGAAGAAAGGGAGCCATCTCTGTCAGATCTGATGTCAATATTGCAAGCTCATATGGGTCAACAGGAGGCTCGGGAAGCAAGGCAAGAAGAGGTAACTGCACGACAAGAACAAAAATTCAAAGCATTGCAACATCAGTTTCAGCTTTTACAGTTAGAGGTGCAGTCCCGGACATCACCAGTACCAGAGCTACCATTACCTACCACAGAGTCACCAGAGTCAAGGGAGCTACCTCACATTCCTAGTTCTCCTCAAGCTCAAGCTGAATCCAGTCAGTCATTATCAGGTCAGTTTTCATTGCATGAACCCAGACTGGAAAAGTTGACTGATAGTGATGATATTGAGCATTTTTTGACTACATTTGAACGCATTGCCTTAGCATATCGTTGGGGAAAAAACAGACTGGGTTTTTCGATTAATACCACTGCTAACGGGCAAGGCAAGAGGGGCATACGTTCATATGGATATTGATGACTCTCTCAGCTATGACAAAGTTAAAGCTGCAATTTTGTCCAAATATGATGTTAACCCTGAGACCTACAGGCAGCGATTCCATTCACTGGAAGTCAGGCTTGATGAGAACCCTAAGGAGTTGTATGCTCGACTTAAAGATCTGTACGGGAAATGGATTCAGCCAAAAGGTAAAACGAACCAAGAAATTGGTGAAATAATCATCCTTGAACAATATTTGAGAATGTTGTCCCCTGAGCTACAGGTTTGGATTCGAGAGCACAATCCGTCTTCTGCAGCGAAGGCAGCTGAGCTGGCAGAAGTGTTTGTAGCTGCCAGGAGGAAAGGGCAACCTTGGACCTGTAATGCAAATAAAATGCCAAAGGAAGGCCCCAAATCAGCCCAGATGTATCATCAAAGGCCATTGTCAGCAGAAAAAACTCCTGTGGGTGAGAACCAGTTTGCTGGCAGACCATTAAAAAATTCAAAAAAGATTGTTTGTTACCTCTGTGGGTTAGAGGGCCACACAAAGCCAATGTGTCCAAAAACCTCAGCTAAGATGGTTCAAATGTGTTTCATGCCACGTTCACATGCTGAACATGGGCTCCAGTGTGACCAGACTGTTAAAATGATAAAAATTGAAGCTAATGGAACAACTTTAAGAGCTTTGCTTGATTCTGGCAGTTCTCGTACACTGATACATAGAGATTTTGTGCCCCCCAATATTGTCCGTGTTAGTGACACCATCCCCATTTGTTGTGTGCATGGAGATGAGAAGATGTACTCAACAGCTGACATGTACATTAAAGTGAATGGACAGACATACCTTTTAAATGTTGGGGTGGTTGATAACCTGCCTTATTCAGCTATTCTGGGACGAGATTTTCCAGTGCTTTTTGATTTGTTGGAGTCAGACCAGAATCATCAATGCAATGTGGCTGTTACTAGAGCCCAAGCTCAAAAATCTAGTGAAACCTCAGAAGTTTTCAGTGCCTTGCCATTTTTTAATGAGGAATGGGAAGTTGCACCTGTGAAGCCTCGGAAAAGTCGCGGACAGAGGAGACAGGAGAAGTTCCAGCATACTATAGTACACCCAGAAATGCATACTGACCCAGACTTGCCTTTGGGACTTCAAATTCCTGGCAATATAATAGAGTTGCAAAAAACTGATCCTAGTTTAGCTTCCTGTTTTCAGCGAGCAATAGACAAGGACCAAGTAGAGGAGGCAGGCATTAACAAAAGTGACTATGTCTTGCAAAATGGCATACTTTACCATCAGATGGGCTCACTTCTGAAGCTAGTGGTCCCCCAAGAAGTTAGAGAAACCGTGCTTAATTTGGGACACTCTATTCCCTGGTCTGGCCACCTTGGTAAGCACAAAACCACAGCTCGTATTAAACAACCTTTTTTCTGGCCTGGCCTCCATAGAGATGTAGCCTACTTCTGTAAGAGCTGTCCTCAGTGCCAGATGACATCCTCCAAAGTCCCTTCCAAAGCTCCACTCCAACCACTGCCTATTATTGGTACCCCATTTGAGCGCCTCGGAATGGATATTGTTGGACCCGTTGAGAAGAGTAAGTCAGGGAATCGCTATATGCTTGTAATCACTGATTATGCAACTAAATATCCAGAGGTCTTCCCACTGAAATCCATCAAGGCAAAATCAGTAGCTTTCTGCCTTGTACAGCTCTTCGCAAGAGTAGGGTTCCCACAGGAAATACTGACTGATCAGGGGAGTAACTTTATGTCCAACTTACTAAAACAGGTGTACAAGCTGCTGGGCATTAGAAGCCTGAGGACCACCCCATACCATCCTCAGACTGATGGGCTAACAGAACGGTTCAATCAGACTCTGAAGCAGATGCTCCGGAAGGTGGTAGATAAGAATGGTGCTGATTGGGATCAGTGGCTTCCTTATCTTCTCTTTGCCTACAGGGAAGTGCCACAAGCCTCCACTGGTTTCTCTCCGTTCGAACTTTTGTATGGGTATGAGGTACAAGGACCTCTAGCCCTGCTAAGAAACATCTGGGAGGGAGGCAAGGAAAAGATGGACTCTGTTAACATTGTTTCCTATGTTGTGCAGATGAGGGAGCGACTGCAGAAAATGAGTGAGCTTGCTCAGTCAAATATGACCAAAATCCAGCAGAAGCAGAAGTTTTGGTATGACCGAGCAGCTCGTCAGAGGTCTTTTAGTCCTGGACAAAAGGTGTTGGTGCTCCTCCCCACTGACAACAACAAGCTATTGGCTAAGTGGCAAGGGCCCTTTGAGGTTCAGAAGAAATTGGGGTCCACTACTTACCAAGTGTTCATCCCTGGAAAGCCACGCTCCAGCAGGGTTCTGCACATAAATCTATTGAAGGAATGGGCGCAGCGCCCTGAAAAGACAGCAGAGGTGATGCTCATAAGGGGTGTGCCAGAGGAAGAAGAGGTTGGTGAGCAATACTTGCCTTCTGCTGATGTGGTAGATTTTGACCTTAGTCATCTGCCAGATGATAAACAGCTTCAGGTGAGAGCTGCATGCAACTCTGAGGTGCTTCAAGTGAATCCTGGCCGAACAGATATTGTTGAGCATGACATTGTCATTAAAGAGGGCGTCGCAGTAAAGCGTTTGAGCTACAGGATCCCTGAACGTCTGCTAATATCCCTGAAGAAGGAAATCGACCTCATGTTGTCCTTGGGGATCATTGAGCCATCAAAGAGTGAGTGGTGTAATCCAGTGGTCCTGGTGCCAAAGAAGGATGAAAGCATGAGGTTCTGTATAGACTTCAGGTACCTAAACTCAATATCACTGTTTGATTCATACCCCACACCACGCATTGATGATTTGCTGGAACGGCTGGGGAAGGCAAAGTACTTGACCACACTTGACCTGTGCAAGGGATGTTGGCAGGTGCCACTAACGGAGCGATCAAAGAAGTTGACTGCCTTTCGAACACCTTGGGGTCTCTTCCAATTTACAGTGATGCCATTCGGGCTGCATGGGGCTCCAGCAACCTTTCAGAGATTAATGGACCAAGTACTATGTGGTTTCTCAGATTTTGCATCTGCATATCTTGATGATATTGTCATCTACAGCACCACATGGGAGGAACACTTGGAACATCTGCATGCTGTCTTCAACCGTCTTGGCACTGCTGGGTTGACGGTGAACCCCTCTAAGTGTGTTTTTGCCTCTGCTGAGACTGCGTACCTGGGCCATGTGATCGGGAATGGGGTGATCAAGCCTCAGGTCAGTAAGATCCAAGCCATTGAGTCTTGTCCTCTCCCACAGACAAGGAAGCAACTAAGATCCTTTTTGGGCATGGCAGGCTTTTATCGTCGGTTCATACCACGATTCTCCACCAGGGCAGCTCTACTAACGGACTTGATAGGCATCAAGTGTCCTAATCAGATTAACTGGACAGAGGAGGCTATAGCAGCTTTCAAGGACATCAGTCAATCACTGAGTAGCGAACCAGTTTTGTACAGTCCAGACTTTAATGAGCACTTTTTCCTTCAAACGGATGCATCTCATAGGGGTCTGGGAGCAGTGCTACTTCAAGGTTTGGAAGGAGAACGTCATCCTGTTGCTTATATCAGCCGAAAGCTGTTCCCGAGAGAGGTTCGATATTCAACAGTGGAAAAGGAGGCCCTTGCAATCAAGTGGGCCCTTGATTCCTTCAGGTACTACCTTCTTGGAAGAGAATTCACCCTGGAGACGGATCACAGTGCACTTCAGTGGATGGAAAAGATGAAGGATAAGAACGGAAGGATCACAAGATGGTACCTTGCTCTGCAACCTTTCCGGTTTGTCATCAAGCACATTCCTGGGAAGAACAACGTTACCGCCGACTTCCTCTCTCGCTGTACCAGCGAGAGTCCTGAAGAGGGGGGGGTGTGTGATGGCATCAGCCACACAGGGGTAAATTAGTCCATTTTTCACTTTATTAGTTTGCTTTGCAGTTTTCTTCATTAATCATTTGGTTAAACCTAACACTGGTATTATGAGGCGCGCACATAGTAACATTGTGTGGTTTTTCTAAAATGTGTTGTTATATTAATTATGTTTCTCTTTCTTTGAGTTACCTGGGTTTGGGCGGTGGCTGTTTCCTGTCTGGGCAAAAGGCGTGGCTGAGGACTCTGGGGACAAAATGCCTGCTCAGCAGGACCAACCATGGGCTTACCAGGAGCAGGGGTGTTTTAGGCTTAGTTAGGTTATTCTGTGCTTAGTTAATATTAGTGTGTGTTTTTGTTTTCCCCCCTATTGTGTTCAAATGGTTTGGCCAAATCATTATAAAAGCTACCCTCATGTGTCTTTTTAATTAGGTCAGTTTGTGAGTTAAGTTGTGTCTCACTTTGTTGTTTAAGTTTTGGAAATTACTTTTTGTAGAGTTATATTTAGTTGACCTGTTTTATGGGCCTGCTAAGTATGGTTTTGAATTTTGTTAATTTTGGACTTTTTGAGGGTTAAAATAAAGAAAACCCTTTTTGAAGATATTTTTGCTTGTGTCCTCTTTGCGTTGGCTGCTTGGTCCCTCACAATCACTCTATTCATCTATAATTATAAACTTAAGCTGCTGCTTGCCTGCATGTGAGGGCTCATTATCTGGATTACACTGACATGATCGACTCAGCATGACACTAGTGTGCATACTTGTTGTCCAGCACTGAAAATTAAGCTCGTCTAATGGCCACTTGAAGCTGTCTCCAAAACAGTTGATCCTCGTAGACTGCCGTATTAAATTAGAGCATAATAAAGAAATGTATCAAAATAAATAAAGTTTTGATCTCGGCAGATAACTTACCAAATCTTAATAGCTGCATAAAGTTATTATAGTTATGGAGATATTACCTTTAACTGGCGCTTCCCCTCAGCTCATTCAAGCACAGAATCTTGGTGCCTCTTGGAACATTTTTAATGCTCCCTGCTGACCAAAGACAATGGCTTTCTATATTACCAGTCTGCTCAGGAGGTCTGTGCAACATTTCTGGTGAGCAGTATTTTGTTAATAGTAATAAGGAGGTATGTGGGTCTGTTTATTGAGTCTATGGATGCAGCTTGCTAGCATTAGCAGACGACCTAGCACTCCACATTATGCTCACTTCCATGTAATCAACAAGGTCGTGACAGAAATCCTCGAATTAAGACTTCACAACTTTACAAATCATGGCTATGTCCTTTTTTTATACAGTCTATGCTTTACTTATTTGTGTACCACAAACCAGCTTTGTTTTTTCCTGCCTGCTCACTATCACTGAGCTCATACATCTGTCAGAACCAGTTTCTCACACACTAATCCAAACTGGCTCAGTGACAATGGTAGCTGCTCATTATGACTTTCCCAATGCCGTGTCCCTTTCTAACATCACATGCAGGGTAAAGGATTAATCCTGTCTAAGCAGACTTGGCTGAATCATGTCTTCCAGAAGATTATGCAACACTCTACTAGAATAGATACATGGCCACAAGGCTCACCTGTGTAGACTGACCACATGACACCCATCATTTTATATCATGTTGACACATGCAAACCATCAATAGACACCTTGCCACCTGAAAAAATAGCTTTGGTATAATTTATTGATGAAAGATGAATCTATACCTCCCACAACTATGGGTGTGCAGAAGACTTTTACAAGTGGTAAGAGGAAGACGTGGGAGCTTGAATGTGCAAATTAGTGACTAATCCTGGGCTGACTGTGAGATGTTTGTGTACTGCACTTATTTCCTATCTTCTTCCTAGTTATACAGGTGCATCTGCAAATCATACTCAACATACTCCCAGTGTGTGGGTGAACGAAAGTAAGCTGGGATTGCATCTCTGACACCTCCACAGATTCAGTGTGAAGCAGGGAGAGAGAGCGGCGCAGACATGCAGACAGAATGGATAGAAAGACGACAGAGGGAGCGAGAGAGTGAGGCAGAGAGTGAGAGAGACGAGTGAAAGAGACAGAAGATATATTTGACTGTGTGGGTGTGTGAAGTATCAAGGCATGCATCATAATTGTGGATTCTTCTTGGAGCAGCTGGACAAGTCAGTGCATCAGCAGGACATTTACTGGTCTTTCAAATTGTGTTATTTTGTACTTTAAAACAGTGGAAGCTGTGAGCACAGACAGCGACATTTTGAAAGACAAAATGGAAACCGACTTGTTTCTGCTGCCTCAAGGATTTCATTAACAGGGAATACAAAATTACTTCAACTAAGTGAAGTGATGCCAAAAATGATTTGTGGAAAATTATGATACCTCTGCACCCTCAATAATAGGAAATCAAGTGAAGACTTTATCTGAGGTGAGTTGGAGATTCTTAGAAAAATCAAACTGTGTTGAAATTTTGATGATGTTTTGTTTATTTTTTTTATTTGGTTTGTGCTTGTGTTCATTATGTGTATTAACTTATTCTTGTATTTCAGTTTCAGACCTTAAAAGGACATTTCTGCCTTTGCTTGTTTACAGTTTGAGGGTTAAAACTTTTTTGTACAATGTTGAATTGATTGGGTTTATACTGTGATTGGAGTCATTCTAAGGAAACCTTTTAACCAATGTGATTCTCAGTAATCAGTACAAACACTGAGTCTGTGTGTGTGTGTGTGTGTGTGTGTGTGTGTGCATACTCCTATGTTTTTCTGTGATTTGGGGTACTGAACTCGACTTCTCAAAAGCCCAGTGTGCAATGTAGCCAGCCCACGCTGTTTCCCGTTTCCATGGAAACTATTGCCCAGTGCTAAAAGCAGGTCTGTCGTGTGGATTGAATGCACGAGTATGTGTCTGTGTGTGTTTGAAACATCTCACACAACAGGTATATTGGATGTTAACAGATATTGACTGCTGTTTCTACGGTGTTGTGAGGATGCAGTAGGAACTAATATGCAGAAATTTACCTTCACACTCACATCCCTGCCTCCCTCTTCTCTGGAGCTTTCACCCCAGTGTAACCTTCCTGTACTTGTATCTTTGTCTCTTTCTTTTAACCCTTTCTCTGTCTCTTCTCACCAGTACACTGTTTTCTGTCTCTGTCTCTAAGATGGCTCTCAGCCACATTATCATCTGCCTCCTGCCACTCATTTGCTATGGGTCATCCCACCCCTCTCCTCCGCCACCTCCTCCCCGGGGATGTAGTGTGGATGTGGATCCTCCATACAGGGTGCTCTGCGACCTGGAATCAGTCTGGGGTGTTGTTCTGGAAACTGTGGCCTGCAGCGGTGGTCTCACATCAGTGGTCCTCGCTGTGCTCCTGCTAGTCAAGATGCGCTCCATTTCTGATCCTGCCAAGCGCTCCAGCCTGGGGCCTCTACTCCTGCTTCTGGGCACACTTCTTGGGCTTTTTACCATCTCTCTGGCTTTCCTGGTGGGGAAGAACCAGGCGCTCTGTGTGGTTCGAAGGGCCTTTTGGGGACCCCTTTTTGCCCTCTGCTTTTCCAGCTTACTGGTGCAGGGTGTGAGGCTCAGGAGGCTGGTAGCTGGAAAGGCAAGCCCATCTGGCAGCTCCCTTGCAGCACTCGGTCTGGCCTTGGCCTTGGTTCAGGGGATAATCTCTGCCGAATGGGTGCTGCTGACTGTAGTTAGGGAGGGTCACCCAGCCTGTGAATATCCACCTTTAGACTTTGCCCTTACCTGCAGTTACACTTTGGGGCTTCTTCTCATAGCCATGGGTCTCTCTCTTGGGGTGGTGCTGTGTGGTGGAGAGCTGGCAGTAGATGGAGGAAGTGGCAATGACGAAGACAGAGAAGGAGATAGTGAAAGACGGAAATGGAAGTGTAACGCAATCTGGCTCGTCCTGTCCAGTCTCGCATCAGCATTACTATGGGTGGCCTGGCTGGGGTTTTACCTTTACGGCAGCCAGACGTTAAGGGGAAGGGGGAACAGAGAGAAGGGAGGGGGGAATAAGGATGCAAAAGTGTTCGATGAGCCTGCACTGGCTGTCGCCCTGGTTATTCAGGGATGGCTTCTGCTCCTGTTCCACGCTGTCCCAGAGACTCACCTGTGTCTCCTGAAAACTTCACAATCCGACACGCAAGACTTCTTTGACACCAGTCACACGTCTCCTCCTTCACATTACGGAGATGAGCTCCCTGCACATTCGCACCGATCCTTCCAAGAGAACCAGGCCTTTTCAATGGAGGAACACAGTGCAAGTAAGCCTATGTGACGTGTGTGCATGTCTATACCTGAGTGACAGAGATAACTAATCTAACAAAAAAGGGAACTTATTAGGTCATAGTTTCAATATGTTAGGTTGAGAGCAAAATACGTTTAGCATTTGAGTGTTTTACAGTAAATTATGAGACCACTGTTGCTAGGCAACTGGCAACAAAAATGGGGACCGTGACAACCTTATGAAGAGAAATGAAAAAGGAGAAAACAACAAAAGTAATTCATGTGGTTTGTCTTTTTAAAATCTCAGACATGTTACATAAAATTGAAATAAATCGTTTTAATTGATTGAATACATTTAATGTTACAGTTCCAAATTAGTTTTATTAATAATTTATAAAAGAATATTAATTAAAATAAAATTATGTTAGATCAATCTGAATATCAATTAGATATAAAAATTGGTATCTTACAACCACATTTACATTTTTCCCATTAAAACTCTTTGAGCCTCTCACGAGTTCATGAAAACACAAGGTTAACCAAAATATTTCAAGTCAAGCGGAGACTGAAAATGAAAAATCTGATGGGTACATGGTTATGGTGCATGACACACTACTGCCTTCTTTGCTGCTTGTCAATCCTCTGCTTTTAATCACCTTCTTTTTTTTTTACAGTAATAACTGAACTAATCCTACTTTGAATTGCAGGCCAGTTTTCCATTCATCATACATGAAAAAAACTACATCACCATCCAACCATGAATGGCAAGTAGTCTTATTTACAGACAGGGAAGCTCATTTCTAGGTACTGTATGGGAAGAATCCAATTAAACCTCAGAAAATGTCTGATTTTTCAACAGGCTTTTACTGCAGTACAGTTATGAGTCATCTCACTTTGATTGCTCGCTATATTTATTTGAAGCGAGATGCACAGATGAAGAGCTAAGCCTCGATAAGCCAGGATAAACAAAGAGTGAAGGGAATAGAAAGGCACATGCAGTCTCCAGCATGATGATGATATTTGGTGATCCTTTTAGACTTCTTAATAGGCAGTCAGATCTAGAAGAAAGAGAAATTTAAAAGAGAATTTAATTTGTGGTTGAAAGTAAAAGGTAAAGGTTTCTCTTAGTTATATAACTGATAATGTAGTCTAAGCTATGTTTTAAAAACCGTGAGTTTGTAAGGGCAGCTGGTGAGTGTGTGTAATACCTAAAAATTATCCACTTCTCAGTTTATGAAAAAAAAAACAACAGAAACCCCATACAAACAAAAGAACCAAACAACAATAAAAATACTGCTTGTGTCTCATTCCCATTCGCTGCTCCATATTAAGTCATGTTATGTAGACGAGTGTGAACTGAGCTCAGTCGCAAAATGGAAAAAAGAAAAACACCACCAACAGCAAACACTCTTGGACACTAATGGTGTGACTTTCTAAGTGCCAATTTATTGCATAATTGCTAATGCATCATTTAAATGAAAGATCAAAATCAGCAAAATAAATAAATACTGCTAAGCATTTTTGTGATTAAGACATAATATACTGAGCAATACTAACAAATCCTTTCAAGACAGTTTAAGTTACAGCACTGCTCTCATTTTTCTTTTGATGCAGTATTTGATAGTATGCGAGGGCTGGATGGTGACCTTCCGTTGTACAGTTTCTTGTGAGGCACTGTGGGATACGTGTACCTTTGAACTGGGGCACATGGGAAATACAGTTCAGAAGAATTTTGCTAAAAAAAAATCTCAGTCAAATGAGAAGTTTGAGTCTCATTCTATTGTTACATGTTTTATCATTCACTATTAAGGTTAGTATATGTAGTGAATCATTCTGGAATTTCTGACACAGTCATAACATTTATTAAAAAATGATTCACAGTTTAGCAGGTCTTTACTCTCCATCCAGGTCTCCATAGACAAACTCTGTGCACCTACACATGTAACCAAATGACTTTTCAAAGTAGTATTACTAAATCTCTAGGTTAAACTATTGGTTTTGAGTTTAATTTATTTCCCCTAACATAAATGAAACAAATAAAAAACAAAAGACAATTCAAACGTGTAAAAATGGAACATACTGTAGACTAAGAAAAACTTAGATTCTTCTTGAATTGTTGCACTTAAATAAACAGTAAATACAACATAGCACAGATATTTAACACAAACAAGTTGTGCATTATCTTATTGTGCCATAAAAATGATAACACAGATCTTACATTGCTGGGAAATGGGAAATGTTTTGTCATCTTTTTGTTTCAGTGTCTGTAATGTGGAATGTATTCATGAAGAGAGAAAAACATGGGATTCCACTTACTCTCTACAAACCCAACCAAAATGCAGATCTGCACATTTTATGGCTTATAAATAATACATAAGGACTAAACTAATGAGGTCACATTCCATGAGGAAAAGCTAAGTAGGAAGTGATTCAGTCATAACCATACAGGTGTTTTTATATACTCCAATCAGACCACTGCTCAGGTGAAACTGTAAAAATGAATGCAGACAGTCTAAACAATGGAAATAAAGAAAGAATGCAATGTTTGCAAAACATGCTGAAACTGAGAATTTAAAAAAAGTACATGCTCATTTTTGATTTGATATTAGCTACGCCTTTCAAAAACACTGGAAAGGGGCTTGTTTATCAAACCGTTCTTCATCAAGCACATGTCTTTTAAGTCGATACACGATACAGACACAAGACAGTGCAGACACAACACTGTATCTCCAAAAGTTGATTCTGTTCATCTGGACGTAGCGTTTTGTGGGAGAAACGCTTCGTCACTCATCCAAATGACTTCTTCAGTCTCAGCTGACTGCAGGTTTCCCCAATCTTATAACCAGTACATTTGCATAATGACTGAAACCAGCCCAGTGAAGGAACAATGGGCTGGGAGGTCAGTTCCTTAATCTTAATTGTGCAAATTCTCATGACCATTGATCAACAGCCACTGACCAAAGCCCACTGACCAAAGCCCACTGATCAATGGCCATGAGTACCATTCACACAGAGTTGGGGAATGGCTGCAATCACAGCATTGTAAGGTGGTGACAGATGTACCCTTAGGCCCCTCCTCGATTCAGAGATGGTCTTTCCCTTTTCACGTAAATGGCCTCCTTGACTCCGCGCTCAAACCAGCGTTCCTCCCTGTCCAGGATGTGTACATCCTCATCCTTGAAAGAGTGTCCACTGGCTGTAGGTGTAAATAGACTGCAGAGTCCTGGCCTGATGAGGTAGAGCCACCTCGTCAGGCCAGGACTCCGCAGTGAAAAGGGAAAGACCATCTCTGAATCGAGGAGGGGCCTAAGGGTACATCTGTCACCACCTTACAATGCTGTGATTGCAGCCATTCCCCAACTCTGTGTGAATGGTCCTCATGGCCATTGATCAGTGGGCTTTGATCAGTGGCTGTTGATCAATGGTCATGAGAATTTGCACAATTAAGATTAAATTAAATTAATTTAAATTAATTAAATTAAGAAGTCACTTGGATGAGTGACGAAGCGTTTCTCCCACAAAACGCTACGTCCAGATGAACAGAACCAACTTTTGGAGATTTACTTACCTGGATGACTGAGCATGCATCAAGACACAACACTGTACTTGTAGTGACTTCAGAAAGTTGCTAAGAGACTGAGGTTGGGCTGCTAACATGTCTGACTTACTAAAAAAATTCAAAACATGAGATCCTGCATTGCACAGTGAGAGATGTTAAAGTTGGCTGTTGTAATGGTCTCGCAACCAAAGATAGCCTGGGACAAAATTCTGACAGTGTTAGAAATCAAGGATAACTATCTCACAATTTCACGGTAGCTGTGACCTACTTCAATTAAATAACCAGCCAACCAGGAATGCAGCTGAAATGACGCACTAATCAACTCAACACCAGCAGTACCTTTTTTTTTAAATACAGCATGTCAACAGCTGCCTTTGTGAAAGCAACTAAGGGAATGTAGTGGAAACAAATAGCAAAGCGTCATAGCTCGTGACAGAGCAGTTTTCATTAAGCACAGAGTCTACATGAACCAAACTTGATTTCCAGCCCAGGTATATTAAATCCATGTCACATAGTGCGGCATGAAATGAACTTATACAAATCAGAACGCCAGCAAATTTAAAGTGTTCAGTCTTTGCAGGAGACTTAATATGAACGCTAACAAGAAGAAACCTTGGACGTCACTAGACTGAGTATGAGCAGTCATCTGCCTCAATCTGTCTATAAAAGCAGAGTGAAACAAAGGGCACTGAGCAACAGCAACAGTATGTACTGAGCAGGTTTGTAAGTTACTGCAAATCAGAAACATGCAGGAAACAGAGATGCCTGTAGAAAAGAACAGAGGCAGAAAGGACAAAGACAGAATCAGTAGGCATGAAGTAACTGAGAAAACAAGTGTGGGAAATAAATGCATGACATGAAAAGAGAACAGAACAAAGAAGGCAACAAAACAAGTGTTCAATTAATTCAAATGAGTCAAAATGTAGAACTGAATTCATCTTCACTTTAATTTTGTCTGTCCGAACGATATTATTCTGACAGCCCTTCTAAACAAGCCATACTTCTTGTCTTTTTTAACTGTGCTGTCAAGAATTTAAATATTTTGCAAGTTAACTGAGTGTTGTAGAGTCTGAGATGCAGCTGTTTGTTATTTTTTCCTCTAAGCACTACACGGCCTTACCTTGGGGTGAATTTACTGGGATGTTTGCTGGGAAGATTGTGGCACCTGAATGCTTCAGATCAACAAACCACCAACCCATGTGGTTGGTGCCACACGAACCAGTGATCAACAAATCAAGTGCATTTGATTAGCAGCAACTGGATGCCACTTACCCTTTTAATTCTTATGGAAGCAGTAAGGGTGTACTTAGTGGCTGACACAATGCAGAGCCCTCTGACAAGTTTCTCTTTCACATGGCTGTAGTTTATTCATCCAAATAAAGATCACAAAAAGGTATATGATCAGTATGAAAGTTATACTTAAAGTCAGCTGCTTGGACTTTCAAGGTTATGTAATAATTATAATCAGATGACACATTGGTTATTCTTAGTACCAAATGCATCTTTTGTGTGTGTGCGTGCCAGCTCTCCGAAGCGGAACATACCACGGTAGCCATGGAAGTATGCGTCCTGGTATCGCCTTCAGAGGGCATGTCTACCAACCTACCGAGATGGCTCTAGTGATGAACGGTGGTACAGTAAGTATGCCATAAACACAAACTGCGTTTTTGCCTCTAAATCACTCTGGAATAACATGACTGTACAGTAGATTAGATACAGTAGAATGCTGTACTTTCTCACTACTTGTTCGTGTCTTATAGATGCCCACAGCCCCAGTTAACTACACTGGACGACGGTTATGGTAATATACGGGGCAAATGTTGAAGAGGACACACTTCAGTCACATTTTTGAGGGAAGAAGTATTAAAGACGGTACATATCACAAAGAAGCGACTTCATAAGAGATAGCTATGTTTACTGTGTTTGTGTTTTTTGCCACACATGTGCAGATTTGGCATTTTAAAAAGAAACTAGTGGTATTTTTGCCTACATTTTCCCGAAGGCTTTTTTGATGGATGTAAAGGAACAAGAGAGGGAAGAGAAAGCGACATCTCTCAGTAAAGTGATATTTTTCGATGATGCATTTTTCGATGAACACGTGTAATCTGAATTATAATACATACACACAAGAACAAGAAGTCTATTAGCACAACTAAATGTTATATTTAAAGTGTTTTTTTTAAATTATATTATATTAAAAGAGACATATTGAATGACCTGTTGTTAAACCATGACAGAGTTGAGCTTAGAGGAAGACTTGAATGTGTTGAGGTAAACTCTTTTGCCTGAGCAGCACCAAACCAGTGCTGCAACATTCTAACTTTTGTTTATCAACCATGCTTACTTCATAAAAATGCACTTTGTATGTCATTTATTATTATTATTATTTTTTTGTTTGCATTCAAGCTACAACTACAAATAAGCTGTTAGGATAGGTATGTAAAATACCTGCTTACACCCACAATGCTTGCACAGCCTCTGTTTTTCATCCTGGAAAGTCCCAAAGGATTCGCATAGTGATTTTCTCTCTATCCCTCGCCTTTCCAATATAAGTACTGTTGGGCAGTTTGCCACATTCACAGTGTTTACTCATAAAGGCTTTGTATTCAGCAGATCTCGTGCAGGGCTGTGGAGGACTATCAAATAGATTTTAAAAGGTGAATAAAAACTCTACAGCTTGTGGATTGTTTTTTTTTAAACAAGGTTAATTTTTAATAAGCCTATGATAAAAAGCCATTTAATACTGCAGCACTAATCCTGCAGTATTAGTAAATAGGGTTTACTGTTAGTGGCTGTAATTTTGCACTTTATCAGCACTGATTACATCTGGGAATTGTGATATTTGACATTACTGGACATGCATGTAAAAGCACAGTTTAAAGGTAATGTATTTTGTCAAAACATAAGTGTTTTGTTTTCTAGAATTTTAATAACTGTATACTAAAGAAAATGACCAGTTGTTTGTGTTTCTAATAAATTGGCATTGGAGAGATCATTGACAAAACAGTCTCACCCCTCTAAGCCAATAAGTCAGAAAATTTACATTTAAAAATAAAACAATTTCTGGACAATCAAGCAAATCCCGTTGCTGAGGAAGGCCAGGTATGTGTAAACCTAAAAGAAACAGGTAACCGTTTCTGTGGTCAGACTGTTTTGTCTTGCAGAGTTTATTGTGCATTATCAACATTTTTTAGATGTATGATAAAATCTTAAAAATGGCAGAAAAAGTAAACCCTTTGGAATTAAAAATCTAAATTTTTTTATTGGGTTTTTATCCATTAACTGGTGGTGAGAAATAAACAGCTGTCATTAGTCTTCATTAAACATAGTGAATATATATATTGACAAAGGAAAAATGATGAACCTTGGATCTTATACCTCCCTAAACTGTCATATAACGATGCTCCTGGGTTCATTTTAGGATTATATTTCACTGAAATCATTCTGTAGTACACTGGTTAATAAATTCATTCCAGAAAGCCATAAAATGTATATAAAAGATGGCTGTAGCTTCTGAGTCTGATAAGTAAAGCTAGTGCCAAAGTGCCTTAAACATGGGTTCTTTCTAACGGTCAGCAGGGGCCCTTGATGTTGCAAAAAGAAGTCAAAATTTATAAAAGTCTGGGCTCCCTTGATTCCCACCTTTGTAAGAACTTCCCCTATGAGTTTAAGGTCTTAATCGGTTGTTTCACATTTTTTGACTACAACAAAACATTAATTTTGTGTATTATGGTCCCACCTCAGTCAAAATGACAACAAAGCAGGCTTTATGGTATGTTGGCAAGACAGAGATGATGATTTTACTTCAGGTTAGGCTTATTGTTCTCATTATTACCTTCTTACCTAACCTCTACTAGACTTCAGGTTAATACCACCCATCCTTACATTATACTGAAGCTTAATGGTGGTGATCACTTGGTGGAGTCCCAGGCGCAACAGAAACAAAAGTGGCCCAAAATGATAACACTATGTGGGATATCACATGTAAGTTTACATGTAGGGTTATTTTGATAATTCCAAAGGGTTTTCTTGCATTTTCTTCCCACTTTACAGTTAAACTTTAAATTCCATGAAACAAAATGAAAAGATTTGGCATAACTGTAAATTTAACTGGAAACCTTTGATATTTTGGGCCAGATTTGCTGACGTATTGCACAAGCAGAAATTGGGTTTTGGTGTGAAAAAAAAGTAACATCAGTATTAACAAAGACATTGCAGTAACAAGATTGCATGTCAGAGGTGGGATTTCAGAGATTTTTGTGACCGATCTAGTCGTGATATTTTACACTGAAAAACAGCATATCACATTTTTTGCAATTGATATTATAATGAACTGAAAGTGGGTGTGTTTAGATAACTAACCACACCTGTAAGTGCTATTTGGGGATCGTGCTCACGCACTATTTTGTCCTGTTTAGTAAATCAAGCCCATTTAATTACAATGCTGAAAAGTTTGTGTTGAATTTAACCTATTAAGACTCAGTTAACTTTGAGACTGAATTCTGAATCCAATCCTGAACAAGTTAGTAAAATGAGGTTGAAAAGCAGGTCTCACAATGTTCTTCTCTAATCTTGAGACCATTTCTTCTTACTATAACACTAAACAACTAAACTGTGAGTGATTTTACTTTTGTGTAAAGCCTTGTGTTCTAATATAGTACAATGAAAATATGATCATTGTAGGATTTTTTTTAATGTATTAAGCCTATATAACTGATTTTTAAACATGTACTGTAGTTGTTCCAAATGTGAAAAAGCACTGGTATTTCTTTTTTGAGATCCTCTTATAATGATAGCTCTGTCACTGTTTTATGGCAGCATAACATGAATGTCTGTAATGTGATTTGCACAAAGTGACTAATACATCAGTGCACCTATTCTGTTAAATATACCCTGGTGTTGTTGTTTTTATTGTTGGGATAACTATAAAGTCAGGTACTACTACATCTAGTTCAGATGTATCGTCGTCAAGTGTTCAGTGCACTGTAACTGAATCACAAATAAAGAAAGAAATGGTGCAACTGTTTTAACACCAAACTGGTTTCCAAGCAACACTTCAAGCATATAAATGTATGTTTCCTGAAAAGATTATCCTTAAAATTGGTCCACATATTAGTCCACACATTCTCCTTAACAATCCTGATCTAGAGTGTATTTTAAAACTTAATATATATGCAAATCTGCTTATGATACTTAAGCTATATCATTAGCTTTGAGTGTTATTTAGTAGGACTGAAACTACTGATATGAAGGCACACACATCCCCCTTCTCTGTGTTATGTTAAATCACGAGCCAAGTCATATCACATAAATAGCCAAAAATCCTCACTGCATGTGGGAGTCTTCTAAAAATAAGTAAGCTTTCAGTAGTAAGAACGTCAGGGACCTGCAAAAGCATGGCCTGCTGGATGATGGAGATGGAGGAGGATTGCAGCTAGCTACTAGGAGCAGAGCTGGATTCGGATGCGGCTTCTTAAACGTCCATTTCCAAAATGAAAGCTGGGTGACAGAAAACTGTATGCTTGGTCAAAATGACTGTCATGCACATGGAAGAGTATAAAGCTAATGGCTGGATCTGCAATGGCTGGCTACAAGAGGTTGCAGGGGGAGGGTTACATGTTAATAAAGGCATCGGAGACCTGTCGCTGGCTTCTGGCTTTGTTTAGACTAAAGGGGATGTCGGGGGGGGGGGGGGGGGGGGGGGTGAGCCTATGTTTAGAAAGGCTTGTAAGAATGCTGGACACAAAACATGAATAATTAAGTGGCTTGATTTTATCATGCGTTAAAGAGATGTAAATTACTAATTTACTTAAGGTGCCACATCATTTCAGACCATTTTAATCCCTGGTTGTAACAGAAGTCAGCAGGGTGAATTCACTGTTAAAGTAACAGGGATTTCGCTGCCAAACTCCCAAAATTTCTCCTCAAACTATGTGTTTAAGTTGTGGATCCTGCTTTGAAAGATACCTGTTTTTTCGACACAAACCCAGCCTCAGGGATCACAAGCCTGAATAAATGGGAGGGTTACATTAGGAAGGACATCTGGTGTAAAATGCATCCTTCCCCTGTGGTAAGTAAGTGGCTTGGAATAATTGAGCTGTTATTTGTGTCATGAACAAAGTGCATTTGAAGCTCAATGATATTATCTGCTGTCACAAGTGTATTGTCAATACTGGAATGTCACCCAAAAAGGGGGAAGTACAACTTTGACAGGGGCACATTAGGCTCATCTCACTCCCCTTGCCATTTCATAAGAAATTCTGCCACCTGCACAAGAAATTCAGCACACACAACCATATCTAAAATCCCACTATAAAAAGTATGCATAATAACCTTAAATACACAGCATTGTTATTTATTTTGCAAGTTTCAAGTGAGATCATGCTTTAAAGTCAGCCTCAAATCACAAGACATGTTTCAAAGAGACGTCTGTTAGGCGTTGCTGACTTGCATCGTCACTTTTCCTCAATGACACTGACAGTAATAACTTGAGGGTATTTAACATTATCATAAGCAAATCATACATCTAACTACATACGTCTGTTTAAATAAAGACAAAGTAATTATGAGTTCTGAATTTGGTCCTACTTGGGTTACAATTGAAAATTGTGCATATTTTAGTTAATATTTTTTAATCGTTTTAATGTTGATGGTTAACACAAACAAAAACAGTGAAAATTAAAAATTAAACAACTGTCAAACTGTTTAGCAGCTCACTTACGTGCACGCTCGCCTCCGTTGCTACGGACTCCTTTCTCGTCTCTAGCAGGAAGAGAAAAATCTACTTCCGGGTCGCGAACGTAAAACGCTACCCACGTGAATTGTAAAAGTGTGCAAAGTAAGTAAATCGCTTTTGAAGTTTGTATTTTACAATATCCGATGCGCTTGTGCCAAAATAGTGTAATTGTCTGACTAATTAAACTGTTCAGTTCTGGATCGGATTAACTTTTTTTTTACTGTAAGCTCCCGTTGGCTAATAAGCTAGCGTGGCCAGTTACCTGTAGCGTTTTGTGCATAAACCTGGTCTTCTTATCTTGAATCAAATCGCTTAGTTTTGTTATATATTATATATATTATTTTGCCTTTAACGTGCATATTCAAACACAACACCTGGTGTTTTAGTAAAGCTTTAACTTCATTTTTTTTCTAAATATTTGAGACCATGGACCGGTTAGCTTAGAGATGTGTCTGAATGGATGCTGATATTTCCCTTTTATGTTTCAGACGGATTCCGATGAGGACGTAGTTTTTGTTTCTGAAAGGTCCTGTCACAAGCCCATTGAAATCACAATTGATCAGGTACTGATTATCCAACCTAATCGGAATATCTTATTCTGACTTCTTAACGCTACAAGGCGACAAAGTAATCCAGACTTGCTAACCAATACACAAAACAGTGTTGCGGTGGGGTTGTCCATTTTTATTACAAATATTTATGTCCAGTTCTGATTGGTTCTCTTCAGGCAAAGCGACTGGCCCTCCAAAGAGAAATTGATCAGCAGTCCCGACCCAAAGAGCCAGCCAAACCTTTGGTTAGTGTTTACTGCTCTGTCATTCACTGTTCCACAAACACAGAATAGAAACTTGAAGTAACAGTGAACTTTCTCTCACCAGTCAAGCAAGAGACCTGTAGCTGAGGAGAGGCACTCAGAAATCATGAAAATGAAGATGGAGGAAGAGAAGAGTGAGGAAAATAATATAAAGAAAGAGAAGAAACACAAAAAAGGAAAAGCTGATGATTCCAGCCTAAAAGAGGTGAGAAAAGAACAGAAGAAAGGCAAAATGGCTGATGCTGTGGGGATCGAAGACGGGTCTTGGGACGGAAATGGTGAGAAGGAAAAAAATAAGAAAAAGAAGGAGAGGAAAACAGATTCTCTGGATGATGTCAATGACTCTGAGGTCACTGATGGACAAGATGTCACCAAAAAGAAGAAGAGGCTGCTGGCAGATGGTGAGAGTCTAGGAGAAATTACACAGAGTTTAGTAAAAGAGAAGGAAGTGGAAAAGAAAGAGAAGAAGACAAAAGGAAAAAATAAGTCTACACAAATTAAACAAGAAAACATGGTGAAAGAGGAAGAGGAGCAAGTGGGAAAAGATAATCTGCCCAAAAAAGTCAAGAAAGGGAAAAAACAGGTTTTAGATATGAGCACAGAGGAGACTGAGGTGAAAAGCAAAGAAAAGAAGAAGAAAAATAAGGTGTTGGCTGATGGCGAGGCTTATGTAGAAACTGCAGATACTTTAGTAAAAGAGCAGGAAGTGGATAAGAAACAGAAGAAGAACGTAAAGAATAAGTCTACACAAATAAAACGAGAAAATATGGTAAAAGAAGAGGAGGAAGAAAAGCAAGTGGAACAAGACAGTCTGCCCAAGAAAGTGAAAGATAAGCAACATGCTTTAGATATGAGCACAGAGGCGACCGAAGGGCAAAGAAAAGAAAAGAAGAAAAAACAAAAATGCCCTTTAACTGTGGAAGGAGCAACAATAAAGAAAGCTAAAGCAGCTGAAAATGGCATAAAGTTAGAAAAAATCGAACACGAGGACGTAAAAATAAAAAAGAAGAAAAAGAAAGAAACTGAGACTAAAGAAGAAAATGGAGTAGAAACAACAGAGGTTAAAGGCAAAAACAAAAAGAGCAACGCAGCATCAGACAAAGTTAGAAAAAGTGAAAAGCAAGAGAAATCAACAAACAGTGTTATTGTTACTACTGATGATGAAGTAACGACAGAATTTAAGAAAAAGGTAAAAAAGGGTAAATGTAAAATAGCTACTGTGGAGTCTACCAATGCAGAGGAAGAAGAGCCAAAGAAGAAGAAAAGAAAAAAGGTAAAATGTGAAGAGGAAGAAGACAAACAGGAGGTTCAGGGGGATGAGCAGAGTGGCGAAGCTGGTGACAAGAAGAAGAGCAAAAAGAAAAAGAGCTCTGCTAAGGTGCAACGCACGAGCAACTCTGGAGTTGAACCTGTTGCTAAAAAGAAGAAAAACATCAAACAAGAACGGGAAGACCCAGAGGTGAGTGCGCTTCTCTCAGGTTGTTAGCCGTGTGCCTGGATGCTTTTTATTTGGTATGAACAGTGTATGAGCTTTTTATGAACTGTAGTTTCAGGAGTCTCCCCAAGTCGACGTGGTTTTCCTGTCAGAGAGGAGTGGAAACACTGATGAGATCACCATCAATCAGGTCAACAGAGCTCTCGTTATCTCTCCGTAGATTGATGTGTGAAACTTATTGCCATAATCAGGAATTGGCATGTTTCAAAATGCACGTAGTCCTTCAGAAATTTAGGAAACACTGTTCTTCTACAGGCCACTTTTATATTAGCAGCCCTTGTCACATCAACCATTCCCTGAGGGACATTATTATGTACTATGAGCAAGATGTGACATATATCACGTAAGGTCCAAGGAAACACATTCATTCAAGTTGTTAAACTGTAGTTTCTGTCTGACGTCACTGACCACTGAGTCAGTGGGTCATTACTTTCGCGTCAGCTGCACCCCTGTCCTGGCCTCGCTGCACAGGCTGCCTGTGTCTTTTAGAGTTCATTTTAAAATTCTTACGTTTGTTTTTAAATCCTTTCACAATCTTGCCCCACCTTCCCTCTCTGCACTTCCTGATCCCTGCACACCCTGTCAGTGTCTCAGGTCAGCTGACCAAGATCCAGTAGGAAGCGCAGAAGCGACTAGGCTTTTTCTATCGTGCCCAGTCGCCTCTGCAGGTGGAGAGGCCCCTTCACTGTCTACTTTTAAAACTCGTTTTAAAACACTTTTTCCTTTTTTTTCTTTTCTTTTTTTAGCTTTTGTTTTAGTTATTTGAGCTTTTTTAAATGTGTTTTTTATTTAAATCTTATGTATTTTTATTATTTATTTCCAATGTACAGCTATAGGTGTCTGTTTTTAAGCGTGTCCACAGTAAAAATAAATTACAAAAATAGGAAGTTTTCTGGGAATCAACAAAAAAAAAAATCCACTTTATAATTACAGGAGCAGCATTTTTTTTATCATCTTGAAAAGCGGAGACAATGTTTAAATTACTCTTCTTCCTCATATATTGAGATATCTCAGAGATTAAATGTGCAGTTAAATACCTTTACACTGTCAGAAAGGGTATTTTAACTTAAGCTCAAAGTGGGTTGTATGTGGCCCACGATGTAAAATGAGTTTACCAGAGCTAAGCAAATCAGAATGCTTTTTGTGTTTTATGCAGTGTAGTTTGATGATTGTTTTGTTTTGTTTGTTTTTGTCTTAAAGGAAAGAAGACAGGCTTTACAAATGGAGATCGACAAGGCCTCTCAACCTGACAAAACAGTCAAACCTACAGTCGGTATTAGTGTTGTTTGTTTGTTTTGTTTTTACAAAGAATACCACTATGCAAACTCCCCGTGTCTTAAATGCCTTTAAATGAAGGAGCACTTGTTTGTCACAGCACGTAGCTCAGCATGTTTGATCTGGCAGAGTTTTTATGTCAGATGCCCTTCCTTGTGCAACACCAATGCATTTTAATGAATTAACATGGCAGATAGACTCAAAAAAAGGGAATGGTAAACAGAGATGAGACATACGGGGTTATCTAAGGAAGACACTGTTGTGGGTGAAGATAAAAATAAAACAAAAAACTTCTCACAATGCTCACATACGTCTTTAAGATCAGTTCTACCTGCCAAATGCCCCCATCTTTTAAAACAAATAATCCCAAGTTTCTAAGGCTACGTCCACACTAGCCCGGATAGATTTGAAAACGGCGTTTTCGTCTGAAAACCCTGCGCGTCCACACTGGCGTTTTTAGCCGTTTTCACAGAGTTGTGCATCCACATTGAAACGGCTGAAAACGGTTATGTTCCGGTACTGCGCATGCGTGAAACGCAAGACGATTCGACCTGCCTCATTTCTGTCTGCCGCTTATTTACTTTCCAGCTCTTTGAAACGTGGCGGCAAAATGTTGAGGAAAAGCACTGAGTTTTTTAAATGGACTAACAATGAGGTGGAGTTGTTGCTGCGAGTAACACAAAAGTACAAAGTTGCAAAAGCGAGAGAGAGTTAAAGAATTTGAAGAAAAGCTATCTGGAGCATGCACAGACTGATATTAATCTTTAATAGGGCTGTCAAAACTGAGAGCAAACAAAACAACTGCTGTATAATGCCCTCCGCTGTCTTTGTTTAATTGGTCACATGACTGCATCACATGACTAACATGCGTCATCGTTTTAGAAAGTCTCCGCTTTTGCTGTCCACACTGCGACGTGAAAGCACCTTTATCAGATGCATGCGTTTTTAAAATGTTGCGTTTTCCATCAGCGAAAACGCCGTCTCGGTGTGGACGGGAGAGAAAACGATGCGTTTAGTGTGGCTGTAGCTACAGAATTATAGTCTTCAAGCAGAAGAAGGTTCTTAAATGTGGAAACTTTACTCCTGAATGCATTTCTAATGTTTATGAACTTTTGTTTCTGTTCTGCAGGGTTTGGGCCAGTGGAGCACGGCGCAGTTCAACAGCTCTGAACAACAGCAGAAGTTCCTCCGGTTGATGGGGGGCTTTAAAAAGGGTTTCCAGCCGGCGGCGACGAGCACTGGTGGAGCAAATATGGCACTAGGGAAGGACGCGCAGCAGCAGTTGCAGCAAGGCCTTCTGGGGGAGTTTGAACGAGCCCACTCGCGCAGAATGGACTTTAATAACAGGGGGGCGGGACTTGGGTTTACTGCACCGTCCAATAAGAAATTTTCAATTGATATCAATACATGTCGATCAGTTCGCTTTGATGATTGACGAGTGAAGATTTGGTTTTACAAAGCTTTTGTACATAGTGTTTTAATTGGCACACTTTTTTGTTTAATCAGCTTTACTGTAGAATTGATCCTGCAGAAAGTCAAATGTACACTGGTGAAAAAAAGAAAAACACATCGTTAGTTGTATATACTGTATATTAAACATTTCTCCAACAGCTGGAAAACAAGCGGCTGGTTTAATGTGTGGGCAGCTCATTATTTTATAACAGTTTGTGGGATTTTATATAGATTAAGGATTACTGTTTACTTTGTAAAATAGTGAAACATATACGTTTGGGGAAAGATCACAATGAGACATCTACACTTACTGATTACTTTGTTAGATACACTTGACTGTTAATGCAACTATATCTAATCAGCAGATCACATGGAAACGACTCAACGCATTTATGCATGTAAACATGGTCAAGGCACCTGCTGAAGTTCAAACAGCGCATCAGAATGAGGAAGGAGGGTGATTCAAGTGATGTTGAGTGACGTGATTGTTTATGGGAATTTTCCTGCATAACATTTCCTGCATCTCTTCAGATTTACAGAGAATGGTGCAGAAAAACAGAAGTATTCAGTGAGTGGCAGATCTAGGTGAAAATGTTTTGTTGGTTCTTGCTGCAGGCAGCAGTAACTCAAATAACCAATTGTTACAACTGAGGTATATATAAGAGCATTTAAATCCACAAGATGTTGAATCCTACCCAGGCAGTCAGTCACTACCAGGTCAGAATCTGGAGTAAACCACATGAAAGCAGAGATCCATCCTCTTGTATCAGTGGCTCAGGTTGAATGTGACGGTGAAACAGTGTGGGGAAATAATTTCTTGGCACATTTTGGGCCTCTTAGTACCAACTGAGTATTGTTGAACATGTCCAACCCTTTATGATCAGAGTGTACAAAGATAACAGCAGGCTAACACACCATTTCCAGAACTCAATCCAAAAGAGCACCTTTGGGATGACACGGAATACGGGATTCACCATCATGGATGTGCAGCAGAGAAATCTGAAGAAATTTCGTGATGATGTCATGTTAACATTAACCAAACTCTGAGGAACGGTTTGAACACCTTGTAGATTCTATGTGAAAAGGAATTAAAGCACTTGAGAAGCCAAAAGGGTTGATGAACCCAGTGCCAGCATGGTGCACCTGAGAAAGAGTTCGGTTAGAATATATTGAGTTAAATGTGTTAACGGTCTGTTTACAAAAGCATGGGCCACAAAATTGTAAAACACAGAATATAATAATTGTCAAATGATTTTAATTTGCAAAGCAATGTGGAAGTAATCAAAATTCTCATTGTGATCTTATGAATGTGTGTAAAGAGGAAACCTTGCACAGATGGTTTGGATAGTCGTTTTATTTCATTCTTGCACATCTTCTGTACAGTAAAGAAAGAATAAGAGAAGTCCAGTATATATCAAAGAAAATGTTAGTATTACTGCTTTCTTGTATTTCGCTTATAATCTTTGAGTTAATATGCTGGAAATCAAAAATATCTGACTATCGTATGCAGTACTTCAGTATTCCATTCTTTTAATCACATTTATTTTACTAGAAACTGAAAAGTTTTAAAGGAACAAAAAAAAAAAAAAAAAAAAAAAAAAAAGAGCTCAGTCTTTTCAGCTCAAAGTCTTTCACTTTTATGAACGTGGCCAATCAGGTTAGTTGCATGGATATCTCAGCAGAAAAACTACATTGCTACCTATGTAGTATTTCTGGTTGGATCAGGGTCACTTTTCTCACCTCTCCAGATATAAAATGGATATAAAAGAGTCCAGTTTTGTCTTTATGTCAAAGATCCATCCATTTATCGACTAACCAACCCGATGACCTGCCACATTTCTAACTGTAATACTTAACAGTAAAACTAAGTGACTCCTGCATTTGGCTAGTTGCTCAATTTTCAGTTTTCAGGTTTGTGACAGTTTGGCAGCTGCAATGCAACACGTTGAGTGAACTGATACAGTTCTAATATGATTGCTGTCAGAAAATTTAAAGGCAATTTTTCACACCCACATTTCTGGCATGTGGATTTAACAACACCTGCTATTGTTTGGAATTTAACCACTTTTTTCTAAATTGTTCTGTTCAGTGGTTTTAATCCAACACAATGAAAAGATGACTAAATAAACAGCATGGACAGATGAAAGACAGCTTTCTGCAAAACACTTAAGACACGCGAAACCAGAAGTAATCTGTGAATCATTACTCAGATAGCATCGAAAAACAGAGCTGGGAAGCTACTTGACAGGAGTGACTGAAGGACAGACGGGCGGGGTTGTGCGTTCCTTGTGATAGGAAGGAATTTCCAGACTCATGCTTGTAGGTACTCGGGTTGCACTCGCGCTACTTTACGGAACTCTTTGGCGTGCGTAAGTGGGCACTGCATCTCACACCAGCTGATGGGAACCATCTGAGCACCTGGGATACAGAAAAACAGAGTGAAAAAAAAAAAAATACATCAAGATTACATTATTAACCAACAATAAATTACTTCACAGCTAACAGATTAGTGAATCAGACATTTTGATACTTAGGCACAATTATAATTCTGCAAAAAGCAGTGGTAGTTTAAAAGAAGACTGATACATGTTTCTCACATGTGTTGTCACAGTCTTCAAGTGGCAATAACAAACCTAACAAATGCTTTTCTGTAGAAAGATAATCCATCAGATAGCACCACCTTGTGGTCCAACAGGGTGCTAGTATTCTGTGCAGCACGGTGCTGGAATTCTCCAGCGCTTCAAGGCCAATGGCCATATTATGCATTTGATATTTACCTGCTTCACTGTGTGCAACGACCACTCCCAGTTCATTTTCTGCTGTTGTCAACAGGTAGTTAGACTGAACATCACCAAGAGAAATCTGACACAGTCACGTCAAGGTTTATCAATGGATACAAATCAGGATTTAAAAAATTCTTATTCCAGAAATGGAAAGGTGAATTTGTAAAGGCAGATGATGAAACGTTTACATGTTACACATCACGTTTTGTTTTTGTTTTTTAAGCCGTGTCTTGGTGACCTGATGTGTTTCCAGGAAGAAATAAAAGTTACATATGACCTGCATACTTTCCAGTCATTCATCGTTCACTCTTATTAACATTTTTGGCACAGGGGTTATTTTGACTGTGACAAATATTCTCCCTCAAGCACATTTTGAAATGAAAAAAGGAAAACTTGTTGTTGACAGTCTCAGCCTGGGGAATGAATTCAGAGTCCACAATTATGTAAATGTTGAAAAAAAGAAAAAGAAATGACAAGCATGCGCTGGTTCAAAACCACCAGTGACGGCATAATAATGTGAAGGATACAACTTTTGCCAAGACGATGTCACCGGGTCTGAAGCTTTTGTATGTCTCTACCTGTAACAAGGAAGAAAAACGGTTACAAATAAACATGTCACCTTATTTTAATAAAAATTATTATATGCAGAAGAAACTAATGAAAGATGTGAGTGGAAAACAGGAATTCAAACAGACCTTGTCTTTTTCTGTTGCACGCACATCTTCTTTTCTGTAGAGAAACAGAGAGTGAGTTTGTGTTTAGGCCAGAATATTATGTCCATAAAACCCTGCCTCACGCTGGAGTTAGATCTGTACGGTAGCGGCTATGAGCATTTTCTACAACCACCTCCTTAACCCTCTCGAGGCAGGCGTTGCCGATTTGCAACAGTTAAAAACTAACAACCTGATTACCCCACATACATATTTTATGAGTTTTTTTTACTCAGAAGTACCACTGCAGGACTTGGTTGTGCATTAGCAACAAAAAGTTTAATTTGAGCCTGAGAGGGTTAAAACAGGTCCTGCTTTTGGCCGCCTCAGGCCCATCTCACATGATTAGCAGTCTGAAAGTTTGGCATACATATATTGGAGTTTAAGTAGAGACTTTAATGAGTTTATTTCGTTGTTTTTAAATCAACTCATCGGTTTGAATTTGAATAAGACTAGCTGGGCAAGTACTGGTGAGAATTACAATGAGATGAATTTTTATTTTGGAAAAAAAAAAAACAGTAGAAAAAAATGTGTTTTTGAATTCATCTTAAAATCTGGAGGCAGTAATTACTATTTTTATGTATGTTTAAGTCCAATCATAGGATAGCAGCAACTTTAAAAAGGCTTCTTCATTCTTACCTACCTGGTATTTCTAACAGTTTCTTTACAGAATTAGCTTTAGTGAAGGTTACAATTGAGCTTCTTATGGCCTCTGACAGTGGACACATCTCTGTGACCACAACATTTTTTACAGCAGTTAGAGCATGCTGTAGGTATTAAAGGTCCTGCGCTGCAGCGGTTTGAATCGTATCTAAAAGACTGCAATTTGTTCATGTAAATGAGAGTCCTCTTCAGATAGGAAGAATAACTATGGCGTTCCACAGGGTTCCATTCTAGAATTCTGTTCACATTATACATGCTTCCCGTAGGCAGTATCATTAGAAGACATAGCATACATTTCCGCTGTTATACAGATGACACTAGACTTTATCTATTCATTCATTTATCTATTAAGCCAGATAGCGCACACCAATTTGTTAAACTATGAGAATGTCTTAAAGACGTCATTTTTGACCAGGATATGTCCTTCAATGAACATATTAAACAAAAATGTAAGATGTCTTTCTTCCATTTCCAAAATGAGAAAGATCCTGTTTCAGACTGATGCTGAAAAACTAGTTCATGCATTTATTACTTCTAGGCTGGACGACTGTAATTCATGATTATCAGGATTTCCTAAAAACTTACTGAAAAGCCTTCAGTTAATACAAAATGCTGCAGCAAGAGTACTGGCACGGACTAGAAAGAGAGATCAGATTTCTCGTATATTGGCTTCTCTTCATTGGCTCCTTGTTAAATCCAGAATTGAATTCAAAATCCTGCTCCTCACATACAAGGTCTGGAATAATCAGTCCCCATCTTATCCTATTGGCCACCCTTCCTGAGCCTAGTTTTGCTGGAGGTTTCTTCCTGTTAAAGGGGAGTTTTTCTTTCCCCACTATCGCTAACGTGCTTGCTCATAGGGAATCATATGATTGTTGGGTTTTCTCTGTTTTCTTTGTGTTATTGTAGGGTCTTTACCTTACAATATAAAGTACCTTGAGGCAACTGTTATTGTGATTTGACTCTGTATAAATAAAACTGAATTGTACTGAACAGTCTCCAGTATAATATTAGACAAAAACTGGCTCAGTTTTTGTGGTTACCTGATAGTGCCTCTAAAGCGGTCCTTCAGCGGTGTGGAACCTACATAAAGGATGTGGACTTTGGCAAATCTGGGATTGATGCTGGTTACCTGTTAAATGAAAAATAAATAAAACAGATTGTAAACTGTGCACGAATATTTACTCAGAACATCCAGCGGTAGTAACAGTTTCTTATTCTATTGCATACCTTACAGGTGACTATTGCGCCTACATCTGGCAGCAGTTGTGTTTCTGTTTCCCTCACGACTGAAATCACTGGTAACTAAGGAGACAAAATAATCCCAGTAGAAGTTATCCATATGATGTACAAATCACTTAAGACATTAACAAAACTAGTTCAGCTCACTCACGTCAACAGACATTGCAAAAATACCTTTAGTCTGGCATTTGTACTTGTCTCACTGCTGAACAAACTTTCCCCTCCCCTGTCTTACCCACACCCCTTACCTCCTCTCCCTCATTCTTCCTGAGCACATAGCCTGCTAGTGACGAGTATATGTAGCCATGTCGCAGGTATACTCCTGTGCCAGGAATACAGTCTTCCGCGCTGCATAGTTTGTCACCTAAGTACAAACAAAAAGACATAGATGTTGTGTTAGTGTTTGGGTTCTGGAGATGCACTGTTCCTTCTAAAAAAATGAATTAAAATAAAAACATTGTTGCATGAGTCATCACCAAAAATAATCTTTATCTTATGCTTGGCTCCATATCTGAACCCAGCCTTTTCACATCTCCATCAACCATCTTTATCTGACATCTTTATCAGACAGATTGAACATCCTCCCTCTCTTGAGGACAAAACAAAGATCCAGAAGTACCGTAGAATAAAAACTGAAAATGAGCTACTGGCTTACAGGGATGATCTGTACATATCATTATTTAAAACTTTGTCCATGTTTAATATAAGCATCCAGCATTGTAACAGAATATTTTGTTACAATTGTCAACATAGACTATATAATATATAACTAAAGAATAATAACAATAATAATAGTTTCCCTTATTTTGGTTATCATCTGCTAACTGAAACTGAGAGGCTAACTGAGGATGCTTTGATGTAACAGCATTGTGGGACTAACAATGTATCTGCAACCCTTAAGCACAAAACACATCATGGACAATAAGATTAAAACACAAAACATAATTTATGTCATGTGACACATTACTACCCTTCATTTTTCTTGCACTACAATTAATTATCTTGCTACTTTGCGCTTTTTCAACCGTAATTAGAATGAAATTAAATGCTACTCCTGCTGACAACTCATTTAAGGTTCACTACTGCCATGCGCCGGATAGACATGCAGCTTTCCCACGGGTGTGACAAAACAAAGCTTAGGAATGCGTTATCTTGCCCGAGGAGATGGGCAGGGCTGCGGATCGGGTCTCATCAGCAGTGGAAAGCCAAAGTCAATAACTCACAGCCCTGCAAATACGGTAAAAGACCATGATACGGTAGAGCTGAAAACCCCGACTCCATCTGACAGTCAGCTGATCCAACAGGTGATTGATTATAAAATAAGTTACTACAGCGTTACAAGTACGGGAAGCCAAAGCCTACTCCACGCATGGCAGCTGGAAATAATGACCAGGGTTTCACACGCTCGGAATGCCGTTTAACTTCCTTTTCTAATAGAAAATGACGCTAAAGCTGTTAAATCTGTTTACATATCCCAAAATACAATCTACACACCGGTATATTTAGTTTTTAAGCGCTTTTAGAGACAAAATTACGGGACTTACCGGGAACGCACAGCTTCATCGGCGACATGTTTTCGAGAGGTGAACGTAGGCAGCCTATTGGTTAGGACGAAGGGCTTGGGAAGATTTTGATTGGTCAGAGTCACTAGCGTCAGCGGAACAAAATGCGTTGATCCGCCATGATTGTTGAGCCACACATGGGCGGGTACATGATTGAAATACGTCAGTGAGATACTGCAGATTTTGGTAGCAATCTGATGCTAAAGTATCTGACACCAGTACCAGCATTCTTATTGATACGATCGATATTGGTATCAATCTACCCACCTCTATTATGAAAGTTAGCTACTTACAGTATTGGGATGTACTAGGTTTATTACTTCCCTACAATGTAAATTTAATTGTAGATTATTTTATTGAAAATCTCTTTATCTGAGCATGGTTTTAAAAACATCATATAATCGGAAAATTGCCACCAAGGAGCCATTTCTTCAAAATAATCATGTTTATGATAGTCCTCTGTTACGGTGCATCTCAAACCTTCGAGAAAAAAAAAAACTTGCCCCCCCAATCCCACAAACTAAAACAATCTCTCACATTTTCGATTGGTTGCAGTTTACAAAACTCGTTATCAGAGTCTCGTGTGAAACGTGTTGATCTATGGATGCATACAAGAAATACAAATGTGTTTAACCAACAGAACAGCTGCTGAAGTAGCAGTTACTGTGACAGAAAAGTGTGAATACAAGGACTATCACATAAGGCAATTAAAACAAACTTTTCATTTCTGCTAATTGCATTTACTTAGTGAGGGAACTGGATAAAGTGCATTTGAATATTTGCCTTTTACTGAGACAAATTTCTCAGTTACCATATAAAAAAAAAAAAAAGGTGCAGTTGTCCTGGAAAAAAAAAAAGACATCACACACAGTACACTGCATAATGACTCACAACATTTATTAATTTTTAAGCACAATGCCACAGCAAACAATATTCAGCAGTCTAGAGCAAGTCTGCTCACACTTTAACATAGCCAGTGTAACTGTAGGTTTTTCCGCTGCGCTTCATCTACATGGATTGTAAATTGGAAAGAATACTTGGAACTCTGCTGGGGTAGTGCGTTTGCTGGTCCCTAATTTATATTTGGTCAGTGCTTAAACCACATTACAACTTATATCCACAGTCTAATAATGAAATGTGTGTTTCAGTATGTAACAAAGTAAAGAGCAGTCAAATTAAACATCAGATTGTACATTTTTGTGAAAAATGGGTGGTATTAAGATAAAGTGCACATTGTGTGTCTACCTGTGCTCAAGTCTGCGATGACATAAACAGTAAATGACCCTTTCAAAACTGGATGGGGAAAGAAAAAGAAAAAAAAAGCAGATGATTGATCTTTACTCCCAAAGGAAGGACAAGTCTATTTCTTGGCTTTGCCCTGAGCAGCTACAGCTTCCATGGCTTTCTTTACAGTCTCCTCATCTCCCAGGAACTGCATGGGTCCAATAGGCTTCAGGTTCTTGTCCAGCTCATACACGATGGGGATGCCTGTTGGCAGGTTCAGCTCCATGATGGCCTCCTCTGACATACCTATGAAACAATGACAGACACAAAGCTGTAACTCATTTCAATTTTTAGTAGATGCCTCTATGGTATAATTTCAAAAAACAACACTGTGTAACTCTCAAGTTATCACAGTCATAAACTTGGGTGTCTGCACTATTAGGAATGTGGCCACCTAGACCAATAACAATCTGCTAGTTAACCCACTGCAACAGCTAATAACTCTACACTCTTGTCTATAAGTTAATTTCTGACTTCCCTAAAACCCAAATGGATGGATCAAATATTGGCCTTTATGAAGGTTTAGCAGGTAACTCAATTCATTGTTGACTCATAGTAAGTGAAATAACACTGAAAGGTGTTTTTAGTGCTGAGAAATGTTTCACAAGTTTCTCCTCTACTCCTTACCCTCCAGGTGCTTGACAATGCCACGGAGACTGTTGCCATGGGCAGCAATCAGCACCCTCTTTCCTTCTTTGATCTGTGGCACGATCTCCTCGTTCCAGAAAGGAAGTGCCCGAGCAATGGTGTCCTTAAGACTCTCACAGCTAGGGAGCTGGTCCTCTGTCAGGTCAGCATAACGTCGGTCCTACAGGGAAAAAGAAGAAGTCGGTGTTGTCAAAATAGTTTCAGCAACGCAGGGTTACATTGAAGCAATAACGAAAAGAGTCAACTTGTCATAATTTCCCCGAGCGGTTACCTTGCTTATGGTCTGATAATAGTCATGTCCCTCATCCATAGGTGGGGGAGGAATGTCAAAAGAACGCCTCCAGATCTTGACCTGGGCTTCCCCGTGTTTGGCTGCCGTTTCAGCCTTGTTCAGCCCAGTCAGACCACCATAGTGACGCTCGTTGAGGCGCCAGGTCCGGTGGACGGGCAGCCACATCTGGTCGATGCTATCCAGGACAAACCACAGAGTGCGGATGGCCCTCTTTAGGACAGATGTGTAGCAAATGTCAAACTCATAGCCAGCATCTGAGGGGAAATAGAGATGACATTTTGAGACGTGTATTTCAAAACAGTTTGTCATATTTTTCATGAAGGAATACTACTGCAGCTACCATTCACAGGATCAAATAATAGATACCTTCATGTTTTATTGCCCTTCTTTTATCAGTTGCATGTGATTTTTCTTGGTCAGGGGCCGCAAGGCACTGGCAGACTTAACACTGCAAGATGTGCCTGTTTGGGATTTTTAGGTCATAAAAAAAACAGCAGGAGTGTGTGTGTGTGTGTGTGTGTGTGTGTGTGTGTGTGTGTGTGTGTGTGTGTGAATCCAGCATGATGACTCAGCAAACAGTAATATTCTGCCCTCTGGAAACAAAAGCATCTTTGGCCTGGTTATATGCTCCAGTTTTAATTCATATGCTCATTTCTAAAAGCTATGGATTTTTATTATTATTTTTGATAAATACAAATACACTTAAGATCGTCAAAGACTAAATTAATTATATTATGACTCTCCAAAATACTTCTGTGGTTAAAGAACACCACAAATAAGAATTGCTTTCTTTGAATGAAAATTAGAGGCTATGTTGCTGCACCAGGAGGCGCCAAACCGTCTGCCCCGGTGGGAGAGAAGCTAATGGAAAAAAACTCCAGTAGCATTTAATTTGAAGCAGTGACCGTGTGGCCCAGCAGACTGCGGGACAACCCGTGAAATGACTCCATCCCTTCTGCCGCACTGGGCCTACCACCGGTTTCCCCATTCAACAAAGTTGCGTAAGCACCGGCTTGCTGTGGCTTAATCCAGTGACCGAGAGAAAGCCCGATTAGGCCTTGACATTTTCTGATACCGTACCTTTCAAGGCCTGTCCTCCCCTCTTTGCCTCCTGCTCCCCGGTCTCGCTCAGGTCCGCGTCGAACCAGCCGCAGAAGCGGTTCTCCTGGTTCCAGCAGCTCTCTCCATGGCGGATCAGGACAATCTTGTACGCAGCCATCCTCACACCAATGTCCTCTACGCTGTATTTCCGGGAACTTCGGGGAAAGTGACTCCTCCTAAAAGGCAGCAGAAGCAACGGTCTCAGATTTAGCCGGGCTTCACCGAAACCCCAAACGTTCCTACAAAGCAACAGGCGGGTGATTGCTAAATGTGAGCTCGTGTGATGGAAGGTTAGCGAGTAGCCCAGTTTGACAGCTCTCAAGATTTGAGTCCTCTTCCTCTCTTCCTGCTAGTTTCCACCAATCAGAAGGCGTGCTGCGTTCAATGGAGGAGGGGAGGCAGGAAGATGCGCACAGCGGCACGTCCACACCGATGTTTGTGCATCATGTTAGCACGTGCCTGTAAAAAAATCACGAATGATCATTTTAATCGTTGAAAAAAAAAAGTCATATATCGCATATCCTCACTAAGTTAGAAACATATATTCAATTCAGTTTAATGAGTGGCAAGAGAAGAGAGCAGAGGGAGACACATGGGAGAGAGACGAAGTTTCAAATTTGTTACTGTTGATTAAATCCAGTTACTGGTTATTGAATTTACTACTCTGTGGTGTATAAATACACGGAGAGCGAAAGATTGATCATATTTAAGATAGAACCATTAGTCAATGGTAGCATCTGTGAAACATGATCCAAACATAAGACTGTGCCATAATCTCAAAGCTAGTCTACATAGTTTCTGTTGCCACTGTCAAAAATGCGATAATCGGTTACTTTCATAATTCTTTAGGTCACTGTAGACAATTTACTTAAATGCATTATATTCAAAGATGTTATAGATATTTGTGCACTTTATTAACATGAAGGAGACAATTTTAGAAACACCACTAAAGCACCACTAGTATCATATTAATAATAAACACTATAGCCTCATCACATATTTAGACACATATAGATTACCAGTAAAAGTAAAAAATGACAGCAGAACTATTGTGTAAAATCTAAAACACCTGTTGGGTTATAAAAACCAATCACTGATACAAAAGGTGAGTCAGTTTTGTCACTTTTTTTTTTCTCTTTTAACTCCCAGACTCCCATTTGACAAATAAATTATTTATATGTGATTACATGATTTATTATTTATCATTAATATTTTAAAATTAATATAAAATCGTTTTAAACTGAGTATATTTAAATAAGGAATCCTTTATGGTTAGAAACCCTGAGATGTGAGTTGGGTTTTCCTGTTACTCATTGGAATTTTCAGACATTCATCACACTGAGACGTGGTAGTCGTGTGATGAGTATGCACTTAGCGTACCCGCATTTAAACCACACTTTGTCTTCAAATGTTCAGTGTGACTCTAAATTCAGAAAGGTTCAGATTTTAACACCCCCTACTCAAGATATTAAGCCTTCTTCTTATAATGGATAGCATCCATTCTAACAACAGGAGCAAAGGGTGAGAAGTGGCAAATGAGTGCACATATACCAGCAGATTCACATCACTTTTAATGGAAACTATACCATCTACAGGTAAAAGACATCCCCCACTAAAAATTTAGAGCATATACATTTGTCTTTTCCAATAAAGCACGGAGAAGGCATCTCCCTGTCACCCCTGTAGGGGGTGCTATGTGTCTCTTTCTCAAGCCTCTTGGCCTGAGCGTTTGAAGACTGTTGTATCTCAGCAGTTCTGAGACAGGACAGAGACCTCTGATAGAATCTGTTAGAGATGCTCTTCCAGCTTGGAGTTTGCTCCAAATGCCTTTATTCTATTCTATCACTCGAACCACTTTGGACTTCCACGTCTGTTCTAGTTTTCCTTTAGCCCATGGTGCTTCTTTCTTTTCTTGTGCTCCTTTTTCTTGATGTTACTTTCAACCGAGATTGCCACATCTGTCACAGCTGCAGTCTTCTGTTCCTTGTCAACCATCACTATGTGTGTTTGGTTGACCAGCAGCTGTTTATTTGTCTGGAACTTGAAGTCCTACAGTACCTTAGCGCTGGTGTCCCCAACCACCTTCAGTGTCATCTCCCATCAGGAGTTGAAGACTTCTAATTCACATGTTTCACACATTTTCCTGTACACTATCCGTCTCAGTGTATACCATCTCAGCTTGCACATTACATCGTGCTATATGCTGTTGGATAGTCTCCAGGGCACCTTTGCACAGGCTAAAACTTGGGTCTTCTTGGCTGTGGTAGACTCCTGCTTCCATGGATCTTGGTTCTGATGATGGCATGATCAGACCCTCTGTGCTGTCCTTTAAGTCAGCCTTTAAGCCACTGGTAGGATTTCATGATGTTACCAACTTCCTCTATCTGTCCATGGTACATCCCACAAAGAGGTTGGTCATCCATGATAGTTCCTCATCACCATTTATCATCCGCTGCCTAAGGCATTCTGATGTTATATGACTCAACAAGGACTGAGAACACTCCTACACACATGTTCTCAGTATAGATATGATGGCTAACCAACCAGACAGAGTAGCGGTGGCACAGTGATAAATGTAGCTATACCAAAGGAATCCCAGATCTTAGTCCAGGAAGGTGCAGTCCTAGGAAAAGCAAAGATACTGCACGGGACCCTCAAAGACCACCTGCAGGGTGAATGGGGAATCTGTGTTTGTGCATGCATGTTTAATTGACTGGGGACAGGGCATTCTTTTTAGTTTTTTTTAATATACCACAAGTATGAAAATAATTTATTTTATCATTGATGGGAACGGGAAACATGTCTACATGTAAAAGCTAGGTACGTCAGCCCGATGTCACCCAGAAATGTCTCTAAGTGTAAACCAGAAAAAAATACAAAATAATGATAATGATGCTTTGTATAGCTGAATCCTTAATTGCAAGAGGTTGCACAGGATATGGAACTGTATATTCTCATTTGAAACAGATTTTTCCTCCGGATGCCCTGCCATCGGGTCTTCTGTGTGTTAGGTGAAGATGTTAACGAACTCTAGACAAACAAGACAGTAAATCATACATGTGCATGATAGTATAAAATAAAAAGAATTAAGAATAAATTGTTTTAAAATAGTTTTAAAAATTCAATAGAGTCTAGTTTTGTTATGTTTCAGTATCTTGAACTGTGACCCATTGCCTGATTGTTAAATGTTTTTTTTTTTTTACATTTAAAAATATCACCAGAAATCATTAGAAATGACACGTCCAATTCCAACTTTCCATGACTCAACTTCAGTTTCCATAATTATATTATGACACTGATTTATCTAATTCTCCTAATTAAATTGAAAGCGCTTTCATGCAGTACTTGAATCTAAATATAAGTCCTTTTTTATCAGCCTGGCAGAATTTACCGACATCTACAAGTAAAACTGTTATAACCCAGTCTGATAACATCCTAAAAAGGCCCCGTGATAAAAACACAGGACGTGTTTATCAAAGGCTTTTTTGTGGGGTTAATTGATTGGGTTAACTTTTCTCTCACGTGCTTTCCGTGGGCGGAACTATTCTGTCCAATCACTGCAACAGATTAGCTTGCTGAAGTGGCTATTTGCACGCTGATTGGTTACAGATCAAAACACTTCACGGGTCCCGCCTCTTCCCGGAAGCTGACGGTCATCTGATTTTTTTTTTTCTTGTTCCTTGTTAGCAAGCGTCAGTGCTAGCTAACAAAACATCGATTCCACTTTCTTTTCGGTCTTCTATTTCCTCTCTGCATCCATTATTAGGAGTTAAAGGAACTTCTCGTCTACCTCCCAAGTCATGGACGAGACGAGTCCGCTTGTCTCTCCGCTCCGGGACTCGGGTGATTTCACCTACTGCCCCACGGAGCCCACCAGCCCCCGGGGCGCGTTTGGAAGCACGCCGGGCTCCGTGGTGCGCATCACGGCCGGCAGTCCGGGGCGCAATCGAGAGAGACAGCCGCTTCTGGATCGAGACCGTGGAAACACGCCACGGGAGGCGCACAGGAATGAATTCCCAGAAGATCCCGAGTTCAGGGAGATCATCCGAAAGGCCGAACGAGCTATAGAGGAGGGGATCTACCCCGAGAGGATCTATCAGGGTTCCAGTGGGAGCTATTTTGTCAAAGATTCACAGGGGGTAAGAAGACTTGCTAACTTAAATCTGCCTCTTAACTGACCGGTCATTTGAGGGATTTGTGAAACCCGAGAGGTTGTTGGTGTTGTCTGAAAACACTTAAGGGTGTTTTGAGAAGTGTTACTTGGTCCCAGGAAAGGCCTCGTGATGACTTTGCAGATACACTGTAAGTCTAGATAAACTAATTATCATCCAATCGAATAGCCAGATACTGAAGAGAATTGGAGGTTGGTATATGAATAATACAATGCAACAGAGAAAGTTTAAATAAAACATAGCCCGAGATTCCATAAGAGGGGCTTTAGGGTTTTTTCCTTCCTTCTCAGCTCAGGTTTTCTTCTCAGATATTTATTTTCTCTAAGTACTTTACCTCTATTTCACCTCCACTACCAATTTGTAATCACCTAATGTGCTGTGACAGAAGGGTGAGGTGTCCACAGGAAACCCAGGCACAGTGACAACATGCGAACATGCAACCCCAGCTGAAGTTGGAACTTTGAATTGGTAACCAGTGCACCACTGTCCGTGCCAGTGTAGACTTAGTTCTGACTTAATTACTCATAATCACAGATGTCAGTGGTTCCAACACTAGGTCCAGTAATGCCAGGACTCTTTATGCACCAAATCAGTGAAAAATAGGTTAATTAAAAAACACACACAGACACAACCCAAATGGACCTGGGGTATTCTTTTTATTTTACTGGCCACACTGATGCTGTTTTTTAGCTTATGCATTGCACATCAGCGCACCCTAAATAAGACACACACTGCAGGCCGCTTCCAACAAATATATCTGTCTTCAACCAAAATTATGAATGTTATATACCAATTGCAAAACTCCTATAACAAATTACTTGCTTTCTTCTAAAATGCTTTCATCACCATTGTTACTGTAAGTGTGTTGACACATGTTCATTATCTACATCCCAGCTAGTGTAAGTAATCTGTTAGCGACTCTGTATCTGACCAGCTGTCCCGGTGACAGCAACACATATTCAAATAACATACATGATTTTTAGGCTTCTTTTTTTTTTTCAGATGATACTCTAAAGTTTCATGATTGGAGCCAGCTTGAGCAGCTCACTGACACCTTCCTCCCAGTTTCTCCCAGTGTGTTAAGTTGTTTAAGAAAAGAGAAGTGTGCCTCAAGGCATCTGAGATGGATCCACACAAATGCATTTTCCGTCTAATCACACCAGCTTTATTGTGCTGCTTGTTAAGGCTGAATGTGTGAGGTTTTTATCCAGTGACCTGCTGCTCCCATTCACCTCCCATTCTCCACCTCTCCAGTTTCCTTAGTCACTACCGTGATTAGTAGTCATGTGCTTGCTCCCTGTGAGGATATAACTCTTCAGTGACCAAGGTTTATGTTGTAATTGCCGCATGAGATACACTATACGCACCATGTAATGTAACATGTGACTTCTATAAAGAATTATAACCACCATACCAAAAATCTGCCTTTTGCCTATCCTGTGAAACTGTCATCCTGTGTAGCTTTTAAAATAAGTTTAAAGGTTCTAGTTTCATTTCAGCCATAATATGGTTTCAGTATACAATTTCAGTTCATGTTGTTAATGGCTTTTATTATTTAAACTACAGGATAATTCTGCTTTCTGTTATTCTCTATTCTGTGTTGGTGTCAGATTTAAAAAACAAAACAAAAAAGAAACACATTGTCTTTGAATTTTACTGTTTGTCTCATACATATATGTAAACCTGCCCTTCTTACTCTATCTTCTCTGCATGGGCCACTTTATCTGCAATTTATTTTATTTTTCTTCCATTCTGTCTCCCTTTGCAGAAGATAATTGGTGTGTTCAAACCTAAAAATGAAGAGCCCTATGGGCAGCTGAATCCCAAGTGGACCAAGTGGCTCCAGAAACTGTGTTGTCCGTGCTGTTTTGGCCGTGACTGTTTGGTCCTGAACCAGGGCTACCTCTCAGAAGCTGGGGCCAGTCTGGTTGATCAGAAACTGGAGCTCAATATTGTTCCCAGGACCAAGGTATAAACTCTCAGGGCAGTGTCTTCACATTACAAAGGTCAGTAAAGAAAAAATTTCCCTCTTTTTAATCAGAATTTCTACTTTTAGGTGGTGTATTTGGCAAGTGAAACATTCAACTATAGTGCCATAGACAGGGTCAAGTCTCGAGGAAAAAGGCTAGCTTTGGAGAAGGTGCCTAAAGTGGGCCAGCGCTTTCACAGGATTGGACTGCCACCCAAGGTAATCTGGTACATTGGTTTTATGCAAGTCATTTTATTCAGTTATTAATTTGTTTATTATTCTACAAATATTCTTAAATGTATTCTTACATTTCTATGAAATGTTCAGTTTCTCTCATCAAGAGATTTAAGCTTGTTTCTCATGAAATAATCATGTTCATCATTATTGATTAGCTTATAAAATCAAATGCCGTTTTAGCTGTAGTGGACACAATATCTATGTTTGGTCATCAACCCACATAAATATTAAAAAAAACTCCCAGGGATAAAATACCATTTTAGGTCATTTCAGATGAAGAGTTGTAGGCTTTTTAACTTTCTTGGGAAAATGATTTCGAAATCTATCAGAAAATCTCTAATTTGCAGTACTTTTTCTGCTTCAACAGGTCGGTTCTTTTCAGCTCTTTGTTGAGGGATACAAGGATGCAGATTTCTGGCTGCGAAGGTTTGAAGCAGAGCCTTTGCCCGAAAACACCAACCGGCAGCTCCAGCTGCAGTTTGAGCGGCTCGTAGTCCTCGATTATATTATCAGGAATACAGGTACGTACTCACAACCGTAAGTAAACGAAGCAGAGTGAACTCATTTATGACTGTTGAAAACATTTATTGTGCTCATTGCAGAGCGTGTAGTGCTGCTTTGGTTAGGATTGGGTTTATCTGAATTTGAATATTTTTTGCATCCCAGACCGGGGAAATGACAACTGGTTGCTGAAGTACGACTGTCCCATGGACACTGTTGGAAACCGGGTGAGAAACACACACACGAAAGCTTAAGTGCAAATACATTTAGAGTTGTAATATTAATTTTCAGAAATGCTAATTAAAATATAACTGTCAGGAAAAGCACAGGTAGCGATTTACATTTTTCCTGTAGGCAAAACATGTTTCCCACACAAACATCAACCAACCAGCTGATCTGAGCATCTTTTTATTCTTTTTATAAAATAAAAGACAATAACCTACTGCTCAGTCTAAACTACAGTGAGGCTGAGAACATGAATGTAGTAGTACAGGATGTGGTCTTAGTATTGTTTCATGTTGTAGCATGCAGATGGAGAAAGGCAGATGTCTCTTAAAGTGCTGTTTGATTATTGCAGTTGGATGCTACAACATTGTTGTAGTCAGGCAGACTTGCTGCTAACCTAAAAACAATATTATTTTTTAACTGCAGTTTCATTATCTTAGTAAGGACACATAAATAACTAAACATAACAGATTTTATGGAAATCTGTCTATGTTTCATGTATCTGAAAGGAAATAAAAATTATCGATGTTGATATAGATTACCGATCTATCCGATTTTTAAATCACCAAAAATCAGTATCAGTATTAGCAGATGAGCTAGCATTAGCTTACATTAGCAAGAAAAAAGACGTCTCACTTTTGAGCAACAAAATCAAGTGAAGGTCCCTCAGTGAATCAACCCTGTTAGAATTAAATGAGAATCTGTTCATATATTTGCAATAAATAAATGAATCGTTAACATATGAAGAATGAGAGTGGCATGCTGTTGCCTCACAGTAATAAGGTCCTGGGTTCCAAACCATTAACCAGCTGTGGACCAGCCTGTTTATTGTCCCCGTGCCTGCTTTAATCTTCTTGGGTTCTCTGGCTACGGTCCAAAGATGTTTATGTCAGGTTAAGTGGTTATCCTAAATCAGCCGTAGGTGTTAATGCAACAGTCAGTGGTTGCCCCTCTCTTTTAGCCCTGCAATAGACTGGCGATGCATTCGGGCTGTACTTTGCCTTGTGCCCAGTGACAGCTGGAAGAGTTACAACCCATGTCTCAACAGTGAATTAGATAAGTGGATGAAAATGGATGGATGGATACGTGAAAAATGCTAAACATTGCAATTTTAATATTGTTAATTTTTTTTTTTGTTATTGTTTTTGCTCATTCTGCATTGTGAAGGCCAAATGCTTTCTCCCGAAAAGGTCAGTAGTTAAATATGTATTTGTTATATTTATGTTTTTATCTGTCCAGGACACAGACTGGGTGGTAGTAAAGGATCCTATCATCAAGTTGGCAGCCATAGACAACGGCCTAGCATTCCCCCTGAAACACCCTGACTCCTGGAGAGCTTGTAAGCACCGTTTAAACCACTCATTGTTCAACTTAAGAACATTATTCTTCCCTTGAGAAAAAGAAAGAGCTTTTTATTTTTCCTTTTTATAAGTACGTACATTTCATATACATTGACTGTATCTTTGCTTGTTTCATTAGGTTTTAATTAATTTTCTCTTCGTTTTGATTTCACAAATAATTGCTGAGCTCTTTACAAGCAATATATTCAATTAGAATGTTTCCTTGTCCAATCACAGACCCCTTTTACTGGGCGTGGCTTCCCCAGGCCAAAGTTCCTTTCTCTCAGGAAATCAGAGAGATAGTGCTTCCTAAACTCAGTGACCCAAATTTCATCAAAGACCTAGAAGAGGACCTCTATGAACTCTTTAAGGCAAGTCATCATTAATTTTTGTGGCATAGACTGATGTAAGTGAGAGAAGTTTGAAGTGAAAACAAGGATGGAGAGGATGGCTATGGTATATACATGTTATCTAATGTGCCTCACAGAAAGATCCTGGTTTTGACAGAGGACAGTTTCACAGACAAGTAGCTGTTATGAGGGGACAGGTGAGTTGTCGTTTCTGAAATTGTCTGTCTAGACAGCAAAACCTAATGGTGAGGACAAAAAGTGGGAAATGATTCTTAATATATGTATGAGTTTAAGATGTGACAAACCTCTCAATTTGCATCCCAAGATCTTGAACCTGTGCCAAGCCCTGAAAGATGGTAAAACACCCCTCCAGTTGGTCCAGATGCCTCCAGTAATTGTTGAAACAGCCAGAGCTCCTCAGAGAGCAAACAGTGAGTCTTACACGCAGAGTTTCCAGAGCAGGAGACCCTTCTTCACCTGGTGGTAGAAAAGAAGCAGAAGAAGAGAAACAACAAGGAGCTGGAGCGAGAAAAGCAATTGAGAACATTAGTGTTTGGATGAAGGACACTACAGAACCTGAGGGCACAGGTTTTAATTTTTTTTTTTTTTTTCCTTGAAATGGAATTAGTCCTCACATCTCCCATCCTTTCCTTATGGATAATTCAGTAGCAGAGTGTGAGTTGGTGAATGTTAAGAAGAGGCCAAAAGAGGAAGAATTTCATAACGTATCTTCCCTGTTTTACTTATGTGCCTTTTGTGGAGGTCAGCTTAAAAACTGATGATGTGATGAAGATTTTGTACCTTCTTGTGAAAGATTTCAGTGAGGTGACTGTTCTGTTGGAATCCTGGGTGCACACAATGTTTGTTCACGCACACTCGTCAGAAGCCTCTCATGTTGTTGTTTTTTTATGGGAAGTGTTGAAGTCCATGTTTTGTTTTGTTTGCTTTTTTCCATATCTCTCATCCTTCAATATCCACATGCATATTCCCTCCCACAAAGTTCAAAACCCCGGGTTGGTGAAAGCAGTTGTGCCACTAAATCGTTATTTTATTTTACTTTATTTTTTAACAAATAAGAGAAGTGTTCATTGTGACCAAGTATGACAGATTCAGGAAACAGGCACTCAGTGGTGTGCATGCCTTTACACAATGAACATCGACCATGTGAACTGGTTTCACATGGTTCCTCCTAAGATCAGGATCTGCAAGTCATCTTGGTTGATGTAGAAAAGCTGAGGTACTTTTGGTTTAAGAACTTAACTGTTTGTTAAGTTAAGGTAAGTGTGAGTTTGAGTGGCTCGTCTAATGTGTCTACTCCCTCTGAGGAATTGAGTCTTTGGTGAAGAAAACAAAATTACTGCATCTGCAACTAAACAAAGGGGAGTGGTGGTTGCTCGTCCATCAGCTCCTTTTGTTTTGGACTCTTGGTTTGAGTTGATTTTCTGTCTCCAAGGTGGACCTAAGTAAACAAAGAAGTAACTTTCTGCTGTATTGAACTGACATGAAATGTAATGCACTGTATAATTTGTATGTAATATTTAATGACAGATTATAATTAAAACATATTCCATTAATACAGGCGATTTGTGCGTTTGTGACTGTTGATTATAATTGATTTTATTACAATACAAAAGAATAGAACAGCCCTTTATTGTCATTGTACATGTACAATCAAAAAATAAGAAGTGCAAGAATAATTTGCTCATGTTCAAGCAGAACTAAAGTTTGTTAGTTTTTCAAAACTATACTTTCAGTTTATGGCTTTTTTTCTTTCTTTTTTTTTTAATGGATAGAAAATTTTTTTTAATCATGACTGAGTCATGAACAAATAATAAACTTTATTATTCTGTTGGATTTGCACTGAATTTTTTAACTGAACAACCTTTAACACCGGACTAGCACACTTTAATCTGACAACAGTTATTCATGCGTATCGAGTTGCATGGAGAGGGAACCACAGGCAGCACTTTTGAAGTCTATTTTGCATTTTGGCCTTGTCTTTAAAATTGTTCCACTCTTAATTAAGACTCAGTGCTATGCTCAGTATCCTTTTCTGTTGACAGTTGATATAAAATCAGGACCACTTCACTGTTGAACTGTTTTTTAATGCAAATAACTAATTATCCAATCGCAGGCAAGCAACTCATCGTGCATGTAAACATAGAACAGACGACCTGCTGAAGTCCAAACTGAGCATCAGAATGGGGGATAAAGGTTATTTTAAGTAATTTTGAACGTAGCATGGTTGTTGGTGCCAGATTTTTTTTTTTCCACACAATCATCTGGGTTTACAGAGCATGGCAGTGAGCGGCATTTCTCTGGGCGAAAATGCCTTGCTGGTGCCAGAGGTCAGAGGAGAATGGCCAGACTGCTGACTGCTGAATCTTGAAGCCGATGGGCTAGAGCAGCAGAAGACCGAACCACATGCCACTGCTTCAAAGAAGAGGAAACTGAGAGAGACAGGAGAAGATTGGAAAAGTATTGCCTGGTTTGATGAGTTGCTTTTTCTGATGCAACATTTGGATAGTGGGGTCAGAATTTGGCGACTCAAACTTGGTGGTGTAATGGAGTGGGGGATCTTTTGGGGAATCAGCCTACCTGAGTAGTGTACCCATCTTCTGTTGGCTGCTTCCAGCAAGACAACATCCCATGTAATGAAGTTAAGATAATCTCAAACAGGTTTATTGAACATGCCAATGAATTCACTGTACTCTAATATCCTCCACGGTCACCAGTTCTCCAACAAGCAACCTCTGCATTGCAGTAGAATGGAAAATTCACATTATGAATGTGCATGCAAAGCCACAGCAACTGTGTGATGCTATCATGTCAATACTGACCAAAATCTCTGAGGAATATTTCCAGCACCTTGTTGAATCTATTTCACGAAGAATTAAAGCAGTTCTGTAATCAGGTTCCAACCCTGGTGTGCATCGTGGGTTTGTCACACGTAGTGACAAACCCACAGTAACCACCCAACTTTCTTCAGCTTGTTGATTTATTCATTGTTTTCACTGCCAGTTTTAATGATTTGGTTCATTCTCCTTTGTCCCCTTATTCTCTGGGTTAGCATCGCACTTGTTTGCAGAAAAGAGCACTGATCAACCCACAGTACACTCTCTCCACCACCCATCGACAAACACAATTAGCACCCAGCTGGTAAATATATTGGGGAATTTAGCAACTAAGATTTAGCAACCAGATAGAGAATGTTGTATTTAAATTTACCAGATGGCTAGAACTAACTGTAAATTCATGCTAGTGTGTTGTAAATAGGCAACTTTACAATATGGTACCTTTTTTTTCTGTTGCTGAAAAGCTAATCCAGGGTTTGAAATGAATGTGAGTGAATTGTTTTATTATTTATATGTACATTTCAGACATGCAGTTTGTGGGGGTAGGTTAATTGATCAATCTAAATTGCCCATAGGTGTGAATGCAGGAGTGAATGTGAGTGCGAATGGTTGTCTGTCCCTGTGTGTTGGCCCTGTGACAGACTGGCGACCTGTCCAGGGTGTACCCCACCTCTCACCCTATGACAGCTGGGATAGGCCCCAGCGCCCCCCACGACCCTGAAAAGGATACGTGGAAGCGAATGGATGGATGTACATTTCACCGCTAACTATTTATTTTAAATTTATGATTGCTTTGATATTCTGTGACACATTGAAATATCCATATAAAAGTATTTCCCTCTGTTTATTCAAAAATATTTCACTCTGTGTATAAGAATTGTAGTGTACAGAACAGCTCATTAAAAAACCACAACAACAACAATAAAACTGTTCATTCTAGCCTCTTTCCAACAACTCTCTTTGTGAGTAGACACACATTTGAATTTCCTATAATAGATTGTCCTTTAATTTGCATGCAGATTTACCACAGTTCATAAAGTTGTGCTAGTGTCTAACACGTATAGTGCATGATAGCAGAAGCGCGTACTTCTAAACAAAATCAGCCTTCAGTTTTGTTGCATCTTCATCCAAAATCTAGTTTTTAATAGAGGATGCGATGAAGGTAACGTTCAGAGTCTCTGGCGTCCTCAAGCCTTGTCACCCCCAACCTCCATGATGAAGGTTTGAAGGGATTTTGACTATCTGAGATGTCTTCCTCAGTTGGCAACAGAAATTCTCCTGCACTTGGAGCTTTAGTGGTTTCTTCATCATCAGCACTAAAGTCAGATAATGGCTCCTTAATCCTGGAACAAAGATAAATAACTCTTGGTTAGGCAGTTAAATACACTGTCACAAAGACACATTATAATTTGAGGATCTGAACATTTCATTTGCTGTTTATATTCTAAAATTCTAATTCCTTTGCAGTTGGCCTGATGGTTTGATACTAATGTGTATGGTACTCTAAAGCAGAAATATAGCCACAGACGAGCTACAATGAGAGAACAGCCATAAAGAAAATTTGTAGGTTGCCACATGGAAAAGAAGTTAAATTACAACGTAACAAGTAAAAATGTTATTGACAATTACTTTTACTTTATGGTTGTAGAACAGAATAAAGTTACAATGTCTCTTTATTTCTCCAGAAATAGAAAAAAAGCCTTTCAGCAAGTGAAATGAATATGTCATTTGTGGCATACAAAAAAGTGTCAAAAATAAATTGTCACATTAGACATTTAGCATGAGAAAACAAGCTGAACTATACAGTCAAACAGAGTCTCACAACTTTAGCTCACAGCGTTGTCAAAGAAGTAACACTGAGTAATTCTGTTAATACTGCACCACTCTGTCGCCGACCTTCACCACGCTGTGAGACTTTATTATTACTCTAAGAACTCTTATTTCATCTCAGTGAGGAATGTAGAAACAGATGTATGACTGTGTGTGTGTGTGTGTGACAGAATGCAGGGGAACACACAGTCATGTGAGGTTAAAATGAGTTTGTTAGACACATGACAATTGTTTGCTGCATTTAGGCAGGAGCTTGTGTAACCCAAAGTTTAACTGGTGACAGTATTACTGATACGAGGGGGAAACAATTTTCTACAAATAAAATCTAAAATCATTATCTTCACACATCCTGTCTTTTCTTATTTTGTGTAGGAAAAGACAAAACAGACACAAACCTGAGATATCCCAGTGCTCTGTTCCACTTGTGATCTTTCCGTCCCTCGACTCTGATTCCTGCTTTATTCCTTGCTCGGACTCTCAGTCCTACCAAGGCCTCGGCCAGCCCTGTTTCTTCCCCTTCTTTCTCATCCTTTTCTTCATTTGCTCCTGGCATATCGTCATCTATCCCCTGCCACACCAGCTTCGCCCGATGCTCAGCATTTCTCTCCCCTGACATTCTGAACAGCCTGTGTAGCTGATGCATGTTCAAGCCTGTAAAAATGTTAGAGCATCCAGATTTTCGGCTGCGTCGACTGGAAATGTTCCACTGCATAAGGAGACTTTCCTCACTGGAGCTGGATTCCAGGGAATCTGCCATGTCACACGGTTGGAGAATTTCTGGGTTGTTATATAAGGGCACGAGGATGATGATGTGAACCCAATGTACGGGCACTGCTGAGAGTCTGGAAGATAAGGTAAAAGAGAGAGAATTAAAAGGAGAGAGACTAACCTGGTCAAACTAAGGATAAGGATAAGGATAAAGAGATCACGACCACAAGCTTTTATCCAGCAGACAATTTCCATGACTGGAGCCAAAAAAACTATTTACCAACACCATCCTTGTCTGACAAACTCTTATCTCATTACTCATGGGTATTGGGTTAAGTACAGTATGTAGGGAGTTTGTTGGGCACATTACAACTTACACATTGTACAAACTCATGTACTTGCACACATCCATGTGAAAACACTTATGTGGGACTGCAAATAAGCAAATTTCTCTTACCAATATATTTTTTCAGTGACTTAACTGGGCCATAAAAAGTCAGATTTTCTAATTGTTTAATTGTATTAAGTAAAACCTGAAAAAGAATAAATCTGAGAAGACGAAAACGACAGAATTTTGTATTTTTTGCTAAATCATGACAACATGTGTTCAAGCCCCCTGTAGGCTTTCAAAAAACATGCATGTGTATCTTTAAAAAAAAAACATTAACAAAACACCACCTCATGTTTGAAGTGGGTGACTTCAGGTCTTTTTGCTGTTTCAGGAGAAACTGGTATTTTTAAGATTAGGCTAGCTTTTTGCTTTTTTGCTTTTGTTTTGGCTGATGAGAACTGATAAGGAAATTGGAAGTTTCATAGGCTATTCACAGCCTAATAGTTCTATGCGTCACATTGTTGTGACAGCCAGTCTCCATGTCATATCTAAAGCATCAAAAGCCCCAAATCTACATCAAATAATTCTCCATTATCATCTTGACAGTGTATCCCAAATATAACTGTAAACTACAAATGCAATAATAAGGGTGCTTACCTTCAGTCTGAGTGAGACAACTGTATGCACTAGGCCAGTAGACAGACAACCTGATTAATGAACCGGCATCCAAAGTGTAACCTTCACACCGGCTAATGCCCAGCCGACCCACTTCACAGGCGCGCGTCAGTGGCACGCGGTGTCACGAGGAACGTAAAGGAATAATCAAAGAGTAGGCTAATCCATTAGTGACGTTAGTGTTTGTGCGCTCACCTCACAGCAAGAGTCCGCCTGTAGCATTCAAAAAGAAAAACAATAACCAACAGAGCAAACATTAACCCCACCACATGGATTTGTGCTTTTAATCTCGCACAAATCCATGTGGCGAGATTAAAAGCGGGGTTATTTTGTCTTAAAATTCTAAATAGCCGTCTAATTAACCTTACAGGTATCTATGCATGAGAGCTGAACATGAGTGCATTGCTTGAGCATGAGCTTCAGGATCTCCTGAAGAATATTGAATAGATCAAAATGGTCTGAGGCATCATAACTGTCTTATTTGATAAGTTTATTTCAAGCCTCTTTTATGCATTTCTCCCATTTCTTCCGTCAACGAAATTTCAGTGGTACTTCTATCTATACCTTCCTGTTATTAATGAGATTAATAAAGTGAAGTCGTTAATAAAACCCACGCAAAGCAATTTTACCTGTAAAAAAAGTGAGTGCGCCATTATTAACTTATTTTAGACAAGCTGAACTAAAGCTAATACCTCCTACGATTAAAGCCACTGAAATTACTGCCGTTATCCAGTCTCTGTTCAGACGTTCAACATCATTTAATAGCACATACCACGTGACCCATTGTTCCTACCATTCGGCAAGAAGCCTGGTGGAAAGGTAGCAATTAGCAATGGCTGGTTTAGAGGTAATGTAAAGTTTTTTATTCATATACTCTCATACGGCCCTGACTTATATAAACTCATAACGCTCCATCTTTTTATTTATTTATTTATTTATTTTTTTTTACCGTGTAGGAGGTTGATTGTAATTTAAATAAAACAGAAGTACATCAAACTGTATATGCTTATAAACACTGATAAAAGGAAGCACTGTGACTGTGGAAGACCCAAACCCTGAATTTAGAGTTTAATGTGATTGTCAACAGGAAAAGGACAGATTTTAAAAGTTAACCATTTACTTAAGATAACGAGCATTTAGTAGATCCAAGATTCTAGCTTAACTTGCTCGAAATACCTTAACTATTTACTTTCAGGATGTCGCTGACGTTAAAAAACAAAGCTCGTTTTCTACAGCAGGTGTAGAGCACCTAATTAAGACCAATTAGCAGGCGTGTGAGGAGATCTCTTTAAAAACTCATAAAACGCCTGGTGGTTATTTCTCTTGCGTGTGACCAGCGTTTCCTTTCAAGACCAAACATGCGTGGGCTTTTTGCTGGATTAAAAGCTGGCCGGGTTCTTATACCCGGGTCAGGTATTCAACAAAGAGCAACTTACATCCATGGCAAACCGCCCAAAGATAAAATAGGCGCTGTCGTAAGTAGACGCTAATTCCATGTCTGTTGAATATGTTACAAATTTTGACTGGTGGTAACAGAAGTAACATGTTGTTGTTCTGCAGCAATCTGCCTTTGTCTTGATGGTGATGTCTCTGGCCATCCTAGGGCCTTCTGGTTGGATTCTTTCCCGCCTAGACCATTACAAAACCCGTGACTGATGGAAGACGTCCCAGGAGCAGTCGTTACACCTGTGCTTGCCCTTAAAAGAGCATAATTTCAGATATTTCAGTCGTTGCTGAGATAATAAATTTAGGTTTCTCAGTTGTACTTTGTCCTTTTTTTCTTTTTTACCAACAAAGTGATGCACTTCGCCGTTTGGACCACTAGTTGGCACATAAGCAATTGTTGGCGGAAGTAAAACCTCTCACTTTGCTTATAAACGAGCTCCATCAGCACAAGGGGTCCATTATTGGGGAAATCACGTGCTCATCAGGGGTTTTAATATTAAGTCATTGCACAGCGTTAGTGGGTCGTTAAACGCACCATGAAGCCGCAGCTGTTTGGGACCAAAGAGCGACCGTGCGTAACAAACAAAACCAGCGCGGACGCTGCGCTGTCCTTTCAAGAGGAGCTTGTAGCTGCCATACACGGAGCATTTGAAGTGGCCGTGGAGATCGCGGTTCGCGAGGTGAAAAAGCTTGTGGCAGGTCAGGTGACGAGCGACATCTATGAAGAGATACGACGAGAAAACGAGTCCCTCAAACAAAGGCTGCAGAGAGCCGAAGCTAAGCTGGACTCTGCGCGCAGAGAGGAGAACTGTGGAAGCCCTCTTACTACAAATCAGCTCTTCGGTGCCATAAAATACACCGATCAACCGCCACACCCCAACTGCAGTCAAATAAGCACAAGTGCTGTGGGCAGTGTGCTCAGCCGCACAGAGGTCAGAGGTGACACTACCCCTGCGGGTCACAGCGGAGCGCATCAGCCTCGTGACACCCACGATCTACATTTGAGAAGACCCGACGAGCGCAGATCGCGCGAGGAAGAGAGAATAAATGACGCAGCTTCAGATCCAGAAAATGAGGCGAACGATGGATGCACTAGAGGTACTTGTGAGACTTGTTCTCTTTCATTACTGCCCCAGTAGATCACGATGTGTGCACAGAAACTAACAGCTAAACTGTTAATGCATGGGGATGGACATTTTTCACACGTTTTGTAGACAAGTGTGAAACCAGTGATGCACAGTTGCCAGTTTTAACAACAGAATGTTTTACTAGCAGGATTGCTGAAGTGCAAACAGTCACCTTTTTGCTATTTTAATTTTTATTTATTTATTTTAACACAGTTAAGATTGCGGCCAATGCAAAGACTTAAACAATATACCTGTTGGTTTGTGTGTGAATCCACCAAGTGCAAAGATCAAAAATACACAACACATCATCCAAGAATCATTAAAAGGTCTTTAGCTTGTCTTGATGCGCTCATATAACTTACAAGTGTTTCAAAAATAAAAATGGTGACGTATGCCACCCAGGTTATGCATTGATGGGGTTGCAATATCTTGTTCCAAAAAGTGTATATTCAGCATTAATGGTGTCTTCACAGATTTGCAGGTTACCCATGCTTTGTGCACCAATTTGTTGCCACACCAGATGTTTGTGCACAGCAAAATCTCCAGTGCTGATTTTCTAACACTGGGATATTTTCCAGTGTTAGAAAATCAGCACTGCTCAGTGTTAGCCATTGTTAATCTTCAAAACTGACTAGGTTACTTTTAAACATATAACACTGTCAAAAGTGTTAATTTAACACTCAACAGTGTTGTATTTAACACTCAGAGGTGTGGACCCATATAGACACTCTCTAGCGTTAATTTAACACTGGAGATTTTGCTGTGTGGGATTATGATACGAAGGGCACCTCGGTGTGAACCATATATATATTTAATTTTGTGTAATATACTGGGATAATTATAATAAGAGCTATGTTGTTATATTTGTAACATATGGTATTATTTCATTTAGTAAGAACAGTAACAAAATAAACTATCTTGGAGCAACTGTGACCACATAATTTCCTCTGGGATTAAAGTATTCTGATTCTGGCTTTTGACCTGTGCCCTGATTACATGCCTGATGGTTTCAGACTAGAGAGAAAAGAGGCTAACGCTGTAATGATTTCCAAACATAAAGTTCTGGATCCTCACATCTGTTTTGAGTTCTGTTTTTAAAGTAACTGTTTTTGGAAACAGTTGCAAAGGTACTGTGCTCAAGCTCCATAGAAGGCTGACTTTAAATTTATTTTATAATGTATGGAAAAATTGTCTTAGTTTTCTAATTTAAAAGAAATCATTAAATGCTTGCATCTCTTTATTTGCAGAGGTAACTGAAGAGATTTCTCGCGTTTGTATGGTGAAGATCGAACGTATGAACCCAGTATGTCCAAACCAAGCAGCTCAAGATGGCATCTCACCACCACTTCCCAGCGTTCTTGGCAAATCCACTCGAGAGCTGGTTACTCAGGTTACTGTAAAGCAGGAGAAGCCAGAAGAGGAAACGCATGGTTCCTCTTGCTGTTTGGATTCCTTTAAAGTGGAGGATTTTAGCCTGGAGAGTATATCTGGAGTCCAGTCCAAAATGTTGGAGGAGTGGAAACCAGAAGTGCAGGATATTCAGAGCCAAGATTCAAACTCTCAGCTGTCCAGCGATGGGCTCGATCAGGGTAAGAGCGAAAACTGCCACAAAGTATTCCCTCTGTTACAACAAATAAGGTTGAAATTAAGATCAGATTTGCAATATCTAACAATGACATACTCACCTAAAGTGGAAAAGTCTTTGAAACTGCATTTACCTCATGGGAGGGTAAAATGTTTGAGATTCAAGAGGGCTTAAAAAAACCCAGGCCTGTAAACACAGTTAACACATTGCAGAGCCTTCTCTCATGAATTGTTTAGTTTTACAAATGTACTGCACTGACATTTCCAATATTCAGATTTAGAAATGTGGAATCAACAAGAGTAAATAGACATTTTTCCTTGTGATCAAGTTGCTGAAAGATCATCCAGGGAAATTTTTGTCATTTTTGGAGCTGCAGGCCAGTCACATTTGCAGCTAGATTTGATCATTATGGGAAATTATTGTCTGTTTCCGAAATTACTATTAAAACTGGTAGATGGACTATATGCCAACTCACCATGTGCTATTTCACTGGGTGCAAAATGATTAGCTGTTCATTTTACTTAGCATTAACAAGCATTAAAGTTGTGCTTAAATTATATGTGTAAGTCCACTTACGATGTAATTAAAATAGTTTAATCTCAAATGAAGCAATTGTAATGCAAATTAGATGGTAAATGGCCTGTATTTATATAGCACTTTACTAGTCCCTAAAGCGCTTTACATATCCAGTCATCCACCCATTCACACACAGGTGATGGCAAGCTACATTGTAGCCACAGCCACCCTGGGGCGCACTGACAGAGGCGATGCTGCCGGACACTGGCGCCACCGGGCCCTCTGACCACCACCAGTAGGTAACGGGTGAAGTGTCTTGCCCAAGGACACAACGACCAAGACTGTCCAAGCCGGGGCTCGAACCGGCAACCTTCCGATTACAAGGCGAACTCCCAACTCTTGAGCCACGATCGCCCCTAAGGTTAATTAATGTGGTATGTTTGAGCCATAGATGCAATTATGCCATCACTGAGCCAATCTATAGTATTTCTGAGTACTTGTGTACACATATTTTGTTAAATCCACAGCATAGAAAAATGTTGTTAAAGGTCTTTGACAGTAAATATCTTACATTGCTATTGTCTTTTCTGTTTATTCATTTGAATAGGCTGTGAATAACTAAAATACAGACAGACTTGCTGAGGATTTGGTAGAGCTGTGTGATCACACCTCTCTATGTTAGTATCCAGCAGACAAACACAACTATATCTCTGTGCAAGAGACTGGATCAAGGTGACAAGGAAAAGTTGGTTTAAGCTCTAAACAAATGGCAGGTGCAGAGAGCATGACTTGTAGTGTGAGTTTGGGACCTGTAGTGTCCTGGCTACTTCCAGATAGTGGAAAACATATAAGACTCTTTTCTTCCCACCGCCACAAAAAGGAGGATTGAACCAAGTTGGTCCTAAATTCTGAGGGATTGTTGTGAGATTTAGCATTTGGAACTCTTAGGTGATGAAGGGAGCAGACATTCAGCTGATGGAAATAAACCAGAACATGCTTGTCTAATGGTATAACATGTAGAAGAGGCAGGAACTCTTAGTGCTGCTTCAGAGTCCTGTGCTGCTTGCAGCTTGCCCCGAGTCTGACAAGCATCTACAGGAGTAAGCAGTGCTCAAGCCATGCCAGCACAACAGGAGCATCACTGGCAGCTGCTAGAGATGACAGCAGATCAGACGCAACAGAGGGAGATGACTTCTAGTCACCTCCCACATCCCATCATGTCAAAGCAATCAGTGAAGAGAAAGACCTACCAGCATTCTTTCTGACACCTCAGATCATCGCACCAGCAGGACAAGCAGTACTTTCTGTGCCAGCAGTTAACTTCACCAGCCCACAGTCCATTCTGACTGCCACCATAGTGGAAGCTGGACAAGCTCCAAGGAAGCTGTATAGGGAATTGTGAAAGTGAGAACAAATGTTTGGCCAGTTCTGCCCTTCTGGGACTGAGCACAGCCAACACGATGACAGAATACGGGCTTAGTGAAAGATTATTTTTTATAATTTTATCTCCTGAGTTTGTATAATTAAATTAGACATCATAGTCATACAAGAACAACAGCAGTTTCCTGTTTGTGTTCAGGTAGATAGAAATACTTTCATTCATGACCCAGAGTAGTTTTTGTTTTTCGGTTGGCATTGTTACTTTACATTACAAAGATTCTGGGTTTGAAATTTTTGGGATGTTTTTAGTGTTCTGGCACCGATACAGCAGTTTCTTCACGTGGTTCAAATACATACATGTTCAGTTAACTAGCGATGCTGGATTGAGTTTATCTGTGCATGTGAGATAAACAAAAAGTTGGCGGTGCAGGGAAATGAATGGGTTTATTGGCTTGCAATGTAAAATGATCTAAGTTGCTAGTGGGACAAAAGTTCTATATAAGTAACAGACAATTTCTCATTATCAATAATATTGATTGGTTGTACACCCAGTATGCAATAGAAAATTTGCCTCATACCCATGTGCCAGTCAAACAGCACAACATTTATGCTTTCCTACTGTCTAGTGATGCAAAATTTTAACATCTGGACTTCCAGTCAGGCAGCTAAATGTCAGATTATTCCTCAGATTATTCTAAAGGATTCAAAAAATGTTTGCTCTATATAAAAACAATGGTCAATCTACTGACTTAAAACACTTATTTGTTTACATGTATTATGTATGTACTACATGAATTCTGATCTTTAAGGCTAATGAAGGTTGTGTAATTGAAAAATATATTTTTTAAATAATTATTCTACAGTGTAATTAACTCTGCATGTTATGTCTTTCAGCAGCTCATCCTTCAAACCCAGCCTCCACCCTTCAACCGCCCACAGATCTTCCATCCCTCCCTGCAGAGTTCTCCAGTATCTTCCAGCTGTCCGAACCAGCTCCTGTGTCAGAGGCCGCTCCACAGGTTTACCCAGTCAATGTTCGAACCAGTCATAAACTCAACCACCCCGTAGCTACCCTCTATGCCTGTAAGTCCTGTGGTCAGACTTTCCATCTGCCCAGCTTGTTGCGCCGACACACTGGCCAGTGCCAGCTAAGGTTCCAGCAACGCTGTCAGCAACCTGTGGCAGGAAGCAAGAGGGCCAGATTGCAGCTTTACCCACCGGGTTGCAGCCCCTTCCGCTGCACAGTGTGCAACCGAGAGTTCAATCGCATGGAGAATCTCAAGACCCACCTTCGAATCCACACAGGAGAGAGGCCATATACCTGCTCAGTCTGCTCAAAGTGTTTCCGTCATTCTGGTGCTTTAACCAGGCACTTCCGCATCCACACTGGAGAGAAGCCTTACATCTGTGGACAGTGTGGAAAGTCTTTTAGAAACTGTGGTGGGCTCAAATTCCACCAGCGCTCTCATAGCAAGCAGCTACAGTAGTGTGGTTCTTGAGATTGGAATTTTGTTATGCAATATGCATAAAAGTTGATTTTATGCAAGGCTTAATATGTTTAAATTTTATTTTTATGTTAGCAGCCACCTATCAGTCCTGCCTCTGCTGAGTAAAATGTCAAAGAAAGACGTTTAATATTTTCCCATGCACACGTGATATACAGGCACAGCACGCTCAGAAGAGTCATGTCTAAAAACAAGCAACATTCACAATACAGGACGCAAATATTTACGTTTCTGAGGTGCGCCATGCTCAGTGGCCATAATCAGTCCCTACTGTATATTGATATAACCCGAAATGACTCACCAGTATGAGGTCTCTCTGTGCAATCCACTTTTTTTTTTTTTTTTTTTTTTTTAAGACCAGGTTTTCCCTTTGAGACTGTGTTGTTTCAAAAGAAATCTTACAAAGCAGTATCTCAAGTTATAGATACTGCAACGAGCATCTTAGGTCACCTGTCAAAAACTAAAACTATCTAACTCTCAGACAAATTTAAATACTTTTATGATTACATGGTGAAAAGAAAATAAGCTCCAGGAACTGTAGCTCAGTGATCACTGAGGTCAACATTTAAATGCATACGGTATATGTCAGGTCAGTAGTAAGTGCTGAAAACTAAGTGTGTGGAGCCTTTCAGTGTAATTCCAAGTGCCATTTTAATTATGTTCGTGGTATTGAAGAAACTACTGGTTGAGCCAGTATGTGTTTATGCCAATCCCGTTTTTATAATTGTCTGTGACTCACATATGTACTACTGTATGTCTCTTATTTCGACTACACTATGTAAAATAATGTATATGGACTAATAAAAGTAGTATTTAAAAGTAGAAAGTCACAAAGTGGATCCTTTTTTTTTTTTTTTTTTTTTTTTTTTTTTTTTTTTAAATCAGTCACCTGATCTTAACCCAGTAGAGGAGTTTTTCAGTTAACAACGGGGAACTGTACGAAAACAATTTCCTAAACAATGAATGAATTAAAGTTGAAACTTGTTATTTATTTATCATCTATTTTTTTTTTTTTTTTTTTTTTTTTTTTTTTTTTTTTTTTTTTTTTTTTTTTTTAAGCTAAGGTAACTAATGTTTAAGGTTAACAAAAGAAATAATGTGTCATTCAAGTCTCTCCCAGACTAAACTAGCAGCATTCAGTTATTCACCGGTTAGGTCGCCGGTTCGATCCCTGGGCTCTCTGTCCTGGTCGTTGTGTCCTTGGGCAAGACACTTTACCCTACTTGCCTACTGGTGTTGGCCAGAGGGGCCGATGGCGCGATATGGCAGCCTCGCTTCTGTCAGTCTGCCCCAGGGCAGCTGTGGCTACAACTGTAGCTGCCTCCACCAGTGTGTGAATGTGAGAGTGAATGAATAGTGGTATTGTAAAGCGCTTTGAGGGTCTCGAAAAGCGCTATATAAATCCAATCCATTATTATTATTATTATTATTATTATTATTATTATTATTTAGTGTTTCATTTGATTGTTATTAACTGCTCCACTTGTCTTGCTGACACTTTTATATCATCTTCCTCTTTTTTCTTCTTTCTTTGCTCATTTGCAGAAGGATACTCCTTCATTTTTGCTGAATAGCTTTGCAAAATTGCAAAACCTTAACTTAAGCTTCCTCTGTTATTTCTATTACATTCTGCCTGTGTGTTGGGATTTAAAGCAACAGTCTAAATTCCACAGCTGCTATTTAATCTTCATCAACTGCTGTACAGTAAATGTGTGGTCAAGGACTGACTGAAGCTCTTTAAACCAGGTGAGTTTTACTTTGTCATGACTTCAACTTCAACATGACTTCAACTTGTGTAGTTCCATCAGTGTATTTTGTTTAACTGTTTTACTTTCACTAATAATCAACAAAAACCTATTTCCACATCTACTGGAGCCCCCCCCTTCCAAAAACAAAAAAGCAAAATCATCCTTTAATTAGATGTTTTGGTATGAAAACTATTCTGATAAATCATAACAGTCAAAACTCTGACAGTCTGAATAATTTCTGCTTTAAAGGTCACAAAGAGACATTATTATTATCATCATTACTCACAAAATTACTTTCAATATAAAATTGAAATGTATGGAAAGATTGTCCAAGAGCGCAGATGGTGGTAAAATTAACAAATATAATTGTTTTTTTAAAAAAAAAAAAACCCTAATAAAAGAATGTTTATTATGTTCTTGTTTTACAAAGGAGTATTCTTAATTTAAAAAAAAAAAAAAGTGGGGGGGGGGACTTGACTGATCAGTCTCTCTGCGATCGACTGGTTTGGACACCTGCCATTGACCATTTTCTGTTATCAATTATCAGGCCTGGATTAAACGAGGAAGCAGACGCTCTCGCAGCTGAACAGAGCTAGCAAGGCAAAGGTAGCAGGTCCAAAAAAGCAAAATAGCGGGTTGACTCTCTATGCCGACACGCTGACAGTTTCAGAAATCGCCTCGTTGTTCCAGGTTTGTGCTCATGCAGGAGGACAACCGGAGCCATGTTGACTGAGCTGCTTGAATTTGGAGGCTCTTTCTTCCTCCAGGCTGAAGATGATGGTATCGGTGGGACTCGCTAGTTTCGCCTGAGCTCCTTTCAGCACCGCCGCCGCCTCATAAGTTGGTTGTTGTTGGAAACCGAGCTCGAGGTAAATGATCTCCTTCGTATTTAGTAGCTAGTGTTAGCAAGGCTGACATGCCGGTGTCGTGCTGCTATTGTACAGCACAGCGCTCTCCCACCGGCACAGGACTTGAGTTAACTTTCCGGTTTGACCGCATCTCGCAGGCCACAGCAGTTAGCCCGGATTTCCCTCCTTATGGTCACGATAAAGAAATCGATTTTAATAGATTAATCAGAAATAAGTAGTCCTCATGAAAGCTACCAACATATCGTAACCCTTGGAAGGAATCCACCTGAACGCTAGGTTTGTTCATTCATCAACTCGCATAAAGGAGTTGAGACTGTAAGCGTGGGTTATGGGAGATCCTCCATATAACTAAAGCGCACAAGAATAGGTTAGTGGAGAAATTCGCTCTTTCCAATAACGCTTGGATGATGGGTTTCTCTCACAGGTCTCAGGAACAGACCCCGGAAAAGCCAACAAAAGCGTCTCTGAAAACGTGGTTGGTCATAACGAGGCAGACTATCTACAAATTGAACAAATCAAGCACTGGTGTTAATCTCACTAAAGCAGTTAATTTTCTCAAGGGGGTCATAGAAGAAACAGGGACTGCTGTGGAGGGTTACACTAATACGCTTATTGAGAGATACAATTAATATTGCGCAAAACTGAGTTCAGCTTGATGAACTCAACAAAGAGTAAAAATCTCTCCAAGTATCAGAATTTTTGTTCATTCAAAACACCAAATAAGAGTAGTATTAATGGAAGGAAGCATTTTAGTGTGTTTCAGGTTTGCAATGACTTCTGAGATTATGTTTTGTGGACAGATGACAAAGAAGTCCATTTTTCTATTTAAAACACACAACTCTGTATTTGTGAATTTTAGAACAGTACTGTCTACCAGCTCTAAAACTGAAAGAGTGGTGGACGGATTGTGGTTTGGGGCTGCTTTGCTATCTCAGGAGTAGAGTGCCACAACTACAAAGTGACCAAAGTGCACAAGTAAATCGACAACACGATAGTTTAAAAAGAAAAAAAATTCATGTTTTTGGAATAGTCATGTCAGAGTCCTAACCTTAACACAACTGCTTAAGGTTGATGCATGATGGAAAATGTTGAAAATCCTCTATAAAGCCTAAAAAGATCTGATGTACGTTTTTGCTAAAAGAGATTCTAAGATATAGGAAACTCGAGGCCTGTTACTTTTCTCAGCTTGGACTTTTTGTAAGATGTTTTTTTTTTTTTTGTGTTATCAGTTTATGTTTGTCTTTATTTGTAAGAAGATGAAATTTCAGTAATTCAAAAGGGTTTACAAACTTTCTGTTGCTGAAGCTCTAGACAGTTGGTAATATTATCACAGCAGATGCATTTTTGCTTTCGAAGTTACTCAACACCTGAATCCTGCTTGTCGTCTGTCCCTCATTCTGTCCAGGGATGGCTTTGCACAGTACTGGATCATTCCAAGACCCCTCACAGGGCACAGGGGATCGGGGGGAGCTGGTGCACACATTGTCTAAAGAAGCCCCTGGGTCTTCAGATGCCTCTGAGTTGGGAAGCCCTCGCAGTACACCAAACTTTGACCTCCTCAACATGGTTTTGTCCTATAAGAGGATGGCTCTATATCTAGAACCGGTTACAGATACAGTGGAGCTCATTCGCTTCCTGCTCGGGTGTGTATTTGTGCTTTCTGTACCCTGTATGAATATCACATAACTGCTTTTTCATAGTAATCACAGAGCTACATATTTATATTGCAGTATTCATTATGATCTTTTTTTTAATCTCTCAGGTGGAAGATGCCACTGTGTTCTCTGCTTGTTTGTATTTTCCTCAATGTCTTCTTCTGCACAGTTAATGAAGGTAGGAGGAACCATTACACAGCCTTATTCAGCCTTATTGTTGCCCTTTGAATAATTTACTATGTTGTTTTTTTCTGTCTCCCTCTTCTGACATCAGTTGGTTGGTTCACTGTGAGTTTAGCAGCAGTATCTTTGCCGGCTGCCCTGGGTTACCTGCAGGACAGGTGTAGGGGCAGAGCCTCAGACGATGAGCTTCAGAAGCGTCGCTTTCATGCTGTGTATCGCAGAGACTTGCAGATCATTCATCTCACCAAACAGGAGGCCATGTTGGAAGTCAAAGACCTGTAAGGCAAATTATGCATTTAATGTCTTAAACTATTAGCATGTAGCGTCCAATCTAAAAAATGAAGTCAGTGTGGAGCTGCTTTAAACCTGCTTTCGTTTAAAAGGCCAGCAGAGACAACCTGTGGTTGTCAAAAACAAAGTCCAGAGCCCTCAGCTCACTTGATCCATGCCCATAGTATACTTGTTACTAGTATGTTTAGAGTCTGAGACACTTCTTTCAGGTTTTACTGAATCCAACATTATGTTCATTTTGTAAATTATGGTCCCCCGTAATGTGCAGAAAGAAGTTAAGCAGAGTATGCTTTCAATGTTTGATGCACTCTATACTTATAAACTCTGGTTTCAAAAAGCTAAGGTCCCAATTGGAAGGTTTAGAGACCTTTAGGTGACCCCCTGGCAACCACTGGTCGCTAGGGGGGAAAAAAAGTATATTCCCTTGCTGATTTGTGAGCAATTGCTTGAGGTTGCTGGCAGTCACTAGGTGAAATTGGTTGTAGAGAGGTTTACAGCGATGCATCAAAAACCTCTTTTCAATTGCTTTGGTTATTAGCAGGTTGCCATGGTTGCCTGTAGTTGACATGGAAGATGTCAGCAAACACTTGGCTCGTGTTTGGAGGAAAAACCTTTGAGGAAATGCTTAGTTGTCCTGTAGAGTTGTTAACTTTACATTTATAAAATGTAATGCATCCCACAATTGTTGATCGGAGTGAAACTGTCATTATTTCCAAACTATTATAAACTTGAATGTGTCTCTCATCACACAATATTGACTTAGAGTCCTACCTGCTACCGGCATATTCATTGTTTCATACGATTTTAAAATATCCAATTTAAAGATTAAGTTTCAGGCAAACACTGATAAAGAAGATGGAGGAAGTCAGTTTCTTCTTCCTTTTTTATTTTTATTTTTTAAGCAGTTTATAAACTGTAGCTATCGGTGCATTTCTGAGTATTTGTTCATGGTATGTATTTGCAAATCGATTGAAATGTATTTGTTCACCCTTTATTTGTGGGTCTCATTTGCCTTCACCAGGTTGAAGCAGCTGGATGACATGCTGTCCTCTGCCTGTCAGTCAGCAGAAGCTGCTTATAAAGTCTTGTACTGGGATAATCACACCAAGTCATCAAGGTCTGCATCTGTGGTCTCTCTCTTTTACACACACGCACATTCTTTTTGCTTATAGCTGAGTCATTATTGCTCAACAGCCGGCGCTCATGATAACATCAGTTCAGCTCATGCATGTGAATGAAATGTATATGTTTTAACAAGCTCTACTGTACTGATCTCTTCTGTTGTTGCCGATAGTAACAAGATATTCAGATGTGTGTCAGTAGTCACGGTTTAAAATGTCAAATGTGAACTTAACAAAGAATTCTGTTGCTGATCAATCGCTCACATAGTTTTAATGTGACTTCTCAAAATGTTCCACCTCCAGGTTCTATGGAGGGATATTAATCGTGGTGTGTCTACTCTATGTTGCTCCGGTGGCCTGGGTGCTAGCTGGACTCAACAGTGTCATGTTTCTGTGGAACAGAGACTTCTGCAGAGGTTAGTTTGGAAAAGGCTGAAAAATAAAACTAACACTGAAGCGTTAAAAACTGCAGATCTTCAAACGGCCTCTAGAGCCTGGCTCTAAAAACAGTAATAAAATACAATAGTAGTACATGGTCATTCCATACAATACATTCTCATTTAATTATGGTTAAAAAGTAAGATGGTGACTGAATTTGAGACTTTAAAAAGGGTAGTCCACAATCCAGTGAACGACCTTTAGGTGGCTACATCCATCTTTATAAATGCAGTCGATGGTCTGTTAATCTGTTTCAGTTTTATTGGAGCTTAAGAAACTGTTCCACATGAGCAAGACACAGACTTCAGAAGGGGCGTGTGAAGAACAAGAACAAGGCAATTTATTGGAGAGGACCCCCACACCAACCAGTCTAGAGGTGAGAGACAGAAGCACGGAGGACAAAAGTTTATACGGTCTGATACGACTTACACTGAAGGATTATTTGCTGTGATTTATACTAAAACCAAATACAGCTGAAAGCTTCTTACACTGAGAGCATGGGATAAACAGTCCATCCATCATTTTCCTTTCATGCCCTCTGTGTCTTTCTGTGTTAGGATTTTTACTCCAGCAAAGTCACGGACTGGGGATCACATTGATCTGTGGAATTCCAGAGTGAAAACTTCACCCGTTACATTCATGTGTGATCCCGATTTCAGATCTCTTGACCATACCACAGTTTAACAGCTGTCCTGGGTGCTCACTCTGGGATCAGCTGTGTTTCAGGAGTTAAGTAAACAAGTGCTCAGATGTTGTTTTGTGTTTTGTCACAACAGGATCTGTCCCCTGGCAGTGTAGAAGAAGCTGAGGAAGCTGAGCCTGATGATGAATTTAAAGATGCCATTGAGGTAAACGGAACACTTACACTTTAGGATGTTCTTTTAAATTACATTTGTATGTTACTTCTATGCAGTTGTAATTCTCAGATGTCTGCAGTATTATAACTTCTTCCTTATAATGTCTAATGTGATGTCCAATTTCATAAATCTTTCTAGTTTAAGTAATCATAAAATATGTTTCTGTAGTATTTTAATTTGTTTTCTTGCCAAAGTTATACTAGAAAAAATGGTTACTGCCATTTATTGTCTGGCCAAGTTGGAAGCAGTGAATTTATGGTAAATGGCCTGTATTTATATAGCGCTTTACTAGTCCCTAAGGACCCCAAAGCGCTTTACATATCCAGTCATCCACCCATTCACGCACACATTCACACACTGGTGATGGCAAGCTACATTGTAGCCACAGCCACCCTGGGGCGCACTGACAGAGGCGAGGCTGCCGGACACTGGCGCCACCGGGCCCTCTGACCACCACCAGTAAGCAACGGGTGAAGTGTCTTGCCCAAGGACACAACGACCAAGACTGTCCAAGCCGGGGCTCGAACCGGCAACCTTCCGATTACAAGGCGAACTCCCAATTCTTGTAGCTGATTTGACCCAGATTTACACTCATAGGTGGAGCAAAAAGGCCAAGTGTGTTCCACTTGGTTCACCCTGACAGCAACAGAAATGGTGTAAAGAATGGGAGAAGTTTTATCTTTCATTCCTTTCTTCTTTTGCTGAGATAAGTAATTTCTACTGAAATCTTCAGTAAACTGGAGTCATTCATTAGCTTAACTTTTCATGTAATATATAGATGTAGGGGGAAACAAATTTGCATGGTGAATTCTATAAATTTTTGTCTTGCAAAATAATAAAAAAATTAAGAAGTTCAGTTTGAGCTTGCCGGTAACTGTTAGGGAGGAGGAAGCCTTTGTTGCTGACATACCTCCTGTATTTATTAGTTTTTTTTCCCTCTGCTATCCTCCTAACTCAGGAAAATTCCGTTTCAACACAGGTAAGTGTTCTCTCCTTTGTTGAGAGGAGGCTAGTTCGTCATGGCTTTTTCTTTAGTTCTTGCTTTGCTTTTTGAAGTGCAGTTTTAGGTGTGGTCACGGATAGTAACACTGAATATTAGTACTTTTAGGTAACGTTTTTCTCATCTCTTGTTTTGTTGCCTGACAAGGAAACCCCATTGGTTTTGGTGGTAAGTGATTTCACTGTTCATCCCTACTGCCAGTCCATCCATCCATCCATCCATTCACCTTGGCAGGAGTTGTGTGGCAGCAATAATGCTATAAATAACATGCCCATAATTGTTGCCTCCAGTGGTTCCATTACACAGAATATTTGTATCATTATTATTCAGCATGATCACCATCATGCTTTACGCAACAAACAAATCTTTACTATATTAAATCCCCAGACTGAACGAATTCTATCAACAGAATGTGAATAATTGCCTGTGACTTTCTGTCCAAAATATTTTAAGAGAAATCAGCTGAACACTAGCTCCAGGGTGTTCTTTTGTGTAACACCAGTCTGCACGACAAGACTCAGTCAAGAATGAGTAGCGACGAACCTTTTATTTTAAAAACACACATTGTTATTCATAATAGGGGAAATGGGGTTAGAGCTAAAAAGAAATGTCTTTTAAAACGTTTAAAGAACAGAAGCAAAGACCCAAAAACGTTTCAGGACTGGTAAAATGCTGCCCCCTTGTGGTGAGGGATTTAGTTAAACACCAAAAGTGCGTTTAAAATCTATTAGCTCTTGTGACATAAAACTTTAAATAAAAAAAATATGTTGTCAAATTTAGTGGCCAATATTAGTCAACAAGGTCCATTACACCTGACTTATCTGTACATGAATTTGTTCATCAAATAAATGGATACACTTATTTGCTAAAATCCTAAACTGTTCCATTAACTGCAGGGAAGAAAGAAGTTATCCTCCTCTCTCCAAGTCTTTATTTTTTGCTGAAGTTGGATACGTGTTATTCTTATTAAAGAATAGTTTTATATTCTTTAACAAGAAAAGCTTTTAACACATGACAACTAATATCTTCATTCTGTTTGTCCTCCTACACTCTGTTCATTTGGTTCTGTGTCATTGCTGTCACTCAGTGTAGTGGATCACATTTGTAGTGGAGTAGGTTGTGCTAACCTTACTTGGTAGCCCTTGGTTCACAGACAGTTGGTACCTTTATCACATCCTAGTTATATTGAATATTAAGAGTTAAGAGAGATTAACAACATTTAATTTCTTTAATATTTCTGCTTTTGCTCTTATGGAGGTTGCGGTCCTCATGTTTGGCAGATAAATTAAGTACAGCAAGTGCGTGAATGCATGTTCTTTGAAATGTATTCTCCACCTTCATAATCATCCTAGTAGTCGTAGTTGTTGTGATCATCATGCTTAGCTTATTCATCAAACAGCTATTAGTCAGACTACCTGATTTATTTTTAATTCTAGTTTCTCCTCTGTTAATGTTTAATTTGTTTCCTGGCTTCTTTACACTTCAAAAGCTTAGACGTTATATTAAAAAAAACTATTTGTTTTTTCTATGTATCTCACTCCTCTTCGTCTCCCTAAGGAGGATGATGATGGATCCCTTGGAGCTCCCGAGTATGACACTATCTCTGAAAATGGTCTTCTAAGCCGAAATGAACCAATACGCAGCAAAGTGTCTAAACTGACAGAGAAACTGCGTAAACGCTATCCCGCAACCGTCACAGGTCAGCGAATCCTCCACTGATTTCAACCCTCTTATTTATAGCTCGGTGATGACACGGTAGATTTTCTAAGACTTACAGCTCTATTCTTGGCTGTTTCTTTCTGTCTCCAAAGGCAACTGTTCGAGCTGCAATGCCGTCTTCTCAGTTCTGAAGAAAAGGGTGAGACTGAAACCTTGTGGCAAGAATTTGGGATATATTTAGGCATCACGTCGTCATCATGGTTAATTTTATCCTATTTTTCTGTTGGGATGAGCTCTAACCCACTGTCTGTTTTTATTGCAGAGAAACTGCAGTAACTGTGGCAACAGCTTCTGCTCTCGATGCTGTTCCTTTAAGGTGCTGAAATCTGTTATGGGGGCAACAGGTGAGAAGTAGTATCGTTAAAATATTTGCATCATATCACACAATTCTGTTTCTGTTAGTTTTATTCATCTGTTCTTTGAGTTAAAGCCGCTGTCTTTTATTATTTCATCCTCAGCTCCAGAAGCACAGAGAGAGACAGTGTTTGTTTGTGCTGCCTGTAATTCCACTCTCATCAAACCACAGTGAGATGGCATGTTGGTTATATCTCCCAACGGTCAGCAAGTGTTCTCTCACTGTTTGGCCCTGAGCCCTATATTGGACCCTGACGTACATGCCTTTGTGTTCATGTTAAGGCTCTTCTGTCAAGAAACATCCCATGTGGAGCTCCTACACTCCTTTGCCTTTATCAGTTCCTCGTTAGCTTCTCTTGTTGCTTATGGGATTTCTACTATTCCTGTTGTTGGATTTTTCTTTTTTTGTGCTATCAGTGAAGGACTGGATCTTATCACTCAATGAGACTCAGCACAGTACACAGTGGCTCTAAAATCAAAGGACCTATTTACAGTCTTTCTGAGAAGGACCAATATATGCACAGTGATAACCACGACTCAGCTAGTAGTGATTGGTGGTTAAAATAAGTGAACAGGGTTACAGCGGTTTTGCTTTACAATCTTTGCCTCACAATAACGGTGATGGCTCGTGAATTTTGATATCTTAAGGACTGTTTGGCAGATTAATGACAATGTAATGCTGAAGGACCTTTCTGTAAGAACATAAGGCATCAAATCTGCCGTTCAGACTGATGAATATGATGTGGGAAAATGCTTAAGTTGTGCTTAAGCTTGTTCAAAAGTACAAGATAATGCTGAAGGACCTTGACATCCATCTGTCACCAATATGATATGATGAATTGTGGGTTTGTCCGAGATTCTGAAGGGAAGTTTGAGTTCTGAGTCACACCGGGCCACAGCCACAGTAAGCCACCTCTGGCCCCAAGAGAATGTGCGTTCCCCGACTGTTTGTGAAGAGTTGCTGGAGGTTTCTGGCTCTTGTTAAGTAAAGTTGCAAAGAGAGCATTGCAAAAAAAACTTGTGATTGCTTCTGTTGCGGGCAGATTGCTGCGGGCACTAGTAGTGTGCGAGGAAGATGCCAACTTGTTTGGAGACATTTATCATTTTAGTCTCTGAGCTGTAGTAAAAGTTGAAAAAGAACAGTGCAAACTGGAAAAAGAGAACATTTGCCTTCATAGTACAAGTTGTGCCTTACTGGAACAAACACATTTTAAAAGGGTCACCTTTCACTTTGAAGCCGAATGTTCTCCATCTCCGGTTTCTGTCACACCTTTACAGTTTTGCTGCTGTTGGCGAGTAGTTTGCGATTGTTTTCACTCCAGTCTCCTATCAACCAGTCATCTCACAGAGCTTTGACTGTTCATCATGTCTGAGTGAATAGGGCTTTAGCAGTCAATATCAGAGTGTCTGCCAGCACCTGCTTACTAACTGATTGGCACATGCACGACAGATAGTTTGCTCACATAAGATCATTTTTGAGCAAATGCTATCCTGGTAATCCTGGTCTGGAAAACTCACTGTGATTAGATTTGTCTTTTTCAGTTGATTTTCCTACCAGAGGAAGCAGATGCAGAAAAGCATAAAAAACTGAAAATGCAAAGCAAAGTCTCACACAGCGTGGTTTTGTTGAAGGCAGGGTCTGAGCCGTTTTCGAAGTTGAGCAGACCAGTTCACTCTTGTAATAATCTAATTGCTGCTGCATTTCAGTTGTCATGGTTTCCTACGTGGGCGTGTCAAACAAGCTTTATTGTATTACAGCAGCACGTCCAAAGGTCCTTTGAGTCCATGTTTTTCGTCTGACTGGATCGAGTCGACCCAACTGGATAAAAATAATTTGAGTGGACCGAAGAACCCACTAAAACTGTTACCAGAACTTCACACTCTTGCAAGCAGGACTTGACTTGAAGAACTCATGTGAGGCACTGAAACCCAATATGTGGATCCTGGTGGCAACATTGTTTTAATCATGTTTCAGACACAGATGATTGTAACTGTTTGCTTTGCTTTTACTGTAATCATATATAAGCGTACTGTAAATAGTTCTAATTGTTCTATGTATGATATATTTAATTTAAAACTCCTGAAAGTGCGAGTTATTATTTGACCGAATGATTAATTATGTATATACTGCCCAGGATTTTAAAGATTAAATTATGCCGTTATTAAAATAAACAATGTAAAGATTTACAGCTGTGGTCAGTTTACATACACTCATTGTGAGCTTGCATGTCATAGTAACTTTTGAATTTTCACAATTTCTTTGAACTGTTCTTATCCCTTTTCTGACACGTTTAATTTTATTTTGAATTTTCTCTAATCCACACAGGGTCAAAATTTTATGCAAGGGCTCAAATATATGCACACGCTCCGTTAAATGTTTCAATAAATGGTGCTGAAGGTTCTACAGTGTGGTGGCGAGGCCAAGGTCTCTTAATTTCTCAAGAGTGATTGTGAATGACTACAGCTGCTAGCTTCTCTTTGCTGCCATGGTGGAGTGACCAATACTGCAATTGGAAAGTGCAAGAAACTCAGTGAAGCCTTAAATTAGAACTGGAGATTTACACAAACTGGAAAGGCCTCTTGGAGCCGTTTCTAAACAGCTGTATTCAAAGATAATCAGTTCAAACAAACTTAACAATTGGACGTATCACTACTTTTCCAAGGTCTACAAGAGACCAAAATAGTCACCCTCAGGTGAGAGAAAATTGGTTAGAATTGCTGTTAACTGGAAACTGGTGGAACACCAGAGCCACTGTCCACAGTGAAGCAACTTCTACAATGGACTGAGAATGTACCAAAAGCCCTGGTCTAAAATTATAACTTTTAAGCTCGACTGGAATTTTCACCTGCCCACAGTGACAAGCCAGATGCCTTCTGGAGAAAAGTAATATGATCAGATGAGACAAAGATTGAGGTATTTGCTTATTTATAAGGGGCATGTTTAAAGGAGCAGAAAGGTGAGGCTTTCATCCCAAAGAACACAATGCCACCTCTCAAGCACGCTTGTGGAAGCATCATTGTCTGTTTTGATGCTAATGGCATTGATGCATTGCACAAGATTGATGGAGTAATGAAAGAGAAGGACTACCTCCAAATTCTTCAACTTGACCTCACATCAACAGCTAAAGGGTTGAAAATTGTACACAGTCAAATATTCCAACAGGACAATGATCCCAATCAAAGCCCTGAACTCAACCTTACTGAAAATATGTAGACTATGCTTAAAAGCCGAGTTGGTGCCAGAAAATCAACCAATTTAAATGATCTCTACCAATTCTGCCAAGAACTATCCAGCCAAGATTATGCCAGAAGAATAAAAGCACCTTCTCGAGGTGCAACTTGCTAAGAGACATTTAGCCAAATAAAAATGTGGGTCTATGTGTATATTTGTGGCTACATGTATCACTTTGACCCTGTGCAGATGAGAGAAAATCAAAAATAAATTAGGACTTGTTTTTACAAGTTGTTGAAGATGTATGCTGTATGATCATTCCACTCTGGAAAAAAGAATAGTTCGGTCATTGAAATCAATTAAAAGCTCAAAATGAGCATGGCACTCGTGGCCATGATGAGCGTAACCACAGCAGCAATTAAAGTGACAGGTGGTAAGTATGTTCCTTTTGGCATGGGAATCATTTTATTAGCAACTAAAAGGCATTGTCATTTCAAAGCACAGTTGTACCACACTTTAAAAAAAGCATCAGAAATTTTTTTTTTTTTTCAAAACAGCTTCATTTGATTGATTTATTCCATTTAGAAATAAAAGTTTGAATTCCTTCATTTAAAATTTGGTGTTTAACTTTTAACTAATTTATTCAAGTATCAACATTTTCAGTGATATGCTGGTGATAGATCCTCAAAGTTGGTTTTACAAATATTTGTCTGAACTAGTGGATTAAATTATGATGTGTAAAGTGAAATGGGTCACTCCCACTGATAAACTCATAATGTTTATGCCAGAGGAAGGTTAAACAAGAAAGCTCTACTGTAAAGGGTGCAGATATGGGAAAGAAAATACAAATAACGACACTTCAAGTAAGACCTTGAAGTGACATTTGAAGTTTTAAAAACTAATTGCCATTTAGACTCATTTCGATTGTTTTTAAAGGAGAGAAAAATTAGTTGTTAAATCACAAAATGGAGCTGTAATAAATTTTATTTGAAAATTTAGGATGAATGATGCTGCTTTCTTTAACATATAGCTTATAGTATAGGCTACTACTAATAATCAAGACTGCAATCTGTTTCAAACAAGCTCTCATTTCCTGAACATAAAACCAAAAAGCTCTTGTCACAGAAATTTATATTTTAGATATAGTTTTGTAAGGAAAAACTTATTTCATGAAGCCTTTTTAACACATATTATGAAATTTACATGGAGATTTTGTAAAACAAATAAAATAAAAGCAAACACCTAATTATCAATAAATGCAGTTCCTCTAATAGCCTCTTGAGGTTGCTTCCAAAGGCAAAAGCAGGCTAGAAAAGACCAAACCCAGCAATCAAAACAACATGTTTACAGTTTGTTTGAGTTTTTTTTAATTCACCTTTTTGGATTGTGTTATGCTTTAAAGTAGTTTCGACCTTCCAGAAATACGGTGGTGGCCACAATTCTAACTCTAAGGGTTCTGGATGTGGAGATGGTTGCCAGATGTCCTCTAAACTTGTATGATTGCTGTCTTATTGATTTGACTCTATATTATCATATGTCCAAAATGGCAGACAAGTTAATGTCACTTGGTTAACAGTCACATGGCTTCAAAACCTCAATTTCACTCCAAATAGTGGATGAGGACCTGCAGCATCCTATGTCAGAACACCTGTCAATCAAGCAGCCACGCCCCTGATTCAATTATCAGGTGAATGAGTTATAAAAACTTTGAACTGCTGTGAGGAGGGACACTATTGCCTCTATCCCAATGCTGGTATAAGTATCGCAATACTAGCGCAATAGTATTGATATTTCTAATTCTATCCTCCAACTTCAGTATTTAGACCTCAAACATACACTGTGAAAAATGTCTGAACCTTTTTGTGTTAAATGTACATGTACAAGCTGACCCAAAGTGTATTAAAGACAGGCACATTGACATTCCAGGTCTCCAAAAAAGAAACCTAACCCCTTAAACCCTTTATAAGTTGCCTTTATAGGTTAAACATATCAGTATCGGTATTAGTATCGGCAATATTTAGTTCATATCTGATCGATACCAAAATGTGCAGCATGGCAGATAACTAGCTGACTCCCTTTCAGAGACCGCCTCAAGTGGCCAGCAGAGGAACTGCAGTTTTTGACACTTCCACATTCTCCGCTCTGGCTGCATTTTTCAGGTTTGGAGGTCGTCTCCCCCACCCCGACGTCCTGCAAAGTCAAGTTGAGACTGAAGAAAAAGCCGAACACTCTACTACATTAAGCCCCGCCCCCTCAGGATTACAAGCCTCTCCTCCTCTCCCCACCCTCCCCCCTTCCGTGTCCCACTAAGCGGTTTCAGAGCGTGAAGGGACTCGTCCCTACAGCCACGGATGCACGGTGCAACATGGCGACAGAGGTAAGACACTCGCTCGGTTTAATTTCCAGCTCGGGTCCGGTTACCGGCACGAACAGTGACATGAAGGTTTAAACGAAACAGGCGCGGCTCCAGTTAACACGGACGTTGAGGGCATGGAGGCTGCACACGGTTAACCTGTGCGGATCACTTGTATCTGGAGTGACCACTGTGTCCTACATTATCACGCCAGTTTCGCCAGAGGATTTGGTCGTTTTCATTTCTGTCTTTTTTTTTTTTTTTTTTTACCACATAAACGCGTTCTAGTATTTTGTTTAAAGAGAAAAAAAAAGGGAGGGAGGCATTTTTGAAAGTCAGCTGAGCTATAAGAAAAAAGGATCAGTGCAGCCCCCTCCGTCCCTGCCATGTTAAGCTGTTTTGGTGAAAGCAGATCTGTTTTTGTGTATTGAGAAGCCACGTTAATCCGGTGACAAGCAACTGTGTTTGACTACACACACATACCCACTCACACACACACGGAGGACAGCCGTTCAGCACCATGGACAGAAGCCACTCCACCCCGACCTTCCTCCGTGCTTTGCCTGACTCCCTTTTCCTCCATCTGTGCTTTCATGTAACCAAAAATAATGGTGACGCACAAAACTGATTATATCAAGCATAAACAAGCTTGTATGTAATACTTGTTTGGCCTCTAAAAGTCTGCTTCAGCTTGTTCCGTGTAATCGATCCGTGTTTAGCCGTAGTGAAATGTTGTCCCGTCTCCCTGCTTTCCTGAAAGACCAAGAGAAAGTGTGTGTGTGTGTGTGTGTGTGTGTGTAAAAGATCGTATGTCTGATGCTGGGCTTTGCTCCAGCAGTCAACAAGGCAGAAAAGCGTGCAGACACTGAGCCAACGAGTGATCGATCACATCTACTCCATCACCCTGTTCCTCTAAATCAGCTGCTGTTTGTACACATTACAGGTGAACAGGTGCTCAGGGATGCACATAGAGGGATACATAGCTCTCTTTTGGGACTCATTAAAGAGATACTATATTAACCCTTACTGTATTACTCTCTCTCTCTGTGTTATTTGATTCCCACAGTTTCATAACCTGCAGGAGTTGAGGCACAGTGCATCTCTGGCCAACAAAGTATTCATTCAGAGAGACTACAGTGAAGGAACCACCTGCAAGTTTCAGACCAAGTTCCCCTCTGAGTTGGAGAGCAGGGTAAGGAAACTGGAGGAGTTACAGTGTAATGTGATTTAATTCTAGGTTTTATATTGTGTTTTAATAGGTGCAGATCATACAAGCATTTAGATCTTTGTTAGCATCATGGTCTGAAAAGAAAAAGTCTGTTAAAAGGCATTATCATGACATTCATATGCTTGATAATAATAAAAATAATATAAATAATATAATAAATATAAACGCATATACAGTAACAAAGTTTCATTTCAGTACCGAGTAAAGCAAAACACACAAATCACTCCACATTCTCTGTTGTTCACTGGTTTCAGCGTATTTGAATGCTTCTTCCCACTTCTTTTTAAACATGTTATTTATTGAGGATCATGTTCCCTATTTTTGGCATCATTTTAACACGTATAGAATAAAGCCTTATGTCATCATATCATATGTGTGTAGAGTTCATTTGGGGTGGACAAAAAGTGAATCTTTCAGCATCAGACACTTAATTCCCTTTATTTTATTGATTTTTAATGTAGCAATATAAGGGTTTCATGACTCAGATCGGTTCTTTCACATGTAGATAAAGCAAACAAAATTCCTGATTGCTAGATAAAATTGTTATGCTGTGTAGAATGATATACGCACAAAGCTCTGTGATTTGGTCAGTCATTACCTCGCTAGCTTTTATCACTGTGGAGTAAAAAGTATGAGGTGTAAGTCGTCCATTAAGAGGGTTGCTGACCCACTATTGATTATGTGCCTCATCACATGAGCCAAGGTGGGAAAAAGGGTGTGGGTCATTATAACCAGAGGTGTGGGTGAAACCATTGTGAGACCTTGCCTCACCCTATTATATGACCTATTGAGATCAACTGACGCATGATGTGAGTGGGCGTTAAGGCATCTGTGCAGGGATTTCAAAACTGCACTGTAGGTGGCAGACAGTTGGTGTTGTAAGCCACACCCTCTGTTCAGAGTGGACATAGATGGCCTCTTAGACTCGTCTTTCAAGACGAGTGACCTTTGTCCTTTAGATGCAGATGTACAGCTGAGTCTTGTCCTGTCAAGGTGGCTCTTTTATGTTGTGCCAAGTGTTTACGGAGTGGCTGCTTGGTTTCTCCAATGGAGCCCTCCTCGCTGCACTGTACTGCATACACTACATTGTTTAGTTTGTGTTTGGAGGTTTTTTCCTTGGGATCAACCAGCTTTTGTCTAAATGTGTGTGGCTGTGTCTGAACTACACTGGGATGTCCTGCTTGGAGAAGACTCTCCTGAGTTTCTTTGATAAACTGGCTACATAAGATATGACGTTTGTCCTTCTGATTCTCCCTAGTTGGTGTCTGACCTTATTTTCTGTGCATCCTTGCTGATTTGATGAAAGCTCAATTGGGAAATCCACATGTTTTAAGAGCTTTATTTACATGTGTGTGTTCCCTTTCTTTTCCTTCTGGCTTAAAGGGAACAGTTTCTGTGTTGTAGGGTCCTGATTACTCCAAGTTTGTGTTCCAGAGGGTGGTGGGAGTCAAAGAGTAGGTACTGGTCTGTGTGTGTAGGCTTCCAGAAATGACAAACTGTTATACTTTGTATCTTTCCTGGTAAACTATCATTCTATCCACTGAGTCGATGTGAACAGTGAAGGCTTCTACTTCTTGGGTTTTGATTTCAGAGTTTAGATGTGATGATGTGTGTTCCCCACAAGGGAGCTAGGATGGTTGCAAGGTGCTTGGAAATTTTGTAGGTGGCTGAGTTGATACTGCTTGGGACTCCTTTGTGGATCTTTGGAAGTCCATATATACAGGGTATAGCATTTCCTGGGTACAGGAAGTGTAGTCAGTGGCTTCATCCATTTCAAGTTGTTGTAGGCAACTGATGACTTTCTTTTCATAGTTGCTTGTGGGGTCTCGTCTTAAAGCTTCATAGGTATTGTTGTAAATGTGGAGGAATAAACACAGCTGGTCACTGGGTCATAGCTGGAGTCCCAGGTCTCATCAGCACTGACGATTCTTGAAATGAAGGTCAGTTTCACACGTTAGCTGATGTTTGAGGTTTGTGCTGAAATCTCGCAAGTGCATGGGCAATAAAACACTCGCAGCGTCTTCCATGGAAGTGACTTCAAAGGGGAAATTAAAATCATGCAATATTTTTTCCCTTCTCCAGCTCAGTAAGTTACTTTATTAAACATAGTATTTGCTGTTGCTACTCACTGACCCCATTTCTGCTCTTTTGTCTGTCTCCAGATCGAGCGAACACTGTTTGAGGACACTGTGAAGACGCTGAATAACTATTATGCAGAGGCGGAAAAGATTGGAGGACAGTCCTACTTGGAAGGGTGTCTGGCCTGCGCTACAGCATATCTCATTTTCCTCTGCATGGAGACACGTTATGAGAAGGTCAGAATCCAATACATTTTGATGTTCTGGGACAAATTAACATGTAGTTTGGATTTTATATTGCTTCTCATTTTTCCTCTTCCGTCTGTGTGTCAGGTGCTGAAGAAGATTGCCAAGTACATTCAGGAGCAGAATGAGAAGATTTATGCTCCCAGAGGTCTCCTTATCACAGATCCCATAGAAAGGGGAATGCGTGTTGTATCCTTATTCTGAATTTTGGGTGTATTGCAAAAAAAAGCAAAACAAAACCACATTTCTGTAAAATATTTGTGCAATTTATTATAAACCACAGATCATTTTTGTTCCTTAACAACTTTTAACAGATAGAGATCTCCATCTATGAAGATCGGGGCTCCAGTGGCTCCAGCTCAGGGAGCAGCTCTGTGTCCGGCAGCACTGCTCGATGACTGGATGCTTCCTAAACCTGCGTCCACCTGATCACTCACAACCATGAAGGAAAACCTAGGATGTAATACGACTCCTCTTCCAACACCAACCACCCCCTCAGCTACGCTCACACAAAGTATTCACCAGTTTTTTTCCCCATCATGTCCCTAACTTGTTCAGAGTAGACACTTGAAACACGCACTTTAGTGGTTTATTACGAAAGAAATGTGCAGGTGCTGATGCACTTTTGCTAAGATGTAATGTCTCAATGAAAAGGATGAAAAGATGCAGCTAGTGATGCTTTGTGTGATCCCACCATTTCTCTCCTTCCTGTCTGATTTCAAGATAAAAGGGACGAAGTGCCTCATCTGCTGTCATTGTACCACGTAGGCCAGATCAACCTGGGCTGCACCCCAAACACTGGACCAAACACAAGACTAGACCCCAAATTCAGCACCTCTTCCAAATCGGCTCTAAATCATGCTGTCTGGCAGCAGATGAATGCCATTTAAGTCATCCATAATGTAGCAGATCCTCCATATTTATGATGAAGCTTGTATTTCCTTTTTTAAAGTCATAGCCACAAATCCAAGTACTAACCTCTTGGTTTCATTGAGCGAGAGCAACTCTTCCTAAATTTAGATTATGCAAAGACTCGTTGTGCGTGAAGCGCAGCAGTAAGTAAAGAAGGGATGGGTCAGAAATGTCTTCCTAAATTATACCTGTAAGTGTTTATGAAAATACACCAACCCTTCCCTGCTTTATGAACAGACTTCCAAAGAAAAATAACTGCCAAAAAACAAACTGGCTCACAAATGTGAATGTTTCTTTTATTTTGGTGACATTTTGTGCAAGAACAAGTTTTCATACTGCTTATTGTTTTAATACACATGGTAGAAATGACTGGCGTCAAATAAACAGTTTCATCACAGCCCCATCGAGCTCATTGTTCTTGTATTATACAAATATATGAAATCAGTGTTACTCATATTAAGCATTTTAAATGATTACAAACATAAGAAAAGGCTCAGTACTCAATCTGAGCTGCTTGTTGGACATAAACCAGAAACCAAGTTTCATGTAAACAAGCAAGTGCAACGCTATAAATACCTCCCAGGCATCCATATTTCCCTCCCTTTATCTGTTGTTGCCAATTTTTCTCTCTGCCTTAGAGTGTCATCATTTAGATTGGGTATAAAAATCTTTCTAGTTGAACCTGCCCCATTCAGACAACACTACCATCCTCGGCATCAAATCAAATGTGATGGAAGGAAGGACACAGATTATCTAAGCAGGAATATAGAAGAGCAGCTGCTAAATGGAAGTTTGCAAATATCAAAAGCAGCACTGGTTAACATTTCTGCATTAATACTCTCAGCATGGAAGGTGAAGAGGATTGCTCATAGCAACGCCTACGGATGACATACTGGTCGTGTAGTTCCTCTGAGCTCCACAGTTTTCAGTACTTGATCAAATTGTTAGTCTAAAATCCAAGTGCTTTGTTTCAGTGTCAAAGCTCTCACTGAGTTATCAATAATGCATTAAAGATACAGTAAGCAAACAGCCCAAATCAGTGATAATGTAGCTGCTGGATTTGTCACTTAAACTCAAAGGCAATGTTGTGTACACTTTGTTTGACATGTCAGTAAGCTTAGAGTTTATTACCAAAATATTTGGTTTAATTCTTTAGCTTGACAGTAACATGATCCGTAAATCAGTGTAAAAGACAACAATATTAAACATCATTAAATCTTAAATTTACTGGAGACGGACACCATTTCCAAAAAAACCAAAGATGTATAATTTTATGCAGCCCTTTTTTTCTAAAGGCATTTTGTCTTCACAGCAGACAAAGCTGACAAAGTGGTAAAGAAATTAACAAATTGATAATGTCCACTCAGGGCCGTGGTATTGTGGACACTGCTAGCAGTCACCGATACCTAAGTAGCACAGAGGTAACAAAAAAAACCTGCCTTAAAAAATTACTTAACAATTTAAGCGTATTGCTTATTTTGTTACAAATTCCTCATGCCTGCATGCACTAACTGGTTATTTGGCACTACAGCTTCCACATGCAGCCAGCTCATCAAAACAAACAAGCAAAGTTCAGGATGGACATGCTCCATGCATGTCACAGTAATTTGTTCTAGCAGGTGTTAGATCCAGGTGACCAGCGCTGGATAGAGGTTGTCTTTTCCCTGAAGACTAGTCTCACTTCATTTCTGATACTGCAGACAGGAATAAAACACACTGTAATAAAACTGTCTTAAACCAGGAGGCTTCAAACATGGAGACCGAAGATCGAACACCATCATAAAATGGAGCCAATGCTGCATGGGTGGAGAGAACAGAGGAGAGTAACAGTGAGGGAGGACGAGACAGACAAGCAGACATCAGATTAATACTAAACAAACAGAATGACTAAAAATGAAGACTTGGTCATCCACGTGTGAAGACGAGGACAGGTACAAGTGGGGAAAATTGGGGAACTCAGGGTAACCTTTGTGGTTTGCACTAAATACTTTCAGTTACTCTGTGTCAGCCACAGTTCGTGTGTCTTGTTCTGTTTCAGCACGTTTTTAGTGCAAATTCAGCATCTCTTAAGTCACGCAGGAAACACTTCCTTGCATTTGTTACTCTCAGGGTAGCAGGGGTAATGCTGAGACTGGAGGATTAAAATGTGAGTACTAGAACAGTTAAGACTGACTTTTGAGCTATGAAATAATTTGAAAGAGCCGGTGTATTGATAGGAACAAGTTTATTCACTTCATTTAAAGCCATAAAAGAGAAAAGAAATCTTAAAAAAAGGAAAATGAAATAAATCTGCTCACAGAGTAAAGAAAAACAACCAGCTCTCCCTTTTAAAAACCAAAGCAAAAGACATTTTTTTTCTGTAACATTATTGTAAACCACAAAAATCCTTTATTGCATTTCATGTGATTCTCTTTAAAGACCTGTAGAAAAATAAACATTCAATTAAAAATAAAATAATATCTGGTTTTGGATTATTTTATGAATCTTTAAGACTTGCTCACCTGCACAGTGTCCATTCCTGACAGTAAAGCCGTTACCACACTAAAAAGAAAAGAAAAAAAATAGAGGAAAAGGTTTTTATCCAAACCAAATAAGCTGATTCTGAGACGTTTTAAAAACAATTTACTTTTATTTTTTGAAAGGTAGGAGTAAAATATCTTATAATTAAACTAACCAGAGAGAGAGAGAGATTAAGGCTTTGGTGTTGTTCAATTCACTGCTCCACTAACAGAAAAAAAGGCGTGTTCATAATTCATGCTGGGAATTCGAGCTGTGTACCTGCGTGTCATTGGCAAGCTCAGTGGTTTCCCCTTCTTTGGGATAGGTGACTTCCAACACAGAGTTCATTTCACCAGCCTGAAGAGCTCGAGTAAAACTAGTGCTGTCTGGCCAGGAGACCTCGAGCACCTTCACCTCATCATTTCCTGGGAGTCATGAGTACAAGACACAATACTACGTTACATTTTACAAGTACAAATTTGTATTTTGGGATTAGATTTAAAAATATCTGCTGGGATGCTACCTGCCTCCTGACTATCAAACTATGTTTTACAGACTGATGTGAGAGCATCTCATCTTAATTTTAGCAAGAAAGGACATTAGCTTATATCCCAAAATTTGTAAACTTTTACCAGCCATTAGTTATAACACCAGTATCTGGTTTAAAGTAAAAAAATATCAGGGATACTATTGTTTAGCTGAGATGTCTAAAAACACCAATGACAAAGGCACACATACTGAGTTCTAGTGTTTGACAGGATAGATGCACGATCACAAAAAAAAAAAGCTGTTTGGCCAACAATCTGCTCTAGTGTTTACTTGTGAGGTGTCTGCTGTTTTTTCAGTGTCTACAACATTTAAAAGGAAATCACCTAAACCAAAGTGGGCGACTGGCTCCATCTCACATAGATATCCAGAGCCTCCATCAATGATGCGCGTGTGAGCTCCACTCTGACTGGTGAAGACTGTCACCTTGGCACCCCGGGCGAAAGAACCAAACTGGGTGCGAGGAATGACCCGCAGCCAGTTATTGGATGATCCCTAGCAACAAGGATGTTCATGGATTATTATTCGCTAACTAATAATAAGAAGACCAGTTAGTAGGTATATCATTAGGCTGTTAGTAAAAAGAAAAACAAACAAACTCCACCCGACAAATACACACACGCACACCCACCTGCGTGACCTTAAAGACAGAGATTGGCTGCTGGGCGCTCTCCCCGTGTGCCAACAGCAGGTCCAGCTGTCCATCCCCATCCAAGTCAGTCACAGTACCACCTGTCCAGAACACACAGAGTGCTTTCACTGAACTGACCTACACATCAATGTCAATGGGGAGTCTCCCTGACAGTTATATTTCTGAGGCTCATCCAAACACAGAGGCAGTTCAGGCAACCTCAATATATTTTAACCGGCTAGGATGTTCTCTAATATTTTCACATATTGATTATTGTTTTGTTACCAGGTGAAACAACACTTCAATAGAGTCACTTTTCAAGAAAGCCATAAAAATCATTCTCAATTGATTGTAATATTTTAGAAAAAAAACATCTGTATATCACTATTTTGTGTCTGTATTGCCTGGGACTACACATCTAAAAGAATTGGCAACTTAATATATGTTAGATTTTTAAACGGATATCCATTAAGATGTACCGTGCCGGTTAAATGCATAGGAAAAACAGCACAAAATGTGCTCTGATATTAAGAGTTTACAGACCTGTTCCTCTCCCTTGTGGCTCTTCAGCATCTCCCACATTAAGTTCCTGGATCAAAGGGTCTGCATTAGTCCTCCTTGAGACCCTGCAAAAAAGGAAACAGCCAAAAAAATAAATAAATCTAGTAACAGTTATTTTTTAATTAACAAAGACATTTCATTGGAAATTTAACAAATACATGAAATCTAACCTGAACAGCCTATTGGGAGCATTTCCTCTGTAGGCAATATTGTTAAAGAACACCTCCAACTCCTTGTCATTATCAAAGTCAGCAGCAATGACTGTGCGAATAGGTGAGGCTTCAGCAAATCTTCCAGTAGCAATATTCTGCAAAGAAAATTGTACTTCTCTCAAGATACACTTTATTAAAACCTTTTGTTTTTGCCAATTTTGTCACTCCTCTCTTACCTGGAAACTGGAATCGCTGCGCTGCAGGAAAAGTCTGTGTGGGCCGTTCCAGTTGCCATAAACAATGTCTGTCTTTCCATCTCCATTGAAGTCAGCCAGTGCTACTCCTCTGCCATGCTGGTATTGGTCCTCCACACCTGTTTGCATGGGCACAGTGTTAAAAGCAACTAATCCAATTTTGTACAATAAAACAAACTAAGTAAAAGTGATCAGAGGACCTTCATATGTCTCTTATATTTAGTGCTACATCCAGGAGACTGCTAGATTAGTTTAGCATAAGGACTGGATTCTGGGGGGATAAATCAGCCTGGCTCAATAACAGTAAGACGCTCCACATACCTGAATGTCTTAAACTCACCAGTTAGCATTTTCACTTGTGTTTGATTAATATTCACATGACAGGCTGTGTTACTTCATGAGGTGTTATCCTTATGAGCCTACCAGACAGCCAGCAAATGTTATACTAAGCTAAGCAAATAGACTGATTAAAATCAAACAGGACATCACCTGCTACAACCTGTTGTGGTAAGGAGAGAGCTGAGTGTAAAAGCGAAGCTGTCAATTTACCAGTCAATCTAAATTTCTACATACCTGGTAGAAGTGGCCAGGTGGAAATCTGGGCTTCTCTACTTAGACTGCTACCCCTATGACCCAAACCCAGATAAGCAGTAGAGGATTGATGGATAAATAAACAGTCAAACATAAAAGCCTCCAAATATTTCTAATCTCTTGGTAACTCTACAAATCATATATAAATCACATCATATCAATAAAGATGTAGTTTGATGACTATATCGATTGTGGTTGGCAGTTCGTCTTGTAACCGGAAGGTTGCCGGTTCGAGCCCCGGCTTGGACAGTCTCGGTCGTTGTGTCCTTGGGCAAGACACTTCACCTGCTGCCTACTGGTAATGGTCAGAGGGGCCGATGGCGCAATATGGCAGCCTCGCTTCTGTCAGTCTGCCCCAGGGCAGCTGTGGCTACAACTGTAGCTTGCCTCCACCAGTGTGTGAATGTGAGAGTGAATGAATAGTGGAATTGTAAAGCGCTTTGAGGGCCCCGAAAAGCGCTAAATAAATGCAATCCATTATTATTATTATTATTATTATAATTTCTGGTTTTTTCCAAAGGTTGCTGCATAAACAGAGACCACCCCCACTAACTTCTGATGCACACTCAGGCATTTTGTTCTATAAGCTGGCCTGAAATATGACACAAGCCATTCAGTTCAGAAAAGCGAAACAAAGGTTCCTCCTAGCTGGCATTCACAGGGTAAATGAATAATATAATATATAATAATAATATAATAATAAAAAAGTAAATAAATTTAAAATTAGAAACCAAATAATGGAAGAGTGAGATGAGACAAAGAATACCTGATATGAAACCATAAGTTGAAGGACAGACTGCAGAAAGTACTACTGAGTTAGGCTTCATGTTCCCTTACCACTTCATTCTCACCTGCCTGTGTTGCCATGTCAACAAAAGCCCCATTTCCATTATTCTTGAACAGGAAGTTAGGTCCATTTTCATTGTCACAGAACACATCAGACCTCGACTCGCTCAGGATTGGTCCAACGACCACACCGCGACCACCTGACCAACGAGCCAACAGTGAAGCTTTCAGTTGTTTTTGACAACTTCAAAAAAAAAAATCAAAAAAAAAAAATCCCATGTTTCAGGTAAACACTGTGACATCTCACCTGTGTACCTGTTGACTCCGGCCTCAGCAGCTACGTCAGACAGCGCGATGATGCCCTTGCTCACATCACTGGCAGCCTCGTCCATTTCTAAGAGAGCGTGGGGGCCAACATTTCCACTGGCGTAGTTCGCCACGTAGACTGAGTAACGGCCTGTTCCCTGCACAGAAACATCGGTAACTTAGAATAACGTATAATGTACTCAAATGCAATGAGATAGAAGAAATAGGTGGGTTCACTCACCTTTCTATCAACACATGCGACTGAACGTCCCGCCATCCGATTAGCAACACCACGACGTACATTCAGCTCATCGTTGAGCAGATCTTCAAAGCGGCCATTACGAAACTTGAAGAGCTTGTCAGTGTATGTTGCTCGTCCTTGACAGAGAAAGAAAAATTATTTGGTTCCCTCAAATTACTTTGATGACACTTTAATTTCAGGATGACTTTGCAATATCATATTTACCAGAGTAGGCATTGTTTGTATTAAGAAAATAGATTTCTTCTCGTCCATCTCCATCCACATCGCAGGCAGCAACTCCAATAGCATTTCCTGCCTGGTCTCTCAGAGCATAGTATGGAGAGTTACTGTCATCAACAGCAATGTTTACCAGCTTTTTCTGAGTCCTGTCATACTTCAGCACCAGGTTGGGCCCATTGTACCTGAGAGAAAACGTGATTTTGATTTATTTTTTTTATCACAAATTTCTGCATAAAAATCCTCACACATGGTAATACACTAACACTCACACTTACCCTGCCACCACCACTTCCAGGTCACCATCACCATCCACATCTGTCACAGCCATCCCATAGTTGAGTTGTGTGGGATTGTGCAGATTGTCAGGGGGAAGCATGGTCTGTGTAACAACCTGAAGCATGGGATTCAGGTTTTGGGCATGGGAGTGATGCCAGAGTGTCACTAGTAGGAGCAGCAGACCCGAACCCCACATTATTCCAACCTGGCGAGACACGGAAGTCAGGAAGATATCTTGTTTTGAACAAAACTTGCAAGAAACATCTGAAACTGAGAATTATAATACAAAACAAAACAACATTTCTTAACAATTGAAACTAAATATGAAAATAGAATTATCCGAATTGATCGAAAGCGATCAAATAAGTACGTTAAAAGAAAGAAGAAAAACAAAAACATAACCACCAGACATTGTTTTAAACGTGGAGTGTTTCTGTCTAAATCTACCAACCAAAAGCCTTTAAATCCTTTAAGAAAGCTATAAAATTTCAAGACGTTAAAAAACACAAAACGCAAAAACTACTAATATGTTATTAATGCTCTCCAGCAAATACATTTTCTGTATTTCTGACTTGTTTTTCCTCCAGCGTAATGACATGCAATTCACTGATTTTAATAAAAACATGGATGAAGCCTTTTCCCCATTTTGTGCAAAGCAGAGGCGTGAGCAAGAATTCATTCCCTTCATTATGGCAATACCGTCTTACCGTATCAAGGTGTGGAGGAGAAAATGCGTCTCCTGCAGTGAAGATGATGTGTTTATAGTTGTGAAGCGAGCTTGTCAACGCCTCTATTACACAAATAAGTTTCATAAATTACAAATTTACGAAACACCTTGTGTAACGCGGAGAATACTGTCCAATCAGCGAAGAACTATCTGACCGATGAAGATGGTGACCAATGGCTGAGCTGAATTTCTGTGCACGTGTCTCTTGCACCCAAGGGTTTGGTTTGTTTGTAGTTTATGTTAAACGATGGCACAGAAAAGATGGATTCGGTAGATAGTATATTTACCATTTCTTTTGGGGAAACTCGTTGAACTACAAAGGAAAAGAAAATTCGTTGGGAAAAGGAACTAATAACCTGGCAGTTATTCCGGATTTCGGAGCGGCAGTGCTGTAGAAGAACACAATTTCCCACTACGCTTTGCGCTAGGATTTGCTTGCGTCAAGTGTGCGACGAAAGTCTGTTGTTAAACAAATCATAAACGGGTAAGCCGACAGAGTAAATTTATTTGATTTAATTACAGATTAAATATTCTGAGTGAAAATAAATGAACATGAATGAATGTAACATTAACCGCTATTTATTTTATATTTATTTCTTCATTTAAAAATATCTTTACAAGCTACACGGGAGGAAGTTTAGTTAGCTAACTGAAGCTAGTTATTCAAATCCTGTTTATTTAGAACAGTTTGCCGCGTACCTGGCTGCTTCATTCCTTAATAAAGTCTTTAAAGTAAATTTAGAGTGTTTTGAAAATCTGCGAAGGTCTGACAATGTTCATGTTCTCGTTCCTCCGTGATCCAGATACTTTAACATCATTTAACCATGGAGGATGTGCAGCTTAAAGAAGACTGTGGTCCAACTCAACCAACACCTACACCTCCCTCTCAATCAAAGAGGCCAAGTCAGCCTCTGTACGTCCCCAAACAACGACTTCATGCCTCGAAAGAGAAAGCTCAGACTCAGGGAGAAGTTAAACCAAAAACCAGGCCTCGCTACACAGACAAAGCACGAAAGAACGCCAAGAACAAGAAGGACAAAGCTGGAGGAGCGAATAAACCATCGCCCGCTGGGGGAGAAGGAGATGGAGGTGAAGCGCAAAACAACGACGTTAAGCCAGATGTGAAGGAGGACCGATTACAGGGTTTAGATGCTGAGGCTAATGGGGAGTCTTCCGCCAAAGTGGAGGCAGGCGATACTGCAGAGCAGGAAGAGGAGAGCTGGGACACCTTGTTCAACGATGATGGAGACTGTCTGGATCCACATCTGCTTGAAGAGGTGAGAGCTTGATTTAGGTTTTGATAATCAAAACCCAAGACAGTCCAATCCAACTTTATTTATACAGCACTTTAAAAACAACAAAGTTGACCAAAGTGCTTTCCAATAATAAAACAGAGATAACAGTTAAAAACCATACATTAAGCAGACAAAGAAATAAATATAAATACCAATAAAATAAATAAATGGAAAAAGAAGATAAAAAAATCAGTATATTAAATATTAAAACATGAGTAAAATAGACAATAAAATATACAATGAATAAAATTAACAAAATATAAAAGATTAAGAGTGACCAACAGCTGACTAAAACTGACTACAAGCAGACTCTGGTACTACTCCTAAAAAGCCTTCGAAAAAAAGTGTGTTTTTAAAAGTGACAAGCAGAATAATGTCCACCCAGATTCACATACACATTGCTGATAATTAACCTAAAAAATCCTATTTAATATGATGCAAAACAGATCTTTTTCTCTTCTCATCATTGTCTTCTCTCCTGCCTGCCTTGAATGCACAGCTGGCTTTGAAGGAAGGAAAAAAGAAGGAGTCAATCCAAGAGCCTAGGTTTGATTACTACAACATGGACAGAGCCAGTTATGATGATGATGATGATGATGATGACATTGACCTCACAGAGGATGAACTATCTCATATTGTAGAGATCTACGATTTCCCTACAGAGTTCAAAACAGAAGACCTTCTTAAGCTGTTTCAGTGCTACCAGTAAGTCTCTAACCATGTTAGAATTGTACAAACTTTGTTTTTGCCTTATATACTGTATGTCCTTTTATATTTGCAGAGATGTCAGTAAACCTCTGCATCTATTTGCATGATTCACAGTTTGAAATAATCCTTTTTTTTATCGTATACTGAGCCTTGGTGCAGCCCTGAGTTCAGCATTGTCTGAAACCAGCTGCTGCAGCTCTTTTTTTTTGTCTTGGTGCTAGCTGTGTTCTTCTAATTGGGTGGGACTGCAGGTGAGAGGGGCTTCTGTGCTCACTCCAAGATCACTGTTCCACCAGGCTGTTCTTGACATCATGCAGATGAAGTAGAAGAAACTTTTTTAATAGAGCATTTGGATGAGTACCATTGTAACAGTATATGTTAGAAAATAAGGAAAGGATAATAGGTTTACTTTAAGACAAAAAAAGTTGTGAAATCTATGAAAGAGCACAAGTATATGATTTTTACATCTTTAGGGAGCACTGTCTTCCTTTTAGAGCTAATGCTCTGAGGGCATGTTGTGAAATATTCTTACTACCTTGTGTGATTTCTGACTGTCTTTTCAGAAAGAGAGGATTTGACATTAAATGGATTGATGACACACATGCCCTCGGCCTTTTCTCAAGCCCCATAGCAGGTAAGTAAAGCTCTGCCTCACATTTAAGGCAATTACAGTTCATTATGCTGTTCATTAAGTGTCATTGCTATGACTCATCATCTTGCTACGATGTTGTAAGTAGAATTGTTTTAGTAAAGAAAATCCTGTCCAACAATCTTAATGCTGTTTGCTCCTGAGCTTTTTGAGATTGTGTCTCTGTTACTTGGGCCATCGTTTTTCTGACTTCAGGTTAGAAAAACACATTTTTCAGTTGTAAGGAGATATTAAACTCACCGACTATTACATTTTGTTCATTTTCCCTTTTAAGCTCGTGAAGCTCTGAGATCCAAGAATCCACTGATGAAGTTGCGACCACTTTCCAAATCTTCCTCTGCAACAAAGGCCAAAGCCCGTAGCTGCTCAGGTGCGATTGCACATATCTGTGTTTGTCATTTTTCATAATTTTGTGTTTGTATAATAATAAAGCAAATCCATATTTGTTGAGAAAACCCTTTAGCTTCATATCCAATTCTCCAGTACACTACCATTTAGTCTTTCAAGATCCTCTGCATTCTTGACTGTGGGTTTGGTTTGTGTCTGTCGCTTCCTCAAACTGAAACTGAATTTCTACTTTGAATTGAATCTCACCTATGGTGCAGCCTACACAAATAGCTGATGTTGTTGCCAGCGTTTATACTTATGCCTGGTTTGCCTGCTTTACTCCTCAGTTTCTCCACTGAAATACCAATTGGTGGTCCAGTTTCTCTCTTTGAGATGATCCGTACTCTTCCAGTCAGCTAAAGAAAATGACAGCAGAAGAAGAAATGAATGGAAATATGTAGAATGAGCCAGTTACATATGTTACAGGCTTAATTAAGATGACGTGGTTTTGGGGTTATTGTGATGTTTGTAAAGTGTATTTTGGTGCCATCCAGGTTGTATTACACCACAAATTAAACATTTAAAGCGCTTAAAAACTGTTCTGTATCTCCCACATTTATATGTATCCTCCTTTCCTCTTGCCCCCAGACTACCTCCTGCCTGCTAAAGAGAGACCTCAGACGAGTGCAGCACTGGCTCGGAAGCTTGTGATCGGTGCCCTCGGTGTAAAGAGCAACCTCACAAAGGAGCAGCGTGAGGCAGAGAGGAAGAAACTCCAGGAAGCAAGAGGTACGTTGTACTTCTTTAGGTCTCCACTTACTCTTTGGGCTGAAGTCTCATCTTGGATGGGCGGTTGCTAAACTAATTATGGATTCGGTAGCTTATGTGTGAGGGTCATACAGGGTGCTCAGTTAAACTGAGACGTAAGTACAAATAATTACTGTCCCAATAGTTGTATCACAAAGTTACCACCACAAGTGGGAGCTGTTTTCATACTTAACTGAAGAAAGTGGAAAGTTTCAAATGTAGTGCCAAAAGAAGTCCGTCCATTGCTGTGTAGGTTACAGTAAATCTATAATCAGTAAAGCAACCATTTCCTTTCACAGATGGAAAATAAGTATATAGGGCCAGAAAACAACCGCTGGCCATCCAATGACAGTCAGTCCAGGAAGTCAGGAAGTAAAGCACACTAAAAAAAAAGCTCCTTTGTTCTCAGTTTAGGCTCACTGCTGCACTACCATCAGTGAACAAATACTAAACTTGGTGTTGGAACAGATGCCATGTATGGTTCTATGTGAAGATTAATATGCAATCATCTTCAGCTCTTTACTGCTCTTCATGCGGCAAAGACAGTGATATAAATATAAGACTTTTGTTTGTCGTGTGATTTATCTTTCAGAACAAAAGCGCCTGGCAGCCAAGCAGAGGGAAGACGCTTGGGAGGGAAAGTAACTGGACAAACCTCTATTTTTTTTTTCCCTTTAAATTCCTTGAGTCAGCAGAGGCTTAAATCATTTCTGTTTCATGTAATGCTCTGGTTTTTTAGCTGGCCACTCCTTCGTACAGGCATATTTCCGAGAAATGATTTTTTTTTTTTCAAACTGTTTCCTGAGAGGCTTTTACCGTTTCCTTTGTCATTCAGTGTCTGACATCATAAAATGTTACATGATCAGATCACCTTCAATTATCTGTGAACTCACCGACTCACCTGGACTCTATGTATTGTAAGCACAGTCTGTAGTCAAGCACTGAAGCTAATGGTTCAGTTAACAAGTAACGAACGCGTTAACTGAAATACTTATCTGTACACATCCCCGTGTTTGGGTTTTTAAATGTTTTAAGATATAAAAGTGACGTGACGCTTTCAGTTACATGTCACTGAAGTTCAGTCATGTTGATTCGTTAAATTTTTATGTGTCACAACATTGTTGATTTTATCCAGTTTGAGTGATTAAATTGAAGGTGGTGTCATTAAAAATTAATGCTGCATTGTTTGCAGTTTAAGTTTTATCAAAGTATTAACTTACTTTTAAGCCATCGTGTCAGGTGGTTTCCGGTGTTTGAACTGATACCCGATATTATGTATAATGTTTTGCTCAATGCAGCTGCTGTTATGTATGTCCAGTAAAAAAACAAACAAAAAAAAAACTGCTCGACTTCGTCTGTTAAAATCTGAGCGTGTGCTTAAAGACACGAGTCTAGACATTTCACGATGACAAGCAAAACTGTCATCAAAGATTTTCCTTGACATTGAAGCACCTCACTATTTTTGTGCATCACTTAAACAAATCTACCAAGATTTTCAGTTCAGCTCCTGTTTTTAGCTCCATCCATTCTTGCTCTGTTTGTTGACAAAATGTAATGACAGTACGAAGAAAAACGTGTCTCTTTATTCCTGACAAGCTTCTTTTTTTTTTTTTTTAAACTTTACAAAGGTAATCACTAAAGAGAGACAGTATTTATTCTAACTGTCATCAAACAGGGTTTCCCAAGAGTCAGCTTTCATAATTCAGCTTCCTCAGACACATATCTCAGGCTCCAGAGCCCTTTTTTGACAGCTGCAGGCAGACGCCTCTTCTGAGGCTTTACCCAGCAGACCACAGACCATGTGGCACTGCAGCTCATTCAGTTCCTCAGTGAATAATTACACCACTTTCAGCCAATGTGGAGAAGGCGTTTTAAATTTGTTCTTCAAGAGATTTGTAACAAAAATCAAATTTGCTGCTAAATTAAGTTTTTTTTTTATTTTTAATTATTTTTTACATTTTTTTTTTTAGCCCTTTCAGCCAGTCGAAATGTTCATGCACTAACAGAGCAGATTGCTGTGTACTTAAATGTTTAAAATGATTATTCCTTAAATTTAAGTAGTCCTGCAGATGACTGTGATTTATAGTTCCCCTCCTTTTAAACATCCAAATCGACCCTGTATTGCTCTAAGAGAGTTAGTTTTGTAACTGTTTAGCTCACTGGCTGTGGATGAATGAGGCACTGCCACGTGGCTCACAGTGGGCTAATTAAAGTGCTGCAGCATGAGAAAAAGTCTCATTACATATTTGTTTCCTTTCACATCAGTTCTTCTGAATGTGTATTGACACATTTATATCCATGCAGATAATGTGAAAGACGTTTTTGTAAAGCAGGTTTGAGAATTCAGTATTAGGAAGAATTTCCTTTTACAGTGTATCATTTGGTGTTTACGATGTGCTCTTTTAGAAGGTGATAAAAAATATCTGAAAGCATGTAATAGTTTTTTCTATATAATCATGAATACCAAGGCAGGATGAAAAAGGATAAAAAAAAAAAGCTTTTATTTAATGGGTGACTCATTAGTGTAAAAGTGGTTATATGATAAGTGATTCCATTCTCTATAATACACAATTTGATAACCTTGCAGCCTTAGAAGTACTTTAATGGTTCCCTTTTCTAGGTATCAGCGTTCAAACCATAGACTGTGTAACTGCTGCCACTTTGTGAAACATGTGCTCGAGGTGTTTTGCCAAGCCCAGCACTGGGTACACATATTATGTATTAAAAGCTATTTGTCCATTATATGAACATAAGCACAAAATTATGGAAATGCTAATTTGAAGAGTTATAAGTGGCTTGGCTTAACTTTTAAAGTACTGAAATGTTCAAATAAATGCATGAGCCATGCCAGTCTAAGTATATGCAGCTGGTACGGTGAAACTGCTCATTAAATCAGTTATTTCAGTCACTCTCTTCGCTAGCTAAGAATCTCTTCTGCAGGAACTTGTTCTTTTGTAGTGGTTGGTGATTTTTGAGCTGCTGGTAGTGAGACAACCATAGACTGCATATAAAAGATGAACATAGATGGGTGCTACTTCACAGCAGACTGTATCATATGTCATATAATTGTAGTAAAAATGCTCCAAGAGGAACCAACAACACAAACACATTAAAGATGTAAAGTCTATACAGAGATCGGCTACAGTGAGCGGCGAGGTCAATCAAAGCATACATTTCTCGAATTTAAAAAAATATAGTGAAAATGAGTGAAAACCAGAAAAAGTTTTAGAAAATTCGGGGAGCAATAAGGTACAATGATTGAAACAATTTTTTGATTTAGGCTTTGAAAAAGTTGTTTTTATGACTTAACTTGGTAAATCTAACAGGGCAGTCTACAGGGATCGATTAGCTTCTGCAACCAGCCTCAAGTGGCCATCAATGGGACTGCAGTTTTTGGCACTATAACTGATGTGAAATGTAAAAAAAAAAGAAAGAATAGCAAATATTATTTTATGTTGATATGTCATCTATTAATTGTTAGACTTTATGCACTCATTGTTGGTTATAGACAGGTGTTTCTTGATCGTAGTGCACAGATGGCTCTTCTTGATGCCAAGTGCAAATGTGGACACATTTTCATAACAGACCTCCGTGTGTGCTGTTGTTCTTGCAGCTGGACTACATATAGAGTCTGTAGCTGCTCTTTACCATCATCGTGTGAGATCTGAACCCTGCCCATAATCTCATGTTTTACTGTGGCTTCACGAGGGGGTGATGTACCACAGAGCAGCCAACTGGATACCTCACACACAATCATTAGATTAACTACACAAACACAAGCCACAACTGAGAAAGAAGTGGTTTCAAGTGCCAACTCTACACAGAAATGCTACATGTTATGTCATGGAGCAAGTGAAGTGTGAGACATGGTCCAAATTAAGAAGTAATCTAATCTCCCACCACAGCAAAGGACCCTGGTGGTGAAGGGTTTCCTAGCACCAAACACTGTCAGCAAACATACCTTACATCACTTGCTTCCCTTTGTTAAAATTTGGCTTAGCAATGACACGTTTTCATTAACACCTGAAAAATCATTGTTTTTGATTTATTTCAGTAATGTTTTTAAGGTGCCATTTTGAAACAACAGGCAGCTTAGGGGCTTTTTACCTGAGGTGTCTTATGTGTAATAAGGAGGAAATAGCATTGCAAAAAGCAAAAATGCCTATTTCTCTATAATAACATATGAATAACCTATTAAAGCTAACTTAAGGAAGTGTGATTATTACCTGGAAATATCTCGGGTAATTTCTGTGGTGATAATTACCACATTATTACCCTCTTGTTTCCCCCTTGTTATCCTACTATTACTGCTTTATTACCGAGCTGTAATAGAAAGTGCTACCATTGTTTCTATTGAACAACTACACTGATCTGGATGCATCAGAGAGCAACTTGCAGTTAATATCTTACCCAGGGATAGTTGGTTACAGACTGGAGCAGACAGGGCTCAAACTACCAACCTTTTGATTAGTAGATGACCTGCTCTACCTCATGAGCTATAGCCATATGAAGGCAGTAGAAATAAGCAGGCATTAAATAAAATAATACAATGATAACAGAATGGTAATTTGCTTTGATGTCAAGAACCACATACATTGAAAAAGTCAAAGTAGTGTCTTGGTTTCATGGAACAAATGGGTTGTATGATAATAAACACGTGAAGGTCTTAATAACAGGTCCAGACATTGGAGCCACAGACACTGAAATGACTTGTTCAGGGAGTTATTTTTTGTTTTCAAATTTTCTAAAACTTACAGATCTAATTTACCTGGATTCAGACCTTTATCAGACCTTTACCAATCCCCCCACTCCACTGTGCTGACTCACTGAATTGATTGAAAATGACAAATGCCGGCAACACAGTCGTGTTAGCACTATTGCTTCAGTGTGTTAAGGAAGCGGTCCTCAACCCCCAGGCCATGGACCGGTACTGGGTCGTGAGTTGTTTGGTACCGGGCCGCGAGAGTTGAGCTTGGGTGTGAAATAAATGGTTTAAGGGTTTTTATCGGTTTTAACAGGGTTTTTTTTTATCGGTTTTTACACGTGGGGAAACAAATTTCCCACGTGTGGGATTAATAAAGGTTATCTTATTATCTTATCTTTAGCGTTATTTTTTTCATTAACTTGGTTTCCTGGGTCTCTTTCCGTGTGTTATGAATAAATCTTCTTTTTTTGATACCGGTTGTATTTTGTTGTATTTATCCGCAACACCTTAAAGCCCAGTCTGTGAAAATGTTGTCGGACACAAACTGGTCCGTGGCGCAAAAAAGGTTGGGGACCGCTGTGTTAAGGCTCTAGGTTTGAATCTACTGGCTGGCTGGGGTCCTTATGTGTGGAGTTTGTATGTTCTCCCTGTGCCTGTGTAGGTTCTCTCTTGGTCTCCTGGCTTCCTCCCACAGTTTAAAGACGTTATGTTATTTTCTAATAACCTTATTTCATAATAACAAATTCTAAATTAGACATAAGTGCAAATGGTTGTCTGTCTCTCTGTGATCCCTGCAACACATTGGGTTTGCCCTACTTGGCCCCCCCCCTATGACGGCTGGGATATGCTCCAGCCCCCCGTGACCCTGAATCGGATAAGTTGAAGAAAATGAATAAATGGAAGGAGTGTCTACAGCCTGCTGATGCACTACCACCCCAGATGCAGTCACAATCTGCAATGCAGATTTGCATCATGTTTATGTCACCTTTATTTGATTTTAATTTACCACTTTATTTATATAGTTTTATATGGCACCAGCTCATAAAATGGAAAGAAAAAAGGCCAAAGTGAGTCATTTATTTAAAGCATAGCCTATGTAATGTGACAGAGGGTAACTGTGAGAATTTCCAGTGTTTCAATGTATTCCTCAGTGGAAATATGGTGGAAACAACAATAAAATGCCGCTTAGCTCACGCTCCCAGGAAAAGGATGGGAAACCCAGCAACTTTAATCATCTTAGATCTTTTTAAAATCTGCTGAAGAAGCTGAAGCAACTTGGTTAGACTCGCATAAGGCACTGCATGAACTTCAAGAATCTCTTTTAGCCTATTAGGCAATTCTCCAAACCTTCTACAGAAACTGTAACATCAACTCTGCTTAATTATTATTATATCCTTAAACACGGCCTAATTATTCTCTGCTTTCTGCATTATAAATGTCTGCGGTCAAATAATAATGCCTCAAATGACAGTTTTCAATCTGACATTTATTCTTTCACTACCATTACCAAGTACTGACGCAATACTGTGGTACAACCAGATCTCGTCTGTTGTTCCCAATGTTAAACAGGTAAAGAACAAACAAAGTGGAGATAGTTATCATAATAAAATTAACAATACAAACAGCTTTCAACTCAAAAGTACATTAAAATTCTGCATAAATTAGAGACCTTAAGAACATTATTCCAGAGAGGTAATATAAAACTGTACATGACAATACATTTGCAATACATTACAATATTTATTCAAAACAGGCAAAATAGCACCATGAAAAATAAATCTCATTTAAAACCAAAAACCACACAGCTGTAACAATAAATGCTACATTTTGCAGTGTGATGATGGAAAGCACAGTAAGCAGGTACAGAGATTTATGGACTACAGTCTGGTGATGTACTGCAAAGTTGTTCTCATATGCCTTCATGTTACTTTTTAGTCAAGGTAAGTGTTAAAACATCAAGTTCTGAAAATTGTAAACTATTGTATGTCTATTATGGTGTCATGATGCTTATGATATCTGACTTTAATGTGTTTTTTTTCTTGTTTAAACATTTTTTTCCTTTAATCTCTTTGACTTTCTAACAACAAAACTCATTGCTGATCATAATCAGTCACAGGATACTGTTTTTCATTTTTAATAAAGTCACTCCATCCCTCCCAAATCATTCCTGTGTACAGACCCTCCTCTCTCTGATCCCCACCTCTTTGTTTACTGGCAAGTAATTATCATTCACCCTCCCTCCCCATATATGTTGAGGTGTGATGAGGAGTTCTACAGTTGTTCTGTTAACAAATTTGGGTCTCCCATAATTCACAGGAAGTTGTTGGAGATCTGACGCTGGTGGTCGAACAAGTCCTCCGCCTCAGCGCTGTAAGCGTCGCCTGATAAAAACACAACAAAGAAGATAAGAGTCTTACACAGAATCAGTCAGGAAAGTATTGAAACAGAGAGAATTTAGTAAAAGACATGTTACCTGCATGGCATCCGAACATGTAAACCCGAGCTCCATCGTACTTGCAGCGGCAGCGCATCACATTGTTCTGGAAATCAGACTCAGCCATGTCTAAAGACGGGTTGACATCCACCTGAGTAAGAAACAGGACAGATGATTAGACTGAAGGTCAGTCATCTTCATAACAAATAGAGTTTCATTTTGAAACAGAAGAATTATTAAAAAAAGATAAAAAGCACAATGTAATCCTTTTGCTAGATGGAGAAAACGGCATCGCTATAATTCACCAGCAACCCCTGTTCTTGCTTTAGATGCTCTAGATTTGATTACCACCACCACCACCACCACAAACAACAACAACAAATAACCCACTTCTGTATACTGTGATGGCTTGTACATAACTACAACCTTCCCTATGTCTTTTTCAAAGATTGTACTGCAATTTGTGGCTGCATTGTACATAGTGTCTGGACAGTTTTTGAACCACTGCAAGCATTTAGAGTATCCCAGGTTATCACTGCGATACACGGAACATTATATATCCACCATCAAAGCTCGAAATCTGCATTAAACACACAGTTAGGAGGGGTTTAGTTACACATATGATAACGAGGATGTTTTACCACGTTTTCATTTAATATTTATTATTGCAGCAACATTGACTAAACTTATTTAAGTAGCACCAATTAAATTTAAATCAAAGAATTTCATGCATCGAGCTGTCTTACACATTTCTGATAATGCTCTGCTATGTTAACATTTTAAACAACTACTTTATGTATTGGTAAGACTGTATACTTCATGTGCACAATTTACTCAGGCCATCTTTTTCTTCTTCTTTGTATTGTTATTATTTAATGCATGTATATTAATCATGTAGCTAGAGTTGGGCAGCTGTTAGTTCAGTTTATACTGGAAATACGGGTGGGTGTTTGCATGGGATTGATAGTAAAAGCAACATTCTGTCTAGACTTGAAATGCTGCAAAGGGTGTCTTTTAATAAAGTAAGGGAGTGAGTGTGAAAGTAGCAGTTCTCCTCAGATAATTTTGAAACAACAGGTTTTCATGGGGCCCAACTGAGAAGCCACAGGATTATTGTTTTCACCTTTTCTATATGACCAGTGATCTTATATATTTTGGGTTCAAGCGATGCATGGCATCACTTTCCACTGCTATCTCTGTAGAGGACAAAAGACCCAGAAAGGCAGATGATAGTGTTGGGTTTGGATTCAAGTCGCAGCCTACCATTAGACCGTAACCATGGTTGGTTGCCATGGTTTGTTGTTTTCCACCCTGTCTGTCTGCCATATATAAGGAAAGCACACAAATGAATTTTCCTGGTGCACACATCAAACAGATAACGTGACCACATATTCAATAAAGTAACCCACTTTCATTTTTTACATACTGTATAAATGTTGTGGTTACAATTATATTCACAGACAAAGATTTAAGATGCAGAATTTTCATAATTATGAATTTATAATGTGCAGTATTACATGTATATATATATATATTACAACTGGTCCTAAAAGCACATTGGGACCAGCCAATGATGTCAGCACATATTTTGTAAAACACCACGTTAACTTAGTGGCAGCTGATATCCCATTAAATGCTCTTGTAATAATGTGAAACAAAGGACTCTTAGCCTGTTTTACAGAACAATGAAAGGCTGTCACAGTCATGTAAAAGACTATGAGGTTGTGTCGCTGATTTTTAAATAACAACCCAATAAGGAGTAATCAGGCTGAGGTGGACGTGACTCATCAGCTTAATGTATGGTCTTAAAAATGGCTGCCACGCTGTGAATCACGGTGAAGGCTGCACAAGAAAAAGCAAGGCTCTACGCCCTTCCTTAATCTCTCACTTCTTACACAAATTTATGAGCAGCTCAACTACTGTTACGCCACAATCTCGACCACAAAGTGCTGCATCGTGGCAGCACTGCATCTGTGCTTTATGTGGGTTTATCTCTCAAGAAGTGGCTCGTCACATGTGCGCAGGCTCATGTGGACACAGAAGGACCACTCCTGCGTGTAGTTTACATAAAGTCCACGTAGGCACATGCAAGTCTAACTCTGGCATCTTGATTTCATGTAAACACTCCGAAAATGATTAGAAACTGTAAACATCGTTGCTTTTCTGCCACTAAAATGTCCAGAAAAAAATAGAACAAATGACAGAGAGAACAAGAGGACAGATGAGAAGGTCGCCACACAGCGGCACACGGCATGTCTAGAAACAGACGTGATAGAGCACTAAAACTTGTACAAATGCAAAGTGCTGACAGAGCTTTTCTACTGCCAATAAGTCCGTACCTTCTAAGAGGGTGGACTAATAGCAGGTCTACTTTCTATATAAATCCAGACTAAATTCACTTTCTCTAAATACACACACACCCTTGAAACTACATATATACTGTACACCTGAATGGCTGGAAACACAGCCAAGAGCCACTTAGCTAAAATTATAGTGTTTTATCTGTGCTTTTATCTCATGTGTGCCTTCAGATGTTGAAACACAAACGTCTGTGTTTGCTCTGCTCTCTACTTTGCTTTCATGCCTGATCTGAGAAGTTGTGTAAGCTACTGAGATCACTGATGCTATTTCAGCATGAAGATTAAGTGTGGATTACTTTTTGTTCTGCACTTTCACTGGACTAACAGTTTCACCATGAGCTCAGCACGAAGTAAACAAATTAGTAAAGCGATAATATATTTAATATATTTTTGTGTCTTAAAACAAACTGACCTGAAAGATGTATTCACCAGGTCGTATGTCTGTGATGTCCACCCACTGACAGTCAATGTCATGCCGGTAGGTGTCCCAGCAGCCAACTGAGATTCCCTGTTGTCCCATGTTATAACAGGAATATCGCTTATGGAGACCTAGAGGGACAAAAAAATAGTTGGAGAGACTTTAAACGTAAATTTTCTTTGCTGTCAGTCGCTGTGGATTTGAGGTCTGAAGTTAAAATAACATGATTTATAAAACAAGTCTTTTCTGGCGTTTCCTCTAAATGAATAGAAAGGATCTGCATAAAGCTGTCTGGCCTCTCTGAAACCAAGATCTATTTAGGCTTGGCTTCTGATCTTACAGCCTGACTTTGAGCACTCATTATAGGATTTCAGCTTTGCATTTTTATGTATTCTTGATTCTTTCTTGTCTGTCACGATTCTGCTCTTTTTTGTTTTCACATTTCCACACAAAGAACAAATGAATGTATTAGTAATCTCTATTAATATCTTACCATCAGGACAGTAGGTGTCCTCCAGACAGAAGCTGGCTTTGTGACCTTCAGCTACCTTTGTCCCATTGAGTGTGAGCAGATCATAGTGGGTAAACACCTCAATGCTGTGGTAGTGTCTGAAAGAAGGCAAATAAACAATGAAATACATAAAAAAGAGAGAGAACAAAGCTAAGAAAGACTTGCTGCTGTTTTATTTTCCAACTACACAATCTATGGACAAGAATCCTAGCGTCAACTTGAAATTCAGCAGCTATAAATCCTGTTATGTTGTTCTTAAGGTGTCAGACGAACACAGGAAAAAGTTGTAAAAAAGCAAAAGAGAACAGACAAATATCAGTTTGGTGTCCTCTCATTACAGAACCATTCCCAGAGCAAATCCTATCAAAACTCAAAGTCAAACCATGTGTTCTCTGGTCGGGGAGGTAGTGATTGGGTTGTGGCTGGGAGACACAACGAGCTGTGCCTCTCGTTTTGGGACACACAACCACAACCGCCAAGATAAGAAGCCAGGCTGCTCTGAGTGCAGTCATGGCTCTGACTCTAACAATTGGGTGACCAGTGAGAAGGATGTTTATTGTAAACAGTATTTTGGAGGATAAAACATTATGTTCATTGTGCTAAATAACAGACTTTTATACATGTTTCGCTATTTATAGTGCAAAACCCAGTGATCCAGTTTCACTTACTAAATCTTAATGTCCCATTTATCTTTCCCTGCTGACATTTAATTTTTTGACCTCTGCTAGCTGTGTTTACTATAAAATGCTTTTGTTTTGCATCACCTCATAATACCCTGTGCTGCACCATAGAGGAGGTTATGGTACTTTTCTTTTCCAGCCAAAGACTGCAGCACATAGTTACTCCCTATCTGCTTGGAGGCATAAAATAAGCAGCTACAGTTTTAAATTAAAACCTTGAAGCTCAGTTAAATGGCACATTGGCTTCTAAATGCCTGCTTTAGTTCTTACCTGTGGCACTGGTGCCATACCCAACTTTCTCTTGGGGCTCGTGGTCGGAAGTCGGCACGACCCATGTTCATAATGCGGGAGGAGAAGCGTAGCAGGCGGCGGTGTCCGTAGGGCCAGTTCATTCTGGCGGCAGAGGAGGACAGGCAGTTTTCCTCGTTAGCACAAGTCAGAAGGTGAAGAGGCCGATCCTCGATGTAAGCAGTCTCTTGGACGAGCTGTGCATCCAGTACAAGGTCAGGAGCAGCTGCATGAATCAAAGAGTTTTATTGTTAAGTTTCCCTTCCAATTTGGCACTGTACTGCACTGGAAACATCACTAAAAGTGCAGTTGTGTCCACGTGTTTGCCAGTTCTAGACTTACTTTCTACACATGTGACTCCTGCTGCCCTGCCATCTCCCCCTCTTGGACAGTAGACGTGTGCATTTCTGCGGCACTGCTGAATAGACATCTCAGTGCCAATGCAATGTGTCCCACTGAGCAACACCTCACCAGCATCTGCGGATCCAGGCCAGTACCAAGTCTCCTGCACAGAAGAAAAAATATTCAAAGAAAAATCCCCAGAAGTCATTTGTGCTTTGAAATATTATAACAAGAATTGTGAAAAATGGCACAGCGGAAGGCAAATAGGAGCTTCTGCTGCAAACAGAGAAGCACCATTTTTTATAGGATCTATCAGTACATATTATCACATTTTCCACTCTTTTTCACAATGTTGAAACTGCCTGTTAAATGTTCTCGGTGGCCTTTTCCATGCAAAGTCTATTTTCAGTTTGTTTGCTCTGTGACTTTCTCCCAATCTCTCTTCGGCTTACTTTCCCTCTTTTATTTTCAGTGCGCTGGAAGTGGACGTCTGAGAAGCCTGTAATTACCTCAGGCCTCAGTAATAACACAGCACAGGCACACAAACAGTAGGATGGAGAGAAAGCGGGGAAATGGGAGCACACATAACAAAAGCTTAGAGACAAAAAGGACGGAATCAGAGGAAAACATCAACAAAGGGAATTCTGTTTTTTTCCACCTGATGAGCACTTGAGGCAAAGCCCAAGCCAAGCTGACGACAGACCACCATGGCCTCATTCAGGCCCCAGTTTTCACTGCAGACAGAGCCCCAGCGTTTCACTCCTCCGATTTCCATCAGCACCTCCACACGGCCCTGTGATGGTTCTCTGCCTCCTGCCAGACGCACCTAAAAGTGAAAGGAGCAAGAAAATGTTTCCTGTTGTATGCTTAAATGTTGATATGTGTGTACTTTGTTTGTGTGGGTTTCTCACCGTGGCGTCCATTCCAGTTTTTGGGACGTTGCAGCGGACTGCCACATCCTGGCTGTGTTTGCAGGTGTAAAGAGGCACTGGTCTGGAGTGGCACTCGGTAATTGACTTCTCCCTGCCTGTGCACTGGACGCTGTTCATGTGGATGAGACCAGTACCTACAGCATAACGGAGTAGCAGTTGACTGATTGCAAATTAAAAGAGCGATACAGACATAAAAATCCCTGAAACCTGATGGCTCAAGTGCAGCAGATGAGCAAAGAGAAGGATTAAAAGCCCAGACATGAATGGGACCTGTGATGTGGCTCTGAAAGCCAAATTACTGTACACTCCGTCATGCACGTCGCACACCAGGGCTGCTCTTTATAACTCAAAAATAGATGTCAAAATAGCAAAATGGAGCAAAATCTTTGAACACATCTATGTTTGCGTAGGTGTATGGGGCCCAGGGTAAAGCCCATTAAAGCCCTATAATTTAGTCTTAAATAGCTAATGATGTCATCAAACCTAGTTTTGAGTTGCTGTTCTCTTCTGACTGCAGAACCATGGGACCTCACATGGACTCATGCCTTATATGTTTACACAACTCATAAACTAGCATAAGACGCTAAAAGGCACAATGCCCCATGCTGAAATGTAACCATAGCACCTAGTTTAATAGAGCCTTTAAAGTAACACTCACATGCTTTCCATGAATTACTTAATTAAGTAAAGTAGAGAGAAGGAAATGCTCCCACCATTATAGGACATGCTATGTGCTTATTTGGGCAGAAAGATAATGGGAGGAAATAAATGTGATTACAGAGTTACTGCAGAGGTATGGCAAGAAAAAGTGTCAATAACAAAGTGTGAGAAAGGGCCTATTTTGTTCCCTGGCTGAAAAAAGCATTACTGCCAGACACTTTGGTGGCTATATTTTTACGCCCACAACAAAAGCATTACTATTATAATTACAACTGAGTGTTTGGTCAGGCACTGATTGCCTGACATCCCAGTTTCAAAGCTGCGCTAACTTTTCACATACATATATGTTTATTTTGACAACAACACATGCAGTTTTTTTCATCAGTGGAACTTCATAGCATTGTTTACACTTGTCTAAGTGGTCATGGGTAAAGTTCTTCAACAATCAGCTTCTCTGATAGAAGTGGAAGTGAGGCAGTAAATATTTTCTCTGGGTTTATTTGTCTGCTCAGGTCCACGATTCTTGGAGTGCAGCAACAGACATTTAGATAGAAAAGTGTTTAGTCTAAAGGAATCGCTGAAATAAACTAATCATACTTAGGATGCACTGATTCAAAGTCTGCACCACATCTTTTATGGTTATCATATCAGCAGCTCGTGGCCTTTTTTTAATCCTCTCTGTGATTTCATAAATGAGGTTATCTTTTTACTAATAAAGACAAATAAAACCTGCTTTTGGTTTTGTTCAAACACACAAACATCTCCCACAGTGACCTTCCAGGTCATGGTGAATAAAGTTCACTGCACCAGAAAGACATCAAAGTACTGCTTGACTGTATGCAAACTATGTGTGTGGCTATGTATCTTACCCTGTCCCAGCTGAGCCTGGGTCAGTGCCTCTTTGGCAGTCCCAAAACCCAGCTCTCTGCAGACCACGCTGGCTGCAGGTAAGTCCCACAGATGGTCACATATGGTGCCCCACTTGCCTTCTTTCAGCACCTCAACGCGGCCCTCCCCGAGACGGGGCCCGGCCTTCAGACGCACAACAGGCTGGAAGAAAAAAGTGCAAGTTTTAGTGAGGTGTTTCTGAATCAATTTGGAAATTTTACACTTAAAGCATGTTCACATTTGGATGCTACATTTTCTCATTTCTCATTAAACTCAGTTTCTTGCTGAAAAGCAAAGGGAAAGTTAGCATAAAAACAGGAAACAGGAGTAAACTACAAACTAAAAAAACTTAAAAAAAAAGAAGCAAAATATGTTTTTTGGACTCAAAGGCATACAGTGCTTTGAACAAAATCTTTGCTCCCTTCCTGGTTTCTTAGATTTTAAAAAACTGGTCAAATAAATGTTCAAATCATGAACACGTTATTTTAGACAAAGTTAACTCGAGTAAAAACAAAATGCTTTTTTAAAACGATGCTTTCATTTATTAAGGGAAAAAAAGCTCTTTAAACCTACCTAGACTTCTATGAAAAAGTGACTGCTCCCTCTTATTAAATCATAAACTAACTGTGATTAACCATATTTTTTTAAAGCCGAGTTGAATCATGAATTGTCTTAAATATAACCTGTCTGACAACGCATCGTGCCAGGAGCTAAAGAAACTTAAAAACAGCAGAGAAACATATTCAGTTAGTCTCTTAGTCTGCAAGGGTCACAAAGTCATTTCTAAGGCTTTGGGACTCCAGTCAACCATAGAGAGAGTCATTATCCACAAATGGAGAAAACGTGAAACAGAAACCTTCCCAGGACTGGCCGGCCTCAAAGAAATGAGTCTTTGCATCAATGACTTATTCAGGAGGTCACAAAAGAACTCGCAACAACATTATTCACATAGGGTGAGCTGGGTTTGGATAGTTTTTCCCCTTCATCGTTGAAATACTGCATTTGTATTCACTCATGTTTGTCTAATATTAAAATTTGTTTAGTGTTAAGTGTGACAAATATATAAAAAAATAACAAGAAAAAACCAACTAAGAAATCAGCAAGAGGGCAAATACTTTTCACACCTATAAGAAGACTTTTGCGTAAAGGTATGTGCTCAAAGTATCAGACTGTGACCCCTGTGATTTTGTACAGATAAAGAAATACCTACAATATGTACAAGGTCAACTGGCAGGGAAAATTAAGCAGGACAATATTAGTCATAGTAACCCAGTAATTGTATACAAAAGTGTCTCTTGCCACCAAGGAAGACGGGGCAGTGGGGGGGCCTCTGAGGCCAAAAGCTGATTCATACACACAGAGTATACCATAGAGTATACTATAGGCCCTTTATATAGAACTTCCTTGTTACCACTACATGGAGACCATACTGTATGTAATGTGATAAAAATCTTCTCATTTACCACTTAAAAAGAAAACCACTGAGCATTTTTCCCAAAAGACTTAAGCTGCGTCCACACTGGAAGTGACTCACTTGGGACGTGTTACTTTGAAGCTAATGTTTGAAGTGCTGGGTGCCTAGGTGAATCTGGCCTGGGTGTATTTCATATATCAGTCTGCAGCATCTTGTGACATTGAGAAAAGTAGATCACTCGTAGTTTTTTACAGTAATTCGCCTTCTGTGGTCTCTGGTCACCAAGTCACTGAAAAGTGGTTCCACTGTAGACACAGCTTAAGGTTTTAATTTGAACACTTCCAGTCTGTATTTGTCATATTCCACCCCGACACTAACCGGCACTGCAGGCGGTGCAGGTGCTCTGCCGTTACGCGCGAACTGGGATCCGGGTACACAACGGACCACGGCGTGCATGCCCCCTCTGCATGGGACATCGCTCCTGGCCAGGGACAGCAGGGCCTGACACTGTGACAAAGATGTTTCCACACCCTGACACTGCACCTTCTCCACCCAGTAACCCTTCTTACTGATCTGTGTCCTCAGCCTGAGTGATTCAAAGAAGAAATGGAATGAGACGACACATTATAACTATGATTTTGTGCTCGAGTTGTATCCTTTAAAAAGCAGATGCTGATTTTACCTGGAGGAAGGATCAGCCAGCTTGGAGTCCCACAGTTTCCTAAAACACAGAGAACATTATAGTCATGAATGTTCAGTCATGTGCATCTTTACATCGAGTAGACTAAACAATCTGCTGTCCTACATACTCCCACAGTCTACCCCTGTGCTTCTCCTGTACAGTCTCCTTTTCAGTCACCTTCTTGTTTCTTCCCTGAAATCCCCACTTCTTCCATTCTGTTCATCAAAGGTTAAGTAAACCAGCTGAAACTATAAATATGAAGGAGACACAACATCCTTGACAGGGCATTTGTTCCCTAGTTAAACATATGTCAGAAAGACAGAGAGGAGGAGATTTAGAATAACGGATAACAAAGTTTCCTCTTTCTTTCATTTTTCCTCTAAAATCATCCCCTCCTTCTTGTGTCTTTTTTAGAGCTTCTATTCCTACGTTCATGGGTATTTCAGTTTCAGTGTTTGCCTATATGTCTAGTGTGGACGTCTGGTTTGAGGAGTCCACGTGGAAAAGAAACTAAACATATGAATAGTCCACTATATATTAATCCCAGCGGGAATCCTTATTGAGGTCTGCCAACTTCAACAGGCTTTCCAAACTCTGTCTAGTTTTATGGGTATTACCTTAAACTAGAATCCAAAGAGGAAATATTGTCTATGCACAAAATGGGCTCCCTTAAATCTGGAAACAGACACATTAGCGCTGACCACTTGTATTAGACAGTGTGACCACAGACAGGTGCAGCGCGACTGACGCCCTTCATGAATGTGCCTGAATTAAATGACTCAAAACCAAGTATAACCAGGAGGAGTTTACACTAAAACCAGATTTGTGATGCAATTAAATATTTGGCATACTGGAAAAGGGAGATGTTTCCTCTCCGGGAGAACCTCGGTATCCTGCTTTTCTGAGTGCTTTCATGCACAGTCCCAATATTAGAAGAGAAATGTCTTTGATGCTGGAAGCACTTATAATGAAAACTAATAGAAATCCTGAGCCAGAAAACTACTGTGTGGAACATTTGCACCACAAGTCATTTACAGTCTAACAAAAGGCAGTCTGTGGAGGGAAAATGGTGTATATTTAAGCTCTTTTACAATAAAAGACATTTTCCATGCTCAGATAAGCATAAACTGTTGCATATTTTTTTTCTGATTTCCGCTGCAGTCCAGTGGTTATGAAATGTAATTTAGTCTGCAAGTTTGGTCACTAATGCTGGCCTTCTCTGGTAATAAATCCCTACAAACAACAGAAATGAGACACAAATCCTAAGTTGTTATGAGTTTTATCTGCAATGGAAACAAAAAATTGATGTAGCATTTTTGGCGTCATTCAGCAGTTAAGAAAACTGTTTTCGACTTAGAGCTCTGTTTCTGTCGAACTGAAGAATGTACAGTATTCACTTGGTTGGCTGCTAATTGTGTCTGTTTCCTTTCTGCACTGAGCAGGTATATAGCTTTATCAGGGGTCGTTTTTGTTCAAATAGCTGCAGACTGAAGCTGAAAACGGATACAATAAAAGCAGTGAAAGCATAGTGGGAGGTAAAAATGGCAAAAACCAACACATCCTCAGACTGAAACAGCAGAATAGGTTGATTGTCAAGTGTCTACAGAAATAAAATATATGAGTGCTTTCACATTTCCCACAGCAGCAGCACCTGCGAGGAAGTATAAAGACCAATAAAATCTATATCTGGAGATGGAGGATAGGACTGTGGTTTGACTCAGACACAAGACATTTAATCAGGGGACCTGAGATCTAACACTGTGTTTACCGTTTATTTGTTTGCAGGCACTATTTGGTCAAGTTTAGTCCCCTAAACTACTTGGTTGGGTTAACTAGAATTAAATGGTCTAGTAAACAATAACAATTAAATAACCACATCTTAGAAAACAAACTCGTTGCCCCAGATTTTAATGACAGAAGTAGTGACCACTTCTGTGACAAGCCTGAACATTTTACATGCACTTAGTCACACAACCAAGAGGTCCCCCCCCCCCCCCCCCCCGCCTATAAACAGTGGCTGCTGAATGCTTTCAAAAAATGACCATGCTTGTAATTTCTCTGATCAGGTAGAAAACCACCTGCTGCCCATCACTGTGAGGAAATATTATTATATACGGTATGAAAATGTATTTTGTGACTTTATAGAGGCTTCTATTTTATTTCCTTGGCTTTATCTCCCTGTGTGCTTGTGTAAGCCTATCTGTCTGTGTTTGCACCTTATAAAATGTGTCACAACTCCGTGGTAAATCAAAATGGGAGAGACAGACTGCATGGGGGTGTTGGTTCATGGTCTGGAGGAGGCGGGGGTGAGAGTACTTCCCATATAATTGCCTGCTCTGCTTGGCAGTGTCTGCTTTGTGGTGAGCAGTAGCATGTTGGTTCACACACAGCAGACATGGAAATATGCACGTACATATAGACTTTCCCAGCCTCTGTAAAAGCAAAGATCTTTAATATTCTGTAAAACTGCAGTTACGACTGCATGCTGGGAAACATGGAACGAGTGATGTAAGAGTAAAGTATCCATGAGCCGGGCAACTTTTAGGGGCATCTCTTCACTTAACAGGAAGAGGAAATGCATGTTCTCTTCGATAGGTCTCAGCTGAGAGCTAAAAATGCAATGTGTGATGCTCTTTGTTGGATTGAAAACAGGTTGGAACTGAGTTAAGGCTTTAGTGGCGGATAAGTGAACCACAGCAACGTGCCTCAACGCAGCATACCAATTCTGATTGCTGTAGTACTGCTGAAGTCTTTTACTCAGGAGAAAATATTCTCCTCCGGATCCTCAGCTTAATGCTATTTTTTAAATGAAACTCTGACCACACAATACCATAAGCCACAGCGGAGAGAGGAGCTGACTCTCAGGAAAACTGAGATAACATGTTATTATACTGCATGAATGCAAAGCTGCCTGACTGGAACAATTGGCTCACTGAAGAGGCAGCAGGTTGCCACACTGACTCCACAACAGCCCCTAATGAGTCCCGTCAACCTCCATGGAAAAAAAAACTCAAAGGGGTCATAATGATGTACTTTCCATGAAAAGCGGGGTTTAGCATAATTGCCTCCAAGGCATTAAACATGGTCTTTTAATAAACTGAAGCTGAGGATGGGAGAAAAAGGAGCAGGGGGTGAAAGTAAATTAGAAGAACTGAAGAAGTTAGTGTCAGCCTCAAAGAGAGTGTGGATGTTAGAAAAGAAGGGAGCTGGAAAATGGATTTAACACTTGCCTTTTGTAAGCACAGCAAAGTGGGGGAGTCTTTAAACATCTGTAAAAATGTGCTGAGCAACTTAACAGGCAGAGACAAAGGCAGTCACACCAAAAAAACAACCGCATGGTAAGAGGGGGATGTGCTGACACAGCAAAGGGTGTGCAGCAGGTTCTGCTGAGAGAATATTCTAGATTAGAGGATCGCGCAGACCATAATTACAGCTGCTCAAGTGGACACCAATCCCCAAAAAAGACTAGTCGTGGAAAACTGCCAGTGTAGTGTGTAGCACCAGAAAGAGGCGATGTGACTGCTGTCATGTCTGGATAAGCAATAAGAAAAGCTTGGTGGTGCGCACAGAAACTCAAGGAATTATATTTATAATATATTTGTATTTGTTCAATGCAAATTTCATGATAATCCACTCAGTGGCGGTCAACACATATCACTAAAACATAAAATAATGACTTAAAATTAAAGCCACGTAAACCCCAAAACCCTTTGGGTCTTTATAAAAAGTGACAGGAATCAATTTATAGTCACTAAAACAATATTTTAGTCTGGACCAAAGGTACCGAGCAGCGCTGCCATCCCCATAGATCTTCTCTGCTAACATGGCTAAAATAGGCTCCTGCCATTAAGGAGAGACATAACACATCTACTTCTACCTCACTTAAAAAACATTCATCTACAAAATATCTGTTAAAACAGACGCTAATGCTCAACCTGATGCCACCTCCAACTGTTTACTGTTGGACAAAAATGTCTGCTCTATTCATCTCCCACGTAGCGGGGTGGAGGTTGACAAAAACAAACAATCTTTACACAAGCTGCTGCTCAGGCTCTTGGCACAGACACAAGATTCTTCTCCAGACAACTTTGAGATGTGTTTTTTTTTCAGTGTTGTCCAGATTAGATTCAACATTAGATTCCAAAAGTTGGACAACCAGACTTGTTTATGCTTTTTGACATTTGGTCACGTTTGGGTTCCAAATGTGACCAAATGTATCTAATTACGTAAAAGTGAAGACAAACTTCTGAAGCACTGGAGACAAGTCAGAAAGAAGACAGAGCGCCAGTGTTAGGCTGCTGGAGCTGCAGTGAATGGGGCAGATGAGGTGAATAAGCCTGTGTCCTGCTGCTGAGCAGAGAGTAGCAAGACACATGGAGTAATTATTGGTGAAATGGAGAGAAGAGACAGATGGTGTAGAACAGGCCAGCGGTCAGTACAGTCGTCCTGTTAGCCAAGACGTAAAAAGACCTCTGTGGGCAGCCAGAGGGACATATGGAGAGTTGTGTTTGCATGTGCGCAAGTGTATGTGCGCGCGTGTGTGTACTCTGTTTGCATGTTTATTTGTGTGAGCACGTGGATTTCGGACAAAGTTTATGCAAGGTCTGTGTGTGCGGAGGGCAGAATGTTTAAGCATGCGCAAGTGTGTGTAAAGGCTTTGAAGGCTGCTGTAGGTGTTTTAGTGGGTATTTACAGCCAAAGTTAGACGAGACACTTGGATTTATGGGTATAAAATCAACAATTCAGCCTGGTATTATTTGTAGAGCAAAGAGTTTATGTTTAGGGAACAATTAAATAGTTATAAAAACACGCAGTTTGAAAAAAAAGTGAGATCTTTCACTTTTCTTAGTCATTATTGTATACGTACTGGATCATTATTCCGGCGTTCCAAAAACCCGAGACATGTTTTAGTTGTGTTTCTCTGTATGTTTATTTAAATGCGCAATTGTGGAGAGGTGACATGTGTTCCCTGAGCCTGGGATCCCCACCAGGTGTGCTGTTTTCCTCCCACATTCAAATAATATGCATGTTAGGTTAACTGGTAATTCTAAATTGGCCTGCATGTTTGCCCTGACTAGAATGAACCAAATAAAAAAGGAGGAGGGGGTCAAAGTATATTAACCACCTGGGAGAGCCTCCAAAACCTCTAAAACCTCTGCTCTCATAGTTACAGAAGCTGTTAAGTAAGTGTATGGCTGAAAAAAGTCATAATTACTAATGAATTCAGTAAGTGTGAGCTCTTAGTTCTTGTAAACATGTCACCTGGCATTCGCAGATGCTGCTGCACACAGTTTTCACTGGATGATTCTTAATTGTATGAGATTAGAAACCATGTAAGGGAAGGTTTTAAGTAGAGAGACACACAAGATGAGGATGACGGTAATCTTGTTGTCTGGATCTGACATTAATAACATACTTTCTAGGACTATTTTAAAAGTCTGTGCTGAGACCAACTCAGCCAGTGGGGAAGACAGCCCTGGTGGACAGCCAGGCTTGGCTAATACCACTATGGACCTGTCATGCCAAGTGTGGTTATACTAATGACAGCGGTTGTGGTTAACCTCTACTACAGGGGGGTTGGAACAGCAATCCAGGCATGGGGCTGCCTAATCACTCACACACACACACACACACACACACACACACACATCCATTTCTATGTCTCTTTCCACCTCTGGTACTCTGCCTGGCCCACGGTAACATACTTACCGGTAGGCGTTTTGCTCAAACGCTTCTGCTGCAGGGAATCCTAACATGCCACAGACAACACGGCTGCTGCTCAGGTCCCATCCACGATTACATACATGACGCCACTTCCCAGCATGCTTCACTTCCAGCACTCCCTCTGTGACCAGACCGCCGTGGCTGCTGGACAACACTGGCCGCAGACGAGCCTCCTCTAAGTGAACTCTCTCAGATCCCTGTTGACAGGAAAAAACAGAACGGGCACTGATTTATCCCAAATAAATAATCATTGTTGTCTTTTTAGCTTCGCATCAACAATTCATTTAAAGGTTGACACATTGTCCTACTGTTTAAATAAGCATAAGCAGATAGCACACAATCAAGACAAGAATAACACGAGGAGATTCCTATGCGTTGTCTCTAATCATCCACATTAAATACTGTTGGCAGCAGGAAAGAAACTAACAGAGGTCGACAGAGTTTGTTTAACGTGTTGGGATATGTGTCATCGTGATTACAAAATGGTCAAGAAGTGTAAACTCGGCAAGTTGAAAAGAAGAAAAAATAAAGTCAAACAGCAGGGATAAATAGCAGAGTTTCCTCTGATCTAAAGTTTTTCCTTCAGAGGAAGAGCTATTGGTGGTTAAACTAAACTTCAGGCCATGGTAATTCATAAGAACTGGTTCTGGGGAAGGTCTGGTTTTAGGTTTGTCTCTAATTATACATGTCCACTGGCCTGTGGTTCCACAAATGACATTTCTGCAGAAGTCTGGCTAAAACTAGACTGGGTTGCTTCTTTGGTGTGCACTAGAGGCTGTGTGTATTGTGTGTGTGTGTGTGTGTGTGTTTACCTGTGTGTAGTATGCACCATTCTCCGCTCCTATGTCTGGATAAAGAGTTTCTGGTTCAACATGGTTCCCACTGAGCTGCTGATTCCTGTCACTCCTCCTCCCAGAGGGGATCTGGGATTCAGGTTGATATTGGGACTGCCTGTTCACCCTCTCCTCTTCCTGTTGTCTCCCTGCCTGTGGACTGCTCCGTGCCGTTTCCTGTCTTTGCCTGTAAGTTTCACCATTTGCCAGACGTGAAAGTAGCTGGTGCCCTTGTGGAGCAGCTGGGCTGACTTGGTTGTTATCTCTTGAACCACCTCGATTTCGTCGCAAGATCTGGATCTCATGACCATTTTCTTGCGGGGAGATGTTGCTACGGCGGGAAGAGACTGGGTTGCGATGGAGAGCAATCTCATGGCCTCTTTGAGAGGCAGATGAGATGTGTGCTGGGCCTGGAGGTGGAGCTGGGGGCGACAGAGACTGTCTTGGTGACTGGTTTCTCTGTCTTTGCTGGTTGGAAGATGAAGGACTCTCTTCTACAGTCACAGCAGGGAAACCGGGTCTCCTTTCTGGGCTGCAAACAACTCCTAGATCCTCAGCATGGCTACAGTCATTGACCCCCCAACCATTGGAACGACATTCTGCAATAGAGGCCTCTGTGCCCCTGCAGCGCACATTGTCTAACCAGATCACACCTAACACAAGAAAGAGTGGCAAGTCATCAAATAAAGGGAAATCAATCAAGAGACTTGTATTTTAAAGCTTCACATTTTTGGCTGGACCTACCTTGTCCTTGGCCAAACCTGGCACTGTGTGCCCAGGTCAAGCTGCGCTGGAAGCCCAACTGCCGGCATATCACATTGGCCAGGTTAAGATCTACCTCATCATCACACACAGTGCCCCATGCGCCATTGTAGAGCACCTCCACACGTCCTTCGTTTGTACTGCGGCGGTTTAAGCCTGCAAGGCGTACATGGACCTCCTGTGCATAAAACGAGGGGGGGCAGAGGAGAAGCAGGACAAGGAGCGTAGACAAGGAGCTGAGCCACCGCATCCTGGTAGGGGGGAGAACAAAGAGTGAAACACAGGCTGATAGAAACATCAGCCTGACATCAGCTCAAAAGAGCAAAGCAGACAAGATGCTTGCAGCTCCCAAAATAAATGTGTATGTTACCACAAAAATCTTCAAAAAAACACAAAGCCATGGAAGTCACATTCCATAGTCTAACAGAACGTATAATTAGAAACCTTTTCTTCAACCCTAATGGGACATTCCACAGTAAAATGAAAGATTGATAGATGTTTTTATCCTTTAAAATAATCAGAGTCATTTAAAGTACAGCGGGAGGTTTGAGAAACAGCCTGAACCAGTCAAGGCACAGGGAGTAATAACCGGAGCTAAAAGTAGCTTCTGCATCCAGCCAACGGAAATTCTGGCTTTCCGCAAACCCTCAAGTTTAGTTGCACGTATTAGGCCAACAGACACATAAGCAAATAAACATTGTCATAAAAATGCTCTCACACATAAATAGAGCAGCAGGTCTCCATCTGTGCGAGATGCTGTAGTTAATGAGCAATAATTACAACCTCTAAAATGTTTGTCTTCTAGCAGAGTAGCTAACTAGTGGTGAGTAGCAAGCTGTGAGGAGAAGGTCTAGAGGATGATAGAAACACTTTATGGATTTAGGAGTCAGACAAATTCTGCTTTGTGTATGGATCATGGGCCCTCATACAAATGTTGACTGAGGATGACTTCAATTAGTTACAGAGATGAAATTTTTAGTTATTGAGGAAAAACACAACAAGAAAAAATGAAATAAAAAATAAACAGAAGGAGAGGAGAACAAAATAAAAATGCTGGAGAAAACTTACCTATCTGTTGATCTCAGCCTTGAGCTTCTGGAGGAAAGAAAGGAGAGCACTGGGGCAGTGAGCTTGGTCCTGCTGTCTCTATTCTCCTCTTTCCCTCCCTCTTTCTTCTTCTGTCACTCCCTCAGGTTGGCTCTCCATCCCTCCCATTTTATTCATTTAAGGAGTTTTTCCTTCCTCTGGTCACGTTTCTCCTTTCCAACACATACTGCCCGTCAAAGGAAATCTGGAAAAGGGAAACTGACCATGGAAATCAATGAAAACATAAACAAATCAATGACTTTTATTCTCTCCTATCTCCCAGTGCATACATATGAATCAGAATACTTTATTAATCTCAGAGAAAATTATGTGGTCACAGTTGCTCCAAATTGAATATATGCTATATATTGCAGCAGGTGGGTAAACTCCCTGGTCTGGTCACATGTTTGGCTGACTTGACACGTGAGCTTGAATTATAAAAGCCTGTAATTTTTATAAGAATCTCTAATCTTCCCCCCCCCCCGGCAAACATATATTCCAGTCAATGGACGCTTGTTTTATTGTGTGTCCAATCTTACACAATTCTAAGTTTCAATCTCATTACTTTTACTCTTACTTGTTTGCTTTGTGAAGTCTTTTATTCCATGCAATGATAAAATCACATGCTCTCTCTCTCTCACACACAAGCCTGGCACCCTGCCCTGCCCACAGTTGGTGGTGTCATAAAACAAATACTATGTGCTCTGCAGTGCGAGTGAAACTGCATGTCTGAACTCTTTGCATGAACTTGAAGTTTCATAACATCCTCAGTCGTGGCACCTCATTACGTGAAGAAAGTTATCTCTAAGAATAGAGTCAAATGGCAGCCCTGTGATTTTATATAAAAAAAGAGCAGATAATCCCAAAGAGGCTTTAGTGCTTAAACACTTATGAAGCAGCAACTTCAAATCTTTGCATTAACTACGTAACAATCCATAGAAACCTTTTCCTTTTATGGAAATGGCAAATGTTATTAAGTATGGATTAATTCTTTTCTGGTTTATTAAGGGCTGTGTTTTAATCCCCCTCTTTGTTGAAATAACAATGAACGGCTAGTCTTTATAACACATTTCATATAAATATCAACAGCATCAGACATTTCTATATAATCTGGAATGCTTGCTGAAGTTCATTATTTTTAATTGTTGATAAATGTAAATGGAAGACTAGAAAAAAACAGCAGCTACTTGTATCTGTATTTAGCATGTAGTTTATTTAACATTGAGTTCCTGCCCAACAACTGTTGATGGAATTTAGTTAGTAGCTAAATCTGCTCTTATGAGATCAATGTTTGTTGTCCCTGAAAATAAAGAATAAAAACTAAACTTTGTGTAACTCCACATCTAAGACTATGTGTGAAGCCTCTGTGACTGCAGATATAATCCCCCCCCAACATCTTTTCCTGCCGATTCACCATCGGTTTGTGCGGGGAGGCCACAGTTTAATCTGTGGTTAGCATGGCCTCCCTGACCACCATTTGACTCTGTTTCTCCATAAATCACAAATATAAGACTTACCGAAACGTTTTAATGTGTGAGTCATTTTTATTTTTAGAAGTCGCCCCAGGCCTTGATGTTGTCCTTGAGGCAGAAACCAGGTCGCTGTGAAGCAACGTGAGGAGAGGGGAGACAATGAAGCTCAAGAGCTCTCTCTAGTGGAGGCAATGATTGATAGGAAGATTTTGCTGTAACTCAGACTGTTTCTGCGGCTGGAAACTGATGAATATGGCAAAAAGTTCCAACAATAAGTGTTCAAATAAAGTAAGACCGCAATGAAAATGTGATTATGCTTTCAAGCTATTGTGTGAAACAATATTCATTCTTTTTTGTCCTGGTTATGCACATTCTTCGGGGGTTTTTTGTGTTCATTTGGTTATTGTCAAAATCCTGGGTCACAATATACCTAGGTCATATCAAATATTTTGGTATTGGCATAATTGAAGGCATATTTGTAAGGCCATCATGAACAGATGGTATAGGCAGAACTCCCTCACATAGGACAAATGCAGAAATTAGTGAGAAAATAAAGGTTCGGGAGCAGCTGGCTCATAACATAACAAACCAAGGCAAACAATGTTAAAAGAAATTAAAGAAAAGTACCATGTTTATGAGTGAAAGACAGAGTGAAACACTTATGTCACAGGAGCAAACTGTAGTGATTAGTCAATCCAGATTGCTCATGGGTTGATATGTGCTTTGACAAAGTAATCAAATTTAAGGTGTTATAGAAACTTTAATGCATATGAACTATGCTTTTTTATACTGACTTCTCTTTTTCAATGGTTGAACTTTTAACTGGAAAGTTCACAAGGCAGTAAATGGCACCAGAAAGGGGATTTGAATGGGGAACTGAGAGATTTTAATATTTGCTGGCACCTATGATTAGATTTACAACCACATTAGTACATGAAGATGTGGCGCACTCAGTACCTGTTATTCATCCACTGCAGTAAGTACATTTATTTATTAACAGCAGTCCATTTAATTTATGTAAACAACTTTCTTATATTGAGACTATTGCTGAAAAATGTAACACTTAAGAATAGATTTGTCTGGTTTTATGGATATAATTGTCTACAGGCTTGCCTGTCGCTATGTGCAAACTAATCTAAACAAGTCTTCTGTTTTGAATGAAGAGATGCTGGATTAAACTCACTTTAAACCACATCCACACACCTTATGTTTTATTTTCATAAATATTTGCTCACTCAGTGCTGTGGGTGTACTCAGAATGTATCTCCTTAGCACTACTAAAAATGAGGCACTGAATGACTGTTGTTCACTTCTCATTATAAATACAACATGAGGAGTGCCTCATGTTTCATTTTGCACTGAGAATTTTCTTTAGATATCACAAAGTCTAAGCAATGGGATAATTTCAGTCAGGGATGTAAAGCCTGTGTGATGTTATTTGGCCATTATAGACATTAGCAAACAGGGAACATACAAACACACAATCATACATATACCGCGATCTTTATAGTATGATGCTGTGATGGTGTTTCATTCTATGCTATGCATAAATTCCATTCAGTGCACATCTGAACTGTCAGATGTACATATGTATACAATTTTGGGATTTGTATACACTCTACAGATGTTGGCATTACACTGTCCTAATCAAGTTTCATAACATCTCATTAAGATTGTTTCACTTGTCTAGGAGGAGATAGGGAACATATATACAGTACAGTCATTATAGCATGCTTCTGCAGGGAATAGAGAACCAAAATTCATCTGCAGCGATGTGAAAGATTCATTATGCAAATACTTGATTCCAGTTTTTGGTCACCACTTACAAATATGTCCAAACCAATCACAATCATTCATCAAATATAATTTGCTCAAAAAGAAGAAATTCCATCCATTTTCTTAGCCAAAAGACACACAATAATTGTATTTTGTGTTTAGCTTGTGCCCCTGAGATCACAGAATAGCACATAGCACAGAGATGAGGCAGACAGAAAAAGAGGTGAGGGACAGCTGCTCCCAGGGTGAGAGAAGATCGCTCGCAGAGTCCTTTGGCGCTGTGGGCAGACACTATCCAGGTACAGAGAGAGAATGTGGAGTTGTTGGTGACGTGTAACACTGCTGCTGAATTTTAGAAAGTTTTTTGTGTTTATTTAAAAAAAAAGGGAATTACCCTGCTTCCTTAAAACCCATTTTTAAGATTTTAAGGAACCATTAATTTCCCTGCTGTATATCTCACTAGGATATACAGCATATCCTGGTGGGATATACAGCAAGGACATTGGAATGTCCCTCGGACTGGAGAATTGTATTTGGATGATAACAAAGAAAGGGAAGGTAGTCAGAACAGAGGGGAATGAACTACCAGAAGGCAATATTGCAGACCTAGAGGACAGCTACGAGCACCTGGGGATCCCAAAGGCAAATGGGAACCATGACGAGGCTGCTAGGAAAGCTGTAACCACCAAGTACCTGCAGAGGGTCAGGCAAGTCCTGAGGAGTCAAATGAATGGTAAGAACAAGATCTGGCCTATCAACACCTACGCCCTGCCCATGATCAGGTAACTTGCTGGGATAATCAGTCGGCCAAAGGAGGGGATAGAAGCCACTGACATAAAGACCAGGAAGCTCCTTTCCATGCATGGAGGGTTTCACCCCATCCAGCAACCTGAGGCTGTGTGCTGAGCAGAAGGAAGGAGGCCGGGGACTGGTGAGTGTCAGCCCCACAGTCCAGGATGAGGCAAATACCTCAGGCAGCAGAACCCAAGATATAGGAGGAGGAACCGTCATGGAAGAACAAGCCCCTGCACAGTATGTACCACCGGCAGATAGAGGAAGTGGCTGACATCCAGAAGTCTTACCAGTGGCTGGACAAAGGTGGACTGAAAGACAGCATAGAGGCTGTAATCATGGCAGCACAGGAACAAGCTCTGAGCACAAGATCCATAGAGGCTGGGGTCTATCACACCAGGCAAGACCCCAGGTGCAGGCTGTGTAAAGATGCCCCAGAGACAATCCAACACATAACAGCAGGGTGCAAGATGCTAGCAGGCAGGGCATAACTGGAACACCATAACCAAGTGGCTGGCATAGTATACAGAAACATCTGTGCCCAGTATGGCCTGGAAGTCCCGAGGTCCAAATGAGAAACGCTCTGTAGGGTGGTGGAGAATGACCGAGCTAAGATCCTGTGGTACTTCCAGGTACAGACAGACCAAATGGTGGTGGCTAACCAGCTGGACATCATGGTCGTAGACAAGCAGAGGAAGATGGCTGTAGTGATAGATGTAGCGATACTGAATGACAGCAACACCAGGAAGAAGGAGCACAAGAAGCTGGAGAAGTACCAAGGGCTCAGAAAGGAGCTTGAGAAGATGCGGAGAGTGACGGTAACAGTAGTCCCAGTTGTAATCGGAGCACTGGGTAGGGTGACTCCCAAGCTAGGCGAGTGGCTCCAGCAGATCCCGGGAACAACATCGGAGATCTCTGTCTAGAAGAGCGCAGTCCTAGGAACAGGTAAGACACTGCGCAGGACCCTCAACCCCAGGGCTCTGGTTGAGGATCCGAGCTTGAAGGATAGATTGCCCGCAGGGGTGAGAGGGGAATTTTATATAATTTCTTATAATTTTTTCTTGAAAAGCCAAGGGAGGGCCTAGCCCTGTCAGCCCATTCATACCAGCTGTCCCTGTCTGTACCTAACACTGTTTTCTTCTGTTTACAGTTTCTCTGAGCTGTGTCACCAGCACAGCAGGGGTGATCCGTGTGTCTGGATATGAGGGGGCAGATGTTAATGTTTCTTGTTCCTATAAGACGGGATTTCAATCTTCCGAGAAGTACCTGTGCAAGTCAAACTGTGGCAAGAGTGATGTTCTTATCATGACGACACAACCGAAAAACAAAAAATACTCCATCTACGATGACACAAAGGCTCAAATCTTCACTGTGACGATCTTCAACTTGCAGAAAAGGGATGCAGGGAAATACTGGTGTGGCATCTCCTTATTTGGAAATGACATCTACGCTGAAGTCACAGTGGATGTTGGGCAAGGTAAATAAAATGACCTTATATAGTTATTTAGTATGTTGTAGTTTTGGGGCGCGGGGTTCTCTGACAACAGATGGATTTGTCAAAAGTAGCTAGAGCACACTGGAGAAGGTTTTCAAAACAAAGCATTGACAATTTTTTTTGCACTTACATTAGTGACACTCGTCAGCATGAACAACATTTGAGCAACATTTGACCTTTCTGCACTCCATGTGTCACGATGAAACAGAGGTTTCTCTTTCATCGTGAAACATGGAAGGAAGCAAAGGATACACACAAAAATAAAAAGTAATACAGTACAGATATAAGCATGTTGCTTAGATAAGAGTCAGCACACATTTTTGGATGACAGGATAAAATTAAATGTGAAACTTATTTTAGTTTTTTGACATCTTTTTCTTTGCATTTACTTAGTCTCTATTTTAGCTTGTGACAATTTTTGATGTTTATCTTTCTGACAGACAGCTGCTGTAACAGTGTGACCAAAATAAAAAGCTATAAAGAAGATTCCGTGACCATCAGTTGTCCTTATGAGTCTGAGTACCAGAACAGCCTGAAGTACATCTGCAGAGGAACACGGCCCTCCACATGTCTGCAGCAGGCACTGATCACCTCTGACAACAAAGAAAATGGACGATTCAGACTTGATGATGACAAAGTGTTAGGAAAATTTACAGTGAGCATTACCAGACTGACCCGAAGGGATTCTGGTTTATACCTTTGTGGTGTCCAAAGAAATAGTGGACGAGATGTTTTCTCTGCTGTTGAGCTTCAAGTCAAAGGTGAGAGTTTATAGTTATGTCTCTTATGAAAGCTAATACAGAAAGTATTTATTATATATAATGTATTTTATTATTTCAGAAACAGGAAGCAAAAAATATTGCTGTACAGTAAGATTTATGTTCTCCTAGATAGCTCTTTTTCTTTTGGGTTAAAGGGACTTAAATGTGATGTAAATCCTCATGCATTCAAAATTTCAATGATTTGTGATTCTAAAATAGGAGTGCTCATTTAGCTATTAATGAAATAAGGAACACAAGGTACCAAATGCTGATCAGTCTAGAGATTTGGTGCTATTTCTGCTGTTTAGACAGACTGGAACATATGATATGTGGATATTATGATACCTCTGTGCAGATTTTATTCTCTTAAATATTTCTTTTCCTGCAGCAATTCACATTCTGGTTTACTTTCTGCCCGCACCTCTGGTTATAATGCTGATACCGACAGTGGCTTGGATCAAGGTTTATAAATGCACCAAAGTGAGAGGTAATACACACATATGCACACAAACACATATATAGATTTGTCCACACACAAGCACTTTAATTTATTGTTTTCTGTGTTGCTCCAGCAGCTGACATCGCCATGAACAGAATCACGATAAACACTGAAGAAGCAGGAGAAGTAAAGCTTAAGGATCATGTGAGAGGAAAATACATGAGACAGTATCAGAAGCATTTCGAAAGTGCAATGTTTGCTGCACCGTACTGGCGATTTAGCTTGCTTTGACAGTGGTCCTGTAAACGTTACGTTTATTCTCAGGAACATCTTCCCACCATGTCCTCTAAAATGTATACATTATTTCAATATTACATTTCTGTAGACTCCTATTTACTCAGTTTAGGCTAAAAAAATCAGAGAAATAGATGCACCTGGTGCTAGTGGGCCAAAGAAATATGTTATCATCAAGAAATTGTTATGCCATGTGTCCATCTTATTGTGACCTCTGAATTTCACTGTGAGTTTCCTTCGTCATTGTAATCTTTCCTTCTATTTGTTTTTTAGACTTATGAAAACCAAGCTGTTGAGGCGTGTTTCAATTTGGGTTCTTCTGAGGAGCGGAACAACTGGCACATCTATGATAATGATGATGGTGATCATGTGTATGAAGATATCCCTGAGACAGAAGATATGTGTTTTACTTATGAACGCTAAAAGGACAGAACCAAAACAAACCGAACAGTATACAAAACTGTGATCAAATATGTGGTCATATTAATGCCTTTAGTACTAAATGTAAAAAGTCATCTTTATATCGGTCATAACCATTTACTAATTACAGCAACACAAAAAAGAGCCAAACAAAGACGTGTTGAACCTTTCAGTATCCTGACAGTGCTGAAGTGGTCGGGTATCGTTTACGGTGAGTCATGCACTTTTCCCTCTCGATGAACAGTGAGTGGGTTTTGCAGTTGATGTCTTTCTCCAACGCCATGCGTGACTCCTCCAGACGAGACAGGGACTCTCTGGCTTTGCTCAGCTTCTGCTGTAGAGATGCCAGAGTGGCATCAATCTGCTTCACCTCCCCTTCCAAACTACAGACAGAAGCAAAAAATCAGAGCAGCGAGAAAGACAAAGCAGTTTATTGTTTTGTGCATGCATACCTGAGTTGGGGTTCATCTCTGCACAGTTCCATGTTGGGTCTGAGGGAGCGAAGGTAAAGTCTGGACTGAGCTACTCGCAGTGGAGCTTCTTTGTTGTGAATGGCCTGCTGCAGAGCCACAATGTTTTTCTCCTGGGCACCAATTTGCTCCAAGATCTACACATGAGATAATACAATCAATCATCAACTAATAACCAGTCATTTACTCTGTCTGTCAGTTCATCCACCTGTTTGAGCTGCATATTGAGCTGTGTCTTGGCCTCATTCAGCTCCACACAGCGTTCGCTAAAGGCTCGGTCAACACTGGAGCACTGGACTCTCAGATCCTCAGCCGTGTCCTGCAGCACCTGCTCTACCAGCAATCTAACACACAAGGATTCCATTTGTTTAAAGCAAATAATAAATAATGAACCAGGATCAGTTTCAGATTCTGCTGCAGTATATGAACTAGTATGTGCTCTAACCTGAGACTGTTGGTAGCCTGTTCCTCCTGCACGGCCTTGAACAGGTTGTCTTGTGTAAACTTCGTCCATGATGGGTGGCTGGACACCCTGCAGCAAGTGAAAAAAGTTATCAGGACTGTTTCTCGTTTTTTTAGGTTTATGTAATATCTCCAGCTGCTCAAACTCACTGTTCTTGCATGGCAGCTGAGCTGGGATGGTGCTGCGTATCTGAACTCATGTTACTGTGTCTTCCGCTGTGGTCATCAAAATGGTAGGCCTGGTACTTATCAGACCAGTCCATCTCTAAAGTGTGCTTGGCTTCTCTGTTCAACCTGATGCATAGACACACATGAAATAAAAGTTTCTGTTTATAGTTATATAAATATTTCATGTTATGAAATTCTACATGTTATGCAGTTTTAAACAGAGTTTCAAACTTACTTGATTTGACTGACAACCTGAGCTGTAGTTCTCTTCAGAAGAGCCTGGACACTCCTGATCAAGTCCACTTCCTGCAAAAGACGGAGTCATCTTACTGGTTAATGTGTTACTGCCATCTGCTGGATCTCATTATTAAACGTTTTACTCTGAAAATATGACAGTAAGAGCTAAGATCAGTTCAAATATGTTTAAATATCACTGAAGACAAGAAAAAACAGACATTCTTAGTTTGTTGAGGTGAAATCTGCCACTGCCAGTTGATCAGATCACACTAGTTCACATTTGCCATTAACTTAGGTGCGATTCTTTCCCTTTAATTTGAAAAGCATTATTCCAAAAGAAAATATCAATGTGTCTAAAATATCCCATAAGCAGTAATTGGTCAAATATCAAATTAAATACACTTTTGAGAAAATGTATCCAAATACAAATTTCACTTTAATTATAATTATACGTTCAGATTTTTGCAAGCCCACACTTAGGCGATATTATTTTGGATCATGAAATATTGTCTATCACCTTGAACAACTCTTCCTCCACAGTGTCTCTGACCAGGTCAGCTCCCAGCCTTCTCGCCCTGCAGTTCAGGTTGTCTGTGGCGATAGCATAGGGAATCTCGGTGGCATCCAGCGCCTTCTCCAGCCGCATCTTCAGCGCCACCAGTGACTCCGTGTCGGCCAGCAGCTGCTCGATGTGCCGCTGCAGCTCAGACTTCCAGTAGTGGATCTCTTGTAGTCTCTCTCCCAGACGACGTGTTCCCTCGGCCTGTGTCTTAAAAGTGGATGCATCGGTGTCTTGGTACAAAGTTCTGGACTCTCGCTGAAGGCTCGTAGCTTCGTGGCAGTCGGTACCGGCTTGCTGAAGTAAGTTTTGGTAGTTGGAGAACCATTCAGTCGGGGTGTATTTAGCCGAGCGGTACCCTGCTGTGGCTAAGCCCGAGGACGGCTGTGGGGCCGCTACAAGGTGATCTTTCTCCGGGACCCCCTGAGCTACAGCTCTGCTGTCATAGCGAGGTCGTGATACTACAACATCCGAGCACATTTTTTTTAACAATTCAAATGGCCTGCAAGAAAAAAGACGCGATTTATTTGGACTGATTAAAGCAGATTTAGTCCCAAATAAAAAGTAGCAGCACTAACATTAACAGTCCGGACCAAGCTGTAGGTTTGTTTGTTTGGTGTTGCCTAGTTACGCATGTTGGCTCAGATGACACGGCTAATCATCAAATGCTAATATCAGTCAAACAACAAACCTAAGTATATAATAATACGATAAATAATAATAGAACTCTGGGACCAATTCAGCGTATACCAGAAGAGAACCATTTTAAATCTCTGTAGCATAGTATACAGAATTTGTTGTTTAGATGCTAAATATAATATAATATAATATAATATAATATAATATAATATAATATAATATAATATAATATAATAACCTTTTATTGTCATTGTACATTTACAACAAAATTATGGGTGCTCCAGGCTGGGTGCAGGAATAAAGTATAAATAGTAAGACAACAGGAATAAATAACAAACTGGTGAAATATATGCAATATATGCAATCAAGAGGAGTGCTTGGAAGTATTGCAAAGGATTTGATCTGAGTATAGAGTCATATGAGTGGCCTGAGTGATGAGGATTATTCAGACCATTGCTGCGGTAGTGAGTGGGAAGGGGTGGTATGTGGGGGGACTTTCTGATTCAGGACGGTGGTGAGGAAGCCTTTGATCCAGGAGCAGGTGGTCCAGTTTGGTGTCGAGGATGTCTGGGGTTATGGTGTTGAGCTTGAGCTGTGGTCCACGAAGGGCATCCTTGGCTCTTCCTGTTCTCAAGATGATGATTATTTGTGAAATTATTACGTTAAAACTAGAGATGGACCGATCCGATATTAGGTATCGGTATCGGCCCGATACTGACATAAATTACTGGATCGGATATCGGAGAGAAATAAAAAATGTAATCCGATCCATTAAATATCAAAAAAGCACCTCACAAAACTTGCAACACCGCATAACTCGGCTCATAACAGTAGCACCTCGGAGCAGTGTGCTCACGTGAATGAGCGGCTGTGTGTAGCCTCCCTACCAATCCAGCGTTTCATCTCTGAGAAAGCTATCCCAGAGAGAAGTAAAGCAAGTGTGTAAGTTCATCTCTGAATGTTAGTAAAACATTCCCACGTTAAGCTTAACAACCAATATATGGAGTGACTGCCTCTTCTCTCTCCCTCCCTCTCTTGCTGCTACTTCAATCATGAAACTGCTTAATGATCAGCTGATCGGCTATTTTGTTGCGAGTCCATCTCTCTTCTTTGTTTTGGGCAAATGATAATTAAATCATTTTCTTGGTAGAGGGAGACTTTTGGTACTTTATTTTAAAACAACAACTCCAAAGTTTTAGGCAGGTTATATGCAGCACATCTTTAGAAATTCTAAATCTAAATACACAACAAACAAACAAACAAACAAACAAAAAAACTTTCAGTGGCAATTTTGACAAAATCTCCAACACCACTGCTGAAATAAGGCCCCAAACCATGATAGCACATCCAACAATACACTGATGAGTTGCTTTGTACGCATAGTTTACATATAAATTCGTGGCTGTGCAACAGGGGCGTTGTTAGGATTTTGAAACATTGAAGACTTAGCCCAGCTCTAAAATCTTTCGATTTTCATCCAACAGTTGACCTGTTATAACAGTACAGACGTTCACTAATATATATGTAAACACAAGGTGTATAATATGACGTATTGCCTCCTGTGGAGGTGTAATTTATCTGCCCTTGGACTGCACATGTATCTGGATCTGTTGTTGCCTTGTCTCCTGGATGAGAGCCACCTGCAGTTGTGCAGTAGCTTCTGGCTGCATCTGCCTTTGATGAAAACGCGGAATCAGCATGTCCCCGGCATGTACAATATGAGACATATCAGGATGAAATTCTGGTGAAGGCAGTATTTGGATATACTCCTCATCCAAAAGCTATTGGCCTAATGAAACAGTCCCAGGACAGCAAGAATAGCACAGATACAGATGAAATTATTATTATTTTTTTGGCCTGTCCCGTTTGGCTCTTTTGCCATCAGAATTGTTGTCTAAAGGCAAAGAAAGATGCCCAGCGGATTTACTTTACCAAATTGACCATCCCAGCCTTGCCGTAATGGTCCATTTGATTCACCTTTTATTGTTTATTTTATTTTCACTTACTGAATACGGGACAGACTTGACTGGGGGAAAGAAGGGGAGAAAGAAAGAGGAAAAGAGAAACAGCTGAGAAGAGGGACGGGGGAGAAGGGCAAAAGACAAAAACCAACAGAACGGGCAGAGAAAAAAAAATGCATATATCAATCACCTGGATCACCTGCTGAGAAAGAAAAAAGATGTAATTATTGACTTTTGTAGATAATTTACAATTTGGGTTTTTTAAAGTGTCACAGGTATGTGAAAATGTCACATGTAGGGCACATCATTTAAGTTATATCAAATAATACAAATGAAGACAAACGTATCAGAAAAAATAGGAGATGAACATTAAATAAATCAAGAGCAACCATTTCACAACAATAAAACTAGTGGGGATTACAAACGATTTCAGTAATTGTATATTAAATTCTGCTGCTATTGTCAAACAGAATAATCTAGTACTGGCACTGTTTAACTGTTTTTCTTATTAGAAAATTTTATTTCAACAGTATCTTCTGTTGTGTTGTGATTTTTTCCAGTTTGACCCATCTCTTCCTCACTGTGCTAAAAGGCACAATGCTGTTTTAAGGTCTGCCTTCTCGTGCGCACCAAAAATTCATGATTTCCAGAAATTTAAAGAAGAACCAACAAAGAGCAAACAGCAGATCGCCCCGTGCAAGGGCTGCAGGGTGTTAACGTGTTAGAGCAGTTAGCTCGCTAACGCGTTAGCGCCGTGCAGCCCCTCGCACGCGGCGATCAGTGTGCGAGGGGCTAACAGAGATTTACCGTGTTAATGCTGTTATGGTGTTAACCTCATTTTAATGAGATTAACGCTGACAGCACTAATTTCAAGTATAACGTAAATTGTTTTCTGTGCAATACATTTGTATCCCTTGTTTGGACGCTTTTAATGCACAAATATATTTGATACCCAGCTTATCTGTCCTTGAAGCTGTATGATACACATCTATTAGTTAAACTGCAGGAATTTCTTAATGGCATACAGGCCTGGATGACCTCTTATTTCCTGCTTCTAAATTCAGATAAAACCGAGTTTATTGTACTCTAAGGCCTGAAAATAATAGAAACATGGTGTCTAACCAGATACTACCTCTTGCCCAGTGTTGGCTGGGTTGGCTCCAGCACTGATGAGGCAAGCTCAGACATGAGTGGTCATCTGATGGGACTAGTTGGTTAGTGAGGGAAAAGAAAAAAGAAGAAAGAAAACACTGTTAAGCAAAGAATAGTGGAGGGCATTTGTAATAGGGTTTATGACAGACGATGGACTTTATCTTTTGTACATCTGCTGCACTCAGTTCCTCTTCCTCTGCTGCCTTGGGTGGATGTCTGCTTATGGGGACTTCAGCTTCTGAATACACATGTCATAAGAAAGTTTTATGCCTTTTTTGCATGAAAATTTCAGTGCATTGGTCTGTTGTGAATGCTATGGGTATGTTATGATTAAAAAAATACCTTTCAATTTGTAATATTTGTACTTGTGAACTATAACCAGGGCACACAGCAGTAGCAGTAGCAGCACAGAGCGTGCAGCAAAAACCACATAGACTGTGGCATCTGAAAAACAGAAGCCAAAACAGAACAGAGTAAAAAAATACATCAATTTCAGGACCAATACCAAATGTTTACCATAATGTGGAAACATAGTTTACCTTTAATAGACTTACCGGGGACATCTGTTGAATTTAGTCCTACGATTTCCAATATAGTGGTAAAATTTTCAGTGGTGGTGTGCTGCAGAAAGACTGCCAGAGGAAAAATACTTAGCTAATTTAGTTTAAGTCCACATAGCAACAGGCCTCTGTGCTTGGTAGCATTCATATGTCAGTTGACCGTTTCAAAGTTTTGAATCACACTGACGCTATTCATTCAATTTACTTCAGATTTATAGCTACTTACTTCTTATAACAAAATATCCAACAGATTGTACAACATTGTACTATAACATGGTATATTAAGTCACTGAGATATGCTGTTTGACTGGAGTTAAATAGAAGAGAAGAAGAGAATAGAGGAGAGGAACTGCTGATGTAAATGTTGATGTTGAAGGACAGGTATTAGTGACTAGATTAAGCAGCCCTTATGATCACCAGCACCAGTTCAAAGACTTCATGCTCAGTTGCAAACAGGACTCTAAGCAATGCTGTGAAAAGCTAAGTATATGGCTTGATTATATAGCTTCTAGAACAAACCTGAGCAGCAAGAACTTGGAAGTAATTGTTTTCTGTATGACTGATGATTGTGGAGAAATATTGGCCCACTCTTCTTTTGCTTCAGTTCATTCAGGTTTGCAGGGATTTATTTATGCACAGCTCTCAGATCCCACCATGACATTTCAATTGGATTAAGGATTAGACTATCTGTTGCAATTACTGACTTTAATGTGCTGCAAGTGGTGAAATGATAATTTCATGATTTTTAAAACTGTTTTGTTTAAACAACTTTTCTCTATTTAGTTTTTGCATACAGTGTACAGTAGTGGTATGGATAATGATTTGATAAGATGAGCTAAAACAAGGTGTAAGAATATCTCCCCCCAACGCTGCCAGGAGCGGCTCACCAGGTAGAAGCTGTAAGTAAGAAAGTTATCGGCTGTTGAAAACAGTTTGTAATATATATTCAAAATATTCAGAGCTGTGTGAAACCATACACTATACTTTACAAGCTGCTGGCTTGTGGTTTTCAAGCTTATGTTTTCTGCCTATGTGACGAACAAGCAGTTGCAGGGTTTATGACAACAATCCTCCATGATACCCATGAGCCTTGGGGGAGGGGGCGGCTACATGCAGATATCGTGCTAAGAAGTCTGTGAACCTTTTTTAGCACATAAACCTAGATAATTTAACAAGCAGATAGGTTCAATATCTGATAAGCTTTGCATGAAAAAAAGGGTTGGCTTTATTATTTGGGCAAGAAGATGTTATCTCTGTGTCAAAGGCAGCAACACATTTTGTTTTCGGCACTTCTATTTTAGCAGAGGTTTGTTTCGTGTGAATGCTATGCAACTATTTTTCACATGTCAGATAAGAGAACATAGAAATGGTGCTAGTATAGCTGTAAATATGTTGTTTTATTCATATTTTACATCTTATGCCTGTTATGCCTGCTTATCTAGCAGATAGATATTTTAACAAAGGCAAAATAGCCACAGATTACAGTTCTATAGAAGTTTGATTAGTTTAACTAATCAAAGAAAGAGATCAATAACTAGTCAGGAAACCAACAGGGCCCAACATTTCTTGCTCTGTGTAGTATTGTTTTGTCACTATTCTGTGCACCTATTCTATTCGTAGCGTGAAACCCATTATAATAGTTTTTTTTATTTTCTAATGACATTAGAACTGCCAACAACAGCCCGTGTTTGTACAGAGGGGACCAAAAGGAGGAATTTACAGCTCAATTCACTTTGTCCACATCTACACATGTTCATCTTACCCACTGACAGTTGAATCTTTGTGTAGTTTCCAACTCTCCACTGTGAGTCTGATCCACACCAGTATGTCCCAGCATCAGCTGCTTCCAGCTCTGTAATCCTCACCAAGAAAGAGTTGGAATAAGCATCATCTTGCAATGTGAACCTCCTTTGACTGGTTACGTTTGTGCAATTGTTGCGATGGTCTCCCTTACAGAAAAGCTTCTTGTAATCCCAGTTTTGTGCAGGATAAGGACACCGCAGAGTTAGTGGATGTCCTACTGTGCCATTTATTTTAATTGAGTTGAGACAGCAGCACTCTGTCAGATTGAAAAACAAAAGATATTCAATACTCAAAAAATATTAAACTTTCTTGGAGAATGTTTGACAGAAACCAGTGCCATCTTAGGGCTGATGTAATGAGGTATAACTAAGACCTCTCACCTTGGACTTCCAGCTCAACCTAAGTGAAAATGTCCAGCTCAGAGTTTCTGTGGACACCACAGAGGTATGACCGTGAATCATTTTGAGTCAAATTGTTAATGGTCACTGTGAATGTTCCTAACACTTTGTCATCATCAAGTGTGAATCGTCCATTTGATTTGGTGTCAGAGGTGATCAGTGCCTGCTGCAGACATGTGGAGGGCCGTGTTCCTCTGCAGATGTACTTCAGGCTGTTCTGGTACTGAGACTCATACGGACAACTGATGGACTCATGACCCTCATAACTTTGGATTTTGGTCACAGTGTCACAGCAGCTGTCTGTCGAGAAAGTAAAGAATATCAGAAGATGTGCTACTGCTACAGAATAGCTAGAAGAGACAGGTTTGTATTTTCACGTCATTCAGACTCTTTTTACATATAGGTATGCTCTCAGCCATCACCCTTTCTATCCTGAATTTACAGTTTTCAGACTTTAAATTCTTAAATCATTTTCAGTGCAATCACATTATAAAACTTTGTAAGATGTTTTATAAAGTTGCATTTTTTTCCCCCAACAGTTACTATGCTTCTATGACAGTTTAAATTTATTTGTATTTGTAAATGTATTTGTATGTATATGTCGTGTAGGCGTATTTACAGTGTTGTTACTGTTCTTCAGAGGTGGTAAAAGTAAAGAGTGTCAACTAGTGTTGAAAAATACTCCAGTAAAAGTTGAAGTGCAGATTCAACTTATTTAAGTGCACCTTATTGTACTTAAGTACAGCTACTTCCCACCTCTGCTGTTCTGACATTGACATTTGACCCCCCCTCCCAATGATGTCAACGGTCACATTTCTATTTAAGACTTCTTTATCTACTAATACTATTATCTTGAAACTGTTGTCATTACTTTCAACTTCATTCATTATGAATTGTATTCACATTCAATGTACAATTAAATTTTGTCAAGCCTTTATTTACCTCGGACTAATTCCAGCTTGACTTCAGTGTAGATATCGCTTCCAGTTCTGGTCACCCCACACCAGTATTGCCCAGCATCCACAGAATGAAGATCAGAGATGGTTGCTGTGAAGATTCGTGTGGTTTTGTCATCATGGATCCTGTATTTGTTTATCACTGGATTTGATGTTGTAATAAGAACATCATAACTGCCACAGTCATTCTTGCACAGGTACTTTTCATATGATTCATAACCCTCATCATAGGAGCAGAAAACTTTAACCATACTGCCCAAATATCCAGTCACATGGATCACCTCCACTGCGGTGGTCACACATCTCAGAGCAACTGTAGAAATAATGTGAAAACATTATGCTTTGTCAGCTTTCATACGAGTAAAGTAAGTGCTTTTTTATAAGAAATAAACAAACCCAACAGAGTGTGTGGCGGAGTGTGCTCCATAATTCTAAAACAGATAAATGTACTATTTAATCTACACCTGCCTTTAATCTTTGTATGTTCACTTATCTAGTCATTTAAACAACTTACTGCAGAGGGTAAACAGCAGGTTATGAAGGCTCCACATCTTTCCTTTGGCTCATCTAAATAGAATTATGCGCACACAGTGGTCATTTCAGGCAGAACTAGACTGTCAGCACATAGGGGATGGAACATTTTAGATGGCCCTTCCTTTAAAGGCGTTTCAATTATTTGTCTAATAGCTGACATATGCCATCTAGTGGTGAAAGTATTTAGAAGTATTACATAAACACCACAATGAAAAATTCACAAAAATTATTTAAGTATATTTTGGAAACTATACTTAAAGAATTGAAAATCCAACACCTTCAGTACAGAAAAATGACCCATTTGAGGTTTATAATTTCTTTTTATTATTACTCATACCGAATTTCCTAGAGGAACCCACCTGAGGAATTAATAAAGTTTTATCTTATCTTATCATGTATTAATACGAAAGCAATATTAATCTGCTAATTGTGCTTTGGAAATGTTTTAATAATTGATCACCATATTGGTTTATTCTCCCTTACAGAAGCCTGTTTAAAGCAGGAGGACTATATTAGATTGAAAGAACAGCCATGAGTCGCACTAATTTTCAGAATCGTTGAAGCACAGGGCTGGGGAGGTGGTGTAACAATTTTAAAATAAACTACAAACACCTGGTGAGGGTATTTTTTGAATGGGTTTAATCACACGTTGCAACATGGAGATTGCACTCTGGTCAAATGCCAAAGTGGTCTCTGAAAATGGATGCCACACTGATCTCTTATGTACAACACACAGAAAAAGATATTCCACAACTCTTACATGTTGCCATCACATTATCTCACATGCATATACGTTTAGCTCAGTTCATCCTTGAAACCAGGAGAATTACGACCATGCTGTCACCTCCCTACCTCACAGAGACGAACACCAGGCACCCAATGCCTATCTATCCAACACCCTGGATGTCTCTGGCCTACTCACACTGTGTGTGGAAGGTCTCACTGTGTGTGGAAACACAGATGTGAAGCTTTCCTATATGTATATAACTATGTGACAAGGTGATACTACTATTACTAAGGGATGAAAGGCTGACACTTAGCCTTGTACGCTCTAACTGAAAACTCAAAAATCAGCTTTATGTTTAGAATCTATCATTCTCGTGGCTTTTACTTAAATGTTCTATCTGAATAGTTATTCTTTTATCTGATTTTGTGTGGACGTCAAGTAAATGCATCACTTTGTAAAACTCTGGATACTGTGGCTCCTCTACACATCTTCAAAGCTTCAAAACAGAAGACTCTCTGGTGTTTAATGCCTAAAATGTTAGCAAAAAGTTTAGCACTATGGCTAGTGTGAAATATCTGCTACGTAATTTTTTATATTTTACAGTTACATGCTGTGCTACAGTCATTTCACAATTTCACAGAAAGATTCTAAATCATCTTTTGTCAAAATGAAAAGTTTAATTTTCTTTCTTTTCTTTTTTCCCCCCGCCTGTCCCGTTTGGAGCTCCTCTCTGCCTATGCTCCAGGAAAAACCACGAGGTCTAGCTCAAAACTAATGCTGTCCATCCCACGGACTAATCTCAAATGCCGTGGTGATATTTCCTTCTCTGTGGCAGGTCCCAGACTTTGGAATAGTCTGGGATCTGCACAAACACTTGAGCAATTTAAATCATTACTAAAGACACATTTCTATGCCCTGGCTTTTAACACACTATGACCCAAGCATTTTGGTCTTATTTGAATTAGTTTAGTTATTGTTTTAATTATTTTATTGTCCTATTATTGTTTTTTATTGTTATTATTGTATTACACTGTTGCTTTTAAATGCCATTTTTATATTGTTAAGAACTTTGTGCAGCATCGGCTGTTTGAAATGTGCTATATAAATAAATTTGACCTTGACCTTGGATCTTTTGCCATCAGAATTATTGTCTAAAGGCCAAGAAAGATGCCCAAAGGATTCACTTTACCAAGTGGACCTTGCTATATTGGCCCATTTGATTGACCTTTGTTTTTATTGTTTATTTTATTTTATTTTCAGTTGTTACATAGGGCAGAGGTCCCAAACCTTTTTTGCGCCACGGACCGGTTTATGCTCGACAATATTTTCACGGACCGGCCTTTAAGGTGTCGTGGATAAATACAACAAAATAAAACTAGTACCGGTACTGAAAAAAAGAAGATTTATTCATAACACACGTGAAAAGACCCAGGAAAACCGAGTTAACGATAAAAACGATAACAAAATAACCCTGAAAACCGATAAAAACCCTCAAAACCATACACACCTGAGCCTCAACTCTCGCGGTCCGGTACCAAACGACTCACGGACCGGTACCAGTCCGAGGCCCAGGGGTTGGGGACCGCTGACATAGGGGACAGACATGGAGGAAAGGGAAGGGAGAAAGAAAGAGAGGGAGGTAAAGAAAAACAGCGGGGAAGAGGAACGGTGATAGAGAGCACAAAACAAAAAAGAGGTGGGGGGACAAAAAATATGTGTGTGTGTGTGTATATATATATATGGTAAAATGGTAAATGGCCTGTATTTATATAGCGCCTTACTAGTCCCTAAGGACCCCAAAGCGCTTTACATATCCAGTCATCCACCCATTCACACACACATTCACACACTGGTGATGGCAAGCTACATTGTAGCCACAGCCACCCTGGGGCGCACTGACAGAGGCGAGGCTGCCGGACACTGGCGCCACCGGGCCCTCTGACCACCACCAGTAGGCAACGGGTGAAGTGTCTTGCCCAAGGACACAACGACCGAGACTGTCCAAGCCGGGGCTCGAACCGGCAACCTTCCGATTACAAGACAAACTCCCAACTCTTGAGCCACGATCGCCCCATATATATATATATATATATATATATATATATATATATATATATATATATATATATATATATATATATATATATATATATATATATATATATATATATCAATCACCTGCTGAGAGAGAAAAAAAAGAAGAGAAAACAAGCAAAAAAGAGAGCAATATAATAAACAGCATCATCATGACAATCTATTTGAATATAACAGTAAATACTTAATATTGAATATTATTGTGCAGCCTGTAAGATCGACAGCGCACAGTGTGCTTTGAGGTAGGAGCCAAAAAGGGTGTAATTTGTATCTGTGAGCACCCATGTGTACACCTGTGAGCATGAGTGCGCTTGTATTCAAAAGGTTCCTTCATGTAACGATCCGCTAGAGGGTGTGGGGAGCCATAGCCCCGTCCTCCAGAGCATGAAGCAGGTATGGAGGAGATCCAGACATCCAGAGACCCTCAGAGCACAAGAGACCAAGAAAGACCAATGGAGGGGCAACCGTGCCACTATCCCGGAAAGAGCTGAGGAGAGCCCCAGATGAGGGGTCACCCAGCAGCTGTGGAGCAGAAGCCAGAGGGGGTTGCAGTGTCGTGCACATGAGCTCCAATGGCAGCCTGGTGTGCCAGAGTGGACCGAGCCCCAGGCCCAGAGGCCAAGGGCACCACCCGAAGGGGCCTGACCGAGCCACAGGCGCCAGGCCCTGACAAGCAGCCACCGGGAGTGAACCAGTGCATACCTGAGCACGCAGCCCCGGATACCAGGAACCACTAATGCACCGATGTCTAAGGGCGTCAGCCACTGGCAGGGGGAGTGGTCAAGGGAAATAGGCCTCCATACCATGGAGGGCCTGAGATGTCCCTAGAGAGGTGGTGTCTAATACCCGACCTGACATATTGACACAGACAAACGGGCACACACAGATACAAACATCCATCTGCCCTGCCATGCAACATATGCAAGTACTCAGCACTCACCCAACGTGGAGACAGACATAAGTAGACACTGTACACACAATCACCCTCCCCAAACGTACTCTATATCCCCGGTCTAGGTACCCTTGCCCCTAGAGGAGGAAACTGCACCCAGACCCAGGAGGTGTCACCCTTTTCCCTGGGGTGGAGACAAGCAGACAGCAGGGAGGCCCCACATTTCAGATCCCAATCGGACGGCCAACTGAGACCATAAGTTTTGGTCTAAGTTGATAAATCCACTTCCCATTTTGCAATAGGAAGTGATATTGATTCATCTGTTTTAGAAAGCATTCAGTATATTTTGGAAAATAATACAATAAATAATTAAATTTTCTTTCTAAACAACAAATTATGTGGTATATTCGCTCTCTAATACATCTATAACTTTGGTATACGCCGACCTGTATTTCGTGTTGCACTAACTCACCAGCAGGGGGCTCACTGTGACACTTAAAGTGTGACCTTGAAGGAAGTTGATTATTTTGGCTCTTCTGAAGAAGATTAAAGAATATTAAAGCTCATGATATTGGTCTGCTAACAAACAAAGAAACAAACAAAGAAACAAACAAAGAAACAAACAAAGAAACGAACAAAGACTGTTTGACTGTTAAACTAATTATTTGCCCACATATCTTGCTTAATTTTGCTTTGCTTATTTATACACTTTATATAATTTATACACTTTACACTCACTCACTTACACTGTTGATAATTTGCATTTATGATTTTCCTGAATTTTATCATAGCAGAGTAGATTTTGAAAGCTTGGACCACAGTTGCAAACTCTATTCATCTTCTATTGGTTTCATGTAAATTTTCATCACAGTAGATTTCTTCTGTTGTGGTCATGTCTTCATAGATGTTACAGGAACTTTGTTGTTTGTAGCTCAACACAGTGGTTTGCTTTCCATAGGTCTGAAGAAGAATAAACACAAAAAACAGAACAGTAAAACATATGTGTTGCAGAGAGATGGGTTGTTAAGTTTTTTTAGTTGCAATATATATATATATATTTCTGTCCAGAATTATTGAACAATAATAATTCATAACAGTGTCATGAAAACTTTTACTGATTAACCTCACAATTAAGGGTAATAAATAGAACAGTACATAAATTCTTTATTCAAGGTTTTTCTAAATACACCCTGTGGGACAATTTCCACAATGAAAGAATACACTATGATACACTGATTCTTCAACATGTCCACTTTGATAGAGAAGTGAAAACAGGCCAAGTGAGCACTTCTCTTTTCACTCTTCTGCTCCAAGTCATCAGATCACACATTTCAAGCTATTTATATCACTAAGTGTTTGATGTGTGAAACATCTGCATAGTTTCAATACTTGAAATGTGCAATTCACTTGTATTTTTATTTTTTATTTTTTATTCCTATTTATTCTATTTATCCCCTTCGTATATTTTATTTATATTGTCTCTGTATTTATATATATGTGTGTGTGTGTGTGTGTATATATATATATATATATATATATATATATAATATTCTGCAACTCTGTAACTTCTGTCGGTGCTGTGCTTTTTTGGAAATCGAATTTCCCAGAGGAACCCACCCGAGGGATTAATAAAGTTCTATCTAATCTAATCTAATCTAATCTAATCTAATCTAATCTAATCTAATCTAATCTAATCTAGTTCTCAATCATTTGCATAATAAGCACCCAATACTTTGACAACTCTTCAGACCAACAGTTTCCTCTGTTGTTGATTTGTTTTCTGTTACAAATATGATTTAACCGGTGCCGTAATTAGTGTATAAATTCTTGAATGTAACTATCTATCTATCTTGTCTATCTATCTACATGGTAGTTTGTGTTATAGACACGTCACTCTGTTAAGACGTTGCACTCTCCGCAGCACCCATCACATCGTCTGAGCTCCTTGCATTGGATGTAATTCTACTCATGGTGGCATCAGTTTCTGAAAACACACAGCGTTAGATGTGTTTATGCTGTTTTTGCTTTCACATTTGAGCGTAAGGGTTTGTGTCTGCATTTGACTGTAAAAGATACCTTCAACCCTGCAACATCTGTACTTATAAACAATAACTAGGACACATGTCAGTAGCAGCACAGGGAGTAGCATAGAGTGCTGCATCTGAAAAACAGAAACCACAACATAACACAGTAAAAGCAAACACTTTCCCCCCCAAAAAACCTGCCCTGGACTTATCATAACTGAACTATGGGCTGACATGAAAGTGTTATTACTTCTTATGTGTACCTTAACTTAAACACTGGAAACAACATACTGGCTAGACGTACATTCATTTACTGCAACCGTGAAGCCATTACCAGAATCACAGCCAAAACCAAGTGTACAGCATGAAAACACCATAACTTATAGTATGGAAATGTACTTGTCACAACACTCAGAAAAAGTAAACACTATCAGACACTTATATATACATACATATATATGTATATAATAGCTTTGACAGGGATGCAAAGAACTCTTGGTGCTCTGAGCAACTTTATTTTATGACATTATTTTTTACAAATTTGCAGGTGCCCATCATCTATAGCTTGTTAGTTCAAAAAGTTGAAAAACTATCATTTTTTAACTGTTTTTGTTTTCCCTTTTTTCCCCTAAAGGTGAACACTTACAACACAGTTTAACCTGAAGTGTGAGGCAACAAGGTTTTGGTGATGAAGTATGAACAGTGTGAACACTGTGCTGATAGTTTGGTTATTATTTGTTCACACAACGGAGCTTGAACAAGCACACCGCATCACACAAATCTACTCTTTGTATTATCATATTCTATACAAAAGTGTTCAGCATACCTGACTGCTCAATCTTGATGTAATTTCCAACTCTCCACAGTGAGTCTGACCCACACCAGTATATCCCAGTATCAGCTGCTTTCAGCTCTGTGATCCTCACCTAGAAAGAGTTGATGGGAGCATCATCTTGCAATGTGAGCGCTTCACCGAAACACTTCAACCTTACGGTAGCATCTAAATGCAAAACTTGTTGCAGCGAGCACAGAAACTGTGGGAGCTGTTAGTGCTAGCAGTTTGAGTACCAACAAATGTGTCAGCAGCCCAAACTTGATAAAATGACTGGCTTCAGGACCAAAATGGATTGCTCTGGACCAGTGGTAGACGATAGCGCGTTAGAAAATGGGCTACAGTTAGCGTCAGATGATTCAACTTTCCAACTGCTATGCTGAAAGCTTATTTCAAGTAAAATTCATTTTCAATTTATGAAACTGAAAAGCAAGCAAAATTAGATGCATTACTGACAGCCCTGCTAATATGGAGGAGCTACACCAGGAGCAAACAAGACTGGGGCAACAGAAAGAGCCACTCATACAGAATGTTTCCATACAGTGGAATTCAACACTGGATATGGTTTCTCATCTACTAATGAATCAAGAGGCTGTTTTTGCTCCTTTAGACAAATAAAATCCACCTAGCAAGCTAGCCCTTTTAACTCCATCAGAGCTGGTAAAACTCCAACAGCTGGCGATTGTCCTTGATCCATGCAGGTAAATAAAACTATTTTTTAACTTATTGCTACTGTTTCTTCAAAAAGCTCTATAGTTGACAGTTATTGTTTAGATTAATAATTACTTTCTTGAACTGCTTCAGACCATGGAGGTCCATGATGACTCAAATTACATGGTGAAATTTAAGACTGCCTTCACAAAGGACCTACGTGTAGCTACACTCAACCATCAGTGGCTCCAGATAGCTACTGTGCTTGACCCACGCTTTAAGGATTTGAAGTGTCTTGCAAGTGGAGAGCAAGAAGAGGTTTGGACCAGCCTTGAGGCCCTGCTGCAGGAACAGTGTAAAGATGCCACCACAAAGGAGCCAGCAAAGACAAAGAGCCTCATTCTCTTCATTGTCTTCAGACTCTGATTCAGATGAGGAAGTCCTGTGTAACAGGGCCCTGAGTTTGTACAGAGCAGAATCCACCATCAGCGAGACAGACTGCCCGCTGCAGTGGTGGTCCAGTCGAACAGGGATCCACTATCAGCTGTCTGTCCTGGCCTGCAAGTATTTGATTCGTCCTTCCACTTCTGTCCCATGTGAGAGACTGTTCTCACTTACACGTCACATAGTAACAAAAAAGAGAGCTGCCTTGAGCTCTGAAAATGTGAACAGGCTAGTTTGCCTAAGTAACTGAGTAGCTGAAAGAGACAGACAGTAAAAAAGCATGGAGGTATTGTCACTCCAATGGGGTTTTTACGTTTTGCACTAAAATCTTCGATGTACTGTACAAAATAATTTTGACTAAGGTTACTCACAGTTTAAAGGTGAAGCTGGCCAAATAATCTTTTCTGTTTCTGCCTTATTTTTTTAAGAAGAAAAACTGCAGTTTACGTTGAAAGTTTTATTATTATTATTTAAAGATAATACCATTTTGAAAATGTACTTAAACTACTTAAGATAACACTTTATTTTTAAGTCTGCCCAATTTTGGCCAGGGATATTATTTTTTTTCTTCTCTGTTTTGCATTGAAATGCAGTTTAAATCCTTTTCCCCCATAAACTGAAAGTGCTTGAGTTTACAATATTCATGTCCATTATTTGATTCTGTCACCCACTAAAACCCTTTTAAATAAAAAAAAGACATTTGTGCTTTGGGGCAAATTTTCTTGTGTGATTGAATGACTGCAATTAATCAAGATGAATTACTTACAAAGCCTCATTAATTTCTTTTATTGAGTCCCACCCCTAATATATCCGTTCGTTAAGTCTGACGTCACTAGCCGTGTCTGGGCCTAAACTCCACTGCAGGTCCATATATCAAACGATCACTATGGCATTACTGAGAGTTGAAAAACTGTCTAAGGTCTTTCATCTTTAATAAAATGATCAGCGTTCTGCTCTACCAGGTGTAACAATTGAGTTTAACATCCAGGCATCCATGAAAACGGAATTTATGACATTTAACGGAGTTAGAAGTTAGCAGGAAGTTAGCTCGCTAGCTTTTATCTAAATACAATATAGCATGTCCTGACTGCGGGGTTTTGGAAACAAATTAAAACGTACACCTCTGTTATCACCTCCAACATAAATGAAGACAGAAAACTAAACAGCAGTGACGTTTGTAGGGTTACTGAAGTTTGGCTAGCTGGTATATAATGATGTGCTACGTGACCGCTAGCGACACAGCTATGTTAGCATAATTTAAACAAGCTAACTTTTTTTCCACTGGATAAAAGTTAACGTGAGTGTTCTCGGTGGTCAGGAACAAATGTAATCACATGGTAGGATGCTGTAAAAGGACCAAACTTCAGCCAGGAGAACACCTGAGATAATCCATCCACGATACGGGGTTAGTCATTCATATACTGCTGCATGGGCTGGGCTGTAGTTACATCCTAAGGTTTTAAAAACTGAGCTTAAATAAATGATTAGCGGTAATAAAAGCCGAGGGAGGTCAAATCAAATCAAATCAAATCAAATCACTTTTATTGTCACATCACATGTGCAGGCACACTGGCACAGCACATGCGAGTGAAATTCTTGTGTGCGAGCCCCACAAGCAACAGAGATGTGCAAACACAACAACACAAACGAGCAAAATACAAGAATGGCCAACCTGAAACTAATAAATATATGTACAATATATAATAGTGTATGCATTTCTGGATGTGTATACTAAATATTTTCCTACGTGTGTGTGTGTGTGTGTATGCACATTTTTACAAATTAAATAGTTAAAAAAAAATAAAAAAATAAAATAATAATAATAATAAAATATATAAAATATACAGAGTTGAATATGTGCAAAACAAGTGGCATTTATATACAGTGTGGAGTGCATAATGTTGAAGTTAACAGTGATCACTGACTGTTTTAGGAGCTTTTTGAGATTAAATAGAAGAAAATACAAAACATTAAACATGTTAACAACACAAAAGCCCTATTAAACGCAGACTACTTTAGGCCCGGAAGTAGGATTCGTCATGTCATCACTTAACGACCGGATTGGGAGCCGTGTTTTTTTTTTCTTTCTCTCACCCTCTCTCTCACACTTTTTTCTGCTACACTCGAGCCTTGTGCTTTGCGCTCGAGTGCATTCATACAAGCACTTTTTCTATGTTTGTTTTTTAGGTAAGTGCACCAGAGAGCAACTTAGGGTTAATATCTTGCCTAAGAATATTTGGCATGCAGACTAGGGCAACCAGGGATTGAGGCACACCAAACATTCGATTACTAGATGACCTGATCTACTTTCTGAGCTACAGACTACACAGTATTTTATTTTAAAATGGATTTTCTTTTAAATAAAATAAGTCAATCTGATGAATTTTCAAAGCGTTCCTTTAATTTTTAAACATCCCAAAACTTGTTCACAGTTTTGTTCATTTAATAAGAGAAACAAAGGCACTAAGTGTGGACAGTGACTGTTTTTTCTTTTGTTAACAACCCGTGACAGGTCGTTAAGAAAATAAGCATACATCTGGAAAGTCAAAAATGGTTATCCTGGAAAATACAAACTTTAAACAATTTATGTTGTACATGTTCTTATTAAAATATTTATAACTTATTTGACACACTCCAACCTCTGTTATATTATAGGTATACAAAACAGTCACAGTATAAACAACAGTCTAAAACAGTAAATTAAAAAGCAGGTTTTGCAATTAACATACATGAAGTCCATTTCAGTCCATTTCAAATTAATAATGAGTGATACAATCTGAAGTCTTGTCCAATATATCTATGCACCATAATTACTGTATTCAGAGTTACACTAACACATCACAGCATCACTGATGAAAAACACATCTGATCAGTTGCTTTGTAAAAGTACATTTTTGAACTCTTAAGTAAACAACATTACCATACGTATACTCCAGTCAGTAAAAAGCACTGATTTTGGGAAAAAAACCAACCAACCAACCAACCAACCAACCAACCAAAAACTGACATATTGTGACCATAATTTTTTTAGCGCTTTACACTCATGTTGATCTTTTACATTTAGGGGTTTCCACAGTTTATATAAAAAGAGCAAATATTTTTATGAACACTTTAAGCAACTAATGAAAGAAAAGATATGGATCACAGATACAAACTCTTTTATCTTCTGTTGGCTTTATGGAAGTTTCCATTACAGTAGATGTCTTCTGTTGCGTTTGCGGTCATGATTTCATAGACGCCTTCCTCTCCACCTCCATCTTTGCAGACTTTTTGCTGTACGTATGTCATCACAACTTCTTGATTTTTATAAATCTAAAGATGAATCAACACACAATAAACAGAATAATTAATGATACATGTTGCAGAAATCTGGGTTGCTATGGAAACATTTTTGAAAAAAATGTTGTCTACACTAGCTCTGTAGCCAAAATAGCCTCATGCTTCCACCGGTGAAACAAGCTGCAGTGTACATATGTGCCTGTCCAGACTCATAATACACTATGAAACTTTAAGAAAATACAACTACATGGGATAAATGCAATTTTTTTCGAAGACTGGGAGAACAAAACAACAATATTAAAAATAGAGTTGTTGCAAAGAAACAGATTCTAAAACATGAATACTTACATTATCAGCACCACATGAATTCTATATCTTTGGTTGTTTAAGTCCAGCCAATAGATGAATTTAGTCACCCCACAAGCTGCACAGATCTGGGTTATGATGGACATATGTTGGAAAAGTGTTTTTTCTACTCTAACACTATAGGCCAGGGGTGTCAAACTCAAATACACAGTGGGCTAAAATTCAAAACTGGAACAAAGTCGCAAGCTAACATTAATATTATTGAAAAAAAAAAATCTTCCTCTAGATATAGAATGAATCTTTTCTTATGGACTCAAACAAGTTTTGCTGAAAAACTGAATATGGAACAAGCAAAGCTTAATACTAAACAATATATATATTAGCTGTATAATACCAGTAGGCCAGCTCTAATAGTAATTTGGTATGGCTTTGCGGGCCAAATTTGGCCTGCGGGCCAGAGTTTGACACCTGTGCTATAGGCAGAGTAGCTGCTTTCTGTTGCGTATCTCTGACAGTGAGACTCATTGCAGTATGCATTCATGTCCAGATTTAAAATAACCATAATATAGAAACCATTCTGAAGGAATTACAATTAAGGATAATGAATGTAATGGCACATAATATAGTACGTTTTTTAAGAGCCACTCTTAAGTGCCCCAGTGTAATACACTTATTTATCACCAGTCAAAGCCACATTAAAAACAGGCCAAGGAAGCACTTCTCTTTTGTTGTGTGAATTAGCTGTATATTTCTCAGTTACTTGGTTAATTAGCACCCAGCCATGAAAGCTTGGGGAAACTTTGATTTATACAATCACCTAAGCTGTGACAAATTGCAACAGTTTGTTCTGCTGCGGAATTACAGCATATAACATATTTTTTTCTGCTAGTCATTTGTGTTAGATTGTGGCATAAGTGGAGATATCAACTGAATTTCAGGAGTGGGACCACACCTCATTCACGCCCTTTCCGACCTCAGGCTATATATGCCCCCTTCACCAATACCTACTGTTCTCATTTTCATGCGAGCACCCCACATCATCAGAGAAGATCATGAACATTCTAAGAGCTTGAATCCTATAAACCCATTTTGCTGGTCATCATGGATTTCCTGTTGCTCAGCCTGTCAGACCAAGACCTCAGTCCTTGTCCATCTGATATTCCCCAGGCAGTCCGGGAATTGCAATCTAAACATCCTAGTGGAGCTACCACAGAGAGCTTAATTACCAGCCATCAGATCCGCCGTATCCATTCCTCAGAACTCCACTCGATTCAACAATACAGCAGCTCTGGTCACTCTCCATCTCCACGAAACTAGGACCTCCAAACCACTACTAGAGGAAGATCTATCTCCAGCAAAAGTTCACGGTGTTGCTCCACTCCAGATCGTTCTGAGATGCGTCTCCATCTGCCGCATCTCGCCACCACTTCGCACGCTCCCTCCTCAGATGCTCCTCCTACTCAGCATGGCACTCAGCTTGGGTTGCCAGTTCTGTGGTCTCCAATCCCTCCTTCGCAACTCGCCTCAGCAAACCCTCTTGTGAACCCTCTTGGCACTGGGTTGCCAGGTTCTCAGCCACTCATACCTCCTTTGCTAAACTCTGCAGCAAACCTCGGCACCAGGTTGCCAGGTTTTCAGCCACCCATCCCTCTTCTGCTAAACTCCGCAGCAAACCTTGGCACCGGGTTGCCAGGTTCTCTCACCTCAGCTCCTTTATACAACACTTCAGCTAACATTCTTACAACCAGGCATCCAACCATACATCCCTCTAACCCAGCAGGTTTTCCTACTTCCATCAGTGAAGCTTCAAGCAGCCCATGGCCAAACTTTTTAGCCCCTTTTCTTCAAACTAACACTGGTCAGTTTTCGCTGGTCTCAGCAATTCCTCCTCCCAACCCGACATCACAAGTGCCTTTAAGGTCCTGCCAATTCACCCGGATTTCTGGTGCTTGTTCGGAGTCAAGTGGAGGGATGCTTGCTTTCTCACTGTCAGGCTATCCTTTGGTTGCAAAAGCAGCCCTCAACTCACTCTCCAAAGCTCTATGTTGGATCTTCTCCAACAATCATAAACTGCCACTTTTGGTCCATCTTCATGATGATTTCCTAGTCATTCCCCCTCCCATGTCACCGCCAACTCGGGGGTTATCCACTCTGTGATCAGTCTTCTCTGTACTCGATGTTCCACTGTCGGAAGAGCAAACAGAGGGACTTTCAACATCCCTGGGGTTCCTCAGCATTACCCTCGACACCAAGCATTTCCAGGCCTCCCTGCCTATCGAAAAACTCATTTGCTTCACTCTTCTCCTCCAAAATTTTCTCCTCATTTCCACATTCCACACGACAACTACACTCTCTTTTGGGACACTTCTTTATCCCTCACTTGCTTTCACTTGCAGTATCTAAACCATCACTCCTTGTTTCCATCACGCTGGATAGCTCTTCCAAAGCCAAACTGTGACTCTGGCAACTTCTGCTTGCTAACTGGAACGACATTACTTTCTTTTACGATGATCAGCTGTCCCACCCTGACAACATTCAGCTCTACATAGATGCCACCCTTTCTGCCGGTTTTGGGGGTTATTGCGGCGTAAGGTGGTTCCCTTCAGCTTGGCCTCTTGAGTTTCGCCAATATATCCAGGAGCGGTTCCTGCCTTCGTCAGCCATTTTCGAAATTTACCAGGTGGTCATTACAGCCATACTGTGGGACCACAAATTGTCAATAAGATCAATCCCCATTCACTCAGACAACCTTGCCATAGTTGACATAATCAACAAAGGCCAAAGCAATTCCCCTTCCATCATGCACTTCATTCGGCTCACGTGGCTATCAGTCACCGACCAGTTCGTAATTAGAGCATAAAACATCCCAGGGCATTTCAATTTCATTGCTAAGTCCCTGTCTTGTCTCTCCCTCCAGACATTCAGAGCCTTGACCCCTCATGCAGAGTCAGCTTTGACACCAGTTCCTCCATTTTCAGCTACGACATTCGAAATCTAAACCATAGCATCTAAGAACTCACCAGCCTTTCCTAAGAAGCGATAATAAACAGTGTTGCAGCAAACACTTTGTCCATCTATTAGACCGCTTAGAACATGTTCCGTTCATTCCACAGTCACTTCAATCTTCCCGTTTTGTCACGGCTCCCAAATCTTTCCGATTTCCGAGCATCAAAATTCCCACAATGAAGATGTATCTCAGCGGCATAAATTTCTTCGCCAAAATGCTCACAGTTTCCCCATGCTCAACCATTACATCATCCCAGATACCATTACTCATAAAAGGTCTCCGACGTCATACTCATTCTGCAACCCCACACCCCTAACTTCAGATCTTCTATATCGCTGCATCTCTACGCTCTGGCTAAAGTACGGTGGCTACTTCCTGGCACGCACACGCAAAGCCACTTTCCTGCTTGCCTTCTTCGGCTTCTTGCCCCTTTCCAAATTTACCTGCTCATCATCGAAATTTCAACCAGATCTTCACTCGTGTTTAAGCAACTTCCACCCAGTTTCCGAAGACTGCCTCATCTTCTTCCTCAAATGAAGCAAAACCACTCATCGGGCAGCCCCATTCCAATAGACTACTTCAAAATAAACTCACCTTTAAGCCCCTTTGAATCGCTAACCCAGTACCTCTACCTCAGCAAATCTCAGCACGCCTTACCTTCAGATCCACTGTTCATCACTAAATCCGGCCACATCCCAACAAGATCATAGTTTCTTTCACACTTTCGCCAAGTTCTCTTGTCATCCGGGATTCCTCTCAGTTTCTTCTCTGGGCATTACTTTTGCTTCGGCGCTGGAATTTCTGCTTCCCGCAAGGGAATTCCTGACTACTTAATCCTCCTCCTGGGCTGATGGTCGTCAGAAGCCTACCAGTTATGAATTTCAGGAGCGGGACCACAGCTCATTCATGCCCCTTCTGGCCTCAAGCTATATATGCCCCCTTCACCAATACCTGCTTTTGTCATTTTCATGCCCCCCTTTTCCTTCTCTTCTTCTTTTCCTTCTTTCACGTCTCGTTAGTACATGGGGATCTTCCTGGCCCGGGAGCCGCTGCCACTCCCCTTCGAGCCCTTCCCCAAACCGCAGCACCAGTTCATAGTTCCTCATCCTTCATCGCTCATCATTACTGACGATGTGGTCTTAGCTAGTTAAAGAGGTCATGCAATTAAAAAAGTTTGCATTCACAATTTTTAAAAAAGAAACTCCATTCAAAGAAATGATTCAATTTCCAATTGCATTCTTAGTCATCTCTCTGCCCTTGAGTTATTCCACCATTGTAGCCACACTACAGCTTGTGTGAGGCTGTTCATAGCTGTAGCAGGACCTTTATCTGCATTCCCACATCAAGTTGCTATCATTGTCTCAGCATCAAAAATAAAAATGTACACATAATTACAAATTCCAATTGTACCAAATTCTTTTATATTTTTATATTTTATGCATACAACTCTGTTAATGCTTTACACTTTAGTTTTCTTACTCCACTTTCTGCAGCCCCCATCACTTCCTCTATGTTTTTTCCCTTGGGTGTATTTCTGCTCATGGTGTCATCGGCTTCTGAAAATACATAGTATACATAGTGGTTGTACTTCATTTGCATCTATATTTGCATCTATATTTGAGTGTAAGCATGTCCATGTGTACATGACTGTAAAAGATACCATTAACTCTTGAGCATCTGTTCTTATAAACCGTAACTAGGAGACACATCAGTAGCAGGACAGGAGGTACAGTGTAAACCACATAGAGTGCTGCATCTGAAAAACAGAAACCAAAAGAGAAGACAATAAAAGTAAACACTTTCCAAAACACTTTTATTTTCATGCACATAAGTGGAGAAATGTGGCCTTCCAAGATGTTTTCATGTTCACTTTTCTTATCGTTAATAGTTATGTTTATTTTAACTTAACACAAACTCACAGATGTTTTAAGATTTCAGTGTGACATAGACTTACTTCATGTACTGTAACCATGAAACCATAACCATAAACAAAACAAATATTAACCTTGAATGTGAAAAGGTACTTGGTCTCACAACACTTCTCAGCTGGCGTGCACACTAACAGAAACACATATGCAGTTTATATTTTCTATAATAGCTTTACCTGGGATTTTTCTGGTGTGCTGCAAAAAGACTGTAAGAGAAGAAGATTCTTAGTGTTGTTACCACATTCATTTCAAGTCAGACTTTGTTTTTTCTATCTTTTTACAATGTCTAGTAAAAGAAAACATTTAATCAGATATGACTTACTGATTAAAAAGTGAAAATATGGAACTCAACCCTTAAGTTTTTAACTTTTCTTTTGCCTCAAAAACTTTCACTTTAAATTAGTAAAAAAAAATTGCTTTATAAAAGAATGTATTACATTTGTTTTGTTTAAATTATTTTCTGTCTTTAATATGTCGTTAGTTAAAACAAGGCATAGCATTGTCTGTCCACACCATTACATGCCTCAACCAAAACCTGTTACCCTAAGGGTGCAGGAATTACTGTAATGTTCTCTATATCTTCTCCATAACTTAATCCTATGATCCGACTCCCGAAATCAGAATCCACAGTCATTGCTGAACATAGTGTTCCTCCACATGTTCAAGAATGAGTGCACATTTTGCTGCCATCAGTGCAAACAGCACTATGAGACGAGAGAGTGGCTGTGTGCAGTCTGTTCCATATTGTCTGGGTAAGGAGGTGTCGGCCATATTGCCCTGCAAACGTTAAATGCAAATCAGTAAAAGACTGCCTACAGTTTCTAAATGTTGACAACATGAGGTAGTATGCTCTTTTTGGGATCTCTGAAATCCCTCTGACATAATATGAAACTTGGTCTTCAATTTTGAGATGGTCCTAGGGCTTACTCCAGATAATGCTGCAACTTGGTAAATAGAGTGATTATTCTATAGCCCTTTTCTAAACACACATTCACACTCATCGGCGAGCAATTTGGGGTTCAGTATCTTGCCCAAGGATATTTGGCATGCAGCCATAGATCAGCCAAAGATCGAACCTGAGCTACAGCCAGGAGGTAGAGCAGGTTGGTTTTGCAGAACACCAGCTTGAAGTTGCCCTGTGGCACAGGCCCTATCCAGATCAGACAAACATGGTACTAATGACTGCTGTTGCAGGGTCTATGCTCACAGGTGCTGCCAATCAGGCAAGAAGTAATCAGTGACGTGGTTATCAGCACTTGGGGTAACAGACAAGAGTCAAAACAAAACATGAGTCAGTAGCAGAATAAGCTGATTGGTATTGGCAGAGAAGATTTGGCAATTTTTCCATTGACACAAACCACATACTCAAGCCTGCTGCTCAACTCACATTTGTATTTTTCTTACAAATGTGGCCCAATATGAGAAATAAACAGGCTTTCCTACAGTATAAGATTTATTGCCAAGAAACATTGTTAAAACAAAGAGATAATTGACCAAACACAAATGTTCTTACTGTTTGTGTTTAGATTTCATGTTTAAAATGTCCTTTTAAGAAGTTATTTTCCTGATATTGTAGCAGAGACTAGTGTTGATGCCAAGATTACATGTCATCATGCAGTGATGTCTACACAATGATATTACCCTTAAAAGTTTACCCAAAATGGACTTTTTTTTTCTCAGAAGTTTTCTGTATTTAATGTTTTACCTGAAGCAGGTAAAACACTCAAGGTACAAATACTTGACATATACTTTGTATGACATAGACATTAAATTGGTAGAATTTTATTATTGATATTTTCTTATATTGAAATTATGTATATTGATATATATTCCATATTCCCGTGATATTAATGCTCAGGTCATCATTAAAAAGCATGTTCTAAAAATAAATTCTGCCTTGAGTTTGTGGCACAGAGAGTTTAAAAAAATCAATTTCTACTCAAAAAATATTAATTTGGCTGTTATGAGAGTTTAAAATTGGAAAAAGACAAATTAAAAAGTATGAAAAATGCAACCCTGTTATTTACATCAGCGGCTTTTTAGTCTGAAAACTTTTATAGTATGAAGACAAAATTTTTAAGGACTTAATTAAATATGCAAAGTGATCAGATTTCAACAAAATCTACATGGGATAAGCCACTTATGGGTTTGTTATGACTAAGTTTTATTACAAATGCAAATATTGACTGTACAGTGTACGTTAGAATATGACTGCCAGAGAGACAAAAATGTTTTGTGGCCTCAGACCACCTGTGGTAAGTGAGGCTCTCGGTAGTTCTATTTCTTGTGCCGCTATTTTTTGTGCTGAGTGTGAACATCATATTGAGAGTTTTAGTTTTACTTATTCACTCTTCAGACAACTGAACCAACATAAAACGAACACATGGCTTAAAAGCTGTACATTGTATTATCTTACACAAAAGTGTCCAGCATACCTGACAGCTCAATCTTGGTGTAGTTTCCAACTCTCCACTGTGAGTCTGACCCACACCAGTATGTCCCAGCATCAGCTACTTCCAGTTCTGTGACCCTCACTGTGAAAGAGCTGGAAGCAGCATCATCTTGCAGTGTGAACCTGCTTCGACTCGTCACCATGTCTGTGCATTTGTTGCGGTGGTCTCCCTTACATAGGAACTTCCTGTTATCCCAGTGTTGTGGAGGATAAGGACACTGCAGAGTTAGTGGATTTCCTGCAGTACCATTTATTTTAGTTGAGTTGACACAGCACCACTCTGTCAGATTGAAAGAGAAACATTATTTTCGAATAATCAAATATTTAAGTTTCTTAGAGACTATTTGACAGCAAATAATGTCTTCTTGGCGCTGGTGTAAAGAGCTATTACTGTGATTTTTTTACCTTCAACTTCCAGCTCAACAGCAGAGAAAACATCCAGCTCAGAGTTTCTTTGAACACCACAGAGGTATGACCCTGAATCATTACGAGTCAAACTGTTAATGGTCACTGTGAATGTTCCTAACATTTTGTCATCATCAAGTCTGAATCGCCCATTTTGTTTGGTGTCAGAGGTGATCAGTGCCTGCTGCAGACATGTGGAGGGCCAGTTTCCTCTGCAGATGTACTTCAGGCTGTTCTGATACTGAGACTCATACGGACAACTGACAGACTTAGAGTATCCCTCATAACTTTGAACTTTGGTCTCAGTGTCACAGCAGCTGTCTGTCAAGAAGGTAAACAATAAACAACACCAGAAGATACGTTACAGCCACAAAACTATTACATATAAGACTTAAGTGTTTTTTCCAAGTTAAAGTGCAGTTTTACAGAAGGTCAATTTTGCAGCAAACAATACAGATAGTCCTGCACTCACATACCACTGTTTAAAGAAATGCAAACTTCTATTAACCTGAAACTGAAGTCCTTCCCTTTAACTTTATTTGTTGTGATATTGTTTTTTATTAGCAATCTGTAATTGGCTTTTGCGATGCCCCCCCCTTTTTTTCTTTTTACCTTGTACTAATATCAGCTCGACTTCAGTGTAGATGTCTGTTCCAGTTATCGTCACCCCACACCAGTATTTTCCAGCATCCGTAGATTGAAGATCAAAGATAGTTGTTGTGAAGATTCGTGCACTGTTGTCATCATAAATTGAGTATTTGGTTTTGCTTGCTTGTGGTGTTGTAATGAGAACATCACTGCTGCCACAGCCGTTCTTACATAGGTACTTCTCATGAGATACATAACTCTGATCATAGGAGCAAGAGACATTAACCTCTCTCCCCACATATCCAGTCACATGGATCATCCCCACTGCACTGGTCACACATCTCAGAGAAACTAAGAAGAAAAAATATAATGTGAAAAGATCATGTTTTACTTTGTCAGGTCAGCTTTCTTACTAACTAATTTAGTGCTGTATAAAGAAATTATAAGACCAATGCTGGATGTTACTTACTGTTGCTTAATACTAAAACATACATTTATTTGTTAGTATACAGCTGACTTTAATCTTTATCTGTTTACTTATTCAAATTACTTACTGCAGAAGATGAACAGCAGATTTTGAATGCTCCACATCTTTGCTCATCGAAATAGAAACGTAACAGGAAATATTGTCAGTACTGAAAAGCTTGTGCAGACACTAGGGTCATTTCATGTCATAGCAATATGAGGGGAGGGGTGGAGCTAGACTATCAGGACATCAACATTCTTAGATGGAAGTTCATATAACGGTATTTTAATAGTTTGTAAAATAGCTGACATATGACATCTAGTGGTGAAAGAAGTGCTATAAATGAAAAGTCTTGAATCAAAAGAGTAATAGTATTTAATAGGGGTGCAACGATACTCGTATCGATATTGAACCGTTCGATATAGTGCTTTCGGTTCGGTAAGCATATGTATGAACAATACAAAATAAATTTTTAATTTATTTTATCAACTTTCCTTCTGATGATGCTGTCTGTGTTGAGCGCTCAGTGGATCTGCTCTCGACAGTGCAGCCTAGGCGGAGTAGTCGAACGCTGATTCACTGAGCGCAGGGCAAGCTAGCGAGACAGAAGTTAAGCTTTCCTTGCAACATGGCAAATTGAACCTCCCCCACCCTCATTCAGATCTGGCGTTTGGAACTATTTTGGTTTTCATGTGACTTATGACCCTGAAGGTAAGCAGTCATGGACTAAAGTAAAACAGTATGTTGGATGTTCCACGCAATGCTCAATTACATGGGTTGGAGCTAGTGTGTTAGCACAGTTAGCTCGTTAACGTGTTGGCCGTCCAGCCCCATGCAGGGGCCATCCACGGTAGCTCGTTAACGGAGACGTCATTTCAAGGAGATTTACGCTGACAGCACTAGTGGGAACACAACAAATACATGATACATGATTCTCCTTATCGGACCTGATATGTTTAATATGCTGCTGAGAATAAAGCCCAGAAGAAGCGTATAGTATAGCTTTTATTTTGGAAAGAGCCATTTCTCTGTAATAAACTCTCTTTTCCAAACATGAGTGATTCCTCAATCAGATACAGGGCTCGCAAAATCGCCTGCCCGACATCCTGGGGCTAGCGATTTTTCCAGTCGGGCTACCAAAATCTATCTCTGCCCTGCCCGTTGGCCTGTTGTAGGAAGGAAAAAATATATGTCAATGCTTTTGCATTCTTTCGGAAATGTAGCTGGGTAATTATGTCATTGGCATCGGTGAGCCACTGTCAATATGTGACATATTGAAATCACGTTTGAATTTGCGCTTGTTTTTTGCTTTCACTTTGCAATCGCGCACGAACTGTGTATAGAGAGCGACAGCACTGATTGGTGATCCTCTGACGTCGTCTTATTAATCGTTAGCTTACTATGCAAACATGACAAGTGAAATCTCCTGCAGCAAGCTTAAACATGTGAGAGGTTGATCACGCAGAGAATCGCTGAGCATCATGTGAGTGCGTGTGTAAAAGCAGCAGGATATATATTGTAGCGGGTCAGGGCTGTTCGGGGTTCTGTTTTTACAGTTATGTTTTGTTTATGTTGCCATAGTGACGGGTGACGCCCTCTCGCTGCGACCGTTTGTCCTTCCGGGGTCAGAGGGCGCCCTGTATGTTGTTGTTGTTGCTGTGCTGTTGCTGCGCTGAGCAGTTAGCTAGCGGCAGTGTTCTTCTGCAGATGTCAATAAACGGCTGTGCTCCCTGGCTAGCTCACGGGAAGTAAGACCAAACAATACCTCCGTCTCCTCCTTGTCTGAGCTCGCCACATTGGTGTCAGAAGTGGGATGATGGTGGCACGCCATGTTCTGACCCGAGTGACTTTTACCCCGCCGGTCGTGACCGGCCGGTGCGCCAAAAGAAGGCACCTGGACATTTGCAGGACTTTGTGTGGGGTAATGGACCCCTTAGGTGGGGGCTATGTAGCGGGTCAGGGCTGTTCGGGGTTCTGTTTGTACAGTTATGTTTTGTTTATGTTGCCATAGTGACGGGTGACGCCCTCTCGCTGCGACGGTGTGTCCTTCCGGGGTCAGAGGGCGCCCTGTGTGTTGTTGTTGTTGTTGTTGTTGTTGCTGTGCTGTTGCCGAGCAGTTAGCTAGCGGCAGTGTTCTTCTGCAGATGTCAATAAACGGCTGTGCTCCCTGGCTAGCTCACGGGAAGCAAGACCAAACGATACCTCAGTCTCCTCCTTGTCTGAGCTCGCCACAATATTTTAACTCTGCTGAGCCAAATAAGACAGGCCAGGGTGAAGAAGTGACAGCCAAAGAAAAGCTTACCACAAAACGGAAAAGTTATGACAAATCAGACTATAAGGCAAAAAGAAAGTGCAGCTTTATGGTTTCATGGACAAAAGAATTTCTGTGGCTGCAATATGACAAGCGAAATAACCAGGGGTGCACATAAGTGGTCTGCAGGTGCGCATTCGCTGTCAAAATAAAAAACGGGCACAAGATAAGAAGTTGCAATGCGTGTTTGCATACATAAGATTTTCAGGAGGAGGACAGACATATGTTTAGAACTCTTAAAGATGTCAAAGAAGCAAGCTCCTTTAAGCAATTACTGTGATGTTCCTCCACCTCCAACGAAATGTCAGAAGGAGTCCGAACCACAAAAGAAGCACGTATTCTCGGAAAAGTAGTTGCAGGAGGTGAGCTGGCTTCAAACAAATGATGAACGCACAGAGATGTGGTGCGGAATGTGCCGTGAAAATTTAATAAATGACAAATTAAAAAAGCATGAACATTTTTTTTGTATCGAAAAAATATCAAACCGTGACACCAAAGTATCGAACCGAACCGTGAATTTTGTGTATTGTTTCACCCCTAGTATTTAACTATATTTAGTAGGGGTGGGGGGAAATTTTATACAGTATAACATTGTGATTTTATGTGGTGATATTATATTGATACAGGGACACCAAATACCGATATATATATATATATATATATATATATATATATATATATATATATATATATATATATCTATATATATAAAACACCCAGCACGCCCCTGCGGGCGGTTTATCCTTCAAGCTCGGGTCCTCTACCAGAGGCCTGGGAGCTTGAGGGTCCTGCGCAGTATCTTAGCTGTTCCCAGGACTGCGCTCTTCTGGACAGAGATCTCCGATGTTTTTCCCGGGATCTGCTGGAGCCACTCGCCTAGCTTGGGAGTCACCGCACCTAGTGCTCCGATTACCACGGGGACCACCGTTACCTTCACCCTCCACATCCTCTCGAGCTCTTCTCTGAGCCCTTGGTATTTCTCCAGCTTCTCGTGTTCCTTCTTCCTGATATTGCTGTCATTCGGAACCGCTACATCGATCACTACGGCCGTCTTCTTCTGTTTGTCTACCACCACTATGTCCGGTTGGTTAGCCACCACCATTTTGTCCGTCTGTATCTGGAAGTCCCACAGGATCTTAGCTCGGTCATTCTCCACCACCCTTGGGGGCATCTCCCATTTTGACCTCGGGACTTCTAGGTTATACTCGGCACAGATGTTCCTGTACACTATGCCGGCCACTTGGTTATGGCGTTCCATGTATGCCTTGCCTGCTAGCATCTTGCACCCTGCTGTTATGTGCTGGATTGTCTCTGGGGCATCTTTACACAGCCTGCACCTGGGGTCTTGCCTGGTGTGATAGACCCCAGCCTCTATGGATCTTGTGCTCAGAGCTTGTTCTTGTGCTGCCATGATTAATGCCTCTGTGCTGTCTTTCAGTCCAGCTTTGTCCAGCCACTGGTAGGATTTCTGGATATCAGCCACCTCCTCTATCTGCCGGTAGTACATACCGTGCAGGGGCCTGTCCTTCCATGATGGTTCCTCGTCTCCCTCCTCTTTCTTGGGTTTCTGCTGCCTGAGGTATTCACTGAGCACTCGGTCAGTTGGGGCCATCTTCCCAATGTATTCTTGGATGTTCCTTGTCTCATCCTGGACTGTGGTGCTGACACTCACCAGTCCCCGGCCCCCTTCCTTCCGCTTAGCGTACAGCCTCAGGGTGAATAGGATGAGGGACCTATGGATATATATATATATATATATATATATATATATATATATATATATATATATATATATATATATATATATATATATATATTTTTTTTTTTTTTTTTTTTAAATTAAAAATTCTCTTGGAATAATGTAGGGCTCATCTCATGCACCCCCTGAAATAATGTTTGGTGAGCAAACAGATTATATCAGCTCAATCAAAAAGGCATCCAACACACTTGTCTTGCCAAACTTACCTCCTAACTCAAAGCAAGCTATTGCTCTGTCACACTAAAATAAAACTAGGCCCTGGATCTCCTTTCATCTGAACGACAAAAAAACTAAAACAAAAACATGTGTCTGCCTTGTGATTGTACTATTTTTTTTCCTATTTTGTAATCAATTTCAAGTTGTGGTTGCGAAATAGTTGCCCAGAGTTTGAGAGTGTTGCACACTCAGTGTCCACTTTTTAATACAAGGTGATTGGACAGATCTTCTGACAGAGGCACATAACTAACTTGGACTCATTGCATTCACTTTTAGAGAGATTTTCATTCTAAAAAAATGAAACAAATACTATATACTCAAGCACAAATATACTCATTGGTGTCTCTCTCCCTTCCCTCCAGGACATTTACAGCACCTGTCTCACTAAAAAAGCCCTTTGCATAGCGGCTGATCCCACGCACCCAATGCAAAGCTTCTTCAAGCTGCTGCCGTCAGGGAGGAGACTGCGGAGTCTCCAGGCCAGGACCAGCAGACTGAAGGACAGCTTCATCCATCAGGCTGTCAGGAAGCTTAACTCCCTCCCGATTCTGCCCCCTCTCCCCTCTTCTCCTCCACGGTCTCACTGAACTCTGTCACACACACACATGTATATTGTATATTGCATAGCTTTCTTGTTATACGTAAAATTGTATTGTATTTATTTAAATTTTTACTTTTTAATTATTTTATTTGCATTTTTTTAATCACTCTCTTATATTTAAATGTTCATTTGCTATTTCATCTAGGGTTTGAGAGTAACGAAATTTCTATTCTCTGTATGTCCTGTACATGTGGCAGAATTGACAAATAAAGTTGACTTGACTTGACTTGACTTGATAAATCCAGGCATATTGCCAATGTGTTTCCAGCAGATAAAAATTAGTCTTTGTCAGTGTGCACAATTTGAGAAGACTTGACTAACTTGGCTTCCAGCTGGTTGTATTCTGGTCATATTTCCATAGCATAGGGAGACTTCTCAGGATATCACAAAATGTTAAAAATTAGAATAATATATCATGAGTGAAGTATTGTGATAATATCATTTCGTGGGGTGACACACTTTTTCACTCCTTAATCCACCAGGAGAGTTTTGCAGAACTCTTACAAAGAAGCATCAGCTCTCATGGGATCAGGAGGAGACACTCATGAGGGCAGCAATTTGGAACACTCATTAAACTCCATCAGCAGGGATTCTAATCTCCCTTCAGTTCACCTGGAAAATGCCTGATCTCTTGTCAGTAAGAGGGATGAACTGCTGTGCTTCAACAGAATAAACAGGATTTTTTCCAGATCTGCAACCCTGTGTTTCACCTGGCTGGGTGAACACGTCCTTGGTTCATAACTGCTCGACTACTGTGAGCAGGCTGCAATTTGGAGGTTTCAGAAAAAGTGAGGGGAGGTGGAATCTGCTTGTGTCTTCAAGGTTGGCTACAGCACAGTGTTAAAAAAGTTCATGCAATCTTTACTTAGAGAGAATTTTTATTAATTGCAAATCTTTTTATTCACCATGGGAGTTTCCTTCATTTATTGTACTTGGTGTTTAAATTCCATCTGAGGCCTGTGCTAGTGAGGTGTTGCAAAACCTTGTTGAACCCATAACTAAAATGGGGCGCAAATGCACACTCTAACTTGAGGTACAGCCCCCCCCCCCCCCCCCCAAATAAATAAATACTTAAAATAAGATAAATCAATCAGACGTGTTCTTTTGATTTTTTTGAGCATTCCTTTAATTATTTTGTTGAAAAGAGAAACAAAGGCACTAAGTGTGGACAGCAACTGTTTTTTTGTTAACATCATGTGACAGGTCTTTAATAAAATAAGCATACATCTGGAAAGTCAAAAATGGTTATCCTGAAAAATAGAAACTTTAAACAATTTGCTTTCTAAACAACAATTTATGTTGTACATGTTCTTATTAATATATTTATAACTTCTCTGCCACACTCCATCCTCTGTCATATCATAGGTATACAAAACATTGACAGTATGAAAAACAGTATAAAATAGCAAATTAAAAAGCAAGTTTTGCAATTAACATACACGAAGACCAGTCCATTTCAAACTAATGAGTGATACAATCTGATGTCTTGTCCAGTATATCTATGCACCATAATTACTGTATTCAGAGTTACACTAACACATCACTTGCAGGGGTCAGTGCCACACTCTAAGAACTGACACTGACAGTATAACTTTTGAAGGAGGACAAAAATCTGGTCTCCTCAGAAGAAGATCAAAGCTCCTGTCATCATGCTTCAATAGAAAAGACTGGGCTGGTTTGAATAACCGACCGAGTCAGCAGTTTTGCGGATGTTTCTGTGTATTTTCTTTTGAAATGTTTTATTTTCTTTTTGAATATCTCAAGAATATATTGCCATGAGTTTGCTGATTACGGCAAAAATGTATGTTCTAATGAAAAACACATCTGATCAGTACGTTTTTTTGCACATCTTAAGTAAACAGCATTACCATACGAACGAACAAACCAACCAACCAACCAACCAAAAACTGACATATTGTGACCAGAAATAGATTTTTTTCACGTTACACTCATGTTGATCATTTAAATTTAGGGGTTTCCACAGTTTATATAAAAAGAGCAAATATTTTTATGAACACTTTAAGCAATATTAATGAAAGAAAAGATATGGATCACAGATACAAACTCTTTTATCTTCTGTTGGCTTTATGGAAGTTTCCATTACAGTAGATGTCTTCTGTTGCGTTTGCGGTCATGATTTCATAGACGCCTTCCTCTCCACCTCCATCTTTGCAGACTTTTTGCTGTACGTATGTCATCACAACTTCTTGATTTTTATAAATCTAAAGATGAATCAACACACAATAAACAGAACAATTAATGACACATGTTGCAGAAATCTGTGTTGTTATGGAAACATTTTGAAAAAAATGTTGTCTACACTGGCTCTGTAGCCAAAATAGCCTCATGCTTTCACCAGTGAGACAAGTTGCAGTGTACATATGTGCCTGTCCAGACTCCAGACATATGAAAACTGAAGAAAATACAACTACAAGTTATAAATGTCATTTGTTTAGAAGACTGGGAGAACAAAACAACAATATTAAAAATAGAGTTGTTGCAAAGAAACAGATTCTAAAACATGAATACTTACATTATCAGCACCACATGAATTCTATATCTTTGGTTGTTTAAGTCCAGCCAATACATGAGTTTAGTCACCCCACAAGCTGCACAGATCTGGGTTATGATGGACATATGTTGGAAAAGTGTTTTTTCTACTCTAACACTATAGGCAGAGTAGCTGCTTTCTGTTGCGTAATTAGCACCCAGCCATGAAAGCTCAGAGAAACCTTGATTTATACAATCACCTAAGCTGTGACAAATTGCAACAGTTTGTTCTGCTGCGGAGTTACAGCATATAACATATTTTTTTCTGTTAGTCATTTGTGTTAGATGGTGGCACAATATGCGCTTAATATAAAAGACGTAAAGCAAATAAAAAAAATTGAGAAAAAAGAAGAAACTCCATTCAAAGAAATGATTCAATTTCCAATTGCATTCTTAGTCATCTCACTGCCCTTGAGTTATTCCACCATTGTAGCCACACTACAGCCTGTGTGAGGCTGTTCATAGCTGTAGCAGGACCTTTATCTGCATTCCCACATCAAGTTGCTATCATTGTGTCAGCATCAAAAATAAAAATGTACACTTAATTACAAATTCCAATTGTACCAAATTCTTTTATATTTTTATATTTTATGCATACAACTCTGTTAATGCTTTACACTTTAGTTTTCTTACTCCACTTTCTGCAGCCCCCATCACTTCCTCTATGTTTTTTTCCTTGGGTGTATTTCTGCTCATGGTGTCATCGGCTTCTGAAAATACATAGTATACATAGTGGTTGTACTTCATTTGCATCTATATTTGCATCTATATTTGAGTGTAAGCATGTCCATGTGTACATGACTGTAAAAGATACCATTAACTCTTGAGCATCTGTTCTTATAAATCGTAACTAGGAGACACATCAGTAGCAGGACAGGAGGTACAGTGTAAACTACATAGAGTGCTGCATCTGAAAAACAGAAACCAAAAGAGAAGACAATAAAAAGAAACACTTTCCAAAACACTTACCATATTTTTCAGGCTGTAAGGCGCACTTAAAATCCTTTAATTTTCTCAAAAATCGCTTAATAATCTGGTGCGCTTTATGTATGAATTTTGGTTGTGCTTACTGACCTTGAACCAATTTTATGTGGTACACAGCGCTCAAAAATCTGTCAAAAAATGTTGTAGTACGACTTTCGTAAGCTACGAAGCCGCACCACTTGATGGATTATCTGAACTTTACGGACACCGTAGTTAGGAGCTTCGCGGAGTAATCCGGGACTAAACTCCACTTCAGGTCCAAAAGTCAAACGAACACTGCGGCATCACTGAGAGTCAAAATCTGTCTAAATTCTTCTGTAATAAAGAAGAAGTAAAGCAGTGTTGCTGCTTTACCGAGAAAGTACAAAAAATGAGTTGAGTAAAGTTTGACTTATCTGACTGTTATAATCTGGTGCGCCTTATGGTCCGAAAAATACGATAATAACTTAAGAGCAGAAATGTGGCCCTTCACTATGCTTTCATGTTCACTTTTCTTTTCGTTAATAGTTATGTGTATTTTAACATAACACAAACCCACAGATGTTTTAACATATCGGTGTGACATAGACTTACTTCATGTACTGTAACCATGAAACCATAACCATAAACAAAACCAATTGTTAACCTTAAATGTGAAAAGGTACTTGTTCTCACAACATTTCTCAGCTGGCGTGCACACTAACAGAAACACATATGCAGTTTATATTTTCTATAATAGCTTTACCTGGGATTTTTCTGGTGTGCTGCAAAAAGACTGTAAGAGAAAAACACTCTTAGTGTTGTTACCACATTCATTTCAAGACAGACTTTGTTTTTTCTATTTTTTTAACAGAATGGCTAGTAAAAGATGACATTTCATCAGATATGACTTACTGATTAAAATAATTTCAACAAAACAAATGTTATACATTCTTTTATATAAAAAGAATGCTTTACTGTCTTTAATATGTGGCTAGTCAAAACAAGTTATAGCATGTGGATTATATTCTCCTCCAATGATGACAGAAGTCTCCACACACCATCACACTGCCTCCATCAAAACTTTTTACCCTAAGGGTGCAGCAATTACTATAATGTTCTCTATATCTTCTCCATAGCTTAACCATATGATCCGAGTCCTGAAAGTGGAATCCGCACTGATTGATGAAGATGATGTTCCTCCACATGTTAAGGTTCAAGTGCACATTTTGCTGCCACCAGCGCAAACAACACTATGAGACAAGATACTGGCTGTGTGCAGTCTGTTCCATATTGTCTGGGTAAGGAGGCGTTGGCCTTTTCTACTCACCCATTCACACCAGCACTGTTTTCTATGATTAAATGCTTTCTATTTAATACCAGCACACATTCACACACCAATGCATGCATCGGAGAGCAATTTGGGGTTCAGTATCTTGTCCAAGGATATTTGGCATGCAGCCAAGCATCGAACCTGATTTAAGAGAGATTAGATTGTGTTTCTGTCATGTAGTGATTGCGCTTAACTGTATGAAGCTTATTAGACATTATGAAACTGTCATGGTCCTGGGTCTTTTGAGGCAGCGTTTTGTGTTTCTACTTCTTATTATTATGTATTCTGTTTGAGACTTTCTTTTTTTGGTTTTGGTTTCTGTACTTCCTTGGTTTAGTGTTCAGTCATCCCTGCTTGTGTGTTCCCTCTGCTCTGTCAGTTTCATGTCTCTGAGTTCTGTCAGTGTATGTTTCCTGTTTTACTTTGAAGGCCCTTATTTGGTGTCAGTGTATTTAGTTTGTCTTCCTGTCTCGTCATGTCAATTAGGTTCAGCTGTGTCTCCCTCCTTTGTGCAGTTTCCTTGTTTCCCCACGTGTATTTATAGTGTGTGTCCTCTTGTGCTTGTTTCTGGTCCATCTGTGTTGTTTCCCTGAGTCACTCTGTGTCCCTCCATGCTGTTCTCCCTCCTTGTCGTTCTTCGTGTTACCCCTGCTCTCCATACCCTCGTATTGAGGTTTGTTGTTTAGTTCTTAGCTTTCCCAGTTTAGATTATTTCTTAGTTCTCTTTCTCGCGCCCTTTCTTTTGGTTGTATGTCAGTCTCCTTAAATAAAACTCACTCACATCTCAGCCAGTGCCTGCACTTTGGGTCCTTCATTCATACTTCAACACAGCTTGCCCCACAAACCGTGACAGAAACAGCGAATTTTGCCAAAGTGCTTAACTTTGAGAAGCTTCCTAACAGTCTGCAGTCTATGAACTAACCTCAGCTAACAATGTTAGCTTGGTGGCGAGTACCCTTCATTAATAGTAATAAAAATCACACAGCATAGCACATCGACGGTACTGAAGTTTTGCCCATCCCATTCTTCTTATGTAGTGGTGTTGGAAATGCATTCCCGCCCATGCACTGCTGGCTCTGGGTCCATTGTGTAACTTACACCACCAACATTAACAGGATGCTTAATTTAGAGCCTCTTATTGGGTATTTTGTTTGGGTTTCCAGCAATCCGAATCAGAGAAACTGTATTAATCCCCAATGGAAATTGAGCTTAAATTTTTAAAAAGAAAAGAGGCGTGGGTCGTACTCAAACCCAGGCCGCCTGTTCTCAGCCATGCAATGTATGACTACATGCTTAGCCAACTGAGTTAAACCTACCCCCGACTGCATTTAGTCACCAAATTTGGAGAAGGCATAGAGAGGGGCTAGCCTAACATATGACACAGGAAATGACTGCCGTGTATTCTATTTATTTCAACAAAGTAACTGTATTCTGATTACCATCCATTTAAATGGTAACTGTAATAGAATACAGTTAGATCGTCTTGATGCATTCTCAATCATCCAGGAAAGTAAATCTCTAAAAGTTGATTCTGTTCATCTGGATGTAGCGTTTTCACTTAAATATGCAAATTGTTCAGATTTGAACGAAATTTACATGAAATAAGCCATTTATGGGGTTGTTACAACTAAGTTTTATTACAAATGCGAGGATTGATTGTATAGTGGAAGTTAGAATATGACTGCTTAGAAGGACAAAAATACTTTTGTAGCCTCAGACCACCTGTGGTAAGTGAGGCTCTCAGTAGTTCTATTTTTTGTGCCGCTATTTTTTGTGGTAAGTGTAAACATCATATTGACAGTTTTAGTTTTACTGCACTCTTCAGATAGCTGAACTGACCTAAAACATGAACTGACATAAAACAAACACGTGGCTTAAATTGTATTATCTTATACAAAAGTGTCCAGCATACCTGACAGCTCAATCTTGGTGTAGTTTCCAACTCTCCACTGTGAGTCTGACCCACACCAGTATATCCCAGCATCAGCTGCTTCCAGTTCTGTGACCCTCACTGTGAAAGAGCTGGAAGCAGCATCATCTTGCAGTGTGAACCTGCTTTGACTCGTCACCATGTCTGAGCAATTGTTGCGGTGTTCTCCCTTACAGAGGAACTTCCTGTTATCCCAGTGTTGTGGAGGATAAGGACACTGCAGAGTTAGTGGATTTCCTGCAGTACCATTTATTTTAGTTGAGTTGACACAGCACCACTCTGTCAGATTGAAAGAGAAACATTATTTTCGAATAATCAAATATTTAAGTTTCTTAGAGACTATTTGACAGCAAATAATGTCTTCTTGGTGCTGGTGTAAAGAGCTATTACTGTGATTTTTTTTACCTTCAACTTCCAGCTCAACAGCAGAGAAAACATCCAGCTCAGAGTTTCTTTGAACACCACAGAGGTATGACCCTGAATCATTACGAGTCAAACTGTTAATGGTCACTGTGAATGTTCCTAACATTTTGTCATCATCAAGTCTGAATCGCCCATTTTGTTTGGTGTCAGAGGTGATCAGTGCCTGCTGCAGACATGTGGAGGGCTGGTTTCCTCTGCAGATGTACTTCAGGCTGTTCTGATACTGAGACTCATACGGACAACTGACAGACTTAGAGTATCCCTCATAACTTTGAACTTTGGTCTCAGTGTCACAGCAGCTGTCTGTCAAGAAGGTAAACAATAAACAACACCAGAAGATACGTTACAGCCACAAAACTATTACAAATAAGACTTAAGTGTTTTTTCCAAGTTAAAGTGCAGTTTTACAGAAGGTCAATTTTGCAGCAAACAATACAGATAGTCCTGCACTCACATACCACTGTTTAAAGAAATGCAAACTTCTATTAACCTGAAACTGAAGTCCTTCCCTTTAACTTTATTTGATGTGATATTGTTTTTTATTAGCAATCTGTAATTGACTTTTGCAATGCCCCCCCCCTTTTTTTAAATTTTTTTTACCTTGTACTAATTTCAGCTCGACTTCAGTGTAGATGTCTGTTCGTCGTCTTATCGTCACCCCACACCAGTATTTTCCAGCATCCGTAGATTGAAGATCAAAGATAGTTGTGGTGAAGATTCGTGCACTGTTGTCATCATAAATTGAGTATTTGGTTTTGCTTGCTTGTGATGTTGTAATGAGAACATCACTGCTGCCACAGCCGTTCTTACATAGGTACTTCTCATGAGATACATAACTCTGATCATAGGAGCAAGAGACATTAACCTCTCTCCCCACATATCCAGTCACATGGATCATCCCCACTGCACTGGTCACACATCTCAGAGAAACTAAGAACAAATACAATGTGAAAAGATCATGTTTTACTTTGTCAGGTCAGCTTTCTTACTAACTAATTTAGTGCTGTTTAAAGAAATAAGACCAATACAGAGCTTCACTTACTGTTGCTTAATACTAAAACATACATTTATTTGTTAGTATACAGCTGACTTTAATCTTTGTCCGTTTGCTTATTCAAATTACTTACTGCAGAAGATGAACAGCAGATTTTGAATGCTCCACATCTTTGTTCATCGAAATAGAAACGTAACAGGAAATATTGTCAGTACTGAAAAGCTTGTGCAGACACTAGGGTCATTTCATGTCATAGCAATATGAGGGGAGGGGTGGAGCTAGACTATCAGGACATCAACATTCTTAGATGGAAGTTCATATAACGGTATTTTAATAATTTGTAAAATAGCTGACATATGACATCTAGTGGTGAAAGAAGTGTTATGCGGTGTATAAATGAAAAGTCTTGAATCAAAAGAGTTAAGTAATAGTATTTAACTATATTTAGTAGGGGTGGGGAAAGTTTTATACAGTATAATATTGTGATATTTTCTGTGGTGATATTATATTGATACAGGGACACCAAATACCATTATATATTTTTTTTAAAAATTAAAAATTCTCTTGGAATAATGAAAACAAGAGGGCTTATCTCATGCACTTCCTGAAATAATGTTTGGCGAGCAAACTTATATTGATTATATTGATTATGTCAGCTCAACCAAAAAGGCATCCAACACACTTGTATTTCCAAACTTACCTCCTAATTCAAAGCAGGCTATTGCTCTGTCACACTGAAGTAAAACTAGGCCCCAAATCTCCTTTCACCTGAAGGACAAAAAAACAAAACAAAAAAAAAACCAACAAAAATTGTGTCTGGCTTGTGACTGTACTAAATTTTTTCCTATTCTCCAACCGATTGCAAGTTGTGGTGATGAAATGGTTGGCCAGTGGATGGCCACTTTTTCTTACAAGGTGATTGGACAGATCTTCTGACAGAGACGCACAACTAACTTGGACTGGTTGCAATGACTTTTAGAGAGATTTTCACTCTCTAAAAAATGCAACAAATACTATGAATTCAGACAGATTGCCAGCGTGTTTCCAGCAGTGAAAATGAGTCTTTGTCAGTGTGCACAATTTGAGGAGACTTGACTAACTTGCTTGCCAGCTGGGTGTATTCTGGTCATCAGAATACAGGGAGAATACAGAACAGGGAGGCTGCTCAGCATATCAGAAAATGTTAAAAATTGGAATAATATATCATGAGTGGAGTATTGTGATAATATCATATCATAGGATGGCACACTTTTTCACTCTTTCATCCACTGGTGAGACCGCATTTCCTCTCCAGCTTATGAGTTATCTGTTTTAAGGTGCACATTTGAGAGTTATACCAGGGAGTCAAGTACTTCTGATTTGAGGCTCTTTTTCACAGCAACTACAGTATCTAGAGTGAAGAAGTAAAAATCTTCCACACTACTCACCTTGCAGAAGACAAAGGGGAGAACCACTTTTCTGCTCTCCATAAAACATTTATCACCTGGTCATCCGTTCTCCCCCTCTCTCCCCCTCTCTTTCTGGGTGTTAGATCTTCTGAGATGACATCTGCCCTCACACCCATCCAACATTCAATTATTGACATTTAATCACCTGATGTCCAGAAATATTGTGCAAAAATTTGAATGAAAAAAGTTGCGTGTTTATTGGTATCTACCATCATGCAAAATTTGAATATGATATGTTAAAAAACAAGACATACGGACAAACAAGCAAACATAAAAACGAAAAAGGATTACATATTCATACCCTTTGGTGGACAAAAAAATAAGAGTCAATTATATTCAAATGTTGCAGCACTGAGGAAAATCTGCAATCTTTTTTGTCACAATTAGATACGTTTTATTGATTGACTTTCTATTAAAGTAACATGCTGACAGTTAAGAATTAGTGTAAACACTGTGCTAGGTAATTTTATATATTTTAGGGTCTATGTTTTCAACTAAAGTCATTTTTCAAATTTAATAGAGATATCTATAATATTTGTCTATACTTATTTATTAAAAAGGGGAACATCCTTTGTCTTTTATCTACATCTTTTTTTTGTCATCCGGAAGTCAATAAATGTTCATCCCAGAAAATTACTCTTACTAATATACCTACAATTTCTTTGGTATACTCCATCCTCCGTCATTTACGTCATCATTTCATAAAGTTAGTAAATTTAATAACAAGCTTTATAATTAACATATAAGAAACCAACACAATACCAATTATTGGGTGATGCAATCTGAAGTCTACATTTATTTCAAATATTGCACTATAAACACTGTATTCAGTGTTGCACTAACACCAGCAGGAGGCTCACTGTGACACAATATCCAGTAAAAAGGAAGGAAGTTGTTTTAGAGGAAAGGGCTGGATGGGTTTGAATAACTGCATATAACTGCTCAACAAAGAAAACACAGACCAATGAACAGTGCATGCTGCAGGGACCTTGATTACTGATGGACACATTTTGGATTTCCCTCCCCTACATATCACTGCAGGCAAAGTAGGATTATTGACTTACAGTTGCAAACCTCTGCCAGTGAGTCAAGTTGGAGTTTCATTCCTCAGTGTTAAAAAGAAAAATGTGCAGATATTTAATAAAAATAGGAGATATAATGAGCATCCAGCTGTGCCACATGCTGAACAAAATTTGCATATTAAACACAACTAACAGCAAATCAAGTTTTCTTGTATCCCATATATTCATAATTAAATGTTTTGTAGGCCCACTACCCTATTAAGACTTAGGACTTCAGTTTTCTTCCACTTCTTGCTGCACCCATCACCTACTCTGAGGTGTTTGACTTGGGGTTAATTTGCTCACAGTGACCTCAGTTGCTGAAAACATACAAAAATACATGTGGTTATTTTAACTTACACATTATTGTGTAAAGGTCTGTGAGTATATATGATACCTTTAACCCTGGAACATTATAAGTTGTTTATAGAACTTATAAAGAATAAATAACTAACACTCATCAGTAGCAGCACAGAGGGTATTGTGTAAACCACACACAGTGTTGAATCTGAAAAATAGAAACCAAAACAGAAAAAAGTGGACACTTCCCCAAAAAAAATGAACATAACAAACTTTCAAGGACATAATGAGCAAAACATGTTTTGACATATTGGCTTAAATTTACTTTTACTTAAAGTAACCATAAAGCCATTACTATAACCAAAGCCAAATATTTATTCTAACTCCTATTGTGGAAATATACTTGTTCTCACAACACTTTTGTTACTTTTTGTTTCTCTTACCAACTTTTTTTTAAAACAAAAATGTTTATCGCAGTGGGTTTTCTTTAATAGAATACTCTGTCTCTTGTTGTGGGCTGCGTGGGCCAGAATTCAGGGGATTTTTGCAGGAAAGTAGGGCCAAGACAGCAGGGTCTTTCTCACAATAACCCAACCAGATGATATTACAGATATTCTTAGTCAACTCTCTGCAGTATTATTGTGAACTGGGCAAGCACAGCACACAGTTCCAGCCTGGTCACATTGCTGTTTTCTTAGAGCAACTGGATCTAGCAGCCAAGATGGTCTAAATGTGAAGGACATTTTGTTTTTTGCCATTGCTCTAGTGGAAACGGTAACACCTCATAACACGACCCCTGAATAAGGCTCAAGTACCCTGTACTTACGTGCATTTTGCGGGCAACAAGTCAGGTTTTTGCAGGAAACAGTGAAACATTTATGATGTAAAACCAGCCATTAAGACGCAAGTACCCTATACTTGCATGCAGTTTGCAGACAACAAGATTAAAGACTAAAGTGTATTAGAAAACAAAGGCTAGCATAAATACATCTGACCACCACCATGCCAGAGTATATTTAGATGTTGTTTGTGCAGACCAGAGCGAAGACCAGCACAGAGATGGGGAATTGAAACCAGGGTGAAGGTTGGCTTGACCACAGATGTGAAGAAGTGAAATCAGGGTGAAGGTTGGAGTGAGTGCAGAGATGGGGACACATAAATGGGGTAAAAGTCATTATAAAGAAATAGGAGAGGCAGGTTCCTAATCCAGATGTGACCTCGTCTGACCAGTGGAAAGAGGAGTGAGAAGAGGTTGCCTGTCCACGAACGAGGGAACGCCAAGTCTAAACCAAGGCCTCTCTCCAGCAGTTTTGATGAATTACATTGAAGCACAATTCAATATATAATCCGGTGTAATGATAAATTAGGCTCATTCTCTTTCAGGAAGCTGGGTACAGCTAACTGCTTACAAACTATGTTTTTTTGACTGAGGGAAAACTGCTTGAGGCAAATAAATACTTAAAGATTGAATTAAGGCAACATCCCACTTTTGTCTCAGAAGAAAAGAATCCTCAACAAGAAACCCAAATTGTACTTTAAATAATTTTAAGTATCGTAGCTAAGTAAGTACTGCTTAAGTAATTTTCTGCATAATAGACATTTGACTATTCAACTGACTTTTTATATTACCTATAAAATTAATACAGTGATAATAACTTTTCTCCATTTCTTATTGAAAATTATACAATGATATGTACAATCAATCTTTGGAGAGCATAGGCATCATCTGAGCATATAAAATGGAGACAAGCTGAGTTATTTTCACTAAACTTGAATTAAAAAAGAACATGAAACACTACATTACCATACAAAACAATGCTTACACTCAGAACCACCATAGAATTCAGTTTTTTTTCTTTTCAATTTGAAAAATGTCTTTTAGTTTGCAAATGTCCAAAAACTTCCTCAGACTGTCAGCGTACATTCATCGTGTTGGTTTATATTAGCTTTTAGCTGAGATTCTGAGGTTTCTGTGAATAACACACATGTCGATATTTGCATAAAAGACTTGATGGAGGGTCAAACTGCAGTTCATTATTGGTAGATTTCAGAACGTCTACCAATAACAAAAATTATTTTCAAGCTGATAAAGTTTGTATTGAAAACAAAACAAGTAAATTACTGCAATGCATTGTACAAAAAATGTATATATAAAATAAAATAAAAATGGTTGTCACATATACACACGTAAAAATAAACACATAACATTTATTTAAATAAAGTAAGCAATATGCTTACAATATATTTTATGACGTTCAGCTGCTACTTGTGATACTAAATGTTTAGAATTCTGCTTCACGGTGCATTACTTAAGGTAAAACAACATAAATGTGTTGAGAAAGGTGTTGTTTTAATAACATTTTCTTATAAATACAAAATCTGTTAACACATGTAATGTTGATTTTTGTATTAGGTATAATGTATTCAGGTGACTATAGAAAGACTAATAAAACAATTATTATTGCTGCACACATTTCCCAGGGTGTTTTCAGATTTTCAATAAAAACACTTAATGTTTGGTAGCTCCAGTTTCCACATCCTTTATCCAATATATCCACCATCCCTCTTCTGCACTTCTGCACCTTTTCAGCTCTTCTGTTCAAGCAATGTCAGCCTTGCCTGTCTACCTCTATCCATTAGACTCCTCAGCCTGAATTGTCCCTTTGACCTACTCATTTCCAATCCTTTCCATTGTGGTCACTTCGTCTTTTTGTCAGTGCCACGTCTCCAAGTCTTACATCACAGCATGCCTCACTGTGTTGTGAACCTTAATATTCATTATAGCTGCTGTTCTTCTGTCACAAATCACACTTGACACGTGTGCAGCCACTCCATCCTGCCTATACTGTAACTTCACCTCTCTTTTGGACTTTCTTGCTTTGTATGGTTCACTCCATGTTCTTAAACTGATCTACTATCACTAGCCCTACACTTTGCATTTTTACTGTCATATATATCTCCAGCTCCTTCATGCACATGTATTTTTCTCCTCAGAGTATAACTACACCTCTCTAGGCTTTCTTCCATCCACCTGGCCCCTACTCTCACTACAGATCACAATGTCCAGCCATAGCTGTCTTTTTAGCCACTGCCTACATTGCATGCCTAACTCCAATGCAGGTAATTGTCGACAGTATTGGCTGAATTTGGATGCAGGCAATCCTTTCTTAATGTCCTTTGCTATAAAATACCTGGATTTTAGGCAAGGCTAAATCACTCCAGAATATGGACTGTAACATCTGTACCAGAATTTTGAATGTCTGACTTTTAAAGCCCTACCTAATAAATTATTCAAACACAATAATGGTACCGCTAGGCCTGTTAGATGGTTTGACTTTGAGGCATTTAATCAGTGGACTGAAATAATAACCAAATGTACCTGATACCTGATTTTAACGCCTGAGAATTGCATGAGAATATTGATTTTAGAGACATAAGTGTTACTAATCCAGAACTGGCACTGGGCAGAGTAAGAGATTTCTTAGCCAATGTAATAGACAGGGCTGTGTCTGGGTCTCAACCGGGCAGTGTTTTGAACGTCGTTTTGAGAAGCCCATCCCTGGCTTCTGATGTACAGCCTGTTTTAAATGCTAAAGATGAGTACAATACAGATCTGTTTCTTGATGAAATAGCTCAAATGATGCAGAATGATGAATCTATCGGTGATGATGAATTAGAGTTTATTGTCAGTCACGTAGAACAGTAGCGGCTCTGCTCGTTCAAGACTATCCCACAAGCCATACGACGAGACACTGTTAAAGAAAGGTAAACATTTGTATACAACAAACAATACCCACAACAAGTTTGAATGTGGTCGTGATAGGGCACTGAAACTCTATAACGCCCACCTCATATGGCTCATTCAAAACAATAGGTTTTGCTAGCTTTGTTCTAAAATTAGATATCTTGTTGACTGGATAAACATGTCCCAAAGCATTCAAGAAGAGGGTCACATAAAAGCCGGCGATGTTGTTCTTTTTATTCACCCTTTCTTCCTCTGTCTCTGCCCAGCGGGGAATAAGCAGAGACGGGTCATCTGGGCTAATCACACACCGATGATGTCTTTTTATGGAATCCACGAATTAAAGCAGGGGGGCCATCCTAACCATTTCACTAGCACCAGCTTTTTCTGCCCCACTTTTTTTTCACACTCTGTTTTTATCAATAATCACACATTGTATCTCAGGCTCATAAAATGTTCCTTTCAATACCTCTCCTGCAAGGTCCGCTAGTCTGTACACTGGTGGCTGTCTCCCTATGCGTTCCTTCACGGTAAAGATCTCATCGGTGTAGGTCTGCTCATACCCTTTTCGAAACACGACTCTCAGTTTTGATATTCGTACAGTGTCACGAAAATTAAATTTAAAGCATGTTTTCTTCTGAGGCTTCATCTTCTAGAGCGTGTTAAAGACCAATTTCTCATTATCGTTATTCACCTCTGCTGGTGCCATTTGGATAGACCTATGATAAGACTTGTTATATGCTTGTGTGAGATCAAGGATGACATCTACGTATCTCCGGGACTTGGCAGATGTTAAGTACTTCCACATTCTACCCTCGAAGCTTCGGGTAAATCTCTCCATAACGCTAGATTTAACCCTGCTAGCTGTTGAGAAATGCTTGATATTATATTGCTTCATCAGCTGTTTAAAGGTTGTATTATAAAAGCCTTTACTGGTTTGTAGTTTCATAGGGATCCTTCCCGCAGTAAGCATATCCTACAGCTGCCCTGTCTTGTTTGTGAGACATCTAACCCATGCATACTTTGAGAATACATCTATACATGTTGTCAGGTATCTCACATTATCATTATCTGCTGAATATTCAGGCATATCAACCAGGTCGGCTTGAAACTGTCTGTCGATCTCATTCACCAATAATCTATTTCTGGGAAAGTGTATCCTCACAGTTTTATGAAGAGTGTAAGTGTCATCTCCTTCTAAATAACGTGTCACCTGCAATAGTGGTGGCGTTACACCTGTTGCCTCTCCCGCTGCTATGCGTAGCTTATTTACACCACCCAGCCCTGCAGAATGGGCTGGATCATGATATATTTTATACAAGGTGTTTTTCATGATCTGTTTGAGGCACAAATGACGCAGATGTTGATGTTAAGACATCTTTTTATTTAATTCACATTCACAATGAATACTGAACAGCATACATTAAATCTTACGCTTCCCTATGAGTAATTCATGATCATGCGGACCAGTCTCAGTTTAACAGTATCATCATAATCCAGTATGTGGTCGAGCACATCATCGATGGCTAGTTCTATGTTTAATGATGGTTTAAGGTCATGAAGAACTGACATCACAATGCATGTGGGATCATTCTTAGCCTTCCAGATGTTGTGTGACCAGAGGAAGAGTCGGATGGCAGGGATGAGCCGTGGCGTTCATAGTCTCTTCATTATCTTGTCATAGTGGTCTGCGTAGAAAAACTCAACTGCGTGTCCTCTGTAAAAAATGAAAACCACAAGGTCTTAATTAACACACACACGCACACACACACACACACGCTAACCTACCATTTATTTATTTAGTGGTCAGACGGTCTTATGATTTTAGGTCTGAAAAAAGTGCATATATGTTACTACTCACCCCTATATCACAGGTCACACATCTCACAGTAACTATAAAGACAATGTGAAAATATTATGTTTTATTTGAAGCAATGTTAGAGCTGTAAAAAGAAATTAGATGACTGGTACAGTCTGTGCTTAGTGTAAAATATGGTATTGCTAATTTTTTTTCTGATCTAACTGCACACAACTAAACAACAAGCCACAGCCTTTGTTTCTACAGTGGGGACCAAAAGAAGGAACTCAATTAATTTCATTTGCATCAAAAAATGTTCATCTTACCCACTGACAGCTCAATCTTGGTGTAATTTCCAACTCTCCACTGTGGGTCTGACCCACACCAGTATGTCCCAGTATCATGTACATCTAAGTATGTGATCCTCACTGTGAAGGAGCTGGAGGCAGCATCATCTTGCAGTGTGACCCTTTGATCCATCGAGATGTCTGTGCATTTGTTGCGTTGGTCTCCCTTACAGAGGAACTTGCTGTTATTTCGGTGTTGTGGAGGATAAGGACACTGCAACAGTAGTAGATTTCCTGCAATACCATTTATGTGTTTTGCTTTGACACAGCACCACTCTGTCAGATCAAAAAATAAATGGTATTATTTAATCATGAAGTATTCAAATTTCACAAAACTATTTGACAGCAAATAATGTCTTCTTGGCGCTGGTGTAAAGAGCTATTACTATGAACTCTCACCTTCAACTTCCAGCTCAACAGCAGAGAAAACATCCACGTCAGAGTTTCCTTGAACACCACAGAGGTATGACCCTGAATCATTATGAGTCAAACTGTTAATGGTCACTGTGAATGTTCCTAACATTTTGTCATCATCAAGTCTGAATCGTCCATTTTGTTTGGTGTCAGAGGTGATCAGTGCCTGCTGCAGACATGTGGAGGGCCGGTTTCCTCTGCAGATGTACTTCAGGCTGTTCTGGTACTGAGACTCATACGGACAACTGATGGACTCAGAGTATCCCTCATAACTTTGAACTTTGGTCACAGTGTCACAGCAGCTGTCTGTCAAGAAGGTAAACAACACCAGAAGAAGTGTTACACCCATAAATGGCTATATATAAGGAATAAAATTTTCATATTTCAAGTCATTGTTTTAATGTTTTTTGGTTTTGTTGAGGTTTACTTCTTCTTGACCTCATCGATCTGTTTGATATCCCAGCTGGAGAAGAAGGGTCAGATGAGGCTGGAGTATTTTTCATCAAAGCTTTATTAACAATGCACACTGGGAGATCCCCCTACATGCAGCCACAGCAAGCACCAAGTGGATCTGAGGAGCACCCCTCATACACACCGTTATAGAGTAAGTGGAGGGGCTGCCCTGTGCCACCCCTCTTCAGTAGTTTTCCACTAATTCTATTGTTCAGTCAGCTTTTACTCCTCATTTTCGACAGGCAGACCCCCACTGTCAATAAATTCCTTATTCTACACAGTTACACACCAGAACATATAGCTAAACCAACTAGTTGACAACAAAAGTCCACTATAGTCCTCTGAACAGGGGTTGACAAAGTCATCCCAACAAAACACAGTTATGAATCATTTCCCGTTCTTCTAATCTACAGTCAGACCGTATTATGTAAATAAACCTAAGCACATTCTATTCTAATCATTTTTTTTATTCTACTCACAAATGCTTCACATAGATTTATAAAGTTGTGACTTTTTTCTATCTTGCAGTGCTTGTATGATGGTTTAAATATATTTACTATTTGCATTTATTATTTTATCTCCTCATCAGTTTTTTAAGTGTTGTTGCTACTGGTCTGTAGATGTTTATCTTTCAGGCTAAATCAGTGGGATGAATGAATGTGATCTTAATTAAAGATTCAACTAAACCCAACCAGTGACTGTTGAGTTAAACTACAGTTAAACAGTATGTTGATGCTACAGCAGAATTAGCTGGTAATGGCAGTATGTTTAACTTTCTTTATATAATTTTTAATCACTTTAAATGTACAATTCATCCTGTCCATGTCTTTATTTACCTGGTACTAATTTCAGCTCAACTTCAGTGTAGATATCCTTCCAATTTTTGGTAACTCCACACCAGTATTTCCCAGCATCCGTGGATTGAAGATCAGCGATGGTTGTTGTGAAGATTCGTGCTGTTTTGTCATCATGGATTGTGTATTTGTTTTTCATGGAGTGTGATGTGGTAATAAGAAGATCACTTTCACCACAGTCGTTGTTACACAGGTACTTTTCATAAGATTCATAACCCTCATCATAAGAGCAGGAAACGTTAACCTCTCTCCCCACATATCCAGTCACATGGATCACCCCTGCTTCACAGGTCACACATCTCAGAGTCACTGTAAAGACATTTTGAAAATATTATGTTTTATTTGAAGCAACGTTAGAGCTGTAAAAAAAAAAATCAGATGACCAGGACAGCCATCTAACTTTTCATAACTGGTCCTGCATACTGCTCCTTAACAGTAAAACAGATAAATCTACTGTTTAATCTACATCTGCCTTTGACCTTTATATGTTTATTTATTTATTCTTTTAAAATACTTACTGCAGAGGATGAAAAGCAGGTTTTGGAGGCTCCACATCTTTGCTTTGGCTGATTGAAATTTAAGATTTGAAAATGTTAAGCAGACACTGTGGTCTTTTACAGCAATGAGAAGGGACGTGCAGAGCTGAACTATAAGTACAGAGGGGATGGCGCTTTCTTCGATGTCTCTTCCTCTAAATGTATTTCAGTAATTTATAAAATAGCTGACATAGGCCATCTAGTGGTGAAAGAAGTATTTAGAAGTTAGAAGTGTTAAGAATAGCGCTGCCAAAAAAAAAAAAAAGTTATAACATCTAGGAAATTGTACTTACAGATTTGAAAGTCCAAGCTTTCACTGCAGAAAAGTAAACCTCAGAGGTTTTGTCTTTTATCCTGTTGACTTTAAGCATGCTTTAATATAAAAGCATCATTAATCTCCTGATTTTGTTTCAGTTCCAAAGCATGAATTCAAAATGGGGAGAATTTATAGAGGCCAATGCCAACATGTAGGGAAAAAATCATCTGCACCTCGGGACCTGCACAGATTCTTCTATGCATGGATAGGATAGACTGTCTGTGAGATCGAGGAGCTTCTTCCAAATTCTCCTCTCAGACAACTCAACTGGAGTCTAAAGTTCAGTTCACTGACTCCTTTGGCATTGGCTGCCTTCACTCTGCTGCTCTTGCAAACTGCCAACACATAGTGATAGACCTTAACAGATCCCAGTCCTCATAATAATAATAATAATAATAATAATAATAATAATAATAATGGATTGGATTTATATAGCGCTTTTCAAGGCACCCAAAGGGCTTTACAATGCCACTATTCATTCACTCTCACATTCACACACTGGTGGAGGCAAGCTACAGTTGTAGCCACAGCTGCCCTGGGGCAGACTGACAGAAGCGAGCCATATCGCGCCATCGGCCCCTCTGGTCAACACCAGTAGGCGGTAGGGTAAAGTGTCTTGCCCAAGGACACAACGACCAGGACAGAGAGCCCGGGGATTGAACCGGCAAACTTCTGGTTACGCTTCCCAACCCATCTATTTAAAAAAGTAAATGAAAGTACAGATGTAATCGGAAAAGCAGTTGTGGTGATTATAGTTTATTTAGTTAAAATAAATGAAGATGAATAGAAATCAATGTACTATTAAATGTATTATTATGTGTCGCCAGACTGTATTTTATTTTACTTTGCTTATTTAGTTAGTTCACACTCATGTTGATAATTTACATTTGGAGAATTCTACATTTTTATTTTAAAAAGAGTAGAAAGTTTTATGAACACTCTAAGGAATACTAATGAAATGAAATATATGGAACCACAGTTGTGAACTCAATTCATGTTTTTCTATTATGGAAACTTTCATTACAGTGGATTTCTTCTGTTGTGGGCATGTTTGCGTAGACCTCTTCATCTCTACCTGGATCTTCATGGTGGCTACAGGTGCGTTGCTTTTTGTAGGTCAAGACACTTTCTTGATTTTCATAAATCTAAAAAAGAATCAGCACACAGTAAGCAGAACAATGAACGACACACGTTGCAGAGACCTGGGTTGGAAACATTTTGAAAAAAATGTCTATACACTGGCATTTCAGCCAAATAAATTTTACATATTAAAGGTTGTTTGGACTATGAGTAAAATCAGTTATTTCTTTTATTGTAATTATTTATAGTGGAGTGTGTTATAGACGCACAACTCTATTAAGATTCTTTCTCTAAGACTTACTCTGCTTCCTGTTGCACCCATCACTTCCTTTGAGCTCTTTGTCTTGGGTGTATGTTTGCTCGTGGTGTCCCCAGCTTCAGAAAATACACAGCATTAGATGTGGTTATGCTAGTTTTTCATGCACATCTGAGTTTAAGGGTCTCTGTTTGTATATGAATGTAACAATACCTTTGAGACATCTGTACTTATAAACAATTACTAGAACACACATTAGCAGCAGCGCAACGGGTACTGTGTAAACCACATAGAGTGCTGCATCTGAAAAATAGAAACCAAAACAGAACACAGTAAAACTGCAGTTTCAATAACAATCTTTCATGGACCTAACAGCAGACCCGTGGACTTACGTAATGGTTTCATGATCTTTGGTTTATACGTTATGTGTGTAACTTAACTGTGGTTACTGGTGCACACACCCACAGATGTTTTAACATATTGGCTTGACCAAAACCAAATGTTAACCATAATTCATGGTGTAAAATGTATTTCTTGTCACAACACCTATCAGCTGAAGTACACAGTAACAAACACACACGTGTTTCCTGTATCTGTAAAAGTTTTACCTGGGATTCTTGTTCCCACTGTGGTGCCTGGAGTTACAGTGCTGGTGTGCTGCAGAAAGACTGTAAGAGAAAAAAAAACTCTTAGTGCTCTCAGCAACTATATTTCAGAGACAGATTATAGTCAAAAAAGTCAAAAACACTGGGTCATTTGACCAAATGTTTGTACCAAAACACTTTTTCACGTTTTCTCCATTGAATTACCAGGAAACAGATAAATCAACCAAGAAACCAGTGCTTATTTCTGTTACTGTTTTTCATGGAGTTTCATAGACATTAAATTGGTCATGTTTGTCAATCTGTTTTTAAAACCAAAGGTGATTGTGCTTTTGAGGTTGTAGCGCACAAGCTGTGAAACAGACGTCCCCAGTCAGTCAGCTTGGCTGACTCAATCTTCAATCCACCCTATCTTCAGCCTGACGAAACATTTTTTAACTCTGTGTTTTTAAAAGTGCTACATAAATGAAGTTATTGTTATATATTCCATGGTATCAGTTTTCACAGTATTAATACTCAGGTGATAGTTACACTTTCAAGGTTTGCTTGATTCCTATTTTATATTTGTAGTTAATACATGTGAGCACATAGCACATAAGCTTGTATAACTTAACAAATTCTTACATACAGCAAAACAAAACAGACCCCAAAACAGATTTCAGATAAATGTTCATCTGATAAGTAACGAGTAGGTGAGGTTGTCAGTAGTTCTATTTCGGTGGTGCTATTTGTTGTGCTCACTGTGAGCTTCATGCAGACAGTTTTCTTTTTTCATTTGTTCACACCTCAGACAGCTGAACTGAGCCCAAACAAGCACACAGCTTACACATCTATTAGTTGCATTATATATACAAAATTGTTCATAGCATACCTGACAGCTCAATCTTGGTGTAGTTTCCAACTCTCCACTGTGAGTCTGTCCCACACCAGTATGTCCCAGCATCATCTGCTTCCAGTGCTGTGATCTTCATCATGAAAGAACTGGAAGTAGCATTATCTTGCAGTGTGAACCTCCTTTGACTCACCGCCATCTTTGTGCAATTGTTGCGGTGGTCTCCCTTACAGAGGAACTTGCTGTTATGCCGATATTGTCGAGGATAAGGACACTGCAAAGTTAGTGGATATCCTGCAGTACCATTTATTGTAGTTGATTTGACACAGCACCACTCTGTCAGATTGAAAGAGAAAAGGTATTTTAGAATCACCAGATATTCAGCTTGTTGGAGCTTATTGAAGAGAAATCATTGATATATTCAGGCTGCTGTAATTAAGTATAACTATGAACTCTCACCTTCAACTTCCAGCTCAACAGCAGAGAAAACATCCACGTCAGAGTTTCCTTGAACACCACAGAGGTACGATCCTGAATCATTTTGAGTCAAGCTGTTAATGGTCACTGTGAATGTTCCTAACATTTTGTCATCATCAAGTCTGAATCGCCCATTTTGTTTGGTGTCAGAGGTGATCAGTGCCTGCTGCAGACATGTGGAGGGCCGGTTTCCTCTGCAGATGTACTTCAGGCTGTTGTGGTACTGAGACTCATACGGACAACTGACAGACTCAGAGTATCCCTCATAACTTTGAACTTTGGTCACAGTGTCACAGCAGCTGTCTGTCAAGAAGGTAAACAACACCAGAAGCGTTACAGCCAAAAAATGGTTATATATAAAGAACAAGAGTTTTATATTCAACTCATTGTTTTAAAGTCTTTCACTTGCTTCACATACATGCTTATATGAGGGTTTAAATATATTTACTGTTTGCATTTATTATTTTATCTCCTCATTAGTCACTGATTTAATGTCTTTTGCTTGTTTCACATACATTTATAAAGTTGTGACTTTTTTCCACCATGCAGTGCTTATATGAGCGTTTACTGTTTGCATTTATTATTTTATCTACTCGGGAGTGTTTTATGTCTTTTTGTTACTGGTCTGTACATGTTTATCCATCGGGCTTAAGTACTGAGATGTCAGCATAGGATCTTAAGATTGATTGTACTAAACTGAACCAATGAGTATTGAGTTAAACTACAGTTTAACAGTATGTTGATGCTACAGCAGAATTAGCTGGTAATGGCAGTACGTTTAACTTTCTTTATATAATTTTTAATCACTTTAAATGTACAATTCATCCTGTCCATGTCTTTATTTACCTGGTGCTAATTTCAGCTCGACTTCAGTGTAGATATCTATTCCAAATATGGTCACTCCACACCAGTATTTCCCAGCATCCACAGAATGAAGATCAGAGATGGTTGTTGTGAAGATTCGTGCTGTTTTGTCATCATGGATCCTGTATTTGTTTTTCACGGAGTGTGATGTGGTAATAAGAAGATCACTGTCACCACAGTCATTATTACACAGGTACTTTTCATAAGATTCATAACCCTCATCATAAGAGCAGGAAACATTAACCTCTCTCCCCACATATCCAGTCACATGGATCACCCCTGCTTCACAGGTCACACATCTCAGAGTAACTGTAAACACATTTTGAAAATATTATGTTTTATTTGAAGCAACGTTAGAGCTGTAAAAAAAAAAAAAAAATCAGATGACCAGGACAGCCATCTAACTTTTCACAACTGGTCCTGCATACTGCTCCTTAACAGTAAAACAGATAAATCTACTGTTTAATCTACATCTGCCTTTGACCTTTATATGTTTATTTATTTATTCATTTAAAATACTTACTGCAGATGATGAAAAGCAGGTTTTGGAGGCTCCACATCTTTGCTTTGGCTGATTGAAATTTAAGATTTGAAAATGTTATGCAGACACTGTGGTCTTTTACAGCAATGAGAAGGGACGTGCAGAGCTGAACTATAAGTACAGAGGGGATGGCGCTTTCTTCGATGTCTCTTCCTCTAAGTGTATTTTAGTAATTTGTAAAATAGCTGACATAGGCCATCTAGTGGTGAAAGAAGTATTCAGAAGTTAGAAGTGTTAAGAACAGCACTGCCAATACAAGAGTTAAGAGATTTAGGAAATTTTACTTATAAAGCTTGCATTGTAGAAAACCAACTCAGAGGTTTTGTGTTTCATCCTGTTAACATTAAGCATTCATTAATATAAAAGCATCATTAATCCCCTGATTTTGTGTCAGTCCCAAAGCTTGGACCTAATTCAAAATGGGGAGAATTTATAGTCTTATGATGACAAGTTAAAAAAAATCATCTTCATTTTGGGGCTTGCACAGATACTTCTAATAAAGACTAACGGACCAGTTATTCCATTATTAATTAGCTCAGAATTAGAGTTAAACAGTTACTTGATTCTGCAGCAGAAAAAGCAGATAATCTTGTACCACTGTTTATAGACATGCAAACTGAAGTCCTTGCCTTTAACTATGTAATTAAGGTAATGCAATGTAATTTGGTTTCTGATATTTGTTTGCTTTGCATTGTCTACAGAAAACACACACACACGTATAACAACCTAATTCTTGGAGTCTGCCACTCTCATCTGAACATTTATAAGTGTTCTGACCTGACACATTGAAGCGATTGCTGTCAACTCAGATTTCATGAAACCTTAAAAAACATTTACTTTGTACTACTTTCAGCTCGACTTCAGTCTACATATCATCAAATGTTCTGGTCACTGGACACCAGTATTTCCCAACATCCATAGATTGGAGATCATAGTTAAGGGAGCAGGTCTTTTGAGGGACTGAACGCTGGCGTGTTTTTGCTGCCACTGCTCTCTTTCGATACTTATTGCTTAGTATAGTTACACAGGTTTGTGCTATTCCCAGAACTTATATTTTCTGCCAGGTAAGTTGTTTCCTCGCCTTACTCGGTTGGGTGCTGTGCTTTCGGCCATATTTACTGTCAGCTGTTAGTTTCAGCTGTCACCTTCACCACATATGCATTCACAGCTCACTAGCTACAAAACCAACAAGGCTCTCTGGCATTAGAGCACACCTTTCCCTGGCCTTAAGTACTCCTAATTGCTGATTAGAGTCAGCTGTACAAAAGGGTGGCAACTAAGGCAGGAAGACAGCAGGACAAACCCACACAAGGTCAGTTTCACAGGATAACCTGCAAAGGCCGTAACAATGATAATTGTCATTAGATATAGGCAAAGGCAGCTCTGGCCCTTTTTAAAAACACCTTCATCGTTATTATCTTGGGTGTCTGTAGTACTCATCCACCTCAAAATCTGTTCCCTTGATGATGACAAGGAAGGAAGCAGGAACCTGCTGCTTTTTTATTTTTATGTTACACATTTCTTTACAGTACGCTAGTTGTTTTTGTACATTTTTAATTAATAACAAACACAGATAATACATTTTCTCAGACTCTTATCCTGAGAAATCATGAGGCAATTTTATATAATATACTGCAATTTTTATTAAACATACACTAAGCTGCTTGCAAATAAAATGCATTTAGTAGATTTGAAAAATGTGGTATATCAAAAAGTTTTGAAAGAGCTAATTGAGCCAATAAGCTTACACAGAGAAGCTTATTTTACAGAACAACAAAATAAGACAGCCAAAAGCCTGGAGAGCTTTATATTAATTAATAAACAGTTCAGCATCATTGCTCAAACAGAACAGGTGCATTGTGTCATTACCATGATTTTCTTATGTAGGACTGATGTTAACATGAAAAAGACACAGTAGTACAAATTAGTAAACAGCCCAATAACACGGAGTTTTTTTTTGCCATCTTGGTGTTTAGAAAGCAGATAGACAAAGGGACTAGTTATGCAAACAAGCACTCATTTGTTAACAACCTGTGACTAACAGGTCATTAGGATATATGCATATCGTAGGTAATCTTCTATTCCTACTCTAATAATCAGTGTTAAACAAATACATCACCAGCAGGGGGCTCACTGTGAAACACTAACCAGTAATATTGCACGTAAAGGAAGATAATTTATACAATATGAAAGTTTTGTCAAATGTTCAAGTTGAAAGTTTTGTAGATGTTTCTGTGTATCATGAACATTTTACCTTTCACTGCTGTATTTTTGACTCCAAATGTCTAAAACTGACATTTTCAGCAAAGTGGTGACTTCTTTAAATAGTTCAAAACAATAAACCAAACAAAAACGAATATATAAAATTGAATAAATGTAATGTTTTATTACTGTATGTAAACACATTTGATTGTGTTCCACTTTTGTATTTGTTCACTTAAAAATCATGTGAAATTTTGCATTATTAGATTTTCACATTAAAAAAACAGCAGATATTTTTATGAACACTAAGCAATTAAAATCAAAGCTAGTAACTACAGATGCAAGTGCTACTTCCAGTTAGGTCCATTTATAATTGTTTTTATACCTCTTTGCCAGAACATATTCTAATTATAGTTATACAGTGGACATGGACATAATGCGTAGACTCTCAGCTTTCATTTGAGGGTATCCACAGTCAAATTGAATAAAGAGTTTTGGAGTTTCAGCTTCTTAACATGTGCCAACCGCTTTATAAAGGGACCAGAAGTAACTGGACAACTCAAAGGCTGTTTCATGGGCAGGTGTGGGCACTTCCTGTATTATGCCATTATTAATTAAGCAGATAAAGGGCCTGGAGTTGATTTGATGCGTCATGCTTGCATTTGGAATATTTTGCTGTGAACAAACAACATGCATCCAAAGGAGTTCTCCATGCAGGTGAAAAAAGCCATCCTTAAGCTGAGAAAACAGAAAAACCCATCTGAGAAATTGCTTCAATGTTTGAAATGATAATATCTACAGTTTGGTACATCCTGAGAAAGAAAGAAAGAAAGAAAGAAAGAAAGAAAGAAAGAAAGAAAGAAAGAAAGAAAGAAAGAAAGAAAGAAAGCACTGGTAAACTCAGCAACGCAAGAAGACTTGGATGTTCATGGAAGACAACTTTGGTAGATGATCGCAGAATCATTTCATGGTGAAGAGAAACCCGTTTACAACAGCCAATCAAGTGACAGCACTCTCCAGGACGTAGGTGTATCGATATCCAAGTCTACGCTGGCGTGGAATGGCTTATGATCCAAAGCATTCCACATCTTCTGTAAAACACGGCAGAGGCAGTGTGCTTGGGCGTGCATGACTGCCAGTGGCACTGGGACACTAGTGTTTATTAATGATGTGACACAGGACAGAAGCAGCCAATGGAATTCTGAGGTGTTCAGACATACTGTCTGCTCAAATCAGGCCAAATGCAGTCAAATTGATTGGGCAGATGGACTTGTACAGATGGACAATGACCCAAAACATACAGACAAAGCAACCCAGGAGTTTATTAAACCAAAGATGTGGAATATTTTTGAATGGCCAAGTGGGTGACCTGATCTTAACCCAAGTGGGCGTGCATTTCATTTGTTGAAGATTTAAAAGAAGGAAACATAGTAACCGGTGATGTCCATGAGTTCAAGACTTGGGGGTGTAATTGCCAGCAAAGGGTTTCAATCATGTATTAGAAATTAACATTTTATTTTCACCTATTTAATTTGTCCAATTACTTTTGAGTCCCTTCAGCTGCATCTGAGTTGTTTCATTTGAAGAACCAAAATGAGAAAATAGTTGTCTCTGTCCAAATATTTATGGACTGAACTGTATCTTCTGTTGGGTTTATGGAAATTTTCATTGCAGTAGATTTATTCACTTGCGGTCAAGTTTTCGTAGTGTACTTCTACATCTACTTCTTCATAGACGTTACTGGTGCTTTGGTCATTGGAGGTCACCACACCTTGATTTTTATAAATCTAAAAAAGAATCAAGACACATTAAACAGAACAAATGAATGACACGTGTTGCAGAGAAATGAGTTGTGGACACATTTAGAAATGTTCTACAATTACACTAAAGCCAGTAGAAGTATTTCCTTATGGTTGTACACCTTAGCAGTGAGTCAAGTTGTAGTGTAGACGTAGGGGTGGGTTTTGATTATAATTTTTCCGATTAGAATCGATTCTAGCTTGAATAACGCGATATTGATTCATTAAAATCCTGAGTTTTTTTTAACAATTTTTAAGTATAAATTTATTTTGCCCTGAACACCAGAATCTCAGGTTAAACAGCAGGTAAACCGATTCTGCACAAAGACACAAGGACCCGCCGACGCATCAGAGTCAGTGAGATGTCGGCTTTCTCACCTGACGGCATGTACACGTACACGCTGAAAGCCGACATCTCACTGTTTCCGATGCGTTGGGTCCGCGCTTTATTTTTTTTTTGTGCTACATTCAGAAGCTGCAGGTTTTTGTCTCTCTCCAACCAAAATTGAGTGAACCAGCAGCAAAAGAAGATGCAAACTAGGCTTCACATTTTGCTTCACATAAACATCGTCATGAATTCCCTCTTACTTTGTCTCCACCACGATAAAATCACACTTCATGCACAGCTCTCTCTGTCTCTCTCTCTCTCTCTCTCTCAGTGTACTTCAAGAAAAGTTTCCCATCTCAAATCTTTTTTTTTTTTTTTGCATTATTTGCTTGCTTATTACCCACCAGTCTACCGTAATGTGCTCTCGGCCACTGTTTTTTTTAATTTATTTATTTAGTTTTAACTTAAATGACTTCTGACAAAAAAACCTTATTCCTGGTGTTCAATACTGAAGAAATGTAAACTTTTTAAAAATTCTGCAAAATTAAAAAATGCTTGGCTCTAATAAAGCCTCTATAACTTTGCTCTGCTCCACTTTAGCAGCATCAGATAATATTCATATGTTGATTCATGTTTTTGTTCGTTTTTTTTCTACTGCTAATTATTTATAAGGTTATCTGCTATAAAAAGCCAGGCCAGGAAAATCTCCTTCATGTTTTTTTGTGCTTTATCCTCAGTTACTTTGACACAAAGGCATCTGCTGTTATGCTTACACCTTTGATAAAGTCTCACAAGTCAACTTTCTTTTTATAAATATAAAAATATGCATACACTGCACTGCCATCAAAATACTGATTCTAGATACAGATTCTAACACATGAAAAAAGGAACTTTTAACACAGCTTTTCCAAACGGCCTAGTTTTAATTTGGATGCTTAATTTATTTACTTTGCACACAGATTTAAAATTATTTCACAAAAACCAAAAACTATAAGCATCAAAAACGATTAGCCTTCTTGATTTAGGTCCATTGTATCCTTTTTGCTAGACAACAGACTGCAGTCATTTTTTTTTATAGTTTTCAACAAATCCCACACATATCTCCTGGGCAATCCTGGCCCATTTGTCTTTGTTGCATCTTTTAAGTTCCTCCAGGTTTGATGGTCTTCTGGCATGGACCTTGGTCTTTCGTTCACCCCACACATTTGAAATAGAATTAAAGTCAGGGCTTTCAGCAAGTCAGTCAGAGATGTTCACTTTGGTCTTCTGGAGGTCATTCTTCACCAAGAGTGAGGTATCTTTTGAGTCACTGTAGTGACCCAGACCTAGATGTGCTACTAACTGCTTGAGGTTGTCTTTCATAATATTCACATATCTTTATATCTTTACGATTCCTTCCACTTTCACAAGTTTCCCAGTTCCAGATGCACTGGAGCATCCCTACAGCATAATCACAAAGTTTTCTTTCCAGAGTCTTTGAGATCGTTTCTTTCCTACCTCTCCCAGGCTTGTTCCAAAACGTGTCACTTTCATTGAATTTACTGATTTCACTCCAGTTCTTGACATTTTGAAATCCTGTAATAACTTTCTACATCTAAAAGTATTTTTCTCAAATCTAAACAGATTTGCTGAAGTTTTTGAACTGTTTGTAAACTGGAACATAACCCAGAGTTTTAACCACATCCTTGCATAGCAGCAGTTCTATGGCTGAATGAAAAAGGTCAGTTTTTAATAGGGCTTATTATACTGACTATGATAGTCACAATTGTTGTCTTGTGTGGAAAAATACGCCACCCAGTGGACACTAGAGGGACAGAAAATAATGAACAGAGAAGCAATTCAATGGTCACATGTATCTGTGGGCTGAAGTCAGGAAAGTTTCTGTTAGGCTGCCACTATAGTCGTCTTATAAACACCAGAAACACTGCATTGATTCTGGTATTATTTCCCCCAAATGTTTCTGTGAAAGTGTGCAAATTAGTTTGTTTAGAAATGCTGTGTTAAATTCACTTGTTCTGTTAAAAAAAAAAAAAACAGCCCCACCCTATGGGTTTCACAGGGTGGGGCTAATAATTGTGTCCTCATCTGTAAATGAATGTAGACATAACAAATCCAAATGGGAGATCCAATTAAATTCCAGTTGTCCCACATTCCAAACTAATCTTGCATATTAAACCCAACAAACAGTAAAAAGTCAGTTTTTTTTAATCCTAAATATTCATAATTGAGTGTGAGACAAACATACTTCTCTATTAAGACTTTAGACTTTAGTTTTCTTACTTCACTTTGTGCTGCACCAATCACCTTCTTTGAACTCTTTTTCCTAGATGCATTTCTCCGCAGGGAGAGAACAGCTTCTGAAAACACACAGCATTAAATATGGTTATGCTGTATTTGCATGCACATTTGAGTGTAAGGGTCTCTCTGTGCATATGAATATAAAAGATACCTTCAATCCTGGAATGTCTGTACTTATAAACAAGAACGAGGATACATATCAAAAGCAGTACAGGGGGTATCACATAGAGTGCTGAAAAACAAACAAACAAAAAACTATTGTTCTCATAACACAGAAGTACACATTGACAGTCATACATATATAATATATCTTTAATTTATTTACCTGGGTTCTTTTTTCCCAGAGTGCTCTGTGGAAAGACTGCAAGTGAAAATAACTATAAGTGCTCTTAGCAACGTTATATTAACACAGACTGTAATACAATGACAGGAGATGATAAACTAAAAATTTATCGCATGCCGCTCACTCTTTCCTTCCTGTCTCATTATGTAGAAAGAATTTCATGCTTATCTTTAGTATGTAGCAGGTCAAATCTACTTGTAACATATGAAATATACACTGTAAAAAAAAATTGTAATATAAAAGTATTTTACTGTGTATTTTACAGTTTTGTACTGTTTTTCTAGAATATGATTAAATTTACATAAATAGACTGTGATTTTACATTTCAAATGTAAATTAACGTAAAATCACTGTAAATGTAATAAAACATAATTTTCTTGTTTTGTAAATGTATTTGTCTGTACATATGCATATTTAGATTGTTAAAATACATTCACAAATGTATCATAATTTCACAAATATTTGTCCTTTATTTGAAAGATTGAACTGTTTAATTCAAATGTAATGCTATGGAAAAATATATAAAATGATTCTTATAAACTTTTTTTTACATCAAATGATTATTATTATCATTGTTATTTAGGGCGATCGTAGCTCAAGAGTTGGCTCAAGAGTTGGCAGTTTGCCTTGTAATTAGAAGGTTGCCGGTTCAACAGTCTCTCTCGTTTCATCCTTGGGCAAGACACTTCACCTACTGGTGATGGCCAGAGGGGCTGATGGCGCGATATGGCAGCCTCGCCTCTGTCAGTCTGTCCCAGGGCAGCTGTGGCTACAACTGTAGCTTGCCTCCACCAGTGTGTGAATGTGAGAGTGAATGAATAGTGGAATTGTAAAGCGCTTTGAGGGTCTCGAAAAGTGCTATATAACTGCAATCCATTATTATTTAAACCAACTGTTAACTGTATATTTCTGTACATTTAAGTATTATTATTCATATTGCCGCATTCATTGACCTTGTTTATAGGTAATTTCATTGTTTAATCACATTAAAATGTTCCTAATTTAATGTTTAAAAGCACTTGATAAAGGCAAAATCCCATGTAAAATTAGGGCAACAAACTGTATTGTCATTACTCAAAGTTATTTTCTGTTATTTTCTGGTATTATTTTGGCGCCCCAGCTGCCGAAATATTCTTGGTTTTTTTTAGGATTTTGTTTTTTTTACAGTGTAGAGTGGAGAAAATAATTATTTGATCCTCTCAAATATCCAAATGAACAGAATCAACCTTTTGGGATCTGGATACAATTGTGTCATATTCTGAGGTAGGCTTAGGTAGCCTGGGGACCCTTATTGATACATGCCCTTGTTGGGATAAAAGCAATGACTGCAAAAGAAGTCTGCAACATTTTTATCTCACATTTAAAACAAAACCCCAAACCTTGCAAATCCTGTTGCTGTAAATACTCTAGTTTTCATTACTTTTGATCCTACCTTTCTTTACTCATCATTAAACAGAAACTATCAATTATTGAGCCAACCAAGCCCATAAAATGAAAGCAGTTTGTCAAAGAAACTTATTGTACAGAACAACAAAATAAGACCTCTGCACTAATTAGTTGACTAACAGTTCAGCATAACTGCTTAAAAACACAGCTGCACACAGGTGAATGGTGTCATCGCCATGATTTTCTTAAAGGGAGTAGTCCAAAACTATAAAAAGTCCAATCACACAGGGTTGTTTTTTTTTTTTTTTGCCATGTAGGTGTTTTTAAACCAGATACACAAAGGAACTAATTATGCAAACAAGGACTCTGAGCACTCATTTATTAACAACATGTGACTGACAGTTTGTTAGGAAATAAACACACTGTGGATAATTCTCTATTCCTACTCTTATAATCAGTGTTACACTAATACATCACCAGCAGGGGGCTCACTGTGTACTAATACTGCGTAGTGTGTAGTGTAGTAATACTGCAGGCAAGGGAAGGAAATTGATTTTCTTGGCTTATCTGAAGGATATCCGCCAAAGGCGAGTGCTGGGCTGTTTTCAAAAGATTTCTGTGTATCATGGACATTTTACTTTTCACTGCTCTATTTTTCAATCCAAATGTCTTAAACTGACACCCTAACAAAGTGGGAAATAATTATTTGTTCCTCTCCAGTTGTTTAATTGTAGATTCATTTTAATGGACAGAGACAGAGTATTAACCAAAAATTCTAAAAAGACTAAGTCAAAGGTTTGGAAATTTAACTAAAGATCTGAATAAACATAATACAAAATCTTAAATTTTATCTATCTATCTATCTATCTATCTATCTATCTATCTATCTATCTATCTATCTATCTATCTATCTATCTATCTATCTATCTATCTATCTATCTATCTATCTATCTATCTATCTATCTATCTATCTATCTATCTATCTATCTATCTATCTGTCTGTCTGTCTGTCTGTCTGTCTGTCTGTCTGTCTGTCTGTATACATACATACATACATGTATATATATATATATAGTCGTGATTTACCAGGAGTACTAAGTAGGGCTCAGTTATTGTTTTGTGTATTTTATTATTTTATTTTTCGGGTGGGTAGCACTGGGCTAACAGTTTTTATTTGATCACACCTCGGACAACTGTATGATCACCTACACTCTGTTTCCATAATGGAGCTCTAACAAACACATATCCTACAAACACATTTATTGTATTATCATAGTGTGTACAAAAGTGTTTAACATACCTGACAACTGAATCTTGGTGTAGTTTCCAACTCCCCACTGTGAGTCTGACCCACACCAGTATGTCCCAGCATCAGCTGCTTCCAGCTTTGAGATTATCACAATCAAAGTGCTGGAAGAAGCATCTTGTAGTGTGAATCTGCTTTGATTCTTTAGCATATCTGTGCAGTTGTTTCGGTGGTCTCCCTTACAGAGAAACTTCCTGTTATCCCGGTATTGTGAAGGATAAGGACACTGCAAAGTTAGTGGATGCCCCACAGTACCATTTATTTTAGCTGATTTGACACAGCAGAACTCTGTATAAATGAAAGAAAAAGGTTATTTCAGAATCATCAAATATTCAACTGATGTAATGAAAACATTCAGATCAGAGTTTCTTTGAACACCACAAAGGTAATACCCTGAATCCTCTTAGCTCAAGCTGGTGATGTTTATGTATGTAATTTTTTTTTTAACTTTTTATCATCATAAAGTCTGAATCGTCCATTTTTCTTGTTATAAGAGGTGATTAGTGCCTGTTTCCTCTGCAGATGGCTGTTCTGGTACTGAGGCTCATACAGACAACTAATGGATACTGAATATCCCTGATAATTCAGAATTTTAGTCACAGTGTCACAGCAGTGGTCTGTCAACAGGGGTAAAAGCATCAGAAGACATATTACACCCATTAAACAGCTGTATATATAACTTAAGGATTTCATATTTAACTCATTGAACAACTTCATATTTGTAAACTTGTGACAGTTTTCCATCATTTGATGCTCATATAGTGCTTTAAATTTTACAGCACAGAAACAGATAATCCTGAACAAGCAGAAACTTTCTATGAATTCCCATTAACTGTAACTCAGTGTCAAACTGAATTTTACTAAGTCTTTGTTTACCTTTTACTAATTTCAGCTTGACATCAGTGTAGATATCTTCTGAACAGAGACTTGGAGGAGAGAGACCTAATATTTAATAATCCACATTCCACTGTTTTACTCTTTGGTTCAGATGTGGATACTGTATTGTTCTTTCTTTGTGATTTTTTACGTTAAGGTTGTTTATTGCTGGTTTTTAGTTTCTTTTTTGTCTGTTTGGGAGCTGACACAGTCTCAATGGAGATGGGTTTTTGGGGGGGTAGCAGGAGGAGAGACGCTGCAGAGAGGCGTGTAAGACTGCAACTCTGCTTCCTGGTCCCAACTCTGGATAGTCATATTTTGGGGGGTTTAATAAATTTGTCCATATTTCTAGAAATGAGAGCTGCGCCATCTGAAGTGGGATGGATGCCGTCTCTCCTAACAAGACCAGGTTTCCTCCAGAAGGTTTGCCAATTATCTATGAAGCCCACATCATTTCTTGGACACCACTCAGACAGCCAGCAATTTAAGGAGAACATGCGGCTAAACATGTCACTCCTGGTCTGATTGGGGAGGGGACCAGAGAAAACTACAGAGTCCAACATTGTTTTGGCAAAGTTACACACCGATTCAATATTGACTTTAGTGACCTCCGATTGGCGTAACTGGGTGCCATTACTGCCGACGTATATTATGATTTTACTGTATTTATGTTTACCCTTAGCCGGCAGGTTTACATTTCCCTCAATGTTGCCTGCTCTGGCCCCTGGAAAACAATATGAAATATAGAGTGTGGAAAATAATTATTTGATCCTCTGCAATATCCAAATGAACAGAATCAACTTTTTGGGATCTGGATACAATTGTGTGTCATATTCCGAGGTAGGCTTAGGTAGCCTGGGGACCCTTACTAGATACATGCCCTTGTGGGGATAAAAGCAATGTAGAAGTTATAGTTTTTACAAGATTTTCTACTGTAGGAGATACAGTTTTTCCAGGAGTTTTTATTGTAGAAGGTACAGTGCTGGTATGCTGCAGAAAGACTGTTGGAGAAAAAACCCTCTTAGTTCTCTTAGAAACTTTATTTTAACACAAGAATCACGTTTTAGTAGAATGACTAGTGCAGAGGGTCCTACCCTAAAAATCTTAAACTATTCACACAACTGAAATTAGATTATTAATTAATGACATAATTAATTAATTTAGTCATTTATGTAGCAAACCATCCAGTAAAGAAGATAAAAAAAAAAAACTGGCCTCTAGTTCTGTTTGGCATATATTCTGTGCTTTGTGTGAAACACTATGAGGGCAGAGTTGTCATAATTCTATCACACTACAAACAACTGAATTACCAGCCGCAGTGTATGCTTTAAAAGCAGTGTAAAAAAAGCATGTAACTCATAGCTCTGTCTATTTTTCCTTTATTAAAATGTGTTCATCTCACCGACTGACAGCTGAATCTTGGTGTAGTTTCCAACTCTCCACTGTGAGTCTGACCCACACCAGTATGTCCCAGCATCATCCTCTTGTATCTTTGTGATCGTCACTGAGAAAGAGTTGGAATAAATATCATCTTGTAGTGCAAATCTGTTTTGACTCGTCCCCATGTCTCTGCAACTGTTGCGGTAGTCTCCCTTACAGAGGAACTTCCTGTTATCCTGATGTTGTTGAGGATAAGGGCACTGCAGAGTTAGTGGCTGTCCAACAGTACCTGTTATTTTAGTTGACCTGACACAGCACCACTCTGTCAGATGGAAAGAGAAAAACTATTTACGATTCAAAAATATTAAACTTTCAGAAAGACTTTTTTTTTTTTTCTCGAAGAAGCTGTTTTCTTTTGGTTGGTATAATGAGATATTACTATGACCTCTCACCTTTGACTCTTAGCTCAACAGCAGAGAAAACATCATGGTCAGAGTTTGTTTGAACACCACAAAGGTAATGCCCTGAATCACTTTGGGTCAAGCTGCTAATTGTCACTGTGAATATTCTTGACATTTTTACATCATTAAGTCTGAAGCGACCATTTTCTCTTTTGTTAGAGGTGATTAGTGCATCCTGCAGACATGTGGAGGGCTGGTTTCCTCTGCAGATGTACTTCAGGCTGTTCTGGTACTGATTCTCATGAGGACAATTGATGGACTCAGAGTATCCCTCATAACTTTCAATATTGGTCACAGTATCACAGCAGTGGTCTGTCAAAAAGACAAATGTATTAATTTTACAGAGTTTGTAAAATGTATTAGTTTTCTGTCAGCTGATATAATGAGATGTTACTATGACCTCTCACCTTTAACTTTCAGCTCAAAAGCATAGAAAAGATGCAGGTCAGAGTTTCTTTGGATGCCACAGAGGTAACGCCCTGAATCACTTTGGGTCAAACTGCTAATCTTTGTTGTGAGTTGTGTTGACATATTTTCTTCGTCAAATCTGAATCGCCCATTTTGTTTGTTGTAAGAGGTGATTAGTGCCTGTTGCAGACACATGGAGGGCCGTGTTCCTCTGCAGATGTACTTCAGGCTGTTCTGGTACTGGGACTCATACAGACAACTGAAGGACACTGAATATCCTGCATAACTTTCAACTTCTTTCACACTGTTACAGCAGCTGTCTGTCAAAAAGATCAACAGCATTAGAAAACACGCTACAGCCAATACAGATATGATGTTTTATTTAATTAGCTTGCTGCAACAAAATTGTATGTAATGGATCTTAAAAAAACCTGAACTAAACTGAAACATTGATAATGGCTAAAACTGAGGTGCAGGTCATATTTATAGCATTTAATGCAAGTAATGTTCTATCAGTTATATTTTTGTCTGTCGTTACATTGGAACCTATACAATAACAACGGGTTTGTACATATGATTTTACCTCAATTCAACATAAAATTCGATTTTGGGAAAGGTTTATTTACCTTGGACTAATTTCAGCTCGACTTCGGTGTAGATATCTATTCCAGTTCTGCTCACGCCACACCAGTATTTCCCAGTATCCACAGAACGAAGGTCAGAGATGCTCGTTGTAAAGATTCGTGCTGTTTTGTCATCATGGATCCTGTATTTGCTTGTCACTGGATTTGATGTTGTAATAAGAACATCATCATTGCTGCCACAGTCATTCTTACACAGGTACTTCTCATAAGACTCGTAACCCTGATCATAGGAGCAGGAAACTTTAACCGCACTCCCCACATATCCAGTTACATGGATCACCCCTACTGCACTGGTCACACATCTCAGAGCAACTGGAAAAAGAATGTAAAAGTCAACATGGTAGGTTTCATACTAACAATGTTAGTGCTGTATAACGAAATTACCAAGACTGAAAAAGCGTTTGGCCTACTGCTCCTAAATTACTAGAAGAGATATGTGTACTACTTAGTCTACATCAGCCTTTATATGGTCTTCATATTTTAGTTATTTACCAGTTTAAACAACTTACTGCAAAAGGTGAACAGCAGGTTTTGAAGTCTCCTCATCTTTGCTTCAGTTTGTCCATATATTCTCTATTCCTACTCTTATAATCAGTGTTACACTAATACATCACCAGCAGGGGGCTCACTGTGTACTAATACTGCGTAGTGTGTAGTGTAGTAATATTGCAGGCAAGGGAAGGAAATTGATTTTCTTGGCTTATCTGAAGGATATCCGCCAAAGGCGAGTGCTGGGCTGTTTTCAAAAGATTTCTGTGTATCATGGACATTTTACTTTTCACTGCTCTATTTTTCAATCCAAATGTCTTAAACTGACACCCTAACAAAGTGGGAAATAATTATTTGTTCCTCTCCAGTTGTTTAATTGTAGATTCATTTTAATGGACAGAGACAGAGTATTAACCAAAAATTCTAAAAAGACTAAGTCAAAGGTTTGGAAATTTAACTAAAGATCTGAATAAACATAATACAAAATCTTAAATTTTATCTATCTATCTATCTATCTATCTATCTATCTATCTATCTATCTATCTATCTATCTATCTATCTATCTATCTATCTATCTATCTATCTATCTGTCTGTCTGTCTGTCTGTCTGTCTGTCTGTCTGTCTGTCTGTATACATACATACATACATGTATATATATATATATAGTCGTGATTTACCAGGAGTACTAAGTAGGGCTCAGTTATTGTTTTGTGTATTTTATTATTTTATTTTTCGGGTGGGTAGCACTGGGCTAACAGTTTTTATTTGATCACACCTCGGACAACTGTATGATCACCTACACTCTGTTTCCATAATGGAGCTCTAACAAACACATATCCTACAAACACATTTATTGTATTATCATAGTGTGTACAAAAGTGTTTAACATACCTGACAACTGAATCTTGGTGTAGTTTCCAACTCCCCACTGTGAGTCTGACCCACACCAGTATGTCCCAGCATCAGCTGCTTCCAGCTTTGAGATTATCACAATCAAAGTGCTGGAAGAAGCATCTTGTAGTGTGAATCTGCTTTGATTCTTTAGCATATCTGTGCAGTTGTTTCGGTGGTCTCCCTTACAGAGAAACTTCCTGTTATCCCGGTATTGTGAAGGATAAGGACACTGCAAAGTTAGTGGATGCCCCACAGTACCATTTATTTTAGCTGATTTGACACAGCAGAACTCTGTATAAATGAAAGAAAAAGGTTATTTCAGAATCATCAAATATTCAACTGATGTAATGAAAACATTCAGATCAGAGTTTCTTTGAACACCACAAAGGTAATACCCTGAATCCTCTTAGCTCAAGCTGGTGATGTTTATGTATGTAATTTTTTTTTAACTTTTTATCATCATAAAGTCTGAATCGTCCATTTTTCTTGTTATAAGAGGTGATTAGTGCCTGTTTCCTCTGCAGATGGCTGTTCTGGTACTGAGGCTCATACAGACAACTAATGGATACTGAATATCCCTGATAATTCAGAATTTTAGTCACAGTGTCACAGCAGTGGTCTGTCAACAGGGGTAAAAGCATCAGAAGACATATTACACCCATTAAACAGTTGTATATAAAACTTAAGGATTTCATATTTAACTCATTGAACAACTTCATATTTGTAAACTTGTGACAGTTTTCCATCATTTGATGCTCATATAGTGCTTTAAATTTTACAGCACAGAAACAGATAATCCTGAACAAGCAGAAACTTTCTATGAATTCCCATTAACTGTAACTCAGTGTCAAACTGAATTTTACTAAGTCTTTGTTTACCTTTTACTAATTTCAGCTTGACATCAGTGTAGATATCTTCTGAACAGAGACTTGGAGGAGAGAGACCTAATATTTAATAATCCACATTCCACTGTTTTACTCTTTGGTTCAGATGTGGATACTGTATTGTTCTTTCTTTGTGATTTTTTACGTTAAGGTTGTTTATTGCTGGTTTTTAGTTTCTTTTTTGTCTGTTTGGGAGCTGACACAGTCTCAATGGAGATGGGTTTTTGGGGGGGTAGCAGGAGGAGAGACGCTGCAGAGAGGCGTGTAAGACTGCAACTCTGCTTCCTGGTCCCAACTCTGGATAGTCATATTTTGGGGGGTTTAATAAATTTGTCCATATTTCTAGAAATGAGAGCTGCGCCATCTGAAGTGGGATGGATGCCGTCTCTCCTAACAAGACCAGGTTTCCTCCAGAAGGTTTGCCAATTATCTATGAAGCCCACATCATTTCTTGGACACCACTCAGACAGCCAGCAATTTAAGGAGAACATGCGGCTAAACATGTCACTCCTGGTCTGATTGGGGAGGGGACCAGAGAAAACTACAGAGTCCAACATTGTTTTGGCAAAGTTACACACCGATTCAATATTGACTTTAGTGACCTCCGATTGGCGTAACTGGGTGCCATTACTGCCGACGTATATTATGATTTTACTGTATTTATGTTTACCCTTAGCCGGCAGGTTTACATTTCCCTCAATGTTGCCTGCTCTGGCCCCTGGAAAACAATATGAAATATAGAGTGTGGAAAATAATTATTTGATCCTCTGCAATATCCAAATGAACAGAATCAACTTTTTGGGATCTGGATACAATTGTGTGTCATATTCCGAGGTAGGCTTAGGTAGCCTGGGGACCCTTACTAGATACATGCCCTTGTGGGGATAAAAGCAATGTAGAAGTTATAGTTTTTACAAGATTTTCTACTGTAGGAGATACAGTTTTTCCAGGAGTTTTTATTGTAGAAGGTACAGTGCTGGTATGCTGCAGAAAGACTGTTGGAGAAAAAACCCTCTTAGTTCTCTTAGAAACTTTATTTTAACACAAGAATCACGTTTTAGTAGAATGACTAGTGCAGAGGGTCCTACCCTAAAAATCTTAAACTATTCACACAACTGAAATTAGATTATTAATTAATGACATAATTAATTAATTTAGTCATTTATGTAGCAAACCATCCAGTAAAGAAGATAAAAAAAAAAAACTGGCCTCTAGTTCTGTTTGGCATATATTCTGTGCTTTGTGTGAAACACTATGAGGGCAGAGTTGTCATAATTCTATCACACTACAAACAACTGAATTACCAGCCGCAGTGTATGCTTTAAAAGCAGTGTAAAAAAAGCATGTAACTCATAGCTCTGTCTATTTTTCCTTTATTAAAATGTGTTCATCTCACCGACTGACAGCTGAATCTTGGTGTAGTTTCCAACTCTCCACTGTGAGTCTGACCCACACCAGTATGTCCCAGCATCATCCTCTTGTATCTTTGTGATCGTCACTGAGAAAGAGTTGGAATAAATATCATCTTGTAGTGCAAATCTGTTTTGACTCGTCCCCATGTCTCTGCAACTGTTGCGGTGGTCTCCCTTACAGAGGAACTTCCTGTTATCCTGATGTTGTTGAGGATAAGGGCACTGCAGAGTTAGTGGCTGTCCAACAGTACCTGTTATTTTAGTTGACCTGACACAGCACCACTCTGTCAGATGGAAAGAGAAAAACTATTTACGATTCAAAAATATTAAACTTTCAGAAAGACTTTTTTTTTTTTTTTTTTCTCGAAGAAGCTGTTTTCTTTTGGTTGGTATAATGAGATATTACTATGACCTCTCACCTTTGACTCTTAGCTCAACAGCAGAGAAAACATCATGGTCAGAGTTTGTTTGAACACCACAAAGGTAATGCCCTGAATCACTTTGGGTCAAGCTGCTAATTGTCACTGTGAATATTCTTGACATTTTTACATCATTAAGTCTGAAGCGACCATTTTCTCTGTTGTTAGAGGTGATTAGTGCATCCTGCAGACATGTGGAGGGCTGGTTTCCTCTGCAGATGTACTTCAGGCTGTTCTGGTACTGATTCTCATGAGGACAATTGATGGACTCAGAGTATCCCTCATAACTTTCAATATTGGTCACAGTATCACAGCAGTGGTCTGTCAAAAAGACAAATGTATTAATTTTACAGAGTTTGTAAAATGTATTAGTTTTCTGTCAGCTGATATAATGAGATGTTACTATGACCTCTCACCTTTAACTTTCAGCTCAAAAGCATAGAAAAGATGCAGGTCAGAGTTTCTTTGGATGCCACAGAGGTAACGCCCTGAATCACTTTGGGTCAAACTGCTAATCTTTGTTGTGAATTGTGTTGACATATTTTCTTCGTCAAATCTGAATCGCCCATTTTGTTTGTTGTAAGAGGTGATTAGTGCCTGTTGCAGACACATGGAGGGCCGTGTTCCTCTGCAGATGTACTTCAGGTTGTTCTGGTACTGGGACTCATACAGACAACTGAAGGACACTGAATATCCTGCATAACTTTCAACTTCTTTCACACTGTTACAGCAGCTGTCTGTCAAAAAGATCAACAGCATTAGAAAACGCGCTACAGCCAATACAGATATGATGTTTTATTTAATTAGCTTGCTGCAACAAAATTGTATGTAATGGATCTTAAAAAAACCTGAACTAAACTGAAACATTGATAATGGCTAAAACTGAGGTGCAGGTCATATTTATAGCATTTAATGCAAGTAATGTTCTATCAGTTATAGTTTTGTCTGTCGTTACATTGGAACCTATACAATAACAATGGGTTTGTACATATGATTTTACCTCAATTCAACATAAAATTCGATTTTGGGAAATGTTTATTTACCTTGGACTAATTTCAGCTCGACTTCGGTGTAGATATCTATTCCAGTTCTGCTCACGCCACACCAGTATTTCCCAGTATCCACAGAACGAAGGTCAGAGATGCTCGTTGTGAAGATTCGTGCTGTTTTGTCATCATGGATCCTGTATTTGCTTGTCACTGGATTTGATGTTGTAATAAGAACATCATCATTGCTGCCACAGTCATTCTTACACAGGTACTTCTCATAAGACTCGTAACCCTGATCATAGGAGCAGGAAACTTTAACCGCACTCCCCACATATCCAGTTACATGGATCACCCCTACTGCACTGGTCACACACCTCAGAGCAACTGGAAAAAGAATGTAAAAGTCAACATGGTAGGTTTCATACTAACAATGTTAGTGCTGTATAACGAAATTACCAAGACTGAAAAAGCGTTTGGCCTACTGCTCCTAAATTACTAGAAGAGATATGTGTACTACTTAGTCTACATCAGCCTTTATATGGTCTTCATATTTTAGTTATTTACCAGTTTAAACAACTTACTGCAAAAGGTGAACAGCAGGTTTTGAAGTCTCCTCATCTTTGCTTCAGTTTGTCCATATAGAGCCTTGACAGGAAATTCTCTCAGGTTTAAAAAAAATCATGCCAACAATAGGTGTCATTTAACGCCATAGTAATGTGAAGGGAGGGGTAGAGCTGGACCATCAACACAGATGAGGTGGAGCATTCTTAGTTGGGCTTACACATTCCATCTAGTGGTTAAAGAAGATTTCACAAGCTTTCCATAATAGCATAGGATTGAATAGAATAGCCCTTTATTGTCATTGTACACACTGTTCCAAAAAATAGTAATGTCAAATTATTTTACTGTGTATTTTACAGTTGTGTACTGTTTTTCTAGAATATCATTACATTTACATAAGTAGACTGTGATCTGACACGTCAGATGTAAAACAACATAACATCACTGTAAATGTAATAAAACACAATTTACTTGTTTGTTAAATATATTTTGTTGTACATATGCATATTTAGATTGTAAAAATACATCCAGAAATGTCTCCCATCAGGCCTTGGGACATGTGCTGCTGTTCAGATGTTCTTGTTTTATTGTTTATGGTTACGTTACTTTTAACTGTTATCTTGAATGTTATGTTTACGCCGTGGTGCAGCGTCACTGACAGTTGTTGTTTTGTAGAGAGAGTGCTGTACCATGAGTGACTTCTGTTGTGCTGTTGCTGAACCTTGAGGCATATTGTAGCACCGGCAAGTGTTTTAATAAAGAGCTCCCCCTACCAGCTAGGGGTTAAATTACAAGCTCAATCTCTTTCTGTGAGCTTCTTTGTTAAGATTTCTCTGCATGCCACAATGTAAAACATTGCACGGACACGCTATGCTAATGATATATTTTGAAAAAGAAATGTAGAGGTAGGAATTGTAATTATTATAAATAACATGACGCTAAGCATTGGCCAATGAATGTGAACTAACAACAACAAGGTTGCGGGTATGGCTGCGACCATAGGAAAAAACCCTAATATGAAGGTATTTTACTGTGCATTTTACAGTAATCTTCTGTTCTTCTAGAATATCATTAAAGTTACGTAAATAGACTTTGACTTCACATTTTGAATGTCAAATCCCATGTCAAATTAGCGCAACAAACTCTATTTTCATTACTGAAAATAACTGTATTTTTATGGGACAGTTATTTTCTGTTATTTTACGGTCGTATTTTGGCGCCCCAGCTGCCGGAATATTACCGTTTTTTTAAGATGTTTTTTTTCCCCCTATTTATAGATGATTTCATTGTTTAATCACATTAACATGTTCCTGATTTAATGTTTAGCGGCACTTGAAAAAGGCGAGATCCCATGTCAAATTAGCGCAACTAATTGTATTTTCATTACTGGAAATAACCGTATTTTTATGGGGAGTTATTTTCTGTTATTTCACGGTCGTATTTTGGCGCCCCAGCTGCCGGAATATTACCGTTGTTTCAGGATGGTTTTTTTTAACAGTGCATGTACAATGAAATTGTAAAATTGTGTGTGTGCCACACCAACCATGCCGGCATAAAATATAAATAGTAGACAGCAGGAATCCCTTTTTAAAGAGAGAGCTATTAAAACAAACTACCACTTTACTGCTAAGTAAAAGACACACAGAAAAAATTAATAAAAGTTCAAGTATGAAATTGCCCCCAAACCCTGTTCCAGCCAGATGATTTCAGCTGGCTTCAGACTGGTATTAAATACTTGGGCATTACATTCCCCCCTTTGATATCTAACATGTTTCAGGCTAATTTTGAACCTCTATTGGACAAGTTCAGAACCAACATAATTAGATGGTCCCCTTTGTTTCTCACCCTTTTGGGCAAAGTTAACATCATTAAAATGAACTGTGCCCAAAAGGGTGAGAATGTAATTACTTACTACAAACACTACAAACACTCCTGCTAAAAATCCCATCAAAATATTTCCATCAATTTGACAAGTAATGTCCTAGTATAAAGCTTAAAAGGCTACATCAACCAGTCAAGTCGGGCGGCCTGGGGGTTCCATATTTACTGTTTCACCATTATGCTTTCATTCTGAGACACATGGTTCACTGGGCCCTCCCTCTACAAGTAGTCTGCAAAGACTGTGTGTGTTCCAGAGTGCTCTGGCATACACACACATCCTTAGGTCATTAGAGAGGTTGTACCTTCTCTTTCAGATGTAAACTGTACATGTTCATGGCATAATTACCATGTTTTTCTTACACAGAAAACAACCAGTGATTTACACGTCATGAGAAAATAAACATATTGCAGTGAATCTTCTATTGTTACTCTAATAATGGTTATCCATCCATTGTGTTCCGCTTATCCTCGTCAGGGTTTGCCTGCTGGAGCCTAATAGGGCTTGAGGCAGGGTAGACCCTGGACAGGTCACCAGTCTATCGTAGGGCTAACACAGAGAGACAGACAACCATTGTCTCCATCCCCAGAATCATCAGTTAACCTAACACCCATAACTGCATGTCTTTGGACTGTGATAGGAAGCTGGAGTACCTGGAGAGAACCTGCAAACATGGGGAGAACATGCAAACGCCACACAGAAAGGCCCTGGTCAGCTGAGTCAAACCCAGGACCTTCTTGCTGTGAGGCAATAATGCTAACCACCACGCCACCGTGTTACCATATGGCCATAATTTACAAAAGAACTTCATGTTTTCTTTAGTAGATCCTGGCAAATTCAGCGTTCCATTATTTTCATGACCAAGACAAGAAAGTATTTGTTCTTGGAGAACCTTCTGATGATTTTTCCTTTAAGTAACATATGGACTCACAAGGCGTAGTGTGAAACTGTGTTGTGTGTTTTTCTATATTTTACACTTTGCACCTCTGTGATATACTTTCCATTACAGTCCAGTGAATATATATGTTATATCCAGACACTGAAAGGGAAGGAAAGAAGTTGATTGTCCTGCTCTTCTGAAGTATGTCTGTCTTTTTTGGGGGGTACAAAACTCTGTTAACTGGAAAAGCAGTTGTGGTAATAAAAGTTTAATTAGGTAAAATAAATGAAGATGAATATAAATCAGTGTACTATTAAATGTATTATTATGTTTCGCCAGACTGTACTTTATTTTACTTTGCTTATTTAGTTAGTTCACACTCATGTTGATAATTTACATTTGGAGAATTCTACATTTTTATTTTAAAAAGAGTAGAAAGTTTTATGAACACTCTAAGGAATACTAATGAAATGAAATATATGGAACCACAGTTGTGAACTCAATTCATGTTTTTCTATTATGGAAACTTTCATTACAGTGGATTTCTTCTGTTGTGGGCATGTTTGCGTAGACCTCTTCATCTCTACCTGGATCTTCATGGTGGCTACAGGTGCGTTGCTTTTTGTAGGTCAAGACACTTTCTTGATTTTCATAAATCTAAAAAAGAATCAGCACACAGTAAGCAGAACAATGAACGACACACGTTGCAGAGACCTGGGCTGTTGGAAAAAAATGTCTATACACTGGCATTTCAGCCAAAGTAGCCTTATGCTTCCTCCAGCAAGTCAGGTTGCAGTATTAATTTATGTCCATCCAGGGTTATAATAACCAAAATTCAGTAAACATTTTTTTTAAGGAATTATAGTTAAGGGTAATAAATGTAACAGCACACAAATTCTATAATCAGTGTTCTGGAAGTGCAGCCTGTTGGTCAATAGCCACTCTTTCATGCCACAATGTAACAATGCACCATGATACACTTCCTAAAAGTGTACAGTTAATGTCACACTATGATATAGAAGTGAAAACAGGTCAAGGGAGCACTTCTCTTTTAACTCTTGTGTTCAAAACAGTTAGACTACATCTTCCTATTTAATTAAATCGCCAAATAAATTTTACATATTAAAGGTTGTTTGGACTATGAGTAAAATCAGTCATTTCTTTTATTGTAATTATTTATAGTGGAGTGTGTTATAGACGCACAACTCTATTAATACTCTTTCTCTAAGACTTACTCTGCTTCCTGTTGCACCCATCACTTCCTTTGAGCTCTTTGCCTTTGGTGTATGTTTGCTCGTGGTGTCCCCAGCTTCAGAAAATACACAGCATTAGATGTGGTTATGCTAGTTTTTCATGCACATCTGAGTTTAAGGGTCTCTGTGTGTATATGAATGTAACAATACCTTTGAGACATCTGTACTTATAAACAATTACTAGAACGCACATTATCAGCAGCGCAATGGGTACTGTGTAAACCAGCGGTCTCCAACCTCTTTTGCGCCATGGACCGGGTTATGCTCGACAATATTTTCACGGACCGGCCTTTAAGGTGTCGCAGATAAATACAACAAAATAAAACTAGTACCGGTACCGAAAAAAAGAAGATTTATTCATAACACACGTGAAAAGACCCAGGAAAACCAAGTTAACGATAAAAACGAAAACAAAATAATGCTGAAAACCGATAAAACCCCTCAAAACCATACATTTCACACCTGAGCCTCAACTCTCGCGGCCCGATACCAAACGACTCACGGACCGGTACCGGTCCGAGGCCCGGGGGTTGGGGACCGCTGGTGTAAACCACATAGAGTGCTGCATCTGAAAAATAGAAACCAAAACAGAACACAGTAAAATTGCACACTTTCAATAACAATCTTTCATGCACCTAACAGAAGACCCGTGGACTTGCGTAATGGTTTCATAATTTTCGGTTTATAAGTTACGTTTATAACTTAACTGTGGTTACTGGTGCACACACCCACAGATGTTTTAACATATTGGCTTGACTTACATTTACTTCATGTAACCATGAAGCCATAACCAAAACCAAATGTTAACCATAATTCATGGTATGAAATTTATTTATTTATTTATGGAAATGACTGAAAGATTAATTGGCTCTGTTTTGAGTTTTGTTCAAAAAAGAATGACTTCATATAGGGAAAAATATATATCACATATGCAGGACACCTTAAACTAGTTTTTTAATTAAGCAGCAAGGCAGAACAAAATCAGGTCTGTATCAAGACACGAGGACTAAACCCCAATTCAACCAGACCCAGATTGTCAGGGTCCTGGGTCTCCTGACCCAGCGTGTTTAGTTCTTTGTGATTTTTGTGTGAGTTATTCTATGGTTTCTAGTTTTGATCCCTTGCCCTTCATGTTTCTGTGTCTCCTCGGTTCTGTGTAAGTCTGTGTCATACTTCCTGTTTTACTATGAAGGTCCGTGTCTTATGTGAATGTGTCCTGCTTTGCTTCCTTGTCTCGTCAGTCCTGATTTCTCCCAGCTGTGCCCTCCTTCTGTGTCTCATTCCCCTCATTACTTCCCAGTGTATTTAAACCCTGTGTTTCTCTGAGTCAGTGTTGTCCCTCAAGCTGTGTGTTTCCTCGTGTGCCTCTCTGCAAAGTGTGAGTTTATATTTTTTTTAGTTTAGTTTAGTTTAGTTTAGTTTAGTTTAGTTTAGTTTAGTTTAGTTTAGTATGCTTTTCCCCTGTCAGCAAATAAAGCTGAGTTTTTTGAGTTCATCCCTCGAGTCTGAGTGCCTGCATCTTGGGTCCAACTCATGCCTGCCACACAGCGATTCATGACACAGATCTGATCCGGAATTAAAACAGGACTACAGTTCAAAATCAGGACTACTTAGGATTTAACCAAGCCAGAACCAGAATCAGAACTAGATGATAGCAGCACTAAAAATCATCATAGACCTGCACTACACTTATATATATATTTTTAATAAAAACACAAACACTTTTTTAATTGTAACATCAAATCAGACTAAATTTTTTAGGTTGATAAATATAAAAAACATTCGTTAACTTTAAGAGTAAAGAGAGAAACTCTGTATTTCTTAACTGTAAATAGCACCAAATTGTATTCAAAATTGAGCCACACTTATGGAGCTCCACAATTCTTTTCCTGGTGTTTTGGTTGACAATTCTTGATTTTCCCATTTCAAAGAAACAGGCTTTGTGTTTTGCCTTATATGCATCCACAGCTGTGCCACCAATTTACTCACATGGACTCTACTAACCTATCAGAAGCTTCTTCAGCTCAGAATGAAATCGTCTGGAGTTTTCTTATTAATTAACAATAAACTTAGTGGATATGTACTCCTAAATTTGATGAAAGCGATAAAAAATAGACCGCTCTGTCTCTCTTTATTCTGACATTTAACTAATTCAAAAGATATTTCAATATTTATTTATCCAAGACGGAACAAGTTTCCTCTAAATTGATGTTGTACAGTAAAAAATTTTTTTTATAGTGTTTTGCATAAAGTGTGTGTAAATATCTGGTTTAAACTGTGAATATACTGCTGTGTATTGAAATTCCTCTTGTTTTGCATAGAACTATACTGAACAACATACAAAGCATAATATATAAAATAACATCTACCAGAGTTTTTTCTTTGAAAGAAGCCCATTATGTCCATTCTTGTATATCATTACTGAAACCGATTTATTTAGCCGTGGAGGGTAACAACTGAAAATATGAAATAAACATACATATAAGCTAAGACTCTAAAAAAACAGCATTGTTGTTCGGCTTTTCATTTCGCCATTTGTTGATTCACTTGAAGAACAACTAATGTAATATGGGTCAAGTGATCAGTTTGATATCAATCTTTCGTGATACACCGTCATATTTACATTATTTTTACAGTACGAATGATTTGCTTTGGTACCTGGTCAAACTTCAGTTCTCCTCTGTCTGCCTCGCTGCGCTTCTCCAACAGCGCACTCGCAGGTAGCAGCTCCCCCTGCCCCCTCGCTCAGTCGCTTAGTGTCTGAGCTCGGATCATACCAATATTAGGGGGGATTTACGCACAGTCGTAAATTCGTCCATTTTGTTTGGTGTCAGAGGTGATCAGTGCCTGCTGCAGACATGTGGAGGGCTGGTTTCCTCTGCAGATGTACTTTAGACTGTTCTGATACTGAGACTCATACGGACAACTGACAGACTCAGAGTATCCCTCATAACTTTGAACTTTGGTCACAGTGTCACAGCAGCTGTCTGTCAAGAAGGTAAACAGCACCAGAAGCGTTACAGCCAAAAAATGGTTATATATAAAGAACAAGAGTTTTATATTCAACTCATTGTTTTAAAGTCTTTCGCTTGCTTCACATACATGCTTATATGAGGGTTTAAATATATTTACTTTTTGCATTTATTATTTTATCTCCTCATTAGTCACTGATTTAATGTCTTTTGCATCATGCAGTACTTATATGAGCGTTTACTGTTTGCATTTATTATTTTATCTACTCGGGAGTGTTTTATGTCTTATTGTTACTGGTCTGTACATGTTTATCCATCGGGCTTAAGCACTGAGATGTCAGCATAGGATCTTAAGATTGATTGTACTAAACTGAACCAATGAGTATTGAGTTAAACTACAGTTAAACAGTATGTTGATTTTACAGCAGATATAGCTGGTAATGGCAGTACGTTTAACTTTCTTTATATAATTTTTAATCACTTTAAATGGACAACTCAACTTGTCCATGTCTTTATTTACCTGGTATTAATTTCAGCTCGATTTCAGTGTAGATATCTATTCCAAATATGGTCACTCCACACCAGTATTTCCCAGCATCCGTGGATTGAAGATCAGAGATGGTCGTTGTGAAGATTCGTGCTGTTTTGTCATCATGGATACTGTATTTATTTTTCGAGGAGTTTGATGTTGTAATAAGAACATCGCCACTACCACAGTCATTATTACACAGGTACTTTTCATAAGATTCATAACCCTCATCATAAGAGCAGGAAACGTTAACCGCACTCCCCACATATCCAGTCACATGGATCACCCCTACTGCGCTGGTCCCACATTTCAGAGCAACTGTAAAGATAATGTGAAAATGTGTTTTATTTGAAGCAACGTTAGAGCTGTAAAAAGAAATCAGATGACCAGGACAGCCATCTAACTTTTCATAACTGGTCCTGCATACTGCTCCTTAATACTAAAAGAGATAAATCTACTGTTTAATCTACATCTGCCTTTGAACTTTACATGTTTAATTATTTATTCATTTAAAATACTTACTGCAGATGATGAAAAGCAGGTTTTGGAGGCTCCACATCTTTGCTTTGGCTGATTGAAATTTAAGATTTGAAAATGTTAAGCAGACACTGTGGTCTTTTACAGCAATGAGAAGGGACGTGCAGAGCTGAACTATAAGTACAGAGGGGATGGCGCTTTCTTCGATGTCTCTTCCTCTAAATGTATTTTAGTAATTTGTAAAATAGCTGACATAGGCCATCTAGTGGTGAAAGAAGTATTTAGAAGTTAGAAGTGTTAAGAACAGCACTGCCAATAAAAGAGTTAGGAGATTTAGGAAATTGTACCTATAAAGCTTTCACTGCAGAAAAACAACTCAGAGGTTTTGTGTTTCATCCTGTTGACATTAAGCATGCATTAATATAAAAGCATCATTAATCGTCTGATTTTGTTCTAGTCCCAAAGCTTGAATCTAATGACGACAAGTTAAAAAAAAAAAAATCGTCTTCAACTTGGGGCCTGCACAGATACTTTAATAAAGACTGAACTAAGATGAACCAGTTATTCCATTATTAATTAGCTCAAAATTAGAGTTAAACGGTTATTTGATTCTGCAGCAGAAAAAACAGATAATCTTATACCACTGTTTAAAGACATGCAAACTGAAGTCTTTGTCTTTAACTAAATATATTTTTTAATTTTACTAACTTTCAATATACAATGGAATTTTGCCCAATCTCTCTTTAATGTCCAAAAGGGTAGGGTGTGTATGGGATTTCCCATGCACCACTGAATGCACCGTAGGTGTGCATGTCCGCAGCTTCAGCTCAGAGTAAAACAGCCGCCGAACAACTGACAGTGCGATTATAAGACCGTAAATTTGATGTTGTATTTCACTCAGTTATGTCTGTGTTTAGCCATGAGTGTATTTGATGACTTATCAGCAGTTTTTTCTGCTTCTGTTAAAATGAGGTTATGCATAAATGGCAGTTCGCTAGCAAAAGATTTAATTCCTAACTAGCTTCTAGCAGAGAGGTTTGTTGTTATTGTGTTGTTGTTGTTTCACAGGATAACCTGCAAAGGCCGTAACAATGATAATTCTCATTAGATATAGGCAAAGGCAGCTCTGGCCCTTTTTAAAAACACCTTCATCGTTATTATCTTGGGTGTCTGTAGTACTCAACCACCTCAAAATCTGTTCCCCTGATGATGACAAGGAAGGAAGCAGGAACCTGGTGGTTTTCAATGTTACACAGTTCTTTACAGTAAGCTATTTGTTTTTGTACATTTTTAATTAATAACAAACACAGATAATACATTTTCTCAGATTGTTATCCTGAGAAATCATGAGGCAATTTTATATAATATACTGCAATTTTTATTAAACATATAAAATGCATTTAGTAGATTTGAAAAATGCTATATACATATATACACACACGTGTGTGTGTGTATATATATATATATATATATATATATATATATATATATATATATATGTATATGTGTGTGTGTGTGTGTGTGTGTGTGTGTTTTACTTTTCACTGCTGTATTTTTGACTCCAAATGTCTAAAACTGACACTCTAACAAAGTGGTGACTTCTTTAAATAGTTCAAAACAATAAAGCAAACCAAAAACGAATATATAAAATAGAATAAAAGGTAATGTTTTATTACTGTATGCAAACAAATTTGATTGTGTTCCACTTTTGTATTTGTTCACTTAAAAATCATGTGAGATTTTGCATTATTAGATTTTCACATTAAAAAAACAGCAGATATTTTTATGAACACTAAGCAATTAAAATCAAAGCTACTACAGATGCGAGCGCTACTTCCAGTTTATAATTGTTTTTATACCTCTTTGCCAGAACATATTCTAATTATAGTTATACAGTGGACATGGACATAATGCGTAGACTCTCAGCTTTCATTTGAGGGTATCCACAGTCAAATTGAATAAAGAGTTTTGGAGTTTCAGCTTCTTAACATGTGCCAACCGCTTTATAAAGGGACCAGAAGTAACTGGACAACTCAAAGGCTGTTTCATGGGCACGTGTGGGCACTTCCTGTATTATGTCATTATTAATTAAGCAGATAAAGGGCCTGGAGTTGATTTGATGCGTCATGCTTGCATTTGGAATATTTTGCTGTGAACAAACAACATGCATCCAAAGGAGTTCTCCATGCAGGTGAAAAAGCCATCCTTAAGCTGAGAAAACAGAAAAACCCATCTGAGAAATTGCTTCAATGTTTGAAATGATAATATCTACAGTTTGGTACATCCTGAGAAAGAAAGAAAGAAAGAAAGAAAGAAAGCAAGCGCTGGTAAACTCAGCAACGCAAGAAGACCTGGATGTCCATGGAAGACAACTTTGGTAGATGATCGCAGAATCATTTCATGGTGAAGAGAAACCCGTTTACAACAGCCAACCAAGTGACAGCACTCTCCAGGATGTAGGTGTATCGATATCCAAGTCTACGCTGGCGTGGAATGGCTTATGATCCAAAGCATTCCACATCTTCTGTAAAACACGGCAGAGGCAGTGTGCTTGGGCGTGCATGACTGCCAGTGGCACTGGGACACTAGTGTTTATTAATGATGTGACACAGGACAGAAGCAGCCAAATGAATTCTGAGGTGTTCAGACATACTGTCTGCTCAAATCAGGCCAAATGCAGTCAAATTGATTGGGCAGATGGACTTGTACAAATGGACAATGACCCAAAACATACAGACAAAGCAACCCAGGAGTTTATTAAACCAAAGATGTGGAATATTTTTGAATGGCCAAGTGGGTGACCTGATCTTAACCCAAGTGGGCGTGCATTTTATTTGTTAAAGACTAAAAGAAGGAAACCCAGCACCTGGTGATGTCCATGAGTTCAAGACTTGGGGGTGTAATTGCCAGCAAAGGGTTTCAATCATGTATTAGAAATTAACATTTTATTTTCACCTATTTAATTTGTCCAATTACTTTTGAGTCTCTTCAGCTGCATCTGAGTTGTTTCATTTAAAGAACCAAAATGAGAAAATAGTTGTCTCTGTCCAAATATTTGTGGACTGAACTGTATCTTCTGTTGGGTTTATGGAAATTTTCATTGCAGTAGATTTATTCACTTGCGGTCAAGTTTTCGTAGTGTACTTCTACATCTACTTCTTCATAGACGTTACTGGTGCTTTGGTCATTGGAGGTCACCACACCTTGATTTTTATAAATCTAAAAAAGAATCAAGACACATTAAACAGAACAAATGAATGACACGTGTTGCAGAGAATTGAGTTGTGGACACATTTAGAAATGTTCTACAATTACACTAAAGCCAGTAGAAGTATTTCCTTATGGTTGTACACCTTAACAGTGAGTCAAGTTGTAGTGTAGACGTAGGGGTGGGTTTTGATTATAATTTTTCCAATTAAAGTCGATTCTAGCTTGAATAAGGCGATATTGATTCATTAAAATCCTGAATCAATTTTTAAGTATAAATTTATTTTGCCCGAAACGCCAGAATCTCAGGTTGAACCTCAGAAAAATTTCGACAACCACCAAACAGCTAAAACAGTAAATGAGAGCAGGTACACAGATTCTGCACAAAGACGTTAAGGACCCGCCGACGCATCAGAATCAGTGAGATGTCGGCTTTCTCACCCGATGGCACGTACATGCTGCTGAAAGCCGACAGCTCACTGATTCTGATGCGTCGGGTCTGCGCTTTGTGTTTATGTCTTTTTTTGTGCTACATTCTGAAACTGCAGGTTTTTGTCTCTCTCCAACCAAAATTGACGGAACCAGGAGCAAAACAAGATGCAAACTGGCTTCAGATTTTCGCTTCACATGAACGTCATGAATTCCCTCTTACTTTGTCTCCACCACGATAAAATCACACTTCAAGCACAGCTCTCTCTCTCTCTCTCTCTCAGTATATTTCAAGAACAGTTTCCCATCTCAAATATCTGCTTTTTGCATTATTTGCTTGCTTATTACCCACCGTTGTGTACAGTGCTGTCGGCTGCTGTTTTTTTATTTATTTATTTTTCTAAATTACTTCTGACAAAAAAGCCTCACTTCTGGTGGTCAATACTGAAGAAATGTAAACTTTATCAAATTATGCAAAATTGAAAAATACTTAGCTGTGTCTCTAATAGAGCCTCTGTAACTTTGCTCTGCTTCACTTCAGCAGCATCAGGTAATGTTCATATGTTGAGTCATGGTTTTCTTCAGTTTTTGTTCTACTGCAGAATATTTTTAAGGTTATCTGCTATAAAAAGCCAGGCCAGGAAAATCTCCTTCAAGGTTTTCTGTGTTTTATCCTCAGTTACTTTGACACATATGGCATCTGCTGTGATGCTTACACCTTTGATAAAGTTTCACAAGTGTCAATTTTATTTTTATAGATATAAAAATATGGATATGTACTGATAAGTGATCAGAATTATAATATTTCTGACTGAGGCAAAATTTCCCATCGAATTGAATCGTGGATCAAATCGAATCGTGGATCAAATCGAATCGTGGATCAAATCAAATAAGGATCTTATGAATTGGAATCAAATCGATTCTAGAAATCAGTGACGATACCCAGCCCTATGTACACGTCTGTCCTTGAGATTGTTTCTTTCCTACCTCTCCCAGGCTTGTTCCATAATGTGTCACTTTCATTGAATTTACTGATCTCACTCCAGTTCTTGACATTTTGAAATCCTGTAATAACTTTCTACATCTAAAAGTATTTTTCTCAAGTCTAAACAGATTTGCTGAAGTTTTTGAACTGTTTGTAAACTGGAACATAACCCAGAGTTTTAACCACATCCTTGCATAGCAGCAGTTCTATGGCTGAATGAAAAAGGTCAGTTTTTAATAGGGCTTATTATACTGACTATGATAGTCACAATTGTTGTCTTGTGTGGAAAAATATGCCACCCAGTGGACACTACACTTCAATGGTCACATGAAGACTTTACACTTTAGTTTTCTTACTTCACTTTGTGCTGCACCAATCACCTTCTTTGAACTCTTTTTCCTAGATGCATTTCTCCGCAGGGAGAGAACAGCTTCTGAAAACACACAGCATTAAATATGGTTATGTTGTATTTGCATGCACATTTGAGTGTAAGGGTCTCTCTGTGCATATGAATATAAAAGATACCTTCAATCCTGGAACGTCTGTACTTATAAACAAGAACGAGGATACATATCAAAAGCAGTACAGGGGGTATCACATAGAGTGCTGAAAAACAAACAAACAAAAACTATTGTTCTCATAACACAGAAGTATACGTTAACAGTCATACATATATAATATATCTTTAAGTTATTTACCTGTGCTTGTTTTCCCCAGAGTGCTCTGTGGAAAGACTGCAAGAGAAAATAACTATAAGTGCTCTTAGCAACGTTATAATACAATGGTTTTAGAGTACCTCCGAGGAGGACTAAAAGACTCCAGGTCTCTTTTTATCCCTACTGCGTCTTGTCTCCTTAATGGCAAATAATTGTCCTTGAACTTTCTATCATTATTATTGTTATTATTATTTTATAGTATTGTTCTGTTTATTTTTATCCTCCTGCTGCTAAACTAATTTCCCCTTGTGGGACAATAAAGAAATTGAATTGAATTGAATTGAATTGAATTGAATTGAATTGAATGGCAGGAGATGATAAACTAAAAATGTATCACGTGCCGCTCACTCTTTCCTTCCTGTCTCATTATGTAGAAAGAATTTCATTATTATCTTTAGTATGTAGCAGGTCAAATCTACTTATAACATATGAAATATAGACTGGGGAAAATAATTATTTGATCCTCTGCAATGTCCAAATGAACAGAATCCACTTTTTGGGATATGGATTCAATTGTTTCGTATTCCGAGGTAAGCTTAGGTAGCATGTGGGGATCTAGCCTGGGGACCCTTACTAGATACATGCCCTTGTGAGGATAAAAGCAATGACTGCAAAAGAAGTCTGCAACATTTTTCGCTCACAGTTTAAAGTAAATAAATAAATAACCCAAAACCTTGCAAATCCTGTTGCTGTAAATACTCTATTTTTCATTACTTTTGATGCTACCTTTCTTTACTCATCATTAAACAGAAACTATCAATTATTGAGCCAACCAAGCCCATACAATGAAAGCATTTTGTCAAAGAAACTTATTGTACCGAACAACCTCTGCACTAATTAGTTGATTGACAGTTCAGCATAACTGCTTAAAAACACAGCTGCACACAGGTGAATGGTGTCATCGCCATGATTTTCTTAAAGGGAGTAGTCCAAAACTATAAAAAGTCCAATCACACAGGGTTGTTTTTTTTTTTTTTTTGCCATGTAGGTGTTTTTAAACCAGATACACAAAGGAACTAATTATGCAAACAAGGACTCTGAGCACTCATTTATTAACAACATGTGACTGACAGTTTGTTAGGAAATAAACACACTGTGGATAATTCTCTATTCCTACTCTTATAATCAGTGTTACACTAATACATCACCAGCAGGGGGCTCACTGTGTACTAATACTGCGTAGTGTGTAGTGTAGTAATACTGCAGGCAAGGGAAGGAAATTGATTTTCTTGGCTTATCTGAAGGATATCCGCCAAAGGCGAGTGCTGGGCTGTTTTCAAAAGATTTCTGTGTATCATGGACATTTTACTTTTCACTGCTCTATTTTTCAATCCAAATGTCTTAAACTGACACCCTAACAAAGTGGGAAATAATTATTTGTTCCTCTCCAGTTGTTTAATTGTAGATTCATTTTAATGGACAGAGACAGAGTATTAACCAAAAATTCTAAAAAGACTAAGTCAAAGGTTTGGAAATTTAACTAAAGATCTGAATAAACATAATACAAAATCTTAAATTCTATCTATCTATCTATCTATCTATCTATCTATCTATCTATCTATCTATCTATCTATCTATCTATCTATCTATCTATCTATCTATCTATCTATCTATCTATCTATCTATCTATCTATCTATCTATCTATCTATCTATCTGTCTGTCTGTCTGTCTGTCTGTCTGTCTGTCTGTCTGTCTGTCTGTATACATACATGTATATATATATATAGTCGTGATTTACCAGCAGTACTACAGTTTTTCTCAGTCGCTTTGGTGCGTTTCTCAGAACACCATTAACATTTGCACAGCAGTTAGTGCATTTCCCAAAACAATTAGTGCAAACTGCAAAACCTAGTGGATAGCCTGCAAAAGCACGTCACATGCACAGAATTGATTATCCATACCTCAAAAGCAAGTATCCATGTCAATGAAACTGTCAGTGCCATCAAAATGAAAAGTCTTGACACCATCTTTATGAACAAGATAGTCAAATGGCATTGTCATGTTTCCACTATGACAGTTTATAATTTCAGTGTTTCCCATTGCAAAAACAATTGGTGGCACCTGAAAATGCTGACGACAGCACTATGGCCTACCTGTACAGCCATCTGAAATGTGCAGTAAAGTCACTGTAGATGTTATGGGAGTCTTGGGAGTAACTGAGACACTGAATACGTACGTTTCACATTTCCATTGTGTAGAAGTGTTTGTAATCCTACAGAATTGTGCAAAAGAAAAATATGCTACAGTCACTTGTTCACTGTAGAATACATGTAAACATAAAATCACCCATTTGGTAGAGCTGTGCACTAATGTGAACAATAAACAGCACATGTAACAGTACAGTAAATCATTCTTGCACATCCAGACGTTCCTGTCTGTCTGGCCACATATTTTCATCTACATCACAACAGATGTTATCCCTCGCAATGCAGCGAGGAAAGTATCTCCTGGAGTGGCGAATCCATCCTCTGCAGGACCCTGCTGTGATGTCGTCACATGCTGCATCCATGGCTGCAAGCAGGGCCATTTGCTCATGTGGATTTCATTTTTCTTGAGTACTCTGTCAATTGTTGAAATTGAAACAGATTCAATATTGCCAAATACCGTGTAATTCTCTATGACAGCGCTTTGTATTTCTCTCAGCTTTATTGCATTGTTTGCAATGACCATTGCACAAATGGCTTCTTCTTGCTGTGGGGTAAAAAGGGGCCCTCTTCCGCCTCCGCGAGGTTGTCTTACAATCCTATGTGGTGCAGAGTAAACTTTTTGTGAAATTGCAAATACAGTACAGTAACATGTGATGTGTCTGAGATGGCACAGTACAGTACAGTGTATTACTGTTTGCATACCTGTTTTCCCTACGGAATGTTTGAATGATTGAACTGACAGTAGTTCTTCCAATATTGGGTTGCACCCTTCGACCAGCCTCCTCCATGGTGAGGCCGTGATTGACAACATGGTCCACAATTGTAGCCCTTATTTCATTAGGAATCCGCCTATATCTGCCACACAGCTACATACAGGTGAATGGTGTCATTACCATGATTTTTTTTAACGAGAGTAGTACAAAACTATAAAAAGTCCAATCACACAGGGTTTTTTGCCATGTAGGTGTTTTTAAACCAGATACACAAAGGAACTACTTATGCAAACAAAGACTCTGAGCACTCATTTATTAACAACCTGTGACTGACAGTTTGTTAGGAAATAACCACAATGTGGATAACCTTCTAGTCCTACTCTTATAATCAATGTTACACTAATACATCACCAGCAGGGGGCTCACTGTGACAGACTATCCAGCAATACGGCAGGTAAGGGAAGGAAATAGATTTTCTTGGCTTCTCTGAAGGATATCCGCCAAAGGCGAGTGCTGGGCTGTTTACACATTACACATTTCTGTGTATTATGGCCCTTTTACTTTTCACTGCTCTATTTTTCAATCCAAATGTCCTAAACTGACACTCTAACAAAGTAGGAAACAATTATTTGTTCCCCTGCTAAATTTGCTCACTTGCCCCCTTGCCACTGAGAGTACACCTTTGCTGGTTCTGTGGAGAACAGCTGGTTTATTCTCCTGCCTTCTATCTCTCTGGTGTACCTCCTCAAGCGGCTGGCCAAGGCTGTGAGTCTTTTCTTGGCAGTTTCCAAGGCCTCAGGTATGGACAGCTTGCTGTATTTCTTATGCACCTTCTTTGTCGCACCTTTCTGCAACTCCGTTAGTTGGCTAACCTCCCTCCGTGCTACTTTGATCTTGCCCTCTAGCCTCCTTCTCCATGGAGGGTACTGCCCCTTGTGGCTGTTCAACTTGTAGCCAAGCATCTCACTGATCACTGCTGCCGTATTGTAGATCAGCTTGTTAGTGTCGGTAATCGTGGTTGTAGGTATTGCCCGTAGTGCTGCATTAACATCATCTAGCAGACCTTCTGAGGGTACTTCACGTAATCTTGGTAACCGGCTACGGGGGATCCAGGTTTCAAGCTTGGCCATGATCCTGTTTTTCAGGTCAGTTCCTCTCGCACTCAACGATCCTTCTCCTATCGCACTTGGGGCTATGTACCCAATCTTGGGTGGGGGTGATGATATCTCCCCCCTGACCTGGCGTCCTGACTCCTCCTTGCCGTAGCATTTGTGTTGTACCTCGTCAATCTCTAGCTGTGAGAGCAGTCCCTTCTTTCGAATGTTGGAACACTGAGCTACTAGTTGTTTCGCCATCATTGTGGATGTTGGGTATCGAAGAATCCATAGGTCCCTCATCCTATTCGTGTAGCCCCTTCCGCCGGGGTTACTTGCGTAGTAGCATTCCAACAACGCCCTGTTTTCGTCTCTTGCCCACCGATGCCTTCTTGTTCCAGTAGCCCACTTCTTTGGAGACCAGAATATATATATATATATATATATATATATATATATATATACATATATATAATGTTGAGTAAGAGGCAGCAAAAAGTTTTGGTAGTGATTTACCAGCGGTAGTAAGTAAGGGTCAGTTGTTGTTGTTTTTTTTTGTTTTGTTTATTTATTTATTTTATTTTTTGGGTGGGGAGCACTGGACTAACCGTTTTTATTAGATCAAACCTCAGACAAATGAATGATCACCTACTCTCTGTTTCCATAATGGAGCACAAACAAACACATATCCTACAAACACATTTACTGTATTATCATAGCGTGTACAAAAGTGTATAACATACCTGACAACTGAATCTTGTAGTAGTTTCCAACTCTCCACTGTGAATCTGACCCACACCAGTATGTCCCAGCATCAGCTGCTTCCACCTTTGAGATTATCACAATGAAAGTGCTGGAAGAAACATCTTGTAGTGTGAATCTGCTTTGATTCTTTAGCATATCTGTGCAGCTGTTGTGCTGGTCTCCTTTACAGAGGAACTTCCTGTTATCCCGGTGTTGTGAAGGATAAATGCACTGCAAACTTAGTGGCTGCCCCACAGTACCATTTATTTTAGTTGATTTGACACAGCAGAACTCTGTATGAATGAAAGAAAAAGGTTATTTCAGAATTATCAGATATTCAACTGATGTAATTAAATACACTGTAGCTTTGACTGCTCACCCTCAACTTCCAACAGAACTGCAGAGAAAACATCCAAGTCAAAGTTTCTTTGGACACCACAAAGGTAATACCCTGAATCCTCTTGGCTCAAACTGGTGATGTTCACTGTAAATTTTTTTAACATTTTATCATCATCAAGTCTGAATCGTCCATTTTCCTTGTTGTCAGAGGTGATTAATGCCTGCTGAAGACATGTGGAGGGCCGGTTTCCTCTGCAGATGTACTTCAGGCTGTTCTGGTACTGATGCTCATACGGACAACTAATGGATACTGAATATCCCTGATAATTCAGAATTTTGGTCATAGTATCACAGCAGCGGTCTGTCAACAGGGGTAAAAGCATCAGAAGACATGTTACACCCATTAAACAGCTGTATATAAAACTTAAGGATTTCATATTCAACTCAAGTTTACATTTCTAAACTTGTGACTGTTTTCCATCATTTGATGCTCATATAGTAGTTTAAATTTTACAGCAGAGAAACAGATAATGCTGAACAAACAGATACTATCTATGAATTCCTTATCTTTAACTGTAACTCACTTTCAGTGTGCAAAAGAAGTCTTTGTTTACCTTTTACTAATTTCAGCTCGACTTCAGTGTAAATATCTTTTCCAGTTCTAGTCACCCCACACCAGTATTTTCCAGCATCCACAGAATGAAGATCAGAGATGGTTGTTGTGAAGATTCGTGCTATTTTGTCATCATGGATCCTGTATTTATTTTTCCTTGATTCCGATGTTGTAACAAGAACATCACTGTCACCACAGTCATTCTTACACAGGTACTTCTCATAAGACTCGTAACCCTTATCATAGGAACAGGAAACGTTAACCGCACTCCCCACATTTCCAGTTACATGGATCACCTCTTCTGCACTGGCCACACACCTCAGAGCGACTGGAAAAAGAATGTGAAACGTTTTTGTGTGTGTATTTTCTTTGTGGTCATCATGCGAGATTTCATACTAACAATGTTAATGCTGTATAACGAAATTACCAAGACTGAAAAAGCATTTGGCCTACTGTTCTTCTAAATTACTAGAAGAGATAGATGTACTACTTGGTCTACATCAGCCTTTGATCTTTATATTTTAGTTATTTACCAGTTTAAACAACTTACTGCAAAAGGTGAACAGCAGGTTTTGAAGTCTCCTCATCTTTGCTTTAGTTTGTCCAAATAGAGGCTTGACAGGAAATTTTCTCAGGTTTAAAAAAAATGATGGGAACAATAGGCGTTATTTAATGCCATAGTAATGTGAAGGGAGGGGTAGGGCTGGACCATCAACACAGATGGAACATTCTTAGTTGGGTTTCTGAAATAGCTGACATATGCCATCTAGTGGTTAAAGAAGTTTTCACAAGCTTTCCATAATAGCATTGAATAGAATAGAATAGAATAGAATAGAATAGAATAGCCCTGTATTGTCATTGTACATGTACAATGAAATTGTATGTGTGTTCCACACCTGCCGGAATAAAAAATAAATAGTAGACAGCAGGAATCCCTTTTTAAAGAGAAAGCTATTAAAACAAACTACCACTCTATTGCTAAGTAAAAGACAGAGACAAAAATTAATAAAAGTTAAAGTATGAAGAAAAAAGCAGGAGCAACTGAAACAGGCTGCATGCTGGTTGACATATGCGTGCTGCACAAAGAAGCTGGAGGTGTAGGACCTGATTTACCTGAAGCTCCAACCAGAGGGCAGGGGGTCAAACAGGTGGTATGCAGGTTGCAAGGGGTCACCTGTGATGGTCCTGGTTTTCCTGAGACAGGAGGAGTTGGTGATGGCCTCCAGGGGTGGCAGAGGGCAGCCACCCCTGGTGCCTTCCTGTTCTCAGTTGTGGCCCCTGCGTGCCAAACACACAGGGAGTAGGAGAGCACACTGAATCGGACTGATTGATGCCAGTTGGTGAGCAAGTCTTTGATCCAGGAGAATTTCACAGGGAGAATCTGAGGGTGGTCCAGTTTGGCATTATGGCATAGGTGTCAAACTCTGGCCCGTGGGCCAAATTTGGCCCGCAGCCTAATTACATTTGGCCCGCGAAGCCATACCAAATTACTATTAGAGCTGGCCTACTGGTATTATACAGCTAATATATATATTGTTTAGTATTAAGCTTTGCTTGTTCCATATTCAGTTTTTCAGCAAAACGTGTTTGAGTTCATAAGAAAAGATTCATTCTTATATCTGGAGGAATAAATATATTTCAATAAATATTAATGTTAGCCCGCGACTTTGTTCCAGTTTTGAATTTTGGCCCACTGTGTATTTCAGTTTGACACCCCTGCATTATGGTGTTGAATGTCAAGCTGTAGTCCAGGAAGAGCAGACAGACTGAGACTATGAGTAAGCACTTGCAGATAGTAGGAAGGAAAACCTTCCTTTTAACAGGAACAAACCTTCTGTAGAACCAGATTCAGGCAGCCACCTACTGCGACTGGTTGGGGTGAGAGGAGGAAGACAAGACAAATGCACAAGACACACAATAAATGTCACTGTTAATAGCACTGGCACTGTTATAAATTATGTCTCAAAAGAGCCATAATTTATAATAATAAAATTGACACCACAAAATGTTCAAAGTTGTAAAAATGCCTAACTAGTTAGATTTATGGTTTATTTTGGCGTTGTAAGCCATTTTTAATAAAAACTTGTCAAGTAGAGTTAATTACATCCTACACACGTATGTAAGGCTGGCATAACCTTGGTCATAAACCTGTCAATGATGACTGTAACTAAGGTGGATGATAAGGTCTGTGTAGAATGCCCAGAAAGTTATGTGATTCATGGGTTGTACTTCATGGAGGAGGAAAGGTACAAGGAACCTCAGTCAACATAAGTGAGGGTTCAGGACGGCTCTCGCTCTTTCTTACTCTGTCAATCTTTTTTCAGCTTTTTTTCCCCCTCTGTTTTCTTTTTGTCTTCTTTTCTCTTTTTTCCTCTTTTTTTTCTCTCTGGCACTTTGTCTTCCACATATACATATGCGTAAGGCTCTACACCCCAGGGTCCCTTTGCTTTGTGTTGACTTGCTGTTCTGTTTGTTGAGATGTTATGTTGTTTATATGACAAACCCTATTATTTTTCAGAGGATGTTTTTGAGTGATTTGTCATTTTGCCTATATCATTTTTCTCATACAGTAACAGTTGTCCTTTTTTTGTAATTCATCCCACATTTCTTCTATTTGGATACCATTATGGTTTAGAGTTAAAGGCTGTGGAAAATTGCCTCTTGCCTATGTGACTAAATCTATGGAATACTTAAACACCTTCAGCCTGAGGCAGTTTGCGACAAACCAACAGCTATCACATGCTAAACCCACTGCTACTCTTTAAATGGTCAAACTCATATGTCTCTGGAATCAGTCAGTTCTGTTTCTAGAGTGATATTGATTACATAAAATGCTAATGTACACTGCAGAGTTTAGAACCCAAATACAGACACATGGAAATCTAATGCAAATGAGCCTTCATTTTGGGTGGTAAAAAAATCCATAAACAGAAGAGTAAACAGGATCTAAAACTGGCTGGAAACACAGAGAGGACATTAATAACACTGGGAAAACAAAGACAAAGGACAAGCAGGTCAAGGTTACTAGGGAAAGTGGACACAAGAAGATAACAGTAATTTTAGACGGTGAATCAGGAGGGGAAGTAAACTAAACATGAGGCATTACAAATAAGAAACTATCAAATTATACACTATTTAACAATAACCATAACTAAATAGGGAAATATAAGCACATACAAGATACAGCCTCACATAGAAATTTAGGTTCACACTTCTTGAAACTGAGGGTCTCCATCTGTCTAACATGTGTGTTGTTTGAAGTTAGGGCTGCCATCACACCCAGAGTCAGAGATTCACACACCTCTCACTCTGTCTCACACATCGGTTTTCTTGCGAAACTGAAAAATAATTTCACAGTTTTAATGAAGTTATTAACTTTACTGTATAAACATGAAATCTTGCATTCTGTTCAGAGTAATGTCACAGGTCAACAGCAGCATGGTCGCTTTCCTATTCAGTTAGTAAACATGTTTACAGAGAGACATTCTTTGTCGTGATGCAACTCTCATGATTCCCATTAATAATCCCAATGATCTTTGCACATTACCCAAATGTGCAAAGAATTTCCCCCATTTACAAGCTGTTTTGTTATTCAAAGACATGCGTATCTGTGTATTCAAAGAATAACATGAATATGATGATAATTGTAGTTCAATGCATCAAGTTCTGTTTCTTCCTAATTCATAAACACAGTGGACATTTGAAGACATCACATAGAACAGTGTGTGTAACATAAGCAACAACACAAATAACCTTATGCAAGAAGGTCAACAGAGACCAACAACTGATTTCGCTTCTCTAGTACATTTTAGCTCCTATTCTGTTCTGTTCTTAGTGTTAAACAATGAATATGTCATTTTCTTCTGATCACACTCCAGCCAACTGAACCAACATATGTATTTTCTCATTTTACTCACTTTCAATGTACAATTGAATTTTAGTTTGCTTTTATTTACCTGGTACCAATTTCAGCTTTATTTCAGTGTAGATAGTTTTCAAAGCTCTGGTCACCCCACACCAGTATTTCTAAGCATCGGTAGAATGAAGATCAGGGGTGGGAGTTTTGAAGACACTGTTATGTTATGATGAATTGCATATTTGTTTTTCACTAGATTTGCTGTTATAATAAAATCATAATCACTGCCACAGTGATTCTTACACAGGTATTTCTCTCAAGGTACTTCTCATAATCCTCATCAAATGTATTGTAAAACTATTGAATTCACACACTTAAGAAGCAGAGTAAATCAAATATTTGATTAGAACTTTTTTAATCCAAAAGGAAATTGGTGTGCCTTTTATATAGTCAGTGCAATTAAAAATAAAGTCACAGGATTCACTTTACACCAACTAAGCTATCACAGTGCAAATAGGCAGAAAGTGACACAGTGAATAAAATTAATGCATGAGGTGAGACGGTGAGATGGACTGTCCCCGAAGCTGAGGAGTTTTTTTTCCAGCATCCTCCTCTCTGACACACTACCTCAGCTACCTTTACCCCGCTTCCCCAGGAGACTGCACACACACACACACACACACACACACACACACACACACACACACACACACACACACACACACACACACATATATTTCTGTCATCTGGAAAGTCCATGATAGTTAGTCAGGAAAATCAAACCTACTATTTTAAACAACTTACTCTCTAAATAGCAATTTATGTTCTATCTCTAAAATGGGAGTTATTATTATTAATTTTATAAAGTTAGCTTTTAAAATTAACACACATGAAGAGAATCTGATAACAGTTCATGAGTAACAGGATTCTTTTCCAATACACTTATTTAAATACTCCACCACAATAACTGTATTCACTGCTACACAATAGCAGTGACATTGAAAGCTAAGGAAGGAAGTTTAATTTCCTGGCTCCTCTGAAGGATGTCCGTCTGCAACGGGCTGGAGGTGCTTTGAAAAACTGACCAGTTAAACAGTTTTGTGGACATGTGTTTTATTTTCTTTCTTTTTTCTTTGAATGCATCAGTAAAATATAATACTAAGCTAAACAAAAATAATTCTACTGTTAAACTTAAAATTAATTCCATGCACTTTTTTTTGCTTTGCTTATTAATTCTCTTTACACTCATGTTGATAATTTATATTCTGGTTTTTCTACAATTTTATAAAAACAGCAGATTTTGTTATGAAAATCAAGCAAAAAACAAAACAGTCTTCTGCTGAAATTTTGTATCACGGTAGATTTTTTTTTTTTCTGGTAAAGTTTTGATAGATACTTCATCTCCACCGATATCCTCATAGTGGCTACCAGTCATCTCAGCTTCTTGAGTTCCATTAAAAACAACAACAACACAATAAACAGAACTATGAGTGACATGTATTACAGACACTTGGGATTTCATGGAAACATTTTTGAATGTTCTATTGTAGCACTACAGCCAGTGTAGAATGTTTGTCATTGTATGTCATTGCATACAAGTGTATACCTCCACTACTGAGGGAAGATACACGTATGTCTCTCCAGACTTGTAATATATTTAAAGAAAACTGAAGAAAGTACAAACAGTTGATACTTCTTTAAATACAGAATCTAAAACACAAAGACTGAAATTATCAAAACAGCAGCACATAAATTATGTATCCATGGTTCTGTAAGTGCAGGCTGCTGGCCGATAGCCTCCCCTGTGTGTCACAATAAAAGACTGCACTATGATATACTCATTCATCAACAATTAATGTCAGAAACCCACATAGAACTTAAACAAGGCCAGGGAAGCACTTCTCTTGTACATAAGTTATTTTCTTGAATACATAATTCAAGTTTCCAATTGCAATTATATTGACCTTTGTGACTTTCAGCTGTTTGCCCACTGTCACAGAATGAGACTGAACCCATGCTATAGTGTGGACTTCATCAACATTCATACATCACTTTGCTATTTTCTCAGCATCAAAAATAAAAATGTATGGGCAATGACTCCAAATGGGAGACTTCATGAAATTCCAGTTGTGCTACATTACAAATACATTTTACATACTAAATGCAACTAAAAATAAAAATCAGTCAATAATTTTATGCCCTATATTTATAATTAAGTGTATTAAAGAAACAAAACTCTATTAAGGCTTTAAACTTCTCTTACTCCACTTTCTGCTGCCCCCATCGCTTCCTCTGAGCTCTATAGCTTATTTTGGGTATTTCTGCTTGTGGCTTCATCACCTAAAAACAGAGCATTAGATTTGGTTACACTTTTTTGCGTGCTTTTCCATATTTGAATGTAAGGATCTCTCTGTGTATATGAATGTAAATGATACCTTTAACTGTGGAACGTCTGTACTTATAAAGAATAAACAGGACACACATCAGTAGGAGCACAGGGGTTACAATGTAAACCACATAGAGTGCTGGAGAAAACAAAACAGAACACTGTAAAAGCATTTTTAAAGCAAGCATTTTCCAAAGCATTCAATTTTCACAGGCATAACAGCAGAACTGTGGGCTTAGTTTACATAATGGTTTCGTTATCTTTTTATTAAAAGTTATGTGTATTTTAACTTAAGTGTTGCATTGATGCACACATCCATACCTATTTGATTTTTAATTTGAATTAGAATTTTTTTTTTCACATTAGCTTGAATTAGGCCCAGCATGCACTCAAAACCACATGTTAACCCTAATTATATTGTGGAAATGTACTTATTTTGCTATTACTGTTGTCATAGCATTTAGCAGCTAACTAACAGACACATATACTGTATCTTTAGCTTTACCTGGGTTATTTGTTTCCAGAGTTCCCAGAGTGTGCTGCAGAAAAACTGTAGGAGAAAGCAACTTTATTTCAACAATGACAAAAACATGACCACGGCAACTCACACATCTGTGGGATTGCTCTGTTCTATGTTTCAGCCTATGATGTTGATGCCAACATGGCACGACTGAAGGGATATTTTGAATCCTGCAAGAATCCCAAACTGTTGTTCCAGTCAACTGAATCGAACTAAAAATTAAAATATAGGAAAAAGGCACAACCACTGTCTAGATCAGCACTACTGTTGCAACGCAACCAGAAATACCGTCTTTGGTTCCTTGCTATACTCCTAGATGCTGAGATCAAAGGTTTTGTTCTAGATTTCATGGTGCCAAAAAGTCCTTCACAATTGTTTTCCTGATACTGTAGCAAAGAGAAGTGTACAGGAAGTGTACAGTACACAGTGATATGACCCTCAAAGTTGACACAGTTTTCAACACAACTTATTCATATTCAATAAACCTGTGCATATTGTGTTGATAAAACATGACTGACACATGTTTAGATGAAGTAAGTTGAGCTCTTGGAATTTTTTGATCCTTCACAATTTTGTCACTTTATTCCAACCTTATTCAATAACTTTCACCCCATTCATTAATTTTCACTTGGTCACTTAAATACTACATGTTGTCTTCATATTACATAATGTTCAACAAAGTCTAGAGTCTGGTTAACATAAAAATTTAATGGGTTTACAACAACTTCTATCTTCCTTTATCTGGATTGCAGGGGGGCTGGGCCATAACCTGGAAGTGATAGGGTAAGAGGCAGGGTAAACTCTGGAGAGTTTGCTAGTCTATCACATGGAGACAAACAATCATTTGCACTCACATTCACCCTTATGGATTATTTAGAATCACCAATTAATCTATCTCTAATAACTGCATGACTTTTAACTGTGGGAGGAAACCAGAATACCCAGTGGGAACCAACTGCACACTAGCAAGATTGTGGATTTGAACCCAGAACCTTCTTGCTTGAGGCAACAGCACTAACCATCATGCCACAAGCTGTCAATTGAGGCTTAACAAAAGTAGGAAAGCTATGAATTACAAGGCTTGATGCAGAATTTTCTGTACACTATTGTCCTTGACAGGTTAAACCATAATACATAGCGATAGCATACACGTGGTGTGTGTGTAGTTTTCTGTCTTTCATAACTCCAGTGATTTTCCTGCAGTTTGAAATCTTGTGTGATCTTGTGAATTTAATGTAGCTGTCGATTGTACTCAAGATGTTATGAGAGTTTATAAATGACGAAGAAATAAGGCTATTAAAAGGCAAAAAAAAGTGCAATGATAGCCTTTTCATTGTATAAAGACATGAACGACTAGCAAAAATGACTTACAATTTTGAACATATGGAATAGGAATTGACTGCTAAAGAGCAAACAATATAAGTGTTAATAGTTAATTCAGCAAAACTAATTTTCTGTAATTGTAAACAAATATGGTTTAAAACAGCGCTTATGTTGCTGCCATAGGGTTTAGAACAGTAACCTTAATCAGTACATCACAGAGTCTGTGGCATCACTACTTTGAAAGTGACCATTCACACTAGGATCCCTCATACTTTGGCCTCCACTCTTCAAACTATATAAAGCTAGCTGATTGGAGAAGCCAGGATTCAGCTTCAAAAGCAGAGTTACCTGCAACTGTGTGAATCTGCAAACAGATGACTTCTTGCATGCGTGGTTGCTGAGTTCTTAGCACTGATTTTGAATTTACATGCAAAGAATTTAATTCACAAGTGGCAGTGAATACCTGTTCCAACAATTATTATTTCAGAGTGATTTACCAGCAGCGGTAAGTTTGTGGTTCGACAACTGAACTGATCTCAAGTAAGAACATAGCATACAAATCTATTCATTACATTATCCCATATAAAAGTGTCCAACTCACCCGACAGCTCCATCTTGGTGTAGTTTCCAATTTTCCACTGTGAATCTGACCCACACCAGTATGTCCCAGCGTCAGCTGCTTCCAGCTCTGCAATCATCACCAAGAAAGAGCTGGAAGAAACATTATCATGGACAGTGAACCTGCTTTGATTGGTCATGTCCATGCAGCTGTTGTGCTGGTCTCCCTTACAGAGGAACTTCCTGTTATCCCGGTGTTGTGGAGAATAAGGACACTGCAAAGTTAGTGGCTGCCCCACAGTACCATTTATTTTAGTTGATTTGACACAGCAGAACTCTGTATAAATGAAAGAAAAAGATTATTTCAGAATTATCAAATATTCAACTGATGTACGGTAATTAAATGCACAGAAGCTTTGACTGCTCACCCTCAACTTCCAACAGAACTGCAGAGAAAACATCCAAGTCAAAGTTTCTTTGGACACCACAAAGGTAATACCCTGAATCCTCTTGGCTCAAACTGGTGATGTTCACTGTAAATTCTTTTAACATTTTATCATCATCAAGTCTGAATCGTCCATTTTCCTTGTTGTCAGAGGTGATTAGTGCCTGCTGAAGACATGTGGAGGGCCGGTTTCCTCTGCAGATGTACTTCAGGCTGTTCTGGTACTGATGCTCATACGGACAACTAATGGATTCTGAATATCCCTGATAATTCAGAATTTTGGTCACAGTATCACAGCAGCGGTCTGTCAACAGGGGTAAAAGCATCAGAAGACATGTTACACAAACAGCTGTATATAAAACTTAAGGATTTTATATTCAACTCAATGAGGAAGTTTACATTTCTAAACTTGTGACTGTTTTCCATCATTTGATGCTCATATAGTGGTTTAAATTTTACAGCAGAGAAACAGATAATGCTGAACAAACAGAAACTACCTATGAATTCCTTATCTTTAACTGTAACTCCTGAATCCCTGTAACTCGCCGTAACTCGCTTTCAGTGTGCAACAGAATTTGACCAAGTTTTTGTTTACCTTTTACTAGTTTCAGCTCGACTTCAGTGTAGACATCTTTCAAAAATTTTTTCACTCCACACCAGTATTTCCCGGCATCCATGGAACGAAGATCAGAGATGGTCGTTGTGAAGATTCGTGCTATTTTGTCATCATGGATCATGTATTTATACTTCACTGGGTTTGTTGTTGTAATAAGAACATCACCCCTGCCACAACTGTTCTTACAGAGGTACTTCTCATATGATTCATAACCCGGATCATAAGAGCAGGAAATGTTAACCTCTCTTCTCAGATATCCAGTGACATTGAGCACCCCTACTGCACTGGTCGCACATCTCAGAGAAACTAGAAAGATAATGTGAAAACAACAAAATAATTTAAATTTTGTCATGTCAGCTGTCGTGATAGCAATGCTATTGTTGTATAAAGACATTACCAAGAACAATACCGGGTGTGTCATACAGCTCCTCAGTACTAAAAAAGTAAAACGTACCATTCAAACTACATCTTTATATATTTACTCATTTAAAGGACTTACTGCAGAGGATGAAAAGCAGGTTTTGAAGGCTCCACATCTTTGCGTTGCACACAATATTATGCACACAATAGGAGTCCCTTCTTGCCACAGGAGTTTGAAAGGAGGGGTGGAATTCGACCTTTAACACAGAGGAGGTAGAGCATTCTTACTTGGGCTTTCCCTAAAAGTAAGTAGCAGTCATTTTTGAAACAGCTGACATATATCCTCTTATGGTAGAGGAAGTATTCAAACGTTTTACATAAACATCACTGTTAAAAAAAGTGAAACAGCTACATTGCATGAAATTAATTTTGTATATCTGAGAAACATTTGTGTTTGAAGATTATTGTGCTGTGTTCTCAGTTCATTAATTTCCTGGTTTGTTAATATTCAGAAAACAGTCTTAAAAGTGACCATTACACCTGTCTCATTATCATTCACGCGTTCTCTCTTGCCTCTACTCACTTCCATTTGTCTCCTTTTCAGTGCATTTATTTTTTAAGGCAAGCTTCTTATCTGTAAAACTCTCTGTGAAAAAACAAAAAACATACCTTGTATTCCAAAGTTTTGTAAATTCAGGTCGACTTGCAGCCTAGGTTTTACTCGTTCCACATGCACTTGTGGACACTCTTATGTTTTCAGTATAAAATTAGTTATAGGAAAAATATGGTTTCAGCTAACTTTTATTTATTGCACAGAAGTCCAATAACAGCACACTGCTCAGGTTTAGATCAGGGAGTCTGTCTCTTTCATGCCCCTCCAGGTTTTCTTAATTGTTGATGTGAGAGTTAATGTCTCCTTGTAAGATGACAGAGTCCCCACACAAAGTAAATTCAAGAGGTCTGGGTATTCTGAACTGTCAGCTGTTGCCTGCCGCCTCTCACAAAGGGCAACTCCAGATTTGAACAGAATTCAGGCCCTCTCCTAGAGACTGGTTCAAGAGCTCAAGCTGTGTGTTGAAATGAGCTGAACTATATCTAGCCAGGATCAGGTTCATTATTGTTAGTGTTATCAGAGTTTGCCAGTTTACATAGTTTAAAGCTCATTAGCTCCTCACCATGTAGTGCCATAGTCTTTAAATAACTAGGGGGAAAAAATCCATCCATCCATTTTCTTATCCAGTTCAGGGTCTGGAATGTATCCTAGATGTCATAGGCCAAAAGGCAGGGTAAACCATAGCGTGTCTTTGAACTGTGGGAAGAATCCAGAGAGAACCCATACAAGGTTGGAAACAGCATTCAAACTCCACACAGAAAGTAACTTTTGGTAACTTTTCTACATATTTTTTCAGACTTTTTTTTTGACAATTCATCAGCTGTTTCTTTCAAAACAGACCTCTTCGGCACATTTTGCTATGTAGCACAACTAGTACAAGACGTCTGTACTCAAGGTCTGTTGAGTAAAATTAAACATTTTTTACTCTGTGATTAGCAGGTAGGTGTGACTGTGAGCTGCAACCTTGCAGTTTTGGGATGTAGTATGCTGAGCAAACTCGTTAATGTTGGCTGATAACTTGTCAGAGTGAAGGACTGAATGCTACAACAACTTGTGTCAACATTTCCACAAATTCAGAGATTACTTCTTCACTCACAAATAGATTTAAGCAGTCTCACCAGTGATATATGCTAATATCCAAGAGAAGAGGGTATTTGAAGTGATAAAACAGCACCAGCACAGTGCTCACAGTGACACATTAACAAGTGACACTGAAAGTGTAACTTTTGAAAAAAAATATTTAATTTTCTTCAGAGGAGGTGGAAAAAAATAAAGTTCATGATGTTAGTCAAGCAGCAACAAATTCTCTACAAATCTGAAAAGGTTGGATTAGTTTGAGTAACTGATCAGGTCAAGAGTTTTGTGGATTTTTCTGTTCCTTTTCTTTCGGTGTATTTTATTTTTACTTTACATATCTCGGGAATATAGTGCTATGCTCTTGTTTACTAAGGCAAAAGGCTAATTTATGTCAACTAATGATATGAAGTAATAATAAATGTACAATAATAATAAAAATATAATAATGTTATTATAAATTTAAGCTAAATACAGCATTACCATGTTAATAAAATAAAAGCACTGCACCTGGTAATTTTCAGTTGCAACAAACAGAAAGAAAAATTACATGAAAATTGCAATTAGTAAACATAACATTTTAACATTTCACTGCTCGATTTCTGCCCAAATATCTGGAACTGAAGGACTCTTACAATGTGGCAATTTACATTAAAATAGGGCAAAAATAAACAAAAGATTTAAAAATGACTGTGCTATAAAACGTATTACTAAATGGTCCAACATTGGAATTCATTTTGCTTTGCTTATTTATTTACTTTGCACTTGTGTTAGTCGTTTGCATTTGAGTTCAATTTCATGAAAAGACTGCAGATTGCTGTTAACACTAAGCAATAAAAGTTAAAGCTAATAGCAAAAGAGTAAGAAGTGATAATAAAACAGAAAACACAATAAAGTTTCACTGAGAAAATAAGACGGCTGGATCACTGTATGTTAAGATTTGTTGTGTAACTGTTAATGATCAATCAAGTAGATTAATCTCTATACAGGTAAGACCAACGGTTTGACCTCAAATTAACACTCTGTTTATTTTATGTCTGTGAAGGTTCATCCAGGTCTTCGCAGTCTAAGGAGCTGGAAAGAAAAGCATCTGGAAGTTTCTTGAACATGTTTTATCTCTCATCCGAGAAGCGTCTTCAGTTCTAAGAGCAATTGGTGGAATTCTCTAAAGTCCAGACATGTTTCTTTCCAAACTCCTTAGACTGTTTATTTTCTATTGGCTTTGTGGAAATTTTCATTACAGTAGATGTCTTCAGATATTGTGAAGTTTTCATAGTCTTGTTCTTCATCTTCATATTGGGCACAGGCACTCTGTTGTTTGGAGGTCTGCTTCTTCGAGTACATCACAACTTCTTGGTTTCCATAAATCTATTCAGACACCAATTAACACACGCAATGTTAGTTATGTATTTTGGAATCTATTATGAAGCAAAGATTTTAAAAAGTATTTTCCTGCATTCAAACTAAAGTTGCCTTTTTAATGCAAGTTTCCACCAATGAGTATAACAATGGCTATACGCTCATGATTACACACACACAGGCAAGCTTATAAATCTCAACTTACATTTACTCAAGTGCCTTGAGGTGTGACTACTTTTGTGATTTTGTTTTATAATAAACTGAATTGAAATTAGTGCAAATAAGTTGCATGGTGCCAGACATTTTTCATTGTTGAGGTGTAGCAGGATTGCTCCGAGCCCAACTCGAATTACTGAACTCCGCACATACCTCTAAAGGAGAAGGCTGCAAGACTTCATTTTCCACCACATTTACTTGTGATGTCATTCTTTCAGTCACTACCCAGTGTTGCAGTCACTGATTTAAATAAGTTTAAATGACTGACTAAAAGTGGTTTCACTTGTTCTTGATTTACGGTACTGAGAAATGGTTAGAAAAGTTTTATGGCATATGATATGTCAGTGCTCACTGATTTTAATTTGTCTTTAATTTTAAAGGTTTTTCCATTATTTTGGTTGACTATTCACATAATTAGAGTTTTTTATTCTTGAGTTAGTCTGTTAAGCCCCAGGGATGTTTCTGAGGTTCCTGTTTAAAAATCACATTCCAATGGTGAATTGACCATTTCTCTGCAAATACAAACTCTGTAAACAATCTTGGTATCAAAAGAAAGGTAAAAACTATACAGAAGTTTTTCCTGGCCTGGTCTTCTATAGCATATAACCCGCTAAAAATATGCTGCAGTAGATTAAAAACTGAAGGAACCCACAAATCAATATATGGACATTACCTGGGCAAAGATTGCTCTGCTTCACCTCAGCAATATCAGAGTTACAGAGGTTTTATTAGGGACATAGCTGAAGGTTTTGTAGTTTGGCAGAATTTGGCCTAATCTGTGAAAGTTTTAATTTCTTCAGCATTGAATAGCAGAAATAAGGCTTTGTCAGAGGTCATTTAATTAAAATAATTAAAAATCCGCAACCGACAACATTGTACATAACAGTAGATTGGTGTGTAATAAGCAAGGGAAAAGGCACAAAATAGAGACTTTTGATGGGAAACTGTTCTCGAACTACACAGAGAGCTCTGCAGCAAGTGCGATTCTATCGTGGTTGAAGAAACATCCCAAAAGTTACAGGGAATTCATTACAATGTTTTTCCAAATGTGAAGTGTAGTTTTGGTCTTTTGCTGCTGCTTCAGTGAATTTTGGTTGGGCAGTTACAGTTTCGGAATCTTTGAGATGTCTGCTTTCAGCACTTAACAGCATATCTGTGTATGTTGAACAATCCGTGCTTTGTGTTTACATCTTTTGCTGTCTTGACTGTGTTTGGTGGTTGTTGAACGGTTTTGGGAGCATTTAGCTAAGATTCTGTAGGTAATTTCCTCCAGGGATCTCTGAGATATAATGCTCTCAAGAATAATGAGGTTAGAGAGAAAACCCATAAACAAAATGGACTGACAGTTATCAATGCCTCTGTTCAATACTTTGCTTCAGAACCAAACATCTTGAGTTAGAATACGTCAGACACAAGGACCGGACTGAAACTGAATGGAAAAAAAAACACACCCAATGAATAACTCTGAAAGACCTTCAGAATTCCCGGAGAACTGTGGCTTAAGGGCAATTTTAAAAAATTACAAGTCTGGGCCTTTTTAAACAAAATGACTCGAGACTTTTGCACTGTATTGTATTAAACACAACTAAGAATCAATTCGTTTTATCCTGTAAGTTTATGGTGAGACATGTTATAGATATGACACAATTTGTACTTTAGTTTTCTTACATCATTTTCCATTGCACCAATCACTTCCTCTAAACCTTCTGCCTTGGGTGCATTTGTGTCCACAGGGGCTTCATCTTCTGAAAACACACAGCAGAAAACACGGTTATGCTCTTTTCGCATGCACATTTGAGTGGATGACTTTCTGCATGTGTATGAATGTAAAATATACCTTTTACTTTGTAATGTTTCCACTTGTAAACTACAACCACAAAGATGCCCATCAATAGCAGCAGCACAAGGGGAACGGTGAAAGGAACATAAAGTGCTGAATCTGAAAAGCAGAATGCAGTAAAAATACAAACTTCCTTTTTATGGTTTTCTTAAAGACACTTAGCAGAACTGTGGGTTTAGATTATATTTTATTAATAGTTGCAGCTGTTGACTACTGGTGCACACAACCATAGCTGTTTTTGCACTTAGGGTCATTTTGGTGTGACGTACATTCACCCCCAAGGGACTTACTGTAACTGTAGCCATGAAAAAATAAAAGTAACCAAAGCTTATGGAGTGATAACATACTTGACCTCACAACATTAATGAAATGAAAAACACATATTGTATATACTGTACCTTTAACAGGTTGACCAGGAGTTTGTGTTTGAGCTTTTCCAAGAGTTTTCATTGTAGAAGTTTTTACAAGACTTTCTACTGCAGAAGGTACAGTTTTTCCAGGAGTTTTTACTGTAGAAGGTACAGTTTTTCCAGGAGTTTTTACTGTAGAAGGTACAGTTTTTCCAGGAGTTTTTACTGTAGAAGGTACAGTTTTTCCAGGAGTTTTTACTGTAGAAGGTACAGTGCTGGTATGCTGCAGAAAGACTGTTGGAGGAAAAAAACCCCTCTTAGTTCTCTTAGAAACTTTATTTTAACACAAGAATCACATTTTAGTAGAATGACTAGTGCAGAGGGTCCTGACTGATACCCCAAGAATCTTAAATTATTCACACAACTGAAATTAAACTGTTAATTAATTAATTACTTAATTAATGTAGAAAAACCAGCCAGTAAAGAAGATGTAAAAAAAAAAACCCCACAAAAAACTGGCCTCTAGTTCTGTTTGGCATATATTATGTGCTTTGTGTGAAACACTATGAAGGCAGAGTTGTTATAATTCTATCACACTAGAAATAACTGAATCACCAGCTGTAGTTATGCTTAAATAGTAGTAACTCATAGCTCTGTCCATTTTTCCTTAATTTAAATGTGTTCATCTCACCGACTGACAGCTGAATCTTGGTGTAGTTTCCAACTCTCCACTGTGAGTCTGACCCACACCAGTATGTCCCAGCATCTTCTTCTTCTAACTTTGTGATCGTCACTGAGAAAGAGTTGGAATAAATACCGCCTTGTAGTGCGAATCTGCTTTTACTCGTCACCATGTCTCTGCAGCTGTTGCGGTAGTCTCCCTTACAGAGGAACTTCCTGTTATCCCGATGTTGTGAAGGATAAGGGCACTGCAGAGTTAGTGGCTGTCCCACAGTACCTGTTATTTCAGTTGATGTGACACAGCACCACACTGTCAGAATGAAAGAGAAAAACTATTAAAGACTCATAAAATATTCAACTTTTTTAAAGAGTCTTTTAGAAGAAGCTGTTTTCTTCTGGTTGGTATAATGAGATATTACTATGACCTCTCACCTTTGACTCTTAGCTCAACAGCAGAGAAAACATCATGGTCAGAGTTTGTTTGAACACCACAAAGGTAATGCCCTGAATCACTTTGGGTCAAGCTGCTAATTGTCACTGTGAATATTCTTGACATTTTTACATCATTAAGTCTGAAGTGACCATTTTCTGTGTTGTTAGAGGTTATTAGCGCCCGCTGCAGACATGTGGAGGTCTGGTTTCCTCTGCAGATGTACTTCAGGCTGTTCTGGTACTGATTCTCATAAGGACAATTGATGGACTCAGAGTATCCCTCATAACTTTCAATATTGGTCACAGTATCACAGCAGCGGTCTGTCAAAAAGACAAATGTATTAATTTTACAGAAAGCAGTGTTTTCTGTCAGCTGATATAATGAGACGTTACTATGAATGCTCACCTTTAACTTTCAGCTCAAAAGCATAGAAAAGATGCAGGTCAGAGTTTCTTTGGATACCACAAAGGTAACGCCCTGAATCACTTTGGGTCAAACTGCTAATCTTTGTTGTGAATTGTGTTAACATACTGAATCGTCCAATTTTTTTTTTTTTAGAGGTGATTAGTGCCTGTTGCAGACACATGGAGGGCCGTGTTCCTCTGCAGATGTACTTCAGGTTGTTCTGGTACTGGGACTGATACGGACAACTGAAGGACACTGAATATCCTGCATAACTTTCAATTTTTGTCACACTGTTACAGCAGCTGTCTGTCAAAAAGATCAACAGCATTAGAAGACACGCTACAGTCATAGAATAGAGATATGATGTTTTATTTATTTAGCTTGCTGTAACAAAATTATATGTAATGGATCTTAAGAAAACCTTAACTAAACTGAAACATTTATAATGGCTAAAACTGAGGTGCAGGTCATATTTATAGCATTTAATTTAAGTAATGTTTTATCAGTTATGTTTTTGTCTGTTGTTACATTGTAACCTATACAATAACAACGGGTTTATACATATGATTTTACCTCAATTCAACATATAATTCAATATTGGGAAAGGTTTATTTACCTTGGACTAATTTCAGCTCAACTTCAGTGTAGATATCTTTTCCAGTTCTGCTCACGCCACACCAGTATTTCCCAGCATCCACAGAACGAAGATCATAGATGGTTGCTGTGACGATTCGTGCTGTTTTCTCATCACTGATCCTGTATTTGTTTTTCCGTGATTCAGATGTTTTAATAAGAACATCATCATCGCTGCCACAATCGTTCTTACACAGATACTTCTCATAAGACTCGTAACCTTTATCATAGGAGCAGGAAACGTTAACCTCTCTCCCCACATATCCAGTCACATGGATCACCTCTTCTGCACTGGTCACACATCTCAGAGCAACTGTAAAGAAAAGACAGTATAAAAAAATATTTCATTTATTTTGTCATTTCAGCACTCATACTAGCATTGCTATTACTAATGAAAATACCAAAATCAACAAAAGGTGTGGCACTGCAAATAAATAGTTATACGTTTAATCTAGATTTACCTTTAATCTTCATCTATTTACTTATTTAGTCATTAAAACAACTTACTACAGATGGTAAACAGCAGGTTTTGAAGGCTCCACATCTTTGCTTTGCTTCGTAGAAGTAGAAATTTGACAGGAAATAAACTGAAAATGTGACGCCCACAATTTGTATATTCACATCTAGGTAATGTTTAAGCCTTTTACTTCTGCATTTAGATCACAATTCATTTAATTTTGCATATTTGTATTTTCAATATAGAAATTATATCTTTAAAGTCATTAAAATTTATTAGGCTGGTACTGAAGAAATTGGTTTTTTTTATGATGAATTGAGCGTACCCATCATTCTGATGTTTAAACTAAAAAGAGTTCCTAGTAATTTAGTTGGTAAATTTAATATAGTATTTTATTTTCTTGCTATTTTTTACACTGACACATATATTTTCTAACTAAATGGTACTGATTACACCACCAGGGGTGGAGTTACACTTCAGGAAATATTACATTAGCCAGTGCAAATGTTTTAACAGTTACAAAGGCACACAGGCTCATTATTCACAAGACAGAGCAAAATAAACATATAAATGAAGCAATAAGGAACAAGTAACAACTCTGTAAATAATATACAAAAAACCAAAACAAAAAAAGGAGTGCACGCACACACACACACACACACACACACACACACACACACACACACACACACACACACCTGCGGCACGATTAAAACAAAACAAAAAGTTAACACGAAACAAGGCAGCACAAGACAATGTAAACCACAATGAATAACCAAACAATACAAGTCGACAAAACAGCAACAAGATAACAACAAGACAGCAGCAGGGTCGGCTTGTAACAACAGAGGGAAAAACTGTTTTCTGGGGTCCAACCTGCTAGAAACCAAATTGCTTAATGACTGGCTGTGGTCATCACCAGCCATGACAGGAATGCAGGCCAAATGCCAGGAGTCAGGGAAATGGAAATGAAATGGACCTTTGATTTGTTTTTTGTGTGTGTTGTTGTCATAGGGGTTGTCAGAATTTGTCTGGTCTTTTGCCCAGGACCGGTTTGCCTTGGGAGAACCTACCTTGAGCATATTGAGAGACAACACATCTCTTATAATCACAAACCCCTCCGATGTTATAAGGTGGTGATTCACAGAGGTGGCCTCAGGATTTCATCTTTGCTTTCTGTAGATGATGTGCTTCTGTTGGATTCATTAGGTCATGACCTCCTTGCACTGGAGCAGCGTGAAGCAGGAATGAGAATCAGAACTTCCAAGATGGAGATTACATATTTTTGCTGGAAAAGGGTGGAGTGCTCTTTCTGAGTCAGGGGCGAGTTACTGGCCCAAGCGGAGGAGCAGCGTGAGATAGAAAGAGGAGGGCAGACATTGTACATATCTGTTGTGGTAACCAGATAGTTGAATGTAAAAGCAAAGCTGCCAATTTATGTTCAATTTATGTTCAATCTACTTTTGTATGTGTTTTAGACACAAGGAATGCAGATTAGTTTTCTTTAAAGGGTGGATGGGCTCTCCTTTAGAGAAAGGGTGAGGAGTTTGCTCATTTGAGAGGGATTTGGAGAACAGCCACTGCTCCTCCATGCCTTATTAGATGAGGTATTTGGGGCATGTGGTTAGGATGCCTAAAGGACGCCTTCTAGGCAAATTGTTTTGGGCTTGTCCTACAGGATGGAGGCCCCAGAGCACACCCAAGATTCACTGGAGACATTATATCTTGACTGGCTGGGAATGTCTCTGTCTTCCCCCAAATGAGCTGGATGCCTTTAACCTGTATTATAATAGTTGTTTCCTAGCTATCCTAGCTGCAGGATTTCAATTAATGAGACACACAAGATAAACATGTTATATATCTGCAGGATCATTCTCCAAATTGTGTGTAACAGTATATGACTTTAAGGCCGTACTCACACTATGTCCTGCTACCTTATTTCACACCTGAGCATGAAAATAACCACTTCCCTGCTGACCTGCACTCACACTGTGCTTATCTGGAAATCTGATCAAACCTTGACTTGGTCAAATCATAGGCCTGACTCATAGCATCTTTCTGATAGCAGCAACACATTTTGCTCTCAGGACTCTTGTGTTCACACCGAACGCGATAGAGGCAGGCGGAGCGTCAGGTTTACATGTAAAGTCAATGGAAAGGCGCGCTGACCCGCGTTTGCGGCTCCCGCGAAAATTCGGGGAACAATTTTGTCCAGGTTCCTTGTCACCGGGGACTCTTTCACGACCAAGCGTTCAGTTACAGAGTCGGTGTGTCCACGGTGAGCCAGATCACCCCCCAGGCAGCGACGGCCATCTGGGACTGTCTAGTGGACGATTTCATGGCTGTGCCTTCACCTGGAGACTGGTGGTCCATCACAGAGGGATTCCAGGAGCGCTGGAACTTCCCTCTGTGCTGTGCAGCTCTGGATGGGAAGCACGTCCAGACAAAGGCACCCTATATATCATATAGGAGACACACACATTGATATACACTAAATATTTATTTCATTTTTTTTGTGGTGCCCAAATTTATGCACCTGCTTGATTTTGTTTAAACAATTATTGCACACTTTCTGTAAATCCAGTAAACTTCTTTTCACTTCTCAAATATCACTGTGTGTGTCTCCTGTATGATATTTAACTGACATTTTTTATTGTAACAACCAACGATTTATACAGGAAAATAATGTCTATTAACAAGGTTGCCCAAACTTTTGCATCCCACTGTATTAGTATATTTTGCCATTAGTATAATATGAAATAAATTCTACATGTGTCAAGTCGTGTGCCAACATTTGCTGTGTAGTAGAACTGAGACATTAGTTATTATAAAAATTTATTTGAAATAATATTAAAATTCTCAAACAGAAAAACATTAAACATAAATATATAAAATATAAGAATTTACAGAGAGACAGGAATAAAAAGGACCAGCTGCTCTCCAGAGCAGGAACAAGGCTGAGGAGGAACTGCTCCATTGGAGACTGGTGTGGACTCTTCAGGGATACCAGGATGGCCAGCTCCACCGCCGATGGACCGTCCTGGGACCCGTCCCTCATCTGCCTCGGAGCTGTCCTCCCCTGTGGGCCTGTAAAACAGCACAAAACACAAAGAAATGAGAAGGCTGCTACTAGATTTTAATTTCAACATTGAAAAAAACAAAACAAAAACAGGATATAATCAGATCGGTTGTAGATATTTAGTAAAGGTGATCACAAGGTAATCCCACTTAGTAAAAAGGTATCAGTGCTTGCTGTACATATCTGTGGGTGCAGCAGCAGGAGCTCAGGGACTGGGCAGCCAGGAGAAGCAACAGGGGATGCTCTGCTGCAGAATCAGTTGGTTCTATCAATACAGTATTAAATGTTAACAGGTTGAATATAATAATCATAGAGTAGACAGTGGTCCCTCATTTATTGCAGCAGGGGTTCTCAGAATAACTAGCCCCTGGTCACGCACTTTATACACCGTTTTCCCCACACACATGAACATTGGTCACAGTTCTCACAATTGATTCTCAAAGTGCAAACCTTTGTAGATTGCAAAACGTAAAAGTATTATTATGCCGCGGTTTGTCTTCATCTGCCCGCCACTTTCGTGCGCCTTTTCCCCTCGCGGTGCAGGTGTCTATTTCCGAATGAGGCTCATAGTTATGGGTGTTTTCGTGCTGTTTTTTCTATTGGACGTGATGGTTATCAAAACCAAACGTGATAAATTTGGCAAGCGCAGGAGACACGACACGGAGCAGATTTGTCAATCAGGCTGCAGAATGCAATGCTGTACGGTGCAATAAAAAATCAGCGAAAAAGCGAAGCAGTGACGGATGAACAGCGGGACCACTGTGTGCTGTTTATTAATAAACAATAAAATATATTCTTAAATGACAACATGCCTAAAAGCAGAACGGTATTTGTACGTCAGTGGGAAAATAGCAGTGGCTTGCTAGCTTTTGTGCAGCTTCCCCAGGTCAGTGAAAACTTTCAAAAGAGAAATGAATGAACTTACCAGGTTGCTCGATCTCTTCACATATCTTCCTCCAAGCTCGGTCCTTTTTATTCCTGTCTCGGTACAGAAAGCAGCTGGTGTCGTACAGCTCCGGGTTGTTTGCTACCGCATTGATTAGCCTTCCCCTCCATCGAAGTATGAAGGGCTTTGGCTGGATCTGCCCCTTTGAACTAGGTAACAGCCACGTCACCGGGCTCCTGATTGGTTGTCGCGGCGCGATTTGACGCTTGAGTTCAGATTTTTCCAACTCGAGCGGAAGACGCGAAACGCGCGTATGCACAAAATGCAACACAAAAACTCACGCGCGTGGTTTTTTTCGCGAGTCAAACGCCTGAAATGCGCTACACTCACGCGCGTTTCAGGCGTTTTGGCGTTTTCGCGACGCAAATCTGCTTCCGAATTTTCGCGGGAGCCGCAATCGCGGGTCATCGCGCCTTTCCATTGACTTTACATGTAAGCCTGACGCTCTGGCCGCCTCTATCGCGTTCGGTGTCCACACGTACACGGGTATTTTTGAAAAAGGAGATTTTCCGTTTTTGTTTTTGAAAAAAATCCCGTCCACATGTAAACGCAAAAATGAAGGAAAACGCTGCTAGGAACATGCCAAAGCAACAGGTGGCGATATATTCCTAACCGTGTAGAAATGTTGGCCAATCAGAAGTCTAGAAGCCTGGGTGGGAAAGCGTAAACATATGCGCATAGGAGCAGAAAGGAGTCCTGTGTGAAGGGACAGTAACTGTGTGTGTATATGTAAGCATTTAAACACATCAGTGATCAAATATCCACCCTGGCAGGCGTTTTTAAAAATCTCTGTTTTCAGTGACTGAAAACGCAGTTTACGTGTGGACGAAAGGTGCAAACGCATAGAAAAATCTGCGTTTTCAAAAATACCTGGGTACATGTGAACGTAGATTTGGAAACAGCGTTTTTGTCTGAAAACGCTCCGCATCCACACTAGTGTTTTCAGTCGTTTTCACAGAGTTGTGCGTCCACATTGAAAGAGCCAAAAACGCTTACGTTCAGTAATGCGCATGCGCAAAAGCAAGTGAGAGTTTAAAAATTGGAAGAAAAACTATCTGGAGCATGTACAAACTGATATTAATCTTTTTTAGGTATGTCAAAATTGAGAGCAATCAAAACAACTACTGTATAATGCACTCCGCTATCTTTGTTTAATTGGTCACATGACTACATCACATGACTAAAATGCGTCATCGTTTTGAAATGTATGCGTTTTCGGGACTGTTTTCAAAAATTGCGTTTTTCCTTGAGGAAAACGGCGTCTCAGTGTGGACGGGAGGCCAAAACGGAGAGAAATCTATGTGTTTTCAAACAGAAACGAATTAGTGTGGACGTAGCCTTATTTTGGGTACATCTTAGAACTTAAAATTTAGAACTTTTATTGGCATTGTGCACTTTCTTGCACAGCAAAATTGGGTAGCAGGACCACAAAGGTGCAAAAGTAAAGCCATCCAGTATAGATGTTAGTGAAACTGTTGGGAAGACAACGTTGGAGAAACGTGAACATTTTATTTGTACTGTATAATCTGCAGATTCTGACAGAAATCTGCAACTATCCTTTGAAGCACCGCTCCTCTCTAAAACAGCAATAAGTATAATTATTAGGCCATATGTAAATAACAAAATAACTTTATAACTTAAAGCAAAATTGGGAAACGTAAAGTCCGAAACAAGTCTTTATATTAAGGGCCATCAGTCAAACATTACTGTTTGGTCTGGGTCTAAACCGAGCGCGTTGTGTGTGACGTCTTCTTTTGCGCATGCGGGCCTCTTTGAGCGTTCACAGAGCGCGTTTGCTGTCACATTTTATTTGTAGTGTGAAAGAGCAGACAAAAAAATCAGATTTGATCAAGCATTAAGCATTGTAAAGTGCTTTGAGGGTCTCGAAAAGCGCTATATAAATATAATCTATTATTATTATTATTTATTTATTTTTTTTAAGACTTGTAGTGTGAACATAGTCTTAGTTTGCATTAAGAGTTCTGACAGCCCACATGAAGAAGCTGTTTTTTAGTCTATTGGTTTTGCACCTGATGGATCTGAACCTTTTTCCAGAGGGCAGGATGTTGAAGAGGTGGTGGTTAGGGTGGAGGTGGTCTTTTATAATTGCCTTGGCTCTCTGAAAATCTGATCAAACTTTGACCTGGTCAAATCATAGGCTTGACTCATAGCATCTTTCTGACAAACCTAAGTTGACCCAGCAGTACCAGAAACTACAAAGACAAGGTGTTCCATAACTTATTTGAATTTTACTGTCAAGTCTGAATTTTTTGCATTTCCAGATAAACCTAGATAATCTAACAAATAGGCAAAATACAAGATAAAAAAAGCTACAAAACGCAGCAGAATATATAAAAGAGTGATTATAATATGGCAGAGTTCCAGAGGAAGCATAGCATAAAGTCAAGCATAAATGCAAAATGTGTTGCAATTTGCAGGAAATGTGTCGCAGTTGGCAGCAAATGTGTTGCAGTTAGCAGCAAATGTGTTGCAGTTAGCAGAACTCTTATTTTGGGTACATCTTAGAACTTAAAACTTTGTGCAGTTTCTTGCACAGTGAAATTGGATAGCAGGACCACAAAGGTGCAAAAGTAAAGCAAACAATATAAAAAAAGAAAAAGCAATAAATATGTGTATATACATACATGTATGTGAGTAAACTATATACATGATGTATATGTAGAAACATTGAAACAGTAACATTGTGGGGCTGTATAGAAGGGCAGTTATATAATATAATAAATGAATAAGGGTGGGGGGCTATGGTCATTTCGGATGGGAATGGTAATTCCACTGAGACAAGAAGACTGCACAAAGACCAAAATATTGCACAGAACAAGGAAAGACAGAAATGGCACATGGGATGGCAGCAACATTGTTAATCAATAGCAGTGTTGTATTTGATTGTATGGAAGAAGTCTGTTCACACTCTTAGTTTGCATTAAGAGTTCTGACAGCCCACACGAAGAAGCTGTTTTTAGTCTATTGGTTTTGCACCTGATGGATCTGAACCTTTTTAAAATTTGATGATGGTGTTGCAGGGATGCGAGGGGGTGCAGTCACTGCAGATGGTGTATAGGAGTGGAGTCAGCACACATCTCTGAGGTGAGCCAGTGCTGATTGACAGGGTGGATGATCACAACCTTGACTGATTGTGAACGGCTTGTGAGAAAGTTTTTGATCCATGCACATGTGGCGGGGGGGAGAAGTCCAAGTTTACCAGCTAGGTTATAAGAATGTCTGGGATGATGGTATTGAAAGCCGAGCTGAAATGCTAAGTGTGAATGCTAGGCAGTTTCGTTATTGTTTATCAAATGTCAGATCACAGAACACAGATATGGTGCTAGTATAATGGTAAATGTGTTGTTGCTTTAATGATATTGTAATGCTGTGAAAAGTGAGAAACTGCACTGGCATTTACATGTTGTCTATAGTTGTTTGCATGTATCATATCACTAACATTCATGTCCCCCAACTCGACCCTGTCTGAACTCTCCCCATCACCTCTCCTGTGGACTGTCCTTTGCTTTGGATGGTTGATTGCAGGTATTTAAATTCATCTACCCACACTACCTCTGGTCCTTGCAGCTCCACTGTTACAACTCTCTCACTCTTGTTTTCACACACATCCTGTTTTGCTTCGACTGTCTTTCATTTGTCTTTTTTCGGGAGCCTGCCTTGACTTTTGCAGACTGTCTTCCGTTGGCTCCCTGCTTTCATTACAGATCACAAAGTCCTCTGCAAACATCTTAGTCCACAGATATTCCTGCCTGACCTCATCTGTCATCCTGTTCATCACCATTGCAAACAAGACGGGGCTCAGAGCCAACCGCTAATGTGATCCCACTCCCAATGTCACTGCTACTGCAAACCCCACCACTGTTTCACTGTCCTCACACGTCTTCAACCATGTGCACATACGTCTCTGCCACTCCTGATTTCCTCATGCAGTACCACAGTTTCTCTGTTAGCACCCTATTATAGCCTATACCCCCTAATGAATACAGATGCAGTGGTCGGGAATCGAACCGACCTGAAAGCGTGTAGTGTCACCACTATGCTATCCAGCTGATTTCACACCTGTGGGCAGTCTATCCTTTAAGCTCGGGTCCTCTACCAGAGGCCTGGGAGCTGGAGGGTCCTGCGCAGTATCTTAGCTGTTCCAAGGACTGTGGTCTTGTGGACAGAGATCTTGGATGTTATTCCTGGGATCTGCTGGAGCCACTTGCCTAGCTTGGGAGTCACTGCACCTAGTGCTCCGATTACAACTGGGACCACTGTTACCTTCACCCTCCACATCATTTCCAGCTCTTCTCTAATCCCTTAGTACTTCTCAAGTACTTCTTTTCGTGTTCCTTCTACCTGATGTTGCTATCATTCAATATCTCTACATCTATCACTACGGACGTCTTCTTCTACTTGTCTACCACCACTATATTCGGTTAGTTAGTCGCCACCATATTGTCCAACTGTATCTGGGAGTCCCACAGGATCTTAGCTTGGACACCACCTAGGGTGGTGGAGAATGGACAAGCTAAGATCCTGTGCTCGAGAACATGTGGTGGGTGAAGTTAACAGTGTTCACAGTGGTAATTAAAGCACTCGGTGCAGTTACCCCCAAGCGAGGTGAGTGGCTCCAGCAGATCCCAGGAACAACATAAGAGATCTTTGTCTAGAAGAGTGCAGTTCCAGGACAAAGATAATTGCGCAGGACACTCAAGCTCCCAGGCCTCTAGTAGAGGATTCAAGTTTGCAGGATAGACCATCTGCAGAGGCAAGAGGGGAATTTATATACATTTTCAGTGAAAGTCAATTTTTTAATTTCAACTTTTGTCTTCATGAATTGCTCACTTTCTATGTAAAATTGAATTTTGCCGATTTATTTAAACTGAATAAAGAAAAAACTAATTTCCAGCATCCATAGAATGAATATATGGAGATCAGAGGGAAAAATATTTTCAGTACTGAAAAAAATTATGCAAGAATTACGGGCTATTTCATGTCATAGCAATGTGAAACCCAAGTCATAGCTTAACTATAACCACAGAGGGGATGGCCCATTCTTAGATGGCCCTTCCAATAAAAACATTGTTTTTTTTATATTTATAAAATAGCTGAAACATGCCATCTAGTGGTGAAAGACGTTTTTAGAAGCTTTGCATAAACAGCACAGCATATAATTAAAAGTTTTGTAGTAAAAGGGTGAGTAAAAGTATTTAAGTATATTTAGGAAACTGTACTCAAAGAATTGTAAGTTCAATCTTTCAGAGCAGAAACATGACCCATGGGAGTTTTAGATGTTATTATTATTACTCATTCATTAATATAAAAGTAAATATAAAAAATAAAATCTGCTGCTACATTTTTGTGCAATATTTAAAAATATAATTTAGTTTTTTCACAATGTTTTAAAAGCAGAGCAGATATTTTTATGAACAGTAAGTAATAAACATGAGAGTAAATGTATAGATCACCGCAGATGTGAAGTCCGTTTAATTCTGTTGACTTTAATGGAATTTTAATTTTCATTCTAATGAAACAGTTAGAAACACAGTAACTGACATCCATAAGTCTGGAAAGGGTTAGAAAGAAACTTTTAAGGTTTTAGAAAACCATGGTGAGAGCCATGACAGAGAGAATTTATATCTGCAGACTTTAATGTGCTTTAGCGTTTAGTTGAGATAAAATTATCATAGTGGCTTATTTGAACATTGATGTAGATGCTGAAAAAAACAGACTCAACATTGCTTTTAATTTATTACTACCACTGTTACAACATACCCACCACTTTTATCCTTTAATGACACTTTGGATTTTGTTCTGACATGTAGTACAGAAACCTGAGATCCCTTTTTGTTTGATAATTTCTTAATTACATTTAAATTTTCAATAAATACTATAATAAAGAGAAAACTCCAACAATCAGATGACCTTATCCTGAAGACACTCCCTACAGAATCATAAGAATGCATTTTTAAATCATTGTTCTCTCTGTGCAGATCAAGAAAATGTTCAACTAAAGTGCAAGAAAAACAAAAATCTGGAACAAGCAGAACAGAAGGGAAAAACAAATATGCAAAAAAAAAAAGCTGGACAAATAAGAATGATGACACGCAGACAAACTAACAAAGACCAAGGGGAAAGCACACACACACACACAATCCTGTCAGGTCATTAGTTATTATGAAAAGCTTGTTAAAGTCAAATATTTGATGACACAAAAATAAAAAATCAAGTAACATATAAACTAAAGATTTACAACCCTGCATTTATAAATGTATTAATACCCATTAGTAGTGGATGCATTCTCATCGTTTGTCCAACATATTTATTTGAAAAACTCCAGCAGAATTCAGTGTTACACTGAAACATCTCCAGCAGAGGGCTCAGTGTGAGATAACGAGTGACACTGAAAGGAGTGTTTTCCTTTTTTCAACTCTTACTTTCAGTAAACTAACTTTCAGTTTACTGGAAATTAGAAACAGGTAGTCCGGTTTGAATCGGTGACCAGAGAGCTGTTTTAGAAAGACAATGTAGTGCAAATTCTGAGTTTGTTAACCCAGAGATGAGGGTTTTCAATTACAGAAAGAATCTGTTATTTCAATAACTCTGATTCAGTTATTGGGGTAACAGACTCTTGACTCTCTATGACTCCTGCCCTCCTGCTTCACCTGAAGCAGCTGTCTGTATTTCCTCATTCATGCAGTCACATAGTAGAGTGCGATCACCTTAACGTGACAGATTTATTATCAACTTATCAGCCTGGCACATAATCCAACACAAAAAGGGGACTAACTAAAAGCACACCTGAAAGTCTAAAACTGACCCAAATCACTAAATATACATGTCACATTACACTACATGTCATGTTGAAATATGTTCACACTCTGTATTTTATTGTTTCATAAGGCAAAGGAGTTTGTGTGTGTGTGTCGGGGGGGACAAAAACAACAACACTATTCTTACTTGCTTATTTAAATCAATTTTATATATATATATGAAAAAAATATAAGAAAATAACAAAAAACAAACAAACATTTAATTCTATTTTTTAATCAATAAATATGCACAAAGTATTTTTTTGTGTAAACAATAATAAAGAAGTCTGGATCACAAGACAGTGAAAATGTTGAGCAACAGCGGTACATTGATGTGAATGTTGTGTTAAAGATGAATCAAACAGGATAATCTGTATTCACTTAAGACCCACAGTTTAAGTACATGTGCATATTTATCTTTTGTTAGCTTTATGGTAATTTTCATTGCTGTATAGTTCTTCAGTTGTAAAATTTTTGTAATCTGGTTCATCTCCGCCTGGATCATCAAAGTGGTTCAAGGCGCTTTGCTGTTTGAAGGTCACCACAAATTCTTGATTTCCATAAATCTAAAGAATCAACGAAAATAATCAGAGACTAAGGAACCACACACGCTGCAGAGAATCTGGTTGCTGTATATGGTTATACACAGGCTCATATAATAATATCTACTTTTATTACAACAATTATAATAAAAATATTTTAAATGCAGATGTTTTACATATGACAAATATTGACTGAACTACAGAAGTTACAAATTGTAAAACTGGATGACTCCCACACATCATAGCACGACTATAAAATCCATTAATTTGCAGTTATTGCCACATTATGCTAAAGAAGCATAAAACAGGCTGAGTGAGCTTTTCTGTTAAATTTTCACTTTTCTGTTCTAAACATCACAGTCGTCGACACCACTCTATAACATTTATTTTGATCACTAAGTCATTCTCAGTTTAAAAGACTCCTTCTGTGCAAGCTCTCCTCAGGCGTCCCTGAGATAACAAGTTTATTAGTCCAAACCAAATTAGACTAATAACCAGTTAGCTGGTCGATGTCTCAGTTTAATACCAATAATCTTGTTCGAAAGTTCAGACTGCTTAAAGATTTCAGACATATTTTCAAAGAAATGAACACAATTTCCAATTCCAGTTTTAGCTATTCAAACATCAGCTTGCTACTGTGTTCACTGTGACAAGAATATAAAATATAACATTCAAAAAATTTAAGTTGTGCCACTCTATAAAACACGTGTGTGTGTGTGTGTGTGTGTGTGTGTGTGTGTGTGTGTGTGTGTGTGTGTGTGTGTGTGTATTCATGCTTTGGACTTACTTCGCCTTCTTCTGCATCTACCACATCTTCTGCTTTCGGTGTATTTCTGTTCATGACAGCTTCAGTTTCTGAAAACTCAGTGTAAGAATTTTTTAAGCTCTTTTTGCATGCACATTTGAGTATTTTGTCTGAATATGTGTGTAAATATAAACTATAGCATACCTCTCACGTTGTAACATTTGTACTTATAAATAATAACTAGGACACATATTAGTAAAACCACAGGGACAACAGCGTAAACTGCGTAGTGCACCGCTTCTGAAAAACAGAAACAGCAGAACAGAATAGAAAGTTCCTTTTTTAATTAAAGTAATATGTATTTTAACATAACTGTTGATCACAGGTGCACACTTCCACAGCTGTTTTGACACTTAAGAGCATATCCGGTCTTTAAGTCTGATTCTATTAGTGGTTTCTGGGTCCAAACTCTGCTTCAGGTCACAAGGTTTAAGGAACGCTGGGACATCACTGAGAGTTAATAACTGTCTAAATTCTTCCATCTTTAATAAAATGATCAGTGTGGCTGCTCTACCAGGTGTAACAATTCAGTTTAACGTCCAGGCATTCATAAAAACACAATTTATGAAGTTATATGGAGTTTGAAGTTAGCAGGGATTTAGCTCGCTAGTTTCCACCCAAGCATAATATATAATGCTCTGACCGAGGGATTTAAAACGTACAGCTCTGCTATCACTTCCATTATAAATGAAGAAAAAAACATTAAACCGTACTGACGTTTGTAGGGTTACTGAAGTTAGGTTACCTGGTATATAATGATGTGCTACGTGGTGGCTAGCTACGCAGCTATGGTTAGCATAATATAAACACAGTAGCACAGTGAAGCTGGAGGATTAACGCTAACTTTTTTCCATTCGGTAACCGTTAGCATGAGGGTTCCCGATGGTTAGGGACAAATGCAATCACATGGCAGGATGCTGTAAACGGACCAAACTTCAGTCAGGAGAACAACTGAGATAATCCATCCACAATATGAGGTTAGTCATTAATATACTGCTGCATGGGCTGGGCTGTAGTTACGTAAGGTAAGGTATAAGAGCTTAATTCAATTCAATTTTATTTATATAGCGCCAAATCACAACAACAGTCGCCTCAAGGCGCTTTATATTGTAAGTTAGACCCTACAATAATAGATATAAAGAAAAAAAACCAACAATCATATGACACCCTATGAGCACTTTGGCGACAGTGGGAAGGAAAAACTCCCTTTTAACAGGAAGAAACCTCCAGTATGAACCAGGCTAGAGGGGGGGGGGGGGGGCATCTGCTGCCACCGGTTGGGGTGAGAGGAGGAAGACAGGATAAAGACATGCTGTGGAAGAGAGACAGAGATTAATAACAAGTGTGAATCAGCAGAGAGGTCTATTAACACATGTTGAGTGAGAAAGGTGACTGAAAAGGAAACGCTTAATGTATCATGGAACTCCCCCAGCAGCCTACGTCTATTGTAGCATAATTAAAGGAGGATTCAGGGTCACCTGATCAAGCCCTAACTATATGCTTTAGCAAAAAAGAAAAGTTTTAAGCCTAATCTTAGAAGTAGAAATAGTGTCTGTCTCCCAAATCCAAACTGGAAGCTGGTTCCACAGAAGAGGGGCCTGAAAACTGAAGGGTCTCCCTCCCATTCTACTTTTAAATACTCTGGGAACAACAAGTAAGCCTGCAGTGCGAGAGCGAAGTGCTCTAATAGGGTGATATGGTACTACAAGGTCATTACGATAAGATGGGGCCTGATTATTTAAAACCTTGTATTACAGGGGCAGGATTTTGAATTCAGTTCTGGATTTAACAGGGAGACAATGAAGGGAAGCCTATATAGGAGAAATATGCTCTCTCTTTCTAGTCCCTGTCAATACTCTTGCTGCAGCATTTTGGATTAACTAAAGGCTTTTCAGAGAGAGCTTTAGAGCTTTTAAAGCTAAAAGCTCTAAAATGAATAGTAGTAATAAAAAATGAGAGAGGCCAACAGTGATCACTACCTTTTTTTAGGGGCTTGTTCAGATTAACTATAACAAGATATAAAGCATTAAAACATGTTTAAAAAAACAGCCTTAATAAATGCAGAGTAGTTTGGTCCTGGAAGCAGGGTTCATTATGTCATCACTTAAAGACCGGATTGACTTGGTTTAATCCCAGGGGGAATTATCTACATTGTAAACATGAAACTACACACATCCCCTAAAAATAACTAAATTTTTGTTGTAGTCACATAACAGCAACTCAGTGCTTTTAGATACGTGAGTATAGGTAAGACAACCAGCTGAAGTGCAAAGGTGTGATTTAAGTGACCAATGTCATGGTTTTTGGAGAGGCATAACCATTTTTAGGGGAAATAGAGAATCGTCTGAAAAAAGAGAAAATTTAACACATGCGCACACACACACACACACACACACACACACACACACACACACACACACACACACACACACACACTGAAGCCAGCAAAAGATTTGGGAAGTGATATGTCTAAGTATAAGTAAGTGGTGTTCTCAGTAGTCCTAATTTTGGCAGATTGCTTGCAAATTGTGTGATGCATGGTGCTGCTGGTTTTGCAATTATTTGATCATGTCAGATAACTAAACCATAAACCACAGTCCCATGTTTAGTGGGGTCCAAACAAAGATGGAACTTTCAGCTCTATTAATTTTGCTGTCATGTAAATGGTTGTTCACCTTACCCACTGACAGCTCAACCTTAGTGTAGTTTTCAACTCTCCACTGTGAGTCTGACCCACACCAGTATGTCCCAGCATCAGCTGTTTCCAGCTCTGCGATCATCACCAAGAAAAAGTGGGAAAAACCATCATCTTGCACTGTGAACCTGCTTTGACTCGTCACATTTGTACAATTGTTGCGGTGGTCTCCTTTGCAGAGAAACTTGCTATTATCATGATGTTGTGAAGGATAAGGGCACTGAAATGTTAGTGGATATCCTGCAGTCCCACTTGTTGTTTTTGACTTGACACAGCACCACTCTGTCAGATTGGAAAACAAAAAAATATTAAAGGATGATCAAATATCAAACCATATAAAAGAGTCCTTTAAAAAAACAAAAACAAAACAATGACATATGAGATATGACTATGACCTCTCACCTTTGACGTTCAGTTCAACAGCAGAAAAAACATCCAGGACAGAGTTTTTTTGGACACCACAGAGGTATGTTCCTGAATCACTTTGGGCCAAACTGGTGATGGTCATTGTGAATTTTCCTGACCTCTTATCATCATTAAATTTGATTCTACCATTTTGTTTGTTGTCAGAGGTGATTAGTGCCTGTTGCAGACACGTGGAGGACCGCTTTCCTCTGCAGATGTACTTGAAGTAGTTCTGGTACCGAGGCTCATACGAACAAATGATGTCCCCTGAATATCCCTCATAACTTTGGATTATGGTCACAGTGTTACAGCAGCTGTCTGTCAAAAACATAAATTGCAGTAGAAAATGTGTTATAACCACAGAGGAGAGGTATAATATTTCATATTGAGCCTATTGTTTATTGTATGTTTAAAGTAATAACTTTCCTTCACAGACATTTGTGCACTCAGCCATCGCCCTATCCATTAGTTTTATGTGTGGTTATTACTGTTTCCTATTTATATGTGCAGTTCATTCCCTTTATGGGATCTTAATAAAGATCGATCCAGGCTGTCATATGTCATGTGCAGCCATGTTATAAAAGCAAGTCCAGTGGTCCCTCGTTTATCACGGGAGTTGCGTTCTAAAAATAACCCGCAATAGGTTAAATCCGCAAAGTAGCCAGCTTAATTTTTTTACAATTATCATAGATGTTTTAAGGCTGTAAAACCACACTTTAGACAGTTTTCTAAGACAGGCATGAACATTTTCACACTTTTCTCTCTTGTTTAAACACTCTCAAACTTCAAATTTTCATAGAAAAATAAGTCCAGTATTATAGAATGAAACCAAAGATGAAACCCTGTTTTCAGGTCCAGACCATGAGTATAGAGCAGCTGCCAGAGAATGCAACATTAATGAATCAATGGTACGGAAGTAGAGGAAGCAAGAAGAGTGAGTTGAGTAAAGTTTGCCTTATCTGACTGTTTTGTTTCACTTAATGCACCTTCTGGTCCGAAAAATACGGTAACTTCGAACTTCTTTAGCATGTCCAGAAGTCCAACTTTTTGTGCAATGGTTAGCATCTTCCTCTGCCTCTTAGGTGCTACCGTAGGTGCCTTTGACTGTGCAAAACATTTCATCGACATTATTGTGTTTGTGGGGGAGAAAACTTACAAATATACAGTACAGCACTTCAGAGTCACACTGCTAGGGATCGAAGATTTATGTAAATTTGACAAGCTGGACACATTCTGCACTGTGCAGAAGACACGGCGTGAAGGAGGCTGATTGACAATGGTCTACAGCCGATCAGGGCGCAGAACACAATGCGCTGTAAAAAAGTCCCCCCCAAAAAACAAGCATGCAAAATTGCACAAAAAAAAATCAGTGAAACAGAGAGGCCGTGAAAGGTGAACCGCATTATAGCGAGAGACCACTGTAATCCTTTACCAGTTATGTTTTGATTTACTGTACATTTATATGTATGTATATATGTCTTTTATATGTGATTTTTTTCTTGACTACAAATTTGGAATGCTTTATTTACCTGGTGCTAATTTCAGCTTCACTTCAGTGTAGATATCTTGTCCTGTTCTGGTCACTCCACACCAGTATTTCCCAGCGTCCTCAGATGTAAGATCAGAGACGGTCACTGTGAAGGTGCGTGCCTTTTTGTCATCACAGGCTGAGTATTTGGGGTTTTTTTGTTGTGATGTTGTAATAAGAACATCATTGTCACCACAGACATCCTTACACAGGTACTTCTCATAAGACTCATAACCGTGACCATAAGTGCAGGAAACATTTACCTTCCCCCCCACATATCCAGTCACAAGTATCACCCCTCCTGCACTGGTCACACATCCCAGAGCAACTGTAAAGTAAAGAAATTATAAAAAAATTATATAATTGTTTATTTTTTCATGTCAACATTCATGAATAATAATACAATTCCTAAGTCCAATAAAGGGTGTGTTATGTTTTTTTTTTTAGCTCTTTAAACAACTTACTGCAGAGGGTGAAGAGCAGGTTTCGAAGTCTCCACATCTTCGCTTTGGCTCATCAAAACAGAAACTTGACAGGAAGTACTCTTAATACTAAGAAATATTTTGCATGCAGTGGGGAAGCCTATCAGCACAGAGGGGACTACAAATTATTAGGTGGCTGCGTATTTTAAAACGTGTAAAATGGCTGACATGTGCCACCTTATGGTGAACACGTCTCATAAACAGCACTGTTCAGTTTAAAGTCTTGTGCTAAATAAAAATATTTAAATGTATTTATAAAACTTTGCTTATATAATCAAAACTAACATCACTGGCTAAAAGCTCTGAGTGTTATATCGTATTATTATAACTTATTCATTAATATAAAACCAGCAATTTTCTTTTGTAATTAAAAACTTATCTGCTGATTTTTGTTCTCTTTTAATTAATTTATTAGTTACTGTTTGGTCAATAAGCCAGGAATTTGTACAAATACAACTGTCCCTGTATTTGGTAAAGCAGCTAACTAGTCCTATCAGATGATACTAATGTAGTAAAATTGATCAGTTTTAAGTTTAAAGTTATGAAAATACAAAAATAAATGCTGCAACTATGAACTTCGCTGCAGCACTTTACAACGCACCAGTGTCGCAAACTTTCTTAACATACCCGTAAACACAAACTGTCAATTACTGAGTCAAGCGAACCCATACAATGAAGCCACTTAAGCCATTTTGTCGCAATAGCTTGGAAAGAAAAAATAAAACTGGCTGTTAACAGTTTTCATATGTTTCAAAATTACTAAGTAGAGATTGACAGACTATTCGTTTATTTTTCTATTATTGATAAAGTAACTTCTTAAGTATAAGTAGTTGAAAAATACATCAATCTATTTTCTCTCTCTCTCCCTCTCACGCACACACAAACACACACTAAATACCAGTTGGAGTTGATGGGTGTGACAGGTGTGGTGACACCAAAACAGATGTCTTGACTGTGTTTTTGGTGTTGGAGCACAGTTGCTCAGGAAGTCTGTGTTTAAGTTTTGGTGAGTAAAATTCTACTATTTTATTCGTCTGTTGTGTAGCAACAGGTGTGAGTTTGATCTGCATGGGTGATAGCATTGGCTGATAGCTTAAGTCAGTGTGTATGACTGAATATTACACATGTGATCAACATTTTCATGAATACAGAGATTATTCAGTCCCTCTCAGATAGGTTATTATCAGTGTCTGCCTGTCATACTGCATCCATTTGGAATTATATTTAGCTTTCTGTTTTTATGCAGTGAGCACAAACCACAACAGATTTGTTCATTGATAAATTTTAGGTGACTTTCCCCATTCTTAATTTCGTTGTTCTCATGACAATGACAATAAAGTTTCTGATTCTGATTCTTTTAGCAACTTGACACATCTGAATGTAGCGTGAAAACTGTGCTTTTATTTTTCCATTTTAAAGTCTTCAGTCTCCCTTGTGATGTGCTTACCACGACTGCCATTTCCGAATTTCATGGAAAGATTTATCGAAAAAGAGGAACATGTTTATTTTTGTCATGTTTGTTTCTGTCTGGAAAGTCCAAAATGTTCACGCAAGAATATAGAATAAAGTTATTTTTGCTCTTACTAAAAGGTCCATAACCTATTATTTGATGTGATCCATCAAATCCTATGTTTAGTGTGTTTAACTGTAATTAGTGATTAAAAAAGGTTATAACATTAAGTATGGCATTTCTAAGAATATCAAAACATAAAAATTAAAGTTTTTCAATAAATATGCACGAATCTTAATACCTGTTAACAAGTTATGCAATCTGAAATCTTGTCTCAATTTCTGCAACACAATTACTGTATTTGGTGTTAAGCTAAAACAGCACCAGCAGAGGGCTCAGTGTGACACACTAAGCAGTGACACTAAAACCATTTTTTTGAAGTGGTTTCTGGCTTGTCTGAAGGAAAAAAAACCTACTACTCTTTTGCCCTCATTGGACAGTTATATGACATCTTATGAAGAATTGCACCCTGATTGTTTGCTTTTTTTTTCTGTAAAATCGTATCCATTATCCAGCTCCATTTGCAACAAACAGAAAAAAGCATCATAAAATGAAAACTCCAAACTGTAACCTTTTATGTTTTACTGCTCTATTTAAATCCAAATACTTTGAATGACCAGAATGTAACAATGTTGCAGCTCAAATAAGGCAGAAACAGTTAAACATATTGTTGAACTTATTACTATATGAAACAACATTAGATTTCATTTTGCTTGCTATTTATTTACTTTGCTCTCATCTTAGTAATTTAGTTTGAGTTTTTCCACAACGTCAGAAAAAACACTAAACAATAAAAATTAAGCTATAAAAACAAGTCAAGCTACACACGCATAAAGAGCTTTTCAGTGTGACAAAGAGAAGGCTGTTCATTAAAATTTGTTGTTCAACAGTTAAAGAGAAATCAAACAAGTTAAAATCTATATAGGTGAAACCCACATTTTGACATGAAATGCATACTCTGTTTATCTTCTGTGGAAATTTTCATTACAGTAAACTTCTTCAGATGTTGTGAAGTTTTCATAGTCTGGTTCATCTTCACCTGCATCGTCATAGTTGTTACAGGCACTCTGTTGTTTGTACCTCACAATTTCTTCATTTCCGTAGATCTATTCAGAGACCAATGAACAACACATGATGTTATGTCATTTTTTAAAGCAAACATTTTTTAACAATTTGAATTCTGATAGAAAAATTACAAAAACAGATGATGCTTCAAATATTGCTGCAAATAAATTACATAGTTTAGTTTTAAGGTCAAAAGAATTTTAAAAATCTCAAATTAGATGCTTTTCACACATTGTAAGCTAAACCACATAGACAGTGTAAAGTTCGGCTCTCTAAGTGTAGCCTGTGGGCCAGTGGCTGTCCTCAATAACATTTCATGCTACCCCCAAATACTTCAATGAGCGAATGCGCTATATTTCTTTAGTCAATGGTTAATTTCACACTACAGAAGTGCAAAACCAACCAAGGGAGAACTTCTCTTTTTTTCCCTCTTCTGTTTTAACATCTTAGCTAATTATATCTCCCTAAAACTGTTAAGTATTGCTGATCACTGGTTGTTCGCTTACTCACTCACTAAGTTTGTCCAATCTGTCTATGTGGGTTAATTGGCACTCAGCCATCGTACATTTTGAGAATTCCTGCCACAATTTCAAGATGAGCATCAAAGTTTTGTGTCATCTAATCACTATCATGCGGTTTCTTTATGGTAATGAAGAACAGATCGAAAAGCGTTTAAGTGATGATGGTGATTTTGAATGTGATAACTTCCTCATTTTATCATATATTAGTACTGAATAGTAACATTGTGGGACCGGAGGGTGTGTTCCAACTACAGGGGGGATCACACTCCTCAGCCTCCCTGGGAAAGTCTATGCCAGGGTGCTGGAAAGGAGAGTTCGTCCGTTAGTCGAACCTCGGATACAGGAGGAACAATGCGGTTTTCGTCCAGGTCGCGGAACACTGGACCAGCTCTTTATCCTCTCCAGGATACTTGAGGGTGCATGGGAGTTTGCCCAACCAGTCTACATGTGTTTTGTGGACTTGGAGAAGGCATTCGACCGTGTCCCTCGGGGTGTCCTGTGGGAGGTGTTGCGGGAATATGGGGTGTCTGGCCCATTGCTACGGGCCATTCGATCCCTATACAACCGTTGCAAGAGCTTGGTTCGCATTGCCGGCAATAAGTCGGACTCGTTCCCGGTGGGTGATGGGCTCCGCCAGGGCTGCCCTTTGTCTCCGGTTCTGTTCATAATTTTTATGGACAGGATTTCTAGGCGCAGCCAAGTGGAGGAGGGCTTTCGCTTTGGTGGCCTCAGAATCTCATCTCTGAGATGATGTGGTTCTGTTGGCTTCATCGGGTGAGGGCCTCCAGCTCGCACTGGAACGGTTCGCAGCCGAGTGTGAAGCAGCGGGAATGAGGATCAGCACCTCCAAATCTGAGGCCATGGTTCTCAGCCGGAAAAGGGTGGAGTGCCCACTCCGGGTCGGGGATGAGTTCCTGCCCCAAGTGGAGGAGTTCAAGTATCTCGGGGTCTTGTTCGCGAGTGATGGGAGAAGGAAGCCGGAGATCGACAGACGGATTGGGGCTGCAGCTGCAGTAATGCGGACGCTGCACCGGTCCATCGTGGTGAAGAGGGAGCTGAGTGTAAAAGCGAAGCTCTCAATTTACCGGTCGATCTACGTCCCTACCCTGACCTATGGCCACGAGCTGTGGGTAGTGACCGAAAGAACGAGATCGCGGATACAAGCGGCAGAAATGAGCTTCCTCCGAAGGGTGGCTGGCCTCTCCCTTAGAGATAGGGTGAGAAGTTCGGCCATCCGGGAGGGGCTCAGAGTAGAGCAGCTGCTGCTCCACATCGAAAGGAGCCAGCTGAGGTGGTTCGGGCATCTGACAAGGATGCCCGCTGGGCGCCTCCTGGGTGAGGTGTTCCAGGCATGTCCCACCGGGAGGAGGCCCCGGGGCAGACCCAGGACACGCTGGAGAGATTATATCTCTCGGCTGGCCTGGGAACGCCTTGGTATTCCCCCGGATAAGCTGGAGGAGGTGGCTGGGGAGAGGGAGGTCTGGGCCTCTTTGCTTAGGCTGCTGCCCCCGCGACCCGGCCCTGGACAAAGCGGATGAAGATGGATGGATGGATAGTAACATTGTGGATGAATCTGAATGAAAGATTCAAACATCAGTTTGCTATCAGTAAAATAACAAAAACCATGAATAATAAAAGCTGATTTGGTATATCGTGAAACTCTACCTGATCATTGTTGGGATTGGGATCATTATCATGCTGACAAATGACCTTTTGTTAGAATTATTTCCAGATGGTATTGAACGATAGATCAAAATCTGATGGTGATTTTCTGTGTTCATAATTCCATCAATGTTAATAAGATCCCAAAGACCACTTGTTTGAATTCAGCCCCAAACAACAACAGAGAGTACTGTTGTACTGTTCTCTCCGTACCTCCCCTGCACCTACTGATGACAGTTTGAAACACATTCATAATTTTCTTATAAAATTTATCATCCCATAAGACTTATAGTCACTAATTGTCAGTCCAGTTCTTGGATAATTTGGCATACCTCTGCCTTTTCTGTTTCCTTCGATTGAGAATGACTTCTTGACAGGCTCACCCCATGAGTTTGATGCATTTTTTATGCTTCTGTGATCAGTGTTGGGGAGTAACGGAATACATGTACCACCGTTACGTATTTAAAATACAAAATATGAGTAACTGTATTCCGTTACAGTTACCGTTTAAAAAGGTGGTATTCAGAATACAGTTACTTTGTTGAAATAAATGGATTACACTGCGGTACTTTCCTGTTTGATATTGTTGCGGGTCAGGACTGTTTGGGTTTTGTTTGACAGCTACGTTCTGTTGTTCCAGGCGGCAGCGTTACGGTTGCCATGGTTACAGGGCGACGCTCTCTCTCTCTCTCTGCGACTGTGTGTTTCCTGGGTGAGAGAGCGCCTTTTCGTTGTTGTTGTGCTAAGCTAACAGGCAGAATGCTACAAGCATAGCTCTAAAGAATGTAGCATCATGGGCAGTGTAGTCCGTGTTGCTGGGAGAATGGACTGCCATACACGTTATGTGTCTGTGAGCGCGAGGAGGGAGAAAAAGGGGAGTGGAAAGGTACGAGTTGTCATCGAGCAAAAACGGGAGCTGGAAGCATGTAAATATGATAATAACCACTTCAGCCGAGAAGAGTGCCTGACGAGCCCAGTTGTAAGTAAGCTATTAAGACTCGACTGTACACCGTGTTCGTGTTTTCCTCCGAAAACAATAAGTTCCGTTGGAGCAGCCTTTCAACGCCTCTCTCTGTCTCTGGCAAGCAGAGTTGACTCACACAACAAAGTAAAGCTATTTTTCGGCTACGAGCCAACAGGGACCCCGCTGTATTAGTCAGGGGTCCCTTTACTACAGTTCGGAGTCGCGGACCTTCAGTAATAGTAATAAATCACACAGCAATAGTACATTCACGTTGTTGTAAAAAGCATGATAATATATTAAGTAATCCAAAGTATTCAGAATACGTTACTGTCATTGAGTAACGTAACGGAATACGTTACAGAATACATTTTGGGGCATGTAATCTGTATTCTGTAATGGAATACATTTTAAAAGTAACCTTCCCAACACTGTCTGTGATTCACGGGTCAATGTTAGGTGGCTTAACGATAATATTAAAAACATTTACTGTGAAAATAGTCAGATAAAGGGATTGGACTGAGAAGGAGGGAAAAAGCAGCCAGTGTCTGAGGAAGATTTCATAAAGACTTTTAAGATTCACAAAGCCCGAAGAACTTTCAAAAATTACAAGAAATGAGGGATAGCTCAAGACGTTTGCACAGTACTGTACTGAACTCATTTAAGAAAAATAAAACATTGCTTGTTTGTACATAGTGAGACTTGTCATAGATAGAGCACACTGTTAAGGCTTTGGACTTTAGTTTCCTTACGTTATTTTCTGCACCAGCCGTCACTTCCTCTAAACCTTCTTCGTTCTCTGCATTTCTGTTCATGACAGCTTTACCGTCTGAAAACACACAGCATAAAACATGGTTGTGTTCTTTTTGCATGCACATTTGAGTACATTTGCCCATAAAATATACCTTTTACTTTCTGATGTTTGCATTGATAAACTGTAACCACGAGGGCACAAATCAGTAGCAGCAGCACAGCGGGCACAGCATAAACCACATACTGCCCTGCATCTGAAAAGCAGAAACCAAAACAGAACCCAGTAAAAGTACAGACTTCCTTTTTACACTAAGACAAGTTGAACTGTGGGCTCAGATGGTAGTTTTCTTTTTATATCTATTTTTTTTAATCTATTAATAAAACATAGACCCTCTGCTGTTTTGACACTCATTTTACCATGGTCTACATTCACTCCCAGGGGACTTGCTGAAACTGTACTCAAAAAACTATAACTATTTCCAATTGTAACCATAAAGTACGTTATCTCTCCATAAGCTATCTCACATAACTGATCAACAGTACAGCACACACTAAAAGACACATTGTATACACTGTACCTTTATTAGGTCTATTTTGAGTTGTAGTTTTATTGTGTGTTGTAGTTTTTCCTGGAATTTCCATTGTGGAAGGTACAGTGCTGGTGTGCTGTGGAGACACTGTTGAAGAAAAAGACTTTCAATGTTCTTAGAAACTTCATCATAATACAATAATCTATTTTAAATTGAGTGAACAGTTTCAGAGAGATCCAGATTGGCTTTCACTCTTAAACTATTCACTTACCTGAAATCAGATTCTTTGTTTGTCAATTTATACATTAAAATAGTCAGTAGACCACTTAACATCTATGGTTTTATATTTAGATATATAGTTTAGTGGAACACTGATTAAAATGATTTAAATACAGAATATAAATATTTGGTTTTCCTGTTTTTTTCCCTCTCTGCTCTATGAACTTTAATAATTACCTTTAACCTCCAGCATTCACTTTTAGCTCATATAACTAAGTACAGAATCAGAAATGGCATTGGAGTGTTTGTAAACTTTTATTAACCAGATAATCTTAGAAAATTTTTTAACAAATAAGCTACATAAAGATTAAAAACTTCAAATGATAGTTTGGTGTTAGGGTAAAAATATGACTTCTAAAAAGTAGTTCACTCTGGTTGTGTTAAGTTGCTGGACTGCACCAACCTCTTGTTCTATGTTTGGCACTACAAAAAAACTGAACCACCATGCACAGTCTATATTTACACACTGGGCTGCAAAAAAGGATGTTACTTACAGCTCTGGCCATTTTATTTTTGTGTACACAAGTATTCATCTCACCAACTGACAGCTGAATCTTAACATGGTTTCCAACTCTCCATTGTGAGTCTGACCCACACCAGTATGTCCCAGCATCATCCGCTTGTATCTTTGTGATCGTCACTGAGAAAGAGTTGGAATAAATATCATCTCGTAGTGTGAGTCTGCTTTCAATCATCGCCATGTCTCTGCAGCTGTTGCGGTGGTCTCCTTTACAGAGGAACTTCCTGTTATTTTGATTTTGTGAAGGATAAGGGCACTGCAGAGTTAATGGATGCCCTGCAGTACCTGTTACTTTAGTTGACTTGACGCAGCACCACTCTGCCAGATTGAAAGAGACAAATAATTTAAAGAGTTTCTTAGAGAGCCTTTTAAAAGAAATTATTTCCTTTTTGTTAGTGTAATTATGTAATTATAACCTCACACCTTTGACCTTCAGCTCAACAGCAGAGAAAACATCCAGGTCAGAGTTTCTTTGGACACCACAGAGGTATGACCCTGAATCACTTTGAGTCAAATTACTAATGGCCACTGTAAACTTTCTTAACATTTTTTCATCATCAAGTCTGAATCGTCGATTTTCTCTGTTGTTAGAGGTGATTAGTGCCTGCTGCAGACATGTGGAGGGCAGGTTTCCTCTGCAGATGTACTTGAAGTTGTTCTGATACTGAGAGTCATATGGACAACTGATGGACTCAGAGTATCCCTCATAACTTTGGACTGTAGTCACAGTGTCACAGCATCTGTCTGTCAAGAAGGTAAAGAGCATCAGAAAAGAAAAGAATAGAGAATAGAGATATGATATTTTATATTCAACATGCTGCAACAAGTACATTTTAAACAAACCAAACATAATTGCTATATCTGATACCCAGCTCTATCAATGATAGATCTTAATAATTAGTTAAACTGTAGGAATGTCATAAAGACATAATGTCTTTACTAGGGATGGGTATTGATAAGATTTTCACGATTCCGATTCCATTTTCGATTCTGTTTAACGATTCGATTCTTTATTGATTCTCTTATCGATTCTCTTTAAAAAAGGAGAACACTAAGGTCGAATAGCTTAGAACTTTGTTTTATATCTTCTCTTTGAACAAGATAGGAGTAACATGGCCTTACAAACCCGACAGTGAGATCTTAAGAGATCCACAGCCTACGGCTCTTCAATGGGGTGTCACAGGGTCCCCAGGAAAAAAAATTGTAAATGTAAAATAATAAAATAAATATTCTTCTGTAGCAATAATAAAGTATAACATAAATTATTCAGTAGCAATTACACAAGAATATCCAGTAATGTCCCTGCCTACAATTAAACACATTCACTTACCGAAAATCATCTGCTGTGGCAAATGGGTGCAAGCCTTTTACCACAAACTTAGTCACTGCTCGGTGACATTCGTCTATCCTGGCCTGAAAGGAGACGCTACCAGTAGACTGCAGCGACAACTGCCAGCATCTGAGCCAGCCAGACCATCCGTTCTCATGAAATATAACCAAACTTTTGAGCGTTTGAGCCATTTAGGCGCCGTGTTTCCTGCCAGGTAAATGGCGTTCTGCAACGTGGTGACGTCATTCGGGGCGACTGGAATTGATAAGGGAATCGTTTGCAAAAATGGCAAACAATTCCAAGGAATTGAAACAGTGGGAACCGGTTCTCAACAAGAACCGGGTTACGATACCCATCCCTAGTCTTTACTATACAATGTAAAGTACCTTGAGGAGACTGGTTTTTGTGACCTAGCACTATATAAATAAAATTAAGTAAAGTCAAGTAATTGTTTACCAGTTACATTTTATCTGTTCTCACCTTTAAGCTCTACAATCATGAACATCTTCTATATATGAATTTTACTCAACTATAATTCATTTTTTGGAAGTCCCTGTTTACCTGGCACTAATTTCAGCTCAACTTCAGTGTAGATATCTTTTCCATTTCTGGTCACTCCACACCAGTATTTCCCAGCATCCTCAGAATGAAGATCAGAGATGGTCGTTGTGAAGATTCGTGCTGTTTTGTCATCATGGATCCTGTATTTGTTTTTCCTTGATTCTGATGTTGTAACAAGAACATCACTGTCACCACAGTTGTTCTTACACAGATACTTCTCATAAGACTCGTAACCCTCATCATAGGAACAGGAAACTTTAACTATACTCCCCACATATCCAGTCACATGGATCACCCCTACTGCACTGGTCACACACCTCAGAACAACTGTAACGTAAAGAAAATATAAAGATCATTGTTTTGTTTTTTTTGTTTTTTCCATTTAGGCATTCAAGCTAGTATTGTTACTGCTCTGTAAAGAAAAGAAAAAATCAGGAGTAGTATTTAAGTACACAATTAGTCTAGATTTATCTTTAGTCTTCATCTTTTTTACTAATGTACTCATTAAAATAACTCACTGCAGATGGTCAACAGCAGGTTTTGAAAGCTCCGCATCTTTGCTTTGCTTCATAGAAATAAAAACTTAAGAGGAAATCCTGTGAATAAATGACGCCCATAGAAGTTATAGATGCAGAAGACTTTCACTTCTGCATTTTGAGCAATTTTTTTTAGTCCTTGCACAATTGCATTTTTAATGTGGAAACTCTTGTCATTTAGACTGATTAGACTGGTAGTAAATAAACTGACTTTTTTCTTGTGAATTATTTGTGTGAGTATTATTCTGAGGTTTACACTAAAAACAGTTCCTATGAAGTTGGTAAATGTAACATAGCATTTTATTTTCCTTCGACTGAGGGGGACTACAGCCTAATATCATAAAACAGGACAATAACTGAACAAATATTCGCTAATGTTAGATTGTGTTAAAATCATTTTGGATTTATGTGCAAGATCCACTTTGAAGGTTAAGAGCACAAGTTACCATGGTGCAGTGGCAGGACTGAAGGAAAAGCCAGAGTCCAGAAACAAAACAAAACAAAAATTGTCCTGGAGCTCTCCTTGGCCATAAAACAAGACACAGGTTTGAAACACAATAAAACAGCAAGAAATACTCAGTCCTTCAATACAAAATGTTCAGGCGGCCAGCGCGGCAACTAGAAGAGGCTGCCCAGGCCGCAGTGCAAAACTCAGGGGTGAGACCAGTAGCTGCAGACAAAGGAAGTCTGGAGGTCAGCCACGAGGCCAGTGGGAGAGACAAAGTAGATCTGGAGGCCAGTGACAGAGATGGCTGGCAAAAGAGAAAGCCTTCAAAGCCTGCCATCAAAGAGACTTGGCCTCCTGCAACATGGAAGCCTTGAGTGCTGGTTCTAGGTGCCTAGGAAAACCAGGTGCTGGCTCCTCTGGGTCCAACACATCCTGGTGGAACCGGACCCACTGGCTCAAGCTCAGACTGCTAAGGTGCTGGTTGCTGTGTTGGCATGATGGACTGAGTGGATGTTTTAGTGGTGGATAAGCTAGCTGGCACAGGGACTGAATATCCCAGAAACTTAAAAAATTACTACATAGGAGTGAGGTCGCAGTGTTTAGAGTCACAATTATTCTTCTCTTTGTCAAACAGGTGTGCTCAGAATGTGGTTTTGCTACTTTGCTCACTTTATACTTATGTTGCTACTTTAATTTAATTTAATTTAATTTGTGGTTTTGCACAATTTCAGTGCAGATAATTAATTCTAAGCAATAAAAAATACTGTGAAGGCTTGTGTCCATCCCCTTGATTACGATACTGCATTACAAGCATACTTGTCATCACAATCATTTGCATAGATACTTCTCTATGCAAGACTCATAACCGTGATCATAGGCGAAGGAGCTTTTTTCTACTCTTTTCTTCTAAAACACATAGATTTATGTACGTAATCTATATTTATTTTTCATTTTCATCTCTCTTCTTCTCTACTTCTTAAGCCATTTAAACAACTTCTTGCAGAGTGTGATCAGCAGGAAGTCTCCACATCTTGGTTTCTGTTCATCAAAACAGAAACTTAAAATGAACTATTGTTAGAATATTACACACACAGTAGGAAAGCCTAGACTATCATCACAGAGGGCAGTGGACATTATTAGTTGGTCTTCCGATGAAAGCGATTTAAAAAATTTTAAATGGATGACTTGTGCCACTTAGTGGTGAAAGAAGTACTCACACACTTCACATAATCAGTACTTTTAAAGTGGTGATATCTTGTGATACTTTATTGATCCCATCCATCCCATCCATCTTCATCCGCTTTATCAGAGACCGGGTCGCGGGGGCAGCAGCCTAAGCAAAGGTCCCATCCTTTATTGATCCCACAAGGAAATAAAACATTTTTGTGATACAGCACCAAAATAAAGAAAAAAAGTTCATGTACTACAGGCACATATTGGGGATATTATCGTGAGAAAGTGGAAAAAGTTACATTATCCAAATGTCAAGGGACCAAGGTGCAAGCAGGATTCAAACACAGGACTCCAAGTCAAAGGCAATGCATCTATTTACAGGGAAATAGACAGAACTCCAAAAGGGTCAAAACAGTAGCAAGAGCACAATCTCATCAAAGGCTTTCCACACACTCCAAAAAAATTCCAATCCTCTGGCTCATTCCGCACAAGGCCAGCTCACCATTCTGTGTGAGGGAATTTTCCAGCCAAAATCTGAGCATAAGGAAAAGGCAGGTCAGGGCCTCTTATACAGTACATGTAATAAAAGGTCAGGAGCCAACGGAGTGGTCAGGACAGGTTTTAGCTGGGAGACATGGAAAACATTCACAGTGTTTTCCAGCATGTTCATGTTCTAGGGTAACTTTTACTGGGCAGAGACAAGTTTAATCAAAGATGGACAAAGATGATTTCAGCAGCAAGGGAATCACTAATGTACTTTTCCATTACTTCTCTTTCAGGTCTTGACAACCTGTACAGTCGGCTAGTGAGCACAGTTGCCCCGGGTAATAGGTTGATAATATAACTGTAAGACGGAGAAGTAGAGTTTCATTAGAAAGCAGAGTTGGGCTTATCCCCTTGTTTTACACAGTATTACTGTTCAGGTAACCGTGCAAGTACCTGTGGTGGCTTTAGTCGCTGTTTTTTTCCATCCTGAAGTCAACAACCATCTCTTTTGTTTTACTGACAGTCACAAGGAAGTAATTTTTACTTGCTCTGTTTCAAGTCAATTACCTGGAAATCACAGACCCCGAAAATGTGGCAGTTTATGGTAAAGTAGGGCAAAACAACCAAGTTTCATTTTTCTTTGCTGATTTATTCACTTGACACTCATGTTTACATTTGACATTTGAGGCTTTTCACAGAATGAGAAAATCAGTGCAGATTATGTTGTTAACACTAAGCAATAAACATGAGAATAGAGACAACAGCAAAGGAGTAAGAAGTGAAGCTATATATGCATAAAAAACAGTTATTTCACATGGTAACACAGAGTCCGTGAGAAAGCTGATTATTCTAAGATTTCTTGGCATTAAAGAAAAATTCAACAGGATAATCTCTATACAGGTGAGATCCACTGTTTGACCCCAAATGCATGTTCTGTTTATCTGTTATTGGCTTCATGGACATTTTTATTCAGGTAGATTTCTTCTATTTTCATAGTTTGGTTTATCTCTGTTGTCTGGACGTCTCCTCCTTACACATCACAACTTCTTGATTTCCATGAATCTATTCAGAGACCAATGAACAACACATCATCATGTGTTGTTAATATCTTTCCTACGTTAGCACCACTGTCAAATTAAGATTATTGTCTTGTCATCTACAGCAGTGAATACAACAGTAAAACCACATCTATGCACACTCAATATGAAGACTTCAGCGGAATTATAATAAAAGTCTGTGTGGTGTATCTGTGTGTGCATTAACTGACACACGATAATCCAACATTTTGAACACCTCTGGCTCATACAGTTCCTCCAATTTCAAGGTGAGCACCAAAGTTTATTATAATCCAATCACTATCCGTGATAAATGTTAACAGTTATTGCCTGCTTCTGATTCATTGTATTCAATAATGGTTACAAATACATTACATAATACTATGATGTGATAGTAATGATGACGATTTGAAATTTTATTACTTCATCATTTTATACTACGTTTGTGTTGAACATTGAAATTCATTGTGAGTTCTTGGCTTAAACATAAAAAAATGTTTTGTGAGGCCTTTTAAGCAGCAAATGGGCCAAGGGGGCTCAACAAACAGATTCTTTTTCTTGAAATACTCAGGCACAAAAACCGAACTGAAAAGAAGTAAGCAGCCAGTGTTCAAAAAAAATTCTGGAGAACTTTAAAAAATGACAAAAGTCTGGATACTTGGGAACAGAGATGGGCAGTAACGTGTTACTGTAATCCATTTACTTTTTTCAAGTAACGAGTACAGTAAGGGATTACTATTGCAAAAATGGTAATTAGATTACCGTTACTTTCCCGGAAGCACGCTGCGTTACTGCGTTACTAAAACCGTGATTTTTTGCCATGTCTCATGACAGTGACGTAAGCGAGTGCGACGTTCGTGACAACAGAGTATGAGCGTGCAGCGTTTAAAGCGTGGAAGTACTGACCTTACTTTGAGTTTGATTCCATAAAAAGTGACAAAAACATTAGTGTCCTTGTGAGTGGGAAGAAAACTTCTTTTAACAGCGAAAAAAAAAAACCCTAAACTTCAAAGCAAGCACCGAGTGCGCAACGACGTAATGTGAAATTCACAGAGAAACTCGCGGATTCTTCCACTGACCGCTGCGGTACACCTACACCAGGGCAAAACTTCGCCTGCCCTACTCCTGCTTTACAGGGGAAAATAGAGCAACAGGACCGCTGAGTCTTTGACTTTATTTATTTTCTGCTGTGTTTTACTTGCATCTATTTGAAAGAGTGAGTGTAAACACAAAAAATACTTTATTTTATGTGCTGGAATGTGCAGAAAATAGGTTTAAATGTTAAACTAATTTCTTCCAGTCAGAGAATGTTGCATATAATTAAATTTTTTGCTTGATGCATAAAGTTAAAAGGTTAAAACTAATAAAACAAGTTTTAAAAAGGGACCTTTCCATTTGATTACATTTTGTATGATGGATTATGCAGAAAAAGTAGAATTGGGCTGAAAGATTTATCACCTGTTCAGGTTGTCGTGTTTTTAAAAAGTAACTAAGTAATTAATTAATTAATTACTTTTGAAAATAAGTAATCAGTAAAGTAACGGGATTACGTTTTTGGGGAAGTAACCAGTAATTAGTTACTGATTACTTTTTTCAAGTAACTTGACCAACACTAGTTGGGAAGCAAAATACACAGAAGTTGCGGGGTGGCTCAAGACTTTTGCACAGTACTGCACTGATCGCAGCTAACAATAAAATAAATTTGTTGCATTATTCCATTTGTTTATAATAAGGCTTGTTATATATAGAGGACACTCTTAAGGTTTTGGACTTTAGTTTTCTTACGTTATTTTTTGCTGCATCTGTCACTTCCTCTAAAGCGTCTTCATTTTGTGCATTTTTGTTCATGACAACTTCATCTTCTGAAAACACAAAGCATAAAACATGGTTATCCTCTTTTTCCATGGACATTTAAGTACATTTTTGCATGCATGTGAATGCAAAATATACCTTTTACTTTCTGATGTTTGCACTTATGAACTATAAATGCAAAAACACACATCAGTAGCAGCAGCAGGGGAGGAACAGTGTAAACCACATAGTGTCTTGCATCTGAAAAGCAGAAAGAAAAAACAGAACGGAATAAAAATATAAACATCCTGAAACATTCACACTTTCAGGGACACACAACAGAACTGTGAGCTCAGGGGATACTTTTTGGGATTTACTAGTGCGCACACCCACAGCAGTTGTGACACTCGGGATCATTTTGGTATGACTTACATTCACTACTTTCCAAAAAATAACCATAACTCACAACACTGATCGTCAGAAGTACACACTGAAAGATACTTATTGTATATACTGTACTTTTAATAGGATTACTGGGAATTTGTGTTGACATTTTTCCAAGCGTTTCCACTGCAGAAGGTAGAGTGCTGGTGTGCTGGAGAAAGACTGTTGGAGAAAAATACTCTTAGCAACTTTATTTTAATACATCAATCTTATTTCAGTTGTGTGAATAGTTTCAGTGTCCTGACAGCCATCCCCATCAGAACCGTAGAGCTGCAGTTATTTTGGCTCACTCTGACACTTTTCACAAATTACCCCCGTGTTTCATAATGTATACATATAAAAGTGATCCTGTTTTTATTTTTAATCATTTTTACATGTTTATTTTTTTTTATCTACAGTGGTTGTCACATTGCTTGTTACTGTCACATTAGGTATTGGTATTTTAATAATATGGCTAAATAGGACTTCTGGGAGGCTGTGTCTCTACTGAAGCCAGCAAGAAGACAGCTTCACATGTTTTGTTTGTTTTTTTAAATTCTCTTCAAATATTTTTATTGTGAAGCACGAATAACAATTACAAATCGCCCCATTGGCTGACGTTGCTTCCTTTTTACAGTTTTGTATTAAGAAAGGGGCAAAGCAAACAAGCAAACAAAAAACCCCAAAACAAACCAGAACAACAAAAACAAAACACACAACCAAGACAGTGGAAAGTAACAAAAAGGGTGGTCAAAACAAACGAACGAACGAACGAACGAACAGAAAAAACAAAACAAAAAGTAAAGAAGAAAAAAACCTTCCTCCCCACACCCTTCCCTTATCCCAGAGTGCTATCAGCTTATTTTAACCAATGGTGAAGTCCACAGACTAGCTCTCATTTGTTCATAGTTTCCAGGTACTCAATGAGTGGCCTCCAAATCTGATCAAAGTCCTCCAGTTTAGTTGGCAGTTTTCTAATAATTCACACCACAAACAATAGAACCAGCATGCACAGACTATGTTTAAACAGTTAATGTGGACTGAAAAAAAGATGTAATTCTGTTAATTTTATTTTCATTTAAATGTTTTCATCTCACCAACTGAAAGCTGAATCTTGGTGTAGTTTCCAGGCCTCCTCTCTGAGTCTGACCCACACCAGTATGTCCCAGCATCTGCTTCTTCCAACTTTGTGATCACCACAGAGAAAGAGCTGAAAGAACCATTACCTTCAAGTTGGAACCGGCTTTGATTGGTTATGTCTTTGCAGCTGTTGAGCTGCTCTCCCTTGCAGAGGAACTTCCCTTTGTCCTGATGTTGTGGAGGATAAGGGCACTGCAAAGATAGAGGCTGTCCTACAGTACCTTTTATTTTAATTGACTTGACACAGCACCACTCTGTGGAGAGTGAAAGAGAAAAATATTCAAATCTATTAAAGACTCTTTTAGAGGAAAGTGTTTCCTTTCAGCTGATTTAATTAAATATTATTATAACCTCTCACCTTTGACCTTCAGCTCAACAGCAGAGAAAACATCCAGCTCAGAGTTTCTTTTAACACCACAGAGGTATGATCCTGAATCATTTTTGGTCAAACTGCTAATGTTTACTGTGAATGTTCCTAACAGTTTGTCATCGTCAAGTCTGAATCGTCCATTTTGTTTGTTGTCAGAGGTGATCAGTGCCTGCTGCAGACATGTGGAGGGCCGATTTCCTCTGCAGATGTACTTCGGGTTGTTCTGGTACCGAGACTCGTATGGACAAACGATGGACTCAGAGAATCCCTCATAACTTTCAATTTTGGTCACAGTGTCACAGCAGCTGTCTGTTGAAAATGCAGACGGCATCAGAAAATGTGTTACAGCCACAGAACAGATATGATGATTATATTTAGGTTGCTGCAACGAGATTTTCTGTATGGGATGTTAAGAAAGAAATCAACCAAACTGAACCATCTATCGCATCAGTATTATCAGGTCATATTTACAACAGAAAAAATAAATAATCTTTTGCCAGTTACGTTTTTATCTGTTGTCACCTTTTACCCTTTACAGTCACAAATGTCTCTTATATATGATTTTGACTTGAATTCAAATAACTACATTTTGAGAAGAATTATTTTATTCACCTTGCGCTAACTTCAGCTCGACTTCAGTGTAGATATCTTTTCCATTTCTGGTCACCCCACACCAGTATTTCCCAGCATCCTCAGAATGAAGATCAGAGATGGTTGTTGTGAAGATTCGTGCTGTTTTGTCATCATTGATCCTGTATTTATTTTTCCTTGATTCCGATGTTGTAACAAGAACATCACTGTCACCACAGTCGTTCTTACACAGATACTTCTCATAAGACTCATAACCCTCATCATAGGAGCAGGAAACGTTAACCTCTCTCCCCACATATCCAGTCACATGGATCACCCCTACTGCACTGGTCACACATCTCAGAGCGACTGTAAAGAAAAGACAGTATAAAAAAATATTGTTTATTTTGTCACATCAACATTTATAATAGCATTGTTACTGCTGCATAAACAAAGGGCTGAGATCAACAGAAGGCATTGTGTTCTGCTCTGCACTACCGAAACGTATTTACAGATTAATCTACATCTACGTTTGGTCTTCATCTGTTTACTATCTACTCATTTAAATGACTTACTGCAGATGGTGAATAGCAGGTTTTGAAGGATCCCCATCTTTGCTTTGCTTTGTAGAAATAGAAACCTGACAAGAAATATTCTGAAAATGTCACACCCACAGTTTGATTTCCTGAATGTCATGGCAATGCCAAAACCTTTAACTTCTACATTTAGGTCACGTTCTTTTATACTCTTTACTCTTTTTTTATGTGAAAATTGTTAAGCCGGTAAGGAAGAAAAGGCTTTTCTCTGATTAACTAAGTGTACGCATCATGTCTGAGGTTTAATCTGAAAATGTATTTTTAATTCAGTTGTTAAATTTAACGCAGGGTTTTGTTATCCTGTCACATAGAGGCACTACAATCTAATATGAGAAAGCAGGACAATGATTGATCAATATTCAAAAATTTTTCATTGCATTAAAATTGGCCCAGATTTGTATACTATACAGGATTTGCTTAAAAGGCTTTGAGCATTAGTTACCATGGCAATACAAAACCCATGTAACACCAAAGTTACCTGTATGAGCCATAATCCTGCATTGTGGTACAGGCCTTCTTTAAAAATAAACTTTATTAACAATTTTTTGTATCAGCATATTTCGCATTGCTATCAGATGTTATTGACACCTATGTATCTGCATAAACTGCAAATGTGAAACTCCTTTTTCTGCATTTCTCTTGATCACTAATCAGCTCCACGTGCTCTACAATGACAAGTTTGCTTATTTTGCACAAAATAATGTGAGAATGTTTTGTTCTAGGAAGCTTGAGGAAGCTGCCCATGTTAAACTGTGACTATCACCAGTTAACATCCCTGCATGGGTTCACCACCACCTCCAGTGCCGCGTCAGCACCTGGGCGTGAGGACGCAACACCACCTGAGCCTACGTGTCCCAGCCGCGAGAGACCGTGCTAGCAGGTCCCGTGCCACTTGTGTCCTAGCTGGCCCCGAGAGTTGCTTTGTCCGTGCTGCCATATAAACCTTAACACTTTCAAAATGTACCAAACTGAATACATAACACTAATCAATAAATAAAACTACAATATTGATCATGATAATAAAAATACCAACAATTGTGACATTCAAAAGACGCATCACTTTTCAGCTACCAAACTCTTCTTCTCAGTTTTATGAAAAGTCAAATCATCTGACGAGCCATCCCATCCTCCTGACGCAGGGAAAAAACTTTGACCGGACAAGAACTAGAGTTCCCTGTTACACCACTTAACCCTGTATGAACATGGGGCATTTGTTTTAATGGCTTGTGGCAGAACCTGGACAGACTGCCAGTGGCACGCTGCTTTGCCGGTTTTCTCTTTCCCTGCTCCTCAGTTTTCCACCTTGACTCTACAGAATGTAGCTTTGCGGCCTCAAAAACAGGTGTTAGAACAAAGTCAATAACTTAAGTCTGGTAAACATCTTTGCTTAAAAATTAAAGAAGTGAATGGAGGAACCATCGTTCTGACTGTGCAATTTTTGGCTGGTCACAAGTAGGGTGGCTCCTTCTCACTGTTGTTATTGTTGTTTCTCAGTTTTCTCTTTCACCATTTCTTGTTTGTCAGCCTTAGTTAAAGGTTCATTGCCTTAATGCTGGGCAGATTTACTGGAAGGGTCACCAATGGAACATTTACAGTTTCACTTCCTTTACCCCAAATTCCCTTAAAACTTTGAATTTTATTCATGTAATAACATTTTACTGTCTTTATTATTTTAATATAGCACAAAGTTCATCAAGGTTTGTACAAACATAGTTGGTAGAAACATCCTCTAAAGAACGTTTTACTTTTTTTACTTTGAGTACATTTCGGAGCCTGTACTTTTCACTTATACTCGAGTAAAGAAGTTGAATCAGTGCTTCAACCTTTACTGGAGTATTCTAAAGACTAGTACCTGTATTTCTACTTAAGTGCAGAATGTCTGTATTTATGCCACCTCTGGCCCTTCCTTCAAAGGCATTTTAACATTTGTTTCACTAGCAGGGACCAGACCCTCATTTTTAGTAGCAGATGGCTTGAGCAGAGTTGAGGCTGCAGTGGTGACTCAGGCCGGGCAGATTCCCATGTACTAATGATAACTGAATGAATTAAAAAAGAATAAACAGCTTGTAGTGCTGGGAAGGGGTCATTTATAGACAGAGACTCGGATGGAGCATGTGTGGAGGTGTGGTCCTGTTCCTGATATTCAGATACATTTTCCCCAAAAAGTAGCTGACATATGCCACCAAGTGGTGAAAGAAGTTTGCACAGCCTTCGCATAAGCAGGGCTTTTAACGTTAATACCCTTGATTGATTTAACAAGGAAAATTATTATATTACAGCCGCAGGATAAAGAATATAAATAGTACAGAGTTAACAACAAAGTTAAAGGCACAGGCGCACAGCATTACTCTATAAAAGTGCAAAAATTTAAACCAATAATATAAAAAAAGACTAAAACTAATTATAAATCCAAGATTTGCATGACAGTACTGTGATTACACTAAAGTTCCACTGTTGAAATATTTTCATAGATATGCTTATTTATTTATATCGATGTAAGTACGTCATGGGTGACAACTGCTACACTGTTACATACATCGGATGGTTCCATCCAATGTATGGAATTAGAATAAACACTGTATTTCCTTTTATCTGTAAAATCATATCAATTAACTGCCTTTGTCAGAAATGTTTAATTGCAACAAATATAAACGTATCATAAAAATAACTTGACTTGTGACTGTTTATGTTTAAATGGGGCAAAAACAGACAAGAATGACTAAAATTTTAGTTTAATTTGCAGATTAATTTACGTTACATTGATGTTAGTCATTTGCATTTGAGGTTTCCCACAGTTTCAGAAAAGATTAGCTGTGTAACTGTTAATGTTAAAGACAAATTAAACAGGATGATCTCCATACAGGTGAGAGCCAAAGACTGACCTCAAATGCACACAATGTTTATCTTCAATTGGCATTATGGAAATTTCCATTACAGTAGATTTCTTCAGTTGTGACATTCTCTAAGTCTGGTTCATCTTCACCTAAATCTTCACAGTCATTACCGGCACTCTGCAGTTCAGACGTCTCCTTATTTGAGTATATCACAACGTCTTGACTTTCATAAATCTATTCAAACAATGAACAACACATGATGATGTTATGGACGTTGCTTGGAATAACAGTGATAAAAATAAAGAAAGTAAAAATTAAAAACAGTAAAATGTAAGAGAAAAGTGCAAATTGTATTAATAAATAATATGTACAGTTAGTTGTGTTGCCCAGTTTGGTATAATAAGGCTTGTTATAGCTACAGCACACTATTAAGTCTTTGAACTTTAGTTTTCTTACTTTATTTTCTGCCACACGCATCACTTCCTCTAAAGCATCTTCGTTCTGTGCATTTCTGTTCATGACAGTTTCATCTTCTGAAAACACAAAGCGTAAAACATGGTTATGCTCTTTACAGATGCACATTTGAGTACATTTTTGAATGCCAGTGAATCCAAAATGTACCTTTTGCTTTCTGATGTTTGCACTTATAAACTATAACTGCAAAGACACATATCAGTAGCAGCAGCAGGGGAGGAACAGTGTAACCCACATAGTGTCCTGCATCTGAAAAGCAGGAAACAAAACAGAAACATTACACTTTCAACTACATAAATGCAGAACTGTGGGCTCATATTTTCTTTTTATCAATATTTTTACATTTTATCATAATTATTTTATTTCTGGTGTGCTCACCTACAGCTGTTTTTGACTCTCAGGATCATTTTGAATGACTTACATTCACTCCATTCCAAAAATTAAACATTACTTTTGGAGTAGGTACATATTAATCAACAGCAGTTCATACTGAAAGACATCTTTAACAGGTTTACCGGTAATTTGTGTTGAAGTTTTTCCAGGCATTTCGACTGTGGAAGGTACAGTGCTGGTGTGCTGGAGAAAGACTGTTGGAGAACAATACTCTTACTGCCATTAGCGACTTTATTTTAATACAAGAAGCAGAATCACAATATTGTATTAATCTTAGAGGAAATTATGTGGTCACAATTGTTTCAAGACAGTAAGAACTTTAACTGTAACTATATTAAACAAAATAATACAAAGTTACAAAATATAACAAAACAGCTCTAATAAATGCAAAAAGATCGCTACACATGTACAATGACAAGGGCTATTCTAGTCTATTCTATTCTAAATAGCACTAATTAGAAATATCCTAGTATATTACACAAAATTAAATGTATATGTAGTTGTCATTGAGGTGCCCCTCAGTGTCAGTGTCCACTGAATGCCATGAGTCATGTGGAATATTCAACATCTATGGCTTATTTAAAGAAACATATGACAATGATTTAAATTTTAATTTTAAATTGAAGTCTTATCAAAATTACAGTGTGTCTCGTAATCTGTTTTACATATAAAAAGTGGTACAACTATTTATTTTTATTTTCATCTAAACGTGTTCATTAGTGACTATTTGTGAACATCACAGAACATCACAGAGAAAGAGCAGGAAGAAACATTATCTTGTAGTGTGAATCTGCTTTGACTGGTCATGTCAGCTGTTGCAGTGCCTGTCTTTCTCATATATATATGTACATATGTACATATGTACATATGTACATATGCAAATAGTAATATTTCATGAGAAAAAAGAATATTTTGTTAGAATAATAATTAGTTCATCGTATGATTATTTCCTTTAACATCTATTAGCTCTGCAAGGCTGGAACAGGCTGTGTCTACATTGAAGCCACCAAAAATGTAAGTATGCAGTGGTAAATGAGGTTTTCAACAGTCCTATTTTTACACCTGTGTACTCAGTCATCACACTGCAGATGACACGATGACATGAAACATTGATGCGATAGGCTGAGAAAAGGGTGTAACTTACAGCTCTAACCATTTTATTTTCATGTACACAAGACACATTCATCTCACCAACTGACAGCTGAATCTTGGTGTAGTTTCCAACTCTCCTCGCTGAGTCTGACCCACACCAGTATGTCCCAGCATCTGCTTCTTCCAGCTTTGTGATCACCACAGAGAAAGAGCTGGAAGAACCATTACCTTCAAGTTTAAACCTGCTTTGACTGGTTATGTCTTTGCAGCTGTTGAGCTGCTCTCCCTTGCAGAGGAACTTCCTGTTCCTGTCCCGATGTTGTGGAGGATAAGGACACTGCAAAGTTAGTGGATGTCCTACAGTACCATTTATTTTAGTTGACTTGACACAGCACCACTCTGTCAAATGGAAAGAAAAACTATTTGCGTTTCAAAAAATATTAAACTTTCTTAAAGACATTTTTTAGAAGAAGCTGTTTTCTTTTGATTGGTGTAATGAACTATTATAATGACCTCTCACCTTTGACTTCCAGCTCAACAGCAGAGAAAACATCCAGGTCCGAGTTTCTTTGGACACCACAGAGGTATGACCCTGAATCATTTTTGGTTAAACTGCTAATTTTCACTGTAAATGTTCCTGACATTTTTTCATCATCAAGTCTGAATCGCCCATTTTGTTTGGTGTCAGAGGTGATCAGTGCCTGCTGCAGACATGTGGAGGGCCGTGTTCCTCTGCAGATGTACTTTAGACTGTTCTGGTACTGAGACTCATACGGACAACTGACAGACTCAGAGTGTCCTTCATAACTTTGAACTTTGGTCACAGTGTCACAGCAGCTGTCTGTTGAAAATGCAGACGGCATCAGTAAATGTGTTAAAGCCACAGAACAGATATGATCATTTATATTTAGCTTGCTGATTGAGATCTTAAGAAAAAAACGAATACAGCTGAACCAATTATAAAGTGTATGTTTGTGTGTGTGTGACTGTGTGTGTTGCTGTTTGGAGAAGACTTTATTTACCTTTTACTAATTTAAGCTTGACTTCAGTGTAGATATCTTTTCCAGTTCTGGTCACTCCACACCAGTATTTCCCAGCATCCACAGAATGAAGATCAGAGATGGTCATTGTGAAGATTCGTGCTGTTTTGTCTTCATGGATCCTGTATTTGTTTTTCACTGGTTTTGAAGTTGTAATAAGAACATCACTGTCACCACAGTCGTTCTTACACAGATACTTCTCATAAGACTCGTAACCCTGGCCATAGGAGCAGGAGACATTAACCTCACTCTCCAGGTATCCAGTCACATGGATCACCCCGACTGCATTGATCAAACACCTCAGAGCAACTGCAAAGAAAGTATTACACATATTTCACTGTTTAATTTGTTATGTTAGCATTCACAGTAGCAATGTTAGTGCTGTATACACGATGGACAAGGTGTGGTATTCTGCCCGTTACTGCAAAAACAGATCTTTATATTTAATCTAAATCTACCTTTGGTCTGTTTATGTATTTACTCATCTAAACAACTTACCACAGATGGTGAACAGCAGGTTTTGAAAGCTCCACATCTCTGCTTTGCTCCGTAAAAATAGAAACCTAAACGGAAATGTACTAAAAGTATGACCACATCAGTTTGAGTTCCTGCATGTCATGGCAGTGTTGAAGCCTTTAACTTCTGCATTTAGACAACATTTTTAAACTCTTACATTTAGATCATTTGTATTGCACATACAGTACATATGCAACATTTTGCTTCTTTTTGTTTTATTGTCAAATGATTGACAAATATTAAAATAATTTCATAGTGCACAAACATACTAGTTCTCACAGCTCTTAAGTAAACAAGAGACGCACACACATACATACAATATGTATGGTTGAGGACACTCCAAAGTCCGCGGATGTGCTGCAGTGCCATTTTTTCCATTTGATTTGAGAGTGTTGTAGGGCAGCTGGCTGGAAATATGTTCTTATGTTAACTTCTCCTTGCCTTTAAAACTCAGGTGGAGTTTCTGGGCTGGCTTCTCTCTGCTGCTCCGCTCCTGGGTGGAGTTTCTCAAATGAAACAATCCTTCCTACACTTGCCTAGTCGTGGAGTATATCAAGCTGGAAGTTGCAACAGTTCTCTTCTAGATTGTTGTTAGTATGTGGTGACTATTAGGCCATCTCTGTTACCTGTTACTTGCAAGTACCTGCTTGTTCTAACCCAGTCTTGTCTTACTTCTCCTAGTTACCTGCTCCACACCATCACAGAACCCTTGAATATCTGGAAACCTGTTGCCTGTGGAAACCTTCAGTTCTACTTACCAGCTCTAACACCAGCTTTCTGTAATCTCTCATAGGAAGGACTTGCATGTGCAATAACTACCTCCGAGGCTCCTCTCACTCCTAACAAAAGTAAGACTATTAATCACTGTCTTCGTCATGAACTCCAATTAATCCTTTGTCTCCTCTCTAACAGAGTTCCCATATGCCAGTTTGTAATGATGGTGAATTCTACCACAAACTGCTTTCAAACCACAAACAAGTCAAACAGAAACACTTTAAACCTGCCAGACATTATTTGAATCTGCTCTTTGGGTCTGCTTTTTGCCAAAACATGACAGTGCGAGAGTTTGCTTCGACACTTAGACTTTAACTTCTGGGATGACAGCCAGCTCTGTCTACTGACATGTAAGATTACAGGGAGTGCAGAATTATTAGGCAAATGAGTATTTTGTCCACATCATCCTCTTCATGCATGTTGTCTTACTCCAAGCTGTATAGGCTCGAAAGCCTACTACCAATTAAGCATATTAGGTGATGTGCATCTATGTAATGAGAAGGGGTGTGGTCTAATGACATCAACACCCTATATCAGGTGTGCATAATTATTAGACAACGTCCTTTCCTTTGGCAAAATGGGTCAAAAGAAGGACTTGACAGGCTCAGAAAAGTCAAAAATAGTGAGATATCTTGCAGAGGGATGCAGCAGTGTCAAAATTGCAAAGCTTCTGAAGCGTGATCATCGAACAATCAAGCGTTTCATTCAAAATAGTCAACAGGGTCGCAAGAAGCGTGTGGAAAAACCAAGGCGCAAAATAACTGCCCATGAACTGAGAAAAGTCAAGCGTGCAGCTGCCAAGATGCCACTTGCCACCAGTTTGGCCATATTTCAGAGCTGCAACATCACTGGAGTGCCCAAAAGCACAAGGTGTGCAATACTCAGAGACATGGCCAAAGTAAGAAAGGCTGAAAGACGACCACCACTGAACAAGACACACAAGCTGAAACGTCAAGACTGGGCCAAGAAATATCTCAAGACTGATTTTTCTAAGGTTTTATGGACTGATGAAATGAGAGTGAGTCTTGATGGGCCAGATGGATGGGCCCGTGGCTGGATTGGTAAAGGGCAGAGAACTCCAGTCCGACTCAGACGCCAGCAAGGTGGAGGTGGAGTACTGGTTTCGGCTGGTATCATCAAAGATGAGCTTGTGGGGCCTTTTCGGGTTGAGGATGGAGTCAAGCTCAACTCCCAGTCCTACTGCCAGTTTCTGGAAGACACCTTCTTCAAGCAGTGGTACAGGAAGAAGTCTGCATCCTTCAAGAAAAACATGATTTTCATGCAGGACAATGCTCCATCACACGCGTCCAAGTACTCCACAGCGTGGCTGGCAAGAAAGGGTATAAAAGAAGAAAAACTAATGACATGGCCTCCTTGTTCACCTGATCTGAACCCCATTGAGAACCTGTGGTCCATCATCAAATGTGAGATTTACAAGGAGGGAAAACAGTACACCTCTCTGAACAGTGTCTGGGAGGCTGTGGTTGCTGCTGCACGCAATGTTGATGGTGAACAGATCAAAACACTGACAGAATCCATGGATGGCAGGCTTTTGAGTGTCCTTGCAAAGAAAGGTGGCTATATTGGTCGCTGATTTGTTTTTGTTCTGTTTTTGAATGTCAGAAATGTATATTTGTGAATGTGGAGATGTTATATTGGTGTCACTGGTAAAAATAAATAATTGAAATGGGTATATATTTGATTTTTGTTAAGTTGCCTAATAATTATCCACAGTAATAGTCACCTGCACACACAGATATCCCCCTAAAATAGCTGAAACTAAAAACAAACTAAAAACTACTTCCAAAAACATTCAGCTTTGATATTAATGAGTTTTTTTTGGGTTCATTGAGAACATGGTTGTTGTTCAATAATAAATTTATTCCTCAAAAATACAACTTGCCTAATAATTCTGCACTCCCTGTATACTGTTGTTGTATTATAAACAACAGTCTAAGGAGCTTGGAAAGCCTGAAGAGAAAGAGAAAGAACACACACATGTAAAAGAAGCTCTCAAAACATGCAGTTATGCTAATTGGCTTTCATCAAGTCAGCAAAGATGCACGGGAAAGAAGATCAGACACCATCTAGGGAGGATAAGAAAGACAAACACAACAACATTGTCATCCCCTATGTGGCCTGTGTATCAGAAAAACTCACGAGAGTCTTCTCCAAGCACGACATCCCAGTTTACTTCAGACCCAGCAACACACTCAGACAGAAACTGGTTCAGCCCAAAGACAAAACTCCTAAACACAAACTTAATAATGTGGTGTATGCTGTATAATATAGCGAGGAATGCCCAGACCTCTACATTGAAGAGACCAAACAGCCACTTCATAAACATATGGCACAACATAGAAGAGCCACCTCCACGGGACAAGACAAGGTCCATCTGCATCTAAAGGACAAAGGTCACTCTTTTGAGGATGCCAGTGTTCACATTTTGGACAGAGAAGACAGATGGTTTGAAAGAGGAGTAAAAGAAGCAATTTATGTCCACTGTGAGCGACCATCTTTGAACAGAGGCGGTGGTTTACGACACCAACTGTCTGCCATCCAGTTTTGAGATCCCTTCCCAGACACCTTAACGCCCACTCACATTAGAGGTATTTTATGTCATGCAAACGTTAAAGCCAAATGCAAAGACAGACTGTCAGAACAGCAGGGATGGAGCATTCTTGGGTGGCCCTTCTCATAAAAGAATTTAAAAATTTATAAAATTGTTGATATATGCCATCTAGTGGTGAAAGAAGTATTGCTAGGCTTTGCTGTCAAAACATTACATGAACTTCTGTGTTTAACCACCCTGTGTCTGAGGAACCAGCATTGACTCAGCCTCAGAAAATTATGACTCAGACACAAGAACAAGATACTCAGCAGCTAAAGAAAAACATGGAGTTGTGCAACTGCAAGGAGTGAGAGCTTTTCTCTCAGAGTGTGGAGCTGAAGAATAGGAGTTGGATTCATTGTGAAGGGCGTGAGCTAGCTGATTATTTTGGAGGATGCTGTGAGGAGTTAGATATCAAATATTGCATATGTTAAAAAAAAAAACTTTAAAAAAGAAGAAAAAAAATTGGATGAGATCATTTCATGAGTGATTGCATGACCCTGTCTATCAAAATAACAATCACAAAGACAGACCACAGTAGGTTTGTTCTTAGGAAACTGTTCCTGTAGCCTTTAAACAGCATGTTGAACCATCCAGAATTTATGCAAAGACACTGTGATATAATTTTATTTCAATTTTAATATCTGGATACCCTGAAATACTTACCACTACAGTCATTTATATTTTTTACGCATTCAATATGAATGAGTGATGCTTATTTCGAATACTGCAGCATAATTACTGTATTCAGTGTTACACTGAAACAGTGCCAGCAGAGGGCTCAGTGTGACACACTAAGCAGCGATACTGAAAGAGTTTTGCTTTTTCCTTTTTTTTTATTTCACTTTCAGTTTACTAAAAGTCATAAATGGTTGTACGGCTTAAATGCCTGCCCAGAGACCAGTTTCAGAAAATGGGTTTAGTGAAAACTCTTAAACTGCTCAATGGACGGTTTTCTTCAACAAATTTTGAAAACTAGCAAAACTGGTAAAGTGACTAAACTAAATTGGCAGACGGAAAACAGAGTGGGGAATGAGGGTGAGCAGACATTAACGATGCAACACTGACACAGAGAAACACCGTCCTAAAATACACAGAGGGAGCAATCAGGGGATAAGAGACAGGAGGGAAACACAGCTGGGTCAAATCAGGGCTGACAAGACAAGGGAGAGCAAAACCAGACACACTACACACAGAACAGGGACTATCAAAGTAAAACAGGAAATACAGAACACAGGGAAGCCACATTACAAAACCTAAAACTGGACTCAGAAAATACAAAAGGGCTAGGGAGCTAGACACAGTGAGAAAAACACACTACAGTGTAAAAACCATGAGGAAGCCCAAAATAAAAAAGGCGGACCATGGACCGTGACATGATGTCCATCAGTGAAAAAAATATTCACACTTGCTTGGTTGAAAAAAAAGTATTCATTCACTATTTTAGTTAAAATACAGAAGTCTTATCAGTACATTATACTTTAAGGAGAAGCAGTAAAACCCACCTGCAAAACATGTTCCCTCTGACTGACACAGCCCGTTTGCTTTTATCTGTAATTGAATCTATAAATATTCACAGGATGTTTTTCATGATATTAATGAAGTAGGGATCGGATGTTGCCTTCAGAGATGGAGACGAGGCGAGCCTGAGGACAGCTAGGGCCAACCTTTCCCGTGGCATCAGAGAGGCTAAGAGACAGTACTCCAGGAAAATATCTCATTACTTCAAAGACAGCAGAGACTCACGGAGCCTGTGGCGGGGCATTCAGACCATCACAGATTACAAGCCCCCACCACAGACCTGTGATAGCACTATCCCCCTGCTGAACGAGCTGAATACTTTCTTTGCTCTTCATCAAGTTTGCGGACGACACAACGGTGGTGGGTCTCATTAGCAACAGGGATGAGACCGACTACAGAAGTGAGGTGAGACGCCTGGCCACGTGGTGTGCTGACAACAATCTCTCTCTGAATGTGGAGAAGACGAAGGAGATTGTTGTGGACTTCAGGAGAATGCACACCCAACATGCTCCTCTGACCATTGACGGAGCGTCTGTGGAGAGAGTGAGCAGCACCAAGTTCTTGGGTGTGCACATCACAGAGGATCTCTCCTGGACGTACAACACCACAGCACTGGCCAAGAAATCACAGCAGCGTCTCTTTTTTCTCCGCAAACTAAGAAGAGCAGGAGCACCAGCCCCCATCATGTACACTTTCTACAGAGGCACCATCGAGAGCATCCTGTCGAGCTGCATCACTGTGTGGTTTGGAGTCTGCAATGCGTCCTGTCATAGAACCCTCCAACGCATAGAGGATCATTGGTGTCTCTCTCCCCTCCCTCCAGGACATTTACAGCACCCGTCTCACTAAAAAAGCCCTTTGCATAGCGGCTGATCCCACGCACCCAATGCAAAGCTTCTTCAAGCTGCTGCCGTCAGGGAGGAGACTGCGGAGTCTCCAGGCCAGGACCAGCAGACTGAAGGACAGCTTCATCCATCAGGCTGTCAGGAAGCTTAACTCCCTCCCGATTCTGCCTCTTCTCCTCTATGGTCTCACTGAACTCTGTCACATACACACACACACACACACACACACACACACACACACACACACTCTCTGACTCACTCACTGGCCTGCACCAGTTACCAGTCACTTTGTGGAGCATTGGACTGCCATTACCTCATAAGACTTTGTTGTTATACTATCTCTTACCGTACATTACTAAATCTCCATTTGCACTATTTGCCTATTTGCACTACTCTGCCTGGTTTACACTCAATGTCATTTACCCTTACCTGAATATTGTATATTGTATATTGCATAGCTTTCTTGTTAATTTGTATTGTATTTATTTATTTAAATTTTTACTTTTTAATTATTTTATTTGCATTTTTTAATCACTCTCTTATTTAAATGTTCATTTGCTATTTCATCTAGGGTTTGAGAGTAACGAAATTTCTATTCTCCGTATGTCCTGTACATGTGGCAGAATTGACAAATAAAGTTGACTTTGACTTTGACTTTGACTTTGTAAGACAGTGACAATGTTGAACAACAGCGGTACTTTGGTGAGCACCTCGTGTTAAGGATGAATCAAACAGGATCTGCATACAATTGAGACCCACAGTTTAAGCACATATGTACATATTTATCTTCTGTGAGCTTTATGGTAATTTTCATTGCAGTAGCGTTCTTCAGTTGTAACGTTTTCGTAATCTGGTTCATCTCCGCCTGGATCATCAAAGTAGTTCAAGGCGCTTTGCTGTTTGAAGGTCACCACAAATTCTTGATTTCCATAAATCTAAAGAATCAACAAAGATAGTTAGAGGCTAGGGAACCACATATGCTGCAGAGACCCTGGTTGCAGTATATGAGTATACATAGGCTCATATAATATATGTAGTGACAACTTTTATTACAAGAAATATAATAAAAATGTTTTAAATGCAGATGTTTTACATATGACAGATACTGACCGAACCACAGAAGCTGATTTAACCTCCTAGGACCTGGCGTCCACATATGTGGACATCACATTTTGGGTTATTTAGACCAGAATACTCAATTTTGCTCAACATGGGCCTGATTTCTACTTACGAGGACATTATACTGCTACTGTTCTATCAAAATTTAAAAAAAAAAATATCCTCATATGTGGCTCTTATTTTTCTTTAAAAAAAAAAAGGTTAAAAAAATGTAGTAATTCTTTGTTTTTACATTAATTGGGCCTCAACATGCCCAAATATCAAGGAGAAATTAAAAATGCATGTCGTGGAAGAGTTTGGGTCTTAAGAGGTTAAAGTAGCTACAAGTTCTAAAACTGGATGACTTCCACACATCATAGCACGACTATAAAATCCATTAATTTCCAATTAATGTCACATTATACTAAAGAAGCATAAAACCAGCTGAGTGAGCTCTTCTCTTAAATTTTTCACTTTTCTGTTCTAAACATCACAGTAGTCGACACCACTCTATAACATTTCTTTTCATCACTAAATCATTTTTAGTTTTAAAAACTCCTTCTGTCCACAAGCGTCCCTGAGATAACAAGTTTAAATCCAAACCAAAGCAGACTGATAACCAGTTAGCTGGTCAATGTCTCAGTTTAATCAATAATCGTGTGTGTGTGTGTGTGTGTGTGTGTGTGTGTGTGTGTGTATTATACACATATAGGCTTTGGACTTACTCCACCTTCTTCTGCATCTATCACATCATCTGCTTTGGGTGTATTTCTGCTCATGACAGCTTTAGTTGCTGAAAATACAGTTTAAGAAATTTTTCAGCTCTTTCTGCATGCACATTTGAGTGTAGAGTCTGAATATGTGTGTAAATATAAACTATAGCATACCTCTCACATTGTAACATTTGTACTTATAAATAATAACCAGGACACATATTAGTAAAACCACAGGGACAACAGCGTAGGCTGCGTAGAGCACCGCTTCTGAAAAATAGAAACCAATTAAAAAAAGAATAGAAAGTTCATTTTCAGTTACTGGCATTTCAGCACAACTGTTGATCACAGGTGCACGCTTACACAGCTGTTTTGACACTTACGAGCACATTGACTTTACTTGTGTTTAATCCCAGGGGAATTACCCACATTGTAACCATGAACCACATCAACAGACCAATATGCACTTGTCAGCCTCTCTGTAAGGCACACTTGTTCAACTGCTCATGAAGATATAAGTCTAATAAGCCAATCACATGTCAGAAACTCAGTGCTCAGTTGAACATTTTATGACTGTTGGAGCCTGACGGGTCAGTTGGAAAACACTACCTCTAGAGTTTATAGAGAATGGTCTGAAAAAGAGATAATCACAGAAAACTTTAAGTTGGGACGAATTCATTCACATATTTGTTCAAACCAGACACTTATCTCTGCTCCAAACCCATCCAAAACATCTGAAAAAAAATTACAAATGTTATATATACACTACGGCTCAGTTTTAGAAGTTTTAGAACACCCCAATTTTTCCAGTTTTTTATAAAATAATTATGCACTTTAATGTCTGATTGCACTCTGAAATAGATGCATACCAGAGGGTATTGCATGGTGCTGCAGAATGCTGTGCTAGCAGTTTTGGTTCAGGGTGCCTCTCACATTGTGGAACCATCCTTTCGCCTTCTTGACGGCATACAAAAATCCTGCGCGATGAACTGAAGATTTCTAATTTAGATTCCTCAGTCCATAATACCTCCTTCCAGTATTCAGTAGTCCAATGGCGGTGTTTCATGGCCCAGACAAGCCTCTTTGTCTTACTCTTAGCAATGGCTTTCTTGTTGCAACTCATCCTGTCAAACCTGTAGCTCAAAGTCTTCCTTTCACAGATGAAACTGAGACTTGCTGCGACCTTTATTAAGCTGTGCTTGAAGCTGTTGTACAATTACCACTGGATCACTTTGGATTTTACCTCCTTTCACTGGTCTACTTGTTCCTTCTGCCCCTGGTACTTCACAGTTATCTTGTCCTCCTTCTTCTTGATGTCGTGCTCTGGTGGGATTCTGATTTATCTTAGTTGTGGTCTTCTGCTCCTTGTTCAGAGTCTCTTGTGTTTTCCTTTAAGCCAGCCTTTTTGGTAGGATGTCCTGATATCAGCCACTTCCTCTATCTGTTGATGGTGCATCCCATGTGGTTTGGTTATCCATGACAGTTCCTCTTTCTGTGGCTCATCATCATCTGTATTCGGCTTCCTGAGGCATTCTTGGAGCAGCTTGTCTCAAGATTTCCCGGATGCTCTGTGTTTCATTGTGGATTGTGGCTCCGACACTCACTCTTTCTGTTACTCATAAAGCCTCATATAGCCTATGTAAATTTCAAAGTATTTCACTGGCATAAAGAGAAAAAATGACATATATAACATAGAAAGTATAAAAAAGGTAGTGCATATCTTTTTGTCTTCTATTGTATAAATGATAACCCCCTATATAAACACCTGGGGTTAGCTTTTAGCACTAAATACACTATTAAAAAATGTGTTAGGGGCTGTGTTGGATAAAGCAAGATATGCTTAGTTATGCTTATATAAAGATCGATTTATAGATGGGTGGGTGGATAGACAGATATAAAAGCTGTTAAAGAACTTGCAGGTCAATAGTACTTTGATCATCAGTTTTATATGAAAGAAAGTCAAAAACTACTTTATAATCTGTGAAAAAAATGCAATCACTGAGAGTCTAGAAGAGGCCCTATCAACATGGATGCATACTGTGGGAAGTGATGTGTCTGCCTTAGTACACAGTGTTCTCAGCAGTTCCATTTTTGGCAGATTTCTTGCATTTAGTGTGAAACTAGTTGGCTGCTGTACTATTTCATCACGTCAGACAATTGAATTAAAAACTGCAGTCCATGGTTAACAAGTTGGGTGCAAACAAAGACATTAATTTTGCTGTCATATACACAACTGTTCAACTTAACTACTGACAGCTGAATCTTTGTGTACTTTCCTCCAAGTATTTAAGAATCACATTCAACTTTATTAAAGAGACTTTTACAGAAAACAGTGTTTCATTTTGGCTGAATTAATGACATATAACTATGACCTCTCACCTTTGACTTCCAGCTCAACAGCAGAGAAAACATCCAGGTCCGAGTTTCTTTGGACACCACAGAGGTATGATCCTGAATCACTTTTGGTCAAACTGTTAATGGTCACTGTGAATTTTCCTGAGATTTTGTCATCATCGAGTCTGAATCGTCCATGTTGTCTGCTATGAGAGGTGATTAGTGCCTGCCGACGACATGTGGAGCGCTGATTTCCTCTGCACATGTACTTCAAATTGTTCTGGTACTGAGACTCGTACGGACAACTGATAGACTCAGAGTATCCCTCATAGCTTTCAAGCTTGGTCATATTGTCACAGCAGCTGTCTGTCAAAATTATAAATAGAATCAGAAAATGTTGTACAGCCACAGAATAGAGAGAGGATGTTTTATATTTAGCTTGCTGCAACAAGATTGCCTGAGACCCAGAGTTTGTGTGATTTAATCAGTGTCACAGCAGCTGTCTGTCAAAAAGATAAAGGAAATAATCCTTTACACCTTATATTTACATTTTATGTCACCTTGTAATCACTGGAAACACAAACTTGATTGTCTTTAACATCATCTTAATTATTTTACTTCATTATAAAATACATTTTGAGAAGAATGTATTTACCTGGCATTAATTTCAGCTCGACTTCAGTGTAGATATCTTTTCCAAATTTGCTCACCCCACACCAGTATTTGCCAGCATCCACAGAACGAAGATCAAAGATGGTCGTTGTGAAGATTCGTGCTGTTTTGTCATCATGGATAACATATTTGTTTTTCCTTGATTCTGATGTTTTAATAAGAACATCACCGTTACCACAGTTGCTCTTACACAGATACTTCTCATAAGACTCATAACCCTGGCCATAGAAGCAGGAAACTTTAACCTCACTCCCCATATATCCAGTCACATGGATCACCCCTACTGCACTGATCACACACCTCAGAGCAACTGTAAAGTAAAGACAGTATAAAAATGTAATAATTATTTGTTTTGTCATGTCGAAAATCATGTATAATAACATTCCCAATAACAGATTTGTTATTCTTCTGTAGCTATTTAAACGACTTACTACAAAGGGTGAACAGCAAGTTTTGAAGGATCCACATCTTTGCTTTGGTTAATCAAAACAGAAACTTGACAGGAATGACTCGCACACAACAAGGAAGCCAGGGTGGAGCCAGACTATCAGTACAGAGGTGACTGGACATCTTCTAGAGGCATTTTAAGATTTGTAACTGACGTATGCCTCCTAGTGTTGAAAGAAATATTCACAGACTTCACACAAAGAACACTGTAAAAGTTAGGTTTTGCACTGAAATTGTTAACTGTAAGTGTATTTAGGAAACTGTGCTTAAAGAACTTGTTAGGTGAGGCTGTGTGCAGTCAGGAATAGGACCCAAGGTGCAGACTCCGGAGACAGACGTGAACTCAAAAAGGCTTTAATGCTGAACGCAACATGACATAACTAGAAAAACTCAAAATAAACTTACACCGGTGGACAGGCAAAACACACAGCAAAATAAACGGTAGATCGCGACACGGACACAGAGAAACACAGGGCTTAAATAAACAGAGGGAGCAATCAGGGAATGAGTAACAGGAGGGAAACACAGCTGGGACAAATCAGAACTGACGAGACCAAAGAAGCGTAAACTGAACACACTGAGAAAAGACAGAGACCTTCAAAGTAAAACAGGAAACACATAACACAGACTGAACAAAGACACAGCCTCACATGTAGGCACTACAGAGGGAACAGAGACGTGGGACCAGGGCAGACACAAACACTGAGTGGACACGGGGATATAGGAACTAAGGATACACATAGACGCGAACTAGACAAGGGGATGCAGGTGATAGGGGAGACAGAGCAACTAAAGAAGACAGAGACATAAACCATGAGACAGAACTCAAAGAAACCAAAAAACTAGAAAATATAAATAATATCATACACTCAAAAACCCTGGGTCAACGACCCAGGCATCCTAACAGAACTGAAACTAAAATCACTCGATAAACAGGCCCCTTGAGTTTTATATCTTACTATCAATGTTGCATTCACATAAAAGAAGCACAGCAAACATGCATTTTATTCTCTGTTAATTATGTTAATGGTTCAGAAGCAACAGTCTTAGAACTTAAACTAACACCACCACAATGCTACTTTATCCAACCAGTAGCCAAACCAGAAAACTAAAACTGCTGAATTTGCCCAAGGGCCTCCTGGGACCTGGTGTCCACATATGCGGACATCACGTTTTGGATTATCTAGACCAAAATACAAATTAACCTCTACAAGGGCATGATATCCACTTACGAGGAGAGTATACTACCACTGTTCTATTGAAATTTAAAACGAATGTCCTCATATGTGGATCTCATTTTTCTCAGAAACAAAAATCCCCCCCAAAAAATCAGGTAATTCTTTGTTTTTACTTTCATCAGGTCCCAATCAGCCCAAATAGCAAAGAAAAATTAAAAATGCATGGCATGAAAGAGTTCGGGTCTCAGGAGGTTAAAAAGCTGGGTCCTTGAAAAGTTGGTCTAATTTCACAAGAAATGTCAATTATTAGAACAATTATCAAAAAAAGTTTTTTAGTTAAATTTGGTCAGTAAACCAAGAATTTCTACAGTCACAGTTCTAAAAACTCCCCATATATTTGGTAAAGCAGCTAACTAGTTCTGTCAGATAATGCTAATGGAGCAACTATCATCCTTCTTGGTTTAAGCTTGGTAGTGCAGCTGATAACACCCATGTATGCCAACATTTTCTTAAATGTTCCCTGTTCTCTTGTCATATTGTGCTTTGGAATTGTATTTTCCTTCTATTGTAATGCAATGAGCACAAATTAAAACAGATTTGTTCATAGAAAACCTTTAGCTGATTTTCTCTTTAAGCAACTGGGTGACATATCCAGATCCAGCGTGAGAAGTGTGTTGTTATTTTTATATTTAAAAGTTTCCTTTGCAATATGCTTACCACTACAGTCACTTCCAATTTTCACAGAAAGATTCATCACAAAAGAGGAACAACAGTCATGTTTTTCTGTCGTCTTTATTTCTGTCTGTCTGGAAAGTCCAAAATGGTCCCCTGGAAAAGCAAATCTAATCATTTCAAATACCGTCATAATTGTTCACTTTATGCCCATAACCAATTATTTGGTGCCACATCATTAGTGAAAAGTAAAAAGAAGTTATAATATTAAATATAGCACTTATTTTTAAAAACTACAATAAAATGAAAGGCAAGAATTAAAGTTTTGCAAGAAACATACCTGTATCCAATCTTTATACCTATTAACAAGTGATGCAAACTGCACTCTTGTAAAATACTGCAGTAAAATTACTGGTGCTGTAACCACAGGGTCACTGTGACACACTAACCAGTGACAATGAAAGTGAGACTTTTTGATGGAAGTTGAGTTTTTTTAATCTCCTCAGAAGAAAATTAAAGTTGAAGGTTTCATTCAAGTGGCACCAAACTCTCTAGAAGTGAGAAAAAAAGTTTCCTACATAGAAGAATAAGAAAAACAAAAAATATATAAATACATCATCATAAATTTAAGCAATACAATACTGCGGTTATCTCACTTAGTACTGTGGTTGTACTACCAAATTTAAACCAAGCATTACCAAAAATATACGTCGGTTAATAGAAGCACTCCACGGGGGAAACCTGCCACATTTGTGCTGCTATTAGATGGTTACGTGACACATGTTGATGAATAATGTTTACTTTTGTCTGCAAAATTGAATCCAGTAACTGCTTGTGTCAGAAATCTTCAATTGAAACCAATGGGGGGGAAAAAGTATCATAAAATGAAAAAAGCAATGATTACATTTAATTTTTGGTTGGTTTCTCACAGTTTCAGAAGCACAGTCCACATCATGCTGTCAACAGCAAGCAATACCTTAACCTGAACAGGTTTAATGTGCTAAGGCAGTGAAAACAGCAAAAGAATGAAAAACAAAGGAACATTTATTAAGTGCAAGCCCTGGTGAACAAAACACTTTGAATCTGTTTTTGAATGTACGCACAGATGTAATTAGTCTCATCTTCTATTGGCTTTATGGAAATCTTCATTACAGTAGATTTCTTCAGATTGTGTGCAGTTTTCATAGTCTGGTTCATCTTCACCTGCATCATGATAGTCGTTACAGGCACTCTTGGAGGTCTGCTTCTCTGAATACCTCACAACTTCATCGTTTCCATAAATCTATTCAGAAACCAATGGAAAACACATGATGGTGTTATGGAAACATTTTATAAAGCAAACATTAAAAAACAACATTTTTTTCTGGCACCACTTTCAAACTAAGATTGTCTTATGATCTGATTTCACCACTAATGAGTAAAACCACATCTATCCAGACTCACAATATGAAGAATTATAATAAGAGATGTGTATAAAATACATTATGTTTGACCAACAATTACAATCTGATAGAACACTAAAGGCAAATAATGTTTCAAATATTGCTGCAGATAAATTCCATAGTTTACTGAAGTTTTAGGGTGAAAAGAAGTTAAAAAGTCTAAAACTGGATGCTTCCCACATGTTCTCAGCTCAACATCATAGAAAGTATAAAGCTGCAGCTCTCTTAAGTGTAGCCTGTGGACCAGAGTCTGCATCAAGAACATTTCATGCTACCCCCAAATACCTCAATGAGACAATCCACTACTATAAATTTTTTTAGTCGGCGGTTAATTTCACACTGTCGAACTGCAGAACCAGCAAAGGGACTACTTCTCTTTTTTCTCTTATGTTTTCAAATCTTAACTGATTATTTCTTCCTTAAACCGTGCTTGTTGTTGTGATAACTAATTCAAATCAGTTGTAATCCCCACAATTTCAAGATGAGCATCAAGTTTTGTCATCAAATCACTGTCACACCTGTTGCAATTATGGTGATTTTAAATGTGATTACTTAATTATTTGATCCTATATTAGTGTTGAACATTATTAGTGTTTGAATTCTTGAGTTAAATGTAAACATGTTTTTTGTGGTCACACAGACATTTAAGTTTAATATTTTGATCAAATCCTAAATTATTGCTTATGTTCATCCTTAAGTTCAAACTCCTGTTTTGTAGAATCTTTCTCCAGGGATCTCAGTGATATCATGCTCAGAACAGTAAGGGTTATAAGGCATAGTTATCAATGCCTGCAAACCTCTTGCTCTCCAAGTGAAATTGCTTAAAAGAATTTGAATTGCAATTTTGGTGATCTGTGACCTTTACTAAACGCCAACACTGTCACATGACAAGACTGAAGCCGTGCTATAGGCTCCATGAAGCTGTGCATAGCAGTAGCAGTGCTTTCATCTAGTGTCAAACTGATGTTTGACATAATTCTGCTCTGTTAAATTATAAAAACTCATAAACGATGAAATGTTTATGATGTGGGACGCCTTGTAATTCCCTTACAGTTACAGTTATGTTGTTACTTGCATTACAAAGGTTCTTCAGTTATATGCTCTTCCTGCTCACTCGTGCTACTATCAGCTGATTTCAGTTCATATGCAGGAGGAGGAGGACATAGTAGGGCTGTACAGCTTTGGAGAAGTGGAGATTCGAACATTACTTTTATTTTTATTGGAAAAAAACAAACAAAAATGAGAGTGTGAACCAATGTCCAAAGAAAAACTTTGAATGACCTTCAGAAAGCCTTGAGAACTTTTTAAAAATTACATGAAAGTCTTTTGCAAAGTACTGTATTGAACACAGCTAAGAATAAAATCAGTTAGTTGTGGTATAGTGAGACTTGTTGTCTGCTGTTGTCTTACGCCATTTTCTGCTGCACCCATTACTTCCTCTAAACCTCCTGTCTTTGATGTATTTCTGTTCACGACAGCTTCATTACCTGAACACACACAGCATAAAACGTGGTTATGCTCTTTTCGCATGTGCATTTCATGAAATTTGTGCATGTCTATGAATCCAGAATATACCTTTTATTTTCTGACGTTTGCACTTATAAACTATAAGCACAAGGACACATATAAGTACCAGCAGCAGGGCGGGCACAGCGTAAACCACATATTGTCCTGCATCTGAAAAACAGAAACCAAAACAGAAACAGTAAAAAAAACATCCTCAAATATTATCCTTTGTGATAATGTTTCTTTTTATTGATATTTGCTGTTGGCCACGGGTGCACACACTCTGTTTTGCCATGAAACTATAACTAGTTCCAAAAAGTATCCATAGCTTATGGAGAGGTAAAATATTTGATCTCACAACACTGATCAACAGCACTATAGACTAAAAGATGCATACTGTATATACCGTACCCTTCATAAGTTTACCTGAAATTTGTGCTGGTGTTTCCACTGTGGAAGCTCCATTGCCAGTGTGCTGCTGAAAGACTGTTGGAGAAACAAGGCTCTTAGCAACTTTTTTTAAAAAATAAAGGAAGGAGTAGAACTCTAGCAGTCAGTTAAGTCTTTCTGAAAGTATTCACTGAGCTAAAGTTAGACTTTAACTAATTCAAACAGTAAAACACCCTGTTATAGGTGCATGTTTTTCTCATTCGAGAATTGAATGAATTGAATCATCATTGAATCATCATATATATATTTTCATTTTCGGTAATATTTCATTAGAAAATAGAATAATTAGTTAGAATAATATTATGTTTATGTATAATAATAATGTTTTAGCTTTTAGCTTGGAGAACTAAGTACACAATCAGAGGTACTTCTGCGAGGCTGGAAGAGGCTGTGTCTATATTTAAGCCACCAAAAAAGTGTAAGTAAGCAGCAGTAAATGAGGTTTTCCGTAGTCCTAGTTTTACACGAGTGTCATCAGTCATCACGCTACAAATGACACAATGACATGACACACTGACACAATGGTCTGAGAATAGGGTGTAACTTACAGCTCTAACCATGTTATTTCATGCACAAGTATTCGTCTCACCGACTGAAAGCTGAATCCTGGTGTAGTTTCCATGGCTCCACTGAGAGTCTGACCCACACCAGTATGTCCCAGTATCATCTGCTTGTATCTTTGTGATCGTCACTGAGAAAGAGCTGGAAGAACCATTATCTTCTATTGCAAATCTACTTTGACTTGTCACCATGTCTGTGCATTTGTTGCGATGGTCTCCCTTACAGAGAAACTTCCTGTTATCCCGATGTTGTGGAGGATAGGGACACTGAAAAATTAGTGGATGTCCTACAGTACCATTTATTTGACTTGACTTGACACAGCACCACTCTGTCAGATGGAAAGACAAAATTGTGAAATCACAAACTATTCAGCTTTCCTAAAAAGTGTTTTGCAGAAAACTGTACTGTAGGCTGTCTTTCAGTTGGTGTAAAGTGATATTACTATGACCTCTCACCTTTGACTTCCAGCTCAACAGCAGAGAAAACATCCAGGTCCGAGTTTCTTTGGACACCACAGAGGTATGACCCTGAATCACTTTTGACCAAGCTGTTAATGTTTACTGTGAATGTTCCTGACACTTTGTCATCATCAAGTGTGAATCGTCCATTTGATTTGGTGTCAGAGGTGATCAGTGCCTGCTGCAGACATGTGGAGGGCCGGTTTCCTCTGCAGATGTACTTCAGGCTGTTCTGATACTGAGACTCATACGGACAACTGACAGACTCAGAGTATCCCTCATAACTTTGAACTTTGGTCACAGTGTCACAGCAGCTGTCTGTCAAAAATATAAACAGTGTCAAATGACATGTTAGAGTCGCAGAAGAGCAGCATGACATTTTTATATTCAGGTTCTTGTGGGTTTTTTCTTGCTTCACATGCATTTGTGCTTTCAGATAGGCATTGATGTCTATTGAGAGTTTACCGCCCACAAGCTCGAGATTACCACAATAATTTTCAGCGGAAATAAATGATCAAGGCTGCTCTTTTTTTTCACCATCATGTGGTTAGGTGACATATAAAATTATTATAAATAATATATAATATAAATATAATAAATATATATATATATATAATAAATATAATATATATATATATATATATATATATATATATATATATATATATATATATATATAATTAATAACATTTAAAATCATTTTAATGTTAATGTATCATTAATGTATTATGTTAATATGTTTTAACATGTGGTAATACATGTTAATGTATTATTTGTTGATTAAAAGGATTAGGTCCTGATACATTAGATTAGACAAGATCAGACAGACAAGGACGGACAGACAGATTAAGCTGAGGGGATTATTTACCTGGTACTAATTTAAGCTTGACTTCAGTGTAGATATCTTTTCCAGTTCTGGTCACTCCACACCAGTATTTCCCAGCATCGGCAGAATGAAGATCAGAGATGGTCGTTGTGAAGATTCGTGCTGTTTTGTCATCATGGATCCTGTATTTGTTTTTCCTTGATTCCGATGTTGTAACAAGAACATCACTGTCACCACAGTTGTTCTTACACAGGTACTTCTCATAAGACTCGTAACCCTCATCATAGGAACAGGAAACTTTAACTATACTCCCCACATATCCAGTCACATGGATCACCCCTACTGCACTGGTCACACACCTCAGAGCAACTGTAAAATCATGAAAATATAGTTAAAAAAAAAATACATATAATTATTTATTTTGTCAGAGCAAGAGTCATGTATAACATTCCCGAGCCTAATGAAAGCTGTTTTTCTGACCTTAACTACAAAAGAAAAAAGATTTAATGCATATAAATCTAAATCTTAAATTTGTACTCTTCATCTGTTTACTTTTGTAGCTATTTAGACAACTTACTGCAGATGGTGAACAGCAGGTTACGAAGGATCCACATCTTTGCTTTGTTTCGTAGAAACAGAAAGCTGACAGGAAACGTACTGAAAATGGGACACCCACAGTTTGAGCTACTACATGTCATTGGCAGTACTGAAGCTTTCACTTCTGCATTGAGATACAAATGTTTTTCAACTCGTGCTCATTTGCCTTTTTTTTTAACCCCTGGAGAGTCTTAGGGTCGATTTGTGGCTCTAAGACCGATAGTGTATGCATTTTTCTAAGACCCTCCAGGGGTTAATGTAGAAATTTTTCGACATTCTTTAATGTAATTCAAAGTGATTAGACTGGTACTAGAAAATGACTTCTGTCTGATGAATTGCGGGAACATTGTGCCTTTGAACTAAAACAGTTCAGCTGACAAATTTAACACTTAGAATAGAATTTTATTTTCCTGCCACTGAGGGGCAGTACAACCTAATATCATAATAAGAAGGTTCATGTACAACAGGACCATGACTGATTAATATTCCCTGATTAATACTGATTAATAATTTTACATTGTGTTAAAATAGCTCTGGATTTATATTGTTTGCAGGATTTGTTTACAAGACTTTGAATAGTTTTTCATTTTTGTGATTTCCAGTGCAAATCAATTTGGGTCATCATCATTAACACTCTAACCATATGGTATTAGAATATTTATTTATTATTTATTATCATTCTCAAACACCTTGATAATTTGATGATAAAAGGTCATTTTTAACTGATATGCATCAAAAACATTTACTTCTTTTTCCAGAAGTATTCCTTCTTTCCTTTTTCATTTCATTTTTGTCTTTCTTTTAACAAATATCATCCAAAATGTTAATAGTTAATAATAGTAATAGTTAGAAGTTAATAATTAGATCATCTTTTTCTCAAAAATTTTGTCAAGATCACTGCGGAACACAGTCGCAGAAACACAAAAAAAGAATTTCAGTAAATGTCACGCTGCATCTACTTTTGTTTACTACTAAAGATGTTTTTTTCCCATTCTATATTTAAAGATTAAGTGCATCAGTCTCTAAAGACACACACACACACACACACACACACACACACACACACACACACACACACACACACAGCCTTCTCCTTCAGAAACCAGACATACTTACAACCTAAAATATTGCGCCACCATGTAAAAAGCACTGACCCCACCCTGACCAGTGCATTATAAAATGCCACTGGTAGTATACAGTATGTGGGTGGAAGCATACATGTGTATTTTCCCTGAGCTCAGCCATTCCCTGGACTCCAGCTGACCGCTCAGCTGTGCCCCTTGCATACTGTAGCACAAACTGTTTCCATATCTCACACACTCTCACAGTTAAAGGTTAGCATTAAGACCCCCATGCAGAAGGATAAGTGTGTCCCGAATTAGCGAGGATGCCAAGGCAAGCTGGACCATTGCCAAGATGGGTTGCCAGGGGGTATTGAGTGTTTGCTATTGTGGGTTGGGTTTCTGCAGTGTAGCCTGTGTGCATGTTGGCAGTGCGCAGGGCGCGTGTGTTGTGGTCTTCTCAAACTACAACCCAAGACAAGCACACCTATGCAACACACACAGAACCTTAGTATGTTAAGATGTTCTGCACTGTTATATAGAGCTGACCCTCTCAGGTCTCTATCTTTAGCTTTAATGGTATGTGTTGATGCCTCTCTATATGTCTCTACATGTTAACTGAAAGTAAATAACAGAAATTAACCTTGTTTTATAGATTAAACAAAAAGATGAGAAAAATTAGCATTCGTACAGAGGAAAAAGTTCGGAAACCTTGCCCAGTAATAAATAATAATGAAATAACTTGTCTTTACCTTACAATATAAAGTGCCTTAAGTTAACTGTTGTTACAATTTCTGAGGTAAAATGATTTTGCTGTAACATGACAGAATGTGGAACAAGTGAAACGCTGTGAGTACTTTGCAGATGGAATGTACATCTTATGAAATAATCCCATTATTTTAAAAATGATATTAGTATTCAGTTCCTCATAGTTTTTCACTCAGATCCATCCTCACTTATGACAAATAGCACTTACAGCACACATCGTATATTAGCTGCATGTTAAGCTAGCCATCGATGACAACTTCAACTCTGTGTCCTTGTACTTAGTTTTTGATCAGTTAAGAAGTCCAGTTCTGGTCGTGTTTTTCTTCTAGTTTCTCAGCAGTTGAACAGATGCATAAAGACTGGAATATTTAAAGGTCACGCTGTACAAATTTTAACCCACAATTGTTTCCATTAAACCTGAATAATCCAGTCTTTAAAATTTACTATCTGTACACACCATCAAAGGTCAGATTATCTCAGCCTTCAGTGTTGAACATTCTTTGTTTCATGTAGCTCTTGTGAATCATCCAACTTTCTAAAACTGCAGTATAAAGTTGCTGAAGTGTTTGTGGAAGTGCTCAGCAACAGGCTTAAAAGCTTTGTTGCTTTCAGTATATAGTATTTCAGTATAATGGCCAAGATAATGAGGATGAATTACTTCTATTACTGTGTCATGCATTAAGCAATATGCCCAGCATGTAGGCTCACAAGACACCAATAAAGAAAAAGAAACCCGAGCCAGGCACCATCGCAATTTAAAAAAAAATAAAGTAGAATAATCCAACCTTATGTTTGGATTGACTGAGGTATTTGTTTGCTTGGCTAACCATTTTTATGAGCTGAGTGAAAATTTCAGACTGAGGACATTTTGGACTGTAATCACTTTAAGACACATCTTCAAAGAGATGTTTGAAGGTGCAGACGCAGTTTAATAATAAAGGTAATAAATATGTTTAGGCAGTCTGTTGTGATGAGCTGAGGTAAGGGCCTGGGGAATCATTATCTTAACAAGTGTCCTCACAACAATAGTTAACCAAACGTGTGTGTGTGAAAGGGGAACATTCCATCCATTCTTGGTCTTCCTGAGGAAAGAGCAAAAACATCACACACACAAACTGACACACACACACAGACTGTTGACAGCAGGCAGCAGGAAAGGTGCACATACACGCCTCTAAGGTCATTCACACATCCGCCTCGTCTTTCAGCTCTCCGCCCATCAAGCCTTAGTAGTTTCAGCCATCAATCCATCTGGCAGTCCCTTTTTATTTTGGCAGACATGCTTCTCCTGCCATTAGGCTACAATTCAAAACTACTCCTACATTAAGTATACAATGAATATCCTGTACCTTTAGGGCTGTACACTGTAAAGGTTTTGTTTAGTATAAACTTGAAAATTTGAGAGAAAAAAATTAGCATATTAGTATCTGAGCTACCCGGATTATTATGGTGGAAAATATAATTGCTTCCACTTCTCTCACTCAGTAGTGAACACACACACAAAAGCAGATGCCAAACAGAACAGTGGCTCATCAAAGCTCCACAGGGGCAGCAACGCCAGCACTGACGCACTGCTGCTCTCCTGCCAGCTAATGGTCACTGAGCACTCATAATAGTTTTTTCTTTTGGTTAGTTAGGTGGATAATAAGTCTTTGTTTGCATCCATGTGGGTGGACAGAAAGCCTGGTAACTTTTGGTCCTTCACTTTCTGTTCCTACTACAAACTTCACTTGTCAGTTGTTTTCAATTATCCGCATGCCAGCCACACTAAGCCCCTTTGTGCCGTGCAGTATCTGACAAATAGTGGCAGATTTGTTAATAAATTATAAACAGGGCCCCTCTATCAGGACATAGAGGTCATACTAACACATTCACAACCTGAAAAACACGCCAAGTGTGTACCTTTTTGGTGAGATAACAACACATATCTTTAATTTCTGTAAATATGTACAGTCCCTTTGAACTCATTAGCAGCACACACACACAAAGACTCACAGAGCTGCGTACTATACACTTCTGTCAGAAGACTCCTAAATTTTACAGAAAGCTTTTTACAAAGCAAACTTTCATTTCAAGAATGAGCAGTATCGTCAAGAGAATAAAAATGTTAACCAGGTAGGCACGAGTTTAAATTTAAGCCTCTCGTTCCTTCTTTCACTCACAGTCACTCATGCACAGATTTACAAACATATTTACATATGCAGTAGCAAAATAAAGCCAAAGGGACATTTCGGTTTAAGTAGCACGTTGGCTATTAAAATGTCATAAAACTGATACGATTCTGAAGACGTAGCCTGTAACGAAAACAATAAATCTGTAAGATTCCTTCCAGTCCCTTATTGACCCATCTTCCAAATTGTAACCTTTGCATGTTTTCTTCGCTGACTGAAGCACTCCTTGTTTAAAATCAGAGCCGAGAACAGATCTCTCAGTTTGTGTCTACTTGACATGGGTTTGTTCCTGCATTTTGTACTTGGATGTACAGCTTTAGAAAGTCTTTGTAGCGTGGTGCACAGCCAAGCCAGGCTTCTCCAAAATGGACAGAGCCAGTCAAAAGATACTCGTCCCCTCCAGGACGCACACTGCACTGTGCAGGAACATTGATACGACCACTCCAACTCCGTCCTCTGGCTCCACCCCAAGCAAACACCCTGCTCTTTTGGTGAAACAGTCGTCTCAGAGTCACTGTCGCCATGGAGTGCTTGTTAGTACCTGGTGCAACGCCTTGGAAGACACCACTGCCAGCTACAGAGAAGGAACAGTTTTAATAAAAGAAAATTAAATCAACAGGTTAAAATTAAATAAACTTCAGAAAGCAATGAAAGCTTTTTTTTTTTTTTTAAAAAAAACCAAAAAAACTGCTGTCATAACCTCCCTACCCTGGTGTACTGCTAATATCAGAGTTATATTACTGTGCAAGTCTGAGTCTTTCTGTTGACTGTTAACTATAAATGTTCAAATGAAAAGATGAAGAATGAAGAGAACATTTAGACTAAATCTACATGATTGTCAGATTCATAAAAGCAAGAAAATGCCTCAAGACTACTTAGCAGAACACAGGCTAATGCATTAATGAACACTGTGAGCAAGCGAGATACAATTATATCCCATTACATTTTGTTTAATGTCTGAGTACATTTGTGCTAATTGATATGATTTGTTTACGCAGCAAATCAATGTGATTAGGAAACTGATCAAAGCTGTCGCAGTCTGGGCTGCATGTGCCTACATTTCTGGGAAAGTACGGATCAGCTTGCCGTGTTGGTTTTATGCATATATATGTATATATATATATATATATATATACATATATATACATATATATGTGTGTGTAGTTTATGCTATAGCTATGGAGTCATTTTAACACAGTACTATAAATTTAACATAAGAACACTGCACTACATAATTCCAATTTAGTTTTGGTGTGACATTTTCTTTCTAGTTTCTTGAATGGCAATAATCTAATCCAAGGCCTAAATTCCAAACCTTTCAAAGGTAATAAGCAAAGTATATTTTGCAAAATGTGAAATCAATTATTTAATCTGTATGCATGTGGATATTTATTTACCAAAGTCACTAGTACACACAGCCATGAGGACCTCTTCATCTGAACAAGGCTTGCAGGCGACTGAAATTGAAAATATGACAAAAAACAACAATAACACTTTAATAAAGAGCTACTATAAAAAAGACAAACATTTTTCCTTAGTTTGTGTATTTTTATCTAATCTAGTTTCCCATTAATCTATTTCACTCTCAAAGTCTTGGTGGGTTTTTCTTAGATATCAGACATCAAAAGAGGTATAGAGAGCATGTGAATGAAGACAGCAGGTGAGGGAAGAGATATAGCTGGAGAATTACCCCTTGACCCTGCCAGCTATAAAAACAGCTATAAAACACCAAGGCACACTGACACACTCAGACAGGAAGTTTCACTGGGAAGGCTTTCTTCGCTCTCATAAAGATAGTCCAGTGCGACTCTCCACCCACCACAGTTCCTCTCAACACCACTTCCCTCATATGGGTGGGCTACTCAAATTTTCCTGTTCTAATGGGGGTGGCGAAGATCTGGTCTTGATTGACAGCTGGGAGACGATTGGCTGACCCTTGTGCTTGACCCTAGTGAGACCTTTCGATTGGCTTGCTTGTTTTTATATGTCTGGCTGATACAGGGAAGAGTGGGAGTGAGGAAGTGTGTGAGGGGGGTGGGGTGTCAGAAAAGGGGCTACTTCAAGGTGGGATGAAGAAACAAGGGTGAAACAGTAATGAGGCCTCATGCTTACCAAACCTTTTTGCTTTTCCAGCTCTGGTCTGTCAGCCTCATTTCACGTTACTAAACTGCCAGCTATAAGTAACATTTTACCAAGTTACCAAAAGATTGTGGACAATTTGCAAAACCATGTGAAAATTGAGCTGCAATCACTGGGAATTTATTTGAGTTTACATAATACAATGAATATTTGTCCTTTTTCAGTGTTTAACTATCATTTAAAATTAGGAAATTGTCACTGCTTTCTGCTCATTATTTAAATTTTAGATATCATTTCTCACAAGAATGCTCAACATGGATTCTGAGCTTACCAGAATCCATGTTGACATATCAGGTTATTATTGCATCATTAATGAACTGTTCTTTATATAGTCCCTGCTTACAACAAAGTCAATTAATTTTTAATGTTATGTGAAATCAATCTAAAATATTCTGGATTTTATGGCTTGATATTTGAGCAAATAGAGAAATAGGTTTCATTATTTAATCTTTAATGAGTGTTATGAACAGTAACACTGAATACTGGGACTGAGTACTGAATACCGAGAGCTAAGAAAAGTAGCATGCATCAAGAGGAAATGACTCAGCATTACATCAAGTTACCAGAAAATGAATTTCACCAGTCACACAAGAGCAAAACACAAAATAATGAAAAAGAAAAAAATGCAGGCTGTTACCTAAACCAGGTTGCAGATATGGGAACATGTGCATCGCTGGCCCCTGACTGGGCACCAGCTCATACTGGAAAGCTGTGATCCTCCGGCTGATGTCTGCCTGTGGGATAGCCTCCACAAATAGCACCCCCTCTGCCAGGCTGAAACAATGCACTGTTCCCTGAGCCTGGTCCTTTTCTGCCAGCAGCAGCCTCAGATCCCCTGCATGCTCCAGGTACACATGAGAACCCTGAACAAGGTGGGCCAAGCAGACACATTCAGAACTCCTGATTATACACTAAGGCTTGTTTCTCAACATTGGTCTCATACTCTACCTGGGAGTAATCTTGAGGTTTAATGCACACATGGAGACCTGACATATGACCTGGTGAAGACTCTATGTTTGATCTCAGGTTGACAATTATGGCCCCTGTGGGGTAAAGCCACTCTAGAGATCCCTGAGAGCAGCGAAGGTAGACCTGCTCCACATCTCTGCGATGGGACTCATGGCTCAAACCGCTGTAGAGAAAAAGACGATGATTTTTTTTTTTTTTATCACATATGGCTATATAAAAGGACTATAATATAATATCATCAAATCAACCTTTAACCAGTACTACAGAGATTGTACTCCTAGGCTACAGAATCCAGACAACATTTTTGTGGATGTAGAAATTTCTGTAACATGTTTGTTTGTTAATGTATTTCAAACAAGTAAACAATATACAGGTACATTTAATAAAGAAAATAAGAGAGAGAAAAAAATACTATACCAAATTCAATACATTTCAATATTGCTACCGTTCTGATTCATTTACATGTTGAAAGGGAGTGGGAACGTGCTGGACAAACAAAGTTAAAGAAACATATAGAAGGGATTAAGACCAATGAGGAGAACTCCTGCAGCTGTCTGCCAGCAAATCTCTCACTTGTCTCTTGTGCTGATAAGCCACCTCAGCATCAGGGACTAATTAAGTTGTTAGAAGTTTAAGGCTGATGAAGTTTACAACACAGAGTGTAAAGAACAGGCTTTCATTTTTTATGACTTGGGGACTTGGAGGAGTGATCAAAGGCGCCATGTGGCTGTATTTACTTAAGATAGGAGCTAGATTAGAGACATTCCTGTGATCATGCATACATAAAATCTTAAAGGAAGCATTTTTAGAGAAACTATAGAGAGGAACACTGTCAAAATAAACCAACGAAAATCACTCTTATGATCTGTTTGTCATATTGACACTTTCCTTTTCGAGAGTATTGACTGAGCTAAAAAAAGAAAAAGAAAAAAAAAGAAAATCCAGTAAACGAATTAAGGATTAATAATGAAATGTGACGTCATTACATTTCTCAGCAATAACCACAAGCACTTCCAAAACATCTCCTGTTTTCACTGACATTTCTTCCACTTATTTTACTCTGAGCCATGAGGGCTCCTCTTGAACATAAAGGTAAATCTTACTAAAACTACTCATCTAACGCCAAAACCATGCGTAACAACAGAACTGGCTCAAAGAAACACTTATCCTTTTAACACACGGTTGAATTTTCTTTCTTTCATCACTTGTGAAAAACACGGGGTAAGTAAACAGCACATTAAGTCACAAGATTGTTTTAACCAAACCTTAATAATCTACGCCTATATGAATGAACCATGTGTTGTCCGTGCCATCACTTAAAACGGCGCAATGCTTCAAGATTATCAGCCTGACATTCACAAATGAAAAGATATCTGCTCCTGAACTGATATGACCACAAATCCTTTGTTCGTCTCCATCCTCACCTTCCTCGCCAGCTACACTGATCGCTGGAGTACTGTGCCACCGCCCGACACAGCAGCACAGCTGCGACCCAGTGCGCAGCCCACGGCCGGAGCATGGTGGCCTGTCTGCCCCAGCGGTCACCGGATCCCGCACAACCACACAACACCAGACCAGCCCAACTAGCTGCGCGCTCTGTAGCCCCCGAAACAAAAGTATCCAGTTAAAATATCACACAAAAATACTCTTCTGCACGCCTGCGGGCTACATTGCTGGATCAACCGAGGTAAAAGTTGCGACTGAGGTTGGAAAGCATCAGGACAAGAAGTCTGTAAAAGGAGTAGTGCGCCCACAGCAAGACAACAGAGCCTATTCAAAAAAAAAAACCAAAAAAAAACTTTCGCTCTGCGAGCACCGCTTCACGGCAGCGGGGGCGCGTGCCAGCAGCTGACTCCGCTTGAGTGACACGCGAGCGCTGACTCCAAACCACTCCCACAGATACACCGGAAAGATATGTGTATGAGACAGAGCTCCAAGCTGAACACCGAACGTACTGGCCAGCTATGCACAGATAAAACTGAACCCACTAACTGGGAATAAACGCTCGTGTTAGTTTGTATGACACGGAAGAATTGATAGATAAAATACAGCAGACACTGACAGTGGAGCGGCAGAATTAAAAGTTGAATACGAGGCACATTAAACCTGTGTTTGCATGTGTTTTCATATATATGCAAACACAAGTTTAATGTGTCATTTCTACCATGGTAAGCACCTTTGCGCTTCCTTGAAGTCCAACAGGTCCCTTATTCTTCTTCAAACTGCTTATGTGAGTGGTTATGTGCATGCCGGCTTTATAAACACATGGATCATATTATCAGCGTGAAAATTAGATCAGCATGCAGGTCTGGAGCAGCAGCCTGATTTTTGCAGCTCCCTCAAACGTCCCCCTTAAAACATGTGAAATAGTCAATGCTTTGCCTTTTAGCGCTTTTCCTCTATTGTCATGTTTTAGGACGTTTAACCCGATTCAAGGACGCACGTGAGTTACTTTATTCTTTGTAACCCTTTTTGCAGTAGCTGCGGCTAATGTCCCTGCGCCGCTGCTATTACAGTCCTGCTGCTTGGTTTCCTCTAAATACAAACCTGTAGAAAAAAAATGACATGAAAAAAACGGTCACATAAGCGTCTGTTTGTCTCTTTGGTGTTTTTCCCGTGAGAAAACAGTCAGAAGGCAAGCATGTTACTGACTCGTCACATTCCCCCGGACAGCCAGAGCAATCTGACGCATTTCGAGAAATGCTGTAACAAACTCCTCTACCCCCCCTCCCCCTCCCACCCTACACACACATTCCATAATGCCTCCCTGTGAAACTGATAAATAAAAATGCCCTTTTCCTTGGATTTCTGACATTAAATTAAATTTAAAAAAAAAATACAGTAAAGAATAACCCTCCTTTGTAATATGAATATTTTGGAATACAAGGCTGTGAAAAAAAATTATTTGGACAATTCTAAACCACAAATTTAGAATAAGCTTATATACACAAGAGGTTCATATCATTTCCATGCGCCACTGTCTAGATGCAGTGTTTACTGTTATTTCTATGTTGGGATTCCCAGGGTAATGTTGGGATCTTTAATGATTTAGGTAACCGTGGTAATGTATTTGCGGATTTATATATGTATGATGTTTGCTTATAAGCCTTTACAAATATTTCTCTCACATATTATGTTTGCACTCGTATTTGAATTGATTTGTGAACAACTGTGTGAATAAACGCTCTCAGAAAGGGCTTATACAAAGTATTACAATATAATTATCGTTGTTAATGAATCAGTAAACAAGTGCTTATCCTTAAAATGCATCTCTCCTTAGGTTTGAAATAGGGGTAGACACTGCCTACACAGGGACTCTCGAGTTTAATCCTGTCACCACCACAGAGGACTCTTTCTGATGTGCTGTTTGACCTCAGATGCTCCTGCACCATGTGAAGTATTTACAGAGCAGCAGAACCTCTGACCTTCTCCCCTGCAGTCACCTGGCTCTTCTCAAGCAGACTGACAGGAGGAACGCCACGTCTGTCTACACTTTTCTTCCTCACTGAGCCAAACACACAATTGCTCTATCTCCCATTACAACCTTTGTGGCCTTTACTTACTTTCTCTCAGTCTTTTTTGGTTTGTTTTTGTTATTAAGAAATCCTAATTTACGCATGGCAGCTTGACAGTAGCTGTTGAATAAAAGGAAGGAACACTGAGCCCACGCCAATGAAACACCACTTCATGCTTCCCTACAAAGGAAGACAGTGAGACAGTGAAAGTGAGGAATATGATTTTTGGGCTGAGCATCTACTTCGCTGTAGACTGTAATGATTTGTTTTCTTATACTGTTTATACCCCGTGTTTGCCTACTGGTGGTGGTCAGAGGGCCCGGTGGCGCCTGTGTCCGGCAGCCTCGCCTCTGTCAGTGCGCCCCAGGGCAGCTGTGGCTACAATGTAGCTTGCTATCGCCAGTGTGTGAATGTGTGTGTGAATGGGTGAATGACTGAATGTAGTGTAAAGCGCTTTGGGGTCCTATGGACTAGAAAAGCGCTATACAAATGCAGGCCATTTACCATATATGCTGAGCAGAATTGTCATCACTACAACTGATCAAAAATAAATAAACACAATTTCTACAAACACAATTTTCTTCTTTCTCGAGTCATTCAATGCAGTGTAAATGTTTAATTACCAGCCAGTAACCTGAGGTAATTTTTTAAATGTTTCATAATTGTCTTGGTTTACACCTATCACCTGGTGCCCGATCCAATTAATTTTGCAGTGTCTTAATGGCAGTAGCTACTGTGGATGTATACACAGAAATGCCAGCATAGTCTTGCACAAGATTATCCATTTCTGGATAGTCATGTCCAAGACTGCATGACTATAGATTTCATATCCCAAAGACATCATGGAGGAAATCAGTATTTGACATTTTGTGGCCTGATTTCTTTCACTGCTAATGATGCTGAGGTCTTAATGGTACATGTCAGAGTAAAAATTAAATTTCAGCTATTATAATAATAATAAACTTTATTTATAAAGCACACTTAAAAACCAAGGGTATGCCAAGGTGCTTAACAAGTAAGATAGAGAATAGGAGGAGGATAATAGAAATAGGACCAAAGCAAGTACTAAGTATGCAAGCAGATAACTGTCACTGATACATAGGAAAGCAACGGGTACAGAGCAAACAAGAATTTAAATGAGCATAAAAGTGCATGATATAAAATCATAAAATAAATATTAACTAGAGGGAAAGGCAAGATTGAATAAGTGGGTTTTTAATCGTGATTTGAACAGTGCAATGGAATCAGATGTGTGGAGGTCAAGAGGAAGGGTATTAGCTTTAAGGACTTGTAAATGTCTAGCAATTTTCTGGCCTTGGTGATCATTTGACCATACATTTGTTAAGAGGTTTACTCTGTACACTTGAAACATTTCATATACCTCACATCAGTGGCCAAATTAGAATAACCAGTTAACCTAACATGTCTTTTAACTCTGGGAGGAAGCTGGAGTACCTGATGTAACACCACACACCTACAGCGAGAACATGCAAACCTCATAAGGAAGGGCTTCTGTGTGGCCAATCAGACCAGCCCAACCAGCTTTGTAGTTACTATTTCAAAGTAGGAATGTACATGCAAATAGATATTTTTCCTTCCACTTCACAGTAGTTCTGTTTTGCTGGTGGTTGTAGCTCAGGAGTTACAGCATGTTTTTTAGTGATCAGATGGATGGTGGTTTTATCTGTGACTGCTCCAGTCTGCATGCCAAACTATCCGTGGGCAAGATACTGAACCCCACGCTGCTCTCCGAAGTCTTCATTTGAGTTAGAGAGAATTTAGACATAGAAAAAAAGGTGCACTGGTGAATGAAGCATGTTGTATAAAGTGCTGTGGGTTCTCAAGAATCGTAGAAAAGGACCTATTTGGTGATAAAATTAACAAAGGTATCAGTTTTTGTTATTTTAGGCCTATAATTGCCATAAAACATGACATTGTAATAATGAAAATGAAGAGCCAAAGTATTTATAGTTAAACAGGCTGCTTTGCCTTCATCATGAGGTTCAAAGACCTTTTGTGGCTCCGTAGAGATTCGATTAAAAATCGAACCGCCCAGTTAGTTGCTTTTAATTTGATTATACGCTGCTATTGCATAACACTTCCAAAGGTAAAACAGATGGTAATTATTGCAAATAGTCAGTGTGCTTTCTCTTTATAGTGCAGCATTTTACACAGCATGCATGTGCATCTCCTTTTCAGACACAAAAACCTCTTCTGGAGGGAGATGTCGAAACAAAGGAATGCTGTATCATTCCAGGTGAATGAAAAAGCCCTCAGTCTCTGACCCGTGACCCCCCTTCATTCAAACACTCCACTCTCTTATCTCTTTTTCTTATCAGCTGCACTGCCAGAGCTCATGCAGCTGTGTAAGAATGCGTGTGTATATTTCTTCTACACACGCGTAGATTTATTTGACCAGTGAGGGCAAGCAGGCTCCAGGGTCAGGGTCATTCGGTCCGCTTGTGTGTGTGCATTATGAGGTCTGATGTCTGCAGAGCACCAGAGTGTATACACTGAGTAAAGCTCTGTTTACTCTCTTTCATAGATCCTCCATTAGAGCTCACTCTGATCATCCACCAAGTGCTTCATCATGAGGGCAGACTGGCTAAAAAGTGCGTTATTTAGACAGGATGCGGTCTTACTTAAACAGCTTGTTCTCAAATATTTTGTGTTCATTCATCCAAAGAATATTACAGTTTTATGACTGCACATACTTTGAATGACGGGTTGCATTCGGAAGCAGATAAATGTTATGTTTCAAATATGCCCCACCTTAAACAAAACGGCAAATCATTTATGTAAAAAACCCCAAATCACATGCAAAGTCTCTCTCTGGAAAAGCCTTGTTGATTAAAGGGAAAATTCACCTCCAAATCATTGTTGTTGTTGTTTTGGGTTTTTTACATTACTTTGGTGTGAGTCACTCTGTTTGGAGAAATCAGCTACAGACGCATTAACCCCTCTCTTGAATATAAAAGAACTAAATGGCACTTTTTTTTATGGAGATCAAAACTGTAAAAACTATACCAGCTGTGTTTATCGATCTGCAGAACAAAGCATACATCCACCTGTTACAAAAAGTAGGCGACAGCTCGGCAGGACATAAGCATTAATGGTGTCCCACACTCAGCTGAGATGTAATATCAGCTAGCTGCACTCTCCTTTTTCGGTGGACATGGACAGTAGAAAGAAAATAATTCCTACAAAAAATCATTCTGTGTTACGGGATTTTTTTAATCACCTAGGTCATTGGTGTGGACACAACAATCTGCCCAGCACACTAAAATGTGCCATTTAACTCCATTAATTTAGCTCTATTATATCAAAGACAGACATTTTTACAGCCGGGGCAACTGACATGAAAACAACAATCTGGATGGATAAAACGCACTCCAGGGTGGAGGTGGAAAATGGGTAAATCTGATTTTGGTTGTACTGTTCCTTTAAGTTTTTGAGTTTAAAGGAGAGAGGGAAGAGGGGGTGTAGATAGAAGCTAGTGGCTAAGTGGATGTGAATCTTTTTTTCTCTGCCCAAACAAAGCACTGTGCGGTGTGGGTGGCAGAGGCAAGGGGCTTTCACCTCAAACCTGACTCACTCCTGCTATTTATCCAACACTAAATCCAATCCTACCTACTAATGTGGTGCAGTGATTATGTGTCACTTTGTGCCTATGATAACAAAGGTAGCGAAAATAAAACTTTGGTAGGGATGACGACCGTTTTTTTAACCATCGCTGCCCTTTAAACTGTTGTGGCCAAATTTACAGTAATGCAAACCACGACGCCAAACCAGCAAACATTGGGGGATATTTTGTGTGGATAGGTCTGTTTACCTTTGGGCAGAAAAACTCCTCACTCTGTGAGGTAACATAAATGTTTTTTTTATGTGTTTACGTATCAAAATTGTGCCCTCTTAAAGAGGTTATTGTTCTTTAGATTTCATAAGAGACCCAGGGAAAGAAAAACAAATGTGAGTTGAATCTGTGTTTGCACATTCTTTGCAGATGTGTGCGTGCATCTGATTTTACACAGTTGCATCAGGGAACAATTGTTAAGAAATGTAGTCATAAAACATCCCACCCTTTATAAATTGTACTTTCTGTCATGACTGCACTTCCCTTTAACTTCAGTTACAAGTTCAAGAATACAGGTTGGCAATTATCGAACTGGCTTCACACAGACTGTGTGATATTTTATTCCTTCAGTAATGAACACTGGCAATGTCCTCTTGCATGATATAGAACAGTCATCTGTAAAGTACAAGGGTTTCAGATCTTCACATTTGTTTCTATCATTTCATATCTTCCCTTGTGCTGCCTCTTTCAGCTGTGGTTCAGTTCATCGTTACTTTTTGCTTTTAAAAGTGTCAGTTTAACATTTTGGGAAATATACACGCTTTTTAATTTAAAATAATAATAAACGTGTCAGCAGTCAGTCAGCTTAGCTTAGTGTATTATCACAGCTAAACCTGTTGCATGCGTATTTCAGGGAGTTCCTTTCTCAAGGCACAAAATAAAGGGAGGAGAATATTTAAATCAAGCATCCAAACTATTTTAGTAATGTTTACGACATGTCAGTAACTGCTTGCGCAGCTATTTAATTCTGAAAAAAATCAGGTCTTATTTTTTGCGCTTGATATTGAAATGAACTTAGTGCCTTTTTTGTAAATCAATAAAATAACCACACCTTGGCCTGTTTAGTAAATCTGTCCCCACCTTTGTAAGACACTAAATTGTTTTGTTTCCATTTGACCTGTTATGTACATTTTTGTATGTATTAAAGATGAGGAGACTCAAAGGTGTTAGGCTGTAATTGTTGTTAAATTAAGCTATGTTAAATTTCACTTGGTTTTATATTTTCTTTTTTGTAATATATGAGTCTGGTATCAACCATTACTCATCACTCAGCAAGAAATGTGGAATTAGCCTTACAAACCTTTGTGCTATGCTTAAGGAGAGGGTCAGAAAAAGTCAGAGCTGGGATATCCTGTTGTGACTTTATTAGCCGATATATCAAAGTGAAACTACAAAAAATGGCATTTAACCCATTTTAAGACTTAAAATACACGACAGCCATCTCCTACCCTCATCTTTGTAAATGTGCACTTATTTCCAGTGTTCACTCTTTTCCTGTTATTACCTGCCTACTTCTCAGTTTGCATATATGTGAAAGTGACGTATTCCTCTGCATTCCACTGCCTGTTAACCTGCAAGCCTCCTCCAGTCTTCCCCATCTCCCTGAACAGTCAGTTGAAGTGGTAATAATCTATTCCTTCCTTCAGCTGCAAAGAATTTAGATTTTCCTCCAGGTTGCCTCCAGTCATGTCCTACGAATGAAAAGATGCCACGAGAGAAAGAACATTAACAGAAAACATCATGGCAGGCCACAGTTTCTACAACACAACTTTCATTCACAAACATCATCATTTTCTTTCAAGTGTGGACTAATCAGCCATCAGGGTTTGTGGACTTCAGAATTCTTTTGACTTGGTATTTCTTACTTAAAGCAGCAGCAAGCAAGAAGGAAAAGGAAATAAATAGTGAGAAAACAACCTTTTCCTGCAGCTTTGTCTTTAAACTGGGGGGAGGGGGGGAGTGTCACTGTGTCATTGAGCTTTTTACATAGCTAGCTGTTACCTTTGATTGCATGTGAAAGTAAGGTTAACAGACTAACTATGCAAGAAAAGAATGACATGCTCGATGTGCATTTTGAAGCTGATACAGTAGAAATGTTTCTGAAATGCTGATATTAGCACATTTATTGCACTTATCAGACCATCTTTGACACTCTTGTTTTGATAGATTTACTCCTTTTTTTTCTTTTGTTTTCCAGTGCAGGCAGCTGTTGCTAATGTTGGAATATCAAATTTTCCTGCAGGATTTTCTGCCACTCAATCAGGCATTCCTTTATATGAAGGAATGCCTGATTTGAACAACAGTTTTTTGGAACATCCCGTCTCTTGTGAATACCAAACTCTCCTATCAAGGGCCAAATTTTCAAAATCCTGAACAGATCCAAGAGGAGTTGCAGAAGTCTTGTTTTTGAGGCTACTTGAATTACAAAATGCTAAAAGGTTCTTATGGAATTTGACCAATGATAGAAAAACATGATAGACTCCCTCGGCTTTAAGCCAAAAGAAATACAACAATAAATGTTTGACTAAACTAAAGGAATTTAGGTTGAACCAGAGTCTTTGAGAAAAGTTGAAATCAATATATTTGCTGATAATAAATATTTGACACCTGGGTGTAAACCCAGTGTGATTGAGTCCAGGTGTTTGTTTATGTGGATGTCATAGAGAACAAGAGAGAGAATGATTGGGTCCAGGTCTCCATCTCCTCCGACTCTGATTACTTCTCCCAATTCCCATAATTGAGCAATTAGTAGACCCCTGAGGTGGGGTGGGGTGGGGGTCACCATAGATTTGAATCTGAATTTGGCTGTGTGATAAATAGATATTACGTGATTTAACTGCCACAATGGATGTGTGTGTCATTACATACTGAAAACCAATGAATAAAAAGAAACTGCCATTGTTCTAGGTAAAGCCTATGTGTACTGCCACGATCTGGAGCATAAAATGCAAACCATGATGTGTTATATGCAAACACAATAGTGGCAAAAACATGTAATGTTTGTACAAGCATCGTGTGATCAAAGATCAGGCTGCTGTCTCTACCCATTTCCTGACAGCCTCTCCTGTGTTTGTGTGTGTTATGTCGTGCAGTGGGCACACGCCCTTCATCATTATGTTGTTAACATAGATTACAGACCTGAGGAACAGATGGTCAGAAACAGCAAACATACAACACACAAACATGCTTTTTGCTCACCAGTTTGACACAGATGATGAAAGGAGCAGAGGCGTTTTTGTAATGCAGAACTTGAATCTTTGGCTTAGGCCTTTCCTAGAAAGATACGGGAACACGAGAGAGGTTAATAAAAAATAAATCACTGGAATAAAGCCATCTTGGAGACCTGTTTAATGTAACAAATATGATCTCACCTTGGACTCCTCGTATGTATAGAAGCCTTTCTGGATCTTGTTCTCATCCACATCACAGAAAGCCTTGACCTAAAATAACAGAATGACACTAATTTCAAACACGCATTTCACAACTTTTTTCATTATCTGTATCTACTGAGACACAGGAAGCAGGTTGATTTGGCTGGTTATTTTCATCTGAAGGCAACATACTTTCTTCTGATTGGCTGGGCTAAGCGATCGGTACAGCTTTCGGCCTTGTTTACCAGCGTTCCATATGGTGAAGCTCTCCCATTGGCTGAGAACTCTCTCCTGCAGGAAGTCTACTCGCAGCTTCCAAATAGTCTCTCTGTGAACAGAGTGGCCAGAGAAGTCTAAATTAATCAGACTGTCACTGGTACAACTCCGAGATTCTTTTTATTTAGTGTGGGGAAAGAAGCAGTTGAATCTAAGCAGCAGGTTGAACACTTTCAAGGAAGCTGAAGGTCTTGGGAGAAGCTCCCCTCTGAACCCGTTTAACAGTTTCTGGGGTTTTTTTGTTTGTTTTTTAGAGATTTCTCTCTGGAAGTCCCACTCTGACCACTTGTACTTGCGATTTCACACTGAGGCTCAAAGAGCAAGTATCACCTACTGAGTCAAAATGAGCAAACTTTCACATTATGAGTCACTACTAGTGACATGAGCTGGCTCTTAGGCTATGAGCTAAGGACTAAACAACAGCTTTCAGTAAAAGACTCTACGAGTATGTTTGTTGTGTATTTGACTTTCCTAGATTCAATTAATCTCCCACAAAAAAAAACAAAGACTTCTACTGTAACTCCTTAAAGTGGCTGAGGAAGAATATTTACCATTGGTGAACTGTAACATGTGCTGTAGTCAAAATACATCAAAACCACTTGTTTCCCTCTTCTCTTATTACCTACCCTTCTCGCCAGATCTGAATCCCTTCATCCACTTCCCCAAAAATTAGATTTAAGTTGAGCAGTCGTCATTTACACTGACTGCAAAAGCTCTGGGATTAGAGGAGGAGCAAGTGTAAGGGTACAAAACAGAGCTTCCAATGACCGATTGAAAAAAAAGCAGCTGATGAAATGTTGGTCAGTTTGTTTACAACCGGTCTGATTGAGACAGCCTAACTTAGTTGTGCTCTATTGTAAATGATCAGTGAATACAAATGAAAGCTAAAGCTACAAATTTAAACCATCCTTTCGGTGTCATACCTTTACAAAGCGGCAAGTACTACATTTATTAAGTTGTGATCTGTTGCTTTAAGTAGATGGAAAATTTTATGCATGTAAATTAGTTTGACTTCCTGTAACCTCTGCACAACTGTGTACAGGGTTCTCTCTCTCTCTCACACACACACCCTCAAGATTAAATCTGTCTATGTTTACAAGCTTAACCCCCTTCTACTCACATTTTAAAACAAAGGCACTAATAATGAGAAATCAAGCAGACATTCTCAGAAAGTGCTTCACTCGCATCTCTTGATGCGAACTTCTTACTTTTTTAAGCACTGGGCCTCATATGGCAAGCAAACCCGATTCCACCATCATCGTGGAGCTCGGGTGGTCTCCAGATTCCTTGGTTATTATGCATTCTCTATACAGGCTTTGATTCTAAGGCAGGGCAGCAATATGGTAGAGATTAACTACACACAAACCTTTTCATCTCATTTACAAACAGTGCATTTCTGTGTAAGTAAGCCTCCCAACTCAGTTACTTTTTGGCAGTATCTTTTAAAAGACTTGACACCTCACATTTAGCACATCTACAATTACATGCATGAGCAAGATCGACGTAAATAGACAAAAATAAGATAATGGTTTCATTTCACTAAAGAGAGGAAGTAAGTAGGCAGTACATGGGAAGGGGTTATAAGAAGTAGGGGAGAGTGGAAGGCAGCTAGCTTGAAATAGATCTCCAAAAATAGATGATAGATGAAGACAGAGGAGGATGCTTGGTGAAGGAGTGCGTCAACACGGGCAGATATACGAGCACTGGTTAGACGCAAGGGAGAAAGGAAGGAAAGAGGGAAGGAAGGTGGGATAACAGGAAAGAAGGGATGAAAGGTTAGGCAGTGTGAGTGGAGAGAAGGCAGGAAAGATCTTTTTCTTTGGTGTGTTTTAGATTTAGAGACAGACCCACACACCTGCAGAGACTGCATGCTGATGCACAGGCAACAGCAGGAATGCACACGTGCTCACACACACGCGTGCACGCGCGCACACACAACGCTACGCAATATGTCAAACATTTCTGTTCACAACGCAATCCGATTCCCTCCCAGCACCACTGGACAGATACTGAGCATTCCACAGAGAGAAGAAAACGCATAGAAATTCCTGATTCATACGCTGGGAAAGTGACTGAAATTCCACAAACTCAAGCTTACTAAAACACGTGTCTGTGTATGTGTGTGAGTATATCTGTGTGTGAGCTCTGAGAAAATCTGGGATGCCAGTGGGCAGCTGTGAGTAGGTGGAGGATCAACACCATGTCCAAGTATGTGTGTGTGAATGCAGCTGAAGAGGAATGATGGTTGGACTGACTCAGTTACGGAGTGAGTGGCTGCTTTCTCATGATAACGATATATCAGCAGGCACTGGTCAACCCGGAACAGACCCCCACCATGACGAAGACTCTGGTAAAAAAAGAGAAGATCCTCTGGGACTCCCTGGAGACAGAGAAGAAGAATTATGGTATGATATGACATATGCCCAAACACAGAGAGCTGCAGCTAGGCCTTACCTCCACTAATCCGAGTCACTAAACTGAACCTCCTGAATATTTGGTGCTTTTTAAACTGAATTGTCTGACAAATAAGATGACTTGGTATGCGGCTAAATAAAGACCATCTAGTCCATGTTGGAAGTGCTAGCTGATAACTTGCCACACTACCTTCTAGTCTGAATCTTGTAAATTCTGATTCCAAAAATCCAATATAGCAACATTTAAATGCTAACATTAAGGGTTCCTTTCTTCTTTTAACAACAGTCCACAAATAAGGAGTAGACCAGTTGCTGGATGTTTGGGAGATTAACGTGTTGCACTCTTATCTGATATAAGACTCCAGCTGGTTAACAGTCCTGGGTGTTGTCTGTCCTGTTTGTAGTTTCATGATTTTTAGCAACACTTACTTTTCAAGCCTTTCGTAAACCCTGTCCTAACCTTTTGTGTTGTTATGCTCACTTTTTCATGGAACAGTAAAATGACATGATATATTTTCAGTGTTCTATAATGAATAAAATATGGATTTACGGGATTTGCAAATCATTCCCTTCTGTTTTTATTAGCATTTTCCACAGCATCCCAGCTTTCTTGGATTTGGGCTTATATATCAGATATCAAATGTATTTTTGATAGTGAGAACATTTAACAATTGTGTTTTTAGCAGTGTGCTAGATGTGAGAAAGGAAAACGTCAGGCAAGGTTTCAGTTGGATTTTCACAGAATTTCCTAGTTTTCATGTGTGAAAACAGCTGATATGAGTAGGGGTGAGAAGTCGAATGCTTTAAAGGATGTTCTTATCAGCTGCTCGAACAGTGTCTGAAAACTCCTCCGTTTCCACACCTTTCCATCTGGGTAATTCTTTCTGACATCCACAACCAATTCATACATTCAAGAAGTGACTGGTCAGGTGTATAGAGGTGACCGATCACTATTATTTCTGACATTTGGTGAGTCGACAAGAGCAACAAAGTGGGTTTGTGAACACCTGAGAGAGTCAGTTTGAGTAATAGGAATGCTTACCTTGCCTCCCTCATCAAACGGCCCAACTTTCTGATACCATTCCCGTGAGCAGAACCATGTTGGCATGACAACACTGGGCCCATGGGAGGTGTACACCTGAAACCGACAAACTGTTAGAATTTCATAAATTTTCAGTTTGTGGCAGATCTGTAGGAGTATATTCTGGTCAATAACCTAATAAAGAGACAATATACAGTGTCATATTAGCTACACACCGTCCAACTTAAATTAATTGTTTGTGTTGCTGTGCTTGAGATTCATTTGAAAAAGTTTTCATGCACATTTTTATTCAAGAATGTATCTAATGCATCTGGTTTTACACGTTCTTACCTTTAGCTCACAGGGTGCCAGGAGGAGCACAGGCAACGTCAACACATTTTTAAAAAAGTTTTTTCTTGTGCCACTTTCAGTAAATAAAGGTTATTAATTACTATGTTTTTATTTTCTTATACTATTTCTGTTATTTCACATTGTGCGAACTTTACTGGATGGATTTTGAAGCTACTGGCTCTGAAAAATTTCGCAATAGTATTTAAGCAACAAGCTGCACTCAGGAGAAGTTTAGTTCTATTCCTGAAAACAAAATAGGTTAGAGTGCAGCCACATGTGCTTTCTTAAAGCAGTGTGTGTGCTTCCTGAAGTGTGCAGGGGAAGGATACACATTTCCATCCTCTCGCATATGATTCTTTGACTAATGAGTTTGTTTTGGCTTCTCCTCGTTTCTCTGACCGCAAAACTCTTTTAATACATCAGGATCGGATTATGTCCACTATATTTCTTTCTCTTTTTACAGATGCAGGCCCCCAACTCATTTGTTACACCAGCACCCAGCCCCCTCTCAGTTCCCCACCCCTGCTTGTTCCTCATCTCTGTGTGCATTTTGTAACAGTAATATTTTTGCATATTGAATCTAAAGGTCATTTCAGGTGGTCCTACTTCCCTCTCCCACTACATCACTCTGTCTTACACACTGTGTGCATATGCATTTGTATTTGTGTGATTGTTCATGGTTGAAGTGGAAATACTACTGCGTAACAGAAATGCATCACAGATGAAAATAATTGTGCAAAACATCTGGATCCAGGCAGTTGAACAGCTGGACAGAATCTGGAGTGTATGAGTGTGTGTGCATGTGTGTGTGTCCGCCTACGTGCATCTCTTTGCCTTTCTGTAGTAATATTGCAACATTTTGCAGATGTAAGCTGTGGCCAAAAGCATGAATAAGAGACCAAGTTCTGGGAAAGACTGAGAGCATTAGGGTGAACGTGAGTAATCAGAGGGGTAGAGAACATTTTAGACAACCATATCTAATGCCCTACAGATGAATGTTAGAGTAAAAGAAGCAGTGCTCAATGTAAATTTTAAAGTTTAACTCGGTTAAGTCCAGTTTCTTTGTCAAGAAAGTAAAAGCAAAGGCAGATAGAGTCAAGAAAGAGAAGGGGAAGGAAAAGGAAAAGGAGCGGCTTTTAAGACTTCAGAATCAATGTATGATCTCATTCTCATGCTCCATGAAACTTAATATCATATAAATATCCTGGAATGTCTGCTAAGGAGTTATGCAGACCTTGTGTGTGTGTGTGTGTGTGTGTGTGTGTGTGTGTGTGTGTGTGTGTGTGTGTGTGTGTGTGTGTGTGTGTGTGTTAGGGAGAGTGAGCCAGTCCAGGTTGTCTTGTATCCTTAGTGACAGCGTGTTTTGTTAAGTCAGAAACAGCAGACTTCCATCTCTTCAAAAACAGACATACTTCCAGGGGTTTTACTTTTATATCACTGTTTTTTTTTATTACTTCGTGAATAATGTAACTTTTTAAAAACACACTGGGTAAATATTTTCACTTGATCACATCGTCAAAGAAATTCTAAAAAAATGTTCCAATACTTATAGTGTGAATAAGTATTGGAATTTGCCTATTTAGAGCGCTTGTATGGCAAACACAAGTGGACACAACTCTCAAATCTTGCCCACTATATTTGATTATGAGTACAAGCATAAAGTCATAAATTACAGCAAAAACGTAGCCAAGCTGGTCAAGTGACCAAATGCTTTCATGGCTTTGAGTGATTAGTAAGGCTCATGATTAGTTCATAGTTCCTCTTGCCAGGGCCAACAGCTTGTGCATCTGTTATGCATCTATCAGGGTGTATTCACTGGTTACCTTATGGCTTCCCATCTATGACAGAAATCATAATTTCATTAATGTAGTCAGCACTTAGGTCAAGAATGTTTAACACCATTACCTTTTATGTCTTTATGGAGCCCTTTACCAATGAATTTGGAACTTACATGTTACTGTCATCATAGGACAATTAGAAAAAGACTGAACAAACATGGCTTATTTGGCTTATATCCCTCTAAAAAGAGCACGGTAGAAGAGTCCACAATACTAATAGAATAATGGAGATTTTATTCATAATGCACAGTGTCAGATTTGATGAAAACCTAATATAGTATATCTGCACAAACATCTCATACCTACTGACATGCACCCTGGTGGAGGGATGATGACCTGGGCTTGTTTTGCAACCACAGGGCGCGGGCACCTTGAGTAGACCATAAAGTCTTTGTATACCAAAGTATTCTAGAGCTAAATGTAAGACTATCCATCCAACAACTAAAGCTTGGCCCAAATTGGGTCACGCAACAGGACAATGATCCCAAACACAGCAGCCAAGAAGAAGCAACGTGCTGCAATGGCGCAGTCAAAGTCCCAACCTCAGCTTGATTGAAAGGCTGTGGCAAGACCTCAAGAGAGCCGTGCATAAGCAAATGCCCACAAACCTCAATGAACTGAAGCAACGCTGTAATGACAAGTGGACCAAAACTCCTCCAGAATGATGTGAGAAAACGATGAAGTCATACAGAAACCAATTACTTCAAGATATTGCTTAAAAAGGTGGCTCTACAAGCTACTGAATCACAGGGTTCATATATATAACGAGTCCTTTGGCATGACTGCAGATGCCGTCAATGTATGAAATATAACAAGGAGCACAGAAACAGTTTGAAGCTTGTAGGTTTATTGAGTAGTGAGCTACCTGTTTTCTTATTTTTTCTTATTTTTTTTAAATGATGTACTCAATTTTTCAGACAGCTTTACAGTATAATAAAACTAAAGTGCTTGTGTATGATGATTTGGTAGCTGCACAAGGCTTTCTACACAAAGCTCAAAACTTTTACCAGCTTCCACTACAGGCTGCCCTCAGCAGACAGCTGACACTGGGGTCTGTTTCCTCTGCTGGGATTGTGATAGACAGAGAGGTCAGGAGTGATGCAGCATCCTCTCGCCACTCCACAAACACATTTCCGTGGAAACTGCGTACAGCAGGTATGTATCCTGTTTCAAACTGACCTAGTAGCTGCCTGTCACGTGACCTCACGCATTCACATATGCATGCGAAAACACATTAGTCGGCAATCAAAACATGCTCCGCTAAGCTGCATTCATTTACCTGTGTGATGAGCTGGTCCTGACTGAGTGTGTTGATCCAGCGAGTGTAACGCTCTGTAGATCCTTCCGGTACTCGCTGGACTCTGCAGCCAATCAGCTATCATGGAAACACACATACACAACTTTGTGAGTAAAATAAAAAATTTCACTCCAAGAACCACCCAAAACATTTTCAATCATTTTAGACAAAATTCTGTATCAGAGAGCTTCTGTGTTTGTTTTTTTTGTAAATCGAGCTGCACAAATTTCCAACGATTTGAGTAATTATGCTTCAGATTGAAGGCTGAGTTTGAAATATTAACTTGATTTTGAAGTTTAATAGAATTGTTTAACATATTTTTTTATTTCAGATAATAAAAAAACTAAGATATTATTGGCAGAATAACTAATAAGTCATCTAAAAGTTCTAACACATTTCACCCAAATAATGCAAACTACTGCTTCATATCGTGTTTCCTATGAGACATATTCAAGCAAAAAAAGGAAAGAAAGAATTACATCAGAATCAGAGGATACATAAAGAGAGATTATAGAAAACTGAAAAACAAAATACGGGTCCCATTTTTTCACCTACAACTATAAAAAAATTACAGTTGGAACAGAACCAGGCAGGCTGTTTATGGAGGACAGCAAGCCTGCTGTCTCTATGCTGTCGCCCTTATTTTCCACACACACATGACCTATAACCCCTGACCTGCCAGGTCAAAGAAAGCATCAACACCGGATACTCACTCTGTTCTACATGCCAACTGTACAGCAGCACGCGCACGCATGCACATGCTCACTCTTACAAACAATATCTTTTTTGTTGTTGTTGTTTTCATTTTAACACTGATAGTCAGAGGGAAAGGTAGAGAGGAGGAGGAAGAGAAGTGAGAAGAAAAGATAGGGAAGGAAGTGATTAAGCAAACGCTTAAGAGAGAACTTACAGTGTTTTTGTGCAAGACGGACGCCTCATACTGCAGACGAACTCTTTGGGGCAACATAATGTCATCCTAAAGTTAAGAAAATAATTATTTTAAATGTCTATGCCAATAACATGTGACAACAAATGGACAATACACACAATTCTTTTTCATTTGCACTTAATGAACTATATTAGAGCTTGGTCAAAATGGTTTAGGTTGAATTTTCTATTGTTAGTTTTGACAATTTTAGCATTTTAACATAAAAAACAATTTTTTAATAATCTCGGAGGGTCTGTCTAACTGCAATGATAGATAGAAAATAGGCAAAAAACTTGATGTACACAGAACAAGAGTTTATCTTCATAGCGTGGTTGAGATAAAGGTTGTATTTAAAGTTTAAGAGGGTAAAATATATCAGTATATCAGCATTACCAGAAAAAGAGTCACAAGAATAAACAGAACTAGTTGACTGCTTTCAGATAAACCAATCTCATAGGCACTGAGTGTTTTCTGTGAAAAGTTAGCAGAAAACAGCCAAGTTGATATGATGCGACTCCGAAAGATAAGAACAAATATAGCCAGAGGCGATCAGAGGTTGGAAGATTGTCAGATGTTTGGAGCTTTCATTTTTGGCTGTGTCAGATGAGTGTGTCAGATGAGTGTTTCAGATAAGCAGCTACAAAGCACTGTGTCAAAAACAGAGCTATCCTAATCTAACTTAAACTTCTCTTTCATGTTCATGTTTAGCCCATCAGTCGGTAACTTGACTGCTGAGATCTGTGTTTGCATGTATTTTCTGGATAACTGAACACCCCGGTATGATTTCATTATTTTGGACATACTATTGTATGTGTTATGAAAGATATGAAGCACACTTGGTCACACCCACCGCATCCTGAAAGCACAAGTATTGCCCACGACTCTGACATATGGCCTTATTCTTTGCATATCCCACTGAAAGACAAAAGAACATTTCATGCTTATTTGTTCTTACGGTTTTAAATATGTCTTTGTGAGACAGTTAAATGTGTGCTTGGATTCTTAATGAACTGTCAAACCAGACAACATGAAAAAGCGCTGCCGGTGTGTAAGCGCTTAAGTAAAGGCTCATTTATTACATTTCTGCTAGCTTGAGGGCTTTCAAATGTACTGCAAATTGTAGCGCATTGAAATGTGTTGCACTACGTTACAATGCACATTCTACAAATAAGTAAGAGACATGAACTTAACACATCCATCTGAAATCAGTATAAATTGCTGCAGAGTACCAGTTCCTGTTTCAGTCACGGAAAAAAAAGTCTCTTAAAGGTTGCACTGTATTTCTGCACTTCTCCTTAATTAAGCATTCACAAGAGTAAGTCCAACACTCATCACAGAGTGGAAGATTTTAAGGACCAGATCTTAAACGGCCCCTGATAAGCTGTTGCAACAATGGAAACTGACTTATTGTCTGAACTGCTTATTTTAATACAGTGGGCTGTATACAGACCTCGCTACCAACTGTGTAACGCTTCTGACAGTCACCAAACAAAGTAAAAGTACTTCAAAGCCTGTTGGACACAATTTCAATGAAACATTTTGTTCAACCCAGTAACCCTCGTGAAATGCTGAACGTGCAGATTCAGTGCAGCTGATCCCACTACTGATCAGCAGGGCCCAGAGTATAAAGACTGTTAGAAATGGCTCATTTACTGCCAGTAGGCCAATTTGGCAGCATTCAAGCTGCCTTCTTGTTAATGAGCTCAGTAGCTTTCACCGTTCTTTGGAGATTGTGTTTGGTTGAACTTTTGCCTTTGTTTTTGGTTGTTTCAGCATAAGGGCTGCTGCATGGCTGGTCTTTATGTCAACCATGTTCATATAAACTGATTTTACATGTAAATAAATCCCCCTTCTTTCACATACTTTCCATTTCTCCCCAGAAACTTGTCAGTACTCACCTCAGACGTGGTTTATTCTGGGGAATGTAACAATGGCTTTCATTTGATATCATTAGCTGCCACAAATGGTGATAGGAACAACTGGGAAGATGTTAAGGGAATTATGAGCATCTACTAGCATTAAGGCCTTCATGTTCAACTACAAAATAAAGGTCACATAATTTGATTGGGAGCGTGGACTGACTGCTGATCATATACCAAAAGTTACTGACCTCCTTTAGGTTGTTCAGAGTTGTGACCAGAGATCACCACTGAGATGCCCTTTGCCTCTAGCCTCTCCCTCCAACCTTCCACCACTTTTTTCGAGTCATCCTAAAAGACACGCACATGCATAAGAGTTAAGTGATGTCTCAAACTATGAGACAATGTATTCTTTCACTTGTGTAAATATGCCTACAAAACCTACGGTGCTTGCGTCATCAAACACCGACAGCTCCATGGATCCAGAGAAATCTTGGACCAATATGGCCTGCAGACATTCATCCAGCCAGCATGATGCATTATACACTGGCATGACAATACTCTGAGTAAAGAAGACACAAATAGAAAGTTTACACTCAGTTCAACTGCTGCTTTGGCAACCACAAAAACAACAATCAAGCAGGATGGTATAAACTGGAAGTGCAGGAGGGAAGTGATCTTGAAAATGAGTAAAATTGCAACTGTAGCACTTCTTTAATCAAAAGGGCATGGAAATAACAAAAGTTTAACTCCTATATAGTAAGTAAGTTGAAATTGCCAGTGTCTATATGTACAATGTTTCCAGTATATTAGGCACAACTTGGTTCAGACCAATCAAGCAGCTTTCTAATATTATACTGAACCTGTTACAGCTGCCAAAATAACTGACACAACTAAGGTATAGACTTGGGACATGTGGGGGTATAAGTGGTACTTGGTGCTGATAATTTGGCAGTGGGTCCTGGATTTCTGGGGTGGGATCTCCATCAATCTGGCTTGTTTTACAGACTTCATGTCAATCCTTCATGGGGTAAGAAACTGGGCAAACAATTTAGGGACTTTTTCATTTTTAATGGAACAGTTTTGTTTTGCTTTTTCCATCTTGTCATTAGGTGCCCTGTGCTGAATTGGAGGCCGATGATGTTGAGGAGTGCTTGGTTTGCGACAACATTTGTGTGGGTGTCAAAGTGAGAGTCACATAAATACCAGCACTCAATGTTTCCGAGTGCATTACACTGTAATATGTGGTTATTTTATTCATCTGTCCATCTACTGTTTAAATACTGTGGCTGACTGGTGTAGCCCAACAGATGCCACTTTCATTATTAGGATCTGTAATGGTTTCCCTAAAATAACTATAGCAAATATTTACGTTTCAAGCCCTGTATCTCTAGAAGACAAGCCTGTTGCTCTATTAGTTTGCTCTTAACAAATTAAAACCGCAAGTAAATGCCACACCACCGAAATAGAGACGAGGATAAACCTGTATACTCAGTAAACAAACTATTTAGGGTGGTAATACTGGCCATATCACTTTTTATAACTTTTACTCTCCTTAATGTCGATATCGACATTAAATTGAGTCATCATCACCCACCACATCCACAGTGCTCTTCTCCACCTCCCGCTCTTTGCCTCCTGTCAGTGTTTCCGTGGTGCGTAGCCGCTTCGGCGGGTTCATGTCGACCTCTGACTCCCTGACCTGCTGCTCCGTGTCCTCGCTACGTCTCATGGGGCCAATATAAAAAGTAGCCAAGCGACCGCTAACTCGAGGGTATAGAATATAAGCTATAAGAAATGGTTACAAATGTGTGTACATGTACAGAAAGGCAGGCAGACACGCGAAATCCACGTGGATTAAAGCAAAGCCATTTTAGGACACTTCTCAACATGAAGTGGACCCATTTCTACTACAAACATCACCTAAAAGGTCTCCTGTGAATTTTAACAGCGGACATCGTGACAATTTATCCTAAAGATGTAGCTCAAACCCACAGTGTTGCTAGCAGTTTAATAACTTCCGCAAATAATGACTCCCGGACGCTCATTGGCTCATGCAAAACACGGACAGACACCAGATTCGCTGCGGTTCACTGTCAATCATCTAAAGCGGTGACGTAGACGAAGCGTATGTATTGCTGTTTGTTTGAAGATACCGCGTTTCTGAAAACATGGCACCGGTAAAGTGTAGGATGAGGCTTAATTATTAAACAAACTGTCTAATTCAAGCTATTGGGATATTATTGGGATATATTTTGCTGTGCTTGTTTTATATATATATATATAGTTACATATATATATATATATATATATATATATATATATATATATATATATATATATATATATATATATATATATATATATATATATAATTTAAAAAATATATATATATGTATATATATAAATATATATATATATATATATATATATATATATATATATATATATATATATATATATATATATATATATATATTTCCCCTTTTCATTAATATTTATTATTGTTATTAATCCATTGCGCAAAATTACAAAACAGAAGCCTAATCTCTTACTTAAAATTCTACAGTAAAATATATCACAATGGATAAATAAATAAGTGACTCATACAATAAGTTTATTTATAGTTATTATAGTTATCTATGGTTATTGTCTTATTTACTTATTTTAATCGATCGACCTATCTATCTACAGTGATGTGAAAAAGTAGTAAAGTAATAAATTTAAAAAAATTCTATCTATCTATCAGGACCCAATCCTTTAAATCAACTAATAATACATACATTATCAGGTAATTAAAATGACTTTAAATGTTTATAAAACAAATTTCATCATCGTTTTAATTTAAAGCACAACCGTGCCTCATGCTTGATTTGTTCTTGGCACAATAAAAGACTAAGTCATACACTCTGCTAATGTCACCGATGCGTTGTTTGTAGTATCTTAGTATCTTAAAATTTTATTTTCAAGTAAATGGAAGAAGATTTATCCCTATAACTCACTAAAGTAAACAGCTGGGTGTGTCGTTCTGGCTTCTTTGTTCTGTTTGGTCAGACTCAGCACTGATGACATACAACTGTGCAGCTCTTAGCTCTCATGTTGAATAGGGACCAGATCAGTGTGTTTTTCATGTTAATGTTGGCAGCCATAGCATGGGATGTTTGTCTTGGTGAGCAGACAGAAAAACAGGATGGGCCATTGTTTTATATCATAGTTTTTATTTTCAAAAGTAACAGAATCACAAGGGAAGATTGTCTGTGTGTATAGGAATTAGTGATGCTGAAGTCATGATATCTAAACTCTGTTACACATTAGCTTCACTTCCACTGTATAGATTGCTAAACCCCCTTGTTATTCTCAAAATAATCCTCATTTGTTCTTTTTGTGCACTGATAAAACCATTCATGAGCAATAAAAAGAGAAAAGCCTAGAGGAACCAAGCTGCTTAACTTGTATATTATCCACTTTATGAAGACATAAACTGCCTTCCTCTTCTGGTTAATGTCCTGAGATAATTTTTAATGAAGTTCTGAATTTTATTGCACACACACGGTCCTCCTTAATCAGGGCATTGCATGGACAGGATGTCGTTTAAAAAACTGTTTTAAGTGAATACACACTGTGTTTATGTGCACGTGCTGAGACTAATTGTTCCCATGTTACTGTAACATCTCAGTCAGGCTTAGCTTAATCTATAACTCTGAATGATCCTTTAAATTGGACAGCTGCTTCACTGCAGGCCAGGAACAACAGCTAGTGTCATCAGATGAGGTCCAAACCAGGAATTATTTTTTTAATGTATGATAAGTGGAATTTAGATAACATTTAGACTCAATGCACAGATAATAATAATAATAATAATAATAATAATAATAATGGATTGGATTTATATAGCGCTTTTCAAGGCACCCAAAGCGCTTTACAATGCCACTATTCATTCACTCTGGCATTCACACATTGGTGGAGGCAGCTATGGTTGTAGCCACAGCTGCCCTGGAGCAGACTGACAGAAGCGAGGCTGCCATATCGCGCCATCCGCCCCTCTGGCCAACACCAGTAGGCCCACACCTGCGACAATGACCGTTTGCTCTTATGGATGCGTGCCTGTATGTGTAATCAGTCTCTTATTTCTCTCTGCAAATGGCAGTCTTATTTATCTTTACTAGACTGTTGCGCTGGAGGTTATGAAGCAAGGCAGATATTAATTTCTGACTGATAGAGATAGATAGTCGTAGTGACTCATGCAAGATTAACTAAAACACAATTAGAGGTTCAAGCAGAGGTTATGTACTGGCTGGAAGTGAAGTTTATCTATTTCCTTGCAATGCAGGCCCACAAGGTCTCTAAGAACCTAATCGGTACTTTTGCATTAGAGCACAGTCTTCACTCACACTTGCAACTGTTCCCACAATCACTCACTGCTGCCTGTTTACCCCCCACCCCTGCCTTCACCAAATCAACACCACATGGCAATGTTGTATTCGTTAGCTTCATAGCATAAGTGCCTAAGTCATTGACTTAGTCAAATGACTTAGGCAATTATGCTATGAAGCTAACGATATCAAATGTGCACACCAGTTGATTTACTGTATCAGAAGGTTGAGACTGCAGCTGTTTAGATCTGTGATCAGACTGCACTTGATTTTGTTTGGACAGAAATGCCAGACATTAAAGAGAAAGGGAAGTGTGCGAGTGTTTCTGGGTGTACAGGCATGATTGGATTTTCTCGATTCATTTAGTTTCACTTTTGGAAACCCAGATATTTGACCGATTGAGAGTTTGCAAGAAAGCCCTTTTAGTTGTTTTAATTGATCTTGGAGCCATGCAGATAGGAAGCTGACAAATACCATTATGAATGGGTAATAAATGGAAAATATCTAATGATAGCAGAACCTTAATATGGAAATATAACTTTCCCTCTCATTTCATAACACCCCTCAGATTTTTCTCCGAGCAAAGGCAGTCCAAAGACCTGCCTGTGACACTAAAAGTCTAATTTTCAGGGTTCTGATGTCTTGTTTTAAAAATGTTAACAAACTACAGTGTGAGGAATCGATTTCTTTACAGTTTCTTCTTGATGCATGTGTAGATTAAATTGTACATATGAAAAGATCTTTGCAAACATCTTCTGAAAGCTAGATGATTAATAGAGTTAATCAGTTCCTTACATAAATTTATGTGCAACAAGTAAGATGTTTGGTTGGATTAAAAGCTTGTTTGCACATGGCTAGAGATCAGCTGCTATGGTGCAACAATCAACACGGTGATTACCGTGAAATGTTTGAACTGCTTCTTGGAACTTCAAGTGTGCTGACTACCAGACAAGTAACCCTATCTGTCTTATATCCCAGGGGTGATGTTGCCCAGACTGCATTGCTGCAAAACATGCAGGGCATTAAAACCGTCTTACACAGCACTGCCATCTAGTGGTCATAGTTCAAAAAAGGGGTTATACAAAAAAAAAGACAATACTTCAGAAATTATAATGCAAACACCATCAATTTATTGGTATAATAGTTAATAATACAGCATTATCATTCTGTTAAATACATATGTACTAAGCCTGTGTGTATTTATAGGCAGGCATTTCACATTCAAGTCCAGGTTCAGTGCAGTAATGACCAAACATCTCTTATTCATCTCAGATTCTCTTGTTCCTAACACTGACATGAACAAGGAGCAGAGGAGAAGAGGAGCTACAGCTCAATGAATTGTTCTATAATCTGTAATAACTTCATTTAGATCTGTTCCGCCACATCTCCTTGCTTCCTTGTATATATTCTCATCCTCCCATCGTTTTTTAATCAGAAAAAAATAAAATCACCTATTCTCCTGTTTATATTTAAAGTCAAATACTTTTCTATTTAGTGAGGTTGAATCGCATTGAAAGAGGGGCAGTCTCCCTGAGGTCCTCCTAATTCAGGGTGGCCAATTCATTTTCCCAAAGGGCCACATGAGTAATCGGGACTGTTGTGAAGGGCTGCGCCCCATAAGCATATACAGAGTTGACATTATTTCCCAGCAGAACTGAGTTTGGCTTATCGGTACATTCCTCCAAACAGTCTCAGTTTCTCATGTTGCCTGTGGGGGAAATTAGTTGTACACCCCTCCCCTAACTAGTGCTAGCATGCACTGGTTAAGAATGCATGGTGGGTAAGATGTAGAGACAGGCACGGGGGGGGGGGGGGGGGGTTAAAGAAGTGATCACTTTAGTGCCAGATTGTACAATTGAACTTAGGCTAGGCTAGTCCAGTTTTGAATCCATCAGGATCATGTTGAGGCTTCTTATTTTGAAAGATAAATAACCAAGCTAACTTAGGATCAGATGCTATTGAGATTGCAAGGCAGCAAGGCAATGCAAAATATATATTATAATGTAAAGGTGGGAGGGAATTGATTAGTTCTTGTCTATGCTTTCTTAAATCTTACAGTACCACACTTTTGGACTTTCTCAAGTGACAGAAAGCTCTAGATGTCAACTTGTTGAAAAAATAGGATTTATTTGAAGAGCTCATCTCAGGTGCTCAAGAGAGTAGCGTAGTTTGGAATCCTGGGTGGGGAAGGCATTCATGCTTTTGTCGGTGAAGCAGCAGCGGTAAGGATCCTGGTGAAGCTTCGTAGACAATCAAAGAGTGTGGCTTCATCCCAGGCTTTTAAAGGAAAAGTTCAGGATTGAAAAGATACTTGGAGTTGTCTCTTTTGATGGGGAAAAGGCATTAGAGGGACTGTTGAGATACACCCTGTTAGTTTGGTGCAGTGTACATGTTTGTTGTGTCTGTGCACCCTAAAGTGCGCCTGAGTGCATGTATAGGTGTGTGTGTGCGTGAGCGAGCTTTTCTTCAAGAGTTCAGGTTAAGTAGCAGCTGTTGTGTCCTTACACAGACACAAATACATCCCATCCGAGTCTACTTCAAGTGTGCACAATGACATCAGACCAGGACCCAGTTCAGGCTCGCTTAAACTAGTCTCATTGCAGTTAGCATAGATTAACCCAAAAAGAGTCAGTTCTGTCTCTCTCTGCAGACCAGAGCTTGCAAGATGTTAGAGTCTCAGAGGAAAGGGTTGTGACTGTGTGTTTGTGACTGAGTGCGGGGTGCTGGTCGTGGAGAAAGGGGAAGCAGGGGCTGTGGGAGGTTAGAGGGAAGGTCCAGGAGTCCAGCAGGAGGTTGTGTGAAAGAAGAGGGGAGGATGGGAGGCTGGTGGAGCAGTGGAAGGGGCAGCGACGGGCTGTAGGACAGCATGTGGGGGGGCAGTGGGGACGTGGAGGACGGTCGCATTTGGTTGAGGGTGAGGCGAGGCTGGTCGCAGTGAAATGGGTTGTTAGGAGATGGTGCGCTCAGACCTGTGAAGACAAAATTGTGCCACTGAAAAACTTAAAACTAACAATATCACAGTAATATTTCTGTATGTAAATTTAAAATGGTGTTTTACCTGAGAGGAAAGGGTTATTGTGCGTCTTTGTAGGGGGGTTGGGGGGTATCAGAGTGTCTAAATTCACCAGCGAGGCCCCCGTAGGTCCCAGAAAAGCCTCTGGAGTCCGACACACACGTGTAGCCGGGGCACTGAGCGGGGGTGCTAGCCGTGACAGGTCAAACATCTCCGGGCTGGCTGAATCTCGTCCGTTTACCTGGGGTTTCACTGGTGGCTCCGTTCCAAATGGGTCCTGCTTGGAGTCTAGACCAGAAAATGGGTCAGACTCTGGTTTTGTCCCAAACAACTCTGCATCTTCACAAGGCAGAAAAAAGGATTTTAAAATTAGATTTTGATGAACGATAATATTACATAATGTTAAATGTTGTACAAATGAAAAAAAAAACAACAAAAAAAAACAAAACAAAGAGTTTCTGTGAGATTTAAACTTTCAGAGCTACAAAATTGTCACGAAAAGTTCAAAACCCATCTCTTGTAGGTAATAAACTACAAGAGCAGAAAAAAGTGCCATGGCATTACTTTGAACGGTACCACCCCAGTGACAAGCCATAGTACCTCTAAAAGTACAAAATATCACAGGTATCACAGGTATAACAAAGATCATATTGCATGATGTTATTCTTACTACAACCACCCGTGGTACACCATATAAGTCGCTTCTGTCATGATTTCATCTTACAGTAAAGCCCACAGTTCTCTCTTTTATGTACAATAGTACCTGTGGGACTTGCAGGTTGAGGTGAGGACACTGCGGGAATCTCCTGTTTAGGTTTCTCTTCTTCATGTGCAGCGAATGGATCCGTCCCATCAGCATCTGCACGGAAAAATGAGAATCAATGAAAACAGCAGAAGTGCTTATGTTTTTGGATTAAAACAATCAATATATATATATATGTGTGTGTGTGTGTGTGTGTGTGTGTGTGTGTGTGTGTGTGTGTACTAGGTTTACATATCTTTGTGGGGACGAAAACTTGGAACGTTACTATACTTGTGGGGACCAACAGCCCTTATGGGGACAAAAACCCGTCCCCACGAGTTTGAAGGCATTTGTGAGAGTGAAAATGTGGTTTTAGTGTCAGGGTTACAATTAGGTTATGGTTAGGGTTCATTTTTGATGGTTAGGGTAAGCGGCTAGGGAAAGCATTATGTCAATTAGATGTCCCCACAAAGATATGAAAACACGACTGTGTGTGTGTGTGTCCTAATGAAAGCACCTCCATCTGTTGGGCTGTCCCACGCATGATTGACAGGACTGCAGGAAGCAGGTGCTGCTTCCCATGGGTCTGTGCGTGAGTTGGTACAAGGAGCCCAAGGATTGGATGTGTTGTTGGAGGAGGGAGGGGCTGTCCAGGGGCTACCAATCACAGGAGTGCTTGAGTGGACTGCTGTTAGGGAGAGAAAAGATTCACTTTGAAGCTGCTGTTTTGAATGCACTCTTGCATCACACTGATGTTCATGTGATTTGTCTGTGATGATCCACCTACCTACAGAGTCCCACGGGTCAGAAGAGACGTTACTGGTGGGCTTAGCAGAGTTCCAAGGGTCACTAGGTGGCAGAGGGGGCTCAGATGAGGATCCAAATATGTCCACTAGATCCAACATGGCAGACTACAAGCAAAGGAAAACATCTCAGGATCAAACATTGTCTTATTTGTTTCCAGGTTTGTGTAAGTTAATGAGAAACATTCAAAGCACCCAATCCTACTGAGGACAGCCGGAGAACTCACAGAGTCAGTGTGACTGTAAAATCCACTGACAACTGTATTAACACTAATGATTTCACTTTGTATTCAAATGAAGTTAAATGAATTGTCTGAGTAAAAATGTGTTATGTAAATATCTGAGAGTCAAACTGAGTAAGAAACTATTGTACACTGAAAGTACAGAAATGTGCACTTGCTGGTGTTCCAGTTAAGAGTTATTGATCTGTTGCAATTTTCAGCTCTACTGAAATATAATGTTTTTTTCTGGGAAGAGAAATCTATTCAGTGTTCCAAAAAAAGACAAACACAGATCTGCTTTTTGGTATTAACTCATGAAAAGAAAAGATCCATGGTATTCACAGAACAATGGCAACTTCCTAAAGTCAGACTGAATCTGCTGCTCTGTTTATTCCCTTACCAATAAAGAGCTTACTGTAGCTCACTTGAAAATGTTTCTTTGCAGTTATGTTTCACTGCTGCTGCTGCTGAAAACACACATTTACAATTGCTATGATAATTTCTGACGCCCTTCTGCGTTACACAGTCCATTGCTCTATTACTGTAGAGTATAATTTATTAATAAGATCCACCACAGCATCTGCATCTTGCATCTGGTGTTTGTGCTTTATGTATGTTGTAATGAGCGTACATTATATAATGAAATGAAAATTGCTTGAGGTCATTCAGAAACGGTGTCATCGTTTCATAAATTTCTCAGGTTGTACTGTTTAGAGACCACTCTGCAGCACAGCAGTTGCAGAAGAGAATCCTACAGGACAGTAAACAGGAAGATATCTACCTACAGAGAAATTTCTATTTCTGCTCACAGAAAAGCATCAAATGAAGCTTCTATGTTATCTTTCAGACCCTGCCCATGTGGTAAAACTATATCATACTGGGCTGAACCTGCATTGTAATGCCATGTTAAGAGGAAATGTGAGTTAGAACATGGAAACAAACACCTACTTTGTTTTTAATTTAAAAAACTGAAATGGCATAAAAAACACAAGTCATCACTGCCATTTCACACAAATATGGCGACATATGATCTACTGCTTGAACTATGATTCCTGACTTTGTAAGTCAGTCAAGCTTATTTTCTCACTGCTCTTAGTTTTGCTTTTCAGTTTTCAGTTTTAATTATTTCAAATATGTTCATATCAGATTGTTGCATGTGAAAATTGAAAGGTAGCAGAAAGAAATGTCAGGTTTATGTGTTTACATTTCTGCTCCACACAAAGAAGGGTTTTGCTTTTTGTAAATTCCAATTTGACACTAGAGGGCCGCTTTCACGAGAATCTGTTCAATAGAGTTCAATGTTCAACATAATCGGTCACAAAGTGCAGACAGGGCCCCAGTGCAATCACACTGAAAACAGGCTTAAGAGAAAACTTATGTAAGTTTTAATTTTTTTAAGGAGGTAGTTAAAACAAACTGACTTTTCTAATAAAGTATACTTATATTTAGTATCTTTTATGCTAAACACAAAATCTTAAGATTTTGTCAGTGAAAGAGCCATTTAGAGGTTAACTTTTCCCCTTTTCCCTCTATTTTTCATGTGATGGCATAACAGTGATTTCGATCATTTACTAGTCCCTAAAGCGCTTTACACAACCAGTCATCCACCCATTCACACACACACTGGTGATGGCAAGCTACATTGTAGCCACAGCCACCCTGGGGCGCACTGACAGAGGTGAGGCTGCCGGACACTGGTGCCACCGGGCCCTCTGACCACCACCAGTAGGTAACGGGTGAAGTGTCTTGCCCAAGGACACAACGACTGAGACTGTCCAAGCCGGGGCTCGAACCGCCAACCTTCTGATTACAAGGCGAACTCCCAACTCTTGAGCCACGATCGCCCCTAATCAAAGTTTTAATTCTAATCTTAAAAACAGAGAGAGGCCTGAAACCTGAAGGTTCTGCCTCCTATCCTACTTTTAGACCAGTTACAAGGCTTGGGAACCTTTACATAAGACTGCAGCTGACTCTGATTGGCTTGTTGACAGGCCAATGAGTAAAGGAGCTGATGTGCTACAAGATAAGAAGTATGCTTTCAGGGAAATGTCATGCTGAGCTCAAGGTTAGACACGACAGAGTCATTATCATTCAGCAAGCACCTCTTTCTCTTCTCTCAGCTTTCTATTGTCTCTCTCTCAACACTCGATCATAAGGCTGTTTTGTTGTTTATTTTATTTTATTTTTAGGCTTGTTGTCCATCCCTGCCTCGTAGTCTGCAGCCTATATTCAACTTCTTTCTCCAAATGCCTGCCAGCAACCACCTACAAATGCATCCGCCCACCTTTTCATACAAATTCACACTCATGTTCCATGCATGTACCCACACACATGGCATCCATTGTATACAGACACATTTTTGAACTCACCTCGTGCGTCTCTGACTGGCTCTCTCTCCGGCTCTCATCCAGGGCCTTCTGTAACAGTGACTCGTCTCCTTGGCGACAGCGCTGCTCCTGCAGGGGCGGTATTGTGACATCATCAGCATTACCATCGTGGCAATGAGTGCAGACCCGCACACAAAAACTGGCATTGGTTAAACACTTTTCTGCTGCTTGGCCCAGCAGACCGAACGCGGCACTGGTGGCTGTTTTGTACTGTTGAAATATTTAGTTTACAAAGAGCAGAAGCTGGGTAAGCGCAAAGCAGAGAGAAAATCTTCCAAAATTACACATGAGAGTTGAAGCAGTACTTGTATGAAAAATCATATGAGATGATATCTCCTGATAAGGAGACAGGTGGTAAAAGCTGGAGAAAAGGAAGAAGAGGGTTAGTGAGATCGCCATTATTCAGGACTGTAACTGCCAAAAATTCAAAATAAAGAAACGCACGAATGAATGACTCAAAATACACTAAATGTGCAAAAACAGTGTTAAAAAATAAATGTAAGCGTTAATCAATTTATAAAATGCAACTTAATTGTATTTCTGTTTAAATTTGCTTCCATATTTATTTACATCACAGTAATGCGTCCTAACTCTATTTTCCCTTTAAATTTGCCATTTATTAATTTCATTCCCCGCATCTTGTCAAGTCAATTACGTTCCACTTAATTTTCAGTGTTTTATTTTTGGATAATGTGCTTCTTCTTTATTCTCCAAATGAGGGAGCTGTCATGTAAAATGTAAAGTTTGTGCCTGTTGGTTCACTGGCACCAGGTGCACAGCACAAATGACAGCCTCTAGTCAAAGAGACTGGAGGTGCTTAGCTAATGTAGCTGAAAATCATGCTCTCAGTTTGTACCTTTAATGGCCGAGAAAATGTATACATTAGAACAAAGACGAATAACTAAAAAAATGCAAATGACAAAAGAAATATCAAATTAATGTTACATTTTAAAAATACCAGGAAAATCTCAGTAAAAGCATATGAGCCATGTCGTCAAATACACAAAAAGACACACAATATTTAATAATTGCTTACTTTAAGCTCTGAGGTGTGTTTCTGTGTGTACCTGCACATGCTCCGTTAGGCTAAGGCTTTGAGCAGTCTGTAGTTCTGTGTCTCCATCTGTCTCTATGGTAACAGGGGAAGGAAGGGCTAGCTGAAGGTGGGCGAATGTTCAAAATGTTTGCAACATTTTCATTTTCATTACTGGAATCATCAAGAGGCACTGAATACAGAGGACTTATTTGTGTGTATATGTGGACAGGAGCTACACCTGAGGACATCCACATTATCATACCGTGCGTGTGTGTGTGTATGTGTATTGTTGTGTGTTGTTTTACCTTCTGACTCTCCTCCCTGCTCATGGCTAAAGCCAGCTGGAGCTGTAACTCCTCTTCCCCACTGGTCTGAGGTCGAGCCTGCTCCAGGTCTGAAGCGGCTCGAGGAGACGAGGACGAAGCTGCGGAGAGATTTTGGGAGAATGGAATAAGACCGAGTTAGGAGAAACGATTGATGTGGGGATGATGATGTTCCAGAAAGACAAGAAGCACACAAAGTATGGGGCTCATTTGAATATTTTCAGGCCTACGCTGCAGTATTGATAATCCATGTGGTTGTCCAAAGTGCTGGGTGACAGCGCAAAAAACATTTAATTAGGGATGCGGCAATGATCCTGAATTTAAATGTGTATTTTTAACTCTTGATCTATTTATTCGCAACTTGCTATCATACAATAGAAGGCGGTTAGTGTTCCAGATAAGTTTACTCACAGTTTACTCACAATACTCACAGTTAAAGGAAGACGGAGAGCCTCTGGAGCGACTGAATTCCTCCCCGTATAGCACAGCCATGCTGGGCTGACTTGTGCGTCTGCCTGGGTGATACGCTGGGGGTATACCTCCATAAACACCTCCACCCCCTCCACTGCCTCCACCAGCCATTCGCTCCTTGGTCTTAAGGGCTTGACTCCTCTCCTGGCGCAGCCGCTCCTCGTCCCGAAGGAGGCAGACCAGTTGGCGTGCTTTTTCCCTTACGTTGGCCCCCTGGTCTCTGCCATCACGATCCACATACTGAAAGTCGCGCAGGGTCTGAACCACACACAAAAGACATCACAGTGAGTTTTTTTTAAGTATAAAATTTAGCTAGCTGAACAGACGCAGGGTTGTGGTTAACATGATGTGATCAATAAACAATGATCAATCAGCTCTTTTTGTTGCACTCCAATACCTGAATAGTGAACGCATTCTCACGGCACTGCTGGGCCACCCTTTCTGATCCTGTCTTCAGCAAGTAATCCAACAGTGTCAGGGCCTGGAGTCAAATCACGATTAGCACATTTATTCCCAAATACTTTTTGTAGTCAACATATTGTGCACATTACAACTGACATTTTCATCCAGAAGAACAAAATTTAAAGATGCATGACTGTTATTCAGTGGAGCTAGTGAGTGTCGGTGGATGGCCAACAAGTACAGAGAAGCTACAGTTTACAAAGTCAGATTAAACAACAACACTCATGTCTTTTCATGAAATCACCTTGTAGACATGTCTCCAGTTCTTGCCGCTGTCATTGAGGCGCTTCCACACCATACCCATGACCTCAGCAAACGCCACCACATTGAAGGTTAAGTCAGCAATCTCTGACATGAGAGACGAGGATGGCCCCCATGGATCGTTTGAGGTGGCCTCACGAACCTGCACGTTGGCAGCACAGGAATAACATCCATTTATGTTTTACGTCTGAGAGATCTCAAGTGCTTATCTGTATGATGGTCAGCAGTGAAAGAAGCACAGACTTTTTGTTTTTAATCTAATATGACTAATAAACAGTGACACTCGAAGAAGATAGCACATTTAATACAATACCTTGATCTCTGCTTCTGAATAGTTGTGTACAATATTCTTCACCTGCCTGCGCAGGGCTGAGGTTGTCATGGTGACAGATGATGGGGAAATATGGAGGGAGAGAAGGCGATAAACAAACGGTCAACGGTTTAAGAATGGGGGAGAAGAGGGAAATGTGGATGGGAGGAGGGGAAGAGTGGGGAGGTAGCTATGCCAGTGAAGGCTCCTCTTTTCTGTCGGGAATTGTAAGATGCCCCTGTAAGAAAGAAATGAAGATGATATATAAAAAGTATGAACAGTATGACTTTTATGAAGTACTTTTACGTCTTTCTCGATCTGCCCTGGTTGATGCAGAAACATAATGCAGCCCTCGTCTTGGGCTTGTACACATCCAATCATCAAATCTCAAATATGTTGTTATTTTAGCTGCCTTTCCACATATGCAAGCTGCTTTGCAACCCGCCAAGCTCCTCCCTTGATGCTGTCTCTAATTTACGTAATGCTCTGTTTGTTGTCACTGATGCCTGCTGTATTGTGTGTATAGTGGCGCTACCCACTCTCCTGGTGGTGTGCTTCTCTCCACACCTTCAGTGGACCTTTCATGATGATAGATGAGGACTTTGAGTGATTTCCAGACCAGATCCAGTTTTATATGTTGTACACAGTGGCTGGACATTTGTAAAGCTAGTGGAGCAGTTGCTGCTATTGTTGCATTTGTGTACTTCCATAGTCATTGATTTCACCGTTTCATATGTGCTGACTCAATCAGAAATCACCAATAATGTATCAAGAAAACCATCAACAGACTGACGCTGCCCTCTAACTTGACCATCACCACTAAATCAACAAGCTAACTTAAAAGCAATTTCTTTGTTGTCTGTGTCAATTAGAGAACAGTGAAATGACAATGTAAACAATGACTGACAGAGCGGTTTCTAGTTTGTGCCCCGTTATGGAGAAGTAGGTCATACTAAAACTCTGGCACTCAGGTGTTTGATGAAGCTACTTGGTAGCTTATATTATTCAGGCCACCGTGCACAGTCTGTGTGCGCGTAGACACACACTTGCAACCCAATTTGCTCTTCCAAATTCGTATTTCACAAAGGACATGGGGGAATTGATCATTAAGGGTTCCTGTGATACATTTCCCTCTGCCAGCGACTATAAGCTTCCACTGACACAGAACGTAATTAACCTACTAAACCAAAGCTGAGCTAGGGTGACCCCCCCTAAATTAAATCTCTTTTCATCTGTCTTCAACTCACTAAATTGTCAGATGACAGAAAATATACTTTTAAAAAAATCCCTCTAATGACAAGGTAAACCTTTGAGTTTCTTAGTGTTTGAATACATTGGCCAGATGTGGCAATCAAATATGTATCCTTTGTCTTTATACCATAAAGAAACGTGCTGATCAAAGATCCATAACTGCCAGAGAGAGACGAAAACTTTCCACAATACAGATGAGTGTCCATCCCAGTTCAGTGCTGGTAAGAAGATCGCCAGAGGGTATGATCACATGTGATCACCTATTTCTGTGTTTATGATAATTATCTTAAGAATATAAGTCAGAAAAAAAAAACGCAACCTGCCTTTACCTGTGTGTGTTTTTTTCTATTTAAATGAGTTGTCATAACAGTATGGATTGTAATACATTTCTGTCAGTGACAACTGTTGACATACATTCGTACATTACACATTTTCTTTAGAAATAATTATTAGAAAACACTACATACATTTTTACTCCTATGTAGTTGATACCCAACTATATGTATCTATGAGGCCAGATGACTAAACTACAATAGTGCACGTCTGAAATACATCACAATAATTTTCTTCTTTTAAATTCAAGACTTTAAAGGTTTGAAACCTTTATAGTCTTGAAAAATCAGAGCCCATCATATTTTAAAGACCTCATAGTATCATGTTATCTCAATGCTTTCAGACTGTAGGCTACTTGTAGTTCCTACAGTTTCTAAAAGTAGGATAGGAGGCAGAACCTTCAGGTTTCAGGCCTCTCTCTGTTTTTAAGACTAGAATTAAAACTTTGATTAGTGGTGCTTGTGGCTCAAGAGTTGGGAGGTCGCCTTGTAATCGGAAGGTTGGTGGTTCGAGCCCCGGCTCGGACAGTCTCAGTCGTTGTGTCCTTGGGCAAGACACTTCACCTGTTGCCTACTGGTGGTGGTCAGAGGGCCTGGTGGCGCCAATGTCTGGCAGCCTTGCCTCTGTCAGTGTGCCCCATGGTGGCTGTGGCTACAATGTAGCTTGCCATCACCAATGGGTGGATGACTAGTTGTGTAAAGCGCTTTAGGGACTATAAAGCGCTATACAAATACAGGCCATTTACCATTTTGGACCAAGATTATAGCTAGGGCTTGATCAGGTGACCAGGAACCATGGGTTTTGACTACCGTAGGACTTCAGTGGATGCACTGAGCTCTTTTTCTACACTCACCACTTTTATTATGTTTACATACTACTGAGGCATGTCATTAAATGTTTGTCTCTACTGTATTTTCTGTATTTTGTTCTGTCTCACTATGCTCACTTTTACTTTTTTCTTTGCCGTCATCCTCCTACCAGTCACAGCAGAGGACTGCCCCTGTCTGAGCCTGGTTCTGCTGAAAAGGGACTTTTTCCTTCCCACTGTTGCAAACTGCTTGCACATAGGAGGTCATCTGATTGTTGGGGTTTTCTCCTGAATACAGCGGGGTCTTCACCTTACAATGTCTTATAAAAGCAGCCAAAAAAACACAGAACACATAGCCAGATGTGCGTGCCTCCAAGTTTATTATCCCCCTTGTGGCAAATATTTAATAACTAATATTCAGGCTTCATAATTTTGTAATTTATTTAGAATATTATATAAATTATTCTATCTATGACTGCAATGTCATCAACCCTGTTAATTGTGCTGCTATCTATATTTTGGCCTGGTCACTCTCATAAAAGAGGTTATAGATTTAACCGAAATGCATCTTCTGACATAAAAGTTACATAAAAACTTACCAGAACCATATTACCATAAACACTGGTAATAAGCAATTCAGAAAAACAATTCACATTAATTTTAAAATACTCCTTTATACATTTAAGGCTATCAATTCTCTTTCCCTACATACCTTTCTGATTTGGTACAGATCTCCATCCCATCCCGGTGCCTCAGATCCTTCTCTTCTCTTTTCCTTTCTGTTCCTTACTCTCGTCTTATTACCACGGGGGGCAGGGCTTTTAGTCGCTTTGCCCCTCGACTTTGGAATTCCCTACCCTCTGACCTCTGAAACATCACTTCAATTCCTCTTTTTAAGTCCACCCTCAAAACCCACCTGTTCAAGATAGCATACTCTATATAACTTCTCCATGCTCTTAAACTTTCTTTTATTATTGTGTTTATTTCCTGTTTTTATGCCTGTCTTATTTGCTCTGTACAGTGTCCTTGGGTGACTATAATGTAATATATACTAGACAAAGCACACAAATTTTCTTCTAATACTATGATGGAAAACTATTTTTTATAACAGATTGCTGAGCAATGCAATAACAAGGTGTTATATAAGTAAAACACTGTTTAAATAAATATATACACAGCTGGACGTTTTATTATTTGATTCCGAGGTAATGATAGTGAGCAATAGCACACGAGGATAATGATGTAGTGGTTAACACATTTGCTTGGCACGCCAAAGATATTTGGATTGCTTCCAAGTGAAGACACAAATCCCCTTTGGGGTTGCGACAGTAAGGGTATCCAGAGCAAAACTGTATAACTCTGCCAAATCAAAGCTTTTATATCTTCTGAGATAGGTTAGTTATTAATTAATTTATGCTATAGTTATGTTATGAAACAAAAGAGTTTCCTTAAAGCCATAAAGCCGTCGCCCTGCTTGCAATTAGACTTTTAGGGACTTCTATTTTAATACCAATATATAATATAATTTCCTATATCCTTTACATATAAATATTTGGTATGTTAGGGTATTAAAATGAACACCAAACAACATATATAGATATTAAAACATTTTTTAATAATAGTTGGGTGGTATTAAATATTTTTAGTAAAATATTTCTAGTATCTCTTTCTGTATCATTTTGCTGCTTAAAAATATTTCAAAAATATGGTGACACATAATTTGAAAATAAAACAAGATTATATCATTCAAATGATGTCTTCCCTAAGTAGAAATGTACTTCGATCCAACATATTCTTATATTTAATAATTGTATTAAATAAAAAAAATAAAATTACATAGTAAGTTGGAACTCCCAGTACAAGGACTCTGATGTGGACACTGACCTACTGGGCAGCTGGACATGCACCTGTAAGTACCATTCAGTAATCCATCCACAAATCTGCTGTGTTTAATTTGAACTTTTGCTGTAGCACAGCAGTACACAAAGACTGAAACAAGTCACAGGACGCCTTTTCCTGCTGAAACGCCAACATCAGCAGAAGCACAGAGGACATGAGATGCACACAGCAGGGACACAGAGAGCAAAACTCTGAGAGGATGATGAGTCTGAGAGGGACGTGCAAGAGGAAGAGAGGGAGTGAGTGAGAACGAAGGGCACAAAGAAGAAAGTGATGCTCAGCAACTTTACCAGTATCATCTTTCTGCACAATCATCTTCAGCTCAGATCCACAAACACACATATGCACCAACAAGCACAGGTTATTGCAGTCTGGTGCTTTCTACTTACATGAGATGTTTTAGACCACAGTTCTTTAAATCAACTTATCTGGAGATTTGAGAGCAGAAACTTCACATTGTGGAAGTAATATTATATCTCTGTGTGTATTCTCAGAGCATGTAAGTGGAAGGAATCCTGGACAAAAGGATGAGCCGGGTGAGAGGAGGTTTCATGAGTCTAACAAATACATTTACCCATTTCTAACTCTGCTATAACATACACCATTTGATTTATATATGAATCCCAATTTTCAAAGAGCAGGGGGTTTGTATAGTTTAGTATTTCCCAGATAAGTCTGTACAGCTCACTTCTAATGCACATATCTGATTAAGTCTCAGCACAGGGGCAATCTATGAATAAGAGCACTTTGGAGGTTTGGCTATTGGTCCATTATTAGATCCATATCCATAGAGTATACACGATATCCAAATGGCTCATCTGCAGGTACAACTCAAACAAAAGTTCCCTGAGCCTCTCAGTCATTTAATTGGAACCAGTACCCAGAGTATTCACTTGATTACATCATAAAGTGAATTTGTGATGTTCAGCTCCTGGAGGTGAGAGCTGCATGTATCAGCGATTTTTAAAATGTTAATTAAAATGAACAATTATCCCGTGGAGAAAGAAAATCAAGTTAGGGTGATTAACTTTGACCATCTGACGCGTCAAATTGCTCAGACACGAACGTCACTCCGTCGGCCACGTCTGTAGATGCGCATGCGTGCTGTTGAAACAGGTGAAAACGTCTGTGTTTTTCTAGCTGAATATTAGAGTCCAAGGTTTGGGAATAAACGGCGAAAACTCCTTAAAGCAAGGCTGAGATTGGAGGTCAGATTAAGCATGATCGCGTGGATTAGGGATAAAGACAGCTTCAGATTAATGTAAGCGGAAACGGGCATCATTTCCCCCAGAAAAGTCCCGAGCACTGCAATCAACATTTTTTTTCAGGGGGCAAAGGAGAGGGGACAAGGGGCCCGTGGTTGGTCTGCATGATGCCCCCCCCCCACACACACACACACTCTCAAACACACACACACTCTCTCAAACACACCCCCTCTTGCGGTGGAAACCCTGTGCGGGCTGCCATGTGAGGCAGCTTCCTGAGGAAAGCCAACTGCTGCTGGAGTTGTCTTCCATCAGAAACGCAACATTATATATAGCACTACATATAGCATTAATTTTTGGACTCACTTAAGAGGAAAGTAATTTTCCAAGAACCTCGGGAAACTATATCCCTCTCCATCATCAACCCTACAGCATGCAGCTTACCATGCCCACTGCTCATCTCTCGCCTTGCCCACTGAGCATCCTCGCCTCTCCGCTTTTCTCCTCTCCCAAGTCCTCAGCGTCGATAATATTCCCCCGAAATAAAACTGACTAAGCAGGGCAACCACAATTATCCTCCAGCGGTGCGCGTTTTGAGGAATCTTTGAAAGGGGGTGTCTGAACGGGGGGCCTGCCCTAGATGATGCGAGCCGCTCGGCCTGACAGTCAGTGGTAAAATCCGCATAGGACAAGGATAAGCCACAGCACACGGCTCTCTCACAGTCTCTCTCACTTCAGGCAGCCCCGTCCACACACTCATACAGCACCGGCAAGGCCAGGGACGCATAGCACACACAGCGGTCACGTGGGTGAGCGTAAAAAAAGAGGCGGGGACGGGGGCGCCTCGTTTGCATACTCAGTGGTAGGTTACCTTACTATCATCCACTGATGGGAGTTACAAAGAGTGAATGAGGCAGGTAAATACATACAATACATACATAAAAATGCTCCAAATCCACTGTGTCAGAGGAATAAAGTTTATTAATTCCACAACAAAATATAGCATACATCCTGTAACAGGTTTTATTATATATGCTTGCAAATATTCTCCAAAATGCTGTGACTCCCCTCTCACTTCTTATTAATAATGCGTGTCTTTCACATCTTCCATATTAAGCTCATCCATCAGGTCACACAGGTTGTCCACTAGATCCTCCATCAGAGCATAAACCTGTCAGATAGGTAGAGACACATATTTGGTATGAGGAAGACCATACAGATTAAAGCAATGGCATAAATTCTAACTACATTTCCTGGGTATGACTCAAGAGTGCTTAAAAATGCAGACTCACACAATTTTTAATCACACAACAGTTTAGTCTTTTCAGCAGACTCTACCTATCGAAATCCCCACTATTCAGAAACACAGGCAGTTTGTAATGCCGTCTAAAACTCCCAAAGTGTTCCAGCCTGGCCTCAGATATATGATGATGTCATCATGGTAATTTTCTCAAACTATGGAAACTCTTGTCAAGTACTGAATTTAAACATCAGTGTGGAGTATTTGAAGTCAATTAAATTACGTGCCTTGCTGTGCAGAAGCCTCGTGTAAACAGGCATCATCTTCACTACATTTGTTTGTTTAGGAGGCGGTTGAAGGATGCTCCCTGACTCATTTTCTTGGTTTTCCAAAGTTCCCTTTATCTTTGTTGTTTTTCCCTGATGCCCTTTTCCTGTTTCCTTTTCTCTTTCCCCCTTCTTTTGTGTGTCCTGTGGAAGATAGAGTTAAAATTAATGAGTGAAAGATATCAGTATTGCTTACAGAGAAATAATATTGTTAGCAAATAATTTAAGAATTTAAAAATTGTTTCTGTAATGTTTCTGGACATAAACTTACGAGGAATTTTCCTATCTAAGCATCATAATATCTCTAGGCAGCTATCAAAATAATTCTTTACACGCAAGGCACAAGGCTTAAAACCAGCACTGCATGGGCATGTTCTTCAAGGAAGCACTGTATTAAAAGCAAATACAATTCTATCGTGAAAATCTCTGGATGGGTTTGGGGACATCAAACTATTGTCAGTGAATACTCTTCATCCTGTTTCTACATCCACAAACATACATGTGGCACACAATTAAAAAATACAATCCACTATATATTGGGATGTTCGTGCAGGCTCCACTTATGCTGAACTGAAAATGCATATTTTATTCAGGAGTCTTTGTCATGGAAAGTGCTGCAAGGCAAAACCAGACAGTAGAAGATTCTGGATGCTAGGACAACATGAAACAAGAAGCAACAATGGGAAAACACTTGACAAACACAGTGACTTATCTATTTTGTTTCTGAATGCTGCAGTAAAAACAGCCACGCCCTACTTTTATGAATTGTACATATATATTAAAAAGTGACATAATAAAAGACAGTACATTTTCATATATATATTTAAGTCAAATTGCTGAATTGCAGAATCTGACATGTTGTCTTTGAAGTACTTTTAACAGAGGATTTAAACGGCTCGAGAGTCACTGTGTTCTGTTTTGCAGACCTGTGGAAATGAGGCCATGCAATGAGCTGAAACGGCTTGTCCAGTTCAGAACGACCACCTATTTCATGTCATGTTGTACACTGGATGCCCTGTGCTTTTTGAGTTAACGTATAGCTGCCACAGATGGCTTGGACTCACACCCTGGGCACACAGTTGGTGAGCAGGTGCACATTTTCACACAGTGTTCTGTTACCATGGTACCCTGCGAGTAATAGGCTGCACCTTACCTATGACTCAACCGTCATACAGAGCAGAAAATCACTCAGCAAAATATGTAGTCACACAGACAAAGCCGTGCTTCTAATCTAATACTTGAAAATCTTTGAAGCAGGAAAATGGAGGGGTGAACCATTAGAGGAGAGCTGTGACAGGTTCAAGTCCAGAACTGACACAGCAGTTCATCATCCTTGAACAACACAGTCAATTCAAGTTTCTCAATCACTCAAGCTCATAATTTGTGAATAAGACTGATTATAATGAGGTAGGATGCATTGTGGATAGATGCAAAAATAACAACAACAACAACAAAAACTATCAAATGCATTAGAATTAGTACTGAATAAAAGTTTTGCTGAATATCTTAACCGATCTGCCAAAGCACGAATGGCCAGTACCATGTTTTGCTTATCCATTATAATAATCTCTCTAGGGAGCAAAACACTAAATAGAGCCATTTCACATTCTGTATTACTAGTTTTTTAGTGGTAAGACAGAATGTGGATGGAGACCAAATGAATGTACCATAAAGATGCTTCCAGCAGGCAACTATAGAAATGGTTAAAATGTTTTCCTTACTTAAAATTAAGCACTGTAAACCAAACACACATACTATGACACATATAAAAAAGTATTTTAGGAAATTACCCTATAGAACAGAAAACTGCAGGTGTCTGTATTACTGACAACAAGCAGTCAGTAGTAACAACAAAACAGGCATCTGTTGAATGACTGATGAATGAATGAAGAGCTGACAGCTCGCCTGAAGTGGTGAAGGTGACTCATGTTTGTATCAGCTCAAGTAATGTGTCATATCTTACAAAATGACACTTTATTCATGATCCCAAACAAAAACCTTTGAATGAAGGTCATTCAGCCACACACACACACACACACACACACACACACACACACACACACACACGCACGCACTCCTGCACGATACCTCTAATTTTGTTAGTTGTTGGTATCTTGTCTTTTTAAAATTTGGATCTCGCTCCATTAGTTTCCTCAATAGCAGCTTCACTGACCTTTATATCACTCTTGATATAAAAGTTAGTGAAATCTATGCTTAATGGCACACTAGTATGCAAAACCAAAAGAAATATATACATGTCTGTGGTCCTGCCAAAGTGCTTGTATTTCCCCAGCATCAGTGATTATAAGTTTATCCTCTTTATCAGTCCATGCTTCTTTCTCTGGAAGGCCCAGCAGGTTCTGCAGCCACATGGCCTCAGCAGTCATTCTGTCCAGCAGTTTTCTCCACAGCTGCCGCCTGCAGGTGGCACCACACACCAATATAAGCTGAAGGGTTGTTGCACAGAGGCAGAGTACAGAACATTGGTATGTGTACAACAGAGAAACACATTAAGAAACTAGTCCTACATTACTACTCAGAAGTTAAGGAATTCACCCTAAGGTGCCAGCTGTTAGGGGATGTTTCAGTCCAGAAGGTTCAGAAAGCTGCAAATACAGAGAGTTGAGTTGGGCCAGGCCCTCTTCTCTTGTGAGGGAGTCCTGGGATGACTCTTCATCAGGTAGAGACAACACAGCCTTAAATATGTGGTAAGAAAAACAAACACACTAATATGATGTCCTTTATCATCAACACCATATGAAATCTCACCTATATATATTATAAAAAAGACTAAATTTGCTGCTTTTCATTGTAGTGTCAGGTTTCATGTCACTACTAGATAAATGTGTATACCTGTCGGAGAGTATCAACAGAGTAGTCCCAGGTGCTTCCTTGATCCAATTTTTGCCACAGTGCCTTCAGGCCCTCCACTGGCTCATCCCGGTACTGCAACTAAAACCATAGAACGTGTTCACCAGTCTGAAGCAGTTTATGTGTGAAGACATTTAAAAATAAAAAGTCCACTGACTGTTTTGGTATTGACATGATATTAGTTAAAAGTATTATAGAATATATAGTGCAACCTTTCGCATACATTTGTAATCTGTCCTTTCGAACTGGTGTGTTTCCCTCACAAATGAAAATAGCAAAAGTTATTCCAATCCATAACAACGGAGAGAGATGTCAGTTTACCAATTATAGGCCAATATCACTACTCCCACAGTTCTCAAAAATTTTAGAAAAGTTATTTGTTAATAGACTTGATAAATATATTGAGAAGCATAATCTCCTAAGTGATAACCGATATGGCTTTAGAGTGAAAAGGTCCACTTCGATGGCAGTGATGGAACTTGTTGAAGGGATATCTAATGCTATAGATAATAAGGAATATACTGTTGGCGTTTTTATAGACTTAAAAAAGGCGTTTGATACAATTGATCATTCTATATTAATGAATAAACTAGAGAGATATGGCATAAGAGGGTTAGCATACAAGTGGATGAAAAGTTACCTGGATGAAAGATATCAATATGTCGAATTCAATAATGTAAAATCTAAGCAGTTGAAGGTAACTTGTGGTGTTCCTCAGGGCTCTGTGCTGGGCCCTAAATTATTTATATTATATATAAATGACATATGTAGTGTTTCCAAACTGTTAAAATGTGTATTGTTTGCTGACGATACCACTCTGTACTGCTCAGGTAAAAACCTAGAACAGCTTCTGACTACAGCGGAAAAGGAGTTAAATATATTAGAAAACTGGTTTGATGTAAATAAGTTATCATTAAATATAAAGAAAACAAAATTGATTATTTTTGGCACTAGACAAATGAAAAATGTATCTAAAATAAGGGTTAATGGAATTGAAATTGAAAGAGTGTACGAAAATAAATTTCTTGGAGTGATAATTGATAATAAGCTGAGTTGGAAGTCTCATATAAACCATGTGAAAACAAAAATGTCAAAAACCATTGCTATTCTCTATAAAACAAAGCATGTCCTGAACAAAAAATCATCATACACACTTTATTGTACTCTGTTCCATATATGACTTACTGTCTGGAGATATGGGGTAATGCATATAAAACGAACACTCTTCCTATTTTCAAGTTACAAAAAAGAGCTATAAGAATTATAAACCAATCAAACTATATAGAACCAACTAACATTTTGTTTATTAATTTGAATACCCTGAAATTTTATGATTTAGTTGAATATAAAATGGCACAGATAAAGCACAAAATAACTTGCTTTGCCCCAGTACTCAGAAGCTGTTCAAAGTCAGAGAGAGTCAATATGACTTAAGGGGAAAAGATTTCTTTAAAAAAACAAGATAAGGACAAATATAAAGCAGAGATGTGTTTCTTTTAGAGGAGTTAACCTGTGGAATAGTTATGACAGTGATTTAAAAAGGTGTAGTTCATTTTCCTTGTTTAAAAATATGTTTAAAAATAGAGTATTAGAAAAATATATAAATCAAGAATGAAAAGAGCAAAAAAAAAAAAAACCCCAAAAAACTCTTGATTCTTTTGCTTTGATGTAGTTACTTATCTAAGGTGGAAAGTTTTTTTTTTTGTTTTTTTTTGTTTGTTTGTTTTGTTTTTGCTTTGTTTTATTATTTGCTTCGAGCCCTGTGTACAGGAGCTGCATGCAAAAAGATCTTTTGTTAAAAGGGTTGGCGTAATGAGCAAATGCTTCAGCCAATACCTTTTGATTAGCCTTGTCTCATGCTTTCTTGCTTTGTGGTAGATCTTTGTTCTGTCTTCACTGAGATATTTGAATGCTAATCAATAAAATAAAATAAAATCAAATGTGAGGTGTATGCGCCTGTGCACACAAAAGAAATTACTGCCACAAAACCTGAAGGTTATCACCATCAACAGTCACCCTTAAAAATGATGGATGTCATCATTTTTATTTATTCTTATGGCAAAGGAAAGAGATCAATATAAAACATGGCCATGTGAAAGGCCCTAAGAAGAACAATCACCATCTGGTAATAACTGACATGACTTAATGAGAAAAGTCTTCTAATATTTCAAATTAGAATAATCTTTAAAAGTAAACATTTTTATCCAAATGACTGCTTACAACTTACTGTCTGTTATTAAACATAATGTCCCATGTCCATTGATAATTATTTTAGGAGGCCATCATGCTCTATATTTGCTGGAAAGTAGTCTAATCAGCCTCCTAATTAGCCCAGTTAAAGCTTGGTTTCTATTGTAGTGCTCGGGGAAGACAAACCATATTGCATAGTACAGAGGCAACAGTGGCTGGTTCTATATATTAGTGGTTATGATATATTATTAGTTAATGACCTTCCATAAATAATGCAATTACTTGGTGCTGAATGAATAGGGACAAAGACAGAATATAGGATGAGGAGGGGAAGTCATAACAAGCTAATCATACTGTTGCACACACAGTGAATTTTCAAATAGAAGAACACATTAGCGGGTCAGCTCACACTGAATCAGGTGGCGTGACTAAGATTGAGACTGAAATCAATATGAACAAAAACACTCTAAAAGAAAAATGTGTCATGCATTAGTGCTACACCCTGCTGCACAATGAGCAATGTGTTTCACACTACTTATCAAAAAAAGGAAAGAGTTAAAAATGTCAAAGTCATCTACTCTCTATGGCCTATGCTGAGGTCCTAATATTGATTTGAACTAAAAAAATATATATACCGGTAATTAAAAAAAGTTTAACTGAGATACACTAAAAATATAGCTTCTTTCTGTGCATATGTTCCACCTTTGGGTTTCTGCTCAGAAATAGTTGCTCTGTGGTGATGTAGAGCTCTGCGGGTGAGCTTGGTCTTTCTGGACTGTGGACCTGGTAGAGCACCTCATAGACAATCGATCGGCAGATCTTTTCCCGAACTACCTTTTCCAGTTTTGTCTGCTTGTCCACAAACAAAAACAGAAAAAAGAGGAAAGATTATTTGTGTTAAGAGAAATACCAGTGCTATCTCTTTATTTGTGTTTTTATCTCACTCTCGTGGACTCAGCTGAATAGTAAAACTACCTCTATGAAAAGCCTCTCATCTGCAGTTCTGTCTTGGTACAGAGATATTCCCCTTAAGACAACTTGCATGGAGGCTCCTTGCAGCAGCACAGGATGGGTGCTGAGCTGCCAAATTTCTGTTTTGATGACTGGCTTCTCTGACTTAAATAGAAACTCCACTCGCTGGGTCTCACCTGGAAGAATGACACCTACAGGGAACAGAAAGCAACAGGGAAAACAGAAAACTCGGTTGAGTGATGGGTCAATAGACAAGCGGTGTATGACGTACAAATGTTGGCGGCAGGTGTTCGGATCATGTTTGTGTGGTTACCAGAGGAGGCATTAAAGTAGAAGTGCACTTTCTGTGTTTGCAAACGGAGATTAGGAAAATTGTATGGCTTGGGAAGCTGCTGCCAGCTGTAGAAGATGACGGTGCTGCCCTCATTATGTAGGTCCAGGTGGGATGTGACTATTTCTCCAGTCAGGGCTTCAAAGAATATTGTAGCACTAATTCCTACTTCTCCCTGATAAGTGAGCATTGGAGAAAGAAAAGCAATTAAGTGTTAATTGTCAAAGGTACCAAACAGAATATGTCATTACATTGCGTGTTTTTATATACCTGTGCATGTGTTATTTGTGTGCTGAAGATACAATCAGACCAAAGTCGCCTGCAGCCCATGCATTATCATACAAACTGCATTATTAATTAAACATGGTTTTTAAAAGTCAAAACTCATGTAACAACCTATATAAAAAAGTGGTTATTAAGGGACAATTGTCAACAAAACTGCTGTTTTTCTCATTAAAGTCTAACTGTATAGGGAGGACTACAAGACCCTTAACGCAAGTACTCTACATAAACTGTTTCCATCCTATCAGTATTTGGAAAAGCAAGAAAAGTGGCCTATTCTGGTGAATTTATCAATACAATATACAGACTTTTCAGAAAAAACTGAATAAGCACCTGTTCCTCTCTCTTGCTCTCTCTAAGGTAAGGAATTCATTCTGTACCTGCTTTGAGAGAGAGTTTCCAGTCCAGGTAGCAACCTGACCACAGAATCTCAAGGTAGGCACATCTAAGTGAACATCTTCATGCTGTGCCAGTGGATCACTGTAGGAGACAATCACAAAGCAGAATAACTAAGACTACATTTAATGTAAGTCAGTTATTGCTAAAAAATATTTTGTTTGACGACAACTTAATTCCAGACCAGCATGTATGTGCATATACACTTGATATTCAGTCCCACCATTAGCCATTAAAAGGTGAAGATATTTCCTCCTTACATTGTTTGGCTATACTGTAAAATCTCTGTTTGAATTATTTTTAGACAGAGCAAAAAAGAATTACACTTTGACAAAATGGGAACTGTAGCAGATGTTATAAACACTGTAATTTTGTAAAAGACGCTGGCAGAGATTAAAAAAAGAAAAGAAAAGAAAAGAATGGTTGGATCAGAAGCGAGATGCAAAAAAGGCTCTTCTGTTCACATAATGAAAGGAGGCATGGGGGAGCTATTTAATCCAGCAATAATTACATAATTATAATCAATCATAAAGGCCTCATAAAATTTAGTACACTAAATTATTTAGAGGGCAGTTTTTTTAAATTATACAATTTACTTCTTAATATTTGTGAACTCGTAAATATAAAATAGAGAATATAAAATAGAGATAATACAAAATACAACCTTTGTGAAATACTGTTTTATGTTCAGTTTTGTCTTGCCTTAATAGTCACCTCACTTCACATTATGAAGACTGACTAAAAACTGTGTGGATACATAGTCTGATGTATGAATTAGCTATGCATACTCTCACAACAGATTCTCATTTCATAAACACTTTACTTCATTTTTGTGCATATCTGTGCACGATATGTCACCTGGTCCTAGGTTCTAGTGAGTGGAGAGCTGTGGATCAACAGCCAAGGATCTAAAGAACATGACCTTTTCTTTTTTGTCCAGCTAGCAAACAGGAAATTGCATCACAACCAAAAACTGAAAACAATATACAACATAATTACATATTTCTGACAACTGTTCTGTGTAAATGTAGTGTGGCTGACACCAACTGAGTTGGGTTTCTTAATAACTTCAAATAATGTGATGCACCTTCACCAACACAGCCCTGACCTTCAGTGGGCAGCTTATGAAAGGATATACTCTCAGTGCTTGAGTCGTTCCCCGTGTAAACTATAGGGGTCATTCCCTAAGAAGCCACATTCATACTCTTCTTCTCAATCATGAAATGCTTTGCAGCAAAACAAATCTGACAACATACAGTATTGAAAAGCCAATTACACAATGTGTGTTTGTAATACATGTTATGTAACTTCAATACACTCTGGACAAATGAGTCATGTTACAATACTGTATTATTGCTTTTCTGCAACACTGTGACAATAACAATACCCAGGCTGATATCAACTATCCAAGAACCAACCATGGTTGTAATGAAGGTTCTAATAATGAAGTGGTTCCATTATTTACATCAAGGGTTAACACTTCATTTAACAGTGACTCAATTACATTTTAGACACAATGAACTCTTAGCACTCTGCAAATAGGGATAGCATTTTGCCTAATTTTGATATTAACAGTAGAAAAATCTGGCCTTTTTCTAAGTATGGAAAACATTTAATTAATCATCAAGCAGCAAAAAGCAGTTATTTCTTACAGGTTCTGCTTGCTCTCCATCTCTTCTTCTTTGTTCTCTATTGAAGGACTGTAGGATGGTTTGCCAGAGCCAATCACTACCAGTTCACTGATGTCCTGTAATAGATAGATAGACAACAGAGTGGTTTGGAAGGTAGGGGTTAATTATGTACGATAACTAACGTTCTGGTTCTTGTTACTGACACCCTAAGTTCGTTTCACTCCAACAGATATGGCCAATTATGTCATGTCAGGCAGAGAGGTGACAGTCAGGTGGTGACAAACCCTTCAGCTTTAGAATATCAGGTTTTGTGGAGCACAATGTATGTTGTCATTGACCATACTAGAGGATATATAATTATTTTGCTATTGGTCTTTCTGACCCACACAGAAAGGGCAGAGGACAAACAAAAATTTCATCCTGGTTAATTTTTTTCCATAGCCTTGGCATTTCTTTCACTCTCTTACCCACATCTCGATTTTTTTCATGCTATCAGAACAAGCCGTTTCTGTTTGCCACAAGGTACTCCAGACCCTAAATCACCTGAGCATCACATTAGCCACCAGCCTGACAGAACACAGTGCAACCATTTTCTCTAATTGTATCGTTGCACAATTGGTGTGCGTGCGAAAGATGGGGGAGGACAATAAAACATAGGGGGAATGTACCAGCTGAGACCATCAATAAATAAATAAATAATTAAAAAGATGTCATTTGAATAAACCTTCCAATATTGAGCACCTGCTACTTTAAGCTAATAAGATTAAATGGGAACTGGCTGTGAAGAGAAGCACATTTTTATTTAGGTGTTTACCCCAGAACCTCCAGCCTGCACTGATGAAGTAATTATAATGCAGAGAGAGAGGTAAGGCATGTTCAGTCCCTTTTCTTGGGTTCTGTTAGTTCACAGGTCTCAATAGTTCTACCCTATGACAGGACACGCTTCAGATTTCATAATCGTACCATTTCTGTGTTTGCATATATGTGAACAACTGTTAGGGTTTATGGAAGGGCCACCCAGCTTAATTAATCTTATTACACGAGTGCACTGAATATATACTTCAATAAAATGTTTCACTGTATATTTGCAATATGAGAACAGTTTTTGCGTGTAGGTGTGCTTATGCCCTCGAAGCTGCAGGCTTATGTGGATTTGAGTGGATGTATGAGTACATGTGCTTGTGAGCCTCGTCCACATACTGCAGTTTGTTCCTTGTTCAGAAAACCAAGGACAGTGTGCCCAATGCTGGATGATCACAAGCTGTTTGTGAAGATAGAGACTGATTATGATGAGCTAGCAGCACCTGCTTGAGACAGAGTGTCCTGAGGGAGTGAGCAGCTTTTCTGAGGATAGAGTTGTTCAATAATGAAGCTTTCTTACAAAAAAACCCAAAAAACTAAATGCAATGATAAACTGTACTATGCATATCAAATTAGTTTCCTACACAGCGCATAGTGATATTACTGTCCAAGTCCAACTTTTCAGCTTTTTCTTGCACAGTGTTTACTGTGACTTGGATTGTGGTTTAGATTTGAGATATAATCAGAGGTTTTCAGGAGTGGGTTCTACAACATCAGTATTGGTGCACAATATTATACTGGAAAATATGTTGGAGGCAAATAAGGGTGCTGCACAAGATCCTATATACTACATATACTATACACTATACTACTATCATGAAGAACTGTTTGATTTGATAAAGAAAGCTATAAGATGATGACAGAGTGATTTGTCATAAAACATTTTAATGTGGAAATGTGGTATATCTAATTAAGACTACTGGAATTTTGAGGAAATATTTATAGAGAAAAGAGTTCAACAACCAGTTGGGTTGTGTTTGTAGAGTAACTAGTCCTAAATCCACCTAAAGTGAATGAGATAGTTGCTGCCTTCAGGAGAACTAGGAAAGTGACTTCTCTCCACACTATATAAATGGTGAGGGGGTAGAAAGTTTCAGTGACATCAAATACCTGGGTCACAACATCACTAAGGATTTGGCAGGGACCATTAACACCTCCCTTCTAGCAAAGAAAGCTAAGCATAGGCTTTTCTTATCAAGAAAGCTTAAAGCTTAAAAAACTGAACTCCCATCTCATATATTAGTGAATTTCTACAGGTACACAACAGAGAGCACTCTGCACTACCGTGTCGCAGTGTGGTACAGCAGCTGCACTGCAGAGACAGCACTGCTGCACTGTTAGCAACATTATCAAAGACTCAGTGCACCCTGGACACAGATCGTCCTCCTCCCATCAGGTAAAAGATACAGGATCATCAGAACATACACTAAATGAGAGAGAAATAGCTTTTTCCCCATAGTTGGGGAAGTCCTCTTCCACCCCATCCTATGGAGTGTTTTGTCTTATTGGTTAAAAGATTTAATCGATATTTTTCATTACTGGCTTGTTTATGTCCATGTCCTGTAAAACCTCCTTAATTAGCTGGCGCTGATGCTGCAAGTACGTGCTCTGGCTCCAAGTTCGTGAAGCTGGCCGTAGAGTCTCAGCACAAATGATTCCTGGAACAAAAAAATGAATTTCAGTTTTACAGACTGAATTTGCTCATGTGTAGGAGTTTCCTGCTCTCCCAACTGAACGATCATTCTGCATTTATATGCTTGTTTTGTTTGTTTGTATGCAACCACTTAACATACATTTTATGACGTGAGGGCTTTCTTTCTCTTATCCCAATCGTAATTATTACAAGAAAACTGTCCTTTCATAAATCTTTTTTTGACTTGGGAAAATGCAATTTCATGCGAATAAACAATGAGAAAAACTGCATCAAAACAGGGGCTAAGGGGTAAAAATTGGAATATAGCATAGGTGTCTGTGATCACCTGATTCCTGGCATATCCTCCGTGGTTGTCCCATCTGTGTGATAGTTTTTTGTCTGCCCCACTCGGTCTGAGTCAGAGTGGCTGTAATACCGCTCATTTCGTCTCCATAACGCTGTGGGAGACTCCAAAACTCACTGCCCACACGATAACCCTAGAGAAGTTAAAGAACAGCTTTAGAGATTTTAGTCACTGGAGAACTACCAAAAAAAACCAACAAAAAAAAACCAAACAAACCCAACAGTCTGATGGATGACTAAAGACAGAGTAGACCGGCAAAAGCAAATATGTGTCATACATATCCTGAGTGGATGAGTGGCATGACTCGGTTTAGAAATTCCCTCTGCTCCTGAGTTTCTCTATAATGGTTGACTTGATTCATCAGAAGTTTTTCGACTGACCTATGGAGCAAATCTTGACACCATTGAAAGAGAGACAAGACATTAACGCAGACTTAGGAAATTTGCATTTGCTTCTAATGAGAGATTTGTGGGTAAAGGCTCTAATAATGATGCACAGTTTATCTCTTTTCGGTGCAGGCTGTTGTAGTCTCTAATCAGCTCACCAGATAAGAAGTCCTGCTGTTGTCTTCGATGTCTCACATGTTTGTCCCAATTCTGTAAGGCATTACCCTGGATGTTTCTTTGGCTTGAAAGAGTTTCTGTTTCTACAGCATCCGAGGGACTCCTTTCTTTGGCCTCACATAGAGGATCTCCTAGGGAATTTGGTATTCGCTTCACCAGCTGGTTGGCAATGGGAAAGGTTAGTAACACAGTGAAGTCAAAGAATTACAGTTGTATTTGTTCATCTACAGAAACTGGAACATTTAAAAAATACCTCTGCCTCCCCTTTAGCCTCTAGATAACTTCTGTAATCCTCTAAGCTACCCAGGATGGTGTGTGGAAGAATCATCCCGTGCTCATCAAACCGAACCCCCATTGATCCTGAGTGGAAAGGACAGGGACAAAAAAAAGAAAAGTTGCATATCACAAACAGGATATATTTAACTTAATCTAATATCCAACATAATAATCCATTTGTCCATGAGAGCAAAAGAAAACAACTGACCTCTGAAGTCGAGAAGCTGGCAGTCAGAATCCAAATTCTCTTGCTTCCTAGCTCTCATTTCATCATCTGCTGATGTTTTACTTACACGTGCCATAAGCTCTTGTTTCTGATGGCTCTTTGGTATCTTCAGCATACAAAGCAGTAGTCATAATATACCAAGTTAAACATTTAAGTGGCATCAAGGAGAATTTAGATTAAAACAAAAGTTTTGCTAATGAACTGTTAATACTGTCTATATTGATGAAGTAAATTTACTTTATTGAGCTTCTGTGGATACATGGTAAGAGTCCCGTTGCAGCTTCTTGGTCCCTGAGAAGAGGAAATTAGAAACGAGGTGTTATGACACTGTGTTTTCTGGCTAATTTAACAGGCAAATTAAAATGTGCCATGTTTTGTTGTGATTCCACAACTGAAGGCTTTAAAATGTAAAAACAGATTGTACTTCACCGTACATAAAGTCCAATGCTCACATGTACACATGCTGATACAAAGAGTGCCTTGGAACACTGACATGGTTATGCAATACTGCTAATTTGTCCTTATCCAACAGTTCCTTGTTATAGTTTCCATGGCCACAACAATAATTAGTTTCTGGCTTTTCTAAGCGTTTTCTTCCTTTTTTTCAATTCTTCTGATCACAGGTTCAATACAGTTTTCAAACTGGTTTTGATGAGAACCAAAAGATGGCCTTGTCCTTTGAGGAAAGAATCTGCTGCAGTGCTTTTACACATGTTTGGAAACCAAAAGTTACTGATGCTGACACATATTCTGACTGAGATTTTGTGTTTTTATCTCTCTAATTTAAAGCTTTACATGTCTTTATATTGCTCCTTTGTATTAGTCTAGATCCGATTAAAATCAAGTACACAAATATAAGACATAATAAAGAAATACTATGGTTTATGTTTATCCTGGCTGAAATCTCACTGGTAAATCACAACTTTACCAACAAAAGGGGAAAAAACAGGTCGAAAAAAGTTAACAGACCGAAGTTGAGAATTATTTATGTGTATTTAATTGTAATCCTAGTTTAGTTTGGATCTGCTCTCTATGTGTCGAAGCTAGGTTTTTTTGATTTTACAGAACTGCACAGGAATGCAGGGGAGACGTGTGCGAGAACAACAGTAAACTATTTCATTGACTTTGTTTATCTGTATTATTTTTACAAAAGTAAAACGTCTACGTATTTCCTCCGCCACAGTACAGAAAGGTACATGTAGCTACATACATATGATAAACTATCCACAATCACCAGTGAAACCACTGACAGGTGGAGAAGTCAAACAGCGACACAAATTTAGCTTGACATAATAGAAAAGAGGAAGAAGCAGACAGAGGTGAATGACTGATACAGAGGGGTTGTAGGTCACCCGAATAACTTCAAGTTCTTAACTCTTTCTTCGGTAACTTACCGCAGCTCATTTCCCCTTTTATACAGTAGCGCTAGAGAGGCAATGTAGCATTAACAAAGCTAAAGCTCCAGTTTGCTGTACAGTAACCATGGCAACAGACGCCCTAACTTACGTTGCGCAACGAGTCGCTACACAGACACGAGAAAGCAAACTATTAGAGTTATATTTAATATTAGTGGAGGGAATAAAAGTTTTTTTCCCTTTATCTTACTATATTATTTACTGATCTATTCAGATTAAAAAAAAAAAATGTTTAACCTACGTATTGATTTTAATTTCCTCTACACCTTTTATTGTATTCCCATTCCTTATTTTTATTTAACTATATTTTGTGTTTTAATTAATTAAAATATTAATTGATTTAATTGAAAATGTAATTAATTAAAATCAAATCACTGCACTGCTCTATTAGCAGCAAACAACACAAATTAGCTGCTAATTAACTCTGTCATATTGTTGCTGCACTTTTTTTTCTTTTCTTTTCTTTTCTTTTCTTTTCTTTTCTTTTCTTTTCTTTCTCTTTGGTAGTCTCCCATATCATGTAGAAAAGACTAATGCATTAAGTAGGTCGAGTTTTCTCTGCTTGGTTGCACATCCTATTTCATCTTCTTCTTTCTAAACAAGGTGTTCTCTTGGAGAACACAACGAGCGTTCCTGTCAATCAGCATGACGTCATCAAACCACGGGGCTGTGATATCTATATAAAGACAAGTGACATCAGCCGCCCAACCAAACACACGCTTGAGCAGCTCCATAAAACGGCAGATCGTTGATTCTATCTAGCTGCAACAGCGCGGAGTCAGCGTCCGGAACCATCCTAAAAAGATGGAAATGGGTAGCATCTCTACCGGCACATCACCCACCCCCGTCACAGTTTCCCACCAGATCAAACGCTCTACAAGAGAAAACCCTCCGTTTCGTGGTAATATGGAAGGGCAGTGCGCTGGTTCATCAAAAGTTTTACTGGCTTACAAAAACGCATCGCAGCACTTGAATTCGTCTGGAATCAAAGCGGGCTTGGGCATACTTAAAGTCGCTACCTCCCAATGGAAACAGGAAAAAAAGACGCTTTCAGGAGCAGCAGTAAGGCAAATGTCCGCTGCCAACAACAGCCACCCTTGCAAGAGATCCCCACTTGATCAGCTGGCAGCTCTGGTTCTCCATGGTCAAACCCGGCATCGCCAGATTAGTCAGGGGCACCCACAAGATCCTCTTTACTTCACCAAGCCACAGAACTCTAAGCGCATCGTAGTTCTTGGTGCTCCACGGGTCGGAAAGACCTCAATCCTAAGAAGATACATGATAGACGGGTTTGTGGAGGAGTACAAGCCCACTTCCGAGGATTTCCTAAGGAAACTGTTTCGTATCCGTGGGGAGACCTACCAAATTGACATCCTGGATGCATCCCGGGAACGGGACTTCCCAGCCAAGCGGCGGCTGTCCATCCTCACTGGTATGTATTTTCTCGGTTATAATCTCTGTTCTGCTAAAAATAAACAATTAAAAAAATGCCTGTATGTGTTTGTTGAATAAGAATAAAGATTTTGGATGTGAAACTGTATGCGCAATGTGTAAAACTCTGTCTTAAAAAAGAACTTGTGTTTTGTTTTTTCTTCTATAGGGGACATTTTTCTTCTAGTATTCAGTTTAGATGATCGGAGCTCTTTCGAAGAGGTGTGCGCACTGCGAAAGGAAATTCTGGCTGCTAAATCCAAGCTCATCAGATCCACTGTGCCAGATCATTGCGCACAGCCACAGGTTCCTCTGGTGGTCTGCGCCAACAAGGTGGATCTCCAGGAATCCGAGAGAGAAATAACTAAGGCAGAGGTTCTCCAAGCCCTCGGGGATGACTGCGCCTATTTTGAAACGTCCGCTAAGGAGAGCACTAATCTCGAACAAGTATTCGAGACTTTGGCAAAGCGAGGTGGGCTTCCGACCGAAACTGGCCCGTCGCAACACCGCAAAGTCTCTCTCCGCTCATATCAGGCAATGCGGAGCGGCCGTGTAGCGGGGAGGGGGAAGCAGGTCTCTGATAGAGATGTTCCCTGCGGCACACTGTACCCACTGGCCCGGCGACCGAGTTTTACCACTGACCTTCGTCAGGTTATTGGACCACATACGACAAGGAAGCCCGGCAAAGGACTGGAGAAATGTTATATTCAGTGAGAGACACACAAACTATGAGAAGAAACACAGAGCGAATAACACAGTTCATAAAGCACCGATATTTATTTAAAAATAATAATAATGCCTTATTGTGCGTTTACATGTACTTGAAATGTTTTTGAAATAAAATATTTTTAATATTATAGTGTGTTCTTTTTTTCTTTCTGAGTATGGACAAAGTAGGAGGAGGTTGAGTCAGTACCTTGACTATTTGATTATTGTATGACTATTGCATAACCTATATTCAGAAATCTATTAGATGGCAACTCTTTTTCCTCACCCACGCTTGTTTTCGCTTCCTGTGAGTCTCTGTGTGTGTAATACTGGATTCGTGATTGCCAGCAGTCCACAATCTGAATCCCACACATCCCAAACAACCAGCTTAAAGGTTTCCAGTTGGCATACACTTTCCTCATCCTACATCATACCCTATAAATTATTCCTAATATAAACCTACCACTCAAGGGCTTCTATGAACTCAACTATTTAGCTTTCACTTGCATGGTTGTTCTTCATTTTTTATATTTTGAAGCTGAAGAAGTCTCCCTTCAAACAACAGGCTTTGAGTCACAGATTCCAAGTGTTGTTTTAAAGAAGCAATACATGACACATTTTGCTAGCTTGATGCCAATAAGAAAGCAACCTTGCAAAGATTTATCTCTGGGTGCTTTATGTGTGCACTCGGAGAAGGCTTTTCACTTCTCATGCCGGGCACTGCTCCATGGGCACTGCTTTTGAGTTTATTGAGCTGCAACTAACAGATGACTCAGGTTTTACATTCAGGTGATCCTAACCTTGCAGGGGTTTATTTTCCTGTGTGCTCATTTGTAACAAGCAAAATAAAATACTGCTTTTCATGTCCATTGATAAAAGCATTAATAACACCCTTCCAACAACATCATGTAAAAATAGTGATTGAAATGTGAACTCTCAAACTTCTTTTAATCTTGATAATCACACTAATGTTCTGTATGCGGTTTTCTCAAAAAAAAAGAAAAAGAAAAAGAAAATTGGGCTCCATTCTAAAATTCGTGTTGTGAGTGTGTGAGTCATGATGCCTGAAAGCCTCAGAACAATGTCTGAACCAAAGAGAGACAGACGGTTAGACACATCTGGGAGAAACACATACAGAACAGATAAAGAGAATCAGGATATTATGGGCTAAAATGTTGATTCAGTGGGTTAATGAAATGCATAATCAAGTGACAAAAAGTTTTATTGCAATGTATTCAAGCATATTGCGTTCCCCCCATCCACATTTTATTCACAACAGTGCATAGAAAACAGATCAGATGTTTCCAGCTGGTGAATGTTATGGTCTGCAGGTAGGCCAGTTCAGAACCCGGACTCTTCTAATACAAACCCATACTGTTGTAACAGAGGCAGTATGTGGTTTAGCGGTCTTGCTAAAATATAAACGGCTTTTCCTGAAAAAGATGTCATCTAGATGTGAGCATATGTTGCTCTAAAACCTGCAAATACCTTTCAGCACCTTTCATTCTAGATGTATGAATGACCAATCTTATAGACATTAATGCCCCCCCCCCCCATAAATTTAGAGATGGATTTCAAATTTTGATGCATATGACCAGTTTGCCTCATCTTCCACTTTGCCTCAGTCCATTTAAAATGAGCTTTGGCCGTGAGAGACTGCGGCATTCTGAATCAGATTCACATGTTGCTTCTTCTTTTCACAATTAAAGCTTTACCCTGTATTTGTGGATGGCACGTCAAACTGTCTTCACAGATGATGAAAGTGCTGCTGAGACCATGCAGCGATTACCATGACAGAATCATGCCTGTTTTTACTACAGTTTTAACCGAGGGAGTGAAGATCACAGGTATCCAACAGTGATTTATGGTCTTGTCCTCAGCGCACAGAGATTTCTCCAGATTCTGAGAATCTATTTCTGAGAATTTGATGACATCATGTATTGTAGATGATTAAATACTGAAAGAAAGATATTAAAATACTTCACAATGTTACATTAAGGAAATTGTTTCACAATTTATAAACACAAATTGATGAACCACTACTCATCTTTACTTCTGTAAAACTGCCTCTTCAGTCTCCAACCTTTTCTTGACCCTCCCAATTTTTTGTCTAAAATGTCCAAAATGAGCTAATATTTCCAGGCAATAATAAAATGTCTCAGTTTAATCATTTAATATGTTTTACTGTGAGTAAAATGTAGGTTTATGAGACACGCATGTCGTCATTTTCACAGCTTACGAAGCTGCAAGTTAAATTCTTTAACTGCTTGTTGAAAGGTATTCATTCACAACTACCACCAGAGAATAGTGTATCATTTTCATCACCTATATTTAAAAAAAAATGTATATTTATAAATGACTGTTTGCTTAAAACCTGACTCCTGTTTTTATTTATTTTTGTTTGTTCTTTTATTTTGCAGTTGTGAGGCTGTGGCTCAGGAGATAAAGCTGGTTGTATTGCACTGAACGGTTGGAGCCCCTGCTTTTCCAACCCACGTGTCAAAGTGTCCTTGGGCAAGATGACAGGTAAAAAGCGTAGGATAAAGCGCTGTGTGACTGGGTGGATGCAGGTTGTAGTCTAAACCTGCAGTCCACCTTTCATTTTATTTATTTTGTACAGAGGTAAACATTTACTACCTGAAATTCTCATTATATTTTTTAATGACGTTTCTCTGACTTCTGATCCAAGTGGCCATCATTGCCCCTACACTCCTTTACTGCTAAACAGATAAGTAGTCAATGTAGATTATGTATTATGACTGCAGGACAAGATAATCCAATAGCTCCACATGTTAATTCACCTGAATTAGGCCATGGTTATCTATCCACACACACACACACACACACACACACACACACACACACACACACACACACACACACACACACACACACACACACACACACACACACACACACAATATACTACACTACAGGAGATGACAACATCAACATCAAGAAGTTAACAAAAAAATGAATCATCAGTGAAAAAAATACATTGATCACAAACTCAACATTACACTATTCAACACACAATTCCAAATATCACTAGTATTTCTGCACAAGGTATATGACAGAAAATACCGTAAGCCTAATGTTTACATAAAATTACATCATATATATAATAGGGGAAACACTCTTGTCTGTTGTTAGGAGTTGGTAAAATGTATGTGCCTTGAAAGACAACCAACATCATGATCAACTCAAATGAAATTACTTTTATGTTCAGAAATTTTAAATCTCAGTTTCTCTGCATATGCTAAACCACATGGGCATTTCAAAGATAGACTGATATACTGATAATAAAAATCTTATCTTTTACTTTTGCAAGAATATCTTTGAGATCATGTAACACCAGTGAATCAGTGAAATAAACATTTTGTGAAAAGAAATGCATTACATAGAAACGTTTAAAATAATCTTTCATTAACATTGATTGATTGCTTCTAATGTCAGGTTGTGTTTTTGCAGTGAAGCAGTCACGTGCTGTGAACTTCATATTGCAAGAAACTCTGGCAATTTTCACTCCTGCTTGGGTCCCAGTGACTTTACTGCACGTGGAGTGATACTTTTTTGTTGTTGTATAGCCATCATTACACACATAAAGACATGCACACACACAAACACTTATCTGAACAGATGCTCCTGTCCCTACACGTGAGGAGCATTGACATATGTTCCTGTTGTTCTCTCTGTTCTCTGACACACACATAGACATACAAATGGGCACACACACACATAAGTTAACTGCTTGCTTAAGTGCATGGACTGCTGAAACGTGATGTTGTTTTTCTACTCAGCCTTGTCCTCCACATTTCTTATTCTACTCAGGGCAGCTCACAATCACAAGTCCCCATTTCTACAATGTGGATCCATTTTGTTATTCTCACATTTTTACATTCCCCCCAAAAAGCTTTACAGGAAATGTATTATTATTGCGTGAATTATTTTAGGGTCTACCTTGCAATATAAACTGCCTTGATGTGACTGTTGTGTTGATTTGGTGCTGTATAAATAAAATTGAATTAAAATTGCTGCTCCTTTTTGAACATGGACGTTATTTGGAGTTGTGGTTGCTCGCTTTCCTTTTGTTTGCTTTGTTCATTTGTCTCTTTTAATTCTATTTTTTTTATACTTTTTCAACATGTTCAAAATAAAGATTCAATCAATCAATCAAAATTGAAACAAAGAACTGAATGTAACTCAGTAAAGGAGAGGCGTTGTTTTATTAGCATAGAGCCAATTTAAGGTTAATTTAAAACTGGAAGTGAGAAGCTTTGAGTTAGTAGCTCATGGGGAAAATGGGTTGATACTCCTTTTTGTTCAGCTTCGCAGCACAACTTATAAATGTATTTTTAATCATCTTTTTCTATTTCACTGATGTTTTAAGGTGTTTTGCTGAGCGCTTCAACACCTAAACCCTGAATAGGAATAGAAAATATGCAGGCTGCAAAGCCCATTTATGCTTTTGTAGCTTATATATACATTCGTGTAATGTATGATTTCTGCTCTCCTTAGAATAGAATAGAATAGAATAGAATAGAATAGTCCTGTATTGTATTTTACATTTATAATGAGCTATATAGGTTCGGACCTTAAGAACCACTATTATCAGACATGAGGTGGAAATGTAAGGCTGTCTACACCTTATGCATGGGGGACTGTGTTTGTCAACAGTCTAATCAGCTGTTAATTCACAGCAGCTAAAGCAACATCATGTCATGGAGATAAGGATGGAGACAGCCTGGCAGCTTGTCACGCAATTACATGGAAGAGAAACATAATGTTAACACTGAAACAAGCGAAAACATTCACACAGACACTCATTGCCTCTCTTCTCTGTTCAGTTCTTCTGGATTAGCGTCTCACCTTCTCAACTCAACAGCCGCAATATTAGATGTTAATTTTTCTGTTTTAAAATTTTTCAGTTATCAGACAGATTATTGTGCTCTGAAAGTTATTCAGCAGCTGTTGCCAACAAAATCTCTCTCTCTCACTCTCTTGGTCTTTCAGGACACACACACACACACACACACACACACACACACACACACACACACACACACACACACACACACACACAGATGTAATAATGTAGAATAAAAAAAAATCTGGATGGGGGATCTCCACCCCCATGCTTTGTCTCCAATTCAGTTTTCAAATGACACCTAGACCCCTGGTACTATATATGTTGCAATGCTTTCTAATGCTCACTAGAGGGAGGGCTGTGCACATAGTTGCATTCTTTTTTAAAGGTCAATTTTTAATGGAATCAAAATCAGGAGAAATACCTAGCTTTTGAACCAGCCAAGAACACACAGATGAGCTACCTTTTGTTATGTTTTACGACAAGGGGCCAAAATACATTTCTAATGGTCCAGAGAGAAAGTAATGAAAGAAGACTGCAAAGAAAAGTGCTGCATGACAATAGACTACAAGAGATCAGAAGAAAATTGAAGATGAGAGCACAAAGGCTGATGATGATCAGAAGAAGAAGAGATGATCTTAGTACTTGGTGTAAAAAACATGTGACATGTAGTGAGTTTAATGTGACATCTGCTTAAACCTTTAGTGTCTCACTGTAATCCATGCGATTTTTAGATAGTTTGAGCGCATAAGATTTTTGTGCATGGACTTGGTCGATACCCAACATCATTGTTCTGTTCTGTGGATGAGAGACGATGAGAAAAGAAAGTCCAAGGGTGCATTTAACCTTCAGATTGTTGCATCCATCTCCATGAAGAATTGTTTGGAGAGTTCCGGTAAAGACAAAATGGGAGCTGAGAGAAGCGGTGTTTGAGATTATCATAGGCATCTTGTGCCATGGTGGTGCACTGGAACTGAAACCAGGTGAGATAAGTTGGGTTAGGAGCAAGAAATTCTACTGAAGTCACAGATAAATCTGTGTTAAAAGATAACAAAGCCAAGGAACCATTACAAGTGTTTGCAGTTTTCTGGAATAGGTCAGTTCATTACTTCTTGTACTTAAGACTAGTTGGAACGGAAATGTCCCTTTTCGCCAAGAAAGGAGACCTTCTCTGCATGAAACTCACATTCATCAACCTTCACGAGCAGCTTGTTCTCTAGTAATCTTTGCAAAACTAACCTTACATGATCTTCATGATGACTAAGGAACTGGGAGAGGATCAGGATGTCATCCAGATACACGATCACAAAATGATTTCTGAAATCTCACAGGACTTTGTTACCAGGAGCTGAAAAACAGCGGGTGCATTAGTTAGTCCAAAGGGCATTACCAGATACTCAAAGTGTCCAAGGTGAGGGTTGAAGGCTATCTTTCACTCGTCCCCCTCTCTAATCCTTACCAGGTGGTAGGCATTGCAGAGATCCAATTTGCTGAAAATGGTTGCGCCCTGTAACGACTTTCAAGCATAGGAAAGACGTGGCAAAGGGTACTTATTTTTCAGAGTAAACATGTTTAATCCTTAAAAATCTATGCAGTGCTGAAGGGACTTAACTTTCTTTTCCACAAAGAAAAAAACAGCACAGAGATGAGAGGAAGATGGCTAAAAGAAACCTTCGGCCAGAGAGTCTGTTATGTATTTTTTCATCATCTCATGTTTGGGCTTTGACAAACTCTACAGCTTACATGTGGGAAGCAATCACTGTTTTCTGCAGTAATTGGTGGTGTGCTAGATAACAGGTCAACAGCACAGTCATAGGGTCGATGTGGATGGAAAAACAAGGCTAGATCCTTACAAAAAACTGTGGATGTGAAAGTGGGTGAGACATTAGGTGGGTGGGGCTTGTACCGTGAAGGTACAGGAAGATAAGCTGGGGACTGCTGATCTTAAACAGTTTTTGTGACAAATCCGACGTCACCCTGACACACACTTCTTTTTCCGATCGAGGTAAAGGCAGTGCATTTTTAGCCGGGGGGGGGGGGGGGACGGAGGATGTGCTTTAAACACAAATCATATTTCTTCAGTATGTTTGCTAAGAGTGTGAGTGAGACTGGTTTTGGCATTGTGCGTTATATCCAGCAGTCTATTTACATCCAAGGCAGTGAATTTCAGAATCTTGGAAAGTGTTATGTGTAGCTACAGGTGGACTCAGAGAGCAAAACACACGGAGGCACGGGGGTTTGCGAAAAACGAACACAAACAGGAATTTAACGAGAGTTAGATAACTTACTTGGTACAGTCTGACAATACAAACTCTGGGAAGTTATCAGAAGCCAGACTGGGCGGCACGGAGAGAGACTGAGAGGTATGGTGCTGGGATGTGAACTAAAACTCAAGAAAAGATGATCTCCACAGGCTCGAGTAGGCAGGCGAGCAGGTACATGGGCACTCGTGGAAAGAACAATACTCTGACACTAGACATCTGTCATGCAGCTCCTTAAGAATACTTCTGATTTTTTTTTCTCTGCCCGTTCTTTTTTTTCTCTGCCCGTTCTGTTGGTTTTTGTCTTTTGCCCTTCTCCCCCGTCCCTCTTCTCAGCTGTTTCTCTTTCCCTCTTTCTTTCTCCCCTTCTTTCCCCCAGTCAAGTCTGTCCCGTATTCAGTAAGTGAAAATAAAATAAACAATAAAAGGTGAATCAAATGGACCATTACGGCAAGGCTGGGATGGTCAGTTTGGTAAAGTAAATCCGTTGGGCATCTTTCTTTGCCTTTAGACAACAATTCTGATGGCAAAAGAGTCAAACGGGACAGGCAAAAAAAAAAAAAAAAGAATACTTCTGATGAAAGTGTCTGATGTGGCTCAGTATCCAGGGTGTGTTCGGGTTGCTCTGGTGACCACGCCCTCGGGTTGGGCCATCACCATCACACCTGCATTTCATTCCAGGTAGTTACTAGAGGACTACTTCTCCCAGCATGGACGGCTGCTCCACGCCATTCCGATAGTCACCCCTTAGTGGTAACTTGGCCCCTTGAAGCTCACCTGCCTCTTTGTATGCCAGAGAATACCTTCAGTCTCCGTCTCTGCCTCTTCAGATCCTATCCCACAGACACCCTCCTCTCGAAGTCCCACGGTCTGACTCTGATTGTAAGCCTTAACATTCTAACCCTTGTCTAGTTGTGACTCTCCGTTCCCCTACACAGTATTAATTGTTTCTCCTTTCTGTTGCAGCTTCCCACAGTCCTGATTACGGCTTCCCAGGGCATTTCTGTTCCCGATTTCCTCGGCTTTAACTTAGATTTTCGTCTCCCCTGGTTGTTCCTGATCTTTTCTGTTAAACCAATAAACCTGTACATAGTTCCAGAAGATTTATAATGAGTCTGCTTTTGCGTCCCCACTGTGTGCGTGAACCTTGGTTCATGACACCAGGGTTTAATAAAATACATTTTACTCAGAACTATAATCACTAAGTGCTTGGAGGGTGAAGGGAACCAAGTTTAGAGGGGATCATTTGTGGTAAAGAAGACTCTTTTTCATTGCCTTTCAGTATCCCCACCGTTACTGATGAGCAGTCTCTCTTGACCACATGGGGCAAGTGTTAATGAAATGGAGTATAATTTTTTCATAGTTAGATGCCTGGCTGACAACTGTTTAAAGCAAAAAACTACACACAATATTTGAAGCACATAGTGCACACTGTGGGAATTTAATACTGTGCGTAAATCCCCCCTAATATGATCCGAGCTCAGACACTAAGCGGGGCGGGGCAGCTGCTGCCTAGGAGTGCGCTGTTGGAGAAACGGAGCTAGGCAGACAGAGGAGAACTGAAGTTTGACCAGGTACCAAAGCAAATCATTCGTACTGTACAAATAATGTAAATATGACGGTGTATCACGAAAGATTGATATCAAACTGATCACTTGACCCATGTTACGTTACTTGCTCTTCAAGTAAATCAACAAATGGCGAAATGAAAAGTTGAACAACAACAATGCTGTTTCTTTAGAGAGTCTTAGCTTACATGTGTGTTTATTTCATATTTTCAGTTGTTACCCTCCACGGCTAAATAAATCGGTTTCAGTAATGCACTGAAATACAAGAATGGACATAAGGAGCTTCTTTCAAAGAAAAAACTCTGGTAGTATTTTATATATTATGCTTTGTATGTTGTTCAGTATATTTCTATGCCAAACAAGAGGAACTTCAATACACAGCAATATATTCACAGTTTACATACACTTTATAGAAAACACAAAAACATTTTTTTACTGTACATCAATTTAGAGTAAACTTGTTTTGTTTTGGATAAATAAATATTGAAATATCTTTTGAATTAGTTAAATGTCAGAATAAAGAGAGACAGAGCGGTCTATTTTTTATCACTTTCATTAAATTTAGGAGTACATGTACACTAAGTTTATTGTTAATTAATAAGAAAACTCCAGACGATTCCATTCTGAGCTTAAGAAGCTTCTGATAGGTTAGTAGAGTCCATGCGAGTAAATTGGTGACACAGCTGTGGATGCATATAAGGCAAAACACAAAGCCTGTTTCTTTGAAATGGGAAAATCAAGAATTGTCAACCAAAACACCAGGAAAAGAATTGTGGAGCTCCATAAGTGTGGCTCAATTTTGAATACAATTTGGTGCCATTTGCAATTAAGAAATACAGATAGTTTCTCTCTTTACTCTTAAAGTTAACAAATATGTTTTTATATTTATCAACCTAAAAAAATAAACATTTAGTCTGATTTGATGTTACAATTAAAAAAGTGTTTGTGTTTTGATCTGAAGAGTTTGTAAATATCTGGTTTCAACTGTATATTTGATGATGTTGGTGTTTGGCTTGATTGTCAGCACAAAGAGGGAGAGAGAGGAACAGAGAGGGAGAGAGAGGAGCAGAGAGGGAGATGCAGAACGAGGACAGAACAGAGGTGGAACAAGAGCAGGTGAGACACACATGTTAGTCAAATGGTTGCTTACCAAAAGTATCACCGTATCATAGGGACTCATGTGTCTCGTACCTAGTGTTTCTTTTTAGGTTTGCTATTTTTCAAATTCTACATTTATAAAGTTATGCAGGCTTCTTTGCACATCAAGGCTAAATAATTATATAAACTTTTCTCAATCTAAATAGTGGACTTTGGTAGAATTAAAAAAAAAACAAGTGTAGTGCAGGTCTATGATGATTTTTAGTGCTACTATCATCTAGTTCTGATTCTGTCTTGGTTAAATCCTCAGTAGTCCTGATTTTGAACTGTTGTAGTCCTGTTTTAATTCTGGATCAGTTCTGGGTCTGGTTGAATTGGGGTTTAGTCCTCGTGTCTTGATACAACCCCGACTTTGTTCTGCCTTGCTGCTTAATTAAAAAACTAGTTTAAGGTGTCCTGCATATGTGATATATATTTTTCCCTATATGAAGTCATTCTTTTTTGAACAAAACTCAAAACAGAGCCTATCAATCTTTCAGTCATTTCCCACATGCATACTACCCTTTAGGGCTAAGCCCCGGGTGTTTCAAATGTCTGGCTCCGCCTCTGGTGAGCACTCGGGTCGCATCAGAGCATCGGGCTGTATAGTGTGAGACCCTGCATCGTGACCTACAAACTTCTAACCCCTGCGAGTCAATCGTACAGTTTGAGCAGAAGCTGAATAACGCAACTGAAAAAATCGCACAGTGTCTGCCCAGCTTTACGCCTTATTAGGAAAGTCCCTGCAAAGTCACTGTGAGATGCTTGCAAAAATATCCACAAAAATGTGTCATTTGAATGTCATATCATTACTCCTGATACCAACAAATGTCTGTCTTTTCAATTCTCAAACTCAGTAGATTTATATATTTTATTAAGTTAATATATCTAATTAAATCCAGGGGCGATTCTAGGATCAGAGCTTTGGGGGTGCTGAGCACCCAGAGAGCTGCCCAGCCAGCCAAGATACACTTTACTCGTCACATCTTCCCTGTCTCTGTCAGTCCCTGCATCCTCCCTGTCCTTGTCGTCTGTTGTCCTTGTCTCCGTTATCAGTCATCATAATTTTACCATCTCTGTGCAAGTCTGCAAATGTCTTTATTAAATCATAAGATTCTTAAATTCATCAAGTCTCTCTGTGCCTGGGTCCTCGTCACAAAACATTACATCACTGTTTTGTACATTTTAACACAATTTAATCCCCACATTTGTGAAAGAAAAGCAAAACACTTTTGTCTGTAACAAAACCATCAAATCTGATAAAGGTTATTGAAATGCTGCAAAAGAAGAATGGATTGGAATAAAAAAAAATGCATATCCTAACCTTAATTAGTGGGGAAGAATAATGAATGATGCTCATAGTGAGTAAAAATAAACTGAGTGCATTTTTTTGGACAGAGATTCACTTTTAATGCATATGTACAATATAATACAGATGCATAAAAAACACTCCCAAAACAGAATAAATTATTACACATAAATTATTACACATAAATTATTACTATATATATATATATATATATATAACATATATATAAAAAAAAAAAAAAACACCCAGCACGCCCCTGCGGGCGGTTTATCCTTCAAGCTCGGGTCCTCTACCAGAGGCCTGGGAGCTTGAGGGTCCTGCGCAGTATCTTAGCTGTTCCCAGGACTGCGCTCTTCTGGACAGAGATCTCCGATGTTGTTCCCGGGATCTGCTGGAGCCACTCGCCTAGCTTGGGAGTCACCGCACCTAGTGCTCCGATTACCACGGGGACCACCGTTACCTTCACCCTCCACATCCTCTCGAGCTCTTCTCTGAGCCCTTGGTATTTCTCCAGCTTCTCGTGTTCCTTCTTCCTGATATTGCTGTCATTCGGAACCGCTACATCGATCACTACGGCCGTCTTCTTCTGTTTGTCTACCACCACTATGTCCGGTTGGTTAGCCACCACCATTTTGTCCGTCTGTATCTGGAAGTCCCTCGGGATCTTAGCTCGGTCATTCTCCACCACCCTTGGGGGCATCTCCCATTTTGACCTCGGGACTTCCAGGTTATACTCGGCACAGATGTTCCTGTACACTATGCCGGCCACTTGGTTATGGCGTTCCATGTATGCCTTGCCTGCTAGCATCTTGCACCCTGCTGTTAGGTGCTGGATTGTCTCTGGGGCATCTTTACACAGCCTGCACCTGGGGTCTTGCCTGGTGTGATAGACCCCAGCCTCTATGGATCTTGTGCTCAGAGCTTGTTCTTGTGCTGCCATGATTAGTGCCTCTGTGCTGTCTTTCAGTCCAGCTTTGTCCAGCCACTGGTAGGATTTCTGGATATCAGCCACCTCCTCTATCCTTGTCTTTATGTCAGTGGCTTCTATCTCCTCCTTTGGCCAGCCTATTACCCCAGCAGGGTACCTGATCACGGGCAGGGCGTACGTGTTGATGGCCCGGATCTTGTTCTTACCATTCAGCTGACTCCTCAGGACTTGCCTGACCCTCTGCAGGTACTTGGTGGTTGCAGCTTTTCTAGCGGCCTCTTCATGGTTCCCATTCGCCTGTGGGATCCCCAAGTACTTGTAACTGTCCTCTATGTCTGCAATGTTGCCTTCTGGTAGTTCAATCCCCTCAGTTCTGACTACCTTCCCTCTCTTTGTTACCATCCGACTACACTTCTCCAGTCCGAACGACATTCCAATGTCATTGCTGTATAGCCTGGTAGTGTGGATCAGTGAATCGATGTCTCGTTCACTCTTGGCATACAGCTTGATGTCATCCATGTACAGGAGGTGGCTGACAACTGCTCCGTTCCGTAGTCGGTATCCGTAGCCAGTCTTGTTAATGATCTCACTGAGGGGGTTCAGGCCTATGCAGAACAGCAGTGGGGACAGAGCATCTCCTTGGTAGATCCCGCACTTGATGGCGACTTGTGCTATGGGCTTGGAGTTGGCCTCTAGTGTTGTACGCCACATCCCCATTGAGTTCCTGATGAAGGCTCTTAGGGTCCCATTGATCTTGTACAATTCTAGGCATTCCAGTATCCAGCTGTGGGGCATTGAGTCATAGGCCTTCTTGTAATCAATCCAGGCAGTGCACAGGTTGGTCAGTCTGGTCTTGCAGTCTCAGCTGATTGTTCTGTCTACCAGTAGCTGGTGTTTTGCGCCTCTGGTATTCTTGCCAATTCCTTTCTGTGTCCCGCTCATGTATTGACCCATGTGCCTGTTCATCTTAGCCGATATGATGCCTGACAGGAGCTTCCATGTAGTACTGAGGCAGGTTATTGGTCGGTAGTTGGAGGGGACCGGTCCCTTCTTGGGGTCCTTGGGGATCAGGACCGTCCGGCCTTCAGTTAGCCATTCCGGGTGTCTCTCGTTAACTAGCAGCTGGTTCATTTGTGCTGCCAGACGCTCGTGGAGTGCAGTCAGCTTCTTCAGCCAGTAGGCGTGAACCATGTCGGGCCCTGGTGCTGTCCAACTCTTCATACTGGAGACCCTTTCTTGGATATCTGCCACTGTGATGGTTACTGGACCCTGTTCAGGGAGGTCGCTGTGGTCTGCCCTCAGATCCTCTAGCCACTGAGCATATATATATATATATATATATATATATATATATATATATATATATATATATAAATGGAGGCAACTTTGCCTGTGGTAGAATGTATACAATGAATGAAAAAATCTTTACTGCAGATACTAATTTGACCAATTTAATAATACTAATTTTGTGTTAGATTCATAAGATTTATGAGTTTCATGCTTTCATAGTGGTACTTAGGAGAGCTTGACATTTTTATCAGGTGGTACACCATGCAAAAGGTTTAAGAAACACTGATAAGTGTATGTGTGCTTTTGGAAAACATTTAAAGCTGCTGTACAGAATCTTTGAAACAAGCTTAAACATTCTTAGAATATAAACAGAGCACTCTGCTTCTCTTTACAGCTCCTTACGTACGTACTGCGGCAGTCATACAGACAACTGGATGGTCCAAAAGTTAGCCTACCTATTACTGGCTGAGGTTTTAGTAGAGTTGTGGCTGAACCACATAAAATATATAATTAATTTTAATCTCCCTAATCAATTATAACGTGATGTTGGAATGTTGTTAAAGAGGGTCAAAAATGTTTCAACCCAGTTTGTTTTGCAGATTCTGTTTAGCAGCTTCAATATAGGGAGAAAACAACTTCCAGACTGTGTGAGTAAAATTTGTTGTTTTCTTTCTTTGTCAGTTTAACAGTTTCTGTTTTGCCTGTCACTATTCCCTGTCTGTTTTCTTACCTGGTTCTTCCTGACCTTGTACTTTCTCCTCATGTTCCCCTCTTTCCTCTCTCCCTCTTTGGACTGACAATCATACACAAATAGATTGTATTCAACTCGATAAAAAATTACATTAATATGAAAAAAATACTATTAAGATCCCTACCAAAAAGTCCTCTCTCAGTGTACTTTCAACCAAAAGGCAAATAACCAAACCACATGAGCATCTAATAAAAGATATAAACATTGAAACACTGATCCAACATTATTCTTGATTGACGGATCATTTGATTTTACACCTTTACCTGAATGTGGCTCCTTTTTTTGAAAAAACTTCCTTATGTCATGGTCCTGGGTCATTTTGGCCCAGCGTTTTGTGTTTCCTTGAAGTTCATTTTCGTGCCTTGTGTTTATTCTGATTTTGTATTGGTTTAGGGTTGAACCTGTAGTTTGGTGTGTATTCAGCCCTACCTGTGTCTGTCCTTGGTGCTCTGTTCATGTCCCCGTGTTGTGTTGTAAATCAGTCTGTGTGTTCCTGCTTTACTTTGAAGGCTCATGTTCTGGATTTCCTATTCTATTCTGAAGGTCTGTGTCTGTTGTCATTGTGTTCAGCTTGTGTCCTCCGGTCCTCATGTGTATTAGGTTCAGCTGTTCTTCCCTCCTGTGTGTGATTACCTGATTACCTTGTGTGTGTATATTTAGTGGGTGTCGGTCTGTGTTCGTTGTCGGCTCGTCTGCATTCTTCCGTGTGTCTCTGCGTCTCTCTGCCCCGCACCCTTTTTGTAGATTTCAGGTTTGCTCTTTAGTTTCTCCCAGTTTAGATTTGTCATTACTCATTGCCTGTTTTTGCCACTGCCACCGTGTAAATAAACTTCACTCGCATCATCAGTTTGCTGCATTTTGGGTCCTCCTTTTCCTCCACTCCACACGGCTCACTCCGCCAGCCGTGACACCTTATATCCATTATGAACCTGGCTGTCTCTGTATACACACACACACACACACACACACACACACACACACACACACACACACACACCAGGAGTTATAAGGTTAATGGGCATCCACTCAGTTAGCTAGTTATTATCCATTTAAAACAGGACAGTGGTAACAACAATAGGCTGCGGAGAATTTTAAGTTTTAGATTTTAAGTAGGCTGTATAAATTTCAAAGGGAGCAACAGGACGGTCAAATGTTGCTGATTTTACTACACAGCTGATTGTAGAGTAGCAAACATAGTCGGAAAACACATTTTCAACACTCCAGGTTACCTGGTGTAATGTTTTTCAGCTAAAAAGAAACATGGCCCGACTCCTACCTAACTATATAAAGAGTAACTGAAGGTTAAATGCAGCCTGTTTTAAGGCAGGCACTTAAACCAACGCTCTGCCACCATCGCTCTAGCAGCAAGGGGGCTAGAGCCAGAGTAGGGGAGAGGTGAGCTGGAACAAACCATTTTGGGAGGGCGGGGGGGGGGGGGATCTATGCTTTTGTTGTTAAAATGTTACGTCTCAACCAAGTACTGTATACTTTTTATATTTTTAGTAGTGTGTCACACAAACAGCAAATATTGTCAAAAAAGTAAAATTTTTGGGGGTGCTTTGATTCAAAATTGGGCTAAAATCGCCCCTGATTAAATCTAATAGTTTTTTACCTTGTTTTTTTTTATCAGATTTTGAATATATTTCTTGTAGTCTTTTGAAGTACATTGGACTAGGTCAGTATGCCCAGGTATACACAGTAAAACAACACACCATGCGTCCTGCCACCAATGGCTGGCTGTCTTATCAATTCAGCATAAAATCATTAATATGAGTTAAATACTTGTTGCAGAATGACTGAAACACTAGTTGAGAGATGGAGAGCTCAGAAGGGAGGGTAAATATATTTTTTACTCAGCATAATGCACTCATAGTGTAATTTAAACAAGGAAGAACACTTTAATGAAAATGTACATTAAAAAAATGGTTTTCTACTTTAACTGATGAATAAACTCCTTACAAATTCCCAGGGCCTCTGTTTCATAACATTTTATCATTATATAATTAGTCTTATTTTGCACATTTCTGAGACATCAGACTTTTGTACTTTGTGTTTCACTTGCTTAAGTCTTGAATAAACACAACCTCCCTACTACCACATCCACTTGATTCCTAACTATGACATCTCGCAAGACTTGCTCATTTTGTTTGGTTGGTGACTGCTCACGTGGTATCTCTAAATTAGACTTGCTGTGTAAGTGGGTGTGTTCTCCCTACTCTTACTACACTATACTCTCACTCTTTACAGTTAAAGAATCTGTTAACATAACGCACACTTCTTACACCTGAGGGACCACAAAGGTATGTTTCTTTGAAGTCAGATACACTGTATATAGACATCAAACAGTTCATTTAAAATATTTTTTCTTTTATCCTTCTTTGAAAACAATTTTGGGAACTTACAGCTACAGAAATGTTCAGAACAAAGGCTTGGATCCAAGGACTCACCCTACTGCTGCTGGTTTTATTGTCTGTACACATTTGCTACTGCCAAACTCAACAAAAAGGTAAGCAGAAAATCTTGTGCAACAAGTTTGGTATGACATGATAAAGTATTTTTACACATTTACAATCCTGCTGAACTTATTTACAATGTGGTTAATATTATACCATAAAAAGTTTATTTATGTTCATCTGGACGTAGCGTTTTCAGTGGGAGAAACGTTTCGTCACTCATCCAAGTGACTTCTTCAGTCTCAACTGACTGCAGGTTTCCCCAATCTTATAAACAGTACATTTGCATAATGAGTGAAACTAGCACCACTGAAGGAACAATGGGCTGGGAGGTCAGGTCCTTCATCATATCCAAATTGATAAACAAATCACTGATAAACAAGTGGATCCTTGGCATGGACCAATTATTGGCACAGCGTGCTTTGGGGTTTGAAAGCGACAGAGATATGGTGTTTAAGAGAAAATACGTCTCAGCTGTTCTAATACTTATGACAAATAAGGGATCACTAATGTGTCAGGAGTATTGGAACAGGTGGAATGCATTTTCTCATTGCTATGCTTAACTTATATAAAAAAATTATAAAAGAAATCAGTAGATTAATAATTTCTGTGAAATGCGTCTGTAGCACATTTACACATTCCTAGTAGATCACACTCCCTCACAGATATCACTCAGCACAAGTTAAACCAGGCTTCTTAAGGGATTAATCGAAACTAAAATTTATTCCTAAAGAAGTTCTAATTGTCTGTCTTGCAATTGTCTGTGTTTAATCCTGACAACTATGTCTAAAGCTATGTATTTTAGGACAAGTATTTGCAAATCACTTTCAGATTTTAGTTTTAAAATTAGCAAGTGAACAAATGACATTTGAATGACAAGCATTTATAAAGACTCACGGGTGGTGTCATGGTATGTTTTAGTGTTATCATTTCAGTTTCATCCATAATACACCAAATTAAGTACTGTTATTCATTTTAACAGGCTTGGAAGAGCTGAGACTCATTCTGATCGGAAAAACTGGATCAGGGAAGAGCGCATCTGGAAACACCATCCTGGGGGATCCAAGTGCTTTTAAAATAAACATGTCACTTGAGTCTGTTACCAATGGCTGTCACAGAAAAGAGGTAATAGAGGGTAACAGAAAAATTGTTATAATTGACACTCCAGGGCTGTATGACACAACCAAATCACAAGATGAAGTGAAATTAAACATTGAGGAGTGCATTGAGGAGTCAGTTCCTGGACCCCATGCTTTTCTTTTAGTGATCAGTCTGAAGTCAAGGTTCACAAAAGAAGAGCAGAACACTGTGAAGTGGATCCAGGATAACTTTGGTGAAGAAGCTTCCATGTATACTATAGTTCTGTTTACACATGCTGACTTGCTGGATGGAAAAGCTCTGTATGACTGTTTGAGAGAAAGCAAACCTGTACGAATGCTGATAAACCAATGTGGGGGAAGATACCATTCACTCATCAATAACCAGAGACAGACCAGGACCCAAGTCAGAGAACTCCTAGATATAATAGAGGAAATGGTGGACTTCAATGGTGGAAATCACTACACCAATGAGATGTACGAGAAAGCCCAGAAGAAACTGAAAGAGAAAGAAGGGTGGTTTTGTGTACTTGCACCTATTGTTAGTTTTGGAAATCTAGAATGTAGCAAAGATGATCACTAAAGAACAGGAACTAACAGATCGGATAGACAAAAAGGTGTGCCAAAAAACATGTATAACAGGTTTGCCATGAGAGCATAAAGATTAAAGATTCTCACACACATTGCAGCTTTTCTCAGCCACTTTGTTGGAGTTCTTACAGAACAGTCATTCTTGCAACTTTTAATGTAGTTTTTATTTCCCCACCCACATTAGCCTTTGTCCTCATTTTTATACATGTTTCACTACTAAAGATACTTGTTACTGTGTTGATGTACTTTTCACTTGAATCTCATAGCTCGTCAAAACAGTTTGTACTTTTGTGAGTCAGAGCTCTAGATGTCCTACTTTTCTGAATACTGTTTAACAGCATTAGTGTTTTCAGTTAAATTACTTCAAACTTTAAAATAATAAAAATAAAAAGATAAAAATATGTATGGAAGAGAAAATCCAGTAAAGCATATTTTTAGTAATTTAAAATAAATCTGTACAGAAATATCTGATGTTAACTCTATTGGTTAAAACTGTAGTAAAAACAGGCATGATTCTGTCATGGTAATCGCTGTATGGTCACAGCAGCACTTTCATCATCTGTGAAGACAGTTTGACGTGCCATCCACAAATACAGGGTAAAGCTTTAATTGTGAAAAGAAGAAGCAACATGTGAATCTGATTCAGAATGCCGCAGTCTCTCACGGCCAAAGCTAATTTTAAATGGACTGAGGAAAAGTGGAAGATGAGGCAAATTGGTCATATGCATCAAAATTTGAAATCCATCTCTAAATTTATTGGGGGGGGGGGGCATTAATGTCTGTAAGATTGGTCGTTCGTTCATCTAGAATGAAAGGTGCTGAAAGGTATTTGCAGGTTTTAGAGCAACATATGCTCACATCTAGATGACATCTTTTTCAAGAAAGGTGGTTCATATTTTAGCAAGACCGCTAAACCACATACTGCCTCTGTTACAACCAGAGATGGGCAGTAACACGTTACAAGTAACGAGTAAAGCAGGAGTTGGGTAGGCGGAGGTTTACCCTGGTGCAGGTGTGCCGTTACAAGTAATGCGTTACTGTAATCCGATTACTTTTTTCAAGTAACGAGTAAAGTAAGGGATTACTACTGCAAAAACGGTAATTAGATTACCGTTACTTTCCCATAGGAACGCTGCATTACTGCGTTACTAAAACCGTGTTTTTTTTGTGAGAACGTCTCACGACAGTGACGTAAGCGAGTGCAACGTTCGTGACAACAGCTTTGTGCAGATCAACAATGGATAATATATCGAGTGCAGGAGAGAGTATGAGCGTGCAGCGTTTAAAGCGTGGAAGTACTGACCTTACTTTGAGTTTGATTCCATAAAAAGTGACAAAAACATTAGCGTCCATCGTGCATGGGAAGAAAACTTCTTTTTACAGCGAAAAAAACCCCTAAACTTCCGAGCAAGCACCGAGTGCGCAACGACGTAATGGGAAACTCACAGAGAAACTCGCGGATTCTTCCACTGACTGCTCCGGCACACCTGCACCAGGGTAAACCTCCGCCTACCCTGCTCCTGCTTTACAGGTGAAAATAGAGCAACAGGACCGCTGAGTCTTTGACTTTATTTATTTTCTGCTGTGTTTTACTTGCATCTATTTGAAAGAGTGAGTGTAAACACACACAAAAAAAAATTATGTGCTGGAATGTGTAGAAAATAGGTTTAAATATTAAACAAATTTCTTCCAGTCAGAGAATGTTGCATATAATTAAATTTTTGCTTGATGCATAAAGTTAAAAGATTAAAACGAATAAAACAAGTTTTAAAAAGGGACTTTTTCATTTGATTACATTTTGTATGATGGATTATGCAGAAAAAGTGAAAGATCTATCGCTTTATCACCTATTCAGGTTGTAAATCATGTTTTTAAAAAGTAACTAAGTAACTAAGTAATTAATTACTTTTGAAAATAAGTAATCAGTAAAGTAACGGGATTACTTTTTTGGGGAAGTAATCAGTAATTAGTTACTGATTACTTTTTTCAAGTAACTTGACCAACACTGGTTACAACAGTATAGATTTGTATTAGAAGAGTCCGGGTTCTGAACTGGCCTACCTGCAGACCATAACATTCACCAGCTGGAAACATTTGATCTGTTTTCTATGAACTGTTGTGAATAAAATGTGGGTTTATGAGATTTTTAAATCATTGCACCTGACCCAAAGACCCCCACTATCACCATCAAATATCGATCATCTTCAAAATAATAAAACCTAGATAAAATGATTAATATTTCTGCTTTCAGTGTTTATGTTGTCTTGGATAATGTTTAGTTATCACAATAGAAACATCTCAAAGACCATGAGCTAAGTATTAAATCTAACACAATAAATTAATAACACTTGGTTGACAAGTGCCATAAGCATTCATGACTCAAGACTTATGAACGGTGTCATGTTATTTTATGATGGCATAGTATTATGTATACTACTTCAAATCAAATGTAATTTTCACAGGTTCTACATATTTGGGAGGTGTTAGACTTCTTCTGGTTGGAAAACTGGATCAGGGAAGAGCGCATCTGGAAACACCATCCTGGGGGATCCAAGTGCTTTTAAAATAAACATGTCACTTGAGTCTGTTACCAATGGCTGTCACAGAAAAGAGGTAATAGAGGATAACAGGAACATTATTATAATTGACACTCCAGGGCTGTTGACACAACCAAATCACAAGATGAAATGAAAGTAAACACTGAACAATAAATTGAGCAGTCAGTTCCTGGACCGACCGACCGACCGACCGACCGACCATCCATCCATCCATCCATCCATCCATTTAACCATGACTTTCAACTTCATATATAAGTGGTATTGCTATTTTTTGCAGTCTAGTTTTTCTTTCCATGTTAACTGAAATAAACCTTGTATTTTCCAGGCTTGAACAAGTACAATAAATTTGGGTTTGATATCTGAGGTGGAACTCTGAATGACAATCACATCAACAGCAAATACAAAATCTGCCTCTGCCTTCCATTCATGGGGAATGGCTGCAATCACAGCATTGTAAGATGGCGAAACATGTACCTCCTGCTCGATTCAGAGATGGTCTTTCCCTTTTCACATAAATGGCCTCCTTGACTCCGCGCTCAAACCAGCGTTCCTCCCTGTCCAAAATGTGTACATCCTCATCATTTAAAGAGTGTCCACTGGCCTGTAGGTGTAAATAGACTGCGGAGTCCTGGCCTGACGAGGTAGCTCTTCTGTGTTGTGCCATCTGCTTAGCCAGAGGTTGTTTGGTTTCCCCGATGTATAAATCCTGGCAATCCTCCTGGCACTTAACAGCGTACACTATGTTACTCTGTTTGTGTCGGGGGATCCTTGGGGTGGACCAATTTTTGGCGCAGTGTGTTTTGTGGTTTTAAAGCCACAGAGGCGCGGTGTTTAAAAAAAAAATGCATCTCAACTGTTCCAATACTCATGACACACTCCCTTTCACTGAAGGTATTGGTGCCAGATTTTAAACTCTTTCATTATCTCACTTAGAAAAATGAGTAACAAGTCTGTGTTTTGTGCATCATAAAGGAGATCAACAAAGGTGGGAAAAAAACCCCATATTATCTCCTTTGTTTTTCAGCTGAAGTTCAAGATTTCTCTCAAAATTGATTATTATGTTGCTGGAGTGAAAAGATATATTTTCTATTCTATTCTATCCTATTCTTCTAGTCATGAAAGCCTACAATATAATTTAAATTTATGAATGGCTCTTTAAGAAACAGTGGTTTTAGTTTCCTTTAGAGTTTTTCTTTGAACTCTGCATAGTAATCTAATTTATTAAAAAAAGAGAGAACGCACTCAGATATACTTCTCATCAAGTTAAACCAAGCCAGCACTGGGTGTGTCCACATTTTTTTAAGTATTGCTTTCAGGGAAATGAACAAGTGGGTGTGTTCTGTTTGTTCTGCTACAAAAGAATCTGTTGAACTGCTAGTACATCTCACACCCGAAGAAACACTTGAACAGGTAAGTTGAGAATAAAACCTATATATTTTACCTGAACAATGACAAAAAAGTGTCTACATTTTTTTACTCATGAAGCCAAGCTGCCTGAACTATATATTTTGAAATTTAGTAAAATATTTTATTTCTGTATAATTGTGAGTTTTGCTTTGAAAAACCTCTTTCTTTCTTTCTTTGAGGACTTACTGTTTACAGACATGTTGCAAGCAAAGGCTTGGGTCCTAGGATGCACCATGCTTGTCCTGGTCACATTATATAAACAGACTGCTTGCTCACACCAAAAAGGTATGACAAAAAACGTGTATAACAGGTTTGCCATGAGAGCATAAAGATTAAAGATTCTCACACACATTGCAGCTTTTCTCAGTCACTTTGTTGGAGTTCTTACAAAAAAGTCATTCTTGCAACTTTTAATGTAGTTTTTATTTCCCCACCCACATTAGCCTTTGTCCTCATTTTTATACATGTTTCACTACTAAAGATACTTGTTACTATGTTGATGTACTTTTCACTTGAATCTCATAGCTCGTCAAAACAGTTTGTACTTTTGTGAGTCAGAGCTCTAGATGTCCTACTTTTCTGAATACTGTTCAACAGCATTAGTGTTTTCAGTTAAATTACTTCAAACTTTAAAATAAAAAAATATGTATGAAAGAGAAAATCCAGTAAAGCATATTTTGGATCATTTAAAATGAATCTGTACAGAAATATCCTACATTGGGCACCTGATACAAACACCCCTACTATCAACCATCAAATACTGACCATCTTCAAAATAATAACAATGGAAGCATTTCAAAGACCATCACCTAAGTAATAAATCTGACATAATGAATAAATTAATAACACTTGGTTGACAAGTGCCATAAGCATGACTCAAGACTTATGAACCAACATGAACAGTGTCATGTTATTTTATGATGGCATAGTATTATGCATACTACTTCAAGTCAAATATTAATTTTCACAGGTTCTAGATATTTGGGAGAGGTGAGACTCCTTCTGGTTGGAAAAACTGGATCAGGGAAGAGCGCATCTGGAAACACCATCCTGGGGGATCCAAGTGCTTTTAAAGCAAACATGTCACTTGAGTCTGTTACCAATGGCTGTCACAGAAAAGAGGTAATAGAGGGTAACAGGAACATTGTTATAATTGACACTCCAGGGCTGTTTGACACAACCAAATCACAAGATGAAGTGAAAGTAAAAATTGAGGAGTGCATTGAGGAGTCAGTTCCTGGACCCCATGCTTTTCTTTTAGTGATCAGTCTGAAGTCAAGGTTCACAAAAGAAGAGCAGAACACTGTGAAGTGGATCCAGGATAACTTTGGCGAAGAAGCTTCTATGTATACCATAGTTCTGTTTACACATGCTGACTTGCTGGAGGGAAAATCTTTGAAAGACTATTTGAGAGAAAGCAAACCTGTACGAATGCTGATAAACCAATGTGGGGGAAGATACCATTCACTCATCAATAACCAGAGACAGAACAGGACCCAAGTCAGAGAACTCCTAGATATAATAGAGAAATTGGTGGACTTCAATGGTGGACGTCACTACACCAATGAGATGTACCAGAAAGCCCAGAAGAAACTGGCAAAAAAGGATAAAGAGGCTGGATGGACTAGGTTTACATTTTGGAGTCTCATTGCCCTGGGAATTTTTGGTGTGGGAATATATAAAAACTCATTTATTCTCAAAACAATTGGTGTATCACTTGGATTAAAATCCATGAAGGACATGTTTGCTTAGGTGAAAGAGCTACAAAAAAAAAAAGAAAGAGGTGGGAGGTTTCTTCCTGTTTAAAGGGAGTTTTTCCTTTCCACTGTCACCAAAGTGCTTACTCATAGGGGGTCATATGATTGTTGGGTTTTCCTCTGTGTGTATTATTGTAGGGTCTACCTTACAATATAAGTGCCTTGAGGCGACTGTGATTTGGTGCTGTATAAATAAAATTGAACTGAATTGTAAGAGTGAGTGATGTAAGAATGTTCAATAATGTGTTCTTTGATGACTAGTCCATCCCTCCCCGGATAGACCTCTTTTTTAATTCGGGGTTGGAGATTAAGCAGTTTGTTTGTTTTTTATCTCCAACTAAAAACTGTCCAAGGTTGGACATGAAACCTTCATGTCCAAGTTTTCATGGACATGAAAATGTGTGACTGTCATGTCCATTCTTATTGCTATGTTTATCCACCTATACTGACAGTTAGTACTGTAGTTTTTTTAGTGTCACAATTTAAAACAAATGAGTTCCTGTTGCATTGCAGAAATCCATCCATCCATCCATCCATCCTCATCCGCTTTGTCCGGGGCCGGGTCGCGGGGGCAGCAGCCTAAGCAAAGAGGCCCAGACCTCCCTCTCCCCAGCCACCTCCTCCAGCTTATCCGGGGGAATACCAAGGCGTTCCCAGGCCAGCCGAGAGATATAATCTCTCCAGCGTGTCCTGGGTCTGCCCCGGGGCCTCCTCCCGGTGGGACATGCCTGGAACACCTCACCCAGGAGGCGCCCAGCGGGCATCCTTGTCAGATGCCCGAACCACCTCAGCTGGCTCCTTTCGATGTGGAGCAGCAGCTGCTCTACTCTGAGCCCCTCCCGGATGGCCGAACTTCTCACCCTATCTCTAAGGGAGAGGCCAGCCACCCTTCGGAGGAAGCTCATTTCTGCCGCTTGTATCCGCGATCTCGTTCTTTCGGTCACTACCCACAGCTCGTGGCCATAGGTGAGGGTAGGGACGTAGATCGACCGGTAAATTGAGAGCTTTGCTTTTACACTCAGCTCCCTCTTCACCACGACGGACCGGTGCAGCGTCCGCATTACTGCAGCTGCAGCCCCAATCCGTCTGTCGATCTCCGGCTCCCTTCTCCCATCACTCGCGAACAAGACCCCGAGATACTTGAACTCCTCCACTTGGGGCAGGAACTCATCCCCGACCCGGAGTGGGCACTCCACCCTTTTCCGGCTGAGAACCATGGCCTCAGATTTGGAGGTGCTGATCCTCATTCCCGCTGCTTCACACTCGGCTGCGAACCGTTCCAGTGCGAGCTGGAGGCCCTCACCCAATGAAGCCAACAGAACCACATCATCTGCAAAAATCAGAGATGAGATTCTGAGGCCACCAAAGCGAAAGCCCTCCGCCACTTGGCTGCGCCTAGAAATCCTGTCCATAAAAATTATGAACAGAACCGGAGACAAAGGGCAGCCCTGGCGGAGCCCATCACCCACCGGGAACGAGTCCGACTTATTGCCGGCAATGCGAACCAAGCTCTTGCAACAGTTGTATAGGGATCGAATGGCCTGTAGCAATGGGCCAGACACCCCATATTCCCGCAACACCTCCCACAGGACACCCCGAGGGACACGGTCGAATGCCTTCTCCAAGTCCACAAAACACATGTAGACTGGTTGGGCAAACTCCCATGCACCCTCAAGTATCCTGGAGAGGATAAAGAGCTGGTCCAGTGTTCCGCGACCAGGACGGATTGCAGAAATAAACAAACAAATACATTTTAAGATTTTTTTTTTAGTTTTTCTTTTTTTGTTATTTAAAACTTCCTGTTTTTAAAGTGAGGAAACATCAACAATGCAAGAATGTGACACACATGTAATTTTAACTCCCCTTGCTCCACTCTAAGAAGAGAGAGACATCATTATGGAGTTATTTTGAAACAGTCTAATGTGATCAATTGAGCAACCTAAATATTTTTGTAGATTTGCTATGACATGTTTTAAAAGTTATAATTATGTCCACACACAAACCTGTTCACCATATTTGGAGAACTGTGGATAGACAGTTTTCAAATTTCAAACTGAAAACAATACAAGGAAATGGGAAGCCCCCCAGTGCCTAGGCTTCCAGAAGTTTCCCAGAAAACAAATCTGAAATGTGCTGAGACACGGAGCTTGTCTAAGTCTACAACCTAGGTCTGGACATTGACGTTGTTTGGTCACTTGGGACATATAAAAGGTAGATCTGAACTAATGGCTGAAGGTAAGACCATCTGTCCGAATTAATAAAAAGAAAAAAAAAACATTATTACTTTAATTACTGTAAGATGTGATACTGTTACAGAGAAAAGAGCACAAGTGACAGACTCAGAAAGATGCCAAACTTCATAAAGCTGTCAGTGACTAGTACTCTCGTATCTTTTTTGTCTCAATGATTTAATTTTTATTTCACAGAAATACAACTTAGAGAAAAGAAGCAGAAAACTCTACCTCGGTCTGATGGGTGTGGTCTGAATAACTTTGATGGTAAGTGCCTTCATTTTCTCTCTAGCCAAATCTCATTAATCAAACATATGCCTTCAACCCACTTTTTACTAAAATTAAAAACTGATAAGATAAACTTTGTTAGTATTTTTAATTTATATGAGTTTTTCCAGTTGTGAAAGAGCCACCTGTGTGTGTTCATTTATTCTTCTCTCTAGAAAGTCCACGGTAGTTAATTAGTAAATTAGTATATGGTCTCTAAGCTTCTTGGGTGTAAACATACTATGTGTTTTCTGGGGTGTTTCACTGATTATAAAAATATTCAAAATGCGATTTTAAAATAGCGCCCATTCATTTGAATTGCTTCCCACAGAAAAACTGAAATTGCATCTATGATTTATAAAAAATAAAAATGTAAAAAGTTTGTTTTCTTCAAATGTTTGCAAAAGAAAATATTTCAATTATTATTATTTTTTAACATTGGAAAGATGGAGGGACAGACAAAAACATTTACTTTAGACTAAAAAGGCAGAAAAGAAAGGATCCCATTTTTTGTAAATGCCAGTAATTCTGTGTCTGTTGTTTCTACCACAGGTCTGGATTTGCCTGGAGGTTTGAGGATAGTCTTAGTGGGAAAGACTGGATCAGGGAAGAGTGCAACAGGAAACACTATCCTTGGAAGAATTGCCTTCAAAGAGGATCCCAGCCCTGTGTCTGTGACCAAACACTGTGAGATGCATAGTGGGGAAGTGGATGGGACTTTGGTGCAGGTTATTGACACTCCAGGTCTGTTTGACACAGGCATCTCAGAGGAAGAATTAAAAGTCAGAATAGAGGAGTGTGTCAAAATGTCAGTTCCTGGCCCTCATGCTTTCCTACTGGTAATCCGGCTTGGAGTAAGGTTCACGGAAGAGGAAAGAAATGCTGTTAAGTGGATCCAAGATAACTTTGGAGACGATGCTTCCATGTACACAATCATGCTGTTTACGTGTAAAGATCAAGCTAAAGCTGACAATGCTCTGAAGGAGTGCAAGGAGCTGCGGAGACTCTCGATCACATTTGGACGCAGATATCATGCTTTCAACAACACTGACGTGGATGACCGCATACAGGTAAAAGAGCTGATCAACATGATCAAGGAAATGGTACAGGATAACGGTGGTAAGCACTACACAAATGAAATGTATGAGAAAGCCCAGAGGAAGCTGAGAGAGGAGGAGGAGCGGAGGAAGCAAGAGGAGGAACAGAAGAAAGAGGAGGAAAGGAAAATATGGGATGCAGAGAGACAGAAGCAGGAGGAAAAGAAAATCAGGAAGAAAAAGGTTCAAAGAAAGAATATACGCGTGGCCGCAGCTTCTGCTGTTGTCTTGGTGTTTGCTGGGGTGGTCATTGCAGTGGGAGCTAACACCACAGTGGCCCTGGCTCTAGGCGCCCCTGCACTTGTCCTGGGAATTTTATGCGGTTTATCTGCCATTTTCATTTGGAAAGGCATAAAATGCAAGGCTAAAGCAAACGTGCCTGTATAACAAGATGGAGGGTAGTGGCAAGGATATTGTTCGGCTACAGTTTGTGTCACTGAATAAAAAACAGAAATATTCCATATACAGTATTAGTATCCCACACATTATGGTTTGGAACTATACGTAAGTGACTTGTTTAGGTTCTGTTTCAAAACGAGTATGTGAATTTAAAGCTAATAGTAAACAAATGGTATGAAATGTACTTGTTTGTCTTTTTTATCGTTTACATCTTATATATGAATGTGAGTATCACTTCTTTTGGCTCTTTAGTAGGATTCAAAATAATTAATATTAAAACCCAAATGTAAAAAGATTTTTCACCTATAGATTATACCTTGGTAACTTATAACTGTTAAAATGCGCAGAAACTGACACACTGCTTCCTTTACTTTTTATTAGTAGCATTCTGAGCTCATTTCCCCAAAGGAAATGAGAAACAATGGTAGACGTCCATTGACCCATCACGTCTGCGGAAACAGAGCAAGTCCTCATTGTCCTGCCACTACAACAATGTCAGTGCATACCATCAGTACAAACATGACCAGCACAGATGTTAAAATGAATGGTAGTTAGTTTCTGTCAGCCACAAAAGGATCAAAGTAAGGACACTGCTACTTGTTCTGCAATTAAGAACAAAACACACTGAAGCTGAACATTATTTATTTAAAATTACAAATGAAAGGAGGCTCAGTATCAAATAACGGGTGTGTTCAGATGTGAAAAGGTTGTAAACTGAGTTGTGGTGCTTCAAATGTACAGGTTATATTTTAAATGCCAACTACACCTACAACCTGTATTACAGGTTAGACTGGTCTATTTTCATCTGTTTGACTAATACCTGCAATGGAATGAGTGTTATGTATTATTTGCTAATGAATCTTACAAGAAAACGTGTACCAAGAATCATTTCTTGTTTCAGTTTCATTTGTCATAAGTGCGGTTTGTTTATTTCTTATGCATTTTGTGTTTATTTCCATCCATTTATGCCAAGAAAACCTTATGACCTTTCATATAGCCTAAACCAGACCAAGTGTAAAATCTAATTATTTTAATGCAGTTTGAATGTGATATCATAACATGGTAATTTAGCTGTCAGCCAGTGTATGATTAGTGTTGTATATCAGCAAGACTGATGAATTTCAGCATGGGGGTTTTGCACAATCTTGGTGGTGGGGCATGAGCAAAAAAGAACTAATGACATTCTGGTACAGAGTGGATGACTTTATTTAAAACAATGAAAGAAGGCATTAGCACAAGAAATGGCATTGATTTTAGTGGAAAATGTACTTTCGAATGCCCTTTTATAGTAAAATTAAATATAAAACTGTAAATCAGATCATACATTAAATTTAAAAACAAAAAACCCAATCCTGACAAGAATTTACAGTAAATATCTATAATGAACCGTAAGTATCAGATAACTTCAGGTACATAGTCCAGCTTGTCTATCATTACACAACAGATGATTTGAATAAGTCGCACCATTGTACAAGAAAAACAAATTTAAAAAAAAGAAATACTACTCATTTTCTTTTTGCTTCACCTCTACATAACTACATAAAAGTGCTGTAAATGTTGTAATACAATACAAAGATGAGAGAGTAGTGACAATGCAGATTAAAATATGATTAAGAGATGTTGAATCATTTTCTTTTTGCTTCACCTCTACATAACTATATGTTTTCAATAAATATTCTCTTTTTTTGATTATCTATGGAAACAAACTATTGCATGATAAAAATAAAAAAAAGCATTATGAAATAAACCGTACACCAAACCTGATGATCTTCATAAAGTTTAAAACAGCAGGTATAATATCAAGCGTGAATTTGTCCTTGTATACAAAAAGCCTCTTCTTCATAAAGAGACTTCATAAAGGTTGTGGCTTGGTAATACTTAGCTGTTCTCTGTTTTAGGTCTGATCCAGCCCCCAATGCCTTTAACAATCCCTGCTCCTACAAACATTAATAGAGGCCGAACGGATGCGACTGCTGCTTCCTCTGCCATTACAGCAGCACCAACTGCAGGTGCAGCAGCTGCTGCTCCTGCCGCTCCTGCCACAAGCAAATAATTACCTGCAGAGTTCAATGTGTCTCCACATTTGCGCCACCATTTGTTCCAATTCATCTGTTTCTGGGCCTCTTCGTATTTGCTGCCGGTGTAATGGTTCCCGTTTAATTGCACTGTCTGGTCTATCTTTTCAAACAGATCAGCTACCTGAGTGCGATTTTTCTTGCATGTGTTGTCAAATACAACATACCCAGCTTTACACTCAGCGATGAGCTCCTTCAGATCAGGACTTTGCTCTAAGTAGTTTTCAATGGATGTTTCTTTGAACTGATCACCCCTTGTGAAAAGCACTGCTGTATACTTTGAGGCTTCATCCCCAAAGTTTTCTTTGATCCATTTAACAGAACTCTTCTCTTCTTTTGTGAAGCGCACATCCAATCTGATCACTAGCAGAAACATATGGGGTCCTGGGACAGACAGCATTATGCATTTTTCTATTTCCTTTTTCAGTTCCTCTTCTTTAATTGATGTGTCAAAGATTCCAGGGGTGTCAACAACACTCACAGTTCTTTCATCAAAATGTCCAGTCACTTTCTTACACATCTTTGTTACAGAAGATGGAGATATTTCTTCGTCAAAAGCTTTGTAACCCAGGATAGTATTCCCTGTTGCACTCTTTCCTGAGCCAGTTTTCCCCAGCAGAACAATCCTTAAGTCACCGATCACTGGGGAAAAGGAGTCTGTGGGGATCGATTTTAAAAATCAAAACAACTCATGGGTTCTGTATCAGATTACATAAGCATGTTAGAAAATGCGTGCATGCACAAAAGTAAAAATACCAACCTTCAGTCGTGGTTAAACCCATCTTGCTGTAGGGAAAAAAAGGAACAGAAAAAACCCACAAAACCGGTCTGTTATTCCGTGTAATGTTTTCTTCTACAGCAGGTATGTTCATACTGAGGCGTGCCAGTCACCCTCTATCGTTCTTTGTCTCTGGCTCTCTCCAACACAGTGTTTTCCAGTGAAATGAAACTCTTGCTCACCACAGTGGGTTTCAGTGAAATGAAACTATTCACAACACAGAGGTTTCAAAAATGAAACTAAAACTTTAATAATAATAATAATAATAATAATAAACTTTATTTATAAAGCACACTTAAAAACCAAGGGTATGCCAAGGTGCTTAACAAGTAAAATAGAGTATAGGAGGAGGATAATAGAAATAGGACCAAAGCAAGTACTAAATATGCAAGCAGATAACTGTCACTAATACATAGGAAAGCAACAGGTACAGAGCAAACAAGAATTTAAATGAGCATAAAAGTGCATGATATAAAATCATAAAAGAAATATTAACTAGAGGGAAAGGCAAGATTGAATAAGTGGGTTTTTAATCGTGATTTGAACAGTGCAATGGAATCAGATGCGCGGAGGTCGAGAGGAAGGGTATTCCACAGTACCGGGGCAGCCAGAGCAAACGCACGGTCACCCCGGGACTTCAGTCGAGATCTGGGTTGGGTCAGAAGTAGTTGAGTGGCAGATCTGAGTGTTCTAGCAGGAGTATGTGGTTTGAGAAGTTCACTAAGATAACTTGGCGCTAATTTATTAATAGTTTTGAAAGTAAGGAGTAATATTTTAAATTGAATACGGTACTTTATGGGCAGCCAATGCAGGCATTGGGCTGCTGCATTTTGGACTGTTTGCAGTCTAAGAAGAAGAGAAGAGGGAAGACCGTAATACAAGGAGTTACAATAATCCAACCTGGAGGTCACAAAAGCGTGAATAAGCTTCTCCAGGTCCTCATGCGGAATATAATGCCTAGCCTTAGAGATAAGGCTCAGTTGGTGGAAGCTAGATCTCACTACAGCAGACACTTGCTTATCGAGTTTGAGCGAGCTATCCAGCAGTACACCCAAGTTACTGACATAGTCACAAGAAAAACTAGCAAAGGAACCCAGGGCAGCACAGAGTTGGGCACGAGGGATTTTACTGTTGAACACCACAATCTCAGTCTTCTTATCATTTAAAACGAGGGAATTACTCAGGAACCATTCTTTGACCTCCCGCATGCATTCTTGAAAGTAGTGCAGGGACACAGCAAGGTCGTCAGTAAGTTCAAAATAGATTTGTATGTCATCGGCATAACAGTGGAAGGCGATATTGTATTTTTCAAAGATTGCGCCTAGAGGGAGCAAATACAATGAGAAGAGAATAGGGCCTAAAACTGATCCTTGAGGCACACCACAACAGACCGGAGCGGAGGAAGAGGAGAAGGTGCCTAAGTGAACTGATAAGGATCTATCAGCGAGGTATGATTTAAACCAGTCGAGGGCAGTGCCTCTAATACCCACAGTGTGCTCAAGTCTTAGTAATAAAATGTTATGGTCTACCATATCAAAGGCCGAAGAGAGGTCCAGTAAAACTAGGACCATAGAGCGTCCAGTATCAGTGATTACAAGAATATCATTAAGAACTCTAACCAACGCTGTTTCAGTGCTATGCAATGGCTTAAAGGCAGATTGAAATTTCTCAGCAATATTGTTCGTGTCCAAGTACGCCTGGAGCTGGGAGAGAACTAGTCTCTCCAGGATCTTGGACAAGAACGAAAGCTTAGAGATCGGTCTATAGTTTGAAAGGTCATAACAGTCAGAATTTCTTTTTTTAAGAATCGGGTGGACTACAGCATGCTTAAAGGACAAAGGAACACAGCCTGAGAGCAAGGAAAAGTTCATAAGAAATAGGATACTAGGTCCGATTACATCAAAACAGTCCTTAGCTAAACGAGATGGAAGAATGTCAAGCACAGTATTGGTGTTATTCATTTGAGCAACTAGCCGCTTAAGAGTCAAAAGTGACACAGGCTCAAACTGGTGGAAAGTTGAAATGCACTCAGGAATGGGGAGAGGATATAAAGCAGGGGGAAGGGAGGACTAAAGAGATGAGACCTTTTTTAAAAAGTGAGTTTGAAATCGCTCACAAAGACCCTGAGAATGAATTAAAGGCATGTCCGGGGAAGGGTTAACCACAGAGTTTAAAAATTTTAAATAAGGTATGGGGGTTATGGTCATTGGCCAGGATGATTTTGGACAAGAAGGACGCTTTGGCCGTTTTAGCAGCACTTTGGAATTTTAAGCGGCTAGTCCGTAGCATGTCATGGGAAACCTGAAGTTTATCTTTTTTCCACCTTCTCTCAGCGTGCCGACACTCGCGACGTAAGGCGCGCGTAGTGTCATTAAGCCAACACTGAGAGTAGGTTCTAGGGCGCTTCACCTTAATGGGGGCAACAGTATCAAGGATTGAAGAAATCAGCGATAGGAAGGAATTAGCACAGTCATCAACCGAGTGAAAAGAACAACAGTCGAGAGTGACAGATGCAGAATCCAAGAAAGACATAGAGAAGTTTGACATCGCTTCAGCATTAATTACACGTAGCGGGCGAAGGGGAGCCGCAGGATGTAGTTCATTAGTGCATAAGCCAGTATCAAATATAACTGGGAAATGATCCGAGATCCCAGCGTCACTTATATCCTTGATACAAATGTCCAGACCATATGAGAAAACCAAGTCCAAAGTATGTCCTTTAACATGCGTTGGGTCATTAACCCACTGAGCCAGGTTAAAAGAGTCCGTTAAGGCAAGGAAGTCTTTAGCAAATGAGTCATCCTTACAGCAAGTGTGTATGTTAAAATCACCGACAATGAAAACACAACCATACTTAAAAAGAACGGAGCCTAGGAGATCAGCAAAGTCCGTGATAAAATATTTGCTATATTTAGGCGGTCGATAAACCACCACGCAGAGTGTGGTCGTGGATGCAGTCATCTCCAATAATTGGACTTCAAAGCTAGAGTAGGTAGGTGAGGGTAGCTGCCGAACTGCATACGAATTCTTAAAAACCGAGGCTACGCCGCCGCCCCTACCAGTAAGCCTTGGTGAGCTAAAAGCAACACAGTCCGACGGAAGAAGTTCAGTAAAAGGGATGAACTCACCAGGACGAATCCAGGTTTCAGTCAGGAATAAGGCATCAATCCCATTAGTGGAGATGAAGTCATTTAAAAGAAAGGTCTTATTGACCAGCGACCTGACATTAAGCAATGCCATCCGTATCCTAGGGGCTAAGTCGCCACGGGTGGTGCGTCGTAGGACACTTAGGTTGCTTCGGCAAACGCCGCGTCGGAGCGATGTTATCCAAACCCGAGCAGGAGAACATGCCACTGGAATCGCAGGGTAGACTTCGTGGTCAGCCAAGCAGATCCAACGGTGGGTGAGCAACTTAGCATCAGAGCGCTCCTGGGAAGGAGGGAAAGAAGATAAAATATCCAGGCTGGCATGTGGGTAGCCTGTGGCTCTGGCTTTAAAGTAGAGCCTGAAGCGAACGCGATGGCCGCTCCTTCTACCGCGTTTCCTATAGCGTTTCTTGTGTAGATTCGGAATAGGTAGGTGGAGGAAGCCGGTCGGAGGGTCCGGTCGGGGCGCGGTGGCGTCACTCAGGTTCCAGCAAGGATCAGGCCGAGAGGAATGAGAGAGTCTTAGATTTAAAAGTGTTTGCCTGTCGTATGTAATCAGTGCACAGCCATTAGATGCGCATACAACTAAAAGGATAAACAAATACAATGCCAAGGTCCATAAAGAGCGTAGAGAGGGTAAGAAGCAGCGAAGCAGATGTAGCCGAGGACGGCAAGCCACGTACACCGGTGCCATCTTGCAAGGCAACACTGTCACAACCCGGCTCATAGGAAGTGACAAACAAATGGGAGACCACACACAGGCTTTTAAAGACTGTAAGACCTATTTAATGAAAATAAGGTAAAGCAACTTAAACACAAGTTAAAGGACATAACAGCCATAACTGAAACTTCCAAATAAACATAACACGTCAGAGGAAGCCAAAAGCCAGCCACCCTGGTTCAGTCAAGGTGTCTTTATATACACTGGGACTGGCCCCTCAGGTGTGCTGCATCAGTAATTGGGTCAGCTCCACCTACCTGCAAGAAACAGGTAAAAGAAAAAGCAAAACACAAGGCCAGCCCACTGGCCGTCACACTTCCCCCCCCATAGAACAGGGTCTCACCCTGAATTGGCAAACACACTTTAGGTAAGATGTTGATAAGTAGGCTCAAAATAGCATTTTAATTTGCTTAAAAATAGACTTTACATATTAAATTTTATGCTATTTCATTACATTTCACATCATGGTAAAGCTACTTCTTTTTTAATGTGTGCAAGTGGTTTTATGGTGTTCTTAGTATATTTGAATTATAATTTAATGTTATATCTTTACAACTGCAACAAGCAGGAGGAACACACCTAATCCCATTGTATTCTGAATACAGTGATCACAAAGGCTTTCAGTTCTGTACTAAACACAAGAAGCATAACAAAGTAAATGCTATAAAAACTCGGACTTTTATGTCTAGGTGTCAACAATTTGCTCTTAAATGTGGCCCCTTTTACCATTTTTCTGATATTGTGGGAATTAAGTATGAACCAACCAAATGCAAAAGGGCCACTTTCATAAGTAAATAATAGCTCAAATAATAAAAAAAGATAATTGTGTCCTGTAAAACCTTTACACCAACAGTGATTATTAACTGCGGGAATGGGTAATTCTTATAAGTAATTTCTGTATATTGTAAGGTGGAAATCCATTCTGAATATGGAGTCAGATTTTCACATCTTAAATGGTCTTTTTCAACAGTGTTAGCAAACATTTCTCTGTTAACATGTTTTATTTGTATGTTTCTTTAATGCTGTGAGACATGTCAAATATGGATTTTGCTTAGTTTTTACCCTCATAACTCCCACTGCACATCGTCAGCTCATAAACAAACAACACATTACCAGACACAGCATTACTCTTAAAAGTGCATACTAAAATTAAAATTAAACAAATACAACTCCATTAAATTACCTGTTATATGGATTATTAAATTGCCTTCATTATCGTTCATTTTGTCACTTTCACACTAATTTATGTAGAGTTATAAATGGACCAAAGGTTTAGAAGCCGACTCGACTTTTAGGTAATTTATTCAGAGACAGTGTTTTTACTCTCAGAAAGTCTGGCGTTATTTAGTAGGTTTATTTTGAGCTGGAGAAGCAGTGACAACAAACAAGGGACCTCATGTTGAAACAATGAAACCAGCTGTGTCAGAAGGAGTATAAGTGGATGCTATTCAAAACTGTTAACAGGATATCACCATCAGGAAAGCCTGTGTAGCACGGAAATAATGAAAACATAGGCCTCAAATGGACCTTATGCCAGTGTGGTAGTGTTAGCAGTGTCTCTAATGTCATCTAGTGGCTGTCTGATCACAGAACAACTTACAAAAACCAAACAAATTTTTTGTCAGCTTAAAACTTAAAACATTATATAATATATAAAGCAATATATTATATAATTTATTATATATTATATATAATTTAATATGTTACTTTTAGTTCTTATTAGAGTTTTTCCAATTCTGTAGTATCCCACTATAGTCAGTTTGGCATATGCTAATGAGCTTCAAACTACTCCCTGACTTCATCCTCCGCCTCATTCTGCCCACTCAAGCTCAAAGAGATGAGAACATAGTAGCAAGCAACAATGTCTGTAACAAAGTGTCCTAGTGTCCTTGTGCTGTTATTTCATTTTTTGCATAACCAGCTCTGTGTATGTGGTGTGTATTTAGTATGCACTATTACACTGCTGCCCTCCTACATCTCTGTGTGTGAGACAAACTGGTCAGTCACAACAGAAGAAAGACATCAACTACTTGCATCATATGGCTACTCTCCATCACTAGAAACACACAAATGATTAACAAACCATCACATCGTCTGTGGATAACAGATTAAAGTAAGTGTTGAAATTTGTGTAAGATATGTTATTGAAAGGACTACATTTTGACTGCTGTGTAAATTTTCTGATACTACTTTATGTCTTAGCAAATTTGAAATGTGTCTCTATGAAATTAATTTCCTGAAGTTGATTTCATCTTTGCAGCATACCTATTGGAAGAAAAAGAAAGCACACTGAGGAGAAGAAGTGCCTTTGAGGCAACTGCTGTTGTGATTTGGAGCTATATAAATAAAATTCAGTTGAACTGAACTGAATTGAAGGGACCCATACAAACAGCTTAAAATCCCTTTAAATGACTGGAATATAGTGGAGAAGAAAAGAAAAAAACTGAACCAGGGTATTTCAAAGAAAAGATCACTTTTGGGTATTTTTTTTAAAGTTTCATAAGCAACAATGGCATCAACAGGTCTTCAGCTGATGGGTTTGGTGCTGGCTCTGCTGGGTTGGGTTTGTGGGGCGCTGGTGTGTGCTGCTCCTCTGTGGCGTGTATCTGCATTCGTAGGTGGAGAGATAGTCATTGCCCAGGTGTTGTGGGAAGGACTGTGGATGAACTGTCTGTCTCAGACCACAGGACAGATCCAGTGCAAGACCTATGACTCCACCCTGGCACTGCCTATGTTTACCCAAGCAGCCCGGAGCCTCGCAGTTCTGTCTTTACTTCTCTGTCTTCTGGCCATCATCCTCGGGGTGTCAGGAGCCAAGTGTACTCACTGCATGGGAGACAATAACCAGGACTCCAAGGCAAGACTGGAAAGGATAGCAGGGGTGCTCTTCATTGTGGCTGGGCTTGCCTACTTGATACCCATCTGTGGAACTGCCTATGCAATCATCAGGGACTTCTATGATCCAAATGTTGCTGCGCCTTTGAAAAGAGAACTGGGGCCGGCATTGTACCTGGGTTGGGGGGCCAGCATACTGCTCCTGGTGGGGGGAGCTCTGCTGCACATCGGCTCTCCTCCACCAGGAGCAAGAGCTCTGCCCATTATCGGAAGACCAGCAAAAGACGACCAACAAACAGTAGCAACAGGAGAGGTAAAGCAACAAGAGAAATCCTTTGTATGAAACCAGTGGGTATTTGAACAGATACAGAGGTCACAACTTCATTATTTAAGTTTCTGGAAACTGCAAGGTCATTATCTACAAGGGGATATTCAGAACATAATAGGTTTCATAGTATTATAAAGTTAAGTTTGGTTTGTTAAATTAAGTTTATTTAATAAGGTGGAAGGCTTATGACTTTTTTACTCTCAAAAATGATATAAATTGCATGACAAATATTTAATGACTAAATTGCAAAAATATGGCTTATGTAACAAATGTGATACAAATTAAAACTCATATATGCAGATTAAAATTTGAAATAATGTTATATATATTTTGTCTAAAAGTTCAACAAACACTCCATTATCAAAAAAAAAAAAAGATTTCTGGCAGTTATTTCATGATTCAGGTTTTAAAGAACTAATTAATCCTAATTTGAACAAGCTGCTAAGGAAATGGATAGAAGGGCTTTTTAAAAGAGTAGAAAGTGAAATGAGTTGTGGGTGGATTGCAGATGTTTACTAATGCATGTGACTTACATTTGTCAGATTCCAATCAGCCTCTGCTTGTGTTTGTGCGTGTGTGGGGGCTGTCTGTGTACAGAAGACCAGTGTGCATATTGTAGCTGTGTGAGCTGGTGTTTGCACTGAAAATATGTGTGGGCAGTTGGAGCAATGCCATTTACTTTTAACACACACAAAGAAATTGTTAAATTTCATTTTAGTCTGCTATTATTAGATATACATTTTATAGCTTGATGACAGTTGGGACTTTTTCCACTAGTAATAATTATTGATCTAAATGTTATTTCCAGTAAACACAGTTTTTCTATTTTAGTGTAATAAAACAAATACATTTTTACTTGTGTTTTTTCTGATTGTGTTTTAATACTGCATTTTTTTTCTGTCAAGTCAGCAAATGCAATGAATATAATACAATATACTTTACTAAGAATTGTTTTATTCCTATTGTTTTTAATTAATTATTTTATTTGGATTGTAATGACCTATGCACAACAATAAATGTGTTTGCCATCACAACAGCTGGTTGTCCTGTTCATATTTGATGTCTAATGAAATTGAGTAAACATGTATTGAATGTAACCATCCCAGAAAAAGATGTTCACAAAATTCTATTCCCAGTGCTCTTTATTGTCAAGACTTTACCACACATTGAACATTTCCTAATCTAATAAAAAAAAAATCCAAGCTGGGTTTGCTTTAAAAAAATGGCCTCAAGAGCAACACACATTCTCGCTGAAGGACAGCTGCAATGATATGTTAATGATTACCTCACATGTCACCGATTATGAACACAGAACAAAATTTGTCCTTTGAGGTCTTTTCAGTCTGAACTTGAACGTTATGCAGAATCTAGATTATCATTTAAGCATTCGGCTCACATTGTTCTTGTTAACCATTTCCCATTTACTGCATGTTTGTTCTACCGTGTGTGTGTGTGTGTGTGTGTGTGTGTGTGTGTGTGTGTGTGTGTGTGTGTGTGTGTGTGTTTTAACCATACAGAGTATGAGTAAGAGAAGAATGAAATGCTGCTGGATCTTAAAGCACTTTGAGTAGTAATAGCACCCAAAAAACACAAGGGGGCACAAGTAAACTGTAAGGAAACAATGCACTATTCCAACAACAACCTTTATATATTACTTTTGGGACCAGTTTAGGTGTCATTATGTGTTATGTGATCATTGTTTAGTTTTACATCAGAAAGAAACAAAGCACACATCACCTGAGAAGATGTGTCTCTATGTAGTGTTTCCTTTATGCTGCCCTCACAGCAACATATTGAACTTTTGTTAAAAAGTTTTTTTTAAAGGTAGGCCTCTTTTGTGCAATTGGGCAATATATTGATGAGGAGTTCTTCTTTTTGGAATGGAACAAACAGTGAGTTTATTTTCAGTCACCCTTATCGCTTTTGTTTTGACACAACATAATTCACAGTCTAATTATTTCCAAGCACCCTCAGCTGCAATATGGTACAATTTGTCAGAGGAAAAATTGTATATAATGTGATCAGCTTCATGAGATGTGCTCTTTTTATTGATCACTAAGCAATCTACATGTCAAATTCAGTTAAGGTGAAATGTAAACATAAAAAATGTCATTTTAAAACTGAAAACTACCTGAATTCTAGTCAACTTTTTTCACACCTTTCTTAAGCTTCTTTTCTCTTGAGACTAGAAGAATAAGTTCTCTGCTGAACTCGGGGTCAGCTCTGGAGCCTCAGCATAAAAAGTTAAACATCAAGCTGCAAAGCTAGAGTGGCCTCAGTCATGATTACCTCTCCACAGGTAATTCATTAAGAGTGTTCTCACCAGTGAATTTGACAACAACACGCTAAATGCAAGGAAATCTTTACAATTAGTCATTAAATAGCATGTAGCATGTGTGGTTGTCTTTCTATGTTATGGACTGTTATGGACTCAAAGCATGTACAACCCTGTCTGTCAAGAGATTTTTGTTTTTATATAATTTGATCAGCTTCATGAAATGTGTTTTTCTGTTGTTTAAGCAATCTAAATGTCTATGTGACTTTTTCACCTAATAATTTTTGATGAACTCTTTCAGCTACTGAACCATTTCCTCTTTTTGAGAACAGATGTAGAAAAGGGAAATAAACCGTTGCTTTTAGTACACTCTGTACAGTGTAGGTAAGTGTAGACAGGAAACTACAGGTCTGCAGAGCATGTTTTTTATAGAAGTGAAATTATAATCTTAAGTGTGTGCTGATTCTGAGTGATGTTGTTATTTTTGTACGCACACACACACACACACACACAGACATGTATAAAATAAAGGAACGCAGGCAGCAGTGTGCAGTTGCAGGGTGCGTTTGCTGCTGCCCACGCGTGTAAAAATGACTGCAGTCTCTGTGTTTTCTAACTCAGGTGTCTTAGCTGAAGAATTACAGGGTGATTTAAAGAAATCCCCTGTCACTGTCATACTGTCAAAGCTCTTTCCTGTGCCTGTACAAACAAATATATTCTGAAATGGAGATTATGTTTTAAAAAATCATGTTCATGTTCAATATATGAATATATGGGAATAATTAACAAAACCAAATGGCCTGTATTTATATAGCGCTTTACTAGTCCCTAAGGACCCCAAAGCGCTTTACATATCCAGTCATCCACCCATTCACACACACATTCACACACTGGTGATGGCAGCTACATTGTAGCTGTTAGGTATTTTAGTACCATGGGAGCATTTACTGGATATTGTTTTATAGTGACATTATGCAGGAAAACTCTGTCATTCAATAAGGCCCCTTTGTTTTAGTTATTTTTCTCTTTGACCCAAGAATTGATGTGTGAGAATCACAGGCTGGTACAAGGTTGAAATACCACAGAGATCACTCCCTCAGCTACATTAGTTTCTTAATCTTTTAGGAGACGCCTGTTGAAGGCCAAATGGTTTGTTTCAGATTTCACTAATGAAAGAACTCTTCGTTTTGTGCCTTGAAAATATGTCGCTGAGATAATCACAATTGTAGCTGAACTGATAAACTACACAAAGGATGCTTCTTCACCCAAGGGCAGGAAGACGCTGCCTTATCTTGGTCTGTACTGGTTTAAACTGATAAATCTGCTGTCTCATGAATTTTACCCTCTATATAAACTGTTGTACTTGTGAATAAAGTTGAGTCACTTTGGGAAGACAATCTAAAGCAGTCTCTGTTTTCTTGTTCTCCCAAGCTGCTCCCGAGCTCGTACTAACACGCTGAATGGCATGCTTGAATATTACTTGAGAATATATTTGACTGTGTTACAGACTAAGGGACATTCTCTGCTGATAGGTGAAGGTACATTCTCTGCTGATAGACGTCCACGCCTCGGAGGAAGCCGATCCACGGAGTAGGCCTTGGAAACCGTTTCCTTCAGTAGCCACAGCCACCCTGGGGCGCACTGACAGAGGTGAGGCTGCCGGACACTGGCGCCACCGAGCCCTCTGACCACCATCAGTAGGCAACGGGTGAAGTAACCAAAGGTAATATTTATCTGTCTAGGGATTAAATATTTATGTTAAGGCCTGCTATTACCCACACTACGCCTCACTTATATTTCGTTTATTTTACAGTCCTTTAAGCGTATTCTTTCTCTAAATATTAATATTTAATTGTCTGAAAAACAAACAAACACCAAACAACCATTCAGAGACACGTGTTTGGACATGCTACCCCCTCCTGCATGACTAAATTACACTTTTTAATCACCTGAAGTGGTCTCGCGTGATAAAACGTTGTCTTATATGAACAGTATCCATCACCAAACTCTTTTTTTTTTTTCATGGCTCGTTACCGCTTGAGTGAGAATGTCGACAGTTGTCTTCTTAAAGGGACAGTGCGACACTTCGTCTTGTTTGCAGCTGCGCAGAGGACGCCTGTCGCTTTAAAAAGCGTGACAGTTCATAGATGCAAAAGTGGGCTATGTGAGTTTTTGCTGTGTCGGGGGCTGTAGCGTTCTCATACCGCTGTCGACCTTTGGATCTCGACCCTCGGGGACAGTAGGCAGATCCGCCGTCCTCACTGACAATTGGCTGTGCTCCTCTTCTCTTGAGAACTACTGATTCCTATTACGCTTCAGCTCGAGACCAAAACACAGAAGAGATGTGGCGCGAGTGTGCGCGATGCTGCCAAAGTCCCCGGTCCTTAGCGCAGGCCCTTATCGCAATGTTTGAAGATTAACGAGGTTATCCGTGTCCTCTAGACCACCAGAGATACAGCAGCTGTTCCCAGCAGGCCACGAAGCCACCCTAGCAGCCGGACAGCGTGTCGAGTCGGACTGACAGGAAGGAAGTAACCGCTGTATCTGCACGGGACAAGCAGAGCCTGGTAGCATGACTGAAAAACGAATGTCGCGGTGGTATTTCGGTGGGCTGGCATCATGTGGAGCCGCCTGCTGCACGCATCCTCTGGATCTCCTTAAGGTGAGCGGCGTAAGGGGCACAGTAACCTTCCGCCGCGTGTGCAGGCCTTGACACATGGGTACAGCTGTTCCCAGAGGCAGTACTGGGGAACATGACATATTAGTTATTCGCGAATAGCTCATCACAGAGTGGTTTTCAGATATCATTCTGTGCTTTCAAAAGCTGCACACCTTCAGCCTTTATTAAAGACAGACAGACTTCGAGGTACCATGGTCGAAGACAGATGTGTTAAACATCCGGTCTGGGAGCCCGAACTGGGCCGTCGGATTGCTTGCCCCATCGAACGAGTCTTTAAAGTGTGAAACCTGCAGTGAAGGCATCGATTACCCCAATGTTTCATTTAAATGTACTGCTAACCCTTCGGCGGAGATGTTGGGCTTAATTACAGGAGTAAAAATGGGATGAAAATTCAAGTATTACAATATTTAAAAAGCTTGATTAAAATAAAATAAAAACGTACTATTGATTAGCTACAAAAACTACATGTGAAGATTTTTGTTCCTGTCATCTGTAAACTGTAAGCATTGTGCAGTGACAGTAGTCTCATTAAATGTGGAAAACTGAAATATATTTTGGAAATTGTATTTATCTCAGGCTGCTAATTGTTTTGTAAATGGATAAATTATACTTTTTATTTTTATGACAAATTTTAGAAGAGTGGCGTTATTGTTCAGGCCCACTCATGACACATATATGACTTATGAATTAAGATAAGTTGGGACTAGACTTCCAGTCTAGGATATACAGGTCTAATTAGCAAAACATGTTGATTACTTGAGTAAAAATATAAAAAAGTGGTGTTACGACAGGGTGGCATTAAGTCCAGGGGATACTCCCGCCTCTCGCTTTATGGTAGCTGAGTTAGGCTCCAGCTGCCCCAAGTGTGAAATGGATAAATGGAAGAGAATGTATGTTCGGATATCAATAGATTAAGTGCAATTTAAATCACACTGAGAAATAAAAAAAAAAAAAAACTTTTGCCACATACTCTCCTTGGTGGAGAATGCAGATCTGTGAGTGTTTGCAGGGACATGCTTGTTCACTCTTGTTGATTTCGTCACATTGCTGCATGGAGAAGTAAATTTGTACATCTCTAACAGATTACTCAAATTCTTTCTTATGTTACTCCCTTTTGATTGCACAGAAAAAAGCAGCATGTGAGCCTAATAAGGCCAACTGGTCCTCAGGAAGTCCTGTGGTGTGTAATTATGTAGTTAAGGCTTGCAATTACCCCACTGCAAAAAATGCCATGAAGTGCTCTATGTGTGTTAGCTTGTGAACTGGTTGGAGATGTTTTTGAAGTGTAGCTTCATCTTCGTAGTTGGCACACAAATTATGGGAAAGATTAAAATACAAGTTTATGGCAGAGGAAAAATCAAGGCACCTTTCATGACAGTGATGAACCTTTGACCTCTAAAAGTATTATTTAAAACATAAATTATAGATGCTTCTGTTCAGTTCAGTTCAATTGTATTTATATAGTGCTAAACCAAAACAAAAGTTGCCTCAAGGACTAGTTTTCGGGAAATGATAAAAAAGTAGTCAACATTTGTCCCCCGTGGGGTTTTTGTTAGTAACCTGATTTTAGTTAGTTTAAGGTGATTTTGAGATTTATTACTGACAAGCTATTCTTGTCTAACATGATAGTCTACATTAGTGAACAACAAAGTGATTTCACTGTGAGACAATAGAGTGACTGTGCAAGTTTTTATTGTGTTGTATACAGTACTGTGGTTATTTCCTTAAACTGAGGGCAAGTAATTGCAGCTTATTTCCTTGTTGTGGAAATGAAAGGGTGTGTTCTGAAAGCTAATGGTGATGCTGTTTTGCTCCATTGTTATTCTTTGTGTCAGAGTGAATTGGATCCCATGTGGGAGAATTGTTTGTTTACTTAACAAAAGTGAATTTCACTGAATCTGTTTACTTTTGATATACGGTTGAAGTGAGTCGCATTCCATGTTTGCTTGTCACTGCTTGTCTTGCTATCTTTTAGCATAAAAACAGATTTAAAGTATTCAGTCTGTTGTTCAGAGCATTGAGCGGTGTTCCGCTGCAGCCTAAATATGTCATCTTTACTCCTCTGTAATAACCTTCATTCCCCCACGAGTTAAATACCATAATAACAACTTTATAGGTTTTGTAGGGAGCTGTCATTGGATAAAGAAAAGAAAGGATACGCTTATAATTAGTGCATATCATACACAAAAGAACTGGGGGTTTATTCTGTAGTTTGTAACCCAACATTAAGGCAGTTTGCGACTTTGCAACTTACAAAGCCAACGCATACCAACAAACCACATTTCCATAAACGTTAACAGCAGGACATCTGCATTTAGGAATGACGTGTATCACCAAACCCACGTCAAATAAGAAAACTGCCTGGTCATGCCCTATCAGCATACTTTTTTTGTATGTGTGTTAATCAGCAGATCTATTACACCATCAGATAAACTGTTTTTTGTTTTCTGAACCTGTACTGGAGAGTTGCTAAACAAGATTTTTCTGACCTCACCTAAAAAGACAATAATTTAGCCAGACTCTTATCACCTCATCCTGGTGTAATATTTCAACACGATGAGTGTGCACAAGTGTTTCTTGGCTTGTGAATGCGTGTTGGTTCACTGATAGCTTAAGTATAGTAACCACTGAGGACAAAGCACGTACAGCAGTGTTGGCATAAACAAGGAACAGAATGGAAAAGTTCCTCAAGTGCAGCCATGCTTAAAATAATAAAAATAAGATTCCAGAAACATGCAAAATGTTGTCGAGTCCAGTTTAACTCAGCTTAAGCCGGGGTAGTGCTTGTGCAGTTAACACCCCAATACTACACCAAAAGTTTTCACTTACAAGTCATTGAATTCAGGTGTTCCAATCACTTCCATGGTCACAGGTGTATAAAATCAAGCACCTAGTCAGGCAAACTGCTTCTACAAACGGTTGTGAAAGAATGGGTTGCTCTCAGGAGCTCAGAGACTTCCAGGGTGATACAGTGATAAGCTGCCACCTGTGGAACAAGTCCAGTCAAAAAATAAATATTTCATGTTCAACTTTTAGTGGTATTGTAAGAAAGTGGAAGCTATTTGGAATTGCACCAACTCAGGCCACAAAGTGGTAGGTCACATAAAATCACAGAGCCAGATCAATGGATACTGAGATGCATAGTATACAGAGGTTTGTCATTTTCTGTAGAGTCGATAGCTACAGACCTCCAAACTTCATGTGGCCCTCAGATTAGCTCAAGAACAGTGTGTAGAGAGCTTTGTGGAATGGGTTTCCCTGGCCGAGCAGCATGGAATGGAGTGATGTAAAGCATGCTGCCAATGGACTCTAGAGCAATGGAGATATTTTCTCGAGAGAGACTAATCGTTCTTCTCCATCTGGCAATCTGATGGACAACTCTGGGTTTGGCTACTGCTAGGAGAACGGTATTTGTCTGACTGCATTGTGTCAAGTATAAAGTTTGGCGGAAGGGGGATTATTGTGTGAGGTTGCCTTTCAGGAGTGGAGCTCGGCCCTTTAGTTCCAGTGAAAGAAATTGTTAATGCTTCACCATAAAGAGACAATTTTGAGAATTTCATGCTCCCAACTTTGTGGGAGAGTTTAGAACAGCAAGACATGACTGCGCACCAGTGCACAAAGCAAGGTCCACAAAGACATGGATTAGAGAGTTTGGGGTGGAAGAACTTGGCTGTCTTACAGAGAGTCCTAAGCCCAACCCAACAGAATTCAGTACAGACTGTCAGTAGTTCTCCATGTCACTGCTGATACTTTGAAAAGCTGTGATAAACGAGATACTGAGAGCTCCAAAGTAAAACTAGGAAATGAATATTAAATTTCCCATTTGACTTGAACTGTGCTTAAAAACAGTCTGTCAGTGTAAACCAGCAGGATGGTGATTAAACAAAAAAGCGACTCAAGGAATCATAACTATTTATACATCTATTTTACTGCAGTAGACACTGACAACAGTTTCATTTGAAGGCTCAGTGACCTTCATGGTGTAATCTTGGTAATAACATAGGATTAAAGCCACATTTTGGACCATTGACCTTCTCTGATAAGAAAAATAAAACAAGTATATCTTGGTAACACATTTGGAAAACTTCTTTATGATTGCCTAAATTGCACGTATTATCATGACTTATCCTCTTCTTACAACTGTCTCATCAGAGCTTGGTGAGTGTTTTAGAGCTTTACTAATACCAGAGAATTCAGATTATACAGAGTCACCCCTTGTGGTACAAGTTGTTCTGTAAAACTAAAAGTTCGTGAGGTTGCTGTATCAGCCACAATAGACACACATTATATCAGTTTCTTCATTATTTGCTGTGTATTTACTGTGTGATCTTCATGACTGTCTGTCCAGGTACACTTACAGACGCAGCAGGAGGTAAAGAAGAGGATGATTGGAATGGCTGTTCATGTGGTGAAGAACGACGGAGTCCTGGCTCTATACAGTGGTCTATCTGCTTCACTATGTAGACAGGTATGGGTGCCTGTGTGCATACCATAGGATTCTGTGTGTTTGTGTGTGTTGTTTTCTTCATTGGTTGTTTCTCTCACTAAAACAGAGTGAGACATTTACTTTAAGCATGTAATTTGGTACCTGTAGCACATGCATAGTACTGAGATTAAAAATGTTACTATTTGAACTTACTACACTGTAGTGCTGACTATTATGTGAAGTTAACTGTGGTTGATGAATAAAATAACTGGTTTATTGCAGCAGGGTATGATCAAATACGTCACTGGTGAATTGCAAGTCTATAAATGTTGCAGAGGTGTGACCGCGGTGAGAACGAAGAGTTGTCAATAAAGGGTTGTTCAAGTTTAATCCTGTCAGACCGTAAGTGAACTAAACTCTCCTCTCAACCACCCTGTAATTAAAGGCCAAATACCAAATACACCCAAATGTTTAAATGAATTAGTAATTATGAAGTTCAAGACAATTTTGAAAATGTTTTATGTAAGTAAAATAAACTATAATATCTGTATCCATTACAAATAAAGAGAAATATTTCAAATATTTTTGTTTTAACTTTAATTATTATGGATAGAGGCTCATAAAAATCAGAAATCCAAATTATCTCAAATTATTAGCGTATTTTATTTAGAGTTTGTGTAAATTTAAACAGTAGTAGTACTGTGCACTCTATCACATTCAGCCACAGTCATGGGAAACCTGCTGACTTGAGAGTTGTTCAGTTGACAAAGGTGACAAAGCCTGGCTGCAGAATGCTGTGTCGATGCATTGATCAATAGAAAGTTGACTAGAAGGGGAAAGTGTGGTATCAAAACGTCAACAAGCAGCCTGAATGACCACAACCGTGAGAGGATTGCCAGGAAAAGTAATTTCAGGAACTTGGAAAAGCTTCAGAAGGAGTGGACTGAGTCTGGTGTCAATGCATCAAGGGCCACCACGAACAAACATCTTCAGGAATGGAGCTACAGTTCATCCTGAACCAGAGACAGTGTCAAAAAAAACTTACTTGGGATAAAGAAAAAAGAGCTGGATTTCGGTTTAACGGTCCAAAGTCCTCTTTAGATGAAAGTGATTTTCATTTTATTTCCTTGTTTTATGTCAAGGTCATACAGTCTGGAGAAAGTGCAGAGGGACAGAATCTAAAGTGTTTGAAGTCCAGTGTGTAGTTTCTGCAGTCTGTGGTGGTTTGGGGTGCCATGTCATCTGCTGGTGTTGCTCGTGGTTTTATCAGCAGAAGGACTTTAGAGGACTTCATGCTTCCTTCTGCTGCCAAACTTCATGGAGATGTCAGTATCATTTTCCCACAGGTCTTAGCACCTCTCTGTACTGTCAAAACTCTTAAATGGTGGTCTGACCATGTGATTACTGATTGACTCGCCTGATATCAGTCCTATGTGAATCCTGAAAATGAAAAAAACAAAACAAACTAAAGGTTTGAACTATTTTACTTGGGACATAATAAATGAAGAATTTATGAAAGTTCACTAATGTAAAGGCTGCTTTTAAAACTGCTTTGCTTTAGGTAGGTAGGTCTGTCCGTCCGTACGTACGTACTAGTCGATTTACAAAAGAAAACAGAAAAGAAAAAGGGGGGAAAGAACCAGAATACAAAATTTTCAATAATTAAATAAAGAATTCTTTCTCTTCTTGTCTTTTTCTTTGTTTTCTTTCTCTTGTCAGATGTCATATTCCCTCACCAGATTTGCCATCTATGAAACAGTGAGGGACATGATGGGCAGCACGAACCAGGGCCCCATGCCTTTTTACCAGAAGGTCCTGCTGGGAGCCTTTGGAGGTTGGAACATGTATTAGGAGAAAAGCTTTTATTGTTTGAAATCGCTGAGAAACAGAAGAAAACTGCTTTTACAGTTTGGGTCAGTGGTCAGTTACCTAAGGACCCAACTGTTTATAAGTTTAATGGAGTTAAAACACACACACACACACACACACACACACACACACACACATAAATATTTTGTTACTTTTTTCTATAACTCGGGCTTTCACAAACACGCATTCCAACAAGGTTTCTCTGCCAACAGGTTTCACTGGTGGGTTTGTTGGGACCCCTGCAGACATGGTGAATGTCAGGTAACATACAGTTACAGTTCTGTATCCAAATTACTGCAATCACTAGTTATTGAAATCAGAATATATGAAATGTGCTTGTCCCTAGGATGCAGAATGACATGAAACTACCACCAGAACTGAGGAGAAAGTGAGTGTTGTAACTCATAGTCTAAAAAGTTCGGCTTGAATGTTTTTTTTATTAATTTAATGCTTTTTTTTTTTTTTCCTCCAGCTACAAACACGCCATTGATGGACTTTTTAGAGTCTTCAGAGAAGGTAAATACCAAATAGGATATACTATAGCTTCATGTTTAGCTCTCACGGGTATCACGTGTGACTTCTGATTTCTATCCTGTCATGCAGAGGGCATCAGGAAACTCTTTTCAGGAGCCTCCATGGCCTCCAGCAGAGGAGCAATGGTTACTGTGGGACAGGCAAGTTACGGTAGTACAAATGTGCTCGCAGGCTACAATTTCCTATCAGGAAACATTGTCTGTATTTTTTTTTAACAATACCAATTTTAAACAATTATCACAATGTCTGAAAATGTTAGAGACCTTAATAGTTCTCAGGTCAATGATGGGCGATTTGCATTTATTTTAATTTTTATTTTAATATTGGTGGGTTATTGATGTGATATTCTTATTTCCTGATAGACGACATTATTTGTATTTAAAATCATTCAGTCGATTCGTGATCTGAAGAGTCTATTATGTGAAATTCAGTTTAAATGTATTTTCACTGCATTTAATTAATATTCTTTCACAGTCAAGGGACTAAAAAAACTGTTAAGATTGGTGCTTAATTGATCAAAAATTTTAAATGAATTATTCAGACATGACTTAAATTGTTGGAATAATCAAAATCGGTAACTATGAAAAGTTTGATAGTTGTTCAGATACTTGAAATAATTTTGTCCAGCAATTTGCATGCATTCTAATGTCAGAGTAGCACAACCATAGACATTTCTGAATGATTTTAATTAAAAGTAACAAGGTAAAAAGGATATTTCGTCATACAGTGGACCCCATTTGTTCTTTTCTGGCTGAAAAGGTTTGTAACTCTCACTTAAATAACATTCAAAAAGCAATGTAGCGCTGTTCTAACTGCTCACGTCTAATTATTCTAAAAGTGTAATCAGAAAAATGTAAACTGTAAGTCAGAAAATGAGTATAAAGTACATTTTATGTTCGAGACAGATCATTGAAGGTCTGCAGCAGCAAAACATCAAGCAGCATTTCTGTTGTATAGAGTGTAAGAAGAAAGCAAGAATATTTTGACAACATGCAGTGCTTGTTACATTGCATTCTCCAAGCATGACTGATCGCTGTGTAACTGTTACAGCCAGCTGTCTTAATATTTTTACTCAACACTCCCACCTGTTGACATCGTCTTTTTTTCTTGTACTACCACTAGGAGGAGCCAAACTCAAAATGTACATTTTTGACTGTATTTTGGACTTGTTTGTTTGTTTTTTGTAAAACTAAATTCTAGGATGTCACTATCTTTTGGGCAAACAGTGTTTTAAATAATCCAAATTGCAGCCAACTATTTAATTCGAAAGTGGTAGGAAATTCAGAAAGGGCACATTATTTCTTTTTACACTAACACTCATTTTCTTCCTCTTATTTTCTTCTTCTGTAGTTGGCATGTTATGACCAAGCCAAGCAGCTGGTGTTAGGAACAGGCATGATGGGAGATAACATATTCACACACTTTCTTTCCAGCTTCATTGCGGTAAGTATCTGGTTTTATTTTAGTCTAATTCAGTTGGTATAAAGTCTTGAGAGCTTTAATAAGTAAGTGGACTTTGTCAGTTTTTAAAACTGAACGAACCTTTATCTTAAGATGCAAAATGTCTTCATCCAAGAAGTGAAGTGTCTTCACCAAGTTAGAGTTCAGTGGCTTCCTTTTCCAAGCTCTCAAGACTACCACGATCTTGATAACTGATCACACAGACATTTTGCACTCACATTTTTGTTGATTGATCTTCACTCATATGAACTGCATCTACATCATTTGCAGGGAGGCTGTGCTACATTCCTGTGTCAGCCTCTAGACGTACTGAAGACGAGGCTGATGAATTCAAAAGGAGAGTATACAGTGAGTGGATCATTCATTATCACTTTTTCATTTCTCATACTTTCATCCCTTAATCCTGGTATTTGCTGGTATTCAGTTTTAATTAATGTCTCTGTCTTTAGGGGGTGATGCATTGCTTACGAGAAACAGCCAGACTGGGTCCACTCGCATTTTACAAGGTAAAAGACACACAAAACAAAATACATTTAAAACCTAAATGTATCACTTCAGTTATTTTACTCTCTTTTAAAACAAACATTTTAGAGGTGGTTGTATGACCTGAAATAAACTTTATCAACCTCAGAAATGTCTACGTTTTAAATTTTTCAGAAATCCCTCAGCCAGAACATGGCATATTATTTAATCTTATTTTTTGGGGGGATACTTCCCGCGTACCACTAGAGGGAGCCCATGTACAACCGGTGGTACGCATGCCACAGTTTGGGAACCACTGACCTACAGCAGCTGAGGTTAACAATGGCTTCTACCAGAGGATATAGAGACATGACAGACTTTTAGGTTTCTACTTGCTGTACTTCCGTGCATTTCATCATTTCAGGGCCTTGTATTGATTATGTTGCTGAGATCTGGTGGATCAAGTCAAAGTCAAAGTCAAAGTCAACTTTATTTGTCGATTCTGCCACATGTACAGGACATACGGAGAATAGAAATTGCGTTACTCTTCACTCCCTAGATAAATAGCAAATGAACATTTAAATATATTTAAATATAAAAGTGATTAAAAAATGCAAGTAAAATAATTAAAAAGTAAAAATTTAAATAAATACAATTATACATATAACAAGAAAGCTATATAATATACAATATAATGGGTAAGTGACATTGAGTGTAAACCAGGCAGAGTAGTGCAAATAGGCAAATAGTGCAAATGGAGATTTGGTAATGTACGGTAAGAGAAAGTGTAACAACAAAGTCTTATGAGGTAATGGCAGTCCAATGCTCCACAAAGTGACTGGTAACTGGTGCAGGCCAGTGAGTGAGTCAGAGAGTGTGTGTGTTTGTGTGTGTGTGACAGAGTTCAGTGAGACCGTGGAGGAGAGAGGGGAGAGGGGGCAGAATCGGGAGGGAGTTAAGCTTCCTGACAGCCTGATGGATGAAGCTGTCCTTCAGCCTGCTGGTCCTGGCCTGGAGACTCCGCAGTCTCCTCCCCGACGGCAGCAGCTTGAAGAAGCTTTGCATTGGGTGTGTGGGATCAGCCGCTATGCAAAGGGCTTTTTTAGTGAGACGGGTGCTGTAAATGTCCTGGAGGGAGGGGAGAGAGACACCAATGATCCTCTCTGCAGCTCTCACTATGCGTTGGAGGGTTCTATGACAGGACGCATTGCAGGCTCCAAACCACACAGTGATGCGGGGGCAGATAATCTTTTACAGTACTGCTTATTCTTGTTGTTGCTGGAGATAATTGTTGATGACGGTGGCATTGTGCATAAACACAAACTGCAACATTTTTATGTATTAGTTTATTCAACAGGGCAGCAAAGATGAATAAAGATTGCTGCAAATGACTGAGATCACCAAGAAGCTATTTTTCATCTACAGCCTCATCTGTACCTGTGACCTCCATGAAATTAAAATAAGAAAAAAGAAATACCCTTACAAAAATAATAAATAAAATATTAAAAGCATTGTTTAGTTTATTGCCTAATCTCATGTAGGAGCTCTAATTGAATAGATTTGTTAGAGGAAACTTGCAAATAGTAATCTCTTGGTAACTTTTGTTTACAGGGACTTGTTCCTGCAGGAATCCGCTTGATTCCCCACACAGTGCTCACCTTCATCTTCCTTGAGCAGCTCAAGAAACACTTTGGCATTCGTATCATCTCCTGATTGCCCTCTGACCAGCCGCTCTTAAGCCACCCTTACTGCCTATCACTACACCCACAGTCACTCTGCTGTTCATCAAAGGAAAGAAGGGAAGGAAGGAAGACACACACAGTTTGTTATGGCTTGTGTATGCTTTCCCTCTCCTTTAGCTCTACCTCTACATTACAGCTAGTAGTTAAATTGTTTTTTTTATTTGGAGCACCAACTTCCAGTAAGGAGCTAATCCTCTTCTGATTATCCATAAATACTAATGATATGATATTAGTTAGAAATGATTTAATCAAAAAGGTCTGTAATGGGTTATTAGAATGACAGATAATAAAATTAATGGATATCCATGATCATTTTAGCTACAGATGGGTACGTGATTGTAATAATTGAATTAAGAATTGTTGCTTAAATAAGTCCTTTTCTAACCGTTGATTGTTATCATATTATACCAAGACATGTTTAGGATTTATAGAATTGTAAAATCTACTTATGAAGCTTAAAAACAAACCCAGCACGGCCTTGTCCTCAGTGTGACTCTGATAGACCGTAACAGTAAATACCAAAGCCATTACTGAAGCATGACTAAACAAGCTGTTACGTAATTCCATAATAACCATTCCAACCAACGTTAACCATGTGGGCTGTACTCTTGGTACTGATTTATTTGTTATCTTCCTTGTTGATTAATTTATATTTTAGAACTGGAAATCGACTTTTCGCAGGTTAAAGTTACATTATCGTTTACCAGATATTTTGTATTTTACTTGGTTCCTCTGTTAGCATTTCACTCTCAGATCAAGAGAAGATAAGGACCAGTCTTGCTAATGCTGCATTTTCTAAGTGAGAAGGAAATTAGTGGAGAAAGTGTGAACCAGAGGAGGAGGCTGTTAAAATCCTAATGAAGATAGAGGCTGTTTTGTGCAGAAGCCCTCGTGGCAAATTGAGGGCTTTGCACATTATCTAAAGTCTTAACTCTCCTGTATTTGACTAATTGGAATTTCTTTTGCCAGAGTAATCTTTCTTAATTTGTTATTTTACTGGGGGAAAAGTGTTTTGCAGTACTAATTTTGGCCACTAGAGGTATCTCTATTCCATGTTATAAATAAAACTAAAGGCCCTCATGTTAATTTCAGCATTTAGTATAAACATGAGGCACTTACATTGTGTGTTGGCACATTTCTAACATTACTTTTATGAATTTCCTTTGGATAGAAATGCATCATAGCTCGTTAGGGGGTGTGTTGGGTTTAACTTGAAGTAAAATGGGTCTAAATCACCACCTTTTCTTATCTGATACAGTCATCAGTGTTACTGTTCTTTGCACTCATTCTCACATAAGAGTTTATATTCCATTCAAAACACAGGGACAACCTCTTGACCAAAAATCGTACTGTACAAACACATTGTGAATTTGGGGCAGATTAAAAAAAACAAAAAAACAACCCAAAAACCCCAAAACAGTTTTACCTTCTAACACAGTCTGTTTTCTTTCATCTCTTCTCCCATATGAATAATATTAAATATAGAATATCACTTTTTTTTTCTTTTTCCTGCCTGTTCTTAAGTCATAAATCAATACATTCTCATTCACAGGTGTCAGATAAAGCACTACTGCTAGTGCTGCAGAGATACCCATAAAGTGTCCTTTTGGCATCTGTCCCTTGATGCACTGGCTGAGGCAATATTAGGTGCTGAGACATAATGGGTCCTCTTTTAAAGGGCGACAAAATACGCTTTCTGAAGTTAAAGGGGATGTGAAAGAAGTCACGAGTTTGTCACCCAGGAGACTGCAGTTCGCGCCACATTTCAGAGCTCGGTGTCTTCCACTTCCTTCTTCACATTTCAAAAGAAAATACATTTCTAAGCTTTTGCTTTTTTTCTAAATGCTATCACCCACTGGTTACATCTAACCATCAAAAACTACTTGCTATGGAATGATCACACTTTTTACAAGATGACCCTTCACATCATTAACACTCTACATTCAAGAATAAAACTTACCACGTACATTCAGATGTGAAAGGAGTAGTTTGTTCATCCTTATGTGACAAGCTGGGAACGACAGCCACCAACTAATGCCATAATCAGTGTGTCAGTACATCAATGCCAACGGACACTTTGTGCGTATTGTGTAAAATGACTGCATTTGAAGCCTTGGGAAGGAGAATGAGTTGCTTTAACACAGGAGTGACAAAAAAGAAATAGACCACCCTTTTAAAAATCACTGGATTTTTTCTTTATTTCTGTCTGACTGGCTTCTCAGAGCTTCTGTAGTAAAATTTTCAATAACCACTTGATATCTTACAATTCTTTTTAAATCTATAAAGATGCCTGTGAAGAACTGCTGTAGCATTCTTTAATCCTAGTGTTTTCTCTAATTAGATGCATGTCAGAGTTTGTCTCAGGATGCTTCTCTGTTTTATGAGATGACCCTTGAAATCATTATGATTGACCTGCTGCTTAGAAACACATGCTGTATGTTAAAGCATGTTCTAAAAGTAAAGTTCTGGTTAGCAACGTTAATGTCTTATCCCAGTTACTGTTCTGTGACAACTTTCACTTCGGTTCAGAGAAATGATGCATCTGAAGTGCTTTGCCTGCTCTGTTAACAGAACTTGTAAAGTCATGTTGCCTTAAAGTGTCTGTCCTGCAGAGGGCAGCATAGAAACGTGTGAAGCGTCATCCAAGTGTGCATCCAAGTAACCCTGCATCTTCATCCTAGGATGAACTGTGAAAAAATGAAACTGGAGGATCAGTGTGATGAGTTCTGATTTAGATTTTAACAAATGTTTTTTGGAATTAAAGTACTAATTTAAAATTGGTGTTTTGTATTTATTACATTATAGTAAAGCTTTATTTTGGAACAAAATTAAGGTGCTGTTAGTCATGCCGTATTTTTTGTGATGATTATTTTTGACATTTAATAAATTAGCTGCAGACCCACTGGGCTATATTAAGTCTATGTCATAAAACAAACAGGGTAGTCTTTGTGTTGATGCTTTTTCTTGTGCCATAGGCTCACACTGTGAAATAACAGTGGCTGTGATTGTGAAATAACTTCATCTTCAGGGATTTGGCCTCAATAGAACAAGGACATAGTTTAATGCCTCTCAACACCCCCACCCCGAGGCTTTAGATCACTACTTCCTTTGCACAATTATGTGGTTAAGTTATTATATTCGGACATAATCATTAACGAACGAATTAATCTAGGTGCCCTTTACATTAATAATACCATCCTTCACAGTAGTGATTATGATCTTTAACCTGCTCACGTACATATTCAAGAGTGTTACTTTTCCACAGCTATGTAAGCCATCTGTGTGTACAGTGGTGACAAAAATCCTTATTTATTTTCAGGAGGCCCATCACTTCATTAGCTCTCAGTCAATAAACACTGTTCCTCACAAATGTATTTGTTCAAAAAAAAGATTCAACATTTTGACTAAAGTACATTTTGTACAGGGCATTCAGTACTTCCAGCATCATCCAGGGATTCGAGGTTTGTTCTGTGTCCAACTGTTGTCATATTATTTATTTTTCTCTTTGGGGAACAGCAGATACTTATGATAAATGAGTCTTTCTAAACAGTCAATTTATATTTTTTTAGCAATTCACTCATTTGTATTCTGTATTTCTGGCTTTTCATTCGTGTCCAATTTATTATACTGTTGTGTTATGTACCTTCTAGGAACATTTCCCCAATTGGAGGACATAAAGTACAGCATCTATTTTTCTAGCAACAATGAAACTTGATGGAAGCTACACAGGGCGAGAGGCAGGGTACACCGTGAACAGGTCGTAAACCTGACACGGGACTAACAAGCTGGCTGTAGTTAAACCTTTACTCAAAAAGCCATCTCTAGACCCAGCAGTCTTAGCTAATTATAGGCCAATCTCCAACCTTCCTTTCATATCAAAAATCCTTGAAAGAGTAGTTGTCAAACAGCTAACAGATCATCTGCAGAGGAATGGTTTATTTGAAGAGTTTCAGTCAGGTTTCAGAGCTCAGCACAGCACAGAAACAGCTTTAGTGAAGGTTACAAATGATCTTCTTATGGCCTCTGACAGTGGACTCATCTCTGTGCTTGTCCTGCTAGACCTTAGTGCAGCATTCGATACTGTCGACCATAATATCCTATTAGAGCAATTAGAACATGCTGTAGGTATTACAGGTACTGCGCTGCAGTGGTTTGTATCATATCTATCTAATAGACTCCAGTTTGTGCATGTAAATGGAGAGTCCTCTTCACACACTGAGGTTAATTATGGAGTTCCACAGGGTTCAGTGCTAGGACCAATTCTGTTTACATTATACATGCTTCCCTTAGGCAGTATCATTAGAAGACATAGCATACATTTTCACTGCTATGCTGATGACACCCAGCTCTATCTGTCCATGAAGCCAGATGACACACACCAATTAGTTAAACTGCAGGAATGTCTTAAAGACATAAAGACCTGGATGGCCGCTAACTTTCTGCTTCTTAATTCAGATAAAACTGAGGTTATTGTACTCGGCCCTGAAAATCTTAGAAATATGGTATCTAACCAGATTCTTACTCTGGATGGCATTACCTTGGCCTCCAGTAACGCGGTGAGGAACCTTGGAGTCATTTTTGACCAGGACATGTCCTTCAACGCACATATTAAACAAATATGTAAGACTGCTTTCTTCCATTTGCGCAACATCTCTAAAATTAGAAATATCCTGTCTCAGAATGACGCTGAAAAACTAGTTCATGCATTTATTACTTCCAGGCTGGACTACTGTAATTCATTATTATCAGGATGTCCAAAAAACTCGCTGAAAAGCCTTCAACTAATCCAAAATGCTGCAGCAAGAGTCCTGACAGGGACTAGAAAGAGAGAGCATATTTCTCCTGTTTTGGCTTCCCTTCATTGGCTTCCTGTTAAATCCAGAATTGAATTCAAAATCCTGCTCCTCACATACAAGGTCTTAAATAATCAGGCCCCATCTTATCTTAATGACCTTGTAGTACCATATCACCCTATTAGAGCGCTTCGCTCTCGCTCTGCAGGCCTACTTGTTGTTCCTAGAGTATTTAAAAGTAGAATGGGAGGGAGAGCCTTCAGTTTTCAGGCCCCTCTTCTGTGGAACCAGCTTCCAGTTTGGATTCGGGAGACAGACACTATCTCTACTTTTAAGATTAGGCTTAAAACTTTCCTTTTTGCTAAAGCATATAGTTAGGGCTGGACCAGGTGACCCTGAATCCTCCCTTAGTTATGCTGCAATAGATGTAGGCTGCCGGGGGATTCCCATGATGCATTGAGTTTTTCCTTTCCAGTCACTTTTCTCACTCACTATGTATTAACAGACCTCTCTGCATTGAATCATATCTGTTATTAACCTCTGTCTCTCTTCCACAGCATGTCTTTATCCTGTCTTCCTTCTCTCACCCCAACCGGTCGCAGCAGATGGCCGCCCCTCCCTGAGCCTGGTTCTGCCGGAGGTTTCTTCCTGTTAAAAGGGAGTTTTTCCTTCCCACTGTCGCCAAAGTGCTTGCTCATAGGGGGTCATATGATTGTTGGGTTTTTCTCTGTATCTATGAAGCGCCTTGAGGTGACTTTTGTTGTGATTTGGTGCTATATAAATAAAATTGAATTGAATTAACAGAGAAACAGGCTGACATTTACACTCACATTCACAACTACGGGCATTTTAGAACCACCAATTAACCCAAATCTCAGTAACTACATGTCTTTGCACTGTGGGAGGAAGAGGAAGCTGGAGTACATAGATGGAGCATATAAAATGAAAATTAAAAAAGCATCTAAAATGGATCCTTGAGGGTCGCCACAGTTATTGGAAGCTGAGGATGATGAGCAGTTTCCTATTTGGACAATAAAGGTTCTATCTTTAAGCTAAGTTGGAAATTGGTGTCGAGCGTATCCATCAACAGTACAAGAGTCAGAATCAACAGTGCACAGATAGATTCATTCAGCTAGGAGGGTTGGTTTTCTGGAATTTAAGTGGAGCTATGTTGTTGATTATAATGGAGCAAGCCATGTTAAAGAGAGTCATGAGATACTGCCTGATTGTGTAAGAGGCATCTATGCTAGATTTTTGAAGGCACAGAAACTTAAGAGTAAAAGCAGCTGGAATAATGAAACAAGAAAGGGATTGTGGCTGGAATGTGGCACGAAGCGTAGACTCACATGCAATAGCCTGAGATACAGATATCAACAGTTTCAAAGTTAACAGAAATGCCAATAAAACAAGATCTGCTGTGTGGCTCTGCTGATAGATGGGACAGATCTACTAAACATACTGTGAACCACAGTATTAGCAAATATTAAAATCCACTAAAATTAAAAGACTGAGTGAGAAATCATCCAAGATAAATGCTCTGAAAGCTCTTGAATAAAGTAACTATTCCCTTTCATTTCCATAAAAGAAAATAAGCTAAGGATAAAGGACTGATTTAGATTCTGTGACAGTAAATGCATCACTTTTTTAAAAATGAAAATTTGAAGAACAGTTTTGAATTTTGTTTTCATAAGATTTCAATTCACTTTGGACCAGTAAGTAAAATTATTCATATGCAAAAGACTTTGAAAGAGGTGACAAAGCTACAGAGGATTGTCACTAATTTAAGAGCTGCAGAAACTTAGTGAACAGCAGTTTTCAACAAACACATTAAATACATTCCATTCAACCATAGGCAGTATGAAAAAAGATGGACATAGCTTCTGGGACTGAAAAATGAAGCCAATGCAGGACTGCCTTAAACTTGCATTCTTTCTAATGGCCTGGAGAGGTTGACTCCTCTGGTTCAAATAGAGGTCAGTCTATATAGAATCTTTTGCTGTATGACCTCAGTAAATACTTTCCTGATATGATTTCATAATTTGAAATTTTATTGAATACGCCGTAGAAGTCATTTTAATTTTGTTGTGTCCAACATTAGAGTAAACAAAAGAGGATAAAATAGGGGATGTTTTTGAGCAGGCCTACCTTGTGACTGAGAAGTTTCCTCCATATCATTATGAAGCACCCGCTGGTTTTCTCCATGAGATTAAAAAGCAAAGCTTGAGTCTTAACGAGACTTCACTAACAAACGAGGGCAACACACATAGCAAAATTTTAACTTTAGCTAATACAAAGTTAAATGCAACTGTCAAAGGAATAAAAATCCAGTGCTGCTTTTATTTACTCGCCTCTGTTTATCACATGCATCACCTGATTTCATTCAGCAGTGATTTGGCTTATAGACCGTTATGATAGTTTTAGAACTCTGAGGATGGATGAGACAACAATTACCCACTTTGCTGACCACTATGTTGCTTTAAAGGCCAGCTGCGGTTCAGTTTGATCTCAGCATGGTCAAGAGCTCAGTGAAAAGTGATTGCGGGTTCTGGGCTGAGTCTAGATGGAGGAACAGCAGGAAATGATATTAACTCAAAGGTCACGGTGAAACTCTGGCGACAATGAAAGCGATCTAAGAATGAAAGTTTTTCTTCCATGTTACTTGGCACTCGGTAACTCATCTGGTAACACAGTCCACACCACAAATATTCATCCCTCAACCTTTGTGGCTCTACAGGGTTAGCGGTTCAGTAAAAGTAGATTGTAAAATGATGGTTATCTACTGATTGTTATAAATTTAATCATGTTTTCTGACTAGATCACTTGATGATATTGCTTGTCTTCATCCTAAAAAAACCTCTTTGGTTACACTGGGCTTATATTTGCAGCCATTACTGATGATATCATGCACTGAGTTTTGTTGCATTTGGTTCAGTCTGAGCACACAGAAGTCTCCTGCACCACTGCATTCGTGTTTCTTCCACCGGTACTGAAATCATCAATAAATGTCAGGTTCCACCAGCAAACCATACACACTCAGTAACAGAAGTACCACCATATTTGACAGATGAGGTGTTGCTTCGGGTCATGAGTTGATCCTTTTTTCTTACTCTTTCTTCTTTCTGTCATTTTGATCGAGATTTACAATTTTGGTTCAATCCACAGGACTTTGTTCCACAACTCTACTGCTTTCTCTCTGGTTTTTGTTATTTTCAACACCTTGGCCTTCATGTAACCTTTCATTCATCTGCATTGCATTAATGATTTTTTTTTCTTTTTCCCTCAGTGTCATTCACAAGGAAACATGAATGCTTACATTCAGCATCAGGTACAGATACCCAATAGGTCTTTAATGCCCAAGTTTTTGCTTTATTGAAAGATAACAAAACAAATAATTAAATAAATAAGCAGAAACAAGAGGCAGTAACTATAGATTAATAATTACAGGTCACAGCTAAATAAATGGCAGTAAGGGATATGTCCCTCCTGATAACTTTCATCCTCACAAGTCCTTTCACTAACACACTGTGACCCTCCCCATAGTTATGTAATAACTTTAATTCCCATCGCAATCAAGAAAGTTCATTTAAGTCATTTAAGACTACTCGTATGAACAAGAAATCCATAAACCAGTGATGCCGACTGTATAATAACTCTGAGATAATAATGAACCTTTTTTTCCCTCAGTCACAGTCAGTGATGTGTTGCTTTAAGATGTTCTGATTAGACATACCAACATCAGGATTAGCGTTCAGTAAGTCCAGTCTGTTTAGCTGTAGATACAGTGGATTTGTCTTTTTGTGAGCACATCCACAAAAGGCTTTTTAGATTTTGTTACTAAAGAGAAAGGCAAGCCAAAAACCAATGGTGAAAAGCAGATTAAAGTTGTCTTCAAAGCACAGTGCTGTTCTGCTTACAGTAAGAATTGTGTTCATTTTATTTTTCTTGTTAATTTTTTTCTTACTCTGTTTTATTTATTCTTCCATTTCAGGTTTGAAATTATAATGAATTACGCAAAGCATAACTTTATTGCTTTATTTCTGAAGTTCAGTGGTTTAGCACAGCTCCAAATGTCTACCATTTTTAATGGCCGTTTGCCATTTGAAAATATATCCACTCAGTTCACATTATTTAAGTTGCAAGGCCATAACATCTTCACCACAAACACTCTGTAGGACCTGATCAATAGATTGGATGACAGATGTTTCAGTTCTTTGGTCATATTTTCCTTTTACATTAGCAAGATGGAATGAGGTGCTTTGCACATACGAGCCGTCAGGCTCTAACAACATTCATCTCAAGACTTCTGCCACTGGCCGTTGGATACAATGAGGTCCTTGCAGCTCAGCAGCAGCTAAGATCACACACCAATTAAAATAGATAGCACACGCTATTGCGTTAGTAATATTTTTAGAGAAGGAAACAGCACTACCCCAAGAGCTTCCTACACTTTAAACTGCACGCTAAAACTCATGCTCTCCAGTCAAGGAGATAGCATGTATTAACTAACATCAGTAAGTAAAAGGTCTTACATTACTTCAGCTCTATTTTAATGCCTTAGGACGTGTAAAGTACTTCATCATATAGTAAAAAGAAATAATATTAAATCATTAGAAATACAGAATATTCCTGTGAAGAACACAAATCTTGGATGACACGTACTTAAAACCTCTCTGTGATTGAAAATGATGCTACTGACCTTGGTGAAGGCAGATGGCCAAACACTCATTCTTTAAGGTTCATTTAGTATGTTATGTATCACATGATGTTAAATGTACATAGTTGATCATGCAGGTTGACAGTTTTTTTGAATGATGAATGTGACCTTCTCCTGGCTTTTAGCAGTTTACTAGGTTTATTTTCTCTCTCTGTCCTATAACTTGGTTTTCAGCAGTTGTAGCAGACACCTGCTTTTAAATGAAAAGCTCAAAAAACCCAGTATGCAATATCTGCACTGCTAAACAGAATTTAAGCACTGAACAGATACTTCCCCAGGTCTTATTAGACATCAACTGAGCTAAAAGAGAAATAACATTCAGTAACACAACTTAGTGTATAATCATCAGGTATATCTATGCAGCTATTCATTTGTTTGGATCCAGATGATTTTTTTTACCTAGCTATCCAGCTCCACGGGTTCATTTGGAAAATGACATCTTTCATGGTTCTGCCTGAATTGAAAAAACATGATCATGCTGCACAGAGTCGCTCTCTACCACACCTCCTCTGTAATGTTGACCCAGACTCACTCTGCATTCCTGCCACAGATCAAAAACAGCATCAAGGGTTTCAAGACAAATTGTCTGAGTTTGGTGTTACTATTCGTCTTCTCTTACGTGACACATTTAACTCTGACTGTGTGTGTGCATAAGGAGGAACTGGTGGTGAATCATATTGGTGGTGGTGGGGGTGAGTGAGAGCCTCAGGAAGGATTAGAGGGATTGTGAGAAAAGACAAAAAGGGAATCCATCTCTTGTGGGTGTGCTATATATGTGCATGTCTGCTGGTTGTTTAAAAGAATACTGAGGATTCATCGATGCATATTTCTGACTATGCTATTAGAATTAAAGGTAGCTGAAACAATTTGTATCTGTCAAAAGTCAATCGTTAACTTTTTGATTTTGGATCTGTGCTTTGCTTCTTCCACAGCACATTTCCTTTATCTCTACATTTCCTACTCAGAGTTCAGGATTTTACTTTCATGTAGTCAGTGTGGCTGTAAAGTGAGCTGTGGTAAAGGAAATGTGGGCTTGCGGAATATCATAACATTCTAGGGCATTAATTCAATAAACCGGATTCCTCATTCATGCAGAAAAATATGCACAGGCAAGAAAAGAGAGCACAGACAATTTCCATATATGCATATGATGAGTTTGTTCGGGTTATATTCATCACAAGCAAATTTAATTGGAACTCCATAGTAATAATAATACCTTTAGCAACTCAATTAGTTTTTAATGTATTTCAAGAAACTTCCAGGAGAGCTGGAAGTTGGGCTCAACTTTCAGGAGGGTTGAAGCCCAAAAAAAAATTTGTTGCAGGACTTTAAAAACATGAAATCAAGCAGCCATCTTGGTGGGAAATATGGTTCATTGATGCCTTGGAAGTTTGAAACAAAATTGAATAGAATCACTTAAAATGAAAATGCAAAAGATATATGGAGCATTTTATATGCTTATATTGGCTTTAACACTTTGATATATTTCATCAGTATAATTTCTTTGATAAACCACTTACACTTACACACCAAATACAAAAGGAAAATGTGCTATAACCTCAAAGTGCCTTAAAATGATTTAATGCAGGTTTTACCACATACATCTTTTCATCTGCAAGTAAGTATTGATTACTTGCAGAGGTGAAAATAGAGCATGATAAAGTGTTAACACAAAGATGCTAGAGAGTCACTGCATCAACTGCAGTAGCTACAGACATTACAAATGGGGCAAAGCGTAGAAGGGCAGAATACAACTTAAAGTCATGTGCCAAACACAAGAAAATAACTGTGCCAGTCACAAGATCCTCACTGCCTACGACTGAAGGAAAGTTTTATCAACACCTCAAAATACAGCAAAAAAGAAAACCAGCTGACTCGACACCTCTGGCTGTCCCAGTTTATGTTAATTGATGTAGTACTGTATGACATTAAAGTCATGAAGACCCAAAGTCTTTCTTTTCTTTTCTTTTTTAAATTTGACATTAGGTGCTCATAAAAAGCACAAACCCATAATCCATAATCCATAACAGCAATCCCATACTGAGGATGTGTTTTAGTAGGATGCTATTAGATAAGCTGTAATATATCACAGACATTATTAATTTATATCTTCTTTATCTTTTCAGAAGAAAATGTTTTCATTGCTACAAACACATAGACTTAAGGGGCAGCATGATGGTCTGGTAGGTAGTGTAACTGCCTTACAGTAAGACGAACCTGGGTTCAACTCCACCATCTTCCTTGGCTTTTCTGTGTGGAGTTAGTGTTTGTGTGGGTTCTCTCGGAGTGCTCTGGCTTCCTCCCACAGTCCAAAGACAAGCAGTTAGTGTGGTTAATCTGTGATTTTAAATTGACCATAGGTGTGAAATTAAGTATGAATGATTGTCAGTTTCTCTGTGTTGAGCCCTGTGACAGCCTGGAGACCTCTTCAGGGTGTACCCTGCCTCTTACCTAAGGCAGCTGGGTGGGGAATTGGAGTTCATTATGTTTGGTTTAGTTAGGTTTTGTGTGTTTTACCCCTTTTCCTGTTTTTGTGGGCTGATCAGCCACTATTTAAGTTTCCCCTTTGTCTCGTTCAGTTGGGTCAGTTTGTCTGAGTTATCAGTTGTGTTGTTAACTTTGAGTAGAGTTTTGTTAGTTTGACCTCTTTTATGGGCCCAAGATTTTTGATTCTTTTTGCATGAGTTAACCAATTATGTTTTTTGGGTTAAATAAAAAATCATTTTTTGGACTTTAACCTGTGCCTAAGTTTCCTTCACTGCTCGGTCCATCACACCGCTTTGTAGCTTTTATTTGAAAACCAATGCCCAGTCAAACAGCAGTCTCATGCTCCATCACTATTCCATAACAGCCCACAGGTCATATACTGATGCAGTATAGCCTGATGTGAGCAGGATAATAGTTACAAGTGAGTTTGGAGTAAAGTGGTCTTCATTTTCTGCAAAGGCCCAAACTTTTAAGGTCTCTCCAATAAAAAATATATTTTCACACTTTTTAAGTATTGCAATTAAATTGCAATTAAATTTTCTGTCATCTTTAATCCAAGCGCTTTCAGAGTTTTTCAGCGCCTTGTGGTCCTAACACTGGTTTGGAAGCCAATTAGTTACTAATAGTCAAGTGGAAATTTGACTTTTCCGCACCACATACATGGAGAATGGATCATCTAAGTGACCTCAAATAGTGGTTTCCACGAATTGGTTAAACTTTTGAAAGTCACAATATTTGTCTAGTAACTGAATAAGGAAGGGGGGGGGGGGGGGGGGGGGGGGGGAGTTATCCTTTTGTTATGTTCTCTCTTATAACTTAACTGGTAAAGTAACAACACCGTTTTGGTTGTTAGTAACTTACTTTAATAACCATGTTGTGGGAACGCACAGGCATATCAATGCGCACATGCACCACACTTGGTGTTCTCTACTTTACACAGAAAGTAGTACCACAAAACTATAAACTGATTTTACTAAATACATAACACCTTTTTTTGTGGAAAAAATGTATGAGACAAATTTTGATTCAAAACAGAGCATGTCTGGAAGGGGGGGGGGGGGGGGGGGGGGGCAGAGAGGGACCGATGTCATAAATAAATGATTCTTTGTTCATTGATTAAACTGCTCTCAGCTGACTGGAAACGTTAATCATTCAGCTTCCAACTCTCTGACCTAAACATTCAATTCAATTTCACAGCTTGAATAACAGTTTTTTTTATCATTCGTATTGCAAAAAATAAAACGTAAAACACTGCTGCTAGTATTCGTCCTTGCCCAGCATACGTTTGAGAATCGTGCTTTAAGATGAAGCTTTAGCAGCTCAAGGTCAGAGGCAACACTTACTGATTTGCACCACCTACAATACGAGGAAAGAGGAGGCAGACTGAGGAAGAGGAGAAAGACAATAATGTCTAACATGAAATAAGAGGCTAACTCAGAAAAAAAATATTCAGACATATCTGACAGATTTATGAAGCTTTTTTGTGACTTTCATGCAAAGGCTGTGGCAGCTGACGGCAGGCTTCTCAGCTCAAGGTCCTGCCATGTGATTTAAAAAATAAGCCTCATCGCTCAAATCCATTCCAGAATGATGAATCGTGATGTGACTGGGCTGGATTTCATTCCTCAACTCTTATCATGGTTAATTAATTACCACGAGGAATTAAAGTGACAATCATCAGAAAACAAACGATTTTAATGGCATAATGTGGAAAAGAAAATTCAGGGAGTAAATTAAACTGGCAGATAGTCAGACATTTTTAAAATCTCTGTGTTTAAACCACTCATTTGGAAGAATAAATGCGCTTCAGTGCACTGTAAATGCTTTTGTATGCACAACAACATTTCGGTTCGATATGTCTTCCTTCTGACGTACTTATTACTCTGCCAAGCAATGTTTTCGCTGCTGTTTGTCTGTTTCTCTTGAAAATTGATTGGTAGCGCTCAAGCCTTCTACAGCAGACCCCTCGCTGCTCAGCTAAGTTTTGGCACATATTACTTCTTACTGCTTCATTCTCTGTACCATATTGCTTCATTCATTACTCCAGTCTATCCGTGCCTCATGGCCCATTCATTTCCCCCCTGAATCATCGTGTTATCAGTTTAAAATTCACATGGCGGCTCTCTCCTGACCAGCATCACCGATGCCAACGTACAGCACTCACCTCCTCTCTTTACTTTCTGTTTATCACTGTCTGTAAAAAAAAAATAAAGGCTGCAAATGTTCAAGAGAAATGAGCAAAATTTAATGCTAATTTGTCATTTTTATGAGCATCATCTGTGACAAAAATGTCAGCAGTTGAAACTGTATGTCCTTTTTGACACAGAAGAGGCAAATTTTCTTTTAAAATGAACTGAACTTCCATTTAACCATATTTTCATTTTCCTGATGGTTGAGGACCCTGTGTTACTGCAGGCGTATAGCCAGTTTACAGAGCTGAAATTGAAGAGACGGGATAATAAACATGGTTTCCAGTATCATTTCCCTCATGAATCTTGTTGCTTTATCAGCATGTGGGTTTTCTACATGACCCCCACTTTCATGCTTCAGCGGTCTCAGTCGCCTACAAGCATGTTATCTAACTTGTTTCTGTATTACCACATGGTGAAATTGTTTTTTGAAACAGCTTATTTAAAAAACTTCTGTATGATATAAAATATGAAAACTGATATTGTGTCATTACCTATTCTCTACACTGCCAAACCAAAACTGCCTCATGGACATTCAGGAAGGCAGGGAAGTCAAAGGAATAGCTGCAGACATACTGTCTGTAATAAAATAATAAGAAAACATGTTCATTATTATATTAGGCTCTGGAATACCTAAATAGATTACTTTTGTTTGCTATAGTTATCAATGATGAGCTCAATATCATGAACAAAGTCTTTGAAGTCTTGTTTTATTGTACACAAAAAAAAAACCCATGTAACGTCTTCTGTGTAAAGAAACAAAGGTCAAAAATAGAAACGAAAACCTTGCTCATATCACACGTGCCATTGTTTGCCACAGAACCAAGCAGGACAGCGCTGTCCTTTGATTGGTAAATGCCACGTAAAAGTAAATGCTTAATTCAAAATGCAAACTGACATTTAATATTTCTTACATATAAACTTCTGTCAGAATTCTAATGTAGTGCAGATGTTTAGGTTGTTGTCTAAGTTCATTTACTCTTTCATATATCATGCAACAAAACACAAATCAAATGTCATTTTGGTTGCTTTTGATATTTGACTTTTTTCCACTCTTTTTTTACTTCCTCAAGCTGTGATCAACTCCTGGGAGTAGAAAAGTCTGAGCAGTTTCTCAGCTGCTCTTATGAATGCATTGTTCTTAATAGAGAAATCAGATGAGCTATCAGAAATCTTTTGAATTCACACCCCTAATTTCTTAATATCCTATTCCTGCTGGCACCCATTGGAAAGGGCTTCCTGTGGTATTCTATATACCATATACTTGCTATTTTCTTTTTCTTTTCTTTTTTGTTCTCTTTGATCCGTGTTGATGGGTAAATTATGCTTTGTCCCATTCAAAGTATTTCTGTGCAGGTATTTCTGAGTTGAGTTGCCTACAAACATCTAGGATTAGAGGGAGGTAGTATACCTCACACAAACACACTTTAAAACAATAAAACTCGGTTATTTTCTGACCAGTATGACTATGAAAATGACTTCCTCATTTTGCAGTGTATTTTTTATTGCAATGTTGCATGTAATCATGTTTTTAATTGCATCCATGGCTAAGAGTGGACACGATTTACTTACTTATTTATTTATTTATTTATTTATCAGCTAAATGCCGCCTCTTACTGACGTTTTCTGTTTTTTGTTTCCCTTTTAGGATACTGGGGGCGGAATCGTGATGGATTCCTTACTGCCAGCAAACCACTGGAGCTTCAATGTTACCAAACATTAAAAAGTGCACACAACGAATCTCTTAAGATGTGCTGACTTTGGAGTCATTTATTCGTGTTACCTCTTGAGTCTGCTGGATAGTTTTATTTTATTTTATTTATTTATTTATGTATTGCATTTATTTAATGATGTCTATTTTCACTTCTTCCCACCCACTCCCCACTCCAATCACTGTGTGTCACTGGTAACCATCAAGTGATTACTTATTTAGTATTTTATTTTTATTATATATATTCCAGATGGAAAACTCTGCTGTGATCGCCTCTTCAGGGCCAACACTTGAGTTAGAAAGGAAAAACATTCAATCACATTCAGTTAAAAGTACCGGTGGGAACGGACCTACATAAAGCTAACCATGTTTAGGAATAAGCCTCCCGGAAGTTAAGCGAATTTCGTTTCATAATAAATCAAATCATGCCAAATTAACTTTTGTATATGGATTTACGAGGGAAAGGTGTAAAATTTATAGCCTAAATAAAATATCCATCATACAGTTGTACTAAGAAAGTATCTGCAATCGAAGCGAATACCAGTTTTACAGGTATCACAACATGTTGCGACATTTGGAAAAAGAAAAATGAGGAAAATTAAACACCTTTGAAATAAATGTATGACACGTTATATCGTCGGCTTTACCTAGACCCTGGGTGTCACTGGGTTTTATATTTCTGACCTTTTTTTCTTTTTCTTTTTTTTTTTGAGAACAGCACGATGGCACGGTGTAGTTAGCAATGCTGCCTCATAACAAGCAGTGGGTTCAAATCCACTGTTCGGTGAAGGCTTTCTGTACGCATTTTGCATGTTCTCCATTTATCTGCGTGACTTTCTCTGGGTTCTCCAGCAACTGGTGATTCTGAATTATCCATAGTTGTGAATATTTTGTGTCTCTCTGTGTTAGCCCTGCACAGACTGGCCTATAGTAGCTGGGATAGGCTACGTTCCCACCGACCATGAACTGAATAACTGGTAAGAAATGGATTGATGGACAGTTATTTCCTGGTTTTGTCCAGTCATTTTATTTGTTATACCTGTTATTTTTTTCCTAATTGTTTTTTCTAACTTTACTTGAACAATATTTTATAATATTTTATAATATATATAATATATTTTGCATTTTTATTCATTTTATCATATCATATCTATCTATCTATCTATCTATCTATCTATCTATCTATCTATCTATCTATAAATTAAAGCTGAAATCAAACTTAATATACAATAGATGTGCGCTGATTTTGTGAAGTCTGCTTAGACACAACATACACAGTCCTACATGATAACTCAAGTAAACCTCTCACATAAGGCAGGAGCATATTTAACTTTTTGGAGTTGTGATATATTAGTGTAGCATTTTGACCTGTTACTTAATAACTTTGATTCATTATAGTTTCCCCGCAGGCCTTTTTTTCTCCAGCATCTTTTTTCCTGCTCATTTTATTCGTGCACCTAATGTTAAATCACCTTCTATTGCCACATTCATTTGTTAAAGTCTAATCATTTTTATTTATATGGGTAAATAAATGTCACCACCGAAATTATTACAATTCTGATAGTGCTTGTGCTTATACAGACTGACTCAGGTATAGAAACACACATACATTGTTCCTGCCGTTCATCATGTGGAGTTGTATTTTGAAACTTGACACCGGAAGTTGGAGTCCTTGTTCTACATCGCTTTCTGTGAAATACAGGAGCGCGGAGCGCCATTAAGAGCGCAGCGTTGAGTACAGCGCACAGCGGACCGCACTGCAAAGAGAGCGACATTTACTTTAAAAAGTGATTTACAGACATCAAGAGTGAAACAAACAAAAAGACCCAGTGCTGCTTAACTGGACTAGAGCTAATTTGAGAACTCACAGGTTGTTTTTTCGTTCTTACTTTATAAATCTGCCTCTGGACACTGTAATACATAGTCTGTCTGCTGTGGACCTACCTGCTGTGATGGGCCGGATGAACAGCGGGCAGTGTGGGGGTGCCAAGAGCGCAAGAGGAGGTCTGGAAGCATAGGTAAAAAAAAAGAAAAAAAAGAAAAGAAAACAAACTGGTTGGAGTTCGCACTGTTTATCTGATTTTCTGGTTTCTGTCATCACAAAAAGTGATGACTGAAAATTCTGGTTGTCACATGCGAGTTTCTCTGTTGAGGGACATTGTTTAAGTGTTATTCATTTATTTTTTTGGAGCCGGCATAATTTTTCTCCGGCATTATTGACTGAAATGTGAAGCTCAGCTTTTAGAAGTGTTCTACAAGCTGAGGCTTTAGGTGATTGTTTCCTTTTTGCTTTTAAAGTGTTAGGACTGTTCTTATTGAATGCATTTACACAGTTGCAATCCTTCTTGTCATTCACAAAGTCCTTCTTGTCTTCCACGCCTCTGTGCTCTTGTATGACTGATTCTCAAGGATATGTGAGTGCGCCGGGCACATGAAGGGACTGGCAAACCTTGTTAAATGTGCCTCTTCTTCCGTCAGTTATCATCGGAAGCACAGATAGCCTTTAATATAAATTCGGACCAGTTAATTTGGGCTGTTCTAAAGGGATGGGACATCAGATAACTAAATAATATGAAATGCCAGTGTTAGTTTATCTCGTGTGGTTTGTTAATGTGGAACGAAAGGTCCGTGATCACTTAAATCGGATTGTGGAAAAGTTGAGTTGTGATAAATATCTCTAGCAAAGCCATGAAGTAGACAAGCTCTTCCAGCAAAGCAAGTTTTAGTGTTTTGCATTAACACAAAACTGCAAAGATGTAAGTTGTATATGAGACGTATTTATATTTCCTTTTGCTTTACGGCAATGTTATTGCTGTATGTGCCTAAAAAGTTCCAGTTTCCTAACATTTTTCATCTGCAGCTAAGGACCATGTAACATCAACAAGTAAGGTGTCTTCTCTTTAACTGTAAATTTATTGTTCTTATGTAATCACTTGATTAAAAAAGAAAAAAGTGACAGTAAAAATCGTCAGACCTTAGCCAATATCTGCCAGGTAATTTACAGCTTTCATCGCAGCTGTCTAATGCAGCTTCAGACAGAGCTCATAGTGCAATATGTCAGTGGAGGCTAAGAGTGCCCCTATACAGATAAACCAGTCAGTGTTGTAGTTCTGTAAGGGTCTAATGTTGTGCTTTTTGTGATCATTTCCTTGACTGTGATATTAAAAAAAGAAGAGCATTACAACTAAATAGAAAACTGTGACTGCAATTTAAATTATATAATGACCTCACAAAACAGTCAAAGCTTTTTATAGCTGTAATAGGATACATTTTAGTATGGTTATGTATTGTAATTGTCTGATCCTATTTAGAAAGAAAATAGAAAGAAAGAAAGAAAGAAAAGAAAATAGTTACATAGATGCTTTTCATGGTTATTGTATTTGATGTATTTTTTATTTGTGTTTGCGCCTGAACGCTCTGCACACCGATTGGTTTGCCCTTAGAGAAGCCAACTTGGACTCTTGTCCCGGGGGCATTTTAGATTAGGTTATGACTGGCTACTTTCAGTCACAAGAACACTGTATTCATTTCATCCATCCTTAACACCATATATACTATGCACAGATAGACCTGCTCTGAATTGTAGTCTTCTGAACACAAAATACCCCATGTTTGTTCTGATGCTTGCATCCAATTTCTTAAAAATGGAACCTTTTCTCTCCTCTTGTGTCTTCTTGCCCTCTTATATGTTTTTTTCTCTTTTCAATAAAAAAGAAATGTCTTGGCTGAGGGCTCGGTGCTTTCACCCAGACATCAGACCACTCTTTTGTAATGGTATGATGGCCAGAGATTTGATTTGCCTGGTCAGGATGGGCCAACTGTATGCAGGGAAGATTTATAAAGGACAGATATTGATTCACAGACACTGATCTACAAACATGAAAGCAGGTGAAGTAAGCTAAGGATATTTATCCATTAACCATTTCCACCTGCGGCAATCATCGATGTTAAAGTCTTAGGGCTTCACTGGCAGAACGTTTTCAATCAATAGTCAAAGACAGAAAGGGTTTGCAACCCAAGACCGGGGAAATCTCATCAGTTGGATTTTACATGGAACCTTTCGAGTCATTTATGATATAAGACTGATTTTATTTTATTTAATAAACCCTTCTGTACTGCTAGAAGGTACAGTTAGGTCCATAAGCATGGCAAACTTTGTGTAATTATGCCTCTATACAACACAGCAGTGGATTTTAATTCAGACAATCAAGATGTGATCGAAGTGCAGTCTTTCAGCTTCAGATCAAAGTTGTTGTTTTTTTTAAAAAGCATTGCATTAATAATTTATGTTTGTGGGTATCTACCTTCAGTTTTCTCTTCAATATCTGAAAAGTATGTTTTTTTGGGTTGCGATCAGGTGACTAGTTTAGCTATAGATGGTCACCTGATCATCTATCCCATTCCTTTTCTTTGCCTTGAGCAAGTCTGGGTGTGGTTTGCTTCCACAGTATGCTTTGGTTCATTATTCATTTTCACAGCATTTGTCGGAATCAGACCAGAGACAGCAGCTCTGTACATCATCAAAAAACACTAGTTCATTGTTTCCACTGGCAGCATTGGCGTTTGTTAATACATTATGTTTGCTAAACTCTGAAAGGCTGCCCTACAGTCACATCTTAAATGCTTAGTTTAAAATCCACTGCACAGTTGTCCAAATCTTGTCAGTGTATGGACCTCTTCATCTTTCTCAGTGGAAGTCAAGTTAAACATATTTTCGGTGTGTGATATTTAGAGGTCTAGCCCTGAAGTTGTACAAACACACTCTCTTGTACAAAACAACACATCTCAAGGACATTTTTACTATGAAAACAGTGAATGTGACTGTGAGGCTGTGAAATGATTGTTATAAAAACTCTTCACAAACTACACCTATGATACTCAAGTAGTCTCACAATTCTTTCAGATAATGACATATGTTAGGCATTTACTTGTATCTACAAGTCAATTATATTTATGTTTTTTTCCATGCTTGGAGATTTCTATGGATTCCTGGACTTTTAACAGGCTTAACATTTGTTCCTCTATTCTTCCTTCTTCTTAAGCTATGCAACCCTGTGCTCTGTTTCTCTTTAGTATGATATCCATACTAAGTGACAGAGACCACTTTACTCCCAAACCCAACTAACTACCCCAAGATATAAAGGCTGTGAAGGTTGTAAACCACAGATGTAAATTGTGCAGTTGTGGTTTGACAGAGTGACTTGTTAGGATTTGCCACTATCACCCCATGTCACAGCATGCCAATTGTGTAGAAAATCAGCGCTTACTCCCTGGAATGTCATATCCTAACCGTCATACCTTGATTGCTTTTTCTGTCTGCGTGGCAGGAACAGTGTGTGGGTGTCAGTGTTGCAACTCAAGTGATTTCATGCTTAGGGACTGCATCCAGTGAGTGATGGCTGATATGATACTTGATATTTTCCCGGGAAGTACTCCAAGAATGAAGCTAGGGCTACATACAAAGCCGATTAAGGTTTTTAGCCATTCTAAACATGCAACTCTGAGTCAGTATCAATGGAGCTAAATAAGACTTAAGGTTCGTTCACTTTCAGTATAATCACACCACCACCTGCACATACTGGCCTTACCTGCCCAGACATACATTCAGCTCCTACTTGTGTGATTTTGCTTTCTTTTCAAATCTTATTGGTTTGGGAGGTGTGATCCATATGCATACAGGTGGGACAGTCTGCGTCTTCTTAACAGATTTAGACATGCATCGGTTTACTTTGTGCGGTTGTGGGATGCAGTGTTTTATTGTTAAAATTTGATAAAAAATGATGGAGTGTGAAGCTTGAACTTTTCTTGTTGGACTTTTGAAAATGAGGCATGTCAGGTGTAAAAAGGTTTTAAACTGCTGTATTAGAGTAAAGCAAAAGACTGTGGAAGGACCCTGAATGTTACTGTCCTCTATGACACTGTATGCTATTATAGTTGTACTTAAGCTGAATGCTAACATTTTCATGCTGTCATGAAAGCGTTCACAAGATATTAGTTAGCTTTTGTTGGCTAAATATAAAATGCAGCTGAAACTAATAGCTAGGGCAGGGCAATATGGCCAGAAATATTTATCATGATATATATTTGAAAATTTGCGATAACGATATTACTGACAATATAATTGATGCGAGACAAAATACTTAATAACTCATTAACTTTATTTGTGGAAAAAAACCCATCAATGTATTTTCACTTAAACAAGCAGCTGTTTTTTATGTGCATTAAAGCTATATAAAAATGTAACAGCGCAAATGCAAATTCCTTGCTGACAGTTTAACAAAAAGGCATTTCCAGTGGAAATTGGCCGACATATTCTGAGCGTAACCATGCATAATACCCACAAAACTTAAAAGTTGGTTATATACACACAATGCGGTAATATTATGTTAGAGCACAGTACGTATCACTCTGCGAGGCTCCTGACTACAGTAGCAGTAATGCTCCGACAATCCATCGTGCGGTACGGCTTCGTAGCTTAGCAAAGTCGTACTAAAACATTTTTTGAGCGATTTTTTAGCGCCGCGTACCACATAAAATTGGTTCGTAATAACGACGGCCCGCTTGCATGCTCTACCAAAAATGTGCTTTGGTGTGCATCTGCCAGACAAAAGCCAAACCAGTTCCACACCACTGAAGTTACATCATGTTTACAAACCAATTGTAAACATGGTTCATCTGTTTCATTCAACGATACGCTTTCGCCCTTCTCATTCTCTGTCGCTGCCGTGCTTTTTCCGCCATGTGCGTATGAACACAAAGGCACTGCGCGTGCGTTTTACCCATATTCTATCGCGATATCTCATTTTCTAATTTTTTCTCATTTTCATTGCCTAACATTATACCGGTATTACCGTGAACGGTATGATATGGCCCAGCCGTACTAATAGCAATTGCTTTTTATGACCATGCTTTATTTGCCATTATACTAAGATTTTGAATTGAATATGGACCTGGAGACATAATATTACACTACTCTTTACATTGCTTTCACATTACTTCATATGGTGATCTGAAATGTTTACTCTGGGTTCTTTACTAGCTTTCTGTGCAGATTCTTGCAAAAAGCCGGAGTTGTTTTTGCAGTAAAATCCACTTATTTCTGTCCTGGATCCAGTTTTCACTTTACCATTGTGCTCCTGTTCATTCGACTGTTCACTCCACTCCTTAAAACATGTAGGGGGAGCAGTCTACAAGTTTTTCACTCCTCAAAAGGTGTAGACTGCTCCATTATTTTCCTTCTCCTGCTCTTGAACTAAAATAAGATTACTGTAGCGCAAGATAAAGGCCATGTTTGAAGTTTTTTTTTCTATCCACTTGCCATGCAGATAAAGTAAATTCAGAACCTCTGTAATGCAAGTAACGACATAATTGCAGTTGTGTTGTGATTACTGAATTTAACACAGTAGGACATTACATTACTCTGTTACTGAAAAATGTAATTTGATGAAAGTAATACTTGCATTACTTGGTGCACACAAAAGCATGGGGGCCGTAAAGTTCAAAACCTGCCACTTGGTTTTCCATGAATTTACAGCTGAGGCAAAACAAACAAACTGCATTTAAGGTTTTTTTTAATGTATAGATTTAAAAAAATATCTGTTATGGGATTGCTGACATTATGCACAGAGAATATTTATTAAATGCATAAAACACCAAAGTCCACGAGGAACAGCTGAGATGTGTTATGGCTGTTGATGAACTGGAAGGCTTAATTAATACTTAAATTACTCCACTCTAGAAACAGCTATAAATAAATAAATAGTAGCTCCACTGAAGGCGATAAGATGTTCTCCTGTTTGCTTGTGCAAGGATGAACTCCAGTCTTTTCAGCAACTGTAAAGTCTAGCAGGTAAACTACAAGGAGCTGTGTTTGACTTCTGGTTTAAGCAGAAAGGATGATATAAACACACACTGACATTTGCCGCTTAGTTGAACAGCCAGTTATTATTCTCACTGTCTTTTTTATCTGTGGCATCACGCAAGAAAAACAGAGGCTCACGATAGCATTATAAGAAGTGAATGGAAGCCCAAATTACAACATATTCAATGATGCAATTAAACCACAGGCTAGACTTGCACTCTTTTCTGAACTCCACGAGACCTAATTACCAAGATTAAATTAAACATCATAGGTTACCTCACATCAGAAAGCATAAATACACACATGCACAGGAGTGCATTATTTTCTGCATTACATTACACGTTCAAAACAAAATAACCAACTGCTTAATGCTGATTGGATGGTTTGTTTTTCTTGTGTCGAACTTCAAAGTCCCTGACTGTTGTTAACATGCTGAGAAAGAGAAGGTTTATGTTAAAGCCAGCCTTGCGTATTTCATTTTTCTTTTCTTTTGTAGAGTCCTGTATTTGATCCTGCATTTGTTATTATTTCATTACAATGAGTTAAAGAACAGAGAGAGTGATTACACTCAGAATCTCTTATTAGTCATTCTCTCCTGCATACAAATGTGCACATGTACATTTCAGTCAGGAGCAGTTTGGTCAAGAGAAGACTGTTCCAGTTCCTTCTGCAGTAATTTATATTTGGCGGCATGACTCTGTTCTTGGAAATAAGAGCACAGAACCCTCATCCAGGACATCGATTACGTTAGACAGCATGAAATGGATACGCTAAGGTGAAGTTGGATTACCGAACCTGGTGGTACATTGTTCAACAAACTTAAATGGTGTGCCCACTATAATATTTGCCAATTGGATTTGTGAAGGGTAGTTAGTTGAGCCATCAGGAGATACAGGCTGGCACTGAGATGGGTTGTGTCAGCTAATGTACTGGGGTTGCTGGCTGACTTGGACTTTGTGACTTGCCTGAACTAATACTGATACTTTGTGTGCCAGCTGTGTCACCACAATCCTGTCACCGTTAATACTGGAGCTCCAAACCTGATGCAGTACTCGGCTGAATGAAAGGTGTCACCACTCAGTAGAAGGAATCAATTCAAAAAGCAAACAACTTTTTTCACAGTTTTCTCCAGAACCTTTCATCTTTTCAGACTGTTCCAGCATCTCCCTCTGTGAAATCTAAAAATCTCTGGGCTCCATTAAACTGGTGACAATGACGGACACAGAAGTACAATTATGTCTTTAAGTTGCCCACGCCAGCCTCCCCGCTGCTCTCAGCACTGCACATGGCAGGTTACAAAAAAGTGAGAGGTGCACAAAAAACAAAAACACCAGCAAGACTCTGGCACAGTTTACAGGGTGACAATGGTGTTACAGGCATTGCTTTCCCTCCTTGAGTTTTCTCATTACATCAAGGGTCCTGCCTTTTTGTTTTCTTCCCTCTGTTATGGTAGAACTCAGTATGAACCGTGCAAAATGTCAATTTCAGCAATGAGCTTGAAAGAAATGTACTAATCTGAGATTCTTGTGAATTTCCATTTATTTCTGAGTGGAAAATTGTACTAAGCTGATACCCATTAACATTTATTCTGTTTTAAGAGGGAACATTTGCTTTGTTTTCATTAGTTATGAAATAAAGACAGGATAGCAGAACATGCTGAAGGGTGAAACTTTGTTGATCTGCGGGTATTCTTTTTATGCATGCGTGTTGAAAGAAGGCCTGCTATATAAACACAGTTGTTTAATTCATCAACACTGACCTAGAGTGGCTCGTGACGCATTCTGTACACACACACACACACACACACACACACACACACGCACACACACACACACACACACACTATAAGCGCAGATTGCCCCAGCTTGCTGAAACAAAGTTGGTGTACGTCAGCTAAAATCACAATAATTTAACTCCTCAATCTGATGTCATCATCATGAGACACCCTTGTGGCTATTTAACTGGCTGCAGGGCAATGTGGCATGAGGCCTTACAGATGTCTTAAATTGCTGAACTTTTAGTGTGTTTCACAAACACAGTTTGCTTACAGGGATATACGTCCTTGTGACTGTCAAAAATAAATTAATGGGAATGTGTTGGGAATGGGGGTATAAAAGAAAAAAAATGGAATTGATACAATTTTGTTGAACATATGCAATGACAATAAAAGGCTATTCTACTCTATTCTAAGTAACACACGGTGTGTGAACGCTGTCTCTGAGTTGCTAATTGCTGAATGGTACAGAGGGAAGTGTGCAAGAGTACCCATGGGATGTTTGGGAGTGTTTAGTGCATTTTTTTTATTTAAAAAAAAAAGCCATTAAAGAATTATGAAAAGTTACTAACTCTTGCTACAAAGTTTGTGTTATGTGTAATGAAGCATGGCTATCATTTCTGTGAGTGAGAGGGATGTCAGGCAGACAAGCTGAAATGACAATAATAATAAACGCTCAGCCTGTAATTACATCAAACAAAGAATCTTGGCAGATGGCCTCATATCTAATTTTGAAATTGTGTCATTTTCTAAGAAAATTGCCACATATGAGTTAAAGATAATGGATGTGCTGTGATTTGGACTACATCTAAAATGATCCCTGCGATAACAAGTCAGAAACAGCAGAATATCTCTGAAGAAGTAATGTTATGTGAATAGGTTGAAAATGTAAAGTTGTTGCAACAGTATTTTTTCCAAATTGAAAAGCACTGAATTGAAAATGTACACTAAAGAAATTCCTTTCTGCATTTTCTTAGCTGTTTCACCTATTTAGTCTGCTGTGAGGCAACAGTACTAACTACTGCGCCACTGTGCTGCACATGCTGAACAAACAATTATCTGACTAGTCTAATATGTGGGCACAGACCCAGACTTTAACATTACTATAGCTTAAACACAACAAAGAACAGTAAAGGATTTTCCATTTCCAACCTATTTGCATATCCTCATTATATCCCCTCCTGGAGACCACGGCGGGTCTGGGCCCACGCTAGAATAATAGCGCAGGGCAGGATGACTGCTGTGTTTCCTTCGGATTACTCCTCACCCCCTACCCAACCCTGTGGCTTGTCACGTGCTCCATAATGTTGTACTGTGGACATTTATGAGCTCTCCATGCAGAGGAGTTTTTTTGTTTCCTGTTCTCATGCTGTCCTCCTAGGAGCCCAGTATGAGTGGAGGTCTCTTTTTCCTCTTCTACTTTCCCATTGTTGTGTACTTTTTCAGTGTTTTTCTGTAACGCTGCCGATCTCCGACCTGTATTCCCATGTGATGTCTATGGGGGGGGGGGGGGGGGGGGGGGGGGGGGGGGGGTTCTATTCCACTGCGGGGCAACCTGCATGTGGCCAATAAAGCCTTGATTCATTCATTCATTCATAAAGGTTTTATCTTTGCAGTGAATTCATAATGACAAAAGTGGAAACATTAAAAACTCTGTAAAACCTCATGTTTCCACCACTGTACAATGTTATAAACACATGTCAAAAAAGAGAGATGTGTATATACAGTATTGTCATCAACAGTACATTACACTCCCTTTTCTCTATGAATGTCATTTTTAGAAATGTGGTGCTTAATATAGCACATACATGATAAAATTAAGACAGGGTCATCATTTCATGCTTGTTACACTCATTATAAATATAGCTAACAGCTTGTTAACTCACAGCAATTAACAACAGTAATTTTTGATGGCGGCTATTAGCTATATTTAGTTTTATTTCTTTATTTATTTTATTCTGTGCAGCTAACTGTGACATTCATGCATGTGCCTGTGATGCCACTGTGGCTGCATTCATTAATGACTCTCTGTCCATTCTGGAGGTTTTTCTAACTGGCAGCAAAATTGAAAAGAATAGGACCTTCACATTTATCACTACCTGCGTCATCCCCTGCTCTATTGTGTCAATCTTACTCTTACTGTTTCTGGACTGCATCTATTACCCTGTTCACCCATCGGTGGTAATAACCCTCCCTTTTTAAATCTAAAGGATTGGGTTAAACACACTCCCGTTGTTGTTCGGCTGGATTTCTTCCTTTTTCAGTTTCCCCCTATTTCCGTTATCTCTTCACACTCTACAATAACCATCTCTGTAGCCTCCATTATGCTCTCCCACACCTCCCGCAAGTCTTGCTTTCAAATTACACCACTAGTATTCTTCCAATATTTTTTTTCATTCACTTTCTTGGTGCGTAAAATTGAACTTCTTCTGTCTCTAGCCATCCCACAAACGGAATTGTATGTGAGTGGGTGGTACCTAAATCCTTGCCCTTGACTTTCATTTGACCCCACAACTGGAAGTTTTGCAGTGGGAGAATGTGTATACAATCATACAGAGCACAAGAACATTTTCACAAGACTCTATTCAGCCTTGTGAAAAACTCAGTATGCCTCATGATTTAATAGCTTGTAAAACTTTGTAGAGAGATGAAGCTTTCTTCTGACAATCCTTCCAAACAAACCATTGTTGTTCAGTCTATTTAAATGAACTGTCATGAACTTTAATGTTTAACAAACTGAGTGTGAGTTCTAGTCTTGTTTTTTTCTGAGCTTTGCATGCAGTGAATTTGCTGGAACATCCACTCCAGGATTGTGAGACTGCATTAACACAGACCTGAGTAAACCAGACCAGCAAACAGCCAAACTATACCAGAGTTTGTTGATGATCTCTTAATCAAGTGGATTTGTAAATGTGCACTTAATCTTTCACAGGATTGCATAGCATTCTGTGGAAATCTTCTTTTCTACATGACTGTAAAAATTATATATAGCGTTCTCTCTCTCGTGTCTAAGCTGATTGACAGAAGTAATTATCAACAACAACTTCATAAAGAGAAATGAGCAAGAAAATCAGCTTTTAAAACTTAAAATGTAAATGTGTTTGTTTCTAAAAACTACATTGTATTTGTTTTTTATGTAGTAATAACTCATGTTAGTGTTCAAAAAAGATGCATTTTTGGATTTCACTGCAGATTTTAATGCTACATTTATTTGGTTGCAATTATTTGTTACAATATTGTTTTTAATATTGCTTCAAATCCAGAAGCCACACAGGAAGCCTATCAGCTGGTGGATAATATAATATAATACACAAGTTCCTCTTCCATTATGTCTCTGTTAGATACTTGTTAGTACACTTTTATCAGGTACACTGTGTATATCAGCGGTCCCCAACCCCCGGGCCATGGTACCAGGCCGCGAGAGTTGAGGCTCGGGTGTGAAATGTATGGTTTTCAGGGTTTTTATCGGTTTTTAGCGTTATTTTGTTATCGTTTTTATTGTTAACTCGGTTTTCCTGGGTCTTTTCAAGTGTGTTATGAATAAATATTCTTTTTTTCGGTACCGGTACTAGTTTTATTTTGTTGTATTTATCCATGACACTTTAAAGGCCGGTCTGTGAAAATATTGTCGGGCATAAAACGGTCCATGGCGCAAAAAAGGTTGGAGACCGTTGGTGTATATGATTCACTTACTAATGTAGTATAGTGATAGGATGGTGACGATGGAGTTGCTAGGCAGGAGGAAAAGAGGAAAACCACAGAGAAAATTCATGGATGTAGTGAAGGAGGACATGCAGAGGTTTGGTGTGACCAAGGGGCATGCTAGGGACAGGATGAAATGGAAGTAATTGGAAGGAAGGATGGAATGGAGTTACACTGCTGTATTGGAACAAATGTACCACATCCTGCCGTAACTGAATTTAGTCTTCTAGTTTGAAAAAGGCTATTTTATGACTTGTTTTATCTTATATCTTAGATATAAATAGGAAACCATGTTTAAACTGAGAGAGAGTCAAAGCTACAGCCAAACATTATCAAAAGATTGGCATATTTTAATGTTTATTGTATGTTTACTGTATTGTTTACTGTATGTTTTCATTGATACTCATTGTCAAACGTTTCAGTGTAGCAGAGTCTGTTTACTTATCTTTGTCAAGAAACCATTAAGATATCCTTTGAGCAGAAATATAGAGGAAAGAGTTTCTTATTCTAAGTCTGTGTTAACTAAATCCTCAGTGCAGACAGTTTTTCCTGCAGCGATGTATCACTCTGTAGTTTTTTAGTTGTGCAGCAACTGGACCAGAAATATGCTGGAGAAAAAGTGGAATAAAGATATAGAGAATTCATCGCTTCTGTCACGGACGAGAATGCGGTGGACTCAAGAGCAGACTCAATTTGCTTAGAACTGTGTATAATTTATTGAAAAGAACAAAACGTGAACGGAACTGGGTTTAACAAAAACCATACGCAGAAAACTAAAGGAAATCCGTGGGCGGAGAAACCGGCGTAGAGCACGGGGAGACTTCTAACGGGAACTTCTGTAAACACAGGGGAGAAATGTTACTGAATGGGAAACAAACGAGTAAGGGACAAAGGTACGGAGTGCCAGTGAATAGTCTTGGGCTTACTTGGCGACCCTAGTCATTTAACGGGGAAAAGGCTGCCAGGGGTGTATTCCAAAGAGGGTCAAGAGTGGAGAGTCCGGTCCAGATTCCGAGGAGGTGGAGAATACAGACTGAAGGGCAGGCTGAGGAGAAGTGGAGTATATAATCCTCGGGTTCCGAGCAGATGGGAGGACAGGATGGAGACCAAAAACAGCACTACTGGTGAGTGCGATGGGTGGAGAATCTGAAGAATACAGGAAACAAATACATATTAACCCAAGGTCCAGATATACAGAGTCAGAGCTCAGAGGAGGCCGAGTTTACCACAGATGGTAGCAGGACGAACTGGCGAGGAGTGGCAGGCCGTGCTGGCTTAAAAACCCTCTAGGTGGAGCCCCGGAGATTGACAACAGGTGATGAGCTGGCCAACTCCACTCCCAGGGACAAATGACAGGAACCTGGACCACGCCCAACCAGACACTCCCACAGCATATGACAGCTTCAGAACTTATCCATTTTACATGAAGCGCTAATATACATCATAATGTGATCTATCATACATAGCTAAGGGGGAAAGACAGAAGAAGATGGGGAAGAGAAAGATAGACAGGAAATTGTAGAGAAAAATAGATGAGGTTTGCCTGTGCTCTCCGGCACTTGGCTGAGTCAAGTCGGACATTTTGACACAATCAACACAGATCTGCTGTCACTGCTGTTTCCTGTCAGGAATGAATCCCAATAGACAATCCCCCAGTGCCACTTACTCATTAATTACTGTATATAAATAGGCAGTAAACAAAGGCTGATGAATTAATTCACTGCCAGATGCTTTTCCAAACCAGTGTGGGCACATAAACATTTTTATGTAACTCTATCTCTAAGATATGCACACATGCCTGCAAGTCAAAAAATGAACTGTGATGCGTCCAGGTTTATCGGTGCTGAGATCGCGCAGGTGTTCTGGTTCTGTCCCTCTGAGCTTTACTGAATGAGGTTTTATTTGGCTCGTGCACTCACCCGTGCATTCTCTGCATTGTCTCTGCGCGGTTATGTAAAAGATAGTAGTGCTCGTGGAAACAGTATTTAGACTCAGATGGGCGACCATTTACCCTCCAGGATATCACTTACCCCTCCGCGTCTTTCACAGACACCTAATGTTTTAGTCATGCTCCATGTCTGTCGTCATGACTCCTGTTGTTGGGACAACCAATATTCCAGCTCTCTACAGGACACACAGGGCAGCTAAAGTTTAAGCCATCTACTCTGGTACATGGAAAGTGATGTTAGGTTAAATAAATTGCTAAATTACTTTAATGCTGATGAACAGCCAACAATATTAAGTTGCAAGTTCTTTTTTGTAAGAATAAACTGATAATTATAGATACATATAGAAACCACAACAATAATATGACCTAAATTCCCATCTCTAAAACTACATTCATGTCTAATAGGAGGAGCAGCATATCAAAGACATTACATGCATGAATGTAATGAATATGTACTATATTATTGCACATTTTAGTGGATTACCCAGTTACTTCCAGAGGAAAGTAATTTGTTATCCAACTTGTTACAGAACTTTCATGTTACTCTGTAACATGAAAGTTAGCGTTCTGTTTTAGCTAAAGAGTCCGCACCATCTTGGAAATGTCCTCTGACCCTGCATTCCTTTACACATAACTGTTTCTGTACAGAAAACATGCCCTCTACCCTCTATAAACATGGCACTGCAGAAGCAATATAAAAACAGTGTCTATAATGAGTTTGACATTGAAAAGATGTCCACAATAAGCACATTTTAGCGTGTACACGGAGGCTGTACGACAACACTAAACGTTCGGTAGATGTTAAACAAAAAGACGTCGCCAGTGTACCAAAATTGAACATACATAACTGACATGTCAAAGACGTCACTTTGACGTCAGTTTGCACAGTGGAAAACTTTGTGTGGCCTTCAGATTAGCTCAAAAAGAGTGTGTAGAGAGTTTCATGCAATGGGTTTCCATGATCAATCAGTCATATCCAAGCACAATGCAAGGCATTGGATGCAGTGGTGTAAAATACACCACTGGACTCTACAGCAGCGTTCTCTAAAGTGACAAATCACTCTTCACCATGTGGTAATCAAAGGTCAAATCTGGATTTGGTGGTTGTGAGGCAAACGGTACATGTTTGACTGCATTGTGCCAAGTGTAAAGTTTGGTGGATTATGGTCTGGAGCTATTTTTCAAGAGTTGGCTTGGTCTGGTGTTCTCAGCATACCAAGACATTTTGGACAATTTCATACTCCCACCTTTGATGGAACAGTGGTGGAAGGTCCCTTCGTGTTCCAACATGGCTGCCCACCAGTGCACAAAGCAAGGGCCTAAAATCCTGAATGAGCAAGTTTAGGCAGAAGAACTTGACTGCCCTGCAGAGAGTCCTGAGCTCAATGTGGCATCACCTTTGGGATGAATAAGAGCAGAGACTGTGAAAAGGAATTAAAAAGCCTCTTGGAAAGTCTTCCCAGAACAGTTGAAGCTGTTATAACTGCAAAAGTTGGGCCAACATCATATTAAACCTTTGGATCAAAAATGGGATATCAATCAAGTTCACATGCATGTGAAGAAGACGAGTGAATACTTTGGCTAATAAAGTGTATGTATTCACAGTCAGTCAACAAGCCATAATTGACCACGTATTTTGTTGCCTTGTTGAAGGACTGCACAGTGTGTTTCTGCATTCCCTTTGATTGAATTCCCACAATCCCTCTTGTTGTATAGTTTGAGAGCTTAACTTAGAGATGTAACTTTTTTCGCAGTAGTTCAGAAAAATCTTTTTCTTTTGGTAAAATTTATGAAAGTAAGAGAAAATATTACAGTTTTGTTATACAAATGATCATTTGTCATGACAATTTTCACCAAGCTCAAATCTTTTGATGAAATAATTACAGCTTTTTGTATTCTGTGTCATTTTGGCTGATGTGGGTACTTGATCAGATGCAATCATACTGTCAGATAAGCGGAATCATTTCAACAAAATTTTTTTCTGATAATTCGGTTAAACAAAATGGGCGTTATTTCACGCAGCCTGTTTGTGATTCATCTAGCAGATGGTGACAAGGAGGGAAGACAGAGTAGTGGCAGGGAGAACGCTGTCAGGTCAATAGAAATTTATGAATGATATCTCAGTACCAGACTTGAGAGGTTTGAACATCTGTTTGACTGAACACAGATGTCCCTGTAGCATTATTACACTGATTGCTCTGTTGCTCTGATTACATTGCAGATAACATGGAACGTGGAATTCAGCTGCATTTTTTTTTACTTCCAGGAAATGCAATACATAGACGTTATCTAGTTATGGCTGAAATGTAAAGTGGGTAATGTTTTCATAATGAAGAAGAATGTATGAAATAAAAAACAATATCTGTAGTTATGCTGCGCTGACTGCAATGTCATAAAAGTGCAATGGTGCAATAATATTTTAGATGCTTCATCACATCACTGGAATGCGCTAGAGCCCTCCAAACTTGAATTTTGCAGATACTTCTGTCAGTAAACTTTCATATAGTACACTATGTACACTTCCTGCTTAGGTGATTTTTTTCAAAGTGTAGTTTTGTCATAAATTAACACAACTAGCTGTATGTTTACTGGAAATGACTTTCATGGTTAACATTGGCCATTTGCCTCTGACCAAAGTTGTGGGAAGGTCCTTGGGGGTGTTGAACTGCATCCCTGGAGGAGTGTCTAGGTTCTAAGATATAAAATAGATATAGTATTCCTTTTCACTTGTCACATTTTAATATAATTCTACAAAGCTATGTCGTTCTTGCAACTACCAGAAGTACATACAGCCAAAACTTAACTGAAATGGTCCACACAGCCAAGAAAAATATTCTGGCTTACAGAAAATACTTTAACACTAATGACAATAATTAAACCCCACAGGGCACACATGTCAGGCACAAAAAAGGGTGAGCAAATCCATAATGAAACCTTTAAAACAGATGTCAGTCTTATAAGGCAGACACAGCAGTCAAGGCATACAGTCAACCGATTTGCAAACCACATAGATAACATTTTACTTGACCCAAAAGACAGATTTACACAGATAATCTGGTAACTTTTTGCAAGAAATTTAGGACTGTGAAATTACTGATTAATCACAATGTTAAACTGCATGGTGCCAACTCATAATAAGAGTTACCTTCATCTGTGTGCAGGTCATAAGACTCCAAATGTGACTTGGACATCAGATCTTTAGGCGATAAATACCCTCACGAGTGACATCGATGCCCAAAGTGTTAAAAAGTCTGTGAGGACATTTAACTAGTGATAGGTATTGGGTGATAGCTCATTTTGAAAAAAGGCACCACTTCTACTGATGTCTACTATGTAATGTCATTTGACCATGATGCTTGATACATGGGGCTTTACTCGCACATTTCTACAATGAAAGCCATATGGCACGGCTATATAGTGGGTAGCATTGTTGACTCAGAGCATGAGGGCTCGTGATTGGAATCCACTGTCTGGCATATTTTAATGTTCTCTCCCGGTACTACAGCTTCCTCCCATAGTCCAAAGACATGCATGTTAGGTTGATGTTAGGTTGACTGGTGTTTCTAACTTGGCTGTGGTTATAAATGTGTGAGTGAATGGTTGTCTGTCCCTTCAATAGACTGACAACCTGTTTGTGGTGGTTGTCCATTAAGGGTTATAAGTGTACAGTATTCCACATTGAATGTTTTGACTGTCACGGAAAGCATTGCTGCTCGGTATCAGCCGATGCCTAAAGCCAATAATTGTATTATATTGAAACTAGAAAAAGTGGGATTGGTTGATCCCTAGCTTCTTTCTTTTTTTTGCCTGTCCCGTTTGGTTCTTTTGCCATTAGAATTATTGTCTAAAGGCGAAGAAAGATGCCCAACGGATTTACTTTACCAAATGGACCATCCCAGCCTTGCCGTAATGATCTATTTGATTCACCTTTTATTGTTTATTTTATTTTTTATTTTCACTTGTTAGATACGGGACAGACTTGAATGAGGAAAAGAAAAGGGAGAAAGAAAGAGGGAAAGAAAAACAGCAGAGAAGAGGGACGGGGATAAAGGGCAAAAAACAAAAACCAACAAAATAAGCAGACAAAAAAAATACATATATCAATCACCTGGATCACCTGTTGAGAAAGAAAGCAGAAGAAAACGAGAGCAATAGAATAAACAACATCACGATGATATATGGGAATATAACAGTAAATACTAAATATTAAACATTATTGTGCAGCACGTAAGATCGACAGCGCACAGTGTACTTTGAGGTAGGAGCCAAAAAGGGTGTCGTTTGTGTGTGTGAGCACCCGTGTGTACACCTGTCAGCATGAACGCGCTTGTTTTTAAAAGGGCAGGGAGATAGGCCTCCATACCTTGGAGGGCCCGAGATGTCCCCAGAGAGGTGGCGTCTGATACCCGACCTGACATATAGACACAGACAAACAGGCACACACAGATACAAACATCCATTCCCACCCTCATGCTCTCATACGCAATTACTCAACACTCAACCAACGTGGAGACAGACATAGAGAGACACTGTACACACAATCCCTAGCTTCAAGTTATCTAACAGGATGCTTATGGCTTTCCTGATTAAACTGTATCCACACCAGAACTGTAAAATGGAAAAAGGAAGTTACAATAATAGTTAAAGGAACTGGATTATATTTAGCATCTGTTGTATCTGGGGATTAGAGCAGCGCATTGAGGCGTGAATGATGGAGTGGAACACTATCTGACAAAAATTGAAAAGATTTATCTAAATCTTTCTGAATTAAACCAAAGAGGCTCTTAAACATTAAGTACCCATTTTAGAAGTGCTAGTGTTAAAGTGAATATTTAAAATTTCAATTTAATGTCCTTTCTACAAAAAGTCTGACAGAAATGGTAAGATTAAGCTTTCATTCCCACAATAGCTGCTGTGTGCGCAGGTTTGGCTGTCTTTATGTATGACTAAACTCACAGATGCTTGAATAAGTATTCAAGGACAGCAACACACAGAGCAGCAACTGCATTGATCTTGAATAACAACAAGTCCTCTAATTCCAACCTTGAATCACACTTGAGGTCTTTTGTGAATCACTGATATTTCACTTTATTGCGCTCTTAAAACACAATTTCTCCCAATTCCAAACATGTAATCAGCCGACACGTTCACAACTGACTATCTTCTCAATCACTGTGTGGAACACCTGTCCAGCTCATGTCATTATGCTGCGGAGCTGAAGCATGCCAGTTTAAGAGGCTGATTCACACTGGTGTACAGCCACCTCCTGTCACTGCAACCACAGCGAACAAAGAGACACTCAGTAAAATGAGTACACAATGTTCCATGACATTCAGTCCAGATTACTGCTAAAATCACCCAATTAAGAAAACGATTGAGAAAATAAACTAGAAAAATGTCAAAAACAAGCTGTTCTGCCGTCTGAACCGAGCTTTTAACCAAATACTTTCAGGATATCACTGTCCAAGAAACATGCAATAGTTTCTGACGAGCCTCAAACAAAACGAGAAAGCAATATTGAATGCACCCAAAAGATAGTGTGAGTTGTCTGTAAGAAGCATGTCACTTGACTGATGCTTCTTTTAAAGCGGCTGTCACGGTGCTTTCACAAACTATGACGTCAGGAGAGTGCCATAACCATTTGTGCCCACTCCTGAGGCACACTTGACTCACCGAGCTGTTCTAAACTACAGATGTTGCTGCACAAGATAAATAAATGAAAAATTACTTTACAGTCGGAATAGGAATAGAAGATGTTAAAACAGAAAACAAATTCATAAAGTCACAAAGGTTTTTCCATGGTTTTCTCCCAGACGTCTGTAGCCACCACCCACTATGCTGTCTTGCCCATACTTTCATTTTATCCATCAGAGAGACTGATGTTGTAATGTTTTGAGCAAGATGATCCACTGTGGTCACCCCTAAAGGGAGCAGGTGAAAGAAGAAAATAAAGAGACTGATTTTCTGTAGCCGTGTTAGATGCCAGGTCTCAAAAATTACATTGCAGGGTGCATTGTCAGCCTAAACAGTACCAAAGTTTACTCAATTCCAGCAGTGATGGCATTAATTCTGGTATTTGCCACAGTTTGCAGGAAAAGCAATTCCTACTTCTGTACATCTTTTGTGTCATAAGAAAGCAGAATTAATATTGGAAATCCAACTTGTACTGCTTCATATACACTTTCAAGCTATAGGAAGCTCACTCTCACATTTTGGCACTCTATTTGAGCTCAGAGTTTCCCATCTCTCCTTCTAACATGCATGACTGGATGTCATTTCAGCCGCTTCAGCCCCTGGTGAGCTATTTACTCATGTCCCAATTTCTCAATTGAACATATTTGGGTTAGCTTTTGGGGAAGCTGATGAGCTCTGGCCCTAGACAAATAGAAGTAGGCTTTCTTTGCATTTCTGTATTTTGCTCCTGTAATAAATAATTTTGGGTTGTCTGAATGAATTGTGGACATGGTTACTGTATCACAAGAACAGAGTTTTTACTACAATGGAAACATGATGTCAGTGTGATATTTACTCATACAATCATGTGAGTCTTTAACTCTTAAAAATACATTTGATGAACAAACACACGCTTGCCGTCTGCATTTTTTTTGAAGGACGTTATCCTTCATTTACTACAATGAAACTCTGATATTCATGTTTTTTCTGTGCTGAGTACCCAAAGGTAAACAGGTAACACTTGAAGGAAAAACTTAAGGAAAAAGTCAAGAAATTTCAGTTTCACTTGTTTATTAATTTCTGTCTTTTGGGCTTCATTGGAGCATATATCTCCATTATAGAACTTGTTCAGTAAAGATATTTGAAGCATCTAACTGATCTCTGGGACAGGAACTTTGATAGACTGCTGCCTCTGGTTGGGTGAGCTTCATGTTCAAGTTCAAAGAAATCCAGATTGGCAAGAGAGCCATGTTTAGCTTCATGAAAGTGTTTGGCTGTGCAACATACCTAGAGTGCTGATGTTGTACTTCAATTTATGAAATGTTGGACCGGAAACTTCTTACCAGTATGTGGATGGGTGAAAAATATGACTTCGGATCGGTTGTCTGCATTGACTTCTTATTTGAAGTTTCCTTGAAGCCAAGTATGCTTGTTTGTAGTATGCACAAGGTTGTCTGTTGAGCCCATAGAAATGATGAAGGACTTACTTTCAGTGATGCTTCTGCTTTTTATGATCTAACAGTGTCTATTAAATTGATGACCATTGTTCAATTCAGTGGTAAAAGGTTTTTTTTTGTTTAAAAAAAAAAAAAAAATATATATATATATATATATATATATATATATATATATATATATATATATATATATATATATATTTATGTCAGAGAATTAACGACCTTACGTCTGAAAATTGGTTGTCAGCCACAGCTCAAAAAGTCCTTAACTTAGAAGGCCGCTGATTTAGAAAAAATATTTAATTTAATTTAAGAATTAATTTTCAGATGTCATAATCTACCTTTTTAAAAAAAAAAACAGCAGTGGTTTTAAACCAAAATTAAATATTTTTTTAAGGTAAAAAGAGCAAAAAAGCATGTAAGCACAGAACTTTACCATCTCCTGTTTTATATTTCTTTTTGTGTCTGTGCGGATTTCCTTCTTATTCTTTCTTCTTAATCTGGCAATGAAAAGACCAAGAGGCTGGTTGAAAAAAATGGGTGAGGCATCATGTTGATATCTTAATGAAGCCACTCATCTAAGCTCCTCTGTTTTGACACTGATGGTCTAATGTTATGAATGACAACCATCGCAGTCACAGGAGCTCTCCACTTTGTTTTTTTTACTTACTTTCTTATCTGTTATTTTTCATCTGAAGCAGAAAGACATCAGATGATTGGTTTTGTTGTCAAAGCAAAACTCCTGCTGAGTTAGTCTACAGGTATCAGTGCCCTGCACACACAAACATATACACGAACAACACTCTCACAAAGTCTTGCTGTTTTCACCTCATGTGTTTGAGGCAGGTCTGTGTTGGTAATTCACACAGCTTTCTTTACTCTGATACACAGAACACACTATGAACTCCAGCAGGTACATCCTTAAGGCTGTTGTGTGTAAATATTCGTGTGTGGTTAATTCTCTGCAGAGCACTTTTAGTGCCTTTTGATAATGGACAGTATGATGAACCCTGGATAAGAGAAAGTAATCCATGCAGAGTGATTATGGAGGATGACAACAGATTAAGCATAAAGTGTATCCTTGTATGCATCTTGCATCAGGATTTCCTTTTCTGTCACTTTGACATTGCATGAAGTTCAGTTCAGTTCTATTTGAATCAATCTCAGTGTTTTTGCAGTGCAGGAAACTGTGGGACTCGCATCAAAACACTGAGAACTTAGTAGAGAGCAATAGGACAGAGCCAAGGTTTTGTCATTGTGCTCACAGCTTTGAGGCATCCAGGGAGAGATTTTATCAGAATACACTGATTCTGATAACATTTTCCCTTCTTGTTCCAAATAATTAAACACTCCTAGTGGCAACAATCACACACATATCAGATGCAAAATAAGACACGCTTTTCTGTGTTAAATTTAGAGTGCAATTTACAATAAACTGCTTGCCACAAATCTTAGTTACTCAGGTTTGTGTGATTCATTACATTGTATCCTTACTTGGAGAAATAAATGAAGGAGCAGATGAGTTGCTCAGCAGCACAAATTCTGACTGATTATAACGTGTTAGCAATCTGTTGGAGGGCGAGTGCAGTCAGTCTGAGGTAGGATTCCTCCCACCAAGTGACCTGTGCAATTGTCTTGTGACCAAAAGTGGTTTCCAAGAGGGTGAGAGTGCTGCATGCTCAACCTCTAGGTGACCAGTTGGAGGTTGCCATCCTATTTTTACACTAGTGTGATGTTAATCATGTACAAGACTGTTTCTCACATATTGCAAAAATAGTGGATACTGGATTTTGGGCCATTTTGTTAGTTAATAGGGCAACAGTAATTTATAAAATCCCAATGATGGAGAACACCAACAGCTCTGTAAGAGCTGGGTTGAGGTTTATTTATTTTCCCCTATAGTTTTCCCTGCATTAAATCAGATAGTAGAATATATGCAATATAAAAACACAGGGAGCCAAGTTGTATATTTAATGGGACTTTTGTATTGGACAAAGGTTTTGATTCACCCCTCATTTCTCTATGTTTCGTTTCCAAAGAGTCAGACTTGTAATTTAAATAATAAAAAGCGAGTGAGTACATTACAACATTTTCAGCAATCACTCACAATCCTGGCATCCATCACATCCACGCCACACTTTGTTTTGTTGTAAAGGGTGACAGTGTTTGGCTTCCTTTTGGTAGTGTTATCAGTCTGAACCACGCTGTGCTTTTTATTATTATTTGTAAATATGTGTACAAATGGTTGGTTTTTTGTACTGTTTTTATCAATAAATCTCAGCAACAAAGGACATACACCCATGTGTGTTGATTTCTCCCTAAGATGGCAAACTGTAACACTCCAAGTTGGTGACTTTTGGAGATTTATTTCCCTGGATGATTGAGAATGCATCAAGATGAAACACAAAAGGGAAGTTCACAGCTTTTAGCTCACACACCCCCACTCCCCTCCCTCCAGAATTCCTAGGTAACAACCTAATATACATATGAATGACTAGCCAATTTAGCTTCCACTTCCAGCATTTGACTGCTCTCCGGCTTTTAAAGGTAGAAACGCAAAATGATGGCTCCGCGGGGGTTTAAGTCACTTAAACCCCCGCCTGGAGTTTTGAGCAGTAGTTCTCCAGGCTTTCTGAATGTCTTTCAAAAAATGTCCTTTGAACATTGGCTGCTTTTTCGCTCTTTTTAGGATCCCAGTGTTTTGAGTTTTTATCTACCTTGTATATTTGCTGGCTTTACTGCATTTTGATATTCAAAACTTTTGTTTCTCATGAAGTTTTGTTCTGGGTTTTATGTTTATATTGTATCCCTTGAGTCTTTTATGTATTTCTGCCTCCTTTGTGTTCCTGTGTCGGGTTTAGTCCCATCTCTGAATTTTGTCTCTTGTCCTTTTGGGGTGGCTGTAGTTCAGGTGGCAGAGCAGGTCAGCCACTAATCAGGAGGTCGGTGGTTCGATCCCAGGCTGCCTCCTGGCTGCATGACAAATATCCTTGGGCAAGATACTAACCCCATGTTTGCCTACTGGTGGTGGTCAGAGGGCCCGCCTCTGTCAGTGTGCCCCAGGGCAGCTGTGGCTACAATGTAGCTTGTATCACCAGTGTGTGTGAATGACTGAATGTAGTGTAAAGCGGTATACAAATGCAGGCCATTTACCATTTTGTGTCAGTTTATTGGTAATTTCTCAGTGTTTAGTGTTTCTAGTTTCACTCATTTGGGTTCTATTCTGGGTTGTTAGGTTGTGCTCCATTCATAGTTTTCATTATCATGTTTCCCCTGTGTTTTGTCTTTAACTTGTAATTGTCTGCATGTGATTCCAGGTTTAGTTACTTCATGTTAGTGGTTATTTTCTGCTGTGTTTGTATATAATTTAAAGCCTGTTGTCTTATCATTCTTAATTTGTTTCATTCTGTGTTCCTTCGTGTCCCAGTCTCATCTGCTCTTGTCCTTTTATCTTCCCATGTTCCCCTGTCTAGTCATCTTGTTCTCCTCTATGCTGAATTACCTCCATTCACTGTTCAGATAACTGTCTTTTCTCTTTGTGCCAGTTAGTCATGTCTTCATGCTTGTTTACCTTTTTGTCTGGGTCAGACGTGTGCATTGTAGTCCTGGTCTTTGTCGTAGTTACTTCCTGTTTTTTATTCTTGTCGTTGTTTTATTTATCTTGATAATCCCTCATCTCGTGGAGTCACTTAACACTGACCTGCATATAAAGGCAGCCAACTCAAGGTATGAACCTGTGTTGTGTCGGCACATAACAGACAGCTTAACACCCAATTTAAAATTTTATCTCCTGTTACTAGCAGCTTGCCACAAAATATATGGGTACATTAGCAGTAGCATTTTGCGACAACAAGTTAATTCCACAAGAAAACTTGCCATATCTCAGGACAAAAGATGGACCAAAGAAGGTAGGGGCAGGCCTACAAGGCAGATAAACAGTACCTGAAAGTTATGACCTTAAGAAATAAGAAAAAATCTAATAAAGACCTGACACAGGAACTGAAAGTCACATCTGGCCCTTCAGCTGGTTAATCTACGGTTCCCTAAAGCTTCATCAGGTCACAGCAGAAAAGTAGCTGTTAAGAACACATTCTTAAGGAAGGGAAATGGGCAGAAAAGACTGGTGTGTGCCAAATATTCAATTCAGTTAATTTCAAGTCAGTTTTATTTATATAGCACCAAATCACAAGAACAGTCGCCACAAGATGCTTTCTATTGTAAGGTAAAGACCCTACAACAATAAATATTAATAATATAAAAATTATATCAATAGTAAATATAAGGGTTTTTCATGTATGTGGCCAAACTCTGTGGGTTTACACTTTATTAAAGTTGACGAGGAGTAAAACTGAATATTACATGAGCAAATGTGAACAGTTATCTACAACAGCTGAACCTCCTCTCTTTGACACTGTATCACCAAACACCTCATGTTACCAGCTTCGAGAGCCCAACATACGTTGGCTAATGTGGCCAGTGTTTGGAAAGCTGCTAGTTTGATTTTCTAATTTATTCAGTTGTTTTCACTTTTATAGAACTCAGAAAGAAATAACAGTTGGTAATACTGCAGAAGGCATGTGTGCATCTGTTACTGTGCGTGTTAGTCTGATGAGCTGCCATGTTCAAAATGAAAATGAGAATATTAGCAGAAGAAAGCAGATCATATTTACTTAAGGTCACTATTTAAATGCAAATAGAAAACCAACAGCGGTTGAAACACTGTTGATAAATGAAAAAATGGCAATGTAGAGACATGGATCAAAGGTTAAAATAGAAGTACATACAGTTTTAAAGTTTTAGATGCAATTTATATACTGCTTTTTAATACTTTTCTCCAAGAGCCAAGTTCAGTGTCCTCTAATTCCAACTGCAGTCACAAAATTTCAGTATTTGGTTATTATTTGGCATTTTTTATGACTTTGCAGCATGTCAACTCACTTTGTAACGTGACGTCCGCTCTGGTGCGTGAAAATACCTACTAATCATGGCTGGAGTTCCACTCCTGTTTCCTTGTTTTGGCCATAATAACAACTGTCATTCTCAGGTTGTACAGGATCGTTTTCTTTTTACTGTGTCATTATTAAACAGTGTTGTGTGGCATGCAGCTGAAAACCACCCATAACTCTAAAATACACAATTGTGTATGTTATGTGCTGTGATGTGCTCTCAAGTACCACAAAGAATTGGTTAGTTAAGCTCTTAGAATGACATTATAAAATACCTTATTTTACATATTAATTACAGCTTTCTTGACATTGAAAATATGCCCGTTTCTTTGTGGGTTCTGCTGCTTTACTGCTTCAAAGCAAACATTTACAGGGATTTTATGTTATTTTACATTTGACATGTAAAATCAGTCTATTTATGTAAATTTTATGATATTCTAAAAAAGCAGAAAAAAAACTGTAAAATACACAGTAAAAATACTTTTATATTACAATTTTTTTTACAGTGTGCTCCAAACACAGAACAGATTTTAAGCAATAAACCTGGATATGTACAACATTATTTTTAGCTTTCATTTTACTGTCAGTCTGTGCTCATATCTGTCTCGTATACTTCTCATATTTGTAAATCCAAACATTCATGTGAGAGTCTGACAAAGATTTTTAGCTTGTGCTTTGTAACTGCAGTCAGTTAGAAGCTTCATGTTAAGTGAACTGCAGATGAAGCAAATACTTCCAGGGTGCGGGTGAAATGTGATAATAACTTAATACCTTACAGACCTTGTCTTCGCTGAAGGCATTTTAACTGTAGATGATGACATTAATTATAACTGCATTCCATTTAGTTGTGCCAGCGGCAAGGTCCTGGTATTGCTAATGGTGTGGACTAGGACACCTGAGCTCTTGAAATGCGATCACCTGACATGTAAACTGTGAAAAAATGAGCCAGCTTCATCCTTAGCTAGGGATGGGTATCGAAAACCGGTTCTTGTTGAGAACCAGTTCCCACTGTTTCAATTCCTTGGAATTGTTTGCCATTTTTGCAAACGATTCCCTTATCGATTCCAGTCGCCCCGAATGACGTCATCACGTTGCGGAGCGTCATTTACCTGGCAGGAAACACGGCGCGTAAGCGGCTCAAACGCTCAAAAGTTTGGTTATACTTTACGAGAACGGATGACAACAGGGCAACTTGCAATACTTGCAAAGTAGATATTTAATTTAAGGGAGGAAACACTACGAATATGCAAAAGCATTTGCTCACAAAACACGCAATGACCTTAAATGAATGTCGTGTTTTTAATTCCGCTCCGGACTCGTGAATCTCAACCCAGCAGCAGCGGTAACGTTTGCACGTCCTCTCCCGTTAATGCGGCAGGTAAATAATCAACTAACAGTGCATATTATGTTAGCGCGATCTGCCTTATTACAAAACCTGCCATTACTGTGCATTTAGGTGACCGTGATGAGAGAGACAGACAGAGTCTGGCTCAGATGCTGCCAGCTCTCGCTGCAGTCTACCGGTAGCGTCTCCTTTCAGGCAGGATAGATGAATGACACCGAGCAGTGACTAAGTTTGTGGTAAAAGGCTTGCACCCATTTGCCACAGCAGATGATTTTCGGTAAGTGAATGTGTTTAATTGTAGGCAGGGACATTACTGGATATTCTTGTGTAATTGCCACAGAACAATTTATGTTATACTTTGTTATTGCTACAGAAGAATATTTATTTTATTATTTTACATTTACAATTTTTCTTCCTGGGGACCCTGTGACACCCCATTGAAGAGCCGTAGGCTGTGGATCTCTTAAGATCTCACTGTTGGGTTTGTAAGGCCATGTTACTCCTACATTTCTATCTTGTTCAAAGAGAAGATATAAAACAAAGTTCTAAGCTAATTGACCTTAGTGTTCTCCTTTTTTAAAGAGAATCGATAAGAGAATCGATAAAGAATCGAATCGTTAAACAGAATCGAAAATGGAATCGGAATCGTGAAAATCTTATCAATACCCATCCCTATCCTTAGCTCTAATCAGACCAACAACTGTATAGATACACTTGTTGCTTTCTTATAGCCAGTATGTGTCAGCTTTGATATCACCATGTGCTGTCTTTAATTGTTTTTAGATTTAATTTCTATATTTGAAAGGCAATTATCAGATTCAGAAGAGCTATCTGGTTGACGGAAACTTTTTTTTATGCCTTCCCTAGATTCTGCATGATTATGCATAGCATAATGGCCTTCAATGGAACATTTAACTGCATTTGAAATAATAGTACTTTTCTATTGCATTATGTGTTATCATACACAAATCTAAATTATTTAAATGCCTTAAAGGATGAGGATGATCAGCTAGATCAGAGACTGTTCCTACTGCATTCAGATTTGAGGATAGCACAGTCATGGTTGTCAAACACGTGCTAGAGGTAATTTTCTGAGCCAGGATGTTCTTGTTTGAACAAAATCAGGACCTGTTAAACTTGTTTTTGTGATTTTCTGCAGATTTTTATTTGTGATTTGCATCACAAAACAGCACCACAAAATATCTCATTGTGTCAGCACTGACACAGCGCTGACTCATTTGGCTATCATCCTTGGTGACAAGAGTTAGGACGTCACACAGTCCTTGGCAGTAGAATAGCCCAAAGAAGGGTGCAAGTCACTTGTGTCATTACAGGAAGGCTCGGAGATTTCTTCAATGTTCACCAAGTTTTGCACCAAGTTTTTGTTGTAACGTAGGGCGTTTGAGGGAGAGCATTAACAAATGACCTGTTGAGATTTTGTTGTGTCAATGCACCCCTTTATCACACGTTGAAAACATGCTTGTTTTTGGCTGCACTAACAAAATCATCATTATTCATTTTGCACTCTTTGTAAAAATACATTTGACACCGTGAAGCTTCCAGTGAAGCATCATGTGATGCACGTGGTGCTTCAAGCACTGAGACAATGGGACTACTAAGTAGCATTCCAAGTTTGGGAGGCGCTCTGGATAAGGCAACTGCTTTAAAGCTATAGGTAACAAACTTTAAGTCAGGTACACTTGTTGCTTTCTTACAGCCAACATGTTTCAACTGTTTCACCTTGTGTTATCAGTATTGCCGCTTTTTGCTGCTACTTGTAAAAGAAAAAGTCAAAGCTGGTGTTTTTTGTCACATTAATACTCATTTTTGAAGGGAGTCTGGTTAAGGTGTTGCTTCTGTAAGTACCCCAGACTCTTATTTAGGAAACACATAATTTAATTGAAGCAATAATTTAGTTTTGAAAATATACTGGAAAAGATTACTATATTCATGTAGAGTTGCCAGGAGAAGATGTATTTATCATTAGAATTTGATGGCATAGTTCATTCATTTAGATAAATGTGCAGCGGTAAAAATTACATGGCTGACACAGATTGATCTCTTTTCTCAAATAAAATTCCTTTGCAAAAAACTGATTTGTGCCTTTATTATCTTTAATTTAACAGAATTTGTCGCTGAGTTTTTAATGCACTTTATTATTATTTTTACCCCTTTGAGCTTTTCTCAAGCCAGTTCATTGAATCAGATTCCCTGTAATGTAATTTAAGAGGAATGGGACTGCTCCAAACAAACTAGGTTGAGTTATGGGCTGGCCCCTCAGGATGCAAATTCATGCACATACAGTATAAACACACTCTTTGTATCTTTCTGGCTTGCACGTCAACAGTTAAACTGCATTTTGTGTCTTGTGATGCCTGGGGCGCTTATGGGTCTGTTTAATTTTAACATAATTATGTTTCCTCGTTAAATCCAAAATGTATCTAATCTGACAGAGATGAATGGAGCCACTTACTTCGCTTACTTTTCACAGTTACTGGTTGAGCCCATCAGAGAGCACTGAGAACATTTAGTGATGTTTTTTTCGTGGGTTTACCATTAATTATAGTAATACTTTAAACATATTTAATTGAAGGACAGTCTTATTTACTGTGATTAGAAACGGGCATGCTGAATGAATACTTTCAAGGACCAACATGCAGCATGTAAATCAGTATTTTTTTTCCCTAAGAGCGGATTAAGACATTATGTATGCATCATTCTTCGCTACTTTGTAATTTGTATCTCAACAGCTTAAGTCGCTGATGCAGCTATAGAGCAGAATTTATACCATGAAATCACTCAATCTAAAGATGGTTTTTTTTCTGTAGCAACTGAAAACTTGGTCTTATGCTAACTCGGTTAGAAATATTACAATATGTGAATGTGAGTATTTTATTGAAAAGAACTCTCTTTGATATTTAATGAGACTCGTAAAAGCTTAGACTTAGCAGAGTGCATTTTATAGACTTTGAAGGAGGAATGAATAATTGAAGCAGTACAACAAAATGCAACATCCAACACTGACAGTAAACAGTCCCCTGTCCCTGGATCTGGCAGCAAAGATTGAAGGATTTAAAGATAACCAGACCAGACTAAGCTATTTTTCTACTAACAAATATAATAAAGAAATGTCAGCTGAATTAATTGAGGGGGGAAAAGAAAACTGTTTCAGGACCTCCTGTGTATCAGATGTGGTGATTTTCCTGTTTTGTTATATTACTTTTACTACTAAACTGCCACAATCAGTATCTAACACTGTGTAAACCAGAGCATTCCTCCTAAGTAGGATGACATATTTTATAATATAAAATCTTTGATTTTTGTGATTTGGTTGTATAAATATAGAAAAACAGAGACTGAAGCATTTCAACAACTCTTCTGTTCTTTTTCTGGTGTAAACTGAAGAGCATCTGTCAAAATTATAACCTGTATTCAAGAAAAAGATGAATTTGGGATACATTCTTAAGGAGCCATGAACAAAATCAAGGATTTTAAGATGGGCAGACTCTATTTTTCCATTTACTTTAAAAAAAACAACAACCATGTGGTAACAAAGTTGCTTACCATCAGTCGGGTGGCAATTTAAACTTGGAATCTGACCAAGTTGTTCTTGCCTGAACCTAACCAAAAATGTGATCATTTAAATTTTAAAGATGTCAGACTCAGTGGGATACGCTTGTGGGAAAGTGAAACATGAAAGACACTCATCTCTTTGTTTGTGTCTGGATGCGAGTAGAACAGCTTGTTTGTGTGAAGAAGTAAAAATTCATTGAGTTTAGGCTCAGAAACAACAACTCAACTCAAAACCAGTGATATACTGACTGTTTCCTACTGATACGAAAAAAGGGATCGACAACAGAAACTTTTAGGGAAAACATTTTTAATACTGCACGTTTTGAAGTACCAAGAAACAAAACAGATCTGTGAAAGAAATTCTCAAATACTTAAACACATCATCAGGCATTTATCCAATGGGGTCATCTAGCAGGTGATGGTGTGAGCTTCTGCAGAAGACAACCTCACCAGGAGGACACAGAAAGCAAACTGGCAGCCTGTACTTCAAAACTGTGGGGCACATTTTGACTTTGCCTTGAAAAGAGTCTGTACAGTAAAGCTTAATGAGACTGAGTGGAAGTAGAAAAAGAGCATGCTGCCAAGTTCTGATTGACCAGGTCGCAGTCTGTGTGCAGATAGTCTTTATGCCTGATAGTGGATCTCTTCTCCTAATCAAGAGCTATTCAGAGGATGCCTCTGCTTCAGAGGAGAGAGAACCTGAACATTTTTCCACAGTCAGTTTAAAAGGGAGAGATCATTGATACTGAACATGATTTATCAATATAGCATTTGAGTTATAAACTATTTGGTAATTAGACTGCAATGAAGCAACAGGGCGGAGTCCAATAATGTACAGGACCCCCACCCTCTCAGCATCATTGTCAGTTAAATTAAAGAAAGAAGATTAAAGAAAAATATATAAAATATATAATTTATGTATTCGTTCCACCAATACACAAAACTGTTGCTCTCTTTTCTTTATTTTGTACTTCAAAAAAGGTAGGAATCTATTCAAGTTTAAAGAAAAATAATTTAAAAAAGGAAACATGAAGCCAGGAAAACAAAGTTCTGTACAAAATTAGTATGTGTCATGCGGTGTAGTAGGACTCAGGCGCAGAGCAGAGTTCAGGAGAAAACAACGTTTATTTACACAATCACCAGGTGCAGATATATACAGTGAGGGGAACGGGGGTCCTAGGTCCGAAAGGGAAGTCCGGGATTGGAGTCACACACATACTAGCTCTTCTTCTTTACAGTGGTTGAAACAACAGGTTAGTCACGGGTCCGGGGAAAACTGTGCACAGGAGAAAATAAGGTTACACAGAGATCGCAGCAAGTTTACAAAGCTTAAGGATTCAAGGCAGAGGTTCACTAACGTGTCTAGCATAATCATCCAGCAGTGAGTCCAACCCGTAATCAGAGCCTGACGAGATGCAGGTGTGTGCCAAGGGCGGAAGCCTGCAGTGAGCTCCGCCCTGGCGGGGAGGAGAGAGGAGAATGTACACCAAACACATGTGGCCTTTTGGAGCTGGCCGGGCAGACACGGGGACCATGACAGTATGTGATATAAAATGATAAGAGAAATCAGAGCCATAACTCGATAAAGAACTTGATGTTAACAGCTAGCTCAAAATACCATGTTTAAATGTCTCATATCTTGAAACATTGAGATTTTTGGGGGGTAATTGTTTGGTTTTTGATTGTTGTAATCCTTTATAGATATTCACTTATGTCAGGGGATCTGATTCACTGCTGCCATGGTAACTATAATGAAGAAATTCACATCAGTGTCAAACAGTTCTAGTTTAAGGCTAATTTGGAGAGTTAAGTTCACAATAGGCAGGTTTTTTTTTCTAATTGTTGTCCTGTGCTACATGTGTAATGTAGAGGTCTAATGACATTGTGTAATTTAAAATTTTCTTTCTTTCCTTGAGTCTTATCTGTTGTGACACTGGTTCAATTGTGCTTCCTCAGCGCTTCTATGTCTTTTTTTGTGTTGGTCACAAGAATCAGACACCTGTGTTTTTACCCTTCACTCACGTCTTTTGTGTTTCAGTGTACCTTGGAGACAGTGCGGGTGCCATGATAGTCCTATATGCCTTTATTTTAATACACATTAATGCACTGACAGTATCTGTGCAGGTGCACAAATGGAGAGTCATGCACAATGAGCAAACATAAAATATTAAATTGACAGTCCTTGACCTCTTAAGCCCCACGCTCCCGGTACCGGGGCTTAAGAGTGAAACTGTAATTTTCCACTGTTTCACTTTAGAAACATAAATCTTTGCACAGATGATGTTTATATGTTGGTTACTGAATTTCTGGAATGAAATGTGAACTGAGGCATATTTTTTAAAAGGGTTATATGCTAAAAACAAATTAAAAAATTAGGCGAGGATAAAATCTACTTACTTTTTCTGTGTTCCAGTCTCAGTAATTTTGACACAGTAATATCTGCTTCAATATGTATACCTCTGATGAAATTTCACAAGTGTTAGCTTTATTTTGATACCACAATTGTAAGCACGGAGTTTGTAATTGCAGAGAAATAATCAGTTAGTTTGGGGCATTTCATTTTCGAGCAGGAAGCTCAGAAACCTCTTTGGGGCTTAAGAGGTTTAATATTGCTATGATTTTTTTAAAATCATATATCTTTATTGCATATTTTATGTATCTTCTACACTTCTGAAGAGACCGGGTCTACAATGCAGAGTTACAATGCAATCAAAACCTGAAAATCTGAAACACTGGAAAGGGCTTTCATTTTATACATCTTTCCTCTTCTGAGGAACAACTGTGTATAAAAAGATATTGAAGATGAGTGTTGTATGTACAAAACAATTAAATAGAACAAAATAGCAATCAAAAATACATAATTATTCATTGCTTTTCAATGAGAAGAATAACTCATTGGCAATGGCTCTGCTGTGTCTCTGATTAATTATTGTGCCCAAACTAACCAATTATGTCATGTGTCAGACTAACACCTTAAACACAACCCAATCAGTAGCACTTTTACAGTGTTGTTTTGGGAAAAAAATAGTAATGTCCAGATCTCGTGACATGTTACCTCATTAGTTCCACAAACTAAAATGTTTACAGTGGCTAATATCATATAAGTGCTAAGCTAATGTAACCCAACTAATGTTTTACTTTGATAGAGTGTCCTGTCATCAAAAATATACAGTTATATTCAAATCATACCAGTCATTTGAAAACCTTCTAATAAAGGGGTCTACGTTAAAGTACATGAGATAAGCATATTGTTTTGGTATTGAATTAGTTAGCCAGAATCATGTAATACTACTGATATTGGTTCCAATTACTACATTTCTGGTATAACATAATATGTTTAATTTCAATTCAGTTCAGTTCAGTTGTGCTTATACAGTAAAATGTCACAACAACAGTCGCATCAAGGCACAGACAGCGAGACAACAAGTAAGCATTTGGTGACAGTGGAAAGGAAAAAACTCCCTATTAACAGGAAGAAATCTACAGGAGAACCAGGCTCTGCTGCAGCTAATTGGGGGTGAGGGGGAGGAAGACAGGACAAAAGGCTTTGTCACTGCTGGTCACTGTGGTGTATCATCCTATGTCATCACTTTACGTTACCCTCATGTTGTGGGAAACACAATAAGTCAAAGCCACTTTGTCTGGCTTTCTGTCCTTTTGAAGATAAATCACAGCAAAAATATCTGGCACAACTTCACCTACTTCCAAGGTGCATGGAGAGGATGAAAGAATACACAATGCAGGAACTCCAGCAACACTTAAGGGAAGATGAACAACTTTATTGACTGACCAATGCGTTTCGGCTTGTGGCCTTCATCAGGGTTTTTGTCCTTTTGCACATGAACCTGCTGTTTGTACTCGAATGTGTATGTATCAGCCCACAAAGTTGAGCTGTAATCAATAACTAGAATTCATTATTGGATCCATTACTGGAACATAATTGCAGTAATTGTTTAATGGGGTAAGGAATAATAATTTAAACTATTTAAATTGCTTCCGGGTTTTGCAGCGATTGTTAAAGAGTTTAAAGCGCTGTGCAACATTCTTGAACAGTTTAAAACATCTCCATCTTTAGCCACATAAAAAAAAAATGAAGCCAAATAATACACGTAAGCTGTTGGATTCACATGACTTATACTCCTCCAGTTTGTTATACCCTGTTCAAAAGAGTAAAGACAAAGATCGCTAATATTACTATGTCTTCATCGCGTGAATGATTAGACAGGGAAGTGTAACGTGCAAAGGAAATTAATACTAGAGAAAACCCACACAACAGACCATATGCCCAGAGAGCTATGTGAGCAAAAGAATGCACCAGCTTGTGTAACTGAATAAGAGCCAAGACACATTATTGGACTGTTGCTTCACTCCCATTCTGGCTTCACTCCCAAAAAACAACACTGTGACCCTCACGTAAAAACCCAAACACTAAATCAAGACAGCTTTGATAAGAAGTCACTCTTCGTACACCTGGCAATGAAACTAATGTAATGAGGAAAATATATGATAAATATGTAGTAGCTTGCCAACCTCTGTGCAAAAGTAAGAAAATATGTTTCTAACGGTAACTTCTAAGTTATGTGCTGGATTATTTTCTGGCTGTCTGCAGAGACTTCAGAGCCAAGAAGTGGTTCATCACAAAACCCTCATAAAATCACAAACTGTCATTTTTGCAGTTTATTTTTTGCAATAAGGTCAGCTCTTCAGTTCTATATCTAGTACTTTATACTTTTGGATGTAGGGGAGCGTGTGGGTCCTTCTTTGACATAGAAATCTACTAAACGAGACATAAGATACGGAGCAACTGTATTGAGCAATTGGGAGCAGATTTATTTGACAATTCAACCAGGTCACTTTGGCTGTTTCATTTCCACTTTATTATTTTTATGTTTTTATTATTTCATTCTTCCATTTTATTATATAAGCAGTCCTAGTGTGGAAGACATGTGCATTGTATTGTAAAGAATAATTTTATGAAGCCCAGAGAGCATAGTTCTGGCATGCTCCACTGGACACTAAGAATGGTATGTACTGGCCAAGCCTTTCCCCCATGTGCTCTCTCCCTCTCTCTGTCTTTTCCTTCACACAACTTTTATGATGCTCATCTGGACACTGCGTTATGCGTCATCCCCTAGTTGGACACCTGCCCTGTGGCGCAGTATTGCCATGATTTGATGACATAAGACAGAAATGCTACCTTATTGTGAATGTAGCAATCAGCTAAAAGCTGCTCAGCCCATCTGCCATTGGCTCAGTGGTACCCAGATTTCTTTCCAACCCAAAGTTGAAGTCCTGATATTTCACATGAATCCCAAAACAGGACTATTTTAATATATGAATAATGGAAAAAGAAAGTTGACTGTCTAGTTTTCTTAAGCCAATACTGAAAATTGTAAACACACGGTGTGAAAGTAGCTGATGAATCTGGATAGCAAAGAACTGTAAGCCTCACAATTACATAATAATAATAATAATAATAATAATACATTTTATTTGAAAGCGCCTTTCAAAACACTCAAGGTCACTGTACACAGTAGAATAAAAGCAAGCAGTTTACAGAATCATAAAAGCATAAGACATAAACAAATAAAATAGCAGAGTGGAGAGGTTATGTGGGATAAGCTATTTTGTACAAGTAGATTTTGAGTTTGGACTTAAAGAGGGAGAAGGAAGAGATATTTCTTAAATTAGGAGGTAGGGAATTCCAGAGTCGTGGGACGGAGAGTGAAAGGGAGGAAGAAGATCTGAGACAACGAGATGGGGCGGTGATCTTATGGGGCGAAGAGAGATGATGAATAGCCTTAAATGTGTACAAGAGTATTTTGAAAATTGATGCGATATTTGACCGGGAGCCAATGAAGCTGCTGCAAGGCAGGAGTGATGTGGTGGACAGAAGGGGTCCTGGTGATGATACGGGCAGCAGAGTTCTGGACACGTTGGAGCTTGTGGATGGATTTTGGAGTAAGACCAAAAGGAAGTGAATTACAATAATCAATCCAGGAAGTAACAAGGCTATGGACAAGAATGGCAGTGGGGTGAGAAAAGGACGGAGCTGATTAATGTTGCGCAATTGAAAATATGCAGACCGAGTAACATTATTAATGTGTGAATTGAAAGATAAAGTACTGTCGAGGATGACACCCAAACTTTTCACAGAGGAAGAAATGAAGACCGGTGAGTTATCGATAGTAATAGAGAAACTCTTGGTTCTGGATAATGTTGATTTAGTGCCTACCAAGAGGAGCTCGGATTTATTACTATTGAGTTTGAGAAGACCAGTTTTTTTTTCAATATTGGGGTGATGCCGGCAATTTTGAGGGAAGCAGGAACAGTTCCAGTGGTAAGTGAAGAGCAGATGATAGCAGATATGACGGGAAGCAAAGAAGGTAGACATGCCTTAACCAAAACTGTAGGAATGGGGTCTAGCTGACAAGTAGAAGGTTTTAACTTACAGATGAAATCTGAAATATCAGTAACCGAGGGGCGCTGGAAAGCAAAATAAAAAGTGTGATGAGAGATGAATTACACAGGAAGAGCTAAATGGAACCTCGGAAACCAGTTCTTGGTGTATTTTGTGAATTTTCTCAATGAAAAATAATATTAAAGAATCACAAAAGGAGGACGAGTAAAGATGAGCAGGTTAAGAATCTGGTGGCCTGAAAGAAGAGTTGAACAGTGAAAACAGTATCTTGCTTGAGTCATCTTTTGAACAGATAATGGTGGAGTAGTAAGCAGATTTTGTTTGATTAATACACTCCTTATAATACATAATATGATTATTAAACATTTCCTTGTGGATATTCAGACCAGTTTTCTTATAAAGGCGTTCAAGTCGTCGTCCTTTTGCTTTCAGGAGCCTGAGTTCAGCTGTAAACCAGGGTGCTGACTGAGAGAATGATACAGATTTGGTTTTGAGTGGGGCAACAGTTTAGAATACTATTGAGACTAGAGTTATAATAGGAAACTAAGTCCTCTTGGGTAAGCAGGTTATGAAAATGCAAATGACTAACTACTTTTAATAGTATGCCAACTATATGTCTGAGGTCCATGCAAAAGATACAAGCCTGTGCCTGTTGGTCACCTCTGTGTTTCCTGCTGCAAAGATTTTCCACATAAGCCAAATCAGACAGAAAACAAGATGGGCAAGAATTCTCCCCCGAGGAGGCAGAAGGAACGATAAGGCAGGGAACAGAGGGAGATTTTCTGAAAACTTGTCCACAGGCATTTGTCTCCTTGCATCTGACAAGCCATTTTGCCTCTAAGTGGTTCAAGGATCATAAAGTAGAAGGATGGAGGAAGCAAAAGGTGAACATATGAGAGAAGGTGAGAGATGAAAAGAAATATGGCACTTGTTCTGTTTGTGAAGCGTAACATCTGCTGAAGGAGCAGATTCTGGATCACTTCCATCACACACTTCAGGTACTCATAAAATACAGGCTCACTCCCTTACATGCACACACACAAAACACACTCAAACACAATCTTATGCCAAGTGCACCTAATCTGATGAAGATAACAGTGATCCCCTCAAGACCATAATTCAAGCTCTTCTATGTGACTTCACCTTCTCTGTATAAGAGTCGAATGGACAGCATGCAGACACTGGAATCGTATTAGCTCAGGTTTTGAGATGCCAACCCAACACATTAGATAAAAGTCTCGTTTTGGCTTAAAATTGATTGAAAACTTAAGATTAGTACTTATTTCCATAAACACCCTTTTAAATAAGTTAATCTGCACAGTGGTTTTCACTCGGACTATTTATTTGCCAGAAAATACTTCCAAATGTTCATAGTGAGGTCTGTGAGAGGAGCAGGAACGTTTTGTATGGAAAAACACTGTTATTGCACAACGTTTTGTGCAGCTCAAACCCAAATCCCAATCACTTCCAATATACTGAGGTGCAGACAGAAGTGCTCCAAATATTATAAAAACATAAACAGATCCTACTATAAGTCTAACTACTATAAGGCTAGATGTAGAATTACTGTATGCATAATGGTCTAAATTTATTTCAAAGGTTTTTATAGCACAGAAAATGGTGCTGTAGCTCTTTGATTGCAGGTTAAATTAAATTCTAATGAAGAACTTAACATTTGAAAAACACTGAAAAGAAATGACCACTATTAATTTAAAAAGCCAACTTCTTTAACTCAAGTGATAACCTTTTATGCATCTAGTTTATTAATCTTATGTAGGCTCACGTATTTAAATGCAAGCAGCTTAGCAAACCAAAACCACTCCAGTGCCTCCTTTTCATGCTGTGTCTGAATGAATCAGCGTCATATGCGGTGTCACCGGCGCCTGTTCAGTGCAGGATTCTTATTCTGCCTGCCACAGGCTTTGCAAATGCGCATGGAAAAGCGGGGAGAGCCCAGAACAGAGTCATACCTTCAAAGATAAATCAGTGCAGACAGAAGAAATCTTTTTTTAATAGTTTCATCCTGACTGCAATGTTTTTTTGCATTCTTGGGAGGTACTGATAGAAAGCATTAAAAACACCAAGCAAACACAAAACAAACTAAAATGAGAACTACTTAAAGTCCTGCAAAGAATGTTATTGGAGTTAAAGACCATTTGGCTGTCAGTCACCATATGGGGCTGGAGGGTTCACCAAGGCAGAAACAACATAATTACAGCTCTGCGTTACAGCCACTGCACTCCTGTCTCTGCTACCACCTACATACTCTCCATACTAATTGCCTGCTCCTCCTCACATAGGGAATGATTATTGATTTAAACAATATAATTGGTTGGCACTCACAGCAGATAATGCACTTATCCATAGAAACTATGGCCTGAATACAAATGTACAGTTTGAATTAATGGTGATGGGGAACCATGTGTTTAACAGCTAATTTTCATTTCTTTCCCTCACTTTCTCATCCTGCAGTTTCTGTATGTTTTTGTTGTCGTTGTTGTTTTTGTTTGTCTGTTGTGCGTTTTACACATTGTGCAGTTAAATAGAGATGTGTGGGAGGAAGAGAGTGACAGGCACGGCCTTAGCCTGTATCTGGTACACTGATACTGACAGAAGAGGAAAATGAAAGATGAAATTTTTTAATGGAAGAATCAGATTGACCATTTGACTTTCTTCATTCATTTTATAGTTAACAGATTAAACAAAATTATAAAGAATTGCTGCAAGGCATAAGTCCATACGAAGTACATGGGAGGTTCCTGTAGTCAACTGTCAATAATTTCTGTTATGAGCTAACAACACAGTCATTAGAGAGATGTTACACTTACACCTCTTTCTTCCCTAGAAAGCAGAGGCAGAGAGTGTGTAAGAGCGATAAAGACAAATGCATAATGCAGGTGAAGGCTGACACTCAGTTTCTTCAAGTATATAACCCTAGGGAGTAACAGTAGTACTCACCATACACATGCACATTCACATTGTTTGTGGTCTGTCATTTGTTTTGATTTACATGCGCATTCATATGAAAAGGATATTTTTCAGGAATAATTTAATGGGAAATGTTGAGTCATACAGGCTTTTGTAATACAGATTAGAAGCTGGGCAAATATCTTTTTCACTTTCCATCTCTGGCTTTTTCTCTCTGCTTAATAACACACACAGACTCCTGTATTCATCATATCATCATTGGACAAGAGCGCTGAGCCCTTTCCATTTAACTACCGTGTAAAATGGGCCCAAGCTGGATACTTAAAAGAATGCAAGCATTGGTTCACATACAATAGAAGTACATAGAAAGTTTTTTGTTTTGTTTTTTCGAGTAAATGTATCATATAAATAAAAGGAAATCAAGTAAAAGCAGCATTAGACAGCATTACACAGTGTGGTGCTCACTGCTTTAAATACATCCTGTAGCCTGTGGATACCAACATTAAATTTAACTGCCACTAAATATTCTATCTACACCCAGTGAAAGGCAGGTAAAGTGTTTGCAGGGTTGGAAATTAGGGTATACCTACAGTGCTGCCTGAAACTATGTTTTATAAATGCTGAAATACATTCAAATATCAGCAGTCCACAGCATGTTAATGTGTTTGTGTAGGCGTATGCATGTGCAAGTGTTTTATGCACATGTGTTTTATGTATGTGTAATGTAAAATCTCCCTGTGTGGTCGACAAGGCTATCAGTTTGAAGCAGTCTTGTAATTTGCATTGTCCTCTCCTCACTGCTAATATCTAAAAAGAGATACACAGATGCAAGTAGCCCAGTGGGGTTTGCATGCACAGACATACGCTTATATGCACACTTGACACACACCAACTTAAGCAGGGAAAACAGAATAGAGCGATTGCCAGCAAATACTGGGCACAATATCCTCCATTCAGCCAAGAATCTGAAAATTCTTCTTCTCCTACAATTAAGAGTGATCCAAACAGACCACTCGTTGTGGCTCTCAGAGGTCTGTAGAGCATAAACATTCTGTGTGAGCAAGAAAAGTCTAAAAAAATCATTTGCTGTAAAGGTAAAACAATGTTTGCAATTTGTGCTGAGTACTTTAAAAATTGAATCTAACTGTGCATATGAACGACTCATTGTGCATTTGCAACAGAAGGTTTAGTTACTGCTTTGTGCCCAAGGTTCCCAAAAGTGTCATAAAACTGCATTTCAGATTTAATACTATGTGATTAGAGAACTGGAAACATTAACAAAATTTTCTAGTTTCACTCAGTAGTGGAAAACAAGTGAACATTAAATCGATAAATCCAGTAATGTTGTAGCTTGTGTCAATATTTTCTTATTTTGAAACCCATCTTTAGTAATAATCCCACCAAACTTTAAAAAATAAAACAAGAACTTAAAAACACTGTTATTGATATTAGATCTCTATGGAGTATTTAAGGAACATGTTTAAATTAGGTGAATTCAAATGAGTCGCATGATAATTCCAAGTGAAATGCAAACTTATGCAATTGTGTAGTTCAAGGTAATGTACACTTTTTGGACAACAGCTGTGTTGTGAAGCACATGGAAGGAAGATATATCAGGCTTTGAACACAGGATCCAATTATTGCTGGTTCTTAACACTTTGTTTCACTTGTTTTATATACTCTTGGCTCTTTACCGAGTTTGTTAGAGTAAATATCCACAGTATGGTCATCTCAGGCACTTGGCTGCTGTTCCATTTTTTTTCTTTCAACCCAGAGAGGCCTCCTCTAACAAGGAAGTTAAAACCCTGATCCTTCATGTTGTGAGGTGACATTGCAAATCAGTGGCTCACTCATATTTTTAATATTCATAGATTCATTCCGATATTTCACCGTAAGCAGTAGTATAGTCTAATCTCTCAGATTGTGTCCTGTATAAGAGCTTATGAACTGTCTGCCCTTCTTCTGTCTGTCTGCTTGACTTTGTTGCTCAGTCAATAAAAACTGCATGTGGTTCTAAGGAAAAATATTGTTCCAGCGCCAGAAGATAAAAGATCTGTTGCAGCAACAAAGCACAGCAGTATTTTGCTGTATTGTTGTTTTTTCCTCAGCTCTTAGCTCTTAAAATGAAGGTGATAATCTTTGTGCGCTGATAATGAAAGGCTATTTATGCCGAGTTTAGTTCACTTTAGATCACTGTCACAGCATTTTAGCGCCATGGGGTAACCACACACAGAAACACACACCCACAGCCCGACGAAGCACTTCAGCAGAAGCAAAGAGACTGGAATAGAATGGAATTTGAAACGTTTTAGCTAAAAATGTTTCCATGCTCAAGGTGTTTTTTGCAGAAACGTTTCAGATTTCGTTTTGTTCTCCAACTGCGTTGGTGAAGCTCGTCAACTGATGCCACAGGAAAGCCACTGCTCGTCGAATTTAAGACATAGACAAAGGATGGGTTTCATTCAGAAGTATATATAGTTGTAGTGTGGAATTCTAGATGTGAGGGTTGGCATGAACAAATACACAAACGTACCAGGAGTGTGAATCAGAATCAGATTCAGAAAACTGCTTTATTAATAACAAATCTTCTTCTTCTTCCTCTTATTATTAATATTATTATTGTGCTAACAAAGTGATAGTCAGCAACTCATTAGCCCATCTTACTGATTGTGTTACAGATTTTATATCCTAATATTGAGGTCAATAAAGCACATTAATGGCAAAGGATGTGTAAAAAATAAAATAAAACAAAGACTTTTAGGTGTTTGTTTTTAACCAGGTATCTCGCAGGTGCATATAAATTATTTATGTTGTGATTGTGACGGAGAAGCGCGTCACTGATTATTGCCTGTTTTTTCTGTTACCTGTTTCACAGTCCCTTCGTTATTTCAAGTTATCTACACAAACACACGCCTATAACAAGCTTCTCCGTGTTGTTTGCAGGCCAAGTGGTGAAACAGGGCTGAGACTGCCTCATGAGTTGGGCCTCTTCTGTGTTTTGGTCCCCACCCCCATCCTCCCAGCATCAGTGGGATGTCCCAGGTGTGTCTCCTCTTGGCCTTGCTCATGCTCTGCAGCTGCAAAAAGGTATGACTCCCAGCATTATTCACTTTCACATGCCAATTTTCAAATATGTTTCCTTTTTCTTGATTCACACCGTCTACTTCTCAGAGTCATCAAAAGAAATTTCCTCTCTCCCTTCAGGTCTCCTCTGCTAACTCTCTTGAGCTTGTGAAGGAGCAGTGGAGCAGCTACAAGAACCAGTGCCTTGACCACCTCGGTGCCACGCCCCCTTCAACAGGTGATTTGTTTTCCTCCCAGCACGCAAGTCCATAAAATGCATCTGCACCAGCACAGACTAAAGATTTGCTTTCCCTTGTAGGGCTGGTGTGTAACAGAACCTTTGATTTGTATGCGTGCTGGCCCGATGGACTTCCAGGAACCACTGTAAATGTCTCCTGCCCATGGTTCCTGCCATGGTACCATAAAGGTCAGTGTGAATATATGTGTGAGGTAGACAAAAAATAACAAAAGAGCAACTGCTGCGTCACAATGTACTGTTGCTACAGTTTGCAAATGTACGATTTAAATCTAGTCTTATCACTCTTATCTGTAGCATTTCATTATATGCCATAATTTTAACCTGTTTTTTTTTCTCATTTACATGGATAAAATGCTTATACCTAACTCACTGCACAGTTTGACTGCTAATTGAAAGGTTTACTTAACAAGGATATAAGGTGATAATATGTAATTATTGTGTTTGATAGCTTGCTCACCAAAACAAAGACATCCATGTGCTCACTGTGTTGCTTTTTTTTAACTATTAATGTGAATAAGTACAAACAGTGAAACAGTGGGAAAAAAAGGGAGTTAATAAAAGCTTATGACCACAGCAGCCTGACGCTGCATCTGTGTGTCAGGGTTTAGTGCTGCATTTTCTATTATATTTCTAGGTTTTCAAGGTTTTTAATAATTAAGCGGTCAATCTGCGTTACATGTGTGAATGACCCACTGTAAGAAAACATGTTTCAAAAATTACTCATGCATTTCAGGGTAACACGACCAGTTTTCTAACAAAACATATAATGTATACAAACACTTGACAGATTGGTTTCTGGTCTTCATGTACAGCAGGTAATCGGTTGGCAGAATGATGTACTGAATACAATGTACTGAGGTGCACTGAGGTTTCAGGGAGTGCTTAAATGAGTGTGAAGGCCAAATATTACTCAGCCCTGACTTTACTCTCAACCTATGAGTGGTGTAAAGACTTCACACTGTGTCACCGGTGGCAGCACACCTGTCCTGTGGAGCTTTCTCAGTCATTTACCTGTGGTGTGCGGGCTTTTGCTTCAAACACTTAACAGTTTTGGTTCATAGCATGAAAAGCCTGGATTTTGACTGCAGCTGTCTGTCTACTATCTTTGTTTCCATGCACAGGCTTCCTCCAGGTTGTTTTGGGCCTCTGAATAGGTGTGAAGGGGGGTTTATGCATCCAGAAATGCATACACTATTATATATTGTACATATATTTATTAGTTTCAGGTTGGCCATTCTTGTATTTTGCTCGTTTGTGTTGTTGTGTTTGCACATCTCTGTTGCTTGTGGGGCTCGCACACAAGAATTTCACTCGCATGTGCTGTGCCAGTGTGCCTGCACATGTGATGTGACAATAAAAAGTGATTTGATTTGATTTGATCTTTGCTATCTCCGGAGGACTCGTAGCCTTGCAGGGGTGTGTGTAAACATCTGATGTGCAGCACTACTTTAGACCCAACCTGTGTTTCACTAACTTTTGTTTGAAAATATATTATTTGGAGAAACCTTTGGAATGCAAGCATGCTGATCCACACAGGTATGCACACATGGGTATTCACAGACGCGGACTAAAGCTTTCTTGGCTGCTGCCTCAAAGCACACTGTGCGCTGTCTATCTTGCGTGCTGCACAATATCGTTTATTATTTAGTAAATATTGATATCTATGGCTAGCTAGTTTATTGTGATGGTGCTTTGTTTTCTCTATTATTATGTTGCTCTTTGTTGTTTGCTGTCTCCTCTGTTTGTTTTTTTTGTTTGTTTTTTTTTTTTCTCCATACAGGTGACCCAGGAGTTCTTTTTTTTTTTTTTTCTCTCTCTTCCCCCCCCTTCTCACCGTCTCTTCTCCCCTTTGGTTTTCTTTCTTTCTCTCCCCCTCTTTCTCTCATTCATTCCCCCTGTCCTATTTATTAAAAAAAAAAAAATGACAAAGGATGAACTGAAGCTCTGCCATCACGTAATGTCGCATACTGCTGTTTCTGATGTCATTTTAAGAAAAAAAAAAAAAAAAAAAAAAAAAAAAAAAGAAAATATATTATTCTGCTGCAAGAAAGCTACAAAGTGAGAGTATGTTAAAAATGTGAAAATTCATCTTTTCGACTTGTTGAAAAGACTCATAGAAAATGATGTCTGTTTATGTTTAGATTTGGTTAAAAACTGCACATTTTCCTTCTCTGCCAAGTCCTAAAATAAGCAGTGGATTCAAACCTGGAAGCTTCATGCTATGACGAAGCAATGCAAACCACTACACCACTATCCCACCACAATGCTTAATGAATTCCTTCTAATTTTTAAGAGGGCCGTACATATATGTTCAGGGAATACTCTGAGATAAAACCCCATGGAAAACATAATTTGCATATCTGAAAGGTAATAACATGCTTTTCAATACATTTTTTAAATACTAGTCAGTGTATCTGAAGTGGAGGTTGTGTGGCTGTGTGAGCACAGTCCCCCCAAAAAATGACCTCTGCCCTATACCTTGAGGTCAAGGTTACTGAGCTTTGAACACAGCCGAGATTGTTAGTAGCTGCACCTATGTAATGAATTGGTCCTTCTTGATTTATCACATTCACAAACTCCCCATCCGCTTGCCCAGCAGGGTGATGACAATACCCCATCAGCTTTTTACAGCTGAGTGGTAAAAAGTGTCAATCAAATATCATAATAAATAAAAAAGAAAGACACAGTCATCTGCATTTCTGAAATAATGGCTATGTTTATCGTAGCTATCAGTTAAACCTTGGGATGAAATTGATCTTTTTACCCTCAGCTGGAAAAGCTTCATGGGGTAACGTAGGATTTTGAAATTGATACCATAAGCGAATCTGCTAAGAGTTGCCTCACAATATAAAATAGTCAGTGTTGTGAATTGGTAAAACTCTAAAATTAAAGTAAAACTGAAATAAAGCTTTAATTTAATTTAATGGGGCGAACGTGGCTCAAGATTTGGGAGTTCGCCTTGTAATCGGAAGGTTGCTGGTTCGAGCCCCGGCTTGGACAGTCTCGGTCGTTGTGTCCTTGGGCAAGACACTTCACCTGTTGCCTACTGGTGGTGGTCAGAGGGCCCGGTGGCGCCAGTGTCCGGCAGCCTCGCCTCTGTCAGTGCGCCCCAGGGTGGCTGTGGCTACAATGTAGCTTGCCATCACCTGTGTGTGGATGACTGAATGTGTAAAGTGCTTTGGGGTCCTTAGGAACTAGTAAAGCGCTATACAAATGCAGGCCATTTACCATTTAAATCCAAAAGTGTCACTGTGTTTAGGCGACAGCACTATTTGCATATGCCACTCTAAAATAAAATCTTACAATCGTTGTTTCTTTGTGTGTATAGTTCAGGATGGTCTGGTTTACAGATTCTGCAGTGAAGATGGCAAATGGGCACAGAAGAATACCAGTGAATGTGAGGACGACCCTGGTGAGGTGTGTGTACACAGTGCAGTACTTTGTTTTTGTGTGTGGCTTTCTTGTTAATTAGTGGCCATTTTTGAAGCTGCCTGCAGTGGCAGATTGTTACACGGTACTGGTACTTAAAACATTAACTCATTATGATCTGAACTTACTGCCGCATGTGAAAATCCTCCATCTGTTCAGTAAATTATTAGGATCTTTTTGTATTGTTTAAATAAAGCTGAATATAAATTGTGTGTTTGTATCTATGTTTGAATGTAGTCCATGTCTGTAAATGGCTTTATCTCTTTCAGCAGCAGTATGGCCGCATCCTCACTCAGTTGCGGATCATGTACACAGTGGGTTACTCTCTCTCACTGGGGGCTTTGCTGCTGGCACTGGGAATTCTCATCTTCTTCAGGTACATCATGTAAAGAGGACGTGTTAAGGGGGTTAAGGAGCAGACCTGGTTTGAATTACGGGATCTTGTTTACATCTTCTACCTTCTTACTCTCACTTCTTACCTCTTAGGAAGCTCCACTGTATGAGAAACAACATCCACATGAACCTGTTTGCCTCATTCATCCTGAGAGCTGTGTCCATTCTGGTTAAAGATGCTTTACTGACCCTCACACTGGATCCCAGAAGCAACAGTGACTCACAGGCACGAAGCTGGGTCAACATACCGGTCAGCGAACAAACACACATCCAGTTCACCTGCAGTTGTAAAACCTTAGCCATAGCCACCATATTACAGTAGATATAGAGTGTAGAGGCTGTTAAATAATAATATTAAGGTGATTAGTGATTGGAGGAGACAAACATATAGATAACTTACTTTTAATCCCTCACTTTAAACATCAGTGTTCACTGGATGTTGCTATTAAAGGTCGATCGCAAATGTAATGTAGTGCAGTATGTGCCACAAACACATACAGAGAATATTCTACCACGATATAATTTTTATATTCAACAGTGTGACTTGCATAGCTCGTCCTGAACATAAATTCCATGTAGGTTTTAACAACCACCACACATATATTTCAATAAACTGCTGACTAGATATTGATTGGGTATGTCTAGACCAACAAATCTGTGATAAGAAAGACATATTCTACAAAACATTATTGATGTTGTTGGTGTTGTTTTTCATGTCATTTCCTGTAAATAAAGCTTCAGTAAACGAATATACCCCATGTTGACAAAAGTAATGGGTCACACTTCTTAATATTCAAAATGAGGTGTTTTCAGTCTCATTGCAAAAGGTGCATAAAATCAAACACCTGACCATGCGACCTGTTCTTCTAAAGAGCACACCAGCCCTAACATGGCACTTTATAGGATGTATAGATTATAGACTTTCTTCCAACAACCTTTATAAGTAGTGTTACTGCAAAAGAAGGGAAAAGAAACTACAGCATGTCAGCCACAAAGTGACACACCACGTAAAGTTGAACAGCGGGGTCGCCAAGTGCTGAGGCGTATAGTGCGTAAAAGTCGCCAACGCAGTGCTGACTCAGTAACTGCAGAGTTCCAAACATCCTCTGGCATTAACATCATGTGTTTCCATAGCCGAGCAGTTCCAGTAGGTGTAATGTGTGGGTGGCCCAGTACTTTTGTCCATATAGTATATAGTTTATATATGTTTGAAATTCACATGCTATTCTAACCTGTCATGAGTTCATAAAGGTCCATAAGAATTTAATTTAAAGTTCTGAAATGCGGTTGCAAGAGAATATCAAGAAACATAAAGGACTGATCACTATCTAGGATTTATTACACAGAAGATGAGCGAGGGCAGACACCTGTTGATATCTGATACCACTCAAATGTATACTGCTATTGCCCATCTAATTATCTCTGTTGCTAAAACACACAGCAGAATACTTGCACCATATTAGAGGCTATGGGCAGATCAACATTGCTTGTATTTCTGGATAAATACTTTACATTTCATTTTATACATCTCTCTACAACATAGAAGTAAAATATATGTAACATGAATTAGCTTTATTTGCATCACTGGCAATAAATTAAATGAACCACTGTTTGGATGTTCTGTAGCCACTCTTAATGGGTAATAAAATAACATTAACTTTACAGCTGAAGAGCAAAGTAGCATATACCTTTTACACACTACAGTTTGGGATGATTTTCTACTACGTTATAAGTGGAATAAAAACTACAGTTAAGAAATTTAACATTAGTACAAAAAGATAGTGACTCAATGTATAGAGTGGACAGTGCAAACTCAGCTATGGATATATTCAAGTTCCCCTTGCTTCTTTTTACATGAAACACTCCACATTTGTCGAGGAAGATGTCAGATAATCCACATTTAGCTCAATCATTAAGAAGTAAAAATCACTTAAAAATATTACATTTTTTTTTACTTTCATTTTTGTGGTGTCTAGCAAAGGGGGAACTACCCGTGTATTCCACAATAAAACTCCCACTGTGCTGTACTGTAGCTGTTGTCCCTGAACTGGAACAATGTTAAACTAATTCATCTGAACTGAAACATTTGTCAGCTTTTACCCTGTGAAGCTTTGTTTAAAAGCTGCATTTGCTACATTTGTGCAAGCACGGACAACTTGGCTTATTGTTTGTGTTCCCATGGTATCTGTCTCGTGTCAGGCTGTGATGTGGTGTCGTGGTGCCATGGTGATGATGCAGTACAGTGTAATGGCCAACAACTATTGGCTTCTGGTGGAAGGCATCTATCTTCATAGCCTCTTAGTCATCACTGTATTCAGCGAGAGGAAGTACTTCTACATTTACCTGGCCATTGGTTGGGGTAAGAGCATAATCTGCTAAACAGCAGCTGAACACTTGGCTTTGTGCTTATCAACGTAATGCAAAAGGTCCAACAGTGAACAGCGCTCTGACTTTCAGCCAGTCTTTTGATGGGTGATTTAGTCAGACGACAGAAATTAGCAACAACAAGTCAGCCAACAGTTATGTTAATAGCTCTGAGAGCAAGGAGGAGCTACAAGAAAATCTGCGGTCTCTAGCTATTGTATCCCATAAACACTCGAGACTACTAAAAACACTACACCTTACCTTCTTTTCATGTTTGAAGTGGGAATGTATCCTTAGAGGTTTTCTCTTGCTACCAATATGTTTTGTCTGTCTGTCTCCCAGCTGCTAGGTGTAACAACGTTCTTGTATATATAAATATTGTGTAGCACACAGCAGAGCTAACTTATCAGAAGGGTGTATTTTACCCCAGACCGTAACTGTTAAAGGCTGATGGGGAGTTCACGTCGCCCCACCAAGCGGGCGGATAAGTTTGAATCTCAGTGACCTTAACCTAAAGGTCAAAGTTCAGAAGCCAGATATTCTGAAAATCCTGTGAATGCAATAACCTGAGAACAAGGCACTATAGAGTTTTCAAATTGATACAATAGGTGCGCCTTCGAAGAGTCTTAGGCGGCTTTGAATCTCAGTGACCTCGACTTCAAAGTGTTTTCTAAAAATCTTGTGAATGCAATAACTTGAAAACAAGGTGACATAGGATTTTCAAATTGACACCTCAGGTGTTTCTGCTAGGAGGCTGAGAGATACCACTGACGGTTACAAATGTTTTTTAGACCTTAGAACTAAGCTGTGACTGAAAATAGAAGGTTTTCAAAAAAGCCCTGAATTCAAACTTCTCTGACTAACCAAATAATGTATTCTTCATTCTTTTTTAAAACCTAAAGCCTGCATTAGTGTGTCTCTCTCTGGAGACAAAGAAAGATTTATACAGGTTTTGTTTTTACATTTCCTTAGACAGTAGCACTCTGCAAGACCTGCAAATTGACCTTGATGTATAACACCCAGTAGTCTTTAAGACTGTGAGATATCTAATTCATACCCACGAGACACTGAAAGAAAATATGTTTTGTTTTTGTTTTTTCATATCACTGTAAACACCTAACGGCGTGGAACTCTGTCAAGTATTGTTTTGAAACACACAAAAATGTAATGAGTCCAGCTGCTACTACTACTTAACAAGTCCTCAGATTCCGTAACAACAAGCATTCAAGAGCAGATGTGCTTCTCCAGTTCAGACTTCCTAGATTCCACCATTTTTACATTTTCAAATGAATATTGAATGTATGATTTTCAGCCTCCTGTTCTGTAATAAGAACTTAATTATACAGCTGTCCATAGTTAAGTTCTTGTATAGCTTTTAAAAATACTCACTGAAGAAAACTACTCATCCATGTCTAAAATAACAACTGTCCAGCTCACCTTGATGTGTTATAGCCTGACAGGCCTGATACAGTTCTGAGACCACATTCATAAACACATAGGGATTGAGCTCATTGAAGCTTAGATAAAGGCAGACATGACAGAGATGATTTTAATATTTAGAGACCTTTAAAGTCTGCTTAGGATAAGACGAGAGCGGAAATATTTGAAATGGTAATGAGATATTAAATTCACAAGGACAGAAAAAAATATAAAAAATGTTGTATCATGGGCAGTGATATAATAATATAACTTGATACTGATTACTGGACTAAAGTATAAATATTAGCTAGGACTACTGCGTGTGCTTTGGAGGAAATGATTTGGGATCCTTATTCTTTGCTTTCTGTCATTCTCAGGTGCTCCGCTCATATTTGTGTTGCCATGGATCACAGTGAAATACCTGTATGAGAATGAAGAGTAAGTTTAATCAATTCATGGAATTCTCACATCAAATGGAAGACAGTTTAATTATTGCCGCTTTTATCCGTGACCCCTGAGGAGACAGATCAGTGCGGGTCTTTTTTCTCCTGGTTTCCTTTAAAGAATTTATATTGCAGAGGAAATGTTGATAAAATGTGTTATGCCCATAAGTTTGTTTCTGTATCTAGGTGCTGGGAGAGGAATATTAACATGGGATATTGGTGGATTATCCGATCTCCTATACTTTTTGCTTATCTGGTAAGACTCTCTGTATCTCTTTCTCTCTCTCTCACCTTTGTGTTTAACTTTGTCAGTTTACATTTGGATAATGTTTTAAAGACAATTCAAAACAATCTATGTCTTGGCAGATGCTTAGGAGTGCTCATAAAGATACCAAATGCTTTTGTCTGCCTGCTTGTATTTGAATGTGTGTAGATGAGGCAGCTGTTGAAAATAGGACTGCAGGAAAAATGTAAGTCGTGTAAAAATAGTGACTTTTATTTTCTGCAGTTGATATTTTATCAGTTCCTACATTCAGTGCTGTGCTATTTCACTTTGCTCAGTCTGATGACAAAATATAACTTTATACAACCACATGTGCAATATTCACAAAATATCAGTATTTAAAATTTCATATAGGACAACATCATTGTGTTTACACTCCCTCTTAACAACATCACATACCAAAACCAGCTGACGCTTTCCTTTTGTGTGTTTCCTGATTCTTGTTCCCAAATAGCATTATGGATGGACACACTTATGACCAGTGCACTTAAACATGTGCAGTGCTGCACTGTGTGGGAGCATTACTTTTTAATGCAGTTGCAGAAAAAGTTGGTAAAAATGTAAAGTTGTTGTAAAGTCTTTCATCATTGTGCAACAACCCCAGAGCTGTTCTGCAGTTCTACTATTGCGCAAACAACCTGATTCACACCTAAATAAACTGCGTTTGTGTACACTCCACTATACATATTTACACAAATACTTGTGTTGAGACAGCACACGCACTTTACCAAACTTGGAGCGCCAAAATCTTGAGTGCTGTGATAATAAATGACCTGCCATCAGTAAGTGTCCTGCACTAGATCACAGTGTGTGCGCACGTGCACATGCTTGTTCTGTGCGCAAGCACTTGAATTGCTCGTGTTGTGGGGACGTTAATCCGTCTGCCCAGTCCCACTGTGAGGACTTCGTTTAAAGTCAGACTTTGTGTTAACTACTAACGCGTTCCAAAGCGGCAGTAATCTTCTCTCTAGCACCATATGCTAAAATATTGCATTGTGTTTGCTTCAAAGTGACTTTCTTTATCCTCTTTCTTTCAGATTAACTTCTTCATATTTATCCGTATTATTAAAATCTTAATGTCTAAACTTAGAGCTCACCAGATGAGATACACTGACTACAAGTTCAGGTGAGAAATGTGTTCCTTTATTTCTTTTCTTTTTTGTTTTTTTAAAGAAAATGCAGACAGGAAGCATTTACTTAGTCTTAGTAGCTTTTTCGCTTGGGAATTAACTTTTTTGGTATTATAGCCATTTTTATATATAGTCCCCTGTTTTCAGAGTTTTCTTGTAATCTCTAATACCATTTGCTTCCCCTTTCTCCGTTCTTCCAGACTGGCAAAATCTACCCTGACTCTCATTCCCTTGCTTGGGATTCATGCCATCCTCTTCACCTTTGTCATTGATGAATCTGTTCCTAAAGGCTCTGTTCTGCGCCTCGTTCGCCTCTTCTGTGATCTCCTGTTCAACTCCTTCCAGGTATAAGTTCAACTTTCACTTGTTCCACATGTGCCCATAAATATAACAGAGGGACCTCAGAGGATTAATACCCAGGAAGACATAAACTGCACGCTAAAGTAATAAATTATCTGTATAACTCAAAGATGTCACAGAGAACAAAGAAATTGGCACTTTTATATGTTGTACATTTGCATATAAAGGCAAACATAGGTGAAGAGCTTGGGTTCGACATTTCTTTTGCCCAGCAAACTCCTTCTTAATCCTCAAATTTTATTTTTTTAGACTATTTCTTACTCAGGCAGCACACAAATCCTACCCTTCTGTCAGATACTGCTGGTGTTGCAGGAAATGTGAACAAGCTGTCCTGGCACCGTGACTTGATGAACCAGATGTGGCAGCATTCATGGCTGAGAGATAAAATTCTTTTTTTGGAAAGACTAGGAAGTGCATTTATTACGGTGGAGATGAAAGGTGGAGTAAGTCACAAGAAGGCACATTAATTTTGAATGCTCTTGTGCTGTTGCTTGTAATTTAGGTCTTTGCACCATAAACTTACCTGATTAGTTTTAGTGAAAAATTACTTTGTGGTACAATGCGCCCCCTCATAACAATAACTCTACACATTAAAAAATGGCGGTGCATTTAAATGTGGCTTCACGTGCTTGTTTGCAAGCATCCATATGTGACAAGCTGGGAGTGAGAGAGCGTCTCTCTATTTCTATAAGACAGGTTTCGGTGCACCTGTGAGATCCCAGCAGCTCTGACAAAATAGTAATAGAGATTTTGACACCCTAGGAATGAGATTGGGCTGCATTAATTATATTCTCCATCATTCATACTATGCCTCTGCCTTTGGCAGTTCAGTGATCAAGTGTTTTAGCTGTCCAGTGCAATAAAATGACTCTTTTTTTTGTTTGTTTGTTTTCCTCTTGTTGAAAAAAAGTGTTTTTACTCTTTTATTGTGGGAACTAGATGAGAGTAATGAGGCAAAAATAGTGATTTTCTGGGTATTTGTTTCTAATAATGAAAAAATGTATTTTAAGTACAATAAGCATATTAAATGTTCTTCCATTTCAGGGCCTGCTGGTTGCCATCCTGTACTGCTTTGTCAATAAAGAGGTGAGACAGATTCATTTGTCAAAAGCCACTTTAATTTTAAATGTATCTTCTTTGTGAGGATACATTTTTTATTGTCTCTGTCTCTTCCTTTATTTGTTCTTTTGTATCTCTAAAAACATCTTCAAGTTCCACTTTTGTTTCTTTTGTCTGCAAAGACCAGCAGACACGACAGGATCCATCTGCTAATATGCAGTCTTTTAAATGCAGTTTTTGGCAAAGAACATCCATCTATTGATGTCCTCTGTGTCTTGTTCAATCTTCATCACCACTATCTCTCCTGTCTCTCCCATCACTTCCTCTCTCAGGTGCAGTCGGAGATGCTGAAAAAGTGGAAGAGGTGGAAACTGGGTAAGGACATTGATGAGGAGTACCGCCACACACACAGCCAAACGCCACACGTTAAAAGCGGCAGTATCGCCACTGGCAATGTGCCCAACACCGACCCAAATGTTGACTGGCCTCACTTCAACAAAGCCAACAGCGGCCCGGTTTGCTCCACTGCAGCTGAGGAGAACCGCAAACTCGTTGTCTCCTTTAGCAACGGGACAGGGAAATGCAGACCTGCCAAAAGCAGGCACACCCTGCACTTCTCTTTGCAATCGCACAGAGGCGCCACCAGCAGCACTGCCACAGAGGATGTGTGTCTGGAAGAGCGCGTGAAGTACCGCTCATATACTCTGGAAGGAGAGGAAACTAATGTCTGACTTCCCTGGGACCTCATCGCAAAAACTCTCACTGATTGCGCTTCTTGCTTTGGATCCGTGCTTATCATGTGGCAGTTGTATAGCTTGAGCAGGAAGAGGATGAGGAAGTAACAAACAGGGATCATGATGTTCACTGATTCAGAACATTGCAGGAAATGCCACTGAGTCCTGCCCAGCTGCATATGAGTATTTATTGCTTCTGGGAGATGGAGGAAAAAACACTTATTGACTTCAGACATTAGGAATGATCAAATAAATCAAAACTTTACTGGCGTTCAGTGTGCGTACGTGTGTCTGCCTGTGCACATATGGAGGACAGCTATTTCAACCCTTCTCACATCTTATCCGGTGTAACCATTGTGGGACATGCTTGTGTCGTGTGTGTTTGCAGCAGTGTGCACTAATCTGTGGTACAGAAGAACCTCTTGGTGTCAAAGTATGATTTTATTTAAACTTTTGGTTCGATGGAAATGAATGTGAATTGCACCATGAGAGACTCTTAATGTCTGAGTGGTCAGGAATTGCAATTTACTGGAGACCTCTCTATCTTATCATGCTGTGATAGGAGTCAGTGTTTGCTATGCTGAGGCAGGCACACAGAATATGGACTCTTTCACCTTTAGAAGGAACATGATACAAAGTTTAACTTATTCTGGTTTTAACAAGCCAAAGCCAAACAAGAAAATAATAATATATCACAGGTTTGTTATTGACTGCATAAAGCACGAAATCCATATTTTTATTCATCTACTCCATTTTTAAACAAATTTTGATTGAATGTATATGGACAGAGGAGTAATTTGGTTGAACTGAATTTTAATTGAATATTTAACTGTATATATATAATTAGATGTACACGCTCTATCCAGAGCCTCTTGGATTTGTCTGACACCTAACTCAAATTCCTCATTTGCCTTCATTGCCTCATTGTAAGATTCATGCTTACACGGTTACAGTCACCGTCAGCTGCACAATTTTTCAGGCGTACTTTAATTTTTAGAAATATAATTTTTGCACAAAATCTACAGCTTGTACAGATGTCCAAAGATTGTTTTATATTCCAGGACGGTTTTTAAAGAAAAAGGTTTTGCATTTAAAAACACAATGTATGACTAAGATTTTTTGTTAATGCACCACATTGACAATGAAAGTTAGATTGTTGTTATGCTTTCTATGTCAAACTTAGTAACGCAGAACAAAAATTGTGCCCCACCCACCATATTTATTTGTTGCTGGGTTTTTTTGATACCGTAAATAAATGAAGCCAGCAATGAAACACTGCTTAAAAAAATTAAGAGAAGATACAATCTTCACAGTATAATACAAAACCAGTGAAACTTGTGCAATATCAATTTGTCTAGTTGGGAAGCATACGTTTTATAGGGCTGTAGCAATGATGGTCATCCTAATTTATCCAAAATTATTAAATAAAAACAATATTAAACTCCTCTAAAATGTGTGTTCACTAAGTGTGAACTATTGCTAACAGGCATGATGTACACATGAATTTGAAAGCTATCAGTACCTCTATTGTAGCAAAGGTATTTCCAAAATTAATTCTTGTTTCATTGTAGTTCGTGCAAAGAAAGCAGAACCTGACACTGTGTTTTTTTTTTAGAATAAATGTGGACATTTATTACAGATATTTTTATTAATACGTTTATATATTATATGTAGATATATAGGAAACCATATAAACAAGAAATAGCACCTTGAAGTGACTGTTTTGGTGTAAATAAAATTGACTTGAATTGAAGAAACCATTGTGAATCATTTTCAGCTGATTTCTCTCCAGTGCATCAGTGCTAACACTTGCACTGGAGTGGTAACACCAAGACACCTCTCAAAAAGGAAGTAGTAATAGCTGATGTCCGTGGACCATTGGCATTAGATGGTAACTGCAGCCCATTCTGGTTGAAAAAGCAGCTTCTCTAGGATGGTACATCCATATCCTGTCATAAGAGAGTGAAGGACATACCAGGAGGCAGGATGCTACATAAGGAGAACTGGAGGGGGCTATATAGGAGCAACAACCCAGCAGCAAAACCAGCATGTTTTCTATTACGCAAAGAGCTATAGGAGCCCTACAAAATTACCTCCAGCAGGCTACTCATGTACATGTCTCTGACTAAAATGTTAGAACGAGACTGAGGAAGGCGTGAAGTCAGTCTTTAGCAGGACCTGTGCTTACAGCCCAGCATTGTGCAGCTGTGTAGGAATTCACCTGAGAACACCAGCGATGGCAGGTCAAACAATGGATCTCCAATTTCTTGATCTATCTGTGACAGGCGTGAAAGCTTCTGGATACTCTGGCATCTCCAGATGTTTTGTCACTCTCATTTGCACCAGAGCAGGTGAAATGCGATCATAGCGGTTTGTGTGTGTCAGCTGGTCAAATTGACAGTTTACCTGATTATGTGTTATACTGTGATGAAGGTTCCTTTGTTTTATTGAGCAGCATATATACCTAAATGACCTTTTTTTTCTCTTTAAATTCAGAACAGAAAATAGACACTCTTTAAAGAGTTAACTATACATATCAATAAAGCTAAATAGACAAAAGCAGGTGGGTGATTGGGTGTATTGTTATGCTAATGGTTACAGTGCAGGTGACTCAAAAATGAAAGCAGTAAGAATTATTATGAGAAAAGACTTTTCTTTCACAAAGCATGTTTGTAAGTATCAGATTGTGTCTCTTTGCTTAAAGTATTGTAGTTGTCAAAACAGCCCTAAAGCAAACATTGTCATTAAGAAAAGGAAGAGGTTTTGTATAAAAGCCACATCATTGTGTTTCATATGCCTCTGTGGATCCAATTAAATTTGATTCTGTCAGCAAAAAGAGTCTCAGTGTATGTTGTGTCAAACAGAGTCATTGATGCAACTCTGACTGAAAGGTAAGTAATACACCTGTCTCGGTTTTGTGACATTTAAAAAGAAATACTTGGATTTAGCTGATATTTTGCAGTGACTTTCTGTAGAACTGCTCCTGTTCAATATCCAAGTTCTAACCTTAGTTTAAAAAAGCACACAATAAGCTACTGAAATGGTCTATGTGCACACATGCAGGAATAACACTCTCAGTTATTGCTAATTACATGTGACATAGCAGATTAGCGGCCTTATTGTTAACCATGTTTCCAATGGAGATTACTGCAATGTGAAATGGTTACTCATATATCTGTGTATTGTTGTGCAGAAGGTAATGAGTTGATGAATTATGTATTAGTTAGTCATACATGTCTGGGAATGTGTGCTCATGTGTGTAATTGATCTCGAAGTCTCTCTGAAAATATTGCCGTGCCTGTGTGTGCATTTACATATAAGAGAGAACATAAACCACCAAAGGCAGAACGCTGCATTCCAGCATCGAATATTGTAAGTGCAATTCTGATTATAGAAAAAAGGGATACAGGGGAAATTACAGGGTTGGACAGGCTCACAACAACCTAACATTTCATTTCCAGGAAAAAAATCTGGATTTTGTCCCACTTGGATTATCAGCTTCAGGAAGTGAGTGTGTGACTGAAGGTTTGTCCACAACTCTGGAGCAGAGTTTACCATGAATTATTTAATTGTGTACTGTTGGCAAGCAAACTGTACTACATCAAGTATAATAGGAAAATTTACCCTTTGGTTCATGTGCAAGCCATCTGACATTGGCTACTGACTTTCTTACCTCACTTAGCAGGAAAGGTATAATTACTGATTACAACATGTCCAATAAAAAACACAGTTTTTTCTTTTTGTTTAAAGATGAAAATCTGGTGTGACGTCAACACCGTGAGAGACACAAGGATGCACTGAGACCCTGCCATTAGAGCTAGCTTACAAATCCAATTTCAATCCGTCTATTTAATTTAATTGTTTTTCTTGTGCAGTTTTACTTGAAAACTGAATGTCAGAATTTGTCCCAAGCCAGCTCATAGCCACTGAGAAAGAGGGGAGACAAGACAGACTGCGATGTCAAAATAATAAACATGAGGTATGAAGAATCAGTCATGGTATGCATGAACGGACAACTGACATATTAGTGCAGTGTCGGCAAAACAAGAAAAAAAATCTAAAACCCAGTGGTTTCATTCCTTGGCATTTGCCCAGTGGGCCAAAACACTTGTGGGCTGATGGTCAATATGATTTTTTTTTCTTTGTCAATATAATTATACAGGCTACTGGGTGGCTTGAATGGCAGTTGCACACCAGCCCTACAAGCATTTCCAGCAGCCCTTTTTCATAGCTGACACTGGATTGCCCAATCAACAGGTTAGTGTGGAAAAAGTGATCTATAAAGATGGACAAACAAGTGAAAAGTTGGAGCTGAAAAGCTAAAAGAGGAAAAGAAACTAGAAATAAGTGTAGAAAATGACCAACATATCAGCTGTCAGGGCTGCTGCTGCATTCTCAACAGTAGCACCAGCAGCAACTAGTAAAAAGCTGTCACAGCTACTACCAGCCTTGGAACCTGATCAAACAAAATCTATAAGCAAAACACAGTTTTACTGTTATTTATGTGTTTGTTGGGGAATAACACAGTTATTTCCCTTTTTTTGCATATACTACTAGGCTGTACCTGTTGTGAGCCTTACACAGGTAAACCCCAGTCAGTTTAACCATCTTCTCCAACATACGGCCTCAGAAAGAGAAAACCCTGCAAAGTATAAAGGAAGTGGAGGGAGCATAACACACTCAAATGAAGAGCTACTTAGAGCAGGGGTGTTCAAATCCAGGCCTCCAGCAGGTTTTAGATATCACCCTGGGTCAACACACCTGAATCAAATGATTAGTTCATTACCAGGCCTCTGGAGACCTTCGAGACATGTTGAGGAGGTAATTTAGCCATTTAAATCAACTGTGCTTGATAAACAACACATCTGCAACCCGCAGGACACCGGCACTTGAGGCCTGGATTTGGCAAACAGTTTGTAGAATAGAATAGAATTAGTTTTATCTAAGCAGCACCGATTCACAACCCTCATCATCAGGGAGCTTTATAATCCAAGGTGAAGAATGTAGAGAATGTTCCCCAATGATCAGACAATTCCCTGAGAGCATGCACCTGGCAAAGGAAGGACAAAATCCCTTTTAACAGGAAGCAACACTCTGCAGAAGCAGGCTCAGAGAGAGGCACCCATCTGTCATGACTGGGTGGAGGTGAAGGGAAAAGATAAGAAAAACAGAGGAAATAGGGGCAAACAGGGACTGATCACAAAATTGATTTCGTTAATTGGATTTTGAAGCCCAAAATTTGCTTTCAAATTCTGATAAAGAAGCTTTTGTCTCTAATTGGTGTTTAAATTGCAACCATAATCTCGTTAATTGATGCAAAAATAAAGCGAGACCAAATGTATTACAAAAACAGAACAAATACTCACGCTTTCTCGGATCGGCCCACAGTTCTTAAAATGTCTGTTTTAAGAACTCCTATAATATTTTAACTAGTGGGACCCAATAATATCCCAGATGGGCATTTGTGATGTTGCGAGTCTACAGGGAGGATGTCTGAAAACACATTATATCTTTGGGGTCACTGAAAACATATTACTGTGGTCAAACTTCTTCCATACATCCTCCCCAAAGCTTCCCCACAGGATGCTGAAACCATCTGTGTGTAATTTCAGCTGACTGTGAAAAAATCTTACAGCAATAATCTGAATTTCACTCCCAAACCACAAACCCATGATAGCAAATGGATTGTAGATGGTACAAAACAATTTCTGGAACTAATAAAATTGCTGCAACTCAAAAAGGATATAATTCAAATAAGCGCAGTAACTGTTATCTACCTTTTTTTTTAACTACAGTTAGTCTGCGTTCTAGTTCAGTATCATTTTTTAACCCTCAAAATAAAAATCTTATGAAAATCCTTAAAGCAGAAAGAATCTCAGACAAGGCTGCAGTAATTATTTAATAAAATAGGAAATAAAGTTATATCTAATACTGAAGGAATAAATATCCAAAGGCTAAAATCAGTTTTCCTCTGGGTTCACTGACCTTTTGTGGTTGGTATTAGATTTGAAATCACAGTCTTCGTTATATCTGTGCTGTGTGTCTGCGTTGTGTGTGTGGGGGGGGTGTTAGAATCTGCGAAACTGGTTTTTATAATCTAATTTTTATCTGTTTTTTGTGCTGTTGAAGTCTCCGAGTTTACACTGGACAAGAAGTAGTGTACATGCAGTACACAAAGTTATGAGACGTTATTTTGAGATCAGGACAAAAACAGCTTGAGGAGCTACGTGGCGCGGGAATCAATCAGCCGTGACAGATCTATTGTGAAAAGTACTTGAGTCCAAAAACAGGCACAGGCTGGGTTACAGTCCCACAAAAGTGCAGTAAGAGGAAAAAACACTGCTCACATGTGTACAGAATAAAAGACCATATGTTTGTGTGTACTATAATGGGAGGGGTGTAGATATTGCAGAAAAATAATTATCTGCCTCTTGAGCACAAAGCATTTAGGTCTCATGTGGATCAAACTGTTTTCCCACTGTAATTACTGTCATCATTCTTCTTGTGTTTAATAGCTACGCAGCCAGATTTGGTCTTTCTGAGAGCTATGCTTGTTTTTAAAGGAAACGTCATACTGTAGCTGTAATCAGTTACAGTATGATAGCAAAATGAAACCACTGCCATAGAGTTATCCTTGTTCCTGCTATTGTACAAAAGATCTGATATTTTTACAGTTAACCTGTGACTCAACAGATGTTGAACAAAGCTAAAGCCTTTCAGAGATAAAGAGAGATTAATGTGTTTTTGTAATTGTTGTGTGCTGCATAAAGCAGTTTTAAACTGTGGGCTCAAAATTGTGTTTTAATGGCTTTATTTATATCGTTTGTACAGAGGTTTGGCTGGTGTAGGTGAACTTTATTTACTTTATCCACCATTTTTTCTGTTCTCCTGAGTACTGAGATCCTGAAATGTCATTGCATGAAGTGGTTTGACAGTGTTGGTACTGCAGGCTTACTCACCAGTACAATTCAATTCAGGTTCAATTCAGGTTTATTTCTATAGTGTCAAATTATAACAGTCAACTCAGGGCACTCATTTACTGTAAGGACTATACAGAATTTTGAAGAAAGCTCCAGCAGAGCCAGGATGAGGGAGGGGGAGCCATCTGCTGAGAATGGATGTGGGGTGAGAGGAAAAAGCAAAGATGACACAAAAAAAAGAAAAAAAGAGCCTGGGGAGACAAGGTGAAACAGAGAATAAGGGAGCGAGGGGAAAATATTTAATGACATGCTGCATGTGAGCAGTGGAAAGAGGTGAAAGGCAAAGAAGTGCTAAGTGGATCACAGTGAAGTCCTGCAGCAGTCTGAGCCTATAGCAGCAAGGTAGCTAAGGGATGGTTGATTGTCCAACCTAAACTATAAGCTTTACCAAAAAGGCAAGTTTGAAGCCTAATCAAGGTATGGAGGGTGTCTATGGGTCAAATTCAAACTGGGAGTTGGTTCCACAGGCGAGGGACCTTACAGCTGAAGACCCTGCCAACTCTATTTTTAGACACTCTTGGAACCGCACATAAACCTGTAGTCTGGCATGGTGCTCTATTACAATAATAGGATAATGGCAGTGTTAATGTTTTATCATGTATTTTATTAGCTTGGTTTTGTAGTTGCATGTTTTTAGAAGTTTGAATGCTTTTATTTTGAAATGTTTTTACTTCCTACCCATGTTTTTCTAATCCAAGAAATTATGAACACCTGCTCACTACACAAAAGGATTGTGGGGGGTCAGAGAGCAGGTAACAGCAGAGCAACAACATGGGCAGTACAGGTTGATGCCAAAGAGACCTGAGATTGGAATTGTTGGTAGACAATTGGATGTGTAGGACTTGGACCCAGTAAAAGACTTTTACCAGTGAGAGACAACCAATAAAAAGACTGATTGCTGTACTGGCTGCTTGTGTAGTGTTTGCCTTAATAATGTTACACCCATGCAGTTGGACTGCTAGTTTTTGTTATTTTTTGAGGCCCTGGGCTTGTTGTTATTGTAAATGTGTTCTTAACTACTACAGAGTTGTAGTATTCCTTGGCATCCCTTTCTGTTTTTTATCCTGCTCTCAATTGGACCTCACTCTTCCTTTTCTCACTTTTTACAGTAATACAAAATGCAGATATATAGTATGTAGGTGTAATTAAAGATAGGACATTTTCGTTTTATAGGAAACAAATGATCTGATCGTTTTCTCTTTTTGTCAAGGACCCAAACAGCTTTAGCTTACAAATAGTTTTCAAAAACAGATGCCACGCATAGATGTGTGAGGATGTAAAGAAGTGCAATAAAAACATTTTATTAAATGTATTATTTTATTATTAATCTTACTGCTGTTTTTATCTTCTTACTAGATGTTTTGTATTCATGACCTGACCTTCCTTCTGTATTGAGGTTTGATACCTGTTTTATTTAACTCTTCTGGTCTATTAGTGCCTCCATTCTGTCTGTGCTAGTGCTGATCTGTACCCTGTTATTGACTTATGTTGTTTCTCCTTATTACTGTGAAGCACTTTGGTGTGCCTCCGGATTTTTAAACGTGCTATATAAATAAAACTGTATTGTATTATATTGTATGTGGGTGTATCTAATACAGAAAACCTGTGATCTCTTCTAAATTAATGTTGTGCTGTTTTCTTTTTGAATACGTCCAACTCATAGAACATTTCTTAAGTTTGATAGGTTTCAACTGAGTCATGCAGTAAAGGTTTAAGAAATGTGACAGTCCAACCATGAACACCAAATAAATGTGTTTCTTTTGCAGAAAAATAGTTTTATCTCATAGAGGTTTTACCCTCTCAACACTTTTTCCTGAAAATATATCCAGTTTTATCATTTCAGAGAGTATTTTGCAGCTTGAATTTTGAAATGGAGAGTTTTCTATGTGGTTATTACCCCTCTTCCAGGGCCCTTAAATAAGAAGTGAGACTGACCTTGAATAAACTGCTCTGACGATGCCTCACAGCTCTTCCATCCATTCGCTTCCGCTTATCCTTTTCAGGGTCGCGGGGGGCGCTGGAGCCTATCCCAGCTGTCATAGGGCGAGAGGCAGGGTACACCCTGGACAGGTCGCCAGTCTGTCGCAGGGCCAACACACAGGGACAGACAACCATTCACACTCACATTCACTCGCACATTCACACCTAGTGGCAATTTGGATTATCCAATTAACCTATCCCCACAAGTTGCATGTCTTTGGACGGTGGGAGGAAGCCGGAGTACCCGGAGGGAACTCACGCAAACACGGGGAGAACATGCAAACTCCACACAGAAAGACCCCGGCCTAATGGTGGAATTGAACTCAGGACCTTCTTGCTGTGCGGCAACAGTGCTAACCACCGTGCCGCCTCACAGCTCTTAATATATATAATAGCAAATGGAGAAGACAAGGGTAGATGCTGATTCGTTCCACTCTTGGCTCAGACTTTGATAACCACTCATAACTTGTCGGCTCATCTGCCAAAAAAGAGCCATTGCTTCACTTTTCACCAGTAAAATGAATTTTCCTCATCCTGATGCTGTACTCTTCTGTCAAACTAACTCTTGTTTTCATGTGTTACACTGTCTGAGTAAAAGAGCTGAACATCTTCCTGTTAACTGTGTACTTGAATAGACTCTGAATTTAAGTATCTAAGTAGATACCCACGACTGTGTTGCCTCCAGTAGGGAAAACACCATACTAAAGTTCACGGATGACACTGCAGTGATTGGTCGCATCACTGGAGGGGATGAAGTGGCTTACAGCAGAGGTGGCCGGTCTGGTGTCATGGTGGGAGGACAACAACCTCACCCTCAACACTGATAAGACAAAAGAGATGATGGACACAAGGAAGAAGAGGAAGCCTCACCAGCCGCTGTTTATCCGGGGCTTGAAGTGGAAAGGGTGAGCAGCTTTGGACACCTGGGCGTCTACATCACTGAGGACCTCATCTGGACACTGAACACCACACAGCTGGTCAAGAAGGCTCAGCAGAAGCTGTATTTCCTGAGGAGGCTGAGGAAACTCGGTATGTCGGCCAAGATCCTCAGCAAGTTCTTCAGCTGCATTGTGGAGAGCACACTGACCAGCTGCATCACTGCATGGTACAGCAGCACTACTGCTATGGACCAAACACCTGCAGAGAGTGATAACACCTGTGGAGAAGATCATCAGGACCCTGCTGCCCTCTCTGCAGAGCATCTACCATTGCAGAGTCCATCCCCAAAGACCCCACACACCCCCCAACACGGACTGTTCACACTTCTGCCCTCGGGACAAATTTGCTTAATTCTAAGATTTAACAAAATGCTGGAAACATTCCTCAGAGAATTTTGTTCATATTTATATGATAGCATTACAAAAAATATGTGCATTAAGTTTGCACATCAGTGATGTGACTCTCCTATTCCACCACATTCCAAAGACACTTTATTGGATTCATATCTGTGAATTATGAGGAGTACAGTGAACTCAATGTCATGTTCAAGAAACCTTGCGTCACATGATCTGGGCTTCGTGACATGATGCTCAAATCATGCTGCGAGCAACCATCAGAAGCAGCTTGAAGGTTTGACGTGTTGTGCATTCAGAGATGCTCTTTTGCGTGTTTCTGTCGTCTTCCTATCCGCTCAAAGCAGTCAAGCCATTGTCCTCGAGCCTCTGGTTTCAACAATTCATTTTCATCCAGAGAACATTTTGATTTTGGTTTTGTAACTCGATGCATCATTTAGTTAGTTTTAATCTAGTTTTTGTTTATTTTAATAACCATGGTGCGCCTGTTTTGATGATGAGTTATAAATTAAACTACAGTAGATCTCAGATGGGGCTAGGACCCATGCAGGCCTCTGCTGTGTTAAATCACTGTGCTTATCTCCTCTCTCATGCTGTGGTCTGTATAAACAGTGGCACATTTTAGGAACAATCTGTCCACAGAGACTGTGCAGTGTTTGTTCAATGTCTTATTAATGACAAGCAGTTTAGCCCTATTATCAATTACCCCATTAGTCTGTTTATGTGTGCATCTGTGCATGTCAAGGGTCAGGGTTAAGCTAAGACATGATGTAGTTAAAGTTCAGTTTGGGGGCTTATTGTAAACAGTGGAAACTCCCAACAAGTCTAGTAAACTTTATATGTTTGTTCAGAATTTTTGCTTCCTGTTTCATGGTTTATCATCGCAGCATATTTTGTGGATTAAGCAAATTCTATAATTTGTGATGCAAAGTCAAATTCTGCACAATTATGATTTGAATTTTGAAGAGTAACAGCAAGAAACAGAATCACAGTCCATGAACAGAACTGAGTTTGAAGAAATATCTGGATTCTGCTGGATCAAATAAATATAAAAATCTAATAATTATTTCAACAATATGCAGAACAACATGCAAAATGCTGTACTCAGAAATTACTATACTTAGTATGATGTTTAAAATATGGAAAAAGAGCTAGCTTGGCTCTGCCTTGAGGGTACAAAATTAGCTTTAGAAGTAGCACAAATCCCTGTGCTTTTCTAAGACAAGTTATCAACATATTTGATAAGTAAAATAATGCGTGTGTGTGTGTGTGTGTGTGTGTGTGTGTGTGTGTGTGTGTGTGTGTGTTATTTATATCCTATATTTTCTTCTAGCATTAACTGCTTTTGTGCTGCCCCTTGACTTTGTGCCTCCAGCTGAGTATGGATGGGTATCGAAAACTGGTTCTTGTTGAGAACCGGTTCCCACTGTTTCAATTCCTTGGAATTGTTTGCCATTTTTGCAAACGATTCCCTTATCGATTCCAGTCGCCCCGAATGACGTCACCACGTTGCGGAGCGTCATTTACCTGGCAGGAAACACGGCGCGTAAGCGGCTCAAACGCTCAAAAGTTTGATTATACTTTACGAGAACGGATGACAACAGGGCAACTTGCAATACTTGCAAAGTAGTTACTTCGTTTAAGGGAGGAAACACTACGAATATGCAAAAGCATTTGCTCACAAAACACGCGATGAACTTAAATGAATGTCGTGTTTTTAATTCCGCTTCGGACTCGTGAATATCAACCCAGCAGCAGCGGTAACGTTTGCACGTCCTCTCCCGTTAATGCGGCAGGTAAATAATCAACTAACAGTGCATATTATGTTAGCGCGATCTGCCTTATTACAAAACCTGCCATTACTGTGCATTTAGGTGACCGTGATGAGAGAGACAGACAGAGTCTGGCTCAGATGCTGCCAGTTCTCGCTGCAGTCTACATTCGTCTATCCTTTCAGGCCAGGATAGACGAATGTCACCGAGCAGTGACTGAGTTTGTGGTCAAAGGCTTGAACCCATTTGCCACAGCAGATGATTTTCGGTAAGTGAATGTGTTTAATTGTAGGCAGGGACATTACTGGAGATTCTTGTGTAATTGCCACAGAACAATTTATGTTATACTTTGTTATTGCTACAGACGAATATTTATTTTATTATTTTACATTTACAATTTTTTTGTAAAGAGCCGTAGGCTGGATCTCTTAAGATCTCACTGTTGGGTTTGTAAGGCCATGTTACTCCTAAATGTCTACCTTGTTCAAAGAGAAGATATAAAACAAGTTCTAAGCTAATCGACCTTAGTGTTCTCCTTTTTAAAAAAAAAAAAAAAAAAAAAGAATCGATAAGAGAATCTATAAAGAATCGAATCGTTAAACAGAATCAAAAATGGAATCGGAATCGTGAAAATCTTATCAATACCCATCCCTACAGCTGAGACGTATTGAATGTTTGCATTCGGACTACAAACACTCCAACAGCAATATCTCTGCTGGAGTGAAACCTGCATGAACAGGTCTATCATATAAACAGACAGTGACACCGTTTTCAGAAAACAAATCTATATATGTTTTTATATTTATACATAAAAGAAGTGCATAGTAGCAGTTCAAAGGGAGATATGCACAAAATATCATATATTTTTGTTATTAAATATATAAGGAGTTAATATGTGCTGCATAACTTGCAGAAAATGTAAATATTTTTTCTTACTGAAATGTTTTTCCCGTGATAATTAAATAGTGAGTAGTTTTCTCTCCTTATATTCAGGCCTGTCATGGTCCTGGGTCGTGCGACCCAGTGTTTTGAGTTTTAGTCTATTTTGATGTTTATTGTTTGTTTAGGTTCATTAAGTTATTCTAGCTCATTTGTTATTATATTACCCTTGTGTTAAGTCTCCCTTGCCCTTCATGTGTTTATGTCTGTGTGTCTTATGTTGTCAAGTTCATGTTGTCGTTTCTGTCATCTTCCCCTGTACTCGGTCTCCCTGGTTCGTGCACCTACCCGTTATGTGTCATGTCTGTGTGGCTCTTGTTGTCTAGTTCGTTTCATGTCTATGTCTCTGTGTTTCCTGTTTTATTTTGAAAGAGTCTGTTCTTTGTTCACTGCATGTGATTTACTCTTTCCTGTGCATCATTATGTATATCCAAATCAGCCGTTTCCTCATGTGTCTCCACTTCCCCTGATCGCCTCATGTGTGTATTTAAGTCCTCAGTTTTCTGAATGTCATTGTCAGGTCATCTGTTATAGAGTTGGATGTCTCGAGACCACTTTTAAGTGGTCTTGGTCTCGACAGACTTTTGTCTTGTCTTGGTCTCGGTCTTGGTCTCGCTGTTTCGGTCTTGCGTTCTCAAATCGACATAGTGTTCGGGAGATTTGGAGTCAACCATCAGCGGAGCAGGGGGGTGGCTTACTGGGCTTAAGCCCGGGTCATTTTTTCAGAAGCATGGGGTCTTTTGGAGTGTAATTTGTTAGTTAGATGCCTGACTGACAACTGTATAAAACAAAAACAACACACGAAGCACAGAGCGCACCGTCGTAAATTCCCCCTAATTTTGGTATGATCCGAGCTCAGGCACTAGGCGACTGAGCACAGCACCCATGTGAGCGAGGGGGGAGAAGCTGCTGCCTGCGAGTTTGCTGCAGACAGAGGAGAGCTTAAGTTTGACCAGGTACCAAAGCAAATCATTCGTACTGAACTAATAATGTAAATATGTAAATGGTTGTTTGCCAAAACTCATCAGAACATGTATCTCGTACCTAGTGTTTCTTTTTAGATACCATTTGTTACTTTTCAAATTCATATTTATTAAGTTGTGCAGGCTTGTTTGCACAACAAGGCTAAATAATTATATAAACTTTTCTCAATCTAAATATTGTACTTTGGTAGAATTAAATAAGTGTAGTGCAGGTCTATGATGATTTTTTAGTGCTACTATCATCTAGTTCTGATTCTGGTTCTCTCTTGGTTACTGTTGTAGTCCTGTTTTAATTCCGGATCAGTTCTGGGTCTGGTTGAATTGGGGTTCAGTCCCTGTGTCTTGATACAGGCCCGACTTTGTTCTGCCTTGCTGCTTAATTAAAAAACTATATATATATATATATATATATATAAAATTAGGGGTGCAACGATATTCGTATCGATATTGAACCGTTCGATACAGTGCTTTCGGTTCGGTACGCATATGTATCGAACAATACAACATTTGTAATTTATTTTATCAATTTTCCTTCTGACGATGCTGTCTGTGTTGAGCGCTCAGTGAATCTGTGTTCGACTACTCCGCCTAGGCTGCACTGTCGAGTGCAGATCCACTGAGCGCTCAACACAGACAGCATAGTCAGAAGGAAGAGCGCAGGGCAAGCTAGCGAGACAGAAGTTAAGCTCTACTTGCAACAGGCAAATTGAACCTCATTCAGATCTGGCGTTTGGAATTATTTTGGTTTTCATGTGACGTATGACCCTGAAGGTAAGCGAGTCATGGACTAAAGTAAAACAGTATGTTGGATGTGCCATGCAATGCTCAATTACATTGGTGTGAACTAGTGTGTTAGCGCAGTTAGCTCGTTAACGTGTTGGCCGTCTAGCCCCATGCACGGAGCGATCGGCGGTAGCTCGTTAACGGAGATTTGCCGTGTTGTGGCGTTAAGGTCATTTCAACGAGATTAACCTGAAAGCACTAGTGGGAACACAACGAATATGACTGCACATTTACGCCGACATCATCCTAGTGCAAAGACAAAAACAACAAGCATGCTACTAACTTTAGCCGAGTCATTTAGACAGCTGTTAGCACATGATTCTCCTTATGCTGCTGAGAATATAGCCCGGAAGAAGCGGATAGTATAGCTTTTATTTTGGAAAGAGCCATTTCTCTGTAATAAACTCTCTTTTCAAAAGATGAGTGATTCCTCAATCAGATACAGGGCTTGCAATATCGCTAGCCCGACGTCCTGGAGCTAGCGATTTTTTTCAGTCGGGCTACCAAAATCTTTCTCTTCCCTGCCCGTCGGGCTATTGTAGGAAAAATATATGTCAATGCTTTTGCATTCTTTCAGAAATGTAGCTGGGTAATTATGTCATTGGCATCGGTGAGCCACTGTCAATATGTGACATATTGAAGTCGCGTTTGAATTTGCGCTTGTTTTTTTGCTTTCACTTTGCAATCGTGCGAACTGTGTATAGAGAGCGACAGCACTGATCTGTGAGTGATGATAATTTGTGCACCAATTCCTCTGACATCGTCTTATTAATCGTTAGCTTACTATGCAAACATGACAAGTGAAATCTCCCGCAGCAAGCTTAAACATGTGAGAGGTTGATCGCGCAGAGAATCGCTGAGCTTATGTGAGTGAGCGTGTAAAAGCATTTCAGTTCTGCTGAGCCAAATAAGACAGGTCAGGGTGAAGAAGTGACAGCCAAAGAAAAGCTTACCACAAAACGGAGAAGTTATGACAAATCAGACTATAAGGCAAAAAGAAAGTGCAGCTTTATGGTTTCATGGACAAAAGAATTTCTGTGGCTGCAATATGACGAGCTAAATAACCAGGGCTGCACATAAGTGGTCCGCAGGTGCGCATTCGCTGTCACAATAAAAAACACGCACAAGGGTTAGGGTTAAATTTAAAAACTGTACTTTTGAGTTAAAATATATATTTATAATTTTAATAAATGACAAATTAAAAATGCATGAACATTTTTTTGTATCGAAAAAATATCGAACCGTGACACCAAAGTATCGAACCGAACCGTGAATTTTGTGTATCGTTGCACCCCTAATATATATATATATATATATGAAGTCATTCTTTTTTGAACAAAACTCAAAACAGACCATAATAATCTTTCAGTCATTTCTACCCTCACTTAATTTCCTTTCGCTGCTCAGCTCTCACAAAGTGGCTTAGTTATGCTCCAATCGCTCCAATCACATGCGTGGATATAGGATAATATCATTATGTGAAAAACAGAGAGGGTGAGAGACGCGACAGTCAAGTGGAGCATCCGTCTGTACTCTCAGTAAGTGAGTGAGACAGTAGACAGCGGTGAGGAGGGCTGTGCGAAAGCAAAAACACATAAATATGCCTGACACCCGTAAACGAAGCAGCATCTGGCTGCAGTTTAAAGACTTTTTTTGTCTCGGTCTTGGTCTTGGTCTTGGTCTCGTCTCGACTCGGTCTCGGTCTCGTCTCAACTTGGTCTTGGTCTTGTCTTGGTCTCGATACCCTCTGGTCTCGGTCTTGTCTTGGTCTCGGATTAGGCGGTCTTGACTACAAGTCTAGTCTGTTATCCCCACCATTGTCTTAGTCATTGTTATACTCACAGTCATAGAGCTTCATAGCGTTTGTTTAGTGTTTTTTAGTTTGCTTAGGGTTACATGTTTAACTCCTGCCATCATCCAAGTAAAGGATTGCTTTTGTTTAAACCTGCAACTCTTTGTCCACAACTGCTTTTGGGTCCTGTTTCAAAAAACACACCGGTGCAACTCGTCGTGACACAGGCCTATAAACAAAAGATTTTCTCCTGCTCAAACATTAGATTGCAACCAGACTTTTATTTAAACACACACTGTTATTGGAAGATATGCATAATGTGTTAATTAGTGCAGTTAATATTTGGTGATACATAAACTTACTAAACTGAGAAAGTGGTTTGTTGCATGCCTTTGATATTGGCCCGCCACCTTCCTTTCTTCTTCTGTCAGCGTTCTAAATCTGAGTCTGTGGATGTGACCCCTTCCAGAGGTGCAGCCACCGGGTCTTTGACTAGCACGCTTATTGTTCAACACTTGCCTTGTGCTTGCATACTCCCTTGCTTGCAACCTGCAACATTTGCTCTATGCCTGACATCTCTGTGTACTGCTTTTTGGAAGTAAAACATAAAAATGTTGATAAGATGAAGCCAAGGATGTAAGCACAAGTTGCATTTTAGGACTTTTTATCCATCCAATATTGAAATCTAAAATGGACCGTGAGCCAACAGTAAATCTATGCCGAAATGTTTGCTAGGATATCACTCCCATTATTATTAAACTACTTAGTGACCCCTTGTGCCCTATGGATGAGGGCAATACATTTTGTATTGATCGGCAGCAATGTAAACAAGGGTATCTAACTATCCAGAGCCAGTGGAACCTCTCAGTGCATTCAGACCTGTACTCTTCTTCTAGTGTACACTACAAATGCACATGGCCAGTTGCCAAAAGTAGGAGATGACTCATTTGACCATATCTCTTTATTTCTCTTTAGACTAGTTTCTATGGTTTCACACCAGTAAGCTCTCAAATGTGCATTTATCTTTGTAGTGGGGAGTGAATGCACTGCAGGTCTACACTAATATTGTTTTTTATAACTGTTAATGGATTGTTCTTGCTGACTCCAAAAAGCTCAATTTAAGAGAGGAAGAGTTACTCTTTCTGTTTGAGTCATATATTGAATTACTATACATGTGATATACATTCTTTGACTGTATTTGTTGATGCATTTTTCATAATTCTAAATGGAATTTTAACTTTAGTCACTGTTCCTAGTATAACATGAGCCAGAGCATGACACATAACACAAGTTAATCTCAATCCTGACACAACAATGAATGCTTGGAATCCATCTATTCAGATTTTCCTTGATTTTCTATATACCTTGGACAACTGAAATATGAGTATTCCTGTGTTCGGCATCGAAATAAAAAGAATTTTACCAAAACGTTTTGCTGTTCATTCAAGTGAGATCCATAGTGTATTTGTGTGCTTTGGTCTTTGCCTGTGGATGGCATGCATTTGAACACCTGCACAAAATGCTAATGTTAATGCAGTTTCCATTCGAATCTCAGGTATATGAGAAAGCATGAATAATTAATATATACCCATCCACCCGAGTATAACACCTGCACCTGAGACGGCAAAGATTTAAAGTTCATTACTGTAACTATTAGGGCTGAACGATATATCGCATTTGCGATAATATCGCGACATGATCAAGTGCAATTTTCTAACCGCAAAGGCTGCAATTATACGCTGCGATTATACTCCGTTTACGTGACATGCGCGAGTAAAACATGTGATATGATCAAACGAGATTGTCTAACCACAGAGGCTGCACTCTGGTCACGTGACACGGGGAGCAAAGTTTTGAAACAGTCTACCGAGAGTGAACTAGCAAGCAAAGCTGTAGCCTACACAATGGCCTCAGGTTCAACAGAACCAGAGCCTGCGGGGATGCTAGTACCAAAGAGGAATGGAACATCAGCCGTGTGGGAATATTTTGGGTTTAAAACAGATGATGTCGCACAGAGTCAGGTACTGTGTAAAACCTGTCTTGGTAGAGTTTCTACATCTCGCGGAAACACTACGAATTTGTACCAGCACCTTAAGACTCGGCACAAAACAGAGTATGGTAGATGTATGGCTAAAAAATCTAGTAGTGTGCAGAATAAACCTAGTAACGTTACTCGGCAAGGATCACTGACCGAACTGTTTGATGGTGTTACGCCATATGAACGCACTTCAAAACGGCACGTGGAAATCACCAAAGCAGTAACCCACTGCATCGCGAAAGACATGATGCCCGTCAATACGGTGACCAAGCCTGGGTTCAATAATTTGGTAACTACACTGGATAAGAGGTACAGAATGCCCTCCCGCACGTATTTCAGTCAGACTGCAATACCCGAGCTACATATGCAATGTAGGCGGAGGGTCGCAGCGGAGTTAAAGGCTGTTGAGTTTTTTGCGGCGACAACAGACATGTGGTCAAGCCGTACAGCAGAGCCCTATCAAAGTCTGACGGTGCATTACATTACCGAAGACCTCCACCTCGAAGCTCGCAGCCTACAAACGGCCTACTTCCCCGAAGACCACACAGGGGAAAACATTGCTGCTGGCCTGAGAGAGGGGCTTGCGTGTTGGGATCTCCCTGAAGACAACCTTGTCTGCATAACGACGGACAACGCGTCAAATATGGTGAAAGCAGCACAGCTGAACGAATGGACCAGGCTCCAGTGTGGAAAATAATCTAATTGCGATTTTTTGCCCCAATATTGCGATTGCGATGCGATATGCGATTATTTTTTAAGGTCTTTGTCTTCTGTATTATTAAACAAAGACAAGCAATACATCATATAGTATGGCCAATACTATATTACATTAATTTTAAACTGTTCTTTCCTGGAAGACAGACCTCTGTTATGATGACATGAGGTGATGCATGAATTGATGACTGACATTTTTATTTAACTTCTTCAATCACAACAGTATATTTGAACATACACAATAGTTTATTTTTAGCTTACAAACATCTGAGCATAAAGTGCTGACAAGGAACCCTGGTGTAAACATTAAAATGAAAGTCGGTACAATGTGCAGATTGCAGAAATATACATAAAAAAATCAGTGGCTTTACCACACTCAGTTTTTCGACATCTGTGAACTACTAGACAGTCATTAAATTAAAAAATAATATTAAATAAATAAAACTAATAAATAAAAAATACACACATCTTACTGATCTCTGCAGTCAGTAACATTACACATAAGGTGCAAACATAATAACAATTGTGTAAACACACACACAAACACGCCTTTAAATTAAAACTGGCTGAACATCTTGATTATCTGCAGTAAGTAACAGCAACACAGCACAAACTAAAGTGCACAATGAGTATGGCTCAGTTAGCCATAATCATCCTAGCTCACAGGTTTTTTGCTAGGAAGACTAGCATATCTACTTTTGCTGGCTTTAAGGATGAGCGAGTGCAGGTCACTATATTCCCTCCAGTGCTGAACAGACGCTCTGAGGGGGCACTTGTGGCTGGCACACACAGATATTTGCGGGCCATCTTGCACAGTCGTGGAAAGTGAATGTTGTGCACCTTCCACCAGGCTAAGGGATCATCCTCTCCGTCAATGACAGGGGTCAACAGGTAACTATTCAACTCTGCCTCCACGACATCTTCAAGTGGCAGAGGCAAAGCTGAAGAGGCCGCACTGGTTTTAAAAAGACTACCAATAGTCTTCTTTGCCTTTCCCCCAGAGGCCTGTGCACTTGGAGAATTTTGAGCAGTTTCAGTGCGAGACCTCTTCTCCTGCCAGATGGGAAGAGAGACATTAGTTTTGCAGTTAGCTTATTTTTAAATATTATGTGTTTGTGGAAATATAATTTTCAAGGATTTACCTGATTATGTGTACGTCTAGCCGATTCCACCATTTCTGTCTTCAGTCGGGCCTTAATGGCAGGAAGGTTGTCTGCGCTGATGTATTGCGTTTTGAACCTAGGGTCCATGAACGACGCAACATCCAAAAGCTCCTGGGTGTTGAGGTCACTATACTTGTCGTTGAGGTATGCCAGGACCTTGGTTTTAATTGATCTAGTCAGATCAGTGTCCGCAGCATCTTCAGCCAAGACTGATGTTGCCAGAAGATGGAGAACTGGCTTGAGGTAGGAGATGCTCACATACTCTTCTCCAGAAAGAGCATCAGTAAATTCGGAGAGAGGATGCAGTGCCTTATGAATGGACTCCAACACTTCAGCATCCTGCCAGGTTGGGATGAGGGAGCGTGCATGTCGGTCACCTGTCAATACCTGCGATATGGCTTTCATCTGTTCCAGCACTCTGGCAATCATTTTCTCTTTGGACCCCCATCTTGTAGGGCACTCAGTAATGAGAGAGTGCTCAGGAAGCTTAAGCTCCTTCTGTGCCTCAGTGAGAGCTGCCTTTTTCTTCCAACTGTGCGAGAAGTGCCCCACCAACTTCTTGCACAGCCCAATTGCTCTTGATACTCTACCATCTTTGATTGCATTTTCTGGAGGGAAAAAAAAATAAAGTAAAAAGTAAAATTAGTGTTAGACATACAATTGCAGTTATGATGCAAGGTTTCACCATTTCTCTCTCTCTCAAATTCAAAGTTGCTTTATTAGCATGACTATGGGAACAGTGTTGCCAAAGCTACTGTTACATACATCATGACATACAAGAACATAAGACCATAAGACAAAAACAAAAAAGAAAATACATAAGAAGAGGTGGGTACATCAGGGTGGGGTTGACATAACATATCTAGAATTAACAGCAGTAAAGAACAAGATAAATAATAGTGTGGTGTGTTTGTAGGAGAGAGTGATACACAGGCTCGCACATACATGCATGCACACGCACACTCTCTCTCTCTCTCTCTCTCTCACGGCAGTAACTTACCAATAGCAAGATGTAATCTGTGTCCGAAACACTGGAGCCTGGTCCATTCGTTCAGCTGTGCTGCTTTCACCATATTTGACGCGTTGTCCGTCGTTATGCAGACAAGGTTGTCTTCAGGGAGATCCCAACACGCAAGCCCCTCTCTCAGGCCAGCAGCAATGTTTTCCCCTGTGTGGTCTTCGGGGAAGTAGGCCGTTTGTAGGCTGCGAGCTTCGAGGTGGAGGTCTTCGGTAATGTAATGCACCGTCAGACTTTGATAGGGCTCTGCTGTACGGCTTGACCACATGTCTGTTGTCGCCGCAAAAAACTCAACAGCCTTTAACTCCGCTGCGACCCTCCGCCTACATTGCATATGTAGCTCGGGTATTGCAGTCTGACTGAAATACGTGCGGGAGGGCATTCTGTACCTCTTATCCAGTGTAGTTACCAAATTATTGAACCCAGGCTTGGTCACCGTATTGACGGGCATCATGTCTTTCGCGATGCAGTGGGTTACTGCTTTGGTGATTTCCACGTGCCGTTTTGAAGTGCGTTCATATGGCGTAACACCATCAAACAGTTCGGTCAGTGATCCTTGCCGAGTAACGTTACTAGGTTTATTCTGCACACTACTAGATTTTTTAGCCATACATCTACCATACTCTGTTTTGTGCCGAGTCTTAAGGTGCTGGTACAAATTCGTAGTGTTTCCGCGAGATGTAGAAACTCTACCAAGACAGGTTTTACACAGTACCTGACTCTGTGCGACATCATCTGTTTTAAACCCAAAATATTCCCACACGGCTGATGTTCCATTCCTCTTTGGTACTAGCATCCCCGCAGGCTCTGGTTCTGTTGAACCTGAGGCCATTGTGTAGGCTACAGCTTTGCTTGCTAGTTCACTCTCGGTAGACTGTTTCAAAACTTTGCTCCCCGTGTCACGTGACCAGAGTGCAGCCTCTGTGGTTAGACAATCTCGTTTGATCATATCACATGTTTTACTCGCGCATGTCACGTAAACGGAGTATAATCGCAGCGTATAATCGCAGCCTTTGCGGTTAGAAAATTGCACTTGATCATGTCGCGATATTATCGCAAATGCGATATATCGTTCAGCCCTAATGTGTTCACACCTGTATCCTCCTCTTCATCATCTCTATTGTGCCTCTCGTTCCTTCACTGTGCTAGCCAACCTCACTTGAATGTTTTAGTTCTACTTTATCTATAGATTAGTGATCATATATTCTAATCTATTCTTTTTCTTTCCTCTGATCTCACTCCACCTCCTCTCTGCATGAAAGGTGAAATCATGCTCATTACAAACAGAAAGCAGGGTTTTGATTAAAGGGCAGCTTTAATTTTAGATCTTGTGTAATTAGGACCTCTGCATTGGTATGCTCTTGTGTGCAATATTGCGTGTTTGAATACGTTGGCGTATTAAAACAAGACCACAGTGGAGGCTTGAATATCTGCTGGAATTTTGTGTCACACCTCTGATCCTGGGTCTTTGTCTTAATTTCTCTCTCGCCCAATGTGACCCATGAACGCATCCGCCGACGCACTCACTCCTCATCTCTTTTGTTTGTTCTTCTGTTGAAAAATATCTTTCAGAGAAAATGGAAAATTTAGCAGCAGGCTTTGACAACAGTCTTACACGCTTTGAATGTTTATCTGCTGCATTGTCACTGAATACAAATAAAGAGCTGGGGTTGTAAATTTGTAAACTTTAGAGGTACACAACCTGCTGTTAGTCATCTTCAGCAGAGATAGCTAATACTCAGATTATTTAAATAACACCTTCATTTCTTTAATTACACTAATGCATTATGTGTGCAGTATGTTCTGTTATCTAAATTTTGAACTGTTTGTAATACTGATTCACTGATTTTTATCTGTTGTCTATGACACTGACCTTTTTAGTGATGCTAATTGGACCATTTCACCACACCACTTGTTACTTTTCATTTGAAATATATCACATTATTACCACATTATATTATTTTAATAAATAACAAAACTAGCCAAATATTAGATTACAAAACTAAATTAAAATTAGTCTGATGATTGATATCATCGATGATGCTAATATCTGCTGTTTTGTTTAGTATATCCAGACAGCTCGCTTGCCTAAACCACACAAAGCTCCCAGCAGTGAAAATGTGTCTCAAGGGTACGATTTCCTGCTGTCCTACATATGAGAAAGAACCACTGTGAAATAGCCACATAAATCTTAATAAAACATTTTTGTTTCATTAACTTATTCTCTTTTTCCAAGTTTTATTTCATACTGATGCTAAACCCACTTTTGAGTGTGGGTGTTTGGAGGATGCTGTCTAAAGTCTAAAATTGCAACCTAATTGCATGCAATCAAAATTATATTTTATCAAAACTACATCTAAAGTTAGCAAGGCATTAGACTAAAAGAAGAAACTATTAAAAAACTAGCTAAACAAAAACCAGAATATGAAAAATAAAGCTCAGCCAGTGAGCTAAATCTGAATGAACCAGTTTCTGGAAGAAATCTTTCTTTAAAATGGATAATTAACAGTGTCAGCCATTCCCTAGAAAGGTTTTCTGGCAGTAATCCCTAAATAAAATGATAGCTAAAAGGAAAATAAGGATAAAATGGAAAACATGCAATAAGTTAAAACAAAAACAAAAACAGAAATTGGTGGTATTAATAGACAAGTAATAGAAAGTAGAGTCATGTTCAGTTCATCATCAGTCCATGCTGAAATACTGGATGCAACAGTACTAACAAGAATCAGTACTACCCAACAGTACCTTATATTGTATATTAGTACTTTATTGTTTCACAGCCAAGCTACAGCAGAGGTTCTTACTCCTTGTAGGATTATGTTATAGCACTTCTCACACATGGAAACAGATGTCGAGCACAGCAGCAAACCTTTATTCGAATAACTTAAAAATGGAGATGAAGGCAGCAGTTCATTGATGAGTGGTTATTGAAATGTTGGTTAGACGGTGACTTGTATCTTTTTGATTTTGTTATTGTACAACTGTTTGTATATCTTCACAGTAAAGTGCACAGTGTGACAAAACATTTTTTTCTAAGAGCACATGATCCCATGAGCATACTCAACACTTAGATTTCATTTTCATCTTGTGGCCAAAACATCTTGACTTAGGCAGCAGCTTTAAATTTGTTAATTAGCTCTGTCCACTGTCGTTTGTTTCTGTTTGTCTCTGTTTGTAAACCATTTTCATACATGAGCCCCAGACAGTCGCTGGAAAATAAGAAGTTCATTTTCCAATTAGAATTAATTGCACATTTGCATTCAGAGCTGCAGGGTATCTGTGAACACAACTTTAGAGGCTGGACTTGACATAGACTTGACTTTTTGGGGCAAAACAATTTCCATGGCTCAGTCACATTTGTTCTTTCAATTTTCCTTTTGAATTTGTATCCTCATCAAACCTAAATGCTGATATTATTCAGCTAAATCCATGAAATGTAAAGCTCCCAAGTAGTCCTGATAAAAATCTGATTTAATGTCAATAGCGTTCTTTCAGCAGTATCTGTAATTGTGGCCACATAACAACTGAAAATCAAAGTGACTGTATCTTTGATAAGCAGAAGTTAAATAGAGAGATGTTGAAAGTATCTGATAATGAAGACGACAGATGATTTACTTGAAGACATTGTGCTCAAAAAGAAAAAAGCATCCGTTTGAAAGATTTTTTTTTAATTGATACAAAAGTAACTTGTAAAAAAGTTCAGCCAGTCAGCTTGATTTGTTTATAGAGGCGACACAGTTCACTCTGCAATAGTTTCTGTCTTTCCTTGTGTTTTGACAGTGTTGCTCTTGCTCTGCACCACAACCATCCCAACGTCCACCTGCAGATATTTACGCTTTATTTCCCAATAAATCATTGCAAATGTATTCTGGGGGAGTGACAAGGTCCTTCCCTTCAGCAAAATCTATTTCTGCAGGCTGAAAACACCAACAGATAAAATCCATGTTGCCCAATGTAAGTATAATGATCAGAGATGGGCAGCAGCATTACTGTAATCTGATTACTTTTTCAAGTAACGAGTAAAGTAAGGGATTACTATTGCAAAAACGGTAATTAGATTACCGTTACTTTCCCGTAGTAACGCTGCGTTACTGCGTTACTAAAACCGTGATTTTTTGCGAGAACGTCTCACGACAGTGATGTAAGCGAGTACGCCGTTAGAGACAACAGCTGTGTGCAGATCAACAATTGATCATATATCGATTGTGAGCGTGCAGCGTTTAAAGCGTGGAAGTACTGACCTTACTTTGAGTTTGATTCCATAAAAAGTGACAAAAACATTAGTGTCCGCTGTGCGTGGGAAGAAAACTTCTTTTTACAGCGAAAAAAACCCCTAAACTTCCAAGCAAGCACCGAGTGCGCAACGACGTAATGGGAAACTCACAGAGAAACTCGCGGATTCTTCCACTGACCGCGGCACACCTGCACCAGGGTAAACCTCCGCCTACCGCACTCCTGCTTTACAGGTAAAATAGAGCAACAGGACCGCTGAGTCTTTGACTTTATTTATTTTCTGCTGTGTTTTACTTGCATCTATTTGAAAGAGTGAGTGTAAACACAAAAAATACTTTATTTTATGTGCTGGAATGTGTAGAAAATAGGTTTAAATGTTAAACTAATTTATTCAAGTCAGAGAATGTTGCATATAATTAAATTTTTGCTTGATGCATAAAGTTAAAAGATTAAAACTGATAAAACAAGTTAAAAAAAGAGACTTTTCCATTTGATTACATTTTGTATGATGGATTATGCAGAAAAAGTAGAATTGGGCTGAAAGATCTATCGCTTTATCACCTCTTCAGGTTGTAAATTGTGTTTTTAAAAAGTAACTAAGTAACTAAGTAATTAATTATTTTTGAAAATAAGTAATCAGTAAAGTAACGGGATTACTTTTTGGGGAAGTAATCAGTAATTAGTTACTGATTACTTTTTTCAAGTAACTTAACCAACACTGATAATGATACACTTTTGTAATAAAAAGCATACTTGCTGATAATTTTTGCTTATGCTTTTATGCTTTTACTTATGTTTATTCAGGAAGGACATGAGAAACTTGACATTTGGAAAAACACATTTATTCAATTTCAGAACGCATACATGGTCAAGGTCAAGGTCAAATTTATTTATATAGCACATTTCAAACAGCCGATGCTGCACAAAGTGCTTAACAATATAAAAATGGTATTAAAAAGCAACAATGTAATATAATAATAACAATAAAAAACAATAATAGGACAATAAAATAATTAAAACAATAACTAAACTAGTTCAAATTAGACCAAAATGCTTGGGTCATAGTGTGTTAAAAGCCAGGGCATAGAAATGTGTCTTTAGTAATGATTTAAATTGCTCAAGTGTTTGTGCAGATCCCAGACTATTCCAAAGTCTGGGACCTGCCACAGAGAAGGAAATATCACCACGGCATTTGAGATTAGTCCGTGGGATGGACAGCATTAGTTTTGAGCTAGACCTCGTGTTTTTTACTGGAGCATAGGCAGAGAGGAGCTCAGACAGGTAAGGAGGGGCTCGGGCATTAAGTGACTTAAAAACAAAAAGTAAAAGTTTAAATTGGATCCTGTAGGAGACAGGAAGCGAGTGTAAAGAAGCTAAAACTGGGGTTATATGCTCTCTCCGTTTGGTACCAGTGACCTTATACAGCTCATGCTGCTGTAGCGGCCCCTCCCAAACACACATATACACTTAGGAGCATGACCAAATTTTTCATGTGTTAAAGAAACATAATGTATCACACATTATGTTACTGAAACATATAATATTCATGCCAGTCAAGTCAGTCATGATGCATTTGAGGTGGCTGGGATTAGCTGTGTAAAATGATTCCCTTGGTATTCACAGCATGCCATCTTCATATTTTCAGTGTTTTGTCCTCTCTGTCTATTCTTTTGTCTGTCTGACTGTTCATAATAAAAGCTGTGTCTACAGAAATCATTAAAACACAAATATGAGAGGAGGAGAAGGTTGAGGAAGAAACACTATGCATTTGTTTTTTGCTCTTTCGTGTACTTTTTCACTTTCAGTGAAACACCTGAAAGAGAAGAGAATGAATACACATCAAACAAGTACACAGAGACTGCAGACGAATTTGGCATTTCAACAGCAGACATTGAGCGATCTAAAGCAGATTACAAATGTACGTTTTGTTTTTTTTAATTCTTTTTTATTTAAAGCAACAGACCGCTATGAAGATATTTTTTTTTAGTTTGTTTTTGTTGTTGTTGTTTGTTTGTTTTTAGTTTGGTGTTTCTATTAGCCATCAGGTTTAATGCTGCAGGCTATCGAAAACCCACTGAATAATTTATGTGCTTGTGCATAAATAAGAGAAACATGCCATTTTGAAATCTGAGCTTTGGAAAAGTGAATTACGTGAGCACAGATCTGGCTGCACACTCGCTCATGGGCACAACACATTTTTCTCAGTGATATACCCTGAGTAAAATTCATTTGTTTCTTCTCTTTAAGACAAAAGAGACGGGGGGAAAAAACCAGTAAACAAGAGAAAGTGTTTGTATTCCGTATAGACATAAACTTTCCCTTAAAACATTCTTCATCATACAATTAATTCCATCTATTTGCTTTTGGGTTGTTTAGTTGGATGTTAATTTTGTAGGTTTTGACTTCCTAATGGCTGCAATTATGATAATATACCAATGTGCTTCACATGTGCCTGGAGGCCCCCACCTCAATAGCATCTTATTCACTACTTTCAGCAGCTGTACACTATGTAACTCTACAAACATAAAACATTACATCTCAATACACAATCAAAGCCCACCCAAGCTTAATCCTCCAACCACTATGGCCTACCACTTGGCCACTCTTTGAAAAAAGAAAACAAAGTCTCTTTTAACAAGGAGACACCTCTGGCAGAACTAGGCTCAGGGAGTCAAACCATTTGTCAATCATCTGCCACAAGTGGTTGGAGGATGAGGGAAAAGATAATAAGGTGAAGCGAAAAGAAAAAGCACAGAAGGTTAATGGCATGAAATAGGGGCATATAAATGAATAAAGAGTGAAAAAAAGGATGTAGAGATGAGCTGTCCAGTGCATCATAGGATCTCCCCCAGCAGTCTGATGATATAGCACCAATAAATAAGCCATGGTTCAAGGACAAATGAGCCAGCCCTACTGCATGAAGTACAAAACATGGTGGGAGAATCAAGTCAGGACACAGATTGTTGTGCTTAAGTCTTGAGCGTCCCCTCTTCATTTAAGTTATTGAAATACTGAAACATGGATATGTAGTATTTATGCAAAAGTTTTTTACAATTTTAATGAGCACATTTATGCTGAAGCACAAACTGACCTCTGATAAGCAATCTGTATTCAAGTAGTTTTCAGGAATAGGTCTCCAGGCTTCTCTAAGTACGTTACCAGACTCTTCTTTCGATGTTGAATGCCTTTTGTTTCATTCTCTGTCAATATGATCCCACACTTTTGAATAACATTGATATCCAGTCTCCGGGAGACCAATTCATGACTGATAGTGTTTCCTTGTGTTTTTTTAATCTGGGTAGACTTTTACTGCATCGGAAGTTTGTTTGGAAGCATTGTATTGTTGAAAAAAGAATCTGTTCCCACTCAAGACGCCATCCAGATTCTGATATATGATGGACTTATTGTGCACTCCTTTTGTTTTGAAAATGTTTCTAAAAACATTGGTTTAATAACAGAGAAAGACCTTTAGCTCTTTGGATGTAAAATATAAAGGATTGACATCAATCCTACATTTGTCTTCTGCTCCTCTTTTGGCTTCAGAGCTGTAGTTCATGTGTGAATGTGAAAAGTGGCTTGAGTCTGATTGGAAAAAAAAAATACTACAGTCAGAAAAGTGTCTAATCGATTTATGTTAAAAACCTATAAATAACTGTGTAAACTGTGTATAACCCCCTAGGTGGATCTTTCATGTGCTGCACTTGTCCACTAATCCAATCAAATGGAGAATTTAAAATGACTATTTTGACTGAACTGACTGAATTTAAAAATGTGAAGGAATCACACCAGCTACCCCGCCTTAAAAAAAAAACAACACAACAAAAGCAATTATTTATAACAAATACCAATTACAAGAACATATGGAAGTTATTTTAACAGTTAAAAAAGCCTTCTGGAGTAGAACAGGAAAGTCTCATCAGGTGAAAATTTTACGTCAAGCTGTTTGAATTACTACCTGTCTTTTTCTTTGTTGTTATGGTTATTGCGAGTAACAGAGGATGAATTTGGTAGGGAACCAGTTAACATCTTGATGCATGTGTGTGCTAACGAGCAGCTTTGTCACTTTTGTCACATGATTGACAGTTTCATAGATCTCCTCTCTTCCTTTTTTTCCTTGGTTTGTATAGTGCCACACAATATCACCATTTAAAGTGAGCTATATTTGAAACACACGTTGGGCTTTAAACACACTCAAGGATACTTTTTATTTACATAATGATGGTTTATGAAAAGTCAAGTACTGTAAGACATAAGACTTGGACTGAACCCATAATCCACTAATGAAAAAATAAGAGTTTCCAGCGTGTCGTTTTCTCATCTGTTAGGACTTGAAATTTAAAAATTGAGAGCAAATACATCAGAAATCAGATAATTGTATTTTAAACAGATCCACTGTAGCCAAAACATATGACTTGATTATTTAGATGACTAGTACAAAATGACCAGATAATGCAGTATTGGTTTCTGATATTTTAAGATAAAATAGACTGAAGAGTTTGTTTCTGACTCATACATTGACCTCAATGCTGAAGAAACAAATGGCATCATAGCATTGATGTAAAATACTTGCTCTGAAGGAGTCATTGATTTTTCCATCATTGCCTACAAAACCTGGGAATATTAAAACAGTAATCTCTGTGATAGTCCATGTGTATTGCATATCATCATATTACCTAATGTGGTCTATGAGTCAGAATCCAAGCCAAAAGAGAAGAAAAAAAGGGAAAAAAAAATCATTAGCTGACAAATATTATGAAGATATTGTTCATGCCATGCACTTTTTATTTCCTTTTTTAAAGGGTCTTATTATTCCAATTTTCAGTTGAACCCTTGAAATAGAATAAATAAGTCAAATTGAAAAAATCCGTATTTATCTTGGTAGAGCACCAAATGGTTTCCAGCTAGAAGAGAATGTTGAACAGGCACTATGCAAGGATCTAGAGATTTCAGACCTACCATTTATTAGCTCAAACATCAAAAGACATGAATGCTTTAAAAGTATCAACATCAGCTTCTCTCTGAGAGCAGGGTGGGAGTTTCTAAAAATAACGGAGTCTTCATTAATCCCATGCAAATGTACACCTATCTGGAATAACCCTGACATATTACAAAACAATAATATGATTAATTTCCCAGAATGGAGTTGTAAAGGAATTAAATACTTAGAACATATATTAAAGGGAACAGAATTTATTCCATTTGACAGACTAGTTGCACAATATGGGATCAACAAGAAAAGATTTTTAGAATATCAACAAATTAAATCCATAGTAAAAAAGAAATTTAACCTCAGTCAAGTTGAATTACAAACACCACCAAGTGCGGCACATTTGTGCGGCACATTTCCTTACTCTTAAATCCCCCAAATTATTATCTAAAATATACAGAACACTTTCTAAATTAGATGAATCAATATTCCTTCCTATTGCAAAGTGGGAAGCAGATTTATTAGTCAGTTTAGACCAAAACTTCTGGTCTCAGGTATGCTTAAAAACCTTTAAATTGATTAAAAATCCCAGTCTGCAATTAATACAATACAAAATACTACATAGAGTGCACTATACAGGTCATCGGATGTTCAAGATGGGCTTTACATCTTCCAACAACTGCTCACACTGTCAAGGCAATACACCAGACAATTACATTCACGCTCTTTGGTTCTGTCCACCAGTGCAGAAGTTTTGGCGCGAGATATGTGAAGACTTATCAAAGTGTCTGAAATGTAACATTCCAACTTCCTCCTTAGTGTGTTTGTTGGGCAGCTTAGATAATGTCACTTCAGAAAAGAATATAGCCCATATGGTTTTCACTGCCCTATGCATAGCCAAGAAAACAGTCCTCATGAACTGGAAAAATAAAAACAATCTTAATTCTAACCAATATAGAAATTATCTATTAGATTACATTAGTCTTGATACAGCCTCTGCCACCACATCAGATCAATTGCTCTGGGCTCCTTTGATCAGCTCCATCGCCTAGTGGGGGTGGGGGTTCATAGTTTGGTCCCGCCTTCACTGTTGTGATTGGTGTGGGGGTAGGGACAGGCTTAGGGCGTCGGGGGGTTCCCCGGAGGGGAGAGAGAAGAAAATTTAGAAAAAAAAAAAATAGAAGGGAATGTTTCCACATAAAACTAAAACGTAATGTTTTGACTGTAACATCCTGAGAATGTTGCTGAGATGTTTTGTTATAGTTTATGTAATAAAATGTTATTTTATGAAATATTCCGACAATGTATATTCCAAAGCAATATGCCTTTTTAATTTAGGATTTAGGTCATATTGTTACATTTCACATATTTTGTCAAATTTCACATATTTTCATTGGTTAGCACTGTTAGCAAGAAGTTTCTGGGTAAGAATCTACTCGCCAGCTGGGGCAATTTCTCTGTTTGTGGGATCTCTCTATTTAATCCATAATTCGGAAGTTTACCATAGAAGTTAATCTAAGTGTGAATGATTGCCTGCCTCAGTATTAGCTGTCTCTCACCAAAGTCAGTCAGGCTTTATTAGTTTCAAAAAAATAACTCTAATTTGTTTTCTAAAATGTTAGGTCATAAAAGTCCAACTGAAGTAGTCAATGGTAGTGACTCAAAATGGCTTTAGAACAAACATTTTCTACCTGTATTAGCTCCTTTTCTTTTAAGAGTCTTCTCATTGACTGCCACTCCCAAACAGAAGGCTGGAAGAGCAGATAGATGAAGCTAATGTACTCATAGCCAGAGCTGTCCCTGAGATCACCATATTAAAGGTAGCTGCTCTCCCTGTTATCGTATGGCTCCAACTGAGAGTTCAGACCAATCCAAAACCTAAACGTTAGCCTCATATAGATTACTTGCTGATATGATTACCCATTATTTGAAAATTTGTCCATGTTCAATACAGTACCAACATCCAATCACTGTAATAGGGTAACAGAAAAAAGCAAAAGCACACTGGGTCACCTTCAGAGTTTTTTCTATTTTCTTTTGTTTGTATTTTTGTGGATGTAATCTGAAGGAATACTACGAAATAGCTAGAGTAAGTGGTGAGAAACAAAAAGCCAAAACCAGTTACCATATTCTTATCTATTTTATCTTATTTAGATAAATAGCAGATTTTTTTTTTTTACCCAATCCAATTTATACCAAGAAATCAGGTGATCTTCTCTATTTTGTCTTAGTGTGTATGTATGCGCACATTTTGTGTGCGTATATATGTGTGAGTGTGTGTCCTTAGAGCTGAATGCCCTCTTCAGTTATCTATGTGTTTCCGACAGACTAGCTTTTATGACTCTCATTAACGAGAGGTAATATATCCACCAGCTCATGCATCAAAAAAGGAGTGGCTGGTCAAGTGTTCATTTCAGTGTACCATATTTAAACAATTAAATTCATGAGCCATTAGAAGGATTAAAAGGTCTGGGATTTTGTTTCAAATGTGGGATTTGACCAGTGCGCTGTGGGAGAGAATGGCTGGTAGGCCAGATAGATGTGGAGGAGATGCTGTTGATGATGGCAACAGCTGCGAAGTGAACGGTGAGACTAAGAGAGAAAGACAATTGTGACCTGAGGTGATGTATGTGTGTTGGAATGCTTTCAGTATACGAGGAGGCATTTACAGAGGCAGGATGATCTCTCCCTCTAACTGTGTGTGTGTGTGTGTGTGTGTGTGTGTGTGTGTGTGTGAGTGAGAGAGTGAGTGAGTGTGAGAGAGAGAGAGAGTGAGCGTATGTGTTTAGTGTTAGTCTCTTAATGTGCTACTTCTCTCCTTAGGCAGCCAATGCTACAAAAATAATGGTATATTTAAAAAAGAAACAATGTAAGAAGAGATAAGACTCAGTTAACCAGAGGCTACATTTTTCACCATAATTTAATCAGCCCAAGAGTTTAGGATCTCATAATGGAGGAAAAAAAAAAAAAAAAAAAAAAAAAGCTTTTAGCTGACCATTATAAGATATCTACCGCCCCTTTGTGGATGACTGTTAATACTACAGCCAGATACAGTGGGGCAAAAAAGTATTTAGTCAGCCACCGATTGTGCAAGTTCCCCCACTTAAAATGATGACAGAGGTCAGTAATTTGCACCAGAGGTACACTTCAACTGTGAGAGACAGAGTGTGAAAAAAAAATCCATGAATCCACATGGTAGGATTTGTAAAGAATTTATTCGTAAATCAGGGTGGAAAATAAGTATTTGGTCAATAACAAAAATACAATTCAATACTTTGTAACATAACCTTTGTTGGCAATAACAGAGGTCAAACGTTTACTATAGGTCTTTACCAGGTTTGCACACACAGTAGCTGGTATTTTGGCCCATTCCTCCATGCAGATCTTCTCGAGAGCAGTGATGTTTTGGGACTGTCGCCGAGCAACACGGACTTTCAACTCCCGCCACAGATTTTCTATGGGGTTGAGGTCTGGAGACTGGCTAGGCCACTCCAGGACTTTCAAATGCTTCTTACGGAGCCACTCCTTTGTTGCCCGGGCGGTGTGTTTTGGATCATTGTCATGTTGGAAGACCCAGCCTCGTTTCATCTTCAAAGTTCTCACTGATGGAAGGAGGTTTTGGCTTAAAATCTCACGATACATGGCCCCATTCATTCTGTCCTTAACACGGATCAGTCGTCCTGTCCCCTTGGCAGAAAAACAGCCCCATAGCATGATGTTTCCACCCCCATGCTTCACAGTAGGTATGGTGTTCTTGGGATGCAACTCAGTATTCTTCTTCCTCCAAACACGACGAGTTGAGTTTATACCAAAAAGTTCTACTTTGGTTTCATCTGACCACATGACATTCTCCCAATCCTCTGCTGTATCATCCATGTGCTCTCTGGCAAACTTCAGACGGACCTGGACATGCACTGGCTTCAGCAGCGGAACACGTCTGGCACTGCGGGATTTGATTCCCTGCCGTTGTAGTGTGTTAGTGATGGTGACCTTTGTTACTTTGGTCCCAGCTCTCTGCAGGTCATTCACCAGGTCCCCCCGTGTGGTTCTGGGATCTTTGCTCACCGTTCTCATGATCATTTTGACCCCACGGGATGAGATCCTGCGTGGAGCCTCAGATCGAGGGAGATTATCAGTGGTCTTGTATGTCTTCCATTTTCTGATGATTGCTCCCACAGTTGATTTTTTCACACCAAGCTGCTTGCCTATTGTAGATTCACTCTTCCCAGTCTGGTGCAGGTCTACAATACTTTTCCTGGTGTCCTTCGAAAGCTCTTTGGTCTTGGCCATGGCGGAGTTTGGAGTCTGACTGTTTGAGGCTGTGGACAGGTGTCTTTTATAGAGATGATGAGTTCAAACAGGTGCCATTCATACAGGTAACGAGTGGGGGACAGAAAAGCTTCTTACAGAAGACGTTACAGGTCTGTGAGAGCCAGAGATTTTCCTTGTTTGAGGTGACCAAATACTTATTTTCCACCCTAATTTACGAATAAATTCTTTACAAATCCTACCATGTGGATTCATGGATTTTTTTTTTCACATTCTGTCTCTCACAGTTGAAGTGTACCTCTGGTGCAAATTACTGACCTCTGTCATCATTTTAAGTGGGGGAACTTGCACAATCGGTGGCTGACTAAATACTTTTTTGCCCCACTGTACAACCATTATAAACACACTTTGTATTTTGCCATCTTAAGCTACGAACAATACAAACAGTCAACACTCTGTATGCCTGCCTCCGTGGGTGTGTATCATCACAGCAAAACCTGGTAGCTGCCTTTCTTAGCTAAGTTGAAAACCAACCTAGACCGTTAAGACTGCAGTAAACCTAACTGTTAACAATTTAATTAATAATCTAGCATCACCTTTGGGCAATAATAATAATGGCAATAAAAGGACATCAGAAACATTGAATGGAGTGCATTGTAGGTTGGCAAAAAAAGAAAAAGAGGATAACAGTACTTTCAGGTGTCTGTGAAGGTTCTCAGTCATCCAGGTCATCGTAGTCAAAGGAGCTTGCAAAGAAAAGCGTCTGGACTTCTTTAAGCTGCTTGAAGACGTTTCACCTCTCATCCGAGAAGCTTCTTCAGTTCTAAGGTCAAATGGTGGAGAGTCCCAGATATAAACCTAGTGGGAGTAACCCCTACAGAGGGACAAAAGGACCCCCTGATGATCCTCTAATCGCCTGACTACTTTCAGGTGTGTTACAAAAAACATGCAAAAGGTAACATGATATATAGTAATCATTAATTTTATATTAACATCTGATCCAGTAACAATCTGGACAGGCTCACATATGAAACTCAATGAATGAGCACTATCTCTGCGGTTATAGTATACAACCCTTTTTCTAGAAACTGCAAGCAGCTGTTTTCACAAACTCTAATAAACCCAGACAAACAAGGTTAGACCAAAGGTTAGATTAAACCATGTAATCAAAGCTAACCAATGATCCAGGCTGATGTTATTTGTTAGTCTGTTGGCTTTGTTTCAGTGTGTTCCTGGCTTTGGTTGCCTCACTGACGGGTAACTGAAATGTTATTGACCAGTCAGAATCATGTAGCTGAAGGTCATCTGAGGGAAAGACAGACAATGTGAAGCACAAAAGGACCTACAACAACCAAACTAGCCATAATATTTATATTCTCATGCGTTTCCCAATAGTATCTTGAACCCAGTCTTCATGCAGCTTATCACAATTGATTCTAAGTGCCATTTCTCACCAGATTTCACCACCTCATTCACATTCAGCATTTTCTTTAGAAAACTATGACTGTTGGAAAAACAAAAGGTTGAGGAATGCATTCCTTTTGCAGAGTATCTCATACAGCTTCTATTTCCTTCCAGTCTCTGTTTTCTAACTTCCTGTCTCTATGGGCAACAGCACAAACAAAACAAGCTGCTTCCTAATGATGGACAAATGTTCAGCCCCAAAGCTGCCACTGAAGACACTGACGTCATGTAATGTTTCTTAGGAATTCTACTGCAGGGAGAAACATCAAACAATGAATACAATACACTTAGGAGTAATTTTATAAAATGATTCCATACTTTTTGTACAAATGACATTCAAACCAGAAAACTTTTAGAAGAAAAGAGGAAATCCATCAGAACAGGACAGTGCAATGTACTGTGAAAGCTATGTGCACTCACCATATTCTAGGCACATGTAAACCTTCGTCTTCGTTCAGTATACCATTTTCACAGTTTCAAATGCCACAACACGACATAACCAAATGGAATTAATGATGGCTCAGTTCCACTAGATATTCCAGTTCATAACAGCACATGCAAACACAAGAACCTGCACTGCTTGGAATGCAGAAACATTAATACACCTGAACTGTGTCTAGTGTTACAAGTCTGCTATGAAGAAGGCCTAGTATCTCATCACTCTTGGCAACAATACAATGCATGACATCATGCAAATATAAGTCAAGAGTTTTAGTTAGAGCTTTTTTTAATTACCCTTTCATCTCATCTGTCCTCCTGCCCGTGACTAGGAAACCAATCTCTGTGTGTTACATTAATGAATACCTAAGTTCCTATAATGAGCCTGACCAGCTCTAACTATGAACAGGTTTTGGCTCAGCCCACCTAAATGGGCATATTAGAAATGTATGATGTATTTGTTTATTAATTAAAAAACACAGGTACCATTTCTAAATGTTGACTGGGTTGGCAGCCTACAGATGCACAATGTCTTCCACTACATGGTGTTGAAAACACGCAGTTCTTTGAATCTTTGGGCTGAAGGAAGGACACTACTCGGTGTATATATGCTCAATCAACAATCATTTATTTCCATACAATTCAACAATAAGAGCATTAGAACGTCCGGACGGGAGAGATGCCTGCAGAGGTTCGACAGCATGTCTCAAAATGGTGACGGGTTGCTCAGCTTTTTATAGTCTCTAGTGGCCCCCAGCTAGTCGTAAAAGCCAAAACATCACATTTTTTCTCTGTTACAGCGCCTAAGTTATGACCTCGGCAGTTGTTTCTCTGTTTTCTGTAAGGTGGGGGTGTGGAATGTGGTCTATCTATCTCCCCTGTCTTTAGACACAGAGTCTCCTGCTTACAACCTTCTCTTCATGATTCAACAATTAAGCATGTCAAGAAAACAGTGTAACACATTCCCAGCAGATCAAGGATACAGAGTGATGCACATTTATCTAATGAACTAATATGTGACTATATTCTGTTAACTCAAAAGTATAATGAGAACTACACTACATACAGCTCACCCACTCTATATTAAAGGATATAATATGATCTACAGCAGTATTCTAATTCAACTACTTTGATTACATATATAAGGTAACATATAATAACAGAATAATATCACAATACCCTCTTTTGATCTCTCATTAAAGAGATCACTAATAACAAGCACTTCAGCGTTGCAAGGTCCAGGTTTTCTTGATCCTGAGGCCCTCTGTCCCCCTTTAACGGGTGGACCATATGTGGGATGACCTCTGTGTTCACGCAGTTCAGATGCAAGCAAAGTTAGATTTACAACCATAACAGCAGTTACAGATGACACTCCCATCATTCCCAATTTTCCCACAGCTTTATTTTGGTGCTCCAGTTTTCCACTCCCATTTTAATGCCCCCTTATACCTTTCAAATGTACTTAGACTAGAACCTCTGTCTAAGGAGCTTTTAACCTTTATTTTTATCGCTGCAGCTACCAGTGTCTTCCAGTTGGGTGATTCTCAGCTTCTTTCTTCGTCCTCCGGGGTTAGACCACCCTTTAGTCATTGCACAGTTCTGGGGATTATTGCGATTTCAAACAAGGATCTGTGTGTTTTGGGTTCACCGGCGTGTCCCCCTTTTTGCCAAGAGCCTCTCGAACCTCGTTGGTCTGGTGTTCCTGGTTTTCGCCAACCCCTTCATGGTTATTGCTGTGTTTGTGGGATCCATCTTCTCCAGGAGCCCAAACGTCATGACACTTGACCCCAGTTGCTGTCTCGACAGTCCCTACATCTGTCCCTGCTGTGAAGGGTCCTCACATCTCCGGGTCCCCGTCTGGTGTCTGTTCCTTTCTCTGCAAGAGACAGAAAACCAAAACACCTCTCTCCCTAGCCTTGATAATCTAATATTGTTATCCATTGTTGTTCTAATGATTCAAATTTGGTTTACAATATTATGTTCAGGACTTATTCTAATCATAATCTATGTGTGTGTAAGCAGTGTTTGCATTTAGCCCTCCGCACTCAAGGCATTTCTTACACTTTATCAGTCCGGACAGTCACGCCGAACGAAGCTTCTGACCTTCAAAAGGCCGAGTGCCAACTCGTTATAAGCACATTTGCAAGGTGTGTCTGAAGATTATTGAAACCCCTCTTTTTAACAAAAGACAAAAAATTAACAAATCTTCTAAACGCTATTCAGTTCATTTCAATGAGTAATGATTAAACATGAAAGTGATAGTTTATGCTTTTTCACTGATTCTCTAAAAGGTCCGTCTTCTCGGACCGCTATTAGCTTAAGCTTTACCATTCCTAAATTATTAAACACAGAAATAACGTCATAAGATGTTCATAAAACCATTGTTTGATGTTCGGACTCAACTCCCCCTTCTTGACACACTCCCATGTGTCAATTCATTGGAGCTAGACACTTAAAAGAGAAGGTTAGTGACATCATATCTGGTAACTGGTCCATCCAGAGCTGTAACATTTTGAAATGTACATACAACAAGCCAAACCACACCTTGGTCACATCAACCCTTTTCTGCCCCGAAGATGTCCAATGCCATCCTAGTATGGACTGTCAAAAGTGGCTTTAACGCTGACTATCCTGACAATCCATTTTATAACGTTTCCTGGTCAGATTTGCCAATCTCTGCACCAGGGTTTTAAACGTTTCGCCATTTTCATTAGGTTTTATCTTTTATTTAGTTTCGACTCCAGATTTTCAATTTTTTGCCAGTTGTAATTAGTTTTTACCAATTCTTTGCCAGTTTAGTGTAGTTTTTATTTTCTGAAAATCCTTAGTTTCAATTTAGTTTTATTTGTGTTTTGCAAAAATTAAGTGTAACAAAATCCCAGTTCCATCATATCAGTCATGCTCTTCTGGTTATCCTTGGGTGTTGAGACTAATAACTATTAACTCTTGCCGCACCGAGTGGTCCTAATTTTGGTTCAAGTGAATTGATAATCTTTTGAAGGCGATTGTTTCACACCTTTATTTAGATGTCCCAGTCCTGTTGTCTCGGGATACATCACGCTGCCTTATCTGGGGTGAGCTGTTTCCTGGGGATGCGGGTTGAGTGGGTGAGCTCTTCAAGGAGGGGGAGTGTGCTCCCCCTGATGAGGTCTTCTAGGTAAGCTAGGTTAACCTTCTTGTGTGAGCTTTTCAAGTGCACTTTAAGGTTAGTGGGACTTTTAGTTTTTTTGCTTGTAGCTCTCATACTCTACTTGCCACTCCTCTAAGTCCTGATGTTTCTTAGAGGGGACAACAGTACCTTTAAAATTATGTCACATGTGTGGGGGTGTGGCCTTGCCAATTGTTTTGCCCACCTTTTCAAAATGGCTGGCGTGCCCACAAGCACATTTCATGGAAAAAGAAAGGTAAGCTTAATATTTACATTTAAAATGTTTTGTTAAACTCAGATTTTTATTTTATTCTTTTTGCAAGTACCCCTCCTCGGTGGCGAGAAACTGTTGGTGTGGTCAAGTGGGTGCTCTAGAAACAAACGCTCAGGACAGAACAGTTATCAGTCATGTACTTCCTACAAATTTTGCATATGTTTTATTTCATATTGATCCTCTGAGTGTAGTGGTACATTTTAATTTGAAAATATCCAAACTAAACACAATATTTTCTTTATTTACTTTGCTCTTGTTCTTTTGCAGTACCACATCCTATCAAATGTCCCTGTCGATTATATTCTACATTTAATAACTTACTATTTCAAGTGAGAACCTAAATCACGTGGACCAATGTTTATTATTGCATATCTCTATTCTGAATGTGGCAAGTCATTCATAGGTATTGTTAAGGTTTTGGCGATTTTCCTCTATAAAATTTAATTGACTTTTTTACAGTGGCCTGCTGTGGTTAATAATAACATATTCCTGTCATGAGTGGTATCAAAAAGTCTTCTCCACTGTAGCATTTGGCATTCCCAATAATATAACATGATACCTTAATCAAAACACAGCTAATATAGCACAGTTTTCTTAATGCAAACATCAGTAACTCAAAATCAGCAACCACAGTGTTAAGTCTGCAGTTCATACTTATGTGAAGCTAGAGTCTCCTCCTCCAGTCTCTCTTATCCTCCTGCTCCTGAAAAAACAAAACAAAACAAAGCGAAGCATCCACCCTTCTCTTGTCGCCCGGGTGAATTGTTTATGAATTGTTTATTGGCATTTACTAATCCTAAAGTGGGTGCAGTCATTGTCTCAGTATCAAGTCAGTTAAAACTTTTAGTCGTCAGTCCATCACAGTCCATTCACATGCATACCTCCATACACATTCATACCAGATGTTGCTGATAATGGAGTCTCACGCGCAACCTATTCGAGCCTCCATCACCAGCAAGATGACGTCATCATTTTAAAGGAAAACAATTCCTTGTTGTTTTTTGGGCCGGATTGACTCGGTGCAATCCTTTTAGACTCAGAACTTCTCAGTGTTCCCTATAAGTGAATTTCTCCCAAGCCAATTACAATCATGGAGAAGCACACTTTGCAACTGTTTACAGTAATAATATTTTATAGCGCTTTAAATTTCAATCTTTCAGGCCTGGTTTAAAGAGCTGATTGTTAAATCATAAACTCACAAAATATCAACATATCACCACCGGTGGATCACACCTCTCAGATGTTTTTTCTCCAGTGCACTGTAACAAAAATGAAAACAGACATAACCAACAAAATACTACTAAGATAACACAAACTAGGGCCCGTTGCAGACATGTCCAAGCATAAAACTATCCCTCTCTCGCTTACGAGAAAGAACACAAGCCAAAGCTCACTGATAAAATCAAGCTAGCGCTAAACAAAACCAAACAATCAACCAGAAATTCACAGGAACATTTTGCTTCCTGCCGGGACAATATTGTGTGGGAATGAAAACCTCAGGTGCCGTAACACCTTTTGTTCCTCCTTGAATTAAAACTCAATCACAGAAAATGCCGTACTCCGACCTAAAACTTACACTATTAATTCATCATTTTCACTCTGTGCCACTGTTCCTCATCAGGGCTGTGTGAAGCACAGCAAAGAATTCAGTCAAGGCCTTGAGCCATAAACAGACATCACGCACAGACATTGTTTTCATAACCAAACCGTTTTAGAGCTTATTCCTAAAATCTACATAAATGCCTTCTAGGTGACATATAACACATTCTAAGTATTTAATGGTAATCAATGGCTCCTCATAAAAATTATGCATTGGGATGTTTGTGTGCAGCATTTTGCATATCAGCATAAGCAAAGCATTCTTCATTGCATCAGCGTGTATGTGTGTGTGCGTGTGGATCACTCTTCATTGCACAAGCGTGTGCATGTGTATGTGTGTGCATCACTTCTCAGTGAATCAACATTCCCGTGTGTGTGTGTGTGTGTGTGTGTGTGTGTGTGTGTTCATCACTTTCCTGTTCTGGTGTTCTGGGTAAACCACGGCCTGAAGCGTGCCCTGGGGTCCTGCCCCCCCCCTCCTTTTTCAGTTTGTTTGCGACCATTGCTGCTGCTGCTCAAAATTCAGTCCGTCCTGGTTCTGACCCCAATTGGGGCAGTCCTTTCTCCAGTGTCCATGCTCACCGCAGGTGAAACCTGCATCTTCTTCTGTGTTTTTGTCCATTCTGAGGTGCCTTCTGTCCTCAGTTACTCCTCTTGTCTCGGTCACGCCCTTTTTCGCCACCCGATCATCCGTGTTGGTCCATCACTGTCCTGCACAGTGTGAATGCAAAGTTATCAAGGTCAGCATTCTTTCGCTCGGCCTTACTTTTCATTCGGGCTTGGCGGGCGTCTCGTCACAGCTCTGTCAGCTGACGCAGTCTGGGAATTTTCCCCCGTGTAGTGAAACGGGCCTTAGGTTTAGTGCTCTCCGTCTCGGCTGCATGAGATCACATTCCTGCAGGTCTGTTGACATTCTCAGGTCGTTGTTGTGGGTCCAGCTGTTGCAGTATTTGGTCAGTGTCACGTATGGGGGAGAGCAGGAGTCCAGTCAGCCTCGGCTTTCAGGGCCGGCAAAGCAGCCTGTAATTAAATATGTATAGAAAAAACAAAAACAAAACAAAACAAAAACAAACAAAAAACAAAAACAAACGAACAGGAAAATGTTGTTGTGTTGGCTGTGTTATTCAGAGGGGAGGCAATGGGGCCAGGCCCTGTGTCAGCCTTCTCTCCCCCTTTTTTTTTGTTTTTTGTCTCCCGATATAATCAACTCCTAACCCACCAAGTTGACAGGACAACACAAGTACATGTTAAAATTCTTAAGATCATGTTTAAAAGCCCAAAAAGGAACTTTCTTTCATTCAGTAATCACTTTTATTAATCAATCAACAGAAAACATGTCACAATTTGAATCTTTTAACCACTAAATTTGTTGTGTCTTGCCTGGTTGGTTAGACCAGTGTTCCTTTTTTTTTTTTTTTTTTTTTTTTTTTTGAATTGTTGTCCTGCAACCCAGAGGGTTTCTTTGTCAGTAATGTATAGACTTCATCATTTAAGTATGTTAATTTTTCTTTAACCTTGCTGGAAAATCTTCACGTGTTCATGAGTGTAAGCTGTTTCTTCATTGCGTGTATGTGCATTTGTATAAAAGCAGGTTAATTTTATCTTTTCTCAAACTAGGCGTTACCTTAAAAGGAGCCTTTCTCTCAGATTTCTCTGCTTGTGTGTGTTTTTGTTTCACCTTTTTGTTGTGATGCTCCGGACGCCTTCCCAACCTCCACAAGTCCGTTGGCCCCAATTTTATGTGTTAAAGCTTCTCTTAATTTCTCCTCTAATTCTCTCCTTGCTGCTGTCTGTTTCACAGCTGCTGATTCGTGCTGGGTGTGGTTCCCATTACCTATAATTTTGCTTCGGCCGCTGTGCTTGTGGGGGCAGTGGGTCCAGGTCCGCAGCTTCCTGTATTAACACACTAAGAGATTTATTTTAATTTCATTTTCATCACTTTTAAACCGATAAGCAGGCAACACGCCTACCTTGACAGCGTAAACTGTACGCCAGTCTCCCAACACATTCCTCTCTCTACTCCTCTATAATTCTCCACTGCACACCTCTTACTATCTCTCCTTTTTATTTTTATTACACCACAGAGTAATACACCCAATTATGCCCGTCTATCTCTATGTGGCTCCGAATTCCCTCTTTATTCTAATTTCACACTCGTCAGGGGACAGGCACACAACAATTTCAACCACTGAAACGAGGAATTCAACCTTTTTATATTTCTTTACTAAATCTAGACTCAACGTTTGTTCGCAAAATGTGTCTTGTTCTAGTCCGGAAATAAATGTGAACCCGTGATTACACGGTCGTTCCAGTGTTATTTCCGTGGCTATGCGGGGGCCCTCACCTCCCCAAGTCACCACCTCAGCACCCGGACGCCGCCGGTCCTGGCCAAGCGTCCCTGGACAGGAGGGTCGCTACTCCATAGGCAAAGTTCCACAGGTACACTAGGCATCAACCTTTGATCCTAAAATGTGTATTTGCTCTAATGTCCTCCTAATCAAACACATTAACCGTCACTGTCACTGTGTTCACGCTTCACACTCCACACAAAACACACTCAGAGCGCGCCTCACTCACACTCTCACTCAGTGCGCGCTTCACCCACAAGACAGCACCCAGAGCGCGCCTCGCAGCTTCACACACACTCTCTCACCCAGAGCGCGCTTTGACACTCACACACAACACTTTTCCTCAGCGGGAATTTTACACAGAAACCTCTGAGCTCAACTATTAGATCTTCTGAAAGCACACTGCACCATAGACCAAAATACCCTTTTCTCTGCGCTTATGACCGCCACAACGGAGCAAAGTCGCATCATAAAAGTGATGCTTGCATCCCCGAAGTTATACCAGACATCATAAACCAGGTTTTGCTCTATGTACTTCTTGGCAAGTAAAATTTTACTTTGTTTTATGACCGCAGCCCTTAAAAAAAAAACTCGACTGACGCCACAAACCACCGTCAAACCTCTGTTCAATGTACTAAAATTAGCACCAACCACTACTGCACTTCACGGCCGCATATCACCGGAACACGGCCGTATCATAAACCAAACCTACGGACGTGTTTCGCTCTCGCGTTGCCAGTGTTTAACCGCACCGTGAAGCCAGCATCTGCTTTTCCTTAAATCAACTTCTATTTCACAGCCGGCAAGAGCCAGGACGTAACCGACATCATAAACAAACTTCAAACCTCGACTTCAATGTACTGAACTTATGGCCGCGTCTTCAGAATAAATTCTAACGTATTATTGCTACAGAAGCCAGTATTAGACAAAATTAAATGTGGAAGGTAAAGTGGCTGCACTCTAGTCCAACGTAGTATGTTATTAGTATCTCGGTAGAGGCAGATTACTGCAATCTAGACCAACGTAGTGTGTTATTAGTATCTCGGTAGAAGCAGATTACTGCAATCTAGACCAACGTAGTGTGTTATTAGTATCTCGGTAGAAGCAGTTTATTTAACACCCTGGAATTCAGCCTCAACTTATGTTGTTAGTATCTTGCGCCAAAAACCAGACACCGACAAATTTACTGTGAAAATACATGTGACTCAGCGAACAGATTAATTTGGAAAGCCCAATATGCACATTTGGTATTTATAATACAACAGGCTGTGCTTACCTTTCTGTTTTAGGCCGGCCTTCTGTTCACTTTGCCCCACGATCTCACCAAAAGGCCAAATCTACACCTCCTCAGCACACCAAAGATCCGGGTCACGGCACCAAGTTGTTGAAAACACGCAGTTCTTTGAATCTTTGGGCTGAAGGAAGGACACTACTCGGTGTATATATGCTCAATCAACAATCATTTATTTCCATACAATTCAACAATAAGAGCATTAGAACGTCCGGACGGGAGAGATGCCTGCAGAGGTTCGACAGCATGTCTCAAAATGGTGACGGGTTGCTCAGCTTTTTATAGTCTCTAGTGGCCCCCAGCTAGTCGTAAAAGCCAAAACATCACATTTTTTCTCTGTTACAGCGCCTAAGTTATGACCTCGGCAGTTGTTTCTCTGTTTTCTGTAAGGTGGGGGTGTGGAATGTGGTCTATCTATCTCCCCTGTCTTTAGACACAGAGTCTCCTGCTTACAACCTTCTCTTCATGATTCAACAATTAAGCATGTCAAGAAAACAGTGTAACACATTCCCAGCAGATCAAGGATACAGAGTGATGCACATTTATCTAATGAACTAATATGTGACTATATTCTGTTAACTCAAAAGTATAATGAGAACTACACTACATACAGCTCACCCACTCTATATTAAAGGATATAATATGATCTACAGCAGTATTCTAATTCAACTACTTTGATTACATATATAAGGTAACATATAATAACAGAATAATATCACAATGGATACCGTCCTCTGACTCTTTGAGTTTGACAACTGAGTCAATCTGTTGCTCATTTTGATTTTGTTTTTTTAAACTGTAGTTTTCTAACCTGCTGTCTCTGATTTTGAGCTGCCATGGATTACAGATGAAAAGTAGATTCTAGCATATCTAACAATATTAATAAATGAATATACCTCAAACGTGCACTATGAAAAAATGTCTCAGCCTCTTTCTTCTCATAAGTCATGACACTGCTTTCCTTAAGTTGCCTTTACAGTTTAACAGTATCTGTATCAGTCTCAGCAATACTGTATTTACTTGGTATTGGATCATTACTAAAATTTGCAGTGTTGCACATCACTGATCATTATGCAAACAGGACTAAATGTATTTTGTATGTGTAACTTATTTTTAGTTAAGTTTATCAGCTGCATGATCAAACCTCTCCCCTACATTGTAAAATAAAAAGATGTACATATATCTGCACATTCTCCTCATATTGTGGCCTAGTTGTCATGGACAGTCCTGCATTCAGCATTAGGCTATAACAAAAACAAAGAAAATCCACAGGTGATGGCGCTGTGCCAAACATCATGTTTAAATTAAGGAGAAAAGATTTATCATGTTGTTGATGTTGTTGGCTTCTGTCTGGATCTCTTCATCAACACTTCCGCTTCCATCTCTTATTGGAGAAGCTAAGATGTACAGAGAGGAGGGAAGGAAAATAAAAGCTTTGTAGCATTAGTGATGAGAACAGGGGTTAATGGTCTCATCATGCCATCTCATGTGAGCTTTGACTGTGGTATGATTGTTAAACATTTGTGTTGACAGAGATGCTCACAACCCGTATAATGACTACAGCAACTACAGAAAAAATGCACATCTAACATATTCAACCTCAAATAAGCAAACAACACCAGAAGTCTTAAGATTTCAGGTTTAAGTCCTGTGTTCCAGGAACCAAGGCTCTAAGGCTGTAGTGGCACATGTCCATCCAAACAAGGCAGATGAAAAAAATATACTATGGTCTGATGACGTTTTCCTTCTGCTCAGGCTACAGATGGGTATGACTCAAATTTGGCATCAACAACATGACCTCATGTGTCCTTGTGTCAACAGTCAGGCTGCTTGGTAGTGGTGTAATGGTGTGGAAAATGTTTTCTTGGCAAACCATGAGCCCTTAAGACCATCAGTCATGGACTGAATGCGTGTGAATAATGAAGCCAGCCATGTGTGCAGTATCTCCTTACGGCCATCTTCTTACAGCTACTTCTAGCAATGACAATGTGGCATGCCAAAAGCATCCACAGAAGTTTCAAAATGATAGTGCTTTTATTGAACTTCAGTGGCAACATCATTTAAAGTTCAGCCCAATGTTAGTATGACATTCACAATATAGTGTTTGCTGAGACATTGTGTAAGAAGTTCAAAAATTTTTTATTGGAGCTTTACTTCCTTCATCTCTGAGGGATTATTTTCGTGTGCATGAAATAACCATAAATCAACTTTTTTTCATTTTTATTTATTCATTTATTTCTTGGAAGTGAAAACATATTTTGGATTTCCAAATCTGATGCCTGTTCATTGTACATTTTAATAAGATCGAACAGATGTGATGTAGCATGATCCTGAATTATTTGATTCTTCACAGTAGTTGTTGGATTGTGTGATGGACTGAGCTGAAAAAGCAGGAGGAGTCAGGAATTATTAGAAAATTAGGGTTTTCATTTATTTAACCCCAAAAATTATATTTACAAAAGTAATAAATGTTGAACTCATATAAGAGGTCAAAGAAACGAAACTAAACTCAGGCAAAAACTGAACTTAACAAACCAAATGACTGCCCAAACAAACACAACTGACCTATACAAGAAATGACACACAGGGATATATATATATATAATGTCTGATCAGACCACTATGACACACGAGGGGTAACTACACAAAACACAATCGCAAACAACAAAAGATGCAGTACAGTCTGGTTTGTTAATAAACTAAACACTAAAGAAGACAATCAAAACTACTGAACCCTAATCTCAAATATTTAATTAAGTACAAATACTTTGTTTTTAATTAAAGAAAGCACACATTCTCCCCCTCAGCAGGAAGTGGTGGTACGGTCCAACTAGCCCTCTTGTATTTAACAGCTTCAAACCCAAGCCACTGCCTTTTGTCTGACAACTCCCAGGGATCATGGCAGGTAAGAAATAAAAACAAACAAACAAAGTAATGAACTATTATGAATACATTAGTAAACTAAATGTGCACGCTTACAAATAGAAGAAATGTCCATCCATCCATCTTCTTGGTCGTGGGGTCAGCAGTCTAAGCAGAGAAGCCCAGACCTCGATCTCCCCAGCCACCTCCTCCAGCTTATCCGGGGGAACACCAAGGCATTCCCAGGCCAGCCGAGAGATATAATTTCTCCAGTGTTTCCTGGGTCTGCCCCGGGGCCTCCTCCCGGTGGGACATGCCCGGAACACCTCACCCAGGAGGCATCCTTGTCAGATGCCTGAACCACTTCAGCTGGCTCATTTCGAAGAAGAAATGTATCCAAACCAAACAATAAACTTATTGAAACTTAAGTGTGTTATTGTGTTCAAATAAAAAAAATAAAAATACATAGAAGTTACCGACTTTAAAGTGTGGCCATGGGTTTGGCTATTACAGATTGGTTGTGACAACTGCATATTCATATGGTCTAACCTACTCTGGAGAAAGTTTATTTACACAAGATTAAAGGAAGAAGTTAAGCATCTAATATAAAAACTGTTTCATTCTTGCACAAAGAATGTATTTTGATTGGTGCACTTCGATAACATAGCTGCAGTACGAACAAAAGAAATGCAATCACAGACTTTTGATATGACACAAACAAGATAAATGCGATGCACTGGTACCATCTCTGAATATATAGGATAAGATTATATCATATATATGTACTAAGTTTTAATCGCATTCTTGATCTTGTCCTGACGTATGGCATAGAAACTGAACATTTAACAATAGTTCCCGAAAAACATCTTTTATCTTACCATTTCTTAATTACATTTAAACTTAACAGATTTTTTCCTATCCAGGGACTGAAGACAGTATTTACTGTAGATGGTGGTGATGGTGGTGATGGTGGTGGTGATGGTGGTATTTACTGTACAGTGCTAGGTGCCAACATATTGATCCTCATGGTGTATGACTCTGGATACTGTGGCTTCATAAAGGCCTCAATGAAGCTTGACATTTTGTTAGGATCAGATGAGCCGGAAACATACCTTAGTTATGCTGCAAAAGGCTTATGTTCGATTTTGTGCTTGAGTGGGGGAGCGGAAAGGAAGTCCACAGGGAGTCGCAAGCTGCTTGTCTACGTATAGTGTTTGCTATCAGTGGAGGCAGAAATAAAAGTATGTGGTACAGCCAGTCTGTGGACTACTCCTGGTTGTGCCGTTAGTGGTCAATCGGCCAACCATGGAGAGGAATGGATTTACAAATAGCTGAAGTGAAAAAAAAGCGTTAAAAACAATGAAACGTGAATTACTGCAGCAACGGTCTGTACTTTTATGGTTGCATTTTTGGTGTACTTCACTCAGTGATCACAACAGCATGCAATTATCTCAGGTGACTGAGTTCTGTTTTGGTAACCTAATTCTCTTGTGCCTTTGAAGAACCAAACCTCGATTAGCTTAACCAAGAGCCAGGATCATCCCATTGAATAAATCAACGTTGAATGGATGGTGAATGGGGCTATGCATAAGGCCATATCTGAAAATGCTGGCAAACTTGTGTTTTGTGATTGGTGGCCTGTTATCCAACATAGGTTAAGTGCTCAGTTTCTTCATGTCTGACTTAAAACCCTGTGCACAATTATCGAGATTTTTTTCAACCTTTATGTTATAATTTATTCACTTAATTTACTATGACACAATACACCCTGTAAATTAAATCATAATCCAATGTGACTACAATAATATATTATATTGAAAAGTAGCTGACCCTCAGGATGTGCTGCTAATGCTGACACACTGACATTTTCAAGTTATTGACAAGTTAACTAGTGACCTATAAGAGCAAAATCAGAGACCATTTAACTAGTTAAAGCCCCTGAAGTTTTTAAAGAGAGCAAAAGGTTGGGGGTCAGAGGGAGAGTTTACTGGATTATGGATTGTGAGCCACAAAAGAGCTTATGACTTGATCTTGGCTCAGTGCAGCTGAACTCTTTCTGCAAGTCCCAGCAAGTAGATCTCTGAGCACCGTTATTCTTTATTACCCAGGAAATTGGTACTGAATGCTAACACACAGACAAACACACACTGTTGCTCAGTTGTGCTAAACAAGCAGTGCAACATGCAAAACTGTATTTGTCACCCATCTTACCCATTTTCATCTACGTTTTGATCACTCTCAGGCTACATTTAATTCATTATTCCTTTTACATGATGCAAGCTAACCTAGACTTTACCCTTGGTGTCGGCCTTTAACATTTGACTCGATCTTTAGGACTCAATCTCTGTAGTTTATTCTGTGCAGTGTTATCTCTCACAGGCATGCCACCGAAACAACAAACGGTGTATTATCCTCGTTTTTCAACTTCCAGCTAACCAGCCAGCACAGGCAAGCCAAATTTTCCGGCTGTGCCCGGTTCCCGTTGTCATGGAGATGACGTCATGCTGCAGCACCGGGAGGAACGGCGCAGCCGCGGACGGAGGGAGGGGACGAGGAGCTTAAACCGCAGCCACAGCTCCTCCGCCATTCAGCCAGACTGCCGACTGATCCTGGAGGGCCAGGACTGTTCAATTGCAAATCCGGAGCCCACCGCAAGCTTCCCCCTGTTTCTCCAGCAGCAGCTCTCTGTGAGACACCCCACACCGCAGCGACAAAATGCGTGAGATTGTGCACCTGCAGGCCGGGCAGTGCGGGAACCAGATTGGAGCCAAGGTGAGAAAAACAAACGGATCCTTGTTGGCATGTCGTCTACCTGTTAACTGTAGTCGGTTTTATGTAACGAAACACAAGTTTATCCTTGCTGCTGCTGACGTGTATCCAAGCAAGAGGTCATGCTGCTCACAGGAAATACTAAATAGGTCAACATAGTGGGGTGGAAAGTCTTGAATAAGCGTGCAAAAGCATCCCTCAGGATGGGCGGTGGCAAGTCGAGACGTCCCCATTATTGTCACTTGATGCACTTTTAAATGAACGACAGCACATAAACGGGGACCACGGGGTGTTATCGGTGTAACACAGCATGCTGGATGAAGCTTATCTGTGTGTGAGAATATATTGATTTAGGCTGACAAATCATTATTCGGGAATTTAATGAATGAACTGACAGCAATCGTGTGTGTGTGTGTGTGTGTGTTAGGGGGGGGGGGGGACACACTGAGAGGGGTGTGGCTCAGACAGCGAATTGACAGGAACACCGGCAGACGTGCTGCCGTGCAATTTTTTTTTCCACATATGCAATCATATTTAATTATAATAATAAGTAGCGCTTTAGGCTGATATTGTATTACCCATCTTTTAAACCTGTCCTTTAAAGGTGTCTGTGAACCAAAGATGTAAGATGGCTTGAGAAATGTATTACACAAGATTCTGAGGTTGGATTGATAAAAATACTAACAAGGATAATGATTTTAATTCTGATTTTTTTTTTTCTAATTTTTCAATTCATTATTCCCAAATACCATCAGAACAGAGCAAAAGCAGCACACGTCACACCTTAGGAAATATTTACTCTTTAATATTTGCCCTTTGATTAAATTTGTTGTCAATCTTCTAAGCAATTAATCACGTGGTTGAGCTTCTATGGTTTAACAAGTACAGCAGGATATAAATAGCGTTGAATTTAGCTGTCGGCATTTGAATGTCTCGACACTGCCACAGCACGCATTTAACTGCTCTCTGGCTTGTCTGTCTCTAATCGACCTGTCTGCAGTTCTGGGAGGTGATCAGTGATGAGCATGGCATCGACCCAACAGGAACCTACCACGGAGACAGTGACCTGCAGCTGGATAGAATCAACGTCTACTACAATGAAGCTTCAGGTTGGAACTTTTGAAAGGCAGCTATTCACTGTATGTGTCGATCTTTGCTTTCGAATGGTCTATATTTGACCATTTTTAACACGTGACTTTGTATTGCAGGTGGAAAATATGTGCCGAGGGCCATCTTAGTAGATCTGGAACCAGGCACTATGGACTCTGTCCGCTCTGGGCCTTTCGGACAGATCTTCAGGCCAGACAACTTTGTCTTTGGTATGGGATAAACCACACAGACACACACAAAAACACACATAATTACATGCCTTATTGATTATACAGAATATAATGATAGCTGAAGTACTGGCTTTGACAAGTAAACAGTTTAAATAACAAACTTTGACATTTTGATAGCTAAATATACTTCTAGACAAACAAACCCTAGCTCAGCCGATCACAATGAACTTGTTCCTTCCAGGTCAGAGTGGAGCGGGTAATAACTGGGCGAAGGGCCACTACACGGAGGGAGCCGAGCTGGTGGACTCTGTTCTGGATGTGGTGAGGAAGGAGGCTGAGAGCTGCGACTGCCTTCAGGGCTTCCAGCTCACACACTCTCTGGGTGGCGGTACTGGCTCTGGTATGGGAACTCTGCTAATCAGCAAGATCCGTGAGGAGTATCCAGATCGTATCATGAACACCTTCAGTGTGGTGCCCTCTCCTAAGGTAGAGTGATTATGCAAACCATCTTTGCTGGCATCCGTTTGTCTCCCTTTGGTTTTCCTGATCTTTGCCTTTTCTGTCTCCAGGTGTCAGACACAGTGGTGGAGCCCTACAACGCCACACTGTCTGTCCACCAGCTGGTTGAAAACACAGACGAGACTTACTGCATTGACAACGAGGCCCTGTATGACATCTGCTTCCGCACCCTCAAGCTCACCACTCCCACTTACGGAGACCTTAACCACCTGGTCTCCGCCACCATGAGTGGGGTCACGACTTGCCTTCGTTTCCCCGGTCAGCTCAACGCTGACCTCCGCAAGCTGGCTGTCAACATGGTTCCCTTCCCTCGTCTGCACTTCTTCATGCCCGGCTTTGCTCCCCTCACCAGCAGGGGTAGCCAGCAGTACAGAGCCCTCTCTGTGCCCGAACTCACTCAGCAGATGTTCGATGCCAAGAACATGATGGCCGCCTGCGACCCACGCCACGGCCGCTACCTCACCGTGGCCGCTGTGTTCCGAGGGCGCATGTCCATGAAGGAGGTGGATGAGCAGATGCTGAATGTGCAGAATAAAAACAGCAGCTACTTCGTGGAGTGGATCCCCAACAACGTCAAGACAGCCGTGTGCGACATCCCGCCCCGTGGCCTCAAGATGGCCGCGACCTTTATCGGCAACAGCACTGCTATCCAGGAGCTGTTCAAACGCATCTCTGAGCAGTTCACGGCCATGTTCCGCCGCAAGGCCTTCCTCCACTGGTACACTGGCGAGGGTATGGATGAGATGGAGTTCACTGAAGCGGAGAGCAACATGAACGACTTGGTGTCCGAGTACCAGCAGTACCAGGATGCTACAGCCGAGGAGGGAGAGTTTGAGGAGGAGGGAGAGGAGGAGGTGGCCTAAGGCTGAAGTCACTCATTGTTTCTCATCTGCACTCATGACTCCATCCAACCATCCATCCGCTCATTCCGGTCCTACTCTGCTCTCTTTTTCTTTTCCTAGAGCACTGTCCTTTCCCAGTTTTCTTGTTCCTGTATTTTCTTAGTTCTTCCCGTTTCTGTCTGCCTCTTCTCCTCATATCTCTTGACCCCTGTCCCCCTTTCCTGCCAGAGTAGGACTCACACTTTAAACATGTAAACACAGTGCTCTTTTAGAGGTAGCTAACACAGATGTGTGCTTGTGGGTTATTTGTTAAATTGTTTTTATTTTGGAGGGTTTGTTTTGCTTAGTGTTTGTTAATTATCATCGGTTAAACAATTGCATACCTGGAACACATTCACTTCATTCAAATATTATGACTTGTGTAATTTGACATTGATTAAAATACATTTGTGGGAAAAATATCCATTTGTGTATTTACTTTTTTCTCTCACATTTGAAGTTGGTAAATGGCCTGTATTTGTATAGCGCTTTACATAGTCCCTAAGGACCCCAAAGCGCTTTACACACCCAGTCATCCACCCATTCACACACACACACACACACACATTCACACAAGTTCACTCTGATACACTATTATTAAAATAATACTTCAGTCTGGAAGAGAAAGAACTTGATTTTAACTTTCAGCCTCGATGTCACAGGAAGTAAATCAAAATGGAGCCCTACAACAGATTTAGGCAGTGTGGCTGCAGCAACACAAGGAGGCAGTATGACATTTGTGAGTGTGGTTCTTGTCTGAGCAGGATGTGCATGTGTTATTGTCGCCTCACTACTTCAGTATTTTGTTATGGTGTTCAGTTCTAATTCCTGCTTATGTGAGCAGTATCAAGAAACATATTTAGCTTTCTATGTCGGCTATATGATTTATACTAAAGTGAAACCAGCACCTTTCAGTTCCTCAGTAAAGGCTGCCATTACGTTGGCACTCGGGGAAAGGTTTAATACAGAGTGATTTATCAACAGGTTCCTGGCAACTGTTCTAATGTTAAAGTAAAGACTTATCCATTTTAAAAACTTAAATATGCAAATTTCCCAAAGTTTTTTGTAAGTTCTTTACTTTTGCAGCTGCTAATGTGAATATGTGGTTTTTGTTAAAAGTCAAATTTGCATTTAAAATGCATGAAGAACAAAAAACATTAAAAGATAAAGGAATTTTAAGCCAAGTGTCTATAAATGGCCTGAATTTTGATAGGTGGTCTTATAGCAGACGTCATTCACACACGAAAACCACACATACTGACATAGATCAGGAAGTGTTCTGTCATTCCAGTGCTGATTGAGCAGGCTGCTGTTACTGTTGCAGTCTCTGTCACTGTTACATCAGAGGTATGGTTGTCAACTAGTACACCTGCTGAAGACCTCTCTCCTCTTGGATGCCACACATGGACACAGTCGCATTTGGACAGTATGGGCTCCAGACTGAAGTAAGTAATTATGTCATTTTTGTGTGTCGACTTCCATCACCATCAGTATGCCCGTCAGTCTGTTCTTGCGGTTTCTATTACTTCCTCTCGCAACTGCACAGGAAGTTTCCTGTAGCAGTTCTGTCGCCTTCTATCTGTTGCCATATGCTTCACGGTACATTTGTTCTTGTTCACAGCAAAGAGAAAAGTTCCTCTTTCGTTCACACATATGACTCGTTTGTATTACTTGGCTGTTGATTTGTTCTCAACATTACACCTGGTTTATTTTTGTTTATGCTCAGAATCTTCTTCGTTTTGAGAAAATTTATGCTAGACGTGGTGTCAATTCGAAGCACTGTCTCAACATGTATATGACTATATTTGGTGGTTAATGGGTTTTAAGAATAAATTTGTGTCATTGCTCTTAAATCTCTTTCCTGTCAGACAAAACCCTGAGCGAACCTTCTACTGGTTCTTTGAAGCAACTTGCCCTGTAGCCAGAGACAAAGGTGAGGCCTCTGTGGTTTATCATCTGTTGCAGAGCAACTTAGCTACGCAGAGTGATTTGTCAGCACTGGACAAGTTGATTAAAATTGCTCTTCCATTATTTTCTGTAACTGTATAAACCTACCTTTTGTCATTTTCCTACATGACACACAGCACCGATTTGAATTTCAAGCACTTGGCTTCAAAAATAAAAGATGTTTTTTATTTATGTATTATAAAATCATTAAAACGTCACCGCTAGTCTTTATAAAGGTGTTTCTGCTTGCACTGAGAATTGTTCATGCTTCCTGTCATGTGATCAAAAAAACCCACACAGCCTGTGTAGTCAAACATGAACTACATAGAAAGATGGTGTAGTGATCCCTCTGACTGAGCAGCTGAGCATGTGCAGAAGACCTTAAATGCTAAATAATGTTTAAAAAGCATTATATTTATACATTTGGAATCATTTGCCACTACTTTTACCTCATTATTTTCTTTATTTTCATCATAGTTATTTTCTAAACTTTTAAAAGGCTGCTACAAAATAACTTCTAAATACATTTTAAATGTAGAATTAGCATTAGTATTTGTCCACTCACTTATTTTAATGTTACAGATCCTGGACTGCTGTTTCAGTTTCCAGAAGACTTCAATGATGAGGTAGCTTGTGTTTTCCTGCCCTTGTGAACAAACGTAATAATATTTATGCTTTAAATAAAAAAAAATAGCCTTTGTTTTGTTTGTGGGGTTTTTTTTACACAAAGTGAGAACCAGTGTTTTAAGTTGTTCAATATGAAGCTTTACTTCTTGTTTCAGTTAAATTCCTGAAACATCAGCTTACTGACATTCTCATCTACAATAGGGGAACACCTTAAAATCATATCATAACATAACATTGTATGTGCTTGTTAACTTACTGGTCCTCTAAACTTCGATGGCATGCCCCCCTCCCCCACTCAGGCCTGAAAACAAGCACAAAAAAGGTTCATGCCCCACAATTTTTTTTTTTTAAATCTTTACAACAACAAAAGCACTTCCAAATTGAAATTTAATGAATTAAAGTGCTCCACTTGTGTGGCCAAGCTGTAGTTAGATTACTTTCTGCTATGCACCCTGACAGAGATCACAGTATGCATCTAGATTATTTGTCCTGTTTCAAAATTGTTTCCCACTTTCTAGGAGTCCTGTCAAACATTGCCCAGGTTCTGCTTCCCGTATGATATACAAAGGTGAGTAGAATAAACTTGTTGGTTTACTTCAGACTGCATTTCTGTATCATTTGTGTTTCATATGTTGTCTTCTCTCTACATTTGTCTACTCAGAGTGAGAGATGGGGTGGCTGTGCAGCACTTTACTTTTGTTCTAACTGACCTTGAGGGATGTCAACGCTTTGGCTTTTGCCGTCTCACCAACAGCACACATACCTGCCTTTGCATTCTAAGGTACATTTCAACATGTGTTAAAAATATTTTAACACCAATTCTATTTGCATTACTTTCATTTTCAGGATACCGTTGTTAAAAAGTGTTGTGGTTGTGTTATTTTTATCAATGTTATTACAGCTATCTTCCATGGTTTGAAGTGTTTTACAAACTACTCAACAACTTGGCTGACTATCTCTCAAAAGGGCAGGTAAGATTCTCATGTGTAATATTTATCTTCTCCCACTTGTCTCTTAACCGCAGTTAAACTGTTAATAAAAGATGGACAAAGCATTTGTTGGTTTGTAAGATCGTATATTGAGACTAATAGCTGAGCGTTTTGTCCATTTCCATTTTCCTACACAAGGATTTGACTGAGAAACCAAGGACAGTGAATACTCTTATGGTAGTAACTTGTCAACTACAACATAGTTACACGTAGCAAATATACTTGCTGTATTGTATTCGACTCTCACAGGATTCTTGAATAATTCTGTATCAAATAAAAGAATGCAGGTTTAAAGCAGTTCTACATTAGCTTCACATTTCCAAGCAAGAGGCTTCGTCCATCTGTGTCCATGTAGCATCTATTTCAGTATGCTTAACATGACCACTTCATCTCTTCAACAGACCAGTGAAATGAAAGTTCTTTTGGCATCACTCTACAACCAGCCCCTTCCACTGGCTGCTGGATCCGTCACCCTGCAGATGGTAAGTCTCTAATTAGCCAACAAGAACTTGGAGTCACACAAAACTATACTGCTGTTTTCTGTCAGTGGTTAGTGTGTTGTTGTTTTTTTCTGAGGGAGAGCAGGTTTTGGTCAGCACAGAAGTGTCCCATCCTGTTGGACACTCAGAGAGACAAAAGGGGGTGAGTCCCACAGGAGTTCATGTGGTCTGGAATCACAGCTTTGTAGATACAGACTAACTCCTGCTGGAAAACTACAGTTGTCTGTGCTTGGTGGCTACAGCTGCAGACTAAAACCTTGTGTTTAAACCAAAGCATGCACAACATGCACTAATATCTGGCATTCCTTATAGCCTTTGGAACAATTTGTTTATTAATCCAAAAGCCATAAACATGCCATTATGTTACTGACCCCAACAACTGTTTTGTCTTATAAGAAATGCCTCTGTGTGGCCGAAAGCTGTAACAGGTTTTATTTTATGAATGTTTGTGCTTTTTTGAGTTTCATTCCAAAATAAATTGGTTACCTGAAAAACACATTTACTCACCTTGTGCAATTCCTTTGCATTTGCAATGGAGAATATATTTAGAAAGTTTCAGTCCTGGTTGATGGGGAAACTCTTATGATTACAATGGAAAAAGCAGGTGTTACATTAGTAGCATTTTTTTATGTAGTTCTAAATGTTAGTTGAGTTAAGTCAATTTAAATACATTGCTTTTGCAGAAAAATGCTAATCTTAAAGAGCAACAAAATTAAGTTTAAATCTCATGAAGGATTTCAAGAGTTGAGATTTGAGTTGAGTCAGAGGCTGTATATAAAGGATGGACAAAAACACCATGCTGTCGCAAACCAACAAACCATTGGTTTGTTGACTTCTGTTGTGAAACTTCAGGCTAATCATTTTTCATCAGTGTCCTAGTTTTTCAACAACACCCTATGAGAATCTCCACGCTTGTAAAATAGTGTCTTGTCAAATACTAGCCAAATGCCAAACCATATGCTGATTATTTTTATTATTATATTGGATTCCTAGGTGACTTTAGGATTTATATTTGATTATGATGCTTTGTATCAGCCTCAGATATGTATTTGCATTTATATGCTTAATCAGTGCTGTATGTGCCTGCTTTATGGGTGGTTGGGTTGGGGGAGGAGAGTTTTAAGGCTTGCTGTGTATACTTGATTATATTGCTTGTATCGTGCATCTCAGACATATACTTGTATCTTATAGCCTGTTAAATATTGTTTACTTGCCTAGGGACTGCAAGTGGAACATAGGTAGTAACTAAATATGGTAATGGCATGTGAGGTCAGTAAGTTTGTGCAAAGTTCCTGACAAATACAAAATGCAACTAAACCTAAAACTATTAAAGATGATGTGAAACTGGTGATTGTGGCCACAAACCTATTAGAAACATGTTCTCTGAGGTCATGCATTGAGTAAGTAACAGAATGACTTTCAAAAAGAATCCTACATAAATGATTTCATTTTGCAGCCAGATGTGCCATTGTCCGCTGCCCCCACCCTCCCCCCACTGGCTTCATTTTTAAGACCATGAAGCTACATCCATCTTTTATATACAGTCAGTGACTATTTTTTAGCTCACATAACTGTGTGTGCATGTGTAATTGATTGCTGTAGAGGGAATTTTGGAATGAAATACTAAATTATATGTCTATAACCTTTGATGTGTGCATATATGATGTGGAAGACACTAATCAGCATACTAAACCGTGTTGCTAAATGCAAAAACACTTCCCAAAAATTTCAGAGATATTATCTCAAGGATTACTGATAGTGTTGATAAAGTATGAGCAATGTTTTATTTCATATGTTTTGGCAGGTTCCATACTTCATCGCTCCAGACCCCAGAAGTCTCCCTTCCATACCTGAAAACGTAAGCATGGTTAGGTTAAAAATTTAAGGCTAAATTTTAAATTTCAACAAGCAGTGATGGATTATGTGAACACGCCTTTCCCCACTTCAAGCTAATATTTCTATCTGTTTCTTGTTTTATACACCAGAGGAACTTGACCGAGTTGATTGTGGCAGTAGACGTGGGGAACCTGCTTCAGCTGTATGCCAGTATGCTGTTTGAGAGACGCATCCTCATCTTTGCCAGCAAACTCAGCACTGTAAATTACACAATTCTCTTTTATCCATTGCTTTACTTTAAATGTATTTACATCAACTTTGTGGTATAAAAGAGAACTCCCATCCCCCTAACCCATCCATCACATTTGGTACATGACTAACATGAATTAATTTTCACACATCAAGCATAATGAAAAGTAACTAGGCCTTATCAGGTCTTAAAATGATATAATTACCAGCTCAGACGAACAAAAACACATGCCATATCCTCCAGAGAACCGAGGAAACAAAAGTATCTTTCAGTTGAACTGTTTTTGTCCACTACAGAGGACATGATGAGTAGGTCGGATCTCAAGAGGATATTAAATGCCAAAATGCAGAAGCAGCGTGTGTGAAAAACGAACTATACTCAGTGATTCAAGAGATTGTTTAACCACTTTTGTCAGCAATAACTTGAAGGAATTATTTTATGTATGACTTTGTCAGTCTCTCACATGATTGTGGAGGAGTTTTGGCCCAGACTTCTATACAACATTGCTTCAGTTAATTAAAATTTGTGCTGGAGTTTGATTGGGCCATGACAACACCTTCACTCTTTTATTTTTTTATCCATTCTACTGCGCATGTACTGTTGTTCGGTTCCATAACCCAGTTTTGGCTAATTTTGTCCTCTCAGTGACCGCAAAGTTCCCATGCCCTGCAGCTGCAAAAAAGCTCTAATCATCAATTTTATCTCTGTGCTTGATAGTTGCTATAATGTGTTTGTGTTTGGGTTGGTATGCAGTGTTGTGGCCAAACATCTCCAGTTATGTCTACTCTGTCCAAAGGACATTGTTTCAGAAGTCTTGTGGTTTGTTTAGGTGCAGTTTTGCACTCATGCCGTCATGTTCTTTTTACAGAGGCGAGGCATTGTCCTGGCAACCCTTCCAAACAAGCCATACTTCAAATTGTTCTGCCATGAACTTAACATAACATGTTACCTGAGGCGTGTAAAGTCTTAGACCAGTTGTTGGGATTGTAGCATCGTCTTATCATGGAGTAAATTTTCTTTAATTCACGGGAAGACTGGGAGTTGTCTTAAGTGTTTTCCACTTGTGAATAATATTTTTCATTTCTCGTGTCTCATTGTTGAGTAATGGATGTCAAATTGTTTGGAAATGGCCACATAAGTCTCCCCAAGCTCATGGGCAGTAATAGCTGCCTCACTATGATCATTGATGATGTCTTATGTTTTTTGGCATTGTATTAATACACACTTAAATACTCCACTCCAACAAACTGCCCAAACTTCTGATTTTGTTGATGATGAAGCAACATCTGCAGGCTACTTAACCCTTAATTTAACAACATACGTAGTTTTTCACACAATGCTTCTACGTTTAAGCTTAGTTTGTTGTAAATAAATAATGGCAGGTCATGTTGCTTGTTGATGTTCATCAGGTTATGTTTAATGTTCTGATATGTTAAAGCTTAGGATGGAGAGGGGCTGTGCTTTCCCTTTATGATTGTACAACTATGTTTGGTCAGCTGCCATTAAAGTCAGTAGCAACACTAGTATCTGCTGAATCCATGTAACTGGAAGTCAGACGTAGAGCAGCTAGAACATGTTTGAATCTATAGTTTTGTAGTCATACCTTGACCACTATTTTGGGCATGTGTCAAACCACACAGGAAGATTTGTGTGCTAAAGCTTTTCTCCATTTTGTGCGTTTAGCTGACATCCTGTGTGCATGCACTCAGTGCTGTGCTATACCCCATGTACTGGCAACACATCTTCATACCTGTCCTGCCACCGCACTTACTGGACTACTGCTGGTGAGATTTGTCTGTTTACGTGTTTAACTGCCTACCTATCTATCTACAAATCTGCCTTCCTGCCCACAGCTGTTTAATTGATATTTGTTTTTTAATGGTCACAGTGCACCCATGCCTTACCTGATAGGAGTCCACAGCAGTCTATCTGAGGTAAACTGCTGACCTTATACTTCAATATAAAGCCACTGCTAAACTCAAATCCTCCAAATCTGTCAGATTTGTCTTGAGATATTGAAGCCTAATCTGTTACTGTCTGTCTGACAGAGGGTGAGGAGTCGTGGGTTGGAGGAAGTTGTTATTCTGAATGTGGATACTAACACCCTGGAAACCCCTTTTGATGACCATAAAAGGATACCTTCAGATGTGGTAATAAATAGTCTTAGTTTGTGTGATGATGCATAAGCTGCTTCTTTTGTTTCCACACTTTTTTATTTTAAGCAGGAAAGTGTGATTTCACTAACTATTTTCGCCCATTCACTGCAGCCCTACACGCTACTTTGATCTTCAACATTCATAATCTTCAACTGGACCCATGTGAGAATAGCTTAGATGACTGTCTGGTAAACTTGATTTGCCTGCTACAAAATCTGACAATCAGGCAGCATCCTGGCTGAAATCAAACACTGGACTATTTCAGGGGTGTCAAACTCATTTTACATGGTGGACCGCATATAGCCTACTTTGATCTTAAGCGAGCTAGATCAATGAAACTCCCCTTTCTGTCAGTGTCAATTACATATTTAACTTTGTTTTTCCACAATGAAGAAAAAAAAGGAAATCTGTCAGCACGACTCTTCAGACTTAAAGTGAAAGAAATAAAATCACATTAAAAGTTCTGGTAGCTTATTGCCCAGACATTTTTGTTTTAAGCTGTAATCTTAAAAACTGAAATTTCTATACTAAAATCTGAAAAAGTGAAAAACAGAAACTTTTATGTTTTTCACAAAGTTACCGAGGTTTCATTAGGGACATAGCTAAGCATTTTACAATTTAGCATAATTTTGTAAGTTGAAATTTCTTCAGTACTGAATAGCAGAAATTAGGCTTTCATGTCAGCGGTTATATTTTTTGGGGGGGACTCAGTGGCCGACAACACTGTTCACAATGGTGAACTGTAATAAGCAAGCGAATAAAGCAGGAAACATCACTGTCAATTTTTTTATGGGAAACTGGTATCAAAGCACAGCGAGAGATAGATATAATTGCACACGTTTGATATCCCATCCAACTATTTTAAACATTTCTGAAGCGAACTAACTCACGTTATGTACTAAAGTAAGGACGGGCAGGTTTGGACAATTCCCCAGCATATTCTCTTGATTTCACCTCCCTTTTAGTGGTAAAAATGACAATAGAATATAATGATGCTACTTAGGGGACAGGTGTTATGATGAAAACTAGGCTCAAAACCTATAAAAAGGAAACAAGAGTCCTCTTAACACATTTGAAATAGTGTTTACATGTGAAGAACATGAGACAAATAAGACCACTAATAAACATAGTTTACTAGTTATGGTTTAAATACATTTAATTCACAGTATACATTACAGTTGGACCAATCAGTGCTTTTTAGACTGCCTTGGGTACTGGAAAATCACAAAGTTTTATCTCTGAGCAGGGACATACTGGGCCCAGAAACTGTGCTAAAAGAACAAAATTTACACCATGCAAGATTGTCGAGTTGCTCAAATAGTTTTTAAGCCCCTGAGCGCATATATATTAATAAACATATTACAGATATAAATACAGATGCTGTATGTGTCCAGATGTCCGGATTGAAGATGTGTTTGAAGCGCCAAGCGGTGTCACCTGGATGTGGTGTTTCTCAGGCCTTCCTGAAGGCTCAGGCTCTGCTCTTTGGAGGCTACAGGGATGCACTGCAGCCTAATGAGGTCTGTCATACATGAAATACATATCGGTATTTATATATGTATTTAGAAAATCAATTTAGGCACTTTTATTTCCACATTTCCCAACATGTTTAATTTAAATTCTCTAAGTATTCTGCAGCTCTGCACATCTGTTATATCAGTATTTATTTTTAGGAGTAATTCTTCTTTTGTTGTTCATGGCCGTCTCTATGTGTTGCTTATTGCAGGAAGGAGAAATATGTTTCTGCGAAAACCTGTTTTCAGATCACAAATCTCCGAGTATGAAGCAGTTTCTTCAGAGTGCTGTTCATTTGCAGTGCTTCAAACAGGTAAACACTGCCCTCTGCTGTACACTTAATGCAATTGTAATAGTAGCTGAGCAGTGGTTGGACAGAGATTTAGAAAATGTTCGAGGTGATTGTATAACAGCCATTGATAGAGATGTGTAATTTGATAGATTGTGTTATGCTAAACAGATTACTATTTTTTAAAAATAATAATAATCATTATTTTTTACATAATTAACAAAAAAGATTTTGAATTTGGCGTGAAGTCAGGCCAAGCATCTTCATGTCACTATAAATGAGTGAGCTGTTTTATTGATGCTGTATATTTGTTCGTTTTTTCAGTTCATCGATGCTCGTCTGGATATTCTGAATAATAAAAATGAACCAGATGATCTCTTTGAGGAGGAGATTATAAAGTGTGAATCCACAGCAGGTGTGTATCTGTATCTTTACCTGTGTGGTTGTGCATGTGTATGTGTATGTCCATTTTTTTCATTGCTTGCTTATGAAATTATTTCTTTATGTAGGAAGAGGTAAATCCTATCAACAGTTAGTTGGTAATTTAAAGGTAAGTTCACTTAATCTTCAAAGAAACACTAATGCATTTGGCATCATCTTGGCAAAAATTCTTGCATTTGTACTTTTGACAGAAAGGAGGAGGTGCTCTCATCCTCAACATGAAGTCCAAAGCAAACATGAGAGTGAGTACAGTGTTGAGGTGTTTTTTTTTTAAAATTATTATTCTGAACTAATACTATGATTATGTTGCGCTGCTGTAGGTCTGCTACTAATCTGTTTATCTGCTTATCTCTTCTAGGCCAAAGTTCTTGCCAAGTCAGGTCTGAAAAACCTGCTGATACATAAGGTGAGCGCATGTTCATGTGGGCAAATGCTTTGATGGATAAAAATTATACTGTGTTTTTAATAAACTTTTGTTTTGTGTTTGATGCAGGTTAATGATGAAGAGCACACCCTTCAGAGAGGTGGATCGGTATCACACCGCCGTGCCCAATCTGACTGCCTGCAGAACCGCCTACCAATCACACAGCACTTCGGGAGGGTGAGATACCACAATTTAATCTCATGCACTAAACCCACATCTGAAAAAAAAAAAAAAAAAAAAAAAAAAATCACTCTTTTAAAATCTAGATATCTACACTCACTGGCTTTATTAGGTACACCTCATTGCATTTAGGCATGTAAAAGTGATCAAGATGACCAGCTGAAGTTTAAACCCAGGATGAGAATAGAAGAGGAAGATGGTTTAAGTGGCTTTATAGATGGCGTAGATTGGTGTCAGATGGGCACCCCAGTGTTTCAGAAACCACACAGCTGTCTGTCCAGTTTTAATGGTCTGACAAAGAGAAAATATTTAGAGAGTCACAATGCTCCACGTAAAAATTGCTTGTTGTTGTCACATCGCCACATTGCTTAAAGCTGAGAGGAGGGCAGCCATTATTCAAATAACCTTTTATTACACCCAAGGTATGCAGAAAAGCATGTCTGAAATAACAATACATTAAACATTAAAGCAGATTTAAAAAAAAATCTTACAGCAGAACATGACCACACGGTATTATTCCTGTCAGTTAAGAACAGGAAACTGAGGCTACAATTTACAGACTCACCAAAATTGGGAAAGAGATGATTGGAAAGGCCTTGACTAATCTGATGAGTCTTCATTTCTACTGCAACATTTGGATGGTAAGGTCAGAATTGCGCATAAACACCATGAAGCATGGATCCATCCTGCCTTTTTTCAACAGTTCAGGCTAAAATTGCCTGCACAGTCACCAGATCTCAATCCAATAGAGGATCTCAGGGATGTAGTGAGATGGATTTCCAGCACTTGTGTGCAGCCAACAGATCTGCAGTAACTGCAGGATATTATCATGTCAATACAGACCAAATTCTCTGAGGAATGTTTACAGCACCTTGTTGAAGTTATGAAAGCAAAAAGGAGTCTAACCCAGTACTAGCAAGGTGAACCTAATAAAGTGGCCAGTCAAGATATAATATAAATATAACCCTGTGACCTCATTTGCTTCTGTATTGTTTTATATTATTCTTATAACATCTGAATGGTTTTCTTGTGGAAAAATTGTATTACCAAACCTTTGCTTTGTTGTTCCATCATGTCAGTCACGTCCCCGTCGACCTGCTCATAAATCTAAGACTCCTAGAGACAAGGACATCATGAAAGACAGTGAAGATACATGGGATGGGTAAGCTGTGATGAAATATATTCACTCATCTACAGAGTGTTTTAGAATACACTGAGGCTGTTACAGCTTAAGCCAGCATTGTATTAACTGCCTAGCTGTACTAAATGTAGCTGTACTTGTTCAGTTCAATTTATGTAGTGCAAATTCACAACAACAGTTGTCTCTTGGCACTTTATATTGTAAGGTAAAGAATCTACAATATTAATAAGAAACCCCAGCAAACACACAGCTCCTTGCCAAATGGCAATAGTGGGAAAGAAAAACTCCCTTTTAACAGGAAGAAACCTCCCAGGAAGTCAGGTAGGGGCAGCATAAAAGAAACACTATGAGAGAAAAAGACAGAGTGCAATAATTACCAATGATTAAATACAGTAGTCCTGTTTATAAAGGAGTAATTTAAAAAAAAAAAAAAGTGAGTAAAAAAGAAACGCTCAGTGTATCACAGGATGTCCCCCAGCAGCCTAATAAATAATCTGTGTGCTGTCTCCAAACTGGGAGCTGGTTCTGTAGAAGAGGGATAGCTGAAAGCTCTGCCTCCCAGTCTACTTTTGAAAAGTCTAGGAGAGACGGATGGGATGGAGTTCTCCACACAAGACCAGGATTTCTCCAGAATGTTTCCCAGTTATTTATGAAACACACACCATTTTTGGACACCACTGAGACAGTGAGAGGTTTAAGGAGAACATGACAGGAACACAAAGTAATAGAGTGAATGTACCATTCACCAACTGCTTTTCAGATTAGGGTTTAAAACAAAAACGGATAAAACCAGATCAAACAGGATTCAGACTCCTTCCCTTTTGCCAATTTTTTGACTTTAAATAAATAAAATGGAAATAGGGGTGGGCGGTATAAATGGTATATGGTAGAAATGATATAAATTTGGCCAACGATAGAGATTTTGACTATATCGCTCTACCGCGATAGCGCATGTTGATGGTGTCATCAAGCTGCGCCTGTTTTGGTCAAAAGCATTGCAGCCGCTGCAAACAACATCATCTGCAAATTATGCCTGGCGGCAGTAATAGCAAAGAGACAAAGCACTTTTGGAATATGGGGAAAGCCAAAAACTGTGCTTCCTCCACTTCCCTACCATTGATTCATTACTGCTGAATTCTCTCGCAGCTGCTCTATTCCAATGTTGTTGCAGTATATTAATGACTAACCTCGTATTGTGCATGGATTATCTCAATTGTTCTCCTGACTGAAGTTTGGTCCGTTTATATCATCCTGCCATGCAATTGCATTTGTCCCTAACCATCAGAAACCCTCACGTTAACTTTTATCGAGTGGAAAAACATTAGCGGCCATCCGTCAGCTTCACTGTGCTAATGTTATGCTAACATAGCTGTTTTGCTAGCGATCACGTAGCACATCCATACCACCATACATACCAGCTAGTCCGACTTCAGTAAACCTACAAACATCACTGCTGTTTAGTTTTCTGTCTTCATTTATGTTGGAAGTGATAGCAGAGCTGTACGTTTGAATTTCTCCAGAAATCTCTCAGTCAGAACATGTCATATCATGTTTAGGTCGGAGCTAGCGAGCTAATGTCCTGCTAACTTCTAACTCCGTTAAATTTAATACATTCTGTTTTCATGGATGCCTGGATGTTAAACTTAATTGTTACACCTGGTAAAGCAGCAGCTGATCATTTGATTTAAGATGAAAGAATATAGACAGTTTTTAACTCTCAGTGATGCCGCAGTGTAGGGCCCAGATTACTCCGCGAGGCTCCTGACTACGGTAGCCGTAATACTCCAACAATCCATCAAGCGGTGCACCTTCATAGCTTACCAAAGTCGTACTAAAACGTTTTTGACAGATTTCTGCGCGCCGTGTACTACATAAAATCAGTTCACGGTCAGTAAGCACAACCAGAATTCTGACATAAGGCACACTGTCGATTTTTGAGAAAATTAAAGGATTTTAAGTGAACCTTATAGTGTGTAAAATACGTTATACAGAAGAAAAGAATATATCGCGATATATATCGTTACCACACATGCTTCAAATTATACCGTGATATGGATTTTAGGCCATATCGCCCAGCCCTAAATGGAAATATCAAGTCCTTAAAGCTGTACTCTGCAAGTAAAAACAAGTGTATAAATAACTAAATATTATTACATTAACATTCAGACTTTTACAATCCACACATGTGTTTTGATGTGAATTGTATGTTTTAATTACATTTTAGATGTTTGTAAAACTCTAAGTTTAACATTCAATTTTACAGGTTAGGAAGGGTTTAGAAAGACATGTGGTTTATGGACAATCCATCAATTCACATAGTCAAAACCAAGCCTTCATATCTAAGCAACTCTCTGAAGACCTAAATAATAAACTGCGGAGAAGAGTTTATCAAACAGCATGTGGAAAGAAAACTGTGTAGAACTCCAAGAATATGTTAGAAGAGCATCGGGCACTAATTATCATTTGGATAATATACTGTATCTTTACAGTGGAGAATTTTTGTTCATACCGTTTTGTTTGTTGCTATCATTTCAGAGCTATGTCTGGGTCCAGGACTGAGCCTGACTCTGAGCTCCAGAAGGATGAAGAAGAAGAAGAAGATGAGGAGGAGGAAGATGCACTGCTGTGTGATGAAGAAGAGATGGATCTTCTTGGGGAGATCTTTGATACACTGAGCTCTCGTAGCTCCCATGACCGTGGCCTGCTGTACGGCACCCGCAGCCTGGATCTGTTTGGGCCAGACAGCCATGACTTTATCACACGGGTAAGAAAACGGGTACACGTGTCCCTAACACACACACAAGTGAATGCAATTTCTGATCTGTCTGTGTTTTCCAGCGTGTTCCAACCAATCCAAGCCAAGAGAGCTTGTCTCTGTCCATCAGTGGCAGTGGCAGCTTGCACAGCTGGAATCTGGAAACAACAGAGGAGTTATCAGACCTGACAGCAGACACTGACTGGCCATGCATGGACACTAGTGTACCAGAGGAGGAAGGGTTGGAGAATATGAATATGCAGTCAGAAAACAAAACAGAAGAGCCAAAAAATGGACAGAGGCAGGACGGAGAAAAACAGGAAGAAGTGACAGGAGCAATAAATGGGAATCAAGCAGAGGAAACTGATGATCAAAATAAGTTTAAGGAAGTAAAGTTAGAGGAAAATATAGAGAAACAAGATCCGGGAGAGGGTGTAAGTTTATGGGAGGACCCGGTTAATGAAATATGTGCCAAGAGCGATGAAGGCTTAAAAGAAAACAAAGAGGATGAGCAAAATCAGACAGAGGAGGTAATTGCAGAACCTGAGATGGAAAGAGAAACACATGAAAGTCCAAAAGCAAGAGAAGAAGAAAAAGAGAGCCAACTGGAGAAAAATGAGGTGGTAAGAGGATCTTTAAGCAAACTTATAAACCCAAATCCTAAACATCCCAACTCTGTTGAAGAAGAGCAAAATCAAGGGAAGGAGGCCGTTCCAGATACTACAGTCTCTCCTGGGCCTCAGATTCCTGCTGTTGACCCTAACCCTACATCAGTTCAAGAAAAAAAGATTGAAGTAGCTACAGAAAAACTGGAGCAAGAGGTGAAGCAGACCCCCTCTCCTCCTAAAGTGCTATCTGCTGCAGCACGCTTTCAGTCTCAAGGATCCACCCAAAGCTTCCAGGTAAAGTCCAGGGTTAAGGCCTTCACTGAACCTGGGAAACCTTGCACTGTGTTCAGAAACAGGGAGAATGCACAAATGCCATGTGACTCAAATACATCAGAAACAAACAACCGCACGGAGGAAGCTGAAGAGGAAGAACGACCTCCAGTCAAAGTGTCAGAACTGAAGAAGAGATTTGAAGCTTAAACAATGCTGGTTACATTCTAGTTTTTGTTACTTAAAATCCAATTAAATTGATACATTTGGTTTCTCTCTGCATTTCCCCTGCCTCTCCGTTACTCTTAATCCCAAGCCCATTTGGTTTTACTGAAAATATAAATTATGAAATAAAAGTCAACAATGTAGTGTTATTTAAAGGCTGACCTCTGTAAATTGTAGCAAATGTTACTCAAATGAGGGTGAATGTTGCACTTGGGGATAAGTTTCAGATGAACATTTTGTGCATTAGTATTTATGAATATAACAAGCTGCAGTGTATACAAACACAAAGTAATGAAAAAAAGAACAATGTTCCCATTTTAAGTAGTTTTGGACTTTTTAAAGGCCGTCTCTCTACAATAACAAAAACAATACTGCCACACTCTTACAAACTGGCTGTTTTCTTAGTATGTAAACACATTTTATTGCTTGTATATTTTATACTTGGTGAAATGGTTAATTACTTAGAATTAAGACAGCATGGCTGAAATAAATAAGAAGAAAGTAAGAAAAATGCATGAAAAATGTTTTTCCTGTTGCCTGCTGGGATTTGTGTGGAAAAGGCATGCTATCCATCAGATTCTTTAATAAAAACTGACGCATTCTGGGTATTTACATTTTGCGACCATTTCACTTACGATCTGAATAACCTGAACTTGAATAAAATAAATACTTTAAAAACTGCTTCAACGCTCCAAGACGATGGGCAACAAGCAGGAATACTTGGTGTGCACATTGCAGTTTATTTACATAACACCTTGTGAAACATGCATTTTGATTTGTTTTAGATTAAGTTGAGCTTTTCCTAAGTTATATGAAAGTGCATCACAGTCAATCTTTTAAATCAATATTTCTTATAAATGCAAAAAACGTGTAAAAATATACATTTTTATATATAAATACACAGAACAGGCCGCACAGAAAAAATACTAACCTGCGTACAAATACAAAGTGTTATTTAACTCATGTTCCTTGCTCATGTGGCGGAATAAAAGGGAGTGACTTGTTTACATTGCAATGCACAAACCTCTCTCTTCTCTTCGTGCAGTGAAACAAATGATAGAATAAATTTAGAGGTCTGATCAGTCTTTTGTTGTCACTGGCTATTAGAAGCTGCAGCACAAATAGTGTTTAGTTTACTTACAAACTGCTGCTGCAAAACATGATGATCTCTAAGCACAGGATCACAGGAAGCTATCAGTTATAAGTTCATAGCCTTACAAAGTGACAAAGTATGTGAGGACTCATATCAGACGTTCTTCTTTGGGCAATGGTAGGGGCAAGCCAGGTTTTTCACAACCCGCTGACCTTGACTGTTTCTTCTCCACCGCACTGGGCTTGTATGTTCCCTCCATGCTTCTTTTTTTCCTAATGACGCAAAGTAGCAACAGCGTAGTCAAGCTGAGCAGGGACAGCACGGTGGAGACAAACACTGGCACCATGGGTGAGATCGACACCTCCGTGGCCATGCTGAGGAGAGAAATCACAAACTTTTAAAGTCATCAATACGTAATTTATAACATCAACATGAAAGAAGTTGTTACAACCTCTAAGGGTCAGTTGTTCCAACAAGTGTTTCATATTTGCGCACTGGAGGGCAGTTACCTCAGTTACTGAATTCAGGCACCCTAGTGGGGATGCACAACAGTTTTTTTTTGTTTGTTTTTTGTTTCTTTAACCAGAAACAAACAAAAGTGAAAATGTTAATTTAGACTGTATGATTAATGATCAGCTGAGAGGAAAACCGCATATTGGGTCAGTTGAAAAATAAGTTGAGTGTTTAAAATGAGCTCACCTCCCAGTAGAGTAGAAAGGATCATTCAGGTCTGCAGGATCTGTTCTTACATTTGCACCATGTAACTGTGGAGCATTAAAAAATTATATATATATATCATTCAGCCGTAACATTAAAGACACCTCCTTAATACTGTGTCTTTTGGGTCATGTGTCCTGTGCACCAGGACATTGGAGAGTGCTTGATCTGTGCCAATGCTTTGGTGGATGCTATAAGTAAACATAACATTTACATAAGTGCCAGGACCCAAGGCCTTCCCAGCTGTGCCCCACACTGCAAAGACATTATTGTTCCACTTTACACATCAGGACTTTTACTGTTGTGGCAGATCAGATACATTTAAAACATATATGTAAAATAGAAGAGACTGTCATGTTTAACACTTTGTATTTACGAGTTTGTGATCACAAGTCATTATTTGCCTGAAAAACAAATTGTAAGAAGGGTTTAAACTGTTTACAAAAAAATCCCAAGCTGCAGCACATCCATCCAACCTGCTGAATGCCTGAATCCAATTCAAGGTAGCTGGAGTGCTGGAGCCTATCCCAGCTACCATAGGGTGAGAGGCAGAGTACACCCTGGACAGGTCACTAATCTGTCGCAGGGCTAACACAAGAAGACAAAATCATCCATACTCACATTCACACTTACAGGCAATGTAAAATCATCAGTGAACCTAACTGCATGTCTTTAGATTGTGGGAGGAAAGAGAGAGATACTTAGTCTCAAATGTACTTCAATTTAAAACACCGCAGCCAGAAAACCTGTGTGACATGACAGGCACATACCTTTCAAGGAAATCTTCCTCTTTCATTCCATAACCACTTGGAATACCAAAAGAAAGAGCTTATCACAAAGTGTTGGATGAGCTCATGTTTGCGATTATATTTTCATGGCAAGAATCGCATGATTTTGAAATACTAATAAACTAATAAACTAATCAAGAAAAAAAAACATACACTAAAGCATTGCTGTTTAACCAATTTAGTCTAATACAAAACTACTTGATCAACTTGAGGTATAATTATGACATACAGACACACACCAAAATGTGTGGTTTACAAGCCAAAACCCCCCGCAAACTTCATGTTACAGGAATGCCATTGTACTGACTTCCACTACATATTATTACCACTATGCAAACAAGGACCTCAGCCACTGAAAGTTAGCAGAAAGGGAAGCAATTTAGATTTGCTTTTTCTTCCCAGAATACTGTGCAACCAGCTTATTAATTTAGAGTGCTATTCTACTAACAATACTGTGTTAGTAGTGGCCAATATTAACAACAGGAACTGAATTTTTTATTGCGCTTTCATTGTTTCCAGGTTCTCAAATGTGAGGAATGTTTGCCTTCTTTGGTTTTGTTACGTGATAATAAACCTATTATTCGGAATATAAAAATAGGTCAAATTGGGCCTAACCTAGTTCTCACTCGCACTTTTAAAGCATCAATGAGCAAATCCAGTGTATGGACTTTGCTGTAATTGGATCTATGGCCCTCATAGAAAATCCTTAATCATACCAGACTGGGACACTAGGCTACAAAAAACTATTCTAAAAAAAATTCCGTGGAAGATTAAGCATTACACACTGAAAAGGTAGTTAAGAAAATGTCCCGAACTCACCATAAATGTCCATATATGTATAGACAGGAGATGCCGAACAACTCCCAATCTTAAACCTCAGTCTGCAAAGTGTAAAAAGTCTGCTCCCCATAAACCACTTAGACCAACAGACACTGACACACCCACCAAAGTTTAACATTGCCACGGGCTGACGTATGTCTCTGCCCAGGGCGGTATGTCACAGATCCCGAAACACCTGTTTAACCGGTGTCCTTCCGGCTCAGGTGAGCCCGCTGTTGCTCTGAACTGTGACAGGTGAAACCGCTTACAGCCAAAGGAATGAAGGAGCGCGTGCAGCCTCACGAGGAAGCTCAGACCGTTGGGGTTACAGCTGCGTTCATAGGCCAAGGATGAAATTTGGTATTTACCTGCCGGTTAATGGGTATCCAGGTGAGACGATCAACGTTGTAGTGGCACCCTGTTCAAAGTAACACGCTCCCGGAAACCGAGAATGCTCATAGTCTGAGAGACAGATGTCGACGTGTTCGAAGCATACTGAAAGTATTCTGCCCCACTCACCTGTCGTATTCAAATGAGCCTGGTCACATGTCCTCTCTGCACCAATCAGAAACACACTCCCCCTTTTTTTTGCTTTTTTCCCCTCAGGACCTCAACAGAACCTGGAAAAACTAGTCCATGCATTCATCTTTAGTAGGCTTGGCTACTGTAACAGCATCTTTACAGGTCTACCTAAAAAATCAGTCAGACATCTACAGCTCATTCAGAACTCTGCTGCTCGAGTCCTCACTAAGACCAAAAAAGTGGACCACATCAGTCCAGCTCTGAGGTCTTTACACTGGCTGCCTGTCCGTCAGAGGATAGACTTTAAAGTTCTGATGCTGGTCTATAAAGCTCTGAATGGTTTAGGACCAAAATACATCAGTGACCTCCTGACCCAGTATGAACCTTCCAGATCCCTCAGGTCATCTGATCCAGTTTTTTAACCAGACACTGAGAAGCTGCATTCAGCTTTTATGCTCCTTATATCTGGAACAAACTCCCAGAAAGCCTCAGATCAGCTGAAACACTCAGTTTATTTGAATCCAGGTTGAAGACTCACCTATTCTCAGCTGCATTTGAATAAAGCTCCAAATCCACACTTTTAAGCTTAAATTTCAAAACTTATATTTTAACTACTGATTTTATCTACTGTTTTTTTAATCAATTTTAAATCATGCTTTTTATTGTTTTTGTTTTTTAATGTCTCTGTAAAGCACTTTGAATCACCTTGTTGTTGAATTGTGCTATATAAATAAACTTGCCTTGCCTTGCCTCTATATTTTCCTATCTCCTATATATTCCTATCCTATATTTTTTGCTTTGTTTTTTTTTTTAGCACAAGTCACTAAGCTTACAACCAAAAGTAGGTAATATTTGGTTTATTTGCTTTGACAAATACAAATAATCACTCACTCTACCCTGTGGCCTACTTTCGTTATTACTGAACAAACAAAACTCTGATTACCAGAAGTCCTGGTGTGCAAAACAAAGACACATTATGCCAGATAAATAGCCTGAATTAAATCTTATGAAAAAGTAAAATGAAAATTATTGATTATTGAAAATATTGATATCTGATTGATCCGGCTGCTGTTAGACCATAAATCAAACAAAAGTGGTGACCACACACAGCCCTTAGTTTCATTAGCCAAGACTCTTTTGTTTCTGTTTAAAAAAAAATGCAGTGAGCCAACACACTTTGCTAAAAAAAAAAAACACACATTAAAATTAGGTAGGAGTCTGTGTGCAATACATAACAGATTTAATAGAGCAGCAGGAGTATCCAACATGTTTGTATGTAAAATGTGCTCTATTTCATTATGTTCAATTGCATATCACAATATGCGGGTTCATTCCACTGCATGTGGCAAATAAACTTTGAACTTGAACTTGAACTATTAGTGTAAACGGCATACTTCAGACTGGAGGACACATATAACTGGATAAGGGAAAAATAATGGATGGATGAATAGAAATGCAAAAAATAAAAAATATGGAAAAATGTGCTTATGGTCAGAATTTACACATGAATTTAAGAGAATGAAAACCAAAAAACCCCTGCTAAATCCAGGCTGCTTTTGGTATTAAGTTATTTTTTTCCTTTTTTGTTTGTTTTTAGCATACTTTGAACCCCACAGCATCAACTGACCATTATATAAATGCCACCGCCTTTAAATGATAAGCACTGTGGAGGATCATTAACGATGCTCTGCCCTTCTTTTAATGGTTAATGTGGCACAGAGAATTACATTTGTTCTGAGGGTAAAGGCGGGATATATTTTGCTTTCTTTTCTTTCCCTGTCAGTGAAATCCTAAAATAGAGGATATCATATCCACTATATTAAATATGTCAGATTGTTACTGTAAAAAAAAATAAATCCATGAAGCCCAGCCAAATATGTCCTGTAAAGTTACTCAACACGTTTTGATCAGACCACTTGTGTGATTATTTTTACATACTGGTGAATATTTGGGTTCAAAAGAGGCAAAACAATAATATGAGCAATAATATGAGATTTTAGAAAAAAGAAAAGAAAAGAATATTTATTGGATCCTGTGAACTAATTACTAAACTGCATGGTAAGACATAATTTAAACATGTAAACCTTTATTGATTTTCCAGTGTTTACTTGTTTCTTTAGAGAAGAGATAATCAGGTCTAAACTGTTTCCCAACCTGCTGCTGGGAAATTGTGTGTACGTGTGATTGGAAAGAGGATGAATAGACATTTTGTGGGAGTGCAGGGAGGTTAGTGAATAAAAGAAGGATGCCGCACGGCCACGGTTTACTTTAGCAGCAGAAAAGGGTCGGGATAATGAGGAGGACTCTGCTGCTGCTGGCCTCTCTGGCCTTTGCTTCTCTCACTTCTGTGGCTGATGGAGCCTCATTGTAAGTAGACCTGCTGTACTTTTACACATTCCCAGTAAGGTTGAATTAAGGGGCGACCGTGGTTCAGGGGATTGGGAAGCTCCGGTTTGATCCCCCTGCTTTCTCTGTCCTGGTCTTTGTGTTCCTGTTGGCTAGAGGGGCCGATGGAGTGATATGGCACCCTCAGGGCAGCTGTGGCTACAACTGTAGCTTGCTTCTACCAGTTTGTGAATAAATAGTGGCATTGTAAAGTGTTTTGGGTGCAATCCAATATTATGATTAATCATTTCATGCATGAATTATGACAACCTCAATCAGGACTTTTTCTTAATTATTTTTATTCATCTTTTCATGCCTAAAGATGAATTAGAATAATTCATCTTAAGAAAAAAATCCTGATTGAGGTTGTCATAATTCATGCTTAAGAAAAAATCCTGATCAAGGCTATCATAATTCATGCAAGACAAAGTTAAATAACAATAATTACAATGAAACACGCCATACAGCCATACAGTAACTTTAAACAACCAGTGGGTGACACGGTATGGACTGACACATCAGTATCCAATGTACTGGTTTATATGGAAGTATACCATCAACACTGACAGAAATACAAGAAAACAGCCTTTGAATAGCTGTCCACTGTAGTGACCACTATGAGTGAAAGGGTTAATTCATGCATTAAATTAAATTAAATTAAATTAAATTAAATTAAATTAAATTAAATTAAATTAAATTAAATTAAATTAAATTAAATTGTCTGTGAAGGTCATCACAGACCAGTCATCCAGGTCATCATAGTCTAAGGAGCTTGGAAAGAAAAGCATCTGGACTTCTTTAAGTTGCTTGAAGATGTTTCGCCTCTCATCCGAGAAGCTTCTTCAGTTCTAAGGTCAAATGGCGGAGAGTCCCACATTTAAAGCCAGTTGGAGTTTCCCCCCCAAAGAGGGACAAAAAGACCCCTGATGATCCTCTACCTAATCACATGAGCCAAGGTGTGAAAACAGGGTGTGGGTCACAATCAGCCAGGGTTTCGGGTGAGCTCATTGTGAAACCTGGCCCCACCCTATCATGCGATTTCCTGAGGTCAGATGGCCCAGGATGTGAGTGGGCGTTAAGGCGTCTGGGAGGGTATTCAAAATTGGATTATAGATGGCAGGCAGTTGGTGTCGTAAACCACCGCCTCTGTTCAAAGATGGTCGCTCACAGTGACCAGTGTAAAGAAAGCACTCAAAACATGCAGTTATCCTAATTGGGCGTTCATAAAGTCAGCAAAGAGGCACAGAAAAGAAGATCAGACACCAGCTAGGGAGGATAAGAAAGACAGACGCAACAACATTGTCAGACATCAGGCTGCAATGCAACATTTACATATAAAGCATTTAAAAATGTGAGCTATTTTTAAAATAATTTTAAGGGTCCCATAGGAAAACAGCTGGTAAATACTTTTTTGTTATAGTCTTCAGTCATAAAACCTTTATAATAATAATAATGGATTGGATTTATATAGCGCTTTTCAAGGCACCCAAAGCGCTTTACAATACCACTATTCATTCACTCTCACACACTGGTGGAGGCAGCTACAGTTGTAGCCACAGCTGCCCTGGGGCAGACTGACAGAAGCGAGGCTGCCATATCGCGCCATCGGCCCCTCTGGCCAACACCAGTAGGCGGTAGGATAAAGTGTCTTGCCCAAGGACACAACGACCAGGACAGAGAGACCAGTGATCGAACCGGCGACCTTCCGGTTACAGATGCGATTCCCAACCCCCTGAGCCACGGTCGTGGTCATTTATTATTATACAATAAATACGTGAATAAAAATTGAAAACTTAATTGTTTTAAATAATTAAAAATAATTATTTCAGCAATTATTAACATGTTTTTCATAGTGTCTAAAATGAACATATAACATAATAAATAAATAATTTATTCTTTAGTCAGTAACAGCATGTGTTTATCTACACAGAGACTAATATCATTAACATCTTTCTATGTTACCACCACTCTGCAGGCAAGTGATGTCTGCCCCAAACTTGTTGCGGGTGGGAACTGCAGAAAACATCTTTGTGGAGTGTCAAGACTGCACTGGAGGAGACGTTAGGGTTGAAATCAATGTGATGAACCATCCAACCAAAACTAAAAGGCTGGCAACAACATCTGTGACCCTCAACAATGCAAATAACTTTCAGCAGCTTGGGAAAGTAACGGTAAGTTGAATTATTTGTTTACTGTATGATAATATTGTTGTTATTTCTATTTCATTAAATATTCAATTATCATTGAATATGCCATCCAAGTCTTTATAGACTTTTCATACTGGTTTCAGATCCCTGCAGGAGACTTCAGTAAAGATCCCAATGTGAAGCAGTACGTGTACCTACAGGCTCAGTTCCCCGACCGCCTCCTGGAGAAAGTCGTCATGGTTTCCTTCCAGTCAGGTTACATCTTCATTCAGACAGACAAGACCCTTTATACACCAAACAGCAAAGGTGAGTCTACCGCTACCTCATGACTGAGAAATAGCACACACAAGGGTAGTTCTGTGGTGACCCACTAGAGGGCTCCACTCAAACCCAAGCTTAGAGGAGGGGTTTTTGTTGTGTTTGGGTGCGATGTGCTCAGTTGATGTATGGAGGTGAATAAAGCTGGAATGGAAAACTAGAGCTCCCGTGTCGTGTGTTCCATGCTTCCATAGTTCTACCTTTATTTTATTTAATACAGATTCAATATTTTTTCAGGGCCATTCAATAAACTTAATGAAACATGGTGCTGCTACAATAATTTAGTTTTGAGTTTGAGACAAAAAACTGCTTGTTACAGTAATTATGTGGCTATGGCATCACCTTACACAAATTAGAAAGCTGCTTTGTGTAGTCCATGCAGTCCCTTGGAAAAAGGTTTGATAATTATTTTCAGTGAAGATTTGAAAGGAAAAAAAAATCACATATTTCCCTCAGTTTGACTAAGACACATTTTAAATGAATGACCTTAAATGAAATTACTAAACTGAACTTCTTGATTAACTATTCCTCCCAACATGTATACATCACTGTCCGAGCAGCAAAAATAACATCTTCTCTTCCCTTCAGTTCATTTCAGGATGTTTGCACTGACACCCCAGATGGAGCCTGTAGAGAGGGATGAAGCAGCCCAATCTGATCCTTCCATTGCCATTGAGTTTGTGGTATTGTGTTTTATTCTTCATGGGCTCAGAATTGAAAGTGACATTATGCAAGGAAAACAAATATTTTATTTGCAAAGAAACAAAACAAACAAAATACATCAACTTTGTCTTGAATTTTTTTATATTGTCATTTACATATTAGTTTGGAAACTAATACACTGTCCAAAACCACCACTAGCAATACTAGTGCACTAGCATTGCACTGTTAATAGTGGTTTATTTTTTTTCCAGACACCTGAAGGCATTGTTTTACCACTTGATATAGTCGCTCTAAAATCAGGTATTCATTCTGGAGATTTCCAGCTTGGTGAAATTGTTAGGTGAGTATTATTATTATTACTGTGATTATTATTATCATTATTGTGGCATGTGGGGAGTGGCTAGTTATCTCCCATCATGCCTTTCGAATATGTGTTTCTGTTTAAGATGCTCGTTGTTTTTTGTTTAAGTTTATGTGACTCTTATCTGTTCGCTTAACTGTTCTTGTTGATGCTGCAGTATAAATTCACTGACAGTTATTGTTGATGGAAAGAATTTAGAACCATGACTCAGTTCAGGCATGTAGTCACTGACCATCTGAAGCACAGTGTAGTATAGCTGAAGTGTCCAATAAAGATCTCCCCCTATCTAATTTCTGTAGAACAGTAAGTTTAACTTTTGCATGGGTGCTTTGCTGTTAAGAATACTCAGCTGGCCTTATTATTATTATTATTATTATTATTATTATTATTATTATTAGTGTATATTATGAAGGGTAGTATGTGCTACATTGATTATTTTTACTATATAATCAATCATGCATAACTTATACACTTCCATAATTTGGCAATTGTAGTCTAATTAGATCCTGTGTGTAGAATATAGTCTGCAGTATGATTAATGTGCTGCCTTGAGTTTTATAAATGCTTGGACTATTTGATTGATTAATATATATCTCTCTCGCAATCTATGTGTGTGTGTGTGTGTGTGTGTGTGTAGTCCTGGACTGTGGAAAGTGGTGGCAAAATTCCAGAGCAACCCACAGCAAATCTATTCTGCAGAATTTGAGGTCAAAGAGTATGGTGAGCATCCCATTATCTGTACAGTACCTGCACAACATTTCTTTACTGTTTTTAAATGTGCCATACAAATAGCAATTTGAACTTGACAAAGAAAATATTTTAATCTTGCAGTTCTTCCCAGTTTTGAGGTGAAACTGACACCATTAACACAGTTCTTCCACGTGAACAGCAGAGATTTCACCGTCAGAATCAAAGCTACGTATGTAATTGTTTTGTGGATTTAAGTAGTATATATGTGATCGTTTGTTGTTACATTTTGACCTGGGTTCGAACTGGTTGTTAACAAGCACAATTTTATTTCATGGTTTAAGGTATCTGTTTGGTCAGGAGGTGGATGGAACAGCCTATGTGGTATTTGGGGTCATCAAAAAGGACCAAAGTAAGCAGAGTTTTCCAGACTCTCTTCAGAGAGTGCCGGTGAGCCCATATTTATACTTAAGATTTAGCCTTTCCATATAAAGCAATGCTGACATAAGAGTTTAAATACCTCCTACTATTCAGAAACTGTATTATTGTGCTATAAGTGTAGAACATATTTTTACATAAACATTGTCATGTTGCTGAATTAGATTGAAAATGGTGAAGGAGAGGTGACACTGAGGAGGGAAGACATAACAAAAGTTGAGAGGGACATCAACAGCCTTGTAGGGGGCGCCATATTTGTATCTGTCAGTGTGCTGACAGAAAGTGGTAAGAAAGAAATTACTGTTTTTTGTTTTATTTTTTATGAATCCTGACAATTTTTGGTGAGTATGTATAATTATTTTCTTGTACCCTGTCACAGGTAGTGAAATGGTGGAGGCCGAGCTGAGAGGTATCCAGATTGTTACATCACCCTATACGATCCACTTTAAAAGAACTCCAAAATATTTCAAGCCAGGAATGTCCTTCGATGTTGTGGTAAAGCACTAATTTACATTTACATAGTCTGATATAATGTTACACGGTGAAGTCATAAATTTGATATGTCAGTTGTGTCATTTGAAGAAATTATAATTGCTTTACAAAGTGTCATGATCAGTGTTGGTCAAGTTACTTGAAAAAAGTAATCAGTAACTAATTACTGATTACTTATTTTCAAAAGTAATTAATTACTTAGTTACTTAGTTACTTTTTAAAAAAACTATTTACAACCTGAACAGGTGATAAAGCAATAGATTTTTCAGCTCAATTCTACTTTTTCTACATAATCCATCAAACAAAATGTAATCAAATGGAAAAGTCTCTTTTTAAAACTTGTTTTATTAGTTTTAATCTTTTAACTTTATGCATCAAGCAAAAATTAAAGTATATGTAACATTCTCTGACTGGAAGAAATTTGTTTAACATTTAAACCTATTTTCTGCACATTCCAGCACATTAAAAAAAATTGTTTTTTGTGTTTACACTCAGTCTTTCAAATAGATGCAAGTGAAACACAGCAGAAAATAAATAAAATGAAAGACTAGCGGTCCTGTTGCTCTATTTTCACCTGTAAAGCAGCAGCGTTCCTACGGGAAAGTAACGGTAATCTAATTACCGTTTTTGCAATAGTAATCCCTTACTTTACGCGTTACTTGAAAAAAGTAATCGGATTACAGTAATGCGTTACAAGTAACACGTTACTGTAACAATGCTGTTTGTTACAAGTAGCGCGCTACTGCCCATCACTGGTCATGATTCAGTTTCTCTTGTCTGATGTTAGGTTGAAGTTTTAAATCCTGATGAAACACCAGCAGAAAACGTTCCAGTAGTGATTAATCCTGGGGCAGTCAGGGGATTCACTGCAGCTAACGGCATGGCTCGGCTCACCATCAATACAGAAGGAAATGCAGCTGAGCTGAGAATAACTGTAAGTTTAAAGTTCTGAAAAAGCTATAAAAAGAACCCCCAGCAACAAAAACAACACTACTTCCACTACTACTGCAACTACTTAGAATAAAAACAAGAATGACAGCATTAAAAATAACTTTTAATAATAATAATAGGGCAGCACAGTGGCTGCCAGAATGCTATTTTGGATTGTTCTGGCTCACTTTAACGCTTGCTCACGCAAATGCTGCCCTCAAGCAATAAAGATTATCACTTACTTATCACTTAATTTAACTTGTTGCTCATTGGTTATGTATGCTGGGCTTTAATTACAGGTCCTGACTGATCCTTGCACAGTTACACATGAAAGCACATGAATGTTTGTCTTATGCTTAGTATGGCTTATGTGTGTGTGTCTTTAATTACAGGCAGTGACCAATGACAACATTCTTACACCTGATAAACAAGCAAGAGCAGAGATGACAGCAAGACCGTACCAGAGCAAGACCAGGACTTTTATCCACATAGGTGAGAAAAATCTTGAAGAAGCATTGCATCAAGTAAAAGAATAAAGATTGTTACTGTAGGTAGAAGTGGAAGTATACTGTGTGAAACAGGCACTAAAAGATGTGTTCAAACTATAACATTTATTGAAACATATTTGCAGGTGTGGATTCAGCTGAGCTGAAAATATCAGACAATCTAAAAATCAACCTCAATCTCAACCAGCAGCCAAATCAAAATCATGATATCACATATCTGGTGAGAGACGTATTTATTTGTTTTTGTATATATAGCTATTTTTTCTGCAACAACTGGTCATAGTACATACATGTGTGCTTAAGGTGTTAGGTATTAATATGCAAATCTTTCATTTCCCCAGATCCAGAGCAGAGGTCAGCTAGTGAAATACGGCCGTTATAAGACAAGAGGCCAAGTACTGATTTCCCTGATACAACCAATCACCAAAGAAATGCTGCCATCGTTCCGCATCATAGCATACTATCATACAAGTTCAAATGAAGTGGTATCAGACTCTGTTTGGGTGGATGTAAAAGACACCTGCATGGGCACTGTAAGAGACTCAAGAGCTGTGAAAGAGTGAATCTTTACAGCCAAAATGCACAAATGTTACTCATTTCTACAGTAGTGCTTATTTTTTTAACATATACAAATTTGCATGTCACCCTCACTTAGCTGAAACTGGAATCCTCACGACCTGCTCCAGCCTATGAGCCTCGCAAGATGTTTAGTCTGAAAGTCACAGGAAATCCAGAGGCCACAGTGGGACTGGTTGCAGTTGACAAAGGTGTCTACGTCCTAAACAACAAGCACCGCCTGACACAGAAAAAGGTCATTTCTCAATTATTTTTTGCTTTTTATATTTTGTAAATTGTTTAGCTACAGTAAACAAATTGCACATATTGGATTTCATATTAATTTACGTATTGCATACATTCCAAAAATGTCACCTCTCTGATGGGGAAGGAGGCTGAGTTAGTGCGTGAGGTTGAGAGGTGCCAGCTAGGTATAGTCGGGGTCACCGCAACACATGGCCTGGCTCTGGAACCATTCTCCTGGAGAGGGGCTGGACTCTGTCTCAGTCTGGAGTTGCCTCGGGTGAGAGGCGTCCGGCTGGGGTGGGTATCTTGGTATCCACTCGGCTTGCTGCTGGTATGTTGGGGTTTCTTTCAGTGGACGAGAGGGTTTGTTCCCTTCGCCTTCGGGTCAGGGAACGGGTCCTGACGGTCGTCCGTGCTTGTGCGCCGAGCGGCAGTTCAGAGTACCCAACCTTCTTGGAGTCCCTGAGTGGGGCACTGGAGGATGCTCCACCTGGAGACTCTGTTGTCCTACTGGGAGACTTTAATGCTCACGTGGGCAACAACAGTGAGACCTGGAAGGGCGTGATTGGGAGGAACGGCCTCCCAGATCTGAACCCGAGTGGTGTTTTGTTATTGGACTTCTGTGGAAACCACAGTTTGGCCATAATGAACACCATGTTCAAACATAAGAGTGTTTGAAGTGCACATGGCACCAGGACACTCTAGGTCACAGGTCGATGATCAATTTTGTAATCGTATCACCAGACCTGTGACCATATGTTCTGGACACTCGGGTAAAGAGAGGGGCTTAGCTGTCAACTGATCACCACCTGCTGGTGAGTTGGATCAGGTGGCGAGGGAGGACGCTGGACAGACCCAGCGCACCCAAACGTACAGTGAGGGTGTCCTGGGAACGTCTAGCAGAGGCCCCGGTCCACGAGATCTTCAACGCACACCTCCAGCAGAGCTTCAACAGCATTCCGAGGGAGACTGGGGACATTGAGTCCGTGCTGGAAAGGAGAGTCCATCTGTTAGTCGAACCTCAGATACAGGAGGACCAATGCGGTTTTCGTCCTGGTCGTGGAACACTGGATCAGCTCTTTATCCTCTAGCATGGGATACTCGAGGGCGCATGGGAGTTTGCCCAACCACTCTACATGTGTTTTGTGGACTTGGAGAAGGCATTCGACCGTGTCCCTCGAGGGGTCCTGTGGGAGTTGCTCCGGGAGTATGGGGTGTCTGGCCCATTGCTACGGACCATTCAGTCCTTATACGACCATTGCAAGAGCTTGGTCCGCATAGCCGGCAATAAGTTGGATTCGTTCCTGGTGGGTGATGGGCTCCGCCGGGGCTGCCCTTTGTCACCGATTCTGTTCATAATTTTTATGGACAGAATTTCTAGGTGTAGCCAAGTGGCGGAAGGCTTTCACTTTGGTGGTCTCAGGATCTGCTTTTCTCAGATAATGTTGTCCGGTGGGCTTCATCAGGTGATGGCTTCCAGCTTGCCTTGGAACGGCTCGCAGCCGAGTGTGAAGCGGTGGGAATGAGAATCAGCACCTCCTAATCTGAGGCCATGGTCCTCGGCCGGAAAACGGTGGAGTGCCCACTCCGGGTCAGGGACGAGACCCTGCCCCAAGTGGAGGAGTTTAAGTATCTTGGGGTCTTGTTTACGAGTGATGGGAGAAGGGAGCCGGACATTGACAGACGGATTGGTGCTGCCATCGCAGTGATGCGGCCTCTGTACCGGTCTGTTGTGGTGAACAAACTACTTACCCATTTACCAGTTGATCTACGCCACTACCCTCACCTATGGTCACGAGCTGTGGGTAGTGACCGGAAGGATGACAAGGATGCCTCCTGGGCACCTCCTGGGCGAGGTTTTCCGGGCATGTCCCACCGGGAGGGGGCCCCGGGGCAGACCCAGGACATGCTGGAGCGATGATATCTCTCGTCTGGCCTGCCGAACACCTTGGTGTTCCCCCGGATAAGCTGGAGGAGGTGGCTGGGGAGAGGGAGGTCTGGGCTTCTCTGCTTGGGCTTGGGCGGAAGAAAATGGATGGATGGATGGATACGAAAAACCTGAAACTTATTATGTTGTTACAGCATGTTAACCTGTGCCTCAGAACAACTATGCCTAGCTGGGACATACGCCAGACGGCCCGTAGGTCCCCAGTTTTATTTGTTGCTCTGAGGGTGTGTAGAGAGGAGGACAGATTATTGTGACTCTAAAATAAAAAAAATCCTAAAAATATGACGGTGAGTTGAGTTTAATGTAATAATTTACAATGTCAACAAGACATTTTTTTATTTTTTAGCCCTTTTTTTTTTTTTGATTTGTGAGCCATATTCGAGTCCTCTTATTGTAAGTTTACTGTTCAATTTACATTCTTGTATGTTTTTGTACTTTAACCTGTAGGTGTGGGACATAGTAGAGCAGTATGACACAGGCTGCACACCTGGTGGAGGAAAGGACAGTATGGGTGTCTTCTTTGATGCTGGGCTATTGTTTGAGTCCAACACTGATGCAAAGACCCCATATAGACAAGGTGACAAAGCAACAGAGCATCCCACTCTTTTACCATTGTCTAATACTTTTCTTTCGGCTTCACTGTTAAACCCCTGAAGAATGATGATTATTTCTGTCATGTTTTTGAACAGTCCAACAAAAAAGGTTGTGTTATATTCTTCCTATTTTAGTAACACAAAAACCAAATTCAGTTTCAGGCTTGTTTGATATGGTATATTTTGTCTGTGTTGCATTTTACAGAAATTAAATGCCAGCCTGCGAACAGAAAGAAACGCAACACTGCTGTAATGGATGTCAGAAGCAGCTTATGTAAGTATATAAATATAAATATATGTATATACACATGAATAACCACATATTAATTCATAATTTCACACATATCCCAGTTTTTACTTTTGACAGTCTATGTATTAGTCAACAGACAAAAAGAATTTTTTTTATTTTACGGTTTTGACTTCATTACAAGATTTTCTGTTTACAAAAAGACATATTTAAAAATATATGTTTTTAACTTTACAGTAAATCACAGTTCTTATACTTTCTTCTTTACTTTTCAGTAAAAAATTATACAGACCCAGTAGAATCTGAGTGTTGTCTGGATGGCATGAAGGAAACCCCCCTTTCATACACCTGTGAGGTCCGCAGCGAGTACATTGTTGATGGTCAAGGCTGCCGTGATGCTTTCCTGCGCTGTTGCAAGGCAGTGGAAACTCTTCGAGCAGAGAAGAGGGAGGAAGACCTCAAACTGGCTCGCAGTAAGAGATGGAAACAAAATGGGAAGGGGTTATCTCATTCATACTATGTGTCATAAAATTCACAAAATTATATCATTTTTAAACAAAATCCAGGTGAAGGAGAAGACAACAGTTTCATGGACAGCAATGAAATTGTTACTCGCACCAATTTCCCAGAAAGTTGGCTCTGGTCTGATATCAAATTGCCTCCTTGCCCTAGAAACACACCTAACTGGTGAGTGACTGTAAATCACAAACACATACAAATGAAGTTACATCTTAACATCTCTCAGACTGTAAACATTTTTCTATATTTCAGTGACACCACATCATTTGTGAGAAATGTTCCTTTGCAAGATTCAATCACAACCTGGCAGTTCACCGGCATCAGTCTGTCAAGAACTCACGGTGAGGATTCAGTGACTAAAATATGTTTTTTTTTTCGCCTTCCCTTTACTTTTTTATTTTTATTCTTTTCTGCATATTTTCTTTAAGGAATCTGTGTGGGTGATCCATTTGAAGTCATTGTCAAGAAGGATTTCTTCATTGATCTCAGGCTGCCTTATTCTGCTGTCCGTGGAGAGCAGATAGAAATTAAAGCAATCCTCCACAACTACAGCCCTGATCGAATCACTGTAAGTACAGAACCATAGTAATTACTGGACTGAAACACAGTGGTGTTCAAAAGTGTCGTCTTGTGAGTTTATCATGTGCATTTTCGTGTTGTGTTCTTAAAATCATTTTCATTTTCATTTGCCAGGATGATTACATTTCCTTAGTTAAGGTTGGCTTATCATATTTTGTTTATCATCAACTAAAATTGAAGAGTACAATCCCTTTTTCATGTTGAGTTTATTAACTTAGTTTTATATAAATAAGGAGAAATGAAATTGCAGAAAGTTAAAGGAATGCTTAAAAATCTCTGTATTTATTCATGATCTTTGTATTCTTCCAGTTCGAAATACCACGTTTCAATCTCTTCTCCAACTTTGTCATTGCTGTTTTTCTTTTATAAAGGTACGCATTGATTTGACTGAGGAGGAGCATGTGTGTAGTTCAGCTTCCAAACGTGGTAGGTATCGCCAGGAGGTCACTGTTGGGCCCGAGACCACACGATCTGTACCTTTTGTCATTATTCCCATGAAGGAGGGAGAACGGCGCATTGAGGTTAAAGCAGCTGTTAAGGACTCATATCTCAATGATGGAGTCATGAAGATGTTGCGGGTGGTGGTAAGAAAACCAATGTTTGCTATTTGGATGCCCAAAAATATGTTCGTTATCAATTCCCTATTAAATAAAACAAAAATGTTTTTTCTTATCTGAATGTGAAAAGGCCATTTAAAATTGGTAGTAATAAAATAATTTGAAAGTTATTGTTTGTTGAGGTTTAGGCACAAAAAGGAACAGACAGAAACAATAACTGGAGTCTGGCTCAATCCCAGACCAAACATCAGACTGATAATTTTGTAGACTAACAATATGTGCTGAACTTTTGTTCTAATACTACATGATTATCACTGCCAAAAGAATGTCCCTTAATAATCTTAGAAATGATCAAAATATTAACAATAATCATACTCATCAAATGCATTTTTAGTTCATTGCTTTTTTGTGTCTATTTTGTAAAAAAGGATTTTAGTTAAAGTGTGACTATAGGAAGATGAAGAACCAGTACAGTACTCCAATCAGTACTGAACAGCAAACTGACAAAACCTAGCCAAAAGAAAAACTACTTATGATAATGTAGGTCAGTTTTATCCATATTTTACTAAAAATCATGGTCATCATCAATATTGACATATATTACTGAAATGCGTTCACTGTATTCATTTGGGAGAAATGTTACATTTACAGTCACATGTAAATGTTGTTTAGTAATTATGCATAAAAATGGATAACAGTTTAGTTGAAATTTAAATAGAGCTGACAGTTCAAGCTAAGTCAGTATTTGTGGTTTATATATTGTGATTTTGTAAAGGGTTTTGGCTTCATATTAATATTGATAATGTTATATTTTATGAATTTAAAGGAAAAATACTCTGTGCATATGATAACATTGTAAACCACTACAGTCACTTAATTATTCTCAGCAGCACACTTTCAGTATCTATTGCAACTACAAAGTACATATTTTATAGCTGCAATAGTAAGTTGACCACTAACATCATTCGCATTTTTGCTGCTGTGGCTACTTCTCTCACACATCGAGAGAGGTTCACTTCACACAACAAGAATACAAAGTTAAACTGAGTTTAGTCATAAAGGCTGCAGTTAGGCTGAGAAAGACAAACTGTTGAGGACTTAATTTAATTATGGATTTATTTCCTGTTTTGTAGCTACTGCACTTTTCTTTGCTAAAATAATAATGACTTCCAATGTTTGTCTGTTTTCCAGCCTGAGGGCGTGCTGGTTAAACATCCAAAGATCGTGACTTTAGATCCTGTTAAGAAAGGAGAAAGTGAGTTTATCTATTAAAAAGCTAGATTCTAATTATTCAGTCAAACTGATTTTCACCTTAATAAAACCTTTTTTTCTCTGTTTAGATGGTGTACAGAACGAAGTTCTTAACAGTGGAATTAAAAGCAAAGATTTGGTTCCAAACACACCTACTAGCACACAGATCTCTGTGACAGGTGAGAAATATTTAATATTTATGCAGTTTATGTGATTCAGTGGCTATATCACCCTGAAGCTTCTATTATATATTGTTATTGTTGACATTCGGGACTGACTACCTTAATGGGTGTTGTGAACCTTTTTTGTATGTGTATGCATGCAGGGAGAGAACAAGTATCTCAGCTGGTGGAGAATGCCATTAGCGGAAACTCAATGGGTACTCTAATCAGACAACCCTCGGGCTGTGGAGAGCAGAACATGATGTCAATGACCCTGCCTCTTATTGCAACCTTGTATTTGGACAAAACCAACCAATGGGAAACTGTGGGCTTTGCAAAACGTAATGAAGCTCTCCAACATATAAAAACTGGTAGGCTCTCACAGATGTACATAAATTCTTTGGTAACACAATAAACACACAAAGCTCCTCAAAATTGTTTCTAATTGATAAGAGTCAGATGCAAGTTGAATAGCAGTGAAGTAAAAAGATTGTTTTATTTCTTTAATTGTTTCATCAAGGTTACACAAACGAGTTGGCCTTCCGTAAAAAGGATGGATCGTTTGCTGCATTTCCTTCTCGCCCAGCTAGCACCTGGTGAGGCACCCACAAACATCCATGAATTCATACATAATATTTTGCACATGCTGCTTTAATTTCTGATTTTGCAAAGCCAATTTATAGTAAGGGCAAATAAATTATATTAAGCTATTGTATCCCCTCTTCCTGTCTATAAGGCTGACTGCCTATGTTGCCAAGGTGTTTGCAATGGCCCATCATCTGGTTGCAATACAAGATAATGTAATCTGTGATGCTGTCAAGTACCTTATTCTCAAAGGACAACAACCTGATGGTGTTTTCAAAGAATTTGCACCTGTATTGCAGTCAACAATGAATGTGAGTGCACTGATTTCATTAATACCAGTTCTTCATCTATACTTAAAATACAAAATGGCTTATAACTAAATGAGAAACCAGTTATACAACTGCCAATCAGCTTTTATAAATATTAAAAAAAGTTCTGTTAGAAATAATAATAATATGTTTGTGCTTCATCTGTAGGGTGATGTGGCCGGCTTAGATTCAGACGCCTCCATGACAGCTTTCTGCCTCATTGCAATGCAAGAGTCACGCTCAATATGTTCCGACACTGTCAATGTGAGTATTTCACCTGCAAACATTGTTGTTACAAAGTATCTAAAATGATCAAACCGTGATACTTTCTATTGCACTTGCATTGAAGATTTAAACCACAGACCAGCAAAAACAGACAGAATTAAATTAATCTCACAAATATGTTCTCTGGTCATGTCTGTATGAAGATCTTGTAAATTATAGATTGATAAAAACATAAAATATTCAGACTACACCTCTTCATGACTTGGATATACAAAAGCCTTAATTCTGTTGCATTGCTCATGTTATACTGAGTGGTCCAACTCTTAATTTTAACTTTCTCAATTAATGAGACTCGAGAGGCTCACAAAAGGACGAAGAACAAATGCTCCACATTCCAAGATAGTATAGTAATGTTATATTTCTTTATGTTTTGTTTTCCTGTCACTCATTATCTGCCTTTTTTTTCCCTTTTTTCATCTGCCCAGAGTCTCCCAGGCAGTATAGACAAAGCAGTGGCCTACCTGGAGAGGCGCCTGCCCAGTGTCACCAACCCTTATGCTGTGGCTATGACATCATATGCACTGGCTAATGAAAACAAATTCAACAAAGAGACCCTATACAAGTTTGTTTCGCCAGGTTTGTACAGACAGACAGGCAGACACACACACACACACACACACACACACACACACACACACACACACACACACACACACACACACAGAGTTGAGACTATATAAATGTTTACAAGATCAGTAAATGTAAACTATGATCCTTACTGTTTCAGTTCATTGCAAAAAAAAAAAAAAAAGTGGAAAAACTGTACTATGTTCATGATGATTTTTTTTCTAAGTCGTCGTTAAATGAATAGTCTGGTATTTTCAATGCTTTTAAATTGCTGCCCTGTCCTTCTCTAATACAGGTCACATAACCATAGGCTAAAATACAATAATTTTTTGGCGTTAATTGTTGGTGCAAATGGACTCAAGATGTGAGTTCCTCTTGGGTCACATCAGAACAGGTCCAGTGATAGCGACAGTGAGTTTATTTACAGTAAAGTTACAAACAAAGATGACAACAAAAGGAATTGTCAGTTAGTGTGTCCAGGGTTGCAATATTTACAGATCCACAGGAACTCTCTTTACAGGGGAAACTCTCTCTCTTAGAAACTCACTAAGGCGCAACCAAGCGCAGAGATGATATGTATCTTCACATTTTTACTATATTCACAAATTTACTACTGAGGTAGATGTGTTCAAGATATATTATAGTAATAAAAATGTACTTGTGTGATTGTGTCTGTCAGAGCTATCTCACTGGCCTGTACCTAGAGGGGGCATTTACACTTTGGAAACCACAGCTTATGCTCTTCTTGCTCTTGTCAAGACTCAGGTGAGCATGTCTAAATTATATCATCCATCCATTTGCTTCCGCTTATCCTTTTCAGGGTCGCTGGAGCCTAACCCAGCTTAGGGTGAGAGGCAGGGTTCACCCTGGGCAGGTCCGTTGCAGGGCTAACACATAGACAGGGGACAACCAGTCGCACTCACATTCAATCACACATTCACACCTATGTTCAATTTAGCATTTCCAATTAACCTAACCCCACCACCCCAACGACATGTGGTCATTGAAAATTCATTCTACAGTATTAAAATACCATCGGACCATTCCAGAGTACTCGAATTACCATTTATTTAATGTAAATTTCTCCATTTAGTTTTATGTTGTGTTATTATTGTGTGCAAACACAAATGAAAACAAATAAGACATTGCTTTGTTATGAACTATGAAAAACATTGCTGTTTTCTTCCATTAGGCAAGTTTCTGGACTGGATTTTAATTACAGAAAGCCTAAAACTCCGAAGTACCTTTGAAAAACGTTTTCCATATTTTTTTGAACTCTACTCCTGTCCTTTGCTGTTTTAATAAAGAACTTTGAAGATGCCAGACGTGTTGTGAGATGGTTCAACACACAACAGAAGGTGGGCGGAGGCTATGGATCAACTCAGGTAACACAAAACTTCCTGTCAATCAAGATATCATAGGCAGATATTTTATACATATTATCCCACCTTATAACCTTTGCCTTTCTTTATCTCCCCCACTTTTCTTCTCTCCAGGCTACTATAATGGTCTATCAAGCTGTAGCAGAGTACTGGATCAACGCTAACGAACCACAGTATGATCTGAATGTGGACATCAAGTTGCCAGGAAGGTCGGCACCTGAAAAGTACAATTTCAATCAGAACAACCACTATGCCACAAGAACGTCTAAGGTGAGAAGAAGCAACACAAACACAGTCACCATGTAGCACAATTTGTCAGTCTGAAAACATGTCCTCTAGCAGTAAATAAATCTCAGTACTGCTAGTGTTTCTGTCTTTTTGGCAATCCATCTCACCACTCTGCAAGCTTTTTGGTCTATTTCCTTTTCCCTGTCTAACAGACATTCAATGCAATTTAAATTCAGTCGGTGGGAGCAAAGTGAGCTTATCTCTGTTTTTTTCTCATAATATCTACAAACACATCTTTGTGTGTTTGTACATATTAATCCCAACAGATTAACGATATAAACCAGGACATCACAGTGACTGCTAGGGGAACAGGAGAAGCAACAGTGACAGTAAGTTATCTGTTAGTTGATCATTTCAGAATCCTAGACAAGGCTTTTTAAACCTTAAAAGAACAGTATCACAAAGACTTATTTATCACACAATATAAAAACACACTTTTTCTGATGCAACAGTTGGTATCACTGTATTACGCTAAGCCCAAAGAACGGGAGAGTGACTGCCAGAATTTTACCCTCAAAGTGGATCTCGTAGAAGGTACTTTGATGTCCTTTATCTCCTCTTTTTATTTTACTTATCTCATTAAATCTGTTTGCTTCAGTTTATGGCATTTTATTTGTTTGTGCTCATTTTTTCTTTTTCCTTATTCTTTCAGAAAAATTAAATGCAGATGAAAAGATATACAAACTTAGGATAGAGGTCATGTAAGTACAATATAAACTACACTTTAGAAATAGTTTTGGCTTAATTGGATTTTTTTGTTCCCGTCCATTTAACTCTGCTGTCATTTGAATCATTCTTATCATTCTCTCTACAGGTATAACAACAGGGATCGTGATGCAGGCATGTCAATCTTGGATATTGGCTTACTAACTGGTTTTGCTGTTGAAACAAAAGACCTGGATTTGGTAAGAAGAGACACCCACATTACGTTATGTGGTTACAGTTAAAGAAAAAAATAAGACCTCTTAATGTTTAAAAATTGGCCTTTTTGTGTGTTTCTAGTTGTCTAGAGGACGTGGCCGCACCATATCAAAATATGAGATGAACAAAGTCCTGTCAGAAAGAGGCTCACTCATCATTTACTTGGACAAGGTTGGAAATCACACCAATCTTTCTCCTTATCCCCCCTTTTCCCCTTTACCCTGGTGTTTATTTATGTTTTTCACTTTTGTGTGTGTCTGTATTTCAATTCCCAGGTTTCTCACACACGACCAGAGGAAATTGCTTTTAGGATCAAACAGGAAATGCCGGTGGGCGTCTTACAACCCGCAGCCGTATCTGTCTATGAATACTATGAACGTGAGTTTTATAAACATCTTACCTTTGTTACCTTCAGGTGTTCCAATAAGCACCTAGACATGCAAACTGCTGTCTGCCAAGCAGCTGTACTTTTCTGACTACATTGTGCCAAGTCTAAAGTTTGGTTGTTTGTCAGGAGTTCCAGATAAAAAAAGACAATTTCGCACTCCTAACTTTGTGGCAACAGTTTGGGGATGAGAATGTTTCAACACACCGGTTTTGCACTATAGTGCACAATGCAAGGTCCATCAAGACATGGTGTAACAGCAGTCTGGCGAGGAAGGAGCAGCTAGCAGGTCCAGCGGGCATACTGTGTGGAGGTTAGCCAGATAACTCAAAGCCAGTCAGTTAAATCAAACAACAGACCTTTATTTGACATTAGCAACATAAGCCCACACAAGCCAGGTCTCCACTGCTTTACTCTGTCCGTACATACATGTGCGGGGATGGGTAGATACTAGAGATGGCACGATACCACTTTTTTATGTCCGATACCGATACCGATATCATAAATTTGGATATCTGCCGATACCGATATGAATCCGATATAGTGTTTTTTAATCAACAAAACTGCTTTTTTAAATATCTTGCTGCATTTTGTATAAGTTCATACTCAAGTTTAAAACAACAACTACACTAAAGCTATTCTGTTATACCTGTATACAAAAAAAATATTTCATAGTTCAGCAATACTGATCAATCTAATAAACTTAGACCTACACCATCCTCCCTATTCTGGTATTTTAAAGAGTACTTAGCGTAAATATTAAGCAACCTAACTAATAGGGTTCCAACTCCCAGCAACAACAAAAATAAATAAATAAAAAATAGGGAACCACCCCTCACGCGCCACCTCATGATGCTTAATCGACGTAATCAACCTTAATTTGATGCAGTGTGAAAAAAAATGAACAGAAATCAATTATTTTTCAAGAAATATTAAATAGATTCAACATCTTTCTTCAACAAAATTGCAGACTGCACAGATGGTACCTTCCCAAAGGAAAAAGTACTATAGCTTACTAGGGTAAATATATTAGACTTAATAGTCACTATATACAGTAATTGACTTCTATTCATTTTACATCAAATTAAAACTTTGTGTGTCAGATAATTATTTATTAAAAGCTCGACATTTTAAATGAGAATAAGAAAGAAAAGTATGTCTTTGTGCCCCCTTTTCCCAGTTAATGCCCTATCGGCCCCCCTGGCTAAACTTTGCTAGATCCGCCCCTGCACAGTTACCAGCCGTCAGCTACGTAGAAAAAAGATCCTGGTGTAGAAATTAATATTAAATAAATTCTAACAACAGCTTATCAAGCTTAAACGTGCTGCTGTTGTTCAGCCGCTGGTTTGCTCTTTCTGGCGCAAAGTGGACCAAAAACAAACGAGAGACAGACTCGCGACAGAAAAGCCGATCAGCTGATTTAAGCAGTTTCACGATTGAAGTAGCAGCCGGAGAGCGAGAGGCAGTCGCTTGTTAAGCTTAACGTGGGAATGCTTTACAAACATTCAGAGATGGACTTACACACTTGCTTTACTTCTCTCGGGGATAACTTTGTCGGAGATGAAATGCCAGGTTGCTAGCGAAGCTCCAAATGCTATCCAGACCACCTACAGGTCCTGCATGCCACAGCTGCTCTATCACGTGATGCATACGTTCTGAGGTGAGTTACGGCGTGTTGCAAGTTTTGTGAGGTGCTTTCGTGATATTTAATGGATCGGATTACATTTTTTATTTTTCTCCGATATCCGATCCAGTAATTTAGGTCAGTATCGGACCGATACCGATACGTAATATCGGATCGGTCCATCTCTAGTAGATACCAATGCCAGTGTTACAGGCCCCACTATGATGGGCGCGTAGCCAGATTACGATCCTGTAAAACAGGAGAGAAAGTGAACACAGGAGACACGCTGCCGTTCGCCTGGTCAGTCTTGCCAGAATGGAAAACTTACGGCCAGTGTTGCCAACTCCTCAGTAAGGAAAATCACTATTGGGTGTCCTAAAAGTCGCTAGAAGTCGCTAAATGACGTCATCGCCTAATTTGCATAATTGGTCATGCTGATCTAATTGTAACCTATTTTGTTGGAGAGAGAAATAACATCGTGGAAGAGAAATAAAGTGAGTAAAAAACGTCCTAAATGCATTTAGAGTTTATTTAGAACTACAAATTAAATTTATTTTAGCAATTATTGTTTTTTTAATGTCACAATTCCAACCCTGCTCCTTTACCCGGGCTTGGACCCGAAATAGGCACTCTGGTGGAGTTACTTTGTGTTTGTGTGCGTGTTTATAAGTAGTTTTAAACCTTGTGATCCACAAAACTACGGAAGCGTAGAGCTGCCACCCAGGCAAAAGAAAAATACAAGTGTATCACGTTATAACGTGAAAAGTTTATTGTTCTAACAAGATACTTTTCCTGTTTGTACAATATACTATCACGTTTGTACAATATATGATCACGTTCGTACAATATAATATTTATATTGTACAAACGTGATAATTATGTATATTGTAATAACGTGATATTATGTTGTTCAAACGTGAAAAGTATATTGTACAAACATGATAGTATATTGTTAGAACAATAAACTTTTCACGTTATAACGTGATACACTTGTATTTTTCTTTTGCCTGGGTGGCAGCTCTATGCTTCCATACAAAACAGCATAAGAGTAAAAGAGTAAAAGAAGAACTGACTGCGTTACAGCACCCGCTACTTGTTGAGAGTAAAAGCGATACTCGCTTTCACGTCTTTTTTTAGCGACTTTTTTTAGAGAAAAAGTCGCTAAGGGGTCTGAAAACTTGCTAAATATAGCGACAAAGTCGCTAAGTTGGCAACACTGCTTACGGCAGCTATGCACCCGACTCAGTTCCCAAAGCACGCTGCTGCCCCCTACTGTCCAAAGTGTTATACACTCTCCTGGCAACAGGGAACTTACATGACATTGTGGATTTAAATTACACCAATAAACCAGCAAAATAAAACATGCATAATAATCTCCATATCGTTAGCTTCATAGCATAAGTGCCTAAGTCATTGACTTAGTCAAATGACTTAGGCAATTATGCTATGAAGCTAACGATATATCACAACACTTAACTCACAATTGTGACCACATTTCTGTGTGGATCACACCAGCCCGTTACAATGGTGAGGTCTTTCTTGGAACAGACACACGGGCAGCATGTACTGGCCTGAACACAGTCTTGACCTCAACTTGATAGAACAGGTTTGGGATGAATTAAAATGGAGATTGTAAACTAGGCCTTTTCATCTAACATCGTCTGACCTCACAAATACACTTTGGGAAGAATGATCAAAAATTCCTATAAACACACTCCTGAACCTTGTGGAAAGCATCCCAGAAGAGTTGAAGCTGTTACAGCTGCAAAGGTTGGGTTGACATCATATTAAACCGTATGGATTAAGAATGGGATGTCACTTAAGTTCATTTGTGTGCGTGATTTGTCATTGCCATATACATTGTTATATCTACCATAGTGGTCACAAAATAATAGAGAAATACCTTCTTTTTTATTGCAGAAACACGCTGTGTGAAATTCTACCATCCAGAGAGGGAAGCTGGAAAACTACTGCAGCTCTGTAGAGATAACATATGCACATGTGCTGAAGGTAAACACAATCATATACATGTGATTAAAAAACCTTATTTTACAACAGTAATTAAAATGTTTTCATGCATTTTTCTATAACTTTAAATGGTACAGAACACAGCATTAGAAGTGTGATTAAAGTAAAGGTTTCATTTTAATAGTCAAATTTTGAGCAAATGTGTTTTTTATGTAGTTTTGTTTGGGTGCAAGTTCTTCCTGACAATGAACTGGTTAAACCTGAGGGTGGGTGGAAGCCACCTGAAGCTGTGGATATGCTGATCCTGTGTCACAGTGCCTTTTTGGCATACAGTTATGAAAAATCAATCATGGACTCCTGTGTATCCCCAAGTATTCCTGAGTCGCATAGGAGGCTGTCTGACCAACAGCTAAAGCATGGTGAAAACTGGTCCTTAACAAAAACACAAGCACACAGCAAATCTATAACAGGATAGCTGGGACCGATGTCCAGACCCTAACCCCTTTGAAATGCTGTGGCAGGAATATGATAGACTTATACAGGGGCAAATCCCCACAAACCTAAAACTCCTCAAATGATGTGAGACACTGATTTCAGAGAAAAAAAAATACTTATTACTGCTAAAGGTGATTCTGCAAGCTTTTGAATCATTGGGTATACTTTCACACTGCAGTATTCTGGCCTGTGAAAGTACATTTGTTTTTCATAACTAGCTATTGTGCTGTTAGTAACTTTAGATCTATGCACTAATCTACAATTATAAAAGATGCCTATTTTAGCAAATGAGATTTAAATAGTATATTCGACCTTCATATACCTGCAGTCACCTATCAACACACATGTATACATCAGCTTTGCATTTTACCCTGTCCCTATTGTGTACTTACAGAGAACTGCAGTATGCAGAAGAAGGAAAAAATCCCCAATGATGACCGCCAAGCTAAGATTTGTGAAAGTACAGAGACCAGCAAAGTAGACTTTGGTAAACAAACATAAATGGGTTACATTTAGTTTTATTTAATAGGATATAGTAATGCAAAAAGCTAAAAACTATACTTTGGCTGCCCACAGCTTACAAAGTGTTGGTGGAAGAGGTTGTAGAAGAGTTATCCACAGACAGTCACAAAGTCAAAGTGCTGGACCCCATCAAAGAAGGCAAGTAGCTACGTCCTTTAAACGTCTATTTTAAGAGAAATTACTAGTTGTTGTTTTTTGTGGCATTAAGATAGCAGTGATGGTTATTTTCTATTATAGCCACAAAAAAATAGGCAATTTGAAGGACAAATCGAGCATTTTATAAAACTGCTGCATGCTTTTGTACTAAGAGGTACATTTAGTGGTTGACACCATTTACTATCAGTAAGTCAGTGTGGCTTGTCTTGCTGATACCCATTTTCTCATTTAACATTTAATACTCAGCATAGGCATATTGCCAAAATACTAGTATTATCTGTATAATACTGTATTATGATGATACAACTAGGAATGTATATGGACACAGCAGCACTGTGTTTGAGCAACACATTCAGTCATTCATAAATCACTGCTCTCAACTGTCATATCTTAATTACAGGGAGTCTTGATGTTGGTCCACTGAATAAACAGCGCATATTTCTCAGTTATCAACACTGCAGAGAAGCTTTAAGTCTGGAACAAGGAAAAACCTACCTTCTCATGGGCTCAGATAAAGATATTCACAGAGATGACAAAAAGAATACGTAAGTATATTGTTTGTCTGGCTGTGCTTGTGTGTGGTGTATATTTAAACTAATCTCAGAGTTCTATTCATTAATCATACCTTCAGTGAATAAATGTAATTAACTTGAACTGTGTATATTTATCACAGTTGTTTTATTCTGTATTTTGCTGATTGGTCACACAAACACTATTTTTCTTTCAATTGTTCTTTTCAGATTCGAGTACGTAATTGGTGAGAGAACCTGGGTTGAGTATTGGCCTACAGCAGAAGAGTGTCAGACTGACAAATACCGGGATACCTGCTTGGGCTTGGAGGAGATGGTCAATCAGTACTCACTCTTTAGATGCATCGGCTAGTAAAACAAAAAACATTTCAAGTCTTGTTATTCTGCTGTTTTTACAATTTTCTGTAAAACAGACATAAGGGTTTCACCATTTCACTGCAGTGATTAAAATGTATTAAAATTTGGTACTGGCTCTGTGTTTATTCAAGTTTATGGTGGTTAATAAATTTGTCGAATTTTTAATGCATTTGAAACTTTACTAATCCATGACAAGCACAACAAAAAAATAAAACATTTGAGATAAAAAAAACCCGCCCTCCTTATAAACCTGATAAGTACAAGAAAAAAGGTTGGATGTATAGAAATATTACTGAGTTAGTATAACTGCAGAAATAAGAAAATATGTTGGCATTTATTTTAATTTTCAGACAAATACAGTGAAGAAACGACAGGAAAGCAGAGGGAGAGCGAGGAAGACATGCGGCAAAAGGCCACGGGTCAGACTCGAACCCGTGTTCCTTGACGTTTGCCATGTCCAAAGTTTTATGTTCTCCTTAAATTGCTGTCTTTCTGAATGATGTCCAAAAGACGGTGTGGGCTTTTTAGATAACTGGGAAACTTTCTGGAGGAAACCTGGTCTTGTTAGGAGAGACAGTACCCAGCTGCTCTCATTTCTAGAAATTGGGCTATTTTCACCAGCCTGTTAATCAACCAAAGACCAAGACAGACTTTTAATTCATTTGAAAGCCTGATGCTTAGCCTTGTCCATCCCAGCTGCAAAACTCAAAAAACATTCTTCTTTGGCTTTTGAGGAAGGCGGTCGCACTTTTCTCCTCTCCCTTACCCTTATCTTCCCTGCTTGGCTTCTTGTGTCTTTGTCTAGTCTCGTCTACTTTTCTACTCTTGCCCTGGAACACTCTCACAGTCTGTTCTCTAAAACCTAAAATAGGAATTATGGATTTGATCAACTGGTCCCTGAATGCAATTGACACCCTTTTCTCAACGAGGAACCTGGGCTCGGGTGAGCCTGAGTGTCCTGGAGGGACGTTCCCTGCCGGATACATGATGGACGGGTGGCATAACTGGAGGGCCGTGTGCCTGGCGGGACTGTCGATCGAGGACATTGAAGACATCTACCTTTTCAGAACCATGATAACAGGGTTCTTGCTGATCGGAGCTGGCTTGGCCCAGGCTTATCAAAGATTAAAGAAAGTGGAATTGGCTGTTCAAAACCCCACAAGGCTGCCTGCTGTGATTGAAGCGATGGGACGAGTCATGACTTCTCAAAATGGGCTCATTGAACGCAGCACGGATAAGATCTTGGAGAAGCTTGAGGCTGCTGTGAACACTCAGACTAAGACTGAGCGAAAATTGGATAACATCTTGGAGAAGCTCACAGCGGTTGTGAGTTCTCAGAATTTGCTCTTTGAGAGCAAGATTGATAACATCCTGGAGAAGCTCACGGCTCTCCAATGGGAGATTGAGAGACCAGTGTCGGACTGCTAGAGAGGCTGTGAAATTCACATGCAGTTGTTCGCACTAAAGGAAAAACCACCATCATTTCATGCGGTCTATGGTGTATTGACAGACATGTGCTTTTTGTGCTGGGGTGTTTTTTTTCTGTTCTCAAACTGTTCTCCCATTAGGAGCTCAGTCTGAGTGGAGTTTTTTTCTCCTCCTCTCACCTCATGTTATGTATTTTCATTGTTTTTTCCTATCAGCCTACCTCTCTGACATGTCTTCCCAATGTGATGTTTGTATAAAGTTTGGTCGGAGGGTTCCTTTGTAAGTGCGCATGCGCCATTAGCGTGCTGCCTGCTGTAACCTATAATTTCCTTCGGGATTAATAAAGTATTTCTGATTCTGATTATTTGTGATCATCTATCATCCACCTGGGCCTTACACAGAGTCTCTGTCGGATTTCTCAGACTTTTATCTGATTTAGTGCTCAGCTCAGATAAAATAATTATTGTGGGTGATTTTAACATCCATGTAGATGCTAAAAATGACAGCCTCAACACAGCATTTAATCTGTTATTTATGAACGCCCGTTTCTGCCACTAAAAAAAAAAGTATCCATATCTCGTAATTTTGAGTTTCGACTTATTAATTCAAAAAATTTTAAATTAATAAATTTTGTTAACTTGAAATTAATTCAGAATTTTGAGAAAAGTAACTCGAAATTTCGTCTGTGTCCACCACGAAAATGACCCCCAGATCTGACCTCCTCCTGCTACCTTTTATTGAGAGACAGTTCACACAAACCACGTCAGAACAAAGCCACGCCCCCTTGGTTCTACACCATACACCTTGCTTGGAAGTTTAGGGGTTTTTTTCGCTGTAAAAAGTTTTCTTCCCACGCACGATGGACGCTAATGTTTTTGTCACTTTTTATGGAATCAAACTCAAAGTAAGGTCAGTACTTCCACGCTTTAAACGCTGCACGCTCATACTCTCTCCCACAATTGATATGTGATCCATTGTTGATCTGCACACAGCTGTTGTCACTAACGGCGCACTCGCTTACGTCACTGTCGTGAGAGATTCTCGCAAAAAATCGCGGTTTTAGTAACGCAGTAACGCAGCGTTCCTACGGGAAAGTAACGGTAATCTAATTACCGTTTTTGCAATAGCAATCCCTTATTTTACTCGTTACTTGAAAAAAGTAATCAGATTACAGTAACGCGTTACTGCCCATCTCTGGTCGTAAACGCAGGAAGCCTACATCAAAAGAAGCAGATCATCCAGATAGGATGTATCTACAATAAAACCTCCCCCAGCACAGAGTGGTTGGAGAGGTGGTCAGGATCAAAGGAATGGCTTTGATCCTACTGCTTGAACTAAGACTGTACAAATTTAAGAAACACAATGGCAACATTCAACAATTAGACTTAACAGGCGCCCTGGGCGAACACTCCCTCTTTACATTTTATAATTGTTATTGATCCCTTTACCCCTAGTCCTAAAGTGTAGATTTATTTTCTTACTCTTCTTATATATATTGTTTGTTTACTTGCACTGCTGTAACTGGAGCCTCGTCGTCTCGTCTCTCTATATACTGGACTGTAGCGGAGATGACAATAAAGTTTACTTTGACTTCAGCAGCAAGCAGGTGCACCGAGGGCTCTCGCACTCATTTTTCATGTATAGAATTTCGAAAAAGCATTGGTGCAAATTATAAGTCTGTATCATAATGTCTGGTGTTTTTGTGTTTGTTGGTTTGTTTTTATTTTGTTTTATTTTGCGAGTTGGTTATTAGATGCTGCTCCAGCCGGTCAGAGAATCCCCCGCCGCCCCGCCCTCCCCTCTCTGCGCCGCAAGCAGCAGGCGCACCTTGCAAACGAGGGGGTGCCCTTACTCCCAGGAAATGGGCAATAGAAAACCGATCGGTGCCTATGCCATTCCCAATATGCGCTAACTGATGTCGGGGCAGCATGAGTACGAGCATTTTTTTTTTTTTGCCGATGCCCGTGATACCGCCCCCCACCACGATGCTGCCCTGGGCAACAGCCCGTGTCGCCCGTATCTAAAACCGCTACTGGGTGAGTCCATCTCATCTACAGCAGCATCGCAGACCACGGCCCGCCACAATAATAAAGCATTTTTTTATTTAATTATAAATAAATTAGTTCTCCTAATTATGTCCTGGGTTTTAAGTAATTAATAATACAAAAGGAAAAATCACAAAAAACACTTAAGGTCATGAAAATGAATTGCGATTTAGCAATTCAATGAGGCATCCACCTTATTTATTGAAAATGTGGTCATAAATATTTTGTACTTGTAAATCAGTTTTGTACTTGTAAATCAGGATTTGTATGTGTAAAAAGAATTTGTGTGTGTGTAAAAAAGATTTGTGTGTGGACTTAGCCAAAAAAAACCCAGCAAGTTACAAGTACGAATTTTGACCCTATTTTTCTTCCTTTCATCTGATTGGTCAATGTCATGTCAATCACAAATGTAACAATCCAATCAGAGAACAGATGGGTTTGGCTGACGGAGGGGCACTCGATCACCTCGATCCATGACAGTCATTCAGGCAGTAATGCCTGGACTGGAAACAAGGCATCCTTAAAATAATACAACATTCCAGCTCCTGTGTTGGAATGAAAAACAAATGCGGTGTTTAAATTAGAGACTGCATTTGTGACAGAACAATAAATATGTTTTATTTTCATTATATAAGTAAGTACAAAACACACTTGTGGTAGGCCTAAACTTATTTTCAGAATAATTAAATCTGAGACTTTGTTTCATTGTAAGATTATAACAGTGATGGCAATGTAATTGTTTGTTGTTCAAGAGAACAGTGTCCAGTATGTTGGCTGTTAAACGTTTTTGCATTTGAAAAAAAAAGTTGTCATTACAAAAAGTGTTGTTAATTATTGTTAATCATATTCAGGTTACCACAAATTGTTTTTTCATTTAGTCGAACTTGAAATGTTTGTCAGTAGGTAAATAATTAGTATTGTACTGTCAGAAATATCAAGTTATTCTTTTTTTTTTTTTTTGCCTGTCCCATTTGGTTCTTTAGCCGTCAGAATTGTTGTCTGAAGACCAGCAAGGATACCCAATGGATTTACTTTGCCAAATGGATCATCACAGCCTTGCCGTATTGGTCCATTTGATCAACCTTTGTTGTTATTATTTATTTGATTTTATTTTCAGTTGTTACAGACGGGACAGACATGAGTGAGGGATAGGAAAGGGAGAAAGAAAGATGAAGGAAAAGAAAAACAGAAGGGAAGGGGGACAGTGAGAAAGGGCACTTAAAAAGAGAAAGACGAGAAAAAATCTCCTGGATCACCTGTTGAGAGAGAAAAAAGAGAAAACAAGCAAAAGAAGCAGAGCAACATACTAAACACAACACCAGGACCGCCCAGCCCCACAGGACCCGGGGCAGCCCACCCGACCCCACCGCAGAAGAAACTGTACCCACCCTAACATTCAATCATCTCCCAGACTGCACAAGACAGTAGACACCCAGGTTAAGTTTATTCTCCACCTCTCCTATGACTCTCCCAAGAATATCAAGTTATTCTTAATACTGCATACTTGCAATGAATAAGTTGCCCTAACTTAGTCATCTTAAGGAAACTTTACTCAATTTTTTTGAGGCAACGAGTTTGCATATTTTTTTTGAGTTCTGGGAACTAATGAGACTGTACAGTGTACTCAAATTGGGTAAGTTGCCCTAGCTTAATCATCTTAAGTAAAACTTTACTCAATTTTTTTGAGGCACCAAGTTTGCCTTAGTCATGCGCGAATCATGAACGAATCGTTCAATACTCGAGAATCACTTTACTGACTCATGAATCATGATTCACAAGCCCAACTGACTCACTGACTCATCCCTGTTGCTGTTAGCAGCAATGCTATAATAATAATAATAATGGATTGGATTTATATAGCGCTTTTCAAGGCACCCAAAGCGCTTTACAATGCCACTATTCATTCACTCTCACATTCACACACTGGTGGAGGCAAGCTACAGTTGTAGCCACAGCTGCCCTGGGGCAGACTGACAGAAGCGAGGCTGCCATATTGCACCATCGGCCCCTCTGGCCAACACCAGTAGGCGGCAGGGTAAAGTGTCTTGCCCAAGGAGACAACGACCAGGACAGAGAGCCCGGGGATCGAACCGCCGACCTTCCGGTTACAGATACGCTTCCCTACCCCCCTGAGCCACGGTCGCCCCAATTATTAAATATAATTAAATAATTAAATAACTATAATTAAATAGCAATAATTAAAATTGGTGAGAAAAACACAACATCCAGTATCGTAACAAAAAAATTTCTGCTCTGAACTGGAAGAAAAAACCCTGAGTAGAAGCTCACATCAAGAAAATAGCTCCTCGGTTCACAGTAGCATCGCTCTGCTAACATGATAACAGCACATTTGAGCTACTCACCCCCTCACTTCCTGTGCTGAATCGTAAGCGAATCACTCAGGACTCGCTCACCCCCTCCCTCCTGTGCTGAATCATAGAGCGAACGAATCACTCACTCACTCATCCCCTCCCTCCTGGCTCACAGCTTCTTCTTCTTCTTGGTTGGCAACCAATGTTAAGGCGCATTACCGCCCCCTGGCTCACAGCTCAGTGGACATTTAGATGAGAAAATATATATTTAACACATTTAAGGAAAATACTAATAAAATAAAAAATTTAAATATATTAAAATAAAATAAAAATAAATAAATGTTTATTAAGCAATTTTGATAGGAAATTGCTTAATTTTAGAAATGTTTTTGCTCTTTTTTGCTCTATAAAATAGTTGTTTTCTTTTAGAATCATTCATCTTAGCAGTAGGATTTACATGAAAAGAGAAACAAATTAAGTTCGAGTGAAAATGTACATTTTTTGCACTCTCTGGTCGACTGACTCAGTGAATCAAATGACTCAAAAAACTCGATTCACTTTGGTGAGTGACTCATTAAAACTCGATTCAGTAAAAAGAATCAAATTTACCATCATTAGTTTGCATAGTTTTTTGAGTTCTGTGAACTAATTAGATTTTACAGCGTAGTATCAACTGACCATTATATAAATGCCACCACCTTTAATTGATAAGCATTTTGGAGGATCATTAACAGTGCTCTATGCCCTTGGTTAATGTGGCACAGAGAAGAATAAGTTTGTTCTGAGGGTAAAGGCAGGATCCCTTTTGCTTTCTTTTCTTTCCCTGTCATTGAAATCCTAAAATACAAGATATTGGCATCAGGATTTTACTGTAAAAAAAAATCCCTGCTGCTTAAACTTCAAAAATCCCAGCCAAATACGTCATGTAAAGTTACTCAATATGTTTTGATCAGACCACTTGTCTGATCATTTTTACATAATTTTTTACAATTTTTACATACACAAAAAAACCCAAAAAAAAACCTTTATTGATTTTCCAGTGTTTACTTGTTTCTTTAGAGAAGAGATAATATTTATCAGGACTAAACTGTTTCCCAACCTGCTGCTGGGAAATTGTGTGTACGTGTGATTGGAAAGAGGATGAATAGACATTTTGTGGGAGTGCACTAGGAGGGAGGTTAGTGAATAAAAGAACACTGAAAAAAGTCTAACATGCAGTCATTCATTCAATCTAATAAGTGCCATTCAAAACAGAATAAAATCATTGATTTGATTGTGAAACCCTTTCTTTTTGCATTTTAAAATACCACTTTTGATTTGGATGAAACTAAATATCTGTACAAAGGACACAACGCAAAGTCTTTGATTTCTCTCAAAACATATATTTCTTTTCATGTTGAACAGATAATATCTTTAATTTGAGTCAAAGTGATTTGCACTTGAACACGCCCACCAGAAATAGACCGGGACCCATTTTTATTCTGCATGGCTGCTGGAAACATCATGTCACATCTTTGATTAATTTCATCTGAAAATAAACGTAAGTAAAGCCAAGTGTGTTACAAAAGCTTTTATAATTTGTATTGCCAAAATTGCAGAAAATAACCCCATTTAAGCTGGGTCGACAGCCACCCCTAATTTTTGCATGATTGTAGCTGCTAGCTATAAGCTAGCTAGCTATCCTGCGCAACGTTAGAACTGGTTACCAGAAACCGACCATCACAGTCGGGAATACAAGTTAGTATACTGGTAAAAAACGGCTTTTTGCCTAACTAGCTAGCGTTACCACGATGCATCGGTGGTGGATAAAGCTAGCTAGCATAAGTTCATAGTTCATAACATTCATAGTATAACTCCGTGCTCCGCTTCGTTTGAATTTTTCTGGTGAGCTCGCGGTTTCTAGACACAAGCTTGTGTTTGTGCGCGCACGTTTGTCTCTCTTCATATAAATATCTGTGTGTTATGTGTGTGTACACCGAGCGCAAAAGATAATTATTAATGTGCATGATTTAGAGACAGAAATAACATGCCAGCATATAAGATCAATGACATAAGACTAATTCCTTCAATTGACTTTCAGGCGCGGCTCGGAAAAATGTGCATTTTCTGAAGAAATTTTAATTTTAACAGCAAAAAATTGACCCTATGCCAAACTTAGTCGCTAATGGCTGGTCTGTAGACTGTTTGGTATGTCATGTTACGTATTTCTTGGTTTTTCTATGTAATGTGTTTTATAGAGAAGTAACATTATTCTTTTTTTTCTGTATGCTTTCAGAACCACAGATCGCTCCATCCATTCCATGGCTGAAGCATACATTTTCATTTAATCTGAACAGGTATCATTTTGCATTTACACTGCACATCCTTTTTAAACATTTCATAATAATCTAGACTCTCCCTCATTATCCTCTCATTCACCTTGCTGATGTGTTGAGGACTTGATAAAAGAATACATGGTATGTCCATATCTGTTCTGTCTCTACATGAGATGCAGTCTCTTGATGTAAATTTGACAACTCTGCTATTAAATGCAGTGATTAATGTAGGACAGCAACGATTAATCAACTCAAGTTAATATCTTAGGGTTCTGTATTGTTTTCTTTTTTTTTTCTTGGGCTTTGTTCCACCATTGATTTAATTTAATGATTATGCAATTCACAATCTGATTAGTCAAATAATTGTTCTAATAGTCTGTGACCAAACAACTATCAAAATAGTAGTTTATTATGGTCAAAGATTTATCAGGTGTGCCAGACTTCAGTTCTTCACTTGTACATTTTGTTCCATATTTTACCTCAAGATATCCCAGAAAGATGAAGCTGAGGAAGAGCTGCAGAGTACCACCATGGCACTCTTCGTCTTCAGGGACAACTCAAGCCTCCTACATCAGCCTCGAGACATCGGGATAATCATTGATGGTGTGGAAGTCCTGAATGAGTTGCCTTCTGTGGCAGCTGGAGTGGCAATGGTCTTTGGACTCTGTTATGCTCTTAATATGGAATATCCACGAGGATTCAGGTTCACCTTTGAGGCTCTTCAAAAGATTATGATGGAGCTTGACTTTAACAAGATGACCTCTAAGATTCGCAAACTTAATTGTGAACTTAACTTAGTGTGTTTGCATGCATGTGTGCATGTGTATGTGCACATGCATGTGCATGTGTGCTTGGTTATTTTCTTGGTTGGCCTGCAGTGGTATTCTACATTCAAAATTTATAAGAACACCCATTTGAAAGGGAGATTTAAGTTGATTTCATTGATACATGTGTAGATTTTTTTTTTACATTGTACAGGCACAGTGCACATATAAACATTTTTGAGTACTTGCAAATTGGTTTAAAAAGAGTTTTTATAATGGTTTTATGCCAGTTTTAGACAGGTTGCAGGTTTTATACTGGTTTTCAAAAGATTGCAGGTTTTATAAAACAAACATTTCTCTAATCATTTCTGCCGTAGCACTAAATCTGTATATTACTAATCCTCTCTATTGATTATAGTTAAAATGGTTTGGAACAATAAATAATTTTGAAATAATTGGTTGGCCAACTGTCTTGTTTTTTATAGGAAATGCAGAGCATTTTTGAACTGAAATAAAATGAAATGTAAAAAATATAGTTTGAATATATGTAAATCAATTACCTGGCTTCAACACAAACATATTAGTTCATGTTAATTTGGTTCGATGTGAATACATTAGGTTGGTTAAATTTCAATATATTAGCTTGGTTCAATAATTAAAATATGGTTCTATGTAAAAAAATCAATTTGGATCAATGCAAAATTTAATGTTTCAGTCAAGTCTAGTAATATTGTTTATATCAACATAAAAGTATCAGGTCATATCAAGTGACTCAATTTGGATTCTATAAAGCCAAATATTTTGGATGTGACAACTGGACATAATTTTTTTAAATTTGAATAGGGTTATTCTTTTTACAGTGAAGGATGCCGCACGGCCACGGTTTACTTTAGCAGCAGAAAAGGGTCGGGATAATGAGGAGGACTCTGCTGCTGCTGGCCTCTCTGGCCTTTGTTTCTCTCACTTCTGTGGCTGATGGAGCTCCATTGTAAGTAGACCTGCTGTACTTTTACACATTCCCAGTGAGGTTGAATTAATTCATGCAAAACAAAGCCAATGTTATTATCTTGGATGTGTGCAGAAGGTTTAATTGCATTGAACTGAATTGAATCGAATTGAATTTTTGCATGAATATATTATTTTATTTTGCATAGTTTCACATTCTTTTTTAAGCAAGAAGGCATGGGTGGTATTTGAAGGAAAAGGAATGAGGAAAAACTTATGGAAAAAAAATATTATTAATGAAACCACAGTCCAACTAACTTTATTGCTAACTTAATTTTATTTGTTATTTTGTGTAATGAGAAGCTGCAGCCAGGTCTGCAGCTTATGTAACATAAGTCAAGGTAATCTGGTATTTAAAGTGATGCCAAGAAGTTGTCCTAAACTTTGTCCAGAGTTTGCACAGTGGTGCATTACGCCAGACAAAGCAAATAGACTCCAGAAGCATGATGAAAAGATGTATTGATTTAGTTTTGGACTTTATTCAAGATAATCAATAGATCACATAATCAAGAAGAGTCACATGGGAAAACAGCCGGTAAATACTTTTTTTGAAAGTATTTGTCCATAAAACCTTTATACAATAAATAAATAGATAAAAATAATTCATCTTTAATTTTTAATTAAAAATAATTATTTCAGCAATTATTAATATGTTTTTCATACACAGCAAATCCAGCATGTCCAAATTAACACTGTCGGATTTGATTTCAACACTATTAAAGTGTCTATATGGGTCCACACCAGAGAGTGTTAATTTAACTCTTTTTGGAGAGTTGGTACGTTAACTCTGATTTAGTGTTAAACACCAAATCTGTCTGGAGTTGATAATTTAACACTTGGTGTTAAGAGTTTATATATTAACTCTCAAAGAGTATTTTAGTTTAACTACGTAAGAGTTATCTTCTAATTCATTCTAAAAAGCAGGAATTTTACTGTTCTGAACTTCTAGAAATTTCTTTTGGAAATAAACATTTACTAAAAAGATGCAATGGTTTTTGAAAAACATTTATTCTGAACTGTGCACCACAATTTCAAAACATTTTCTGAAAGATGTAACAGTATACATGTTCTCACTTTCATTAGAATTTTGTTTATCAAAAGGTCTGACATGGTAAATGCAAATAACAGCATTCTCATCACTTATTTCTTCAATACAATATGCATGTCCTTCATTCATCCCTTTGTGGAACTTCAGCGCACTTCTGCTCTCCCCCATATTCCATCTTCACAAGCATATCCTGTGCGGAGATCAAATAAAAATTAGTTGACACTAATTAATGGCACAAATAATCCAGTAAACAATTGCAGCACAGTAAAAAAAAAAAAAAAAAAAAAAAAAAAAAAGGAATCCTCTTTGAGCCATTACTTGTGTAAAGTATTTTCCCAAAAGACAAGGACACAGGCAACAGGTAATACTGAACTAAATGTAAAACCTCAACCTTTTTCATTTTTACCTAAACCGTGTGCACAAAACTCTGGAGGGATCTATGCTAACGTAGAATCCAGTCAGGACGTCAGCTACTGCTGTTTGCTCGTGTTTTTTTTATTTTTTTTATTTTTATTTTTTTTTTTTTTATTTTTTTATGGGCGATCGGTTTCAGGCTTCAAGTAGCACCATTATACCAACATTTCACATTCTAGACATTGTTTTAGGTGTATTTGACCAAAAGTTTGACTGAAAATTCACATGCAAGCTTTTTTCAAGGCTGTGGTATTTGCCCGCAAACAATACCTTTCAGCTAGCTAAAACAGAATATTATGCTATCACCGAGCAACATGGCTAATGCCTTTCACACAGCTTTGTCTCAACTCCAAAGAGCCACAGAAGTAAAAGCTCATAATAATAATTGAAACAATCTTTGAAAAAATGACTTACCAAGCATGGCAAACAACTCAAATATGTAGAGCAAAATGTTCTGAAACGGCTTCACTTCAGCTTCGATTGGAGCCGTGCTGGGGGCGGAGTCTGTGAATTCACTCTATTGGTGATTTTGGTGATTTGACCTCTCATCTGAAAAGTTCAGTCACTAATCTTGGTGTTAAACTTGATTCTGCGCTTACTTTTGAAGGTCATGTAAGTGGGGTGGTAAAATCAGCTTTTTATCACCTCAGACGCCTGTCGAAGGTTAAGCCTTTCCTTTCCAAACCCAATTTGGAAACTCTTATTCATGCTTTTATCACCTCACGTCTGGACTATTGTAATTCCCTTTTAATAGGGGTCGGGTCGGGTCGGGTCGGGCACCTTGTCACGCCTGCAGTTAGTGCAAAACGCGGCGGCGCGATTTTTAACCGGTAGTAGGAAATTCGATCACATCACTCCGGTTCTGGCTTCCTTGCATTGGCTTCCCATTGATTTTAGGGTTCGTTTTAAGGTCCTTTTATTGGTTTTTAAATCTTTAAATGGTCTGGCGCCTGTGTACTTATCTGACTTGCTGAAGCCACATGTTCCTCCTCGCTCGCTCCGTTCAGCTGAGCAGCTGCTGCTGTCGGTCCCTAAGTCGCGGCTGAAATGCAGAGGAGACCGTGCCTTTTCAATTGCGGCTCCGATGCTCTGGAATAACCTTCCCCTCCAAATTAGACAAGCGTCATCAGTGCAGGTCTTTAAGTCCAGATTGAAAACCTATTTTTATTCCCTGGCTTTTAACTCTGTAGGAAACTGACACCTTCTTATTTATTTTATTGTTTGTAATGATTTTATGGTATTTTTAATTTGGTTGTTGTTTTGATCTGTGTTGTTCAGCACTTTGGTCTGCCTGGTGTGTTCTTAAAGTGCTATACAAATAAACAATGATGATGATGATGGTGTCATAGCCCCTCTAGGAGTTCAGAGTTAAGAGGTCAAGAGTTAATGTTTCCATTGTAACACCTCCAGATTTGACAGAGAAACACTCATTTTTAACACTCGATTTTAACTACTATCATTTTACACCTCAGAGTTACATTAAAAGAATGTGACTCTGCTTAGAGTAAAATTAACTCTACTTTTGCAAGAAGACTATTAATACCAAAACATTTAACACTTTTGAATTTGCTGTGTAGTGTCTAAAATGAACATATAACATAATAAATAAATAATTTATTCTTTAGTCAGTAACAGCATGTGTTTATCTACACAGAGACTAAAATCATTAACATCTTTCTATGTTACCACCACTCTGCAGGCAAGTGATGTCTGCCCCAAACTTGTTGCGGGTGGGAACTGCAGAAAACATCTTTGTGGAGTGTCAAGACTGCACTGGAGGAGACGTTAGGGTTGAAATCAATGTGATGAACCATCCAACCAAAACTAAAAGGCTGGCAACAACATCTGTGACCCTCAACAATGCAAATGACTTTCAGCAGCTTGGGAAAGTAACGGTAAGTTGAATTATTTGTTTACTGTATGATAATATTGTTGTTATTTCTATTTCATTAAATATTCAATTATCATTGAATATGTCATCCAAGTCTTTATAGACTTTTCATACTGGTTTCAGATCCCTGCAGGAGACTTCAGTAAAGATCCCAACGCGAAGCAGTACGTGTACCTACAGGCTCATTTCCCCGACCGCCTCCTGGAGAAAGTCGTCATGGTTTCCTTCCAGTCTGGTTACATCTTCATTCAGACAGACAAGACCCTTTATACACCAAACAGCAAAGGTGAGTCTACTGCTACCTCATGACTGAGAAACAGCACACACAAGGGTAGTTCTGTGGTGACCCACTAGAGGGCTCCACTCAAACCCAAGCTTAGAGGAGGGGTTTTTGTTGTGTTTGGGTGCGATGTGCTCAGTTGATGTATGGAGGTGAATAAAGCTGGAATGGAAAACTAGAGCTCCCGTGTTGTGTGTTCCATGCTTCCATAGTTCTACCTTTATTTTATTTAATACAGATTCAATATTTTTTCAGGGCCATTCAATAAACTTAATGAAACATGGTGCTGCTACAATAATTTAGTTTTGAGTTTGAGACAAAAAACTGCTTGTTACAGTAATTATGTGGCTATGGCATCACCTTACACAAATTAGAAAGCTGCTTTGTGTAGTCCATGCAGTCCCTTGGAAAAAGGTTTGATAATTATTTTCAGTGAAGATTTGAAAAGAAAAAAATCACATATTTCCCTCAGTTTGACTAAGACACATTTTAAATGAATGACCTTAAATGAAATTACTAAACTGAACTTCTTGATTAAATATTCCTCCCAACATGTATACATCACTGCTCGAGCAGCAAAAATAACATCTTCTCTTCCCTTCAGTTCGTTTCAGGATGTTTGCACTGACACCCCAGATGGAGCCTGTAGAGAGGGATGAAGCAGCCCAATCTGATGCTTCCATTGCCATTGAGTTTGTGGTATTGTGTTTTATTCTTCATGGGCTCAGAATTGAAAGTGACATTATGCAAGGAAAACAAATATTTTATTTGCAAAGAAACAAAACAACCAAAATACATCAACTTTGTCTTGAATTTTTTTATATTGTCATTTACATATTAGTTTGGAAACTAATACACTGTCCAAAACCACCACTAGCAATACTAGTGCACTAGCATTGCACTGTTAATAGTGGTTTATTTTTTTTCCAGACACCTGAAGGCATTGTTTTACCACTTGATATAGTCGCTCTAAAATCAGGTATTCATTCTGGAGATTTCCAGCTTGGTGAAATTGTTAGGTGAGTATTATTATTATTACTGTGATTATTATTATCATTATTGTGGCATGTGGGGAGTGGCTAGTTATCTCCCATCATGCTTTTCGAATATGTGTTTCTGTTTAAGATGCTCATTGTTTTTTGTTTAAGTTTATGTGACTCTTATCTGTTCGCTTAACTGTTCTTGTTGATGCTGCAGTATAAATTCACTGACAGTTATTGTTGATGGAAAGAATTTAGAACCATGACTCAGTTCAGACATGTAGTCATTGACCATCTGAAGCACAGTGTAGTATAGCTGAAGTGTCCAATAAAGATCTCCCCCTATCTAATTTTTTTGTAGAACAGCAAGTTTAACTTTTGCATGGGTGCTTTGCTGTTAAGAATACTCAGCTGGCCACATTATTATTATTATTATTATTATTATTATTATTAGTGTATATTATGAAGTTTAGTATGTGCTACATTGATTAATTTTACTATATAATCAATCATGCATAACTTATACACTTCCATAATTTGGCAATTGTAGTCTAATTAGATCCTGTGTGTAGAATATAGTCTGCAGTCTGATTAATGTGCTGCCTTCAGTTTTACAAATGCTTGGACTATTTGATTGATCAATATCTCTCTCTCTCGCAATCTGTGTGTGTGTGTGTGTGTGTGTGTGTGTGTGTGTGTGTGTGTGTGTGTGTGTGTGTGTGTGTGTCAGACCTCCTGCTGACCAAAGGGTCGTAAACGCAGGAAGCTTACATCAAAAGCACAAGGATGTGTCTGTGAAAAAAGACTACAGCCCCCCACCTAGAACCTCGAGAATCTGGGGGGAAGGACAGTGGAATTTCTTTCATCAGAGTTAAAACAATGTACAAATGGTAAACATAAAAATGACAAACATTTAACAATTCACTCTAACAGTCGTGACTTCTCAAAATGGGCTCATTGAACGCAGCACGGATAAGATCTTGGAGAAGCTTGAGGCTGCTGTGAACACGCAGACTAAGACCTCTGAGCGAAAATTGGATAACATCTTGGAGAAGCTCACAGCGGTTGTGAGTTCTCAGAATTTGCTCTTTGAGAGCAAGATTGATAACATCCTGGAGAAGCTCACGGCTCTCCAATGGGAGATTGAGAGACCAGTGTCGGACTGCTAGAGAGGCTGTGAAATTCACATGCAGTTGTTCGCACTAAAGGAAAAACCACCATCATTTCATGCGGTCTATGGTGTATTGACAGACATGTGCTTTTTGTGCTGGGGTGTTTTTTTTCTGTTCTCAAACTGTTCTCCCATTAGGAGCTCAGTCTGAGTGGAGTTTTTTTCTCCTCCTCTCACCTCATGTTATGTATTTTCATTGTTTTTTCCTATCAGCCTACCTCTCTGACATGTCTTCCCAATGTGATGTTTGTATAAAGTTTGGTCGGAGGGTTCCTTTGTAAGTGCGCATGCGCCATTAGCGTGCTGCCTGCTGTAACCTATAATTTCCTTCGGGATTAATAAAGTATTTCTGATTCTGATTATTTGTGATCATCTATCATCCACCTGGGCCTTACACAGAGTCTCTGTCGGATTTCTCAGACTTTTATCTGATTTAGTGCTCAGCTCAGATAAAATAATTATTGTGGGTGATTTTAACATCCATGTAGATGCTAAAAATGACAGCCTCAACACAGCATTTAATCTGTTATTTATGAACGCCCGTTTCTGCCACTAAAAAAAAAAAGGTATCCATATCTCGTAATTTTGAGTTTCGACTTATTAATTCAAAAAATTTTAAATTAATAAATTTTGTTAACTTGAAATTAATTCAGAATTTTGAGAAAAGTAACTCGAAATTTTGAGTTAGCGCTGCCAATCAGTAATCTACGTTAATGATGTAATTTCCTTGCTACCCGGAAGCTGAAGCCCTCAGCTACAAATGCTAAGCTATCAGTATTACAGCCAGTCATGAATCCACAAATTGCTGAGTATTTTCAGCGTGGCTTCACCAATGATGAAATCCTTGTGTTATTAGCTGAATCACATGCCGTTACTATCAGCAAATGTACTCTCGAAAGCTCCAGTTTGTTGCAATCCGGTTTTGAGTGTGCATTCCTCTGCGGCATATCCTTCCGGGTAACAAGAAAATTGCATCATTCACGTAGATTACTGATTGGCAGAGCTAACTTAAAAATTCGGGTTACTTTTCTCAAAATGTCCAGTTAATAAGTTGGATTTTTGAGAAAGATAACTCGAAATTTCAAGCTATGGATTTTTTTTTTGTGGCGGAAATGGTCTTCCATAGTTGTTAGACTCAATTGGCTTCTCTTGAAATGTAAAAGAACCCACCCACCACTTTAATCGCACTCTAGATCTTGTTTTAAAATATGGCATAGAAACTGAACATTTAACAGTGTTTCCTGAAAACCCTCTCTTGTCTGATCATTTCCTGATAGCATTTACATTTACAATAATTGATTACATACAGACAATTTAATCTTGTCTGATTACCTTTACATACTGGTGTATATTTTGATTCAAATGAGACAGAACAATAACATGAGTTGTTAAAAAACAGAAAAGAAAAGAATATTCGACAGTATATACTCCATACACTGTAAAACCTAATATTGTGTTTAATTAAAAATATTAAGTAGGCTGAACTCATTTTTTAATCAATTTATTATTAGAAGTAAATTTAAGTAAGTTACCGGTACTTTTTATGCAAAACCGCTGATCAACTCAATTTATTTGTGTTGTCTTAACTTAGAAAAACTAAGTAAGCTGGAAATTTTGCTTCTCAGTGCGGGAGGTAGTGGTGGGCGGATCGATCCAAATATCGATAGTATGGATCCCAAGTCGGGATCGGTATCGGATCGATACTAGCCTGGTTAGATCAATTCTTTACTTTCTAGTTCTGCTTGTTTGCTATGCTGTGCTTTCGGCAAAAACGAAACAGCCAGGTCGCTGGACTCGGAGAGCAGGCACGCTTTGCTCCCCCCCCCCCCCCCCCCCCCCCCCCTAATGTTTCGGTGTTGCACTGACACGTCACGTGGCTTAGACACTTTGGGGGTTATTAAGTTGTTTACATATTAATTATATTTTTACCAATTGTTTTTGTTGTTGAGAATTTTTATTGTAATTTTTATATTATAGTTTATCAACAGTATTTGTTTTAATTTGTTTACTGGTTTGCGTGCACTTCAGATTACCAAAGAAAAAAAGATCGCAGGACCATGCAGCCTGCGTGCCGAAGCGGACAGCATGCTGCCCTCAGGCAGGACCCCCGCGCACCTCAACCTCGACCAAGCTGCGTGCTGTCCACCCTTACAGTGATCACCCGGTTGCTGTAACAGTAGCCTACATTCAAAGCCCTCCTGCTGCCAGCTGTACACATCAACACCAAAAACAACAACAGCACAAGCAGCGCACAGGTTTTAAGCCAGTGAGGCATGATTGTAGATGCAGTGAAGGTGAGTCCAGTGGTGGTCCTAGCCTGTTTGGCGCCCTGGGCGAACACTCCCTCTGCCGCTGGGCTCATGTTACTTGAAAATGAACACCACAGCCTTAAAAACCTTATATAAAAATATGTCTGCGAAATTTTCTGTTGATTGTTTGAAATAAAAAAAAGTGAGATAAGAGCCAAGCAAAATTTTTCAGGAGGTGCAGCTGTTAGGGGTGGGGTTTGGGGGGTATTTTCAATCCATAGCCACGACTAACTAACTATATATATCATGTTTAACCTGAATGGCAAAAGACCACAGGGGGGTTGAAAACGATATGCCAGGAGTTACCTGTGTATGGGCTCAAAATTTTGTATTTGTAAATCAGGATTTGTATGTGTAAAAAGAATTTGTGTGTGTAAAAAGAATTTGTGTGTGTGTAAAAAAGATTTGTTTGTGGACTTAGCCAAAAAAAAAAAACCTGCAAGTCACAAGTACGAATTTTGACCCTATTTTTCTTCCTTTTATCTGATTGGTCAATGTCATGTCAATCACAAATGTAACAATCCAATCAGAGAACAGATGTGTTTGGCTGACAGAGGGGCACTTTTTTGCAAAATTCGTACTTGTAAAGATGGCCGCCTGCAGGTTCAAGCTCATTGCATCTCCAACCCACATCCACTGCCACTGTACCTAAGGGAAGTTAAAGACTTTCTTCTGCACTTACATTTGCATCACCTCGATCCATGACAGTCATTCAGGCAGTAATGCCTGGACTGGAAACAAGGCATCCTTAAAATAATACAACATTCCAGCTCCTGTGTTGGAATGAAAAACAAATGCGGTGTTTAAATTAGACTGCATTTGTGACAGAACAATAAATATGTTTTATTTTCATTATATAAGTAAGTACAAAACACACTTGTGGTAGGCCTAAACTTATTTTCAGAATAATTAAATCTGAGACTTTGTTTCATTGTAAGATTATAACAGTGATGGCAATGTAATTGTTTGTTGTTCAAGAGAACAGTGTCCAGTATGTTGGCTGTTAAGCTTTTTTTCATTTGAAAATTAAAGTTGGGCTTATTTTAACATTATTACAAAAAGTGTTGTTAATTATTGTTAATCATATTCAGGTTACCACAAATTGTTTTTTCATTTAGTTGAACTTGAAATGTTTGTCAGTAGGTAAATAATTAGTATTGTACTGTCAGAAATATCAAGTTATTCTTTTTTTTTTTTTTTGCCTGTCCCATTTGGTTCTTTAGCCGTCAGAATTGTTGTCTGAAGACCAGCAAGGATACCCAATGGATTTACTTTGCCAAATGGATCATCACGGCCTTGCCGTATTGGTCCATTTGATCAACCTTTGTTGTTATTATTTATTTGATTTTATTTTCAGTTGTTACAGATGGGACAGACATGACTGAGGGATAGGAAAGGGAGAAAGAAAGATGAAGGAAAAGAAAAACAGAAGGGAAGGGGGACAGTGAGAAAGGGCACTTAAAAAGAGAAAGACGAGAAAAAATCTCCTGGATCACCTGTTGAGAGAAAAAGAAGAGAAAACAACCAAAAAAAACAGAGCAACATACTAAACACAACACCAGGACCGCCCAGCCCCACAGGACCCAGGGCAGCCCACCCGACCCCACCGCAGAAGAAGCTGTACCCACCCTAACATTCAATCATCTCCCAGACTGCACAAGACAGTAGACACCCAGGTTAAGTTTATTCTCCGCCTCTCCTATGACTCTCCCAAGAATATCAAGTTATTCTTAATACTGCATACTTGCAATGAATAAGTTGTCCTAACAGTCATCTTAAGTGAGCTTTAAGAAAAGCGTCTGGACTTCTTTAAGAAGTCCAGACGCTTTTCTTTGCAAGCTCCTTTGACTACGATGACCTGGATGACTGAGAACCTTCACAGACATAAGTAAGCTTTACTTAGTTTTTTTGAGGCAACGAATTTGCATAGTTTTTTTGAGTTCTGGAAACAGGTTTTTACTCTGTCACAGTGAATAAGTTGCCCTAACTTAGTCATCTTAAGGAAACTTCACTCAATTTTTTGAGGCAACGAGTTTGCATATTTATTTTGAGTTCTGGGAACTGACAAGGTTGTACAGTGTACCCAAAATGAATAGGTTGCCCTAGCTTAATTATCTTAAGTAAACTTTGCTCAATTTTTTGAGTTCTGGGAACTAATGAGGCTGTACAGTGTACTCAAATTGAGTAAGTTGCCCAGGCTTAATCATCTTAAGTAAAACTTTACCCAATTTTTTTGAGGCACCAAGTTTGCATAGTTTTTACAGATTAGATTAGATTAGATTTTACAGCGTAGTATCAACTGACCATTATATAAATGCCACCACCTTTAAATGATAAGCATTTTGGAGGATCATTAACAGTGCTCTATGCCCTTGGTTAATGTGGCACAGAGAAGTATAAGTTTGTTCTGAGGGTAAAGGCAGGATCCCTTTTGCTTTCTTTTCTTTCCCTGTCATTGAAATCCTAAAATACAAGATCTCATACATTGGCATCAGGATTTTACTGTAAAAAAAAATCCCTGCTGCTGAAACTTCAAAAATCCCAGCCAAATACGTCATGTAAAGTTACTCAATATGTTTTGATCAGACCACTTGTCTGATAATTTTTACATACTGGTGGATATGTGGATTCAAAACAGGCAGTACAATAATATGAGCAATAACATGACATTTTATAAAACACAAAAGAATATTTACTAGATCCCGTGAACTAATTACTAAACTGCATGGTAAGACATTATTTAAACATGTAAACCTTTATTGATTTTCCAGTGTTTACTTGTTTCTTTAGAGAAGAGATAATATGTATCAGGACTAAACTGTTTCCCAACCTGCTGCTGGGAAATTGTGTGTACATGTGTTTGGAAAGAGGATGAATAGACATTTTGTGGGAGTGCACTAGGCGGGAGGTTAGTGAATAAAAGAAGGATGCTGCACGGCCACGGTTTACTTTAGCAGCAGAAAAGGGTCGGGATAATGAGGAGAACTCTGCTGCTGCTGGCCTCTCTGGCCTTTGCTTCTCTCACTTCTGTGGCTGATGGAGCTCCATTGTAAGTAGACCTGCTGTACTTTTACACATTCCCAGTGAGGTTGAATTAATTCATGCAAAACAAAGCCAATGTCATTATCTTGGATGTGTGCAGAAGGTTTAATTGCATTGAATTGAATTGAATCGAATTGAATTTTTGCATGAATATATTATTTTATTTTGCATAGTTTCACATTCTTTTTTAAGCAAGAAGGCATGGGTGGTATTTGAAGGAAAAGGAATGAGGAAAAACTTATGGAAAAAAATATTAATGAAACCACAGTCCAACTAACTTTATTGCTAACTTTATTTTATTTGTTATTTTGTGTAATGAGAAGCTGCAGCCAGGTCTGCAGCTTATGTAACATAAGTCAAGGTAATCTGGTATTTAAAGTGATGCCAAGAAGTTGTCCTAAACTTTGTCCAGAGTTTGCACAGTGGTGCATTACGCCAGACAAAGCAAATAGAATCCAGAAGCATGATGAAAAGATGTATTGATTTAGTTTTGGACTTTATTCAAGATAATCAATAGATCACTGATTGTGTTTAAAGTCCAGCACATAGCTCATAACCAATCGGAATTTACCCAAAAAACGAACCTTTCCATGGGTTAAAACATCTGATGTTTATAATGACAATCTCTTTATGTTGTCACTGTGGCTCCTTTTCAAGCAACCAGTCATATATTATAGGGAAAAGAACTGTCATTATGATAAAGAAAGAACAACATCAAAGAACAGCATCTAAAGTGTTTTAAACATTGTGAAAGGGTATATTCTAACTCAAGACATGATCTTCTCATGTTAAACAGACCTTAAAGAGGATTACAAAATCTACAATAACTTTATGATATAAAATGGTTTATATTGTCTATGAATAATAATGATGAATCAACAAACTGGCATCAGGCTGCACTGCAATATATAGAGAGTATTCAAAAATGTGAGCTCAGACTTTAGCAAAGAAGCACAAAGATAGCATTTGTCAACCTGGGAATTAAGAATTCCTATGTAACACTCTTACTGAATACTGGCTATTTCCACTTCCTCAAAACCTTGAAAAATATTTTTTAAAAACCCACAAATTAAAAAATAATAATTAAGGGTCACATGGGAAAACAGCCGGTAAATACTTTTTTTTGAAAGTATTTGTTCATAAAACCTTTATACAATAAATAAATAGATAAAAATAATAATTCATTTTTAATTTTTAATTAAAAATAATTATTTCAGCAATTATTAACATGTTTTTCATAGTGTCTAAAATGAACATATAACATAATAAATAAATAATTTATTCTTTAGTCAATAACAGCATGTGTTTATCTACACAGAGACTAAAATCATTAACATCTTTCTATGTTACCACCACTCTGCAGGCAAGTGATGTCTGCCCCAAACTTGTTGCGGGTGGGAACTGCAGAAAACATCTTTGTGGAGTGTCAAGACTGCACTGGAAGAGACGTTAGGGTTGAAATCAATGTGATGAACCATCCAACCAAAACTAAAAGGCTGGCAACAACATCTGTGACCCTCAACAATGCAAATGACTTTCAGCAGCTTGGGAAAGTAACGGTAAGTTGAATTATTTGTTTACTGCATATAGAATAGAATAGAATTCAACTTTATTGTCATTGCACATGCACAGGTACAGGGCAACGAAATGCAGTTTGCATCCATCCAGAAGTGCTTATGTGACTATCATTGTTATTTCTATTACATTGAAATTCAATTATCATTGAATATGCCATCCAAGTCTTTATAGACTTTTCATACTGGTTTCAGATCCCTGCAGGAGACTTCAGTAAAGATCCCAACGCGAAGCAGTACGTGTACCTACAGGCTCAGTTCCCCGACCGCCTCCTGGAGAAAGTCGTCATGGTTTCCTTCCAGTCAGGTTACATCTTCATTCAGACAGACAAGACCCTTTATACACCAAACAGCAAAGGTGAGTCTACCGCTACCTCATGACTGAGAAACAGCACACACAAGGGTAGTTCTGTGGTGACCCACTAGAGGGCTCCACTCAAACCCAAGCTTAGAGGAGGGGTTTTTGTTGTGTTTGGGTGTGATGTGCTCAGTTGATGTATGGAGGTGAATAAAGCTGGAATGGAAAACTAGAGCTCCCATGTCGTGTGTTCCATGCTTCCATAGTTCTACCTTTATTTTATTTAATACAGATTCAATATTTTTTCAGGGCCATTCAATAAACTTAAGGAAACATGGTGCTGCTCCAATAATTTAGAGTTTGTTACAGTAATTATGTGACTATGGCATCACTTTTGACAAATTAGAAAGCTGTTTTGTGTAGTCCATGCAGTCCCATTGAAAAAGGTTAGAACATCTGATAATTTTTTTCAGTGAAGATTTGAAAGGAAAAAAGTCATATATTTCCCTCGGTTTGATTAAGAAATATTTTAAATTTAAATTAGAAAACCAAACTTCTTTATTAAATATTCCTCCCAACATGTATACATCACTGCCCGAGCAGCAAAAATAACATCTTCTCTTCCCTTCAGTTCATTTCAGGATGTTTGCACTGACACCCCAGATGGAGCCTGTAGAGAGGGATGAAGCAGCCCAATCTGATGCTTCCATTGCCATTGAGTTTGTGGTATTGTGTTTTATTCTTCATGGGCTCAGAATTGAAAGTGACATTTTGCAATCAGCCGTAGCAAAACAACGAAAACACAAACTTTTTTTATTTGATTTTTTTAATATTTTCATTTATATCTTAGTTTTGAAAATTTATGTTTTTCCACAGACACCTGAAGGCATTGTTTTACCACTTGACCCAGTCTCTCTAAAATCAGGTATTCATTCTGGAGATTTCCAGCTTGGTGAAATTGTTAGGTGAGTACTATTATTATTATTATTATTATTATTATTATTATTATTATTATTATTATTATTGCTAATAATAATAATAATAATAATAATAATAATAACAATGTGAATCCTGTGTGTAGAATATACTCTGCAGTCTAATTAATGTGTTACCTTCAGTTTTACAAATTCTTGAATTATTTGTTTGATTAATATCTGTCTCTCTCTCTCTCTGTGTGTGTGTGTGTGTGTGTGTGTGTGTGTGTGTGTGTGTGTGTGTGTGTGTGTGTGTGTGTGTGTTTAGTACTGGATTGTGGAAAGTGGTGGCAAAATTCCAGAGCAACCCACAGCAAATCTATTCTGCAGAATTTGAGGTCAAAGAGTATGGTGAGCATCCCATTATCTGTACAGTACCTGCACAACATTTCTTTACTGTTTTTAAATGTGCCATACAAATAGCAATTTGAACTTGACAAAGAAAATATTTTAATCTTGCAGTTCTTCCCAGTTTTGAGGTGAAACTGACACCATTAACACAGTTCTTCCACGTGAACAGCAGAGATTTCACCGTCAGAATCAAAGCTACGTATGTAATTGTTTTGTGGATTTAAGTAGTATATATGTGATCATTTATTGTTACATTTTGACCTGGGTTCGAACTGGTTGTTCACAAGCACATCTTTATTTCATGGTTTAAGGTATCTGTTTGGTCAGGAGGTGGATGGAACAGCCTATGTGGTATTTGGGGTCATCAAAAAGGACCAAAGTAAGCAGAGTTTTCCAGACTCTCTTCAGAGAGTGCCGGTGAGCCCATATTTATACTTAAGATTTAGCCTTTCCATATAAAGCAATGCTGACATAAGAATTTAAATACCTCCTACTATTCAGAAACTGTATTATTGTGCTATAACTGCGGAACATATCTTTACATGAACATCTTTATGTTTCTGAATTAGATTGAAAATGGTGAAGGAGAGGTGACACTGAGGAGGGAAGACATAACAAAAGTTGAGAGGGACATCAACAGCCTTGTAGGGGGCGCCATATTTGTATCTGTCAGTGTGCTGACAGAAAGTGGTAAGAAAGAAAGCCCATCTTTTTGGTCAGATTTTCCTATATGTTAATTTCAATGGTCCATCAGCTTTAGAGATAGTATATGAGTATCAACAAAACAAAAAAAATTAAATTAAAAAAAACATCTGTGTCAGAAATGAGAAATTACTGTTTTTTGTTTTTATTTTCGGTGAAAACAAAGTGAGTAATAGAAAAACAAATGAATTCTGACAAGTTTTTGTGTGTATAATTATTTTCTTGTACCCTGTCACAGGTAGTGAAATGGTGGAGGCCGAGCTGAGAGGTATCCAGATTGTTACATCACCCTATACGATCCACTTTAAAAGAACTCCAAAATATTTCAAGCCAGGAATGTCCTTCGATGTTTCGGTAAAGCACTAATTTACATTTACATAGTCTGATATAATATTACACTTTGAAATCATAATTTTGATATGTCAGTTGTGGTATTTGAAGAAATTATAATTGCTTTAAAAAGTGTTATGATTCAGTTTCTTTTTTCTGATGTCAGATTGAAGTTTTAAATCCTGATGAAACACCAGCAGAAAACGTTCCAGTAGTGATTAATCCTGGGGCAGTCAGGGGACTCACTGCAGCTAACGGCATGGCTCGGCTCACCATCAATACAGAAGGAAATGCAGCCGAGCTGAGAATCAATGTAAGTTTTTTTAAGTTTTCAAAAAGCTTATAACCCCCCCCCCCCCCCCCCCCCAAAAAAATAACAGAGTATTCCAAAAAAGACAACAAACAAACAAACAACAACAGCACCACCAATAATCTTACAGCACAAATATATATATGTATATATATAGATATCTATATATAGATATAACCTTATGTCTGTTTTTAATATTTGCTCCCTAACAGGTGGGCCAATATAAACAAAACTTTGCATAAACATCAGAATTAGAATCAAAATTACGTTTATTGCCAAGTTTGTTCACAAACAAGGAATTTGTCTCAGTGTCTTGCTGCAAGAAATATCATCCAACACCAATTATTACCATCTGTATGTTTAAAAAAAACTAAACAAACATTTGTTATATATCCATTTGTTATATTTATTATATGTTCATCATCCCTCTGCGGATGGATTGCTTTACACGTCACATTCAGTGTACATTGCATGTGCATAACCTAACTGTCACAAAAACGACCCATTTTGCTACTTCCACTACTATTACTTTTACTACTAGTACTATTACTTCAACTCAAACTACTACTACTACTAATAATAATAATAATAATTACAATAATGACAACATTAAAAATGACTTAATATAATAATAATAATGTAATAATAAAAATAATGTAATAATAATAATAGGGCAGCACAGTGGCTGCCAGAATGCTATTTTGGATTGTTCTGGCCCACTTTAACGCTTGCTCACACAAATGCTGCCCTCAAGCAATAAAGATCATTTTCAACCCCTTTTTACAATAACATAGAAAGAGATTATCACTTGCTTATCACTTAATTTAACTTGTTGCTCATTGGTTATGTATGCTGGGCTTTAATTACAGGTCCTGACTGATCCTTGCACAGTTACACATGAAAGCACATGAATGTTTGTCTTATGCTTAGTATGGCTTATGTGTGTGTGTCTTTAATTACAGGCAGTGACCAATGACAACATTCTTACACCTGATAAACAAGCAAGAGCAGAGATGACAGCAAGACCGTACCAGAGCAAGACCAGGACTTTTATCCACATAGGTGAGAAAAATCTTGAAGAAGCATTGCATCAAGTAAAAGAATAAAGATTGTTACTGTAGGTAGAAGTGGAAGTATACTGTGTGAAACAGGCACTAAAAGATGTGTTCAAACTATAACATTTATTGAAACATATTTGCAGGTGTGGACGCAGCTGAGCTGAAAATATCAGACAATCTAAAAATCAACCTCAATCTCAACCAGCAGCCAAATCAAAATCATGATATCACATATCTGGTGAGAGACGTATTCATTTGTTTTTGTATATATAGCTATTTTTTCTGTGATGCAACGACTGGTCATAGTACATACATGTGAGCTTAAGGTGTTAGGTATTAATGTGTAAATGTGTTTCCCCAGATCCAGAGCAGAGGTCAGCTAGTGAAATACGGCCGTTATAAGACAAGAGGCCAAGTACTGATTTCCCTGATACAACCAATCACCAAAGAAATGCTGCCATCGTTCCGCATCATAGCATACTATCATACAAGTTCAAATGAAGTGGTATCAGACTCTGTTTGGGTGGATGTAAAAGACACCTGCATGGGCACTGTAAGAGACTCAAGAGCTGTGAAAGAGTGAATCTTTACAGCCAAAATGCACAAATGTTACTCATTTCTACAGTAGTACTTATTTTTTTAACATATACAAATTTGCATGTCACCCTCACTTAGCTGAAACTGGAATCCTCACGACCTGCTCCAGCCTATGAGCCTCGCAAGATGTTTGGTCTGAAAGTCACAGGAACTCCAGAGGCCACAGTGGGACTGGTTGCAGTTGACAAAGGTGTCTACGTCCTAAACAACAAGCACCGCCTGACACAGAAAAAGGTCATTTCTCGATTTTTTGCTTTTTATATTTTATAAATTGTTTAGCTTCAGTAAACAAATTGCACATATTGGATTTTGTATTAATTTACATATTGCATACTGTTGAGAAATCAGTTTTACCCCGGTTCTTTTATTCGTCGAAACTTCCAGAGACGGCACCGGAACTCAGTAGTCATTTCACAAAACCTTTATTCATCTTTATTCATCTTCATTTAAGCATGCACTTCTAGAAGGGAAGACGAGGCCGGTTTCCCTCTCCAAATCTTCACCCCTTTGTTAGTTACAGCCAGCTTTATAGAAGTGACCCCATCATAAAACCCCCTACGGTGTGCTGCAAACTCTGTCTGTGTCTATGTGCACGAGCACATGAATGCCTACATGTGCGTTCCCTCGTGTCTATGTGAGTGCTCGTGTGTGACTGTGTGCGCATACCTGTGTGTATGTGTGTGCACATGAGTGAGTGTGCGTGTGGATGTGTGTGCGTGACAGTTAAAACACTGTGGGTGTAGGTAACTCCCTAGAGGTCATAAAACCCCTCTCCCTTACAGACCACAGGTATCCAGTTACAATGTTGAGACCCCCACCCATACATCCTCTGGGGAATTTCCACTCAGCATTAACTCTTCTCTGTTTTACTTTCACAGCTCAAGTGGGGGAGGGGTACCCTACAATCTACTCCTAAGTTCACAACACAATCAGCCTTTATTATATTGAGGGCAGTGTCAGTGTCTCTACAACAGTTCTACGTTCTATGATAACACATTTCTAAACTCTAAATCAGCTAAATATTCTACAATACATACCAAAACCTGAAACTTGTTATGCTGTTAAAGCATGCTAACCTGTGCCTCAGAACAACTATGCATTAGCTGGGGCACACGACAGGTGGCCCGTAGGTCCCCAGTTTTATTTGTTGCTCTGAGTGTGTGTTCATATGAGATTATTGTGAGATTATTGATTATTGTGAGTCTAAAATTTGAAAAAAAATTAAAATGTGACAGTGAATTCAATGTCATAATATAATCTTTAAGATGTCAATAAGACATTTTTTATTTTTTAGCCCATTTGTTTTTATAGATTTGTGAGCCATATTCGAGTCCTCTTATTGTACGTTTACTGTTCAATTTACATTCTTGTATGTGTTTGTACTTTAACCTGTAGGTGTGGGACATAGTAGAGCAGTATGACACAGGCTGCACACCTGGTGGAGGAAAGGACAGTATGGGTGTCTTCTTTGATGCTGGGCTATTGTTTGAGTCCAACACTGATGCAAAGACCACATATAGACAAGGTGACAATACTTTTCTTTCGGCTTCATTGCTAAACCCTTGAAGAATGTTGGGTTTTCTGCTTCATCACAAACATATTAATAAAGTTGAAATATTATACTTAAAAAAAGGATTATTTCTATCATGTTTGAACAGTCCAACAACAAAGGTTGTGTTATATTCTTTCTATTTTAGTAACATAAAAACCAAATTCAGATTCAGGCTTGTTTGATATGGTATATTTTGTCTGTGTCTCATTTTACAGAAATTAAATGCCAGCCTGCAAACAGAAAGAAACGCAACGCTGCTGTAATGGATGTCAGAAGCAGCTTATGTAAGTATATAAATATTAGGGGTGCAACGATACACAAAATTCACGGTTCGGTTCGGTTCGATACTTTGGTGTCACGGTTCGATATTTTTTCGATACAAAAAAAATGTTCATGCCTTTTTAATTTGTCATTTATTAAAATTATAAATATATATTTTAACTCAAAAGTACAGTTTTTAAATTTAACCCTAACCCTTGTGCGTGTTTTTTATTTTGACAGCGAATGCGCACCTGCGGACCACTTATGTGCAGCCCTGGTTATTTAGCTCGTCATATTGCAGCCACAGAAATTATTTTGTCCATGAAACCATAAAGCTGCACTTTCTTTTTGCCTTATAGTCTGATTTGTCATAACTTCTCCGTTTTGTGGTAAGCTTTTCTTTGGCTGTCACTGCTTCACCCTGACCTGTCTTATTTGGCTCAGCAGAACTGAAATATATATCTGACTGTGAAGGTTCTCAGTCATCCAGGTCATCGTAGTCAAATATAAATCCTGCTGCTTTTACACACGCACTCACATAAGCTCAGCGATTCTCTGCGCGATCAACCTCTCACATGTTTAAGCTTGCTGCGGGAGATTTCACTTGTCATGTTTGCATAGTAAGCTAACGATTAATAAGACGATGTCAGAGGAATTGGTGCACAAATTATCATCACTCACAGATCAGTGCTGTCGCTCTCTATACACAGTTCGCACGATTGCAAAGTGAAAGCAAAAAAACAAGCGCAAATTCAAACGCGACTTCAATATGTCACATATTGACAGTGGCTCACCGATGCCAATGACATAATTACCCAGCTACATTTCTGAAAGAATGCAAAAGCATTGACATATATTTTTCCTTCCTACAATAGCCCGACGGGCAGGGCAGAGATAGATTTTGGTAGCCCGACTGAAAAAATCGCTAGCTCCGGGACGTCGGGCTAGCGATATTGCGAGCCCTGTATCTGATTGAGGAATCATGCATCTTTGGAAAAGAGAGTTTATTACAGAGAAATGTCTCTTTCCAAAATAAAAGCTATACTATCTGCTTCTTCTGGGCTATATTCTCAGCAGCATAAGGAGAATCATGTGCTAACAGCTGTCTAAATGACTCGGCTAAAGTTAGTAACATGCTTGTTGTTTTTGTCTTTGCACTAGGATGATGTCGGCGTAAATGTGCAGTCATATTCGTTGTGTTCCCACTAGTGCTTTCAGGTTAATCTCGTTGAAATGACCTTAACACCACAACACGGCAAATCTCCGTTAACGAGCTACCGCCGATCGCCCCGTGCATGGGGCTAGACGGCCAACACGTTAACGAGCTAACTGCGCTAACACACTAGTTCCCACCCATGTAATTGAGCATTGCATGGCACATCCAACATACTGTTTTACTTTAGTCCATGACTCGCTTACCTTCAGGGTCATACGTCACATGAAAACCAAAATAATTCCAAACGCCAGATCTGAATGAGGGTGGGGGAGGTGCCCTGCGCTCTTCCTTCTGACTATGCTGTCTGTGTTGAGCGCTCAGTGGATCTGCGCTCGACAGTGCAGCCTAGGCGGAGTAGTCGAACGCAGATTCACTGAGCGCTCAACACAGACAGCATCGTCAGAAGGAAAGTTGATAAAATAAATTACAAATGTTGTATTGTTCGATACATATGCGTACCGAACCGAAAGCACTGTATCGAACGGTTCAATATCGATACGAATATCGTTGCACCCCTAATAAGTATATATATATATATATATATATATATATATATATATATATATATATATATATATATATATATATATATACAACAGACAAAAAGAAAAATAAAACATTTATTTTATGCTTTTGACTTCATTAAAATATTTTCTTTTTACAAAAAGACATATTTAAAAATATATGTTTGGAACTTTACAGTGAATCACAGTTCTCATGCTTTCTTCCACAACCGTCTCTGTTTTCAGTAAAAAATTATACAGACCCAGTAGAAACTGAGTGTTGTCTGGATGGCATGAAGGAAACCCCCCTTTCATACACCTGTGAGGTCCGCAGCGAGTACATTGTTGATGGTCAAGGCTGCCGTGATGCTTTCCTGCGCTGCTGCAAGGCAGTGGAAACTCTTCGAGCAGAGAAGAGGGAGGAAGACCTCAAACTGGCTCGCAGTAAGAGATGGAAACAAAATGGGAAGGGGTTATCTCATTCATACTATGTGTCATAAAATTCACAAAATTATATCATTTTTAAACAAAATCCAGGTGAAGGAGAAGACAACAGTTTCATGGACAGCAATGAAATCGTTACTCGCACCAAGTTCCCAGAAAGTTGGCTCTGGTCTGATATCAAATTGCCTCCTTGCCCTAGAAACACACCTTGGTGAGTCACAGTAAATCACAAACACATACAAATGAAGTTACATCTTAACATCTCTCAGACTGTAAACATTTTTCTCTGTTTCAGTGACACCACATCATTTGTGAAAAATGTTCCTTTGCAAGATTCAATCACAACCTGGCAGTTCACCGGCATCAGTCTGTCAAGAACTCACGGTGAGGATTCAGTGACTAAAATATGGCTTTTTTTGGCCTTCCCTTTACTTTTTTAAAAAATGTCATTATTTTCTGCATATTTTCTTTAAGGAATCTGTGTGGGTGATCCATTTGAGGTCATTGTCAAGAAGGATTTCTTCATTGATCTCAGGCTGCCTTATTCTGCTGTCCGTGGAGAGCAGATAGAAATTAAAGCAATCCTCCACAACTACAGCCCTGATCGAATCACTGTAAGTACAGAACCACAGTAATTACTGGACTGAAACACAGTGGTGTTCAAAAGTGTCGTCTTGTGCAGTTTATTATGTGCATTTTCATGTTGTGTTCTCAAAATCCTTTGAAAAAAAGAGAACTGATTATTAAAGAGATTATTTTAACAAAGCTTAGAAATTTAGTGCGTGTTAACCATAGTCTGCTCATTTTATGTAAAAATGTAGTTTGTTGTTGTTTTGGTTCATGAGCTTGAATTTTTTTAATTTGTGTGTTATATATAAGTGTAGACTTGTATATAGTTAAACATTATATAATGCTGAATTTTGAATATTGATTTATAAATAATAGAATTTCAATCAAGGGGGTAGGAACAGAAAAAGTGTAAGTTTCATCCTACTCCTTTTCGAGCATAAACATTGTGTAGACAAGATATATATATTGATAGATATTCACAAAAAGTTAATGTCATTAAGTTTTTCTTTTCTCTTGTTATTTTAGTCATAATTACATGTTCAAAGTAAAACGATTCTATCTATCTATCTAGGCTTATCATATATTACTAAAATTGAAGAGTACGATCCCTTTTTCTGGTGGTGGTCAGAGGGCCCGGTGGCCCCAGTGTCCGGCAGCCTCGCCTCTGTCAGTGCGCCCCAGGGCAGCTGTGGCTACAATGTAGCTTGCCGTCACCAGTGTGTGAATGTGTGTGTGAATGGGTGAATGACTGAATGTAGTGTAAAGCGCTTTGGGGTCCTTAGGGACTAAGTAAAGCGCTATACAAATGCAGGCCATTTACCATTTACCATTTTTCATGTTGAGTTTATTACCTTCGTTTTCTGTAAATAAGGAGTAACTGAAATTGCCGAAAGTTAAAGGAATGCTCAAAAAAATCTCCGTATTTCATCAGGATCTTTGTATTCTTCCAGTTTGAAACACCACATGATCAGTCTCTTCTCCAACTTTGTCATTGCTGTTTTTCTTTTATAAAGGTACGCATTGATTTGACTGAGGAGGAGCACGTGTGCAGTTCAGCTTCCAAACGTGGTAGGTATCGCCAGGAGGTCACTGTTGGGCCCGAGACCACACGATCTGTCCCCTTCGTCATTATTCCCATGAAGGAGGGAGAACGGCGCATTGAGGTTAAAGCAGCTGTTAAGGACTCATTTCTCAATGATGGCATCATGAAGATGTTGCGGGTGGTGGTAAGAAAACCAATGTTTGCTATTTGGATGCCCAAAAATGTGTTCAATATCACTTTCTTATTAAATAAAACAAAAACCAAAAAATGTCTTATCTGAATGTGAACAGGCCTTTCAAAATTGTAGTAAAGGTAGTAATAAAATAATTTGAAAGTTATTGTTTGTTGAGGTTTAGGCACAAAAAGGAACAGACAGAAACAACAACTGGAGTCTGGCTCAATCCCAGACCAAACATCAGACTGATAATTTTGTACACTAATAATATGTGTTGATCTTTTGTTCTAATCACTACATGATTATTACTGCCAAAAAATTTCCCTTAACAATCTCAGAAATCATCAAAAATATTATCAATAATCATACTGGTCAAATGCATTTTTAGTTCATTGCTTGTTTTGTGTCTATTTTGTAAAAGGGATTTTATTTAAAATGTGACTTAGGTCAAGTTAGAAAAACTATGTGATTTGAATTAAAATAACAGGTTAATATGGTTAATGTTGCAGGAAGTCTGTCACCTTGGTTAAAGTTACACGGGAACAATATTTAATAATTACGTATAGTTAAAAATAGATAATGATGTTGTTGAAATTTAAATAGACCTGACAGTTCAAGCTAAGTCAGACATCTAAAGCTTTACAGATGGCCAAAATGTTGCAACCAGACAGTTAAGTGAAGGATTTTCAAAACATCAACACTTAGTTAACAGTGTTGAGGATCCTGCCACTTAACCACATCATGCCAGATATCACAGAATTGTCTTGAGAATTTTTGTAATGTTCATAAAACGACACGTCAAAAATATTGTCATCTTGAAAATAGTTTCAGCTTCATACCAATATTGATGATGTTATATTTTATATTATGTTATATTTTATATATTGTAAGGAAAAATACTCTGTGCATAACATAACATTGTAAACCACCACAGTCACTTAATTATTATCTGCCTCTCAGCAGCACACTTTCAGTATCTATTGCAACTACAAAGTACATATTTTATAGCTGCAATAGTAAGTTAACTACTAACATCATTTGCATTTTTGCTGCTGTGGCTACTTCTCTCACACATCGAGGGAGGTTCACTTCACACAACAAGAATACAAAGTTAAACTGAGTTTAGTCATAAAGGCTGCAGTTAGGCTTAGAAGGACAAACTGTGGAGGACTTAATTTAATTATGGATTTATTTCCTGTTTTGTAGCTACTGCACTTTTCTTTGCTAAAATAATGATGACTTCCAATGTTTGTCTGTTTTCCAGCCTGAGGGCGTGCTGGTTAAACATCCAAAGATCGTGACTTTAGATCCTGTTAAGAAAGGAGAAAGTGAGTTTATCTATTAAAAAGCTAGATTCTAATTATTCAGTCACACACTGATTTTCACCTTAATAAAACCTTTTTTTCTCTGTTTAGATGGTGTACAGAACGAAGTTCTTAACAGTGGAATTAAAAGGAAAGATTTGGTTCCAAACACACCTACTAGCACACAGATCTCTGTGACAGGTGAGAAATATTTAATATTTATGCAGTTTATGTGATTCAGTGGCTATATCACCCTGAAGCTTCTATTATATATTGTTATTGTTGACATTCGGGACTGACTACCTTAATGGGTGTTGTGAACCTTTTTTGTATGTGTATGCATGCAGGGAGAGAACAAGTATCTCAGCTGGTGGAGAATGCCATTGGCGGCAACTCAATGGGCACTCTAATCAGACAACCCTCGGGCTGTGGAGAGCAGAACATGATCTCAATGACCCTGCCTCTTATTGCAACCTTGTATTTGGATAAAACCAACCAATGGGAAACTGTGGGCTTTCAGAAACGTAATGAAGCTCTCCAACATATAAAAACTGGTAGGCTCTCACAGATGTACATGAATTCTTTGGTAACACAATAAACACACAGAGCGCCTCAAAATTGTTTCTAATTGATAAGAGTCAGATGCAAGTTGAATAGCAGTGAAGTAAAAAGATTGTTTTATTTCTTTAATTGTTTCATCAAGGTTACACAAACGAGTTGGCCTTCCGTAAAAATGATGGATCGTTTGCTGCATTTGTTTCTCGCCCAGCTAGCACCTGGTGAGGCACCCACAAACATCCATGAATTCATACATAATATTTTGCACATGCTGCTTTAATTTCTGATTTTGCAAAGCCAATTTATAGTAAGGGCAAATAAATTATATTAAGCTATTGTATCCCCTCTTCCTGTCTATAAGGCTGACTGCCTATGTTGCCAAGGTGTTTGCAATGGCCCATCATCTGGTTGCAATACAAGATAATGTAATCTGTGATGCTGTCAAGTACCTTATTCTCAGAGGACAACAACCTGATGGTGTTTTCAAAGAATTTACAGCTGTAATCCACGGAGAGATGAATGTGAGTGCACTGATTTCATTAACACCAGTTCTTCATCTATACTTAAAATACAAAATAACTTATAACTAAATGAGAAACCAGTTATACAACTGCCAATCAGCTTTTATAAATATTAAAAAAAAGTTCTGTTAGAAATAATAATAATATGTTTGTGCTTCATCTGTAGGGTGATGTGGCCGGCTTAGATTCAGACGCCTCCATGACAGCTTTCTGCCTCATTGCAATGCAAGAGTCACGCTCAATATGTTCCGACACTGTCAATGTGAGTATTTCACCTGCAAACATTGTTGTTACAAAGTATCTAAAATAATCAAACGGTGATACTTTCTATTGCACTTGCATTGAAGATTTAAACCACAGACCAGCAAAAACAGACAGAATTTAATTAATTTCACCAACATGTTCTGTAGGCTCACAAAAGGATGAAGAACATTATGTTCCGTTTTCCTGTCACTCATTATCTTCCTTTCTTTTTCCTTTTTTCATCTGCCCAGAGTCTCCCAGGCAGTATAGACAAAGCAGTGGCCTACCTGGAGAGGCGCCTGCCCAGCCTCACCAACCCTTATGCTGTGGCCATGACATCATATGCACTGGCTAATGAAAACAAATTGAACAAAGAGATCCTATTCAAGTTTGTTTCCCCAGGTATGTTCACACACACACACACACACACACACACACACACACACACACACACACACACACACACACGCATGCACGATCACACACACACACACACACACACACACACACACACACACACACATACACACCGCACATGTTTGCACAATCAGTTAAATGTAACTATGATTATTACAGTCTCAGTGAATTCCAAAAACCAGTGAAAAAGAAAACTGTACTGCAAAAATATATTCTTGAGGATTTTTTCAGTGCTTTTCAGTTGCTACCCTGTTCTTCTCTCATACATACAGGACATAACCATAGGCTAAAATACAAAAAAAAAATTTGTCATTAATGGTTGGTAATGGTGCAAATGGACTCAAGATGTGGAACTCAGAACAGGTCCAGCAATAGTGCTTTTATTTACAGTAAAGTTACAAAAAATGACAACAGAAGGAATTGTGAGCTATTGTGTCCAGGTTTGCAATATTTACAGATCCACAGAAACTCTACAGGGAAAACTCTCTGTCTTAAAAACTCACTGAGACACAGCCAGGATTCCTGCGCAGAAATGAGAAAAATGTGAGGTGACAACAATAGACAGAACATAAAAACTTCATATATGTGCCGACAACACTAACTCTTTGCTGTTCAACAATCAGGCCTGAAATATGGGTATTCCTCTAGCTTAAATCGCAGACAGAACAGCTGATTACCAACAGAAGAGTTTGGAAACTCCAGATTTGCTGACACCAGAGGTGGGGAACTTTTTGGATTCATTTCTAAGTCGAACATGTTTCGTAGATACCCTGCCAAACCCTCTGGCCTTCCAGATGCACTAAAGGTGGTGCAGATGCTGCTGCACGTGGACAGAACACTTACCTTTAGTTGCCAGAAACAGGGGAGGTTGTTAGCCCAGCAACGCCTCAAATGTCAGCCAAGTGGGAGCCTAGTAGCCAATGACGTCATAGTGTTGTGGGCTTACTTGATTCAGGTTAGCTGCGTGCTCCACCTGGACTAATTTGTGTAGTGGAGAGCCGCTTCCAAATCCTGGTTGCCTTATTTGGTCAGCACACTAGTCTGCAGAAAGAAGGAAGTCAGAGGGAAGACTAACCCAGGCACAAAACTCTCTCCAGGCATAGGATATTTAATTGGGCCCCTTATTATGTCTTGAGAGATCCCATGCAGACGAAACGCATGATTCACCAAATCTGTGATGTCTCTAACTAAAAGGGCAATTTTGAGAGAGCAGCAAAATGTACAGACCTTGAAAAACGGTCAAGGATGGTGAGAATGACAGTGTTACCTGCAGTTGAAAAGAGTCCAATGCAAAGTCAAATGCAATGTGGGACCAAGGGCATCCTGGTATTGTTAGTGAATGCAGCAGACTAACTTGAGGGGTGTGAGAGGTTTTCCTTTGAGCACAAGTGGAGAGGGCAGACACATGCTCCAAAACCCTTATTCAGACTTGGCCACCAAAAGAAACACTGGAGAAAAGTTAATGTTCAATGGTCAATGTGGTGAAAGTAAAAGTATATCTTTATGGAAAATTTCTGAAATTTTGTGATAAACCTGCAGAATAGAGGATAATTCAAGTGGTTCGGAGGATACAGAGATGTTAACTGGTTTTCTGGGAGATGTGGCTGATTTTAGACAGAGGTGATAGCCATTGTTCTGCCACAAATGAGGGAATTCCTCTAGCTTGAATAGAAAGCCGATCATCTGAAGACTACCACGAGGTGATTGTTTTAACTCTTGGTGTTCGGACATGAGATGCGGGAAATGGAGGAAGGACCTTCCCTTGGAACAGAAGGCGTGGTTAGAGGGACACACAGTGAACACACACACACACTGACAGAGGGAGATGAGCGAGAGAGAGTTGAGGAGAGACAGACAGAAGTGGGTGAAAAGCACTGAAGACTGGAAGACCATGACTTTTGTTATTCATGAATTTTAAAATTTACTATTTTATAAAATATCTGAAAAAATCTCATCAATTTTCTTGTGTTCCTGAAAATTTTACTTATTGAATATTATTGATTCATTTCTGACTTCTCAGTAAAATCCAGTGTGCCTACTCGAATTTGGGTATATATTTATCAATTTACTTTTATCTAATGAATACCAGTATTTTTTTTAACTTGAAAAAAGTTTTTACATTTTTTCTAAAATATTTCTGTTTTATATTATAGTAATAAAAATGTACTTGTGTGACTGTGTCTGTCAGAGCTATCTCACTGGCCTGTACCTAGAGGCCGTATTTACACTTTGGAAACCACAGCTTATGCTCTTCTTGCTCTTGTCAAGTCTCAGGTGAGCATGTCCAAATTATATCATCCATCTGTCATTCATGTGTCTCTAAAATATTATAGGTTTTGGACACAAAATCATTGAAAATTTACTTTACAGTATTTAAATACCATTGCTGACCATTCCAGAGTTACCATTTATTTAACTGTGAAATTCCAGCTCAATGAAGATAATTTCTACATTTATTTTTATGTTGTGTTATTATTGTGTGCAAATACAAATTAAAACAAATAAGACATTGCTTTGTACAGAGTCGTTATGAACTATGAAAAACATTGCATTTTCTTTCATTAGGCAAGTTTCTGGACTGGATTTGAATTATACCCAAATAAAAAGCAGATTAGAAAGCCTTCAAAGTACCTTTGAAAAATGTTTTTCCATAATTTATTTTAACACTCTACTCCTGTCCTTTGCTGTTTTAATAAAGAACTTTGAAGATGCCAGACCTGTTGTGAGATGGTTCAACGCACAACAGAAGGTGGGCGGAGGCTATGGATCAACTCAGGTAACACAAAACTTCCTGTCAATCAAGATATCATAGGCAGATATTTTATACATATTATCCCACCTTATAACCTTTGCCTTTCTTTATCTCCCCCACTTTTCTTCTCTCCAGGCTACTATAATGGTCTATCAAGCTGTAGCAGAGTACTGGATCAACGCTAACGAACCACAGTATGATCTGAATGTGGACATCAAGTTGCCAGGAAGGTCGGCACCTGAAAAGTACAATTTCAATCAGAACAACCACTATGCCACAAGAACGTCTAAGGTGAGAAGAAGCAACACAAACACAGTCACCATGTAGCACAATTTGTCAGTCTGAAAACATGTCCTCTAGCAGTAAATAAATCTCAGTACTGCTAGTGTTTCTGTCTTTTTGGCAATCCATCTCACCACTCTGCAAGCTTTTTGGTCTATTTCCTTTTTTCCTGTCTAACAGACATTCAATGCAATTTAAATTCAGTCAGTGGGAGCAAAGTGAGCTTATCTCTGTTTTTTTTCTCATAATATGTACAAACACATCTTTGTGTGTTTGTACATATTAATCCCAACAGATTAACGATATAAACCAGGACATCACAGTGACTGCTAGGGGAACAGGAGAAGCAACAGTGACAGTAAGTTATCTGTTAGTTGATCATTTCAGAATCCTAGACAAGGCTTTTTAAACCTTAAAAGAACAGTATTACAAAGACTTATTTATCACACAATATAAAAACACACTTTTTCTGATGCAACAGTTGGTATCACTGTATTACGCTAAGCCCAAAGAACGGGAGAGTGACTGCCAGAATTTTACCCTCAAAGTGGATCTCGTAGAAGGTACTTTGATGTCCTTTATCTCCTCTTTTTATTTTACTTATCTCATTAAATCTGTTTGCTTCAGTTTATGGCATTTTATTTGTTTGTGCTCATTTTTTCTTTTTCCTTATTCTTTCAGAAAAATCAAATGCAGATGAAAAGATATACAAACTTAGGATAGAGGTCATGTAAGTACAATGTAAACTACACTTTAGAAATAGTTTTGGCTTAATAGGATTTTTTTGTTCCCGTCCATTTAACTCTGCTGTCATTTGAATCATTCTTATCATTCTCTCTACAGGTATAAGAACAGGGATCGTGATGCAGGCATGTCAATCTTGGATATTGGCTTACTAACTGGTTTTGCTGTTGAAACAAAAGACCTGGATTTGGTAAGAAGTTATGGTAATGTTATGTGGTTACAGTTAACCAAAATAATAAGACCTCTTAATGTTTAAAATTTGGCCTTTTTGTGTGTCTCTAGTTGTCTAGAGGACGTGGCCGCACCATATCAAAATATGAGATGAACAAAGCCCTGTCAGAAAGAGGCTCACTCATCATTTACTTGGACAAGGTTGGAAATCACTCCAATCGTTCTTCTTATCCCCCTTTTTTCCACTTTGCCTGGGTTTTTATTTATGCTTTTCCCTGTCTATATTTCAATTCCCAGGTTTCTCACACACGACCAGAGGAAATTGCTTTTAGAATCAAACAGGAAATGCCAGTGGGCGTCTTACAACCCGCATCTGTATCTGTCTATGAATACTATGAACGTAAGTCTCATAAACATGTTACCTTTGTTATTCTTCAGGTGTCCCAATCACTTCCATGGCTACAGGTGTATAAAAAAAGCGCCTAGACATGCAAACCTGTGCAACAAGTCCAGTCATGAGATTTCCTCAAATATTACTAAATATTCCACAATCCACTGTTAATGCTATTATAACAAAGTGACAGTGATGAGGAACAACTGCAACTCAGCCATTAAGTGGTAGGTCATATAAAATCACAGAGTGTGGTCAGCAGATGCTGAAGCACACAGAGGTTGCTAACTTTCTGCAGAATCAATAGCTACAGATCTCCTAACTTCATGTGGCCCTCAGATTAGCAAGCACAGAGCATAGAGAGTTTCATGGAATGTCAGGAGCTCGGCTTGGCCCCTTATTTCCAGTTAAAGAAAATCTTAATGCTTCAGCATACCAAGATATTTGGACAATTTCACCATCCCAACTTCGTGGAAACAGTTTGGGGATGGTCTCTTCCTGTTCCAACATGATTGTGCACCAATGCACAAAGTATGGTCCATAAAGATATAGATGAGCAAATTTGGTTAGGAAGAACTTTACTATCTTGCAACAGTCTTCACCCCAATAGAACAGGTTTGGGATGAATTAAAATTGGAGAGTGTAAACTAGGCCTTTTTGCTTAATATTGGTGTCTGACCTCACAAATGCACTTTGGGAAGAATGATCAAAAAATCCTATAAACACACTCCTGAACCTTGTGGAAAGCATCCCAGAAGAGTTGAAGCTGTTATTGCTGCAAAGGTTGTGCTGACATCATATTAAACCCTATGGATTAAGAATGGGATGTCAGTCAAGTTAATTTCTGTGTGAAGGGAGAAGAGCAAAATACTTTTGGCAGTGTAATGTAAATAGGCACACTATGCCATTTTATTCGATCATTTTCATATACATTGTTATATCTACCATAACTGTCACAAAATAACAGTCAAATACTTGTTTTTTTCCCTCAATGCAGAAACACGCTGCGTGAAATTCTACCATCCAGAGAGGGAAGCTGGAAAACTACTGCAGCTCTGTAGAGATAACATATGCACATGTGCTGAAGGTAAACACAATTATATATATAATCATATAAATCTGATTAAATAAGCTTATTTTAAAACTGTAATTAAAAGGTTTTCATGTATTTTTATATTAACTTTAAATGGTACAGAAAACACCAGTAGAAGTGTTATTAAAGTAAAGGTTTTATTTTAAAAGTCAAATTTTGAGCAAAAATCAGAATCAGAATTGCGTTTATCGGCCATTTATATGCACATATACATAAGGGCTGCCACAAATGATTATTTTGATAGTCAACTAGTCACTGATTATTTTTGCGATTACTTGACTAATCAGATCAAGCGTGATGCAAGCGTGAGAAAAACTGATTCATGCAACTAGACAAAGAGCACAAGCACACAGCAAATCTACAACAGGATAGTTTGGACTAATGTCCAGACCCCAACCCATTTGAAATGCTGTAGCAAGAATATGATAGACTTACACATGGGCAAACTTAAAATTCTTGAAACAAAGTGAGACACGGATTTTAGAGAAAACAATTACTTATTACTGCTAAAGGTGATTCTGCAAGCTTTTGAATCATTGGGTATACTTTCACACTGCAGTATTCTGGCCTGTGAAAGCACATTTGTTTTTCATAACTAGCTAGGGTGCTATTAGTAACTTTAGATGTATGCACAAATCTACAATTATAAAATCTGAAAGACGCCTATTTTGGCAAATGTGATTTAAAATTTGTTTTGCAGTAAATAATCAAAGGTTTATGTTAGAGACTGTAGTCACAACACTCAGAGCAGGAATTAAATGCTTACTGATATATTTGTTGTGTAGTTGACCTTCATATACCTGCAGTCACCTATCAACACACATGTATACATCAGCTTTGCATTTTTACCCTGTCCCTATTGTGTACTTACAGAGAACTGCAGTATGCAGAAGAAGGAAAAAATCCCCAATGATGACCGCCAAGCTAAGATTTGTGAAAGTACAGAGACCAGCAAAGTAGACTTTGGTAAACAAACATAAATGGGTTACATTTAGTTTTATTTAATAGGATATAGTAATGCAAAAAGCTAAAAACTATACTTTGGCTGCCCACAGCTTACAAAGTACTGGTTGAAGAGATTGTAGAAGAGTTATCCACAGACAGTCACAAAGTCAAAGTGCTGGACCCCATCAAAGAAGGCAAGTAGCTACGTCCTTTAAACGTCTATTTTAAGAGAAATTACTAGTTGTTGTTTTTTGTGGCATTAAGATAGCAGTGATGGTTATTTTCTATTATAGCCACAAAAAAATAGGCAATTTGAAGGACAAATCGAGCATTTTATAAAACTGCTGCATGCTTTTGTACTAAGAGGTACATTTAGTGGTTGACACCATTTGCTATCAGTAAGCCAGATTAGCTTGTCTTGCTGATACCCATTTTCTAATTTAACATTTAATACTCAGCACAAGCATATTGCCAAAACACTTATATTACACATAAGACACTATTATGACGATACAACTAGGAATGTATATGGACACAGCAGCACTGTGTTTAACTATAACTTGAGCAACACATTCAGTCATTCATAAATCACTGCTCTCAACTGTCATATCTTAATTACAGGGAGTCTTGATGTTGGTCCACTGAATAAACAGCGCATATTTCTCAGTTATCAACACTGCAGAGAAGCTTTAAGTCTGGAACAAGGAAAAACCTACCTTCTCATGGGCTCAGATAAAGATATTCACAGAGATGACAAAAAAGATACGTAAGTATATTGTTTGTCTGGCTGTGCTTGTGTGTGGTGTATATTTAAACTAATCTCAGAGTTCTATTCATTAATCATACCTTCAGTGAATAAATGTAATTTTCTTGAACTGTGTATATTTATCACAGTTGTTTTCTTCTGTATTTTGCTGATTGGTCACACAAACACCATTTTTCTTTCAATTGTTCTTTTCAGATTCGAGTACGTAATTGGTGAGAGAACCTGGGTTGAGTATTGGCCTACAGCAGAAGAGTGTCAGACTGACAAATACCGGGATACCTGCCTGGGCTTGGAGGAGATGGTCAATCAGTACTCACTCTTTAGCTGCATCGGCTAGTAAAACAAAACAAAAAAAATCTAATTTTGTTATTCTGCTGTTTTTACAATTTTCTGTAAAACAGAAACCAATATAACATAAGGGTTTCACCATTTCACTGCAGTGATTAAAATGTATTCAAATGGGGTACTGGCTCTTAGTGTCTTTTGTTAAGTTTATGGTGGTTGAAAAATTTCTCGCATTTCTAATACATTTGAAATGTAACAAGCACAACGAAGAATAAAACTTTTGAAATAATAATAGTAATTTTAAATGCTGCGTAAGTAATTGTAAATTGTGTATCACTTTTTAACACCTTATATTTTAGAAATAGAAATAATTACACTGTAGTTACAGTTAAAGAGTGAATAAGTAATTCTAAGTAGTACCTAAATTCTGAATATTTTTAACAAAAAGGGGACACAAATTATGCTGGATGTAATTTTGTAATTTTAGGCTGTAAGCATAATTCTTTTGGTAATTTTGTGGAAAAACAAACAGTATTTATCCATATTACATTTTAAGAACACTGTATTTAGGGTGGCTGTAACTCAGGATGTTGAGCAGGACATCCACTAAGTGGAGGTTTGTTGGTTGTCTCCAATGCATCCATCAGAGTATGAATATGTGTGGATGTTTAATAGAATGGGTGTGAATGACTGAATGAGTCATGCTGTTTGAAGCACTTGCAGTATTCAGATTCATTTTCAGTAAATTTACTTTTTTGGGCCATATTAGTGGTCGACACCCCACTGTGATAAGGCAAGCAGAAATTATAGCCACAAACAAAAACATCATATGCCCTCTACAAAGTGTGCAGTGGTGGTCCTAGCCTGTTTGGCGCCCTGGGCGAACACTCCCTCTGGCGCCCCCCCCCCTCAACACACACACACACACACACACACACACACACACACACACACACACACAATCAATCAATCAAAGCTTTATTCGTCACATGCAGGTTGCCCTGCAGTGAAATGGGACCCCCCCCCCCCCCCCCCCCCCGACCTTACACATACAGTGGGGCAAAAAAGTATTTAGTCAGCCACCGATTGTGCAAGTTCCCCCACTTAAAATGATGACAGAGGTCAGTAATTTGCACCAGAGGTACACTTCAACTGTGAGAGACAGAATGTGGAAAAAAAAATCCATGAATTCACATGGTAGGATTTGTAAAGAATTTATTCGTAAATTAGGGTGGAAAATAAGTATTTGGTCACCTCAAACAAGGAAAATCTCTGGCTCTCACAGACCTGTAACGTCTTCTGTAAGAAGCTTTTCTGTCCCCCACTCGTTACCTGTATGAATGGCACCTGTTTGAACCCATCATCTGTATAAAAGACACCTGTCCACAGCCTCAAACAGTCAGACTCCAAACTCCGCCATGGCCAAGACCAAAGAGCTTTCGAAGGACACCAGGAAAAGTATTGTAGACCTGCACCAGACTGGGAAGAGTGAATCTACAATAGGCAAGCAGCTTGGTGTGAAAAAAATCAACTGTGGGAGCAATCATCAGAAAATGGAAGACATACAAGACCACTGATAATCTCCCTCGATCTGGGGCTCCACGCAAGATCTCATCCCGTGGGGTCAAAATGATCATGAGAACGGTGAGCAAAGATCCCAGAACCACACGGGGGGACCTGGTGAATGACCTGCAGAGAGCTGGGACCAAAGTAACAAAGGTCACCATCAGTAACACACTACAACGGCAGGGAATCAAATCCCGCAGTGCCAGACGTGTTCCGCTGCTGAAGCCAGTGCATGTCCAGGCCCGTCTGAAGTTTTCCAGAGAGCACATGGATGATACAGCAGAGGATTGGGAGAATGTCATGTGGTCAGATGAAACCAAAGTAGAACTTTTTGGTATAAACTCAACTTGTGTGTTTGGAGGAAGAAGAATACTGAGTTGCATCCCAAGAACACCATACCTACTGTGAAGCATGGGGGTGGAAACATCATGCTATGGGGCTGTTTTTCTGCCAAGGGGACAGGACGACTGATCCGTGTTAAGGACAGAATGAATGGGGCCATGTATCGTGAGATTTTGAGCCAAAACCTCCTTCCATCAGTGAGAACTTTGAAGATGAAACGAGGCTGGGTCTTCCAACATGACAATGATCCAAAACACACCGCCCGGGCAACAAAGGAGTGGCTCTGTAAGAAGCATTTGAAAGTCCTGGAGTGGCCTAGCCAGTCTCCAGACCTCAACCCCATAGAAAATCTGTGGCGGGAGTTGAAAGTCCGTGTTGCTCGGCGACAGCCCCAAAACATCACTGCTCTCGAGAAGATCTGCATGGAGGAATGGGCCAAAATACCAGCTACTGTGTGTGCAAACCTGGTAAAGACCTATAGTAAACGTTTGACCTCTGTTATTGCCAACAAAGGTTATGTTACAAAGTATTGAGTTGTATTTTTGTTATTGACCAAATACTTATTTTCCACCCTGATTTACGAATAAATTCTTTACAAATCCTACCATGTGGATTCATGGATTTTTTTTCCACATTCTGTCTCTCACAGTTGAAGTGTACCTCTGGTGCAAATTACTGACCTCTGTCATCATTTTAAGTGGGGGAACTTGCACAATCGGTGGCTGACTAAATACTTTTTTGCCCCACTGTATAGCACAAACATTACATGGGGATACAGGTCGGAGATTGGTAGAATCAGAGAAAAAAACATTGAAATGTACACTACAGTGGGGAAAGTACAAGAGGAAAAAAAGAGACCCCTACTCATGCTGTGCTTCCATGGTAGGACAGCATGAGAACAGGAAACAAAAAAAACTCCTTTGCACAAAATAGCACATAAATGTCCACAGCACAACATTGTGAAGACATGACAAGCCACAGGGGTGGGTGGGGGGTGAGGAGTAATCCGAAGCGAACACAGCAGCCACCCTGCACAGCGCTACCATTCCAGCGCGGCACACAGACCCGCCGTGTTCCCTCGCAGGAAACAAGCATCGAAGGCGTTGGAAAGGGAGGGGGATGAGTGAGTGCCTATCAGTGTAAGTGTATGTGTGCGTGTCCATAGTTCAGCTGAGACAGTGTCCTTCGGCCTATCAGGCTAAGTAAACAGTCCTCCAGCCAATCCAGGTGTCCTTGCATGGGATGGGAAGAATAGCCGTAACACAGTCATTATCAGGGAGTGATTGTTCGGCTCCAGCCTTGGGCCTGCAGCTGGCGCGTTATGGGGGTCCGCAATGTTCATGTTGATTTTGTTAATTTCCATGCGAGCAGCCCAGGAGAATTTTCAGGCTGCTCTTTAACACTCCGACACTGGCCTCTCGATCTCCCGTTGGAGAGTCGCGAGCCTCCCCATGATGGTATCAAACTTCTGTTCCATGGTGTTATCGTTCTTTTGATTCTGAGACCTCACAACTGCAGTGATCCGTTCCGCGATGTTTTCCAACTGTCGCTCAAGGGTCTCATTTTGAGCAGGCCTCTCTCTGATGTTTCCCCTCATACGCTCAATGGTGTTGTTTTGAGCCTTCACAGCAGCTGCAAGCGTCTCCAAGGTGTTGACCATATTACGTTCGTTGTGAGAGGTTGCGCCTCGTTCCATTTCGATTCCAGCGGGCAGCCTTGGGGGGGTTTGAACAGCCGGTTCCGCTCTCTTATTTCTCCGATAAACCAGGGCTAAGCCAACTCCGATCAGCATGAACCCTGTTATCATGGTTCCGAATAGATAGATATCTTCAGCGTCCTCGATCGACAGTCCCGTCAGGCACATGATCCTCCAGTTCTGCCACCCGTCCATCGTGTATCCGGCAGGGAAAGTCCCTCCAGGGCACTCAGGCTCTCCCGAGCCCAGATTTCTCGTTGAGAAAAGGGTGTCAATAGCATTCAGAGACCAGTTGATCAAATCCATAGTTCTCTTTTAGGTTTTAGAGAACGACAGTGGGAGGACAGACATTTGTTTAGAACTCTTAAAGATGCCGAAGAAGCAAGCTCCTTTAAGCAATTACTGTGATGTTTCTCCACCTCCAAAGAAATGTCAGAAGGAGTCCGAACCACAAAAGAAGCGTATTCTCGGAAAAGTAGTTGCAGGAGGTGAGCTGGTGTTGAGCTTGAAGAGTTTTCTTCTTCTTCGGCCATGTTCTCTTAATAATACACTCACTTGGTTGATTACTTTGCCCGTTTCTTTTATTGTTAGCAACACAGGAAGGGAATGAAATACATCATTGCTTCAGCAGTTCGCGCTTCGGAACAACAGGAACAGGAAGTGAAGTAATCTATAATCACCAAAATAAAATCCTTTTCAAAATAAAATGACAATCAGAAAACGTCTTTCACAACATAAAATAAATAAATATATTTACTCTTGAGAACACAAATCTAACACCCCCCCTTGTTCTCATGCTGTTAACCCATAGCATCTTATGCATTTCCAAAGAACCATTTTTGAAACTTTCTGAGTCTCACTCTTGTAACTGGTTTTGTTGTATGTCTGCAGCCATTTCTTCTGATGGACAGTGTTCAATGCAGATTTTCCTTTCATTTACCGCTTCACGAATGAAGTGATATTTCACATCAATATGCTTTGACCTCTGTCTGTTCACTGGGTTTTTACTCAACACAATGGCCCCTTGGTTGTCCCCAAACAGTTTAGTACATGTGTACCTTTTTCTGTCCATGCCGTTTAACAGTTGGGTTAAGTACATGCTTTCCTGAGTAGTGGTTGCAAGACCAATGTATTCAGCTTCACATGTTGAGAGTGCCACTGTAGGCTGTTTCTTTGTTTTCCAAGATATTACTGGTCCCTCTTTAGTAAGTGCAAAACAGTAGCCTGTTGTACTGCGTCTGTCTTTTACAGAGGATGCCCAGTCAGAGTCACTGTAAGCAATTAGATCTAGATCCTCACTGCTTTTCTTAAAGATCAGTTCGAAGTCGTTTGTGCCTTTTAGGTATCTGAGGACTTGTTTTGCCGTTACTAAGTCCTCTCTCGTGGGTTGAGCAAGTGTTTGAGATAGTCTGCTAACAACCCAGCTTATATCTGGTCTCGTACACGTCATGGCATATATCAAACTGCCCACTATTTCTCTGTACTCTCTTGAGTTAACAGTCTCATTTGCATCACTTCCTCCACATGTAGTAGTGTCCGTTTTTAGTTCACACGGTGTGGATCTGGGTTTGCATTCAGACATCCCAAAGCGTTCCAACATTCTTTGAATGTACCTCTTCTGATTCATCCTGATTTCACTCTCTTTTTGTATAAACTGTATCCCAAGAAAACTGGATATTTTCCCCAGGTCTTTCATGTTAAACTTTGACCTCATTGTTTCTTTGAATGTGTTTAACAAGTTAGTATTGCTAGCCGCAATGATCAAGTCATCTACCCAGATGATAACCAGTAGAGTTTCGTGTCCAATGTCCTTTCTGTATACACAGTGATCAGAAAGGTTTCTTTCAAAGTCATTTTGTTCAAGGTAGTCATTCAAGAGTTTGTACCAGTTTCTACCTGATTGTTTTAACCCGTAAAGGGATTTCTTTAATTTGTACACCAAGTTTTCTCCTGACTCTGTTTGCTCAAAACCTTCTGGTTGTTCCATGTATATTTCTTCCTCAATGGGAGCATGCAAATATGCAGTTTTAACATCCATTTGGTGGATAATAAGATCATTCTGGACTGCTATTTGCATTAGGGTTCGCACAGATGTCATGTTTGCTGTTGGTGCAAATGTCTCTTGGTAATCTATTCCTTGTGTCTGGTTGTAACCTTTTGCTACAAACCTGGCTTTGAATATTTGTCCTTGTTCATTTTCTTTGAGGGCGTAGACCCATTTTCCTCCAATGGTATTTCTACCAGTAGGTAAAGTAGTCAGTTCGAATGTGTCATTCTCTTTCAGAGAGTTGATTTCTTCTGTCATTGCCTGTTTCCACCTTGGTGCCTCTGGTGACATCAGCGCCTCTTTATAGGTTTGGGGGATTCCACAGGTTGCTCTGTAACAATAATCAACACTTACAGAGGTTACATTTGCTAAATCTTTGCAGTTAGATGTGTAATCCTCTAGATATTTCGGAGGTTTCCTTTCTCTGTTAGGATAGCGCTCAGTTTGGTTTTGCTCATCACCCTCATTTCTTTCTATGTCAGGGTTTGGTTCATTTGTGTTGGTTTCCTCTTCTCTAGGAGGTCTGTTTTCTGCTGCATTTTCATTTTGTTGTCCTGTACTTTCTTTTGAGGGTACTACATACTCATAAGTCTGAATTTCTGAGTCATATTCATCAGTCTGTGTTTGTTGTTCAACAGTGTTCTTCTTGATAAATCTCACAAGCCTGTGTTTTGACACTTTTCCTGTGCGAGGGTTATAGACCAGGTATGCTGGGCTATTTTTACTATAACCCACAAATATTCCTTTTTCACATCTGGGATCAAGTTTCTTGTGGTTATGTGTGTATGCATAACAGTCTGATCCAAATATCCACAGTTTTGAGAGATCTGGTCTTTTCCCTGTTAACATTTGATATGGTGTACTTTTAGTCCTGTTACTGTAGCATCTGTTGCGGGTGTGAGCTGCATTTTGAATGGCGTAAGGCCATAATTCTTTTGGCAGCTCTTTTTCTAGTAAGAGACACCTCCCCATTTCAAAGAGAGTTCTCCATTGCCTCTCAGCTGTGCCATTTTGATGAGGAGAATATGGTGCAGATGTTTCATGCTTTATGCCTTTTTCCCTTAAAAGAGACTGAAAGGAACTGCTTGTGAACTCTGTGCCATTGTCTGATCTAATGCACTTAACACTGCCGTATGGTGCACAGTCAGTTAGAAACTTTGCTGTGGCCTCTGTCGTGTCACTTTTCTGTTTTAGGAAGTAAACTGACACTGCCCCTGAAAAATCATCGGTAAATACTATAGTGTATTTATGACCACTTTGGCCACTTGGTTCAATAGGGCCGGCTAGGTCAGTGTGTACCAACTGTAATGGTTCACTCGCTTTTGGGTCACTTTGTCTGTTTCTGTTGTTAGTGAATTTCCCTTCTGTGCACACATTACAATCTAGCATCCCCCTGCCTGTGATTTTCATGCCATCTACAACATCAGGTAGTTTTAACACATCGCTAACATTACAATGTCCTAAAATTTCGTGCCATGTTTTTACATCACAAGCCAGATTAACAGTATCACAGGACATTATGTCATTGAGTGATGTTTCAATGTTTACCGTTTTCAAATAGTAGAGTCTGTTGTATTCTTCGATGGGGAAGACTGTCCCATCTTTGTTCACTAGTTCGTTCTGTCCCTTCTTGAAGATCACCTGTGCTCCATAGTTTGTAGCTGCCTTCACTGAAAATATGCTCTGAGGGTAGGATGGGATGAACAGAGCATCTCTCAGTGTGATGGTGGTACAGTGTCCTTGTGTGTCTCGTAGAGAGACGTTCGTGTCCAGGTCCTGTTTCTGCCAGAGGTTTCTCCATGTTAGAAAAGTTGTTTTTTTTCTTTTTCTTTTTTTCTTTTCCAGCATCCCCCAGTGCTTTCTCATAAAGGATAATCTGATTTGTTGAGCTTTTCTTTACCTTTCTTTGTCTTACAGTATAAACCACCTAGAAAAAATTGTTTAACTGAATATAGGTAAAACCCATAGGAAGGAAGATTTAAAAAACAAAAACAAAAAAATGACATGACAACATTTATCATGTAGACAGCATTTTATGTTGTTTTAATACAGCAATTTGATGATGCATTATATAGACTATAGAAATATATCGCTTCATTTACAATCATCCAGGTAAGAAAAGCCCAGAAAGTTGATTCTGTTCATCTGGACGTAGCCATTCACTAACTCAAGACTTTGGGAATGTCTAGGTCCAGAACAGAATCAGCTTTCTGCAGGTACCCCACATTTAATTACTCTGCAAGTAAATGTAAGGTACTTTATTTGGAAATTATGGATATCTTACAGGAAAGGAGATACAGATTATACTTTAAGTACTACATAAGTAATTTTAAGTACACCTGTTAGAAGATTATTCTCACACACACACACAAGTAATCTAATTTCAAGTAACCTCTGGGCCAAGTGTCAATCTTAAAGTGTTATTCCAGTTACACATTATCTCATTTGATTTTATTTCCATTGCTGAGAAAGATTTTGCATTTTAATTTTACCTTTCTTAGTTTAACATGAACAAATGATACTTGCTGTTGCAATAGAATCATATCTTTTATATGAATGATGCTGCATTAGATATTACTTTTTAAAAAAATACTGTTCACCAATTTCTGGAGATACAGCAGCTTATCAAACAGTGTTAGCTTTGGAAAAAAAGATGGTGGTTGCTGTTTAAGTCTGATAGTGTGTGTCCTGATTTTTTAAAATCAAACCATAGAGAACTCTGCTCTAGTATGCAAATGTGCATACTTTTAACATTTTCAATGATTTTTTACCTGATCTAGTAGATTAATTGGGCAAAACTGCACTGGGTCAAAGTCAAAGTGCAGAAGGAGGGCATTACGTGGATAAAAATGCTCCAGAGTTGTATGGTAAGGGCAGATATGAGATCAGGCAGGGGGACATACAGGACTTGGCTTTGGCTATTAGCCTCACTGGCCTTTTTGTCCTTAATTTTTCTGACTGATGGATCACCCATGTAAGTAGAGCTCAAGATCCAAACTCTAAGTTTACAAGAGTTTGTGATTTGAAAATGTTTGTCTGTAAAATAACAGCATGAATTTATTGTTTTTTTTTTATATTACTGGTGCTATTAAATATTTTCTGTAATGTTTATATGTACAGCACAATATCAAATGTAGGCTCTGCACCCCTCAGACATGTCAGAGTGTTATATCATACACTAAATCTTTGATGAGAAAATTAAATTTAAATTTGGTAGTGATGAAATAATGTATTATTTAATTCATTTTAATATGCTGCTTCAGTTCCAGTCTATTTTTAAAGCTCAAATAAAAGCTGTCTTTGTCTGGGAACTCTGTCCCTACTCTTACTGATTTACTGGTTTTCCAATTGAACCTATACGAGCAAAGATTTTCAATAATTGCATTTCATCTGTTACTTCCATAATGATTAGTCTTTTAGCAGTTTCTGTTGTATAAATTAACATTCTGTTGCAAGTAACTAGACTTTTTATTACTTTTTAGATGTTTTTTATTTTTCCCATCCCAACCATAATAAACAATAACAACAGTGATGAAATATTATATTGACTTAGTACTTAGTACCTTGGTCAAGATAATCAATGGATCACTTATTATGTGTAAAGTCCAGTTCGAAGCAGAAGAGAGTCAAACATATTGTTTAAACCAGAACTTCCCGTCAGCTTTTGGGAAAAAACAAATAAAAGTAAATCTTTGTATTTGTCAGTGGTAAACAACAGTGTGTTTGCCTGTTCTTAGAAGCAATGTTTAATTTTTTCCTCTCTGTCTCACCACTGCTCCATAGGAAGGTGATGTCTGCCCCCAACTTGTTGGGGGTAGGAACAGCACAAAACATCTTTGTGGAGTGTCAAGACTGCACTGATGAAAGCGATTTAATGGTTGAAATTAGTGTAATGAGCTATCCGACCAAATCCAAAACGCTGATATCAACATCTGTGAACCTCAACAGTGCAAATAAATTTCAGGCCTTTGGACAAATTAAGGTAATGCAGAAATATGAAAATCTATGTTACTGTTAACTGGTTTCGTTGGTAGGTAAGTCTTGTTTGGATTTGTCAGCCCTCAGTTTTTGCATAATAATAAGCAAAGTGATACAGAACAAGAGTTTAAGTTAAAGGTTAGCATATGTACACCATTAAGTTAGACACCTTACGTTTTTTTAAATGTTTCTTGTGTTGTAAGATTTGTTATAAATTTGTTTTGAATTAATCAAACTGACTTTTTCATATTAGTCTACATTCAATAATCATTGATAAAACAAAAAAAATGTTTTTAGAAATGTTAAAAATTGTATTAAAAAAACAAAGCCAGTGGTGAAGAAAAGATTAAAGCAAGTTTATATAACCATTAGCAAATCTTCCATTGTCCAGGAGCAGTTGGCTCTATAATTGAAAGTAACATGTATAAAACTACACATACTTTTTATAGTGTTTTAGCCAGACAGATTAGAAAGGAAAGTTGGTCAGGGAGGTAAACATGGACCCAGTGATCACACAAAGAGGTTTAGAAATTCCTCTGCAAAAATGGGAGAATGTGCCCAATGGAAAACCCTTTCAGTTTTCAGGAAGCAACTTTTAGAGAAGAAAATCCAAGTTTTCCAGATACATTTTCAGGTCACAGCACACACGAACAAAGATGTAATGACTCAAAAACAGAACTATTTGAGCAAAACATCAAGAGCTATGATCCATTTACACCCGGCAATGATTATCATGTGGCCAATACAGTCCAGACAGTGAAGCATGATGGTATTTGCAATTTGTTTTGGTGGAGATCTGAAATAGTAAAGGAAGGATAAACACTGCCAAATGCAGATACTTGAAGAAAACCTTATTAAAAGTACATGCCAACTGAAATTGGTCTGATGATAACCATACAGCCAAAAAAATACTGACTGTTAATGAGTGGTCCAGCTAAAGCCTCCATTTAAAGCACATACAATCTGTGAAGGAGCCTGAAGACAGCACTTTACAGACAAATCTTCTTATCCAGGCTTCAAAAGACTTAAAGACTTAAGAGCCTGAATACTTTCAAAAATGACATATCAGATTGTTACAAATTAGGAAAGAGAATAAATAGAAAAACACTTTTTAATATTTTTATTATAAGTTTATACATTGTTGGGAAACTTTTAATTTTTCATTGAAAAATTACATTTGCAAAACTGTAAAGTGTGCAAAAAGTAGAAGTGTCCGAATAGTTTCTGAAGTGGCACTGCACTACCACCTTAACTTAATTATCTCATGTACCCTGCATTGTACTGTTTCTTCACACTGGTCCAAGATCCCCAATCAAGGCTTCAGTAGGGATCCACAAAGGAAGCAGTATGTTTACCTGCAAGCTCAGTTCCCTGATGTGAAACTGGAGAAAATTGTCCTAGTGTCCTTCCACTCTGGATACATCTTCATCCAGACGGACAAGACTCTCTACACACCCAACAGCAAAGGTAAGTTCAATACACAATGATAAAATGCTTCTGTATTTTTAGACATTCTGAATTTAAAGAGGAATTTCATAATAGAAAGAAAGTTGTTTAGTCTTAGCTCTTTATGTTGGATTGTCTTGTTATTGTTTTGTTCAAACAGTAATTTATGATAAAAGAAAGAGGTCATTGTTCAGCTTCTCCTTTATACCTTAAAAAAGGAAATCTTAAATCCTGCTCTGCATGCTTGTATCCTGGATACAGAAACAAGAAAAGTATATAAAGAGGTCTAAGTAGAGCTCAATAGATAAATGAAGGTCTGTTGAAAATAGCGGAAGTCTACAGATACCGATGGTTTTAATGTAACTGTGCTGAAAAACACTGTGGCATGTTGGGAAATGTGGCATATTACAATGCTACATAACATGGCCCAACATGCGTTGTCACATATGAGGCACACAACAACACAAATCTCTATCCTAATGAGGACATAAACAAAGTCTTTCTTTCATTCTTAAGTATTAACACAAAACCTACAGCAAAGTTTAAAATCAGACCAAAGAGCATCATACAATCATTCTAGTGTAGGAAAAAAACCTCATATCATGTCTCTGAAGCTTTGTTTTTCATTTTGAGTTTAAGGAAATTGTGTTTTAAAATATATGTATATGTTATGTTGATATAGCTGTTGTTCCTGCCAATGCTGCGCTGTTGCTTTGACTTATAGTTCTAGTGGTGAAAAAAAGATGTTCCGCTGGAAGTGAAGTTAAATGCAGGGTTACTGATACCCTTGGAAGCACAGCATTACTCTGTTTAAATGCGGAATGAAAGAGCTCACCTTTATGTTTTACTTAGAGTTACAACTAAACCTGAAAATCTGGCGCCTCCCTTTGGCTCCCACAGCAAACTACAATGTGTACAATCAACCCCCTTTGTAGTGTTGGGGATTTCTAAAAGCATTTTTTTTACTTTATTGCAATATCAAATTACTTGCTCTACTTGTTACTAGTGCTGTGTAATACTGCAGAGTCTGATAAAATAAATACAGGGCCTGTATTGCCAATACTGATAACCAATACTTTTAATATAAAGGCAATTTATGTAGGGAAGGGCAGTGTGTCATTTTGCATGAGATGAATCATTGTCAGTTTACAAATTCTTAACACACACACACACACACACACACACACACACACACACACACACACACACACACACACACACTTCAACTTGTCATGTTTTTTTGGAGACCTCTATTGTAACTGCACTTGTCTCTAAAGGACTTTTTAGGTCAACTTCAGGTGCTGAAATGTTCTATAGGCTATAAATAAAAGACATTGAAGAGTCAGAACACACATATTTGAGGCATATTTTTTCATTTTCAAAAAATATTTAATCTAACAAGATTCAGTGAGCTACATATAGAACTTAGAAGATAGAAACAAAGTGTTGATCCTATCATGCTAGTATCAATCCAATGCCAATACCAGTGATATTCAATTGATATTTAAAATGATTTGCCCACCTTTAATTTTTACTTCACTTTACAATACTACATAACATGGTTATAGATGCATTGTCACATAGGCACACACTGACACAAAGCTCTATCCTGATGAGGACGTAAACATACAATTCTTTGTTACTTTGTAACACGTTACATACACTATTGTTACAAGCAGCTGAAAAAGCCAAACAGTCACAGAGCTAAATGTAGAATAACATGAATAACCTTTCTCTCAGTTCATTACAGGTTATTTGCACTGACCCCTAACATGGAACCAGTGGAGCGGGACAATTCCACCATAAGTGATACCTCTGTTGCCATTCAGTTTGTGGTATTGCTTTTGTTTTATTCTTTTATTTCATAATGAATGTGATATTGTAGAACTTTCTTTTTAGATGAAGGCAAGTTGTCATTGTTTTATAGAGGATAAACCACTACCATCAGTCTGCACCAAGCAATAAACTAACTAGCAGACAGACTAGAATTTGACTGAATGGATTAATTTGGGATGGGTATTAAAATGTGTTATTTGATTGAATTTTGAGGTCATTTGGTTGAAGAATTCATTGTCATATTACATGTTCTGTTGCTTTTCATATTTAGGTAGTATGAAGGCAGTATGACTGAGATTGATAAAGGCTTGAGCTTATGGAGTCTTAATAGACTCTTAATAATATAACTTAATATGCCATGAAAACATTAAGTGTATAGAATAAATAATACAACAACAGTATGACAGAAGAGATGAAGGAGCTAGATTTTTTTTTTTTGTAAATCAAAGTATAAAACTTTTTTTTTTTTTTGGTTTTTATTTTGTTTTCTTTTTTAGAACCCTGAAGGCATCATTTTCCCACTCGATACAGTTTCTGTGAAATCAGGAATCCACTCTGGACATTTTCAACTTAATGAAATTGTCAGGTATATATTTTTTAATTCCATGCTTTGTTGTTTTGTTTTTGTTTTTTTGGAGGGGTGGGGGGGGGGGTGGGGGGGGGTTGGGTTTCTTGTATGTTACTTTTACATATATGGAATAACTGAGACACAGTGATAAGTAGAGTTTTAACATGCTTATATTTAGTACTTATTAGAATGCTAATATTTGCAAGTTGCACATGTTAAGCACCTGTACCATCGTCTCTGTGTTTATTACAATGGAATTTATTATTGAGAACGTGCGCGGTTTTGCAGGCAGGTGATCCATTTACATTTCCTAGATACTTGATGTGAGAAAGGGGTATTCTGCATCAAAGAAGTGGACAGAGCAGTTAGAAAGTAGTTTCACATTATATGTGAATGATTTTATAAAGAATTAACTAAACATCACAGGGTAATTTTATTGGCAGTATGCCATGCATTTAATGCCCCTTAAAACATTTTTGTCTTGCGTTTTCATCACAAAAAGGTGTTCGTGTCTGGCAGTAAGATGTTCCCTATTTTGCTGAAAAGGGTGTGCATAGGATTTTATCCAAGCTTGTTGTGATGTCACTAAAGCAGACATTAAAGTAGACATTAAAAGATAAACAAAGGAAACTTTCAGCAAATACAGTAAAAGTGGATTCTGCTTAACACACAAAACCTGGCAAACACACTTACAATTATTCATAAACATCAGCATTTCAACATATGCATGTTAGCATTTATGTTACTCATCTAAAAGCATCACCATGTCTCAGTTAAAAACAAAAATATGCCAAACTACACACACATCATTCTGGATATTTAAGCACTATGAGTGTATTAAATTGGGGATTCAGCTCTGCACATTTAAATTGGATGAGTCTTTAGGGAATTGAGAAAACCAAAACAGCAACAGAATTAGCCACTGAAACATGCCATCGTCCTGGAAGACATCCTTCACATGTCAGTCTGACTCTATGTACATGTGTTTGTCTTTTGAAAGCACTGGACTGTGGAAAGTGATGGCGAGTTTCCAGAGTAAACCACAGTTGAGCTATTCTGCAGAATTTGAGGTCAAGGACTATGGTGAGCTATCTCATGGGCATTTTCATCATAGACTGCATTTAAAAGATGGATGTAGGTATCATGCCACCGCCTTGTGAAGCTCTGTTTCTGAAGTCTCTAAGCATTTTTGGCTGTCACCATATTAGTAGCACACTCTTGCTTATTAACTAATATGGAGCATCATTTGCAATGTAAAGATTACGTTGTCATGAAATCGCTGTGTGCCAAGCAGGATTTGGGACCCAAAAAGGCAGGAAACAAATTCAAAATTACCTTTAATGCTTTACTTTAAACGGAATGAAAAAGTCCAACACAGTAGCAGTAGTGGGAGCAAAGAAACTAAAAATGTGGAAACAGAGCTGGAAGACATGAGGAAGGACACAACAAAGGACAATGGGAGATGAGGATGGGAGAGGAAACCAGTGGGAACACAAGTGAGGTTAACTAAAATTAGAGAACATCAACTTGACACAACTAAACAGTGGAACAAAAAATACAGAAATACAGAGACTAGGCTGAAGGACCAAAACACATAAATGAAACTAGGACAGAATGGATCAGAAAAGGGAATTAACTCACCTAACAAACAAACAAAATTAGAAGCACAAGAAAATAATACCATACCCACCGAAACATAAACAAACAAAACAGATTTTTTTTTCTTACTTGCTACAAAGAATGCAGGTTTAAGGCTTCTCCCCATTTTCTGGACTCACTTTTCAGGCCCAGGGGTTAAATCCACTTTAGATATAACCTGTACAACAATACTTTTACCCTCTTTACTTTATCTTCACCATACAGTAAAATGTCATTTCAGTGCTGCCCAATTTCGAGGTCAAGCTGACGCGTGAAAATCCTTTCTTCTATGTGGACAGTGATGAGCTCACCATCAACATCAAAGCTACGTATGTAAAATGTTTTTTAGATTTTAGATTGTTGTTTTTTTATGTTTTTTTTATGTTTTTATTTTAATCATACCCATTTGTTGGCCTCGTGAGCTTATTAATTACTTTCTTGTGGCTTTAGCTATCTGTTTGGTGAAGAGGTGGATGGGTCAGCTTTTGGGGTATTTGGAGTTTTGCATCAGGACCAAAAGACAAATTTTCAGGCCTCGCTTCAGAAAGTGTCGGTACATACTCACACATTTGTTCATCACTGTTGTGTGCCATCACTTCATCTTTATTATTGTGTCTTTCTGTCGCACACATTTTTCTTTTACGCACATGTATTAAAACACATGCAAAGAATGGAACAAATGTTTTCTGTTTGGGTCTAAGCTGCAATATTTTCATCCAGATGAAATAAAGCACTAACATTATGTGTGTTATGTGTTGTAGATTGAGAATGGTGTAGGAACAGTCACGCTGAAGAAAGAGCACATCAAACAGACCTTTGAAAACATCTCCAGCCTGGTGGGGAGCTCCATATTTGCAGCTGTCAATGTGCTGACAGACAGCGGTAAGAAATGGTAAAAGAGAGCATGTGAGTGTAATTAAAAATATCAAAGGTGAATGTTAATTATAGTAGTACACCTATAGCTAACACAAGCATTAATGGGTGTGTAAATAGCTGTGTTACTGAAATACTCTCAATAAGATGAAATACACCCACCAGCCACCTTGTTGGGTACAACTGTTTGACTGCTTGTTAATGTCAATCCCCAATCAGCCAACAACATGCCAGTTACTCAATATTGGTCTATAGACATGATCAAGATGACCTTCTGAAATTCAAACCAAGCATCAGAATGAGAGAGATGGATGTTTTGATTGACAAACTGGTCTGAGGATTGCATAAACTGCTGATATTTTCACACATAACCAAAAAATAGGAAATATCCCGTGAGCAGTCATTCTCTGTGCAAAAAGCTACACAGTAAACTATATAACTATGTAACTGTGTTTGGAGTTCTGGTGTTCTCTGGCAATTATCTCAGAATAATGTATGTGAGCCATCTCAAGGTCTTTTTGAAGGGCTCTGGCAGTGTTTCTCTCTGCACAGAGGAGCAGATATCAGCCCGGCTGTTCAGTTAATGCCCTTCCTAGTCCTGTCCAGCTCTCGTTGTGTCTTCTTTTCCACCTCATTTCTTGATATATCCTCTGTAATATTAAGACTATGTTGGGAGACACCGCAAACCTTACCTAACTTCCTGTGCAACCTGAATACATTTCAGTAACAGTCTAATGCCAGTAGTGACAAGCACACTAGCAAAAAGCAACCATCTGTGTCTGTGTCTATATGTCTATAGTCTGATATTGTCTTTTGGGCAGTGTCTTCTTGTTGCCTTTTCAGTGTTCCTGTTGTTGCTTTCATTTGGATCAAAAAAGATAAGATTCATATACAATGATTTATGCTTTCTAACTTGATAGACTTATATGCCTGAAGTTTAACTGGCCTTGTCTTATGTTCCCTTAACATTTTTGATCTGTGTATTGTAAAACAAATCCTACATGTAAATTTTAAAAAGTTACTAATTATTAATTATATTAAGTAATTACATTGTTAGATTATTAAAGTCCCCTGTTCAGCCAAATTAACTCTTGATATTATTATCTTTATAAATTTAAACACGGTTTTGGTAAATATTTAATAATGCCTGTACAATCAGTTCTCAGTTCTCCACTCTCTCTCTCACACACACACACACACACACACACACACACACATAGAAAAACACAGAACAGGGAGAGAGACAACCATGTGGAAAACACAACAGAGGACAGACGGAGACTTGTCCTGTGTGTGAAATTTCGCTTCCATTTTATTGGGATTAATTGGGATCATAGCATTCATGGCGCAATATTAAATGTAGTCCTTATATTGTATTTATGTTGTGCTATTAATATACTGAGAGCCAACAACTTAAAATGCATCTGAGTTGCTTTTGAAATACTGCACCAAAAACATGTACATTTAACTTTCTATATTACCGTTTCCCTGAAATCTTTGCTTGTCTGTTTTTATTGTGTTTTAAAGTGCTAATAATCCTTTTTAATTCATATATTTAATGTAATTGTTTGTACAGGAAGTGAAATGGCAGAGGCAGAGCTGACAGGTATTCAGATTGTTACATCACCTTACACCATCCACTTCAAGAAAACGTCCAGATATTTCAAACCAGGAATGTCCTTCGATGTTGCGGTAATGTGAATTACCTTTATTTGCATGTTTGTAAAAATAAAACTATGGTTAGATGATCTGAGATACATAAATAGTCACTTTAGAAATGACCACTGGATGGCATTGTCACAGTCTGGCAGAGGGAGACGGTATGGATTGACGAAAAGGACCCATAACGCAGACTCCAAGGAACAGGGAACAAAACTTAAATATTAACAAAAAGCGAGCCGTTTAATGGGGCAGGCAAAAAAGGTACAAACAAAGGGCAAAGAAAACTGAAGCAAAACTAACATTAACGTAAACTGGGTGAACTAAAAACAAACATGAAAAAACCCTCAACATGAAACTTGGCCTGGATGGAACAATACATGAAACATGGAAACATGACGTGAACAACAGACAACCTGACAAAGAATGAGCAGAAACACACAGGCTAAATACACACAAGGGTGATTAGGGGAAGTGGAAACTCATGGGGAAAAAGCTGACTACACTGACGTAGGACATGGACCTTCAAAATAATTTTTATTTTATTTTTTTGTTGTTCTCCCCATGAAAAGAAAACAACAAAAAATAAACATGAAACAACATCGTAAAATTGCCACTACCAGGATCGTGACAGAGCCCCCCCTTCAAGGGCGGATTCCAGACACCCTAAACTAGGGATGCACCGATACCACTTTTTTGGAAATGAGTACAAGTACTTGCATTTCAGTACTCGCCGATACAGATACCGAGTACTTAATAAAAACATGATTTAAATTTGCAGGTAACAGCTTTAGTCCTATAATTTAACAAAAAACAAACAAACAAGGGACTAGTTTGGAATTAAGAACATTTATTTAAAATGAAAAGTTCCTCAAAGGGGGCGAGGATGGCAACAGTCGTCTCCATAAGAGCCCATTGGTGAGCGGTGAGATAGTCAGGGAGTTCGTGCACTCGCTTTTGCTCAATGAGGGACTGGAGCATGTAATACGTGCTGTTCCAGCGCGTCTGTACGTCCTGCTGCAGTCTCTTTATTGGCTGGTTGAGCCTGAATGTCCTCGAGGCGGGAGTAGGCTAAGGCGGAATGTTTAAAATGCCCAACTATTTTCCGTCCCACTGCTATAGCATCAGCTATGCTCCTCTGTGCTAATAAGCGTGGGTAAACTCTTTGTACTCGTTGTTGTGTTGGGATTTTAGGTGCTTGATTAAATTGCTTGTGTTAAATGCGCTACCTTTAGAGCCTCCTCTGGACAATTTCGCTGAGCACAATTTGCAGTCCGCCTTTGTTTTCGCGTCTTCGTTCACTTTGAAATAGTTCCACACAGCTGATATGTCTCGCCTCGCTTTCTCCCCGCTCTGAGCTGCAGCCGGGGCCTGGGGGCGGGCACTCGGGGCCTGGGGGCGGGCACTCGGCGCCTGTGATTAACCCCTTACATGCCGCTCAAACATAGACAGCTCTCAGACCGTGGTATTGGGGGACTTTTAACGAGTACTTTAGAAAATGTGGTATCGAGGCCGATACCCGATACCGGTATCGGTATCGGTGCATCCCTACCCTAAACCATGAAAATTCAATTCAATTTTATTTATATAGCGCCAAATCACAACAAAAGTCGCCTCAAGGCGCTTCATAGATACAGAGAAAAACCCAACAATCATATGACCCCCTATGAGCAAGCACTTTGGCGACAGTGGGAAGGAAAAACTCCCTTTTAACAGGAAGAAACCTCCGGCAGAACCAGGCTCAGGGAGGGGCGGCCATCTGCTGCGACCGGTTGGGGTGAGAGAAGGAAGACAGGATAAAGACATGCTGTGGAAGAGAGACAGAGGTTAATAACAGATATGATTCAATGCAGAGAGGTCTATTAATACATAGTGAGTGAGAAAGGTGACTGGAAAGGAAAAACTCAATGCATCATGGGAATCCCCCGGCAGCCTACATCTATTGCAGCATAACTAAGGGAGGATTCAGGGTCACCTGGTCCAGCCCTAACTATATGCTTTAGAAAAAAGGAAAGTTTTAAGCCTAATCTTAAAAGTAGAGATAGTGTCTGTCTCCCGAATCCAAACTGGAAGCTGGTTCCACAGAAGAGGGGCCTGAAAACTGAAGGCTCTCCCTCCCATTCTACTTTTAAATACTCTAGGAACAACAAGTAGGCCTGCAGAGCGAGAGCGGAGCGCTCTAATAGGGTGATATGGTACTACAAGGTCATTAAGATAAGATGGGGCCTGATTATTTAAGACCTTGTATGTGAGGAGCAGGATTTTGAATTCAATTCTGGATTTAACAGGAAGCCAATGAAGGGAAGCCAAAACAGGAGAAATATGCTCTCTCTTTCTAGTCCCTGTCAGGACTCTTGCTGCAGCATTTTGGATTAGCTGAAGGCTTTTCAGTGAGTTTTTTGGACATCCTGATAATAATGAATTACAGTAGTCCAGCCTGGAAGTAATAAATGCATGAACTAGTTTTTCAGCGTCACTCTGAGACAGGATATTTCTAATTTTAGAGATGTTGTGCAAATGGAAGAAAGCAGTCTTACATATTTGTTTAATATGTGCGTTGAAGGACATGTCCTGGTCAAAAATGACTCCAAGGTTCCTCACCGCGTTACTGGAGGCCAAGGTAATGCCATCCAGAGTAAGAATCTGATTAGATACCATATTTCTAAGATTTTCAGGGCCGAGTACAATAACCTCAGTTTTATCTGAATTAAGAAGCAGAAAGTTAGCGGCCATCCAGGTCTTTATGTCTTTAAGACATTCCTGCAGTTTAACTAATTGGTGTGTGTTATCTGGCTTCATGGACAGATAGAGCTGGGTGTCATCTGCATAGCAGTGAAAATGTATGCTATGTCTTCTAATGATACTGCCTAAGGGAAGCATGTATAATGTAAACAGAATTGGTCCTAGCACTGAACCCTGTGGAACTCCATAATTAACCTCAGTGTGTGAAGAGGACTCTCCATTTACATGCACGAATTGATTGATTGATTGATTGATTGATTGAATCTTTATTTTGAACATGTTGAAAAAGTATAAAAAAAAAAAAATAGAATTAAAAGAGACAAATGAACAAAGCAAACAAAAGGAAAACGAGCAACCACAACTCCAAATAACGTCCATGTTCAAAAAGGAGCAGGAAGAAGCATAAGCTTATTTAATCCCACCCCTTTTCCACTATCTAGTATCAATAGACTACAGAAATACCTCCTTGTAATTACATTATATGTTATGTGTAATTTTTTTTTTTTTTTTTTTAATATATACACATATATGTTTCTATCTATCCATACCTACGTATATACACACATACGCACATATACACATTTTCAATAACCCCATTAACACCTGAAGGATACACAACCTACAATTACATATATATATATACATACATACATATACACATACATATATACCCATACCAACAAACCCGTGCATGCGCACACACATGAAAATATTAGACAAGAACACCCTATCAAATCTCTACCTTTTCCCTGTACCCTGTAAAAACCATATCCTTAAACCGCTTTTTAAACTGCGCCATGCTTGGACATTGCTTCATATCTTTACTTAGTCTGTTCCACAGCTTCACTCCACACACAGAGACGCAAAAACTTTTTAATGTTGTATGGATACGAGGATGTTTTAAATTTAATTCCCCCCTCAAATTGTATCCCCGTTCCCTTTTAGAAAACATTTTTAGAATATTGTCAGGAAGCAGGTTATTTATTGCTTTATATATAATTTGTGCTGTGAGAAAATGAACCAGATCTGTGAATTTTAGAATTTTTGATTTTAAGAATAGTGGATTTGTATGATCTCTGTAACCAGTTTTATGGATTATCCTTATGGCCCTTTTTTGTAATATAAAGATTGATGATAGCGAACATTTGTAAGTATTGCCCCAAACCTCTGCACAGTAATTCAAATACGGTGCAATCAGGGAACAATAGAGAATGTGGAGTGATTTGTGGTCCAGAATGTGTTTTACTTTACTCAAGATTGAGACACTTCTTGAAATTTTGTTATGTATATGATTTATATGAGACTTCCAGTTTAATTTATCATCTATAATCACACCAAGAAACTTATGTTCAAGTACTCTTTCAATTTCCACACCATCTACATGAATCTGCACTTGTGCATTTCTAAGGGAATTCCCAAATAAGATAATTTTAGTTTTACTTAGATTTAGCGATAGTTTGTTCCTGTTAAACCATTTTTTAATTTTGCACATTTCTGAAGTAATTGTATCCAGCAGCTCCTTTAGATTCCCCCCAGAACAAAAAATATTTGTGTCATCTGCAAATAATACTAATTTTAATATATCAGATGCCTTACAAATATCATTTATATAAATAATAAATAATTTTGGACCCAGTACAGAGCCTTGTGGAACACCACAAGCAATGTCCAAGCATGATGAGGAATGGACACCCAGCTTCACAAATTGTTTCCGGTCACTTAAATAATTTTTCACCCATTGCAGTACAACCCCCCTAATCCCATACCGTTCCAGTTTATTAATTAATATGTCATGATTGATTGTGTCGAATGCTTTCTTGAGATCCAGAAATACTCCAGCTGCATACTGTTTCTGATCTATAGCATTCGTAATCTCCTCAATTGATTCGATTAATGCCAGAGATGTTGATCTTTTTGATCTGAATCCATATTGACTGTCAGAGAGTAATTTATATTTATCTAAGAATTTGTCTAATCGTTTATTAAACAGGTTTTCTAGGATTTTGGAGAATTGTGGTAGTAAAGAAACAGGCCTGTAATTTGTGAAGTGGCGTCTATCCCCGGTTTTATACAGCGGCACAACTTTAGCTATTTTCATTTTGTTTGGCACTTTTCCCGTCTGAAATGATAAGTTGCAAATATATGTTAGAGGTCCTACAATTCCTTCAATGACCTTCTTGACGATTTTCATGTCAATATCATTACAATCAGTGGATGTTTTATATTTACACATGTGTACAATGTCAATTATTTCTTTTTCCTCCACTGATGTGAGGAACATTGAGTTAGGGTTCCTATCAATCAGGTTTTCACTACATTCTACTGATGGCAGTGACTCAGGAATTTGTTCTGCCAGTTTTGGTCCAATATTTACAAAATAATGATTAAAGCTGTTGACCTTATCAGCAGTGTTTTCCATAATATTGCCATTATCGATAAAGTATTGTGGATAACTTTGTTGTCCAGAATTATTTTTAATGATACCGTTTAAAACATCCCATATTCCTTTCATATTATGTTTATTGTTGTTCAATATTTTACTATAATACTCCTTTCTACATACACGTATAATATTGGTCAACTTATTTTTGTATTTTTTATATTTATTTTCAGCTTCTTTTGTTCTTTGTTTTAGGTATTCCCTATAGAGTGTATTTTTCTTTTTACATGCATTTTGTAAACCCTTAGTGAGCCATGGTCTATCTGAATATTTGTGCTTTCTGTTGTATTTTATTGTTGGACAGTTTTTATCGTACAACTCCATGAATATTCTTAAAAATATGCCATATGCAATATCAATATCAGCTTCTTTGTACACCTTGTCCCAGTCCTGATTTAATAGATCGTTCTTAAATGCAGTCATAGTTTCTTCTGTCCTTACACGTCTGTATCTCAGTTGTTCTTCATGCTGATTTTTCTTATAATTAGTGTCATAAACTGCAAAAACTGGTAGGTGATCACTGATGTCATTAATTAATATTCCGCTCACAATGTTGTTTTCCATATTGTTAGTGAAAATATTGTCAAGTAAGGTGGCACAATGTGGTGTAATTCTGCTAGGCCTGGTTATTTTAGGATGTAAACTCAAACTGTACATAGTGTTTAGGAATTCGTCGGTCATTTTATGCTTTTTCGGATTCAACAGATCAATATTAAAATCACCACAGATAAACATAACTTTTTGATTTGTTTTAGAGAATATTTCCTCTATGAAGTCATTAAATACTTGAATACTAGAGCCAGGTGTTCTATATATACAGCTAATTATTACATTTTTTTCTTTTTCCTTATAAATTTCAATTGTTATACATTCTAGTAAATTATCAATTACAGTTGTCATACTTTCTACCACCTTGTAGTTTAGGTTTTTATCCACATACACAGCTACTCCCCCTCCACTCTTGTTCCTTCTATTTACAAAATTCACTTCATATCCCTCCAGTCCAAAGTCCATTCCTTTCTCCGCATTGATCCATGTTTCAGAAATGGCAATAATTCCAAATGGATTTGTCAACTCATTTAGATATTCCTTTATATTGTTGAAGTTGGCATACAGACTTCTGCTATTAAAATGGATTATTGATAATTTATTTTCCGTGTTGATGGTGTGCTTAAACTGTTCATCAGTGAAGTAGCAGCAGTTACAGCTGATGTTGTAGAAGAAATTATTTTCCGGGTCTATATCCTTTTCTAAGTCTAGAACATTATGGTCTGTGTATCGAAATGTTCTCAGTTCCAGATTATCATAAAGAGAATTCCAATGAGTTATGTTGATATTGTTGCCGGATGCAGATGAAGTTCTTTTGGACTGTGCCATGTGTTGTGTTGTGTGTCACGTCACATGTGTATTCATACCTCCAGAGTAAGTTGACCTCAGTATTTGTCCAGCTCTTCCATATTTCTGATGACCAACACTTTGGCTTGTTCCATTGAGTTTAATGAATACTTTGCAGTTGGTGGTCCATGTATTTTGAATTTTTCCCTGTTTCTTCAAGTAACGTGCTTTCCTGGCAATGTCCGCATTTCTTTTTATCAGATGTTCGTTCATGAAGACATCGGATCCTTTCAGTTTCCTTCCTTGTTTTAACAGTGCTGTTTTCTGTTTTCTGTTTGCAAATCTCACAATGATGGCTGGTTTGTTACTGTCATTTTTTCGGGGTAGAGGGTGGCAAGCCTCAATGTTGTTATAATCCACTTCCACACCTTTGGACCGTAGAAAGGTAACCACTTGATGCTCCGTGGAGTTGACATCTTCCTCTCCTGGCCCTCCTACATTGTCAGTGGCGACCGCCCGGGCGTATGACCGGGGTTTGATGCGAAGCCCCGTGATGATAACATCGTTCATCCGGGTGTACTGCTCCAAATCCGCCACTCTGTTCTCCAGGTACGCCAGCCGCCGATCCTTCTCGGCGTTCTGGATGCGGAGAGCCTTAACTTCCTCGACCAGGTCCAGGATGGCTTTCTGCTGCAGTTTGACAGTAGAAATCTCCTCTGTCATAAACTCCAGCGACTTCTTAATATCGTCTCCTTCCTCGGCTGACAGAACTTTTTTCGGGCCCATGCTGAGAGACGCTCTCGTAGCTTTGCCGTGACGACCGGCTAGCTACTTCCCAGAATCCAGAATTGGAGTCTATTGGATAGATATGATACAAACCACTGCAGCGCAGTACTTGTAATACCTACAGCATGTTCTAATCGCTCTAATAGGATATTATGATCAACAGTATCGAACGCTGCACTGAGGTCTAGCAGGACAAGCACAGAGATGAGTCCACTGTCAGAGGCCATAAGAAGATCATTTGTAACCTTCACTAAAGCTGTTTCTGTGCTGTGCTGAGCTCTGAAACCTGACTGAAACTCTTCAAATAAACCATTCCTCTGCAGATGATCTGTTAGCTGTTTGACAACTACTGAAAAGAGAAAGAACAAGAAAATAAACATGAAAGAAAATCGTAAAATCGCCACTACCAAGATTGTGACAGGCATTGTGAAAAATGTGAATATTTGCTTTGACAGCGTTGACGGAGAAGTATAAAGATGGTCAAAAGGAGTAGATAAAATGATAAAAATCATTGTTGTTTTGCTTTGTTTTGCAGATTGAGATTTTGAATCCTGATGGCTCTCCTGCACAAGGTGTTGCAGTGATGATTGACCCAGGTGATGTCCAAGGCTTTACCGCAGCTAATGGCATGGCGAGGCTTACTATCAATACAGTCAATAATCCTCAACCAATGAAAATCATAGTAAGTCATAAAACCTAATAGTTTTCAGTTGTTAGATAAGCTTATCTGATATGCAAGAATCTTCAAATCCCCAGTGGGAGAAATTTTTAAAGATACTATTAGGTTAATTGTCTCATAATTATTATTCTGTATATATTTAGTTGTTACTGAATACTGGCTTTGATATAATTAAATTCAACTTTGCACATAAAGCAATGTTGTACTGTACATGGGTCACCTCTATATGCAGGCTGAATGAAAGTGAGAGCGAAGTCAATTACTTTATTAGCTTACGTGTGCTTTATTGTAGGCAAAGACCAACGATGTTAAAATTTCACCTGAAAGGCAAGCGTCAGCCACCATGACTGCTCTCCCATATGCCTCTCAGAGCAACTGTTACATTCACATAGGTATGTACTGAAATAACATTAGAGAGGTAGTGACATCCAAAAATAAATAAATTCTTAAGTCAAATTTTTTTAATGTTTTTAAAGGGGTGGATACAGCTGAAGTAAAAAACAGGCAAAACATGAAGATCAACATTCACCTCAGTGGGCAGCAAAATGTTCAAAATGACATAACGTACTTGGTGAGATACATATTTACTTACACAACAAACGTACATAGTAGACTGTACATACATACGAGATAAGTGTTGATGTTCAGTTTCTTATCTCTAGATACTTAGCAGAGGTCAGCTCGTGAAATATGGCCGTTACAGAACAAGTGGTCAAATAATGATATCCTTAATCATCACTGTTACCAAAGACTTGCTGCCATCTTTCCGCATCATCGCCTATTATCATCCAAATGATAACGAAGTTGTGTCAGACTCTGTCTGGGTGGATGTAGAAGACTCCTGCATGGGTTCGGTGAGACGCATAATAATGATGTAGCAATTTAAGTGGGAAAATTACACACCTGCGCACCACAGTTAAAGTTAGTATATTTCCCATTTACAGTCTGGTTGCTTTAACGAATACAAATCTACTTTTCCTTCCTTCTCCAGCTGCAGCTTCAATCAGAAGCTGGTTCTAAATTCTATGAGCCTCGCAAAATATTTAGCCTGAAAATCACAGGTGATCCAGAAGCCACAGTTGGACTGGTCGCAGTTGACAAAGGTGTATACGTCCTAAACAGTAAGCACCGTCTAACCCAAAAAAAGGTAATTTATTTTTCATTTATTCCCCTTCAAAATGACTTTAAGGAGTTTAAGGCTCACACTTTAACGGCAGTGGACTAAAGATACAAGTTGTTGCATTTTTTGCTCAAGAACATTTTAATATGTAAAGGTATGGAGGAAGACTAAACCAAAAACTATAGAAATAACTGCCAGCACACTCATAGCTGAACCCCAAACTTAAACTATCTGCTTCTCTGTGTGTATAACGTCCATACTGTAGATTTGGGACACTGTGGAGAACTATGACACAGGGTGCACACCAGGTGGAGGGAAGGATAGCATGAGTGTATTTTATGATGCTGGGCTGCTGTTTGAGTCAAATACAGCTTCTGGAACTCCTTACAGACAAGGTAACCTCTTTTTTACTCTCACACTTGTATTACTTCTTTCTTCTAAAACCAAAATAGTAAAGTCTAGTCTGTGTTTATTTCCAGAGCTGAAATGTCTGAACCCCAACAGAAGAAAAAGGGCCGTTGATATGATGAATGTCACAACTACCTTATGTAAGATCAACAAACACTTACATGATCTTCTGTCATACACTTCAGGCTTTACAAACAACTCCTTTTGTTGCTAACATTTCTAAAGCTTAACTTTTCCATGCTATATGATTGTACAAGAAAAAATAAGTAAAATGTCTTTTTTTTCCTACAATACTACAAGATTTATTTATTATGTACAATAGTTCAGTCTGTCTCATCTACAGCTACAACAATTTTTATACTCCAATTCATTTTCCACATTCTGCGTTTGTGTTTTCTTATTCAAATTATAGTTTAATTATATGGAGAACATTTATAGGTTGTTTTGATTTAAAGTACTAGTTTTATCACTATTTGAGACTTTCCACTTTGCTCTGTTGTTGTACCAAAGTAAACATTTTTAAGTTTTTTTTTTCTATTTTGAGCTAAAGTAACATAAATGACCAGTAAAAAAATGTGACAATGATTGTCAAATTCAATTAGATTTAGAAACTTTTTTTTATTTCTAATAAATAAACTAATTATTAGTCTTTTATACCTCTGTGTAAAAAAAAAAAAAAAAGGGTCAGAAGGAGTCTCACCTTTTATCTTTCTGTTAAATGCTATTTTCTCTACAGTGAGTCAATATAAAGACAAACTGGAACGTGACTGTTGCTTAGATGGAATCCGGGAAACCCCAACTTCATCTAACTGTGAGAAGCGCAGTGAGTTTATCGCTGATACAGCCTGTTTTGAGGCTTTCCTGCACTGCTGCAAGGAAATAGAAAAAGAGAGAGCTGAGAGGAAGGAGGATGGCCTCAAACTGGCTCGCAGTAAGAAACACGAACAATGGATGGAAGGTGGTTATAAATGGTCCTACTGGTCACTATAAAGGAATAAAAATGTGAACGTTTTAAAACTTCAGGTGAGGATGATGACAGCAGTTTCATGGACAGCAATGAAATTGTTTCCCGCACCAATTTCCCTGAAAGTTGGCTGTGGTCTGATATCAAATTGCCTGCTTGCCCTGCGAACAGAGCTAGATGGTTAGTGAGCTGAAATATAGAATTGAAATATCTTAGTACCTTCACTACCTTCACTGTGTTAATATTTCGTTTTTCAGTGAAACAACATCAGTTTCGAAAAATGTTCCTTTGCAAGACTCAATTACAACCTGGCAGCTCACTGGTATTAGTCTATCAAAAACTCACGGTGAGGATGAACTGATATAATTTGTCTCTAGATCAAGGAGCCAACCTATAGCTCATCAACTGGTCTTTCTTTTGCTGTGTTTGTGTCTTTGTCCGTTTTTCTTTTTTTCTCTTTTTTGAAGGTATCTGTGTGGGTGATCCATTAGAGATAGTTGTCCGTAAAGATTTCTTTGTTGATCTGAAGCTACCGGACACTGCTGTTCGTGGGGAGCAGCTAGAAATTAAGGCAGTCATCCACAACTATGGTCCCAATCTTTACACAGTAAGCCTGGTTCACCCAAGCACGTCAACACCACCATAATGTTCCATTCAATGACATTTTATCATCATCATTAATATTATTATTATTCAGTTAACTGTTCTTCAGTGGAACTTGATCAGAGACTGTAGCGATTTTTTATATTCTGTAGATTATCACAAAAAGTGTTTGAAATCCTTGAATGAATTTATTTTCAAGGTGCGCATTGATCTGACTGAGGCGGAACATGTGTGCAGTGCAGCATCTAAACGTGGGCAATTTCGTCAGGAGATTAAAGTCGGGGCCAAAAGTATACGATCTGTACCATTCACCATCATTCCTACAAAAGAGGGACAGCACCGCATTGAGATCAAAGCAGCTGTCAAAGACTCAGAATTGGGTATCAGTGATGGAATTGTGAAAATGCTACAAGTAGTGGTAAGAAAGAAAGACATATTCTACCAACTCACATAGCTCCCTACCTTTAAGAAACACATGAAGTCATTGAATGCAGCCAGATATGCAGGGTACAATTAAATACATTTAGAAATCAAGCATAGCATTGGTACAGGCAGGCACCAAAGTCAAGCTCAGCACACATTCCAGTTGAGCTATCACCTATGATCATTCTAAGGGTCACATATAGAGTGCCCCTTTTAGTCCCTGAAGCCTGCCAAACCTTCGGTTAATCTAAAAAATGCTTTGGAACCTACCTCCATCCTCCTTTTTATCCTGTCTTTTTTTTTTTTTTTTTTTTTTTTTTTTTGTGTCCCGTTTGGATCTTTAGCCATCAGAATTGTTGTCTTAAGGCCAAGAAAGATGCCAAGCGGATTTATTTTACCAAGTGGATCATCATGGCCTTGCCATATTGGTCCATTTGATTGACCTTTATTATAATTATGAATTTATTTTATTTTCAGTTGCTACAAACGGGACAGACATGACTGGGGGATAGGACAGGGAGAAAGAATGAAAGAAAGAGAGGGAGAGAAAGAAAACCAAAGGGGAGAAGAGACGGTGAGAAGGGGGGGAAGAAAGAAAAAAAAACACCTGGGTCATCTGTATGGAGAAAAAAAACAGAAGAGAAAGCAAACAACAAAGAGCAACATAATAAAAAAAATGGCACCATCACAATAAACTAGCTAGCAGTAGATATCAGTAGATACTAAATAATAAACGATATTGTGCAGCACGCAAGATAGACAGCGCACAATGTGCTTTGAGGCAGCAGCCAAGAAAGCTGTAGTCCGCGTCTGTGAATACCCGTGTGTACACCTGTGTGCATACCTGTGTGGATCAGCATGCTTGCATTCCAAAGGTTTCTCCATGTAACGATCTGCTAGGGAGTGTGGGGGGGCCACAGCCCCGTCCTCCAGGGTATGAAGCAGATATGGAGGAGATCAAAACTCCAGACATCCAGAGGCTCCCAGAACACAAGAGACCAAGCAAGTGTCCTGTGTCTGATGCGACAATCCACACGTTTTACACTCAACTCTCCCTCAGCATATAGTAGTTTTCTGGGGAGGTTTAAGATTTCATTTTTTGTTTGCTTGTTTGAGTTTATATTACTTTGTTAGACTGCCAAAACACAGTATCCATCCTTTTTGCCATGGCTTTTCGAGCCAGGTTGGCACACTCGCTGCTCTTCCCATACCATCCTTCCTCGATGTGTGCTTGTAAGTGTAGGAAATATAAATTACTGCTGACTTAAAGTTGTTCTTTTTATTAGTGGATCTGGCTTAACTAAACTGAGATACTTCTTATAACCAAATCCACCTAGGACAAACAATTCTCATCTAAATTTGTTGTACAGCAAGTTAAAAAGTTGCTTGTTTTTTCAGCCTGAAGGCATATTGATCAAATCTACTCATACTCTAACTTTGGACCCTAAACAAAGAGGTACAGGTGAGTATCAATGTTAAGTAGCTCCAGTTAAAGAAAAGATAGTAACTTATTCATTTGCTTATAGCCTGATAATGAACAGCTATCATCTCTGGTTATTTTTTGTAAGTATTAATGAAACTTTTTCAACTTTATAGATGGCAGACAAGTGGAAATCCTCAATAGCAAGATTCCTGTGATAGATTTTGTTCCCAACTCACCTACCAGCACACAAATCTCACTAACAGGTAAGATATACACATCAGAGTGCCTGCAGTGTCACCTCGGTATTACTGGAGAGATAAGAGGCAGTGGTGCCAACAGGACTAAATTTCATTCACATGGCAGTTCCAGTGTCATGTCAGATTACTCACAGTAATAGTTTCTGCAGACTTTCAGCACAGTCTTGTCTGCTTGGGAAAAGCACTAGCAATATTCAACATGCAGTGACATATCGTCAGTGATGATCACACTAATGATCAGCCTTCAAATGCTTACATCATATCTGCCAAAAAAAACCAAACATTTCAAGCATATTAATTAATTAAAATCATTCATATTATTAAAATTATATGTAAAATGCATATGGGATTACTGTATTTATTTGGTAAGAGCTACGTGTTCCACCATTGGTGTAACTTTGTGCTGAACATTGGGGGGGTCAAGATCTCTGTCTAAATAAATAAATAAATCTGGGTAAATTCCCAGATGATTAAATGTACAACTATTTTGCTGGTATTAACTGAGTAAATGAGTAAATAAAATCAACAGCCTATTTATGCAGAACTGCTCCCAAGAAACACAGATGTTTACATCAGTGCTGTAACAACTTGTACTGTTATAACTGCACATTACTTTTCTCAGCTTATATATACACTAACTTATTGGAAGTTACATGTCTACTTTTTAATGCACAGGTACAATACACAATCTGCACTTTTCTAATTATTCTAAATATTCTTAACTATTTAAACATCTTTCAATATCCTGCTCTGTTTGCACACTATCTGTACGCTAATTTCAACAGCTGTACTGTACTCTGCTCTGGTAACTATTGTCTTTGATGTAAATATGTAAAAAAAAATAATAATAATTTTGTTTTCTGTTCTGTGTCCTGTTCTTTTTGTATATGTGCTTTTCTTTGCTGCTGATACAACCAAATTTCCCCTTGTGGGACAATTAAAGGATTATTCTATTCTAATTCATAATTTTATTGTAGGGGTTATATTGGTTGGGTCTGATTATTGGAGGGGTCATAACCCCCCTTACCCCCCTGGAAATTACGCCCCTGTGTTCCACCTTGTTCTCAGTGGCAAATGATGAGACTGGTTGTGTATTAATTTCAGGGAAACAACAGAGAAACGTGCTCAAGAACACAATTAGTGGGGAGTCAATGGGTGGTCTGATCTATCAGCCTTCAGGATGTGGAGAGGAGAACATGATTCACATGACCCTACCAGTTATCGCAGTCACATATTTAGACAGAGCCGATCTCTGGGAGGTTGCGAACATTGACCAGCGTCATCAGGCCCTCCAGCACATCACAACTGGTAAGTTAACACAAACTGTTAGCACAGGTATGAGAGATTTCTTTTTTAAAGCCCTGTGTGTAAAAACCAAAGGTCACACTTGGCAGTAACAAGCAATACAAAACCACCTAATTTAAAAATACTATTCAAATAGGTTTTCAGTAACTTTTAGTACAGAGTTTGAACAATAGTGAATAACTTGAGTTTACTTTCTTTGGTTTGTTTAGGATACCACAACCAACTTGAATACAGTAAAAAAGATGGATCTTTTGCTAGGACTCAGGATGAACCCAGCAGCACCTGGTGAGGCCTACAGTTGTTGGTTTTTAATATGTAAATGTTTGCATATTTTCTCACTCGGATTATGACTATTTGTTGATTTTACATATACACCTTCTTTCTTCTACTAGGTTGACAGCATATGTTGTCAAGGTGTTCGCCCTGGCCAACAATCTGATAGCAGTGCAAAGTGAAGTGATCTGTAACGCTGTCAGGTTTCTGATCGTGAACACACAGCAACGTAACGGCATGTTTATGGAAGTTGGAAGTGTGTCCCTCAAAGAGATTCTTGTGCGTGCACTGATTTCATTAACATTAACTCTTCATTTTAACAAAAGCCTGCATAAAATACAAACCTGCAGAATAGTATACCAAATGTCATTTTGGATGAATCAGCAAACTTTTATTATTAAATATATTAAGAAGTAGTATATATATCAGTAGTTTTGACATGCTTGTGTGTATTTGCGTGTACAGGGTGATGTGCTTGACACAGACTCAGATGCCTCCTTTACAGCTTTCTGCGTCATTTCTATGCAAGAGTCACACACAATATGTGCTCCAACTGTTCATGTGAGTGCCTTTTTGTTCGTTATCTCTCTTTTTTTAAAACTTTTACGCACAGAATGTGAAACCCAGTAGTCAAATATAAAAAATGAAGGATAGTGTGTTTACTGATCTATCGAAAGACTGGCAGTCTGTACATTTTGTTCCCATATTGCAGATCTTTAAACATCTGTGCAGCTGCAACTTAAATCTTACCCGTCGACGTGATCTTACATTTCTTCTACTTTTCTTTCCTTCATTGTTTCTTTCTATCCAGAATCTGCAAGCGAGCATAGACAAAGCAGTGGGCTACCTGGAGAGGCGTCTGCCAAGCTTAGTCAACCCTTATGCTGTTGCCATAACATCATACGCCATGGCCAATGAAAACAAACTAAACCGAGAGATCTTCTTTAAGTTTTCTTCCCCAGGTGCTGTAACACAACAATCCAAAATATAAAGATAGTAGTACTAAAGTGGAATAATAAATAGCTTGTGCAAAACTACATCAACAACCGCATCACAAAAACTTGGGTCAAACGGATTGACTCTCATGTCTAACATTCACGTACATGTTAGCTTATTAGAGATTCATGTAAAGCATCAGTGTGGTTGTGTAGTTACCTGCAAGAAAGAAAAGCTCAAAAATGCTATAAATATATGCGTGCTATTTAGCATTCCAGGAATTGTTCTGTAGTTCAGTGCATATCCTAGCTTTCTATAAACGCAAGATAAAGTGGCCTAAAAATGTATTTTGACATTATGGCTACGTTCACACTGCAGGTCTTAATGCTCAATTCCAATTTTTTGATCAAATCCGATTTTTTTGTTTGCTTGTTCACACTACAACTAAAATGCGACAGCAAACGTGCTCTAGTGTGAACGCTCAAAGCGGCCCGCATGCGCAAAAGAAGACGTCACACACAACGCGCTCTGTTTAGACCCAGAGCAAACAGTATTGTTTGACTGATGGCCCTTAATGTAAAGACTTCGGACTTTATGTTTCCCAATTTTTGCTTTAAGTTATTTTGTTATTTACATAATAATGTAGATAACCTAATAATTATCCTTATTGCTGTTTTAGAGGAGCGGTGCTTCAAAGGATAGTTGCAGATTTCTGTCATAATCTGCAGATTATACAGTACAAATAAAATGTTCACGTTGTCTTCCCAAGAGTTTCGCTGGATGGCCAGGAAGCGTTCACGATGGCTGTGTCCCAATTCAGGGTCTGCACGCTTGAAGTACGCGCACTGTGCGTACTATAAGTACGAGAAGTGCGGAAGTGAGAGGCTTGTGAAATGGGACGGTCTAGCCTTCGTCGCGCTGTTCAGGTTGCCTAGCAACCATGATACTAACCGCGAGAAACGTTACATACAGCTTTGTTTGACATAAATGAAGGAGAAAAAATGTGAAAGAAAATGATTTTTTTTAATACACATCTGTCAACTGGAAAGCACAATTGTTAGTATTTTAAGTATTCTATCTATTTTATTTATTGAATTTTATTGTTTTATTTATATTTTGATATTGCTAGGGATGATGCAATGATCGGGGACCATTCTTAATTTCGTTGTTCTCATGACAATGACAATAAAGTTTCTGATTCTGATTCTGACAAGCAGAAAGTTCCACACAAATGAGTTTGTTAGTTTTGAAGTTATATACAACTCAAAATCTGTACAAATAGATGCGTATTCTGACACCCAATAATGACTTTACTAAAGATCAGAGATTGGTTTTATTGCTTTCTGTCGGTTAGCTTGTAGAGCAGCTTGACAACATTTGAGTGTGGACCCAACCAGTCTCTGTGACAGTTTTGGCGACAGCTATTAACAGATTTTTGTTCTCCATGACATTTTTTTAATCTATTTTTTAGCAGCCACGGTAAGTGGAGAAGTTTAGTTTGGATCATTTATGTAGTGTAGGAGGTTTTACTAAATGAGTGACTCGAACATTTTGGATCAACATCCTGCTGGATGAATGTGTAACCTTTTTTGGGGGGTATATTTCTTTAAGCGTGATTCTAAAATATATGACATGAGTGTTTGTGATTCCATCTTTATATGCACGTTCACCTGCCACATCGTAAGAAAAAGAAAGTAAGACACTGATGTTTGCGCCTCTGTGTTTTTCCCTCCATCCATCCATCCATCTTCTTCTGCTTATCCAGTGTGCATTTATTCCTAGCAATCTTCTTTGGGTTCCTTCTCTTTCCATAGGACCAACAATTATCTACTGAGTTGTATCTGGTAACTATTACTGAAGTAACAACAAGCATTGCATTTCTGCATTTCACTCCTCCTTTTTTCTTCAATCCTCCACCCAGCCAGCACCTATCAAATAGCAGCTTTCTTTTTGAAAAAATGGAATGCATTTTTCTTGTGTATGAACTTGTGTATATATTTATATAACCTTACCCACCTATTATCAAGTTTATTATAAAAATTATTTAAATTAAAGATTAGACAGAGCACCACATTACTTGATGCAAAACTGTCTCTGTGTTTTGCTTAGATTCGTCCTATTGGCCTTCACCTGCAGGACGAGTTTTCACAGTGGAGGCCACGGCTTACGCTCTATTGGCTCTTGTTAGGGCCAAGGTAAGTATCTGTGTCACAGAGCAGTACATGTAGCTAAAGTGTACATGTAATAGAAGATTGAGCTGCCAGGCAGGAGGAAATGAGGAAGACCACAGAGAAGATAATAGATGTAGTGTAGGAGGATATGCAGAGGTCTGTGGAAATCGTGCTTATTATATAACAGCTTTGATAAGATTTTCTATATTTAACTAAAATAAGACAAATACACTGTATTTCAACCCTTTTTTTCCATTAAAGGCCTTTGATGAAGCAAGACCAATTGTCCGATGGTTCAACAAACAGATCAGAGAGAATGGAGGCTATGGGTCAGCTCAGGTAAAGAAGACATCTTAATATCCTCATGTACTGATCCACTGATGAAGTTAATCTTGCTCTGGCCACAAATTATTGATCACTGATCATTTTTCTCCCCAGGCCACAATGACAGTGTACCAGGCAATAGCAGAGTACTGGACCAGTGAAAAAGAGCCAGATTACGATCTGAATGTGGACATCTTGTTGCCGGGGAGGTCAAAGCCTGATAAATACAACTTTAACTGGGAAAACCACTTTGCTACAAGAACATCTAAAGTGAGAAAGTGTTCTTTTTCACATAAGTAAATACACAGCATCTCTGTTCCTTCTGCTTGCTATGTGTTGATTTCTGCATCCTTAACAGATCAACGTCATAAACCAAGACGTGAAAGTGTCAGCCACAGGACCAGGAGAAGCAACACTGACGGTAAGTAAAATGCAATGTTTTGGTTGTTTATTTGTTGTTTATTTGTTTCCTTGTGTTTGAATTTGCTGTAAGCTCCTGTTGTCTGTATCACAGATAACGTCGCTGTATTATGAACTGCCGAAAGAAAAAGAAGACAACTGTCAGAAATTTAACCTGTCAGTGCAGCTCCTTCCAGGTAATTTGCTGCCCTCTGTCGGTTTATCCATCTTAAGATAACTGTACACATTTTTTGACTATCTATGTGAGGTAATTTTCTTATTTTAATTTGATTTTTTCCGAGCTTTTTAAAAATAAATACTGTAAATCAGATTTAAAGTCTTCCATTGCTTTGCCTCTGCAGAGTCGCTGGGTGATGATGAAAACATCTACAACCTAAAAATTAAGGTTTTGTAAGTAGACAAAAAATAAATATATGTATATTTCATTGAACTTTTCAAATGATTTGATTTCCGTTAAAGGTTTTAACAATATTATATATTATTCCCACCAACAAATGAACAACCTTGAGCTCACACTTGGAAAATTTGTGAAATTAAGTCACCAGGCAGAAAAACACCTGTTGCGACCGCGCACGGGGCGATCTGCACTAACCCGCTAATGGAGATTTGCCCTGTTGATGCGGTTATGCCGTTAACGTCATTTTAACAAGATTAGCGCTGACAGCACTAACAATTTTATTTAAAACATTTCTCTCACAGCTCTTGTTTAGAGCTATACAGATTTGTAACTTTTGTGTCTTTTACTGCTGATAAAGAAATTGTTCTTGCCTTTTCATTCTTTGATTACTTATTCTCCCTGTTCTGTTTACAGCTATAAGAACAAGGAGCGTAATGCAACCACACCAGTCTTGGATATAGGCTTGCTAACTGGCTTCACTGTTAGCACAAAAGATCTGGATTTAGTAAGAAAAATAAACACAAATGGGCTCAAATTGTTCAGAATTCAGTATTTCTAATTAAGGAGGCATCTTTAAATTTTGAACCGTGGATGTGTGTGTTTCATTGTAGCAAGCCAAAGGGCATGCCCGCACTATTTCAAAATACAGGCTGAGCACTGAGTCAGAGAGAAGATTGCTCACCATTTACCTGAACAAAGTAAGCGATCAGTGTTCCCCCTCTCTCTACTTTTTCTCTTTTGACCTGTGCTCACATCATTTTTTAATTCCTTTTCATAACTTCTCTCCTCTAGGTTCCTTACACGGAGCTGGAGATTGCCTTTAGGGTCCATCAGAAACTGAGAGTGGGCATCTTACAACCAGCTTCTGTATATGTCTACGAATTCAGCGACCAGCTACAAAGTGATCGTGAGTTTGGCATCTTTGAATCGTTTTTTGAGCGTAAAGGATTCATCTTTGCTTCCAGTAGATTTCACTTCATGTGGTTGGGTGCAATATTACATTTTTAAATGTACTACAATGGTGCAAAAACATCTTTATTTGTCAATGCAGACACAAAATGTGTGAGATTCTATCATCCAGAAAGGAAAACTGGAGAGCTGCTGCGCCTCTGTAGAAATGATGAATGCATATGTGCTGAAGGTAAGCAGGAGATGACGCTACATACATTTTTTTTAACCTCTGAAATTCTTTATTAAACATTTTTGGTATACAAAGGTTAGAACAGGTAGATTGTACACAATACTTGGAAGTTTTTTTTTCTTTTTTTTAACTATAAAAGTACTTTAGACACTCCGTGACAAATACACCCGTGTGATTCAATCGCATCAATGTGGCCAAAATCTTTGAGGAATGTTTCCAGCAACTCTTTGAATATGTTTTGTGACGAGTTGCGGAGGCAACCTGATACTACCAAGATGTAATGACTCGGCTGCTGGGTGTATATTGCAGTTGCTAGTTAGTTTTTGGTAATGTATTTGACCCATGAGATGTATGATTCTATTGTTTAATAGGAGCTCATCTGTCAGTCAAATGCAGATAACACAAACACAGCTCTAACATATTTAAAATGTGGCTTAGATCCATGCAGCCATCACCAGTCCACAAAATTCCACATAATCTCATTTAGTTCCTTTATCCCTTTGTGCCTGTTGTATATTTCCAGAGAATTGTAGTATGCAGAAGAAGGGAAAAATCAACAATGATGAACGCAAAGATAAGATTTGTGAGACTACAGTGAGGAGCAAAATAGATTTTGGTAAGTTTGTTTTTAATAAATATGGAATAAATACTCTAAGGAACAGAGCAGGTGAGCTAACAGTCTACAAACTGTCTGTCCTCAGCATACAAAGTGAGCGTGGAACAGTTTAAAGATGGTTTGTCCACAGACATTTACACAGTGCAGGTGCTGGAAGTCATCAAAGAAGGTAGGTTGATTTTATTTAAACCTGTGACAGTACCAAAAGTGTTTGCGATTTGTATTGTTTCCCTATCTGATCCCCTATGGTGATACCAGATATCTTCTTTGTCTGAATTTAAGACATTTTCAGCCATCATTATTTTCAAATATTTGGCTGAGAATTTCTCAGAATTAAAATGCCACCTAATTTTTCATAGCTGAGCTTCTTCTTAATATGTGAATTTTAAAGGAATCACAATTAAGTATGATTTAGATTCATTTTCTGGGCTCTGACCAATAATTCTTCCCAAACTGCCTACTTATGTGTTTGTTTGTTTTCAGGTAGTTTGCAATCTTTCAGAAGTGATGATTAGAGCTACAAATAATACAAAGAAAATGTAAAAAATTCCTTTGTGTTATTTGCATTTGTTCTTCTATGTATTGATTACAGGAAGTTATGATGTGGGTGCTCAGGGTAGACAGCGCACGTTCCTAGGTTATCCACACTGCAGAATGGCTTTAGATCTGGGAGTGGGCAAAACCTTCCTTATGATGGGAACATCTGGAGATATTTTCAAAGATGAAAAGAGTCAATCGTAAGTTGTTGTTTTTTTCTTCTTGTGATATTGGGAGTATTCATAGATTTGTAAGATTTTTTTCTGTTTTTCACTTTCAAATTAGGTATCAGTATGTCCTTGGTGAGAGAACCTGGATTGAGTACTGGCCTACAGTAACAGAATGTACAACTGAGGAACATAATTCTACCTGTTTAGCCATTAACGAGATGGTCAATGAATACATGATCCGAGGATGTCGAAATTAGTGAAACTGAAGAGAATAAAAAATAATAATCTATAAATATTTTTTAAAGGTTGAGTAAGACACTTCTTAAAAAAAGGCAAACAAAAACCTGCCTTAGCAACACAGAGAATTAGACTAGCTTTCCGAAGGAGAAAATAAAGAAAAAAATCATAAACTGTATATTAAAGACAGACTTCCAGGTCTGTAGTGAGGCCAGTGAGGAAGTGTCTTAAACGTGCATTCTTCCACCACATCCCAAATGTCCCCTGATGGACTGAGACAGAGACAGGAAGAGGAAGACAGGCAAGAATAGAACTGGTCGACTGCAAGGAGATAATAGGTGAATTTTTCAAGTAGTATACAGAAAAATAATCAGTTACTCCACATTTACATTACATTTTGAAAAAATACAGTGTAAATGGTACCTATATTTGGACAAACATGTAAGAATCGTTTGTAAAACATCATGTAACATCATGTGTACGAAGGTGGTTAATAGATAGTTAATAATAACAAAAATAAAATGTCAGCATGTTTACCCATGTAACAACAAATAAAATTATATAACCTGAGTTATATCTGCACTACTTGTCCTTTTAAAAAAAAAATTATTTTATATCGAGCTTTTTTTCCTTCCTCAAAACTTAGGTTACAATGGCAATGTATGCACTGTGAACTGTGCGAGAACAGATTGCCGTCATATTTGATCTTAGTGGCTGCAATTGTGTTTGATAAGCTAACATAGTCACAGTGGAAAATATTGAGAATCACACTGTAACGCACTGGTTTTCAGCACTGATTAATGCTCTGTAGAAATACTCCCAATGCAGCTACTGGTTTTCTCACACAAGTCAAATGAAAGTTAGAACAAAAACGAAGTAAAGGTCATTTTTGGAGGCGCCTTGGATTTCTTTGCAATAAAGTATTTATTTCATGGTCTGAAACTTTTCCTCTGTGTAGAAAACTTGATCAGTCAGTGAAGAGACATATACAGGTCTAAATAACTGTGGCATTGTAATTATTTTTTTGTTTCTTTTGAACAAGTAAACAACAGAAAGGCATTTATATGTCAGCTCTTGGCATTTCTCTACTATATGCATATATACACACTATTTTTAAAATATTTTTCTTGATATTTCTCGAGGATATTTATGTATTTAGTTTAATCTAGCTGCAATACAACAAATTACCATTGGAGGGCAGCACCACCCTTCTATGGACAATGTAAAATAAAGACGTCGAAGAAGAAGAAAGTGACGTACTTCCTTCAGCCAAGCAGCGGCTCCTTCTGTTGGTGTACTTGGAGAATAAAAGAGGCTAACTGTAACTTGCGTCTTTGAAGCCAGGCAACTTTGACAGCGTGTGAGCTCGGCGATAGTAAAGTGCGAAGTGACTCACTAAATCTGGTTCAAGAGAAAAAAAGGCGTAAGAGTTTCTCAGGTTAAGGTGCGTCTGAAGATATGGCCAAGGTACAAGTGTTAAATGTTGCTGTGTTGGATAACCCCAGCCCGTTTGGAAACCCGTTTCAGTTCGAAATAACGTTTGAATGCATGGAGGACTTGCCGGAAGGTGGGTATTTAGCTAGCGTGTCATTCTAGTTGAATTACTCTTTTGTTATATGTTAGCTGTAGAATAGCAGCGTCGTGTGGGCGCAGTCTGCTTTAAGTGTTAATTTCACCGCTGGATGTATTTGTTGCATCATAAGTGAACGATAAGCACGTTATTTTGCTCGATGGTTATTCAGTATTAGCTGTCGTTTGGGCTGTAAAGTTATATTTCATTTGTAAAGTTGTTGAAAATTGGCGCTGGCGCGTTTGTGCAGAGCGCCCCGCCTCCTGCCCACCGCTATTGGTTAAAGGACCTTCCTCGTAAGTATTTCTCAAGAAGCTGATTGGTCGGTCACATGTTACTGTAGCAATAAACAAGCTCGTAATTTGCCGCGAACCGCGCGACGGGATAGCGGGGAAATATATTTTTCTTTAAGGATATAAAAGTAGCCCGCATTTTCTTCTACTAATTATAGCACAATGGACTTGTGAGCCCTAAGTGGCATTATATTATTTGCTGCTTTGCTGTGAACATTTGGTATCTATAATACCGAAACTTAAGTTTATTACCTTTCCGATTTAAAAAAAAAAAAAAAAAAAAACTATTTTCCTGTCAACAAAATTTAAGTATAAGCTTCAGTCTGAATTTATTTGTACGTATTCTATCTTGGCCCATTTTTTACTAGTTCTCGACACAGCACCCTTAACATTTATTTGATTTTAAAATTAATGGATAAGCAGATATTAAATATAGAATGTACTGAACTGTCTTAAAATCAAGCCTACCAATAGCATCATGCTACAACTTCCAAGTTTAGTCTCCTGTTTTCTGCCGTTCATTTAAAAGTGAGCCCAAATAATATTACCAAATACACATTAGGAGCAAGTAGAGTTTCAAATTTTGTCAGCACCTCAAACAAACTGAATTGCTTTTTGTCTCTTTCGTATTGTGGTGCTAGTTGGACTGAGTCACAAATCTTGTTTTGTTTTTTCTTTCATTACCAAATCCAGTTATTAATATCCCAAAACAACATTTGCACCATTAAACATCGTTTTTTCTCCCTTATATTCAAATCAATAAATTGTGGAAACTTGAGGTTTTTATGGAGACTGATGCCGTTTCGGTTATATCTGGCCAGTGCTACAGGTAAATTTTATTTGCATTACTAATACTAATTAATACAGGGTGAACTATAACAAAAAGGGACAACCATGAAACATTTTCTATGTAAATTGGATAAAGTGACCCTTCTGGTGAAGGTATCATTCACAATACCCTGTTTTACAGGTGAGAGTGTGTGTGTGTGTGTGTGTGTGTGTGAAAGGAAAAAAAGTAGTTTGTGCAGCATGTTTAACTATAATTATTCATTTAAAAAAGTAAAATTAAGCCTACCTTGTAGTAGTAGTAGTAGTAGTAGTAGTAGTAGTAGTAGTAGTAGTAGTAGTAGTAGTAGTAGTAGTAGTAGTAATAATAATGATGATGGTGATCATAATAATAATTTAAAAACAAACCTCCCTATTTGTCCTCTGTGTACTGGCAGACCTGGAATGGAAGATCATTTATGTGGGTTCAGCTGAGAGCGAGGAGTACGACCAGGTTTTGGACTCTGTTTTAGTGGGCCCTGTACCAGCTGGCAGACACATGTTTGTGTTTCAGGTGAGTCCTCTCAGTGAGCTTTTATCATGTAATACGTAACATCCAGTTTTATTTAAAACAAACCCTGTTGAGTAGTATTCAAAGCAGACATACCAGATCGCACTGTCCCAGCATCTTTTTCCCAGCTTTTCTGAGAGGAAACTGAGAGGTTCCCAGACCGGCCAAGAGACATCATGGCTGGGTTCTCACTGGGATCAGTACATGTTGCTACCACACCTGATGCAGAGATGTAGTGGAGGATTGTCTCCGCTAGTATTTGTGGTCTACTTCTGTCAGTCTCTACCTTGTATTTTTGTCCGTAGGTCAAATCAAATCACTTTTTATTGTCACATCACATGTGCAGGTACATTGGTACAGCACATGCGAGTGAAATTCTTGTGTGCGAGCTTCACAAGGAGTTGTGCAAAATACAATAACATAAACAGGCAAAATATAAAAATGGCTAAATCTGAAACTAATAAATATATGTACAATATATAATAGTATATGCAAAAAAAAAAGGTGAAGGTAGAAATGTCAATTGAACGCAATAGATCATATAGATCTGTCATTCTCCTGCTCCACTTTACCCTTGTCTCTAAACAAGATCCCAAGACAGATGAGCTTCTCCATGTGAGACAGCATCGTATCCCCTTTTCTGACTAAGCTTGAACTTTGTGATGCTAATTGTCAACAAAGTCTCTCTGCACTCAACTTCTCAATGAGTTATACAGTACAGTGCAAGCCTATACTAAGTCAAGCCTAATTTCTTATTATATTTTGCTATCAAGGAGTCAAGACTTATCATTTTTGTGGTCTTGAACAATAGTTTTCCAAAGTCTTCTGACCTTTCAGTATTTCTTTGGACATTGACTACTTTTTTCCTCACAAATTTTCAATGTAGTCCTTGTACCTGGATATTTTCAAAGGATTTTTTTTTTCTTACAGTCACTTAACAATGACCTATGAACCATTCAAGTGTAAAAGAAAAAAGGCACCTAATGGTGAGAAATTTCAGAAAGTGGTGTGAACTTTAAGTGCAGAAAAGTACCGTCAGATTTTTCATCTGATGTATGACTGCTTTTAAGAGGACAAGAAGGCATGGACAAGCACCTCAGCTTGTTTTCTCAAGAAGTGAATTGGAGGTTCTTGTCCAAGCCTCCTTCTCCTCTTGCTTAGGTTATTGAATGGAGTTTTCTGTTCTGACTGAAGCATCTATTAATTCCCTTCAGTCTGTCCAAAATGCTCCTGTGAGACTCTTAACTGACTCTCAAAAGTCTTCATACATCAGTCCACTTTTAACATTTTTGCACTGGCTTTCTGTCAGGTTTAGAGTAGTTTAAAATTTTGGTTTTTCATCTACATTATCAAAGTGCTCCACCCCTATTCTCTAGGCTGGGTTCGTAGGTCCTCAGAGGCCTTCTTGTGATTTCATACAGTGGGGCAAAAAAGTATTTAGTCAGCCACCGATTGTGCAAGTTCCCCCACTTAAAATGATGACAGAAGTCAGTAATTTGCACCAGAGGTACACTTCAACTGTGAGAGACAGAATGTGAAAAAAAAATCCATGAATTCACATGGTAGGATTTGTAAAGAATTTATTCGTAAATCAGGGTGGAAAATAAGTATTTGGTCACCTCAAACATGGAAAATCTCTGGCTCTCACAGACCTGTAACGTCTTCTGTAAGAAGCTTTTCTGTCCCCCACTCGTTACCTGTATGAATGGCACCTGTTTGAACTCATCATCTGTATAAAAGACACCTGTCCACAGCCTCAAACAGTCAGACTCCAAACTCCGCCATGGCCAAGACCAAAGAGCTTTCGAAGGACACCAGGAAAAGTATTGTAGACCTGCACCAGACTGGGAAGAGTGAATCTACAATAGGCAAGCAGCTTGGTGTGAAAAAATCAACTGTGGGAGCAATCATCAGAAAATGGAAGACATACAAGACCACTGATAATCTCCCTCGATCTGGGGCTCCACGCAAGATCTCATCCCGTGGGGTCAAAATGATGATGAGAACGGTGAGCAAAGATCCCAGAACCACACGGGGGGACCTGGTGAATGACCTGCAGAGAGCTGGGACCAAAGTAACAAAGGTCACCATCAGTAACACACTACAACGGCAGGGAATCAAATCCCGCAGTGCCAGATGTGTTCCGCTGCTGAAGCCAGTGCATGTCCAGGCCCGTCTGAAGTTTGCCAGAGAGCACATGGATGATACAGCAGAGGATTGGGAGAATGTCATGTGGTCAGATGAAACCAAAGTAGAACTTTTTGGTATAAACTCAACTCGTCGTGTTTGGAGGAAGAAGAATACTGAGTTGCATCCCAAGAACACCATACCTACTGTGAAGCATGGGGGTGGAAACATCATGCTATGGGGCTGTTTTTCTGCCAAGGGGACAGGACGACTGATCCGTGTTAAGGACAGAATGAATGGGGCCATGTATCGTGAGATTTTGAGCCAAAACCTCCTTCCATCAGTGAGAACTTTGAAGATGAAACGAGGCTGGGTCTTCCAACATGACAATGATCCAAAACACACCGCCCGGGCAACAAAGGAGTGGCTCCGTAAGAAGCATTTGAAAGTCCTGGAGTGGCCTAGCCAGTCTCCAGACCTCAACCCCATAGAAAATCTGTGGCGGGAGTTGAAAGTCCGTGTTGCTCGGCGACAGCCCCAAAACATCACTGCTCTCGAGAAGATCTGCATGGAGGAATGGGCCAAAATACCAGCTACTGTGTGTGCAAACCTGGTAAAGACCTATAGTAAACGTTTGACCTCTGTTATTGCCAACAAAGGTTATGTTACAAAGTATTGAGTTGTATTTTTGTTATTGACCAAATACTTATTTTCCACCCTGGTTTACGAATAAATTCTTTACAAATCCTACCATGTGGATTCATGGCTTTTTTTTTCACATTCTGTCTCTCACAGTTGAAGTGTACCTCTGGTGCAAATTACTGACCTCTGTCATCATTTTAGGTGGGGGAACTTGCACAATCGGTGGCTGACTAAATACTTTTTTGCCCCACTGTATATCCTTTTGAAAACTAAGAGGGGACTGTGGCTTCCAATCCTTAGCTCCAAAACTTTGGAACAGCTTCCCACTCATTCTTTGCACTTCCCACTCAGTGACATCCTTTAAACAGCAGCTTAAAATGCATCTGTTCAGACAGGCATTTGGGTTATGTTTGTGTTTTTTCTCAGTTCATTTGTATCAATTTTGTCCTTTTTAACCTCTATAAAGCTCTTTGAGTGTTCCATGTCTTGAAAATTGTTATAAACGGGATTTTTCACATACTCCTTTTGCACAATATCATATATGTATTTGATATCCCTGGTTTGGTTAACCAGTTACTGTTTCATTTATAGCATAATTAGATTTCATCTGATTTCTTCTCTGTGCTCATTTACCCTATCAGGCTGACGCTCCTAACACAGGGCTGATTCCAGAAAGCGATGCTGTAGGAGTGACCGTAGTCCTTATAACCTGCACCTACCGTGGACAGGAGTTCATCCGCATCGGTTACTATGTCAACAATGAATACACGGACCCTGAACTGCGAGAAAACCCACCTCTCAAACCAGATTACTCTCAGGTAACATACACAAGTACACAAATGACCATCATGAATAATACTGAGGAAAGCTGTTTCCAGCTGTCTGCATTTACTGTAATGTGACCAGATTACATCAGCATTGGGTGATATTAAGTGTAGAATATGGGCCATATTTGTGGAAAGGTACTATAAATGTCTCTCTGCTGCCCTCTTGTGCCCAGAAATGTACAATTACAGATAACTGTAGCATTATGTACGTGTATGTGTGTGTAGAATTATCTGGAGATTGTTTAGCACTGTGTTTTTGTTTTATTTGGTCTTGCATTGTTTTAAAAGAATGCATTAGTTCAGGTGGAATTTTATGCTTTCTTGTACCAGTATCTACTTTAACATTAGCATTAAAATTATTATCTTGTGCTTCATTCTCTTTACACTGGTCTTTTCCTTCTACAAATCCAACATAAAACCAACTATTCATTGTATTTAATTCAAAGCTATCCCAAGTTCTGAGGGGAAATGTGCACTCCTAAGGATGGCTGTCATAACTAACTTTTGGGCTCCTAATTAGTAATCTAATTATGTCCTCATGTAAAAACATTAGCAGTCCACCCCTATTTCTAACAAGTTCTCATCATTGCAGCTCCAGAGGAATATTTTGGCCTCAAATCCTCGTGTCACCCGTTTTCATATCAACTGGGAGGGCTTGGCAGACAAGATGGAAGACAGTGAGAATGTTGACCCGTCCCCCAACATCAGTGGCATGCTCCCTCCATCCTGTATACCAGGAAAGGTGCCACATCTAGGAGTGATGCCAGATAACTCCATGGACTGCATGTAAGAGGCATCAGATTAATGCAATGGATAAGGAGCCCTTCTTATCTATACACACCCACATTGCAAACACACATTTATACAAGGAGGCCATGGATGTTTCTGTATAACATGTGGACTTTAACAGAAAGCACAGGACACCACAGCATAGACATTATCTTTTTATGAAGCACTCAAAAATGGGATTGGTCTGGCATGGTTACCACCTCTGGTTCCTCCTCTTTACGCACTTCTTTCAACACACACACACACACACACACACACACACAGGTGTGCACAGTCAGATTTGCCTTAATTTATTGTATTTCTGTATAAGATTATATTTTATGCCTGGCTGAAAGAAGTGCAGATCATCAGTGCTGGGCCAGGTCACTTCAACAGACCTGAAACGTGTGGGAAAAACTCGAGATTCTGATACCCATGCTGTTCATTTTGTCCTTTTCTGCACAGATCAACTAGTGCTATGCGATGGGAAGGATATAGCACCTAGCTGCTTGTAGTAGAGCACTTCATTCTTTGTAAGATTTGTCTCTTGTGACACCTACTGGGGGGAGGGAATTGGGTTTGAATTATGGGCCATGTTTATGATATTGTGGCATCAAGTGGCTTTATTCGCATTAACATGTTTTGCCCCAGGGTTATCTAGATCACTCGGTAAACCTGCTTCTGTGAATAGGCAACAGTTCACCTACTGTTACATAAAACGCCTATATGAGCAAAACATGTAGGTAATGATGGATGCCAAATTGCAGTGTGTGTGTGTGTGTGTGTGGATGATTTAGGCTTACTGTAAATAATGTTTTCCTTGTTCTTATTTTGTCTTCAAAACAAGAAGGCAGGTTTTCATTTTGTACTTACTATATATTCTCAGCTTCAGTATTTGTAACAACAGTGATGGGGTTAATAAAGTTTTTTTTTTTTTGTTGACCTTGTTGTGTTTCCTGTTAATCAGAACATGTTCCATACGGCTGCTTTCCACCTTGACTTGTGTGGAAGGAAGCACTGCAACAGTAGAGAGACTCAGCACGTTGGCTCGCTCCTCGCCCTCCCATCTCTGGCTCCTTTCTGTTTTCCGATTTCATTCATAAAATGCAGCACCACCATTTTCACTCCAGCCTCATGTTGCTAGGCAACTGCTGCACAAAAGGAAGGGGGGCCTGTCTGTGCTCTTGCACATTTTATCTTAGTTGAAGGGACCAACTCCCCCATCCATCCATCTGTCTACTTCTCACATGTCTGCACAGTTGACCAGTTTTTCTTTTCATATATTCATATTTAGCAGTAAAACCCATATGCAGCTTCAATTGTCCTTTAACAGCACTCTGTATGGTGTGGGGGGACTGTGATATGTAAGTTACAACCAAGTATTAGCAGAATTAGTGATTTGGTTTTTGAGTCCGTTTTACATAACCATGGTGGTGTCCTGTGAGCCCAAATGATGGTGTCAAACCCTGCAACAGCTGAGAGATCTCGTATTCATAGAATGGATGTTTTTTTTTTTCATACCATAAGTTTTTTTTTTTTTTTTTTAATTACCAGCACAAGGTGAAATTGTTATTGAAATTAGATATTCAGATGCAAATCCATGTGAAACCGAGCCTTTTGAAGGTCCCGTTCATAAAAGGACTCTCGGTCATATGCTAGGCTAAGCCTGCAGGTGTTCTAGGTGCTGGGGTGGATGTGCTGTGTTGAAGGAGGCTGTTGGAGGGTTTCGGTGACTGTAAAATATTCGGAGAGACGGTATCTCTCTGAGTGTTTAGAAAGACCGTCTTGTTTCCTAATATTATTTCTCACTAAATACACTCATCATTTAACGCACGACGGTCTGCGAAATGTTTAGAAGTCCTGCCAGCCCGACCGCGCCGCGCGTGCGTTAAATTCTGACCAACATTTCTAAAAATAGCTCGCGGTTGACGTCACTTGGCCAAACGTGTATCAGTCGCTTGGTGGCGGTGGGAGTGGGGGGCTGAAGAGGGGTTTTTTTTCTACCTGCCAATCGTTACTCAGAGCCAATGGACATCTTCACATTCGCCGAGATTCCCACGGTTCGCCCTCATCTAGCCAATGGAGGACGGAAACCAGGAAAAGTGGGCGGGTATGTCGTCGGGAGGAAAATAATCGGTGACGTTCCCCTCACTCGCTTTGTGTAGGGCGGTAGGATGGTGCTGCTCTTGATGGATTGCGAAGAGCCAATCAGTGCCTTCCGTGGGATACCGGCATACATAGGTTGCCAATCCGCGGGCTGGTTGCAGCTGTCAATCAAAAACCGGTTCTGGCTAGTAGGCGGGACGTTCAGTCGACTGTAGTTCCGTCATCTCGCTCGTCTCCGAGGCTACGGGGGGCCAATGTTGATTTGGGTGAATTCCCGTCGTCGTCGGACCCCGCCGAGGTTTAATTTTTAAAAGCTGGGTTTGGTAACAAAAAGTGGCGGCTCTTGGGCTGAGAATATCGCGTCCCCGCCTCTGGTGTCGTTTTTCTTTAGGCTGGGGAGAGGTGGGGAGCCGGGGGGGCTCGTTCGGCGGGGGCTGCAAGGAGGGACAGGCGAAGACTGGATCCTCCGTGTTCAGGCCATCTGCGCCGAGCTCGGCCTTACGGTCCAGTGAAGCCCCAACGACCGAGATACCTCAAAGGTATCCTCCCCGTGGATTTGAACTGTATATCAATTGCCGGTTGCTGATGACTGAGGAGTGAGTGAGCCCGCTTTACCATCTCGTCTCGCCCTGGCACCGCATCAGCAGCTGCCAGGCTATTAAAGACCAAGACCTCGGAGTTAACGCTTGGTGCTTTTGGATTTAGAAAATACCGAACAGACCTAATCGAGATTAGATCGGCTTGAGAAGGCTGCAGGGCGGCCAAAAAGCCACGGATCGCCCGTTGACAGGTTGTCATCATGGGCAACGCGCCCACGGCCAGGAAGGGCAGCGAGATGGAAAGCGGTGGGTACCGTCGCCTGTACGCTACACATAACACATTGCTCTGTTCCAGACTCACGAAATCACCAGAGACGGTGTGACACAGCGGCTATGTTAGCTTCAGTTAACATTCCATGCAGCGGCCTATTTCTGCTGTCTGATTTAAAAAGATCCACTCATCCTGCTCAGTCCTTAAATAAGCCTGTGTCAGAATAGCTTTCAAGAACCCAAATTAGGCAGCTACATTTCAATTAACTAACCTCATAATATAGAGACAGATGAATAGGTGCTCGGTAGTAGTATTCCGCTTTGAACAGAGCTTTTTCTTTGGATTCAGTTGATGCTGCTTTATAATAAAGCAGGTGGTGGTGCCGTTTCCATAGCCAAATCACTTCACGAGGTGCAAAACAACCAACAGCTATTGTAAGCTGCAAGAATCTTGGCAACTTCACATCCTCTTGTACTCAAATCTTGGCGAGATCACAACAAGCTATGTGTCAGATATTTCCCAAACGCACAGTGCCTGTTGTCTCTGGAAAGAGATGCTGCTGAAAGTGTGGGGGCTATTTTGTTTGGTGAACCCCCTTAAGGTTTGCAGATTGACACTGAGTTAGTCTGATTGTCTGCTGTACTGTAAGTCCAAATATAGAAGGATGAGTGTGCTCATGTCTGGGGTTATACTTTTGTGTTTGTTTTTAAATTCATCATTTTTGAAATAGCAATTTACTAGGAAATGATATGTAAAGGTTTATTTAGTTATGTATGTGTCACAAACTGGAGTAAATCTGAATACTGTGATGGATTTCTTTTTAAGAAAATCAAAGAAACAGTTATTCCAAAAGGCTTAAATGCTTGACATTTAAATCAAGACATCTAAGTATATGACATAGCTACTTGGTATAAATGCATACCGGTCACTGAGCAGCTGACACTTTTAGTGAAGGTGAGAAGGGAAAGTGTTGATAGTTAATACCGGTAGGTCAACAAGTGTTTTGAAATGTGTCCTGGGATTTAAGCTTTTAAATGAGTATACTTGTTCATGAGATTTCAAGTTCAGGTATTTTTTTTGCACTTGAGAATATTCTGCATGTAGTTTTCAGACTATCAGCCATCTGGACTAATTGCTGTACATTTAGAAAAATCCCAACAGCCTGAATTACCTTACAGACAGATAAGACGATCAGTTTACGTCTCAAAACTTTCTACACACTGACAAATCATCCATGTAGCCACTGGGTCTTTGTGAGTAATAGTTATGAGCAGGTGGTTTTACGATGGATATGAATAAAATTTGATTTAATTAACAATTTTTAGTCAGACTCTGTGCTGTTGACTTCAGACAATAAAGTAGGTGTTCTGTTTCTTTATTTTGATGTTTTTTCACTTTCTGTATACACACAGATGCCCCACTAAAGCCTTTCTTATGTAAACACTGGTGTGTGTTTTTTCCACAGTCAAGGAATTCCTTGCTAAAGCCAAAGAGGACTTCCTCAAAAAGTGGGAGAATCCTGCACAGGTTAGTGTGTGTACTAAGTCTGCCCACTAAGCTTCAGAAGTATGATACACAGGATTTATTGTTTGTACTTTAATCCTAACTTTGTTTGCATGTTAGAAAAACAGAATTTTCACTCCCAATTCTGTATGGCCAAAGAAATATATACATTACTTCTGTGTGGGCTGCTGTTTTTGAAAATGCCAATCATAGCTACTGAAATTTCACTTGTTTCATGTCTTTATTGTTTATTTGTTCAGTATTACCAGCTATCACTTTATGCAAATCACTGAAAATTATAATTTTAATATATACAGATGGCGGTATAAATACATTTGTTTGTAAATAGCATCAGTTTTATTATTTATTGGCTATTGGTTAGTGATGATGCTACTGTCTGACTGTTTTTAAAATGCAAGTTACTGTTTCAAGTAAACTGTGACATAAAACAACTCCATATGTTTTGTAATATTTAATGCTGCAAATTTATATTCAGTATACATATTTCATATTGTATGCAGTATGAGTAAGAAAGTTAGAAAATATCCCCAGGGCAATGTCAACTGTATCAACCCTAAAGCTGTGTGTGTGTGTGTGTGTGTGTGTGTGTGTGTGTGTGTGTGTGTGTGTTGTTGTTGTTTTTTTTTAATTCACTTGTTTTAGATCACCTAATATTCTTCATAGACATTAATTAAACCATTAAATATACATAAATCTGTATCAACATTGTTTTAATTTATACTGTATATAATTTTCTCCGTATGTTTTGGGACACTGGCTTATTTTTTTTTGTATTTATTTAAGCTTATTGAAGCTAAATTATGAATTTGGGGTTAAAAAATATACTGAATTTTTATTCAGTTTTATTTATTATTTTCAGATTGTCAAATGAACAAATTAACACAATGATAAAAGGGCCCATTGCAATACTGTAATACTGAGCAAAGCTCACCAGTACTGCATTTTTTTTAAATGGATCTCAAGGATAGCTTGTTTCACTTGAAATGAGAGCTCTTTCAAACACATGTTGTGGGTTCATAGCTCCCAAATGCATGTACCACACTTGAAATCATCTTCAAAACGTTTTTATTTTTTATTCTACTTCGGAAGAAGTAATGAAGAAACAACCCACAGCTGTCAGTGAAACGGGTTATGTAGCAATGATCCAATTACACTTGAGCAGCTCAAACTATGGCACTGGGTATAAAAATTGCAGTGAAGGCAATATTTTTGTTTTGACTTTTGAGATAAAGCTGAATATCTAAGCCTAAACCAATATTTATCACATATGTATGCAAAACCGTCTATGACAGTATCTAAAAATATATGAGTGTTAAGCATGATTTGATTCTATGTAGGAAAACATCAATTATTTATGATAAATAAGTTTCTGGGACCATCTGAGCCTGAGAAACAGTTCAGGTACCACAAACATGAGTAAAAGTTTTTTCTTTATTGTTCTTCAAATTTACACTGTATCCTGTATGCACATGTGTATTACTTTCTATTAAGAAATTATAAACCATACATACCAAATATATTAATTTATATATATTATCTATTGCATATTTGTTTATGACATGTGCAAAGAATATATACAATGAAAATACAAGAATTAGTGATAAATGTGAGCACACGAGTAGCTGAAAATAAAAACTCGCTACCAGCAACATGACCCTAAATATCCCATTTTCACAAAAATCAGCTAACTGTTTTTGTTTTGTCTGTTCAGAACACTGCTTGCCTGGAGCAGTTTGAGAGGTTGAAAACCCTGGGCACGGGCTCATTTGGTCGTGTTATGCTGGTGAAGCACAGAGAAACGGGACAACATTATGCGATGAAGATCCTCAACAAGCAGAAGGTCAGTCTGGGTCAGGGGTCACCAGAATCACAGAGGGATTGGGGTGTTTAAATGCGCTCCCATCCATTTTTTAGTTAGTCTTCCCACAGAAAACAGAAATGTAATTGATGTGAATACTGCACTCGGAAGATTTTATTCTTTTATGCATTTTGTTAAAGGCCCTTCAAATACAGGTGAAATTATTATCTGAACCCACTTGTGCTGAAAGCAGGGATTAGTTACAGTCACAGAGCAGAGGTTGTCTTTACGTGGATAACACCAGAGTAATTTTAATATTCAGTTAAAATAAATCTTTGACTTAATCTGTGAATAAGATGATAATTAATCCACAATATAATTATATTATGGCTTAAAGTGTGTGAATGTGTGTGTGAATGGGTGGATGATTGTGTATAGTGTAAAGCGCTTTGGGGTCCTTAGGACCAAGTAAAGTGCTATACAAATACAGACCATTTACCATTTAATTATCATCTTATTGATAAAACACTGAGATTGGGATTTTAGCAAGATCAAAATCAGAATGAATATCTATATCTATCTATCTGTCATGCTGTACTAAAGTACTGGCAAAATAATTTTTACATCAGTAGGGTAGGTAATCCATGAAGTTACAGTCTTCTGCAAGTACTACTGACAGAACACATGCCTGAGAGAGTGAGAGAATGAATGTACATGAACACGATGGTGTTGTTTTGCTATGGCTGTTTTCACAAAAAAGTCTATGTTGCACTTGTTTCAGGGAGGTGGGCATTATACTTTTATTTATTTATTGCCTCTGCATACATAGCACCATATTGTTGTACTGAAAATTAACTTTAGTAAACAATTTAGATGGAGTTTTTGGTCCACAGGGTCATCTCCCAGGGTAAACCCAATACTTTCACAGAAGCTAAACTACCATCGCATCTATCTAAGACAGACCAAATCACTTCAAGGACATAGGGTCCCCAAACCATTTTAAAAATAGCCTCTGGCCCCACACAAGCCATTTTTGCACATGCAAATAGGGCAATGCGATGAAATAACTCCCTCAGTTTTCAGAGAACTGGGGTTACCCTGGTAAACAAACATTGCCTTTTAAGCTTTACTTGGTATCGCACTATTGGAAATGTAGCTCACTCCCAAATTGCATGCTCTCCTGCCAATAGCACCTCGAAGGCCGACACCTCACACCAACCCCAACGTTCAGCTAGCAGGCCTCATTAAGGCCTGAGCATGCAAGTGAGGACGCAGTTACATCAGAACAGTACAAATTAAAAAATGTGTGGAAGCCCAACTAGCAATAACAAAGATGTAATCCACAGAAACACCCTTAACAAGGCCCCACAAGGAAGCCATTTCTCTGGTAGAATGTGGATGCTGGTGAATGCTGGTTGCACTGGTAATCATGCCATCACTATAGCCTCCACCATCTAGTGTCACAGCCCTAATGAAAAGCTAAGCTAGATTCCCTAAACCTTGGCACAAAGGCAAGGGAAGGGACTGCAAACAGGAACTATGGCAAGATACCAAAAAATCCCTGAAGGCCTAAACTTGCCTTTGTGCCTCAGTTTAGAAAATTGCCATCAGCTCTTGCTAATTTATATGAGTCTCTGGGGCCAGGTACCTCTGACAGCCCTCCCCTCAAAAACAGCCTTCTAACCTTTCAATCAAGCATCTGTTTCCTCATAACCACCATACATAAGAGGACACTGGTTATGAACAATTTTGGGTCACTCCAGTGAGACATAGCTACCAGATATTTAGAGAAATTGTGACTGGGACTCAGATGACATCTCATATCCATCTGCAGAGAGGACACCTCCTGGGACACTGGCTATTACATGCTTGCATATCATATATATATATAAGCGTGACCTTATGGGGAAGATGGAAAATGGCCACAATGCCTGGATAGGAGGGAAAATGACATCCTCCTCATCGTCATCATTATCATCAGAAGATACTTTTTAACTCATCCTCATCTTCTTCCTCCTTGGAGTTGAGGAGCTGATTAAAAAAGGAGTAAGTTCAGCCTTGGGGTCTTTGATCATATCCCCCCAGCAAGTGCAACCTGAGCTGGGTATGTTGCTCAGCTTCGCTGCAGTGTCAGAAAGACAGGGATCGGCTTTTGCGGCCCTGGGCACTTGCAAATGCGACTCCAGGATTCTGTCTGCCCATGTGACGCCTTTGCATGTTTGACACCCACATAAGTGATTCAGAGGGGTTAGGGACGTTGCAAAAGCAACGTCCCTAACCTTGCTACCACTACCATTTACCACTACCAGAGAATGCAGTGGCACCCATAGGCACCAATTTTCAGCTTGGACAGCTAGCAAATAGCTATACAAGCACAAGCTCACTTGATGTGCTGACTTGATAAGGTGCTGACTTGATAAGGTGCAGAATTGCAACAACACGACGACTGCTTACTAGAAAAATATACTGACATAATTAAAATATAATTAAATAAAATATTTATGTTAGTAATCCTGAAACCAGAAACGTTCAGGGAATACCTTTCACAACTGGATCTGTAAACTGTTAAGTGGATAACCTTGGTCCAGGATCACTGGTTAAGCTCTAATGATCTTCACAGGGAAAAAGGCAAGAATGCCTGGTGTGGGGCCAGGGCCTATTATAAAGGGGGTCGGGCGAGCCTGTGTCCTTGAAGTGATTGGTCTGTTACAGATGGAAGTGGTGGAAGTGGAGTATCTGTGATTGGTCTCGCCAGAGAAGCCCAAGTGGCATACCAAGTGAGGTTTAAAAGAGAATACTATTTTAACCAGGTGCTGCCACCCTACCGATGCAGCCTTGTTGTAACTGGTGATGTAGAATATGTTCATAAGTCTTCCCAGCCAAAAATCTGCCACAAACTCTTGTTTCCTGTTAAATTTTGCACTATCCGCCTTGCAACCTCCTTTCATCTAAACTACTTCTAACTCTAAGCTGATTTCCCATGAAACCCCAACACGTTTCATAGTTATTTTAAAGTTCAAAGACATGGCACAATAGCACACTGGCCTATAGTCTTAATTATGGAGGAAAATCTTGAGAATACGGACTTCAGGTTGTTTTCGTAAATGCCACAGATGTCTTGCTGTACCTGGAGTGTCTGTTTGTTAAAGTTACACAATTTTGGAGACAGTAATACTACTGTCTTTTCATAAAGAAGTAATGTAATAAGTAAGAGTCTTTTTATCATTTGGTGAGCAGCTGAGATATGATTTTGAATGTCAGCAGAAGGGTACAGTGAAAGAAGTTTGTTGGAGGTGTGCAGTCTTTTGCCTGCAGCGCTTCATCTTACAGCTCACTCTGGCTGTTGCTTCTTGTTCCATTACTTTCTGCAGTATCTCAAACTGATCTGCTGTCAAAGAAATATGTCAGTTATATTGTTTTGTTGATCCATTTTTAATGAATGATAACAGTAACAAACACAATGCATTTCCAGCTGATACTTCATAATAAAAGCAAGCTCATTTTTCAAAAGTTAAATGGTTTTAATGGGAAGATGCAGCAGTAGGAAATGTTCGGTTTTCATTATCAGTAACTTAATACAGCATTTTTTCCAGTAATGGTGCCACAGACACCCATGTTATAATCCTCCAATTGCAAAAACGCTCAAATATTGTGATGATTGGGCCATAGGCAGCATATTACTTCAACCTGTGAGAGATGTCTTAACAGATATGTATTTAAATGAAAATTGCTAGTTTCATATTTGCCTTAAATTTCACACTCTTGTCTTACTGGGTAAAATGTCTCTCTCTCACTCTCTCTCTCCTTCTTCTTTCTGTCTCTCTCTGCCTTTCAGGTGGTCAAGCTCAAGCAGATAGAGCACACTCTAAATGAGAAGAGGATTCTTCAGGCTGTCAGCTTCCCTTTTCTGGTGCGGTTAGAGTACTCATTCAAGGTATGGATTATTTTAGGTGTGTGAGAGCACACATGCCTGTGGTTGTTTGATGACAGCGAGTGACTGCTTAATTTCTCACACAATTAAAATAACAATAAAAGAACTCTTTAGCAAAGTTTCGCATATTAATTCATTAAAAAGCCACAGACAAATGTTATGATCCATTCGAAGCTGTTTCTTAGCTGCCTGATTAATATATATCCATCTTTGTGCTGGTCTCAACCAACTCCTGAAGTTACTAACTTGCCACTAAATACTATTTTCAACTGCTAGTTGTTACTTTGGTCACTGCTGGCAATGGTCAGTGCTTTATTTAACATGTGTTATGCATACCTGTACTTAAAATGATTCTGAAACAATAATAAGCAGAAAATGGCTAAAATTTGTTACAGATCCGATGATGGTTTGGTTACTCACACACAAATTAGTTAATTCAAAAAATAATTTGCTTTATTTATTCAAACTATGAACTAAGTGGTCACATTAAGTCTGCATGTTTTTAAAGACCTCTTGGAAGTGTTTACAAGTATCTTTGGCCAGCAGATGAGAAGCCTATTTGTAATATTTTTGAAAATTGAGCACCAACTCTGATTGTTTTAATGATTAAAATTAAATAATTTATAGTGCATTAATCTTTCAGTCTACTACCCCTTCCATCACCACTGTCAGTCCTGTTGAGTTGTATGTAAGTACATGGTGAAGTTGGCTTTAGATGTCACATGAGCGTGTGACATGGACGTGCACAGACTAATCCTGCTGATGGCTATACTCCAATTAATGCCTTATTCAGGTTAAGCTGTTTAGATGCACCTGGAAAGCCAGGGATTGACTATCCTAGACACCTTAAATAAACCTATTAACAGAATATTCCAGTCCACGTGTGTTGTCCTACACACAGGAGGAAGAGTCAACAAGAACAAAACATACGCAGTGTGATTTGTGTTAGTCGGTTACACTACTTATATCTTGCAAAACTGTGATATAAACAACACACAATATACAAACCAGGCCTTCAGTAATGTTCCTGGGTTAAAGTACTTTATTATTTATATGGCAATACTATAAATAATAGTCAGTTAATGCTAACTAGCAAAATACCAGCTAGATTAAACAATGTGGTAACTGGTGAAATTACTCTTCTCTTTTTTAGCTCACGTAATTGAGTTTTAACTCCTGTATATGTGTGTACCTGAAGTGCATCCATACATGGGCATGCTTTTGTGTGTTTGTGTGAGTGCCACTAACCTTCGTCCTCCTTTCTGCAGGACAACACTAACCTCTACATGGTGATGGAGTATGTGCCAGGTGGCGAGATGTTTTCCCATCTACGGAGAATTGGCAGATTTAGGTCAGTGTTTGAATAAAGTTTATATCCAGAAGCATTTTGTGGATTGCTACAAGAGTAAACAGTGGACTTTGAAAGCATTTCTGTTATCTTGTATTCTACATAGGCACAAAGCACAACAACTCTAGAAAAGTTTGGATACTGTGTCGCAATATAAGATTTAAAAACCTTTTTTCCCCAGAAGAATTATTATACTATCCATGTCTAGAGTTACATGACATTATAACTTAATTAACAGCTTAATCCAAAGTTGCAAGATGATCTGGCTTATCCCAAAGCAGCAAACAAATGTCATGCTATTTCAGATTATAGTATAATGTAGAGTATTGCTTGCCTACATCTTTTCCATGTATTAATTCCCATTCAGTATTCTTTCTTCTATCATGTCTCCTAACCTACGGCAGTATTTTCAGCTCTTCTCATCTCTATGCTAGACTCAAGTCATCTCTGCTATTCGATCACCAAACAGATCCCCTTTTGTCTCGTTGTGTTTATGTGCAGTGAGCCTCACGCTCGGTTTTACGCTGCTCAAATCGTTCTGACCTTTGAGTATCTCCATGCTTTGGACCTGATCTACAGAGACCTGAAACCTGAAAACCTGCTCATAGACCAACAGGGCTACATACAGGTAACAAACTTACTGTTAATTATTTATCCTTCACAGACCGTGCTGATGAATTTGTGTTCCATATTTATTATGTCTGCAACTGACAGTAATTTTTTTAGCACACATTAATCCATCTGTTTTATTCCATTTATCTAACATCTTTTTACTTAAATATTTTAAAACTATCATCACAGTAAGAGTTTTCTAGAGCTCAAAATTAGAATATTTTATGCCACGTACAGCTCAACAGATATGAGGACATTTATTTTCAGTGTGAGATTCGTTAACCTTACAAAGGTGTTCTTCACTCTGGAATCGTCTCTGTGTGCTGGTGTACCACCCTCTAGTGGCGAACTGTTGCATAACAGCTGGTGACAATTTCCCTTGATGCGGCTGTTTTTAGTGCCTCTCTTTCTTGCTGCCTTTCATGTGGTGTTACTTAGCCTATTTGAATTTTCTTTTTTTCTTTTTTTTTTCTTTTTTTTTTTTTTATTCTTTTTTTTTTACTCACTGTCGTTGTCATTGTTCTTTGTCCCCTCTTAGGTTACAGATTTTGGCTTTGCCAAACGTGTGAAGGGCCGGACCTGGACACTGTGTGGCACCCCAGAATATCTGGCTCCAGAGATCATTCTCAGCAAGGTGCGCTTGGCAGCCAGCTGAACTAACTTTAAGCTTGGGGTAGAGGCTTCTTCGTTTTTTAAGGCTAGGATTATATTCACTTGTGGATAGCTGTAGGTACCTCATAGGAAAGATTGTTTCTATTATACATTTTTACAGTTTGCTTGGAGTCCAACTGGAAGACAAATGCATAACTGTTGGTTTTTCTTTCAGGACAAGTCCTAAAAATCATGTGATAATATGTGAAGGTCCAATAGCTTACTTTGCTTACTTGCAAACTATAATACCAGCGTTACACCCCTGTGAATTTAAAGCTGATCACACGAATAATCTGCAGTAATATACAGTCATATAAATAATCCTAGCAGGACATGTTTTAGCAGTACTTTTGACAAGCAAATTGCGGTTCACTCTACATGTGCATATACGCTTTAAGATACTGGGAGCATTGTGACACAAAAACATGCCCATCTGTCTGTATCAGTCCCACCCCAGATGCTCTATGAATGTGTGTGCACACAGATGAGAAGATGTGTACACCTGAGTAGAGAACACACAGGTCTCTTCAGTGTTTGACATATGTTAGCAAAACACTGATGACAAAACTCATTAAGAATATTGTTGTTTGCACAGACTGGCAGCATCCTCATTAGGTGCCAGGCTTTGGGAAGCTTACGTGCCAGCAACTTTAAAATTGTGCAATAAGTATTAAAAGAACATTTGAAGTGCTGCAGTTTGTATATATATAGACATTTATGGGCTTTGTAACCCTGGTGGGTTGTGATCTATAGACTCTGTGAGTGACAAGCAGGTTCAAGTTTCTCTTTCTTAAACACCAAAATGATGGGAGAGTATTTTCACTGTGCTCTCTGTAGCTCAGGTCACTGGAAGACTGCCACATTCACATTCCTCATTTTTTTTCCCAACAGTTGAAGGTAGGATCAAAAATTGCTGTCAGAGATGGGTGGAGGCTTTAAATAAGCAACTTTTAAATGTTACACAAATAATTATATAAAGTAGTTCATCCAAATGGTGTTGAATGGTAGTGCCCAATATTATAAACAATACAAAATAATGTGGCTAAACTTTTAATTCCAATAAATCCAAACTATAATGTAAGTGAGGTTTCTGCTAAATGACTGAATGACTTACAAATATATGTTTACAATCAGACAGGAAAAGTCATTAAAGCAATTATTAAATCCAGTGTATATAATAAAATGTACCACAAGTCACCAAATTTAGTCTTAACAGACAAGCTTTTTGTCTCAAAGGCATCCCAAGATACTCCTCACAACAAGAAGTGAACATATCATTATCGAAAACTGACATATCATTATTAAAATGGAGCTATTCTCTTTATTTCATGCTCTGTATTTTTATTTTTTGGGGATTTTATTATTGTAGTTTTGCATGATTCACAGTTCGAGGTAATCATTTGTCTTATTCTGGGACTTGGTGCAGCCCCTCAGTTCCTCCACTGTGACTGAAACAAGTTTTCACTCTTCTCCCTTTGAGGCCACCCTCGCTTTAAGTCAACTCACAAATGAATGATTTGAATAGCAGGTGGGTGGGGCTTATGTGCTCAGGCAAAAGCTGAGTATCTGAGATGACCACTCTTGGTGTCTTTGTCATCATGCAGAACCTTTTAAAGGTTTGGTCCAAGTACTCCAACCATGTGTACTAACTATGATACAGACACGTGTAGACACAAGCTGTCCAGTAACTAAGGCTAACAGGCTGTGAATGCATCCTTACTGTGTGCAGCTTTATATAACACTTTATAATCTGGAGATACTGAGTTGACAATTAATTATGTGGAATAAAACAAGCCACTTTATTGATTTGTAATTTTACTGTAAATAACAGACTATCGAGATAGTTCATCATTTATTTTCTGTGGGGTTTTTTTTTTTGTCTGGGGAATTGGTGCATTTGTTGATATTACCCGTGTACACAATTCATTACAGACATATGATGAAATATACATTTACTGCATCATTTTATATTTTATCTTAAATTAACTTAATGTTTTTTCTTTCTTCTTCCGTTACTCCATCCTTGTCATGCCCCCCGCTACATCCACCAGGGGTATAACAAAGCAGTAGACTGGTGGGCATTGGGTGTACTCGTCTACGAGATGGCAGCAGGGTACCCGCCTTTCTTTGCTGATCAGCCCATTCAGATCTATGAAAAGATTGTTTCAGGGAAGGTGAGTTTGACTGTCTGATTAGCATTTTGTGCTAATATTTAATGCTTTACACAAGAGAACATGACTCATGATGTGATATTAGGTTGTTTTTTTGTTGTAAAAATGTATTTTAGTTTACTTTGTATTTAAATTTCAGTTTTAGGTTAATCCTGAAAGAGTTTTGGGCAATGTTTTTTTCTTTTTTCTTTTTTTTTGTGGTAGAGTGGGTATGGTGTAGTTTCAAAAAATGTGTTTTTACCATAGAAACACGGACCAAGTAGAAGCATCTGTTTTGATCTGTTCAGCCATGTTTTTCCTTTGTTGGTCTCTGAAAATACTCTGTGGTTTGCATTGTATTTGTTCCACCCACATTGTTGTTTCCAGATGTGTAAAAAGCAGCAATTTTTTACGCCATCATATTAGAGAACCTGGCAGTTAGAGCCTTGATCCAGCATAATAAATCTGATCAGGGAGGATGTAAGAGGAGCATATTTCCTTTATTTATTTCTTGTATATTTATAAGGGGAGTATTGTGATCGTTTCCAGTTCCATAATTTTATATTTGGACTTTAATAGAGTTGTGTTGCATGATTCAGATTCCAAAATAATCCTTATGTATTTTATAACAACCATTGATACAGCACCTCAGTTCATCCACTGTCTGAACTAAGCTATTTTGGCTCTGCCTCCTTTGAAGCCACCCTCTCTTTAATTCATCTTTCCTCTGACTGGCTGTCCACCTCACACAAAGAATTTGAATAGCATCATGTTCACTGTACCTGAGGTAACCATACTGAGACTATCTGCTATCTTTTGACATCATGCAGATCCAAAGTTATGTTCGCTTGTATATGAGTATTTTAGTAAACTTAACTTAACTTAACTTAACTGTGTGGTAGTTTGAACCACTGAAAACAGCTTTTGAAAAATACCTTTGAGGGTGAAAATTTTTTAAATCTATATATCTGCATTTATGTGTGGACAAGGAACATTTAGGTTTTTCTCTCGCAACATGAAAGCTGTCCACCTTTATCTCTCCCCATCTTTTTTTATGTCAGACTGTGTGCCTTGTTATTGTTTGTGAGCTTTTTATTGGCCAACATTTCTTCATGGTTGGGTTATATCACCATCTGTTGCTTTAGCATGAAATTGACAGTGTCTAAGATTTTTTTTGCATTTAAATGTGGATGGAAATCAACTTGGATTTAAAAAAAAGTACCTGTGTATGTGTGGATGTAGCCCAAACGTGGAAAAAATATTTGAAACTGGGTGGTGAGAGCACTCTGAGCCTTCCCAGCAATTTCCCACCAAGGTCAGACTGTCCAATGGTCAGAGAGATTGCAAAGAACCAACAAGCTACATCTCAGACTCTACAGGTTTAAGTTAACATCTTAAAAATTCAAATTCATGAGATTAAAAATAGAAAAAGACTGAGCAAGTATGACTTTTTGGAAGAGTTGCCAGAGAAAGCCACTTCTTTCTAAAAAGAACAAAGCAGCACAGCTTAGGTTTGCAAAACTGCATCTGAATAAGACTTCTGGGACCCTCATTTACTAATATGTGCATGGAAACATTGGTATACTGCAAAAGAAATGAGGAAAATCAATGTCAAATTTATGACAGGTGCACACTGACCAATTTTTCTTACCACCATGTATATGTTAATAAATCAGCCTCATTCTTAATCAGCTGCTTCGGGGTGAAACATAACTCGGGTGCTGAATAATGTTTAGCCTGAGCTAGTCACTGTGGATCAGTTGATATGAAAAAGACAAACTACAGGAAAAAGAAGAAATTAGGTGGAGGACATGGACCACATGATCTGTCAAACCCAGATAAGAAACGCATGGCAATAAAAACAAAGAAAACAAAAATACGCCTCAAAATTCTCCATCATCTGTGGTATAGTGTCAAAAAAGAGAATATTAGAAGATAAGTTATGACATCAGACAATGATTGAAGTTATGTTTATTTATTTTTACCAGTGAAACCAATATAACATCTCCACATTCACAAATATACATTTCTGACATTCAAAAACAAAACAAAAACAAATCAGTGACCAATATAGCCACCTTTCTTTGCAAGGACACTCAAAAGCCTGCCATCCATGGATTCCGTCAGTGTTTTGATCTGTTCACCATCAACATTGCGTGCAGCAGCAACCACAGCCTCCCAGACACTGTTCAGAGAGGTGTACTGTTTTCCCTCCTTGTAAATCTCACATTTGATGATGGACCACAGGTTCTCAATGGGGTTCAGATCAGGTGAACAAGGTGGCCATGTCATTAGTTTTTCTTCTTTTATACCCTTTCTTGCCAGCCACGCTGTGAAGTACTTGGACGCGTGTGATGGAGCATTGTCCTGCATGAAAATCATGTTTTTCTTGAAGGATGCAGACTTCTTCCTGTACCACTGCTTGAAGAAGGTGTCTTCCAGGAACTGGCAGTAGGACTGGGAGTTGAGCTTGACTCCATCCTCAACCCGAAAAGGCCCCACAAGCTCATCTTTGATGATACCAGCCCAAACCAGTACTCCACCTCGCTGGCGTCTGAGTCGGACTGGAGCTCTCTGCCCTTTACCAATCCAGCCACGGGCCCATCCATCTGGCCCATCAAGACTCACTCTCATTTCATCAGTCCATAAAACCTTAGAAAAATCAGTCTTGAGATATTTCTTGGCCCAGTCTTGACGTTTCAGCTTGTGTGTCTTGTTCAGTGGTGGTCGTCTTTCAGCCTTTCTTACCTTGGCCATGTCTCTGAGTATTGCACACCTTGTGCTTTTGGGCACTCCAGTGATGTTGCAGCTCTGAAATATGGCCAAACTGGTGGCAAGTGGCATCTTGGCAGCTGCACGCTTGACTTTTCTCAGTTCATGGGCAGTTATTTTGCGCCTTGGTTTTTCCACACGCTTCTTGCGACCCTGTTGACTATTTTGAATGAAACGCTTGATTGTTCGATGATCACGCTTCAGAAGCTTTGCAATTTTGAGACTGCTGCATCCCTCTGCAAGATATCTCACTATTTTTGACTTTTCTGAGCCTGTCAAGTCCTTCTTTTGACCCATTTTGCCAAAGGAAAGGACGTTGCCTAATAATAACACCTGATATAGGGTGTTGATGTCATTAGACCACACCCCTTCTCATTACAGAGATGCACATCACCTAATATGCTTAATTGGTAGTAGGCTTTCGAGCCTATACAGCTTGGAGTAGGACAACATGCATGAAGAGGATGATGTGGACAAAAAACTCATTTGCCTAATAATTTTGCACTCCCTGTAGAGTCAAATGTGACACCATTTTTCCGACAAAGGAAGCTTGGTTGACCAACGAGAAAGTCATCTCACACACACGAGCAAATCTAAAACAGAAGGTTCAACGGCCTAGTCAAAGTCCATACTTAAACCTGATTGAATTACTGTAGCTGGAACTCGAGAGCTGTGCACAAATGCACGCCAGCAAGCTTCAATGAACCGAAGCAACCATTGTAAAGAAGAGTGGGCTAAAAATCCTCCACAACAATGTGAGAAGTCTGGGAAGTCTCTCAAGACAATTACTGGAAGTTATTGCTGGAAAAGGTTCTTCTACAAGCTACTGATTCATATGATGTACTTAGTTTTTCCCAGAACTACATAGAGCCATGTCATTGTATTATAAGAATCTACCAGTGCTTCACTACAGAAGATAACGAACCCGAGAGCCTGAATCTCATCACTACATGAAGTGATCACTGGTTCAATCCTCATTTTGTGCTCTGCTCTTAGGTTCGTTTCCCGTCTCACTTCAGTTCAGACCTGAAAGACCTCCTAAGGAACCTGTTACAGGTGAGAGCAAATACCGCAGGCATTCAGACGTTTAGGTTACATTTATTTTTTCTTTAACGTGACCGTGAGAAAAATATGTTTGTGTTATTTTAAGGTGGATCTCACAAAACGTTATGGAAACCTCAAAAATGGGGTCAATGATATCAAGGGACACAAGTGGTTTGCAACAACTGACTGGATTGCCATTTACCAGAAAAAGGTATGTTTTGGTGAGTGTACTGTGTGGCATGTGAGACTTTTCTTCCCTTCAGTTTGTTTTATAATAGTTTCCTTTATGTGACTTTAGGTGGAAGCTCCCTTCATCCCCAAGTTCAAAGGACCAGGCGACACCAGCAACTTCGACGACTACGAGGAGGAGGAGATTCGCGTCTCCTTCACTGAGAAATGTGCCAAGGAGTTTGCTGAGTTCTAGAGTTAGAGAGCAAGAGAGGAAGAAAGAAGGAAATAGGGAGAGTCAAAGGTAGGCTGGTCAAGTGGGAGACATAAGGAGAAAGTACTGTCTCCTGTCCAATCACAAGCACCAGCTACAAAGAGGAAAAATCGGATAGAGAAGGAAAAAAGAGCAAGGAGACTGATAACCAGCAGTGTTGCCTTTTCTGTTGTGTTTTTGTTGTGTTTTATTTATTATTCTGTCTTATTTATGGATCCCTTTATAATGAAGGTGTGCTTCATGGGTGTTGAGAATCCAACTAATTTGGAGTTGCCTCTACACATTTTCACCCGAGATCTTCCCTTTTCCTTTTCCTTTTTTTAAATCCATCTTTTAGTCATATTCACACCGCAGCAAAGAGAAATCAGCCTGTCTGTGCTGATCTAGTCCAGCCTCTTAGTCATTACATGAAGACTAATGAGTTTTGTGCAAGTTTAGGTCTCAGTCTGGACAAAAGTTTCTTAAATTTTAACTGACAACTGGCTAACATGCTCTTTGTTTTTTTTTAAGCAGGAAGGGCATGTAAGTAGCAGGTTTAATAGGTCTTGCACACATATGTACTTTCAGCTTGGATGACTTTACATTTTGCAGTTTTATCTCAATTTTTCCTTCAGAATTTAAACTTTTACCCTTTCATATCATAGACACACGACATAACTTAAGGCTTGATGGGCCAACAAAAAAAACCAAAAAAAATGAATGCATTGTGTGTGCAAAATAAATTTCATCGAGAGACAGATGATGTTTTAAGGGGAAAAAAAGTCAGTTACGTTTACTGTGTAACTATCCATCTACCGTTCTTATCATTGTTAGAATTAGTGCATATCTACGGTACTCCATTCTAAATGTTATTAGATACTAGTGGCTCCAATGATATCATGTCACGCTAACAAACAAGGAAATACGAGTAAGGGGATGGAATTAACTCGGTTTTTAAGGGTGTTTTAAAGAAACACTGTAACGTAATGGTATCTCAGGTTTGAACATATCACTTAATAGACATTTTATTAACATACAGTGTTAGGATCAGCAGGTAAATCTGTGATATGGATTTGGGAATTTAAAGTTCTGGTTCAAATTAAGAGAAACAAAAGGGAATATTCAGACTTTTGGTTAGCGTCTTCCACAGTTTGCCCTTCCAGAAGATTTGATTTTGCTAACTGACTCGACAACTTTGTTTTCATGAAAGCACTTCCTGTCTCGGCTCAGAGTTTACGTAATGGCCACAGTGATTCTGCTTACTGAATCAAGCCTTTGGCCCTTGATTACTCCAACTGAAAGAGACCGCTTGAGGCAAACTACCTTGAACTGCTTCCGGCTGGTGGCCTTCAGAGCATTTTGACCAGTCACTGATGGCAGTTTGGATAGTGCGCTTTTATGGTCTTCAATGGAAATATGTATTCATGTTCACCTCATCTTATTACCCATCCCTTTCTTCTTATCACTTGTAAAGTAGGACCACACTCTATGTGACAGTCTTATATGTGACAGCAGCTCTGTTACTGTTTATGTGTTTTAAACATGCACAGTTTTTGTTTCGTTTTGTTTTTTGTGTGTTGGTGATGATGTAAAGATGACTGGCACTCCATTTAACAAGTTAGTGAAAGCTAGAGCTTCTGGCGGTGAATCGAGCTAATACCGAGAAGAGAGAAAAATAATCATAGCGCATGGTATACAACCTGCTGATTTGAAGAATACAACAAATAGCACTTTTGGTATTCAGTGTCTCCTTGGCTCCTGAGCTATGGTCACAGAATATTTCAGCAATGGCCAGAGAGGGTCGTTACTGTAGGATTTGTTCATTCACAATTTATGAGATAAAACAAAGTGACACTGATGTTCGTTTCAGACATCAAAATGCCTTCTTTATTGCTGTAATTTAATGTGCCACAATAATGATGGTTTCCTGATTTGATTTATACAGGCGCTTTGGTTTTTCTCCCATCGTTATAAACTGGATAATATAAATTCACATACTTCCCTCGAGTCTGAAACAGTTCAGATAGCAAAAAAAAAAAATATATATATATATATATATATATATATATATATATATATATATATATATATATATATCTCAAGCATTTTCTCCAGGATACACATTTGTTATGTGTAATGGTTTGTGTCTATCATTTGTAATATGGAACAATAGCCCCCACAGCTAATTGTCCACTTGCCATATTTACTTATTTATTCGATCAACACTCTTTTCCCACTCTGTGCGTGACCCCAGATTTACAGTGTGGTAATTTGTTTAAAAAAAAGATCAATTTGAGAATGTGCATCACAGAAGCACAGTGTCAGCTGAAGGTCTTAAAGGACCACTCCGGTGATTCAGCTTTACTGTTTAGTAAACTTGCATCAGAGGCTGCGTTATCTTATTAGTGCCTTGCATGGGTCAAGCTCCAAAAAACAAAGTCCTACATCTCCCACATCCTTTAAATTCTGCATAAATGTACAGTTTGTAACGCAGGCTGTTTGGGACTCTGCAAGGCCTGTCAGAATTACACGGGTGATGTGGTGTATTTAATTTCCTTTTATTAGTTTATTTAACAGAGAGAAAGAGATATCAACTGAAACAGGAGACAGCATTTCAAGAATAAATGGACTAGGACAATAATGCTGGGTCACTTTTAAGGCTACTGGATATTGTGCTTGTGTGTGGCATAGTCCCAAAAGTAAAGTTAAATGACCACAAACCAACTGCCACAGTAAACCTGGGGCTTCACAGAGAAATGAGTCACTTACAAGGCAACTAACATGGATCCGACATGTCTCTCCTGTATTAATGTTTCCCCTTCTTTTTCACTGAGGCAGATTAACCAGCTGAAAAACTCCAGATTTTATCAATGAATCTGACGCCAAAATCATAGTGGCAGATAAATGGTGGAAAGAGCTGCAAGCTGTAAGCCTAGTTGTAGTCATCAGCTGGCTTACTGGTTAATTTAAAAACCATTATTATTATTATTATTAATAAACTGTTTACATCACTTGTTGAGGTTTCACATTCGCTGTATTTCCTCCATGTCAGGTTTAATGTTGAATATATCATCATGGACAAAATGTTTGAAGTTATAATACAATATTATTATGTGTCTCCTCGATGTTTTTGCAGTGATACAACTTCCTCTCCATGCAGGCACAATGCTGGTACATACTGTCGCACTTTTTAGGGAAATGAGACCCCAATATAAACCATATTAACCCCCGCCACAGACATACTATACACACACACATACACACACTGCAAAGAGAAGCGTCTAAAGTCACGGAAACGGTGACATAAAAATACGAAGTGTAATATTTTGCAACATGAGTATCATTCCAATAAAGTTTTACTTGTAAAATTCTCCTGAACTCCCGCGTCCTCATTTGGGTGTGGAGCTGAAACGTGAAAGTTCCACGTTTGCCGAAAAGTGAGCGGATGCTGAGGTATTTAAAGTGTTCTCGGTGGGAGGTTGGCGTAGTCTTGAGGTGACATCCATCACTCCCGCCTGATGCGGGGTGAAGCCGTCATCCACCCATCTGTTGACCGCGCGGCTCACTCATTCGCCATAACGCTCAAAAATATAACACGCAAATACCCGGGGTGTCCTCGACGGAGGCTGCGTGCGTGTTTCTTTGTGCTGAAATCCACTGTGCTGCTGTAAACCGCAGGCTGATCAGAATAAGACTGCGAACAAAGAACGTGGCTCTGAGCCACGCGAATGCGAGTCAATTCCACCTTAAATGCAATTTGCGTCTCTGGCGGCAGAGACCATAGGCGCCATCTTCGGTCCACCTTAAGCGCACAATGTGGCAAACGAACGCAAGCGTACCAGCCAGGCTTCCGTCCTCATTCTCCAGCCGGGGATCGCACTTTGGCTTCCCAGCTTTGACACAGCGTCACTTGTGAAACAACAGAGAAGGAAAAAGAGACGCACTCGGGCCAAACCCCATCCGCACCAGCAGGAGAAGATGTCCGAGCCAAACAAGTACCGAGAGTGGATCCTGGAAACAATCGACTCTCTCCGCTCGAGAAAAGCCCGTCCGGATCTGGAGAGGATCTGTCGAATGGTCCGGAGACGACACGGGTCAGACCCGGACCGAACCAGGACAGAACTGGAAAAACTGATTCAAGAGCAGACGGTGCTCAAAGTTAGCTACAAGGGGTCCATATCGTACCGAAACGCGGCGAAGGTGCAGAGGAAAAGCAGAAAGAAGAGTGAGTTTACGGCCGCTGGCAGCAGCAGCAGCAGCGCGGAGGCAGCGAGGGAGCGGACCAAACACGATCATCTGAACAACAACGGCGACAGTGCGCACAGCTTCACGGACCAGGAGGAGGCAGAGGAGGACTCGGAGCCCAGCCCAGATCCACACACTCAAACATCAGGCAGCACCACCGGCAAAAAGCTCAAGCCTGCCTCCAGCCCGAGTAGCGGAAACGGGTGCCTCAGTTGTGGCGCAACAACGGGCTGTGCTGTCGGGAGCGGCTGTAAAGAGGAGAAAGCGAGTGCACCGAGAGACAAGGGATTAGGACAGCAGGCGGCGGGGGACTGCCCGTCGCCCGGTTTCGGCCACAGGACAGGCGCACACAGCGGGGCTGACGGCGGCAGGACGGCTCAGAGCAAAGCCGGTGCAGTTAGCGCAGAAAAGGAGTGTGCTGTGTCCCGGGCTGACACGCAGAGCAAAACTTGCCCTGGGAGTGTCAGCAGTGTTCATCAGAATCAAAGGCAGAAGCAGTCTGTTCCCCTCAAGCCCAAACTTCGAGTCGGAGGAGGGAGCACCAAAACAACGGGGAACCACGCTAACTCGGACCTGGGCGACAGATTAGTCGCTTCTGTTCGCAGCCTGTCCGAGAAGAGCCTCCGAGGGGGCTCAGCCACTGTGACCAGAGGCCACATGAAGCCGCTTGGGCTGAAGGAGATCCTGGGCTATCTGAGCAGCCAGGAACGGCTGTCGGAGGAAAAGCTGACCCGAGGCAAAGTCAAAGTGGTCATGGAGAGAGAGGTGGCGAGGGGCAGGCTGCGCAGGACCCGCTGCGGGAACATTACTCTCCCTCTGAGGGGGGTGGTGGTAGAGGAACCGATGCCGAAGAATGCGTCCGCTGACAGACTTGCAAAGAGCGCACTGCAGGACAAACACGCTGTGAAAAAGGTGGGCAACGCTAACTTAATATTTTCGACACGTCTGGACTGTGCGGGGCTCAGCGAGCAGCTTTGGCTCGATGGATTGCCGATAAATTAATGATCGCGGGTTGAAACCGCACGCACAGCATTAGGACGCGCTTCCGTCGCCCGGCGTGTGCTTCGTTTTTTCTTCTTCTCGTCAAACCTCAATGTTTCAAAAAGTGTTTGAGGGCATTTGAGGAAATGCGTTATTGTCTCGAATGCTTGTCAGTGGGATGCGACCGTGCCCGTGTTGCGTTTGTCCTCTGTAGCCTCGCCAAATGCGTGTCTCTGTCTGTGTGTGTATGTATATTTCGGATTCCTGCACAAAAGGTGCGGGTTACAGAGAGGAGCAGACAGCTCCGGAGCGGCTTTCCCCGGCTCCCAGGGCGAGAGCGCGCACCAAAGAGCGTCTGTGCGCGGCGCGAGCACGAGCACCTACAGATTTCGTTTCCACTTCGCTGTTTTCGGGTCAATAACATCTGATTTCGTTCCTATAAACTTTAGCCGTGCACACCGGAGCGCAGAGTGTCTGGGCCTGCCGCGCAGTAGGCGGTGTCTGTCTAAACTTGAGACGTGCCGCTGCCGCGCTCCTGTGAGCGCTGCTCTGTCGCGCAGGCCGACGGAGGACTCAGCCCCATCAGCCGGACATCGTGTTTACTCATATAATAAAAGCGCCATTCTAACGTTTTTATTATAGCCTTCCCGTTTATGTCCCACTACCCCTCCCGTTTCTTGCTTCATTAAGTCCTTTGTGTCATTTCTGACAGCGCACTCTCCTCCCTCGCGCTCTCCCTCTCCACCCTGTGTGTGCGTGCAAACTTAGCTATAGTAGGCGGCTATCGTTATTTCTGATGTCTTTCTCCAAGTGGGGGGTGTTTATGAGCAGCACTGTCTGCCCCGGAGAAGCTCAGCAGACCTGATATGCTCTTAAACCCCTCAAAACTTAGGGAGCGATTAACTTAGCTTTAAACTCATCTCGAAAAGCAGTGCACCCCCACCCCTTTTTTTTAATTGCGTTTCTTCTGATACAACTTTATGTGTGCTTGCAGCCGCCGTCACCCTCTCTCCAGGAGAATGAGCCGATGGAAACAGCCAGTGAAGAAGAGGAACGGGAAGACAACGAGGAAGAAGAGGAGGAGGAGGATACTCGGAGTTCTGAGGAGGAGGGAGGACTATCCCCGGTAGCCATGACAACCGAACCAGTGCTCATTGAGAAAATCAGAGAAGATGCTGAGATCCAGAAAGCATCAAAGCAGGAGAGCCCCCAGCAGGAGCAGCAGGAGGGAGGCAAAGGTGTGTGCACTGAATGGCTGTGTGTACTCAGAGGCAGCCTCATTAAAGAACTAGTAATATTCTCACGGTTATATTAAATAGCTCTTTACTGACCATGGCTGCTGCTTCTTAAAACCTTCAAGTGGTTATTTGTTTTTTTCTTTTCAAACTGATTTCCAACTTTAAATCGGACTTTTTTAAGTTTTTAATTTTTCTTCAACAACAATTTCAAACAGACTAATACTAATGACTAATACTAGTAATTATTTAATACTTGAATAATTTTTTCTTTCTTTATGTTTTGCTATGAAAATGGGAATGTGGGCAGCAACTTATTGAACTTTGCAGACATATATAGAAATAGAGTTTGTACAATTCTGAGGCGTTTCAAAGTAAATATTTGGCTTGACCACCTTTGTTCTGCAGCACAGACTGCACTTGCTTAGGTAAGCATTCCTGTTATTTTTTTAAGTAGTCTTCAGGAATTGTTCTCCAGGCTTCCTGAAGGACATTTCTAAGCTCTTCTTTGGATGTTGGCTCCCTTTTGCTCAGGTCTCTGGCAAGATGATCTCACAGTGCCTCAGTAATGTTGATGTCTGTATTTGAACCTGTTGCTACTAATTTTCAGTTCAGTTCTTATGTAATTTGCCATGCATCAGCCCTTTCCCTGTTTTTCTTTCTTAAGAATAGCTTCTTGATAACCACCCTTCCACTGAGACCATTTCTTATGAGGTTTCACTGGGTCACTCCATACACATTTTCTTTAATAACACAAAGAAATTGTGTTATCTTTGACATATTTTGTGAATTCAGCTAAAGGATTGGGAACGCATTATGCATTTTTGCAACTGGGTGCTGGTAATAAAGTGCCTACACATACAATTTATACTTTTTTTTTTACACTTAGGTCAGTGTTAGGGAACGTAAAAAACAAAACACTAGTCCGCTGTGAATAGCCAGTTACCAGGACTGGACAGAAAATGAATGAAAAAGCAACCAATGTCCAAAAGAACCTTCAAAATACCTTCCTGGACTCAAGAGCACTTTAATAAATCAGAAGGAAGTCTGGCTCCTTGGAAGTAAAAAATATAGAAATGAGGAGTAGCTCAAGACTTTTTAACAGTACTGTACACAGTAAATTACATAAATAGTTGCTCCTATGCTACCATTAAACTATTTTCAGATATAGAATTTCCTTTCTTCAGTCTTTTTACCTTGCTTTGACTTTTTTTTTCAGGTTTGCCGGTGCTTGATTTCATCCCCGACACACCAGTTCAGGGAGCCTCGCAGTCACAGAGTAATGGTCCAGTCATGGAAGAGAGAGCTGGTTCCCCTGATCAGATACCAATGGAGGTGCAAGTGAGCGTAAGTACATGTGTCGTCCACTTTGTTTTTGTTTTGTTCTGTTTTTTCAATCATTCAAAATGGTTTGACTGATAGTACACAAGTATTATAAGTCAAATATACTGGAGCATTAAATGTGAAAGTATTCTTTGTGTAGTAATGCTCTTTTCCTAGAGGAGTGGTCATTAGTGAAAATCCTAAATTACAAGCTAAATGTTTGCAAAAAAACAAAAAATGTGAATTTGGACTATTTTAACCATGAATTGACATCAACTTTTATCCTCCATGATGCTGCCTATATGATGTCAACAACTCAGTGTTTGTATCTGCCAAAACTTTCTCAGACTTTTCAGTTTTCCTAGTCAGGAACTCATTTTTCCGATTATTATTTTAGAAGTGTCTAACTGCCAACTAACATAAATATCTAATCAGCCAATCACATGGCAGCAGCTCAGTGCATATCGGCCTGTGGACATAATCAAGACAACCAGCTGAAGTTCAAGCTGAGCTTCAGAATGAGGAAGAAAGTTGATTTAAGTGACTTTGAACCTGGTTGTTGGTACCAGACAGGTCTGAGTATTTCAGAAACTGCTGATCTGCTGCAACTTTCCTACATAACCATAGAAAATGCTATCCCTTTATGATAAGGGCATACCCACCTTCTGAGGATTACGTGCCATATCACAAAGCTCAAATCATCCAAAACTGGGGGGTATTTTCAACATGACAATGACTTCACTCAATTTGAATACCTTAATTCATCGACATCTTTCGTATATTTGATTTTTTCTCAATTCCCTTAAAAGCGTTTTTTTAGCATCTCATAAGAAGGAAGGAGGAATCATCTGAAGGCGGAATCAGAGTTCTGTACTTACGTGGCTGATCTTAGGTTGTTAAGGAAATTTCTGTATGTTATTAGTCTGTTTAAATATACAAGCCAATTATTTTTTATCAGAGTAAGGAAAACTACTACTACTCCTACTACAAATATCAGTAGAAACCTTGAAATAAAAAACACTCACAATATACTTTTAATAATAAATAAATCAAAACAGGAAATCCCAAAGTCAGCTTAACAAATAATCAAAATCTTAGAGTACGAGAATGGAAACAAACATTTAAACCCCAAAACTCAAAATCCTGCAACCAATTACAGAAAATCCATCTCATGCTTTTCCCCAGTTTAACCTATTAAACCAAGTTTAGCACACAGTTAGATCAGTTCAAGCAACAAATCTGAGAGCAAACTTTAAGAAAACTCAATAATATGCACTAATTGTTTTCATTTAATTTATCTTAACTCATCAAAGAACTTTCTCAAATAAATATCCATCCATCCATCCATCCATCCATCCATCCATCTGCTTATTTAATTCAAGGACACTAATAACTATAAAAAATAATAATTAAAAATATTAAAGATTTCACATTATATTTTTTCTGCACTGCATGTAGAAGTTATTATTTAAATGGTTTTCTAGGTATTATTGGTCTAACTGTCACAATGTAACTACAACTCATGATTGTGAAGTTACAAAACTTGTATATAAAAGTATATAAAAATGTAAAAAATTAAACCTGATTTTAAGATAACCTCCTTGGGCAGTCCTGCACCACTTCCAACATTCTTGTAGATCATTCCAAGAAAGTTTTGTTACCTTTAATTAGGGCTGTTCGATATAACGATATATATCGGATGACGATATAAAAATGTCTATGTTTCATTTTACGCTATCCTTTGTTTCGTGGTGTCGCAAAATAAACTGTTTACCTGTTTTTATGCATTGTGGTTAGCAACAACGACGGTAATAGCATCGCGTGTCCGCTTGTTTATGTTCCACATAAACCTTTCACAATAAAGCTCAAGATCCTGTTGAGACTTTTCAAAATAAACTGAATCACGTGAAAGAGCAGATTATTTACGGATGAGAAGTAAAAAAGAGCCCCCAGGTGCTAAAAAAAATCAACCTTAGACTCAAACGTTAGAACAGGCTTTCCCCGCAGCACGCCGTGTAATAAATACTCACAAAGAAAACGGCGGCCGTTACAACTTATGTTTAAAAATGTATAGTTTCATGCATCGGTTAAAACACTCGACTCCAGCTACACGACGCGCAGCTGGAAACACTTCCCGCAAGTCAAGCTGCCCGAGATTCACAGAATTTACAGAAAATGTTACATTTTTGTGATTTATATCGTTATCGGACGATAGAATTCTTATATCGGGATATGAGATTTTGGTCATATCGCACAGCCCTACCTTTAATACTTGTGTCAGCGACACATGCTGGATTTCCAAAAACAAAATTCCACTGAGCCAAATCTGATGAGTTGTTTTAAAAATAAATCTCAGGTACACAATGGCATATTCCAAGAATCATCTTGTTTTCCATTACTGTTCTCCATCAAACATGTCAGCGCATTATAGTCTGTGTTAACTGAACCTAGAGGACAAATTGTTGCTCTTAGTGTTGAAAAAGCAACAAACCTGCTTCTAGTTGGGTTCCTGATCTGATGAGTCACTTTATGGTTGCAAACTGTGGCCTCTTTAACTAAAGAGGCTGTTTGGTCACTGGGTTACAATCAGAGAACCAGCTCTGAATGGGAGTGATTATCCTTGAAATGAAGGCTGTGTCAATTTTTGACACAGAAGTCAGTGTTTTGCTCTCTGCAACAGTAAAATCTCAAAAGTGCGAGTTCTCCCTTTCATTGGAAAAGCAAATATTACGTTATGATTAATGTTGAATGGCCAAGCTTTGTCACACTTTAGATAATTATACAATCAGGAAATGTCTTACACTGTACTACAGGATATGCCCAATATGTGATTAAGAGCCTGATGCTGATTAACGGGTTATTAAGGAGGAACAAAATATTAAAAAGGGTGTAAGTGCAGAGTGAGCTAGACTGACATTTCTCTGACCCTTTCATTAGTTCTGTTGTTCTGATTGGGTGAGGGAGTTATACCTTTATCACGTTTTTTAACTAAAATAGTGCTTTTAAATGAGTATTCCTGGTAAGAGTTCTGAATGCCAGAAAAGAAGCCTCTAGCAACACTTTACATTTTTCAAGAGGTTCAAATAAATTATAAGAAAATGTAGCAGACAGATTACTCTTGTTTCGTAATTATTTGTTAACTATGATCCACACTGATCTAGAAAATGTAATCAGAGTAAACAGCAGTTTATCACACACTCTTAACATCTCTCCAACAGCATACCCAAACACTGAAGCCGTGTGCATGCTGGGCATTTTATATGAAAATGATTAAAATAAATAATTAGTACCCGACAAGGACTTTATTAGGTATCAGTGGTATATATGGTATATGAATGTTGATATACACTGCTTCAAAATGTGTTAGACCACCACCCAGTGTAAGGTTTATTAAAGGTATTTGTAACTATCAAAATGTTTTTTTATGTTTCTATAACTGGTTAATCACCACTGCGTGCATGCTCTTTAACTGAATTTTTAATTATTGTTGTTATCCACAAATTTTAAAATTGACTGTTTTACAAAAAGCAGAAAAAACACTAAATTAAATTATAATTTTTTTAATTAAAGATGCCAAAATACAGCTATTCACTTGCATTCCTGAACAAATTTTTTTAATCAATTCCAGCATGGCAGCACAAATGTGGTTTGCATAATGTGTGCATATACCTTTTTTTGAACATATACCATGCAATGCTCAACATAGCACTTATTATCCAAGCACTTCTTATGTATTGTGTATATGTATTGTGTAATGACAATGTCAACAGAGGAGTGATTTCAAATGCAATTACAGAGTTTTGTTGGTTAAAGTAATGAGAGATTCAGTATGTGGAAGCATCCATTTATCTCCAGGAGGCTTTTCTATGCTTTCAAAAGTCGGGCAGAAAAATCCTATTACAAAAGGTGTCTAAGGCAGACTTCAGTTCTCCACCAGGGTGACTCATCAGCTTTGTCAAACCCCCCCCCAGTCCACTTCATACCTTTGCACATCATCATTTTTACTCCCACAGCAGATGGTCTCAATGTCCCACTGTGGTTTTGTCATGATGCATCTTCATGCTGCTAGCTCCTCTTGTCCTTCATTTTAGGCGGAGGTCATATGACTCTCTCTGTATTGCTCTGACACTCCCTCTTTGCATTTAATTTAACCCCTGTCTTTCTTTCCTGTCCATGCACAGAATCAGACACAGCATGATGAAATAAACCACAGCTCCTCAGACTTTAACAGTGAGTTTCGTTTCATTGATAATCTCAAACTGAGTGCATGTTCGGGTTTCACGACAAGGAATCATACTTGCCTCCTTCGTAGATTTGGAGTGCAAGACAGAGGTCGGTGTGTCGTCCTGCCTGCTAACACCCACAGCCTCCCCGAGAGACTCCAGCCGATCTGAAGAACGAGGGATAACCATTAGCAGTGGAGTGTGAGTACAGTAGAGATGTTGCAAATGCTGATGCATGCATGCACACAAGCGTTAGAAAACTATGAACAAAAGTCAACAGCTTCTTTGTGTGAAATTCTGACGATACATAGCAATATATATGTTAAAAATATCAATTTGGTGCTGATACAGATTTTATTTCTGCTTTGCTTTTTGGGCATTTGCTCCCTTTTAAAAAAATTGCTTTTATGCTAGCAAAACAAAGAATTCAGAATTCAAATGTTCATCAAACTGTCTTTCAATGCAAACATTTTCTCTCTTTTCTGAGTTTTCCTGCCCACTCTCCTCACTGTCCTGCCAAGTAAAAAAAAAGAAAGAAAACAGACTGAAACTAAAACCCACACACTCACATTTACACCTCCCATTATTCTCTTTACAGGCTCTGTCTTGTCTTGCAGTTTCTTGAAATACTTTGGAGTGATGTGTTGTCCTTCTCTGTATGCTGTCATTTTCTTCAAAACAATAAAAAACAATCAAACTCAAACAAGAAAACTATTCCTAAAACTAAAAACTGTTTAGATAAAATAAAAAAGATGAATTACAAAACTTTAATAACTCTGCAACAGATTTCTCACTGCAGTCCTGCACAGACCAGTTTGCATTGTAACATTTGACTGATTAAAATTAAATAAATAAAATTGAGTTTATTTCATATTTTGATCAATTTTAGATAGACATTAACACATATTGTTTTCTTGGTGATGCTCTGCTGAGCCAATTCTGCCAGATGATTTACTTCTTGTTTGTTTTGAAGGCTTTTTTTTTTTTCAGATAAGGTCATGTGATGAAGAAAGTATGCCCTGATTCTATTGCAAGGTTTAAAATATCAGGATACTTTAAAAAGACACCTGGTCTTTAGCAGGTTCTAAAATTAGAACGTCAGATGAGCTACAAAACATGACATATTATACTGTGTTGTTATTTATACAATTTATAACTAAATACAGAAGCAGTGTGTAGAAAACTAAGTAAACCTTGATAGGAATTAACAGGGTAAGAGGCAGCCAAATGCACTCGATTAACTAATCATCAGAAGGCGTGACTTCCTCTATAAAAGCAGATTTTTAGCAGTTTGCTGGTCTGGAGCATTCAGGTGTGTGTTAACACAGTGCAAAAGAAGAAACACAGCAGCAATGATCTTGGTGAAGCAATTGCTCCTGCCCATCAATACAGAAAGGGTTATAAGACCATTTCCAAACATTTTAAAGTCCATCATTCTGCACTGAGAAGGATTATTCACAAGTGGAAAACATTCAAGACAGCCGTCCATCTTCCCAGCTTGTTTCTGCTTTTTCTTGTTGTGTACATATTATTTATTAATGCTATTTGCAGTCAACTTTAGTACAATCTTAGTTTTATATTTTTAGGATTTTTTTTTTTGCTTTTTTTGCACTACCTCTCATTATAAGACCTTCACTATGGGCCTCTGGTACTTTTCCTTTGAAAATGTTGTTTTTATTGTATAATATACTATGTTTTTTTTCTTTTTCTTGCTGCTGTAACACAGCAGTTTCCTTTGCAGGATCATAAAATATCTATTTGTCTGTCTGTGTAGATGTACCAGTAAATTTCTTCCATGCTTAGACCCTTCAATGCTTAGAGAAATTGCAAAAAACCCAAGAACTCCGTCTCACATTTTACAGGCCTCAGTCAGCATGTTTAATGTTAAATTCATTACAAGTCAATTAGAACAAGACTGTTTGGAAGGGTTGTCAGGAGAAAGCCTCTTCTTGCTAAAAGAGGACATGGCAGCGCAGCTTAGGTTTGCAAAGTTGCATCTGGAAAAATGACGAATCTAAACTGGAGATGTTTTGCCGTAATGTTCAGTGTCACATTTAGAAAAAACCAAACAGCGTATGAACACAGACACCTCAGACCAGCTGTCAGTACGGTGGTCGAGGGGTGATGAATTGGGCTTGGTTTGCAGCCACAGGACCTGGATATCTGTCAGTCATTGAGTTGAGCACGAACTCCTCTGTATACCAAAGTATTCTTGAGTGAAACATGAGAATAGAATAGAATAGAATAGAATAGAATAGAATAGAATAGCCTTTATTGTCATTGTACAGAGTACAACAAAATTGGAGTGCCACTCCCTTGGTGCAAGTTTCAATAATAAATATAAATGTAAAATATAAAAAGTACAAAAAAAACAATCGTAAGTACTCAAACAATAGTAAGTACAATATATACAGGATAGCAGCATTAATATAATGACAGTATGAATAGCAGCATAATATAATGACAGTATGAATAGCAGCATTAATATAATGACAGTATGAATAGCAGCATAATATAATGACAGTGACGGTATGGAATAGGTTCAATTGTTTTTGTGCTTATTTACTACAGTGATAGCTCTGGGAAAGAAGCTATCCCTGAATCTGTTTGTCCTGGTTTTATGTGACCTGTACCGTCGGCCTGACGGTAATAGTTCAAACAGTTGATTGCTGGGGTAAGAGTGGTCCTTGATGATATTGCCAGCTCTGCTGAGGTACCGAGAGTTTGCTGTGACCTCCAGGCTGGGCAGAGAGCAGCCAGTGATCTTCTGGGCTGTGTTGATGACCCTCTGCAGTACTTTCCTGTCCGCAGCTGAGCACCCTGCATACCATGATGTTATCCCGTACGTTAGGATGCTCTCCTAAAAGGAGACTTTCTGTTTGACAGACAAAGCTTGTCCCAAATTGGATCTTGCAACAGGACAATGATCAATGAGAACAGCAGCAAATCTACAAAAAATGGCTAAAAACAGAAAAGGAAGGTGCTCCAATTGCCCACTGAAAGTTTAGACCTCAACCTGATTGAAATGCTGTGGTGGGACCTTAAGAGAGCTGTGCATAAACAACTCCCCTCATTGAACTGAAGCAACGTTGTAAAGAAGAGCTGGCTAAAATTGTTTGACAGTGATGTGGCAGAGGTGGTTCTACAAGGTGACATTTATTATAATATATAAAAACCCTGAAACTCAAGGATGGTGTACTTTCATTTTCACATTATTTTTCATGTGAAGAACATCCTACATTTGTTTAGTGTCATATTTGATATTTGCCCATATTTGATGGACTCTTTTCAGCCAATATGGATGTGACCACCCATAAATTAAAACTAAACAATTGTACTTAACCTGTGAGATCTTAGCTTCAATCTGCAGACAGGACACAAAAAAGTTATAATATTTTAACAGTTGTGTGAGTTTAATTTCAACCTTAATATCCAACTAATCACCACCAAGCACTTAATCACAGGATATTGTGTAGTGCAATATAAGCACTTCCCTGATTACATTATACACTTAAAATAAAGTGAGACATATGATTATACCAACTGTGACACAAAAGTAATCACTGAAACACAGGAAGTCAATGCATAGCATACTAGAGGTGAATGACTTCTGCGAGGTTAGACAAAGTGATCCAGATCTCTGGCCCCAGCTCTCTACCAGTTTTATGAAATGAAAAAGCATTGATAGTTTTTCTGCAGTCATGCTATGCACTATAGAATTTACAAAAGAGAGGAAAAATATATCTGGCAGCACTATAACTGTTAAAATTGACTGTTTCAACGTCGCGTCCTGCATGTTTTCTGTTTGACCAACTGTGTTATTTTTGCAGGCTCATGAAGTCTGAGGGCGTCAATGGGAGCCCAGTAAACTGGACAGTGTCAGATGTTGTCAGTTATTTCACAGCAGCGGGTTTCCCTGAGCAGGCTGCTGCGTTCAGGACCCAGGTAAGGCTGTGATCTTCCTTAGTTGCCACTAGAGTGCACCATACAGAAGCTCAATGGCTTGCGCTTCACTTTAAACACTTGTAATCAACATGCACCTGCATGCGCTGTTTTGCTCTCTTCATTAGGAAATCGATGGAAAGTCACTTCTCCTCATGCAGCGTAATGATGTTTTGACTGGCCTGTCAATCAGACTTGGCCCCGCCCTCAAGATCTATGAACGTCATGTAAAGGTTCTGCAGAAAACACACTTTGAGGATGACGACTGCTAACAGCATGAATCAAATACAAGCAGACTGTTGTGTTTGTATCTACATATAGCTAACGTAGTATAAAAATGCATGCATGATATACAGTACAATACACTTCACTTTTCATCTCATGTCACACAACACATGCAAACACAAAAACACAGGTACACACACACTGTTGTTTCTTATCCTCCTGCCTCTTGACATCAGAAATGAGACTGGATTTTCTAGACAACAAGGATTTTCTATCAGAGCACAAGTGTCGGAGGGAGAAAGTAGAGCAGAGATTTTCAAACAACCATGCAATTTCTCCTTTAAGACAAACAACAATTAAGCACTTTGCAATTGTACTGATTAAACTGTGCAAAATGTTTTGGTTTAAGCTGTCACTTCATGCTGCTTTTTATGCACATTTTGAAAGCGGTATGTTTTTTTTCTGGGACTTGGGGAAGGGGTCATTTGCATTTTTGGGCTATGATCTGAGAATGTTCTTGTTGGTGTGTACCTTTCCTTCTACAAATAGACAGAACATGTTGAAAAGGACAGCAAAGAATTTAGAGGTTGACCGGATTTGAGACATTCCCAAAGCTGAAGTAGGCCGATGATGGCTGGCATGATGAACCTTTATATTGTTCTCTATGTTTAAAACAAAACCTGTGCAGGGTTATGGAAATTTTGGAAATGGTTGCTGGTCAAAGCAATAAACTGACTAAGATGTTTGAGAGGCTTTTGGACCATGTCAGCTTATCAGCTGGTTGGTTTTGTGTAACTTAATATCTCATATGGAAAAAGTATTTTTTAAATCTGCTTAGGGCTATGCATCACCACCTTATATGCTGGTTTTACAGAGATACACTTTGATATTTGCTTTACATCAGACTTTACTTCTTTAATAGACACCTAAAATCACATGTCACACAGAACTGTTTAACTGTCTTATATAGGTCCAGTTTTATAGAAATTATGAGTAAGCTGAGAGCTTTTTTCCTAAACAAACTAAATGGATCGATCTACTGGGAGTGATCCGCTCATCAGTGATGATTTACACAAAGAGTGTAATTTTTAAGTGTATTTAAAAGTGTTTAAGTGTATCTTTAGTTATCATGACATCTTGGACCAGAGTTAAGATGTTGTGATTTCTTGAAGACAGTTCATCCTCAAATCCAATTAAAGGGAACTATTTAGTACTTTATTACTAAAAGAGATATTGCAGCTCAGCTGAGGGGGATAATAGTTGCTCTTTTTGTAGTCACATTGAAAAGATTGATGGATGTAGCTCAGTAGAAAGAAACTTGTTCCTAACAGAAACTGCTCACCCAAAAGCAAAGTGATTGGATTTTTTTTTTTTTGTTATTTTCACTGAGTCACTGCTGAATTATTCCAAATGAATGAAATTTGGACTCTGGACGCCTCCTCACTGATTTTAGATCAAGAAATCAAGACATGATTGAAGTGCAGGCCTTCAGCTTTAACAAACAAATTGGAATAACAGCTATTTTTGTACATAGTCCTCAGTTTCCAGAGGCTAAAAAGTAATTGGACAACTGACTGACAGGCACCTCTATGGTGATGCTGTTATCTTCGTTATTTCATGACAGAGTAAAAGTATCTTGTAAAAGACAGAAAGTATCTAAAGGAGCCTGCACAGTTCTGAAGAAATATTGCAAAGAAAAACCAGAATGATGGAGACAGAAACATACCATACCATATCATCCGTCAAACATGGTGAAGGCATGTAATGGTACGGACATGTGTGGCTGCCAACACAACTGGACCTCTAGTGTTTATTAATATTGTGATTGCTGATAGAAGTGGCAGAATTAGTTCTAAAGTGTGCGAGGCATTGAGGTTCAGGTTCAGCCAAAAGTTCGAAACTGATCCAAGAACCATTCAATTTGATGGATAGTGGATAGTGAGTCAAAGTGCAGGGCAAAAGCTGCCCAAGAGTTTCTCAAGGTAAAGAAATGTGAGATTCCTCAATGGCTAAGACAGTCACCTGACATGTTTTTAGTTATTAAATATAAAAATGGTGGCAGAAAGACCCACAAAGAGCAACTGAAGGAGCAACAGTAAAGTAAATGCAGCATTTGATGATGTCAGTTTTCATCCAAATATTTTTCGGGCTAATGATAGCTTCCTTCACTTGCATCAACACCGCTTTGGACCTCATTGAGAATTAAATGCAATCCTTTCAGGGGCTTTTATCAGCTGTATTTATCATGGAATAATAAGGGAACAGACCTCATCTGATCACAATCATACTTTTTAGCCTGCAGTAGGCATTTGGTAATGTCCAATGGTTCTAGACTTCAAGGTTTCCAGCAAAAGTAGTTTAATTAATCCTTATTTTTAAATTTTTCTTATTCAGTTACTTTTGAGCCTCTAAAATCAGGGGCTTTGTATAACAATGTGTGCGAAACAGTTAATACAATACTTTTGTTAAAACCCCTCAAATGGAAGTCTGCACTTGAGTCACATCTTCAATGCTTGATTTAAAATCTTCTGTGGTGGTGTGCAGCTCTCTAACTGTTCCCAATATTCATCCAAATATTTATGGCTTTAGACACCAGAGAAAAAAATATTTCAATTCGATTTCTGTATGAACTTCCTCTTTAATATGAGTCTTTTGTATGGTATTTTTAGCGTACTAGCTTAATCGTTGAGAATGATTTCGCTCGATGTCTTGAAAACACTTTAGTGCTGTTCAATCAACACCAATGTAAGATAAAAGTAAAACAGGATGTAGCAGCAAAAGGTAGCATGCCTTACACACACACACACACACACACACACACACACACACACACACACACACACACACACACACACACACACACACACACACACACACACACACACACATTTTATTGGTCCTAAATATGTCTTTATTTAATGTAGGTTATTTATTTGTGTATTATATGTCAGTTCCAGACACATACTTAAGGTAATATTAACTTTGTTAGTTGCTTCTGTTAGCTAGTTACACTTGGAAGTTACTTTTTAATATTTAGTAAATAGATTTTAATTTTGTCATACATAACTAGGAAAAGCTTGAAGGGACAGGCAGCTGGTTCAATCTTTTGCCTTCCTGGGTCTATGAAAACACCTGACTGTTACTTTTAACAGGGACAGTGCATTTTGATGGACGATGTAAAAAAACATATGATAAAAAATCCCAAATTTGAGCAAGAAACACTAAAAGCGCTTTACTTACATAACAAAGGCTCAAGTCTTATAGACATGCTTACTTCTTTTGTTCCTATAGATATTACTGATAGTCAACATTAAAGAAGAAAATACTGCTTCTGTGGCCTATTTAATGTAGAAAACACCTATGAAGCATCTAAATATCTCTGTGAAACCAGCTGCAGAGTAAAGTTTGGCTAATTGAACTGAAATCAGCCGATAAATCACCTCTGAACTAACACACACACACACACATATATATTAAAACCCATTTGGCTGATTGTTAATTACTAAGATTACATTATTTACTGAGAGATGTTGTGGGTAAAGTTGAGTCGATCAATCAAGTGATCTCATGCCACCAGCATTTTTTAATGGCTTTTATTGACTGATAACGACAAAAGGCGACCAAATGTGTCCAGTTGTCACATAATTTATTTCCATCTGTATTGTAACAGCATGCATTCCATGTTTATGATACAAAAAACTGTAATTTTGTTTCTTTGTCTTATTTTTTTTTTTTCAGCATATCCAATACATTTCAACGTACACTGATGCGTAAATCAGATTCAATGTTTCTTTGTGCATTTAAACCTCCTCTACCTCTCACTGTCTTTCCAATAACTGTGTTTGAAAGATTATTACCATTAGAAAGAAGAAAGTGTTCGATGTGTTGTTAACATCATTTCCTTCTTGTTCGTTAAATCTGTTGGAGGGAACAGCTCGAGTCCTGATTCTCACAGGGGGAATGTACAGTATGTTTAAGCCCTTGTAGCTTGTTTCCTTTCATTTGTTTAAACAATTTAGTAATAAAACATAAAAAATAAAAAGAATCCACAGTGAGTGAATGCTCAGTTGTTTGCAAGCTGTGGTGGTGTTTTTGTGAGTGTCCTTGAGAGGGTGTGTCTATGTATGTGTGTACTAAACATAAATACACCAACGGCCGAGAGCAGCCGGAGCAGAACAGCAGTTCACTTCGGTCACGGTGACAAGGAGTCGAAGGACAATGGTTTTAGAAAAGAGAGGACTCGTCCAGGAGATAAAAAGGACGATATGTCAGTTCTTTTGAAAGCAGAACTTATTGTGACCCATAAATATTTCACAGCATTTGAGGCTCGCTCAGCTCTTCTTGCATTTGTTGGTTAGTAGCAGGAGGAGGAGGAAATATCACACTGTATCTGTTCTGGGACACTCTCCAAGGTAAGTGTGCAAGGGAGTGTGTGTGTGAAAGTGTGTGTATGGGTCCACCCATGTTGGGGTTATAATAAGAAAGAGAAGTAGATGGACATATTTATACCGCCGCTGATAAACAGGCAGGCAGCACCTCCTGTAAACATGCTGCTTTAAGAAAACAGAGGAAAAGAAAAAGGACTCTGACTGCTGGGAAAATATCAGAGCTTCAGAAAGACTAAAACCTGAACAGCGCTGGTCAGATCAGAGGGAAATCTGAGCTCTTCGGTGCTGATTAGAACTACACAAGATCAACTTTTGAATCTACGAGGGCAAACACCTACAGAAGACAGTGAGGGAGTGAACTCTGAGGGTGAAAAATTGAAGGAAATCTAAAGTGTGACAGGACAAAGAGGAGCAGTCATGCCAGGCTCAGGAGGAGCAGAGTGAGTGAAACAGCTGCGTATGCACACAGTAACTTTGTGTATGCATGCGTGTGTGTGTGTGTGTGCTTAGTCATGCATGTTTCAATATGCAGTAAAATATTTTAAGGAGTAAAGACATTTTATCCAATATGGATTTTTGTGTCATGAAACTTTGAATAATGAGAAATCACAGTGCAGCTGTTCAAGATCATAAAAATGTTAAAACTCCTGTACAGTTAATTATTGATAATCAAATAATATTTTCATGTTTATGAAATCAAATAGTTGCTATGTGCAGAGCCACACAGATTCTAAATACAGCACAGAGTCACATGAGGAAATTAGAGCTTCACGTACATGTGAGAGTGCCATAATGCGTCTCTTGTTTGGAAGCCCAAAGGGAGAAGATTACTCCACTGCCATCCTGAAGCAGAAGCATAGACCAAACAGGCTCATTGTAGATGAGGCTGTCAGTGAAGACAGCAGCATTGTCAGCCTATCACAGGTGTGTGTAAGGTGTAAATATAGCCACACAGAGTCCTGTTTGTCTTCTTGTTAGACTGTTAGGCTTATGTGTGTGAGTGTGTGTGTTTGCATTAGCGAAAGACAGAGGAGCTCCAGCTTTTCCGAGGAGACACCGTGGTGCTGAGAGGGCGGAAACGACGGCAAACAGTGTGCATCGTCCTGACGGATGACACCTGTGGAGATGAACGAATTCGGATGAACCGTGTGACGCGCAACAACCTGCGTGTCCGGCTTGGTGACGTCATCAGGTGCAGTGGACCTCATGCCTGTGGCTTTGAGTGTAGTGTGGAGCTATGAATTTACCATAATCCACAGGTGTCTGCTGATGTGCATGTCATTACAGTATCCATGCCTGTCCTGATATCAAGTATGGGAAAAAGATCCACGTGCTCCCCATAGATGACACCATTGAAGGCCTATCAGGGAACCTCTTTGATGTTTTCCTCAAACCGTACTTTCTGGAGGCTTACCGGCCTGTGCACAAAGGTACAGCAACACCTCAGCTGCTAGTTATAGCGCAATAAAATCAGCTGAGGTCACATTATAACATAAAACAGAAACTCAAAGAGCACAAGAAGCTGCTGTGAATGTAGTGGCTTCTCCTTTTCATTGTTAGGTGACATCTTCTTGGTGAGGGGAAGCATGCGAGCTGTGGAGTTCAAGGTGGTGGAGACGGACCCCAGCCCTCACTGCATCGTTGCCCCTGACACAGTCATCTACTGTGAGGGAGAGCCAATTAAGAGAGAGGTCTGTGAGAGATTAAAGAGTCTGCTTTGTGTGATGTTAGTGTGTGTTAACATTTAAAGAACTGTAAGAAAACCCTTTTATATCAAAATTCTCCTATCTGGAGAATTACTGCAAGAAGTATTGCACCAGTTTGTTCCAGATTGTAGAGCTTATACTGTAAAGTCCTTTATGAAACTGCAAATTGCATGTATCATATTGGCAATGTGTTGTTGTACAATAAATAAATAACATTAATCAGACTGCATTTTGGCTCATTTAAAATTAAACTAGTAAATATTCTTCTCACAGATTTGTTAATTTTTTGTTAGTTCATTGTATAAACTGTTGCTTCATTTGTTGCATCAAAAATAGACATATACTTTCACTTATTTCCAGCTACGACTCACTTCTCTCACATCTATATTAAATTATATTACAGAGCAACTCCATGAATCTCTCTGTTTGCTTGTATTGACCCCAGTTTTAGGTATTTTGAACTAACAATCTCCAAATACTTTTTAGATTAAACATTAGATGAAGATTGTGACTACATGGGGTTTATTTAGGTTTCTGCAGTTTTTTTTTAGTGTGACATTCATTCTTCTTTCATCCCATCCGATTTCTTCCTGTTCCAGTAAAAAGAAGTCTCTTTTGTAGAACCGAATGTCTGACTCAGGACAAATGACTTTCTTGTTTCAGGATACTATCAAATTTATAAAAATGGCTTAAAGGGACCTTTGACGATGCAAAGATATACCCAAAGAAATCTCATCGCCTCATCTTTTAATCAGTACATACAGTAATAAACTGTCTGGCTTTCTGGTGCATGACAGGATGAAGAGGAGAGTCTCAATGACATTGGCTACGATGACATTGGAGGTTGTCGGAAGCAGCTGGCCCAGATCAAAGAAATGGTGGAGCTTCCTCTTAGACACCCAGGACTGTTTAAGGCTATCGGAGTTAAGGTATCATGCACACACACACATGCAGTTCAAAAACAAATTATCATCCCAGCCACCAATAATAGTGATTGTTTCCATTTTAACATGGCATCTTTTTGCATTACTTGGTATGTTCTTCCCTTCTCTCTCAGCCCCCCAGAGGCATCCTGCTGTACGGCCCTGCAGGAACAGGAAAGACCCTGGTGGCCCGAGCTGTAGCAAATGAAACTGGTGCCTTCTTTTTCCTCATCAATGGTGAGACTTTTGTCTACTGAGGCCTGAAAATCTAAAGCACAGAAGGAAATAAATGACTCTCTGCAAAGCAGAATATTATGCAAATAAATGCAGCAAACAAACAAAAAATACTAGTAATAAATTAATTAAAACTTTGAGTTAATATGGTTTTGCAATTCTTTACTTTTGTAAAAACTGTGCTCCAGTTCGTTTTCTGTTGAGTGTCTTGTGTCAGTTAACCAAGAGATGGATTGAACCCTCTTTGAAAGGTAAAACAGAAATGCACAGTAAATAGAAAAAGGAAAAACAACAAACGTTTTAAAAAAATAAACAGAGAGAAAAATTAAGAGGGGAATTTATTTATTTATTTACCTTTATTCAACCTGGAAGTTCCACTGAGATCACATCTCTTGCCAAGGTAGCGGTCATATATTGAAAATCCATTAAATACAACATAAAGTGCAAGATCTGCAACAAACTAACAACACACCAATAACTGCAACAAAGAATACTAGTGACCTTTCAAGAAAAACTTTTAAAATGTAGTCAGCTGAATAACAAGAACCTGATGGAGGTTATAGTGGTAAATAGTGGTTCTCTTATTCTTAGTCCTGTGCAGGAGATGTTTGTAAAGTATCATTCTGTGACCAGGTCCCGAGATCATGAGTAAACTGGCCGGAGAGTCAGAAAGCAACCTAAGAAAAGCATTTGAGGAGGCAGAGAATAACGCCCCTGCCATCATCTTCATCGATGAGCTGGATGCCATTGCTCCCAAGAGAGAGAAGGTAAACATGAGGGGACAATTCAAGAAACCTGTTTCTGCTTGGTCAGATCAGTGTCTGCAGAAAACTGGCTTTCAGCAAGTCTTTACTATCATTCCATCACAAATCAGCATGGACCTGTATGTGTGTGTGTGTGTGTGTGTGTGTGTGTGTGTGTGTGTGTGTGTGTGTGTGTGTGTGTGTGTGTGTGTGTGTGTGTGTGTGTATAAATGGTCTGTTGACCAACTTTCAGGCATTTTTTTGCACATTGAAATCTAAAGCACTGTTTGGATTTCTGAATACTGGCTAGTTAAAATATGAAAAAAGTCTAGTCTCATGTTTCAGCACAAACTAATAAAAACTCTTCACATTGCAAAGAAAAATTAGTTAGTTTCAATGGGCGTGGAAAGGGCCTGAAGGTGGGTCAGTGGACCTTTTTTGGACCATTACAATTTTAGGCAAATCCGAGTTGGTCAAGCAGAAAATGTTCTAAAAATGTGCTGATTTAAGACGGGAGTGACCTAACCCCCCGTTGTTCTCCTGTGTCCATGTAAATAACAGTTAAATGTTTTTGACCACGTGTGAGTCTGTGTGTATGTACAGACTCATGGCGAGGTGGAGAGGCGTATAGTGTCCCAGCTCCTGACCCTGATGGATGGCTTGAAGCAAAGAGCTCATGTGATTGTCATGGCTGCAACAAACCGACCGAACAGTGTGGACCCGGCTCTGAGACGCTTTGGTTAGGAGAAACGCACACACACACACACACACACACACACACACACACACACACACACACACACACACACACACACACACACACATTTACAAATATTGCAATTTCTTTCCAGGCAGGTTTGACCGTGAGATTGATATTGGAATCCCAGATTCGACTGGTAGATTGGAGATCCTGCAGATCCACACCAAAAACATGAAACTGGCTCAAGATGTCGATCTGGAGAGGGTGAGCCAGTGGAAAATGAATGAATGCTTTAATATAAAATTAAAACTGAAATGGTGAGTTAAATAATAATAAATAAATCTGCTATTTTTTCATCAATCACCTTAAAGGCTCAAGCAAAAAAAGCCAACAACTTTTTAAATTGTGGAGTTTGTGAACATTATACCAAAGCTAGTGGCTTCATAGTGTAGTAGTTTACACACAGTTACCAATCAGATGAAATATCCCTGAAGGGTGTAAAAATCTGCTAAATTACATATGTGGAGCTCTCTGCCGTGATGAAACCTCCTGACTAAGGGAACAGCTGAAAGTAGCTGATCTGATAACAAAATTTATATCTTATAGCACTGTACTGGTAACAAGTCTAAAAATTACCACTAGAATGTTAAGGTGAGCATTTTTTGCAAGTAGAGCAACAAGAAGCACATCCTGTACCAAGGCCAGTGTCCTATTTTGCAATTATAAATAAACTAATCAGGATGAAAACATGCATTTCTCTACCAAGGATCCACCTTGGCCCTCCTGCCCTGGCAGATGATTAAGGATCCTTAGGTGTTGTAGGTCTTTTTGATATTCTTGTAATACAGCTTGAACTTATGGCAAGAGAGTATCATTTAATTAGAGTATTCCCCATAAATGTAAAGACTCTGATGATTCCTTATAACAGTTTTTACTGAAATAAAACTGAAATTTTAAATGGAATTTGTAATTAAATATGAAATCAAACATTTTGACAATGCCTCCTTTTGTTGCTGTAAGTGTTGCAATTTTTATTAGACCGTATGCATTATAATATCAATTGTAAACATAACCTTCTCTGAGAAGGGGCGATATAGGAATCTATGCAACAAACTAATGATATTTATTCAAATTATTTCTTTTAAATTATTATTATTATTATTATTTTTATCAATATAGGGTCAGTTAAATTTAATATAGTTGAACGTTAGGGTGATATAAGCAAACTCACCAAATACTTAAACTTCTGAACCTTAAATTTTGTTTTCCTTTTAACTGATTTAATACTTTTATGTGCTATTTTCTTCTTCTGTAAATCCCTTTTTGATTCTTGTCAGTAAAAAAATTATATGAATAAATATTATTTGCTTGATTGATACTTAGTATGTTAATATTAATGTGATTTATTTAAAATACTCCAGATTGCCACAGAGACCCATGGCCATGTGGGTGCTGACCTGGCTGCTTTGTGCTCAGAAGCTGCTCTGCAAGCCATCCGGAAGAAAATGACCCTCATAGATCTGGAGGATGAGACCATCGACGCTGACCTGCTCAACTCAATGGCTGTCACTATGGATGACTTCCAGGTACAAAAGACATGAATGCACATGAATTTAGCTCTTTGTGTTGGTAGAACTATAAGAATTGAGTGAAAGAACAACATATAACATGAATGTGAGATGCATATCAATATTTCTTGAGGAATTAATAAATGAATAGATATGCATCTCTTTACCAAACATCGCCTCACTTTAGTGGGCTTTAAGTCAGAGCAACCCATCAGCTCTGAGAGAGACGGTTGCAGAGGTGCCTCAGGTCAACTGGGAGGACATCGGCGGACTGGACGAGGTCAAGCGAGAACTCCAAGAGCTTGTTCAGGTGGAAGAAACACTCATGCATTAATTTTGCCACAATACTACAAACACAAGCTCAATCCATAATCTGTGAATCTTCATCTTGCTTCACCATAGTACCCTGTTGAGTATCCTGACAAATTCCTGAAGTTTGGAATGACCCCATCTCGTGGAGTTTTGTTTTACGGCCCTCCAGGCTGCGGGAAAACCCTACTGGCTAAGGCCATCGCCAATGAATGCCAAGCTAACTTTGTCTCAATCAAAGGACCTGAGATGCTCACCATGTGGTTTGGAGAATCAGAGGCAAATGTTAGGGATGTGTTTGATAAGGTAAGAGTGGAGAGAGGAAAGTGTGAGCTCAATACAGACTAAAGTACTCTATCAAATCTGTAGTTCTGGCTATACACTTTAACCTTTCTTGACCTCTTGACCTTTTCCTTCTGCCTCCAGGCCAGACAGGCAGCCCCCTGCATCTTGTTTTTTGATGAGCTGGACTCCATCGCCAAATCTAGAGGAGGCGGTGCAGGTGATGCAGGTGGTGCAGCTGACAGAGTCATCAACCAGATACTCACAGAGATGGACGGCATGTCGGACAAAAAGAACGTCTTCATCATCGGTGCCACAAACAGGTGCACACATTTTTGCGTGTCTGTATCGTACAGATGTTAATAAATGAAACTCTTTACGGACTTTTCTTCTCACCTTCATCCTTCCTCTCATCATCCCAGGCCAGACATCATAGACCCAGCCATTCTGCGGCCAGGTCGTCTGGATCAGCTCATCTACATCCCGTTGCCTGATAAGCCATCTCGCACAGCAATTCTTAAAGCCAATCTACGCAAATCTCCTGTTGCAAGAGTTGGTGATACACACATACAAAAACCAATTGCTCTATACAGTTAGATTCATAAGTTTTGTAAAATTACACATTTTTTTTAATTTTACCCATGTACACCACCACAGTGGATATTAAACTCAATCGAGGTGTGATTGAAGCGCAGACTTTCAGCTTTAATTTAGGGTGTTTAACCAACAGATTGCATTAACAGTTTCAAAACTGCAGTGGTTTTTATGCATAGACCCCCATTTTCAGAGGCTCAAAAGTAATCAGACAAACTAAAATAATTTTAAATATAGGAACTGCTATTAATACTTGGATGAAAATGCGTTGCTTTCAATGACTGCCTTAAGTCTAAAGTCCACGGACCTCGCCTAATGATGTGTTTTTTCCCCTGATACTCTTTGCCAGGCCTTTACTGCAGGCTAAAAAGTAATTGGACAATTAATTCAGAAGCAGTTATGTGGCCAGATGAGTCCTGCTCCCTGAGTATTCCATGACAAATTAACCAGATAAAAGACCTGTAGGTGATTCCAAGTGGTGACGCTGCAATTTGTTCACTAGAGCCATCAATATGAGATACAAAATGAGACATTGAGGCAAGTGAGGGCAGCTATAATCAGACTGAAAAACAAAATAAACCAAAGATTAGGAGCAGCTAAACCAACCATCTGAAGCATTTTTCAAAAAATTGAATGTGCTGGTCAACAACAAATTCCCTGAAAAACCAGAGAAGACAAATAAAGTGGATGATCAGAATGATTTCCTTGTTTGAGAGGAAAAACATCTTGATGCATTCTCAATCATCCAGGAAAGTAAATTTTTGTGTGAGTCTCCCACAAAACGCTACGTCCAGACGAACAGAATCAACTTTTGGAGAGAGGAAAAACAATTTCACAACATCTAGCCAAATCAAGAATACTTTAGAAGAGGTAAGCATATTATTGCAAGTCTGCAATCAAGAGATGCCTTCATGAATGGAAATCAAGTGAGTTTACAACCAGGTACAAACCACGTATTACAATCCAGAATAAGGTCGGATTAGATTTTGCCACAAGACATATAAAATCCACTTCTGGAAAAAAATATCTTGTGACAGGTAAAGCCAAGCTTGAGTTGTACCAAAATGATGTGTAGAGAAGGAAAGAAACAGCTCCTAATCCAAAGCGTAACACGTCATCTGTAAAACATGGTGGAGACACCATCATGGCATCGGCATGTACGGCTGCCAGCACAACTGCGACTGTAGTGTTTATAGATGATGTGACTGCTGATCAAACCAGGATGAAATCTCAAGTGTCTCCTCAGATTCAACTAAATGCTGTGAACCTGAAAACACGCTTTTCAGTTACTGAAGACAAAACTAAAGGCACAAAAATAGCAACTGAATGTGGCTTCAGTAAAGGCCTGTCACAGCCTCTCTAGAGAGGAAACACAGCATTTGATTCCCATTGGTGCAAGCGTTTGGAATTTTTCCTCATTATTCTGAAAAATCCCTGTATTTACAATTATGTTAGTTTGTCAAATGAATTTGAGCCTCTGAAAATGAGCAGACTGTGGATAAAAATGACTGAAATTCCTAAACAGCTTCAACTTTTGTTGAATCCCTTGACTTCAATCACATCTTCACTGTTTGATTTAAAACCCACTGTGGGAGTGTACAGAAACAGAAGTTATTTTTTACAGTGTCTTAGTTTCTGTCGTTTACTCTTCCTCTTGTCTTCAGGATGTGGATCTTGAATACCTTTCTGGCATCACAGATGGATTTTCTGGAGCTGATCTGACAGAGATCTGTCAGCGGGCCTGTAAGCTGGCCATCCGTGAGGCAATAGAGGCCGAGATCAAGGCTGAGCGTCAGAGGCAGAACAGACCAGGCGTCCCTATGGTCAGCTGCTCAAGCTTGTTTACACCAAAATATAATGTATTATAGAAGAAAATGCTAATTGGGCTTCTCTGGCTTTCTTTTATTATCTCTACAAATCACATCTCAAAGTTGTACCAGGCTGTGTGTGCATGGTACAGACAGAGACTGTGGGAGATAAAACGTTCCCTAAAGGGCGGCTGTGTGTTTTGTAACTTTCAGCCTTTGGACTGGGAACACACACACACACGCACACACACAGTGTATTATTTTTGCATGAAATCCTTATCTGTTTTCTTTTTTTCTGACTGCAGGATGAGGACTTTGATCCAGTCCCAGAGATCAGGAAGGACCACTTTGAAGAGGCGATGCGATTTGCCCGTCGCTCTGTTAGTGACAATGACATACGCAAATATGAGATGTTTGCTCAAACTCTGCAACAGAGCCGAGGTTTTGGAAACTTCAGGTGCACATGCTTATCAAACGTGTAGTTGTGGACAAGCCAGTCTTGTTTTAGTTGTACTTGAAACTCTTTTCTCCCCACCCAGGTTTCCTTCTGCTACTGGTTCCCAGTCTGGAAGTCAAGGTTCTGGATCTGGGAGGCCGAGTCTGTACAGAGATGAAGGCGACGATGATCTCTACCAGTGACAAAAACTGCAGTCAGCTACTGTGTACTGCTTCTCTGGAGGAATGAGACAGATGATTAAAGGAAGTAAAAAATTTTAAACAAAAAAAAAAAGAAAAGAAAAAAAGAAAGAAAAACTTTTTCTAAATTTTAATAAAATCATAAAACAAGAGGGTGAATAATAAATCATTTTCTATATGACTTTATCAGTCTCTCACATCACTGGGAATTTTGGCCCACTCCTCTTTACAACATTGTTTCAGCTGTGCACAGAGGGCCTTACTTTTGAATACTTTGATACACAGCAAACTTGATGGGTGACTAAATTAGGTGTCCAGGTCCTGTGTCTATAAAACAAACCCAAATCATGACCCCTCCACCACTGTGTCTGTCAGTTGATATGATGTATTTGTATTTGATTTACTGTGTTTGTGCAGTATGGCTAAATATCTCCTGTAAAATCTGTCTAAGGATATTGTTCTAGAAGTCTTATTGATTGTTTGGATGCAACTCATGAACATTAACATTTAACATAATAGCTGAGGTCACTGTAGAGTCAGAGATGTAGCTCTTAGGAATTTATAGTTTGTCTGAGCATTGCACGGTCTGACCTTGGGGTGAATTTTTTTGGGTGACTGGTGTCACCTGAATGCTCCAGATCAGCAGAATAATATTTGTTTTACTGTCCCCACGCAGTCAATTTATAAAACAAGTCTAAAATCGTGTTACCCTAACAACATGCTTTGGTTGTCACTGTGATCAGTTTGCACTTTTCTGTTTAACAGTTAAGAAATGAATAAAAACTTCTTCTTCTTGAAAATTTGTATTTTATGAGTAGCGTTAGCAGCAGTGAGTCTCTATATAACAAAGCTTGACTCAGCCAGCAGAAGGTCTTGGATCAAGCTACAAGCTAAATACAGGCTTATTTTAAATTCCTTTCACGCTCACTGGGAACGTGATTTGTACTGTGTACCAAATACTATCATACAAGAGCTTTTTCGCACAAGTGATTTTGCCATGTTACAATTTAAATGACTTGCATTTTTCTTTAAATAATAAAATGAATAAGTTGAAATGTGGGTTTTGTAAAATAAGGAGGGGATGTTTTTCTCATTATCATTTAATATTTTAATATGGCATTATTAGTTCATTAGAAGTATATAACCAGCTTTGCATTAAGCATAAATTGAAGTTTTTGACCTTACATTATTCTTTGCATTACAGTGATGGTGATAACTTTAGTTTGATCTTTCCTTGCAGGTACCAGAATAATAACATGATTTTCCATTGCAGATGTAACCCTGATCATTCCATACACCTTGCAGTTTGTTGCTTATTTTAGAGTTGTGCTCAAGTTAATTAAAGGTTAAAAGCTACAGCCAGCGCGAGTCTGGCTGATCTATGGAGGGCAAAGGCTTTGAGCTTGGAAGGCCGCACGCGCTTACACAGCACTTATAAGATGTTATTCTTGGTGATTTTGTGCTTAGTCATGTTTTAATATGTTTTAAGTAGAAGTAGCTGATCCAGCAATATTCATTTAATATTATATACTTGATTTAGAGCAATACACACTGATGGTCTTAACAAATGAAAGAGTCCTTGTAGCTGCCATGTTGTGTCTTAGCAGGGTACAGACGGTTCCAGGAGACGGGGGCAGTCAGCGTCTGCCCTCGGGAAGGAGACAATGTTATTCTTTGTGTTAAATAAAATTGTCAACATTGATTGTATTACACCTGTCACTACGCAGGAGGGGGCGTTCTAATACCCTGATTTCATAAAACTATGGTGATGTGTTTTGTGAGATGAGATCTGAGACTGTCTGCATACAGTGTCCATCTCCCACGTGTGTGATCATTAAATCATCGTTTGACTCAACCCGACCGGACCAGTGTTGTTATTGTGGGTTTTTCCTCTGGTGTCCATCCCCAATATTTTGAACCTTAACAGTTTACATAAATTTTACTTGCCCGAAGGAATTTTCTTGTGCTCTTAAGTAAAAACAAAACGTGTGCAAACACACAAGCACTGTTGCTTCACATCAACACTGGTTCATTTGTACAGTTGTTGTTAATTTATTTATCAAATGATCAGAAAGCCCGGGAAAATGATCTGCAAAAACAAATCTTTACTGCATACAGAGTGACTGTAGTACATAGTCACTTCCAGAGCCCCATTCTTAGCCAGGAAAAGCCCCAATTTAGATACATTTTCAGGGTCTTTGTTTCATACACCATCACTCAAAGCTATTTAGTTAACTAACATGACCATAAAAATAATAATGAATTAATTAGAGTTTAAACATTAATAATATTGCTTATATTAATCATTAATAATAATGAAAATATAAGCTAGTTGATGAGGTTTCAGCTCTGGAAAAATTAACTTTGTCTTAATGTATGCTCAGCTATCCATGAAAGGAAGTCCCAAAAAGTTGACTCTGTTTTTCTCGATGCAACGTTTTCCTCCTTGACTACATCTATGAAAAAAATTCTGGCGTCTTCCCCTTTTCTTTTCTGCCTGCCAGCTCCATCTTCAACATCCTTTGTTCAATGTAGACTAACCCTGAACTCCACATGTCCAAACAATTTCAGCTTTGTCTCTAAAGCTGAGCTATCCCTCCTGGTCACTCCCAGTGACAATCTAACATCTTTAGCTCTGCGTCTTATCTTATTGTCATTGCCACCGTCTCCAAAGCGAAGAGAAATCCATATCTAAAAAACAAAACAAAAAGATTTCATTGAAGGCACCAGTGCAATGCTGGACAGCATTTAGGTAAGTGACAACTCTGCAGTTCTGATTGACAAAAGCACAAACTGTTTTGATGAGTTGTGAGATTTAAATGAGAAACTCATCAGTAGTAGTGAATTATATGTAGAAACAACAGTTTACAAAAATACAACGAGAAAGGTGAATTGGAGTGCAGTGACGGGGTAACAAGCGGAACCTTTCTCATTTGTCTTGTTTCCCGACTGGCTTGGCTCGGCTGTTTTTTTCCGGTGACAGCCGGAAGTGGTAGCAGGAGGCTTGTGGAGGTGACCGAATGGCTGATAGCAGAATAATTCTGTAAAGATTTCGTTAGCGCCAAAGAAAAGCGACCAGAATTTGTTGATTTCAACAGTGTACGTTTACTCGGTGTCATGGGAGCCCACCTGGTCAGAAGATATGTCACCGAGACGGACACCGAACCCGACCCGGCGAAGAAATTCGAGTTCGACCCGCAGTTCGGCTTTGCAGAAAGGAAGGAGAGAGGTTGGTCTGCAGCTAGCAGCTCGGCGTCTTTTACAGCTGCATTATTTATTTATTTATTTTATTAATTGAGACTGGAATTGATTTATTAGCAGCTAGTTTGGCCTGTCAAGTGTTAGCTTACGTTAGCTTTGCGGTAATGTGTTGGTTAGCTTACCAGCTAACTGGTTTTGTTAGTTTGTCATGAGCTGTACCAGGATTTCGGCACAGATTACTCATGAAGGGGATTCTTATCTCCGTTTCTGTCACAAGAAAGTTGTATTTTCATGGTTGCATTGCACAACTGGTTTAATCACTCACAGTTCAGATTAGGCTAGAAACTTTCTATGGACCTCTGTGCCAAGATACTTGGAGTCAGATGTACAAAAGTATACAAACAAAGTCTATACTGACAAAGTTTACTCTTCTCAAGAGTTTAGTTTGAGCATTCTCTTTCGCAACAGTTTACATAAGACCTGAGTGTTCATCAAACTACAATTAGACATCCTGTCTAGAAATGGAGGAAATTCTCGATTCTCATGATGAATGGGCGTCACAAAAGCAACTTCAAAATGCCTACCTCTGACTTGCTTAACCTATATTTATGTATCCACTGTAATAAAAGTGACAGAAGCCAGTGCAACATTGCAGAAGTCCTCTAGGAAGCTCCTCAATACTACTTTGGGGAGATGAGGCAAAGCTATCTAAAATACACAGAGAGATCCTTGGTCGCAAAAAATGATTTTTCCCAGGATACTATATTTAGCAGAGGTACATATTCATATAGCAACAACAATCATTTTAAAGAACGTTTTAATGCAGTGTAAAGAATCTGTACAGAGAACCCCAATTATCCAGCAGGCCACTTTTGGCAAACACTTAGCGACGGTGGGAAAAATAACTCATTTTTACTAGGAAGAGACTTCCAGTAGAACCAGGTCCTTGGAAGAACTTCTGTCTCCAATCGCCACATGGGGGGTGAGGGGAAAGGGTAGAGAATAAGAATGAATTTCCTGTTTGAAAAACAGTTCTGACCTCGACCCAGCTGGCACGTTTTTGTGTGATATTGAAAGGGCTGTAAAGTTAAATCACCCCAGAAACTTTGATAAAATCAAACCATTTTGTGCAAGCAATGGTTTGAAAAGTGTCAGAAGCAACTACTTTTGTGATTAACTTTTACTGCTTTCTCAATATCTTCAATCAAGACATGAAAATGTTTGGTGATATTAGTTTAGCCATATTGTGTTTATCCATAATTGTGACTAAGAATAAGGTCAGACCAATTACTTTTTATTGCAAGCTTCTATATCATATTCTATTTAGCACATCAGGGTGTTTTACTTGGTAATAATTCAAAATTTGTGTCCCTTTGTCAGAGATGATTGCGACACAGGAGCAGATGAACTTGGCCCAGTTGCCTGTGGAGCAGAGGGACTACTGTGCCCATTACCTCCTGAAACTCATGAAGTGCAAGAGGGACAACTGGCCCAACTTCTTAGCCTGCAAGCATGAGAGACACGACTGGGACTACTGCGAGCACCAGGAGTAAGTGCTTACAGTTGTATAGACATTGTTGTTAGTGCTGCAATTTAAAACGATAAATAATAATCAAACTTAAAAATAAAACTAAAAAAAAAACCATATATATAAAGTGAAAACTGAGGTCTGCTCCTATGAGTAGATCTTTATATATGGTAGATTCACTTTTTTAAAACTATTGATATTGAGGAAGCATGTATTACTGTCAGATGTAAATAAATCTTAGCCACACATGATTCATATCTAAAATACTTATGAAGTCTATGAAAACAATCTGGTCATGCGGAGTCTAAAAAACACAAGGTCCATTTAGCTTTCCTTTAACCTCCTAAGAGCCGAACTCTTTCATGGCATGCATTTTTAATTTCTCTTTTTACTATTTGGGCTGAGCAGAGCAACTAGTTTTCTTCTTCGAGTATCAAAGCAACACAAAACCCCAGATTTCATCAATAAACTTCACCCTGATGCTTGTGTGTTTCTGCCTGCAGCTATGTGATGCGTATGAAAGAGTACGAGAGGGAGAGGAGGCTCCAGCTGAGGAAGAAGAGAATTGAGGCTCAGGCTCAAGCGGCATAATCAGTTCATCCTCTGATTCTACTTCTTTGTATATACCTGCTACTGTTCACATTAAACAATATTGTTTAAGCTCTACATCCAGCATCTTATTACCGAAAATACAAACTGATGTTATAAAAGACAACTCAGCCTATTCAGATGAACCATTTCACCATAAAATGATTTTGATTTATTTGATCATTACTGTTTTAAAAGGTAATTTTCAAGTAGTGTAGATGTCATGAATTAACCTGAAATGACACAACCACATGTTGGTTTACTTTTTTAATAAATTACATCAGACATTAACAAATTAAGTTCTGTCACGGTTTCAGATTTAGATTTATGGAAATAAAAACTGAGAACTCTATGCTGAAGGTGCAAATTCAACCCCTAAACAACAGTACTGGATGAAAAAAAAGGAACTGGTGTCATATATACACTGGTTAGTTTAAGGGTGAAAACTGCTCTGGGAAAGCAAACATACATCAAAACTCAATTTACCAATAAGGGTTTGTCTGTCTTCAATAAAAATTTTTTAGAGCAATACTAGTGTTTTACATTCTCACACAAAACAAAAGGGGACAGATTACAGGAAGGGAAAACAAAGGTTGAACATCATGGGGGGGGGGGGGGAACAGGCTCCTTTTTCCCAGTGTAGGTTTTAAAGCAAGGAAAAGGGGAGGGTTTGATTCCTACAAACAGGCAGTGCTGACTAGTCCTCTACAGGATGAAAGGCAGGATGGGCGAGCGGAGAGGAGGGTAGTCTCGGAACTCCTTCAGGTAGCTGCGGTGCTTCCCCTTTGCCCAAACGGTCATCTGGATGAAGCCCACCAAAGTAAAGAAGGCCACTGGCAGACACTGGGTCATGAGGGTGAAACCAAGCCAGGAGCCCAACTGCAGGAGGAAGGAGAAGGATGTGAGACATAAACTTTCCTTTTCCCCTTATCTGGTTCCTTTGTCACTACACTCCTACAGAGACGGTTGTCAACAGTGAGCTGTACACTGAGTTTTCAGATTTTTATGAATCCATATACATGTGATGGAAATGACTTTTTTCCCACTAAAGATTAATGAGGTAACTACACAATGGATTTACTTTACAGTCAGTTTAAAATCTGGTGGGATGAACAGATTTTTTCCCCCCCACCACCAATCATTGACCTAACTTCCAGACTTCAGAATCCAATCACTAGATTGTCAAACAGAGCTCCAACAATCCAACCACAAGTCCAAAAATTCTGCTGTAAGACATCAAAGGTCCTGGGTCCATAACCTGACCGATGAACAACGTATAGTTCTCTCAAGGAGAAAAGCCAGTTATGCGATAAAGATGTACTAATGCCACCAGAGGGCAGCAAACTCTTTGATTAATGCAGCAGTTCTGAACCCTTCAGACTTGCTCCCCCCCTTGAGAAGAAGGAAAAAAGGCTGTTAACAACAAAAGGGTCCGGAGTTGAATTAAAGCACAAGGAAAGCAAAGGGGGGGAAAGATTAAATCTGCAGTTTCAATCCATATTTTCCCCCAGACCTATACTGGCTCACCCCATAGTTTAACAAACTGAACATACTTCAATACAAGTGAGACACTACAATTTATATATTCAAGTGAGAGAACATTCAGCTGCATGGTTAAAGCATCAATGACCCTCTTAAAACTGATTTGTTACTACAGTGGACAGAAAACCTTTAGCCACCAAAGTCATTAAACCTGTTACCTCATAGGTGTAGTTGGGACAGGAGACCAGCAGAAAGATCCAGGTGAAGGGGTTCTTGGTTGGATAGGGAATCTTCCTGGTCTTAGAGCCTGGATTTAGGGTGGGTGAATGAAAATTCAAAATATTTTCAATCCATGCAGTCATCTTTAGTTTTATTATTTGCTGACAGAATAATGTTTTGTTTAAAACTACTGAGACTGCAGAGAGACCACAATTTTATTTTTCAGTCAGATTTGGACTATGAAAATAGCACGCGCGCACACACACACGAAACCAGGGTTCTATATGAAGTTTTTATTTTACATTGAAAATGTCTAATGTCACATATTATACTTCATTATAACTTATCAACATCTTGAGGAAGTCACTTTTTGTTCATAGTCATAGGTGTAGTTTGAGTTTTTGTCATTTTCTATTAGGAAATATTAAAATCATAATACTCTTCAAATATTATTTCTAGAAAGAGAAGAAAAGGTATGGAGATATTGATGTACAGATTTGACAGGTGTGTTTACCTGGTGGACGAAGGTTCCGAAGAGCAATGTGGATGGAGAAGTTGCCGATCTGACAGAACTGGAAAAAGAAACCATGTCACTTCTAACGTGTTAAATCAAAACAAAACAAAAAAAGTGTTTTAAAAAAATCTAATCGTAGAAATGTTCTTACCAAGAATATGATGAGGGCAATTCTTATCTGTTGCTCCCCATAAACTGCAAGAGAGGCAATCAATGTAATCAGCAAAGGGGGAAAAAAAGAGTTACAATGACACACTGGCACGTGTGAGCGTTGATTGTAAGAAATTGTAGCTGCATGCATACTCACTGGGTGGCGTATATAGCGGGTGGTTGATGTAATAAGCCATCCATGCTGCAAAGCCCCAGTAGTAGGTACAGTTCTAAAACAGAATGTGACAGAAGCATTGTCAGCCCAACATTTTCAGTCAGAAAATGAAACACTTTTCATCTTGTACCGTACTTAAACCAGATCTTCAAAACACATATTTGTATGCGGTAAGGTAACATGGATGAATGTAAATGATATGCATTTCTAAATCACCTTGAAGATGTTGCGTAACGGCATTGTTCCATGAGAGAAGCGATGGACAAACAGCGTCTCCAGGAGTCTCTTAACGTAGTGGAAAGAGTGACACATACAGGCAAGACTGGAAAAATATAGGCACTTGATTAGCCTTATTAAATTTTTTTTTTAAATAACTTAAAAAATATTGGCGGCTGCTAGTATTTTTTAAGCCTTGCTGCCTCCCCGGCAGGGTGACAACAATAACCCATCAGCCTTTTTAAAATAAATAAAAAAATAAAATAGGTGTCCTTCATTAAGTTGCAAACAAAGCAATGCTTCTTTTAGTTTAGATTATTTAATGCAACTTTCTTTTGACTGCTTACAGCAAGTTTCTGGGGTTCTGTCAGACTACAGACTAGTTCACATTTAATAAAATCCATTTATAAACCGATGAACACAGTTTGTAGTCTACATCTAAAATTCTGGCAGGTCATTAGTTTGATCCTAAATGTGCAATGTTCACACTATACGACCACATTTGACACCACTGAGCTAAAATAAGGCAAATACAAACACTGATAAGCAGACATTAAAGTATTTGATATACAATTAGGGATAAAACTCATCAGAAGTGTTTACAACACTAAGCTTACAATGTTGTTTACTACAGCTAAAGCTTTATATTTAGGTGACAGGCACAAGAGTGTTATCTTCTATTTGAGCTGTTGAGATGGTCACAAAAGAGGACAAGCAGGCTCTGTTTGACTACCTAAGTGTTCTGAAAGTGTGTTTGAGACACTCACTGTACAACCCAGTGTTTACTGGTGGTAAAGTCATATTTGGGTGGGTAGATGAAGGGAACCCTGAAGTAGAACAACAGATAGATGACCAGTGGACCGGTGTACTCTGTTAGGAAAACCTGGAAAAACAAAAAAAAACAAAGGAACAAGAAAGATTAGTCAGAACTTTGGAGACTCAAACAATGAACATACACTCTCAGTTATTTTAACCTTGGTCATACAGTGGGGCAAAAAAGTATTTAGTCAGCCACCGATTGTGCAAGTTCCCCCACTTAAAATGATGACAGAGGTCAGTAATTTGCACCAGAGGTACACTTCAACTGTGAGAGACAGAATGTGAAAAAAAAAATCCATGAATCCACATGGTAGGATTTGTAAAGAATTTATTCGTAAACCAGGGTGGAAAATAAGTATTTGGTCAATAACAAAAATACAACTCAATACTTTGTAACATAACCTTTGTTGGCAATAACAGAGGTCAAACGTTTACTATAGGTCTTTACCAGGTTTGCACACACAGTAGCTGGTATTTTGGCCCATTCCTCCATGCAGATCTTCTCGAGAGCAGTGATGTTTTGGGGCTGTCGCCGAGCAACACGGACTTTCAACTCCCGCCACAGATTTTCTATGGGGTTGAGGTCTGGAGACTGGCTAGGCCACTCCAGGACTTTCAAATGCTTCTTACGGAGCCACTCCTTTGTTGCCCGGGCGGTGTGTTTTGGATCATTGTCATGTTGGAAGACCCAGCCTCGTTTCATCTTCAAAGTTCTCACTGATGGAAGGAGGTTTTGCCTCAAAATCTCACGATACATGGCCCCATTCATTCTGTCCTTAACACGGATCAGTCGTCCTGTCCCCTTGGCAGAAAAACAGCCCCATAGCATGATGTTTCCACCCCCATGCTTCACAGTAGGTATGGTGTTCTTGGGATGCAACTCAGTATTCTTCTTCCTCCAAACACGACGAGTTGAGTTTATACCAAAAAGTTCTACTTTGGTTTCATCTGACCACATGACATTCTCCCAATCCTCTGCTGTATCATCCATGTGCTCTCTGGCAAACTTCAGACGGGCCTGGACATGCACTGGCTTCAGCAGCGGAACACGTCTGGCACTGCGGGATTTGATTCCCTGCCGTTGTAGTGTGTTACTGATGGTGACCTTTGTTACTTTGGTCCCAGCTCTCTGCAGGTCATTCACCAGGTCCCCCCGTGTGGTTCTGGGATCTTTGCTCACCGTTCTCATGATCATTTTGACCCCACGGGATGAGATCTTGCGTGGAGCCCCAGATCGAGGGAGATTATCAGTGGTCTTGTATGTCTTCCATTTTCTGATGATTGCTCCCACAGTTGATTTTTTCACACCAAGCTGCTTGCCTATTGTAGATTCACTCTTCCCAGTCTGGTGCAGGTCTACAATACTTTTCCTGGTGTCCTTCGAAAGCTCTTTGGTCTTGGCCATGGCGGAGTTTGGAGTCTGACTGTTTGAGGCTGTGGACAGGTGTCTTTTATACAGATGATTAGTTCAAACAAGTGCCATTCATACAGGTAACGAGTGGGGGACAGAAAAGCTTCTTACAGAAGACGTTACAGGTCTGTGAGAGCCAGAGATTTTCCTTGTTTGAGGTGACCAAATACTTATTTTCCACCCTGATTTACGAATAAATTCTTTACAAATCCTACCATGTGGATTCATGGATTTTTTTTTCACATTCTGTCTCTCACAGTTGAAGTGTACCTCTGGTGCAAATTACTGACCTCTGTCATCATTTTAGATGGGGGAACTTGCACAATCGGTGGCTGACTAAATACTTTTTTGCCCCACTGTAAATTATTTTCCATCTGCTTGTCCTGCATCTCCCTGCAGAGTCAAAACAACCTTCACTGTCAAAGTCGACTTCTGTGTAGCAAATTAACCTCAAAGTTAGGTCTAAACGTCTGACCCACAAACACACACTCAATTTCTACACACAGGGAAAACTCTATATAGCTCTGCTTGATCCCACTTGCACTGATGTATCTGGGCTTGACAGGGCTGTTGGACCCATTCATGGCAGCACAATATGTTCCTGTCTTTGGAGCTGTCTTTGTGTTGTACTCACTGTGACCCAGCTGATCTGAGCTCCCAGGTCTCTGAAATAGAAGGTGGCTGTAGTCCCTACAGGAAGATGCTGCAGAACGTCCTCGTCCTTCAGAGACTTCCCCTCTGAAAAACACACGTTACTTAATATGAGATTTAAAATGTATTTAAAATAAATAAATTATAAAAATAAATGATTTAAAGTCAGAAGGAAAACATTGATTTAAGTGGACCTACTTGGGTCGAGGCGAATGGACTGTCGGGCTGGGTACCACTGAGGATCTGAAACAAACAAAACCAGATCTTCTTAAGACTGTTTTGATGTATTTATCTAGGCTACGTTAGAAGATTTCCTTGATCTTGACTTAGATTTATGAGGCTGCAGACAGATGGCACTCACGGCTTTTGTGGAACATAGACTTGATCTCCCCGATGGTGGCATTTGGCTCAACCTACAAATAACATCACAATAAATAAGTGCAGGGACGTTTACATACAAAGGAACAGATAATAACCCTGTTTTCCATTCATGATGGTGATTAGGGGTAAATTTAGCTTTGACTGTGTGCGCACACCCCATGGATGTGAGCTATTTAACAGCTGGTATTAGGGTTTCAAAGAAACTTGGCACAGAGACACACAGCCAAAGTACACAACCTCATGCCAGGCTGCCAGCAATGGCTCAACAACCCCCCAATATAAAAAAGGAATGACGACGAAACAGAAACACGAAGAGCGCACAAAGGTAAATATGGACATGAACAGTTGTTACAGGACAACAAACAGTGAAACCCTGGGGAATTAGCTTGAATCTTGTTGTTTAAAGTAATAATCACTGTCACAATTATTTGAACAAGGGGTTTTATCTGTTTAAGCTAAGGAGGCATGCATTCAAACAAAACGAACAACCAAAACAAAACTACAGTCTTAAAAAGCAGGCTGCTTTTAGCAGGTGAGTTCTGCTAATCTTAGGGCACATACTAACTTCTAATGTTATCTGTGATATGATTTATTTGGAGCAATGTACAATTAGGCAGAAATGAATTTAACATCTTTGTGTCATCTGACTCCAAGCATACTGCCATTATAAAATCTGGCACAGATACAGTGGTCCCTCGCGGTTCACCTTTCGCGGCCTCGTGGTCTTTTTTGGTGCAATTATGCCTGTTTTTCTTTCTTTCTTTCTTTTTTTGTGCATTGTGTTCTCCGCCCTGATTGGCTGTAAACCATTGTCAATCAATCTCGTGCTGTGTCTCCTGCACAGTATAGATTGCATTCAGCTTGTCAAATTTACATAAATCTTCAATCGCGAGCAGTGTGACTCTGCTGTGCTGTACTGTATGTAAGTTTTCTCCCTAACAAACAACAATGTCCACGAAACGTTTTGCACCGTCAGGTGCCTTTGGTTTCATTCTATGATACAAAGGTTTGAACTTTGAGAGTGTTTAAACAAGAGAGAAAAGTGTGACAATATTCATGCCTGTCTGAGAAAAGTGTATACCTGAGGGGTTTTACAGCCTTAAAACATCTATAATAACTGTAATAAATAAAGTTGGCTACTTCGCGGATTTCACTTATCTCCCGTGATAAACGAGGGGCCACTGTATACATTTCTACATGACAAAAGTGTCATATTGTTATTCCAACAACGCCATACATTTGATATTCTGGATATCTATAATTGAGCCATTTGTAAATATTAGAGCTATTTTGACATTTTTTAACTTTATAATATATTGTCTTATTTAATTTAGTTCAGTCTGTTACTGTTCTTATGGTCTTAGAGCAACTGTAACAACATATTTTCCTTGGGAATTAAGTATTTGATTCTGATCCTGTTCCACTTACTAGTGCCCATAAAACTGAGACAAGCCGGGGCAAGTCTGACCGCGAGAGCTGTGCGTCAGCCTGATTTATTTACCTTAAAAGGGAGGTACTTCAACCTCCTCTAACAAACAAAACATACAAGAAAACTGTTTCTGCTGAAAATGGAAACAACAAACTTCTCTCACCAGTTAAGGTGAAAACACCATCAAGTACAACCAGGCTATGGAGGAGGAGATGGCAGCAACTGGTGGTCAGTGATCTTAATGTAAACAAATGACCCAAAGAATTGCTGGAGCACTCGCTAACTGCGCTGAATATGACAGGAAGAGCAAGCAGATTGAAAATGAAGGTTTTAAGCATCTTGTTAAAAAACTCAACCCAAGCTTCAACTTCTTGGTACAAAATATTTTTTTGTGTTTTACTATTTGACAATATTTTAACCACAATAAGGTTAATTTAAAGACAGTTGTTTTATACTTCAACTTAAAATTTCCAGGGAAAACACTACCTAAGCTAAATTTGTGCTTACATTTGGTTTATAATATGTCACTGGATATACTGCTGGGTCACTACTATTGTACTATAACGCTGCTGCGGGCACCTTTTTCAGTAGTCGCTCTTTGAATTAGGTACGGTCTCATAAACAGCAGTAGCTCATAAAAAAAGGAAAATGTCTTTCATTTACTTTAACTTGCTAAAATGCTGCTGTTTGCAAGCTGTGAGTATCAATAACACAACCCTCGATGAACCTGCGTTTCTTTCCATCTGGGAACCAGGGACCTTTTTTGCACATTGGGTGATTGTGAGAACCACTACACTAAGTTAAGACTAAAATGCCATTACAGTTTCTTAGCCAGGCCAGCACTTTTCAGTGTAGACAGTTTAGCAATGGTAAGCCATCTCTGCAATTGTCTTTAAAAAAGGATGGGAACTATTTTTTAAGCTTTAAATCAAACTTGCATTGTCTTGCTGATTGCTTATTTCAGTGCTCACAAGGAGTGTAAGGAGATACTGCTTTACATTCTGTCATCATCTGCCTGTTGAAGTGTCGCTCCCTCGTCTTGGCTTTCAAAGATCGTGTGACAAATCAGTAGTAGACTGAGCAGGTCTGCTGCTGTAATTGACTTGGCTTCTGTTCATGTCCCCCCGAAGACTACATGCCATTTTCAGCAGGATGACATCACTATGGTTGAATTAGATGGACCAACCACCTCTCTGGACTCCCACTCTTTCTGCAGGCCTCATTTAGTATGAAGTCAGTCAGTCATATACACACACTGAGCCAGACATAATACAGAACTTGATTTTTATTTATTTATTTTTTTAAATGTGTCACACAGCTTGTCAGTTTAGCTCCGTTAGCCTACTTTGGAGGACCAAGCCTCTCTCCCAAAGGGCCTTCTGTCCAGATTCCAAATCTATATCTGTCACATCTGTCAAGCTGCCTCCAAAGAGGTGATAAGATTGATGATGTTATCACCATAGAAACTCTGCTAAGCTGACAACAGAGTATAATCCCATAAGGATACAACCTTATACTCTGCGGTCCTGAGGAGTAGCCTTCAATAAGCAGAGTCTGCCGTGGCTGATCACACCGTGAATTTGACTAATGCAACTCTACACTCACCGGACTCACAACAGCAATACACTAAACAGTTCTAATGCAAGAGCAATAACCTGCAGGCTGAGCACTAACAATTTAAATCTGTCAAACATTACAATAACATAAGCACAGGGGGAGTAGAAATAACTGTAAATATGCCTGATAAAGTTGGCTTAAACATCCTTTCAAAGTAAATATGGCTAATGCAGTGCTGATACCCACTTAGTCCCAACTGTAAACACAACTGAAGTCCATCAGTCAACACATTGGTCAAATGTAACAGCGGTGCAAATGGTTTGTTGTATTGCAGAAAAAGGGCACACATTTCAAAATTAAAAAGAAATTTAAAACTGATGTTAAATGTCAATGAATGTAAAGTCTAAAGCAATCTTGTACTAATTCTGCTTCTGTTGTGATAGATTTTATAGCTACTAAAGCTGTTAGAGTTAAACTGATGCAATCAACAGACTATTGTTCATATTTTTTGTCTTAATATCTTATGTATCTTCAAACAGGTTCAATCACATTTTGGAATAAACAGCACAAACGCAGAAATATTTGCATTTTTCAAAGACTGTAGGAGTGGTTAAATAGGGCCAAACCTGAATCTCATACATATACGCACACTTTATATATATGATCAATATAATTGTCATGATTAATACCACTGACCAGACAGTGACAAACAAGAAGTAAATCTGAAAAACTACATATGTGCTGCAATACTGTAGTAGCTGCTCAATTTAAGGTGCATTTCTATAGTAGAAATCATTCTTTTGCTCTTATGCTGCAGTCACACTGTGGAAAACAGTGGTTAGAGACAACAGCTCCACCAAAATTACTGCAACGTGTGCAAAACTGACTCCAGGTCTGTGAACACCCACAGTTTGTAGCATTCTTTAAAGTTTCTTTGGTGTGCAAAGACAGCAAAAAAATAGCAATAAGATCGATTTAGTTTGCTATTGAAAGGACTTGTGTTGTCAATTATACACAATCTGTTCGTTATAAAGTAGCAAAGATTGCAATGTGTTGCTGTCTGCATACATTGATAATCATATTAGCTACCTTCAGCCAGAAGCACATAGATTTGAAACAGAAATTCCTCAACAGATAGTGAAATTGTTGCTGCAGGACCCAGAATAACCAGAATACAACCAGTTGGCAACCAGTTGAATCAAGTCTCTCACTGCAAAGTGGTGAGTTGCAGTTGAGTTACGGTCATCGACTCAGACTGATTCCGAATGATTGTAACATGCTGAAAGACTCTCTGTGTCTAGAAATTACACGGCTACTTGCAAACCATTGCCAATATGCAAAACAAACAGCTGTTAGTCTGAGTTGGGCTGTGACTGTTTGGAGACAGGATGCCTCCCACCAGGTGTCCTGTAACCTCAAAAGTGCCCAAATGTTGAGGGTGTTGCATGTTGAACTTCTGAGCAACCAGCTGTTCGTCACACCTACTTGTGATTGTTCACAATCACCAGGCAACCACTCAAGTGTGGTTCTGGTCATATTTTATAAAGTGTCATAGTGCAACATGGGAATGCCTTGAAAGTGTCTAGCAATATTTAATCATACATTATCAACATATTTCACTGCACATAAGCGCATGCATGTCTGAGGCCATGCACAACTGTGATTGCATTTATATTGTAATGCCCAGTGCTTTAAGTGAACCATCTGTCCGACCACTCCAAAATAACAAGTGTGGGATAAATACAGGCTACAGATGTAACACAAGACTGCATTAGGCTGCAGTTGTTACTCTTATTTTGTACATGTCTTCTTGTATGCGCGTCAATAACCTCTACCATATCCAGATAAATAAAACCAGTAGTGCTGTGCTGTATGTATGAAAGGCACTTCTGTGTGTGCACCATTTGCAGACAGCAGCACTCAAAGGCTGTGCACACCCACTGACAGACAGTGGGGACTACAGCTATAGCAGCTTTTCCATGTTCTAGAAAACACCTGACTTACATAAAAAGACCATTCTACTGAAGTATAAGGAGAGAAATATTGGGTCTGTTGGACTGAGCAGAGAAGCAATGATTACATGTGCACAAGCAGTTTTTAAAAAGATCAGGTATCAAAGTAAGTTAGGTGTGAAAGTAAAATTAAAGTTGCATAAATATTTAAGAAAAAAAAGGTTCCACAAATGTGTAAAAAAAGAGGACTGACGTCTCACCTTGTCCAGGAAGCAGAGCTTGTCCTTGGTCTTGGCGTCCAGAATCTCCACCTCAAAGAAAACAACAGCCTTTTTAGTTTTTTTGGCAGGTTTGCGTTTACTCTGGGCTTGGACCGGCAGCGGGGCCGGCACTACTGCCCCGTTAGCCACCCTTTTGTTGCCTGTGGCCTCTAATGCTAGGGCATCCATGTCCACAGTTCTTCTCCTGCTCTCGGTTTATTCCCGTCTTCCCCTCAGTTCTCTCGTCACTCTCCACCTCTCAAATGTTTATCTCAGATGCGGGCTAAGCTGGAGAAGAGAGAGGAGGCTCTCAGCTGTGGAAATAAATCTGTCTCTCCCTCTACCTCTGCCATTCTTTTACTCTCCCTCCCTCCCTGTCTGCACCCCACTCATTCCTTCACTTCTGTTGTGCCACTTTAACTCCCAGGCGACCCCTGCAGCACAAACATATGCCGCCTGTGTGTGTGTGTGTGTGCGCATATGTAGGAATGCCCAGTATTCCCCAGCTGTCACCTGTGTTTATCATTAAAGAAACTTCAGGAGCTGAGAGCAACAGCTTCCTTTCAGAGCTGCAGTGACTTGCATTTGAAATATAACTCGTTTCTAAAAACAGACGCCTGATGACCACTGACACTTCTCAACTCCCAGCTAAGTAGGATGATGAAGAAGAGGTAGAGTGACAACACCCCTTTCTAGTTAGACCCCCCAGTCTTCATCTACCCAGCTAAATATAAAACACCTCCTGCTAAGTCCACATAACCTGACCTCTCCCTACAGACCCCACAGCCATCTGTGTCTATTTTGTGATGTCACGCTCTTACTGTTAACCATACTATGCTGACATTCAATCAGCTCCTAACTTCAACCCCCATGTCCATCACTGTGACACCAGTTTAAGGTTTCACTATCACAGCCTACAGGAGTTTTACAGTATGAAACCAAACTGAACAGCCAAACGTCTCAGTCACATACGACTACAGTCGCCTATTTCTGCCACCTCAGGGTGATAATTCCCCCCCCCAAAGTCTGAGGGCTTAGTCAGGGTATTCCCCTTGGCAAACTTCGCCATTCCACTACCTAAGAACGAAGACTTGGGATACAATTTCAAAAAATGAATGACAGACATGCAGTCACAAGTGGCAGCAGGATCAGATCCGAACTTGGATTTGGATGTGTAAATGCAGACCATCTTATGTAGCTAATTACCCGTATGTCCACTACATGTATCCAAACATCAGATTTAAACAGGGGCTAAATTTGAATGTTATTCTGGTTAAAAAAAAAAAAAAAAAAAAAAAAAAAAAAAAAGGGGGGGGGGGGATAAATAAAAAATAACTTCGTGTCGCTCATAATTTACTATTCAAGTTTTAAATGTCAGAATTGTGAACACTTGTTCACCTTCACACTGCTTTGATTAAATGTACAAGACTCAGATGACGCATTGACCATTGTTTGTCATTTTTGCAAGGCAGCCTGTCTGATTAAATGAAGTGATTTAATTAGTTTATTATTGTCCTGAAAAAGGTAGTCACATAGATTGGGAAGGGAAAAAAAAACGAGGCAGACACATGACAATGCTGCCGAGACTTTGGGAAAAATAATCCTATCTCAGTTTCTGTGTCAGGCATACCCTCCGCCTGAGCACCTCCCCCTGTCTCATCTATCTATATAAAAGCTCTGGCAGTGACTGTGCTGCTAATACACTCTGGGGTGAGAGTGGGAAACAGGGAGCACCAAGCTTAAGTGGACTTTCATAATGACTACACAGAACCTATTTATTCAAGGTAAGAGATCATTTTAAAATATTTTTCACCAATCAAAGTAGAAACATTTTGGCTTTGTATGCATTTCTAGATACTCATTACATGTTGATGACTGTGAAGTTGCTCTCTGGTGCTATCTTGTGTAAATGCATTAAAACAGAGATTAAACAGTTAAAACCAAAAAGTCACACTAATGTTTTGGAAGAATCATGAGCTATAACACCTGCAGCCTAATTTATTTTTATCTTCATAGGTAACTCTCTGAGGAGGCAGTTAACTAAAATATATACATATATATAAAAGTAGGACAATAACATCAGAACAGATTGAATTTAGGATTTCATGTTATCCAGTTAACTTCAGACTAAACCTGATTTTTAGGACTACAAAAGTGGTTCATTTCTTACTGGGCTACATCGCCATAGTAACTTATGCTATGAATCTAACCTGCTACAGAGAAGGCCATGTGCCAGAATATTTTATTTTATACTGGTTGATCTCTAGAGTAAAATGTCAATCATATATATTTAATCTCTGTAATATTCTGGATATTTGTAATTGAGCTATTCATATATATGTTAGACTCATGTCTTATATTTTGTAATATATTGTATTATTTCATTTAGTTCAGTCTGTCACTGTTCTTATTGTCTTGGAGCAACTGGAACCACATAATTTCCTTAAGGATTAATAAAGTATTCTGAGTCATATTTTTATATTACAGTTCTATCTGTAAAAAGCAGCCTTTCTGATGGCCGTACACTTGTGAATGTTTGTAATTTATCTGCCAATGCTACCACTTTTGTGTGAACGCGCAGGGGGAACCTGAGTATTAGCTAGTTAATAATCTGCTTCATGTGACTGCTTATCCTGACTAAGTGAATCTAGATAACAGAAAGATAGCCTGGGTATGTTGAATTCACTTCATCGTACAGAACCCAGGATGTGGTGGACTGATTTTAGCTCAAGTCAAGTTAGCCAAGATGACAGAGCGCTCTGAATCCAGTTTAGCTGTTTGGTTTCCAAAAGAGAAAGAACCACAGATATGATGTTAATTAAAGTTTAACATATGCAACATAAGGGCTGCATGCCCTAGTGTGGTGTAGACAGATTGTAAGCATGGAAAAAAGCCCTTACAGTGCAAATAAAGTTGATGCAGTGTGAAGAAGACGAAATTGTTCAATTAAACCAATGTTTAATAAATGATTTAGTTTTATACAATTTAAAAGCATACAAGTATGCATTTTACTTCAGACATAATCTAATGGAGTTTGTTCTTAGATATTTTTAAAAATCTTTTTCGGTCTTTTTTTTCCTCATTTAAATTCTAATCCTGCCAACAGGTCTCAAAAGCGACACCTGTCAACGGAGAAAGGGGCAGCCAGAGCAGTTACTGGGTGGATTGGTTTCTGTCAGACTGCTTCAGATCCTGTCTGATGGGTTTTTTTGTGCTCATGAAACGGTTAACATCTGGAGAAACGTAAGGTGCTTGCACAAGTAAAACGGCTGTTTGAAACAGGAAGCTTTTCACGTTTGCGATAAAGCAGTAAAGAGGCCCTTATGCACATTTTTCCTTCTTAATATACAAATATCTAATTAATTTCACTCATTCCACCTCATTTAAAATGTATTTTTATTATTATTTTTTAAACCCAGTTATACTACAGGGGTTAATTTAGAAGTGCTGAGATTGCGCACTTGACCGTTCACCTGCATTGGGTAAGAATAAGATAAGAAGCGCCATGAGTCACTCCGGCCAGAGATGGCGATGATGCCGAGCATTATCCTACCTACACCCAGTTATCAGTCTTCAGCTAACAGAGAAGTAGCCTACACTTTACAATGAGAACTTATCAAACGCTCAGCGTAAGTATAATTAATCATATCAGCGGGTGTTGTTTGTGTTTCGGATACAGGATTTGCCAATTAAACCGCGACTTTAACGACAACAGGCCACAGCACCTCGTTCATATAGGGCACAGTATATGAGAGGCGGCGATGCAGCAGCGTGCTATTTTCACTGCTCACGTTTAAAGCTTTTAATTTGAACCTCTTTTCGCTGATTTGGAGAATTGTCTGAGAACTTGTGGGATTATTTAATTAATTCATTTGTAGCCACACTGACGGGTAAAGTTTCATAGATACTACTTACCTCGTAGTGCTTCATCTTGGCAGTTTGCACCCCTTCCTTAGTATCCCAGATGAGTGACAGGAGACCGTCCAATCAGCGTAGTAATACACAACTGCTGAGGCACAGAGCCGTGTACCATAGGTCAGCACTGCGATCGCGCCGCAGCCAATCAGCTCCCGCATCAATTGCGCGTACACGCCCGGCTTATCAAGGATGTAGCCAATGGGACTTGAGCATTGGGAGCGGTCGCGTCTACGCCGATATTGTTGGATTTTTTTGTAGTCTAAAGGGCAGCTCTCTCAAGTGAACAAGAGATTGTAGAAAACGGTTTTTCCCTGCAGTCACCCGTTTTCAATTATCTAGTACTTTTTATGTTTAATTGCTTTTACTTTGGATATTTTTTGACTGGAACTACATCATTTAAACTTTAAACGTTTGCTTAGTCTTTGGGTCATCTAATCTAGCTAATGGGTCATCTTATCCCTGTAAATTAAGTGTTGTATTAATAAAGTTTGATTTTTTTAAATTACATGTCATGTGTCACTTCAATGTCTCAAATTTAATGCATTAGTGCATTTATATGTTTTTGTTTGTCACATTACTGGTGGACTCTTTTGTCACTCCATTTCCTCTTTCAGAATCACTTTTCAACCACTCAACATTTGACCAATGGACAGCATCCTCCAAGTCGAGCAACATGCAGTTGGGATTTGTGCTTAACGCATGGTAGTGCAATTGTGTCAGTTTGCCACTGTGCATAGGTAAATACACATTATTTACCTATGTAACTTATGTTTACCTATACCTATTCACCTAGTTTTCAATAGGTGTAAAAGTGCTTCTGTGCAAGCCTCCAAAATTCTTCTGCATGCTGCTCAACATGGATGATACTGAGGGTTGGTAATAAGCAAAGGGAATGACAGCAAACCCCCCCAAAAAGGTTTAGGATTAGGTTAACTGGTGATTCTAAACTAGCCAAATCTATGAGTGTGAATGGTTGTCTCTCTCTACTCAGTGTGGTGTGTTGTTAATCTTACAATAGGCTGGCAACCTGTTCAGGGTGTACCCTGCCTCTCATCCTATGAGAAAAAAAAATGGAGACTGCTACAGTGATTTGGGTGAGTCTTTCTGTTACCACCCTTTCAGTTTGTACTGGCAGCAGCACTCACCTGGAAAACAGGTTTTCCTTCACATGACGAAGAAGTTTATCTTACAAATTGGAATATATTACTTTTATACAACCCAGTGCTGTCTTGCACAACAGCAAATGAAACTGAGGAAACCCACAGAGTGCAGACAGGAGTCTAGTGGTACTTGTAATTAAAAAAAAAAGATTTAGTCACGTTTTGATAAAACATAGTGAATTATATATATAGTATGGTAATGAGGAGCTATGTTACCATAAACTCCGCTGTTGCTCCAGTGCATCGTTATTTTAACTTATTAAAGTCTCTGAAACTCAAGAGAGATGGAGGCCCGTTTTACCAAAGAATATCACAGCATTTGGTGTTTTGATGATGGTGTCTGTATTAATTTGTAGTGAACCTTTCCTCAGGCAGAGGTTCTCAAACTGTGGGTTGGTTACCCACTGATAGACAAAAATGTTCACTCAATATGGTAGATTTCTATTGAGTAAATAAGAAAACTTGAGTTTGTTGATGCTATTGTGGGTTCTGTACTTAAGTCAGATTTAGCTTGGATCCTTTTTTAAAATAAGTGATTAATAATAATAATAATAATAATAATAATAATAATAATAATGAAAAGGTGGTCTTAGCAGTGGCAGCAAATCATTACATTTATGTATTATCTAGCTTCAACATTTAAATCAGTTTGTGTAAAACAGAGATTTAAAAAAATGCAGTTTAAAGAGATAAAAAAGTGGGCTTCCAGATGTGGCTACATGGTAGAATACAGCCAAGTCACAGTAACATGGCAGTTACTGTATCTCTTTCACATGTTTCTTGTCTGCTTTCCCAAGCCAATAATCCCACGGGACATGTAGGAATGGATTTTTTCTAATGTTTGAAATATTTTAGAGTAATCAAGAGTGGTCTTGTGATCTTGTTTTGCATCAAAATAAACCTAAAGTTATGTTTATCAAGACAGCGAGGGCCGTCAAACATACCAGAAACAACTTAGTCATGGCTTTGCAGAATCTGGGGTGTGAAAATTGGAGAAAAGCCCTGAAATAAAGTTTTTCAACGAAATGGTATTCTCTGTAAAGTTACGTATTGCCAGCATTGCTACACAAGAACAAATATGTATGGACATAAAGTACTATGCTCTTTACTTACAAATACTCTACATATAAAAATTTTATGCTTTTACGTCATTTATTTATTTGTACGGTGCTTTCTGAAACACACAGTTTGTAAAAAACAAAACTCCATATTAAAGGTAAGTATATATGTTCAAGCATACAGACACAAAGTCAAATAGACGTTCTTATGTTCTAATTCTAACATACACACTTGAATGCACACATCAGATGTAAACTATGGCCAAAAATAATAGGAGAAGGATTCAGAAAAGGCTGACCTATAAAAAAGGGTTTTCAGCAGTGCCTTGAAACAGACCACTGATTCAGTTGCCCTGACAGGGTGAGAAAGGCTTCTCCAAAGTTTAGGCACTCCAACCTCAAATGAGTGATCACCTCTGGTTTTAAAATAAGATTGTTGAAGGAGACCCTGATCAGATGATCTGAGAGGCCATTTGGTGTTATAAAGCATACATACATACATACATATACATACACGAGTCTGACCATATGCACTCTTACAAGGGATGTGTTAAAATTGACACATCATGTGTTAAATTTTAACACATGTGCTGCATCAGATTAGGGACAACACATGATGTGTCAGTTTTAACACAATTAATGTGTCTGCTCCTTTAACACATCTTCTGTGTTAAAAAATGTAAACACAAAGATGTGTTATTTTGACACAAAGATGTGTTAAAATGTGTACATTTCAATTTTTTTTAAAAAAGGAGAAAAAAGATGGGTATATATTATACACTTATTGAATTCCATTTTTTATTTGGCATATTATAAATCATTACAAACTGAATGAACAACAACTGTCAGAATCTTTTCAATTAAAATGTTTTAAATTCAATTTTAGCCAAAGCTATATCACAATTTTTACTTTACAAAATCAAACAAAATTCATATCTGACTAGCTTTCTATCTCTCTAGATCATTAAAATGTCAAAAAAAATTGAAAAAAGGGCAATCATATATATGATTGCCCTTTTTTCAATTTTTTCAATATACACTCAACAAAAATATAAATGCAACACCTTTGTTACGGCTCCCATTCCCCATGGGATGGACGTAGAGAACTAAAATTCATTCCAGATACACAATATAACCATCCCTCCCAAACAGTGGTCACAAATCAGTCCAAATGTGTGGTAGTGGGCACATCTGCTATATTGAGATAATCCATCCCACCTCACAGGTGTGCCACATCAGGATGCTGATCTGACATCATGAGTAGTGCACAGGTGTACCTCAGACTGCCCACAACAAAAGGCCACCCTGGAATGTGCAGTTTTGTCTTACAGCAAAATGCCACAGATGCCACAAGCAATGAGGGAGCGTGCAATTGGCATGCTGACAGCAGGAATGTCAACCAGAATGACAACCAGATCTGTCGCCCGTGCATTGAATGTTCATTTCTCAACCATAAGCCGTCTCCACAGGCGTTTCAGAGAATATGGCAGCACATCCAACCGGCCTCACAACCGCAGACCTCGTGTAACCACACCAGCCCAGGACTTCCACATCCAGCAGGTTCACCTCCAAGATCGTCTGAGACCAGCCACCCAGACAGCTGCTGGAACAATTGGTTTGCACAACCAAACAATTTCTGCACAAACTATCAGAAACCATCTCAGGGACGCTCAACTGCATGCCCGTCGTCCTCATCGGGGTCTTGACCTGACTCCAGCTCGTCGCCGTAACAGACTTGTGTGGGCAAATGCTCACATTCGATGGCGTCTGGCACGTTGGAGAGGTGTGCGCTTCACGGATGAATCATGGTTCACATTGTTCAGGGCAGATGGCAGCTGAGAATGTCCCAGTTCTTGCATGGCCAGCATACTCACCGGACATGTCACTCATTGAGCATGTTCGGGATGTGCCTGACCGGCGTATACGACAGCGTGTACCAGTTCCCACGAATATCCAACAACCTCGCACAGCCATTGAAGTGGAGTGGACCAACATTCCACAGGCCACAATTGACAATCTGATAGACTCCATGCGACGATGTGTTGCACTGCATGAGGCAAATGGTGGTCACACCAGATACTGACCGGTTCTGGGTCCCCAGACCTCCAATAGCGCAAAAAACTGCACATTCCAGGGTGGCCTTTTGTTGTGGGCAGTCTGAGGTACACCTGTGCACTACTCATGATGTCAGATCAGCATCCTGATGTGGCACACCTGTGAGGTGGGATGGATTATCTCAATATAGCAGATGTGCCCACTACCACACATTTGGACTGATTTGTGACCACTGTTTGGGAGGGATGGTTATATTGTGTATCTGGAATGAATTTTAGGTCTCTACGTCCATCCCATGGGGAATGGGAGCAGTAACAAAGGTGTTGCGTTTATATTTTTGTTGAGTGTATATATATAATGTTCTGATATAATCCAGACAATACATGAATTAAAATTTTTAAAGGTAACAATTGTCATCTTCAACAAATTGTCAACATTTAACAAATGTGCAGTTGCATGCAAACAGAAAAACATACATTTTGGCGAATATAGCATCCAGGTTATACAATTTTGTACCTTGGGTTTAAATACAAAAATCAAAAATTTCAGCCAATCAGTTCATATTGTCTGACCTTTCCACTGCATAGGCATAAAAATGGTCAGTCCTGATAAGCAGTGTATTTGGCAAAGATGCCAAATGAGGTTTCTCACCTCTGTGAACAGAGACTCTCTACATTTTGGACAGGTGAACATTTTACTTGCATCCTTTAATCTGTGCAATCAGCTCCAGTACTTTGGTTTTCCTTTGGGTGGACAGCGGCAGGTCATAGACAAAATCAAAGAAGGTGAAGACGGAGCCAAGTGGTGCTGGATAGGACAAGTTACATACCCAGTACAGTTTGAAAAGCTTATCCACAGCACACGTCAGGCCATCATTCAGAGAAATGGTTACTCTGTCATTCTTAGCAACAATGATGTACTGCCTGGTTGCCCTCTTTAGATCACCGATGCATATCAGCTGGGGTTGGTGTGTTGTGGATGATGCTTCAGGATCACTGCAAAGCGATGCAATACTTGTTCCAGGCTTGGAGATGGGGGAAGATAAAGATAGTATTCAGTGAGGTGTAGACAAATGCTTTCCTCAGGTAAATACCGTGAGAACTTTACTGAATACATACCAGTGCAAAAAAGGCTGCAACGACTGGCACCAACTGGTGGGAGTAGGTGTGTTAACACATGGCGGGGGGGTTCTTGTTTCCAGGGCAGCTACTGATTTGAGCTTCGGAATGATACTGGCTTCCCATTTTCGCAAAAAGAGATCCACCTTTCCTCCTGTAAAATTGCCAAACTCCAAGTCCAGCCTACGGAAATAAAAGAAGTGTTTAAGTTTAAAATGAAGCATTAAATACATTAAATCAAAAGTACATTCTGTCCATTTGGTAGCTGTATGGCTAAGATCAAACTTTACAGTATCACATTTCTGTTATCCATTCCACATCTAGCTTACCTACACAGTTAAACAACAATTTACTTGGAGTGGTATTTGAATACAAGTCCATTATTCCTTAATTTTAGCTATGATTTGGGTCCCATCAGACCCTGAGAAAAAATTAGGACTTTTTAGCTGATGTTCAACTTTCTAGCAGACAATTTCTTATGTTGTCTGTCTGCGGTTTGTCCTGTAGAGCTTTTTTGTTGAAAATAGTGCTGCTGAAAGCAGAGTTTCATACAGATTTAGGTGATTTTTTTGTAGGGTTTTCACTTCCACGAGCAGCACTTTCTGCATTGTCATTTGATGTCCCTACTATTAGATAGTCATTTGGTGGTACGACTAAGATTTTGGACCATGTGAAAAGTGATGCTCATTGTAATCAGTGCGCAGGGAGTAATGATCAAACTCTAAAGTTATAAAACTTTCAAAATATTCACTAGGAGCTCATAAACATACCTCCAAATGTATCGACTCCTGTTACATACTTTGTATGCAAAACACAACTGAGTGGAGAAGGAGTACATAAACCATTACCAGAGAACCAAGCAACTTACCAGACTTGGCATGTCCAAAAACCGTGGGTACTCTCCGAATATTCCAGGCTCTGAGACTGGTGTATGTTTCCTCCATGCCTGACATGATAATTGGAAGGTTCTCAGCTGAGGGCCGCAATAACTTGGGTGACCCACTCATCTGTGCTGCTGGTATTCCCATCCTCTCGCCTGAGCTTCTTGTCTTCACCACAGTCATCTGTCACTTTTCGCTTCTTATAATGTCTCTGCCCCTGGTCGAGATTCCGTCTAAGGTTGCGCAGTTTAGTCTCTAGGAATCCACAATGAGAGACTGGATCATAATAATGCTCCTGAGGAAGAAAGGACAGAGGTATATGGGTAACAGCTGAGCAATTTTAACTGAGAAAAAAAGCTCTAATAAATAATTAGATAAAGGTTAAACGATACACAGTAAGTGGGAACAAGTGCAATTTACAGTATGTAGTGGAATTTACATTATTAAAATGCTAAATTTACTTACAAATCCTTCCCCCTGTCCTGCCACTTAAGGGTGGAAAAGTGGTGAGGATGCTTTTTGCTACAGTTAGCTTCTCTGCACTAAGAGGGTAACTGGAAAACAAAGGTAAACTTTTTTACTTCTGTGCACTTCAACATTTTTAAAGGAAAACATTCATTGCAAAATTTTAACAAAGTACAGTAAAGTGCGATACTTACTAACCACACCTCTCCACCAAATCCCCAATGCAAGTCTTCACAAGGAGCCTCCTCGATGGCACCGACAGGTTTCATACTCCTTAAGAATCTGTGGGGCTTTCCTGAGTGACTTCAGGGGTTGACTTTGTTCTTCTGTGGTAATGGTAGACTGTGTAAAGGCAACACCAGACACTTTACCTCTCTGCAATAATCTTCAAAGTCATGACAGCAAATTTCCACAGAGCATAAAAGCACGAGTTTACTCAAAAAGCTGCAGCAGAAGAAGGCGGTTTCTTAACTACGTGATTATAACGCAATGACTAAAAGAAATTCTGAATAATAAATAAATTGATTTTATCTTCTAGTTGCTACTTGGTGAATAAATCTGATCCTGACTAATAGTGATGTCTGATGTCTGTGGCACTGCTGACAATAAGAATTTTTTTTTTTTTACAAATTTCTTTCTCATCTATAAAAGTGGTTACAAGGACTTTGACAGATTCTAAGTTGTCATATGTGTGCTGAAAAAATGAAACACATGGCTAAATAAGTAAGATAATTTGCATGGTCAAGTTGCTGTTGTTTGGTTTTTTAAATAACACTGACTATTACTTCCTCAGAAGTTCTGCATAAAAAAGAAACTATATCAGAGCATGTTTCCAGCAATAAGCCTTAAAAAAGAATGTGCACATACTTTAGTTAATCATACCAGATGCAAAAACTGCTTTAACTGCTTGAAAAAATAATTATCTCTGTCAATATGAGGTATATTTCATGTTAAAGTTACTCAGTCTTTATTCCTATTCTCTGCTAGTAAACGAATGGTCGCGGTGATAACTACATTTGCTATATTCAGAGCTAACGACAATATTGTCATTTTACTCAACACTGCTACGGTTAGGTGCTGACTCTGGCGTTGCTCATAGACAACATAATGCCTGTCGGAGCCGCTAGCCAACTACCACACTGGTTCTAAGAGCAATTTCTGAATACTCTAATACATAAATAAAGTAAATAGATAAATACATGAATAAAGTAATACATAAAAATACTACCAAAACACATTAACTCTAATGGAGTATGGCACGAAATCCAAGAACTAATAATAAAATTAAGAGTAGGATATGTTAGCAAGACTGTTACATTAAGGTTAGCTAGGTATAGTTAAGCAGTAATTAACTTAAACTCTAAACTCCTATATTTTATATAAATTCACATTCTTCCAGAAACCCGGCATATTTTCAGTACATTAAGATAAACTGGTAAATGATACTTACTGTAAGGTCTGACAACATACTAGGCGACGTAACCTCCATCTTTGTCTCCTTTGTCTCATTGGCGCGAAAGATAGCGCCCCCTTCCCGCCGCCGCCGGTATGTCATGTTGCTGGGCAGAATTTGTTTCAATTTTAAGCATGTGTGTTCTTACTCATTTCATTTTCTACTTTTGCTTCAATTGTATTCACATGTTACGGTCAAAATTAAGCCTGTTCTTTGTGGATACTTATGCTTATAGTATAGCCATGGCCATTAATTGGTATGCCATACATATTGAGAAATAAAAAATTAATCCTCTTTCAGAATTTTAGTACACCATACCTTGGTCCACATTACATTATAAAATGTTTTATTTGTTGAAAGTAATGAGGAAAGGATTAAGGAAAACAAACAATAACTAAACATTTTATTTATTCAGTTAATATAGTTATAATACATTGTTAATCTACAATTTATTTCACTAAACACAGGGCTAGTATCAAATTACTGAGCTGCTAATTTTAGGTCCTGTTGTTAGATTCTGAAAATAACACACAAAATGTGTTAAACTGTGCAACACATCAAGTGTGTTAAGCGTTTTACACATTTTTTCAATGTTTACACATTTTCTTACACATGTTATGTTAAAATTTACACAAAATGTGTTAATAGTGTAACAACACATTTTTTGTGTCATTTTTTAACACATCCTTTCTAAGAGTGTGGGGCTTTATATGTCATTAATATAATTTTAAATAAAAACAAATTCTGCTTAATTAGCAGAAAATGTTTTCAGTAGGTTGTTCTGGAGTACTTACTGGAGTACTGATCTGGCCCTTTTGAAAGCAAATTGGGCTGTGTGTGGCCCGTAAACTAAAATATGTTTGACACTCTTGGATCAGGCATGAAACGTAGGTTGAGAAATATGTCCGACACCACATGAAGGCATCATGGCGTGACGTCCCGCTGGGCGTGTCCCTGGCGCAGCGTCACCGAGGAGATTGTTCAGGCTGGTTATGGAAAACTCTGGAAGTTTCCACACTGTTTATAAAGAAAATATGCGGGGCTGAGCGGATCGAGTTGAGTCAGGATTGAGGACGTGCGGCAGAAGTTCATCACCAGCAATTTACCAACAGCTACAACAGGTTAGACCACTGGTTGGTCAAAATGGGTAAAGACTACTATGAGATTTTGGGGATTAAGAAAGGAGCATCGGAGGACGACATCAAGAAAGCTTATCGTAAGCAGGCTCTGCGTTATCATCCTGACAAAAACAAGTCACCGGGAGCCGAGGAGAAATTCAAGGAGATTGCTGAAGCTTACGACGTTTTGAGCGACCCTAAGAAAAAAGATATATACGACCGTTTTGGCGAAGAAGGTAAGTTTTCTAAATCATGCAATATTGCGGGGCCAATAATCGTCAAGGCGCCGTCAGAATAACGTTTAACACAGTTGGAGCTACGAGCTGTCAACAAGGCTGGGTGGAAACAACAGTTCTGAACATGTGTAGACTAAACTGGGATAATCCTGTGTGTCATGGCGCTGTCCTGGCTCTCCTGTCCTCCGACCTTCAGTCAGTGGCTTGTCTCTGAGCCAGGACAGGAGAGCTGGTCTGCTGACGGCAATACTCGCATTGCATGTTTCTGCAAGAACTTGATGAAGTACGTAGAGAAGCTGGAGGGTTCTGCATCTGACGGGACAGGAAAGGGGCGGGGGGCTCGGCTTTTAGGCCCTAACGATGACTAGCTAACCTCGGTGTTGATATTTTTAGTTCACAAAAACCTGAAATGGTGGAAACTTCTACTTAAGTATTAGCACAGAGGTTTTAACATTACAACAAGCCAAAGTATAAAGCATAAAATGCTTATAGTTTAAAGTCTTCAAAGTCAACAACAAAGTAAAGATTTAAAATAAATGGATATCAATGTAAAAAATGTACATCTAAAGTATAGTGAAGTGGAAGCATAACCTTCAAGTGCTTCAGCGTTGTCCTCGTTGTACTAAGCTGCAGTCCACCATTGCTCCTATTCATGCTGTTAGACAATGATGATGGACATTGTGAGATTAACAGTACTCTAGCGCAAGGGTATTGGTAGAGGGGGGCAGTGCCACTCCATGCACCCAACTGGACATATCCCAGCTACTCTCATGGAATACTTAAGTTACTCCTAGTAAAGCCTGGTAAAATTGTGAAAAATCACCTACCCAGTGCACTCATGCAGTGGAAACCTCAGTTATCCCCAGTGATCACAGCATTACACAAGCATTCGTGTTGTGTTTCTTCACATTCTTCTTGGTACCTCCTGAACTGAGAGCATTTCCAAATAAGGATGCTGACAAGTAATATTTTGGCACACAGTTAAACAGCAGCTGCTGTATAACTTTGGTTATACAGCAGCGGTTTGTGCCACTTTTTATTTTTATTTTTTTTTGGGGGGGGGGGGGGGGGGGGTGCTATTAATTCTAACATGACAAATGTGTTTTAGCCCTGTTTCCTGGCTGATTTTAGTGTTATGCTAGTTTCACATCTGCTTTTGTACTTTAAAGGGTGTTTGCAAAATCAAAGCACAAAATAACTTTGTTCATACTATTGTTTAAATGAAAAAACATGATAAAATTCTCTTTATACCAGCATTCACGTGAACCTCATTAGTGTATGGGATATTTTAAAATCATTACTAATAAAAATCTAAAATTAGTAATTTGCATTAAATAAGTTGCACAAAAGTAAGATAATGATGACTAACAACTGTTTCTTACAAGAATAAAAAAAACAAACAAACAAACTTACTGCAGTGTGCCAAACCCAAACTGAATCCTTTTAATCTGATTGTTTCTACTATGCTTCCAGGACTGAAAGGCGGAGGCCCTACTGGTGGTGGTGGTGGTGGTCCTGGCACCTTCAGCTACACCTTCCAGGGTGACCCCCATGCCATCTTTGCAGAGTTCTTCGGTGGACGTAACCCATTTGAACAGTTCTTTGGCGGGCGGAATGGAGGCATGGATGAGGAAATGGACACTGATGAGCCATTTGCCCGCTTTGGGATGGGTGGCGGCGGAATGGGGGGAATGGGTGGGTTCCCTCGCTCCTTCAGCTCTGGTATGGGCGGTCACACTAGTGTGGTAAAGAAGCAGCAGGATCCTCCTGTAGTTCACGATCTCCGGGTGACCTTGGAGGAAGTGTTGTCAGGTTGCACCAAAAAAATGAAAATCTCACGGAAAAGGCTGAACCCTGATGGCCGAACATTAAGGAAAGAAGAGAAAATCCTAGAGGTGCAAATAAAGAAAGGCTGGAAAGAGGGCACTAAAATTACGTTTCCTAAAGAGGGAGACGAGACTCCTACAAACATTCCAGCTGACATTGCATTTGTGTTGAAAGACAAGCCACATCCAGTGTTCAAACGTGACGGCTCTGACATCATTTACACCGCTAAGATCTCACTCAGAGATGTAAGTAAGAGTACATATAACTTTAAAAATACATTTTCAATGTTTTTTTTTTTTTTAATCAATTTAAATGTTAACTAAATGACATATGAAGTTAACTGGAATTCCTAATGTTTTTCTTCTTTATCTTATCTTCTGATTCTCCAGGCTTTGTGTGGCTGTACAGTCAATGCACCCACAGTAGATGGCAGAACAGTCACTGTGTCATCAACAGATATTGTGCATCCGGGGATGAAGCGACGAATTAGTGGAGAAGGGCTACCTTATCCCAAACGACCTGATCGTCGGGGAGACCTAATAGTAGAGTATGAGGTCAGGTTCCCAGAGCGGCTCACTCAGAGCGCGCGGGACACAATTGCTCAGGTCCTTCCTCGATCTTAAAAAAGACAATCATACCAACAAAACAAAAACAAAGCTGCCAATATAAATGTTTTCAAACATCACGTGGTTACTCGTGGCGGTTAAACTCACTCCAGCCAATATAGGACAAACTGATGAGTCAGATCATCCTCGGTCTACTTGATCATCTGTAGTGTCAGAACCACCTTTTGGAACACGCTTACCTGAATGGGTGAAGCAATTCACATACTAGAATGTAAATATATGACCGATACTGTGTGGTGTTTGATTTACTGAATATTATATTTTGATGACACTGAGTGTATATAAAATTCATGTGCACTATTCTGCGGGAGCTCTTGTTCATTCTAAAAGTCTCATTAAGAAGTTTTTATTTTTTTGTAAGAAATTGCAACAGGAACGTTTCCATTGCAATGTTTACATAGTTAGTATAGAGGTCTTATAACATTTCTAATGATAGATAAAAAGTTTCCTTTTCTGAGAGACTTGCTTCTTGACATCAAGAGATTTTATGTGTGTTTGAATGAGTGGTGTTGCAGTTGATGCTGTAAGGAGTGACATTTAAATCACAAGTGTTGTGCTATCTTTGGACAATAAAGACATTAAAATTGTTTAATGTTAAAGAGAGTAGTCTTACTGTTTTTGTTTGTTTGGTTTTTTTATTGCTCTGTGAGTATTTCAAAATAATGTCTGCTATTCTACAGAGATGAAAGGAACACTATGAGGGGAACTGTCCGAGTCTCCTACATTCACTAAGTGCGATGTCACTTTTGACTAACAAGGTTTAAATTCAAAGTCTTGTCTGCTGCCGCTATAAATATGCATACCGGTACTTAATTCTATAATTTAATCTCTTTGAAATTTTGCCTTTGTAAACCACCACAGTTAAGTTTAAATCAAACAGCATATAACTAAAGTGCCGACTATAAGATACATCTCAAGGGGTTTAACCATTGTATTAACATTGTATTAATGGACGTGCAACTTTTTTTTTCTTTTTTTTTTTTTTTAATAAATATTTCCCCAGTTTTAGAGGTTCAAAAGTAACTGGATTGTTGGCTGATAGGTTCCATGGTCTGAGTCCTGTTCTCTTGTTACTTTTATGACAAATTAAGCAGATTAAAGATCTGGAATTAATTCTAGGTTTTGAGCTTGTATATGATAACTTTCACTTGAACTCTAAATATGAGGTCTAAAAAATATTGATAAAAGCTTTGGAAGCCACTATTAATCTGAATCCAGAGAAAACCTAGCACATTTTCCATTTTAATCATTTTAAGATGATTTTTTTTTTTTTGTAATACTAGGATGGAAATCAAGTCCACAAACAATGTCAAGAACCCAAAGGTTTGTTTACACCATTGTGGTTCCCAACTCAACTGGGATAGGCTCATGTGATTGACTTGCTTTTGAAGAATACCATTTCTGTCACGGCTGCACAGCAGTCGTGTGGTGAATTGAGTAAAGGATCCAAGATGCAGGCACTGACTGGGGTGCGAGTGAATATTTATTTGCAGAGGTGATAAGGGGACAAAAACAGGAAGAGCAGAGCGGGGAGTAAACCAACCTAAACTGGGGAAAACTAAAGAACTCAACTTAAACCAAACACGCACAGGGGGAGGAACAAAATACACAATGAAAGATGGCGGAGAGACGCAGACTAAACACCAGGTTACACAGAATGATGCAGACGGACACGGAGTTAAACAGACGACGCGACAGAGAGCACAGGAAAACACAGGGCTAAAATACACGGGGAGTAATCAGGGAATGGGCCACAGGAGGGAGACACAGCTGGGAGCAATAAGGCTAACGAGACAGGGGAGAGGTAAAACTGAACACACTGACATGAGACATGAACTTTCAGAATAAAACAGGAAACTAACAGACACAGAGAATCAGACAGGACACTGAACATGACAGGCAGACTCATGAGCAGACACAATAACACCATGGACAGACAGAGGGAACACAGAGAAGTGGGAGCAGGCAGGCAAAGAACAGAAACCTAACAAATGGCAAAATCACAACAGAATACACACTCGGAATGAACAAAAGCATAAGGAAACACAAAACACTGAGTCCTCAGACTCAGGACCATGACAATTTCTTTGCTTTAAGAAATTTTTGGGTTTCTTTTACAGTATGTTTTTTATCAGTTTGCAATGTGACTCACGACCTGATCAGTTTTGCAGCATTTGGCTGAATCTGAGTAGAGTATAGCTCTGTACACATCAAGATTCATCCTGCTGCCTCTATCAGTAGTCACATCATCAGTAAACACTAGTGACCTAGTTCCACTGGCAGTCATACATCCCATTAGATTACCTTTACCAGAGGCCAACATAAGTTAAACAAGGATATCATTCTGTTATCTGGATTCATAAGACAAAACTACACCATGATAAAAATGTAAGCAGGTTAAACACATAATACAGTAACACTGCTGTAGGTGAATCAGAGGCATGAAGTTCACACTGACGCCTCTGTCTTTCTAAATGGAGGGACAGTAATGTGTATATGTAAGTGTGTAAAAAATTATAGTAAGATTAACAGCAACAGTATTTTGTCTATATCCGCCATTGTAGCAATTTTGTCTCGTAAACAATAACGTGGCGCACAGCATGACGTCAAAAAGGTGCACACCTTTGACGTTTCGTGACTCTTTTCCTCATCCACGCATAAACGCAAAAACTGAGTTTTCGAAAATCTTTACCCTGGCAGGAGGTTTTATAAATATCAGTTTTCAGTGATACTAAATGCAGTTTACGTGTGGACGAAAGGACCAAATGCATAGAAAAAGCTGTGTTTTCAAAAATATCCGTGTACATGTGGATGTAGCCCTAGAGAGGATGAAGGGAATTGTTGATTCACAACTACGAGATGAACAAGCAGGCTTCTAACAGAACCGATCATGCACAGATCAGATCACAACATTATGCATCATAATTGAACAGTCTTTGGAGAAGGCATTTGACAGTGTGGACCAGGGACGATTCTAGGATCAGAGCTTTGGGGGTGCTGAGCACCCGGAGAGCTGCCCAGCCAGGCAAGATAAACCTGTCTCTGTCAGTCCCTGCATCCTTAAATGTTGTCCCAAGTTCTGTCTGACTGTCACTTTGGTGCATTTAAACCCCTGTTCCTCCCTGTCCTCATCGCCTGTTGTCTTCGTCTCCGTTATCAGTCATCATAATTTTACCATCTCTGTGCAAGTCTGCAAATTTCTTTATTAATATAAGATTCCTAAATTCATCAAGTCTCTCTGTGCCTGGGTCCTCGTCACAAAACATGACATCACTGTTTTGTACATTTTAACACAATTTAATCCCCACATTTGTGAAAGAAAAGCAAAACACTTTTTTAAAAAGTCTGTAACAAAACCATCAAATCTGATCAAGGTTATTTAAATGCTGCAAAAGAAGAATGGATTGTAATAAAAAAAAAAATACATATAGTTCCTTAATTACTGGGGGAGAATTATGAATGATGCTCATAGTGAGTAAAAAGTAAACAGTGCATTTTTTGGACAGAGATTCACTTTTAATGTGTTTGTATAATATAATACAGATACATAAAAAACACTCCCAAAACAGAATTATTTCAAATAAATTATTACAAAATATTAATAAAAACTATAAAAATGGAGGCAACTTTGCCTGTGGTAGAATGTATACAATGTATACAATGTATACAGGCACTTACACCTCTGCTCCGCTGTGTCTCAGCCACCATCGCTCTGGCAGCAAGAGTGCTAAAGCCAGAGTAGGGGAGAGGCGAGCTGGAACAAACCATTTTGGGAGGGGGGGTTATCTATACTTTTGTTGTTACAATGTTATGTCGCAAACAAGTACAGTACTGTATGCTTTTTATATTTTTAGTAGTGTGTCACACAAACAGCAAATATTGTCAAAAAAAGTAAGAAATCTTTGGGGGTGCCCCCAAAAATGGGCTAAAATCGCCCCTGGTGTGGACTGAGAGGGCCATTGGAACTTCCTCCAGCATACTACAGCATCCCAGCCAAGATGGTCAACATGATCAAGGGCTCATATTAGGTCATGACCTGAAGAGTAATCCACGAAGGGCAACTCACCAACAGCTTCCAGGTGAAGACCGGAGACCGACAAGGATGCCTGCTTGTCTGTTTGTCGTCATCAACTGGATCATGAAGACTTCCACCAGTGAATGCAGGAATGGAATTTAGTGGACCCTTTGGAGTCAGCTTGATGACTTAGACATTCCTGACGACCTGCCACTTCTTTCTCACAGCCAGCAGCAGATGCAAAAAAAAGACCAATGCACTGGCAGCTATATCAGCACATGGTGGACTCATCATCAACAAGAAGAAAACCCAAATTCTCAAGATCAACTCCAATAGCAACAACCCAAGCATCCTTAATGGAAGTCCTCTAGAGCAGCGGTCCCCAACCTTTTTTGCGCCATGGACCGGTTTATGCCCACAATATTTTCACGGACCTGCCTTTAAGGTGTCGTGGATAAATACAACAAAATAAAACTATTACCGGTACCGAAAAAAAAGAAGATTTATTCATAACACACGTGAAAAGACCCAGGGAAACCGAGTTAACGATAAAAACGATAACAAAATAACGCTGAAAACCGATAAAAACCCTGAAAACCATACATTTCACACCTGAGCTTCAACTCTCGCGACCCGGTACCAAACGACTCACGGACCGGTACCGGTCCGAGGCCCGAGGGTTGGGGACCGCTGCTCTAGAGGAAGTACACTGTTTCCCCTACTTGGGCAGCATCATCAACCAACAAGGTGGAACCGATGCAGATGTCAAGGCAAGGATTGGCAAAACAATAGTCACCTTCATCCACATCAAGAACATCTGGGCATCCAACGTGAAGTCAGTACTGCTGTACGGGGATGACACCTGGGAAAAAAAAGACCTCAAAAAAATAAACATTCCTCAATAGCTGTCTCAAAAGGAACCCCCACATTTGTTGGCCAGACACCATCAGCAACATCAACCTATGGGAAAGAACCTGTCGACTCCCAATAGAGGAAGAAATCAGGAAGAAAAGATGGTGCTGGGTAGGGCACACTCTACACAAACCACCAGCCAACATCACCAGGCAGGCTTGACTGCACCTGCAGTGGTTATTACTTAGATTTGCTTCTTTTTCATTTACATTTCGAATTTGATGTTCATCCCAATGTTGTTCATTTATGGCCTTTATTCAGAATCCGGACTAGTTCTGACATCTCTGAATAATGCTTTCTTTATTATCAAAATATATGCACATGATAACCATTTCACAAAAGAAAATTTAATTTTATTTATTGAACCCATGTATTTCTGCACAGGATGTTAACATTTGTCCTAATTCAATAAAAGTATTAGTAGAAGGTTATTTAATTTTTTTATTTTGTGTTTTGGGTCGTTTTTACCCGACTACATGCTAAAGCATAGACATATGGTAAAAAAAAACTTCCTAAAAGTCATATCTTTATTTCAGTTTTATACATTGCACATCACAGATTTTGCTCACAACATGCACAGGGTTTGTACGGGTGCTTGAAATCTTGAAAATGCTTGAATTTAATGTTGCATTTTTTTAAGGTTTGAAAAGTGCTTGAATTTCACATGTGGTGCTTGAAAGTGTAACTGTATTTCATTCACCACAAATAACTATCTGATTTAATAGTTTTCTTATCAGATGGAAAAATAAAATGAGTCGCAAAATGTAAAAGCAAAATTTCCCTGCCTGGGCTGTCTTGCGCCTCTGGCTGTATCCCAACTCAGAGTCTGCAGCCTCAAAGTACACAGCCTCAACGGTCCTAAAGGGCCGCGTACTCAAAGACCGCTAAGGCCGGAAGTGCGAGGCTTGCATGGGACGGTCTAGCCTCCGTCGAGCTACCCAGGTTGCCTAGCAACCATGATACTAACAGCTGGAAACGTGTCATACAGCTTTGTTTGACAGAAATGAAGGAGAACACATTTAGTTCATTTGTTTCTACATGAGCTCTGTGTGATTTAATAAGTATCTGAGGCTTAGACCACGGGACTGTAAAAACATGATTGTTGGGTTTCATTTCTGTACTGAACTGTCATGGTCTGGGTGGGCACCTGCAGGTCTCCGACAGCGGCCCCTCCTCCTTTAGGCGGAGTTCGGTTGCTCCTCCCTGGCTGTCCACCTGTGAGCAATTATGCCAGCAGTATATCAGACCTGCGCTCTCAACCATTCATCGCCTGAGTATCTGCTATCCCCATGTTAGTCAAGTGGAGCATCATAACTCTGTCCTGAAGCCGTGTGATGACTTACTTGTTCTTCTTGTTCTCAGAGGTAGCACCTGGAGTGGAGATCTTGTCTCCCTCACTCCCGCCTTCCTGGACCTGGGCCGCCTGCTGCTGACACGACGTGGCCTGCCGGCCCACCACTCACTTACCTGCCTCCCCACGTCTCGACCGTTTCCGGGCCTTCCGCCCCACCTGTCCCCTCCACCTGAAACCAAGTAAGACAACTCAATTCAACTGTGGAGGATCGTTGATTGTCTGCTGGATCCCACTGACCGTGATCTCCTCTTATTCCAGTGCCCCGGCCCCTACCTAGTCCTGTTTCTACCTCCCCGCTGCCTCTGCTGTTCAGCCGTTCCCTAGAGGTGTCTAGGTCGCCCTCCATTATCTTAGATAATCCTACGCGCCACTAGTGTGGTGGCGTCGCTTTGTTTTTTGCTTTTGTTTGCCTGTGGGCGGAAATAAATCATTTATTCCCTATCGTCTCGCTTCCGGGTTGGTTTCTGCACCTGTGTCCATCTCTGTTCCCTCGTGCCGCTGGGCCGTGACACTGAACAGTCATTTTAAGATTAGCTAGTGAATAACAATTAGCTAATGTTGTTCATGAGACTAAAGTCATGGTAATGTAAATATAATATGGCCAATATTATAGTTATTATATTAATCATTATTAGTCATTACAGCAGGGAGTTTGAACTCCGTGTCAAATACTGAGCTTCAATAAAGATTCAAGTTGCATTTATTCATTGTTCCTATCACCTTAAATCTTCACTCAAAGACGAGTATCTTTGACACTGTATATATAGGTGTATTGTACATAAGAGACAAATATTGTTCGTTTTATATGTTGGCATTACTAAATGTGGTTCAATGCTTACATATATGTGTAAAAAGCAAATGTACGAGCTGTGATAACTGTTTCTGATAGAATGAAGAGTAGACTGATATATAAAACATTCCTTCATTGGGTGAGAAAATCATACCATGTCATAACTGCTTTACGTCATACAGAATAGATATCAGAGCCTTAAACAGGCTGACTTCTGCTAAATGGGTCAAACTGGGCAGAAAGTATACAAACACATAACATCCTTATAGAATATGATGTAACACTATAGATCAACTTACCTCAGAATATATAAAGCATATAAACAATTACAGCAATATGATGCAACAAACACAGCAGTGCTACTAATCCAAAATACTCAAAGCTTCATAGAACTGAAACAGACATCTATTTTTAGGTCCATTCTGCTGCTGATACATAATTTATTTTTTCTGAATATTAAACTTGTTGCTGTCTTTCATAGTTCGACACCACCAGCAATATAACATAGCTAACATTAACAGTGCAGTGAATCCTGCTGGTGCCGTGATATTCAGGACTGCAAACCGAGCAGCATCACTGACTTTCAGCTTGTTGTGTTTGTGGATATATGACTGACTTTAATTATCCATAAAATCATCACATTCTCTGTAAGATTAAGGTCAGCTATTGTATTATTATATTTTAAAGGCTTTAAAACCAAGTAAACACTGAAAGTACAAACACCGCTAATGGCAAATAACTTTGCTGACATGTGGCCAACAGTAATGTTTTAATGTTCCTCATTATTAAACATTTTCACATAAATGAGTGACATAATATTCAGTACTTAAAGGCTGCTGACCCTGAATTGGGATACAGCCAGAGTGTTTTGATACGTGAGAGATTTGTGACGTTTACCATGTTTGGAGTCTCAAGTTAGTGTGTTGTCTTGTGCAGAGATGGGCAGTAACATGTTACTGTAATCTGATTACTTTTTCAAGTAACGAGTAAAGTAAGGGATTACTATTGCAAAATTGGTAATTAGATTACCGTTACTTTCCCGTAGGAATGCTGCGTTACTAAAACCGTGATTTTTTTGCGAGAATGTCTCATGACAGTGACATAAGCGAGTGAGCCGCTGGTGACAACAGCTGTGTGCAGATCAACAATGGATCATAAATCGATTGTGGGAGAGAGTATGAGCGTGCAGCGTTTAAAGCGTGGAAGTACTGACCTTATTTTGAGTTTGATTCCATAAAAAGTGACAAAAACATTAGTGTCCGTTGTGCGTGGGAAGAAAACTTTTTACAGCGAAAAACCCTAAACTTCCAAGCAAGCACCGAGTGCGCAAGGACGTAATGGGAAATTCACAGAGAAACTCGCGGATTCTTCAACTGACCGCGGCACACCTGCACCAGGGTAAACCTCCGCCTACCGCGGTCCTGCTTTACAGGTGAAAATAGAGCAACAGGGCCGCTGAGTCTTTGACTTTATTTATTTTCTGCTGTGTTTCACTTGCATCTATTTGAAAGAGTGAGTGTAAACACAAAAAATATTTTATTTTATATGCTGGAATGTGCAGAAAATAGGTTTAAATGTTAAACTAATTTATTCAAGTCAGAGAATGTTGCATACAATTAAATTTTTGCTTGATGCATAAAGTTAAAAGATTAAAACTAATAAAACAAGTTAAAAAAAGAGACTTTTCCATTTGATTACATTGTGTATGATGGATTATGCAGAAAAAGTAGAATTGGGCTGAAAGATCTATCGCTTTATCACCTCTTCAGGTTGTAAATCGTGTTTTTAAAAAGTAACTAAGTAACTAAGTAATTAATTACTTTTGAAAATAAGTAATCAGTAAAGTAACGGGATTACTTTTTTGGGGAAGTAATCAGTAATTAGTTACTGATTACTTTTTTCAAGTAACTTGACCAACACTGGTCTTGTGTAGTTAGTGTGTAGTGTAGTCGTTGTTTTGTTTTGTGTGTCAGTTCTACTAGTGGAAAAGCTTGAAAAGGGACGTTGAAAGTGCTTAAAAAGTGCTTGAATTTGGCCCTGAAAAAGGCGTATGAACCCTGCATGCAGGACTAATTTGGACTAAATCAAAAGGGCCATGCAGCCCTGGTTCACTCAAGGTAATGTCTGTAAAACATAAATATAATAAGTAAATTTCTTAATAAAGTTATAATATTAAGATATTGAGAAGACAAGGCATTTCAGTTTCTTAGTTAATAATAGAGATAGCAATGCCAAGAAGATGCCTTGGATTGGCCCCTTCTCATCCCAGTTAGTTAGAGTTCATTGGGAGTATTTAATGAACATAAGTATGATTTTCTTATATAGCTGTGGTTTGAATGGCTACTTTGCAATATGAAAGAATCCTCAGACTGTCCTCTGATACCCGTGACATGGTCAGCAGAGTCTGCTTGTTGAGTTTGATGCCCTTGAGCTTAATGGACTGTATGTACTAAAACAAATGGAAGAGCCAGTGGTGAAGAGTTCATACCCTGAAAGAGTCATGAACTAATTCTTCTTAGAAGACTGATGAAGGCTTCCATATGGCATGTTCCCTGTTTCTTTCTCCCTCTTTTTTTTAGCTAAAGAGGGACGGTCAAACAACATCATGCCCATTTAATAATGACAGTAGCTGAAGGCAAACAAGATGCAATCATTTCTTGGTACAATCACAGCTTTGTAGCTTTACTCAATCTTTGAGCAGTGAATCAGATGACTAATTTGAGGCGGACTGCTAGACATTTCTGCTGCGCTATTTATTTTTTTTACTTACCTTATTTTCTACTCGGATAAAAAAATGAAGCCCCTTCATGTCCTCGTGTCTTTTTGCTTCTCAGGTGAGTTTTGATCAGTTCTATCCAGAGGCATTTGTTTTAATCAGTAAAAGCTATATTCTATTTTAATGTGTACTTATACATGAATTGAAGTGAAGAAATAAATGCAATATGTGTAGGTGAATCATTTTTTGGAGTTATCTTCATGGCATTTTCTTAAATGAAAATGGATCTTTTTGATCTGTTAGAGCAGTTTTGAAATTGTCAGGTCATCTCCAGTAATTTCAAAAATAAATAGAATATTTTACTTTTAATGAATGTCTGATTAATTAAATTTATGTGAATTATGAGGCTATTCTGAATACAATCAAAGATTGCTCTAATATGATGTATAGACTTTAACTGGTTTTTATTTGTAATGCAGTGCAGTGACTTTGAATCTTGATTAAACTCTAAAAAAAGATAAAAACTAATTTTTGCAATTGTTTGCAATGCATGCAATATAATCATGATGTTAAGCCATCAAAAGTGATCTTATTCAGTATAGTTGAATGTACTACTCTTATTATATTATCATTAATATAATTAATGATATAAATATCATTAATATCATCTTAAATTGATATGTACAACAAGAGAGTAAGTTAAGATGTTTGGTGTGATCATTTTTGTGTTATATTAATTATAAGTTACAGTCATACAATTCTTAATATTTTTGCTTTTTTAACTTTATTACTTACATATTTATAATGAAATGGCAACATAATATTATGATAGAATAGAATTGAGTGGGGAAATGTTGTTATTTCAATGCAATGAATTAAAGGATAATAAATTATGAAGTAGTCTGTATTTTATATATATTTTAAATTTAGTCTTCAGTCACATTTTGGTTAAGTTTATGAAAGAACCATGGTTTGGGTTAAAATAGTCCCTTTCAAAAATAGTAAACAAATATCAGAGAGCTTGTCTGGCAGAAATCAGTTAAACTGTTTATCTTTTCATCAATGTTTTTATAATGCTTGAGGATACTTAACTCTGGCTGTGAAATAAAAGGTTTCTTTGTTTAGCCTCTTCTCTGCATGGATATGCATTTTTTTCCTAATTTGCAGAGAATCTTTGAAGGATTAGAAGTCTACAGTGCTTTCTTTTAATGCCATTAAACTGTATTTTATAATTTCCTTGACTCAAACCAACAGTTAACTATGGTATATCAGTTGATCTTATTTTTATAGCAGAGCAGCACTCTCCTCAGTGCATTTTATATCATAAGGTAAAGCTAAAGAGAATGGTTCCCTTGGAAAGAAAGAAACTCACCGGTGTTAGACTCAGGGGGAAAAAAGCATGAACCATTTGGGGTGAGGAGAAAATGGAAAGATAGAAGACAAGCATTCAGAGAAAACAAACATAAAGATCAACCCTGAGCAGGTTAGTAGGGCATGATCCATGATGTCATGTGGACATCAAGTTTCAATTTGAATGAAATGAAATGTTTTTTCCAAATGCATGAGAAGATAAAGAAGTCAGTACAGCAAGAAATATAATTTGTGTTCACCACATTTGTATGCTGGTTAGAGCCAGTGTTAAGCTGTAACCAGGCCTTTTTGTGTCAAACTGCAGCTGTGAGTATGGTGGCCTCAGAAGTGCTAGAGGTGAGCGGCCGTGTTGGTGGTGAGGTCTCCATCCTCTGCTCCGGTAGCTGGAACAGAGACAGCGGTGCCAAACACAACAGCATGTATTTCTGCAAAGGAGTCTGCTCCAGCGAAAGCATTCTCATTCAGAGCGAGAGGAGGCGATCCACCGTCGCAAGTCAAGGGAGATACAGCATTAACAATGGCAGAGAAGATGGAGTCTTCAATGTGGCCATAAAGAAGCTGGAGAAAGCGGACACAGGGAGATATCGCTGTGGAGTGGAGAAAACCTTGAATGTGTTGTATCGGGAAATTAATCTCATAGTTGTAGAAGGTAGGTTAAGTTTCCTGCAGGTTTCCTCCATTGGTGCAGGTGACCCATTTTAAGGTTAAAGTTTTAACTGTAGGTTAGCATAATGCAATCATTTGACCATTTTTGTGCACTAATGTTGAGCCCACCAGTATGTGGCTGGCATTTGCAATACTTAACTAAATTAAGACTGAAATGTATATTAACTTCGTTATTAACAAAGTTAATAACAGTGTCACATGAGCACACAAGCATTATCTCTCACCAGTCTTCCTGCGTCCTCTTCTCTCAAAGCTTCCACTGTTCCCAGATCTCCTTCCTCCACTACTATCATTCCGAACAAAACAGCACTTCTGTCACATGACAGCTTTACATCCAGCACCGAGCAATCACCAGCACCATCTTCACCCTCAGATGGAAAGAGAAACAGACATGAAGCATCCCGACTCACAGGTATTTCAAGGCTGAATGGATCTGATAGCAAGCTTAACAACAACAAATACAGCATGTATGTATAGAAAAACTCTGGATAAGAATGGTTTAATCAGACTCAGATTTATACATTACACCAAAGTTGATTTTTTGGGTGCTACAGCATAGCATTGCTTCCAACTGATGGCATGAAGATACTTGCTCAGTAATAACAAAATAATGACATTCCACAGTCTTGCTTACACATTCTCCATTTCGTTGTTTTGATGTATTCATGGTGCAGATGTCATAGTTGTATTTGTGGTACTCACAATCTAGCTACAGCTGGATACCTGTCCAGGGTCTCTACCCTGACTTTTGCCCTATGATAGCTGCAATAGGCTCCAGCCCCCTGCGACCTTGATAAGGATAAGCGGAAGAGAATGGATAAAATGGACTTAAATTTTTACTTGTAATATAATAATTGTTTTAGTGGTTTGGGTTTTTGGCTTTCACCAAATGTGGCACTGTTAAAATGCCAAACATCTCCACTTTGGTCTCATCTGTCTAAGGGACATAGTTCCAGAAGTCTTAAGAACATTCAGGTGAATACCTGAATACTGCAGACCTGCAAACTGCTACAACTAGTGCAAGAGGTAGTCCCACTTACACTAGCAGCACCTGGCTACTGCTTTCTGTTAGATTTGGATTGTTGATTGTCATTTATGCTTAGAAATATTTACTTATGTATGCTTAGAGTTTTATAATTAGTTGTAGATTGGTAGAGGTTTGATCCTTAATAGTCTGCAAACTTTGTGTGCATTAGAGAGCACTCTAGGAGCATGAGAGAGGTCGTACCTTGTTTTATTGTTTTACGGTAGGATTAACGTAGCTACGTCTGTTCTAGTCTAAGTGCTTTTTGTTTAGATGAACTGCTGGACTTCCTCACCGTGTTATCTAGGGTGAACCATCTAGGGTGAGGGGGAGACTACCCTCTTCCTGACCAAGAGGACCCCCCCCCCCCCCCCCCCCCACACACACACACAGTATTCTTTGTTCACATGTATACCTATGTAAGATGCTATATGTTAATGACCCTATGCATATTCATGTAACCACAATAAAAGGAGTGCTATGGGGAACCTGGCTGAGAGCCTGATGGGGGTCAAGTGGTGGAACGACACTTGGCTCCAGGCAGGTCTCCCTCATGCATGAGTAACACGAAGAACTTTGCCTACTTCGTGTCTTGCTTGCTGTGTAATTATATTGCCTTCAACGTTCCAGCGAATAGGTTCAAGCTACAAACCTTTCACTTTCCTTCTTAATTCCCATGCAAGCATCAAACGTTTGCTTAGTTTTTCCACACAGTGCTTCTCCATTTTGGTTTAGGTTTTGTTAAATAGATAACGACACAGTGTACAATGTCATGTTTTGTAGTTCACCTGAGATAATTTTTAAATGTTGTCATAGATTAAAAAAATGTAATAAATGAAAATTTAAAGTTTTAACTATACTGTCACATTTGTCACACAAATTTTGGCAAAGTGGTACACCATAAAAGTAACTTTACTCCTAGAATACAGGGAATATTATCAACAGAATTAAATTTTAACATGACACAAGATATTGATCAGTGCTTTTTTTCCATAAAAATAAGAAGATTTAAAATGTGTTTAGGACAACTGTCTTGATTTGTTTTTTGAACCTGCTGTTCTCCAAACTAAAGGAAAGTCTTTTGTTTTGTGCAGACACTACAATGGTCATCATTGTCTCAGGGAGCTTAGCTCTTCTGGTCTGTGCCATCATCCCTGTTATTTTCTATGGACACTGGCGGAGTCACACAGGCTAGTAGCACAGGTTTAGAGACAGTAAAGTATAATAATTCCATGGCAGGGTATTGTTCAGGTACATTACAAATTTTTTTGTTTATCTCAAAAGGTCCGAACAGAGCTGAAGACAACAAGGGTGAGGTGAGTGACCATTTGTTATTCAACTATTTTAAAACTGAGTTTCCATATCTAAAGGCTGTTTCAAACACTAATGTTCACTGCTCAGAAAATAGCTACAATGGTGATTTATTCACAGGGTGATCATCGGGAGGAAAATACAGATGTTGGATCTGGTCAGGTTGCAGTGGAGCTGCAGGCCTTTGAGTCAGATGTTGCTCCAGAGACCGATGATAATTACACCTCCGAATATGCTGCCATCTACGAGGCACGAGAACCTCAAACCATGGACTGAGAAGTTTTTTTTGTCCTGACAGCTTATTTTCTTCTTTGAATTTTACATAAAAAATAAAGTAAACTATTTGACTCTAATTCTTTGAGAGATTTTTCATATTTCTATATTTGAATTTGGAGCCTTTAGTTGGTTTTATATCATAAACAATAAGCTGAGACATTAGAAACATGAACAATAGCATAAAGAACTATGATTAACAACTAAAGGTTGTATTTCTAAACATAAATTCAAAGTGGTATCATAGTCATACCAAATCATGATCCGACACACAAGCGGTATATTCAACCTTTACACTTTTTTCTAGCAGCCTTTACAGAATGTGGCCTTAGGTCACATTTATTTCATTTAGCTTGTCTGTTACTTGCTGTCACATCACATGGCTTACTTAAACCTACAGAAAGGAAATAGAAGAGTGACTTTGGATGTTTGTATGCAGATTATTTAGATGGACATCATACATGCAGTATAATGCAGCATAGGTGTACAGGGAGTGCAGAATTATTAGGCAAATGAGTATTTTGTCCACATCATCCTCTTCATGCATGTTGTCTTACTCCAAGCTGTATAGGCTCGAAAGCCTACTACCAATTAAGCATATTAGGTGATGTGCATCTCTGTAATGAGAAGGGGTGTGGTCTAATGACATCAACACCCTATATCAGGTGTGCATAATTATTAGGCAACGTCCTTTCCTTTGGCAAAATGGGTCAAAAGAAGGACTTGACAGGCTCAGAAAAGTCAAAAATAGTGAGATGTCTTGCAGAGGGATGCAGCAGTCTCAAAATTGCCAAGCTTCTGAAGCGTGATCATCGAACAATCAAGCGTTTCATTCAAAATAGTCAACAGGGTCGCAAGAAGCATGTGGAAAAACCAAGGCGCAAAATAACTGCCCATGAACTGAGAAAAGTCAAGCGTGCAGCTGCCAAGATGCCACTTGCCACCAGTTTGGCCATATTTCAGAGCTGCAACATCACTGGAGTGCCCAAAAGCACAAGGTGTGCAATACTCAGAGACATGGCCAAAGTAAGAAAGGCTGAAAGACGACCACCACTGAACAAGACACACAAGCTGAAACGTCAAGACTGGGCCAAGAAATATCTCAAGACTGGTTTTTCTAAGGTTTTATGGACTGATGAAATGAGAGTGAGTCTTGATGGGCCAGATGGATGGGCCCGTGGCTGGATTGGTAAAGGGCAGAGAGCTCCAGTCCGACTCAGACGCCAGCAAGGTGGAGGTGGAGTACTGGTTTGGGCTGGTATCATCAAAGATGAGCTTGTGGGGCCTTTTTGGGTTGAGGATGGAGTCAAGCTCAACTCCCAGTCCTACTGCCAGTTTCTGGAAGACACCTTCTTCAAGCGGTGGTACAGGAAGAAGTCTGCATCCTTCAAGAAAAACATGATTTTCATGCAGGACAATGCTCCATCACACGCGTCCAAGTACTCCACAGCGTGGCTGGCAAGAAAGGGTATAAAAGAAGAAAAACTAATGACATGGCCTCCTTGTTCACCTGATCTGAACCCCATTGAGAACCTGTGGTCCATCATCAAATGTGAGATTTACAAGGAGGGAAAACAGTACACCTCTCTGAACAGTGTCTGGGAGGCTGTGGTTGCTGCTGCACGCAATGTTGATGGTGAACAGATCAAAACACTGACAGAATCCATGGATGGCAGGCTTTTGAGTGTCCTTGCAAAGAAAGGTGGCTATATTGGTCACTGATTTGTTTTTGTTTTGTTTTTGAATATCAGAAATGTATATTTGTGAATGTGGAGATGTTATATTGGTTTCACTGGTAAAAAAAAAAAAATTGAAATGGGTATATATTTGTTTTTTGTTAAGTTGCCTAATAAGTATGCACAGTAATAGTCACCTGCACACACAGATATCCCCCTAAAATAGCTAAAACTAACAACAAACTAAAAACTACTTCCAAAAACATTCAGCTTTGATATTAATGAGTTTTTTGGATTCACTGAGAACATGGTTGTTGTTCAATAATAAAATTATTCCTCAGAAATACAACTTGCCTAATAATTCTGCACTCCCTGTAGATTATTTTGGTTAGATTATTCATAAGGAGACAAAAGGAAACAAAAATTATTAAAACGTTTGTTGATATGAAAATATTCTTTTAGTTTATAAAGTGGTTCTGCTTCAGTATTCTTTAAAGAACATAATGTTCGCAAGCACTGTGACCACACGATGAGTCAGACATCTACTGGTACAGACATGCACGTCTGCTACAAAATGTTGACTTCTTTGTGGCTTACTTGCTAGGAAGGATGTGTTTGGTGACAAAGTCATTGGGGGGCACAGTCATTTCTTAAACCATTAAACGACTACTCTAAAAAACAATGACTCATATTACTGAGCTTTCTCAAGGTAAAGATTACTTTGTGTGGGCCATTTAATTTGTTCTTAAAAAAAAAAAGCTTTTCTGTCATTTAATGCTGTTACATTCTTGGTCTAAAGAGGGAACTGAACGCAACAAGAAAAGTGACCCTCCAGTCACACACCACCCAAGAAAGAGCAAAAACAGAATACTTTTCAAAATACTATGCAGCCATTTATTTAAGTCAGCAGTGAGCAATGCCAAAATAACAAAACTCTAAAGGGCCCTAAGCCCAACCAAAAGACAACTTGCTTACCTAAGCTTATAAGTGATAAACAGGAGGAAACTGAGCCAACAGAAATCGACAGATTATTTTATAAAGATGATTTTTCAAAAGCAGAACCTGCAGAAGCCAGTCTGTCCTTCATTGTGGCTTCTTATGTGTGCTCATGGCTGGTTAGGTCTACACTCACCTTGTTGTATTATTTTTAATAGACTGAAAATGTCTGAATATAATTTACCAAGTACTAATTGTTTATAGGACAAGATGGAGAGTTGTGGATCATATGCACATATTTAAATATGTTTTAAGTTTTTAACAATTAGCCTTGTAAAGGCACAGCCTGAGGCGACTATTTAGAAAAGAAAGAACTACTTAACTAACAGTTTTTCAGCCACAATGAAGACCATTTCTTTCATCCCCTGGTTTTTGGTAATGCGGCTCCTTCAGCATGATGGTTTACTTCAGATCCAGTGTCCACCATCTGGTTTGAGGTTTAGCACCATGACAGGCACCAACCACCTTGCAGCTGCAGCTCAGTGCAGCCGCTTCACCAATGGAGGTGCTGAACATGGTCTGCTTAGGCTAAATGTCCCCAGTCTTCCTCTGACAGCTCAGCACTTTTTAAGGATTCAAGGAGCTTTATTGTCATTCACATAGACATAGAGTGCAACACCCTGAGTACCAGTATGGAGCATGGATATAAAATGTAGGTATAAATATAGGTATAAATATTTTAGCAGCAAAAGGGCATGATGACCAGCATTGATAAAGTGACAGTGTCAGTAAGTGTCATTAGTGATTAAGGTGCTACAATATCAGCTCTTGTCCATTTATGCATTGAGAAGTCTCACAGCTTCAAAATGAAGCTGCTTCTCAGTCTGGTGGTTTTGCATTTAATGCTCCTCAGAGACTGTTTTTCCTGCACCGGTCCTCCAAGTGTTCCACCTCCTTCCTGCAACCTGTCTCATCATTGTTTGTGATGCAACCAACCACAGCTGTGTCGTCCGCAAACTTCACAATATGACAGCCTGGATGGTTGGGTAAGCAGTCATATGTAAGCAGCATGAACAGGAGGGGACTTGGCACACAGCCCTGAGGGGAGCCAGTGCTGAGGACTATGGAAGATAAGGAGACATTGTGGATCCTCACAGACGGCGGTCTGTTGGCCAGCAAGTCCAGAACCCAGTTACAAAGAGAGGAACTCAGTCCAAGAGTCAGTAACTTATCAACAAGTGTCTGCGGGATCATTGTGTTGAACGCAGATGAGAAGTCCATAAAGAGCATACTATTAGTCCTTTATTCATCCAGGTAAAAAATCTCATTGAGAATAAAAATCTCATTTTCGAACGTATGAATTCTTCTGCTCCAGGTGGATGAGGGTGGTTTGAACCACAGAAGAGATGGCATCTTCTGTGGATCGATTCTTCCGATTTCCAGGATGTTTGAAAGTAAGTGAAGCTTAGCAACAGTATACATGCTGTATGATAATAACTTATTACATTACCCACAACAAATGACATAAAAAATCCACCCATCCATCCATTCGCTTCCGCTTATCCTTTTCAGGGTCGCGGGGGGCTCTGGAGCCTATCCCAGCTGTCATAGGGCGAGAGGCAGGGTACACCCTGGACAGGTCACCAGTCTGTCGCAGGGCTGACATAAAAAATCATGCTTGGTTATTTTTTTTATTTGCCCTCATGTGGTCTGAATATAAGCCTTTGCTTAGATCTTGTGTTTCTCATAATTGGTGGAATGACCTCTGATGTTGATATCAGAATAAAAAAGAACAAACAGCAAGAATGTTTTTTATTGACAGTTGTCAGCACATGTAATAGCATATGGCTAAAACCGAGTTTTTATAGTTGATGTGGAAAACTTTACTTTTCAAAATATAAATAAATATGGCATAAAACAGCACGTATGTCAAAACAGTTTAAACACTGTCACCATGGTGGAAATGTAGCTCTCATTTACTCGCTTTTGTACTGACAAACCTTCAAAAGTCAGATTAATAGCAGACCTGACCCATTTACAGATATATGTCCTCCACGACTCAATAGGCAAGTCTGTGTGCAGTGACTGCAGTGTGAGCTTAGGGCCGGATTGTCCAGCCTTTGAAATTGTCAGTGAATATATTTACTTGCTAAATATTCATTTACATATTTTATCGTGATTGTGGCAAGCTCACACGGTTGTGGATTATGTTGATGCATGTTACCCCTTTTTATGTTTTTCACTATTCAGGTTGTAAATGTAGAGCCTGCAGGGACCACTTAGAATAAGAAAGATGATACTTTATCAGTGAGAATGAAGACTATTTCTTTCATATCCTGCCTTGTGATTTCCAAAAATTTATACTTTAGTTAATTAAACATTCGTTTTGATGCCTAATATCTCTCAAATTTTATAGCAGCTTCACTTACAGATGGAGCCATAATCAATGTAGAAGGGATTTGAGGGGAGAAGTGTCTCTTTCCAGTCCTCGCACAAATTTTCATGGAACAGCAACAAGTATTTCTGCAAAGATCCATGTACAAGCACAGGAGACATACTGGTTAGGGAGGATAACTCTGGTGGACTCTGGGAATAGATCCTTCACTGGGACCTTCAGTCATCTCCAGCTGTCAGACTCACAGAAATAATGGTGTGGAGTGGACAGGTGTGGTTTCGGCACATATACTGAAGTTCATCTTACAGTAAAGAAAGGTGCTTGTATTTGATTTAAATAAAATGTATAGTTACGCTTAATTTAATTGCTATTTCTGGATTAACAAAGGTATTGTTCCCCATTAATGGTGTAGTGTAAGTCAGGAAATTTAAGTTTCTGCAACTAATCAACAGAAAAACATGCTTTTTGATTACAGAAAAGTAAATATATATTTACCCCATAAGAACCTTACAGCAGTTGAAGTTATGTTACAGGCAGAGCTTATAAAATAAAGTGTATTTATAAATGTTAATAATTTTGTGGTTCTCAGTATTTTTGCATTAAGATTTGACTGTAACTCCTTGTGACAGTTGAGTAAATAAAAACAGAATACAGTGATATTCAAATCTCAGTTTATTGAGAATAGAACATAGAGAGCATATCAAATGTGTTTCAACTAAGAGAAGGTAACATCCACCAATCCATTTTTCTACCATACATGCCCCCTTGGGACAGATGTGGGGCCAATATGGATAGACCCAAAGGCCTACAGCGAGCAGCCCACCACCATGAAATGTAGGGTACATCTGGGCATCAAACTTTCAGGATAATTGTGAAATTGTTCTACTATTTATGGAGAGGAGTTTTTTGCACATTGGTGTACCTCCGCCCATCTTCTAAAAAACTCTCTATAGATGCTCTTTTTAGATAGTAAATGGTAAAATGGTAAATGGATTGGTTCTTATATAGCAGTTTTGTACTCTACCTGACCAATCAAAGCACTTTATACAACTTTAGTCAACTTTATACAAGTTGCCTCATTCACCCTTTCAGAGTAACCAACAGGACATATCAAAGTACCAAAAGGACATATCAAAGCACCAACAGAACCCACTTACTGGACAGGAACCATGAAGCCTACATACCTTTCAACAGGTACAATAAATATATAACATAATCAAATTTCAGTCCATATAAATATGAGTCACATATAAATTAAAACAAAGTGAAATTCCTTTCTGTCCTATACAGCCTTGAATTTCATTACTGAAGAACCTAAATGAATAAAATTTGACAATTCTTTTGCTTTTATCAGGCGCCACCATTGGGGTTTTGCTTTGATCTCTATTTTGCTACTGGCAGTATGCTTCAGGAAGTACAAAAAAACCTCAAAACATGACCTACAAGTTTATTGCAACATAACAGACCTCAGCAATGCAAACAAAAGAGAGGTATGAATCAGAAACTGGAGATCACCCTGACAATTGTTTCTAAAAGCCAGGAGAAAGCCACCCAGTTTTTCACTCATGTGAGGTAACTGGTTCTGATGTCCTGTTCTTTTTTCTTTGCACTGTATTTTTTTTTTAGCTCAAGGGGCTGACCTCAGTTTTTTAATCACAAGTTGGAAGTGACTTAAATTCCCTCAAGTAGCCTTTTGGTGGTTAGATCGTCATTTTAGAATGTTGGTATTTTGACAGGAGAGCTGGATTCCACTAGGCTGAGGCAGATCTGGGCATCCTTGCAGATAATTGTAGTAGATATATGTATGGATACAAAGGTCCTGATTTTTTTTTTTCCTAATTCACACAATATACTTTAGCAGTCTAAAAAAAATAAAATATTGGATTTTCTAGCTCCCCGAGGGAGACTGGGGACATTGAGTCCGAATGGACCATGTTCAGGGTCACCAAGGGGAGCCACCACGCTGAAGAAGGAGTCCTATCAGGCATAGTTAGCCTGTGGGACTTCGGAGCAGCTGATAGGTACTGACAGACCAAGCGGAACGCTGCGGGGGTAGTGGCTGAAGCAAAAACTTGGGAGTAGGAGGAGTTCGGAGAAGCCATGGAAAAAGACTTTCGGACTGCCTCAAAAAGATTCTGGCAAACCGTCAGGTGACTCAGGATGGGAAAACAGTGTTCTACCTACACTGTGTATAGTGCGGGCGGACCACTGCTGACTTCGACTAAGAAAGTTGTCGGGCGGTGGAAGAAATACTTTGTTTTTTTTTTTTGTTTTTGTTTTTTCGCCTGTCCCATTTGGTTCTTTAGCCATCAGAATTGTTGTCTGAAGACCAACAAGGATACCCAATGGATTTACTTTGCCAAATGGATCATCGTGGCATTGCCGTATTGGTCCATTTGGTCGATCTTTGTTTTTATTATTTATTATATTTTATTTTTCAGATGTTACAGACGGGACAGACATGAGTGAGAGATAGCAAAGGGAGAAAGAAAGAGGAAGGAAAGGAAAAACAGAAGGGGAGAGGGACAGTGAGAAAGGGGGGGAGAAAAAAAATAAAAATCTCCTGGATCACCTGTTGAGAGAAGAATAGAAAACAAGCAAAAAAAGACAAAAAAAAAGGAAACAAAGCAACATACTAAACACAACACCATCGCATTAATCTAGCTAAGTGTAAACAGCAGTAAATACTAAATATTCAATGTTGTTGTGCAGCACGCAGGACAGATGTGCTTCGAGGTAGCAGCCAAGAAAGGTGTAAATTGGGTCTACGAGCAGTGAACACCCATGTGCATACCTGTGTGGATCAGCGCGCTTGTATTCCAAAGGTTTCTCCATGTAACGATCTGCTAGGGAGTGTGGGGGGGCCACAGCCCCGTCCTCCAGGGTGTGAAGCAGGTATGGAGGAGATCAAAACTCCAGACATCCAGAGGCCCCCAGAACACAAGAAACCATGGAAGACCAACAGAGGGGCAGCCGCGCCACTGTTCCAGAAAGAGCTGAGGAGAGTCCCAGATGAGGGTTCACTCAGCAGCCGCAGAGCAGAAGCCAGGGGGAGTTGCAGTGACGCGCCCGTGAGCTCCGCCGGCCGCCAGCTGTGCCTGAGTGACCGAGCCCCAGGCCGAGAGGCCGGGGGCACCCCACCCCCGAAGGGGCCCGAGCGAGCCCCAGGCTCCAGGCCCCGATAAGCGGCCGCCAAGGAGTGAGCCGGTGTGTACCTGGACGCCCACCCCCAGACACAAAGAACCACCAACGCACCGACACCTGAGGGAGTCCGCCACCGGCAGGGGAAGTGGTGGTAGGTGGAGATAGGCCTCCAAACCTTGGAGGGCCTGAGGTGTCCCCAGAGAGGTGGCGTCTCATACCCAACCTGACATATAGACACAGACATACAGGCACACACAGACACAAACATCCATTCCCCCCCTCATGCTCTCATATGCACTCACTCCACACTCAACCAACGTGGAGACAGACATAAAGAGACGCTGTACACACGATCACACTCCCCAAGCGTACTCTACAAACCGGGTCTAGGTACCCTTGCCCCTGGAGGGGGGAACTGCACCCAGACCCAGGTGGTGTTACCCTTTTCCCTGCGGTGGGGAGAGGCAGACCACCCCGACTCCGTAGCAGCAGGGAGGCCCCACACTCCAGACCGCAGTCGGACGGCCAACTCCACCTAGCCCTCCCGCTCCAGCAGGCCGCAGAGAATGGGGGTGGGAGAAGACTCCAAACCTCCCTCCACCCGCTCATTGTAGTGTTGATGCATGTGTGTTCTAAGGTGTTCTAAAAAAAAAAAAGAAGGAAGAAATACTTTGAGGACCTCCTTAATCGTACTGGCATGTCTTCCGCAGAGAAAGCAGATTCTGGGGACAAAGGGGATGGCCCGCCAATCCCCGGAGCAAGGTCACTGAGGGAGTTAAACAACTTCTTGGTGGCATAGCCCCTGGGGTGGATGAGGTCCGCCCCGAGTTCCTGAAGGCTCTGGATGTTGTAGGGCTGTCTTGGTTGACATGCCTCTACAATGTTGCATGGAGACCAGGGGCAGTACCCCTGGATTGGCAGACCGGGTAGGTGTTCCAACTATAGGGGAATCACACTCCTCAGCCTCCCTGGTAAGGTCTATGCCAGAGTGCTGGAAGGGAGAGTTAGTCTGCTAGTCGAACCTCGGATACAGGAGGAACAATGCGGGTTTTCGTCCTGGTCATAGAACACTGGATCAGCTCTTTATTCTCTCAAGGATTCTTGAGGGTGCATGGGAGTTTGCCCAACCAGTCTACATGTGTTTTGCAGACATTCAACCGTTTCCCTCGGGGTGTCCTGTGGCGGGTGCTCGGGGAGTATGGGTTGTCTGGCCCATTCCTACGGGCCATTCAATCCTTATACTGTACAACCGCTGCAAGAGCTTGGTCTGCATAGCTGGCAATAAATCGGACTCTTTCCTCGTGGGTGATGGGCTCCGCCAGGGCTGCCCTTTGTCACCGATTCTGTTTGTAATTTCTATGGACAGAATTTCTAGGCGTAGCCAAGTGATGGAAGGCTTTCACTTGGGTGGTCTCAGAATCTCATCTCTGCTTTTCGCGGAGTAACCCTAACCCTAACCCTCAGAGTAGAGTCGCTGCTCCTTCACACCAAAAGGAGCCAGTTGAGGTGGTTCGGGCATCTGACAAGGATGCCTCCTGGGCACCTTCTGGGTGAGGTGTTCCGGGCATGTCCCACCGGGAGGAGGGTGCAGGGCAGACCCAGGACACGCTGGAGAGATTACATCTCTCGGCTGGCTGGATAAGCTGGAGGAGGTGGCTGGGGAGAGGGAGGTCTGGGCTTCTCTACTTGGGCTGCTGCCCCCGCAACCCAGCCCAAGATAAGCGGAAGAATTTGGATTTTCTAACATAAGTAAACATTATGGGATAAATGTGGGACATAAAATGCTCGTTTCTTTTGTCTTTGTCCATTTCAACAGATCACCAGCTACAATGACACAGAAGAAGACAAAGTGTAGTAAAAAAGTCACACGAGAGGTTCTCTTTGTCTGCTCACCAATACAGACAAGATCCACCAACACCAACCAAATGTGGGGGTACCCCTCGATATCTATGAAAACATCTCTTTCTCCAAATTTCCTGCAGGTTCAGGATATTCACTCACAGAGGACCAAAATCACAATGATAATAACTCTGGGATCTACGTGAGTCCTTTGCCAGCTTTGTATATGTGAAAGAACAGGTGATAGTATCCTCAGAAACTACACATTTAAATTGAAAATGTGCAAAAAATAAAAAATAAAAAAATACAGAAAGCTCTACAAACAGTGAACATCCTTGTGTCTGCAGAGCCCCCTGTGAATCCCTCAAAAAGCCCAGCGAACTTTGATTCGGTTTAGATTTATGGGAATAAATCAGTTAATATTAGAGATACAATTTTTATTAATGTTATGGATATTCAAAGACCAGTGAACCTCTTCAATAATGAGTCTTTATCTTACTAATCATGTACATTAAATTGTGCTGTCATTGTTACCACTTCATGTTTGTGGCTCCCTGTATTTACATAAATCAAACTTCTGTTGCACCAAAGTTGTCCACACAAGGTTAACCAGATCTGAAATAGGGTAAACACTTCTGGTTAAGGTCAGGGTAAGTGTTGTGCTATATCTCTGGTGGGTAAATGTTAGATAGTGTAGTATCCTGTGCATTTGTCCCTGTGTTTCTGAGTATATGCATGAATATTGTGGTGAACATTAGTGTGTATGTAACAATCTGTGTGTTTGCAGTGAGTGAGAGCTTGTGAAAAATGTGAGTGAGCTTGTGTCTGCACTAATACAGTGCATCTACAATTCAGTATGCTAAAGACTTTCTAAAAACAAAGCAGGAAGAAGTGAGAAATTAGGGATTATATACAAGCAAATGATTAGTTAAATGAAAAAAGAAAGACAAAGCAGTGATTGAGAGGTCAAACAAAACAAGCTGCATCCAAATAATACAAAAGATTACCATGAAATTATATTATCTTATGTACCTATATTTTATTTTATGTATTTCAACCATTTTCAAATTGAATATGTGTTCATGGCTTCACCAGTTATTTTTATTGTGTGTTAACAAATCAACTTTTTAATAAAAATGGTTAAAAAGTGTTTACTTTTTGTTTTGTCCTCTTGACAATAGAACAGATTATATTGTGAATTATTTATCTCGCTATTGTTTAAAATAATAAAATTTTATCCTTTGCAAAAAGCTGGCTATATGAATGAGCGAAGCTGTGAAGATGAAAATGTAGCAGTATATAGCGAAGTGTAATTGGCTTTGTTGTTGTCAATTTGTAGCTTTTCTTGATTTCAGTTCCTGCTTTGTTTTAGTTTGTTAATTCATGCTGAAGATTGAATCATTTGACTGAAACTAAGTGTATACACACACACACAAAGTCAATGTCCTCTCATTTCTCTCGAGTTGATAACTAACACCCATGGCATTTGCTGGGATTTTGGCGCAGGCCCTGAGGCCATCTGAAACATCTCGATTCTCTTTAAGGCCACTTTGTAAGACAGTGCTTCTCAAACTGTGGGACAGGGCTCCACTGGTGGGGCAGGGTGTTGCAAAAGGTGGGACGAGGATAACCTGGGGGGAAAAAAATGAAGTCAAACAAGGTTCACTGAATATGACTGCATTCTCTTTTTAAAATAAATACATGTTTTTTCTGGTGCCCTTTTGCGAATTTCATGATATTATTTACCGATCCAAGCGGATCCAAGCAGAAACAGCATCACGCCCATAAAACTCAACTTGGTTCCTTTTTGTGGGTAATAGTTAATAAAAATGATGCAGCGTGGGCCATGAATTGTCTTCAATCTCTGAAGTGGGCACGTCCGGAATACTGTAGTTTCTGAAGAACTGTGTTAAGTATTAATATATATTACATATCTGTTAGTGGCAAAATTATTCAAAAATTATTACCAGTTAACTTGCTGGTAGCACACTGTGGTGGCTGGGTGTAGTTTTTGACTCAGCTGCTGGCAAGTGAGTTCAGGAAGCAATGCCAGGGGAGGCTGGGTGGCAATGCTGGCAAGTCTTTTAGAATTAGGCATTTAGGCCTGGATGCTTCAGCACTTACCCCAGAATCTCTTGGACTTTAAAATTCAACTCAATTAGATTTTATTCATGTTCTCCCCGTGTTTGCGTGGGTTCCCTCCGGGTACTCCGGCTTCCTCCCACCGTCCAAAGACATGCAGCTTATGGGGACAGGTTAATTGGATAATCCAAATTGTCACTAGGTGTGAATGTGCGAGTGAATGAGAGCGCGAATGGTTGTCTGTCCCTGTGTGTTGGCCCTGCGACAGACTGGCGACCTGTCCAGGGTGTACCCTGCCTCTCGCCCTATGACAGCTGGGATAGGCTCCAGCACCCCCCGCGACCCTGAAAAGGATAAGCGGAAGCGAATGGATGGATGGATGGATGGATGGATAGATTTTATTCAATTCAGTTTTATTTATACAGTACAAATGTGCTGTACCAATGTACCTGCACATGTGATGTGACAATAAAAGTGATTTGATTTGATTTGAAATCACAACAACAGTTGCCTCAAGGTGCTTTATATTGTAAGGTAAATCCTACAATAATACATACCGACAAAAACCCAACAATCTTATGACCCTTTATGAACAAGCACTTTGGTGACAGTGGAAGAAAAAACTCCCTTTTAACAGGAAAAAACCTCCGGCAGAACCAGGCTCAGGAAGGAGCAGCCATCTGCTGGGACTGGCTGGGACTAGAGAGAGGGAAGACAGGATAAAAGACATGCTACAGAAGAGAGCCAGACATTAATAACAAGTACAATTGAATGCAGAGAGGTCTATTAACACATAATAAGTGAGAGGGTGACTGAAGAAGAAATACTCAATGTATCATAGGAATCCCCCGGCAGCCTATGCCTATTGCAACATAACTAAGGGATGTTTCAGGGTCACCTGATCCAGCCCTAACTATATGCTTAAAGAAGAAGAAAAGTTTTAAGGTTAATGTTAAAAGTAGAGATAGTGTCTGTCTCCCGAATCCAAACTGGAAGCTGGTTCCACAGGAGAGGGGCCTGAAAGCTGAAGGCTCTCCCTCCCATTCTACTTTTAAACACTCTATGAACAACAAGTAAGCCTGCAGTCCGAGAATGAAGTGCTCAACTGTCAGTAAATCTAAAGGCACATATTAAAAAAAATTAAATTTATAGTTGATGCAGCAAATTTTAATTTTAAGCAGATGTGGTATAAAACGCCACTTAAATTACTGCCCCAGTTCGCTACCCAGTTAAAAGAGGCTCTCGTCAGGGAGGCTGTGTAGGTGTCATTTCCGCCCTTTTGTGCCCACAAACCAAAGCAAGCAGATCTGAGTTACCTGCAGAAGCAACTCTGTCCTCCACCGCTCACCAATTCTAACTGTGCTTTGTGCACTTATGGCTAGTTAATTCTACATGCACCTTGTTGTCTTATTTATTAGTATACTGTATAAGTTTAATTAAGGCTGTAAATGTTGAGCCTGAAGGGAGCAAGAAAGAACTACTGGTACATAGCTGTTACTTTTTCAGCAACAATGAAGACCATTTCTTTTCTCAACTTCCTTTTGTTTGGTAAGTGAATTCACAAATTTAGTACTTAAATTTTTTCATTGAATGATTTAATTTCATCTTTCATATCTTGTTACATGATCAATTTTGGCAGTTCCCCTTACTGATGGAGCCATAATCAATGTAGAGGGATTCGAGGGGAGAAATGTCTCCTTCCAGTGCAAACACAAAATTGCATCGAACAGCAACAAGTATTTTTGCAAAGATCCATGTAAAGACGAAGGAGAAAAACTGGTTACTGTAGAACCTGGCAGAAGAGCAGAGTCAGGGAGGATTGCTCTGATGGACTCTGGGGATGGATCCTTCACCGTGACCTTCAGTCATCTCCAGCTGTCAGACTCACAGAAATACTGGTGTGCAGTGGATAGGCCTGGTTTGGACACATATACTGAAGTGCAGCTTGCAGTAAAGAAAAGTACGTATATTGTTCTATCACTTTTAAATAAAATGCACCAATACTCTTAATTTTACACCTGTAAATTAATGGAGGGACAGCTCCTAGTTGGTAGTATAAAGTGCATCTATGCATTCATTCTCTGAGGGGAATTATTTGCAAATCTCATTAAGTCAAATTTGTGTCATATAGGACAGAGAAAAAATGTCAAACGTTTAATCTGAGAAATTGTGACTTAAGAAAAACTTTGCTCATTTTGACATTGATGGTGCCAACACATCTCAAAAAGGTTGGCACAGAACCACTGTGTAGCAGCCATTTCTCTTTGAACAACAGTCTGCAAATGTTTGTGAAGTGAGAGGACCAGTTGCTGGATGTTTAGAAGAAGACCGTTGACCCATTCTTGTCTGAGACAGGACTTTAGCCTTTTCACAGTCTTTGGTCGTGTTTGTCATATTTGTTACGCGATAATGTGTACAATACTTTCAATTGGTGAAAATTCCGGACTGCACGCAGTTGAGTTCAGTTGTTTTACTACAAAGCCATTTTGTTGAGCAGTGTATCAACATGAAAAACAAGATTTAAGTACAGTATGCTGATGATACTCATGATGGGATTTTTAATGAAATACATTTATGGTTTTGTTTTGATTCATATTATGTTGAAAAGAGTGAAAAACCAACAATCTAAGTAACTCTTTCAATTCTCCTCCTTATACAGTTACAGCAACTATCATATCTGATGTTTCTTCTACATGGACATATCAAAACACCAACATAACACATTTTACAACTGGAACAGGAACCATGAAACCTACAAACCTTTCAACAGGTATAATAAACATTTGACATAATTAAATTTCAGTCCACATAAAAATAAATCAAAGACAAACTTACATTAATTAATATTATATTTTGCCCTACAGTCTTAAACTTCACAGCTGAAGAAGAACTTAAAACCAACACAGGTAAAGTTCTGATTGACATGATGACTTAAAGACTTTGCATGAATAAGATTTTGAAATTCAACCTGTTTTCCTCAGGCACCATCATGTTTACTACTGCTGTGGGTTTAGCTTTGATTGCTCTCTTGCTACTGGCAGTATGCATCAGGAAGTCCAGAAAAACCTCAAAACATAAACTACAAGATTACTGCAACAGCACAGACTTCAGCAATGAAAACCAAAGAGAGGTATGAGTTAGAAACTGGAGATAAGCCCTGAAAACAGTCTCTGAAGCCAATCGATATAAATCAAATGCATAATAAAAATGTTCTGGGTTGAATTTATAGAATTACAACGAGAGTAAATCATGACACATTATGGCACCTAGAGTCTGTATTTTGTGAGAGCGCAAATAACTGATGTTAGATGGAAATAGTTTATTTGGCAAGCCCAGGTAATCATTTCCTGTCTTTAGCATTGCATGCATTTAAAAGGCATGCATTAGAACTGAAGGAAACTGTCAGTCTGGCTCTCTCCACAGATAAAACTAAATATAAGTGCATCACTGAAACACTGTTTAGCACGTTAGATCTCAGTTTAATTTGCTGTGCTGCAAATCAGTAGAGCAAATAGACACTGATCTGCAAACTGAGATCCTTAACCATCATTAGGCAGATTGAGGAAAAGTCCCACATCCTGTCCAAGTAACTGTCTAGCATAAACCCACTTCAAACTCATCTTTGGCTGGATTCATTTCCGAGTTTGAGTAATTATAGTTTTGAATTTTCTAACTACTTTTTATTTTTTATTTCATTTTGATTTTTGGTTTTAAATTAGTTAAGTTTCTGTTAGTTTCCAGAGTTTTCTTATTTTAGTTTGATTTTTTTGTATTGTATTGAAAATGTTCTCTCTCTGCTCTGCCTAGACTCGTGGCTCTGGGACACAAAACCAGATAATGTTAGAAGATGTACGTATGTGTGAATAAATTATATAAGCCCATTTTTTTTGGCTAATTCATGCAACATACTTAATTTATTTAGTAATTTGTTTCATAATATATAAATAAAGATTCCATAAAGAAATATAGATGAACTTCTCAGTTGATGTAGAGCATACATAGAGTATACATAGATAGAGCACTCACGAATGTGATTATTTTGTTTTTCTTTGTCACTTTTCAACAGGTCAGCTGTGAGTACAGTGACACTGACGACAGGACAAACCAATGTAAAAAGTCATCTCAGAGTTCTTCTGTCTCTACTCACCAACAAAGATGCCATTCAGATCCACCATCTGAATCTGAACCTGCAGCAGCCAAATGCAGTGTACCCTCCTGTATCTATGAAACCATCTGTTTCCCCAGCCTTCCTGCAGATTCAGAATGTTCAACAACACAGCACCAAAATGTCTATGATAATAACTCTGGGATACATGTCAATACTTTGCCAGCTCTAGTGCCAAAAAAACCCAAACAGGTACTTGTCAAAAAGACAACTAAACCTAAGTCGTGCAAAAATATAGAGAGCTGTACCTACAAGGCATCTCCTTCTGTCTCCTGTGGATCAACTGCAAAGGAGCCAAAATCTCTTTGGTTTGGTTTAGATTTATCAGAAATTAATCAGACTTAATCTAAATTTGTATGTTATTCATAAACATTCATGGACAAGTTAATTTCTCCAATTATGTGCACCATAATCTCCAGTTATGATTATTAACTTTTGCAGCTATCCTCAGTGTCTGCAGATTTGCCCTCTCAGGCAGATTATCAGTCATAGTTAAATTGGACTGGTCCTTTCTGGGGATAGAATAAAATAGAATAGATTAGCCCTTTGTTGTCATTGTACATGTACAACGAAATTGTAGGTGCTCCACACCAACTGTGCCGGAATAAATATAAATAGTAGACAGAAGAAATACATAGCAAACAGGAGAAATATATATAATATAAGAGAAAGGCACACACTGGAGATCAGAATATTTGCAAAGTGCTGGGAGCTAGTGCATAGAAAATAAAACATTTGTTGACTATCTAATTGGCCCAGTGTGAGTCTGGAGGTGTGAGACCTGACTGACCTGAGGGGTGGGCGGGGTGCAAGGAGTCCCCTGTGATGGCCCTGGTTTTCCTGTGACAGGAGGATCTGGCGATGGTCTCCAGGGCTGGCAATGATTTTTTGCATGGTGTTAATTATCTTCTGCACAGCCTTTATCTTCTCGGCCCCCTGTAGTTTCTTTGGGGAAAAACCTGGGGGATCAGATGTGTCTGGTCTTCAGTTATTGAACAAAATGAATTAAACAAAATAAACTCTTTCTATCTTGAAATGAAAAAAATCCAGTCTGAATTGTCCTTTAATGCTCACTGAGACCCAAACATCAGTACTGCAAGGAAGTGTCAGTGTGCAGACCCTATTGTCTACTACCCAGTTAGGACTAATAGTGCATAAGGCTAAAATTCAAGAAATGGCTTGACTCAGTTCTTCAGAAATTTCATCCAGAATCCCATTTGTGCTGGGCCCGTCATAAAGGGTTCTCCAGAGTCCTTTCTAGTAGTTAAAAAAAAAACCAATTACGATTTTATAACACAAATAACTCAGATGTTAGCGTCTTTGTGCTCAGAGTTTGGGCCCAGTATATTTTTCATCTTCCTCCAACACACACTTTAAACAATAGAGGGAAAAAGCTCAAAGACAGAGACAGAAAAAACTTCCTGTGGACAAGACCTAAGATATGACAGTCTCACAGACCTAAGGTTGTTGTAGTGCAAAACAGTCTCACGGCGCCCCCGTGTGACAATAAAAAGCAATAGCTTTAAATGACGTAAATGGGTTTAGTAGCCCTGTGTTTCATATGCGTTACACATTATTTCTTGGAGGCCATACCCTGTGTAACATAGAGTTATATTTCTAGGTGCACATGCTGTTACGTTATGGCATAGGATTTCAGAAGGGGTTCCAATTACAGTGCATCTATGTCTCAGATTTAAAGACGCAGAAGAACCCTGTATATAATCTAAAGAGGGTGCTAAACATCTTTGCTATGATTGAAGCGTTCCACTTTCTTCTGACAGCCTTTGTAAAATGTAGCCTTAAAACAACCATTTAATTTCTGCTTGTCTGTCAGTTCATGTCACTCATTGTACTTACTAGACCCTAAAGAAACTACACAGAAGAGTGAAGTGACTTTTGTAGGCAGATTTATTTGCACTGAGATAAAAAAAAAAAACCAGCTTCAGTGTAACATGCATGCAAGATCATACAGCATTTAACCAGTTGATCATTTTGTTATTGGATTATTCATAAGGAGTCAAAAAAATATTTTCTTTGGTGGCATTAAAACACATGTTCATTTTGTAAAGTGGCTTTGCTTTAATGTTTTAATATAACTGTTTTGTTTTATACGAGACATGATTTTAGTATAGTGTTGTCTGTATGACATGTGTTTGCATATACATGCACACATGTATGTCTGCTAGAAAGTCTTGATTACTCGTTTTACAGGAAGGATGTTCTTGGTGATAGAAGTCAGGGGTAGACACTGACAGCTTATAAACCACAAAACCATAACTCTAAAACACAATGACTCTTATGAGTAAACTGCCAACTGCTGACCTGTCAGCCTTTGACTGAAAGGTTTGAGATAGCACCTAAAAATATTCAAAATATATCTGTACTAATGAAAACCTCAGTATTTGGCTGTTTGTAAAAGGAGTGTAATTACAGAAGAAGAAAAAAACATTTTGACAAACATTTCAAATTTCAAACCAGGATGATTGTTAACAGTTTAATATATATCTGTGAAATTGCTGTCTCAAAGAAAGCATTCAATTAAGTTTCCAAAATGTTAAACAATTGCTACAATTAAATTTATGATATTGTGTGAAATTATCCAACATGTCTGTAATAAAAAAAAAAACAACGGAAAAAACGAAATCAAAAACTATTTTCATCTCCTCTCCTGCTCAGCCAGTGATTTTTCACTGCTTTTATTTGCATAAGGAATAGAGTATAATAGAGTATAAATATATATATATATATATATATATATATATATATATATATATATATATATATATATAGCTACTGACAATGTTCGTGAAACGGTAAAAAGAAACTGTCATAAACGAGGTTGTGGGTTGTGTAGGTGTCATTTCCTCCCTTTATGCCCACAAACCTTCAAAAGTCAGATTAACAGCAGACCTCCAGAAGCAGGTCTGGGTTGTAATGTGTAAATGTAGAGTCTAAGAGATCACTTAAATTAAAGAACTACGTACAAGTGTCAGTTTTTCAGCTACAATGAAGAAGACTTCTTTCCTCTACTGCCTTTTATATGGTAAGTGACTACACAAGTGTAGTAGTTTATGTCATTTAAATGTTTATTTTGATGTCTTGTATCTTATCACATCACTTATTATTATTACTACATGACTTATTACATTATTGCTTCAATTTCAACAGTTACATTGATTGATGGAGTCATAATCAATGTAGAGGAATTTGAAGGGAGAAGTGTGTCCTTCCAGTGCTCACACACATATGCATGGAGCAACAACAAGTATTTCTGCATAGATCCATGTAAAAGCACAGGAGACATACTGGTTACTGTAGAATCTGGACGAAGAGCAGAGTCAGGGAGGATTGCTCTGGTGGACTCCGGGGATGGATTCTTCACTGTGACCTTCAGCAATCTTCAGTTGTCAGACTCACAGAAATACTGGTGTGCAGTGGAGCGGACTGGTTTCGATACATATGCTGAGGTACACCTAACAGTAAAGAAAGGTAGGTATACATGAATACGCTTAATTTTATATTTGTATTTACATTCATGCAGGTACAATTCCCAGTTTGTGGGTTAATGCAACAAAATAATTTTAACAACAAAGTTTTGTACAATTTTACCCACTCATACTGCAGTATCATATTTCAATGTTTTGCTTTTATTACTACTTCTTCTACACAACAGTTATGAAAAAATGGCCTTTTGATTTCAGAGAAATAAACATAAATTTATTACAGCTAAGGTTTTATTATATATGATACTTAGAATTGCATTTATAAATGTTTATAATCCTGTGGTACACAATAATTGTGGTAAATGGACCACTTCTTATATAACGCTTCTCAACCCGATCTCAACAATGATGGTCACCACCTATTTTTGTGAAAAAGAATTTCAGATTTGATTTGTCTGAACACATTAAACTTTGCCTCAGTGCATTTAAAATCAACTTTTACTCACAGAAGACGGTGGTATTTCTGGATCTTGTTCACATATGACTTCTTCTTTACAGGACAGAGCTTTAACCTGCACTTGTGGATTGCATTGTTAACTTTGTTCACAGACAATGATTTTGAGGCTCATGCAGTTAATTCCACAACAGAACCAATGCTGCTTTTAATTTAGTGCCAACTGAGGACCCAAACGTCATGGACATCCAGTACTGAGTATCAGGCTTATCTCTTATAAAGAGTTTTACATATTCTCTGAATCTCTTGATTATTGTCACACTGAGGAAACTGGCACAGGTTCACCCATATTGGTGAACCAGTGCCCAACATCCCAGCTTTTTTGGAAGTGGGGTTGTATATGTTCTGACAAAGGTAAGTACAAATAGTATAAATACCTTGTAAATAACCACTCTCTTAAACAGCTGTTGCAACCGAGACAACTGTCATACCGGGAGTTGCCACATGGACAAATCAAAATACCAACACAACAAACTTCACAACCGGAACAGGAACCATGAAGCCTATAGAACTTTCAACAGGTATAAATACACATATCAGTCCTTATGAATGTGACTCACAGATAAACTTACATGAAGTAATACTTAATTCTTCCTACAGCCCTAAACTTCACAGCTGAAGAAGAACCTAAAATCAACAAAGGTAAAGTTTTGTTTGATATTAGCTTAGCTAATAGCTTATTGGCTTAAAGTGTTTACATGAACAAGATCTGATAATTGTCTTGTTTTCATCAGGTACCATCGTGTTTGCTACCGTTGGTGGTGTTGGTCTGATCTCCGTCTTGCTGCTGGCAGTATGTTTCCGGAAGTCCAGAAAAACCTCAAAACATAAACAATTAATTTGCTCCAAAGGTGTAGACCTCACCAGTGCAAACAAAAGAGAGGTATGAATCAGAAAACGGGGATCACTATGAAAGTAGTACACAAATATAAAGAGGCAATATAAACTGAAGCACAAAACCATGTTCATGTTTGTAGTTAAAGGAGTATAATGTGAGTAAATCCTTCTGTGTTATATCAAAACACAACTAACATGCTGTTAGATGAAAAAATACTCTTACCACCCTCATGCATTTCTTTTACATGTAATGGTAGAAAAATATTCTTTATACTGCCTCTATCCACAGATAAACCTGTGCAACAACATCACTGAAGGGTATCATTCAATATTTTAGATCTCATGTTTTATTTTTGGTAGAGTTTCTTTAGCTTCTGCAGTATGCACCGATTAGCCAAAAATCAGTGTTAGGAAATGACTGACCCTATCCAATGAATTGTTAAAAACGAGCTTAAAACACTCTTTGAACACACTTCAATCTGTTTTCTTTGGGACTGAGCTTGTTTGACAGAGTTACAGCTCTGGGTACCTCATTAGGGTGAGGTACGTAGATCAGCTTTGCTTAGACTGGTTACTCTGTAACACAGATCCAGATAATTGTAAATGTATGGATACTCACAGAAATCCTTTTTTTTGTACTTAAATTAATAATCATTTAAAAATTGATTTTCTACACAAACCCAATAAATGCGGATCATATAAGAGCATGCTGATTTTTTTTCTTTTTCACTTGTCAACAGGGCAGCTGTGGTTATGATGACATTGACAAGACGAAAAAGGGTAGTAACAAGTCTCCTAAGAGTTCATTTGTCTCTGCTCACCAACAAAGAGCAGATCCTTTAACATCTGATGCCACAGCGACCAAACGTAGTGTACTCGCTGATACCTATGAAAATATCACTTTATTCAAGCTTCCTGCAGGTTCAGGAGATTCACCCAAAGACGACCAAAATGACTATGAAAATAACTCTGGAATCTATATCAATACTTTGCCAGCTTTCATATTTGAAAGAACAGATGATGGTGCTTGTAGAAAAAAGGAAATAACTAAACCTAATACAAGCAAAAATACACTGAGCTTTGCAAACCGTTGTGTCTCCAGAGTCCCATGTGAAAAGCCCAGATCGCTTTGGTTCGGTTTAGATTTATCAGAAATAAATCAGAATTAGTTTCATCTGATTTGTGATTTTGTAACATTTTGTGACATTTATGGAAAAGTGAACTTCTTCACTAATCATCAACAACAGTCTTCACCAATATTAAAGATGTACACTAATTGTATTGTCAGTGTTTCCATTTTATGGCTGTCTCTGTCTGTGTTTTTGTCGTTTATACTTTGGTTTCATTTAACCCTGTAAGACCCAACCCATCACAAAATAGTGAAAAAATTCAGATTTTTTTGGGAACTGATATGTGTATTAACACTAACAAAATCTAAATTTTTTTCTACATCATGTTGTTAATTATATATTTTCATTATATATTTATTATATTTTTTTTGTATCACATTTGATACATTGGGTGTTTTGGCAACTTTTTGTTGACAACAATGTTAATTTTAGACAAAAAAAGAGAGTTTAGTACATAACATTTTGAAATTATTGCAAGTATTGATCATGTAGATGAGATAGAGGTCTCAGAAACTCATGCAGCAAATATGATACAAAGGGCATTATAGGGTTAAGAACAAGTCTAATAGCTTGTTGACTCAAATCTAAAGTGTGAATTGACACTGACATTTTTAACACGTCAGGGGAAATGTGCTACATTTCTAGTGGGTGAAAGGTAGTTAGTGTAGTATCTTGTGTGTGTTGGCATCTGCTGTTGTGGTTAATGTTACCTTATAGGCTGTTTGTTTGCAGACAGTGATAAATTGAAAATAAACTCAAAAATCCATCATATTCGGCTTCCAAACTGTATTATATCATTATTTTTCCACATGTAGGCCTACAAATGACTAATTTGAGTAGCCGGTACCAGTTTGAATAATTTGAGTACCAGTATATATGACGATAAGTGCTGGGTTAAACGCATTACCGTAAACACATTGCGTTATTGCATCACTGCTAAATGTAACAGCTAGATTCTGAACTTCAACAGGTAACAAAAGTATTGATGAGCAGTCAGGCTTGTACAACATTTTAGCCTATGCAGTCTTTCAGCGGGCACATTCAGTGGAAGTACTTTGAAGATCATGTTGAAGTACTGCATTGTTGGCTTTGTGTTTATACTAAATACTAAAAGAAAAATGTTGTACGCCCTCATTAGGATGCAGGTGGCTGATGACAATTTAAATATAGCTTTTGTTTTGTTTTTTGTCCTCTTGATGGTAGAAGGACTAGATTTAAATGTGTTAGCAAATTTTGCATATTTGCATATTCTCACACAGACAATATCATTTAAAATACTTTATAGCCAGTATAGAATTTTTGTTTAAACAAAATCCTTGTAAAAGGCTGCCAAATGAATTGCATCATTATTTTTTCCATTTGAGCTGCTCATCAGCACAGTACCAGTAGATAACTACTGTAATGCTGATTTTGTACAGTGACACTGACAAGAGAAAAAACCACCATAAAACGTTATCTAGAATTCTTTTGCCAACACTCATCGACAGAAATCACAAACATCTGAACCCAGAGCAATCAAATGTAGCATACACTAGCTATAGTTATAAAACACTCTAACTCTGGGATCTATATCAGTATTTTTCCTGCTTTAATACATAAAATGAGGAAAGCAGTAAAACTAAAACAGAGAAAAAACAGAGCTGTGCAGCCCCTGTGCCTCCTGTGAATCCAAAAATCCTAAACTGATCTGAAGGAGTTCAGATCAGTTCAAGGTTCAAGGTTCAAGGGTTCAAGGTTCTTTATTTTAGATTAGATTAGATTAGATAGAACTTTATTAATCCCTCGGGTGGGTTCCTCTGGGAAATTCGATTTCCAAAAAAGCACAGCACCGACAGAAGTTACAGAGTTACAGAATATTATATATATATATATATATATATATATATATATATATATATATATATATATATATATATACACACACACACACACACACACACACACACACACACACACACACACACACACACACACACATACATATATATAAATACAGAGACAATATAAATAAAATATACAAAGGGGATAAATAGAATAAATAGGAATAAAAAATAAAAATAAAAATACAAGTGAATTGCACATTTCAAGTATTGAGGTCTATTGCACTGTTGACTATTTACAAAAGTATTGCACAAAAGGTATTGCACAGTGAGGTGAAGAGGCACTACAGCTTAGTTGTTCCCCCCTCCTTTGTCCTCCTGTTTCCCCTCCCTCTCCCCTCCAGAGAGGAGTTAAACAGTCTGATGGCGTGTGGGACAAAGGAGTTTTTAAGTCTGTTAGTTCTTGTCTTTGGGAGAAGCAACCTGTCACTGAACAGACTCTTCTGGTTGTTAATGGCCGTGTGCAGAGGATGCCTGGCATTGTCCATAATGTCCATCAGTTTCTTTAATGTCCTTTTCTCTGCCACTGTCACCAGAGTGTCCAGCTTCATGCCGACCACAGAGCCAGCCTTCCTGATCAGTTTCTCCAGCCTGGATGAGTCCTTCTTTGCTGTGCTGCTCCCCCAGCACACCACAGCATAGAAAAGTACTCCAGCAACCACCGACTGGTAAAACATCCTCAGGAGCTTCCTGCAGATGTTAAAAGACCTCAGCCTCCTGAGGAAGTACAGTCGGCTTTGGGCTTTTTTATACAGGTGCTCTGTGTTGCATGACCAGTCCAGTTTATTGTCCACCCACAGCCCGAGGTACTTGTACTTGTTGACCACCTCCACCTCCTCCCCCTCTATCTGAACCGGCAGTGGACCTGCTCTAGACCTCCTGAAGTCCACAACCAGTTCCTTAGTCTTTGAGGTGTTGAGTTGCAGGTGGTTTGTGTGACTCCATGCGACAAAGTTCCTCACCAGACTTCTGTACTCCTCTTCCTGATCATCCCAGATACACCCCATGATGGCTGTGTTGTCTGCAAACTTCTGAATGTGGCATAATTCAGAGTTGTAGCAGAAGTCAGAGGTGTACAGGGTGAAGAGAAGAGGGGACAGCACAGTTCCCTGTGGTGCTCCTGTGCTGCTGACCACAGTGTCAGACGTAATGTCCTTCAGCCTGACGTACTGTGGTCTGTCGGTGAGGTAGTCGGAGATCCAAGCGACCAGGCAGGGGTCCACCTCCATCCTGTTCAGTTTTTCCTGAAGCATACAGGGCCGGATGGTATTAAAGGCACTGGAAAAGTCAAGAAACAGTATCCTGACCGTGCCTTTTCCCCCATCCAGGTGTGAGTGGGCTCTGTGTAGGAGGTACAGGATGGCATCCTCCACTCCGACACCTGCCTTGTACGCAAACTGTAGTGGGTCCTGGGCATGTTGTACCTGTGGTCGGAGGAGGTTGAGGAAGAGCCGCTCTAGAGTCTTCATAAGATGTGATGTCAGTGCCACCGGTCGGAAGTCATTCAGCTCATTGGGCCGGTTCTTTTTGGGGACCGGGACGATGCAGGATGTCTTCCATAGGGCGGGCACTCTCCCCAGTCGCAGACTGAGGTTGAAGACTCGTTGTAGCGGCTCCCCAAGTTCAGCAGCACACGCCTTTAGCATCCTAGGACACACCTTGTCTGGGCCTGCTGCCTTTCTGGGGCGAAGCTTCCTCAGTTGTCTCCTGACCTGATCCACTGTGACACTGGGAGATGTTTGGGAGGAGGGGAGGGGGGGAGATGTCTTGCTGCTGAGAGAGGGATTGGAGGAGGGGGGTGTCATGGTGTCAGGAAGGGGGGGAAGCGAGGGAGGTAGGAGAGTGGGGAGAGGACTCTGTAGTAAAGGTGAGGGTGAGGGTGGGGGGGTTGTGGGCTGGTCAAACCTGTTGAAGAAGTTGTTGAGTTCGTTTGCCTTCTCCACAGTCCCCCCCACTGTGCTTTTCTTGGTGTTGTGGCCTGTGATGGTTTTCACACCATTCCAGACCTCCCTCATATTGTTCCTCTCCAACTTCTGCTCCACCTTCCTCCTGTAGGTGTCCTTTGCTTCCCTCAGGCAGCGTTTCACCTCCCGCTGTGCTGCTTTCATCTCCTCCTTCACTTTGCTCCTGAAAGCCTTCTTCTTCATGTTGAGGACAGCTTTGACTTCCTGTGTTACCCACGGTTTGTTATTAGGATAACACCGTACCGTCTTAGCAGGGGCGACCGTGTCCACACAAAAGTTGAGGTAGTCTGTAAGACAGTGTGTCGCCCCCTCTATGTCCTCACCATGTGGGCTCAGGAGCACATCCCAGTCTGTGGTGTCATGTCACATGCATAGTTATACAAGTATAACACACAGTGAAATGTAACCTGATACGCTCCTCGACATGTGCAAAAATGGGGGTGGGGGGTGGGGGGGGTGGAGGAAGAACATTATATATATAGTATATACATTAGGTGAATGTGCAGTAGTAGCAGCAAGCAGGTGAATTCTGTACATTAATATGAATAGACATCTGACTATTTTACAGAATAGACAATTGTTACGTTTTTAGTCCAGGCGAGTAAATAAACGCAACAAGAAGTTTGCCCCCCCCCCCTCACTCCCCACCCAAGTAAGAACACCAACAACGATACCTTTCAAAGTGTTTAAGCAGCCGTTTATTTTCGTCGGCAGTGAGCAATGCCAAAACAACAAACAAAAACTCCCTAGTGGTCCCTACACCACAATAAAAAGAAGCCAAACAAAAAGACAAGTCACTTACCTATCTTTCTAATGAAAAAACAGGAGAAAACTTGTTCAACAAAAACGGCTTCTCACGCCTACAAGGCTGCGGCAGTGACAGATATACATCAGGTGAACCAACACGTGATCACTACTTGACAATCTATTTACAACTATTTACAACAAAACGGACATACCAACGCCAAATATACATGCAAAAACTCTTCACTGCACTACAATAAAACAACACACAGGTTCTTGGTCGAGTGGTGGAGGTTCGGAGAGCGCTCCCAGGTGGCTGTCATTCGATCCTTAAGTACTGGAGGTGGTCCATCAATTATCCACATCCAAGGATAGGCAGAGACTCCACCCAGATACCTAGCAGCCACACCCAGGTGTCCACCTCCTAGGAGAGAAAAGGGGAAAGATACCCACAGCCATCCCCCAGTGGGAGGCATAACACAACACACACATCATTGGCCATAACACAATACAAACATATTTAAAATTAAAGGAATTGAAATGTACATTGTGCCATGGTTTAGTGTCTGGAAGAGTCCTGTCTCAGTCAATTATAGATGATGTGAGAGGGCGGGTGTGTGTGTTTAGGGCCCGGATGGCTTGGGGATAGAAGCTCCTCTTGAGTCTCTCTGTCCTTGCCCAGATGATGCGGAACCTTCTACCAGATTGCAGAAGTTGGAACAGTTTGTTGCCAGGATGGGACGGGTCCTTCAGTATCTGCGCTGCTCTACATCTCCTGGTGTAGGTGTCCTGAAGCGGGGGGAGAACAATCCTGCAGCAGCGTTCTGCTGTACGGATCACTCTCTGGAGAGCTTTTTGGTCCTTCACACAGCTGTTCCCAAACCACGATGTGATGTTCTGTGTGAGGATGCTCTCCACAGCGCCTGTATAGAAAATCCTGAGGATCTTTGGAGAGACCCTGAACTTTCTCAGTTGTCGTAGGTGATACAGGCGCTGCCTAGCCTTTTTGGTCTGGACCTGAATGTGGGCAGACCATGTCAGGTCTGAGGAGATGTGGACACCAAGATACTTGAAGGACTGCACCCTCTCCACTGGAGCTCCATTGATGATGATGGGCTTGTAGTCTCTGTGCTGACTCCTGCTGAAGTCCACCACTAGCTCCTTGGTCTTGCCGACATTCAGCTGGAGGTGGTTGTCCTGGCACCATGATGCCAGATTCTTCACTTCGTCCATGTAGGCCGCCTCATCGCTGTTGGAGATGGCACCCAACACCACTGTGTCGTCAGCAAACTTCACAATGGTGTTGGAGCCATGGGTGGCCACACAGTCTGAAGTGTAGAGGGAGTAGAGCAGTGGCGAGAGGACACATCCCTGAGGTGCTCCTGTGTTGATGGTGATGCTGTTGGAGAAGCACCTGCCCACCCTCACCACCTGAGTTCTGCCAGTGAGGAAGTCCAACACCCATGCACACAGACGGCTGTTGAGTCCCAGATCCCTCAGCTTTGTGAACAGTCTGCAGGGCACTATGGTGTTAAACGCTGAACTGTAATCAACAAACAGCATTCGCACATAGTTACCCTGTTTCTTGTCCACGTGGCTGAGAGTGGTGTGTAGGACGTGGGCGATGGCATCCTCTGTGGATCTGTTGGGTCGGTAGGCGAACTGCAGCGGATCTGTGGTGTCTGGGATGGAGGAGGAGTGATGTTCTTCAGCAGCCTCTCAAACACCTTCATTACTACCGAGGTCAGTGCAACTGGCCGGTAATCGTTCAGGGATGAGGGTTTGCTGTTCTTGGGCACAGGGATGATGGTGGATCTTTTGAAGCATGTGGGGACCACAGACTTCGCCAGGGACTCGTTGAAGATGTAAGTGAGCACACCTGCTAGCTGGTCAGCACAGCAGCGCAGCAGACAGCCGGTGATGCCGTCTGGCCCCGCCGCTTTCCTTGTGTTCACTCTCCTCAAAGCCGCTCGGACGTCATGCTCCGCGATGCTGGTCACTGGTCTCTCGTTTAGTTTAGTTTGGTTTGTATTCATCAGGAATTATTCAGAGCTATCAGGACATTTGTAAATGTTTTACTGACATTCAAGGACAACTAAATGTCTCCAATATGTGCAACACCTGGTTAACAAATTGTGAAATACTCCTTTGCAGGGTGATGACATAAGGGGAAGGATTTTGCAACATCTCTAGTGTGTGAACATTAGTCATTGTTATATTCTTTACATTTGTGACTGTGTTTATGAGCATATGCATGAATATTGTGGCTAAGATCTTTATTTAATTGCTAATGTTTGCTTGTCTCAATTCATTATGACATAGATTTGAATTTTGATGCCCACTAGTGGTGTTTTCGATAAACACACCAAACAGACAGCACTGCACACAGATCTATTGCAAGCATACATATTGCAGGGCTCTAGACTAACTTTTTGCCATGGGTGCACCGACACAAAAGTTAGGTGCACACAAATTTTATAATAATTTATATAATATAATGTGTTTTTCTGGATACACTGTGCTTTTTCAGCATTCAAAGATTGATGACACCATGTCAGAGCACTGGCTATGAATTTCAGAAGGATCAGGCCTTAACTTAACAGAAAAGTTAGCAATAGTTCTTTTTCTATTACAGCTACATCCCCTTCTGTCGTGCCTAGGCTGCTCACTAGGGCTGGGTATCATCACTAATTTCTATAATCCATTCGATTCCGGTTTTCAAAGTCCCGATTCGATTCAACTTAGCCTCAGACAGTCAGAAATATTATAATTCTGATCATTTATCAGTACTGACTTCATCAGAATAGTGAACATCACAGCAGATGCCTTTGTGTGAAAGTAACTGAGAATAAAACACAGAAAAACATGAAGGAGATTTTCCTGGTCTGGCTTTTTATAGCAGATAACCTTAAAAATATTCTACAATGTTCTGCATATAAAGTTTAAATTTCTTCAGTATTGAACAACAGAAAAAATAGGCTTTCTTGTCCGAGGTCATTTAAGTGAAAAAAAGAAAAAGAAAAAGACAGCAGCACTGTAAACAACGGTAGACTGGTGGGTAATAAGCGAATGAATAATACAGAAAACAGAGATTGGAGATGGGAAACTGTTCTTGAAGTACAGAGAGAGATAGAGAGAGAGCTAGCTGTGCATGAAGTGTGATTTTAATAGTCGTGGAAGCAAAACAGCAAAATTCATGACGACATTGATCAAATGTGAAGCGCAGTTTGCTGCTTCTTTTGCTGCTGGCTTGGTGAATTTTGGTTGGAGAGAGACAAAACCTGCAGCTCAGAATCAGTGCAAAAAGACGTAATCACAGCGCGGACCGGACGCATCAGAATCGCTAAGCTCCGACAGTGTGTCCGTCTACGGGCCGTCAGGTGAGAAAGCCGAGAAAGACAAAGTTGATTCTGATGCGTCGGGTCCGTTCTGTGTTTACATCTTTGTGTGGAATCCGTGTACCTGCTCTCATTTGCTGTTTGGTTGTTGTTGAAATGGTTTTGTGAGCTTTAATCTGAGAATCTGGCGTTTCTGGCAAAACAGAGTTACAGTGGGGCAAAAAAGTATTTAGTCAGCCACCGATTGTGCAAGTTCCCCCACCTAAAATGATGACAGAGGTCAGTAATTTGCACCAGAGGTACACTTCAACTGTGAGAGACAGAATGTGAAAAATAAATAAATAAATAAATAAATAAAATCCATGAATCCACATGGTAGGATTTGTAAAGAGTTTATTCGTAAATCAGGGTGGAAAATAAGTATTTGGTCAATAACAAAAATACAACTCAATACTTTGTAACATAACCTTTGTTGGCAATAACAGAGGTCAAATGTTTACTATAGGTCTTTACCAGGTTTGCACACACAGTAGCTGGTATTTTGGCCCATTCCTCCATGCAGATCTTCTCGAGAGCAGTGATGTTTTGGGGCTGTCGCCGAGCAACACGGACTTTCAACTCCCGCCACAGATTTTCTATGGGGTTGAGGTCTGGAGACTGGCTAGGCCACTCCAGGACTTTCAAATGCTTCTTTGTTGCCCGGGCGGTGTGTTTTGGATCATTGTCATGTTGGAAGACCCAGCCTCGTTTCATCTTCAAAGTTCTCACTGATGGAAGGAGGTTTTGGCTCAAAATCTCACGATACATGGCCCCATTCATTCTGTCCTTAACACGGATCAGTCGTCCTGTCCCCTTGGCAGAAAAACAGCCCCATAGCATGATGTTTCCACCCCCATGCTTCACAGTAGGTATGGTGTTCTTGGGATGCAACTCAGTATTCTTCTTCCTCCAAACACGACGAGTTGAGTTTATACCAAAAAGTTCTACTTTGGTTTCATCTGACCACATGACATTCTCCCAATCCTCTGCTGTATCATCCATGTGCTCTCTGGCAAACTTCAGACGGGCCTGGACATGCACTGGCTTCAGCAGCGGAACACGTCTGGCACTGCGGGATTTGATTCCCTGCCGTTGTAGTGTGTTACTGATGGTGACCTTTGTTACTTTGGTCCCAGCTCTCTGCAGGTCATTCACCAGGTCCCCCCGTGTGGTTCTGGGATCTTTGCTCACCGTTCTCATGATCATTTTGACCCCACGGGATGAGATCTTGCGTGGAGCCCCAGATCGAGGGAGATCATCAGTGGTCTTGTATGTCTTCCATTTTCTGATGATTGCTCCCACAGTTGATTTTTTCACACCAAGCTGCTTGCCTATTGTAGATTCACTCTTCCCAGTCTGGTGCAGGTCTACAATACTTTTCCTGGTGTCCTTCGAAAGCTCTTTGGTCTTGGCCATGGCGGCGTTTGGAGTCTGACTGTTTGAGGCTGTGGACAGGTGTCTTTTATAGAGATGATGAGTTCAAACAGGTGCCATTCATACAGGTAACGAGTGGGGGACAGAAAAGCTTCTTACAGAAGACGTTACAGGTCTGTGAGAGCCAGAGATTTTCCTTGTTTGAGGTGACCAAATACTTATTTTCCACCCTGATTTACGAATAAATTCTTTACAAATCCTACCATGTGGATTCATGGATTTTTTTTTTCACATTCTGTCTCTCACAGTTGAAGTGTACCTCTGGTGCAAATTACTGACCTCTGTCATCATTTTAAGTGGGGGAACTTGCACAATCGGTGGCTGACTAAATACTTTTTTGCCCCACTGTATATTTAAAAGTCGATTCAGGATTTAATGAATTGATATCGCTTTATTCAAGCTACTCACCTCCCACTTCCACCTGCACTTTCAACTGGACCACGGCCAATCAAAGAGGTCCGCCCCTTACTATCTCTGATTGGTTTAGTCCACGATGGGGGCATAATGTGTGTCTGTTGTTGACCACAGGGAAGGTTGCAGATTTTTTTTTTTTTTTTTTGCTACCCGAACAGTTGGTCGCACTCTAGAGCCCTGTATTGCAATACAGGGAGTGCAGAATTATTAGGCAAATGAGTATTTTGTCCACATCATCCTCTTCATGCATGTTGTCTTACTCCAAGCTGTATAGGCTCGAAAGCCTACTACCAATTAAGCATATTAGGTGATGTGCATCTCTGTAATGAGAAGGGGTGTGGTCTAATGACATCAACACCCTATATCAGGTGTGCATAATTATTAGGCAACTTCCTTTCCTTTGGCAAAATGGGTCAAAAGAAGGACTTGACAGGCTCAGAAAAGTCAAAAATAGTGAGATATCTTGCAGAGGGATGCAGCAGTCTCAAAATTGCAAAGCTTCTGAAGCGTGATCATCGAACAATCAAGCGTTTCATTCAAAATAGTCAACAGGGTCGCAAGAAGCGTGTGGAAAAACCAAGTTGCAAAATAACTGCCCATGAACTGAGAAAAGTCAAGCGTGCAGCTGCCAAGATGCCACTTGCCACCAGTTTGGCCATATTTCAGAGCTGCAACATCACTGGAGTGCCCAAAAGTACAAGGTGTGCAATACTCAGAGACATGGCCAAGGTAAGAAAGGCTGAAAGACGACCACCACTGAACAAGACACACAAGCTGAAACGTCAAGACTGGGCCAAGAAATATCTCAAGACTGGGCCAAGAAATATCTCAAGACTGGGCCAAGAAATATCTCAAGACTGATTTTTCTAAGGTTTTATGGACTGATGAAATGAGAGTGAGTCTTGATGGGCCAGATGGATGGGCCTGTGGCTGGATTGGTAAAGGGCAGAGAGCTCCAGTCCGACTCAGACGCCAGCAAGGTGGAGGTGGAGTACTGGTTTGGGCTGGTATCATCAAAGATGAGCTTGTGGGGCCTTTTCGGGTTGAGGATGGAGTCAAGCTCAACTCCCAGTCCTACTGCCAGTTTCTGGAAGACACCTTCTTCAAGCAGTGGTACAGGAAGAAGTCTGCATCCTTCAAGAAAAACATGATTTTCATGCAGGACAATGCTCCATCACACGCGTCCAAGTACTCCACAGCATGGCTGGCAAGAAAGGGTATAAAAGAAGAAAAACTAATGACATGGCCTCCTTGTTCACCTGATCTGAACCCCATTGAGAACCTGTGGTCCATCATCAAATGTGAGATTTACAAGGAGGGAAAACAGTACACCTCTCTGAACAGTGTCTGGGAGGCTGTGGTTGCTGCTGCACGCAATGTTGATGGTGAACAGATCAAAACACTGACAGAATCCATGGATGGCAGGCTTTTGAGTGTCCTTGCAAAGAAAGGTGGCTATATTGGTCGCTGATTTGGTTTTGTTTTGTTTTTGAATGTCAGAAATGTATATTTGTGAATGTGGAGATGTTATATTGGTGTCACTGGTAAAAATAAATAATTGAAATGGGTATATATTTGTTTTTTGTTAAGTTGCCTAATAATTATGCACAGTAATAGTCACCTGCACACACAGATATCCCCCTAAAACAGCTAAAACTAACTAAATAGCTTTGATATTAATGATTTTTTGGATTCACTGAGAACATGGTTGTTGTTCAATAATAAAATTATTCCTCAAAAACACAACTTGCCTAATAATTCTGCACTCCCTGTATAACATTACACTGATGTGAACTATGCGATGAAGAACAAAGAAAGAAGGTCAGTTTAGACTTTTATTTACATGTAAAGTGTTAAAAAAAAAAAAGGCAACCATGTAGGAAAAGGAAAAAGAAAGTGAAAAAGTTTGGACACCCAAGAGATAGTTTAAAATGAGAAGGAAATCTCAATCAGAATACTTTAATAATCACTTAGGAAATTATGTGGTTTACAGTTGCTCCAAGACAGTAACAGACTAAACTAATTAAATAATATGATATATTACAAAGTTTACACATGTAAGAAATAGGACTAATATATACAAATCACTCAATTATAAATGTCAAGAATATTACAAAGGTGTAATATATACGATTGATATTTAACTCTAACCTGTGAAACTTTGTCATTTGTCATTTTACTGTACAGCATGTGCAACGAGTGTAACTAATGCAATGTGTACTGTGTGCAGTGTATTAGATGGAGGAGTTGTGCAGAGAGCAGTGGCGTGTCTAGAAAATCTTTGTTGGGGGGGCCAGGTAGGGGCACAGATTTGGAGAAGGGTGGCAGATGTAATTGGCAGATAATGTTAAAAAAAAAATCTACCAACCGTTAACCATAATTCAATAATCCTGTAAACCTAATAACTGAATGCGCTTTTAACTCTTATTAGAATGAGATTTTAACCACTATGGTGCAAAGTTTTTAGATACTGCGTTGATAAAGTACAAGAGATACAATCAGTGCTCTGTCAGTGTTTATTATTATGTTAACTTTATCTGCCTATTTAAAAAAGGCAGATTAAAAAAAGAAGATCATCTTCTCATAAACTGGTGTTTGATTTTGAAACAGGAAAAAAGTGGGGAAACAAACTTTGCTAGACCCGCCCCTGCACAGTTACCAGCTGTCAGCTACATAAAAAAAGGATCCTGGTGTTATTTGTCTCTCAGAAACAGTTCATAACTTCAACTCATTCATGTGACCTAAAAGGTAAACCTGTTTCTCCATCATCGGGTCAGCTCTGATGATTCAGTAAGGACATCTCCTGGTTTCATCTTCATGTTTCCCTCTCACCACATATCCAAACCGATATCATGACCAGCAGCTTTACAGCTGTGGCTCCAGCAAACATCAGCTGATACTAGAAATTAATATTAAATAAATTCTAACAACAGCTGATCAAGCTTAAACGTGCTGCTGTTGTTTAGCGCGACATCTGCTGGTTTCCTCTTTCTGGCGCAAAGTGGGCGATAAACAAACAAGAGAGAAAAGCCGATCAGCTGATCATTGATCAGTTTCATGATTGAAGTAGAAACAGGAGAGGGAGGGGGAGAGAATGAGAGAAGAAGAGGCAGCTGTGCAGCAAAGACACAGAATAACTCCAGCTTTGTGTCTTTTTTTCATTATAGTGAAAGTACGGGACAAACTGCGTCTCTTCTCAGCTCAATACGAAACGTGTAATATTTTCTCTGAATGAGGGACCATTCCATTTTTTTAAGGAGCCGTTGGCAACTCTACTAATTAAACTTATGAATAAAATAAAGCTTACTATCAGTAACATCATAGCACCCACCCAGCTGTATAGAAACTCCGTTGTGCTAGCTAGTAGCAGTATGAGTTATTGTAACTGACTGTAAAAAGTCAGCACAACGAAAATAAACTCCACTTAAACTTGGTTTATATCTGACCCAGATAGACTGCAGGTCATAACTTCTTACCTGAAGTTCAGTTCACCTGACACTCGGACTGGCGGCTCTCCTCCTGCCTCCCCTTCCCTCATCCACCTGCTGGCCTCTGTGGAAGCCCGGCCATAGCCACCACCAAACAACTGAGTCGACCTGCATCTGGCCAATCCACCACCTCTCATTGTTCATGCCTTTACTAAAAAAAAATAAAAAATAAGTCACCAGGCATATGCCCGGTATGCCCGATGGCCAGTCCAGCTATGTTAACCTGCAACGAAATCTGCAGCTCCATACAGCAATGTTACGACTTAATTATATCTTATAACCAGTGTTGGGGAGTAACGGAATACATGTACCGCCGTTACGTATTTAAAATACAAAATATGAGTAACTGTATTCCGTTACAGTTACCGTTTAAAAAGGTGGTATTCAGAACACAGTTACTTTGTTGAAATAAATGGATTACACTGCGGTACTTTCCCGTTTCATTTTGTCGCGGGTCAGGACTGTTTGGGTTTTGTTTGACAGCTACGTTCTGTTGTTCCAGGCGGCAGCACTACGGTTGCCATGGTTACAGTGTGACGCTCTCTCTCTCTCTCTGCGACTGTGTGTTTCCTGGGTGAGAGAGCACCTTTTCGTTGTTGTTGTTGTGCTAAGCTAACAGGCAGAATGCTACAAGCTCTAAAGAATGTAGCATCATGGGCAGTGTAGTCTGTGCTGCAGGAAGAATGGACTGCCATACACGTTATGGGTCTGTGAGCGCGAGGAGGGAGAAAAAGGGGAGTGGAAAGGTACGAGTTGTCATCGAGGAAAAACGGGAGCTGGAAGCATGTAAATATAATAATAACCACTTCAGCCAAGAAGAGTGCCTGACGAGCCCAGTTGTAAGTAAGCTATTAAGACTCGACTGTACACCGTATTCGTGTTTTCCTCCGAAAACAATAAGTTCCGTTGGAGCAGCCTTTCGACACCTCTCTCTGTCTCTCGCAAGAAAAGTTGACCCACACAACAAAGTAAAGCTATTTTTCGGCTACGAGCCGACAGGGACCCCGCCGTATTAGTCTGAGGTCCCTTTACTACAGTTCGGAGTCGCGGACCTTCAGTAATAGTAATAAATCACACAGCAATAGTACTGTAACGTTCACAAGAACCAGACGGTTGGGGTCTCAGTTTGTCCGTTTATTCGGCACATAAGCCAGCGGGTTGTTAACTCAGGGGGAGCGCTCTCGAACTACCCTCTCTTCAGCCTGGCACACACACAGAACTACCAGGTCCCCCCACCCCTTCCTGTACACCACCCTCACTACTTCCTGCAGCCCAACCAAACATGAATCTTAAAGGAACAACAACAGTGTGCAGAGAAAACCAACATGTCACTGTCCAGTAACACTTAACCATCGTTACACTGCCCCCCCAGCAATAAGTTCCTCGTCCCCGAGGGAACGACACAGTCTCTGAGGCGGGGCGGTAGCCTACGTTCCCTCCTTGACCTCCTGAGCCCCTGAGGAGGACGCGGAGCTTCGGGGCTTTGGGGTGAAGAGTCCGAGGGGGGGGAACGCAGCCCCGGTCGGGGGCCCCTCTGAGCAGGGTCATGGACGCTCTGTACACGTCCCTCTGGAAAGGAGGGGAGGGACTGTCCTCTGTAGGGGGCCATCCGGTCTCTGTGCAGCGCTACTATCCTCCCCCTAGGAGGCAACTGCACCCTGTAAACAACCTCCCCCACTCGCTCTAGGACGCTGCAAGGCCCCACCCAGCTGCTATCCAGTTTAGGACACCGTCCCTTCTTCCTCTTTGGGCTGTAGACCCACACCAGCTCCCCAGCACGGAAGTGCCTCCCTTTAGTGGTGATGTCGTAATTCCTCTTTTGGCGCAGGCCTGCCTTCGCCAGCTGCTCTCGGGCGTAGGAATGTGCAGAATCCAGCCGGTCCTGCAGCTTCCTTGCGTAGTCCCGGCCCGGTGGTGCCTCTGGCGCGTCCGGGGGTTTCCCAAAAGCCAACTCTGCAGGAGTTCTCAGCTCTCTCCCTAACATGAGCAGGGCAGGCATACATTGGGTGGAGTCCTGCACTGCCGACCTGTAGGCCATGAGGGTAAGGGGAAGATGGTAATCCCAGTCCCGTTGGTGTTCTGAGGTAAGGATGGCTAGCTGCTGGGCCAGCGTCCTGTTAAACCTTTCCACCAGCCCATCGCTTTGGGGGTGAAGTGGGGTGGTGCGGGTCTTCTTAATCCCAAGGCGTTCACACATGGCAGCAAATACCTTGGACTCAAAGTTACGCCCCTGGTCACTGTGGAGGGTCTCTGCTGTCCCAAAGCGGCTGAACATCCCCTCCACTAATACATCAGCGACAGTCTCAGCCTCCTGATCTGGGATGGCGTATGCTTCCGGCCACTTGGTAAAATAGTCCATGGCCACAAGAACATAGCGGTTTCCTCTGTCTGTGCGAGGAAATGGGCCCATGACGTCCACAGCTACTCGCTCCATTGGAGCTCCTGCTGGTTGCTGCTGAAGCTGAGCCCGGGACTGGTCTTGTGGCCCTTTGTGTGAGGAACATGCATCACAGCTGCGGCAAAAGTCCTCCACATCCCTCCGCTGTTGACCCCAGTAATAGCCCTGGCGGAGGCGGCGAAGAGTCTTGGAGACCCCAAAGTGGCCAGAGCCAGTGCTCCCATGGCAGGCTCCCAGCACAGCTGACCTCAGCGACCTTGGCACCACAACCTGCCACCTCTCCTCCCCCGTGGCAGGATCCTTCCAGGCACGCTCCAACACCCCCTCCTTCAGCCTGAGAGCTGCAAACTTGGCCCACAGCCCCCTGGTACAGATGGAAAACCCAGTGACCTCATCCCAAAGGGGTTGCTCCCCCTTCTCCAGCCACTGCAGGACCGGCAGCAGGTCTGTGTCTTGTTCCTGCCGTGCCCTCCACTCCGCTGCATCCACCACCAGAAGAACCCTGCAGGCGAGCTGTGCTGCTCCGTCTATTGTCGTGAGTTCCCGCTCTATTTCCTCTCGCTTCTCACAGTAACGGCAGCCAGCTGCAGCACATGGGCGGCGAGAGAGGGCGTCTGCGTTAGAATGGTGCGTCCCTGCTCTGTGCTCCACGGTGAAATTGAAGGCTTGGAGCTCCTCCAGCCAGCGAGCCACCTGTCCCTCTGGCTCCCTGAAAGACATCAGCCACTGAAGGGCAGCATGATCAGTTCTGACAACAAATGCTGTGCCGCACAGGTAGTATTTAAAGTGTCTCACCCCCGCCACCACAGCCAACAGCTCTCGTCGTGTGACACAGTAGCGCCGCTCGCTCCTGTTCAGGACCCGGCTGAAGTACGCCACCACCTTCTCCCCTTCCGGTCCAACCTGCGACAACACCGCTCCCAGCCCCATATTACTTGCGTCAGTGTCCAGGACAAAAGGCAGGGCGGGGTCAGGGGGGGCAAGGACTGGGGACTCTGTCAGCGATCTGCGGAGGGTGTCGAACGCCTGCTGACAGTCCTGGGTCCAGATGAAGTCACGGTCCTTCTGCAGCAGGTGGAAGAGTGGTGCGGCTATGGAGGAAAAGCCCTTCACAAACCTCCTGTAATAAGACGCCAGTCCTAGGAAGCTTTTGAGCTGTTTCTGGTCTGCTGGTGTGGGCCACTCGGTAATGGTGTGAATTTTTTCCTCCAAAGTGCTGATGCCCTCACGACCCAGCTTGTGGCCCAGAAACTCCACCTCCCTCCTCATGAAGTGGCACTTGTCGGGATGCAGCTTCAGGCCTGCAGCCGCCACCCTCTCCAACACTTGTCTCAGGGCATCCAGGGCAGCATCAAAGGAGCTCCCGTGCACTAGAAGATCATCCAGGTAAACCAGACACCGTTGCCGTGGGACGCCAGCCAGCACACTGTCCATGAGCCTCTCGAAGGTCGCAGGAGCGTTGCAAAGGCCAAAACTCAGGACTTTGAACTGCCATAGTCCCCTGTTAGTGCAGAAGGCTGTCTTCGGTCTGGATTCCGGGGACAGTGGCACCTGCCAGTAGCCACTCCGCAGGTCCAGGGTGGAAAACCAGGAGGACCCGGCTACTAAGTCGAGGGACTCATCAATCCTGGGAAGGGGGTAAGAGTCTTTCTTCGTCACTTTGTTGAGTGGTCTGTAGTCCACACAGAAACGCATCCTAGGACTTTTTTTCTTAGGCACCATCACCACCGCGGAGGCCCACGGGCTATCAGATGGTTCTATGATGCCCGCCTTCATCATTTCACACAGCTCCCTGTCTGCAGCCTCCTGATGAGCCAGGGGCAGGCGGCGGGGGCGCACTTTAATAGGCTGGGCATCCCCGGTCTCAATGACGTGCTCTACCAAGTGTGTCAAGCCAACATCACTTTCTTTCAGGGCAAAAATGTCACTAAACTCTTTTAGTACCTGCCATAGACTCTCTTGCTGCTGTGGAGTCAGCCCCTCACAGTTCTTTGACCAGATACTCCTCACTGCTGAGAGCCTCTCCTCCTCCTCCTCCTCCGCTCGCTGTTCTGCTGGCGGGTCTGCAGGGGTCTCTGCGGTGGAGGTGGACGCCGCGGCAGATGCTGTGCAGACCGGGGGAGGAATAAGCGGCACCTTCTTCCCATCAGGGAGTACGAGGAGGCCTTTGCCTAAGTCCAGTACACCACCAATGGCTCGTGAAAAATCCAGCCCAAGGATGCAGGCGTCCTGCACGTCAGCCACCCAGGCAGCATAAGACACACCGAGGTCCCCCACCTTGAACTGGAACACTCCCTTCCCTCTCATTGGGGCCAGATCACCGGTCACAGTCTTAAGTTGCACGTTAGTCGGTTGTACAGCAGCTCCGGTTGGGACAATATCGGGTCGGACCAGCGTTGCATTGGATCCCGTGTCCAGCAGGGCCGTACAGGACACCCCCGCAATCGTCACTGGAACATGGCAAAAGCCGCCAACCTGGGTCCAGCCCACAGTGATGGCCGCACCGGGTGGAGGTGGCGGTGGTGTGGGGATGTCGTTCTCCCAGGCCCGTGTACTCCCGCCTACACGGGCCCGTGGGCGTTTCCCTGAACCGCTGCAAGCTTGGGGCACTGCCTGATGAGGTGTCCGACTTGTCCACATCCCCAGCAGCTCTGAGGTCGGCGGTGTGGGCCAGCCCGAGGGGAAGGCGACTGCAGCGAAGCTGTCTGCACCAAACTGCACAGGCCCGCTGGCGTCTCCATCTGTTCCACAGGTGCTGACACAGCCCTCACCACGTGTGCGTCATCAGCGCCCCCAGAGGATCCTGCAAGCATCTCCCTCTCCAACGCTAGCTCCAGGGCTGCACTGAGTGTGGCCGGCCGAGCAAGCTGAGTTTGCATGCGGAGCTCTTTAGGGCTCAGGGCCTGCAGGAACTGGTCCCGAGCTAACTCCGCCTGCACTGATGGTGGCATGCTGTCATACGCCCTCCGGCAAAGGCACTCGACTTCATGGGCCAAAATGCGGAGGGGCTCACCTGGCAATCTGCGTCTGTTGTGGAACTCCGACCTCAGCAGCACTGGTTGGTTATACTGCCCGAAGCGCCTCTGAAGTGCTCCGACCAGAGCATTATAATCTCCCCTCTGCTCCTCGGTCAGCAGCAGCAGGCATGCAGCTGCATCCTCACACAGGCACAAAGCCAATTGGAGAGCTTTATGTTCCTCAGACCAGCCAGCTGCAACAGCTAACAGCTCGAACTGTGCGATAAACACTTCCCATGGCGTCTTGCCGCTGAACTTAGGCGTTTTTATATTCGCTGCAGCTTGCTGGGCGCCGCCATGTTTGTTTACATCACGTGACGGCGCGCCAAGCGAGGTCGACTCCTTCCCGCCGGAATCGCGGCCGCTGTGCGAACAGTTCCCGAGCCTAGTCAAACCTGGAGAAAATCCAGCCTCGGCAGACAGCCGCAGCGCCGTTTCCCTCACTCCATGGGCGGGCGAGCGCGGACGAACCTCCCTCTCCTCCGTCTCCTTCTTAATCCTGCCCGGCAACATCCTCGTCTCGTAACGGCAAGCGTCGCCGGCAACAGGGTCTCGGGCGTTCTGGGGTTCTTTTTTCTTTCTTCACTTCTGACACCAATGTAACGTTCACAAGAACCAGACGGTTGGGGTCTCAGTTTGTCCGTTTATTCGGCACATAAGCCAGCGGGTTGTTAACTCAGGGGGAGCGCTCTCGAACTACCCTCTCTTCAGCCTGGCACACACACAGAACTACCAGGTCCCCCCACCCCTTCCTGTACACCACCCTCACTACTTCCTGCAGCCCAACCAAACATGAATCTTAAAGGAACAACAACAGTGTGCAGAGAAAACCAACATGTCACTGTCCAGTAACACTTAACCATCGTTACAGTACATTCACGTTGTTGTAAAAAGCATGATAATATATTAAGTAATCCAAAGTATTCAGGATACGTTACTGTCATTGAGTAACGTAACGGAATACATTACAGAATAAATTTTGGGGCATGTATTCTGTATTCTGTAATGGAATACATTTTAAAAGTAACCTTCCCAACACTGCTTATAACTCATAACTCTTATCTTAGCTCCCCTCAGTAGCCTACTGTCTGAAATATTCGATGGCTGCAATAATTCTTTAAGTGTTATTTTTTCCTTGGTATTCTAATTTCACCGAAGTTTACTAAACTCAACAAACTTAATATTACTTACCGGGACATTTATTCTGTCCTCATTTTCTTTCACCGAAAAATTGTTTCCTGCAGTGCCGTCTTTCGTGCTTGGCTCTCCTACCTTTGCTAACGTGATGCACATAGTGCAGAAGCCGATGCTGCATTCACTTACACTCGGATATCTGAGCTTCACCGTGAAAACATAATCGTACATTTGATATTTGATTGAATTTTATTGTTTTACCTTTGGGGTGGCACCTGGGGTGGCCAGTCTGGTTGGGGGGGTGGCCTGTGCCCCCCCAGGCCACCCCACTGGACACGCCACTGGCAGAGAGATGGTTACAGACAAGAATGATTTCCTGTGTTGTTCAGTGGTGCTTTTTGGTAATCTCAGTCTCTTATTGAACGTGCTCCTGTGACTAGCCAGCACATCATGGAGTGGGTAGGAGATATAATCCAGCATTGTCCTTATTTTGGGCAACATTTGCCTCTCAGATACCACCCTAAGGCAGTCCAGCTCCACAACATTACTGGCATTGTGGATCAGTTTATTGAGTCTGTGGGCGTCTGCGACCCTCAACCTGCTGCCCCAGCATGTAACAGCATCGAGGATAGCACTGGCTATAACAGACTCGTAAAAAAATCCTCTTGTCCAACAGATGTTGAAAGACCTCGGCTGCCTCCGAAAATAGAGACCACTCTGGCACTTCCTGTATTGTGCAGTGGTGTTTATAACCCAGTCCAGTAGTGGTCTTCCTGTTAGGTAATCAACAATCAGGGACACAAGAGAGGCATCCACCTGCATCGATGTCAGCTTATCACCCAGAAGGGTTGGCCTGATGCTATTGAATGCACTGGAAAAAAAATCAAAAAAACATAACCCTCATAGTGTTCGTTGGCTGGTCCAGATGGGCGTAGACACGACTGAGCCTGCCTGTGTTACACAACAAATTCACCTGTAGCTAAATTCTACATACGTCGTTTTTAAACATGTTAAAATGAAAGAAGTGTTCATTTGGGGTAGGGCTGCATTGGTGGGACATGATGTTACTGCCGGTGTGGCCAGGATGACTACAGAACAATTTAGAGTGAAACAAAGTTCAATGAAAATAATTTTGTATTTGTTGCATACTTGGACATAGACAGTTTTAACTCACTGTCTGTTATGTGAAGGCTGTGTGCAGACAAGAGTGGTAGTAGGAGGACCCAAGGTGCAGATAGTGATGTGACGTTCTGTATCGAGGCTTCGAAGCTTGTGTCGAGTAATTGAGGGAGCGTTTCCGTGATGCGCGTATTGAGGCTTGCTTCATTTATGGGAGGAGCTGAAAATGATGACGTCCGAAGCCTCGTTGCCCGGCTGTACCACGTGACTGGTTCATGAAGTGGTTCGAACTTTGCCGCGAGATATGACAGCGATATAAACCCCTCAGACTTCATTCAAAAATGTGGGTGTTTGATGGAGAATTGCAATTAGTGAGAGTTTGGAGACAGTTTGGAGACAGGTTGGAGGTTTATGAGAGTGAGGAGAGAAAGTCAGGAGAGAATGGAGCCAGCTAAGAAGAGGAGGATGTCCTCCCCTGTGTGGGAACATTTTGATCTTATTCCTCCCAACAAGGTATGTAAATTTCTACAGAAGATGTATTGCACAATCAGTATTATGAAAATACTGATTGTGCAATACAAGTTATGTTAAGCTGTCTTGACTTTTGTACAAGGTGAAGTGTTTGCTATGTGCCAGGGAGCTGGGATATAACGACACCTCATCCATGCTTAGGCACTACAGAGCTTTGCATGAGAATAAGGGGAACATCGATTGTGGAGCAAGACCAGGTGAGCCATCAAATGCAATGATAATATAGCATGCAGTAATGTTACTAAATGATATAACAATATTATACAACCGTTATAAGTTACGTGTGTGATATTTATATTTGTGCTTTATCTTTATTGTATTTCCTCAGGAGAACAATCTCAAATAGATGAAGATCTGGTTAGCATGGTGATTGAGGACTCCCAGCCATTTAGCATTGTGGAGGACAAAGGATTCAAAAGATTTGTTAAATCATTCAATCCTAGCTTTTATGACCTACTAAAAAGGTCATAAAAGCAGTGAAAATTTAGTTTTTACAGAATAAAATGTGAACAGGCAGGACTGTCCATACCTCAACGTTACAAAAGCACAACCACTGTCTACACCCCAACCACACCTCACCTCACAGTAAATGATCATTTCCATTTTAAGCATTTCCAAATAATCATTTTCCATACTGCCAGTATAAATATACACAGTATACTGCCATCACTACAATATACATGTTTTACACACTCCTTTTGTTGTTGACATTTACAGGCTGTGTGCAAAAGGCCACACTCTTCAAATTCATGCCAACTAATATTTTTACGTCCAGTAGGTGTCCTACTAGAGCAAATGAAGCTTCAAGAAGGTTTGCGCTGGGATGAACCAAGTGGATGAAAAGCTTCAGTGCTTCATGAAGCTTCATCTGCCCATCACTAGTAGTAGGAGGACCCAAGGTGCAGACACTCTGAGGTAAAACTTGAACTCAAATGTAACACAACTAGATATATCAAAATAAACTTACGCAGGAAGACTGACAAAACACACAGCATAGCATAAGGGTAGATCACAACACAGACACAGAGAAACACAGGGCTTAAATACACAGAGGGAGCAATCAGGGAATGGGTAACAGGAGGGAAACACAGCTGGGGCAAATCAGGCCTAACGAAACAGGGGAAGCAAAACCAGATACATTAACATCAGACATGGACCTTCAAAATAAAACAGGAAACAACACAGACTGAACTAAAGACACAGACTCACACGCAGGCACTGCAACAGAGGGAACAGAGACGTAAACCATAAGACAGAACACAGACAAAGAAACCAAAGACTAGAAATGATAAATAATATAATAAACTCAAACCTCTGGGTCAACGACCCAGGCATCCTAACACTGTCTGATGATAAGATTGACCACACTCAGACAGAAGCGGACCCAAGCAGATGGAGAAACTGTAACATGACCATAAACTTTATTCCCTTTTTGTGGGTAATGATTAATAAAAACTGTGAAGTCTGGGTCATTGTTTTTTTAATAATAAAGAAAGAAAAAAAAGAAAAAAATCTGTGACTTTATTCCAATGCGTTCAATGGAAACTGGCAGAGATATGCAGGTTGGTTATTATAGACATAAAGACATTAATGTACACTAACACCACAGTGTTTTACCACTCGATCGAATCATATCACTAGTTTCTGAAGGTCCAAAAAGAGCTCAAAATAGCAAGGGTTATGTGAGCGTCCCATTCTTATGTTTAATCATTTAAAATGATTGTCTGTTTTGCCAATGTCTGTTTTGAGAGTTAAGGTTGAGGTCAAACTAGTATTATTTATTATTTATCCTAGGATGAACAAAAAGCAGATGTTGCATCTGCTCTGGCTGCAGTGGGGCTGCAGGCTTTTGAAGCAGAGGTTGCTCTGGAGCTAACAACATCTCTGAATATGGTGCCATTACCATGTACTGGATCTTCAAATTCTTGACAAAAAACCCCACTTTAGTTTCTTCGTGTCCTGAGAATTTCTTTTCTTCTTTGTGTTTTATGAAACTATTTGAATATAATTCTCCATATAATTCATACTTTTCCACATTTTTGTATTTGATAATTTTTTATATTATAAAAAAGACACAGGCATTAGAAAGAACTGCATAAAAAACAGTTTACAGGATTTATTTGTAAAAATGAAAATAATAACATTTGTTACTAAGATTATTGGTAAATGGCCTGTATTTGTATAGCACTTTACTTAGTCCCTAAGGAACCCAAAGCGCTTTACACTACATTCAGACATTCACCCATTCACACACACACTCACACACTGGTGATGGCAAGCTACATTGTAGCCGCAGCTGACCTGGGGCGCACTGACAGAGGCAAGGCTGCCAGACACTGGCGCCACCGGGCCCTCTGACCACCACCATTTATTTTCATAAATTTCAAAGCAGTGTTATAATAAAGCTTAATTTATCCTTCCGCAATGAATCTACACAGAGCCTATGACATAACCTTTGCAAGATGCCAGTGCCGTCACCAAAAATTATACTTGTGCGACATTTGTTGCAAGCTATGTCTGTGTAACGTATAGTTATATTTTGTATAGTATAGCAACATATAATTAAATAGAAAGTGAATAGAAGACTAAAGTGATTTTTACACAGTTGTGTTCAAACTTATGTGCATAGAAAAAAAAATAACAGCGCTAATGTGTGAATGTTGTACGTCATTTTGTAACTGGATTATTGATAAGGAGACAGAAAATTGCTATGATGATATGAAAACATTTTTTCAGTTTCTAAAATAAATTTTGTTTTGACTTCTTTTGTTTTTTTATATAGGAAATTATTTTATTATGCTCTATGACTGCATCATCTGTCAGACATGTGTTTGTATACATGTACACATATATGTCTGCTGGAAAGTCTTAGTTACTCATTGCCACTTACTTTACAGGAAGGATGTTCCTAGTGATAGAAGTCAGAGGCAGTTTTTAAGCCTCAAAACCACAACTCTAAAACACAATGACTTTCTCATGAAAAAGATGTCCTACATAGATTTCTCTATACCTGCCAACTCTCGACCAGTCAGTTTTTGTCTCAGCGATTTGAGATAAAAACTAAAAATATTAAAAATATAGCTGTGCTACTGAAAACTTCAGCTGTACTAATGAAAACGTCAGTATTTGCTGTTTGTGAGAGCAGTGCAATTAAAGAAAAAAAAAATCTGTTTTAATAGGGAAGAATGGTAGAGACACAGACACCCTCTCCTGAGCCTGGCTCTGCTGAGGTTTCTTCCTTTTCCTTCCCCCTATCGCCAAAGTACTTCCTGATGGGGATCATCTGATTGTTGGAGCTGTATTATTGTAGAGTCTTTGCCTTACAATATAAAGTGCCTTGATGTGACTGTTGTTGTGATTTGGTGCTTTGATATGGTAAAAGTCAGCTTTGTTCTTTTTTATGATTAGTAATTGTTCAGCTTTTAAATCATATCGTATGTGTTTGTTTGTTTGTCTGTTGCCAACGTTTAAGTAGCACGTAGGTGGAGCTTCTGTCCTTTCTTTTACTGCAGACTGCTTTAGAGCAATCTAAGTATAAAGTCTAAGTCTAAATATAAACAGATGTGACATAAAACAGCACTTATGTTGTGAGCCAGTGTTGGTGACACAGTTAAAAGAGGCTGTTACAAAGGAGGCTGTGTTGGTGCTGTTTCCTCCTTTTTATGCCCACACACCTTTGAAAGTTAGAATGAGAGCAAACCTGATTTGACTGCAGAAGCAAGTCTGTCTTCCACCATTCACCAATCACATCCGTCTGCACTGGGGTTTCCCTGTTATGTAATTATATAGCAAACTGTGAAAATACCTGTTAACACGTTTACTTTTATCATGATTGTGGCAAATTCGGACAACAGTGGATCATGTAGATATATTTGACAAGAAGAAACCACTTAGAATAAGAAAAAACCCTACATAGATGTTACTTTTCAGCCACAATGAAGATCAATTCATTCCTCTGTTGCCTTTTATATGGTAAGTGACTTTACAATGTTACCACTTTAAGCTATATTTAAATGGTAATTTCAGTGCATTTAATTCTGCACTCAATGCTTTCAATTTTAGCAGGTACACTTACTGATGGAACCATAATCAATTTAGAGGAATTCGAGGGGAGAAGTGTCTCCTTCCAGTGCTCACACAGACTCGCAGGGAGCAACAACAAGTATTTCTGCAAAGATCCATGTATAAGCACAGGAGACATACTACTTACTGTAGAACCTGGCAGAAGAGCAGAGTCAGGGAGGATTGCTCTGATGGACTCTGGGGATGGATCCTTCACTGTGACCTTCAGCAATCTCCAGCTGTCAGACTCACAGAAATACCGGTGTGCTGTGGAGCGGACTGTTTTTGACACATATGTTGAGGTACAGCTAACAGTAAAGAAAGGTATGTGTATTATACAATCAGTTTTAAATAAAATGCATTAATACCCTTAAGTTCTGTAAAGTTTACACATTCATATTTCACTAGAAGAGGAATACATTTAAATTTAAATTTACCGTACAAGTATCTTACCACTGCTGAAGTTATGTTACAGATAGACGGTATAAAATAATATACTAATAATTAATTTTAAAATTTTCATAATCCTTTGGTTCACTTTTTTTGTCTTTTGGTTTGACTGGAGCCCACAACTTCTTTTAGCTCTGAAATTTCTATTATTTTGTATTTTCCTCTTTATTCTATTATTCTCTCAAATCTTTTTAGATAAAACATATTAGAGTATTTTGAAAAATGCAGCTTTTCTAACTTATTATAGTGGATTTAAAATTATTTTTTAAATCCATAAATCATCTCTTGAAAAAGGCATTACACACTTTGGTGGGGCTCTCTGGACAAAAAGACTAAATTCTGAACATTGTTGGGCTATTCTGTTATACCTGTATGTAAAAAATACACTGCACCCAAAATATTTCATAGTTCAGCAACACTGATCAATCTAATAAACTTAAACCTACTCCATCCTTCCTATTCTGGTATTTTAAAGAGTAAGCAACCTAACTAATAGGGTTGCAAACTCTGATGAAAAAAAAAATAGGGAACCACCCCCCACCCTCCACCTCATGATGCTTAATCGATGTAATCAACTTTAATTTGATACAGTGTGAAAAAAAAAATGCACAGAAGTAAATTATTTTTCAAGAATAATTAAATAGATGCAACATGTTTCTTCTACAGCATAGGTGTCAAACTCTGGCCCGCGGGCCAAAGCCATACCAAATTACTATTAGAGCTGGCCTACTGGTATTATACAGCTAATATATATATTGTTTAGTATTAAGCTTTGCTTGTTCCATATTCAGTTTTTCAGCAAAACTTGTTTGAGTCCATAAGAAAAGATTCATTCTTATATCTGGAGGAAGATTTTTTTTTCAATAAATATTAATGTTAGCCCGCGACTTTGTTCCAGTTTTGAAATTTGGCCCACCGTGTATTTGAGTTTGACACCCCTGTTCTACAGAATTGCAGACTGCACAGATGGTATCTTCCCAAAGGAAAAAGTAGTATAGCTTACTAGGGTATATTAGACTTAACAGTTACTATATACAGTAATGGACTTCTATATATTATACATAAGATTAAAACTTTGGGTGCAAGATTCAGACAATTATTGATTAAAAGCTAGACATTTTAAATGAGAATAAGAACTAAAAGTATGTCTTTGTGCCCCCTTTTCCCTGTTAATGCCCTATCGGCCCCCCTGGCTAAACTTTGCTAAATCCGCCCCTGCACAGTTACCAGCCGTCAGCTACGTAGAAAACGATCCTGGTGTAGAAAGTAATATTAAATAAATTCTAACAACAGATTATCAAGCTTAAACATGCTGCTGTTGTTCAGCTGCTGGTTTCCTCTTTCTGGCGCGAAGTGGGCCAAAAACAAAGAAGAGAGACGGACTCATGACAGAAAAGCCGATCAGCTGATTATTAAGCAGTTTCATGATTGAAGTAGCAACAGGAGAGGGAGGGAGAAGAGGCAGTCGCTCCATATATTGGTTGTTGAAAATCATTGGATTCATTTTTTTTTTGCGTTTTACAATTATTTACGTTTACAATTATTACATTTATTTAAATATTACATACCATACATTTCCTGTATTGCTTACAAAAATAAAAATACCAATAGTCTAAATGCCTCTTACACCATTTCTTTTTATACAGCTGTTAAAATTGTGACAACGGTCATACCTGATGTGTCTTCCACAAGGACATATCAGAATACCAACACAACACATTTAACAACAGGAATAGACACCACAGAGCCCACTAAACTTTCAACAGGTATAAATCATCAATCCTTATTCATATGAATAATAGATAACTTTATATGACACAATATTCCAATCTGTCCTACAGCCCTAAACTTCACAGCAGAAGAAGGACCTAACATCAAAACAGGTAATGCTTACTTTGATAATATCATTTAAAGTGTTTGCATGAACAAGACCTGAAATGTTCTTGTTTTCATCAGGCACCATCGTGTGTGCTACTGTTGGTGGTGTTGGTCTGATCGTTATCCTGCTTCTGGCAGTATGCTGCAGGAAGTCCAGAAAAACCTCAAAACTTAAACAACATGAGTACTGCAACAGTGCAAACAAAAGAAAGGTATGAACTCAAAAAATGTACGTCATTCTGAAAGCTGTGCTTGTAGTACATAACTAAAAAGCTGAATTTACAGGAATGTAGTGAGTGTGTATCAACAGACATTACACTGTCTGGATTCAGAATGATTAATATACCATTAGATAAAAAGTTACCACTACCACTCTCATGGCATTCACTGGTAGAAGTCTTGCTCTACCTGCAGCAAAACCAAGTATGTCTAATAGCATCATTGATAGGCATTGTTTAACAATTTTACATCTCAGTTTTATTTGTAGTAGAATCTTGTTAACTCCTCAAGTATTCCTCTGCCTGAAAACCCTCGTCAAAAAACATGTCTTTTGGATGGATCAAATTCAGAGCTTGTTTGATAGCCTATCACGGCGCAACTGAGTTAAGCTGAACTAAGTTTACTCAAGGTCATGATCCAGTGGGTTTATTGTCAATCACCAGACTGCATAAAGCGCAATGCGCAAAATTGCAATAAAACAAAACAAAAACAGTTCAACACCAGAAAAAAACAGAATGATACCGACACAAGACGGTGCAGACCCAACAGTGCAATAGAATGTGCAAAAGACTGAGCGATGTGCAAAATGTAACTGATATATGAAGGTGTGCGTGTGTGTGTGTGTATGAGATCGTGCAGATAAGTGGTTGGTAGTGACATGTATGAAGGCATGCGTGTGTGCGTATCTGTGTGTATCAGCCCAGTCACTGAGTGTTCAGGAGTTTGATGGCTTCTGGGAAGAAACTGTTTTGCAGTCTGACAGTGAGGCCCAAATGCTCCCGTACCTCTTGCCAGAAGGCAGCACAAGCAATTCATTCTGAGCATCAAACCATGCATACAAGTAGTTCAGCGCATCTGGTACAGAGGCGTCACCGTCGCAGGCAGGTGTTGCCTTCCTGTAGTTGATGTCCTGGATGCCCTGGTACATGCACTCATACATGCCAACCCTCCCGATTTTTTTAGGAGAATCCCAAATGTCAGTGCCCCTCCCGAAAATCTCCCAGAGCCACCATTCTCCAGATTTTCTCCCGATTTTCCAATAATGGCAGTACAAACATCCAATAAATGCAAGTCCCATAAGAATGTGCTAATTTGTTGTCTCTTTTTCACTTACCAACAGGTCAGCTGTGGTTATGATCACAATAAGAAGAGGACAAAGTGTAGGAAAAAGTCACCTAAGAGTTCTTATGTACCTACTCACCAACAAAGACAGGATATACCAACATCTGATTCCCCAGCAAGTGTACGCCTTCACATCTATGAAAACATCTCTTCCCCCCCAATCTTTCTGAATGTTCAGAATATTCACCCACAGGGGAACAAAAAGGACTATGATAATAACTCTGCAATCCACATTAATACTTTGCCAAACATAATGCATGAAAGAACAGATCATGGTACTCAAAGAAAACACAAAGTTAAACGTAAGACATGCAAAAATATAGAGAGTTGCACAAACAGTGTCTCCAGAAGTGATGGGAATAACGGCGTTAGAAGTAACGGCGTTACTTTTTTCAATAAAGAGTAATCTAACTAATTACTATTCCTATCGTTACAACACCGTTACTGTTACTGACAAGAATCGCATTACTATTTTTCAACAAACAGACAGTTGAAGCTGTATTCAGCTTACCGCACCTTATATCAGTTGCACGGAAGTATTTGTAAGTAATTTGGGCGCTACAGCTTTAAGAAGCTGTACACGCTCCCGCGGACGGCAATCACTTTCTGGTAGACAAATCACTTTTGCCCCCCTTGAGCTAGGGGGAAAACAATCGCATGAGTGCTGCTGTTTGACTGAGGAAGAATAAAGTAGTCTTGGTAAGCCAATCACACGACCACTTCAAGATGACAAAGCAACAATGTGATATATACCAGTTTTTAAATTGTGTTGATAGGCCACGTAAAACCAGAATCATGATAAACAATATATACGGCGTGTTTTTTCCTCAATATTTTCATCATGCTGTCTAAGGACAGCGCGAGCAAGCACTCTGCTTATGAACAAAAAGGAAGTTTTAGGAGTGATGGCGAGAGAGAGAGAGAGAGAGAGAGAAAAATTCAAATTCAAATTTTATTTGTCACGTACACAGTCATACACAGTACGATATGTAGTGAAATGCTTGGACAACTGCTCGTGACCTAAAGAAAACAAAAAAGGAAAAGGCTATGAATAAGATAGGAAATAAATATGAAAAATTAAAAAGGGTAAATTTAACTAGGAAGGAATAAAATATAAATTAAGGTTAAAAATGAAATAACTGTACAACACAAATTAGAATGAAGGGTAAATTTAACTGGGAGAATAAGATAAAATATATAAATTAAAGTTGAAAATAAAATAACTGTACAACAAAATACACAATATAGAACTATATAAGAATGTATGAAGAAATATAAATAAATATATACACAATAACAGCAGCATATACACAATAACAGCAGCGTGATTTAAGTAATGAAGTGAAACAATGTCCAGAATGTCCAGTGTGTGTAAGAACTGTATGTGTGGGTCAGTACTGTGTGGTGGTGTGATTGAGAGACCGTATCGCCTGCGGGAAGAAGCTCCTCCTCAGTCTCTCTGTGTTGGTCTTCAGGGAGCGGAATCGCTTTCCTGACCTCAACAGAGAGAACAGTCTGTTGTTGGGATGGCTGAGGTCCTTCACGATCTTCCTGGCCTTGGTCCAGCACCGCCTGCTGTAGATTGAGTGCAGGTCAGGGAGCTCGGAGCGGATGGTGCGCTCAGCTGACCGCACAACCCTCTGTAGAGCTCGTCTGTCCTGCATGGTGCTGTTCCCGAACCAGGTTAAGATGTTTCCCGTCAGGATGCTCTCTATGGTGCACGAGTAAAAGTTCCTGAGCACCTTGGAGGGCAGTTGGAAGTCTCTCAAGCGTCTGAGGTGGTAGAGACGCTGACGGGCCTTTTTCACCACGGTGTTGATGTGACAGGACCATGACAGGTCCTGCGTGATGTGAACTCCGAGGTATTTGAAGCTGTCCACTCTCTCCACTGGGCACTCGTTGATGACGGGGGTCTGGTAGTTCCTCTCCTGCTTAGTGCTGAAGTCCACTATCAGCTCCTTTGTCTTACTGACGTTTAGAAGGAGGTTGTTCCTCTGGCACCAGTTCTCCAGATTCCTAATCTCCTTCAGGTAGGCCGTCTCGTTGTTATCAGAGATCAGGCCCACCACGACGGTGTCGTCAGCAAACTTGATGATGGTGGTGGAGCTGGTAGTGGCCACACAGTCATATGTGTACAGTGAGTACAGCAGGGGGCTCAGAACACACCCCGGGGGGGCTCCAGTGCTGAGAGTGGTGGAGGCTGAGACATGTCCGCCCATCCTTACTGCCTGTGGTCTGCCAGTTAGGAAGTTGGAGATCCACTGACACATAGATGAGCTGAGTCCCAGATGCTCCAGCTTGGTGGTGAGTGTGGAGGGAATTATGGTGTTAAATGCAGAGCTGTAGTCTATGAAGAGCATTTTAACATAATTCCCCCTTCTAGTGTCCAAGTGAGTGAGTGATGTGTGGAGGAGATGAGAGATTGCATCGTCTGTGGAACGATTTGGACGGTAAGCAAACTGTAGTGGGTCCAGTGTGTCTGGTAGTGAAGAAATGATGAAGTCTCTGACCAGGCGTTCAAAGCACTTCATCACTACTGAGGTGAGGGCTACAGGGCGATAGTCATTGAGAGAAGCAGGGTGGGGTTTCTTCGGGACAGGAACAATGATGGACTCTTTGAAGCATGTGGGGATCACATACTGAGATAAAGAGATGTTGAATATCTCAGTGAACACAGGAGCTAGCTGGTATGCGCAGTCTCTTAGGATACGACCTGGGATGCCGTCTGGTCCTGCTGCTTTCCTGGTGTTCACTCTCTTGAAGGCTCTCCTTACTTCATGCTCGGAGATGACGAGCACGTTTCCGGTGCTGGCAGTATCTTCCTGTCTGCAGCCGTTAGCGCCGCTAACACAGAGTAAGAGAGAGAGAGAGCGAGAAAGAGCAGAAAAAGAGAGAGAGCAAGTTTTGAGATGTGAGAGATTTGTGATGTTTAGCATGTTTGGAGGGTGTAGTTAATGTGTTGTCTTGTGTAGTTAGTGTGTAGTGTTGTGGATAGTTTTGTGTTGTGTGTCAAAACAATGAGGCGACTGCTGTCTCCAGGTAGAAAAAGGAGTGATACACCTGCTGCTGTCAGATCTGCAGGTATCAGGCTGTGATGTTCTCCTTTATAGTGGACGGAAATTATTTTTTTGGAGTGGCACAAATAATTTGTGTGGCATCTTATTGAATGCAGAACAGCTGATTGTTATGTAAATAGTTTGAAATGGTTATAAAAAAAAAAAGAGTAAAAGGTAAATGGCCTGTATTTATATAGTGCTTTACTAGTCCCTAAGGACCCCAAAGCGTTTTACATATCCAGTCATCCACACACTGGTGATGGCAAGCTACATTGTAGCCACAGCCACCCTGGGGCGCACTGACAGAGGCGAGGCTGCCAGACACTGGCGCCACCGGGCCCTCTGACCACCACCAGTAGGCAACGGGTGAAGTGTCTTGCCCAAGGACACAACGACCGAGACTGTCCGAGCCGGGGCTCGAACCGGCAACCTTCCGATTACAAGGCGAACTCCCAACTCTTGAGCCACGATCGCCCCGCAATGGCTGCAAATAACTTGTTATTTGCAAAACTTGTGCATATGATTTAAAAATTCACAATTTATATTTGCATTTAAGGTTATGAAATATGATTCAATGCATGTTTGTGGTTGTTACAGTGAAAAAAAATCACTTTTTCTACTCGGATTTGTTGTTTTTTGTCTTATTTTAGATGAATTGTGTTAATACAGTATTTCAAAATGAAAACATAACTGTAAATTCAGACACGTGAGGTTGTGCTGAAAAGAATGATACCAAACAAGGCAAAGTAAATAGTTTTTAAAGGTGAACTGTCGAGGAAAAATCAAAAGTGGTTAAAATGGCCAATTATACCCTGGACCCCAGAGGGTTAAACATTTTTTTTAAAGTATCAGAATCAGAATACTTTATTAATCCCGAAGGAAAGTAACGCAATAGTTACTTTTGAAGTAATTAATTACTTTTAGAATCTGGTAACTCAGTAACTAACTCAGTTACTTTTTTGAAGTAACTAGTAACTATAATTAATTACTTTTTCAAAGTAACTTGCCCAACACTGGTCTCCAGAGTCCCTTGTGGATCCACTGAAAAGAAGCCCATATCACTTTGGTTTGGTTTAGATTTATCAGAAATAAAGGAGAGTTCACCTTAAAGATATGAGTTTTTATGGACATTCATGGACAAGTCCATAAATAATAAATGAGCAACCCTCATTGTCATCATTATTTAACTTGTACAGTAAGTCGTACTGTTAATGTTTCCATTTCATGTCTGTGGCTATATGTGTTTGTGTAAATTAAACTTCTGTTGCATTTAAGTACACGTTTTAAAGCTTCTCTGCTCAGAGTTAAAAGTGTAAAATGTTACTTCATGAGGTTAATACTTCTGCTTAAGTTCAGGGGAAGCGTTAGTAAGCATTGTGTCACTTTGTGCCTATGTTCATGAGCATGTGCTGTTGTGGTTGCATGTCAGCATGTAAATACCGAACAGTCTGTGTCTTCACAGTTAATGAGAACTTGTGAAAATGAGAGTGAATTATATCTTTACTATAAAGTGTGTATACAATTCATTATGCTAAAGACTTGGATTTTGCTTCTTCCTTGACGCCATAGCTGACACCACTGCACACTGATATGAGTAACCCAAATTAGACTAATTACTATCAACCTCTTAAATAATATAATATCACAGTGATGTGTAGTTCACACTGAAGATCTATTCTATTCTATTCTATTCTATTCTATTCTATTCTATGCTATTCAAGTGTTCATGTAATAAACAAATGATATGTAGCTTATACATATCATATATATACTGGGTTTTTTTTTTTTTTATTCATCCCAATGATAGCATCCTTTGACTGAAATTAAGTGTGTATACACACTGATGTCAGTGTCCTCTCACTTTTCCTGAATTGATATCTGATGCCCACAGCATCCGCTGGATCTTGGAGCAGTCCCCCAGTTCATCTGAAACATCACTTCTCTCTTTAAGACCACCCTGTAAGCTAGTGGTTCTCAAACTGTGGGCAGGACTCCATTAGTGAGACATGGTACTACTGCAGGTGGGGAGTGAAACAAAATTTTGGAGTGAAACAAAATCCAGTAAATATGATTTTGGTTTGGAGAATAAACAAAAGTTTACTGATGTACTTAAGTGTGGATTACACTGCACAGGCAGCTGCAGACATGACAAATGAGGTGTCACTCCTGTCATAGTGCTTTGAAGTCGCAAAGTAACCATGTCTAGTTGTCACATTGTAGTAGTGTCTTCACTGATGACGCCACGTGGTCACAAAACAATGACAGGTACACAGATGTTTGTGCAAAGTCTTAGTTCACTGTCTGGTGATGAAATTCCCATTACTCTGACACAAGTGGACTTAGGCAGATGCAGAAACTGTATCATGCCCATAAAATTTAGTGTTGCGCGGGCAAACATTAAAGCCACCTTTGTATTACTGGTCTTAAGCTGAGGTGTGATGCTTAGAGCGTCTCTTTGTCACAACCAAAATAGCATGCTTATGGGTGATGGGAGGGGTGGAGGGTAATGATTTGGGCTAGTTTCGCAACTACAGGACTTGTTACTGTTACTTTTTGTAAGGTGTTCACACACACACACACACACACACACACACACGCACACACAGAGTATTGATTTTAAACCTGCAAAGGAGAACATTTGCCACAACTTTTGCCATTACAAAGTTCAAAGTAGTGTTCCAGTAAGCACTGCACACATGTACTATGGTTCCACCTTTGCACTCTTTATTCTGATCCCTTTTAAAAAATATGGCTTTAGGTCACATTTGAACCATTTTAAAGACTTCTCACCCATTTAATTCACACTTGTGTGTTGCTTGTTGTTATACATACAGCAGGCGTGTATAAAAGTCAAAGACTGAATGTAACAGCCTGCTCTGTGGAAGAAACTGGGCATCACCTTTGTCTCTGGTTATTATACAGGAAGCAAATAGAAGAGTGGAATTTTTATAGAGTTGTATTTTATTTGCATAGACATAGCAATAACTGCATATAACTGCTATTGCTATGATATTAGGTCAGTTTTGTTGCATTATTCCTAAGCAGATAATAAGCAAATATAAGTATGTAAGAATACTTGAAATGGTGACAATAAAACATTTTCAGTTTTTGAAGTGGCTCTGCTTTGAGACTTTAACAAAAATATTTTAGTACACTATGCTCTTTGACTACATCTATAGTATTTGTATACTGTACACATGATGTGTTGAGGACAGTGATAAAGTCAGAGAAAAGCAGTATAAACACATTTGTGACATAACATCTCTGGTCACATGAAGTCAACCAGAAATATTTCTTGAATATAAATTCTCTTTATTGAATGGTCACTACAGTCACCAGATATCAGTTCAACAGAACGCATTGGGGATGTGGAGGTACAGCTATAATTCTTCTATATAATAGGTCAAATATCGACAAATGATAACAAAAATTATACTCTATAAAATCAGGTGCTTTCCAATTTGTGAAATTAGAGATCTATAGAATCAAAGTTTGATCTTTACTTGGAAATGTTAGTCTGGAGAAGGGAAAGACGTGCAGTCCAGCAATTACACAGAATCTGCCAAAATTCCCTCCATTGATAGCTGTCAGCACATCTAATGACATAGAGTAAAAATTAACTTTGATAGTTATTTTCGCAAACCTTATTTTTTTCTAATGTATAAACAAATGTGAAGGGAAATGGCATTCATGCTACTACCACAAAGAAACTGTGTAACAGTTAAAGGAGGCGGAGGGTCATGAAGGATGTTGTGTACATGTCAGATTGAAAGAGACTATAGGACCTGCTCCTCCCTTGATGTCTGCCCATAAAACCTTCAAGAGTGAGATCAGTTTGCGTAAACAGAATGCAGCTGATATTTTAGCCTGCAGGATTGGGTCTGTTCTCCATTTGTGGTACAAGTGTTTAACTTTTAGGCTGTAAATGCAGAGCCCGTAACAACCACTTAGAATGAGAAGGATCTACAGAGCTGGCACTTTATCAGCCATAATGAAGAGCATTTTTTTCTTCTCCTGTTTTTTATATGGTAAGTGACTACCTAAAATTAATACATTAATTAATTTAAATGCTCAATTTGATGCCTTATAATGTCAAATGTAATGTCATTTGTTTTAGCAGCTGAACTAACAGAAGGAGTCATAATTAAAGTAGAGGGATTCGAGGGGAGAAATGTCTCCTTCCAATGCTCGCACACACTTGCATGGAAAAACCATAAGTATTTTTGCAAAGATCCATGCACACGCATGGAAGACATACTGGTTACTGTAGAATCTGGCAGAAGAGCAGAGTCCGGGAGGATAACTCTGGTGGACTCTGGGAATGGATCTTTCTCTGTGACCTTCAGTCATCTCCAGCTGTCAGACTCACAGAAATACCGGTGTGGAGTAGACAGGCCTGGTTTGGACTCATACATTGATGTACAGCTCACAGTAATGAAATGTACGTGTATAATCCTATTTCTGGATTAGCTTGATTAAAAATGCATCACTACAGTGAATTCTATAGCTGTATCTAAAGGTTGGTAAAGTTTTACATATTCATTTCTTACTAGCAAAAATATATTACAAACAACATTGTTACAAACTCTGAACATAAATGCTGTGATTTTTTTCCGCATGTTAAATACTTTCAAGTATTTAATATATGAAAGGATAATTAAAATATTTAAAAAACAGGAGGTACCTAAAACATAAACCACATACAATACAAAATAACACCAAAACACAGTAACTCAAAAACACTGGGTCAAAATGACCCAGTACTATGACAACAATCAGAAAAACATTATATTGCAAAAAAAGAACTACTGACATGAAAATGTAAAGTGTTTTTTAAATGTAATTTAGTGAAAAAAGAAGAGAACTTTATTTTTGAATTTCATGTTGAAGCGAGCAAATATCACAAGTTGTACCAGAAAAAAACCCCCAAACAAAAGTATCCAACAATACTCTAATCAAAATAGAAAAAAAAATAACCGAGAAAACATTTTTGTGCACATTTTTTTCCTTGCGTACTTCGATATCAAAGTATAGTAAGCAGATAATACGTTTGACAAACTTTAGCATTTTAATGATTTCATTTGTATTATTTTTACAGAACTTATCATCTCTCTAAATAACTCTTTTACCACTTCTTCTTACACAGCTGTTGAAAATGAGACTGATATTTCTTCTACATTGCCATATCCGAATCCCACCTTGAAGCAGTCCACAACAGGTATAAGTTCTGTCTGATATTATGCATTATAAGAAGAAAAAGTTGTATAAAGGCTACATGATTCAAGATTTCTTTTTAATACATCAGGCAACATCATTTGTGCTACCGTTGGGGGTGTTATTCTGATCTCTGTCTTGATGATGGCAGTACGCTTCAAGAAATCCAGAAGAACATCAAACAATAAACTACAGGTTTACACCAACAGAGCAGACACCAGAAATTCAAATGAAAGCGAGGTATGAGTTAGAAAATGGAAGACACCTGTTAGGAAGAAGGAATATAAAAGAAGTTATATATAAAAAAAACTTTCTGGGTGGAATTACAGAATTATATTGAAAAGTAAATCATGAGAGTTATACAACCCCAACTCTGTACCAAAACCACTTTCATGTCCTTCTCTTAAATATAATGGCAAAACAGGAGGTGGTTGTCTGAGATTTTCAGACACTGGGACATGGGAGAAATGGTTTGTCTGGCTCTATTACCAGATAAGCATACCCGGAGGGCACTTGCTAACATTTTTATATCTCAGTTTACTTCTATTAGAGCCTCCTTGACTCCTCAAGTATTCATTAAATGGCCAGTCGACAAAACTAAAAACAAAATTACAAATCATGTCAAAGAAATCGTCTGGCTGACGGCTCCCTTAAAAATGCACCTGGTTTTTGTGTGTTTGTTTGTTTGTTTTTTGTCTTTAATGGATTAAATTTGACTAAATTTGTTTGATAGCCTATACCCCATGCTTTCTGTCTTTCAGTTAAACTAAGCAGAGCAAAGCCAACTGGCTGCGCATAAACTTTCATATTTCATATGTATCATTAAAAACTTTGGATTTTTATATATATCTATATATCTCAACACTTTTTTTGTCACTTTTTAATAGGTCAGTTGTGGGTACAATGACACTGACACGAGAACAAACAACTGTAGCAAGCTGTCTGCAAGTTCTTCTGTCTCTACTCATCAACAAAGATCAGATCTACAAACATTTAAACCCACATAAACCAAATGCAGCACACTCACTGCTGTCTATAAAGCCATTTATTTCTCCAGCCCTCTGGCAGGTTCAGGGTATTCGCCCATGGAGGGCTCAAATGAATAATAATAACTGGCATCTACATTAATGTCTTGCCATCTTTAATATATGAAAGAACCTGTGATTGCAGGAACCTCAGGAAGTTAAGTTATAATCTGTACTTTTTATGGACATTTGGAGACAAATACATTTTCCAATTATGAGCAACACTTGTTTTCATTATAATATGCCTATACACTGAATTAAAAGTTATTGTTTCCACTCCATGTCTGCTGTGCTCTGTGATCACAATGTGATGTTAAGTATGGGAAAGCATGGATCCATCATGCCTTGTATGAATGGTTATCCTTTAATGACCATGTTTTATTTTCTCATGGCTGCTTCTAGCATGATGTCACGAAGCTCGTATCATCTCAACTGTTTTCCTGAAAGTGGCAATAAATTCTCTGTAGATAAATGGACTGCGCAGTCATCAGATTTCAATCCAATAGAGAACATTCACATCCATTCGTTTTTCATTTTAAAAACTGTTTCCAGTCACAAAGTAATTCACTGATAAATGTCAGTGCATCTAGTGACACGCAGCAAAGATTAACTTCAATAGTTAATTTTGAAAAACTGTTTCTCAGTGTAAACAAATGTGGAGGAAAGTAACATTCATGCTTCCTCCACAGAGTAACACTGTGTGTGGCAGTTCAATGAGGCTGAGGGTCATGAAGCATGCTGTGTATGTATTGAAAGAGGTCATTGGATCGGCTCATGACCGGCTCTTGTTTATTAATAAATATATTTCATTTGCAAATGCGTACAGTGGTGCTATAAGCCTTTAACTTTGTAACTCCAAATGCAGAGTCTGTAGCAACAACAGAGCTGGCACTTTTTCCAGCATTTCTTTCATCTCCTGTCTTTTATGTGGTAAGCGAAATCCTAAATTTATACATGAATTCATTTAAATGTTGAAGTAGATGCCTTCTTCTAATAACATGAATGGCTTTAGCAGCTGCATTGACTGAGTGAGCCATAATCAACAACAGGGCAGATCTGAGCAATGCAAACAAGAGAGGTATGAATCAGATACTGCTATCAAAGGCAGTGATCAGGGTGATCTCTAATCACTGTGAATAAAATAAAGCATAAAATATATTCGGGGTTGAATTTGCTGGAGCAAAGTGAGAGTAAGTCATTAGAAGTTGTACCAGCTGTGTTGATGTTATGGATTTTTTGTTGTGTCAGACAACCAGCTGTTTGATGGCTTGGTTTAGATTTGTCTGGAATAAATCAGAGCTAATCGCAAAGATATATGAGATTTGTGTAAATTTTATGGAAATTCCTCGACAAGTGGATACTCCGGGTATTAAAAGCTTCATCTGAAATCTTCGTCACACTGAGGGTGTATGCTAAATTTCACTGTGGTTATTTCTAATTCACCACTGTAGCTGCCTGTGTTTCTGTAACTCAAAAATTTATTTATTTATTTATTTATTTATTTTTTTTGGCCTGTCCCGTTTGGCTCTTTTGCCATCAGAATTGTTGTCTAAAGGCAAAGAAAGATGCCCAACGGATTTACTTTACCAAACTGACCATCCCAGCCTTGCCGTAATGGTCCATTTGATTCACCTTTTATTGTTTATTTTATTTTCACTTACTGAATACGGGACAGACTTGACTGGGGGAAAGAAGGGGAGAAAGAAAGAGGGAAAGAGAAACAGCTGAGAAGAGGGACGGGGGAGAAGGGCAAAAGACAAAAACCAACAGAACGGGCAGAGAAAAAAAAATGCATATATCAATCACCTGGATCACCTGCTGAGAAAGAAAAAAGAAAGCAAGCAGAAGAGAACAAGAGTAATAGAATAAACAACATCACAATGATATATGGGAATATGACAGTAAATACTAAATGTTAAACATTATTGTGCAGCACATAAGATCAACAGAACACAGTGTGCTTTGAGGTAGGAGCCAAAAAGGGTGTAGTTTGTGGGTGTGATCACCCGTGTGTACACCTGTGAGCATGGACGCGCTTGTTTTTTGTTTTTTAAAAGGTTCCTTCATGTAATAATCTGCTAGAGGGTGTGGGGGGGCCACAGCCCCGTCCTCCAGGGCGTGAAGCAGGTGTAGAGGAGATCAAAACTCCAGACATCCAGAGGCCCCCAGAACACAAGAGACCAAGGAAGACCAACAGAGGGGCAGCTGCGCCACTGTCCCGGAAAGAGCTGAGGAGAGTCCCAGATGAGGGCTCACTCAGCAGCCGCGGAGCAGAAGCCAGGGGGAGTTGCAGTGACGCGCCCGTGAGCTCCGCCGGCAGCCAGCTGCGCCTGAGTGACCGAGCCCCAGGCCGAGAGGCCGGGGGCACCCCACCTCCGAAGTGGCCCGAGCGAGCCCCAGGCTCCAGGCCCCGATAAGCGGCCGCCAAGGAGTGAGCCGGTGTGTACCTGGACGCCCACCCCCGGACACAAAGAACCACCAACGCACCGATGTCTGAGGGGGTCCGCCACTGGCAGGGGAAGTGGTGGTAGGGGGAGATAGGCCTCCAAACCTTGGAGGGCCTGAGATGTCCCCAGAGAGGTGGCGCCTGACACCCAACCTGACATATAGACACAGACATACAGGCACACACAGATACAAACATCCATTCCCATCCTCATGCTCTCATATGCACTTACTCCACACTCAACCAACGTGGAGACAGACATAAAGAGACGTTGTACACACGATCACACTCCCCAAGCGTACTCTACAAACCGGGTCTAGGTGCCCCCGCCCCTGGAGGGGGGAACTGCACCCAGACCCAGGTGGTGTTTCCCTTTTCCCTGCGGTGGGGGGAGGCAGACCGCCCCGACTCCGCAGCAGCAGGAAGGCTCCACACTCCAGACCGCAGTCGGACGGCCAACTCCTCCTCCTAGTCCTAGCCCCCCTGCTCCAGCAGGTCGCAGAGAATGGGGGTGAGAGAAGACTCCAAACCTCCCTCCACCCGCTCATTGTAGTGTTGATGCATGTGTGTTCTAAGGTGCATTTAAAACCCAGGAGGGCTTGGAGCTACCTGCCAGAGAGCAGCAGGTAAGCGCATGGTCCCTCCTGCTAGCCCTCAATGTCTACGTGTATTTAAAATTGAGAGGTGGGCAACGATGCCAGGGGTAGGGTGTACACCCTGATGGTACTTTGGACTCCGTGTATCGTGCCCACCCCCAAGATAAGTTGTGGGATAAAATTGAGGCAGAGGCAGCCCGAAGGGGACGGGGGGGGGGGGGGGGGGGGGGTAGCCTCCTCTGCACCCTGGTGACATACCCCTACTCCAAGGCCCTGCATGTGTGGGTGGTTGTGGTGGAGCGGGAAGAGGGAGGCAGCTGGAGATGGGGAGGGAAGGAAGGGAGGGGCAAGTGACCCCTCCCTGGGGCCAGCTCCCCCGCTGACCCCAGTAGGCACCCCCATACTCCGCGACCCGCCAGGGAAAGGGGGCCCAGGCCCATCCAGACCGGGGCCCAGTGCAGCAGCGCCGCCCGGCCCCACAGAGCCCTGGACAGTCCACCCAACCCCACCACAGAGAAAACTGCACCCACCCCACCATCCACTCATCTTCCAGACTACATAAGACAATAGACACCCAGGCTGAGATCTTCCTCCACCTCTCCTGTATCTCCCCCTCCTGCAGAGGGAGCTCCTGAGGAGAGGAAAGCTCCTGCAAGATGTGACAATCTCCCCCACCAGTTGAAGAGCCCCCCAGGTGGCTCGACGCACCGGCGGCACCCTGCTCCAGGGCTGGGCCCCCATGCACCCACCCGCCCACAACCCCGGCAACACACCAACCAGGACCCAAGCCCCCGAGGCCCGGTCCGGGTCCCAGCCCAGAGACGGAGCGCCCCCAGAACCTCACGCCCATCCCGGACCCACCCAGGGGCAGCCAGGCTACCAGGTCAGTAACCCACGTCCGTCAGCACAGACCCTCCCCTAGCCCCGCTGCACGCAGCCGCGAGGAAACAGTCACCTGAGAGCCAACAGAGCCCCTAACCGGACATGACCGCTACCCCGGGTTGAGCCCCCCAAGGAAGATGCCTCCGGGGAACCCCCCGACGCCCTAAGTCTGTCCCTACCCCCACACCAATCACAACAGTGAAGGCGGGACCAGACTATGACCCCCCACCCCCACTAGGTGATGGAGCTGATCAAAGGAGCCCAGAGCAATTGATCTGATGTGGTAGCAGAGGCTGTGTCAAGACTAATGTAATCTAATAGATAATTTCTATATTGGTTAGAATTAAGATTATTTTTATTTTTCCAGTTCATGAGGACTGTTTTCTTGGCTATGCATAGGGCAGTGAAGATCATATGGGCTATATTCTTTTCTGAAGTGACATTATCTAAGCTGCCCAACAAACACACTAAGGGGGAGGTTGGAATATTACATTTCAGACATTTTGATAAGTCTTCACATATCTCGCGCCAAAACTTCTGAACTGGTGGACAGAACCAAAAAGCGTGGATATAATTGTCCGGTGAATTGGTTTGGCAGTGTGAGCAGTTGTTGGTAGACGTAAAGCCCATCTTGAACATCCGATGACCTGTATAGTGCACTCTATGTAATATTTTGTATTGAATTAATTGAAGACTGGGATTTCTAATTAGATGAAAGGTTTTTAAGCAAATCTGCCCACACAGAAAAGAAATAGTAAAAACTTATATGATTTACTCATGAAAGTGGCCACTTTCGCATTACTTTCATACATTGTTTTAGTAAGTATCCAAAACATACAAGTTTCATTATATAATTTTTCAAGGGATCTTATATCTGTTTTCACTCTTGTATGCTTTTCATACAAGTTTCACACAAGACAGATACAAACTTTATAAGATTTATATATATCTTTTCCATATGGGTGAGACCAGAAGTTTAGGTCTAAGTTAACTGATAAATCCGCTTCCCATTTTGCAATAGGAAGTGATATTGATTCATCTGTTTTAGAAAGCATTCTGTATATTTTGGATAGTAATTTGGGGGGTTTAAGAGTAAGAAATTGAACCACACTTGGTGGTGTTTGTAGTTCAACTTGACCCGGTTTAAATTTCTTTTTTACTATGGATTTAATTTGTTGATATTCTAAAAATCTTTTCTTGTTGATCCCATATTGTGTAACTAGTCCGTCAAATGAAATAAATTCTGTTCCTTCTAGTATATGTTCTAAATATTTGATTCCTTTATCACTCCAATCTGAAAAGTTTATCATATTATTGTTTTGTAATATGTCAGGGTTGTTCCAGATAGGTGTACGTTTGCATGGGATTAATGAAGACGCCGTCAATTTTAGAAACTCCCACCATGCTGTCAGAGAAGAGCTGATGTTGATGCTTTTAAAGCATTCATGTCGTTGGATGTTTGAGCTGATAAATGGTAGGTCTGAGATCTCTAGATTATTGCAGAGTGCTTGTTCTACATCTAGCCAAGGTTCATCTAAGAGGGTGTGTTTTAGCCATCCTGAGATAAACTGAAGCCTGTTGGCTAAGAAGTAGTGCTGAAAGTTAGGCAGTTCTAGTCCTCCTTTATCCTTGGTCTTTTGTAGTGTTTTTAAGCTTATACGTGGGGGTTTATTTTTCCAAAGGAATTTGGACATACATGAATCTAGAGATCTGAACCCTAACTCAAAATTTTTTTGCATTTGAATATAAAAAGCTTGTTCACATAAGGTTAACCAGGTCTGAAATACCACTTCATATGGTTGACTCCTCTGGTTAAGGTCAGAGTAAGAGGGAAGTTCAGTAGATGAAGTTTAGTCACTGTAGTATGCTGTGGTGCGTTATTTTTTACCTTCATGACCATACTTGTGAATATTGTGGTTGTTGTCACAGAACAGGGGTTGCATTTGCAATTAGTGACACCTTGTGAAAATGTGAGTAATGTCATGTCTTTACAGATACTCTATCCTCATATAACATGCCAGATACTTGGATTTTTGTCCGTCCCAGGGGTCATATCAATAAAGACACTGTGAGGGTCAGCACTGATATAAACAACCCCAAACAGACTTTATTACTGTAAAACGGTGAAACTTCTTCTTCTTTTTTTTTTCTTTTTTTTTTTGAAACATAACACCACACTGATCTGTAATTTACAATGAAGAGCAAAAGGGAAGTTTCAACATTTCTTGCATGGGTAGTGTTATAGAAGCCATGTTTACTGGAGAAGCAGATGGATAGTGATAAATTAAAGAACAGGACACAAGCCAAAAGACAGCTTAAACTGAATAAAAGACCAAGAGTGGCAGGACAAACTAAACTGTCTGTGTTTTATACCTTTAATCTTTTACAAAGAAATAATCTTTAAATACTATTTATCCCTTTTTCCCATTTTTAACCATGTTCAGATGAATTACCTGGTAATGGCCTCAATTCACACACTCGCTTGTGTGAAGTGAAAATGAATAATATATGAAAATAAACAAATACATGTCTTAGAAAGTGTTCACACAGTTTAAACATTGTTTTTATGTTGTTCACAGAACAAGCTATATCCAGTCAACATCCTGGGTAATCAAGAGTCTTGTTTGGGGCCTTCTATCAATTATTTTTGAAAGAGTGTTGTTCATGCATTTTTGCATTCATAATTCCATCAATTTTGATAAGATTGCCAACACCACTGGCTGAAATGCAGGCCCCAAAAATATCAAAGCTTCCACCACATTTTACAGATAGGTATACACAACTGGAACCAAACTTTTCAAATTTTGGTTCGTCACGTATTTTCATTCCAGGTGTTGTTATTTGGCATATCTCAGTTGTTTTTTCTGTTTTTCTTCCTTAAGCATTACTTTTTGACACCCACCCTTCCACTGAGACCATTTCTCTTGAAGCTTCAACAAGGCCGGGTGTGTCTCACAGCTCCTATGTCAAAGTGTTTTAGCCATTTAATTTCATGTTGTCATATACAGTTTCAGGCCTGCCACCTTTTCCCTCCATTTGTCCAATTTCCTCATATTTTTTTCAAAAACAAACTACACACCATACATATTATGCCAGGTTTTTAATACCAGCTCTTTGGGTCTCACATTGTTGGTATTTAAAAATTTTTTTTAATAACAACAAACTTTGTCATCATGGGCTTTTTTTTTTTGTAGAATCAACTAAAGAAATGGCAATAAAGTGTCTTTTTACAACAGGCTGCTAACAAAGTGCTTAAAATGATGAGAATGGCACTTATCACTGGCAGTATTTTAAATCACAAATTAGCATTCGTATCTATATACTGTCCAGATGAGCCAGACAGAGACTTTTTTACCTATTTTGCCAACGCACTATTAGAACAAAATGACTGTTCCTTAGTGTTGGGAGATGACTTCAGTGCCGTTATTAACCCTGTTTTTGATAAATCTAATCCAGATGCAGCAACTAATCTCTCATCCACTCTGCTGAATACACTCATTAGAGATCTCACCCTTATCAATCTCTGGCGTATGCAGAACATTGACACCAAGGATTACACATTCTTCTCCAATAAACACAAGACATTCTGTAGGATAAATTACATTTTTTTTTAGCCCTTGCCTAATTTCAGGTAGTACTTCTATTCAGCCAATCTTGTTATCTGATGACTCGGCCTTATTATGGAGCATCGACCTGCCTAATACTAAGACTAGGACCCCTAGGTGGTGACTGAATACATCGCTGTTAATCAACCCTACTCTTCTTAGCATGCTTTAGCTCCAGCTGAAAGATTTCTTAGATATCAGCACCAATGTAGACATTGACCCACAGGTCTTATGGGAGACTACAAAATGTTTTATTCATGGTTTTTGCATCTCATTCTCCTCTGTGCAGGCAAAATCAAAAGTTGCTCAGGTCTCTATTTTAGAAAATCAAATAGAATTATTACAGAATTTACAAAAAAAAAGTTAGATTACCAGTCTACACTCCTAGCATCACAGACAGATGAATACAATGCAGTAACCTTATCTAAAGCAGAGTTCATCTTCCATAGAACCAGACAGAAGTACTATTTTGAATCAGAGTGTCCTTGTCATCTGTTGGTACTTATGCTTAAACAAGGACACCCATCCCAGTAATAAAAGCTGCAGATGGTAAAATTGCAACAAACCCCCAAGCAATACCACTGCCTTTTTATATTGCTTTTTGAAAATCTGTATAAATCAGAGATCAATTTCAAGGAGTCTATTTGTAAGAGTTTTGACAGTTTGGAACTACCCCAAATCTCACAAGCAGCTCAGGACGGGTTGGAGGCCCCATTAACTCTGGATGAGCTGCATAGAGCGCTGAAAGGTCTAAATAAAAGGCTAAATCTTGGAATAGATGGCTTTGGGATATGATCGGCTCACTTATGCTTGACTCTTAATTTTGCAATCCAGAATGTCTCTTTCCAGAGAGATGAGAAAATAGCACTTATTACTCTTCTCTTAAAAAAGGTAAAGGATCCTCTGAGTGATCTAGTTTCAGACCAATATCCCTACTCACAACTGATCTCAAAGTATTAGTGATGTGTCGGTCTCGAACGAAATGGCTCTTAGAGCCGGATCTTTGACGTGAACAATGCGGGCCGTGGGGTATTTTTTCTTTCTCTCACCTTCTCTCTTGCACTTTTTTCCGCTTCACTCCGCACGCCAGCCTTGTGCTTTGTGCTGGGAAGAAGGGGGAGGGGCAGTAGTTACACTCGCAGTAGTACAGGAACAGAGAGAGAGAGAGAAAGAGAGCCAGGGACAACAACGTCACATTAGAAAGGTATAGTAGTCATCCACAACTATTTTCAGTTGCAGATGATAAAGGATTCAGAAAGTTTATTCATGCAGGCCCATATGACAGAGAATGTGCATCTTCTTTTTGTTTTCATATTTTAATTTATATTTAATTGTGTTGTAGTTTGCAGGAAAAAGCTGGAAATAGTTAAAAGTTGAAATGTGAATAGTTGGTTTTTGTATTATATGATTTATTTATTACATTTTATGTGGAGTGAATAAATAAAAGTATATTTACGGTGGCCACTAGAGACAAAGCACGTACAAACTCCGAAGCACATAAAAACTCAAAACACGTACAAAACACAGCAGAAGTGCTACAGGATGCTAGGGGCAGTGTTGAGCTTTTGTTACCTAGTGGCTACACAAGCCAGCAAGTAAAATGGCCTGCATTTGTATAGCGCTTTTCTAGTCCTTAAGGACCCCAGAGTGCTTTACACTACATTCAGTCATTCACCCATTCACACACACATTCACACACTAGCAATAGCAAGCTACATTGTAGCCACAGCTGCCCTGGGGCGCACTGACAGAAGTACCAACCACCGGATTTGGTGTGTGGTAGTAACAGGTAAATGAACTTTTTTTTTTATTATTTGAATATATATGAGTGATTGTGTATAAATATACAAACAATATGCTTTCAATTGTGTAATTTAAGTGATCTAGGAAGCTCTGTTTGGGAAGTTCAGTTAATGCTAGAAATGTGTTTTGGAATTTGTACGTGTTTTGTCTCTAGGGGCCACCGTATATATTTATATATAAACATATATGAATAAAACCACTTTTTTTGCATTAGTAATTCCTTTTGTGCATAATTTCATATTGTTGTTAATAATAAATTAATTAAAGCAACAAAACAACCTGAAGAGCCGGTTCTCTAAAAAGATCCCATCACTACAAAGTATGTGCCAAGTCTCTCGCATTGCGCTTGGAAAGAGTTATTCACGTTTTAGTTAATGCAGACCAGACAGGCTCGCATCTGATAACATAAGAAGGCTGTTGCATATCATAGATGCCACAGATGGCTATCATAATCCATGTGCAGTATTCTTACATGATGCGGAGAAAGCCTTTGACAGGCTAGAGTGGGAATATACATGGACAGTATTAAAACACTTTGGGTTTAAGCAGAAGTTTGTTGCAATGATTAAGACAGACCACTCACCCTTTGCAAGTGTACTAACAGGGGACCTTATTTCTCCCTTGTTTACATTCAGTGTTGTTACATCCCCACAAATGAGATCTAGGGGAAAGTGTGGGGAGCGGTAACAAACAGAACCGGAAAAGAATGAAAACGAAACCAAACAAAGGTGTTTAGCATATATTAAGGTTTTATTACAAATACTCTTAACACAAAGAGACAGCAACACCACTTTATCAATAAGACTAAATAAGAAAAAGATAACAACAGCAAGAAAACAACTAATAAACAACAAAGTAAAGTGCACTTCCGAGGGCCCACAGGCCCACCCTTCGCTAGCAGCAGCAAGCTCTACTGCTGTTGAGGCCCACACTACTCACTTGGCGCAGTTACTGTCTCCACTTCTCCCAACGCTCCACACCACAGGCAGCACAATCACACAATAAGACCTTTCAATCACCTAGAAAGCAATGTAGAGACACAGGACAACCACCCTGCACCACACAATTCTTCCCAAGTAACCTCTGAGAGGTAATTGCTGACTGAGTTCAGGTGCCAAACGAGGGAAAGGGCATCAGCTAGGGCAGAGTAAAAGAAAGACAGAGGGGAGGAGCAAGAGAGGAGGAGGCGGAGAGAGAGGAACAGCACACCCACACACTCCCACAGCCTCACAAGATGTAACAACCATGGGACAAGGCAGGGTTGCCCACTTTCCCCTCTCTTGTTCTGCCCCTCTCTCTCTCTCTCTCTCTCTCTCTCTCTCTCTCTCTCTCGAGAACCCTTAGCACAAGTCATTAGACAGTCCACAGTCTCTCACATTAGAATTGGTGCTCAAAATCATATCATATCTCTTTAGGCAGATGACATTATTTTGTTTTTAGACAACTTTGAGACATCCATCCATCCATTGATTAGATAATTTACAATTTTGGTTCTCTCTCGGGCTACAAAATAAACTGGACAAATCTGCCTTGATGCCTTTGGACGATGAAGGTACCAAAGCTTCTTTGCCTGGGTGCATTCAGATTAAAAGCACTTTTACTTATTTGGCCAGTACAATTCATAACAACATACAAAAGATAAACAGGCACAACTTGAATACCATGCAAAAAAGGTGGTTTGGCAGTTCCAAAAACTTTACTTTTTGCTAAAGCATATCGTTAGGGCTGGATCAGGTGACCCTAAATCCTCCTTTAGTTGTGCTGCAAAAGTTGTAGGCTGCCGGGGGATTCCCATGATGCATTGAGTATCTCTTTTTCAGTCACCTTTCTCACTCACTGTGTGACTTCTCTGCACTGAATCATACTTGTTATTCATCTCTGGCTCTCTTCCACAGCATGTCTTTTATCCTGTCTTGCTTCTCTCACTCCAACTGGTCACAGCAGATAGCTGCTCATCCCTGAGCCTGGTTCTGCCGGAGGTTTCTTCCTGTTAAAATTGAGTTTTTCCTTCTACTGTCCTTAAAGTGCTAGCTCATAGGGGATCATGATTGTTGGGTTTTCCTCTGTATTTATTATTGTAGAGTCTACCTTACAATGTAAAGTAAAGTACCTTCAGGTGACTGTTGTTGTGATTTTTGTGTGTGTGTGTGTGTGTGTGTGTGTGTGTGTGTGTGTGTGTGTGTGTGTGTGTGTGTGTGTGTGTGAGAGGGGAGTCAGCTCGAGAAACGTTGGTGCTGAACCAAGAAAAAACATTTTTGGTGTGCTGAATAAAGTATCTGTGAGAAAGACACCTGAATATCTTGTGGGGGGCTGGATATTCACAATGACCCTTATTAAAACATATTTTACATTTTCTTTTTTCTTTTTTTTTTGTATACAGAACAGGGGTAACAATGGTAACTTTATTGTCCCCAGTGGGAAATTGATTTGCAGTCTGTTTATACAGACACACACAAAAAAAAATAAATAAACCACGCACATCCTCACCACCTTGTGGGGCAGCTGCAGAGCTGAAAAAAAATAATGCACAAAAAACTCCAGATATCTACCTCTAGCAGATCTTTTAATTTTAGTTCTACAGTCTGCAAACTGTTAATTCTTTTCTATGTTTTATTTTATATTTTAAAATTGAAAAAATTTAAATCATACCTTATGAAAAGTGAATTTTATATATTTTTTTTACATGTGCAGCTTACTGCACAGTTGTTGATCGACATCAACAGATGCAGATATAAGAAGTATAAAGTAAGATGTATTCAGTATGTTGTTGTAGGTTTGTGGTGAATCTAAATTTCTGTTCCTGCTTTGGTTTGGTTTGTCAAGTCACCAGAATGATACTCATGCAACTGAAACTAAATGTAGGCAAATACTGGAGTCATCATTATTTCACGTCTTCCTGTTTTTGCTTTTTGTAAAGGAGACGTTGTAGGTGTCAGGCAACAATGTGAGAAGTTTATTGAAAATGAAATCAATAGTAAATATGTTTGGGGAAATTAAATATTATTAAATATATTAGGGCCGTTACCACATTTGTACTGAAAATTCAAATTTAAATCAAGTTCTTCCCTCCCAATATTACAAAGATGAGTGGCAAAATTAAATGACCCTCTGGGATTACCAGTTAATTTGAAAGCAGAAATAGAATCAGGTGTTTTCAACTGAAAAACTTTTGATTTTTTTTTTAAAGACCAATTAAAGCAAAGTCTGAAACAGTGTTGGATTTTCTTCTGGTCAAAACAACCATAGCACAAATACCCAAGAGGTTAAGACAGCAATGTAGTGGGAGTATAACCAGTCTTTAATCAGTTGCATGTTATTGTAAATGCTGTTACTGCTGAGTCCTCCTCCTCTGTGTCTGGATCTAGTTTCAAATCAGATTTCCTTGATGACCATTTTGCTGCTTCCTCCTCGCCCTGCTGTGTCTGTGCCCCTCACTGGCTGGCACTGTGTGATTCCTCTGCCTCTTTTTAAAACCAGCTGGACTGAACGGGTGTAATTCCTATTGTTACTTGCACAGATGTCGACGGGAAGTAAACCAGTTTTCAAAATTAAAGTACGGTCTTTGATTAAAATGAGTAAAATCCTGTTTGGAGAAGGAAAACACTGTAGCTAAGCTTTTAAACAGGGAGGTTTCAGAACTTTAAAATGTATTCACTATCAAACTCATCTACAGATGTAGATGACTTGATCACAAATCTAACGCTACGTGCTAAAAGAAAAAAATATAGACAACTATGGCATAAAACTGTGCTGCTGTCAACGAGTAACTGTCAGTTAACTGAGGCCGTCATCAAGTTTGTGTAGGTGTCAGTTCTTTGAAGCAGTTCCTTCCTTTCTTTGCTTTCACAAGTCAGGTCAATTCACGCGAGAGGAGTGCAGCTGTGACACATCTGCGGAGGCGTGTTTGCCCCCCACTCGTCACAAACAAACGCTTCTCTGCACACCGTGACTGCTCTGTGCGCTTATAGTAAGCTCGCACCTTGTATTCTTTCGCAATCATTTGTATGTGACAGTGATTTCATTTACTTGGTAAATATTTTCGACTAGTTTACAGTTTTATCGCGATCGTGACTTACAATATAATTCAATTCATGTGCACAACCTCGTACAGTGGTGGAGCAAACTGAAAGAGTTTGACCAGTCGTAAATACCTGAAAGGACCACCAAGATAAGAACCACTGAGCTGGCAGTTTATCAGCCAAAATGAAGACCATCTATATCATCTGTCTTTTTTGCAGTAAGTGGCTTAGAAAAATTATATTAATGTAATTAATTAACGTATTAATGTTTTCTAACATTTGTTTAACTCCGGGATGCACTATATCTTGCCAATTTTAGCAGCTACGTTGGCAGATGGAAACAAGTTGATGAAGATAGAAGGATTTCAGGGCAGAAATGTCTCCTTCCAGTGCTCACACAGACTTGCATGGACGTATAATAAATACTTTTGCAAAGATCCATGTGGGAGCGAGAAAGACAGGCTGGCTACTGTAAAATCTGGTGGAAGAGCAGAGTCCGGGAGGATAACTCTGGTGGATTCTGGAGATGGATCCTTCACTGTGACCTTCAGTGATCTCCAGCTGTCAGACTCACATCAGAAATATTGGTGTGGAGTGGACAGGCCTGGTTTGGACACATACACTCAGATACAGCTCACAGTAAAGAAAGGTATGTCATCATTTTATTTCTTCTGAGTTTATTTTATCAGTACGCTTAATTTGAATTATGCATCTGCATTCTTACTTCAAAAGATAAGGAAAAAAAAAATACTCCACGTTTCTTATAGTTCTTTATTTCAGAAAAAAATTACTGCATATAAAAGCATAGCTTGTGAATTAAAATGCATTTTATAATCCGGTTTATAATCTGGTGGTTCCAAGTAATTTCCCCTCGTGGCTTGACTGGATCTTCTTGTTAAAAGATTCAAAAGATTTATTTCCCCTTTTTTTCTTCTCACGTGGTTTTATTGTATTTTTGGAGGCTCAGTGAAGAAAAACATCCAGTTCATAACATATTAGAAACATCAGAGCATTAAAACAATCAAATAGGTTTATTTTAACTTTTTGTTTTTCTTGTTCTAAGTCATCTCTCGATAAGCTATATTAATACAAAGTTGTTAAAACTAGCTTCTGGACACCTGAAGTGAATACATCTGTAAAATGCATCAATTCCTTTTTGCATCAGTATATTAAAAATTCCACTTATATATCCATGACATAAAACTTATTTTGCAGAAAACATCCCTAGATATATATAAAAAATAAAGGTATCTAAAAACAGTAATCTTATTGCGGAATTAAATTTTGAATGAAAAACTTTTACTTTTAGAATATATATATTGTATATTGATTAGTTAATAATAGTACCATAATTTGCCCCTTTCTCTTATACAGCTGTTGAAACTGAGACACCTGATGTTCCTACCACATGGACATATCAGAATACCAACACAACACAGTTAACAACTGGAACAGACACCATTAAGCCTACAAAACCTTCAATGGGTATAAAAACAATGTATTACAAATTATTGATTTACAGTCCTTACAAATATAAATTCTGGATACATTTTACATAAAGAAGTAATATTGAGTCCTGTTTTGCAGAATCATTCTCCACTAAAGAACAACCTAAAATCAGCACAGGTGAGTTTCCACTTGAGGATGTGATTGGTGTATAAGTTACTGATGAATAAGATGATTCTATAATCTTGTTTTCATCAGGCACCATTGTGTATGCTGCAGTCGGGGGCATTGCTATGGCATGTCTCCTGATGCTGACAGTATGCTTCAGGAAGTACAGAAAAACCTCAAAACCTCAACTACAAGTTTGCTTCAACAACACAGATGTCAGCAGTGCGCATCAACAAGAGGTATGAGATGGAAAATTGGAGATCACACTATCAGGAGGTTCATTCCCTCCTAGAGATCAGTGATTGCCTTAGACAGCAAATTAAATAAAGTAGAATATGATTGGGGTTTTTTTTTTTATACATCAAATGTAAGTATGTGACGAGGGGTTTTCCAAAAGTCATTTCTCATTTTTTTATATTGTGGAATTTTTCAATGGGGATGTGTTAAAACCACAGTGTTACATTAGTGTTGTGCTAAAGGAATGGTTTGACATTTTAAGTAAAATGCTTCTTCCCCTTACAATTGAAAAGTCAAAAGTCATATTGTGTATAGCTCTGGTGATAAATCTGGGTCAACTAAAAAGGTATTCTTGCAAAGTAACAGATACTGGCACTGGAAGTCACTCCTGTTTCAGAAGCACACACTCACTGACACCATTAGATGCAAAGATAAGTTCTACTGTCTTCCTGTTAAAAGTAGCAAGATAAAAATACTAACCTTCAAGCAACATGATGGTTAACTAAGCACAATTAAGAAAGTGAGAAGGGGGAGAGATAGTCTGGCTATGTCTGGTGATCTGGTACACAGAGAAACTGAATTCTGCATTCAAGTGTCTCAGAAGTACACTGACTAACATTTTACATTTCTGTTTAATTTGTAGTGAATTACATTTAAAGAAGAACACAGAGGCCTTTTTGAGTAGAAAACTCATACACTACCAGTCAAAAGTTTGGACACACCTTCTCATTTAATGATTTTTCTGTATTTTTACTACTTTCTACATTGTAGATACATACTGAAGACATCAAATGTATGAATTTATGGATATTTGCAGCAAAGAAAAAATATAAATAACTCAAAAAATGTCTTATATTTTAGATTCCTGAAAGTAGCCAGCCTTTGCTTTGTAACAGCTCTGCACACCTTTCTCTCAGTGAGCTTCATGATGTAGTCACCTTTTCCTTCTTAATGGCATTGGGACCATTGTGTTGTGCAGAAGTCAGGTTGGTGCACAGCTGACAGCCCTATTTAAAAACTGTTAGAATTCATATTATGGCAAGAATCAATCAGCTAAGTAAAGAGAAATGACAGTCCCTAACCCATCATTATTTTAAGAACTGAAGGTCAGTCAGTCCAGAAAATTGCAAAAAAAAAAAAAAAAAAGGGCTAACTGGCTCAAATGAGGACTGCCCCAGGAAAGAAAGACAAAGAATCACATCTGCTGCTTAGGATAAATTGATCTGAGTCACCAGCCTCAAAAATTGCAATTTAACCACACCTCAGATTGGAGCCCAGATCAATGTTCCAGTAGCAGATATTCCTCTACATCAGGGCTGCCCAATCCCAGTCCTCGAGAGCTACTATCCTGCAGCTTTTAGATGCATCCCTACTCCAACACAGCTGAATCAAATGAATGGCTTGTTATCAGGCCTTTGCCAAACACGATGGCATGCTGAAGAGGTAATCAAACCATTTGATTCAGCTGTGTTGGAGTAGGGATGCATCTAAAAGCTGTAGGACGGTAGCTCTCGAGGACCGGGATTGGGCACCCCTGCTCTACATCAACTGTTCAGAGGAGACTGTGCGAATCCGACCTTTATGGTCAAATAGCTTCTAAGAAACCACTACTAAGGAAAAGCAACAAGCAGAAGAGACTTGCTTGGGCCAAGAAACACAAGGAATTGGACCAGTTGAAATCTGTATTTTGGTCTTATGAGTCCAAATGTGAGATCTTTGCTTCCACCCACCATGCAGAAAAGGTGAACTGATGGTCTCTACATGCATGGTTCCCACCGTGAAGCACAGAGGAGGTGGCATGATGGTGTGCTGGTGCTTTGCTGGTGACACTGTTGGGGATTTATTCAAAATTGAAGACACACTGAACCAATATGAGTACCACAACATCGTGCAGCAACATGCTATCCCATCTGGTTTGCGTTTAGTTGGACTGTCATGTGTAATTCAACAGGACAATGACGCCAAACACGCCTCCAGGCTGTGAAGGGCTATTTGACCAAGAAGTATTGTGACAACTAACAACGAGTCTTTCACATCACTGTGGAGGAAATTCAGTCACTTTAGGAAAGCTTTTTAAGTAGGGCTGAACGATATATCGCATTTGCGATAATATCGAGACATGATCAAGTGCAATTTTCTAACCGCAAAGGCTGCGATTATACTCTGGACATGTCCAAATTCATGGGCTGCATCCTCCTGAGGCCGCATTTGTAGACTGATTACGTCACAGCGACGCGCCGAAGGCTGTCCAAATTACTACCATATCCCAGAATTCATAGCGCGGCCCAGCCAAACTCCAGTTTCCAACAATGGCGGCCGCTACTAAGTTTTAAAATTACTCATACTAATCTTTCAGGGTCACAAAATAAACTTTTAAAATATTTTCAGGCGAGAAAGTAGTTGTGTAAACATCAAATATCTGCTCGGTTTATCAAGATATCCCATATTTGCAAAAGTGCTTCGACGTTTTCAGAGGCGTCTGCTACCCACCAGCTCGACAGCTAGCCGGGAGCTCGAGGGTTACTGATGCGGCCGAGAACGGCACAACTCCCGGCACATCATTTTCAGATCACCGCGGAGTTTCGCTGCTCGGGTTAAACGTAATATATAAGTCACTTAGACAACCTAAAAATGTTATTGTTGGGCTTTTTTCAGTGTTTTGTTTGTTCGTGAGTAAATCGGTTTGGCTGAGATTAAAGTTATTAGATTAGATAAAATAAAACTTTATTAATCCCCCGGGTGGGTTCCTCCTTGGTTTTCACACAGCTGACTAAACGTCAAACAGAAAACTTATTAAACAGAAGTATGAGACAGTCGAAAATTTACGCCAGTGTCTGGTTATATTTTAGATAGCAAGAAGCAGACGGCCGAGTTTATTAAACTCCACCGAGACAGCGGTGATGCTAATCAGAACTAGACCGTCCAATTTCACGCCTTTAAATTTTAAAGGCGTGTTTGTGTGTGTGTTTATACAATTGCTATTATGTTTGCACTTTATGTGTAATGTTACTGACTGCAGAGATCAGTAAGATGTGTGTATTTTTTATTTATTAGTTTTATTTATTTAATATTATTTTTTAATTGAATGACTGTCTAGTAGTTCACAGATGTCGAAAAACTGAGTGTGGTAAAGCCACTGATTTTTTTATGTATATTTCTGCAATCTGCACATTGTACTGACTTTCATTTTAATGTTTACACCAGGGTTCCTTGTCAGCACTTTATGCTCAGATGTTTGTAAGCTAAAAATAAACTATTGTGTATGTTCAAATATACTGTTGTGATTGAAGAAGTTAAATAAAAATGTCAGTCATCAATTCATGCATCACCTCATGTCATCATAACAGAGGTCTGTCTTCCAGGAAAGAACAGTTTAAAATTAATGTAATATAGTATTGGCCATACTATATGATGTATTGCTTGTCTTTGTTTAATAATACAGAAGACAAAGACCTTAAAAAATAATCGCATATCGCATCGCAATCGCAATATTGGGGCAAAAAAATCGCAATTAGATTATTTTCCATAATCGTTCAGCCCTATTTTTAAGCCTGATCGCCTATTTAAGGTCATACAAAAGCATCTTTAAGTCTGGTCTTTGATTGGACCTAGTCTTTGACTCCCAACACCCTCTGGAACACAAACTCTCAAAACATGTGGTTAACCAGACTGGGCTTTCATCAAATCAGCAAAGATGCACAGGAAAAAAGGTCAGACACCAACTAGGGAGAATCAGGACAAACAGAACAATATTGCCATTTTTCTGCATAATCCATCATACAAAATGTAATCAAATGGAAAAGTCTCTTTTTAAAACTTGTTTTATTAGTTTTAATCTTTTAACTTTATGCATCAAGCAAAAATTTAATTATATGCAACATTCTCTGACTGGAAGAAATTTGTTTAACATTTAAACCTATTTTCTGCACATTCCAGCACATAAAATATTTTATTGTGTGTTTACACTCACTCTTTCAAATAGATGCAAGTGAAACACAGCAGAAAATAAATAAAATCAAAGACTAGCGGTCCTGTTGTTCTATTTTCACCTGTAAAGCAGGAGTGGGGTAGGCGGAGGTTTGCCCTGGTGCAGGTGTGCCGCAGCGGTCAGTTGAAGAATCCACGAGTTTCTCTGTGAATTTCCCATTAGCCTACTTTTCCTTGGCAGACAGGCTCTATTTAAGTGTTTTCTTTATCAAACAGGTCTGGACGTTAGCAATTCTAGGTGTGTAGTGAAATTGAACTCAGCTTTTCAAAAACAGGTTAATTAATTACTTGATGATTTAACAAGAGGATGCATTTACTTTTTCACAAAGGGCCAGAAAGATTTGGATTACTTATTTTTCCTTAATAAACATTTTTAATGCATTTTGTATTTACTCCAGTTCTCTTTAAATAATAAACAAAAATGTATTTGATGCTCTGAAACATTTAAGTGTAAGAAATATGCAAAAAACTGAGAAATCAGGAATAGGGGAAATACATTTTGATGGCACCGTGCATGCCTCTATCCTTACTGTAGAAAGATTTAGATTTATACATTTTTGTCTAATTCACATAGTAATTACTCAGCTAATAAGTAATGCTATTCAATGCCATGTGAGTAAAATAAAATAAAATAAATATTTTGAACATATAAGAAAATTCTGATTTATTTATTTATGTTTGTTTTTTTTATTTTTGTCTGTTTTCAAGGGAGCAGAGCATCTTCAGAAGTTACCTGGGCGTTCCTCTATTCATACACACCATCAAAGACTGGATCCACCAGCAACTGAACCAACAGAAACGACATCTAGCCTACACCTTCATATCTATGAGAACATATCCGTGTCCAAACTTGCTGCAGCTTCAGAACATCCACCCGCAGAGCATCAAAATGACCACGATAATAACTCTGGGATCTACATAAATCCTTTGCCAGATGTAATATCTGAAAGAACAGGTGTTAGCAAGTGTAGGAAACACAGAGATAAACCTTTGACATCCAAAAATACAACGAGCGGTACTAATAGTGCATCTCCTTGTGTCTCCAGAGCTCCCTGTGAATCCACCGAAGAGAAGCCCAGAACACTTTGGTTTGGTTTAGATTTATCAGGAGTAAATCAGAGTTGATCTCAAAGATAGAATGTATATATTTTCTGACAGTTATAAGCAAAACCTATTTCCATCATTATAAGCTTTTACACTAAATGGTGCTGTTAAGTGTTTTGATTACACATGTGGTTTAATATGTGTCTTAATCAAATTTACCTTACACTGGAGAAAAAAATGTGTGTGAACTACCATTTGACACTGTTAATATTTCTAGGTAAGTTCAGGGGAAGTGCTGGACTACATCCCTAGTGAATGAATACATTTAGCAGCTAGACTGCGTATTTGCCTTTGGTGTGAGTTTGTAGTAAAAGTGATTTGCACTTTTTCACTTAGTTAGTTGTAGTAATGATGTAGTTCTGCATTTGTGATACATGTAGTGTATTTTGAGGTTGATGCTTATCTGGAAGTATTTTGTGGGAGGGTAGTTTCAGTAGCTCCCTTTAAAAAAAAAAAAAAAAAAAATAGAGGTCACCACAGGAAACGCATGTATTCCGATGACTCCTAGTGGTCATGTGAATAAAGACACATTGGCAGTGAGGGCTGATATAAATAACCAAATATGAACTTCCTGTACCTTACTACAAAAAAATCATATTTTTGTAATATAATGTCACACTGATGCCTAGCTTTCAATGCAGCAAAAAAAAAAAAAGCTCTTTCAAGATGGCGTAATTTATTTGTCAAAAAGACAGTGACTTGTTGACAGTACATCTAACATAAAAACAAAGACAAAATTAATAATTTCCAACTGGAAATAAGCCATGAAGCAGTTTCAAAAAGATGCAGCAGAGAGAAACAAACAAAAATGTTGAACCCTCTAAGCTTTTTGTTTAATGCTTTCTATAAATAATAGTTTCATGTATTTTGTCTAATATTAAAAAACTAAATCTTCTACTTAAATGTCTGCTTGGCAAACCTAGTTGGCCAACCAAGTCTTGTTAATCATGCCTGTTAACATGCAAATACCCCTAATTAATACGAATACTTAATAAATGCTATATTAGACCTCAAGAGTGTTTGTTGTTTGTTTGTTTGTTTGTTTGTTTTGTTTTGTTTGTTTGTTTGTTTTTTGGGGGGGGGGGGTTGACTTGGGAGTAACAGGCTATATGGAAAATTTTTCCAAGAACCTACCAAATTTTAGTCCAACATTAGTTTCTTTTACCATCTCTATGAAAAATATAAAATCTCTCTACCTGCTTAATGCTGAAGAAAGTTCGACAGTCACTAAACGTGCTGAATAACTGGTGCACAGTTGGTTTATTATAAAAAATGAAACCGCTTCCTGCAGTGGTTGAATGTTATGGGTGTACAGTTTTTTACATGAAAGAGGAAGAGTTTCAAAGCCATAACCATGAAAGCACCTGACTGAACACAGGGAGACAATCATTAGTCCAGGTTGTTACCATCTTCAGTGGCTGAGGGGAGAACCTGACTCTGGCCTGAAGGTAAATTAGAAGTAATGGGAACCATCTTAGACTCATGGAGAATAACTACAGCTGTCATTATTACTATACTACACATCCAAGGTGAGTTTTATAGTATTTAGATTTAAAACCTAGTACTAGACTGCTTATTACAAAAATAATTAAAATGTGCAACTAACACCAATGTTTTATGACAGCAGTAATCAGCACCAAAACCACAGTTTTTTCTGGTGTGGAAGGTGAGAGTTTTGTCTTCAGATGTGAATATCCAAATGGCCTGACGGAGAATTTGAAGTACCTGTGCCGTATTGATGAATGCTCCAGTTACTTGATAATGACAGACAAACATAACCGGTGGGAGACCAAAGGACGCTTCTCCATGTACGACAACACCACTGGAAGCTTCTTCATTGTCAAGGTGGATAAACTGAGGTTAAATGACAGTGGGACGTATCAGTGTGGAGTGGATATCAGCCTCCAACCTGATTATCACAGCGCCATAAAACTGAATGTTTCCCAAGGTATAGTATAAATATTTACACCACAGTTCTCAGTTGGCTGGCTAAATATGGTCTCCAGTTATGCATATTTCAACTACTCAGAGCAGACTGGTTTCTGGTTAGTGGGAATTGTCCCATAGGACAACCACAACTGATCAAATCAAATCAAATCAAATCACTTTTATTGTCACATCACATCAACTGAGATGATATAAGTAAGTTAGATAAGTTAACTAAGGCTAAAAAATAGAAGGTATATGTGCTGTTCAGCAAGGTGATGAATTCACAGGAATAAAATATTATAGCTCTTATGAATTCTGTTTGTGACCCCAAAAATAATAGGCCATAAATGACATTCATGAGAAATCAGTCGTACTAATTCCATGTTCTGCTTTCATGAGGTTTCTGTTTCTGTAAAGATGTACAGTGGAGTCGAAAAGTTGGACTTACTTTTTATTTTAACTTTATCTTTTAAAATATTTCTATGTAAATGTGAAAATATCTTGAAAAGCTTTAAAGTACACACTTATAAATTAATTTTGTATAATTAACTGACCAAAAGCAAATTTGTGTTATTGATTGTGTTATTGCTTTGTTACAAAAGGTCAGATTCAGTTATCTCCTTTTCATGTAAACAACATTCAAGCAATATTCAAGTGTATTTAAGGACATTTTTTCCCCCGTTTAAGCATTAGTGTAGTTTAACGTTCATAGTTTCATAAGTGAAACTCAGAACATAAGGGACTTTCTCGTCAATTGACTGGAGGTTTCTTCTGAGGAAGCAAACAAGACTAAATCATTTGGGTAACATACCAGTATTTCACAGACATGATCGGAAAGGAAGCCATGTCTGCTGCTGAAAGTTTGAGACTTCTGGCCTGAACAGCCAAAATAAATGGAAGCGTTTATGAAGATAAAAAAGGAAAAGAGCGATGCAGCAGCATATCAGACCAACAGCGAAACAGGGTGGTTAGAGGCTATTTTGGGCTTGAACACGTGCACAGAATCAATTTCACTCTTAGCAAGGAGAAGTGGTACTTCAGTCTCATGAAAACTTTTCCACCCAGTAGTTTACATGCTTGCAAAGAAAAAGTCACGCTGCAGTAACATATTTAGCAATTTGAAAAAGAAAAGCATTTTTAAAAATTGAATAAGAATTCAATTAGAATTTTCAATGCATTTTCCAAGGGTTGGAGGGCCAGAGACTAAATCCCAGCCACTATAGGGTGGCCTTAAGCACACCCTGAACAGGCTGCCAATCGTATGCAGGCCTAACACATAGAGAGAGACAACCACTCACACTATGGGGCAATTTAAAATCACAAATTAACCAAACCTCATTAGTTGCATGTCTTTGGACTGTGGGAGGAAGTCGGGGTACCTCTGTGCATACTTTCATTTTATTTGCTCATTTATAAATTCCTCTTTTTGTATTTTCATTTTCCTGTAAAAGTAATACCAGCCAATAGTGAAGACACAATAGAGAGTAAGTGATGTGTTTGATGTGTTTGTGTGCGCGTGTATTTTCATCTGTTTTATTAGCACTGAGATTTGTATTTGTGTAAATGTTCCAGCATATGAACCTCAGCTGTTGTTCCACCTGCCGCTGGTCCTGACTGCTGTTATGTGCGTGGCAGCACTCATGTTTGTGTGTCTGTTCACATTATGTCTTCTACTGGTTCTGAAACACAGAAGATCAATCCCACCGCAGAATAAAGAGGTTTGTCCACCACAGACACTTTTAGATATGCTAGCAGTATAAGCAACAGCAAAGTGGTTCAACACTGTACATTTGAAGTTTCTCATTATTAGTCAGTAACATTTATGAAATGTGAAACATTCATGAAACCTAAGGTTATATCGCAATAACAGGTCAAAATGTGAAGAGGATGTCAGTGATGAGTCATAAAGGTAGAACATAACATGTCATAAGCTTACTCTGGAAAAACACACCTTCAGAAAGGAAATAATAGTAAAATCACTGCATGGAGTTGACAGGCTCACAAAATACCTTTACCTGGCAAATGTTTTCTGATAACTATTTTCCTAAAGCTAATGTAAGCTGTGTGTTAGCAGAGATACCTACAAAAACAATAACATTGCTGACAAGTTCTCTGCTGTAATAACACAAATAAAAACACTTTGACCAACATAGCAAAAAGTATACAGTAATCTAAAGTTCACTTATCCCCTTAACATCTAGTTTGATACATACAGTTGAGACTTATACAGCATCAGTCTGATTTGAAGATGAATAAATACATTTTAGCAATAAACTGCAATATAAGACAAATTAAAACTCATATATGCATTTGTTTTACATTGGATTGAATTATTTCATGGTTCAGGCTTTAAAGTCTTATCATGTTTATCTTATGAGTAGCAAAATGATTCCCACAAACAGTGTGAGTGAGTGTCACGATCACACATGCATTGTGTCTTAATGCTCATGCCCACTTCTCTGGCCTGATAAAAGGTCTGGATTTTTAGTTTGGAAGCTTTAAAAGTTTCGTTTTTTGTTACAATATGTCCCACCATCTCCACTACTTCTTTGGACATGTTTTCAGATTAGTGGTAGCCGAAGGAATTGACATGGAGGTATGTTCACAAAATACACTGGAGAATGATATGCTTGTTAGCCCTGTAGTGTAGTTGAAATCTGTGTGTAATTACTCGTGTGATGACTTCTTTAATTTTCCAAGTCTCTGCTTTGATTAAAAACTGGTAGTTTTTGAAGATGTATTTATTTCCAATGAACCCTTCCTCTAAGGCAGAGGTTCTCAAACTGTGGGCTGTGCCCCCACTGGGGCATAAACAGAAGTGGTGACTTTCCATAGAGTATAAAACCATTTTGATGCTTGTTCATTAAAAACCTTTTTTTACCACTTATCTATTTTATTTTTCAATAATGTATTTAAAATAAATTAATTAATTGAAAAGGACCAGAGTTGAGGATGAGGTTGATGACCAACAAACTGACTATCGTCCTCACTTTTCCCTTACAAAACATGTGGGAGAATCTTTGGCAGCTGTCACTTGAATGTAATGTGTGGTTTGTCTGCTCTGGCCTACTGAATCTTTTTTTAAAGAAGGCTCTGTAGAAAAGGCTCGTTCTAAGCTAACAAAAATACAATCATAAATAGTTACAGGTGATGAATCAAAATCTATATACTCCATGTATGTCTATAGATACACAATAGTGTTGTAATGTGTAATTTGACTGCAGAAAATGCCACATTGTTTACTCAGCACAAAGAAAACATGATCTCACTCTAAGTGTTCTTCTGGTATCTTGCAGATAACGTCTGACTATGAGACTATGATGCCAGGTCTAAAAGCTGAGCCTCAATGTTGCTGCAGCTGTTCAGCCCCAAACTGCGGTGATCCTTCATCTTTACCATTACCACCACCACCTGACCTCTGCTCCAGCTTCCTACCAAAGCATCGGGAGTCTGCTCTCTCATTCGGCGTTGGTGAATATGTTGATGTGGATGTACTAGGAAATATCTGCCAGTACCAACATCTGGATCTCAGCCAGTTAGAAGAGCATGTCTATCACAGTCTTCATGTACATAGTTGTCCTAAACATGAACCTATTAAAGACGAGATGAACTGTTTAAATGTCAAAAGATAATTCTGGGCTAATCATACCTTAAGTCTTAGTAGTGTGGTTTCAATCAGCCTCTCACAAAAAGTACTAGTGATATAGAGTAGCTTGGTAAATCTGTAATTAATAATTCAACTAATGAAATCAAATGACCAATCCTGATCCAGATCCTGATTTAATATATTAGTTTTATCCTTTTACAGTGTTTGAATGACAGAAAGAGCTGAGTAACTCAAAACTTTTGGATCTTTATGCAATTTCTTTAAGTGTATATTTTTGTTTTGTTTAAATGGCAAAAAGAAAAAAGAAAAACAAAAAAATCTGAGTGGATGGTTTAAGCAGTGTCACTGTGCTCTACAATTTTTATAATATTTACCAAAATAAACAAACAGGTTTATATCTGAAGTTTTTCTTGTAGTTATTATTTACTGACCTGTTACCTCTTGATTACTCATTGTGAGAAAAGCGCATGGGAGGGACATGCTGATGGTCATGGTTTTTGGGGAGAGAATCAGACAGAGGAAACTGATGAAAGACAGGAAGTGAAAGGAAAAAGAGGAACCCGTGAAGAAAAGCAGACTTGGTATTCATTTAGAAAGACTCGCAAGGGCAAAGAATCAGGGTGGTTAAAGTAAAGCCCAAGGACGGTAACAAAAAGAAACCTTACGTGAAGCATGGAGATGACTGTGATCTTTGTGATATTTCTTTTGGAAGGTAAGTTTACTGTCCTCTTTTAACTGATCCTTTTACAAAAACCTTTGCACATTTCATGGGAAATGCCTCATTTGCGTATTTAAACACAAATTTTGCGTAACAAAAATAATTATCAAAGTAGGATTGAGCGATAGTGAGAAACATCATCAAGAAATTCAAAGAGAGTCAAGCAGTACAGAATAATCCTGGCAGACACAAGAAAAGAAATCTTTCAAAGACTTCAAAACGAAAAGAGATGTGGCTAAAGACCTGAAAACAACTGCCAAGAAATTAGTGAATAACTAAGTTGGGAACTGTAGTTTCAAAGAAGACAATCACTGCAAGGTTGCAGAACAAGAAATATCTTGATGCATGCTCAATCATCCAGGTAAGTAAATCCCCAAGAGTTGATTCTGTTCCTCTGGACGTAGTGTTTTCAATGGGAGAAACATTTGACTTCTTCAGTCTCAGTTGACTGCAGGTTTCCCCAATCTTATAAACAGTACATTTGCATTATGACTGAAACTAACACCACTGAAGGAACAATGGGCTGGGAGGTCAGTTCCTTGATGATCTCGGGATGATCTGGCTCTAGAGTTGGCAGTTTGTCTTCTAATCGGAAGGTCGCCGGTTCGAGCCCTGGCTCCAACAGTCTCAGTTGTTGTGTCCTTGGGCAAGACACTTCACCCGTTGCCTACTGGTGGTGGTCAGAGGGCCCGGTGGCGCCAGTGTCCGGCAGCCTCGCCTCTGTCAGTGCGCCCCAGGGCAGCTGTGGCTACAATGTAGCTTGCCATCACCAGTGTGAATGACTGAATGTAGTGTAAAGTGCTTTGTGGCCCTTAGGGATTAAGTAAAGTGCTATACAAATACAGACCATTTATCATTTTACCATTTAATATGGAAATTCTCATGACCATTGATCAAAGATGACTGATCAAAGCACATTGGTCAAAGGCCACTAATCAAAGACCCTCTCTCTGAATGAGTACCATTCAGAGAGAGTTGGGGAATGGCTACAATCACAGCATTGTAAGATGGCGAAAGATGTACCCTTTGCTATCCTACCCTGGAATACCATGAAGTCATTGGTTCACGTATGTGGATGACACCTGGGTGAAAATCAAATCTCAGGATGTTCCACAATTCACGGATCACATTAACTTGGTGGACCAACACATCAAATTGACCAGGGAGGACATGAAAAGTAGCAGGTTAGCCTTCTTAGACTGTGAGATTTCCATCACTAACGGGGGATATCTAAAAGCTGATGTGTACCGTAAACCTACGCACAAGGATTAGTATTTAAGATTTGACTCTCATCATCCACTGGAGCATAAACTGGGTGTCATCAGGACGCTACAACATAGAGCGAATACCACAGCGGCCAGGGAAGCAGAATCACATCAAGAAGGCCCTGAGTAAATGTGGTTATCCCAGCTGGACATTTGTAAAAGCTGAGAAGGCACCTAAAGAAAGTCGATCCAAGAGAGAAGGACAACAGCTGAGATGCATTTTTTCTAAACACGTGTCTCTGTGGATTTTAAACCTTTTAAACCCAAAACACGCTTCACCAAAAATTGGAGAAACAGAGTAAAATAGTGTACGCTGTCAAGTGCCAGGAGTATTCCCAGGATTTATACATTGGGGAAACCAAACAACCTCTGGTGAAGCGGATGGCACAACACAGAATAGCTACCTTGTCAGGCCAGGACTCTGCAGTCTATTTACACCTACAGGCCAGTGGACACTCTTTCAATGATGAGGATGTACACATCCTGGACAGGGAGGAACGCTGGTTTGAGTGCAGAGTCAAGGAGGCCATTTACGTGAAAAGGGAAAGACCATCTCTGAATCGAGGAGGTGGCCTAAGGGTGCATCTTTCACCATCTTACAATGCTGTGATTGCAGCCATTCCCCAACTCTCTGTGAATGGTCCTCATGGCCTTTGATCAGTGGGCTTTGATCAATGGTCATGAGAATTTGCATATTAATGATCAAGGAACTGACCTCCCAGCCCTTTGTTCATTCAGTGGACTAGTTTCAGTCATTATGCAAATGTACTGTTTAAAAGATTGGGGAAACCTGCAGTCAGACTGAAGAAGTTACTTTTTTTAGTGATGAAACTTTTCGCCCACTGAAAATGTTACATCCAGATGAATCAACTTTTTGGGAGAAAAAGAAATACTAAAATTCTGCAAAAGACACATCTTCAAGACTGGAGTATGCCACGGATAACCTGGAAAACCATTATGCATACTGTAAGTGTGTCCTTTGGTCAGATGAGACAAAACTGGAGTTCTTTGGCCACAGACGCGCTGCTTATGTTTGGCAGAAAATGGGAGAGGCATACAATCCAAAGCCATCCTCACAGTGAGTATTATGCTGTGGGGATGCTTCAGTGTCTCTTAAATTGGGAATTTCATCAAGGTGGAATAAATCATGAGGAAAGAAGGAAGATTTGAAGATTGTTAAATAAAACCTCAAGCAGTCAGCATTAAAACTGGGTATTGGCTGTTGATTTGTGTTCAAACACATCAACAACCAAAAATAATCATATGTCACTTCTGCTGAAGAACTTCCTCCAGAAGATTAAATTGAAGGTTGTTGACTAGCCTGCACAAAGCCCTGATTTGAATCACATTGAAAGGCTGGGGGGTGACCAACGTCCATAAGAAATATTAAATCTGGAGGTTAAATCTGGAGGAATTTGAGAGATTTCCCAAAGAAAAATAGCTGGAATTGCTCAACATAAGACTTATTGAAAACTACAAAAAAAAAGACTGCAGGCCTTTATCCAGCAAATAAACAACTGACTATTCACATCCATCCATCCATCCATCCATCCATCAATTCGCTACCGCTTCTCCTTTTCAGGGTCGCGGGGGGTGCTGGAGCCAATCCCAGCTGTCATAGGGCGAGAGGCGGGGTACACCCTGGACAGGTTGCCAGTCTGTCGCAGGGCTAACACACAAAGACAGACAACCATTCATACTCACATTCACTCGCACATTCACACCTAGTGGCAATTTGGATTATCCAATTAACCTATCCCCACAAACTGCATGTCTTTGGACGGTGGGAGGAAGCCGGAGTATCCTCCCACCGACTATTCACATCATAGTGGCTAATAGTTTTGATTAAAAACTGTTCGTTTTTGGTTTGATTAAATAAGTTGTTTAATGAGTGCAAAGACCAAAAACATGTAAGCATAGCATCTAGAATAAAACTATGTTGATGTTTGAAAAAACAAACAAACCCCAAAACCAAAAATAAGCTCCTTGCTTATTTTTGTACGTAAGCAAAATACTGAATATTAAACTATATTTGCACATAATACTAAAAAAGGCTAATGATTAATGCAATGAAATATGAAAGTTTTCTTTTAACTGTATTTGGTATTATAGACATGGACTCTGTGCTGCTGGGAAGTAAAAAGGATTATATATTATATCAAATGTAATGAATCATTTTTTTCCACACTTGGTTCTGTATGATGCGTAAGAGAGGGCATATTCATAATATGGTTATCTCAGAAACAGAAAGCTCTGTCTTTTAGCTAAGAAGAGCTGCCTACCAACTATTCTTATTTTGTTTTTCTGCAACAGCCAATTCAACGTATGCTGGCTGAAAGGCGGTAGTCCTAAAGAGAAGACAGCAAAAATGGCTTCAGATAGTGGATGAACTACAGATAATACAGAGTATAGTTCAAATATATACTTCTGATTATAAACCACAACATGATCTGACTGTTGGTGCTCTGTGTGTGTGCGCGTGTGTTTTTTCTAGGATTATGGGAGACTAAAGCTATTTCAGTAACAGGAAACAAGGGCAGCTCTATCACAGTAACCTGCTCTCACTCCAACGCCTACTCCAACGTCAAATATTTCTGCAAAGGACAATGCACATATCAAGACATCCTCATAAGCAGCACTACCATTTCAAATAAAAAATACAAAATTGAAGATAAAGGAAATACATTCAGTGTCACTATCTCTGACCTGAAAGAAGATGACTCTGGAACTTACTGGTGTGGAATTGAACGAGTTGGTTTGGACACATATAATCAAGTAATCCTTACAGTTTTAGGTGAGTTGATTATATTCTGTACGTAAAGCTTTCATTATGTTATCTGTTCTGACTTTCAAATTTCTTGTCATTGACAATAGTATTTCACAACAGGGTCTCAGATTGTGTTTTCTGCACCAGACAGTGAAAAAAAACTGAAACACTAGCTCAGCAGAGCTGAGGCAAAATTAACTTACTTCACTTCCTGTTATTTGTGCACAGCTAACCAAGATAAGGCAGCCTATACACATGCTTCTCTTTCTGGTAAGGAAATGGCTGTGTGTGTGTGTGTGTGTGTGTGTGTGTGTGTGTGTGTGTGTGTGTGTGTGTGTGTGTGTGTGTGTGTGTGTACATATATCTGATAAAGTCCAGTGTGATATATTGTTGCTGATTTATAAGACCTATAACGTTTTCAGAGACGGTGGTGTATACTGGAGTAACTCTCGGTGTGGTGGTGCTAGTGCTGGGCGTGGGACTTCTGATTTTCTTCAGACATCGAAACAGCAACATCAATGCATCATCTGGTATAAAAAATTAACAAACTTTTATTTGCGTAGCTTCAAAATACTAATTTAACAGCCGTTTCAAACACCACAGTTGTTGTCACTGGCTGATTAATTCAATAATGTGGAACTACATAACTAACTATTCTCAGGAAGTCAAAGTCGAGTAAGGATGAGGGTAGTTTTGATATCAGAGGAATGACTGATTGCTGGTTCGTCTTTACCTCTTTACAGGACAGTACTATGACCTGGTGTTCAGGTCCTGTCAAAAACAAGATGCCTGCAATGACAAGAATGCCTCTCCATCCAAGGAGGATCAAGAAACAGATGGTGGAACTAAGAGCGCCAATCAGCATCAAGATACATCAGAGCCTCAGAAGGACTCAGGCAATCTCATCTACACGACTGTTACCTTCACAAATCAAACAGAGTCCAGCATGGCTGCACCCGACTGTGTAGCGTCTATAAAATCATCCTCTAAGCCAAAATCATCAGAAGAATCTACAATCTATAGCAACATCTCAACTCAATGCTGATGTTAGACAAAGTATTTCTACTGGAACATTTCACTTCTTGATTATAACATGTATTTTCTTCTTGTGATTTAAATATTTTAAAAATCCAGCTCCAAGTTGTTATTTAACTTCATATCAGGCATAATGTGTAATGTGAAAATTATATACATAGCAAACAATACATAGATTTTTTCAGACTCTGTTTTTCTATTGTATACATGCTTATTTATATGAGACTGAAACTGAGAAAGTGATATGAGCAAAGAAAGAGGTTGTGGGTTCATTCGCATGTGTCTAACGTAGCTTTGTTTTGATTAAGGTCCCTAGAATAGGATCAAAGCCCTAATTTGAATTTTGACTTGGTGACCTGAAACCTGATGGATTGAAACCAAAGTTTAAAAAAAGACCATTCAGACTCAGACCATTTACCATTTGACTGTGCAGTGAGTGTTGAGCACTGAGCACAACACATCTCTTTTTCCAATGATTTAAAACAGGTTTATTGTGTCTAAAATCTTGTTTAAATAAAATCTCTGAAAATAAACAGTTCAAGTATTTCATAAACAACTCAAATTCTGCACATTTGTTTCCTCTTTGAAGATGACTGAGCAGTAGCAACAATTTTGCAAGCCTTTTTGACAGAGCTGTGATTGGGTAAGACAACTAGACCCATCAGTCACCAGAAGGTCTTTTGTAAGTAAGAAACTGTTTGAAGGAAAGCAGAGTTATACTTTGAGTCTGAATACAAAACACACAGATGATATGTGTGCCCCCAGAACCTACTTGTCAATTGTTTCTTTAGTGTTTAGTGTTGTTCTGTATGTAAATACAAATGGACTGCAGTTTGCTGAGAACCTTGTCAGTTTGCCTCTTGCCCTGTGAGAGCTGGAAGGGGCTCCAGGCTGCAAACCATTTTAGAACATTTAAGCTTGTTCTCTACTAGTGATGTGTGAATCATGAACGAATTGTTCAATACTCGAGGATCACTTTACTGACTCATGAATCATGATTCACAAGCCCAACTGACTCACTGACTCATCCCTGTTGCTGTTAGCAGCAATTTATCTAGCTTATAATTAAAATTGTGGAGAAAAACACAACATCCAGTATCTTAACAAAAAAAATTCTGCTCTGAACTGGAAGAAAAAACCCTGAGTAGAAGCTCACATCAAGAAAATAGCTCCTCGGTTCACAGTAGCATCGCTCTGCTAACATGCTAGCAGCACATTTGACCTACTCAGAATCAGAATCAGAAAGGGTTTTATTGCCAAATGTTGAGCAGGTTTACAACATTAGGAAATTGCTACTGACCCCCTCCCTTCCTGTGCTGAATCATAGAGCGAACGAATCACTCACTCACCCCCTCCCTTCCTGTGCTGAATCATAGAGCGAACGAATCACTCACTCACCCCCTCCCTTCCTGTGCTGAATCATAGAGCGAACGAATCACTCACTCACCCCCTCCCTCCCGGCTCACAGCTTCTTCTTTATATTTAACACATTTAAGGAAAATACTAATAAAATAAAATAAACAAAATAAATGTTTATTAAGCAATTTTGATAGGGAATTGCTTACTTTTAGAAATGTTTTGCTCTTTTTTGCTCTATAAAATAGTTGTTTTCTTTTAGAATCATTCATCTTAGCAGTAGGATATACATGAAAAGAGAAACAAATTAAGTTTGAGTGAAAATGTAAATTTTTTTCACTCTCTGGTCAACTGACTCAGTGAAACAAATGACTCAAAAAACCCGATTCACTTTGGTGAGTGACTCATTAAAACTCGATTCAGTAAAAAGAATCAAATTTACCATCACTATTCTCTACATCAATTAATGTTACCAATCTATATTAATATGACACAATTTAACTCAAATTCCTTCAAGAAAATGCGCTCAACATTCTTCTGTGTCTCTCATGTTTCTTGTTTGGCAGGATGATCTTGCATCATGGAACCCTTTTGTTTTTTTTAAGAGAGTAAATTGAATTTTATTTGCTCTAACTGCATTGCAGATATGCACAGTTTCACACAGGTTTCAAGCTACAGCAGTAGTAGCTGCAGTAGATTTTTACATAATTCCTTTTTGTGACTGATCTTGGGAAAATTTAGCTAAATATATAAAAGGATCCTGACTGAAAAAATGAGGATATTATTAAAATTCACTCTCTGCATATTGACTGGTAATATCATTATCATTTTTAATATTATCATTCTTTTCAACATAAACTGTAAGCACAGTAACAATGGAAAGCACAATAAAAAAAAAATGCCTTTGCATGATATATAAGTAAGTTAACTAATTAAATACAATCCTTGAACACAAATTCTCAGGTAGTTCTACTTACTTGGGTACTTGTATTAATTTTCTTGCTGATTTTGTAGCTGTGCTTTTTACTCAATAAAACTTATCACATGTGCACAGTAAAATAAAATAAAGTGGTCAAACAGATTTTGGAAAGTGGAACATTTTGGAATTTCTCCGCTGTACACCACCACTATACATTTATAAAAAAAATAGATGAGATTGAAGAACAGACTTACACCTTAAAGGACTTCACATACTGGACACATAGAAATATTTGGCTTAAAAATATGTTTTTGGACTCACCTATTCTTAATGCAGCCGTTCACACCAAATGCTTAATTGCACATGACAGATTTGCAGCTCAAGCCCAATTTGTCCAACTTTGTGCATGTGACTAAATACACCTGACCAATCGGCCCACTGCATTTGTTAACAAGTGCCCCTGTGTCTCAAAATGCACTGAATGTGCAATGATCTAGATATTTCTATCTTTTCTTGTTTAGAAACGTCACAAACAGCCCATCGTTGCTTAGCATTTACTCCACTTTTCTGTAATGCATTTTTTGAGGACATATTTTTGCAAAAGATGCTTTCACTGTTACACAATAAGTTTTTCTTCCAAAAGATTCTGAATTTTTTATGGTTTTGTCACAACATGCTTGGTGCAAAGGCCTTTAATTCAAGTTATTTAAAAAAATGTCTTGTATTAACATTTAGGAATTACAACCACTTTTGTCCACAGGCCCCAATTTTTAACGGGCCTAAAGCTGTTGGACAAACTAAAATAATTACACATTCAAGGAATGATTTTAACACTTAGATGAAAATTTGTTTAGGTCAGTGACTCCCTGAAGTCTTGAGCCTATGAACATCACCAAATGCTAAGTTTTCTTTCTTTGACATACAAGGCCTTTACTGTAGCCACAGTGAAGCAGTTGGTGGTCCTGGTGCTGTCTCCAGCAGCGGCTCTGGCTCTGCCTCTGGTGCCGGCTCTGCCTCCAGCACTAGACCACATTTCACAGGTATGTCTCACTAAGAAACACAGAAATAAAGATCCTCAAGTCTTTACATTTATCCTGAAAAAAAAAAAATTTGTGCTTTGATTTTTACACTCACTGAGACTCAGTTGGTAGACCTGGTGGTGGCACTTTCTCTGACGCCAGCACCAGTGGCAGTGCTGCCTCTGGCGATGGCTTTGTCGGCACCCCTCTCTCCAGTGACAGTGACTCATCCACATCCACTCATTCCAAGTGAGGGCTGGAAATATCATGAAATATACATACACATTCTGTTTCATCTATATTTAACAGTATCAGCTGTCAGATCAGAGACTTTCTTAAATGTGAGTTACGCCTAAATATTTCAACCATTGTCAATGGAAGATCACTAGTCCATTTTGGAGACCTGTCCCTCCCTCAATGTCCATATATGAAAAGCTAAAAGAGAGTGCAGCATTGTAGAACAGAGAGGGCATCGGGGATTATAAATATCACACTCATTAAATCTGATATAGCATGAATGGAGGATCTAGGGTGAAGCTATACTGAAAAGCAGCTTGCAGATGTTCATTGGTTGCATAGAAAGGTGTTTAGCTGAGCCATCAAATCAGCCAGATCATCTTGATTTACATTGGAGTTTCAATTTGTGGCCTCTCTGAACAAACATTCAGCTCAACTTTTGAAACAGAGTGTGTGATTTAACAGTTGAAAAGAGAACATTTACTCGCTCAGGATAAACAGACACACAATTTATGGTTTATATTTTTTCGTTTGTATTTATTCAAATCCTCCTACTCCATCTCAGCATGTCGTTGTTGAGAAATCATCAAAGGAGAGGATACAAGCTAACAAAGAGGTATGTGTGAATGCATGTGTGTGTTCAGTTGCATCATCATCCTATCATCCTGGTCTCCTTTTTCTTAACAGGAAAGTATAACAGATCATCGTTATGATGAGATAAAGGAACAGTAACAGCAAAAGACCTCACTGCCATCTGTTTATGCTACTGTCAGTCCTCTTGCAGACCTGGTCCACTATGAATCTGCCAAGTTTCAGAAAAACGGGAACACACTTCCTGACAGTAATAAAAATTGATTCACTGAAAAAGAGCAGGAAGCCACCAGTCCTCCAGCAGCAGAACCAACTCTCTATTCAGACGTCACAAAGGGGCAACACTAATAATATAGTCACTCTGTGAAGAATGTTTTCTATGTATAAACTCTGCCTATGCACCTACAAAAGATGAAGAAATGTTATATATAGTTCTATTAATAAAATAATTTGGTCATATATTTTAGTGATAGACTCTACTGTTGAATGTAAAATTAAAAGCACGTTTATACCAGAAAAACTTGGTTATGTCTTTAATTCACTGGTCATATCATTCATAAAGTATTCTATTGTTTCAATAACAAAAGAGGTTAAATCTCATATTCTGATTTTTAAAAGCATAATAGCAATAGTGTCATCTGATGTGGCATCAATCAAAAGTTTAGTTTCCAAAAGCTCTATTGGAAAAAATAATATTTGACTTAGTCTGAAATATTGAGACAAGTTTTTTTTTCTTTATCAGAAAGCCACATGTAATGATTAATTTAATTTTTTACTCTTCTTCTTCTGTTTATGCATTTCTTTTCCACAACACCCTCCTTTGGACATATTTTGCTTTCTTTTCTATGGTAGTGTGTGTGCTAACATCAGTGGCATGTCACTGTGTACAATCATTATTGGGCCATCTAGTCCACAGAATAATGCATCTAGATACAGTGGGTACAGAAAGTATTCAGACCCTTTTTAAGTTTTCACTCTTTGTTATATTGCAGCCATTTGCTAAAATTATTTAAGTTCATTTTATCCTTATTAATGTACACACAGCACCCCATATTGGCAGGAAAACACAGAATTCTTGACATTTTTGCAGTTTAAAAAAAAAACGAAAACTGAAATATCACATGGTCCTAAGTATTCAGACCCTTTGCTCTGTATTTAGTAGAAGCACCCTTTTCATCAAATACAGCCAAGTCTATATTAGGTCAAGCCAGTCTTTTTGGGAAAGATGCAACAAGTTTTTCACACCTGGATTTGGGGATCCTCTGCCATTCCTCCTTGCAGATCCTCTTCATTTTTTTTATTTTTTTTTTTTGCCTGTCCCGTTTGGTCCTTTAGCCGTCAGAATACCCAATGGATTTACTTTACCAAGTGGATCATCACGGCCTTGCCGTATTGGTCCATTTGATCGACCTTTGTTGTTATTATTTATTTTATTTTATTTTCAGTTGTTACAGACGGGGCAGACATGACTAGGGGATAGGAAAGGGAGAAAGAAAGCTGAAGGAAAAGAAAAACAGAGGGGAAGAGGGACAGTGAGAAAGGGCCATTGTTAATCTTTAACACTGACTAGGTTACTGGTAGAAATATAACACTGTCAAAAGTGTTAATTTAACACTCAAAGGAGTGGACACATGTAGACACTTTCTAGTGTCAATTTAACACTGGAGATTTTGCAGTGCAGGGACAAAAATAACAAAAACAAAATTCCTTCTTCAGTATTGTTTCTATTTATGCATACTTGGTCTCTGTGTGTTTGTGGCTGTGTGAATGCAAATGCATTACCTTTATGCAAATTATTTTTTTGCAACTGCACGACAGATATGCATAGTTTTTCATACGGGTTTCAGGCTACAGCTTCATAATTGCATGCTGGGTGAATGGAATTATGTATTAATAAAATAATTAATAAATTAATAAATAGTTCGTTGCAAAGATGAGAAATACACTGTAGACATGATTCTGTGTTGTATAAAGCATTTTGTCTTGTTCCATTCTCCCTCTGTTTCTCTCACTTTTTGTGTAAAGCTCCATCTACATCCAGATCCAAATCCACTTTCTGTAACATCATGCAAATACTGCCATTTATATTAGAAAGAAAGGCACGACACTGTCTCATTTGTGTAGCAATATGGAAAGTGTGGCGGTGAGAATATAACTAGATCAAAATAAAATACAGGTCTGACTGATTGCGGAGAAGTTTTTAATTCAACATTAGCTTAATTTTAATGTATAAAAGGATTCTGACTCAAAACAATGGGGATATCATCAAAAGTCACGTATTTCTATTTATTTCCTTGCTGAAGACCTCTGCTCTTCACTTCTATTGTACAACTATTGTAATTTCAACTCTATACACCACCACCACTGTAGATTTTAAATCAAACAACTGAGGTACAGACTTTCACCTTAAAGATATTTACGTCACCAAATGCTAAATGTTTCCTTCCTTGATATGCCCTGCTAGGCCTTTACTGCAGCTACATTCAGTTGCTGCATGTTCTTCCAGAGAGCAAGCTGCATTATTTGAGATCAGTTGACTAACTTGGTCTTTGAAGACTCTATTTGCACTATAAACAGTTTCTGATCACTTTTGAAACATTTGACTGGATTTTTTTTATTTTTAGTTTATATATATATTGTTGATTTAGTGGCCTTTTCTATGTAGTTGATATTTTGTTAACTTGTACAGCACTTTGGTCCATGGATGTGCTATATAAATAAACTTTGACTTGAGTTGAATCTCAGCAAACATTTCAGAATCTTGTACATTTCAGAATCATCCTACTTCCATCAGCAGTCATGAACAGTAGTATCACTGTCTGATATGACAGTGAATGACATTTTACGGCAATATTTTGTTGTTCACAGCTTCCTTTGTGCCATTCCTACTGTGATCTTATATGGAAATATTTTTTTCTGCTAATACTTACTTTTACAATCTCTGAAGGATAGAATGAACTAAGTTTCTTGCATTTAAAAAAAACTGTATTTTTTTGTAGGCAGCAATCTCAGTCATTACTTTTGTGACTAATTCATTCCACACAACGTCCCAGGTCATGCAGCCAATGTCTCAGGTCTGGTACTACACACTCCAGTTCCGCACACTCCAGTTCCACACAATCCAGTTCCACACACTCCAGTTCCACACACTCCAGTTCCACACACTCCAGTTCCACATAATCCAGTTCCACACACTGAAACTCCAGGGTGAAAACCTCCAATCCAGCACTCAATCTTGCACCCTCCACTTCTGCATCCTCCAGTCCCAGTTTTGCAACACTTGCACCAGATGTCATAGGTATGACACAGAGACAGATCCTCTTGTCCAGGTGTTTCCAACTCCAGTTCTCGAGAGCTACTCTCCTGCAGCTTTTAAATGCATCCCTCTACCAACACAACTGAATCAAATGGTTGAATTACCTCTTCAGCATGCCATCAAGTTTGGCAAAGGCGTGGTAACAAGCTATCCATTTGAATCCGGTGTGTTGGAACAAGAATGCATCTAAAAGCTGCACGACAGTAGCTCTCGGGGACTGGAGTTGGGGACTCCTGCTCTAGTCTATACATGACTCCAGAGGGCAATAAATTGTATGCATTGTTGTTTATACCTTTTTGCAGGTTGGCCTATCGTTATTGGGGTGTGTCTGGGAATATTGCTGATGATTTTTGTGATTGCACTAATACGGTACAGACAGAAACTACTCAGGATGTCAGGTGAGGACTAGAAATTTGACAAAAATGCCATTAGATCAGCCAGATCTGCCAGGATTACAGTAAAGCTTCACTTTGTGGCCCGTCTGAACAAACGCTCTGTTCAAATTTTTATAACAGAGTGTTAACAGTTAAAATGACATGATTTACTTGCTCAGGATAAACAGACACAAAAACAAATATGATGTCCTTTACATTTATTCAAATCCTCCCCCTCCTCCATCTTAGCACGTTGTGTTGTCGAGAGATCGTCAAAGCAGAGGATACAGTCTGGATATAACAAAGAGGTACGTGTGTGTGTGTGTGTGTGTGTGTGTGTGTGTGTGTGTGTGTGTGTGTGTGTGTGTGTGTGTATTTGTGTATTTGTGTAGTTTGCATATGAGCACTACACCTGTATCTATCATCCTATTATTTTCTTTCTAGGGAAATACTGGAGATCCTAATCATTATGATAAGATAAATGAACAGAAACAGCAAAAGAGCTCATTGCACACTGTTTATGCTACTGTGAGTCCTCATGCAAAGTTGGTCCACTATGAATCTGTCAATATTCAGAAATGGCTCCTCTCCTGTGCAGGGCGGTGCCACCAATCCTCCAGCAGCAGAGCCAACTCTCTATGCAACTGTCACAAAATAGGGTTAACAACAACAACATCATCAAGCTGGGATGTGTTTTCCATGCATAAATATTATTCATACATCTAAAATAGATGGAGAAATGTTGAATGGATTTCAATTTAGCATATAATTTTATCAAATACTTTAGTTAAGGCTTGTTTGATACTTACGTAGTCAGCTACTGAACACAGCTTCAACCGTCTGTTTGTTGAAAAATAGTAAGGGACCGCATTTTCTTGTTAGTAACTGTAACGGTGTTGTAACGATAGGAATAGTAATTCGTTAGATTACTCATTACTGAAAAAAGTAACGCTGTTAGTAACTCCATTATTTGTAACGCCGTTATTCCCATCACTGTTTAACAGCGCTGATAAACTGCCAATAAACCATATCACCGTAAAAAATGAGTGAACTCCCTGAACACCCACCACACCCTTAACTGGAGGCCACTTAACTGTAGAACTAAAACCTGATAAAGGGAATGAAAACTGTAAATGCACACAGCTGATGCAAAGATGATACTGAAGCTGTAAGATAAATAAAGATTGAAAAAGCTGCTAATGCACAAAAACAATTAAACACCTATTAATTTATTGTTATTATATATATATATATATATATATATATATATATATATATATATATATATATATACAGACGCAAACTGCATTATTTGCATATAAGTGAATGGCGTAACATGCAACTATGTAGTCATGCCAGCAGCCAAAAATAAATACAATAGTGAAGTCTTGTGTGTTATTACCTGTAATAAATACACAATAGGATTGGACCCAAAATTTGTAACTAGGTATTGTCAAACTACCATGTAAAATGAGGCATAGTTTTACTGTAACTCTGAATACACAACCAGAGGCACAGCACAAAACTCTTTGCCCTATACATAAGCAGTCTCTGTGCCTCCCCTTACTTTTACAATCAATATCTCATGTGAATTTTTGGATTTTTTTAATGATTAATAATTGAGTCAATAACTGTATTGGCCACTCTGTAGTGGTCATTGGGGTTGCCAGTAATGAACTGGTCACATGCCAAATGTAATAAAAAAATCTATAAGTCTCATCATATTCTAAGTGTCATTTCTGAGCATACTACAGTCTACAGTTATTTTCTGGTTGGATGCATTTTGTGAGTCGTATTATTAGTATTATTATCATTAGTAGTAGTAGTAGTAGTATTTTCTTCACTGTAATTTACATATTACCATGTCATGAAAATCTTAAGAGTTAAGATCTGAGTTGTCTAACATATTCTGCCTTCTTATTTTTCCCAACACAACCTTTATTTGCCTCTCTCTCTCCTCATCTACATCCCCATCAATTAAATTGTGCCAAATCTGACATTCACACACTGTATTTTATTAAGTAAAACATCCGTAACCTGTTAGTTGCTCACCTTCCTATGTTAACAGCTAATTTCCCTTTGGTTGCTTTCTCTCGTTCTTCTTTCTTTATCTTTTTTTATAGCCCAATTTTGCTTCTTTAGGGAAAAGACATGGCTCAGTGTGCAGCATTCACCTAGACAGAATAAATTAGCGGAGCCTTAGAGGAAAGCCTGATTGTTGGGTAGGCTAATCTATTTTGTATAATTTGTTAGTTGTGCAAATCAGAGTGTCACGTTTGCCACCAGGTAGAGCAGATCTCAAATGCAGGACTCTTAAAAGACCAGTGAATTTATTTACAAAGAGGATGTGCAATAACAATCCCAAACATGAATCCCATAACAATGCTAGTCCTGATTCCCAAATCTCAAGGATTCTCTCCAAGTCAGCTCTCCACAGTTTGTATACCACTGGTCTCTAACAGGTAACTCTGCAGGTTTACTGTATACAAGAGGACACAGGTAAGTTTCTTTACAAAACAAAAGTAGCAAACCAACTAGTACCAGAGCTGGGATTTACACTGACATAGTAGCGCAACAATTCAGCAAAGACTTAAGCGCAGCCATTCCCTTAAGTAAGGCCACTGCATAAAATCCAGAACACCACAACACACATGTAGACACACAAACGAGGACAGTAGAGAGGAGAGGCAGAAAGCACGAGTGGGATAAGACAGACAGAAAACAGTCAGTTAGACGATGACAAAGGGACCATGACAAAGACAGCCTGTACTATTTTGGAATCAAAGTGCAGGCACACAGCTACTTTATCCGGAAATTTAATTATAATAAAACTCTACTACATTTTCATAATTCCATGCCTCTGGATAGACTACATTAATACTTTTTCATGCAATGGGTAGATACGTAGAACACCTGCTAACTAATATCTGGTATTATAATTATTTTGATCCAAAGATAAGAGAGACATTGTGGACATTGTTTTATGATGAATATTTTTGCTTGAAGCAGCGAAAGACGTCATAACATGCAGCTGATGATTAGCTACTATGAGTCAACACTCTCGCTCTCCATCTGTTTCTTTCTCTTCTCCTTTTCTATCTCTGTTTCTATCACTCTGCATAAAGAGATTCAAATCCTGTTTCTTCATCATGCAAATATTTGAACTTCTGTGGTGGAAAAACAAAGCTGGCACTCTCTCTTTTGTGCAGAGACATCACAAGCAAGTGAGAATATAACAATTTGATGAGAGCAGAGTACAGGTGTCATGACTGATCATAGGGGCATGCAGCTTATTTAGCTTTTTTTAAAATTTTGGATCATAATATTATAATTTTAGCTTAAAACTGTGGAAAACTATAAAACGTTTCTGACCAAAACAATGGCAGCATCATTACAAATCATCCACTTAATAACAGGTAAGATTATTCTTCTATTTGATTTTCTTGGGGCTGAAACTCATTTTAAGTGTTATGATTAAATTATAGTTTTATTCATTTAATTTTCTATAACAGCTGCTGTGAGCTTTTTGTCTGTAATGGGAAACAAGGACAGACGTGTCAACATTAACTGTAAGTACAACAAAGATGTAAACCAACCAGCAAAATACTTCTGCACAGAGGCATGCTAGTAATTTGAGTTATTTACTGCTATACTTGAATACAAATTTCAGGTAATTAGGTAGTTACAGGTGTTTGGATTTTATGATTGTTTTTATACCTCTACTGTTCAGTTGTGAGAAAAATGTTTTTACGACATTTATCAGACAGCTATAGTTACAAACGTTGCTGTGATTAAGTTTTAAATGGTAAATGGCCTGCATTTGTATAGCGCTTTTCTAGTCCATAGGACCCCAAAGCGCTTTACACTACATTCAGTCATTCACCCATTCACACACACATTCACACACTGGCGATAGCAAGCTACATTGTACCCACAGCTGCCCTGGGGCGCACTGACAGAGGCGAAACATGAAAGATAGCCATTGGTTAAATCATAACGCTGTATAGCAGCTAAAATTAGCTTATTTTAACAAACAGCGCGAGTGATACTCATTACTGTGCATCTGAGTTTCTTTGAGTACTTTCTTTTTTATTTTATTGCTGTTTTTATACCTTTAGTCTTCCGTTCTGATGAAAATGTTGTACATAGATTTAACAGACATCTATAGTCACAAGTAAATCCAGTGGAGTGGTTTGGTTTAAACTAGATTTAAACTAACAATGACCTTAAAAATATATAGATATTTTAAAATAATTAATTAAACATACTAACCGAAAATGGATTTAGCTACATTTTGGACCCTGTTTCCGGAATGCAGTAGCTAGCGAGCTGCTTGGAGACCGAAACAGCCAATCAGAATTTTTACATTCAAGTCTGTGATTGGCTGGTTTTATGGCACACTTATAATGCTGTAAAGAGTTAAGTGTGCACGGAGCAGAGATGTTGTGAGTGCTAACGACACACTGAGAGACGGGTTAGAAAAGTGGTAATTTTTGGCCCTGATGGCTTGCCATAGAGAGCAGATCCGCAGATGTCAGCACACAGAGCAGAGAACTGAGCAAGAGCAAATGCCAACAGCTGAGCGAGAGGGGCTGTTATTGTGTGTGTATATGGATAAGAGCAAACACTGAAATACATTTCTTGCACACAGCAATGTTTGCTCAAATTAAAATTTTCTTCACTCAAAATTATTTTCTCCTCAAAATGCAACATTTCGCTTGCAAAAATTTTTCTAAGGGCGCTCAGGCACAAATAACTCATACTACTTTTTCTTCGTTGGCGTTTAACAGCAGCATTGCTACCATCTTCTGTTTCAGTCCGTTATTACACTATTAAATCCTACAGCTCATTCCTGCGTCTTTCAGGATCTTACAAAGCTTCAAATGAGCGTTGACTATTAAATTAGTCATCGACGATTTTGATAGGTGACATAATCGTGACTGGTGAACTAACCGTGGCAGCCCTAATACACCTGCATAGGTGCTAAAATGAACTTATGAATGAACAGCATGAGTGATGCTTTTTATTGTATATTAATGTATTAATAATACAGGTTGTCTTCTTGCTGCCTAAAAAAAATGTCAAACAGCATCTACACTCTACTAATAAACAGATTAGTAATTTTAAGTGTTGCACTGATTGCACTATACACACATCTGCTGACTTTGAGTGAGAAATTAATCTTTGCTTCATACGCTTCAACTCTCTGACAGGCTACAACAAACCAGTGAACCAGACCACATTTCTTGGCGCCTCGGCTACCATCAACTGCAACTATACAAGAGTAAAAGAAAGTGGAATCAAATCCTTTTGTAGAGAAGATGCAAGCTCTTATTGCAATAATCTGATATCATCTTATGACTCAAATTACACCAGACTAGACAGATTTTCTCTCAGAGATGATAAACAGCAAAGAGTCTACACTGTGATCATTTCTGCACTGACCCAACAAGATGCTGGAAAATACCAGTGTAGTATAAAATCTGGTACATCCACTTCTTGTTTAACTGAGATCCACCTCTATATTTTGAGTGAGTATTGATCTGATTTTTGATTTAACGTAATAATAATTTTAGTAAATGAAAACACATTTATAAGTTGCAGTTTGTAAAGAAAATAGCTGCACTGACATGCATTTCCTTTTTTAAGACTGGGACGAGGTTAAACCACATGAAATAATTGGTGTTACTTCAGAGACTGCAACAATTACATGTAACTATTCTAAGAGTGAAGAGGACACTGAAAAATACCTTTGCAAAGGAAAGAATCCCTTGAGCTGTGATGAGTTAATACGGACAACAGAAGAAGACAGAGTTGTAGTTAAAGACAGATTTTACATGAGGGATAATAAAAGAAGGAACTGTTTCTATGTCTACATCAGTGACCTGAGGAGAACCGACTCTGGAATGTATTGGTGCGGATCTGGTAAAACAATGACAAATGCTGAATACACCAAAATATACCTTTCTATCAGTAAGTACCCAATTTGTATACATATATATATATATATATATATATATATATATATATATATATATATATATATATATATATATATATATAGCTGTGGTGTTTCACAACAACACCTTTTTATTAGAAGAAAAACCATCTGCAATAAAATTGGTTGAGGTAGAAGGTATCATTTTATTGTTCGACACATGGTTATAATTATTCTGACTTTAGTCCTGGTTTATTTGTTGACAATCAATAAACATATTTTACCACTGAAGCCATAAATTGAGTTACTTTATAGGAAATACAAAAAAAATGTATAGCAGGGGTGTCAAAGATAAGGCTCAGGGGTTCGAATTGGCTAAGCTGACTCCAGCCTACTGGATGGCTTTGGAAAAGGGAATAAACTTCAGACTGTTAAATGTATTTTCATACATTTTAAAGCTTTTCCTACATTCATACTACATCAAATTAATTAATTAATAGAAAAAAAACACTCTTTGGTACTGTATAATGATTATTTTCTGAGTATTAACAACATCAACAAAAATTGTGTAACCTTCTTTCTTTTTTTTCTCACACAGCTGAAAGACACACTCAAACCAAAAAATCAGTCAGTTTACGTTTGAAGAGAGATGACGACAACGAAGATAAGCATTTAGGTATGTGTCTCTGCCAAGCAGTTGCAGTTAATATCTCAGTATACGAATACACACAAATGTCTACTGCAGAAACACACTAAGCCACAGTCTCTATTCTATAAACTTTTAAGCCATATCTCTATGGCTGTCTCCTTTTTGCAGGCCTGCATATTGGTATTGGAGTGGGTGTGGGATCATTAGTGGTGATTGCTGTGGTTGTGCTAATACTATACAGATGTAAAGTCCTCAGGATGTCAGGTAGGAAAATACATAAATACAATAAACAAATACATATAATTGTTTAATTTATCAGATCAAGATTGGTGTAAAACATTCAATGAAAGGTTTTTCTGACCTTAACTACAAAAGCAAAAATATTTAATTCATTTAAATATAGATAGATAGATAGATAGATAGATAGATAGATAGATAGATAGATAGATAGATAGATAGATAGATAGATAGATAGATAGATAGATAGATAGATAGATAGATAGATAGATAGATAGATAGATAGATAGATAAGACATCAGTGAGAACAAACACACAAAAAAAACTCTTGTTGTTTATGTTCAAATTCTTCTCATCTTAGAAACTGCTGCTGAGGGGTCATCAGAGCTGAGGACAAAGTCTGGACATAACACAGAGGTGTGTGTGTGTGTGTGTGTGTGTGTGTGTGTGTGTGTGTGTGTGTGTGTGTGTGTGTGTGTGTGTGTGTGTGTGCATTTGTACATGTTTAGACATCTTTGTGAGGACAGAAAATTAGCATGTGGGGAATAACAGTCACATCTGGGTATAAAATGCTGGCCCCCACGAGTTTGAAGGCATTTTTGAGGCTCACAATGTGTGTGTGTGTGTGTGGGGGGGGGGGGGGGGGGGGGGGCTGTTTAGTTTGATTGAGGGCACAGTTTTGCATCTGTCCCACCATTGCTCTTCATTGCTCCCCCAGGGAAATACTGGAGATCATCAATATGAAGAGATTAACATACGGAGGCAGCAAGAGAGCTCACTGCCCTCTGTTTGTGCTGTTACCAGCCCTCCTCCAGACCTGGTCTACCATGCTAATGTTGACTTTCAGAAGGATACCAATGTCAATCTTCCTGCAGACATAGTCCACTATGCCACTGTGGATTTCCAAAAAGATGAAAGAATCCTTCCTGTCACTAGTGAAAATGGCTCTACTCCCATGGGACAAGACGTCATCAGTCCTTCTGCAGACATGCTTCAGTATACCACTGTGGGTTTCCACACTGGTGGAAAAACACTTCCTGACACTAAGAAAAATAGCTCCGCTGGCAGGGGACATAGTGCTACCAGTAATCAAGCACCTGAGACAACTCTCTATTCAACTGTTATAAGACAAGGGGAGCAATAATATAGTGATGCTGTGAAGGAGCTGAATATTCTCTATGCATAGATACTATCTGTAATCTTAAAATAATAGGAAAAAGGTTGAAGCACTTCAGGTGTAACTATAGAAATGTGGTTTAAATATTACAGTTATTACAATTACAAATATTTAGGTCGCATACACGTCTGATTTCAGTTAGTGGTTTTTAGTAAAAATTTGATTTGCTATGGTCGACGCTTCAGTGTCACAAAAATGAGAACATAAATTATTGGGTTTTTTAAACAAGTAATTGGTCAAAAAGTAGTTTACAATATTTAGAAAGTGTATCGTCACTTAAATATCTGATCACTGATTAAGAAAATGAATATTCCTAAGAAATAGTTCCCGGTTTGTTTCTTTTTCAGTCGTAGTTAATGAAACAGTTTAATACAGTTCAGAGGTTGGCAGTACCTGAAGGTGCAGCTGATGAATAAACCACACACAATTTGACATGGAGTAAAACATGTTTAGTTTCCATTTCTTTAAGATAAATTAATATTTAAACTACTATGAGCTTTTCCTTGTGTCTTGTTATGATTTTTATCCTATTTGTTTTTATAATTCAAGTATGCAGTTATGATTTCCTGTTTTACGTTTGACCACCGAGCATTTCAGTGTTTGTATCTTATTTTGCTCTGCAACTCCCTCTTGTGGACTCTTTGGTGATCAGCTGCTTATAAGTAGATAACTGTATTTGTTATCGTGTGCTTCATTGTATGAACCATATCATAATTCACTATCACATTGCCTGTAAATACCTCTCTGTAACAGTCTGTCATAGTAAGTAAGTGTTTTGTTTTATTCTTTTGTATTCGCTGAAAAGTAAAGACAAAGGAAATTAATGTGGTAATACAGTAGAGAAAGTGCTTCATAAAACAAAGCAGTTTGTGTAAGATTCTTTGAAATAACGAAATATAAAGAAAAGGGTTGTTGTTAATAAAATGTTTATTCCTTCTGGGGATGTAAGTAAATTTATTGTTTACATAAGAAAGTTATGAGCCTCACTGCAGATGCTCCTAAAATAATTTTATTAAAGAGACAAAAAGTACAGTCAACCTTGTAAAAAAAATTAAATAAAGCAAAAACATTACAGACAAAACAAAGAAAAATACTGTTTAGGAATTAAACTTGAAATTCAAAATCGTTGTTTCTTAGTACCAGTGGTGAAACGAGTGTTTTTATGAATAAGATAAGTCTCTTTTCTAATTTGTCAAAGTTCAAAAACTACTGTGCTCTGTCATAAAAATGATGACATATGTATGTGTACACTGACAGACATCCCAAACGACCAATAACTGACCAAAATGACGCTCCAGGCGGAGCTACAATCTCCGGCGGAGGCTGGGTGTCGCCTGACCGGATGATGACAGAAGTTTTCAGTCTAATGTGGCGACTTTTATCATGCGATCACACATTTAAGACTGTTGCGAGTTTACTAAAGGCTGGTGGGACTTCTGACTCTTAGCTCTCTCGTGTCGTACTGAAATAAACTCCCCGAGCCTGTGACAGACTGCACTGCCATTCGGGAACTTTTGGTTTGCTGGACAAGAGACCCCCTTGGCTCCTGTTTGACCGTGGAGGAGAGCAGAATAAAGCCCACTGAGCTGACCGAGCTGCAGCTATGGGAAACCGGGGAATGGAAGACTTGATTCCCCTCATCAACAAGCTCCAAGACGCCTTCAGCTCTATCGGCCAGACCTGCAACTTGGACCTGCCTCAGATAGCGGTCGTCGGCGGTCAGAGTGCAGGGAAGAGCTCCGTGTTGGAGAATTTCGTTGGGAGGTTGTACCATTAATATGTAGAATTGGCTAAAACTGACACTGTGAAGCTTAACTTTCTTTTTTTGGCAGGAGTCTCTCGTTGTTCTTTTAATAAAAACAACACAGAGCTTTTGCGTAAAAGTCGCCAGCTAAACACTTGGTTACGCGTCTGTGTGTCGGAGCCTCCCAGTTTTCCAACAGATTATTTCCATTATGGAGCTGTGCTATTCACGATCGATAATTACGCATTTTACGCAAGAACACAGCTGTTTGTTTAGTGACTGGCAGAACTGGTACAAAACGAGTGTTAAAGTAAAGTGCAATAAAAAAAATAAAAGCTTTCGTCTTAGCGTCCATGTTCTTGAACTATACAGTCAAGAATGTGACTTTCTCATTAGATCTGTGTCCACTGTTCTTTCCAGTCATTGCTTCCTATTAGGCCCATTCTGTCAAACATTTACAAAGGCTGTTTTCCTTGAGACTGCTCATTCTGAAAAGAAAGATAGCTTCATAGTCCTCAAATTACACAGGTCAGGTAAATGTTTTACTTTCAAGGGTGAGGTATGTAAAGGTTGTTAGCAGTTATGATGAAGTCATCGTGGATTGATCATTTATTATGAGACAGTTACACCCATCGTATATATATGAAAATGCCTTGACTCTGCCCTCTCAGCATGCTAAGCACTGTTGAATTTCTTTGTGAGGCTGATGAATGAGCTAGAAGGAATTCCAGTAAGCAGTGTATGATTCTTCTTGATGATAAATAGCAGTAAAACAGCTGTTACATTATTGCCATATGTTTGAGGCACTCTGCTCACTTTATTACGTTGTGTAAAATAATCAGTATTTTACATTAAAAACACATTGACATAGCTTGAAACAAAATCCGGAAGGGGAATGTGACATGGCCGTAATGCAGTTATAGGGGCCTAATCCACAGTTTGAGTTTAGTAACAAAGTAACAGGACCACTTTAATCGACTACATGTCCAAATGATTTCATTTGTTGTTCAAGAGATCGGGAATGTGGATTAGGCTGCCATGTCTCCTTTTTCCCCGTTTCCTTTTGTCTCCAAGTCCCAAGCAGTGGCCGAGGGAGACAGTAGAGGCATTGATGTGTTTGTGCTGGGGTCATCAGTGATGTCACCAGCTGCACTGTCATGTGTATATGACACACTGGGTACCACCAGATACCCACAGAAGAGCACAGAGCTGTTTTCATGTTTGTTAGTTGCTCCACTGACATTCAGAGATGAAGTACTGCGTTTTGAGATTGGGGGGTTTACTTGTTTTACGAAGGTGGAAGTTAGTTTTTGTCAGACACATCCGGCTAACAGTTTCGATTATTGATGTAGGTTTTTTTTTTCTATTTTATTGTTTTATTTTATTGTTTATAAAATGTTGACAAGTTTCCCTTATTTTAGTTCTCCACTAAATGGGAAAAAAAGTTCCTTTTACATTTTGCTATAATGTAAAATTATCCCCCAAAATTAAATTTTTGTTTGTTTAAAAAAAAAGAAAGAAAAGATTATCATAATGCAAAATGTTCATGATTAATTTTGTGTTGGTGGACTAAATCATCAGTTGTTGTTTTTTTAAATTGTACTTGGTTTAGAGGACAAAAAACAGTTAGCAGTGTCCTTTGCAATTCCAGTTTAGATGACCCGCTGCTTCAACCGATTCATGTTGTGGTTTCATAAGTGACAGGAAGAGAGAGAAAAAAACAGGATGGGTCCACAGTTGTGCAATTTCCTCCCTGCGCTGTCAGCAATGACTACAAGCAGAGGCTGTATACATGTGTATAGCTTCAAATCATTATATGTTAGTGCGTGGGGCTTATTTACCTTATAATAAAACTTGGACCTTGCTGCTGGCTGGGCATGCAAACAGAAAAACAGATAAGGACATATTTTCATGGCCCAGAGAGATGTGTAGTCGGTGACCTGGAAATGATCACGATTCTATCGGACAGGAGTTTCCATTGTGATGAATGTGTATGTAATGAGAAGGGCAAACAGTGGGAGACATCTATTTGTCTTTGATCTATTTATATTGAACAGGGATGCAAGTCAATCTTGGGTTTGCATTAATAATGCAAAACCTCAGATGGAGGCCTGCATTTCCAGTTAATGGTATATGAAAGCTGTTTTACACCATGAACTCTTATTTTGGTAGGGGATGCTAAATATGTAGGATTTTGATATAGTTTAAAAATGAAATTGATGTTTTTTGTTGTTGTATTTACTTATAAGTCAAGCCCTTTTTGTAAAGCACCTTTTATTTGCCGGTTTTAAGATCACTTCACAGATGCCGTACAAGCTGATAATAAGACAGAAAAATGTTACAAAACAAATAAAAAAGTAGATTTAGTGCTATGTAAAATATATTACTAAACACAAGGAATTATAAAGTATAATAGAATAAGAAATGCAAAAAACATAAGTGCTGTAAACGCTGTATGAAACTAAAAAAGAAAAAAGAAAAGCCTGTCCATTAAACATTACTTGTTGTGTTAAACTTTACCTGCTTCTCTCCTTCAGGGACTTTTTGCCCAGAGGATCTGGCATCGTCACCCGTCGCCCTCTCATCCTCCAGCTGGTTAACAGTAAAGCAGGCAAGCTGTTTCTCAGTTGTTAGGAAGTAGTTCTTGAAAATCTGGTCTTTCTTGAAGAAAGCTGGAGAAATGTACCACACAGGATTGTTTTGCGTTTACAATCCTGCACTCTAAATCCATATCAATACAGGTTTAATAATTGCATCATTTATGCCACTAATTGAGCTTCACTCACTACATCTTACAGCTGTGTTACTTTGTGCCGTTTCTTTCCAGTCCATTCGGTTTTCTCCTTGCCGTCTAAAACTTGTTTATCTCCATGTAGAGTATGCAGAGTTCTTGCACTGTAAAGGAAGGAAGTTTGTGGACTTTGATGAGGTCCGCCAGGAGATCGAAGCGGAAACAGACCGTCTCACTGGATCCAACAAAGGCATCTCCCCTATCCCCATCAACCTCCGTGTCTACTCCCCTAATGGTACCACACACACGTTTACAAACTCAGCCTTCTTAGTGCCAGTGCTCAACATCCGTCTGATCACTTTCACCGTTCCCTCTTTTCTCTGTCAGTGCTGAACCTGACCCTGATTGACCTACCGGGGATGACTAAAGTGCCTGTCGGTGACCAACCCCAGGACATTGAGCATCAGATCAGAGACATGTTGCTACAGTTCATCACTAAGGAGAGTTGTCTGATCCTGGCTGTTACCCCTGCAAACACAGACCTGGCCAACTCAGATGCCCTCAAGATAGCAAAGGAGGTGGACCCTCAGGGTAAGCCAATGTTCAGAATATGTGGACCTACACATCTACATATTTCTTTTTGTAACTTTTTCGGTATAATTTTTGCAGCAACTTCAGGGATTGTACAGCAACTGCAAATTATTTGTTACTCAACAGTTATTAATGCTGATGACAATAAGTTTTTATTTGAAATCATTCTGAGATTATCTATCTGAATGCTAAAACATAATTATGACTTTTCTTCAGGGCTACGGACCATTGGTGTGATCACAAAGTTGGACTTGATGGACGAGGGGACAGATGCACGAGACATCCTGGAAAACAAACTTCTGCCGCTCCGCAGAGGTACGGACACAAAACCAAAGCATTAAAACTCCCACGCCATACCCACAGCAGTATCACCTGTTGTTTTGTGGACAACAGGTTTTGCTATATTGTTGTTTTCTTTAAACCTCGCATGACTATATTGGGACAACAGCCAGAGATATTTTAAGATAGAGGCATGTCTCTCAAATAATCCCAAATTAATTGATGAATTGAATGAGGCGGAAAAAGAACTACCAGGAGGGAAAGAATTAGGCAAAATTAGCAAACATGGAGCAAAAAATCTGTGATAAACTTGAACCTAGGTTGCTGCAGTGGCCTTTGGAATATGGATTAGCCTGTGCATAAGATGCACGGTAGCAGCATGCAAGTCAGCCACATGTTTAAGCTTTTTTAAAATTTTATTTTATCTTATTTTATTTGTCAGATTTGACTGATGATTCCATACACAGTTTTTATGCTGCATTAACCAATGAAATAGAAGTTAATATTAATAATGATACAAAATAATTGCCCGATTAAGTGTGCATTTAAAGATGGCTGATTACTTTCCTTTGTAAAAGGATGTTGTTTTACACAGTTTTGTGTTGCCAATTAACAGCCACAGTTAGCATCATTTTAGTTAGCATCCTATTTAATACTTACTTACTGGAATAACTGAACATCAGCTCTTTAGAGTGCATTCGGGTAAAATGCTAGACAACACGACACCTACCTATTACTCAGACAGCCACAAACATAATAAAGCATAATGTGGTTGCCATAAAAACAGGGGGATTAACTGTAAAGACCAAATCTATTTTGTTCCTGACTCCAACCTCCTGAGACCCAAGGACAAAAGAATCTTCCCACTGAACTTTTTTGTGATTTCCTGCCTCTTTGGAGCTAAAAGAGGCCACCCAAACACATGAGATATCAATGGAAAGTCCAGGATGTCCTCTATTTAGTACATCAGGACTTAGTAGGGTAGCTCAAATGAGTCAAAAAAGCAAATGTCCATTACAGAGGTCATAAATGAATAGCCTGGTTGTCAGGAGGATAAACAAGAAGTTGAACATTTTAATACAGGGGTAAAAAAAAGCTACTGCATAGCCTCTAGTGGGGATTGGTGGAATTGCAGCTCATGTTTCAAAGAGGCTCTTTTGACTTAAGGTTTGCTTCAATTTTTACCTGTTATTTCAGATTCTGACACTTTATTGTCATTATCATTTCCACAGCAACAAAATGAAATGCATCCAGTAGAAGAATAGAGCAATAAAAAGAAAGCAAATTCATAATAACTAAGGAAAAACAACATAATAAAACACAGTCACGTGTTCTTGTTTTTTCACATATTACACATTGCCTTCCCACTGCTTTCGAAAACAGCAGTCAAAGGGCATTTATTCAGCATTAGGTGGAATAATTACTTTAGGAAAGAAACTGATCTTTAATCGGTTTGTCCTTGATTTAATAGCTCTGAATTTCCTCCCCAAGGGCAAGAGCTCAAACAGAGGTTTACTGGGTGTGTGTTGAGCCTTTGAGAGTATTTTTATGAGTTTTCTTTTTTAAATTGATGTAAAACAAACACTGTTTTAATCAGAGTTTAAGAAATTAACTTTGTAGGAACTGCATGTAGCTTTTTGTATAATATTTAGTTTTGTAATTTTTAACATATTTGGCCTAGCAACCAAAAGAACTTTTTAGTCACATGTGCTGTTGTTTTAGTAAAGTGTGGGGGGATGTTCCACTTTGTGAATTCTGTCTGGTCTTTAGTAAATCCATTAAATTTCTTGTGTGACTACAAATCAAAAAATGATGTGGTTCTGGTCTTCTAAACTCCCTGGGTGCCTTGTTTGTACTTTTCTTTAGGCTATATTGGTGTGGTGAACCGCAGTCAAAAGGACATTGATGGGAAGAAAGACATCCGTGCCGCTTTAGCCGCTGAAAGGAAGTTCTTCCTGTCTCATCCTGCATACAGGCACATTGCAGAACGCATGGGTACACCACACCTCCAGAAGTCCCTCAATCAAGTGAGACACACACCTGATTATACAAACACATATATCAGGCAACGACAGTCACTTATAGCACAGAAGTGTTCATAAAAACGTACAATTTTTTTGTAACTTCTTTACAGCAACTCACCAACCACATCCGCGACACGTTGCCAGGGTTACGCAGTAAACTCCAAAGCCAGCTGCTATCACTGGAGAAGGAGGTGGAGGAATACAAAAACTTCCGTCCTGACGACCCGGCACGCAAGACAAAGGCGTTACTTCAGTCAGTACCCACTTCCACAGACCCAGATCCACAGATGCATGAAAACTCTACAGGATATTACATTTAATATTCATTTTGTAAAACCTGCAGGATGGTGCAGCAGTTTGGTGTGGACTTTGAGAAGTGTATAGAAGGGTCTGGAGATCAAGTGGATACTTCCAACTTGTCTGGTGGAGCGAAGATTAACCGTATCTTTCATGAGCGGTTTCCCTTTGAACTAGTGAAGGTGACAAGTGTTATCATCCCTTTTCTCAAAAACAATTATTTTTCTTTGTTTTTTTGAGTTCTTTTAGGTCATATATTTTTTATTTGCCCCTGAATTACCCAAAGAACACAAGCGCCTCTTAGACTGTTGCTACTGTTAATTTGGCTGCAAGTATCACCGATGATACACATAATGAATCAAATCCACTGTGTCTTAGATGGAGTTTGATGAGAAGGAGCTGAGGAAAGAGATCAGCTATGCCATCAAGAACATCCATGGAGTCAGGCAAGTTGAGCCAGGCTGTGAAAAAACCCCACACATTTGTCTGCTCACCTGTCTTACCTCTTTTCTGTCCGCGCTTTATGTGTCCCTCTTTTGTGTCCTGGCTATAATGTGTTTTTTTTTCTGTAACCATTTTCTGTAATCTCTCGGCTGCTTGTCAGCCTTATGTATATTTTCTTTCCTCTGCTCTTCCTCGTTTGTTTTTCTCCACTCTCCGTTCATGCCTTCCCTGTGTGTATGTACCTGTTTCACACTGTTCCCATGTGTCTCCTACTCCATGTCTCCATGTTTGTCTTGTCTGTATGTCCTTCAGGACAGGCCTGTTCACCCCAGACTTGGCGTTTGAGGCCATAGTGAAAAAGCAGATCATTAAGCTGAAAGAGCCCTGTCTGAAATGCATCGACCTGGTCATCCAGGAGCTCATCAACACAGTCAGACAGTGCACCAATAAGGTATCACTGCATGGTCGCCTGCCCGACTGCTACTCATGCATAGCTTGTACTGCCAGATGTAATTTTTCACCCAACAGTAGCCATTTTTGTGTGCATCTGGACATTTTTTTCTTGGATTGCACAACTGAAACAGGAATTTAAAGAACTATTTTATAATCCTGCTTTGAGGTTTTCTGATATGAAGAAAACAATATAAAGCTACGTGTTCTGGCTGTACTGCAGTGCATTGGAGTGTGTAGTAAGAGATAGACGGGCTGTGACACATTCCTGTACAGGTTCTTTGCAAAAAACAAGCTGCAGGCCTGGTTTGAAGAAATAGCTCGAGACAGCGTCTACAGCCACAGCTGCTTCCTGAGATTATACTTAATCAAAGCCCTGCTTTGAACTAAATTTCAGCATGCTATTGTTTCTGTTCAATCGCGAAACTCCAACATATAGCTGACACTGGGGGGAACTCTTTTTGGGCAAGTTGAAATTGTGTTATGAAGGTGGGACTAACCAAAGTTGTTAGGCTTTATTGTGATTGCCTGTACACAGTTTGATGTCGTGTTTCTACAGCGACAAAGAAGATATAAGCCGACCAGCTAACTTGCACATGTACAGGAAGCTGAAACCTCCATCAACCTGCAGCTTGTTTCTGTTCTGAACATGAAGTAGAACTAACTAACCACCTGTTTTTCCCTTTTGTCATATTCCTCAACCTTCATCTTTACATCCCCTCTTTAAATGCTTTGTTTTCCCAAACTATTCCATCCAACATGGGCTTTTTGTTTTTTTTTTATCACCATTCCCTTTTTCTCCCACCATGGCACATACAACACTTCCTCCTCTTTCTCCTGATATTAAACCTCCAACTCCCACGATGCATCACTACAGGACAGGCCTGTTCACCCCAGACTTGGCGTTTGAAGCTATAGTGAAAAAGCAGATCATTAAGCTGAAAGATCCCTGTCTGAAATGTGTTGACCTGGTCGTCGTCGAGCTTGTCACCCTGATCAGGAAGTGCACTGAAAAGGTAAACATGAATAGCAGAGAGGCATGTTGAGGTTATGGAGAGAGAGCTAAAGGACAAAAGAGTGAAGGAGAAAAAACAGACAGGCTAAGACTAAATAGTGATAAAGAGCAGATAAATTCAATAAACTAACTCGTCCTGTCAGTGTCCCGCTGCTTGAAGGCTTTGCTGAACATCCATCCTGCTGCTCCCCTGGACCCCCAATGACAAATCCAAGAGCCCCTTCCCACTCTGATCCTGAAATCCACTCAGCCCATCATCACTGGGATTAGTGATTTAACACTACCTCACCAATATCAAATCCATTCCCCTCTCACAAGACATGTGGCTGCTTAAAACGGCACAGCTGTGGCTGGTATTGTGTATATTTCAAGTGGTGTACCTTTTCTACACTATTCACATCCACAATGAGACACTCACAATGCTCTTCCAGACTGTTTTTTCCCTCTTTCCTATCTTTTAACCTCACTGATTTCCTGGTTTCTCTATGAGCTTGAGATTATAGTACAGTGGAAGGGGTTAATTAACCCGGTGCTGTTTTATAATATGGTTACATTTTCATAGATAAGAAAAAATCTCAAGCTGATAGAGGACTTGTTAACGCATGCCTCCTAAGGTGTTGTGTGTTAGTTGTCTGACCTCAAACATGTGTTCATGTTGTAACTTAACTGTCACTGGTTGAGTGTAGCTGCTGACAAGGAGACACAGATTGTTTTACAGTGTTGAGCCTGCATGCAGTAACAGTGTATCCGTGTGTAATCTGCATCAATCTGCAGCAGTGCATGTGTCTCTGTATGTGTGCTTTCTACAGCTGACCTCGTACCCCCGACTGAGAGAGGAGACCGAGCGGATTGTCACCACTTATATCAGAGAGAGAGACAGCAAAACCAAAGACCAGGTGCGTGCTAGAGATGGAGCTTGCCTGAACAATTATAAAGCTTGCCTTGTTTGTGTACACAACACGTCATGTTTTGCCCTCTTTGGCAGGTGCTGCTGTTGATTGACATTGAGCTGTCCTACATAAACACTAACCATGAGGACTTTATTGGATTTGCCAAGTAAGACCAACTTAAAATATAGATTATTCAGTTTAATTAGGATAAGTAAATGTGGGGGTTCATATTCACTTTTTAATTATATACATGATAGTAAAATCTTTCCATTTCCATGATAAATCGTAGTGACTAAAACATTATCTGCCTTTTTCCACCACTAGTTGCTGCCAGAAAACATCTAAGTCTTAAATCATTTAGCAAGCAAGTGGCTGTCATGTGACCTGCCTCCTGTGTGCTCCAAACACGAACCCATAACTGAAAACTCATCTGAAGCAGACTCATATGCCACATGTGAGAAAGGGCATCTGCGTAAACAGCTTTATCCTCTTTAAGATCAATTCAGTGTGTAGAGTTTATCAATCAAATCTTGAGCTTTATCGTGTGGAACTTTCAAACTGTTCTGTAGTATCAGGAAAAAGTAAGCCTAAATTTGAAATGATGCATACACAGGCTAAGATTCTTTCTCAACACAAAAAGCATTCACTTAAATTTATTGGGATTATTTTACCTTTACAGTTAAAATACAACCTAAGGGCGGCACCGATTACCTCACACCTGTCAGTGGAATTACCCTAGAGCAGTTTCTTGTAACTTGTCAGTTAACGTGTCAGAATTTGTAGAAGTGAGAATTTGCAGTTGTTTTTCTTTTTGTGCTGTTTTAGTGATAGATATTTCGTCACACTGTTGTAAACCACATGTTTAATCATCAATTTCAGTTCTAACAATGAACAAACATAATCATTAGCCATGACTGTAGGTGATTAGTCACTGGGCACTGTATTAGGTACACCTAGTACCTAGGGTGGAGCTCCTTTTGCCTTGGGAGCTCCACCTTATGCCTTTTTTCATAGCAGAGAATCAACAAAGCACTGGAAAATATATTTTTCAAAGATTTTGGTCCATATTGAAGTGATAGCACCACAGTTGGATTTGTCAGTTGCACGTCCATCTATTCACCACCTCCCCAAAGGTCCTCCACTGGATTCAGATATAGTAAATGTGGAGGCCTTTTAAGAACATTCAACTCATTTTCATTTTCAAGAAACCAGCTCGAGATAATCTGAGCTTTGTGACATGACACTCTATCCTGTTGAACAGCCAACAGAAAGCAGGTACATTGTAATCATAAAATCATAAAAAGGTACTCAGGGAGCCTCTGTATGCTCACTGTGTATGCTCACTTGGTATTAAGGGGCCTAAAGTGTGCCAAGAAAACCTGTCTCACACCATTACACCATCACCAGCCTAAATGTTTGACACATGGTAGGATGAATCCCTCCTTTTAAGTTGTTTATGCAAAATAAAAGGAGGGATTCATCCTACTCATCCTGGTCCAGTGAGAGTCCGATTTCCACTGCTGCATTTGCATCAGAAAGTTGTTTATGCAAAATTCTGATGCAAATGCAGCAGTGGAAATTGGACTCTCACTGGACCAGGCAACATTTCTCCAGTCTTTTACTGTCCTTTTGTGTAGCCTCAGTTTTCTGTTCTTCTGCCTGTTGTGTGCTCAGTGATGCTCTTCTTCATAGCTTGGTTGTGACGAGTGGTTATTTTTATCAGCTTTAAGCAGTCTGGCTATTCTACTCTGACCTCTGACATCTACAAGTCATTTTCTCACAGAGAACTGTCGTCAGCTGCATATTATCTTTTTTCAGGACCATCTGTTGTAAACCCTAGAGATGGTTGTGTAGATCAGCACTTTCTGAAACACTCAGACAAGCTCGCCTCACACCTGTAATAGTGCCACATTCAAAGCCACTTAAACCACCCTGTTCTCTTTTTTTTTTTTTTTTTTTTTTTTTTTTTTTTTTGGCCTGTCCCGTTTGGCTCTTTTGCCATCAGAATTGTTGTCTAAAGGCAAAGAAAGATGCCCAACGGATTTACTTTACCAAACTGACCATCCCAGCCTTGCCGTAATGGTCCATTTGATTCACCTTTTATTGTTTATTTTATTTTCACTTACTGAATACGGGACAGACTTGACTGGGGGAAAGAAGGGGAGAAAGAAAGAGGGAAAGAGAAAGAAAGCAAGCAGAAGAGAACAAGAGTAATAGAATAAACAACATCACAATGATATATGGGAATATGACAGTAAATACTAAATGTTAAACATTATTGTGCAGCACATAAGATCAACAGAACACAGTGTGCTTTGAGGTAGGAGCCAAAAAGGGTGTAGTTTGTGGGTGTGATCACCCGTGTGTACACCTGTGAGCATGGACGCGCTTGTTTTTTGTTTTTTAAAAGGTTCCTTCCTTCCTTTTAAAAAACCACCTTGTTCTCAATTTTGATGCTCAGTTTGAACTTTAGCAGGTCACCTCGAACATGCCTAAATGCACTGACTGTCTGCAAAGTGACTGACTGATTAAATATTTGCATTAATGGGCAGTTGAACGGCTAATAAAGTGGGCATTTTGTGTAAATATATTTTGGTTTGGTTAACGTTTAATCTTTCTGCCTTTTAGTTTAAAATGAAATTCTACTAAACCCAAATGCATTTAAAGGCTACTCAACAGTTCATCCTGCTCTGCCTTAACCTCCTAGGACCTGGTGTCCACATATGTGGACATCACATTTTGGGTTATTTAGACCAAAATACTCAATTCTGCTCTACAAAGGCCTGATATCCACTTACGAGGACATTATACTGCTACTGTTCTATCCAAATTTTAAACTAATATCCTCATATGTGGCTCTTATTTTTCATAAAAACAAAAATAAGGTAAAAAAAAATCTGGTAATTCTTTGTTTTTACATTCATCCGGCCCCAATCAGTCCAAATATCAAAGAGAAATTAAAAATGCATGCCGTGGAAGAGTTCGGGTCTTAGGAGGTTAAAGATAAAAAATATATATCAAAAGCAAACTGATCAAAAGCAAACTGATGTCTTAGATTCTTTTATGTTGCATGAAAGATTCCAAGAGTAGTGACAGTTATTGACTTTCTCCGTCATCTGTTCCCCGTTTGAAAACAGTTCTGTATCTGATGTTATGAAATCTGCCTCCTACAGCGCCCAGCAAAGGACTGCAGCTAATGCCACCAAGAAGCGAGCCATGCCCAATCAGGTGATCAAAGATACAGTCTACACCTCATCTAAAGTGCACATGCCTCTGTGATGTCATCATAGACCCTGCTTCCATCTGCTGTTATTCTGTTTTCATTTCTTGATGTTGTCTCAGCCTATCTCTCCTGCCATTACTACCTTGTTTCGTCACACGTTCATACTCTTGTCTGTGGCCCTCTAGTACTCTCCCTTAATTTCCCTTTCCTCTGCCTCTTCTTGTGGTTCTCCTTTAAATAGCCCAGGGAGAGATTCTTGTAAGTATGAAGCCCCCACGTCTCCATTTGTCACTTCCTTCTTCACTGGGTGCAGAGTGAATGGTCATTCGGACCATGCCGAGAAGCAAGATTTGTACTCCGTGATGAGAGGAATTGGGAAGTGAGAGTTACACTAACAAGGATGTGTTATGAGAACTGGAGTAGCTGTCATTAAAAAAAAAGCAAACAAACAAAAAAACTTACAGCTTCCTTTTTTAAAATTCACTGTAATGTTTTGTATACACAAGGCAAGTTGATGTGTGGGAATTTGGGACAATTTTTATTAAACTTACGATAAGTTCACAGTCCCATGTACTAAAAAAAAATTCTGGAAAAACTTTGTTGTTTGGAGTAAATTGCAGCAAACCAGTAAAGACAACCCACTACCTAAAGAAAGTAGAAAAACTGTCTGTAAACTTGCAGTTTCAGCAGGATTTACCGGCGTTAGAAGCCCAACAGTGCATCATTTGTCAGGAGAAGCTGATTACTGATATGGTGCCAAATTAGCTAAAGAGGCGCTTGGAAATCAATCATGACATCTTAGAAATCTTAGAAAGATTGAAACCAGAAGAAAATGCCAACGGAGTGAGATTGTAGGTTTCCTGCTAGGTCCAGGGTCCACTAATGTGCCTCAAATGTACCTAAGCTCCCTCCGTGTGTGTCAGGCACAAAGAAATTGAAAACCACTGGCCAAATCATAAAGGATGCCCGTGTGGATGTGTTTTAACAGAATAGACTGATACAAACTGCTGCCATAGCATAAACAGCTGTGGCTTTGTTATTTTGTAGCTCACAGCTCAGATGCTCAGTTCTTTTGCTGTGTCAGTGACCATTCCACAGAAACAAACAAGAAATTTGTAGCTCCACTCCAGCACATTTGATTAATGAAATTTAGCCATCAGTAATCCCTTCCAAGCTGAACTACAGGCTCTTTTAAAAATCACATTTTAATTGCAGTATTAAGACTTTAAGTAATTAACAGTGACACATATCTGCAATTATGACTAATTATACTGGGAAATTCGTGCACTAGTGGTCTATAAAAGTTACATTTTGAACCAATTTGTCACAGCTATCCACTGTAACAAATTGTCTGCAAGGCTGACGCACCAACTGTGCAATCCATCTATGGTTACGCCAACCAGATTTCAAGTATTGCATACGTCTGCTCATTATCCCTGTGTGTTCATTTGTCTTCCTGTTCATCAGTCTGGCAGTAAAAAGGATGCAAAGAAGGTGACTTTCCATTTGAACCTATTATCACTTGTTTGTACTCTTTGTGGTGCATTTATTGATGCTGTACGGACTGATCTGATTGCTTAGTGATCTCCTTTTTTTTATTAAGAACATTGTTACACCAGCATGGCTGTTATGTTGCTGTTTTTAATGTTGCTGTGGCATTTTTTGGGGCATATATTCGGAGTATGTTTAGGTTTCATTTGTTTTTACCATTCTGGTCGCTTGCTGTTGATCACCTGTCTGTACAGCTTAATCAACTGTTGGACTTAACTGTGTACAGGTCATCCGCAGAGGTTGGCTCACCATCAACATCAGCATTATGAAAGGGGGATCCAAGGAATACTGGTTTGTCCTGACTGCCGAGTCTCTGTCCTGGTACAAAGACGAAGAGGTAAGGCTGCTTTCAAAGACAAAAGGTTAAGTAATAATTTACTGGAGTAAAGCGGAAGTTACAGCATACCAACAATGGCAATATCTTACGTGTGCGTTTAAAGAAATGTCTTAAAGTTATTCCGAGCAGTGAATGAGTTTGTTTTGAAATAACTTTATGCATATCAGTCTGTCTACTTTTCAACTTGTCAATACATAACTGTTTCTTTTATCAGGAAAAGGAAAAGAAGTATATGCTGCCTCTTGACAACCTGAAGCTGAGAGATGTGGAAAAGGGCTTCATGTCCAGCAAGCACGTCTTTGCCATCTTCAATACTGAACAGAGGTGTGGATGCTTTAATAGACTATAATCATTACAGTGATGCTGGGATTGGTTTTTTTAGATATGATCTTTGGTCAAAGTTTGTGCATGTCTTTTTTACAGGAATGTGTACAAAGACCTGCGTCAGATTGAACTGGCATGTGACACTCAGGAGGATGTTGACAGCTGGAAGGCTTCCTTCCTGAGAGCTGGTGTTTACCCAGAAAAGGACCAGGTATTTCATTGTTACACTTACAATCTAGAAAACTGGGGAACCGTTTATTCTAGTGCTTTCAGAGGTGAGTATTACAAAGCATTATGTTCAGAGTACACTGAAGGAAACTGCAATAACAATCACAACAGTGCATTGCAAACTGTTGCATTGTCACAGGAACAACATGCAAATATCTTTATCTTTGACAAATTGCTGCTAATTCCATTTTACACAGCTTCAACTATAGAAGACAGATTTTAAAAATGGAATATTTGAGCAGCAAAATCAGTTTTGCTTTGATCTGCCCAAAAGTCATTTACATGTCTCCTTAATTGGACTATGGGGAAGTGTCAGACCTACATCTTTTAATCTTTTACGTATAAGTATAAAGTTTCACACCTTTAATGTGCAGCTGTCACATTAGAAGTGAAAAGCAGCAGCGTTAAAATTAATATAATGTTATAAATTCATGATAATTAACCACCATCTGCAAGGACTTCACTTATTCCTAGCACTATTGTGCCTTTTTCACCAAGTCTCATTTTATGTGAGCACACACAGAGGCTGAAGAAGAAACTCTCGATTCACAAAGGAATTGTATTATCGTTTATCTCTGACGGAGGTTTTATTCATATATTTATTTAAAGCTAGCTCACAAAAGAAAGCCTGGCTGTGTTGAAATACCTTTGCATCGTACCCTTCTGCTGGTACAGTCCAGAATTGGTGTTTCTAAATGTGTTAACTTTTTATCTAAAGACACCTGCTATTCATGGTCATTTTTGCTTCGTCTGTCTCTGTCCATCTGTCTGGTGTCCTGCAGACTGAGAATGAAGATGCGATTAATTCTAGCGACACCGTGTCCATGGACCCGCAGCTGGAACGACAGGTGGAGACTATCCGCAACCTTGTGGACTCATACATCAGCATTGTCAACAAGTCCATCAGAGATCTCATGCCCAAGACCATCATGCATCTCATGATCAACAGCGTATGTCTACTGCTTTATTGCTGTGACTCAACATTAGTCGGAGACTTTACTCAAAGCAGGCAGGAAGCAGACAGCTGCTGAGTGTTGTGGTACAGATAAAAGAGTCATACATTTCCCCTCAGGAGTTGGCAAAGACTAAAACAGTGTTAAAAAGGGGGGCTGGGAATAATTATATAATAATTTAAACATTGCACTTTATCTAAAAAGCAACTTTATAGAGTCCTGCTCAAAATTATTTATAGCTTTTCAAATGTGGAATACCAAATCTTATTAGAATTCGTTTTCTAAACTGCTGCCCTTTTCCCACTCGCACTTCCAGGCCAAGGACTTCATCCACTCAGAGCTGCTTGCCTACCTGTACTCTGCAGGGGACCAGGGCAGCTTGATGGAGGAGTCAGCAGAGCAGGCTCAGAGGAGAGATGAGATGCTGAGGATGTACCACGCTCTGAAAGAAGCTCTGGTCATCATCGGAGACATCAGCACCACCACGATTTCTACTCCAGTCCCGCCACCCGTCGACGATACCTGGATTGCCAAAGAGCCAAGGTACAACATAATTTTGGACAAATTCACACAACACTTACATAAAATATTACATTAAAACTTAAATACAAGATAAAACAAAGCTGCTGAGACTATGGAAATAATAAAGGGAAATAAAAAAACAATATTAATAATAATTAAAACCCTTTTCACACTTGTATTAACAATGAACTCATGTGATTTGGGAAGTACCCACAACATCTGTGTTTTGGGCAACACAAAGACAAGTTCACTCTAAATTTACTGACATCTGTGGTCACCAGGTAGAGACCCAGTGTTACTATTAATAGACATATAGTCACTGTTGATTTGTTTCAATGTTTCCAAACCACTGAATATCCCAAAGTAATGTTAGTTCTCTGCAAAACAGACAAACTAGGCTTGACTCATTTTATTACTCCAGATGTCCAGCAGAGGTCAGCTAAAGACTGTTTTTTCCACCAATGCAAAAGAGCATTTTCAGTTATACCAGCATCCAACTATGTTCATGTTTTTTGCAGTAATGAAACAGATTGAAGTATAAAAGTCACATAATATGAGTTCTGTCGGCTGGAACATCAAAAAAGACAGTATCGTTTACCCTATTTAAATATATGCTATGCTAAAATTAAATATATGACATTTGTTTTTGACATGATATTAAATATCTTTCCGTATCTTTCTTTCAGTCCTCCAGCATCCCGTCCTGGCACCGCATCAGGGGCCCCTCCCAGCCGACCCCCAGGGGTGAGGGGGTCCACTCCAGGTCCTCCATCTGCTGTCAACCCATCACCAGCATTTGGACCTCCCGTGCCTTCCCGGCCTCCAGGCGATCCCAACTCTGTTCCTCTAGTCCCATCAAGGCCGGCCCGTGTGCCTCCAGCGCTGCCACCGGGCGTTCCTAGGTAAAACTACACACACACACACATACAGACCTTGAAGCTTTTTTTGTGTGGCTTTGGTATTGGGGAAAGTTGCACTGAAACATTTGGTGAAGGGCTGCACTATGTGTTACTCAGGCTTTTGTTGGTGGTTTGGGAAAAACTGATGCATGACCTTCTGATAATATTTTTCCTTGCATGTTCCCTCCCCTTCCCTTCCCCCAATACCTCTTCTCCTCTCTTTTCCTGCAGCAGAAGACCACCGGCTGCTCCCAACCGACCTACTATCATACGTCCTTCAGAGCCCTCGCTTCTTGATTAGAAACCTTTTTTTTTATCTGGTCTTAAAGACTTTGTTTACACTTATATATTTCTTTTAAGCAGAAATAGTCACTAATTTTTTTCCTGTAACTTTAGACTACTGTTAAGTAGTAATCTGATGCTGTTTCAGTCGGTGCATTTCAGAAGCATATTGTATGTAATTATGAGATTTTTTTTAACAAGTACATAATGACATTTCCTGCATTTAGTATTATGAAAGGGGATAAATTTGATGACTTTAATGGCTCAAAAGTGTGGAACCAGCAAGTCAGGCTGAATTTTTCATTGTGCATTTAAATTGAAATGTGTCTTACAACAATACAATTTATAACTTTTTGTATTATGTGTACTTGCTAATATTTTGTCAGCAATTTTACACACTATTCACCTCAATAAGTAAAACCGCACTTTTCTCTCAATTTTTCTCAGCTTCAAACAGGCTTATACAAATTAGAGTGACCAGTATTTTATATGCTTGATAATTTTGACTAATTAAGTTTTTATGGGTAAGGTTTTACCATTTCTGTTTTAAAGACCAAGTAAACAAGAGACAGAAGAGGGGAAAAACCCACTGCTGCTGGAGCAGTGGGGTTTTTTCTGGTTTAACAACAATAAATATACAGTAGTTGAGGTAAGAGTGAACTTACCCAGTCAAACACCCAGTCTGACAATTACCTCCCACAACTGTTCATCCTCATTAGTGCCTACAGTAAAGAAAGAAATTATAATTACTTAAAAAAAAATCTAAGCCATAATGGAAAAAAATGTAAGGAAGACGTTCTTCTTCTTCATGAAGTGATGGAGTGAATAAATGAATAGAAAAAGACAAGTTTTTGGTGGCTGCAGCTTCTTCTTCTTCACTTTTCTCAAGTTTTTTTTTTTTTTTTGCACAAAGAGTGAAACATGCAGAACATGCTTCTTGTGACAGCATTTACACAGAATTGAGGTTAAGAACTTTTGATTTGTAAGATTAGGAGACCAAGAGAAAAATTTCACTTTCTGTATGCGGCATGATAAGATCTTCTGCAAAGCATGATGAAAGCTAGTTGCTTTTGGTGTTTTGCCGTTCATGTAGCTGGGAAGGAATTACTAAAGGTATGCAATCCTGTTCTTCCTCACCTTTTCTTCTGTACGCTGTGTTTTACTGATACCGTTACCCAAAATCTTTTTTTCTTCTCGTGACCTTTTAATACAGGCGGCCACCGCAAGTCCCTGCTCGTCCCAACCACTGGTGAGGGAAACTCAGACTCTACAGCAGGAGGAAGATTGTCCTACGTATAATTGTTAAGCTAGACACTTAAATAACAAGTGCATGCAGAAATAATGGTTATACATTACAAGAGAAGTCGTGGCTGGACAAAAGTTGACACTCTGTATGCGTTGGCTTCTAGAATGAGAAATGCTGGCATCCTCTGTATATTCAAGTAGACTATTAAGTTTACTTAGTATTTCTATTATTTAATTTACTGTGTAGCAATCATGAAAAAATTATTTGTTTTGTTCTTTATCAGAAATGTTTATCAAACCTGAGGAAATAAAAGTAAATTGAAGGCAAAGCTTTGTGATAACATTTAGCTTAACTGTCCTACTAGGTGTGTTTACCTTGGCATGCTGATCTACTGCATGTTATTCATTCAAGACTGATGTGGAATTCATCATGTGACTTATTTATAAAGACAATTCTTTAATCAGTTCTGTTTGCAGCTGCTTTTTATCCCGAAAAAAAATCCTCACATCAAAGTATTTCTGTGTAAAAATGCATTTATTCTGATCAGTGACTCCCATGAAAACTTGATTTTTAAGTATCTCACACACAATGCATCTGGTAAAAAATAAAAAGCTGAGTAGAATCAAAATTACATTCTTTTCACACACAAACATCAGAAGAAGAAAAAAAAAAGGCCGATCTGATTCCCCAGAAGCCAAAATGTCAGAAACCAAACATGCATGTAACAATCCTGATATATACACATGAACTTACATTCACATACATCCTGCATGTATACAAGTCTAAAAGAGAACTGACACGCGTTTGTCATCATTAATCACTAAAAATAATCCCTCATTCTTGTTCTGCATTTTTATTTGTAAGTATGTCAGCTGTCCTTTAATGGCACATAACAATAAATCAGTAACCTCTCAAAGAAAAAGAAAAACATCCCTAAGGCTATAACCGAGGAAACACTTGGAGTGATGACAATTAAAATCGCTGTTACGATGGCAGGATCTGTTGAGGACAAATAAGCCAGCAACACTATTGCACAATGTTATCCCCTGTAAACCAGCAGTCAAAGAAGTTACACAGATCAATTGTTAAGTGTTGTCACACTATTGACCTTCAAAGGTAATGACACCTTTGGTGAAAATTTCCCAAAACCTTTACACAGTTTCAGAAGTATGGGACAGTACAACAGGACAACATTTCCTCGATGGCTTGTGGTAAGATCTGACGTTAAAGGCACTAAATGACAGAAATGACTAACTAACCTAAACTTCCTAAACCCTTTACTCATCTGGTTACCCTTAAGGGTGTAACAATGTTACTTATTGCTCACAAAGAAATGTGGAACAAGGTCTCAGAAATTAAATACAACTCCAGCAGAATTTATTGTGACTGTTTGTGTCCATGTGGATTATAAGAGCAATAATACACAATAGTAATAATTTGAATGGGTAACCAAATGCCTTGTTCTCAGCTGATTTTCTTCCCGGTCTGTCATGTATTACTTCAAAACAATCCCTCTATGTGCGGACCCTCCGCTTATCATCAAACAGTTTGCGGACTGTGTAGACCTGTGAACAAAGATGGCAGGATATCAGGTTTGAAAAGTGTCTGCCTAAAGTACAAAACAAATCATTTTCCCTTATTGAGGTTGTGAAGCTGAGATGTTTATTTACCTGTGTAAGAGCCACGCACAACATCACCACCACGCTGGCACACGACCAGAACGAGACTCTCCACAGGTTATCTTCCAAAAGGTTTCGGTCCCGTGCCTCGAAAGCGCGCAGCACCGTCTGCATCTGTCGGCTGCGCTCCAAGCGTTTGTAAAGAGATTCCATGGATTCCTGAGGGGAATGAAGCCCGGCATGAAAACATGGATAGCAACAGGGAGCAAAGATTTAAGGGATTTGAAAAAGAAACGAGAGGGGAAAAAATGACAGGCTATGCTTGGTCTCAAAAGTACCGAGCTTTCAATTGTGTAGTTGGTAAAGTGGAAGAAATAGAAGTTGCAAATGGCTTAATGACTTTTCTAAACTTCCATTTTGGTGTCAAAACAGAACTTAGAGATGCGTTTTCTGTGCCGTTTCAGTTCATGTCAAATGTAAGTTTGTCAGCTAGAAAACCCATAATACGTCATGCAGCAATCGTGTGGTTTAGTTTAACTAGTTTGACTTGCCAAGTAGGCAATGATTTTCCAGCAGGTGCATCAGTATTTAAGTCTTCAAAACTGGCAAACACTGTGTAAAGATTGAAGCAGATGTTATTTGACATTTTCTATATCGTCGGCAAAATCCCACAAAAACAAAACAAAACCAAGAGTGTATTAGTTTGTCTTTTAAAACTTTCCCACTTCCCCTGCCTGTCTGTGTCTCACAGCTCAAGCATAATTTGTTCGAACTGAATATCAAAGAATGACAGGTAAAAGACATATGATTTCCTTTTCTAAAAACACTATCCAAGTAGAGGCTAGTAGCAGAAGCATACTAGTATGTGTAGTAAGTGTTGGTCGAAAGCAGCTGGACATCTTTCAGGTTTTTGAAAAATCACCTTTCAACTAAAAGGCCTTTTCAGTTTCATAAGCTGTACTTGCATATATGGGACTCTCCATCATCTCTAGTGGGGTTAAATAAAATAGTTTGAAATGTGTTCAAAACCCAAACGAAATTCAGTTCCCTTTTACTCAAATACTTTAATGATCTGATCACTTCACAGATGAGTGTCAGAGTATACGCTGCTTCAGACACATGGTTAAGTTGTGGCTAATTTCTAAGTCTGTATAACCACCATGGAAAGTTGCGTCGTAAGTCAACTGTAAATCAACTGTAAATGACCACATGATCACATGTTAGAAAGGCTTTATTAAGATGTGATCAAGTCATTCATCTCTCAGTGTCGCATCTTCCCGTCCTCTTCTCACCCACTGTTTCTCTGTATGATGGTTGCTTTTTATTTTCTCCTCCCTTAATATCCGGTGAGGTAAAATAACGTAAATAAATAACCATTTGTCATAGTGTGCATTTCCCTTGCATATATAATTTTGGAGCCTGTGAAATATTTATGTAATTTATACCATTTTGAGTTTCTTACAACATGCTTAGTGTGAAGCAGATGTTACACACTAAAAGCAAAGTGTAGTATTTCTAATGAAATGATTTTTTTCCTAAACAGTGTAATGTAATTTTAAAAGAGGACGCCGGTCAAAGAACACTAACACCAAGTGGCAAACACCAGGGCTAAGTAACGAAGCCAAGGCAAAATAGTGCCAAAAATAGTCAAATTCCTCTTTAAGCCACTTGAAGCTCCAAAAGAGAGTCAACACAAAAACTCGCATGTTAAAATGTCCAAGTTTACACCATTAAAAAGCATGTTTACAGTGACTTTGGTCTCTATGAACAGTTTGCCCCATTTGTCACAACTAAACTAACATGGATTTTTTTTTTTTTTTTTAATATTCTTTCATGATTGTGTCCATGTGAACTAAGAGGCACGCCGACACAGGCTAATCTGTAGCTCCGGTGCTTCACTTGGTCCGCTACGCTGTGTTTGTGCTTTTTTCGCCATTTTTGGCAAATTTTTAATAGACTGTATGGCAAATACTATGTCTGCCTGTGAGACCATCCAAGAAGTTGGTTCTCCAGTTTTTATGAGTGAATTTCAAGTATTTCACTTGGCTTGTAATTAGCTATAATTGGTAGGCATATGTGTGTTGGTGTGCCACACGCGTACTCCGTATTAACACAGTTGCTAACTAAGCTTGCTGGTGGTAGCCTATAACAGAGCACTAACAATCTCCTGCCCCAATATGGTGAATTTAAGCCTCAAAAACAAACAGACAACATTTGCAGGTGTCCAAAATGCTTTGAAGCTTTAAACCCAGACACTGCGATGGATGACATCACAGTGTCTACATTACCCACAAACTGGGACTAAATTACTAATTTTACTAATAACTTATTAAAGTAAAGGGAAGAGGATACAAACAGTTAAGGTAAAAAAGAAATTAAATAACAGTAAATTACTATAAAAATTACAGTATTTATGTGAACGAATCAAAAACCGTATCCTTTTGAGTCAATGAAAAGCAGCTTTCCAGCATGCATGAGTTTACGCCGTGAATCAGTAAACACACTGTAAATATCATGATGACAGTTTTGAGTATTCACTGTGTGTTTTATGATTCACTTGAATTTATTTTTTTAATGATGACTCATTTTCAAGTGGACTGAGTGAGGATGTCCAAACTTCCTCGCTTGGGAACTATTTTTATAACAACAAACGACACACTCTGAAGAAAGTTTCTGTAAAACCAGACGAGGTGTGTGGAACTGATGACAAAAAAAGCTGCGGCGTTTTTAAATTCCTAGTGGTGACGTTAATTACGCAATAAGGTATCAATGACAGTAAAAGGATTTTTATCAGTGGAACAAATGATGCAACTTGCCCTTTTTCTGCTTGAATTCAAAAAGCTAAAACTCACCCTGATGTCTTCCAGTTTGTATTCAAGAAGGCTTCCCTCAGGCTCCTCTAAGCCCGCCCACTCATCATCTCCTCCCACATCTCCTCCTTGGCCCTCAATAATGATCTCAAAGAACACCATCTTTTCTGAGAAGCGACTGAAGCTGTTGTCAAAACAGATTTCATAGTCTCCCTCCTCTGTGGGCTCCACCCTGAAAGAACAGAGAGTGCAAATATCAAATATAAACTAAGTTGTAATAACCCACAGGGTATATATGAAGAATGATCACAGATTCAGGCCACTTACACGTGGACTCCATCAGAGCGTCGTGACTCATATATGAGCCGGATGCCCTGAGGGGAGACTACTGTGAAGTCTACATCCATACCAGCACCTGCTATTACCTGGAAAAATAGACATTCACATAAGCACATTGTGCACCTTCAAATTCAAATGTCAAACATTTTGCAGTAAAAGAAAAGTCTCTAGCCAAACTAATACTAACACTTTCAAGAGGGACTCTCCCACTAAACAAACAACAGGTTGACTTGTATTACTTCCTGTCTTAAAGCCTGTTTAAACTGATACTTACAAGGTGCTGCCTTGTTTGGACAGTCATAAAGGTAATATAATGCCTTCCTCCATGAATCAGCAACAAGTTAGATCAGTGACTAAATCATCTAATTAGAACAATATAATTTCACAACATTGGGTCCCACATTGTTTTTTGTATATTGCGCAATTTGTAATTTTTCTGCAGCATACAACTTTTAATACCATGCCCAACAGTTACTTTTCTACTTCTGTGTTCAGCTGATTTTCCAACTGGTCTCTGTTGTTATATTTACATAATCTTTTTTTTACATTATTGTTTGCATTATTGTTGAGATACTGTTTAATATTTCTGCCGTTTAATGAGATTGGTGATGTTGCTGATTCTTTGCAGTCTGATTTTACACAGCAAACAATGAATCCTAAGAAAATAGAGCTGCTCATTTAGAGCAAAGACTACTGCATATTCATAATTATTTTGGTCATGATTCTTAAACACTTTAACTCACAAACTTTTTTTTTTTTAAAAAAGGAAAACTTCACTGTTTCTTCTTTCTTTCTTTTTGCATCACACAGAATCACAATGAATCAGTATGAAGAGACTGTCTGAACTGAGATCTGAGTCACTGTCAGTTTTACACACTTCTTACTGGCATAGACATTTCCCATGGGGGTTGTTAGACCATGGTTTTACTAGTTCTAGTATTAGTCCTAGTACCAGCTGGGTCAAGAACTACAGCGAGTTGGCATCACGGGTTTACCTCGAACAGCAGGATCTGAAACCATCAGACACGTGACTGATTAAAATCTTTTATGTTATTTCCGGTACGCTATTTTTTTTATCATTGATCTGTACAGGGAAAGCATCTGACTTTCGGGAAGCACCTTATTTATAAAACGGTGGCAGATAAATTAGATTTGATTTGACGTGTTGGTTTGGTTTGACTTGCTTACCGTTTCAGGAAAATGTGGAACAAAAGATGCATTGGTAATAACTTATTATTCTTCAATGTGACGTTAATGGTGGCTTATTAAAATACCTGCACAATGCATGCATGCATGCCAGCTAACGTTAGCTGAAAGGAGTGACGCAAGGCATCTACAACATGTTCCGCTATCGCTGCTATTATGAAATAAACTGTGTAGACATTGAGTGGTTATTTCTTCGGACCCCCCATACACAGTTACCTGATATTCGACCTCCATCGTACCGTTCTTTACTGCGTTTTGAAAGAAACACTCGAATCTTCCTGCTGGCAACAGAAACGTAAACTCGCTGTCTTGGCTCTGACCGAAACAGCTCACAGACCCTGCATACCACACAAAGACTGCTGCAAACACAAGCAGCCGTCCTCTGTTTCTAGATTTCCTCCAAAGTGCATCCATGGCGAAAATATTATTGGAAAAACACAGGGCTATCTAAGTTGAGCCATCTCCTTAGCATCCCCTCTTCCGCAGCAGAACTTTACGATGCCGGGATTGGGTGGAGGCCCGCAATAGATGGTACTGCTACGGGCCAATCAGAGAAAGAAGAGTAGCAGTCTTCCTCCAATCAGTGAGGGCTGAGGTCTTCGCTGAGTCAGCTTGTACATGCTCTACTCACAGGACTCCGGATGCAGTGACAAATGCGACCTAGTCAGTAGGCGCGCTCCCGGAGATGGGGGAGAACAACGCAGTATGGGAGTCTATGTTAAATCCAGATAAATGAACATTGCCATAAAAAACACTGTGTATGATTTTAGGGCTCATGCAGTCGGCACCAGAGCATGTGAAGTGGGACAACCAACCAACCAACTTTGACAAGGAGACATTTAGCTCAGCTCAGTTGAGTAGACATTTGTACTGACACATGCTACCATACAAAACAAAAGTTATAAGCCTATATCTACAGTAAAATAAATATATAAATAAAGTGCTGCAAGGGACAACCTTTAATCCTCATGATAGCCCATATACTGACCCACTTTTACAGGCTGTACAACCAATGTATGAAATAAACCGAATATACATCCTGTATGGGTAATCACAACCATACTGTGCTTATGGAGAAATATTATTTAAGGTACAAAAATATCCCTCATATAGTATACTGTGCAAAAGAAGAGAAATATTTTCTCAAGGTGCCGACATGGATTAATGAAGTTGGAGTCGCCGACTGTGAGTGTAGAACATCCTCAACACATTTTCGTTTGTTTTGTAATTTCTGAGTGAGATCATGTTTCATAGCTGGACTCAGAAGCTGGTGAATGTATCCAAAGAGACAACTGAAAGATACTTTTCAAAGTCTGTCTTGCAAAGGTCAATGCAGTCCAGAGTTAATGTCCTCTTCATCATGCTAGTTTCCACGGTTGTTGTGAATGCACTAAGCTATTATTAATCGAATAATAAAGATGATCTTGGGTATTCCCACAATGAGGTGTCAGTGATGAAGTTTTCACTACCAAACTGTGTGACTTAGTTTTACTCATAGATGTAAAAGTGTTCTCAGTAGAATTCAGCCGAGCGGGCACAATGGTGTTTGTTTTTGACAGGCCTAGACTCCACGGGCCTGTACATAACATCAACACTGTACACACACCCAGGGAGCTAAATCAGGATCAGTGTAACTTCCTTCTTACTGGAAAGACATCATCCCCGGTTTTCCAAACCACACTGAGCTAAGATGGTAAAGCGCCTGATCTTTGCTGACGTAATTCCCAGTGTTTCTCATAAAAAGTGAGATATCAACACTGAGAAATATTGCTGAAATTGCATTTATTTTTCTTAAGAACTCTCAAGCTGTTCACCGCCTGTTTTGGATGGTTTATTAAATGCAAACACTTTCACATGTACTTTTACGATCACACAAAAAAGGAGGGATTTTTGCTTTTGTGGGGTTTTTTTTAAATAGGTTATTATGCTATTGGTTTACTTATTTGGGCTATGTGTGGTCCCTAAATTAATAAGACTTTGACAGTAGTAGTTCTAATGCCTAAATAAGATGACAAATGTTTTATCAAAATATACTTACGATGGATAAAGTAAAAGTACTCATTATACAGAATGGTCCTTTTCAGAGTTTCATGCAATACAGTGGGGCAAAAAAGTATTTAGTCAGCCACCGATTGTGTAAGTTCCCCCACTTAAAATGATGACAGAGGTCAGTAATTTGCACCAGAGGTACACTTCAACTGTGAGAGACAGAATGTGAAAAAAAAATCCATGAATCCACATGGTAGGATTTGTAAAGAATTTATTCGTAAATCAGGGTGGAAAATAAGTATTTGGTCAATAACAAAAATACAACTCAATACTTTGTAACATAACCTTTGTTGGCAATAACAGAGGTCAAACGTTTACTATAGGTTTTTACCAGGTTTGCACACACAGTAGCTGGTATTTTGGCCCATTCCTCCATGCAGATCTTCTCGAGAGCAGTGATGTTTTGGGGCTGTCGCCGAGCAACACGGACTTTCAACTCCCGCCACAGATTTTCTATGGGGTTGAGGTCTGGAGACTGGCTAGGCCACTCCAGGACTTTCAAATGCTTCTTACGGAGCCACTCCTTTGTTGCCCGGGCGGTGTGTTTTGGATCATTGTCATGTTGGAAGACCCAGCCTCGTTTCATCTTCAAAGTTCTCACTGATGGAAGGAGGTTTTGGCTCAAAATCTCACGATACATGGCCCCATTCATTCTGTCCTTAACACGGATCAGTCGTCCTGTCCCCTTGGCAGAAAAACAGCCCCATAGCATGATGTTTCCACCCCCATGCTTCACAGTAGGTATGGTGTTCTTGGGATGCAACTCAGTATTCTTCTTCCTCCAAACACGACGAGTTGAGTTTATACCAAAAAGTTCTACTTTGGTTTCATCTGACCACATGACATTCTCCCAATCCTCTGCTGTATCATCCATGTGCTCTCTGGCAAACTTCAGACGGGCCTGGACATGCACTGGCTTCAGCAGCGGAACACGTCTGGCACTGCGGGATTTGATTCCCTGCCGTTGTAGTGTGTTACTGATGGTGACCTTTGTTACTTTGGTCCCAGCTCTCTGCAGGTCATTCACCAGGTCCCCCCGTGTGGTTCTGGGATCTTTGCTCACCGTTCTCATGATCATTTTGACCCCACGGGATGAGATCTTGCGTGGAGCCCCAGATCGAGGGAGATTATCAGTGGTCTTGTATGTCTTCCATTTTCTGATGATTGCTCCCACAGTTGATTTTTTCACACCAAGCTGCTTGCCTATTGTAGATTCACTCTTCCCAGTCTGGTGCAGGTCTACAATACTTTTCCTGGTGTCCTTCGAAAGCTCTTTGGTCTTGGCCATGGCGGAGTTTGGAGTCTGACTGTTTGAGGCTGTGGACAGGTGTCTTTTATACAGATGATTAGTTCAAACAAGTGCCATTCATACAGGTAACGAGTGGGGGACAGAAAAGCTTCTTACAGAAGACGTTACAGGTCTGTGAGAGCCAGAGATTTTCCTTGTTTGAGGTGACCAAATACTTATTTTCCACCCTGATTTACGAATAAATTCTTTACAAATCCTACCATGTGGATTCATGGATTTTTTTTTTCACATTCTGTCTCTCACAGTTGAAGTGTACCTCTGGTGCAAATTACTGACCTCTGTCATCATTTTAGGTGGGGGAACTTGCACAATCGGTGGCTGACTAAATACTTTTTTGCCCCACTGTATATTACTGGGCCATGGTTACTGATTAACTAACATCTATCTATCTATCTATCTATCTATCTATCTATCTATCTATCTATCTATCTATCTATCTATCTATCTATCTATCTATCTATCTATCTATCTATCTATCTATCTATCTATCTATCTATCTATCTATCTATCTATCTATCTATCTTTACAACACTGTAGCCTCCTATATCACAGAAATGCCTCGTAAGCTATGAATACATTAAAAACTGTACTTTAGCGATGCTATTGAGTAACTGCACCTAATTACAGCTCACCAGTAATTCTCATTATTTCATCTAGTGACATATTAACGGTACAGTGTTCTAGTACTTTGGTGCCACCTCAGTGCTTTTTCCATTTCATGGTTTCAGTTGTTCTTTTTTTCTTTTTTTAATAAACGAATCAGTGAACACTATAAACTGAAAAACAAAACTGAAAACCAACTTTTATTTTTCACAGAAAGCCGTCTCACATTTGAAGAACAAGAAGGGTTTTTTTTTTTTTAGTAAACTGGCCAATCAGCAAGCAAAGCCAGTATTCAACATTTCTTCCAAAGTCTAAATAAAACCTAATGATCATTATTATTGGTGTCATATGCAGCAGTGTCTGTCCTTCTCTGACAATTCACTTTTCGATTAAAAAGTATTGGATATCGACACACTTTGGTTATTTTTCCCATGTACACCACCACAGTGGATTTATAGTCAAACATTGAGGGTGGCTGTAGCTCTGAAGGTCTCCGGAGGTCCATGATCAGTAACGTACAACTCTATAAGCAGTCTATAATCTACTTAGACACTTGTGAAAGTCTATAATGAAGAGACTCCTTCATGAAAATATGGAGGGTTTGCAACAACATACAAACCACTAGTTACAGTGGTTAAAAAGAGATTTCTTAGATTAGAAATGACCAGTTAACATATAAAAGAGCCTAGACCGTTCTGGAAAAAAAATTGACAGATGAAACCAAGTTTAACATGTACCATAAATATGTGAAGAAAAGGCTAGAGAAGGAAAGGAACAACTCCTGATCCAAAGAATCCCATGTGATCTGTCAAACATGGAGGAGGCCACGTTATGATGTTTGATTTAAAATGTATCTAAGAGTTCTGTCCTTAATATTTACATAACCTGGAAGGGAAAGTCTGCAGATTTATAATACGTTTACAATGTCTGTCCTGCACCAAGGCAGACAGTTTTTTATGTTTACTAAATAGAGTGATTGTGTGAAACAGTGCTGTTACATTTGCAGACATGGTTTACCACTTTACAGTCTGTATAATCAGCACATTTGGTTTCAAGGAAAATGGGTAATTTTCTGGGTCTCGGAACTTCTGAAATAGGACACAAACTGTGACACTCCTTGACACATCCATCTCTGTCTGTTGCCCTACTTTGTGCTCTTTTAGTACCAACCACAGCCCAAACAAATGTTTTCCCTAGATATAGATATAAATTATTTTTACGCAAATAAGCATCAAAGATGATTGAAGTAGGCAATGCACATAATGAACCATTACAAATGGAAATTACAAAAAAGAAATGGCTCATGTTGAAATAAACGCATTCATGTATTCTTGTTCAAAATATCGACTCCTCATTTGTTAAACTTATATCACCCGTTGATGTTAATTTCATTATTTTGTTTTATTTTAATATGTTCAGCATAATTAGTTACTGCCTTAACAAGTATGGCAGCACGTTATATTAAAGCTCAGTAATAAATAAAATAATAGGTAATATTAGGGTAACAAGGCAGAAACAAGAATTTCATAAAGTGGTAATTTCCACATTTTTACATTATTATTATTACATTATTAAGTTATTACCACTCAATTAGCAAAGTTATAACCAGTTAATATCCAAGTAATACCATGGTAGCAACAGTGGTTACAGATGGGTAATATTACACATGTCAATATGTCATATGTCAATTTATTTAATTTATGAATAATAAGGGCCCATGGATTTGATTTCAAATATCCATCCATTTTCTTCCGCTTATCCAGGGCCGGGTCGCAGGGGCAGCAGCCCAAGCGGAGAAGCCCAGACCTCCCTCTCCCCAGCCACCTCCCCCAGCTTATCCGGGGGAACACCAAGGCGTTCCCAGCCCAGCTGGGAGATATAATCTCTCCAGCGTGTCCTGGGTCTGACCCGGAGAACCTCGCCCAGGAGGCGCCCAGGAGCCCCTCCCAAATGGCCGAACTTCTCACCCTATCTCTAAGGGAGAGGCCAGCCACCCTTCGGAGGAAACCCATTTTCGCCGCTTGTATTCGTGATCTCGTTCTTTCGGTCACTACCCACAGCTCGTGACCATAGGTGAGGGTAGGGGTGTAGATTGACCGGTAAATTGAGAGCTTCACTTTTAAGCTCAGCTCTCTCTTCACCACAACAGCGCCCGCATCACTGCAGCCGCTGCACCAATCCATCTGTCGATCGCCCACTCCCTTCTCCCATCACTCGTGAACAAGACCCCGAGATACTTAAACTCCTCCACTTGGGGCAGGGTCTTGTCCCTAACCCGCAGTGGGAACTCAAATATTAGATTTCAAATATGTATTTAAAATCAACTGGTTTAAGCAAGCATGGATCTATTAGGGAAGGCAAAAAGGAGGCAAAAAGTGGCTAAAGTTAGCAGGTGGCACCCCACTTCTTCTTTGTCTTTATCTATGGATAAATACAAAGCAGTCCACTGAATTAAATCCACATTCTAACTACTGCTGTAGAACTGCATGGTAAGTAAAACCTTTATATTTTTCCTTAAGGTATATTTAGAGTTGTGTCTCATGTAGTTATTAACTCAAACCACATACTATTAGCTTGCACAGCTGATAGAGTAGCTAAAAGTAGCTTAGCAGCTAACTTTAGCTGAGTAGCTAATATTAATTAAAGCTGAACCACATTAAAGTAAAAACAAAAGGTTGCATAAAAGTAAGGTTGTTGTGAAATAAGCTGCCAATTATTATTGTAAATATGAATAGAGAACTAGATGTTGTTATACGTTCAGATAATACCGATATAAAGTCGCTAATGTTATTAAGAGTATTCATTAAAAAATGAAGCACTCAAGGTTCAACAGTTTAGGTGAGGGGATTAGAGGTGTGGCGTTCTCAGAATATAGCTATCCAACCAAAGCACTAAATTTCAATGTTTTCCAATTTGTTATTTTGAGCAGAAAAGTAAAAAAGATAAATTATGCAATATGTTGCCTAATCTCTTAAATACATCTACAGTAGCACAGTTTCAAGCTGACTAAACACTGTAAGCTGACTAAAGCTCTAGATTCCTCCCCCCAGATGATTGAGACTCCAATTCTATTGTTTAAGGGATTCTGTAACATTGTAGATTTTCACCGATACTGCAGAGTTTTTAATTTCATTTTCAAATCTCATTTACTTAAAAGTAAATGCAAATATTGCAGTTACACTCAGAGTATTACCGAACTTACATTTTCCTCAAACTAAATGCTTCCTCTTCAGTGTCTGCACTCCCTGACATTTTGTTTCCTGACCCATTTTCTTTCATTGCACTGTGCTGCTCTTGATAATTTCCTTGCATCTCATCTTAAGAGCCATTAAGTTACAGCGATGATTCAATTCAATACATTATTCAATGACTACCATTTTTATGTATTGTTACAGTATTAAGTTATAATTTGCTTGTTAGTGTGAGTGCTAATTTGTCCTTTAATTTCTTAGTAATACAGATTTGTTGAAATTTATTTCAATGAAAGTTATTTGGATTGTGTGTATTCTTGACCAGGAATTCCCTGCTTACAGGGGGATTGTACATGCTGGGTTTGTGTAAATCACAAAGTTCTGCCTTCACTTTCTCTCCCACTTTCTGAATGTATCAGTAGGTTTCCTACAGTAGGTTTTATTTCTCTTAATGTGTCTAAAACTAGTCAACTTTATACTCTCTGAAATAAAAGAAGTTCCTTTAGTCTTGCTTTTTTGTTTGTCTTAGCACTTTTACTGTAACTCACCACTGGGTCTGTCAGAGTCTGTTCATTTTGTCATTCATGTTGGACTGAGCATGCAACGACCACAACAACTACAGTCAGGCCTTCCTTGGCAGCAGACTTGTCTCTGCCCTCCTTGCAACTTGCAAGTGCCCTGTGCACACACTGCATATCTCTGTTTGTGTGTCTAAATGTATGTGTCTGAAGTAGTAATTTATATTGCAAGTCAGTAAGTGTGTGTGTGTAGTTTCACCATATGGAGTATGTCACGTCAAACTTTCCCCTCCTACAGCAGAAAACAGATTGTAAAAATACTGGTTTCAGGTTATGATAAAGAGGATACCAAAAAGACTGTTTCTTCATAACATTAGAGACAGTGTTTAAGCAGCAGGGAGAAAAAGAAAGCATTCAGTACCACAATTCAAAACGAGGATTGCATTATGAAACAGGAAATGCGAAAGAACAAAAAAAAAAAGAACCATAACCAACACAGACTGCCTGCATTTCTGTACTCCTACTTAGCTGTCCACATTTACATGAAGATGAATCACACTTTCAGGATGTTAGATAATAAAAGTAAATACATTTAAAAAATGACATGTCACTAAAACATTTTTTCAAAGGAAAAAAGTGAGAACTACATCAATACTACTTACAAAAGTGAGGAAAAAATGTCTCGTTGTCTCACTTTTTCCAAACTGCTGCAAACCATCAAGCTCAATCACTGCAAGCTGTTGCTTGTTGAAAAAAAAAAGAAAAGAGAAAGAAACACCGCAAGTTCCTCAAAATGAAAATAAAAGCAAGTTGCTTAATCCACCTGAGACACCTAGAATACAGAAAGAAATTTTATGTGTGAAAGGGGGGGTTTAATGCAAGATTATCACTTACAATGTGGGTGATAGTGCAACACTGTGGTGGGAGGGCTGGGTAGTGGTCAAGAGTGCGGATGTGTGTTACAACTTGCCACCCCAGCTCATCTGGTTTTGCTGTACTTAGTTTAACATCACACTGCGTACTTGCTTAGTATTAGAAATGCTATAAATGTGCATAGCTAGATGAAGCGACTTTCTTAGAAACTGATAAAAAAAAATCTAAACAACTTAAAACCAACATCGACTGTTCAATAAAACATCAAGAACAGTGAGGCAGAAACTAAAGAGTAAGAAAAGGAAGTGTCAGCTGTGATGATAACTATATTCAGCAGTTGTAGGGAGTGCCCCACACACACGCACACTACTCACTCTCTCACTCTTTGTCTCTGTGTCTTTGCTCCTTCCCCGTGTCATCTTCATTTCCTCCTTATATGAGCTGAAAAGCAATATTTGCGATAGTTGACAGCAGGCAAGCGGACACTAGAGGTTGGACTGAGTGCCAATATCTGCTCCGAGAGAAAATATCTAGAGAGGGAAAAAAATTTAATAAATGAGTCAGTAGCGTAGTTCAGAGAATGTTGTTAGGTCTATATTTTTGAAATGCGTTAAGAATACATTTGCTATTAAATATCCCAAACGAGCTTCAGAGGACTGTGTAGAGACTACACTGGATGGTTGGCTGAGCGGTGGAGGAACATTTAAATCCAAGGTAATTTCCCTTTCCCTTACAAGAGTTTTGTTTTTATTATTCTTTCATTTGATTGACAAGCTGTCTTTCACTGTGCTGTTCAAGTAGTCGGGATATGAAGAAATCACATTGTTTTCAGAAACTGCTTGCATCATGGCTACTTAACCTAAATAGACCGTAAAATAACTGATTTGTTTATGTGTAGATTGTTGCTTTGTCACACATTCTTTTTTTAAATATTTCCTGTCCGATCTTCCTTTTCCCCCCATTTCTTTACACTCTACTGTACAACTTTTTTTCCTTCAGTATCTCCTTTGACCTTTACCCTTAACATCTTAGGTTGTCTCTGATCTGGTGGGATGTCAGAGGGCGGCGCAGGTGCCTGCCCCCAGGTGTTTGTGGTGGACAGTCAGGCCAGCTACATTAAAATGCCCCCTGAAAGGAAACCAAGGTGGGGGAGTCAGCTCCAAAAGTTTCTTCTCTTGCTGGTGGGACTGGCCATGTTGGGAATAATCGTCGAGGGATTTTTAATCTACAAACTTTACCAAAGGACAGAGGTGAGCATGAGGTCTGTGTGTGATTGCGTACATGTGTGCTGTAAGAGAGAAGAGAGAAGTGTCAGTGCTTGGACTGACTGGAAATTCCTTCTCTTTAGAATTTCCCTGCTTGCCCCTACGTCATATTGAGACATGTCATTGCAGGGCTAAATGCGTTTCGGTGTGGGTCCTCGTTTGCTCTTTAAGCTATAGGTCGATAGTGACACGTTTTTCAACTGGACTCTTTCTCTAGTTGTACTTCCCTTTATTTGTATCTCAAGCACAAAGCTGCAACATTAACTTCACTTTTTTTAAAGACAGTTTCATAATGCTGTTTATTATTCACCTGCCTCTCACGTGTTATGCCCTCTGTTTGTATATAATATGAACTGCACTTAAAAATCAAACCTAAGATCTCAGGTTTTATTGAAAATATTATTGTTACATTTAGGTTACTATTGAAAAAAATATTGGAGTATGTGGTTTCATACAAAAATAATCTAATGTGTAAAACATTACTTGTATATATACATATATATATATATAATGTATTTGCAGAATTTACATTTAGTGTGCATGTGTTTTTCCATACATCTCTAAAGGACACCTTCCCTTATTGCATGAGGTTCCTACATTTTGACAAACACACAAAGATTTTCACTCAGTATTTGTTGTGTTGTATTTATCTTTCCTTCCCTGTAGGCTTCTTCTTCTAACCATGAGCCTGACCTTAAGAACCGGACAAACCCCAAGCCAGAAAGTCTGGTGGGAGGTATTGAGATGCCCATTCTTAACATGATTCATTGATAATTCATGATCTGCATAGAAGACTGTCTGTGAAGGGAAGCCAGAACAATTAAATCATCATATAATTTAGACCATTAGACTGCTAACACGTTGAAATTTTGTATTGTTTTTCCCCACAACTTCATCTTAAGAATTTTATGTGTATATTTAAAAATGTTTTTTTACACTGGTTGATCAATTAGTTGATCTGCCCTTGCTTTCTTGAACAGGTAGGAAGATGAGCAGAGATGAGAGGAGACCCTTTGCTCACCTGCTGGGTAAGAGGCTCCCCTCATCACTCAAACATGAACACTGCATATGAGCTCTTCAGATAAATTATGGTCCAAGCAACTGCTTTCTCTCTCTTTATCCAAGGCTCCAATAAGCCGGGGACGAACGATATAGTGCAATGGGCAAAAGAGGGTGACGCAGTCACCCAAGACATGACGTATAAAGAAGGCCGACTGACAGTAGAAAAGGAGGGCTACTACTATATCTACTCCAAAGTGATTATGAATGCAGCAGAAGAGTGTTCACTTAGCCAGCACAAAGTCCTGAAGGAGACCAAAGCCTATGATAAGCCTATAGAACTTATGCAATCAAAAAGGTACTCTTTCTTTCCTTTCTTTCCTCTCTCCCATTGTTATTGGTGTGCTTATTTGTGTGTTGCCTGTCTGTAATTTTTATGTTTGTGCTGAGTTGATTTAAATGTGACACCTATCATATTTTTCTTCTAGTATTCATTGCTCAACCTCAAAACCTCATTTGAAGCCTCCAGAGGCTTCAGAAGATTTGTGGAACAGTTACCTGGCTGGGATTTTCCAGCTGCAAGTTGGAGATGAAATTTATGTGACACTGAAGAATATAACGAAGATTCATGGAGGGTCTACTCTTAACTTTATGGGGGCCTTTATGGTATATCCCTAAAGACACGTGTGTGCCAGTTTATCTTATTCTATTTACTCAATGTTAATTTTACACCATCTGTTTGGATGATTTCTATGTATAATATATGCACAAAATAGATAATATATGCTGTACCCGGTGTATGTATTTGGATCACCAATGAAGAAATAACATTTTGTTGTTTTATAAAAAAGTATCTGATATTCAGGTTATATAATGCTATTTTTGCAATGTGGTTTCTTGTTTAAAATAAATAATGTTTTTTTCATCAAACAAATTGCAAAGCAGTATCATATCCTGATTATGACACACAACAAGAACAACGAATAAGAAGGTATCTCATAAGTGAAAGAATGAGATGCGGCAGATTTTTTTCTTGTTCACATATAAAACTGTGTGAACACTCATAAAATCATTTGGAAACAGCTTGGATACCTTAAACACACTGTGATGAACCACAGACAACCCACATTACATAGCTGCATATTGAGAGATGCAACAAACACCAATGTCTGCAAGGCACTATATGTGTGTGTGAAGTGCAGGATGTGGTTGAGTAAGGATGCAGTGAGGAGAAAATGGGGGAGGGAGTGGAGTGGAGGTTGGGGGGGGGGGGGGGGGGGGAGTATCGAGATGCTGGGTCTAGTGTTCCTGACTCAGCTACTTTCACACTTTAGGGGAAAGTTTCACATCACTGAAGCAGTTTCAAGTGGAAAGAAGTAAACCATATAGATAGTCAATGAGGGTTCATTAGCCAAAAATGGCTTCTTCCATGGCAGTAGAGTGGAAAGACAGAAAAATGAAAGTGTGTGATGTGGAGTGAAAATAAAACTAAAGCACATGGACTAGTAAAGACAGGTGCAGAGACAGGTAACTAAATCACCACTAAGACAGAGACATAAGTAAGTGGAAAGACTGACCTCAGATACCTTTGAAATATTTGGGTCATTTCCTGCCACAATACACAGATAAGCATCTGTGCAGAGAGGAACAGGCTCAAACCAAGATAGTCTTTGCAAACTTGAGCTCGAAAGCAATGGTTGTACAAACATATCATGTTGCTGAGGTTTATTACTTGCAGCGGTGCAATGTGTCCATTGTCTATTTATGTTAGTGCTTTATTTTACATAGTTTTCTTGGGTTTTACACCCATGTTTTACATACTATTTCAAGTCTCTGTTTTCACTACATTTCTTCAACTTCAACTACATTTCAGAAGCAATTGTGGCACATTTTGCTTCATTCTACTAACCTGACAAATTTTCTTGTGAACATCATGAGCTTTCAAACACAGCATGTATTCAGGTCATAAAATCTGATGCATTCCTCCTCAACAGTAACAGGATGCATCAATAAAAGGCTGCTTGCACCTTAATGCTTCAGTAGTAACGATCTGTTTGACGTGATAAATGTCCACTGAAAAGGGAATAAGTAATTCCACATATAGTAAAAGTCTTGTGTTTCATGCACATGCAAATTCACATGCACATTCACAATGCAATACGTTTCAAGGGCTGCACATTCACAGATCTGGTGGTAAGAGCCAGAGATGTGCAAACAGGGACACTGACACACATGAGTCCTGAAAAGCAGCTGCAGCCATACACAATGCAAGGTTTAAACTGAAGAAAGAAAGAAGCTTGACTAGTGTTTTGTGAATCTTCACCTCAGCGAAAGCACTTTTACAGCTCCATTTCAGACTTGTCTCTTGTAAGCAAGTAAAGGGTACGTTGCCATCATGCATCAACTGTATGTAATCTTACAGCTAATCTTGTTTAATGCATATGTTAACAGGTCAAATGTTTGAAAATAATTTTGATAGAGTACTTTTAAGTCAGCAAAATCAGATTTATTATCCATGTTTGTTGCCAAAAATATTGTCAGTTCCGTTGTTTGGAATTTACTGTAAATTTGGGGTTTTTTTGTTCATTTTTAAGGTGAAAAAAGGTCACTTTCTCTTTCAGCTTGCAGGTACATGTTGGTATGTGTTTTCTTTGGCAGGAGCTGCCATGCTTTGAGGTGTGTGGGTGTTGTGGCACAAGGAGTGACTGACAAAGCATATGAAATTGCACTGTTGCATATGTGTGGGGAAACCAGCACTTAATCATAAAGGTATAAGGGCAATTTGATGTGCTGCAACAGAGCTGCTATAAACTATTCAGCGTGCAAACTTTTCACGAGTTTCTATGTGCGGTGACGGTTATAGTTGGCTAAGAAAGCTGCAGAGAAGTGGTTTACTTTTCAAAATCTGTCTTTTATTTACAATGCTACTGTCCTATCTAACTTGATCTGAATTTAGATAGAACTGAAGTTTATTTGACAGGCTATTGACTATTTGACTGCACTATGAAATAAGGAAAATCACTGAGGAAACAACATGAAGTCAAAAAAGGTAAACTACGCAGCAACTTTTTCCCTTTTGTTTTCAGATTTTGCTCAAAGATAAACAAATAAAAATTTATTAGAAGTAAAGACATTTGTTCTAGAGTAAAAATAAGAGAAGAAAACTATAAAACTACCACAACAACCTGGGACATGTATTACAAACCAAGTTTATCATACCAAAGATTTCTCAGCTGCTAGCACACTAAGTATATGTGGGTGCATATAGCAGAACTCACCAAAGATGGAAACTCCCAAAAAACAGTAATTGTTATACAAGAAAGAGAGATTAAACAACTTTATGGCCTTTTGCCCTAAGCTTTACAGTTTGTAGAAACACATTACGAGGAGGTTTCTTAACAGAAAGTTTGCAACGCCGCATTTGCCCGCTTGTAGTCCATGAAAGACAAAGCAGGAGTCAAAGAGTTGGCCAATCAGGTTCACCAGGGTTTTTGACTGGTTGCAGGAAGCTGTACCAAAGGTGGAACACCTGCCACTACCTAGTCACCTATTAAGGGTGCAATGCTGGTAGGTGGTGACTTCTCGTGTCCAAAGACACTACTGCAGATGTGCCATAAGTGAACCAAGATTTTTTTAACTTAGCTATACACATTACAGCAGTGTAACAGCACCAAACAAGTCTTGTCCATGTTTGGAAGGCTGGCAGAAAATTGCTAAATGTTAAATAAAAAGTCAATAAAGTTATAAATGTATCTGCCTAATTTTTAAGGTACAGCTATGTACAGCTGTGTGCGCCACTGAATCGTTTAGAGGAATGAACAAAAACAACAAACTTGCGGGCTAAACCAGCTGTAAACAACTTCAATAAAGATAACGGGAGCTGTAGGTTCACTCGTAACCACTGGTCCCAAAAACAATGCATCACACCAAATGTGTACCTGTAAAAATAAACAACTGATTGAACTTGAAATTTCTTTATTTATATGTTTCTTTCAGTTTTGAAAATCACTAGTTTAGAAAAGTGAGTCCATATAAGCAAAAAAAGAAAAAAAAAAGAAAAACACTGTACCTGCATATGCACAAAAACACATGCACTGATAGTGCATGTGTTTTTGTCATATGCAGAAAGTGTACATTCATCTTTAAAAGTAAGGATATGATTAAACTTACTTTGTTTTAGTTCGTTACATTCAGTACTTACTTTTAGACCAAAACCATCTTTTTATATGTACATGTACTAAAGCCTGCTTTTTGCTTTGAGCATTTGTTGGAACCATGAAAATCCTCATTCATTATGACAGCACCAGATGAAATTTTGTTTCACTTGACATCTCCATCTCACGTATATACGGGAGGTGTTTGTTTGGTGGCTTATAGGTTTTTTTTTTCTTCACCACACATCATGGTAAATAAACAGGATGTGATGTGCATCCAGTTCCCGGAATGAGGTGTGTAACATTGAGGTAAAATTTGTCACAGTCGCTTTCGCATTTTCTTATTTAACACCAAAAAATACTTCATGTCACCACATCCATGTTTTTAATATGGATTACAGAGAAATACATTCAACAATGGGTTCGTCCACAGGACTTAGACATCTTTTAAAAGCAAAACAATTTCTTAGGTTGAGTCTTTACACTTAATTGTAATTAATAAACAAATAAACTAAATGTTTTAGAAATTCTGGATATGTTTTGATTAACTCTGACTTTTTTTCTGCATAAGTGCACAATCTCACTCATCACTTGGTTACTCATTGCTTCCAAGAACAGATTAACAACAGAAGAACTAAATGCATCCCTGAAAGGGTTTTTTTTTATTGTGGTTGCAGAGGCCTAATGACAACTTGAACTCTGTATATTGCACATCAATATCAGTGTAGTGACATCTACTGTACATTTAAAAAAAATCCTATACAAAATATAAACATTTCTATAAATAAAAGTTATAAATAAAAGCAACATAAGTACATAAATAATTCCATATCACCAAATAAATATACAGAGAAACATTTTTACATAATTACATACAATGAGGCAAGTTTCTAGTCTCTCCATATTCTCTTTGCATTATCACAAATGCAGCTTTTCTTGAGTCTCATAAGGTTCTTTCTCCTAGAACCTTTGCAAGGAAGCTCGTCATAGCTGTGAAAAACAGCACCCAAGCCTGTCCGTTTTCAACTATGTGGGTTTATGAAAAAACAGACTTCTGTTCTTACTCGTTACAACCCACATGTCTCGGGTCCATTTACTTCTAGATAACAGCAGTAGCACTCCAGCATGTGCATCTATGGGTCTATGAGGAAAATTCCAAATCCTGAGCTTTGCAGCTCCAGTTTCCAGTCTTCTAGGCCTTTCTGTACTGTCATCTGAGTGAGCATTCCCTGGTTTTTTAGTTGAGCAACAGTCCAGCATTTCCTGCTCACAGGTAGTATACCTGCTGGAAGCTCCACTTTGCAGGTAAGTTTATCACCTACTTTCACCGTGAGAACACCCGCGTTGCATATGGAAGTGCAGGTGAAATTTAGCTCAACATACATGAAGTAGGCTCCATCTTGTACTGGCGTCAGTGAATGCCGCTCTGGGTCGAAGACAAAGTTGCTTCCTACAGTTGTCCGTTTACCATATGAGATGGATTTCCATTGCATGGTGGAGTTTTCCAACTCTGCAAGAGGAGACAATTACATTTATTTTAGTTTTTGTTTACACAAGATAATCAGATTTGGCGGTTACACTTATAGATTTGCTAAGACTTGTAACCCCATTTGTTGTAATGCAAAATAGGGTTTTTATTTTTCTCAAAAACTTAAATGTACACTTTTCATATAAACAGCAAACAGTAAAAGACTAACAATAACGTTAAACCACGAGGTCATTATTTTCTGCCTACTCTAAATCTTTTGCAAAAAAAATGTTATAACTTCCGTTTTTTCTGTAGATTCAAAAGACTTTATGTTACATGGCTTTATATATTTGGAAAATCAGTAAAAGACTTACTTGAGTTGGCGGCTTGTAAATAGGAAAATTTCTCCATCTGTTGGCAAAACAGTAAAGAATTTGTGAATCAAAATGGATAAATGTAAGAAAAGAAACGATATAAAGTAAAAGGTTATACAAACTTTCTGAACAAAATGATAATAATTAATTACCTTATATGCTGGGGAAGATGCGTCTCCCGTCTGCTTCTGCGGCGTCCCAACTGATGAGGGCGAACTCAAGGACTTCATGTCCGACCGCAGTTCCATCACAACCATCGCTCCTCCGACTGCAAGAGCTGTGGTTGCCACAAAAAGAAAGCTGATGGACATGACTAAAAAATTGTCCAGGCACCTTCCACGCTGAGGGCTTCTTTCCTGAAGCGCTTCAACGTCCACGTCTTTGGCTTGCTGTCCCATCAATCCGCAGTAGGGTCGCTTGAGCTTCGGTCAAAAAGTTCACACTGAGCAGCTTTTATCTTCTCAGAATAAAAGGTTTGAGCGAGCTTTAAAGTTTTATAGGTCCGGCTTTGGTTGGTTGACGACCAAAAGATAGTCCGCTCGTCCGCCGAGTCCACTGCGTGTCTTGGTTTAAATGTTTCAACTGTAAGCACCCATAGCTATTTATGTACGTGAAGTCACTTTCAGACAGGGAGGAAAAACGCGGAAGTCATGGGTTTCCCTACCGTCCCCACACATTCACACCCCCTCCTTCCCTGGTCTTACAGGAGGTGAGAAAATAGACGCGCAGATTTTCCGCAGCGCTCTTCGCTATTGCGCAAGTGCACCCTAGAGAAGTGCGGTGGAAAACGAAAGGGACAGAAGAGACGATACCTTCAACTGCACTACATTCCGAAACAGTCAAACATAGCAAACCTTTTCACTTTGAACAAAGCAGGACTGGCAAAAGTGGCACAATGGAGATAATGATCGCATGAAAAAAGCGAATATGGACGCGGCTGTCTTAGGCCTTATGGGAGATTTTTTTTTTCTTTCATTTTTTTTATGTCGGTGTGTGTTTGGGGTTTGTGGGTGATTGGACAGTGTAGGGCATTTGTATGTATAATAATAAAGAGAGAGAGAGAGAGAGAGAGAGAGAGAGAGAGAGAGAGAGAGCGAAAGAGAGAGCACGAGAGAGGGGGGAAGAGAGTACTAGGAGCAGTTTTACCAGGAGCATGTCAAATGACAGTGTGACTGGTTGCACAAAAAATAACCAGGAATATCCCTTCTTGCGTTTGAGAAAGCGAGAGAGCGAGAGAGTTTTATCTGCTAGGAGCAACTACAAGCAGTTTCACCAGAGGCATGTGAGATGAGACTGACTTTAGCTTGAAAAACAAAAAAAAAAGCTAGGGATATCCCTTTGTTTTGTGTGTGTGTGTGTGTGTGTGTGTGTGTGTGTGTGTGTGTGTGTGTGTGTGTGTGTGTGTGTGTGTGTGTGTGTGTGTGTGTGAGTGAGAGAGAGAGAGAGGGAGAGAGAGGGAGCCCAAGAAAGAGAAAGACCGCAAGAGGTTCAGCTATTAAGAGGAGCTGGATGGTGGAATCTATTAATACTGCAAAAACTATTTTCCCTTTTCAGCTAGTCAAACTTTAGTCTTAACAGGTACAGTTCAATGCTTTGATAATAGAAGTATGGGAATTCCCCACCATATCTGTATAAGAGAGGGGAAAGGCACGAAGAGTTGAAGAGTGACACTAAAAGGATTACATAGTGAGAGTGATTTTCTCAAAAAAAAAAAAAAAGTAATGCTTTTATTTAAGAAAGGAACTTCTGTCTTACACAAAGTCAAAATATAACTGGCCAATATTATTATCTTTATTCTATTATTATTATTTTATTTCATTGTCTTTCTAAATATTTTACATGCCATGTAATAGCTTGGTCTTCTATTCATTAGCATATCAGTTTCACCATCACAGTCACCACTTGCTTCACCATCAAAGAACGTTTAGAAACCCAAACGAGGTACATGCCGCAAAACCATGAATTCTATCAGAGTGGCATGGCTATCTGGCTTTCTGAATTCAAAATGTGATGTTTACACATTAACTTACTTACAGGATGCTTCAGTTTTTCAACATGTTTGACATGTCTGTCTTCCAGTTTATGCAGTTGTTATAAAAACTAACCATTAACACAAAAGGCAGTTATTAGCTATAGAAGCAGCTAATAACTTGTGACTGACATTTCAAGTTGAAACAAACAGAACATGCTGGTGCTGCTTTCTGCACAGACGTGACATTTACAATGAGATGTTAAATATAAACTTATCAATTAATTACTTTTTTGTCCTTTCCTTACCTCACGAGTGCTCATTTCACTGATCCTCTTGCAATAGAGTCTACGCCGACATCGCTATCCACACACATTTGAGAAAGGGCTTTTTGCTATCTGTATACTACATAAACACTTTATTCACATTCATATAAATAGTCATGCTGAAGTTAGATGTTGGTCCAGACTAAAATATATCAACAACTATTTGATAGTTTACAGTGAAATTTTCTGCTGGATAGTGCAGCATAAAAAAAGCTGCAAGACAGGGAAGTCAAGGTAGCAATAAACCAGTAATAAAAACACATGGACAGCCATTTGTTTATGTTTCTATTTATTTATTATCACCGGTGTAAAAGTGACTTACACATTTTAAAAAAACTTGTAAAAAAAACTAGTAATAATTAAATGCAGATATGAATACATGCAGGGGGGGGGGGGGGGGGTGTTACTGTAAAAGAACTAACTGGACTGATCACAGGCATTACAGTCTATTGTGTAATTGATGGTGAATAACTAGTGAAGACTCTTCCTCTAGCATCAGGTGATGATCTGTAGAGTCAGCATAGTGTATATTGGGATTTATGGTAATGGCACTCTAATACTATTTTTGGATCATGTTAAGGGAATGTTTGTGGCTGTTCCTGAACAAGAAGTCATGGGTAAAAGGAAGTGGCTACCACTTAGAAAACAAACACAGTGCAAATTCTGGCACTAATGTATACAAAAAAATATTTAAATATATATATAGCTTTATCATAGAAACCAAAAAGATGGTGTATTGTTCACACAGAGGGTAATGTTTGTGCTGTATTTTGTACTTTTTAGATCACGTGAATTCAAAAGAGGTTATGGGTTAGTAAGAATAACATTTAAAAACATTATTGCTCTGCTGTCGTGTACTTACAAACTTATTTTGCATACAATAAAACACATTTATGTGCCTGTGCGCCATGTTTAGTTCCTGTGTTTGTTTCTTCATCTCTGACATCATTGCTTAGCATTTTAGTGCTGTTAAGTAGAAAACTAGTGAACAACTTGTGGTAGAGAAATATTGGCACTTTTTATTTATTTGAATGATTTTTAAGTTCCAATACTTCTACTTTTATGTCTCCTAATAGGGCCCTGATTTACAAGATATTTTGTTGGCTACAGACAAGTTTAAAACAGAGCATGGAACTCAATAGTTTATATTGAGTCTATAGTGATTACAAATTTTCAACTCCCAATTTTTCTTTTACATATTTTGTATGCACTGTACAAAACTCACTGTGATTTGCTCAATAAATTTGCATACCTACAGTTGAGCTGTTCATTCCATATATGTATACATATGATAGCAGCTCAAACATCCACTTATTATTAATCAGTTTGTAAACGCTCAAAAAAGTGGGGCGACTGAAGACTGGAAAACTGTTGCTAGGTCTGATGACCCACGATGTCAGTTGCAACATTTGGGTGGTATGGTCAAAATTTGCTGAAAGCACCATAAAAACTTGGATCGAGCTTCCTTTGCATCAAACATTTGGGCTGGTGGTGTTGTTGGTTGTGCAGGGGATTGCTTACTGGCACACTTTGGGCTCTTTAATAACTACTGAGAATTGCTTAAATTCCACCTGAGTATTGTTGCTGACCATATGTCTTCCCTCATGATCACACTTTACCCATCTTGTGATTGCTCCTTCCAGCAGGGTGAAGGGCCATGTCTCAAAGCTCAGGTCATCTCAAAGTGAATATTCCAATATGATAGTAAGTTCACTGTAATTGCTTCCACACTAGATTAAAAGATTTGCGTGATGGATGTGCGGCGGACAAATCTGAAGCAGCTGTGTGATGCTATTGTGTCAATCATCTTGTTAAATGTATGCCAGATAGAAGTAAGGATGTTCTGAAAGCCACAGTTTATCTTCTATATTTTGTAGATAAACTGTATCTGCGGGCTATTAATTCTCCAAAATGTAGGCTCAGGGTTAGAGTAGGCACTTTCACCTCACAGGGTTGAACCATACCAGTACAGACCTGACAGGAGGGCCACTGTCACTATTTACATTGACTGACTACAGGTTAGTTCTGCCAAAACTTTCAGCTCAGTTTCTCTCAAATTAGATTTTCAGCTGAACTGTCTCAAAGTTTTTCTTAGTTTCTTCTCTGTTGAGTTTTTGGGGGATTTTTTCGAAAGTTTAAGTGATGTCCAAAAACCTTTATTGCTGCATTCATGCAAAGCCCAATAAAAATGTTTTTTACATTATAATACACAGGTAAGTTTTACATCTTCCATTGCTTTTTGTTTAGTAACATTAGATAATGTCATGGCCTTTGTGACGCTATCTAACCTTAAACTTTGGGGAAGACAAAAACAAAAAAGTACTTAATTAAAATATCATGAGGAATGACAACTGAGAAGCATGACACGGTAATGGGAAAAATGTGGGGATTCTTGCTGTGTGGGTGACTGAGATGAGGAAGTCAGTCTGAAACAGAGAAAATAAGAAATTTAGCATTACGAGCATTTGTAGAAGGTCATATGCTCCACCAGGGCAAACCCATGTCTTCTGTTCCTCAATGAAACTAACCACAAATATACAAATAAGCAAACTATTAAAAATAAGGCAGCACAGACAAATTCCTCAAGAGTTTCCCAGCTGTTTTGAAAAAGATTGAGCTTGTTAAAAACGAACAGCATCTGTGTGTGTGTGTGTGTGTGGTATTTAGTTTATCTGAATTTATGATCTACATCTGTTCACCTTGCGTGTTGTTTTAAAAGATTTCAGAGACCTTTGTTAAGAGGAAGTTGCATAGAGGCCTTGTAATGTATGAGAATAAAATCATTTTACAAAATGACGCTCGAGCTTCCTTACGGAAAGTGACGAAATGTCGGAGGAAGGTAAAAGAGGAACTATGTCACTGTTAAATGCCTCAGATAAAGTAAACAACTGCTAAACGTACAACCTTGCACAAATACACACCCACGCACATTTCGTCCTGGATTTTCTGTGGTCAGGATTACATGTGGCCCCACTTCACCTAATTGACCAAAAAAACAAACAAACGTTATGTGCTGGGTTTTCTCACAGGGAAGTAGCTCTCTGTGTTTTCACTTCACAGTCAGGATCATGCTATCTTTCTATCTTCCTCCATGTATGAAAACAAAAACAAAAATGGCTAAACCCCAGGATAATTGCTAGAGTAGAGCATCCACTGATAGGGGTTTTGCTGCCACCTACTGCTGACAACTGTTTATCTTGAATGTTGTGCTGCAGTTTCACTTAACAAAATAAGTTAATCACCAATTTCTTAATTTACTCTTAATTTAAAAAAGAAAAGAATATTTTTTATACATTGTAACACTACTTGTGAGGATAAAACGACTCGTAAAGTTGTGTTTTATTTCCTTGTGAGCAAGCTTTTGTTTTCCATGTCCCACGTAATGAAAATAAATGCAACATATTAAAAAATCAAGCTTATCGCACCAGGTCATCTAAAAAATGTAAATTTATAAGTACATTTAAAGTGTATGAAAACTGGAAAAGGGTACAGCAAAATGTAAAGTCTTTAATTGTACTCGTCTCTTGTAAGACGAGGCAAAAATTGTTTTTTTTTTAAAAACATATCTTTGGTGCCTTTTTGGTTATTCCCCTCCTTGGTTCGTTCAGGAGTCAACCACCACAAAGTTTCTAAAAGAAAACATACAACTGGGACTTTTTGTTTCTGTCATTGTAAATAGGGTCACTTTTTGTTGTGCTGATATTTTTCAGTGTACACGTTGGTTTGCTTACTTTTAGGAAAGTGGTGCTACTGATTTTGCTACACAAAAACAAAGGCATAAATGAACAAAATGTCACGAGTTCGAAAATGTTGAGAAATGAAACAAACCAACGGAGGCCCAGGAGAGTGCAATCAAACAATGAGTTTATTAAAACACACGCAGGAGGAGAAGTATACAGCATCACATCAGCACACCATCTCCTGCTAAAAATACATTTGGCAATAGTTATATAACATCAGGGTTAACGCCCCTTCTTGCGTCGATTACAGATCAAATACATCGATTACAGTAAAAGGTACATCTTAGATGGCTAAAAACAGACACAGAAGTTCTTTTTTCTATAACATCTTTCATACATGGCAATACATTTCAAGTCTAGATGGTCTCTGAGTACTTGTCCTTTTCTTAACTGGTCTTCTGTCATCTGTTACTAAGTAAACTGAAATGCAGTTAGAAGCTAAATGAATTTCGGGCCTTTGGCCTGGCAGGCTTCTGGATTATATGTGTGTTGTAAGCGTGTTTGCTGTCTATCCTTCTATGCTCCAAGTCACCTACACAATAGATTGTGAAGACATAACGCTCCACAAAGCTTAAAACCTTCTTTAATAGACTGAGCATCAACACTAAATGAGCACAAACATGCAATGTGTGTAAAATAATCATAGCTGCACCTGTAATAAAAAGGTTAAGGTGATGGCCATAGCTTTAATAAACATCTTTAATGCAATATCAAGGCTGTAGGATATATTATTAATCCAATGTTAATAATGCAGGTTATATTCTAGCAGTAAAATAATTTCTGTATCTCCACATTCCCTCTTTTGACATTTTGAAAGAAATCAGTGGCATTATGGACATCGGAACAACCGCTCCGGGGTCCACAGCCCTTGTTATTACCTTTACCAACAATGCTCTGGCACACGGAATGAGACAAAAACCACAGGTGACCAGTATCCCTAAAAATGTAGCAATTGAAAGCATAACCGACATAGCCAAACCCTTCCATTGGCCAAACACGGATGACATCCAGCTCTCCAGCGGGTTGTCGATACCTGAGTCCTCATGCATGGTTTTAGACAGAGTTTTCAGGCCCTCCAGAGCTCGGGTTACCGAGCCATCTGGAGCAGTATTATTGGGGATAAAGGTGCAGCACATTCTCCACCAACAACATGTCAAGGGCCATTCGATTTTGCACTCCCATCAACGAGGTCGGACCCAATTGTTCTGCGAACCCTTCCATGGCATCCCTAGTAAGGTTAGAGAGTCTCAGCACATTGTAATGTACATAGTTAATGCGATCAACATTCTTATTAGGCGTTACCCAGATGAATATACTTTCAAATCCTGAAGCTACTTGGTCTGCTAGTTTATACTTGTTCGGAACTCCCCTGGGCACCCCTATGGAGTCAATCCAGGTAGGAGAGTTCAGTCTGGGGTCGTACGCATGGGTACCCTGGGTCCCTCTTTTTTGCCAAAATGTGTCATTTACGTTTGGCTGTTAAAGTACGTGTGGTGCGTTGTGGAATGGCTTTTACCTGGTTTCCAATGAGTATGAGTGGAGCTCCCAGCCGCACCATAGCACATGTCCCTTCACTTCCCAGAGGAACATGGACCAAAAGGGTTTTCTGCCCACAATAATAATATAACCCACTTCTTGCCCATGTTCCAATCACTGTGTTTGGGTCACTTACATTGTTTGTGGTTCTTCCCGTGAGTGTGACAGCACACCAGCTTGGGTCAATTTCTCCCAGTATATAGCATTGCCGGTAGATAGACTGTGCTCCCTTTTGTCATATAGACTGTATCCAGTATAGACGTTATCAGCTGTTTCCAGTCTTCATGCCTAGCTTTTAAGCTAAAATAACTGGTTGCTGGCTCTGTAGTTTCACGTTGCATGGAACTGCATGTTCCAGTTACCACAGTTCTTTCACACATTGGCATCAAACCACTGTGGGTATTTTCCAAAAGCTGAACTTTACTATTATTTGTCACTGACACAAGAACCACATCTTTATAAAGTACTTACTTGTAATGTTTTAAATTGGTTTTCAGTCATCGTTCTCCAAACTTTCTGAAGGTCTTTCTAAGTTTTTCTTTGGACATTGGTTACTTTTTCACTCATTTATAGTTCAGGCACAAACCTGACCATTTTTAAAGGAATGCTTTTTGTTTTGTTTCTTTAGCCGCTTAACACAGGCCCACAGTATAAAATATAAACTTAATATTGTTGTGTACAACAGGGTATTGAATTAGGGTGTTATTAGGGTAGTTATTAGGATAGTATTAGGGACATATTAAGAAGAACAAAATATATATTATTAAGACCCGACACGGGAACTGAAAGTTCCATCTGGCCCTTCAGTTGAGCCATTCTGTTCACTAGAAGCCTCAAAATTTTGACCTCAGTGGAAGGGTGAATGTCAAGAAGCTACGTTCAAGGAAAGGAAACAGGAAGAAAAGAATAGGGTATGCCAAATTTCACAAAAACCACAGTGAATGAGTCAAATAGAGCTATTAATCCAAATTTGAAATTTATGGCTGAAATCATCCACAATATGTATGGAAGAGATCTGGAAAACGTGGAGGGCCAAAATTAATTAAATATATACATCATGAAATAATTAACTAAGTGTGTTGTTAGTGAATAAAAATCTGTAACAAGCAATTAATTAAATATCAGTAAATTTAATTTAAATATTTAATAAACTGTTTGTTTATTACAAATGCAAAATAATTAATTGCACATTTATTTAATAATGTGTTAATTTATTTCTTTTGGGCACTCGTGTCCCTCAATAGAAGAAAGATAATGCCAATTCTAGAAAAGCATAGCTGGAAAGAAAAACATATGATGACTCACTGTTAGTCGTGGACTGCTCTCCTCATAACCTGGAACTCAACATCCTTGAAGCAGTGGGATCATCTTGACAGAGAAAAGAGTATACCAGCATCCAAAAGAAGAGCTCAAGAAGGCTTGCCTGAGAGTTTAAACTGTATTGGAAAAGAAAAGAAAAGAAAAGAAAAGAAAAGAAAAGAAAAGAAAAGAAAAGAAAAGAAAAGAAAAGGAAAGAAAAGAAAATTCAGTCTTGTTAAGATTGTATGAACTCAAAATACTGTTAACATCTTTTTCTCCACTTGTTACTTCTACCACCATCTTGTAGAATTCGCCTATAGATTTCAGTTGAGGATTATTCTTACTTATGATATATTTGAAGGGGTCAATAAACCACGATAAAAAAAACACGATGTGTTTTTCAAACAACTATGTAAAAATTACATTTAAAAAGTACTAAAGTAATCAGACTCAAAAAGTAAAATATGTCCAGATCAATGGCAAATATTTGTATTTTTTTTAAAATGTGGGCTAAATTACTTAAAATACTTCGAATCTCAGTGTTTTTTTAAAGTGATAAGAAGTTTTATTTAGTCTACTTGTGATTTCTTCCCAATCCCCCATCACCTGCATTTTTGTAGGCGATAAGTCATACAGTAGTAGTGATGGAGAAATATCTTCCAGACTGCATCCATGCAATAACCACCGTCACACCGTGACACATATCTGATGTGCTGCCTCTAATTAGGACTTGCGGATTTTTCCCTCCCTGTTTTCCCTAATGTTCGATGAGCTGACAGGAAGAGAGAGGGAGAGAGTGAGAGATTTTATCAACTAGTTTCGCAAACCACGCATATCTTTAAGCTGACGGAGGCACTTCAGCGAGTCTGAACGAGCCCTGCAGACTGACACCAACATGAGTAAAACATTTCTCCACCTTGACAGCGAAGAAACACGTCACCACGCGCTCCAGGTAGCATATTAAATACTCCGGGAACTTTTGGATTAACTTTCACTTTCCCTGGAGATCTGCACATGAGTAGCCAAAGGGCGCTCCCAAGTTTCTGATGCCAGTAAGATCTACAACCGACCTACAATTCGCAGCTAATCGTCATGTTGGATACGTTTGCCCCGCAGAGCGCCGGTGTGCCCGTCTCCAGCGCGGACCTCCAGCTTAAACTGACGGAAAACAAGAGCGGCCTGGGGATGGAGAACGGCACTGGGAAGAAACTCATAGAGATAACTGGACCGGCTTTATCCAAAAGAAAACTTCTGGTCGGCTTAGACCTGCTCTGCCTCTTTCTTGGTAAGAAGGCCTAGCTAATTGGATTTGTCAGTGTTTAACATAACACTATATTGCTTATTGAGGGGTCTGCATTGCCTTGTACAAGGCCATGTATTCCGCAGCATAACATACTTCAACATTTAACCCTGTGTTATAAGCTGATACAGCCCTGTGTTCATTGTGTTACTGGACTTCCGTGCAGTTTTTTTTTTTCATTAATTACAACTACACTGGTGCCAGTGTGCATTAGTACAAACTACACTAACCGATATGCTGAATGGGTCTCTGTATTTTTTTAACTGTAGGCTACAACGTAAGAAACTTGTTTTCTCGTGAATGTTTTTATAGCTGAAATCTGCAGTCGATTCAGCAGTGAGTTGATAGACTTCAATCAGCTAATAACATTCTGTTGTCTCGAAAAGGGTTTGTGGATGTTTTTGCACAATTCTGTTAAATTCTTCCAAATAATTCAAGAAATATGGGTATTATCAAAGCGAGTCATTTGTTGTTTGTTTAAATCCATATGTTCTCCTACAGTCTCGAGTCATTGAGGAATTTGTTCATCAGCGACAAAATCCCGTGCACTTGTTATTGCTTTCAATAAGATCACGTCGCCCATATTAAGTGCTGTTCCACTTTGTTTTCATCCCTTCATCAAGAAATCAGTGGGTATTTGGGTACTTATAAACGTGATGATCTTAGAGTCTTCAAAAAAAAAGCAGCAAATATAAAAAGGTGAAAAAAGGAGGAAACCAGAAAAGTAAAAGAGACAGAAAGTTCGTTTTCGCCCCTTTCATCTACATGCCACCCCTCTTTTTCTGCTGCTCTTCAGCTCTTTGTGCCAGCTGGTTTGTGCATTGCCCAGGGAATTGTGCAGTTTCCATGACAACATACAGTTCTCAGGGTAGAGTCAGGCCAGGGGGAATTCAATAAATAATGTACGATCCATGACTATCACATGTGTGTGTACACATACATGATCACGACTCTACTTGTTGACCCTAGCTCATAGTGGTATTGGTGGTGGGAGAGGGGTTATGTAATGCTGGCTGACTGGAGCAAGCTGGACAGAGAAGTAGCCTGTAAACAGATTGGATCTGTGCAGAAGGGTGGAGGCCCTGCGAGAAGTCTCTGTTTCTCTCTTTCTTTGTCTGTTTTGATGTCTGTTCCCCACCCTTGTCTTTTCTGTGCGTGCGTGCAGGCATGCAAACAGGAGGCAGAGAAGGAGAGAGGACATGAGAGACAAACAGAGACAGTGTGAGGCTGGTTCTGGCTCGGGTCTATTGGCGCTTTTACGCTTTGTTTTGTTGGGAAGAGCTCAACTGGAGTCACAAACAACCCCCCCTTTCTCTCCTCATCAACAGAAATGCATACACTTAGACACAAATACACACATGCGCAGCCAAACTGGGTCTTTTACTGAGCGCTGCCTTGCTCCGCTCTTCCACTCTCAGTGGATTCAGCTTTTATTCAGTAAGGAAACTGGAGCTTTCGGCTGTTCTCTGAGTTTCTTTGGTCCCAGTGGAGGAGTGTTACGACCCCGACATTCCTAATGGTTGTTCTCCAAAGAAAAAGTTGGATTTCCTTTTTTCTGTAACCGTCTTACTTTCCCAAACTTTTTTCCTTTCTCAAAATCCCTATTCATCTGTCTTCTATGTAGCTTTAAATTTATGTTTTGATTATATTATTTTTGTCTATCATTAACAATGTCTCTTCTTGGTTAACCTGAGATGAGAACTTACTCCTCTTTTCTCCTCCCATGTATCACTTTCAAAGAATACTTTCACCCAGAGGGAAACTGGGGATTTAAAATACTTAATTTTGGTCTAATTCTATTTTTCTCCCTTTTCTTCCTCCCACTCAGCTTCCATCCCTTTATTTGCATGTGAGCTAAAGGCACTGAGTCCTTACAGAAGAGGCTTCATTTGTGGGGATCCCAGCATCACGTATCCTTACCTGCACAGAGAAGCCATACCAGATGAATTACTCATCACAGGTGGCATCATCATCACCGGCCTCACTGTGAGTATTCATCATCTTCATCATTCCTGTCGTATCAGTCACCCCATTGTCATTTATTGTACAACAACATGTAATCTTGCGATTCTCACGTTGCATCTGAATCTAGATCGCCCTCGGCGAGTGTTATCGGGTGCGTTTCCACGGTGTCAGCTCGAAGGCCTTTGTGAGGAACGTATACGTTTCGTGCCTGTACAAGGAGCTGGGGTGCTTCCTGTTTGGATGTTGTGTTGGCCAATCACTGACCAACATGGCCAAGCTCAGCGTGGGACGGCTGCGACCGCACTTCCTGTCAGTGTGCGGCATTACCTATGCATCACTCAACTGCACACCTGGGACCTACATTGAAATAGTGACTTGTCGCCAGCCTGACCACCAGTTAGAGGAGGAAGCCAGGTGTGTGTCTGCATTCATGAATTTGTGCTTTTAATGTCGTATTGAAATTTGCAATTCTAAATACTTCTCCACTTTTTCAGGAAGTCCTTTTTCTCGGGCCATGCTTCTTTTGCAATGTTCACAATGCTCTACTTAGCTGTGAGTATCTCTATTTATTAGTCCCTTTTTCAAAAATGTTTCTCTTCCTCTATCTCTCTCTCTTTTTCTCTCCCACACACCACACATTCATACTGGCAAAGAAAATTGACTGTCTCTCCAATTTCCAATTACCATCACTCTGTAAAATGCTGAGAGAGAATGAATGAAACAGGGACTCATCCCCAGTCCAGTTAGCATCAAAGAGCGAGAGAATAAGAGATGAGGGAATGGAGGGAGATACGGCACAAACAGAGACTGCTTTGTTCTGCTTTGGGAGGAGTGTGACCTCGTCTCACTGTGCTGCTCTATTGTACAAGAGTGTGTGTGTGTGTGTGTGTGTGTGTGTGTGTGTGTGTGTGTGTGTGTGTGTGTGTGTGTGCGTGTGCGTGTGTGTGTGTGAATATGTGTACTCATTTTTATGCAGACGTAAATGGTGCATCAGCAGAAATTCAAGTATTTTTACAGCTAACAAGCTCAGCGTAAAGAAAATATAACATGATTGTTCATGATTGATCTTAAATGTTCTATAGTGTCCTATAGAACTTTACATATTTATATTACATGCAAAGAGAGCGTATTTCACTATTAACCTTTGGTGGGAAGATTTGGACCTGGCTTAGACAAAGTCTGAGTCAACAAACTGTAAAGTTTTCAGCTTACAACAGCATTTTAAGGAGGGTTTACCCGCTTTAAAGTGAAACAGATGCACAGGAATCACTTTTACTGCTGTTGCTGCTGTTATATAAAACAGTGTTTCACAGCTTTCAGTGACTAAAGCACAGAGGGGTCATTGCGACATCTATTATTTCAGGAGCACACATCTGGATCTTTAGCTACCCGACTTTGTTCTCTCACAGTGTCACTAGCACCACTTTATTTTAAGAGGGAAATTATTATTCATAATTTTTTTTTAAAAAAATCTTTTTTAAACTTAGGAACTCACTGCCTAATTCATAAGTGGAACTGAAGGCACAGTTGTGCACTTTCAGTCTTTTCTTTGTCCTGACTTTGTCTTCTTTTGACTTTCTATGGTACCTTTTTTGGTGGGAGTGGGGGGTTGATAATTTAATGTGATTTTCATGCATCTCTCTGAGCAAATGAACACTAGGGTGCCAAAAGTGGAAGCCACTTTGTTAGATGACAATGAGAGCCGACTCACAACAGTCTCTCGTCACAATATCGGGTGTTTTATGATGTGAGTGGCGCGTTGGCTGTGACACACCTGTGACAGTAGATCAGGAATAATTTCAGAATAATTTTTGCTGCTCGTGTGTCCATAAAACAACACTTAACTGTTAATTTACCATTAAACAATAACAAGATTATTTGCCTCCTGTTGTATTGAAAGTTATTGTGAAAGCTTTAACAGTGCACTGGTGAAAAAGAGGGGAGATGGATAAAAAGTCAAGTTAAAATGGTTATAAAGTGCCTTAAGAGAGTAATTCCCAGCCATGTTCCCAAGAAGGGGCACAAGTATCACCGGTGGTATTTCTTTAGTATCTAAGTTTTCAGCTAACAGAGCTCAACTAAATCAAAAAAATGAAATAACCATTAAATTAAAGAACTGCACCCATACAAGTCTGAACAGTAAACTTAAGTAAGACTAAGCAGTAGAGAAAAAGATGAATGCATAAATGATTAAAGCTGGTGAGGAAACCTACACAGAAGTACATCATTAGCTCGTTGACACTGTTAACTAATAGTAAACCAAATGCTGCCTAAGCATAACGGATAAACACTTTAAATAGCTAGTTAATCTTATGAATAAAATTATTACTCATTATTTAGCTAAAATATGGCTAACAGTTAAATTGTTCATCAAGAGTTCAAACACAAATGCTAGCAAAATATTATAGATAAAATGTTGAACTTGGTCACCAAGACTCAAGAAAGTAATGCATACAAAGGTAGTAGTTGATGAATGCTTACATTATAAATATATATATTTATGAATATCTATGAATAGTCTTTTGCCATGTTTCTGCCATTTCGGGATTTCTTTCTAATATTGCAGGGTCTTTACCCTTTATGTACGATATAAAGCACTTTGAGGTATTGTGGACTGGAGCTATATAAATAAAACTCAATTGAATTGAATTAACTATCCATAACTGATAAGTCCAGAAACAGGTGTTGAGTACTCTCAAAGATGCTTCAGATTCTATAACCGCCTATAACCTTCATATGCAATGTTTAATCATTTGTAGTATCAAAATTAAATATATTTGTCATTACCACACCACTCACATTTATGAAACCTCTCTCACAAAAAAACAAAAACATATCTTAACCCATCTCAGAAACCACTTATCCAATCACCATCCACCATAGCCCTTACCTTCTGGTGGAAGCTGTAATTCCCTGACCGTCAACACAAAGAGAGAACTTTTGTTCCCCCTCCCCACTGTAATCCGTAGCTTTAGCCACAATTATCTCTTCACTTGTAAACGTCTTGTATCTGTAATGTATTGCTCAGCGCATTTAATATTGTTTTTGTTTCTGTAATATAGTTTTACCTGCAGGCACGGCTGACGTGGCGTGGAGCTCGGCTGCTGAGACCCATGCTGCAGTTTTTCTTGATTATGCTGGCAATCTACACAGGCCTGACCCGTATCTCAGACTACAGGCACCACCCGTCTGATGTATTAACAGGCTACATACAGGGAGCTCTCACTGCCTACTGGGTGGTCAGTATAACTTGCCTGCTTGTCTTTGTGCATCAATGCGTGTCCACATGTCAAAGTCTGCTTAATCCTCAAGTTGGGCATGTGTTTATATTTCTCCCAGGCCTTCCACATCTCGGCTATGTTTAAAAGCTCCAGTTCAGATCTCTCTCCGACCGAGACCCCTGACAGCCCCCTGTCACCCCACCATACTGTTTGCTAAACCTCATTCCCACTTACCGCTGCATCTGCCTGCATCCACCTGCATCCACCTGCTGCCTGAAGACTGATTTGGACAGACAAGAGATCTGAAGAATGCAAGACCATTTCCTGTGAAATCAAACTACAAACCTCAGTATTTTGACAGAGTGAGGGGAGAAAAGGAAAGCAGACCTTATGAAATACTGTCAAAGCAAGCAGTCAACATTTTGTCCTTGAAACTGACATTAGCTTCACATGTAACACTTACCTGTGAGATGAGACTACAAACAAGACTGAACGCAGAATCACTATCACTCCACATATCACTTGTAAATATATAGGTTTTTTTTACAATTCAAAAACTGTAAAAGCACTTTTTTATGTCCATGATAGTGTTAATAATTAGCACTCTACAATGACTTAGTATGTAGCATGTAAAATATTTCATACAAAAGTTAATTATTTTGTGTAGTTTATTTATCCACCCACTGAATGTTGTTGAAGGAAAGCACAAATAGCAAAAAAGCAATTCATTTAAAAGGTTTGCATCGGGTGTTTTCATTGGATGCATCCGTCCATCTCTGTGTTATGTAAGTGAGAGGACTCCTAACAGGATCTTTGTTTATGGAAGAGGATGGATGCCACTAGTTCTCAGACGTTATGAAGTTATGCATGCTTGTAGATAACAGATCATTAAAAATAAAAGTTTTTTTTTAGTTGTTTAAATTTCATTGTAATGTATGTAATTAAAGGGTTTGACCACTTGGGGGCACTACTGCAAGCGTGTAAAACAGCTTTCACATGTTTACATAAGCAGACAGAGAACATGTCATCTCTCATTTGGACTAAAGCGTCTCTGTCCACCTGAGAATTCCAACATTTTTTCTCTTTTCGCTTTGATTTGGTCTCCCCAGACTCCACGGGTAAGTTTCTAATTTTTCAGAAAGTCACTAACTTTGTCTTCCTGCTGTTTGGTGCTGGCCATGTGGCACGGGGTAGATTTATCAAAGCTTGCCTAAAACAGCAGCCTGCTGCGACTGAAACAAGATTAAAGAGAACCCGGATCAAAACAGTAGAGTTATTAGCTGTAAAAATCAAAACAATGAGCCAAAGATGTTCAATTAGCACTGTGCAAATGAGCTGGAAAGTGGGCGATAATTCTCTGCTGTTTTGTCATAACAAGCAACACTTTACATTACACTGTGTCATTTGATCTGTTTCGGGGCTAATCCAGAAATATTGATTAGTGGAGCTTTAAGCAGATAGCACAAGAAAGCAAACAGCATCATTCACATTTATTATATGGACTGCTTTTTTTGTCTATATGTTTTTGTGATGAACCCATGCAACTGCAGTTCATTTAGTATTGAATTCATTTCATCACACTTCTCTTCTTATATTCGTCATCTTTGGGAGAATCCAAAACCTTATTTAGGGAAATGTAAAAGTGTTATCAACTTTTCTTTAAAATATCAAAATTAAAAGCAATCACTGTGCCGCTAAATAGTTCCTGACAGAATGACATTGCACTATTATTAATGCATGGATGTGGTGTCCAAAGCATTTAAATTTTGCAACGGGATTGACTTTGAGCTCATTCTCATTACTGTCTATTTTGGGGAAATCTCTCTTATCATTCGAATTTGTTGCTTTGCATGTAATATCTTAATTAGATGTAAGATCGATGCATTAAGGTTCAATATTTCCCTATAAAATAACATATTAATTTAAAACACCAATGGCAGTCACCTTAGACTACATTGCTTCTTAGACACGAACATTTCTCACTCTCCTCACATCACATACCAAGCACACCCTCCCAACTTGTTGGTCTATTAAAGCTGCAGAATTTTCCATCTCTCCCTCTGATCTGTCAATGAGGTGGCTGCACTGAATTGCTTCCTGCTGTGTCGACCTCTCCACTGCCTCAGCATTCACCTGTAGACTCCAGGGGGCATGTTTACTCATCATTCCCCAATTCCTATATGTACCATATCTGCTGGGTTAGATGAGCTCAGAGTCTAGACTACAAACTCTAACAATGTTCTGTTGGTGTAATAAGCCAGTGGTCTGATTGAACTGTAATTTTTTTTTAAATCATTCTGGCTGCAGTAGTAGACAGCTCTAACTCATCTGCAAGTTGACACATTTACATTTACACATGCACGAACAGAAACACAAACAGGAACCTTTTTTTTCACGTTTACTTGAACTTCAATAGCAATACAAGACAATCAGAACACTTGAGGCGATATGTACAAGGATCTCGGGGGGAGTTGCAGAAAAGTTCTGAGGTTTTACATGATCTCTGGCTCTGCAGTCAAAAGTTCCATCACCTACAGTCAGTGGCAGGTCGGGGCGCAGAGGTTTTGGTCTTGATGTGAAATAGGATTGGTCAAGAGTTCAAAATCAGTAGGAGGGGATGTGTTTAAGAGGCCCTCCAGTTGGTATAGATAAAATGCTTCACTGTGATACATTAATTATACAAGAATGATGTATATACACACACCCTTTCTCCCGCTTCCTCTCTCAGACACGCATACACACAAACACTCCCTTGCGCACACCCGTGCTCATCAAGCTACGCGCACACTCGTACGTCACGCACACTTCAGCACTTCCTCCTACAGTATGTAGCCTTGTAAAGCCACTATAAAGTCATGCACATGTTCTTTGAAAAGATTTTTTGGCAACACACAAGTGCTTCTTTGACACACTGCTTGCTTGCTACAGGGAGGGGCAACACCCAGCCGATGAAGCAATAGAAACTTAGACGACAGGCCAATAAGGATAAGCACCGATGAGATGGGAAGACACAGCAGGGTTTAGGGAAAGAGAGAAGAGAGAGGGGAATAGGAGGAAGAGTTATCAATGGATCACAGTCATACAAAAGTAACAAAACATGGAAAGGGGGGAAGTCTCGTGGTGATCGGGAGATAGAAGCAGGGAGGAGCCATCACTTTCATAGGCATCACTGTTAATCATCCATCATCATTAACCTTTTCATTAACATAATCATAATCGTTTCCATCAGTTTGATCGTCATTATGTGTTGTTATTATCACCATCTTCCTCCTCCTCCCTGATTTCTATGCCCCAATCACCACCGCCCTAGTCACAGGCTCGTCACCCGCTGCATCTGTCCATCATCTCCTTCAGAGGAGGGCTCTGGCGTGTACCCTGCCTCTCCATTGGATGCCATCGGTGGTGGCTGGTAGAAGGTCTGGAGGTGGTTAGGCCGAGGGCCCAGCGGGGGTCGCCCGAGGCTGTACGGCAGCTCCAGAGATGGCCGCTGAGGCTGACCTGTGGGGCTGACTTCTTCTGGACCTTCGGGGCTGCTGTCTGGGTACGAGAGGGTCGGGGGGGAGTTGCGGGTGTAGAAGCGAGGAGGGGAGCTGCTCCGGCTGTACACCTGCGGGGAATGGCGGGAATAGAGGTTGTTGGGAGGGGAGTTACTTTCTCGTGGAGCGAATATATTTGTCGGCGGAGAGCTTCGGGGGAAGATACTAAGCGGCGGTGAGCGGCGGTCTCCAGGGTAGAGAGGGGAGGGGTTTGAATCTCGGGCGTAGATAGGTGAAGAGTCAGCATCAAGGTCGAGATCTGGGGTCAAGGGCAGAGAGAAGCTGTCAGAATCTTCTCGCTCACCATACCGAAGAGACCCTCTGTCTTTCCCTCTTTTCCTCCCATCTGGACCTCCATCTTTGCTCTCAAACAGGAAGGATTCCTCCCTGTCTACATCCATCCCTCCTCTCCACACGTCAAGCACTCTGTCCTTCTGTTTCTCGCTTTCTCGTTCGATCCCTGCTCTCCAACCATCTCTGTCCTTTAAAAATAGGGATTCGTCTTTCTCTCTCTCTATTCCACCTCTCCATCCATCCATCCCAAAATCTTTCTTTTGAGTTATAAAAGTCTCTTCCCGCTCTGTCTCCGCTCCTCGCCACACCTCCACCCTTCCATCTCTCCTCTCCAGCATATGAGACTCCTCCCTCCCTCTGTCAATCCCGCCTCTCCATTTGTCCATCTCTCCATCTCTCTTCTGAGAGGTAAAAGATTCATCTCTCCCCATCTCTCCTCCACTCCTCCAATCATCCATCATTCCATCTCTTTTTAATAGAAACGTCTCATCCTTCTCTCTGTCCTGGCCGCCTCTCCATGTCTCTACACCTGCCTCCCTCTGTTTCATCAGCAGTGGCTCCTCCAGGGCCTTGTACAGGGGCTCTGAGTCCTGTGGTGGAGGTGGAGGAGGAGGTGGGAGGGGCCTGTCGCGATAACGATCCCGGTCTCGCTCTCTTTCTTTCTCCCTGTCTCTGTCCGTCCCTCCACTTGACTCTGCAGTGCTGCGGTGGCGGGACAGAGTACCAGGCGTGCGGCTGAGAGTGGAATAAGGTCGTGCTTGTACATCGGGGGGACGCGCTTGCTGTCTTTCCTGAAGCCCACGGCGTCCCAGAGTACCTTGCAGCTGTGAGTGGTCCCCATCTTTAAGCAGCTCACGGGACTCAGAATCCCCAGAAATGCGCGCGTGTGACCAGCCGTCTTGTAAGCGAGGCGTTGTGGTATGATCTTGTCCACGTGTCGTGGAATGTGTCTCAGTGTCTTGTGTGAGGTGCCTTGTTTGTGACCAGCCCTCTTGTGCGTTATGCCGTGTGCTTGGCTGCAAGGAGGTAGCCCATCCCTCTTGTGGCGGCTGTGCGTGTCGCGTTAACGTGGCAGTGTGAGTGAGAGCCGGCCTGTCGTGGTGGTGCGGCCTCGCCAAGCTGCCGTAGCGCTCAGGAGGAACAGGCATGGGAACTGAAGGCCTCAGGTTGCTCTGTACCAGCTCTGAAATAATCATCTTCTCTAGTGCTGCTGCATCGGACAGATTACGACGCATCCCAGCACCACCGCTCAGATCTGCTCCCCCGTGCGGTGTCAGGAGCCCCGGGGAGATGTCGTCCCCTCCCATTCCAACTCCTCCGTCCCTCAGAAGGTCAGTGCTGCCCACTACTCCAGCTCGGGACCCAGGAGTCGTCCCTAAACCGTGCAGGGTGAAGGTGTTGGGGGTGTAGCCTCCATTGAGACACACACTGTCCAACCCACAAGACTCCTGGCTTTGTGAAACGCCACCCTCTGTTAGGAGAAAAAAGAAAATGCCAGTCACAAAAAGCCAAGGAACCCATAAGAACTTTAGCATTAAATATATATGAATGACCAAATGAATGAATGGGCAGCGTTTGGTGTTCCTGCTGAGAGTGTTTTGGATATTAATATTTCTGAATGAAATGTTTGGTTATGTAGCCACATGGAGAAATGTGCTTTATGTCTTTATGGTCTGTGCATTGTGACTGTGTGCAAACATTTCACAGATAGTCTATGAATTGAAGCACAGTGCACAAGGGAGTGGCGCTCAATGATTCAAGTGAGCACAAGAGGGAAGAGCTCATACTCTGCTTGTTTCTGAAGGTTCCTACTGGTCCATGTTAAGACAGAAAGACAGAGAGGAAAAGTATCAAAAAAGAAACAATTATTTCAAGTCGAACAACTAAAGCAGAATTAAACAAACTCAAACAAATCCAAGCATCCATACTGTACAAAAAACAGACAACACTGTACTGTGCAAAAGCTTTAGGCTATTAAAAGCTAAACAAACAAAATTTTTGCTTGTATAAATGGCTACTGTATATAATAGTGGTCTAACAGTCACTCAGTATTCAGCATAGCCTAGAGCTTTGCAGGGTTTTGTGCATATACATAAATAAGAGAATGGTAAAAGATAATAATAAGAGAAGAAAAGAATAGCCAGAGAAGCAGGGAGTATAGAGAACTGTATTAGGATGTACCTGTGGAGGTAAAGGGTTGATTATATCCCTGGGCCAGCACTGTGTCATATGGAGAGGCTCCAGCATGAGTCTGCAGCACTTGGTTAGTAAGAAAATGGTTCCCCAAAGCAGCTGATGATAAAGAGGGAGAAAATAAATGGCACATTCTTTGTCTGCAGAGCCAGCATATCTGAGCTATAAACTCTTGTACCTCGGTTAAGAGTAGGTGTATTATTAACATCCGCTGCAATGAAAGACGACTCAGTCTGCCTGCGAACGGTGTCATTCCACATCCTTCTGATACGACTCTGAAACAGACATATTACAGAAGTTCAAACCTGGCTCAGACACAAAGAAGGAGACTAAGAGGCACAGAGTGCTTCAGCATACCTGTCTGTTAGCCGTGGCCCTGCGACTCTGGCTGCTGGTGTAGCGGCTGTTGGATCTAAGGGCGGCACCCTTTACCGAGTCTGGAGAGCTGGACGAGGAAGTTGCGCAGCACTGCGAAAGACGCAGGCAACGGCCATAATCCTTCTGACCCTAAAACATTATTTAGTCATGTAGAAGACGGCTTTCTTCAAATAAATTATGCCACTGACAGACACCCGCAGTTATTTAATGATTCATGCTCACTGACACTGACCTTCCTGGCGAGGCTGCAGTGCAGTATGCTGATAAGAAGAGCCTGGGCAGTGTTGAGGGACGAGAAGAGGTAAGCCAGGAGGAGAGATGGAGCAGATAGGAACATGAGGCCTGAAGACCAAGTGACGCTCTGCAGGAAGAGCAGTGTCAGGGAGCCAACTGCCCATGCCCTGCAGACACAAAAGCAAAGACATATTTTACTTTTCTGATGAGCAATTTAAAACATAGGTTTTCACTTGCCTCACGTTGAAAATGAATAAAATTCAACTGTGCCTCTATTTCACAGGGCAGCTAAATTATTAACACAAAGAGGAGGAAGGAGCATGTAACAGCACTGAGGTTTGTAAAGCCAAATGTACCTGACAGCCCCCATCAGCAACAGGAACTGTGAAAGAAAGCTGTGACAGATGTGGGCTGCACTACCTTGAACATGCTCGACATTACTCACATACACACTCGCTGACTTTTTCTCTTTTGTTGAATGAATGCTTTTTCTTCCCTCTATTTGTCATTTTTGCAGCAATGCTAAGGTCTGACCTTTACTCACTCAAAAGGACGCAGAGTCTACATAGGTCATGCTGCTATTCAAGACTGCTGCAGTGCATTTAATTCGGGTTTTTAAAGGCTACAGTTGCTGCACTTCTTCTTTCAGTTCTCTTACCTTTATTAAATGATATTAATGAAATTTCATTCAACATTAATAATAACAAATGCACTCGAAAGATGTTTAATAAAACGGACTCACAATTTATTTTTATCTGTCTTGCCTCATTCGGCAGTTATCAATTCATGCTTTGCACAATGACACATAATAATTCGGCACGAGAGACTCTTACTAACCTCAGGTTGTCATGGCGACTGGAGTCTGGCTTCAAAGCAGCGGTGCTGTGCATCTTATGTAAGGTCATCACCAACACAATGAGGTTTAACTGATGGCAAAAGAGGAAGATCAAACACAGTCAAATATATGCTCATTAAAACAAAATGACTGATCATGACGCTATGACACAGTCAAACAGGAAACGGTTGGCATTTCTAACACGAGATGAAATCTCACCGTAATGATGACAGCAACAGGTCCGAGGAAACTCCAGATGAAGTAATTGTCTGTGCGTAGCCAGCATCTGCAAATATATACAAACAAAACAACAAATTACAGGAAAATAGGAATCTTAAGAAAAACAAATTAATAAGCAGGAGATGACAAAACAACGGAGTAACTGTCCCCATGCAAGCTTCCAAGAATGTGGAGTCAAAGCCACACACAGCAAACACACCCACAGACCAGTCATCTTACGCAGTTTTCGAGCCGTAGCCTCTAAAGTCGATGGCTGCGGACACGGCCACCACCAGCCCAGGAACAGAGTATCCACACAGGTAGAAATACTTCCTCCTGGAGTTCCGCCCCTCGAACACCTCCCGCTGGAGCAGGTACAGTTCCACTCCTTCCAGACACAACCAACAAAACACAGAGAGCAGCGAAAAGTGCAACAGGCCGGCGGTGATGGAGCAGAGAACCTGAAAAATCAGGAGGCAGCCAAAAAGTGATTTATTACTATTGAGTTATTATGTCAAGCTTTTAAAATTATTATCTAGATCAAGACGCACTTCTTTAAAATGCTATTGTTTTCTAGTCCAATATCATCATAAAAAGAAATAAAACACTAACAGTGTACTGAGTCTTGTTGGCACCAACAAGGAAAAGAACTTCAGTGATGAGCAGGTTAGCCCACAGGTTACAGTGAATGGTGCTGTGGTCTGTATGCCAGGGCGCCCCCTGGCAGCACAGTGTGGTAAGGCAGGTCGCCAAGCACACCAATGCTACCGAGATGCCAACCCAGGAAACCACATAGACAAAAAGCTCTTCCGCACCAGCTCCGAACTGACAAAGAAAAGCAGACATGAAAGAAAGTGTAAGACATTCATAGATATTTATCTTGATGCCCATTTGTTTGTGGGCATATCACATGCTGAAAACTGCTGTGTTTCTATCCTTGTTCCACATAACATTTATTTAAAGGAATGCAATCATACCAAACAGAGTGAGCATCTTACTGAGAACACAAAATTTAATTTCATGGCAGAAAAAATATTCTGCTACATGTATCACTCTCTCTTTTACAGCCACAAATCCAAATTATCACCCACTTTGCACTTGATTTTTAAACAACATTTCAGAGAGAACAGCAGGGGTGAACTCCAACTGTGCAACCACAAATGGGCGCCGTGGCGGGCGGGGGGAATCGACAAGTTCCTGGTGGGTGAGGATGGAACAAGTTTTTTTTTTATTCAACTTTAAAGTCTGTCAGCTGTTCATCTCAAAATCTGACTTTTAAGATCTTAGTCTGACCACACAAGCAAATGCATGTAAAATTACAAGAAAAAACGTGACTGTTTTCAGTGGTACGTCCATACTGGCATAATAGTTGCCAAATTAAACATATTGAAAATACATTCTGTGCTCAAACGGTGCAAATGCACAATGGCAATATGGCGAACAGTAGCTTCCACGAATTAAATGCTGCTATGTGTCAGCGTGTGTTACTTACAGCAGGTTGCTGGTATGTCATGAGGACAGCATAGCTGGACAGATGGTTGCAGGCGCAAGTAGTGTGTGTGTTGTTTGTGTGTAACAGGCGGCAGCCCTGTGTAGACCACCTGCCATTCCCAGAAACCCCTGATGCGTTCCAAAAAGAGCAATTGGGACCAAAGTGGTTCTCCAGCTGAGGAAACAAAGGCATCAATAAACAGTATGTTCAACACAGCAATTATGCAAAGTGTTACAAATTTGTTCATTTCAATGTGACTTTTACGCTGAACAGAGTTAAGAGACCTGCAGGTGCCTAAGAGTGAAGATCACTGGCTCGGTGAGATACACTCTGCTGGATCCTCTGTGCACAGATGCAGAGATGACATGAGAGTTCACCACCAGGCTCTTGTGCCTGACCTCTGAGCTCTGGCCCAGCCCCAGTCCAAGCCGCAGGGTCGAGTTCTGAGTTGTCAGGAAGGAGCCCAGGTTCTTGTAGAGGGAAAGGACTAATTTCACCTGACCTGGAGAAAAAACAATATAAAATAGCATGAAATAATTGATCTGGAATAATGATATGTCTGAAATCTTACTATCTGAGAAAAGCTAGTATTAATTCTCCAAACAATCAGTCTTAGCCATGGTTTAATAACTATAATTTAAGAAGAAATCTGTTTGTAATAAATATCTTTGTCACAACTACTGCTGTGAAAATAAGATTAATATTTCCTTCTGCAGTGCTCTTATATTTGGTGCTATGGCTCTGTTATGGGAGTGCAGCACCAGGTCCCCGTGTATAGGACAGGGCAGGCACTGCTAACACAGCAAAGAGGTTTATATGTGTGCAGAAGCTATAGGCAGCCTAAAGATTCAGTAAACAAGTATCAGCTTAGCCATTAGCTCATGTGGCTTGGCACTGAGATCAGCTGATCTGCCTGATTGCAGCAGAGCTTGAGGATGTGCCCTGCCTGAACTAACACTGATCAGTTTCTCCTATGTGCCACATACCGTTGTTGCTGTACTGTTGCAGGGCCAGTGCTGATATCTGTAGGATGCTGTCGCTGTCGTAAGTGTTAGGGAACTTCAGGTCCTGTATGTCCGCCTCTGTATTTAACACGTACACCTCCAGATCTGTGCATAAGAGGACCAGAGGTACACACAAGTCTGGATGAGCTGCTAGTTTGAGGAGAATATGACAAGAAAACGGACGAAAAAGTCAGCGTACCAACATTTGGTGCCCTGTCACTGAAACGTGCTTCATAAAGGTTATTAGCCAAGAGAAACGCTCCTTTTTCTACTGCATCTAATAGCAGTGACGCAGAGCGTGACTGGTCAGCATTGCTCATATCAGCCCAGGACACAAGAGCTTCAGGACCAAGCAAGTTGTCAACTGTCTGAACAACGGCCTGAAAAACAAGAGGGGAGAGACAGTTACATCTATCAGTCTAGCTAGCTAGCTAGCTAGCTGTCTATCCATCTATCTTACCTGAACATAAGCTTTGCATGTGCGTTCTCTCTTCTGCAGCTAAAAAAAAAGCAGAAAAACATCTGTTAGATATCTTTTAGAATCGTCATCGTTGACATTTCTGTTCATTTCCAGGAAAGGTCAAGCACACATCCACACTGACAACAGCAACAATTTACCTTGTTGTAATTGCGTGCTGCTGACTCTTTATTGGCTGGTCTCAAGGCCTGGAGCTGAGCGTCCAGTATCTCGAGCAGCTGTTCAATTAGCTTGACGGACATGCTGACATCACCGGCATAGATCCGCCCCCGGGTCAGGTTGACCAACTCCCCGGCAATGTTGGCTGCATTCTCTCCACTCTTAATCTGGAGTGAGGCAGGGGTGTTTAGAATGTCAAATATTTTGACATTTAAGAGAGAGCTGCTTGCTGACTAGCTTTAGGGCATTTGCACAGCATGCGTGTGCATTTGTGGTTGTGTGTGTGCGTGTGTGACTAACCTTCTGTGCAATTTGGCTGACCCAGGGAGAGGTGCAGTTGGAAAGGTCAGGGCCTCTGGAGTTCCAGCCCACTGGAGACGACATGCATTGATAGGAGGCTATACCTGCAGAGAAGGAAAAGGTGACGCAGAAAGTCAGAAAGGAAACCGACAGTTTGTATTTTATAACACCAGAGCATAGACCAGATATGAGACAGATGTAGCCTCTGTGTCTGAAGTAAAGCCATTGGGGAAGTCCGTTAAACTTGGCATTCTTTCGTATTGACAGAAGGGGGCCTTTAGTTGATTCTATAAGAGTCTAAGAGAAAAATCTACTTCTCACTTGATTTATCGTCTGAGAAAAGACATTCTGGATGAGTTTATGGTTTTAGTGTCTAATTTCATATGTTATGTTAGACCACACAGTACTCATTTTACAAACGGTCGTCCAATTTAGAGTAAAAAAATTGTCAAGGGTATGCTTTAAGATTGCTACAACAAGTTTTTTCCTGCTTCAAAATAGGCCATTAAAGAGTGATTATGCAAGTAAGTACAGTTGGTCCACATAGCGCTATGGCAATAATCCAGCAAATATGTCTACACTGGGGTAGCTGTGGGAGAACATGCGGCTATGTGAGAATAGCCTGTCCCATGCATGCCCCAAGTGGGAGCACTTACACAGTTTTGTCTTTTGAGATCCCCTATATGGCCCCATGATATCCCATGGTAGTTTTGCTTTTTTAGTGGGTACCCATGAGAGTTTGCTGTGAGCAAACAAAAGTGGGCATGCCCACAGAAAATCCTCTTTGGCCTCCCATATAGTGTTTTTAGGGCAGCTGTGGGACACCCACTTGGAGCCTGTATGGGAGAAATATTGGTGTTTCTTACCCATACACTTCCACAGTTCACCCACACCTGCTAACTGTGAGCTTGGATATTATTCATAATAAAGAAGCACTGCAGGGATGTGTAACTTTGAAAGATTAAACCATAGAAATAGAAATATGAGGCTTAGTAAAGGTGACTGATGTAAAACCTCAGTAATATGTATATAGTGATATATAGAACTCTAGAAGTTAACGTTATAAAGCCATATTTAATTTCCTAAAACAGGCTAACTTGTTTTGATAGGGTTTAGGTTTTTCTTTACGTTTGTTTTCTTGTTTGCAGGCTTGTTTAAGCGAGTGGCTCCATAGTCAAGTGGTTTACACATTTGCCTAACGAGTAGAAGATCCCCAGTTCCCCTTGAAAAAACAAGGGGTGTTTTGTTAGGTATAGTATCAGCTGGAAAAATGGCTGAATCAAATAAGTGGCACTACCTGCTGTGGCAGCCCCTATCGAATGTCAGAGCAGCTGACTTTTATTTTTAGAGACATTTTGCTCAAAACTTCATAGCAGCTGGTGGTGGCACATGCTTCATAGGGCATGCTGCAAGCCTACAGTGAACCCCACTTGGACACCCTCTCTGCTTAGTGTCAGCAAGTCACAGTCATCTGTACCCCACACGTCATGCTGGTACTGGGCCCCACTGTGGCTCCACACGGACATGTTTGCTTGTAAGTCTGTGCATCTTTCTGTTATTTCAGGTCAATTGATAAGCAAAATTATAATTTATGAATGATCAAATTTCAGGAAAATGCCTGGAGAAGCATCCAGCATCCTCAATTTCTCAGTAAGAGTCATCCCTCCCTTGTCCCTTTCAAAATACCTAGATCGGGACAGCCAAAAATGCTTGACTCGAGTCTTCAAACAAGAGTCAGTGAACCAGTGGCCAAAATGTCTGACACATCATCTTTTACTTCACTATGTGTGTATTTTTCACTTTTCTATGCAGATAATTCCAATTTTATGGTTTATTTTGATAAAAGCACAATTTATAAAGGTATGTTTAAAACTTTAGGAAATCACTGCCTTCTTGTTACACCGTACACATTTAGTTTTTCCTTCTCAGCTCGTCACTAACTTTGCTTGTGCTTTTGGTTCCGAGCAAGTATTGCACAATAGGGTTAATTTTTGCTGAAAACAGCTACTGCTGGAAACGAGGCCAATGATAATGAACCCTGCAGTTAATAACATAATAACAGAACTGCTGTATGAGCTAAAAGAAGTTGCAAGGCTCTCCACAGCAGAAGCCAGGTGATTATTTACCATGAATTGAGTTTGAAGCCTTTAACTGATCTGCTTAATTGCTGCACACATTTTGTTTACAAGACATTTAATGAAAACCAAGACTGGACACTTGTTCTGCAAATTAGGTTTAAGTATGTAACAACAGCCACGCCTGTTTCCAGTTATAACCATCGTTTAAGATAAGACTCAATCATCACTGCCGTGCCAAACCCATGTCCAAGCCATTCAACATGATTATGAAGAGGCAAAACGCACTCCAGGCATCTCTACATAATCTCCATAAGAGTTGCTCCTCAGAGGGAGGCAGGGCTGAGGAAGACAGCTGCACAGCGAGAGGAAGAGTCGCTGAACCCAGCTTCTCTACACACTGTAACCTCTCAGACTCATCTGAGGCAAGTTCAAAGAGAGGACATCCGACTACATTTCAAAGGGAAACAGGATACACACACACACACAAATGATACTACACACACATGAAACAAACATGTTGGCATGCTCACATCTGCGCACACACACACACACACACACAAACATGCATATGAAACACACACACTGGCATGCCCACATCTCCCACACCTACCCAAAGACCCCTTAGGGCAGGGCCTTTCCACGGTCTCCCCCTTTAGGGTAGGGGGCCACTGCACCCCTCGTGCCACCCGACTCTCACATCCTCCCACCTGACCCAGTCCCCCAGGGGCCAAGGGGACACGCAGAGGAGGGCGTGGGGTCAGAGGGACCATGGCTGTGATCGGCCGCTGGTCAAAAGGCCCTCTGTTGATGACACCAATTGGATGGGAGGCTGACGGCCGTACTGGAGTCAGAGCCACTGTGGCTGTGTATGACCGGACAGTGGTCATCAGAGAGGACAAGGGCCCTGGAGGGCCAAAAAGCACTGTTAATTCTCCACATTTATTACATTAGTCACCTATGTCCAGTTACACAACTACTATCATTCAACTAACCTTTAGTAGGTGGTGGTGGTGTGAACTGTAGAGGGTATCTCAGTACATAGTAGTTATTCCACACATACAGCTGGTTGTCTCTAGGGTTGTAATCTATGGAGGAGATGTACTGGTAGGGGTTTGGGAATGGTATCTGAACAGGAAGCTCCTGCCCACGACTGGTATCGTAGGCATAAACCACCATGTTGCTGCTGGCTCGGCCATCTGCCTGCCCCTCATCATCCTGGAAAACAGAGCGCACGGCGTAGAGCACACCGCAGGCCATGAAGGCGTTGCTAGCTCCACGTTTGTCAAAGCCAGTTGCCCAGGTACCCTCAAAGCGGAGAGTGTAGGGGTTCACCTGCAAACAGGAAAGAAATGATGAAAAAATCAAAACCTCCTCTTTTCTTTCTTCATCCTTTCCAAAATACAATCATCGATCTGTTTTTCCTTCCTCCTACCTGGCTGACCACGATGCGTCCATTATTGGCTTCAGTAGAGTAAATAACCCAAAGGCCGTTCTCATCCACTGCCAGATCGATGTCCGACTTCCCTCCCCAGCGGTAAGGCGAGGTATCGTGGTAGTTAGCATTGACCACCACTGCCTCCCCGCTCTTGATACGGGTGCGTAGGTCATATTTCACAAGGTTGCGTGTTCGCTCCTTGTTGTAAAATACGGCACCGTCATACACCACAAAGCCTGTACCATCCACACGGCTGGGCAACCTAGGAGATTATTATGAAATACGTCATGAAATGTGTGAAAATATATAGTTTGTGACTTTTTACTTTTACAGAAGAACAATAGAAACGATACGGAGTCAAAACATCAAAAATTGGCGTGTTGTGTGTTGACCGGAAAGCTCAGCTCAGATTAAAACCACCCAGAACATCAACAGCACCAACTAAACATCAGTGATATTAGCAAGATATCTCCACAGAGTCCAAAAGATAATAAAATTAAACATCAACCCCAGCTACACTTAGGCTAGCTTCATTCATTTGTATTTTGTAAGCAGCATAAAGGGATACATTTTGTTATACACAGCAAAATCTCCAGTGTTAAATTAACACTAGAGAGTGTCTATATGGGTCCACACCTCTGAGTGTTAAATACAACACTGTTGAATGTTAAATTAACACTTTTGACAGTGTTATATGTTTAAAAGTAACCTAGTCAGTTTTGAAGATTAACAATGGCTAACACTGAGCAGTGCTGATTTTCTAACACTGGAATATTTCTAACATTTTGAGTTATTTTCCAGTGTTTAACACTCAACAGTGTTGTATTTAACACTCAGAGGTGTGGACCCATATAGACACTCTCTAGTGTTAATTTAACACTGGAGATTTTGCTGTGTACAATCTTGTGTTGCATAAGGAAAATTAAATTATCTTGAATTCTGATTCTTTAGTGGCCTAATTAGGATATTATTTTGGTGACAATTGCAGATATTGTGGTAGCCTTAAGAGCATTTATATAATACCTTTTAATAATCCCAGACCTTTTTATTCATCACTGAGAGCAAGCCTCTCAGAAGCTGCATGCATAGATTTTACCACTAACTATGCAAACTACTACACAAAGAGCTAACAAATGAGTGGTAACACATTTAATGAGTGTAGCAGAAATCTTATCATCTATAAATGGCAATGATGCTTTTAACTATAACTCTTCTTATTTAACCATACGTTATAGATATAGAATATATGAAACCAACTTTTTATACGGATAAAATAAATTGATTTGGCTAAATGTGAAATAAGCCCCCAAGGCCTGCAAACTGCCATTATTTTTATTACAGACTACTTCATTGATTTTTTTTTCCAGCTGTGATTAATCTGTTACTTTACAGTTTCTTAAAAAACAATAAACAAAGCAGACCCTAGAGTAACTGAATATTCATCAACTATCTCAACAATATACGCAGTACACAAAGCACTCACTTATAGGTTGTGGTGACTCTGTTTTGCCGATAGTCATCCCAAGAGGCGTACTCATACAGCACCTCTGTTCTATAGGGTGTCCACGGCATGACATACAGCCTGTCACCAGCTTGCAGGGGGTCTTTACACCAGGCCCCTGATTGATGCTCCACCTCCAGGAGCGAGGAGGCTGGCTGGATGCTGAGCAGTGAGCCAGGACACACGAAAACTGGAAGATGGGAATTAGGTGGGGTAGAGGCAGGATGTGAGAGAGAAGAGAAAGAGAGAGGGAGCAAAAGCGCAGGAAGGGAAGTGCGAAAAAGAGTGAAGAGAAAGAAAGTGGAAGCAGGTGTGGGGAGAAAATGGATCAATGCATGAAAAATGGATTGAATTAAATGCAGTCAATGCAGCGAGATTAAGGAAAAAGAATGAAGAGAAAAAGAGAAAGGGATTTAAAACACCTGTGCTGATCTCGAGAGGCAAGCAACAGAAGAGACGTATAAGTGTTGAGAAATCACACACTGTTAGTGTGTGTGTGGTGAGTAATACAACAGGGACACTGCAATGAAAGGTGTGAGTGTATTTATGTGCTTTTTTGTGTGTATGTGTGTGTGTGTCTGTGTGTGTGTGGGTTAGTGCAAAAAGAGTGAAAAAGAGTGTGAGGTAGAGTCAGGGACGCAGAAGGCGGGGCTAAATTTTGCCTTGAAGTGAATGAGAGGGCAGGTTAGTTTACGCCGAGCACAACGATTGGTCCACCCACATGTCAATAACTGTATGGACACATATGTATACTGTACAGTCTCACACTGGCATGCAAATAGGCATGCACACACACCCACACATAAGCAGTGCTTGGTAAGCACACATCCAGACGGATATACAATCACACAGATTTCGTCTTATTTTTCCTATGAAGATAAATAAGGGGCTCTTCCTATAAGGGAAGAAAAGGGAAAATAAGCATGAAGAGGATGACTAGACAAGAAGGAAGGAAGGAAGAAAGGAAGGAAGGAAGGAAGGGAGAGTAAAAAGTGAAAGAAAGAACAAAAGAAAGATCGAAAGAAAAGAAAGAAAGAACATAGAGGAGGGAAAGCTTCAAAGGAAGATTGTGTTTATGTACGTGTGAGTGGCTGTGTTTGTGTTGGTGTGCACAGAGACTGAAGGAGAGACAGAGAACAGAGAGATCAACCAGGAGCAAGAGGGAAAGAAGAGGTGAAGAAACTAAAGCAAGAAAGCAAGAGAGAAAAGATGAAGAGAGACTAGGTGCAGAACCTGGATAAAATTGGATAAAAGGACGGCTTTCTATACAACGAGAGATGGATAAAATGGGGGGAAAAGAACTGAGTAGGAAATGAAAAAAGGGAGGGGGCAACATCCAGCATGATTACGAAACAACGTCCTAGGGTAGGAGGAAGAGAGAAATGGTAGGAGAGAGGAAGAGAAGGAGAGAAAAGAGGGGGTTCGGGGGTAAGGAGAGATCAAGATGCTACAATGTATTGTCTTTACCTTTTTGGTCCACTTCTACTCAAGCATAGGAAAAAAAAGAGGGAGAGAAAGAAAGAAAAGTCAGAGGGTGAAAGAAGGGAAGTAAAGAGAAGCAAGAAAGCAAGCAAGAAAAGCAGGAGAGAAAGAAAGGAAGGAAGGAAGGAAGGAAGAAATAAAGAAAGGGAAAAAGAAAGAAAGAAAGAGAGAAAGAAAGATTTGCACAGATAAAGACTTTGGAACTCATTCTCACCACATACATTATTGTTCACGTAAAAGGAAGGAGCACGAAAGAGACCCAACATATTCTTCTTCCCTCTTCTCCTCCCCTCCCACCCTATCCTCTCCCCCTTCCCTCCCCCACCTCCCCCGATCTCTCCTTCCCTCAATCAGGCTCCTGTGGAGAAAAGAGAGCAACTCCCGTGGCGTGAATCTGGAAAAGAAAACACACACGCATGCACGCGCAAGTGCATACTCCCAAACACACATACACGCAGAAGACATTTTGGCAAACAGTTTTTCTCTCTGTACTTTCTCCGTACAACTTTCTTTTTACATTTCAGAAACACAAGCATGCACACACGTTCCCTGAGAAACAAAAACAAAAACGAAAACTCCCAGTCTTTTTCTATCCATCAGTTTCTCAGGGAACTAGTAAACATCAGAAATCATACGTACAAATAATAATAAACACCAAAAACCTAAAATGCATCTTGGCGAAAAAAAAACAAAAACATAGGTTAAATCTGTGTGCACTTGTGTTTATGTATGTGTGTGAGTGTGTTTGTGTGTGTGTGTGTACATACAGTATATGTGTGTTTATGTCTGTTGAAATAAATATATATGCATACTCACTGTAAGGGACACACTCATACTGGATCTCCAAGTACTTGTATGTTCCAGGACAGGGGTCTGGGAAGACATCAACCCCTGCAACCACCACACACTGAGTCCTGTTGTTACACCTGGAGGATGGATGGATGGATGGATGGATGGATGGATGGATGGATGGATGGGTGAGTCATACGGATGATGGAGAGAGAAAGCAAAGGAAGGAAGGGGAGTGATTACCAGACAGGAAAGGGGAAGCAAAGGACACTCCATTTGTCTACTCTCCCTCTCACTGAATATTGATCAGTTCTTCGAGGAAAACACTGCTGAGTACACAGCTAATGGTGCAGCCAGGCACTCATACTTAGCTGGAGAGGTTGCTTCACCTGCATGTATACATGACACACAAGACAACCTACTAATCAGCGTGTATGTTGTGCAGCAGTGCACACATACAAACAGTTCATGCACTCATTGATTGCCGTAGCCACTTCTAAAAGACGTATTCAAATAACTCGAGTACGATATTACAGTTTGCATCTTTACTGCGCAATTTTTAACTGCTTATGCAAATATAGTGTACACACAGCAGGATGTGCAGCCCAACACATACTCACCTCTGTGACATGATCTTTAGTGCGTCAGGGAGGTAACACTGTGTGTTCTCCATCTGGAAGGGGTCTGCATCACAGATCTTATCATCGGTGCGTCCGTAATTGGCAGTCTCCACCATAACCACATCGCTCCCTGGGCAGCGCAGCTCTATGGGGTAACCCTCACATGCCAGCTCCCTGCGTAGCAGGCCAAATGGCATAGCGGCCCGGGACATGGCTGCACAGTAGGCGGGGGAGAAGTGGGGTGAGGCAGCAGCGGATGAAAGGGAAAGGCGGAAACACAAGAAGAAAGAAAAGCCAAGTTTTCAAAATTTACTACAGGCAAAAGGAGCTTCATAGTTAAGTTAATACATTTCTAAAAATTGGCATTTGATTTATTTTTGTAGTGTCTGATTTTGTAGTGTCCTCGATGACAGCAATTTTAAACCTCAGAAGGGAGTCAAACGGCTTCTTAGAGCTATAAACCAATTACTGACTCCCATGTTTTAATGTCCAACTTTACAGCTGAAATGAAAATAGTTTTACCTTCTAAAGCTAATTTAACCCCTTCCTAACAATTTTCTTGTAGTAGTCTTCAGGCTTCTTGAAGGACATTCAAAGTTCTTCTGTGAATGTTGGCTACCGTTCTTTGTCAAGATGATTCCAAAACACTTCAATAATTTTGAGGTCCGGGTTCTGGACTGGCCAGTCGTAACTGAGAGAGCATATTGCATGCTTTTCTATCCAGGTATGATTTTACTGCACTGCCAGTGTGTTTGGGATCACTGAAAATGAAAAGCTGAAAATGCTGCATCTCTCCTGTGTCAGCTATTTTGTGGATTTTTTTCCTCTTTCTTAAGGACATGACTTTCAAACACTGTTCATCTGCTGTATAAGTAGTTTTTTAGACCTGCCACTTCTTCTTTTGTCCAGCTTTGTCAATTTTTTTAATAGCATACCGCACGCTGGCATTTTTCAGAGATTCGTCTTAAGAAATTGAAACAAATTATCTGTTTTTGTGAAAAGTACAAGGACTGAACTGAAAATGTGTGAAAAGCAAAGAAAACGCTTAAAATACATTCAGAAGATGTTTCTTTCTACACAAAAAGCTTTTTGCTTTGTATATCTGTAATAGTACTATTGCTGGCTCCTTGCAAAATATAAAAAATGGTGGTGGCTCAAAACGTTTGCTCAGTACTGCATAAACCACCTATTAGTATTATGGTTTGAAGCAATAATTCATAATCATGGATGCTGGCACAGTCTCACATTTGTTTTAAGCCTTTTTTTTTGCACTTAGTTATGAGTGGTGCTCTGTGATGGATGCTAACATGCAAAATCGAATCCCAAAGTTACGAGATGTTAACATCTGACACCATGGATACCGTATCTATGGTATCCTTCGTATGCTATGGATGCACTGGATTTCAGGGAAATTCCATATTGAATTAAATATCTGCCTAATGGTGAGCATGGAGAAAAGGCAGGGAATGAGCAATTTCTGTAGGACTGGAGACTGTACAGAATGTGATACTAACAATATTAACATGGCCAGGCTGATTACATCATCTGGGCTACATTGTCAGGCTTTGGGAAGATAAATACTCCTGGTCTACAGATGGGATCAGCTATCCAATACCACGAACTATAGGACATTGATCCCATTAATGATTCCCTAGGATAGAGACCTTACTTTGACTGCCTCATTCAAATCATTCCCATACCTGTATTTGTTAGCACATTTAACACACATTACACATGCTTTGAAATTGTGAAAACGTTGAAAACCGCTAATTTAATCTTTAAAATGCGCAAGTGTGAAAGCTAACACTGGAAGGAATCCCAGATGTGACTGTTGACATAATCTCGTCACACCTCCTTTGTAACAGCTACATGTGACGCGCAGCTTTGAAACCACTACTGACACTCAGGTGCTCGGTAAACACAATCAGACAAGTATAGGATTTCATTTTCTTTGAGCACTACGTGTGAATATGTTAAATACAGGCTCAGCGAAAACACTCACCTGACAACCTTTTAAAGCTGTGTAAACCATGGTTATTGGAGAAAATCCCATTACCATTACCTTAATCCGCTTTCTCACACGAGTTTGAGTATCGTGTACGCATGACAAGGTGTTTGCAGCATCAGGATTAAAACATTAAAGCAACACTTTGGTGTGACTAGTATGCTGCTGATGTACTGTAACTGTCTGCCGTGCTGAATAGCTGATTGTTAATCGACTTTGAGCTACAGGCAGCTCCTCATACACTCCACTCATACACTTGTATTCAGATCTTGTGTTTGCGTAGGTCAAAGCATGTCATACAGCTTGTCTAGATGCCTTTTTTTAGTGGCACTGGGCTTCACTCGATTAGATGTGAGTCACTCAAATTTGTGTTGCACTGACATTATCTATGGCGTTTCAGTTTATAGGATTCCTCCTACTTAATGCTGTCAGAATCAACACCTCGACGTGACGCTTACCTTGGCCAGAGGGCGCAACTTGAGCCAGAGTGAGCACGCCCACGAACCACAGTGACACAGCCATGCTGGGCAGGAAGAGTTAGGACGTCACACCACCACAGTGCTAGGAGAGCCTGGGGAGGAAGCAGTGGAAGTGTGAGACTGTGAGTGAAAAACTGCACCCTCTCGTCTTAGTGGAGATGTGTGTGCGCGCACGTGTGTGTGTTGGATGGTCAGAAACCCACACTGACTATGAAAGAGTGCACATGAGACACCACAGCAGGGTGGAAAGAGGACAGAATAATAGAGACAGACAGACAGACGGACGGACACAGAGCGGGAGCAAAATAAAGATAACAATTGAACAATCGGTGCAGCGAAAAGCACCTCAATCTGCTGTTACCATGGTGATAGCACAGTGCAGTCTCAGGAAGTGAGAGAGAGAGAGAGGGATGGAGAGTGAGGAGGTATACAGTGGATGTGCGTATCTGTTACTGAAAGCGCACACGTGAGAAATTGTGTTTTAAGTCTGTAATTAGCCAGAAGCAATACTGGCAACTGACCCATAAAAGAGTCTTAATCTTTCTATCCTTAGACACACACACTCACAGAGGCAGAGGGCTGGGCTCAGCTTAGGCCACTTTTCAGTAATCCTAAATAAATCATGTCGTAGAGACGATCTCTTCCCCCGCAGGCGTAACTAGGTAAAGCAGCTGACTGAAGACACAGGTGATCAGAGGGCAATGGTGCACTGTGGATTTTTATGAGGGAACATACGGGGCGCAGGAAGATGAGCTACAAGAGAACAACAGTAATATGACTCCTTACTATAAACTGAACTCTTGGCCCTGGACAGAAGGGAGAGAGGAGGGGCCTCATGTACGCCATAACATTTCTTTTTCCTTTTAGGATTTCAGCTACAGCTGTAGTGTGGACTGCGTAACCAGAATTACGGTCTTGGGAGGTTGTGTGTGTGTGTACATAAACATATGTGTGCATGTGTGTTTATTTGTGACTCGGTTTTCGCTCCGTCTTCTTGTTAGGTAATGATGGCCGACAGATTTAGGTCACTCCTCAACAAATGTCCAACACGCATTCAAAGACTTGCGCTCGCACGCACACACACACAGACAACCTCGCACGCATTCGGGCACATGCGCATAAACTAAGAAAGAGAAGAGAAACCTCTGCCTTCTTTAAATCCACTCAACCAACAAGGCTGTAATAAAGGCCCCAGGACCAGTGAGCTATGCACACGCACACACAGTAAATATAAAAGACTGAACAGAATGAGAACATTTCCATTTTTTATCAGATGCACGCACAACCACGCAAATACATACACACAATATGTCTAGTCTCCTGCAAACCCCTTATGGCAGCATTTTCTTATGCTTGCTACCCCAAATCTCTCTCTTTCTCTCTTGCTATCTCACCCCCCCCCCCCCCCACACACACACACACACACACACACACATAGATGCAGAGTAAGTAGAGCAAGGACACTGATGGCCCTTGACAAAGCCACACACCCGGTTCCCCCTGTTTGCACCACCATGCTTACTGCCTACAACCAAAATCCTGCCCCGGGGAAGCGGCCGGCCTACTTGAAGTGGCAGCTATCTCTAAGTGAGTGTATGAACATAATGCTTAGAGTGAAAAAAATTACACAGGCGCACACATTAACGTGCATGCTGTGAATACACCCAACCATTTACAAAGAATATACACAGAGAAAATTCGTTTGCATGTTTTGCTGGACGATTTCATGAAATAAAAATATTCTCAGTTCATCATTTTACACACAGCTACACGGCAGTGTAGCTTTACAATGATAGCTGTTACAAGAATTTAGGCGTGACATCTAAATTCTTGTAGTTTAGACGGTAATCACACAATTCTGCATCACACAGATCCTTAAGAATGCGAGTAGCCTGTTGTAGAAATAATGTAAAAATCAAGTTACGTACACTCACGTGCATTAGAGGCCATACAATCAACAGAGGGCGAGATAGAAAGAGAGACTAACCTCCCTCTCTTTGGTCACAGAGCAATCAGTGCCTGAGGGTAGATCACTATGAAGCACAAAGTGACAAAGCAGCCTTGTAGCACTATGCTCTTAATGGATGAATGAATGTGTGTTTGTATGTGTGTGATGGAGAGGAGAGACTAATTAAGAGGTGTGGGGGAGAGACATAGATTAGTCTTCCAACAGAAACCCTGAAAGGTTTATTGGCTGAAAGACTTTTTAATAACAAGAGTGGGAGAATTTTCTTGTCGCTATGGATAATATTTAAGAATCAAAACACACTACAGTGCCTTGTGCAACTGCCAGTTTCGGACCATTGACCTCTACATTTCCCAGAGGGCTGAGGCCTACATGCTGCAGTCAAAGCCACTTATGGGGTTTTAGAGCCTGTATGTTTGTCTGGTCGATGTCTGACTCCTGGGACTAGAGATGTCGCATTCCCCTACATGCATGAGGGTACACAGAAAATATGGTAGTAACTAGCATATCAAGCCAAAGTTTTCTTTTATTTTCTGTCGTATTTGTTATTTTTATGATTTTAACCCCTACTTTATACATATCTGGAATACTAGCAGGTATTAATTAATCCCACAGAAGGCCAGAAAGACTCCCTGGTGTCTCGTTCTGTGCCACATTTTTTAAGAGGTGCAGGCCGGGATCTCTTACAAAAGAAAGTTTTTGCACAAAAAGTAATTGGGTTTTCTCTCACTTAAAGAATTGAGTCTTTGCTAAAGACTGCAGGAAGACTGATTAAACATTGATAGGTTTCCTCACATATTTATCACAACTGTAATCCTGCCTTCAGCACACACTCCCTGAGCTAAAAGCACACCATGCATTTGTGCTCTTTAAGCATTTTCTCCGTATCAGAAACTCTCCAGAATTGTACGGGTTTGCTCATTAATCATTCTTTTGTTTTTACCTGATCAGTGCGAAGCATAATAGCTGAAATCTGTTACTGTCACATTTAAGATTATTGCCCAATCTGAATCTTTCTTAAAGCACATAATTTACTTAAGTCTGTCTTCAAATAATACTTTTTTTTTTTTTTTTAAAAAAGGCATTACAACTGTATCTGCTTTCCATAAGTGGACGTAAAAAAAAAAAAAAACTTCTTAATATGACAAAATCCAAAGGAATTGCCTGATTGGTTGATTTTAAAATTAGTCGAAGTTTATATATAGCCTCCCTGTAAAAAAACAAACAAATCCACTGTCCACGCCAGTAAGAGGTGGGCGGAAACCAATCTCAGACCAACAAGGCGTACAATAGGAGGCTTGTGCAGCATTCATGTCAAGTGGGTTGCACGGTGGAGGTGGAAAGATTCTTATGCCAATGAGTTGCAAGCTTTCATGACAGCTGTATGAGTGGATCATGTTTTTTTTAAAACTATGTATAAAATTGCATTGACAGTGTACAATTCTGTGCATTAAATACGGGTGGATGGCAGATTTTGGCTGCTTTGAGGAGTCCGTGTTCGTTTTTACAGGCACTTTTACTTTTGTCACGGTCCATGTGTCTGCCCAGTCAACCCAGTAAGGCCACATGTGTTTTTTGTTTTTGTTTTTGCTCTCTCTCTCTCTCCTGTGTTCGCTCTGCCTGGGCGGAGCTCATTGCGGGCTCCCCCCCTTTGGCCCACGCACCTGGGAGCAATCACACACCTGCGGCCCATCATCCTGCTTTCCTGACTGCCAGTTAAGATGGCGGCTCAGTGTTTCTCGTCGCTGGACCGTTTTGCGACACATGTTGGTGTAGCCCCGGCTGACTAATATCTCGTGTCTTCATAGTGACTCCCTTGCGGTGGTTATCTCTCGTCTTGTGTATGTAGATTCCTGGACCCGTCCCTTGAACCTCTTTGGATTTCAGAGCGCGAGTGTTTGGATGAGCGCAGTGGCGCGTGTTGGAGCGTGTTGAAGATTGGAGCGAGTGGGCGCACGAGCGAACGGAGTGTGGACCTACGAGCGTGTGTAGAGTGTTTTCCCTTCCTGCCCCGTGAACCCCTGGAGCCACGTTCATTCCCCTCGTATTTTATGTATAGTTCACCGGCTGTTGTTTGCTTCAGCTTCAGTCAGGGTTCCGTCAACGCTGACAACTTAAAGTACCGACGAACATAGTTTATAGCAGCATGTGATTTTTGTAATAACAATTTAGATATCGGCTTGAACCGCAATGATAAGTCGATCATCAGAAAAATAACATTTTTTTTTCCAAAAAAATATCTAAATAATAAGTAGGTTTTATCTTTCTGATGCTTTCCTTTGTTTTAAACCTGTGAAAATGTTGTGTTTTCGGAAGACCTACAGGCTCATGTTCAGCACATGTTAATATTTGTTTGGAAAACAGTTGTGCTGATGTTGCAAAGTCTTGGCACATCAGATCTCTTGACAGTTTGCAGAGGCCTGATATTAGATGATCTGTTAATGTTTCATGGCCAATAGTTTCTAGGAAAGCAGGGAGTTCCAGCCAGACACAACTGGCTCAGAATAATGTTCGCCTGCTCGAAAGAATTGAAAGTGACATCTGTGTTCATTTAGATCTTCTCAACATCTAATGAACATTTTATACTTTCTTCAAAGTCTTCTTTCTCAATTTAGGAGGTATTTCCCTGACACATAACAAGAAAATGTGCAGTGACTTTTTAGCACAGATTTGGATTTTTGCCATCACATTTCACATCTTTAAGTTTCTTATTTTAGGGGTTTTAACTTGCTGCATTAACTGAAAAAAAAAAAAATTCCCGTCTGTCATATTTGATCTATAAACAGCTTTTCAAACCTTGTCAAATCTATCTGAAATTATATCGCATTATGTATCGATACAGCTGCACAGCAAACACACACACACACACACTCACATATGTGAGTAACATACGTATATGTGTTCATAATTGAAAGTGTGTTTAAGTATGCAAGTGATCCTTTAAACTTAAGAAAATGTGGCATTGCTCCCAGTTGTATGTCAGCATAACCTGCTCCGATAATGTGAGCTGCTGGAAAATGTCATCAGAACAAACTCGCAGAGTAAAATACAGGATTGCGGTTTGGATTTTAAAATGTCACATGGCTTGGAAAAGGCCTTTACGCCACTAGATCATCAACTGAAGTACGAGAGAACAGAGCAGTCTGGACAGAAGGGAGGAAAAAAGGGTTTATTAATAATAAAATATTTTAGCTAAATAGCAATATTAGGTACAGTGATATGGCAAAAATTTGTCTCCTCGCAGAGATTTTGTCAGACCGTGTACATTAAAATCACTTGACTAAGCAAAAGCATACGCACATATCTGCATGTCAGCTTTACAGATTATGTACGATTTATTTTTCGTGTTTAAACATAACCCCTGGACAAAATTAGCATAGTTAAATACGTCTCATTATTTGTTCCACAGTCTGACTTGGAACTGTAACAGAATATTAATTAGCTGCTCTTTTGACATTGGTAAATTTAAATGATTTTTACACGCCAAAGTGTCTGCCCCTTATCTTTGTCATATAAAAATCCAAGCAGATGTCTGTTCTCATATCATGATATTGATATTACACTGATATATCCGCCCACAGCTCTGCACAGGCTTGCATAAAATGCTCACAGCACAAACGGGGAGACTGACTCAGTGTGTCTGACTGATTCAAGGAGACGTGAGAGGAACCTGTTCGAGGTGGTCCGAACAGAAAGAGACAAATATGGTGCATTTTACAAGTCAAATGACAGAAAACCCATCCAACTTGTGTGTGCGCATGTATGTGTGTGTCTGAGTGGTTTAAGCAAATCACTGTGTCCTTTCTTTTTACTCCACAGTAGTTGATGTAAATGATCCCTACATGGAAACAAACCTCATTACCTTTGTTTTCTCTTTCTCATCCAACACACAGTGCGGACGCACACACACACACACACAAACAGAAAGGAGTCACCGCTCTAAAATCTGGGTTCACAGATAGTTCTCTATATTAATGAGCTCTTTTTCAATGTTTTTGTATCTATAATTAATAGGACACAAACGATGTCTTTGCACACCCTTGGCTACAAATGAATCAGGGATTGAGTCTGACAGTAGAGCAGGAGTCCTGTCACCCACTGAGCTCTTCCTCCATCTATTCCCTTAGCCTTTCTCCCCTTTCATTCACCTCCTTTGTCCTCTGCATCTCTCTATCGCTCCGTCTCTCTTTCTCACAGTCACTCCAGTCTCTCCGCCTGGCCTCCTCCACTGACCCAGTCCTCTCTTTCTCTCTCTGAAATATTGATAGTGGACTCTCACTCACTCGCTCTGCTACCTCTCTTCATCTCTTTCTCTTTTCTCCTCATGTTCCCATCTGTGGTGAATCAGCAAACCAAACCCGCATTAAAACCCCTTTTGTGTGTGTGCGTGTGTGTTTTACATCACTGCTCACTGCAGCACACATGACGCTGCAACCAAAGGTGTGTGTTAATGAACACAAATCACACCACCCATGACAGACCCCTCTGGCGTTCCAGTCGGGGACACCCTATCACAACACTTTTTCCCCTCTCTGATCTCCAAAGACGGGTAATCACGTGCCTGTGAATATTTCACAACACTCATGGCTACTACTGACCAAGCTTTAATGGCAGCCAGCGTTAAAAACCCCAGCACAGCAGCGCATGGGATCCATGTCCACTCAGTGATCAAATGGCCCTTGGCAGCAGCAGAAGCAGAAGCAATACCAATGAAAGAAGCGGGGCACCTGTGCTGTCCTCTGGGGCATTGATCATATATGTGCGATTGTGCGTGTGAACGAGAGAGAGAGAGAGAGAGAGAGAGAGGAGGGGCGGAGTGCATCCTCATAGCCTATATCCATATCTTACCGTCAATCCTCCAGTTTCCCTCGTCCTCCTCCTCCTCCTCGCTCACTGCGTCTCCCGCATCCCGTCTCTCCGCGCCCTCACCCACAGTACTCTCCTCCCTTTCTCCCGATCCGCTGCGCCCGATGCATTAAAAAAAATTTAATACTCAATGGGGAATTAGTGGAGGGCGAGACCTGCTGGGCTATACGACAGTCATTAGCGTGATTTGTCCAGCAACAACTGGGCGTCCTCCGCCTGTGATCAGTGCGAGAGGCAGGGTTTTGCTCTGCTGGACCTCACACCCTCCCTCCGTCCTGTAGAGGCTCGATGTCTTCCCGCTGTGCTGTGTGACTGTGCGTCACGTTGGTATCATAATTCCCACGGGTTTCATGCCCAGAAATGATGCGGGCTATAGGCCTTATAGCCCCGATGGATGAAGGGAGGGAAATAAACGGGCACACACGAAAACAATAATTAGGCGCAAATTAACGCACAAACCTCGACCGCTCTGAGCCCCTCCGTCGATTTCTACGGCTCGCCGAGCTCAGCTGTCGTTTGTCATTGTTGATCGTACGCCTCCGATGCCGTTCATTAGGTACATCCTTGCATTTAATGGAAAATAACGTCGACGTGATAACAGCCGCTTTGCATATCCTTGAAGAATCGTGATGGGGTGCAGCGGCACATCAGGACGGATATGGAGAAATGTCAGGCTTTAAAAAAAATAGGGGGGGGGGGGGGGGGGGGAGCAAGAATCGCGTTATAAAATAATACTGGGGTTTAAGGGGGGAAGGAAAAGACAACAGCTGGACGGTCAGGAAAGATACAGTTTCCCGTTCCTGGCCTCGCCTTGCATCCGTCCGTCTCTCTTCTTCTCTCTCTCCATCCGCTGGTCCGCTTGTTGCGCGTTCTGCAATCGAGAGCGCGCAACGCGTCTGCGCTTCTGCGTGTGTGCACGTTTGTTTATGCGTGCGCGTGTGTACTTGTGCAGAGAGAGTGGCGGGGTTGGGGGGGGCTTCGGCTATATTGTCAAGGTTTGTCTGAGTGAGCAAAGCTGCTGTGTAGGCAAAAGCAACGGAATATGAAACACACAGCGGCTTGTGTTTATTCAGGCATCTGTCTCCTTTTACAGGTCCGACCAGCTCCGATGTAAGTTTAGCATTTACAGTTCTGTGACCACATCATGGTGAAAGGGGAGATGAGCTGTTTGTTAGCTACCCTGTGCTGCACAGTGCACAGACATTTGTGCAGCACTGCTAGAAAATATGACCTATTTGTCAATCTGGCTGTAATGTTAGAGCTTTGTTATAAATCATCATGTCTCTGCCTTTTCTAAAGCACATCAATCCATAGCAATCAAACCTGATGACACCTGATGATACTCTGGCTTCCTTCTCTGTCTCTGAGATGCATTTCAACCCCAGTGCTGCTGCTGTGATTACTGTGATTACTGTCATTCTGCCTTAGCTTTTTGTACTTGTATTTTAGAAGTACTGGCAGCATGTAGTTAAGGCATGGGTCACTTAGAGGATATAGAGGAAGGAAGAAAATGTCACAAAGAGAAGGAACTGTTGCAAAGGAAGATCTTGCCTGATCAATCGAAAGCTTCATCAGATTAGCCTGCATGCGCGAGGAAGTGTGCAAAGCCTGGATGTGGTCTTCATTATGTGAGAAGATGATTTACAGTCAAAGTAGCTCAATGATAGTGTAGTAAAGCCAGTTTCTCCATGATTTCACTTGACTCCTGTTGAATAGCTCTGATTGCTGCTTGTGTAGTCTGTAAAGTGCAGCTAGACTTCACAAACACTCAAAGCAAAACAGTCACTAACAAAATTATTTTAATGGCGCTGAATAATTCATTGATTTCAGATTATGCATGGTGTGTTTTGATTGGACGCACAAATTATCATTTTAAAAAAAGTGCATTACAGAGCCGTGTTGTTGAGAATGGAGAAATGGTTATAATCATCTCCAGTGTGTAATAAAACAAGCCGTAATGGCAAGACTTGGCTCAGACCAAACCTTGTCTCGACTGTATACTTGGCAGCATTCAGAGACATCAAATACAGCCAAATCAAAGCAGCTGTCAGTGTTCCTGCAGATAGTGTTATATTTCTTTTTGTTGTTTGCTGCCCACATACTGTACACTGGAGCTGTTGTAGGACCACGATCTTTGTACCACTGAAGCAAAGCCAGTCACAATAAGGTCAGCTTCACATTTCTACTGAAATATCTGCGATATTTTTTGCTGTGAAGGACAGCAGCAAGTTTTAGGCAAATCAGCAGTGTTTTTCTCCCGTTCTTGCTCTCAATCACCATGGTGATCCCCCTCCTTCCTTGTCGCCCGCTCCTCCATCCGCCTCCACACCTTCATCTCCACCTCCACCCCACCCCTTTCGCTTTTTCTTCTTCTTTTTCTTCTTTTCATCTTCCACCTTATACTTCAGTCTTCTCACAGGGTCGCTGAAGCTGCGCATGGACTTCTCCTCAAAGTCCTCTTTGTTCATGAAGTTCCTGTCAATGAGTTCTGCTGCCTCCTGCCAGTTGTGGTAGCAGTCTGTTCCAAGGCGGAGTATCTCATCCACGGCGTTAGGGATGAGGATGGAGCAGTCGGGACGCAGCACCAACACTGTGGGCACCTCCTCCACGTTAAACATAGCCTCCAGCTCCCTGCGGAAACACATACACACACTAGCATAGAGCTAATGGATTTACATTACCATCACCCACTAGCAGGTTATATACACTTCTAACTGGCTAATCTCACACACCTCCTGTAGGGGTCCTCATAGGCCAGGAACAGGCACCTTTTGGGGAGCTCTTTGAGGAAACCTTCTTGCTCTTCCTCTGACTGGTCCAAACTAGAGAGTGAAAGGGATATACTCCAGTAAAAATTACTCCCAATGTCATTTTTCTTGCGGTTCTTATTTCTTAAAGGAAATTCATACATGCATTACGCAAGTGCACATACGTGCATGCATTTTAATTTTACATTCGAGCTAGAGACAAGGTTAGTTTAATAAAGTAACAGAGGAGAAAATCTATTCCAGTGTTAGACGCTACAGTTCTAATAAACACCTATATGTGTGCCTCTGTGTGTTTTACCTAATGTACAGGAGAACCAGCTGAGCAGCACGATCCACGTAGAACTCATCTGTCAACTGTTTGTAGAAGTCAGAGAGCGTGGGCGCAAACTGCCTGCAGGTCTCACACGTAGCAGAAGCAAAGAAGAGCATCAGGATTCGGTTCTGCAGGCGCATGATGATCTCATGCTCTGTGTCCAGCTCATCTTGGTCCTTGTTGTTCTTTAACAGGACCCGGTCAATGAATAAGTCCACCATGATGAAGGGGTGCTACAAAGGGAGAAGCAAAGCTACTAATATGCTTTGGATTAATCAAGAAAGAGTAGGCACATCACCGCTAATCATGATAGCTCAAACCATGTAGCATAACACACATTAGAATATTAAAGGCTTCACAATAGCAGTAAAAAGTCTTGACATTTGGAAATATTTATCTGGGCGATTTTAATGGTTTTGCCTTGTGTTTCACTGTATGTTTCTACTCTCCCAAATCGATTACAGTAATCATATATAATCTCGCTTGCTGTTAAATCGGATAATCCTCACAGTTGCTTACCTCTAACAAATATTATCTCTCCTTGAGGCAGCAAATCCAAAAAGAAAATAGCCTTCAAAATCTAGCCTTATATTTCTTTTCACCTCTTCCTTTATCACACTAGAATCACTTCCCAGTCTGCCAGTTCGTATCGCATTCCCTCATTCGCCTTCACCTTGGTGGCAGTAGCTGCTCACTACCTCTTCTTTTGTGTCCCTGCTCTCCACCTCCCCTCATATGTCTGGGAGGGAGGGATTGAAAGACAAGGTGACAGAGGGACAAGGAACATGAAGTGCTCGCACTGATGGTGTGTGTATGTGAAAGCAGTGACTGAACAATCAAGTCTGTCTGAATAAAGAGCGAAGAAATTACAGAATGAGAGACATGCTTAAAAGAAGAAAAAGAACCTTAATGAAGTGAGCCACTGTGAGACCTTTAATATTCAGTAATTAATGGAATAGCAGAGCCGCAGGGAATATGTGCGTAGTGATAGTTTGATTTGCTCTACTGGGAACACTACAATATGGCCATGAAAGCACAGCAGTGATACAGGCACTGTTTATATTAAAAGAATAGAGAATTTAATGATTTTGGAGAGCATACAATTCACATTTAACTATGCAATAACAAAGTGCAAACTCTGAGGAGACGTAGTTAATAAAGAATAGTAAAGACAAATAACAGTGTTATGAAAGTAAATAACACACTGACAAGACATTAATTTCAGTTACAAAACAAGCAGGCGCCAGCACCTAAATGTAGCCAAAAAATGCAATTACATGTATATTTTTAGGGGTTTTTTGCCCAAATATTATTCAAAAAAACAGTGTGGTTGAAAATAGTTGCCTGTTTACATATCCAGCAGATATCAGTCTCTGTATCTGATTAATTTAAGCCTGTTACCTGTTTTTAGCATTCACTTTTGTCTCCCCTCCCCAGTGAGAAAATATTATATCTTGACTGTTAGCTGCAGAAAGCTGGACTTTTTTCACCAGCTAATTTCTCGTCTTGTTTCTTTATCATGCTGAGCAGCACACGTACATTCCACTGATTATTGGCTCAGAAAACAGCTGCCTGATGCTGCTGGAAATGGAGCTGATATGTCTTGAATTACTTTGCCAGAAGAATTATATTGTCAGTAGAAAGGGTAAAGAAGAGGGAAGAAAGTCTGTAGAGTTGCACAGCTGGAGTAGCCAGTATACACGTGAGTCCTCTCTTGCTATACACAGTAATTTGATCCTAAGTCAATAAGAAGGTATTGATTTGTAGAGCTTTAGATTGGAATCCTGGGGATCGATACTCACACATTTAGTCAGGATTGGTTTGTACATGTTTGTGTTTTCTGAATAAAAACAGTGGCATCTCTTGTGGTAGTGAATATCACCAACTGAATAGTAGCAACAAAATATAAAGAAAAGAAAAAACGCCATCAACATATACAGTAGGTATCCACAACAACAGATGAGCAGTAATAGTAGATGTTAGTTTCAAACAGTCTGCTTTATAGCGTACATCTGCTCTCTGCTTGTTTTGGGGGTTTTTAAGAAAAGGAAATTTGTTTTCATCTTATGCAACATTAAAGTGAGTCTCAAAATGGTTAATAAAAAGAAGCGCAACAGATTATTCTTGTTCTAGGAAATGAAGGCTATTCCACTCAGGAAATTAACAAAAAAACAAAACAAAACTGTATTGTTCCCTACAATGGCGTGCACCAACCTAACCCTACAAAGAAGATCCCAAGCTGGTTCTAACTTGATTAGAAAGAGAAGCTGGAAGCCAGAGTGCAAAACTGTGCAAGACAACAACTGCATCAGAGTCTTTGACTTGAGAAAAAACACCTCACAGAGCCAGATTGTGCTGGTTTGTAAAACGATTAGTGCACACAGTATGAAAATCTATCTATCTATCTATCTATCTATCTATCTATCTATCTATCTATCTATCTATCTATCTATCTATCTATCTATCTATCTATCTATCTATCTATCTATCTATCTATCTATCTATCTATCTATCTATCTATCTATCTATCTATCTATGGCACACCAAGAAAAACTGGTAAAATAAACTTAAACTCAAAAACAAAGACTGATGGTTGTTGAAAAAACAGTTCCTGGTTATTATTCATCCATCCATCCATCTTCTCACTGGTATCCAAATTCAGGGTCATGAGGGGGCTGTAGCCAGTCCCAGCTATAACAGGGTACACCCTGGACAGGTCAGCAATTTATTGCACAGCTAACGCATAGAGACAGGCAACCATCCACACTCACAGGGAATTTAGATTCACAAATTAACCTAAACCCACTCATGTCTTTGGAGTGTTGGAGAAAGCCAGACCACCCAAACACAGAGAGAGCATGCAAGCTCTACATAAATTCATATTCATAAATTCCTGATTATGAATTAAAGCAGTTAATCTTGATAACATTTCTGATCAATTTTCTGGAACAGCAGATAAAAATTTCTTTCTAAAACAAAAATATTTCTCCTAAATGTCTGAGTGATAACATACAGAATATATTATATGATATATGTTTTCCTCATCTTATCCTCCAGGTATTGTTATCTCCCTCATTTCTCTTGGTATCCCATGCTCCATCTTTCTCCTCTTCATTTCCATCTTTTCCCTTCCCCCATAACTTCCACCATCTCTTTTTGCGTTTGTCGTCCTCTGTCTTGTACTTGAGCCTCCTCACAGGGTCAGTGGCACTGCGCAAGTTAAGGTTGTCAAACTCCTCGTTGAGCATGAAGCTCCTTTCAACAAGCTCGGCCGATTCCTGCCAGTTTTGGAAACAGTCACAGCCGAAACGACAGATGTCCCGCACAGCGTTTGGAGAGAGGACAGAGCCGTCGGGACGCAGGACCACTATTGTTGGTACATCCTTCACTTTAAACATGGTCTGCAGTTCCCTGAAAAACAGAAATAGACTGGCATGAAAATATACTCTAATTTTGTACAAAGAGTGATGTGGTCCTCCAGACTAGGTGCACTGACAAACAGCTTAAATATATGCACATATATTTAAACACTCACTTCCTGTATGGGTCCTCAAAGGCCAGAAACAGAACCTTTTTGTGCAGCTCTTTGAGGAATTTTTCCTGTTTCTCCTCTGATTGGTCCAAACTAGAGAGAGAAATCTGGAAATCTCAAAACTGATCAAATAGATATATTTATGTAACTGCATATGTATAAGACAGATATATAGATTAAAAAAGATGTGGGAACCTGATGTAGATGAGTGCGAGCAGTTTCGGGTATTCGATGTATGCTGGATCTTTCAGTCTCTTAAAGAAGTCGTTCAGAACAGGCACAAACTCCAGGCACTTTTCACATTCAGCAGATGCAAAGAACAGCATGACGATGCGATTTTCGAGAATCCCCATGATCTCACGCTCAGTGTTGAGTTCGTCTTGGTCCCAGTTGTTCTCGATGAGAACTCGGTTTAGGAAAAGGTCAACCATGATGAAAGACAGGAATGTAAAAGGATAAAGGCCCTCTGTGGAAACAAGGAGGGTTAGATGAAGTTTTATGTACATACGTTCAACAATATGCATGTGTGGTGGCTTGTACAGCACAGTCCTGAAATAATGACTTTTTTTTTTCCTATCTGTTGCATCCATAAATGTTTCATTTTGCAAACTGTGATTGAGGCTGACATTAGTGTGAAACCCCTGAGACCCTGTGTAGTCACAGGGCATTGAATTTCAGGTTTTCAGTACTTCACTCTGCTCAATAAAGTGTTTTATACTTTGTAGACGTCACTGTTTTGTGCAGTAAAATGAACCCATTGTCCACACTTGAGGACACACTTTTCATAGGTAATGTTTTGTTTTTAGACCTGTCAGGTCCGACTGATCCCAAATAGCTACGAGAAATAGAAAATCCATCCAAAACAAGAGCTGAGGTCTCAGGATGTTAAATCTGAAATATTTTAGTGTCTTGTGAATTTCAACAAATATGCACGACAAAATAAGCAAGAATCAAGTTTGGAGTGTCTGTGACATTTTGGGTGCACTTACAGGTGAATCCGGAGCATTGCTACTGCCCACGCAAAACAAAAAACAGTCAAAACAAGTTTGACAGATTATTTGTGCTCATGTTGGATTCCATCAGCATCAAAGAATAATTAGGAACATCTGCTTCAGGGCCTTTAAAGCTTAAAAAATGCTAGAACCATTTTTCAAAATGTCACTGCTTTGGTGTTTTAGAGGTACAATCTGTAGACAGTGGTTACATCTATCCTGAACAAATTACTTTTGTTTACACAAAAAGTTTTTTGATTTTTTTTTTTTCGAGGGGGGGAATTTCAAACAAAGCATGAGCTGAGTCACTATTGCTGTCATGGTCCTGGGCCATGTTGGCCCAGTGTTCTTAGTTTTCTTGTATGTTTGTATTTTGTTCCTTGCTTAGGCCATGTTTTCTGAGTTGCCCTGTTGTGTTGTTCCCTAAGTGTTTTCCCTTCATGGCTTTTACCCCCTGTGTGCCCCTCTGTGTATCTGTGAGCCCTCGTCTCTCCTTATGTTTTATTCCATGTTTCCCCTGCCCATTATGTCTAAGTTCTCCCCGTGCTCTCTCTTCCCCCTGTGTGCCCTCTATGTATTTATGAGCCCTCGTCTCCCTTTGTGGTTGTTTCATGTTTTCCCAGCCCGTTATGTCTGTGTTTTCCCCGTGCTCTCTCTCCTCCGGTCTGAACCTCTGTGCACTTCCTGTTTACTTTGTGACTCTCACGCCCGTACATGTCATGTTCAGTTCACCCCGCCCTGTCTCGTTATGATTATCAGTGTCACCTGTGTTCCCCGTGTGTTCCCACTTTCCTCGTTAACCCTCTGTGTATTTCTGTCTGCGTCTCCCTCTGTTCAGCGTGACGTCGTCCCTCATGTTGTGTGGATCTCCCTGTGCCTTCCTGCGAATGTTAGTTTACTTTTTCCCAGTTAGTTCTGTATTTCCTGTATTCTGCCGTGCCAGCATTAAAGCTGTGTTCTTTAAGTTCATCCCCGTGTCTGTGAGTTTTGCATTTGGGTCCTCCTCCTGCTTGCCACACAGCGATCCATGACAGTTGCATCCTACTGTGACCGAACAGCAAATGGTAATTTACATGAAAATAATGAATGATTACCCCACACTGGTGTATAAAAAATTGATCCAGAGGGACCGATATCACATTTTGTTCTTAATCGTGACGATTTAGCGGAAGGAAAGCAGCAGTTCCAATTATTTTGTCAAAAATTATTTCAGTTTGGCCAGTTATTAGGATGCCACCATTACGAACCAGCAGGCCAGGTCCCTAAATTGGGAGTAATTGTTTGATAAATGCTGGTTCCTTTTAAAGGAGTAAATTTTACGATTTATAAAAAAAATTTAAAAAAGGAAACTTCCTGTTGTCCCATTGAAACACGGTAATTTGACAAACTGACAATACAACAGCCCAGCTAGAACGAGTTAGTCAGTATGAATAAAGCTTTTATGAAATGGTGTTTTCCAAGAGACAACTTATGGTTCAGAACAAACAAAAAAAAGACCCATAAGAGATAAATTTCAGATATAGAAATACAGTTCAGGCCAAAAAGCTAAGAAATATGCTTTATCTGTCTTGCCCAGCCTGTATTTCTGTTGCAGAAGTTGCTGCTGGCTGTGAATTGACAGCGATAACCTCACAAATTAGATTTGGCTCTGTGGCTTTGAGCTGTGCCAGATCTATTTGAGACTACCATTCTGCACTGAAACGTCCAAGGCTAATGTAGGAGAAATACATCTGAAATTGAGCAGCACTGGACCTTACCTGGAAAAAAAAGAGGATTTATTGTAAGGCTTAGAAAGGTCAAAACTTAAATCTTACATTTGGAAAAGTTATTTCACAATAATCTGCTTCACTTTTCGAAGATGATCAATAGCTCCTGATATACACTAGCAAGACTGCCGTGTCTTGTTAGAAGCTAATTTAATAGGCCATCAATCTTTGTACGTGCAGTGGCAGCTAAATATACACAAGTAATTTACCTCACCTTGAAACTCCTCGGCTCTCACAAAAAAAAAACAGAGGGAATCCAGATTTTCTCCTGTCTTTCAAGACATTATATTGTTTCATATGCCTTTTCCCCCCTCTTCCCTTAAATCCTGTGAAGCTTGTTATTTTAGTGGCACCTTTCACTGTGTCTTCACCCCTTTCTCTGTAATTTGTTCACCCTGCACTCTGTGGTCCTCGAAGGGAGATTACAGATAGCTGGAGGTGTGGCAGTGCTGTAATTGAGGGGCAGAGGATGTGTGTGTATGTGAGTGTGCCCTAAAACACCAGCTAAACACTAGAAATCTTATTACTTAAAGACAAGAAGGGAGCGAGTAAAGGAGGGATGGAAAAAGAAGACAAATTGGATTGCAAAGGTAGGATGGGCTTGTTTCAATCTTCCCTTCGCAGCTTAATTTTCTGGCTCGAGTCTGATATCACCCATTAAGCCATCAAAGCATAATACTGATTCTTTTGTATCCTGTTTTTAAGGCTGATTTAACAGGCAGGGTGCAGAATTAACTGAGAGAGTGAATAGTTTTGAGCCTGGTTCCGGTGAACTCCAAGCTGTGCTGTAGGAAAGTACTTAGCGAGCTGCAGAGGCACTTGCAGAAAGTACCCGGGTTAATCTCAGGGAGAGGGTTGAGGTAAATATAGAGAGAGAGGGAGAGAGCCCTAATAGGATTAGTCTGAGTCACACAGACATGCGTCACTGCACATGAATGCACAAAAACACGCACACATGCATACGCTCCTTTGAATAATACATGCTTTGGATATGTGACCAAATGCACACAACACATGCTGAAGCTTTTTTTTTTTTTTTTAGGTGAGCCTAGAAGCATGGCTGTACTGTACAGGTGTCGATGTAAGTCAGTTATGCTTCTCTTATCATGAACTGTAATGTTTGAGTGCAAGAGATCTCAGACCGATCTCAGACATGTGGTGAAAGCATCATCTAAGAAATTAGTATACCTGAGGTTATCCATGAAGTCGGTCTGGCAGTTGGTGGAAATGGCCCTCTGGCAGTGTGTTTGAGTGTGATTGCAAGTGATATCAAAGTGGATGTACACTGTTACAGTGGTGGATGCTGATTTTTAGCCAAACATTCAAGTAAAGAGGTGAGGATATGTTGAGGTAATCTATGTGAGTCAAAAGCTCAGACTTCAGAATGCTCCAAGCACTCATATTACAACAAATCTTTCCTAAAATTGGCTCCATTTGATGTAAATAAGGGGGGATAACCCTAATATGGTCACAGCAGCTACAGCTCCCACCACCTGTTCAAGTCTTTTGATTGCAAGAGGCTGCCAATCAAACAAATATTTGCTTAAAAGAAATAATGGATGAACTGATGTGCTACACCAAATCCTACTGTAACATAAACATGGATTATTGTGAACTGTTAATCATGCAAAGCTACTCTCGCAGAGGTCAAGACTAAAAATGTCTCCCTTGAGTATAATTTCTTTAACTAATTAAATGTTTTTGTTCTAATCCAACAACAAACTCTTGATCTCAGATGCAAATATCATGAAACTGTAGGGCAGTCGGTGTAGAACGAGCACGCTTCACTGGTCAGCAATGAGTAAGCCATAATGAGTATAAACACAATGAATGGGGAGAGGTAATGGTGGCTTGCTGTAACCAGAGCTTAGCATTATGTAGTTACAGGGCAGGCAAACACCAGTGGGCACTAATTAAATAACATTCATGTCTGTGCTTAAATAAAACTGTAGTGTGCCAATAAAGGAGGCAAAGCAGATACTTTGATATTTTAGCCACTGCAGCTTTAACCACAGCCGGCAGCGTGTCAGTGCTTCCATGTACATTTAACTGAGCTTTGAGGTGCTGATGCTCTAGCGTTTCCCTGTTTCAGCCTAACTTAAATCCAGTGGAGAAAAAATGTCAACCAACCAATCCTTTCATATCAAAGGCGTTAGTCATCCTTTGGTAAAAACAAAGCAAAAAAGACACACTTTGAAAACACAGAGAACAGACAAGACTTTAGAGGTATTACAAAAAAATCTATATTCATTTGTTTTAACAAACAAAAATACAACCAAAGCTGCAAGTCTGGGTTAAAACTGCAATATGAGCTGCGAACTAAGGAAATACAAAAATCAATCCTGCTGTTATTCAAGTGTGAACAAATCCTTTGGTAACAGGTAAAACAGATACATTCATCAGTTACAAATAAGTAAGCCTAAAATTAATCTCCCAAAACATAACATGTAGTAAATAACAATGGCTGCTTGGGCCTAAATTAAAGATCAAGGTATTAAGAGTCAGAAAAGGCGAACAGAGGTGATTCCCAGCAACAGACTGAATATGAAAGATGAACGTAGCCTCATGGTTTGAAAAGGGAAACCAGTGAGAATGATCTTAAACTGACATTTTTTCCACCCAATGGCCAGCAGAGAGCTACTCGTTCTTCTACTTCTCACTGGTTTCAATCAGTTTGATTTCTTATGATTTTCATTATGTAATTATTGTTAATTTTAGAGTAATTCAGACAATAAAGGATGAAAACCGTAAAAAATCCAAGCATTCAAAATGCTCTTCTGATGTCACAGTGGCCCACACCATCTTCCCTGTACAGTCTATGTTCCCAACCTGGATGTGATCACAATAGAAATATGAAGTTTCACGACATGAATTTACAGGAAATTTATATATATCGATATCATCGATATTTATCAATATGTTAATATGGTTTTTCTTATTTTTTAGATTTGCTGGTTTATTTTAGTCCTTCTAAACTGTTAAAGCTGTTAAACTGAAACTAATGAATGACCAAAAGTGTCTTGGTGGAACGGATCCATCCAGTGAAGAGGGATAAGTGGTAGGGCTGCACGATTTTGCATAAAATGAGAATCACGATTTTTTTGCTTAGAATTGAGATCACGATTCTCTCACGATTCTCTTTTCCAGTATAAATATTTATTGCACTTATTAACTGCACATCAACTTCGTAACAGTTGAGACTGAACATAAAGCCAATAAATAAACATAAAAACAACAAATGTCTCACGTTTTGTGGTTGCCGCAAAATGTTGTACTGCTTGAAATTCCGTCTCCGTCGTTGCTCGACACTGCATGTATAGAGCAGGTAGTGCAACAATAGAAAAATAGTTGCGGGACAGCACTGTGTAGCGTTTGTCTAGGGTGTTGATCATTTTCCTAAATCCCTCGTTTTGCACAGTATTGATGGGAGCCATATCTTTCGTCAGGTGCTAAGTAATAGCCTCCGTAATTTCTTTGTTCCTGCGGGAGTTCGACGTGTATAGGGAAGCGCTGTATAAGGTTCCTGTTATTGATGTTTGGGTGGTTGACCGGGACGGATTTTCTCCTGTCACTTTTTCGTCATCCCTGACGTGCTCTCCGTTGTTTTTTCCCTGCTAATTTTAGCATCACACGGCACAGCTTCTGTATCACGTGGTATAAGGCTCCGCCCTTGTCATTTGTTGAGCAGGAAGAGTGAGCGCTTGTTTTCATGCAGATTACGTCCCGGATCAAAATGCGGTACAATTGTCGTCGTCGTGTTTTGTTTTGTTTTTTTGTTTTTTAATCGTTGTCATTTGGAAATGAGATCGCACATAAGTATGGATTGAGATCGCGATTTTCTAACGATTAATCGTGCAGCCCTAATAAGTGGCCAAACATGCTGGGAACCATGTTGGGAAATGTTTTGGTGATTGTTTTCTCCAGAGAGAGAATTTTAGACAGTAGAAGAAGAAACGTAATATAACCTTGTTATTCTTTAGGAGGTCACATTTTAACTCAGAACATACTGCAGCTTTAACGTGTGATTTAGGGAAAGTATTGGTGAAATTGCTCTGGACAGTTGAAACATTACTGGAGTGTCTTTTGGAGACATGCAAAACTGCATGTGAAATTCTCATGTTAAAAACTATTAAGAGACCAGCGGTGGACAAGGGACGTCTATGGGATGTAATAAATAAAACAAAAGCTGACAGCTGACTGTTCAAGAGTTAACTCTACATCTAACCTCCTCTCTCAAGAGAAAGATTCAATAGTGAAGAGAGAAAAATAATTTGTTCCTCATCAGCCCATTGTCCATCTGTTCCACTATGACTCCTTTATTCCACCACTTTGTTAGATTCCCTCCATATTTTCTATTTCCTCCCACTATCACAGCTTTGCTCTATTTCCCTCAGTCTTATCTCTGAATGAATGCCAGAGTTCTTTCTCTCTAACTCCTCCTCAAATCTTCCCTCCTTCATCACAGCTCGTCCCGTGCGCTCCAGTTCTCCAGTTCAGATTGCAATACGTCAGAGTTTTGGGCTTCGAAACTCAGCTCTTCTTGCTCCTGAGTTTTCCTGGACTTGGCTCGGTCCCAGTCGGTCCTGACTGACTCGTTGTCCCAGACTACTGATGTTTCCGTGTCACTGATGTAGCCCGGGTCTCCTGTGTAATGGGTCGGATACACCAGAAGCGGCTCAGCAGAAAATGCACGCAGGTCCCGACGCTCAAAGTGGTCCATGTACTCTGATCTGATGAGCGAGACAAGCGGGGATGTGATTAGATTTACAAGAGCGCCACAGAAGAGGAATCACAAAGAGGAGGCAGATAACAGGAACAAAGAGAACACGTGGAGAGCAGATGGGTTATACTTACACTGGATGTTTGTTGTACATGACAGGAAGGAACTCGTCAACAGGCAGCATCTTCCTTAGAGGATCTGCACCGAGGAGCTTCTTGGCTCCTTGTAACGACAACATGTAGCCAAGAGTCCAGTAGGAATAGTCGGCCTCCACCAGATTGTGGATGTTTGGTAACGACTTCTCTGGATGGTCCACCTGCATTCGTTTCCGCCCAATATAACTGCAAGAGTTGTTCACATATAAGAGGCACAGATCACAGATTTGAAATGACAGCTAATAACAGTAAATCTACTCTACTGTCTTAACAACTATGCTGAATCCAGATGGAAGAGATGGTAGGCATCAGATTTGAATATGACCCTTTTAGTTTTATCCTCTTGAATTAACTAAGTGAACTTATATTTTAATTAGCAACTAAGAATCAGCACACAGATGAATATTGTTTCAATTTGTTTTAAAACCCACTGTGAGCAGGCACACTTCCCTCTGTGATGCTTCAGAACATTAATGTAAAATTCTGCAGTGATGGTCTAACTGTGGAGGAAAAGTACACAACGCAAAACCTTGAGAACTACTCCTGCCCTGATGCGCCTTCTTGGGGCTTGGACACTTGCTGGGAAACTCTCATCAACAGTGAAGATTAGGGTTGGGCAATATGTAAAAATTTTCCAACTGACAATTGTCAGTCCAATAATCGGCGATGGGCGATACATGTGCGCATGTGCAGACTTTTTGATGGGCGGAGAAATGTAGTCATGCACGTGTTTACCACACAGAAGAAGTCCAAACATGGACGAACTAATTTGCCCAAAAAATAAGGGATGACAGCGTTAACCCGGTCATCACGATCAAAATTTTTAATGTGCTCAACCCATCTAGAGCGCAGAATGAACAGACTTTGGACAAACTGCCCGAAATGCGTTGACAGAGACATTTCAGGGATTTTGACTCCAGATGGGTTCATTCTTAATCGCGATAGTTGTGATGACAGTGCGTTAATGCTGACAACACTAAAATAAAATATAAAGTTGCCCATTTGGGATGAAAGAGGTAAACCTAAGGATCTAACCAAAGCGGTGTGCCGCTTGTGCAGACGTATAGTGCGAGCAAAGTACTCAAACACGACTAACTTGCATGAGCATGTACGTGTCCACCATCCTAGGCTATCACCAGCTTCTGCAGCTCCATCAACAAGCATTTGGGCGTATTCTGAGGAGGGTGCATTTGCTCGCAGATGAAAGAGGATGCTGTTAAAACAGCGCTATTATTATTTTTTTCTGTTGACTGCTTCTATTAGCTCCATCATTATTAGCAAACTTACTTATGGGCAAATAAATAAATAAATCGCCCTTATAAAAACGATCACCGATGGGCTCAGCCTATCGTCGATAGTCGATATATTCGTCCAGTCGCCCAAACCTAGTGAAGATGTGCACTGGTTAGCTGATACTGGATATCCACGGTGAAATTGCAAATGGACACAAGTAAGTAGGCAGAATGGGACCCACATCCCTTTCTCTTGCCAGACAGTAGCAAATGCATCAATTACAACGTTTGTGCAATTATAGCTTAAAAATAACTCCACATAGCAATATTGGAGTTCGATTAATAATTTCCACTTAATAATGTGATTGGAATAAATGTTTGTGTTTTAACAACATTTTTTCACACTCGCATAGTGGAAACTCTTAATGAGATATCAATGAGTCTCTGCTGCCACTATGACAAAGAACCCAGCAGCAAGAAAATTCAATCAATTCCTCCTCAGCTGTTGAATTCATAAGAAAAAAAATACGAATATAAAAATATACAATCGGGCTTTTAGAAATACTAAATATAGTTGCAGCTCAGCTCAAGCAGACTTTGCTGCAATATTTGAAGGTCATGTCTAGATGAGTCTCCCGAACAGCTCTTATTTCGGATAGTTTCAATGAAAATGCCGTAGGATGGTGCTCAGGAGTGGGATGCTGCACTGGATTATTCCCACAAGTGTTCTCAGCATCTGACTGGTGGCGTCTGAGATATCGTGTGACAGATGGTTGGATTTCACTGTAAGAGGATGATGGAGATGATAATCCTCTCTGTTTACTACACTGTGTATTTCCTCAGTTCACTGAAGCATCACTCACATGAGATCCCAGTCCAGCTTGTGTGATGTCACTTCCTGCAGCAGTGCCTGAAGGCGACGTTTGAAGAATACTTCAAAGCGGAGGTCGTCCTCGATGACCAGAGAAGTCTGGAGACCTCGGTCTACTATCTGAACGAAGACATATGGATATGGAGCATTACAGTGCTGCCAATATATTGGTGAGCCTGTGCATAAAATCCATCATGTACTTAGGTGGATTTAGTGTAACGTTTGTTAAATCCTTTTTGACCTTTATGGGTCCTTCGTACAAAATGATTACAAATGGCTAATTTTCTATAATTACACATAAAAGCCTGTGTGTTTGTTCATTCTCCCAAAATAACAGGAGAGGCTGAATACAGCTGGTTTAATTACTATACTGACTGAGCTTTTTCCTGACAAACAGTGCAGCTAAACTATGAAGTCTTTTATAAAGATTCTTTATGAAAACTACCAGTTGACCATGTAGACTGGGCACACACGACATTGGTTCCCAAATTGTAACCTAACTATTTTTGATGGCCTCCAGTGTAGCCAGGATATCCAGATAGTGGATATCTGCTTTTTGACTTCCCGGTTATTGTTTGCAAATACAGATACAATGAAAAAGGCTCATGAAAATGCAATAAGTCACTGGTTTTGCAACTGCATTTTGGTGAATACAGTCCCTTAATTGCTCTTCATGTGGACTGTTTAAATGCATGCAATCAAAGTCTATTCAAACATGATTGGTAAACAGAGGCTGGACAACAAGAGAACTGTAATTGGAGAAAGCTACCAGTCTCCTTTTCTTTGCTTATACATCCTACATAATCACATGCAGATAGCAGTTCATAGAGATTACATGCACTGCAACGCCCTTGAGTAGATGCATGCCGGGTTTTTGCCCCTAACCCTAACCCTCGCTTGTAATTCCTCTCTCTTTCCTTGCACTTTTTATATTTTCATCATGAAAATAATAATAATAAGATGTACAAATGTACAAATAAGATGTACAAATTTGTCCAAAAAAAGCAGCGCTCTCATTGAAACATATAGAAGACAAGTTTATTTGCCGCTCAAGCCACCTTTCCTCACGCAATCTCAATTATTGTGTTTTTAACAATAAACCTTATCTAAGATGTGCAGGTAGACATAATTGCCTTAGGCCAGCTCAAGAGTCTCACCTCCTTCCAGATGTTGTAATGAGACAAGAAACAACCCAGTTCACCCTTGGTTAGAGGTCGACCGTGATAAGGGTCTTTGTATCCTGGCAGCATCTTAAGCCCCATAGACTCTATATCAGACTTGTTCAGAGCTCTGAGAGAAAGAGATGGACATTGAGATTTAATATGGAATCGATACTCAAATGAAACAGTGAATAAACATGTACAACACAAATATATTCGTAAGCCATACAGGTATCAGGACTGACTGCAGAAACAAATCAATTACGAATAACTGAATAACAGCCTAACTTTTGGACAGCCCACGCGAAGGTTAGAGACATAAATAAGCAAAAAGTATGTGGCTCAGGGAATCTAGAAATAAGAGCAAGCGACCAGCTGCTTTTCACCTGGTTGTTTGTCTCAGCCCGGGCTCACTACATCAATTTACACTGCATGTTGCAGAGGCACAAATCAGGAAGACACAAGCGGTGGGGGAGGAAGAAAATGAGAAACGTACTTGCCATCCACAGCAGCAACAACCTTACAGCTGATCTCCTGCTCGTACAGAGTTCTCAGCATTCGCTCACGACGGTCAGCTCTCCGCACCAGATTTATCATAAACACCTGGGTGCACGCAGATGCAAAACACACACGTCTAGATTACTGTGCACGTATTTATGTGTGTGAGAGAGTGAATGAGTGTGTGCATGTATACCTCATCAAAGCCTATCTTGTTAGGCTGCTTGGGAGGAAGAGACAGGAAGCTGGAGGGCTCCAATGGTGGATTTTTTACTGTCAAAGAAAAAAGGAGGGGAGGGAAAAAAGAGAATGAGTAATGTGTTAGAACAGGAGTTCCCATAATGTGGTTTAGGGAACAGCAGGGGTCCACAAGATAGTTGTGAGGGATTCCCCTATGAACGCTGGAAAAAACCTACAGTTTATGTTTTCCTTTGATTTCCTTTGATGTAGTATTTTGCAAGATACTGGTAAGTATTAAAACCGTGTTATAATCAGGTTATTATTATCTTGTATTAGTATTTGTTGTGTGGTTTGTCTTTCTTTTTCTAAAAAGTGATACTTACATATTTTATTCATTCTCAACTCTATATTTTTACTCTGAGATCACACTGGAGTAGCTTTTCATGAGTTAAGAATAATTCATATCTAGCGTATACTGTGCTTTCATTCTCTTTCTGAAACATGCCTCTTAGCTCTTCTCCCTTACAGCCATCCTTCCCTTTAAACTTTCCTGTTTGGCTACCCCTCACAAACAGATGGTACTGTACTCTGAGCTGCGTGTCTGAGATGACCATATCATCATGCCTACCATGCTCATTTGTCATGAGTTATACAGCATATGGCACTGCTTTGGTAGAAGGTCACACCGCTCTAACTCAGTGCATTTATTTTGTTACTGAGGGAACAGCAAAAGACGACAGTTGGCTGGCGTGAGGATTTGGTTTTGATGGAAAAATTTTTAAATGCAACTCAATGCTACATACCAGACGAGGCAAGTGAAAGATGTCTTGAGTACCAACAGCTCAATCTGTTTGAATATAACTAGCTTAAAGACTTCTGAGACATAAACAACTTTATTTGCCTTAATCACAAGAAAACTTGCACCCAACGAGTAAACACAAACAAATCACTTCTGCATTTCTGAGCGCTTTGATCTTTTGACTCACCCATGACTTCAAGGTGAGTATGCAAAAAGCTCTCTGCCTCATCCTGCAAGGTAGCATGAGAACGCATTGGCACCGGGAAATGCCCATAAGTCTCCTTGTTGCAGATATACATCTGCACATCTGTAGGCAAGAGATGAAAAACAAGCTTACACTTTCTTTTTTGAGAACTTTAATGGACCTACCACATAAAAACTCCAGCTCTATTGCCTTTAACTCACCTGCCATGCGCGCTGAATAGGCAAAGACAATGACATCATCCAGGGCCCAACTGTATTCTGGGTGTGGTGGATAAAAGGCCAGCTGACGGGAGGCCTCTTTTCTAAGGTCCATCAAGTAGGTAGAGTGGACCATTGGTACAGGAAAACAGCCACGACGCTCCTGCCTGCGGATGGGCATATAAGCTGGTGTGCGCCTGTAGTAACCCTGCAGGAAGTGCAGAAACACTGTGTGCTATAGTTACAAACAGCTCTCAGCTGTGTCCAATTTATAAGGTGAGCAAGAACCTGAACTGAAGGACTGGGATTTGAAGTTTCTGAATGCCTGTAGCACTTCGTAGGAGGTTGAAATATCGACATATTTTTTTAATTTATGACAAAATACATTTTCTAAGAGCAAATCTTGAAATTCTGGGTTGCGCTGACATGGAAAAGACATTGACTGATTGCCTTCTGGCAACAGGCCTATTAACTGTACTGAAGGAAATGTTCTTTAGAGGAATCAGACTGTTGGCTGAAGATGGTTTATTTTGTCTAGAGGACAGTCAGCGTCCTCATGTCTATTCTGATCTGAAAAGAAACAAAGATGAGTTCTGAAAGGCGTCCTGCCAAGACAGGAATAGATCACTGACAGCTTGTGTGATGAATCAGATATGCTGTCAAAATCATGGCAGCAGTGTCTGCATACTCAGGGAAACATGTTTCAATTCAATTCAGAACAATTTACTTTGGGTAATAAATAAATAAATAAATAAATAGAGGTATATATTTACTCATTTGAATAAACAGAGACAGCAGTGGCGTCTGGTGAAGCAAGTGGTAGCAAGTGGCGAAAGAACAAATTAAAAAAATGACTGTTTATGCTGTCTGTGTACCAGCATGTTATGTTAAATATTATATATGGACAAAGCAAAACTTTTAATTTCCAAAGGAATTCCACGGCATATACAGTCGACAGCCACTTTGTTAGGTACACCTTGCTAGGGCAGGATTGGGCCCCCTTTTGCCTCCACAGCCACCTTAATTGTCCATGGCATAAATTCAACACAGAGCGGGAAACATTCCTCTAAGACTCAGATCTATGTTGACACAATAGCATCACACATTGGTACAAATCTCTTGTTCCCAAAGATGATTGAGATCTGATGACTGTGGAGCTCATTTGGAGCTCATGGACCACTGTGGATATAAAGCAGGGGTCTCAAACTCCAATCCTCGAGGGCCGGTGTCCTCAAACTGTCCCTGTTGCAACACGCTTGAATAAAATTAGAAGGTCATTAGCAAGAGTATAGAACTTGATTGCATGCTGAAGTGGCAACCCTTAACCCTTAAATTTCAGTAAATGTAAGTGTTTGAAAAAATGTACTTCTAAAAGTAATTTTATTGCACGATGTTCATTCACTCATGGCTGAAATACCACCTCAGCATGCAATCAAGTTCTATAGTCTTACTAATGACCTATAAATTGTATTCAGGTGTGTTGCAACAGGGACACATGGAAAAGTTTCAGGAAACCGGCCCTCGAGGACTGGAGTTTGAGACCCCTGGTAAAAAGGGATGAACATGGAAATGGGTCCAAAGTGTTACCACCCGGAAGAGTCGACACAAGGCAAGATGGATCCACGCTTTAACGTTGTATTTTTCCAATTCTGACCCCACAATCCAAGCGTTGCAGCAGGAATCAAGACTCGTCAGACCAACACTTTTCCAGTCACCTACTGTCCACTTTTGGTGACGCAGCGCAAATTGTAGCCTCGGTTTCCTGTTCTTATCTGACAGCAGCATCACTTTCAACAGCTTCAAAGTTCAACATGATGTATGTTCAAATATGTTCTTCTGCAAACTTTGGTTTCTTTGTAACGGGTTGTTATTTGAGTCCGTTCCTATCAGCTTAAAGCAGTCTGACCATCCTCCTCTGAGCTTTGACATCAACAAGCATTTTTATCCAGCGAGCTGCTGCAGGTGTACCTAACAAAGAGTATATAGCACCTACACATCAAACACACTCCATTCACTACGCTGGTAATAATAAAGACTCTACCACACCTTCAAATTGGTTAATTTACAGTGTTTCTAAAGTTAGGTATTGTACAAATATAATTTCCTGAAGCACAAGAAAAAAAACACTCTGTAAATGTTCTCCTAGATTATTTTTCAGTGTTTGGAGGACGGCAGGAAATGTGTTTTTCTTTTCCACAGCAGAAATATTAAAATTTTACAGACTATCAGTAGCCAACAAACTAAATAGTGGATTTCATTATTCATCCAGGATATAAAAAGAGGTTTTTAAGACACGTTATAAAGAGACTAACCTTGATAACAAGGAATATTCCGATTGAAGGACGCTAAATCTAATAGCTTTTTAAGGCCACTTTGATTAAATTTAAGCTCTTGCATTTACAAAAAGGCTTAAAAAACACATTCTGCAAGTACAGCATTCATTTTTTAAAAAGCAAAGAATTTGTTGGACAAAAGCTAAGCGGAAAATTAGAAGAAAAGTATAAAACACTATTTCCTTTCAAGCAACTGACCCCCTGGCTTAGGTTCTCCATCTTCCCAAGCATAAGAAAATGACACATAAATCTTATCCATCATCTGAAGACATTTGAAAAATGGATTTAGAGACGTAGCAGCAATTTCTCAAAAAGTTAAGATCTTAATTTTGCATCAATTTAAGGCTTTAAAGATCTGAAGACAACCGATGATGAATAATCTTTGCAGTCTCTTTTCTTTGTGTCGCTGTGATTAAAACCTGAAGCTAGCAGAAACTTAATTAAGTGTTATAAATTTAACGATGCACAGAAAAAGGAAAAAAAAAAACATCCAAGAGATGCACCATCTTGCGGTTTATCATTTCGAGTCGGTGGATAATAGCATTTTCTAAATACTCTTATTGTGCTATTGTGCTTATTGCATTTTAGACTGTTCTTTGCCATCTGGTTGTCACAAATTAATACGTTATTCACACATCCAAACTGCTAACAGAATGCATAGGATGTGAGATACCACATAGCCAAAATTTAAATGGGGTGTAAATGGATAGCAGCTCAAAAGAAATCTGCAGTACCTGTGAGGTCATACCGCACCAGAAGCTGGAGTATGCAGCTCTGGACTCCAACATGGGAGCTACAATGGTCTTGTTTTCCCTCATCAGCTTCCACAACACATCCTGATTGGTGAGCAGATTGTCACAGTCGGCCACCTGCGGACAGACGAGAAGGGCACAGTATTGACTATCGCACACAAAGGTACACATGTAAGCACCCAAAATGTCAGCCATTGCTTCACAATAATTGACTGAGCCACGGCAACATGGCTTGATCATTAGACACTGCAAGCATAGGCCGCTCCTTCTTAGACCTTTTCACCTCGAAGCACGTAATTTTTATAAAACCCTTACAAACAGACTGCACTAGTATTTGCTGTAGGCTCATTTTTACTGAGTTTCTGTTCTGAATTGATTTTCAGGGAACATTTTTTGTTGTTTTCTGTTTTTTGTTCAGTGCCAAAGTCTTTGCCTCATTACATCTCAACAACGACAACAGATGCACTCCAACAAGTGCTCCCAGACAACTATGTGTGTGTGTATGTCTTCAGCATAAAATGTATCCTCTGATATTGGCTTTTTGCACACGCACCTTCAGTACACTTACATTAGGCATTGATTTTCCAAGTCTCTAAAATTCTACTGAAGGGACAAAGTGTAATTCCTCTGAAGGATATTCCCTCGTTTGGTCTTCAGATGATGGTAGCAAAGAGTGCTGTTGAACATATGGGTCTAAAATCTTCTAATTACTGTGTGCATATGGTTCACATCATTTTCATACTCATCAAGCTATTCAACGGCTCCTTGTGCTTTGTGGATGGGGGTATTTTTGCTATGAGAGAGACCAAGTGTTTATTAACAAGATAAAGGTGATTACTGTGCAACTTTGTACCGATTACCATTTTCACTTTCCTCTATTGTGACAGCTGGACCCAATCCATGCAAGCAGGAATATACACCACAGCTTAACAGAACCACCAGACCCCCACAGAGCATTCAGCGTTTTCCTATAATTTGCCAACCATATGTGCCTTGGCCTTGGCCAGTGTTTGTCCCAATAAGTCACAGGAACTTGTGCTAGAAATGTAGCATAAATGTAGTTAGTTTAAAAAGAAAGTTTTCTCAGGACTCTATGCAGTACATCCCATGATTCATTCAACAGCTTGCAGAACCATCTTTAGCAGCCTTGGAGTAATTGTTTTTCTGTTTAAAGAAATTCTGGCCCACTCTTCTTTACAACGTTGCTTCAGGTTCGAGGACATTTGTTTATTCACGCCTCGCTTAAGGTCGTGCCACAGCATTTCAATTAGGTTGAGGTCTGGGCTTTTTCAACCACTTTTCGTTTTGTAATAGATTTGCTGCTGCGCTTTGCATTACTGTCATGTAACAAGATGCAATTTGGGTCAAGCTTTAGCTGTCAGACAGCCTCTAGCATAGTGATCGTGGCTCAAGAGTTGGGAGTTCGCCTTGTAATCGGAAGGTTGCCGGTTCAAGCCCCGGCTTGGACAGTCTCGTCGTTGTGTCCTTGGGCAAGACACTTCACCCGTTGCCTACTGGTAGTCCTTAGGGACTAGTAAAGCGCTATACAAATACAGGCCATTTACCCTTTTTACCATAGCATTCAACTCAGTGCAAAAAAAGCCGTAATAATCATCCCACCACCACCGTGCTTGGCAGTTGGTATGAGGTGTTTGTGCTAATGCTGTGTTTGGTTTTAGACAACCTATGCATTATGGTCAAACATCTCCACTTATTGTTCCAAAACTCTTGTGGTTTATGCAACTTTGCACAGAGTCCTATGAAAACTCTCTTTTTCACATGACTGTATGTAAAACTACATGGTAGGAATTAGTGGAAAATCTTTTAAATTGTTATTTCTTACTTACATCGCAAATATTAATAAAAATCAATGCATATCTCCCTGTTTGCCTAATATATGAAGGAATGATGTAAAACAGTCCTATCTCAAAGTACTGGCTAACTGGCCACAAGTTTACTTGTGCACAGGTATTAGCACGCAAGAGTTCTAAATAATAATGGTTTAAAACAATAAAATTGTATAATACACTGAAAACCTAACTTCTTGTGTCCTTTTGCATTGTCGAATCGAAACAGCTCTAACAAAACAGCAAAAAAACAAAACAAAACAAGCTCATTTCTGGCAGTGTGCCATTCAGCCTTTAGTTACCAGCTACACGGAGCTGTAGTTGTTTACAAGTGCAAAAGCACCGTTCTTCCCTGAACTAGGGTTTTAAAACTATAAAGAATTTAACACTTGACACAACAGCATTAGTAAAAATGTCAGCCTGAAATTTGCATATTTTGAATTTTTTACCTCAGTTCTCTGAAGAGATATAAGCATTTGTAGATAATGTGGATGAGTGGCTGTTAAGAGAGTGGAGTGTCATGAATCAGCGTATTGTAATTTCCACAGATATCGCCTTATTCACCGAGCTGAGAGCACATAGTTGTAGAGCTGCAGAGTGGATGATAGCATACCAGAAGATAGTCTGCCCATATCTCACGGGCAGTGTCCAGCGCTGCCTGACGGAGCTTCATTACATGTTCATAACGGAGATTATTCCAGTGCTTGGGCCCCACCTCATCTTCAAAGGCACTGAGGCATGCAAAGACAGACGCATTAAGTAATGTGCACACCACGCACACACAAACACGCACAGAGACCCATTGTCACACATGGGCACGCACGTACCTGGGTTCATCTTCGGGTCTCCACTCCACATAGTGGTAATAACTCTGGACCTTGATGAGCCACTCTCTTAGGATGGCTGTAGTGTTATCTATGTTGTGGTCTGTCGCCACCCTGTGGGAGTGATGACAGGAGAGAGCGAACTCTGAGTAAAGAACAGTTCTGCTGGTACCAAGTATTAAGACTTAATTTGGCTTAAAGGGAGATGAACATGTATCATTATGTGTGAAATTTATTATTACAATATACAGTATATTAGAGACATGCTGGAATAGCATTGGTCCCAGTCCTAGCATTAATAAGACAAGGCTGTGAATCCTAGGAAAACTATTTTTGGTCGGTGTCGCTATAAAATTCTGTTTTATTGGGTCACTGACTACATTTCAAACAACCACAGTAATCCCTGTACATGATGTACTTTTATTTATTAATATTCGCCAGCATTTATTATTCTGCCACTCAAACAGCATTTTCTCAGCAGGAGCCCTGTTGTTTTCTCTTCTGTTCTTTCTCATTTACTGCAGTCAGCTAATGTCTCTGCATAAATAGTTACACAAAGCTTCTGCTTTTGGAAGAAGAATGATCCTGTTCAGTTTTATACACTGAAGTATGGAGGTGGTAGAGAGGATTATAGATTGATTATCGGTTGTTTTCCAATCAGGATTGTGAGTTGTTTCCAAAAATCAAGTGGGAAATGTTTTGTGCATTAAGTAATAAAGTTCAAATAGTTTGCAACACTTGCCGGTGCACAAACTCAACATTTTAATATTCCAAAATCATACAGAAATGAGCATCAGTAGATCAACATGTCTTGACTGGAATAAAGCCATTTAATAACTAGGTGAAAATTTCAAATATCAATCAACTGTAGAAAATATTTCAGCCTTAAAATTCAAGTCATTTTAGATTTAATTATCCACCATCTATTTATATGGCAACAATAATTTTTTATTGTAAGGTAAAGCCCCAACAAACCTTATAATGCTATTATGGTGTTAGCAAACTAAACCTTGTTAAACATTCAACAGAGTTGGATCGAGTTCAGCATTCATTCTAGAGATAAAGGACTAGGTGTTCTAGTCCTGGTGAGGAAAGATTTAGCATCATTAAATTAGCTGATACCTGTTTCTGTGTTTTGCACCTACAGTTTATTAATGCATCTTGCTAACTAGCTTTAGCTGATAAATTGGGATTCAACCTTTTTATTCACATATGACAGTTTCAAGATAACAATAACAACATGTAAGTGGCTGAAACACCAACACTGAGACTTCAAAATACAGAGTCAACAACCAGTGGGCTGATACAATGGCCACGTGTTTCGTACTGTCTGTGCTGTGTACTGGTTAATCACAAACTTTGTCTTGCGAAACAAAGCAACTAGAACTCTGAAGGAAACGAAACAAGCTGAAAAATGCTGAAACAGCCCACAGAGCTAAGATGTATGAGAATATTTGGGTGGTGAGCTCAAAGTCATTGCATAAGCCCCTGAAGGTTTTTTATCCATGGTCACAAACCTTCAGAGGCTGGAACCTAAAATTAATGTATAAGTAATGTATATAATAAATATTAGTAATACATGTTAATATAAAGCAAGGTCATTTTTCATGTGCTGCAGCCTGGCATTCTTTCAGCTGATGACACGGGGATACTCTACACATTCTCATCCCTGACATGCATTCACCAATGCAGATTTCAGTTACAGTCGAAGTTAAAAGGTTGGATTGCATGTCTTTAGCATAATTAGAATGGTCCCTTACTGCTTATTCTGTCCTGTACCTGACTGCCTTTATGTGACTGCCTTGTGATTTCTGTAAGTAGGCTTTAGAAATATTTCTTCAGGCTTCTTAAAGGACACTCTGATCTTCTTTGAATGCCCCGAACGTGTTGCCTTTTATTCCATTCTCTATCAAAGTGATCCCACACCGCATTAATAACTTTGAGGTTTGGACTCTGGGGAGGCCAATCCATGACTCAAAGTTTTTTATTGTGTGTGTTTTTTTATCTAAGTAAGCTTTTACTGCACTGGCAGTGTTTTTAAGATCACTGTCAGACTGAAAATGAAACTGTCCGCTAGCACTGGGTGAAATGCTGCACTAAATCGTGTTTTACAAATGGATGTAGACAGTCACTGTTGGTTGGTTGGTTGGTAATTTATTTCAACATGTGAACAATATACAAGTACATTTAGAAAAGAAATAAGAGAGAGAAAAAAATACTATACAAATTACATACAAAAAACCATTCTGATTAATTTACATGTTGAAAGGGACTGTTGTACCTGTCTGTTGACTAAATTTTTCAAGTTTGGATTCATCAGTTAATAACACCTGTTGCCACTAATTTTCAGATGTGTCTCAGGTCCTGTGTTAGGTCTTTCCTGGATTTGTTCACATTTGTTAAGGTTATGTCTTTAAGACACTGTTTTGACCTTCTTGATAAAAAAAAATGTTATTTTTCATACATTCAACTAAAGAAATGACGTGTTTTTTGTGACAGGCTACTAGTAACAAAATGTCTAAATTTAAATGAAATAGTTGCTAAATTGTCTGTTATGTTTAGACACGACGCTGGTTCAACACTTGAGTTGGGTGTCTGTTTTATTAATGGGTCAGTGTTAAGTGGCTCAATAAACAAAATGAAAATGACACAAAGACTAAGCTGAACATGAGTGAAATGTTCAAAGAAAAACTTGGCAATGAATATGTTGATATTTAAAGAGTGCAGTTTAATGGCAACCTAAGACATTTTAGGACATTGATAGTCTGAACCTGGAGGACAAATTCACAGTGCAAAAAAAACTAACCCTAAAGAAAACAAACATGCTCCTGGCTGTGCTGCTCGTCTAATGGACATTTTGGGGGATTGGAAACAGCAGGATCCTCTGCTGAACACTTTTGGGTCTTAGCAAGAGACAGAACTCTCATCACCAGCGATGATGCTGACTGATAAAATCTTTGACATCAAAGTTGACATTTTCTCTATATCCAAGTTCAAGCTCCACAGTGAATTAACAGCTACACTCCTACTAGTGCTCAAAATGAGACTCCCAGCGCTGCTGGAAGCAGTGCAGGGCTACAAAAGGATGTGACCTTGAAGAAGATAACAAGCAAATGTAAATCAGCTTTTGATTTTCATACGCTCAGTTGCTGAACTTCTTGAATGCTCTCATAATCCTTTTTATGGCCTTGCTGTCATTTGAGGTTCAAAGCGTCACATCACTAGTATCAGGTGTGGACGGGGAAAGAAAGGCAGACAATAGAGCCACAGAAGGGGAGGGTGGCATTCAGCTGCTCTCTGTGCTATCATAACAAATCTAAGTGTGTCAGGGAGGGGCAGAGACAAAGACAGAAACACAGACGGAGCGTGAAAGAAGGAAAGAATGTGTAACACGGCAGAAATGGATTTAACTCCAACCCTGTCATGTAATGAGCGTCAGTCAACGTGCTGCTGATGTTAGCCTTCCCATCTGTCTGTGGCGTTTTTAACACAGCAGTGTCATGTGACCAGCTAACCAATCTATCTTCTTCTCCCACGCTCTCTCTCTCTCTGCATGTGTCTACTTCTTTTCTCTCTGTTGGACACAAATTTCTGACAGCTGTGAAGTTCTGAATGGCCAGAGGTAGTGAATTAAAAAGGGTTTGTGAAAAATAAATATGTGCGATTGCAGCCATGCCTAACGGATATGAGAGAGCTAGGGAAAAAAAGGCAGGAGGAGGAAGATGATTTATGGCTTGATGATAACATCCCCACTGCATGTCCCTGCAGAGCACACACACTCACCAGTGTGTGTGTGTGTGTGGTTGTGTGTGTGTGTGTGTGTGTGTGTGTGTGTGTGTGTGTGGCCGTTTGCCAAGTATTTCATCTTAACCTGTCACGTTGATAACTGCAGACATCGACAGGTGGCAAGCCAGCAGCTCAGAATATATCTTTCACACTGCATTTCAAAACTTTTTATATCAGCTCTTCCACGGAGAGATGAGCTATGTTGTATATCAAAGAGAGCCCGCTGAAAACTGGCTGCCACATGGGCATGGTTAAAATCAGGCACAAATATCTGGCTCAGACACAAGGAAAGAAGCTCAACATCCAGGTTGGTTTGTTTGAAGAGGCACACGGACACTTGAATCCCTCGTTCTGGGTCTGATGGAAAAAGTTTCAATTCAGCATTTAAATGAAGCACGGCATCCTCTGATCAAACAGCCATTTCACAGGAGTGACTGATGTTTAGTTTTAATTCCCCTTCCTGCTGTCACATTAAACGCAACTCTGCTAGAGGCGTTTAGCCCCTCATTTTCCTTCATTAGACCACTGGATTGCCAACTAGGATATAATCTAACCTGTCAGGTGTGAATGCTGATGAAAAATTTAAAAGAATCTCTCAATTTTCAAGAACAGATATACTAGCAGGGGATCACAGGAAGTTAGCAGAGCTGGAGACAGGAAAAATCTAGAAGGAGGGGGGCTGGGTAGCAACAGAAAAAAAACAGCCTTAAGGTAAAAGAAGATAAGTCCTGCGGAGGCGTTTTAATACACGGGCTCACATTCACAGTCTATTGTGTCTGGTCGCATTGTAAAAGATGTATTCAAAATTGTTTTAAATACTAGTTTTGTTTCCAGACGACTTTGGGAGACGACGATGAGGAAGGGGAAGAGGGAGGGGAAAGAAAGGGGAGGGATAGGGGAGAAAGAGCGGGACTATGTAAGAGAAGCTCCGTGACTGAATGGAACTTTTCCTGGGCTTGACTCTGCAGGCGGAGTTCGCCCTCCCTGCTCTGCCAGCTCAGGTCCACACAGTAGGGGAAGCCACGCTGCTCCTAGTTGCACTCATTTCATCACTGGTGTCATTTACAAAGATAAAGCCCACGCTGCATATGTGTTCCCACAGCTTTAGAACACAGCGCCCCCATCTGATCGAATCTCACAAGCGCACGCGCAAACGCACGCAGAGTTTTCCTCTATAATTTAAACCCGGGCTCGACGTGTCTCTCGTGCGCCACTGAGATCTTACAGTGAATCCCATTTTGTTGTACTTTAGTCAGCTAGTTCCTTTAATATGTTGACACGACACACTGATGACACTCACCACAGCGCAATGCGGTCCTTCGGGTAGTTCAGGCGCTCGATGGTTCCGAGGAACAGCGGCAGAGAGTGCGCCGAGTTGCGACAGACCAGCGCGATAACGACCCGGGGAGCGAGGATCGGAGACTCGGGGCTCCAGCGCTCCTCGGGGAAATAGCCCCAGCTCCGGCCCGGCAGGAGAACGAACAGCAAGGTAAGCAGTAGCGAGGTGACCCGGTGCATGGCAGGGGCGAGTAACTCCTAGAAGCCAGGGCGGACAGAGAAGGAGACTGGGGGATGTAGTAGCCGAGGGTCCCGCTGTTGTATTATGCCGACAGTGTGTACATGGCAGACGAGCTGGCTGAATTAAAGGGCAGGTCTTGACTGCTTTAAGGGGAACTCTCTGCTGTCCAAAGGCCGTTGCTTCGCAGCCGCTATGCACCACCGTTACAGAGAAAATTAACCGTGAGCTACTGACAGGTTAAGCTAGAATGAATCCTACCTAATGAAACAACCTTATCTTTCCTATAAGGCCGACTGGACTCACACTTTGCCATATGCTGCCCTCCCCTTTAAGAATAGATCCAGCTGTAGCAGATGGAAAGCCATTTGGGCGTGTCGGATGTGTTGAGCACACTGCAGGCCTGTCATACCTCTGCAAAATATCGTCCAGAAACTCTAAACTAAGGGGATTTACGCTCTACTTTGGAGCTACTGTTTGAGTAAAACCTTTCATCTCATGCCGTGTCCCATAATCATGCACTTGTTATACCCAAGTGACAATATAATCATGATAATGACAATAATGGTGATTTTTGTATACAGAAATATTAATTACAGAGCAAATAATTAAAATCATGGTGTACAGCAAACCTAAGCACTACCAGGCATTTTAGTGATTAACGCTAAACTTGAATGATTAAAATGAAAGATATTAGTGAGAAATGATTCCCGGATCTCAACGTGAGAAGAAATCCGCAGGTATAAGATTGTGTAATTGGCCAGTGTTGAGTCCTTTTGCTGGAAAGTGGTGGCGCTGAAGGTACTGCAGTACCCCCTAGTGGATAGAGATGACCTACATGTCTACAATTACAAATGAAAACATAAAGTACAACTCAGACTCCATAAGCTACTTTTATTTTTCCTTATATTTTTTTTCTTGGCTGCTTGCTTTAGTGGTTGCCATAGTGGATCATCTGGCTCCATCTCCTCCTATTCTTAGCCTCCTCTGTCACACCAATCCTCTGCATGTCCTCCCTCACTACATCCATTTATCTGTGCTCTTCCACTTTTCCTCCTGCATGGCATTTCTACAAGAAGTATCAGTATAACTACCTTTGTCTTTGCCATCATATCAGCTAGTACTCTCTGTTTACCAGCTATAGCTTACACCTACTCTCAGCTCTTCACTTCTAACTTCCCTTCTCTCTTGTCGCCTCCCCCTCTCCTCTTCCTTTGTCTTCGGCCAACAGTACCGTAGTTTCCACAGGCTCCTTGTTGGCCAACAGCACCAGAGGCAATCATTGTTAATCTCCGACCAGTGCGGAATGGGACCCTCCTTTCTGGTGCTCTTTAATATACAGTGCACTGGCTTGTCCCCATATACATGCATAGGGCTGAACGATATATCGCATTTGCGATAATATCGCGACATGATCAAGTGCAATTTTCTAACCGCAAAGGCTGCGATTATACTCTGGACATGTCCAAATTCATGGGCTGCATCCTCCTGAGGCCGCATTTGTAGACCGATTACGTCACAGCGACGCGCCGAAGGCTGTCCAAATTACTACCATATCCCAGAATTCATAGCGCGGCCCAGCCAAACTCCAGTTTCCAGCAATGGCGGCCGCTGCTAAGTTTTAAAATTACTCATACTAATCTTTCAGGGTCACAAAATAAACTTTTAACATATTTTCAGGCGAGAAAGTAAACATCAAATATCTGCTCGGTTTATCAAGATATCCCATATTTGCAAAAGTGCTTCGACGTTTTCAGAGGCGTCTGCTACCCACCAGCTCGACAGCTAGCCGGGAGCTCGAGGGTTACTGATGCGGCCGAGAACGGCACAACTCCCGGCACATCATTTTCAGATCACCGCGGAGTTTCGCTGCTCGGGTTAAACGTAATATATAAGTCACTTAGACAACCTAAAAATGTTATTGTTGGGCTTTTTTCAGTGTTTTGTTTGTTCGTGAGTAAATCGGTTTGGCTGAGATTAAAGTTATTAGATTAGATAAAATAAAACTTTATTAATCCCCCGGGTGGGTTCCTCCTTGGTTTTCACACAGCTGACTAAACGTCAAACAGAAAACTTATTAAACAGAAGTATGAGACAGTCGAGAATTTACACCAGTGTCTGGTTATATTTTAGATAGCAAGAAGCAGACGGTCGAGTTTATTAAACTCCACCGAGACAGCGGTGACGCTAATCAGAAGGCTAGACTGTCCAATTTCACGGCTTTAAATTTTAAAGGCGTGTTTGTGTGTGTGTTTATACAATTGCTATTATGTTTGCACTTTATGTGTAATGTTACTGACTGCAGAGATCAGTAAGATGTGTGTATTTTTTATTTATTAGTTTTATTTATTTAATATTATTTTTTAATTTAATGACTGTCTAGTAGTTCACAGATGTCGAAAAACTGAGTGTGGTAAAGCCACTGATTTTTTTATGTATATTTCTGCAATCTGCACATTGTACTGACTTTCATTTTAATGTTTACACCAGGGTTCCTTGTCAGCACTTTATGCTCAGATGTTTGTAAGCTAAAAATAAACTATTGTGTATGTTCAAATATACTGTTGTGATTGAAGAAGTTAAATAAAAATGTCAGTCATCAATTCATGCATCACCTCATGTCATCATAACAGAGGTCTGTCTTCCAGGAAAGAACAGTTTAAAATTAATGTAATATAGTATTGGCCATACTATATGATGTATTGCTTGTCTTTGTTTAATAATACAGAAGACAAAGACCTTAAAAAATAATCGCATATCGCATCGCAATCGCAATATTGGGGCAAAAAATCGCAATTAGATTATTTTCCATAATCGTTCAGCCCTATACATGCATACATACATAATAAGATTTTAATCACTGTGAATCCAAAGTAGAAGTGCGCTTTTGAAAGCATTCAGTATGGCCACTTTTTAATGGTTTGATACAGCAATCCATTTCTGTTATTAAGCATATTATTAACTACCTGTTAATAATAATCACTGATAAATGCATTTATAAACACACAGCACTCGCAAAAGTCTTGAAGCATTCCTCATTTATTTATAATTTGCTTTAAAAAAGACGGACTTTATTGTTTAAGTGGTCTTGAGCTATAGTCTTCCGTGATTTCTGAAGGTCTTTTAAAGGTTGTTTTTTTTGGACATGGGTTGTGCTTTAACTAATTTTTAGACCAGAAGACACAGCAGACAAGGGTGTCACTGTTATATTATACTGACATGAGATTGGATTGGCGCTGGCTGAATTAAAAGGCAGGTCTGAACTGGTTTCAGGGGAACTCATTGTTGTCAAAAGGCCATTGCATGCCAGCTTGTATGCACCACAGCTACAGTAACATTGAACTGTGAGTGAGGTACTGAGAGGTTAGGTTATGATAAGACAAATCCTCCTTATGTATTCAAACAACCTTGTCTTTTTAATAAAGCCATCTATACTTTCCCTTTGACATATGCTGTCCTCCCTTTTAAGAATACATCACACAGTCTGCTCCTTGTACCTGAGCATTACAAAGTTTTGTTTTTGTTTTGTTTGTTAAGCAACTCACTTATGACCCATTCAAACATAAAAAGGCATCTAACTAAATGGATGTGTTGTGTCTACACATACAGACAGCTTAGGAAAGGAGCAATTTTAAATTGTGTCTTTAGGCACTTTGTTAATAGCAGCCTATCACGGACAGTGACTGTCTGCAGCCATCTGTAAAACACACCGGAGGCTCTGAAATAGTTTGGTGCTGTATTTCATCCAGTGATGTTGGGGATCTTGTGAAAAGAACTCTGGAACTATGAATAGATACATTTTAATCTACCATATTATATCAGCTGTTTGGCAACAGATTCATGTTTCAGCCTGAAAATAATTCCAAATGCATTCACAATGCATAAAAAGCATAAATTAATATAAAACCACACAGTGAAACCATTATTTATGGATTGGTCTCCCCAGAGCCCGGACCTCAACGTTACAGAAGCAGTGTGGGATCATCTTGAGAGCATGGAACCAAAGGAAGCCAAAATTCAAGAAGAACTTTGAAATACCATTCAAGAAGCCTGTAGAACAATTCCTGAAGACTACTTTAAAAAATTACAAGTTTGCCTAAGAGAGTTCAGACTGTGCTGAAGAATAATGGCGGTCATAACAAATACTGACTTTCAAGCTCCTTAAAATTGTACAAATAATAATTGTATAAAAAAAAAAATATATATATATATATATACATATATATATATATATATACACACACACAATGAAACTGCCTTTCATAAGTTATAACCGTTGTTGTTTACTTTGCCTATATATGTTGTCTTATGATCAGTATCCATATTAAATAACAGCTTATTTGGTAACTGTTTTATCAGCATTTGTGGAAATCTGCCTTTTATATGGTGTCCAGCTGCAATATGTCTGTGCAACCTTTAATATGTTTTCTTACATGGTTTTCCCTTCACAGACAAATATGAGCTTTAAATTTATATGAACTGTATTTTTCAACGTATTTATTCTGATATTTTTCATATGGTGCTGAGGGTGTCATCCTAAAGTCACACATATTGTATCATCCTCACAACACCCCCACATGAAACATGTTCTCACAGCTACGGTTTTGCTTTATTATAGCATCTTAAACTATTAACGCCTACTGCTGCGCTTATTTATGTAGCATTTTCTTTCTTATCAATCACTCAAACCCCTTTAGACAACCAGTCTTTTTACCCATATATTTTATTGCATTATAATATAAAACAAAAGCACATATTTTTAATTCGACCCTAAGTTTGAATCACCAGTTAACCTAATATGCCTGTTTTTAGGAGGAAGCCGGAGTCAACCTTCAGGCACACGGAGAGCATGCTCGGAGAATCCCAACTGGGATTTGAATCAGGAACCTTCTAGCTCTGAGGCAACGTTTGCACCATTGTGCTAAGAACATGCACAGATCAGGCATAAGATTATGACCACCTGTCTAACACTGAGTGGCCCTTTTCAGACTCATTCAAATCCTTACACTTGACAATTTTTTCCTGCTTTTAATGCATCAGCTTTGAGAAGAAGAAAAAAACATCGATTTGATCCCTAATATAACCCACCCATTAACAGGTGCCATGATGAAGAGATAATCAGTGTTATTCACCCATCAGTGGTCATAATGTTATGCCTGATGCGTGTATTATAGTCTCTTTTCTTCTGGTAGTGTAATTAATGTGCATTTTACAACCTAAATAAATGTACATGACCTTTATGTACAAGACTTTACATATTTATGTTTTTCTTTTTCTAGGGAAATTGAATAGAAACATGCAAAGGATATAATTTTAGAGGTCAAAGCCTCTACTGTGCCGCCATGTAGTTCCTTCATGGCTCATTGCCTTCATCAAGGACTGAGAGCATATGTTTTTCTGAGTTTTTAGAGCGGGCTCCTTGTCTCCTCTGTCAAACATGATGCTTGGCATGAGTTTTTCAGATTCTGATTAAGAGCCTTCAGAGGTTTGGCTGGGCTTCTGCTGGCAGTCACAATGACGGAGCAGCTTGTCATGTACTGGTTCAGAGACACCAGAGCTGGAGCTGTGGGGGATGTTGGGATTGACATGGAGATGCACAAACTGCTGTGGGACTGTCTCATCTCAGCATGAAAACAAAATGTAGCATGTAACTGACAGCGTAACAAGTAATCAGTTCAAGATAAGCACGGCACACTTATTCTTAAACCAGAAACAACTCCTTAAGTCTGACTTAGACTAAAAATTACATATACCTTTTTTGGATATGAGAAGTCAGGATGTCTCTTAGGATGAATTCAAAGATAGTACAGGGATAAAGAGAGCTTTTTCAAGCTGATACCTGGAATCATAGCAGGTCAGATAATAAAACCATATTAATTTATTACAAGAATATTAATAATTTTGATGTGAGAAGGGAATTAAGCAGCTTACACACATAAAAATGTAAAGAAATGCCTGCTCAGTCACACCTTGTGCAAGTACTGGCAGCGAGATCTACAGGATCATTTGCAGAATTAATTGAGATGACAGAGTCAACAGTTCTGTTCCCAGGTGCAGGGTAAAATTAACATGCCCAGACAGAAACAGACACATACAGGGAAATGTGCAAGAGCTTTGCATTTTACTCTGTGACAGCACAATCTGAACAAACTCTGGGGCATAAAACTCACAATTAATCTCACCTTATTACACACCTTAATCACTCTGGCTTTGATCCTGCACAGCACTGCTGTGATCAGAGACCGAGCTCCAAAATATCGCAGCACACATATTAACCCCGTGGAAAGAAAGAAGAGTGACGGGATAGCAAAACCAATGTGATGGCATTTTAAAAATGCTTTTATTTGCATTACTTTACTGGGTATACAAAATGTTTCATTAATTAGCTTTGGGGAGAGCATTCTGAGTGGGCTTCCTGTGTGTCCAGTAGTGTCTCTTAGCCTTCTGCTGACAAATCCAACCTACACTGCCGCATGCAAGATCCATCTGCTCCAAGTCAAAGGTGTCAGCATTTCAGATAACAACACTTAAATTTTACCCTTCAATAATTCAGCAAACTGCACTGTGAGTAAGCCACCAATTCTATCAGCTCATATCAGAGCTATGCAGTTGGTTTAAATAGCATAAAAACTACCTATAGGCTTTATAAAACATGGCATTAACATGGTTTAAAAAGAAAAGCATACATCAACTTCCATTAAAATACTCTATGCATCTAAGGGCATGCACGATACTTCACATTCCATACTGTGTTTATACCTTTGCATGGCTGCCGGGTTAAAAAGTGAAGTCGGGTAAAGAAACTGAGGAATCACCTCTTTCGTCACCTAAAGAAAATAAGATTCGTGCTTTTGTTGTTTTCTTTGTTAATGTAAGACAAAATCTGCAAAATTCTTTACACTGGTTTGATTTGTGAGCATAATCCAGTGACATTTAAAAATCATAATGACAGATTTTGACATTAGTTCATCGCTTTGGATCTACGTTAGCTCTCGTCCTAATCCGTTCACACTGTTTATCCTTACCTTATCTTCATCAGACTTTTCACTGCGGTAGAGTCCATAAATCGTATGTTAGCAGTCAACACTCTGGACAAAGATGCCAAATAAAAGCATGTCAGTGCTTGTGCACTCCCATTCATTTGGCAGTTTATTTAGCAGTTTTAAAGAATGGATCGTGATTATAGTCACATCTTCTGCTTCTGATGTAGAATAAATATAGGCAGTTGTGAAGAAGCCTTAAAACCCTCAGTTTGTTGGTAAAGGATGGATCTCCATTTATTGAAGGTCAGTCGTGGTATTTTTGTTGGTAAACCCTCAGAAAGACCTTTGCTTTCCTATTTTCAAGCTTCAGAAATCAGTTGTCTCTTTCATTTTGGCTTTCATAATGTTTGTCATTTCCACCTTCACGCTTCCACCTTTGCCTTTTTCTTTATTACAGGTGCAGCAATTGTGAAACTCTGAGGTGTTACTAAATGAGAATTTGGCAGATTTACTGTTTCCCCATTTTTATTCACAAAAAAAAATCACAGATCTGTATGAATGTTAAACATTTAGCTAGCACAAAATTCATGTCACACAATCACTGACACTGATAAATGCTTATTTTTAATCTTATTTGTTGCTATGCTGAAATTATTCAGCAAGGAAAAACTAATATTCGGCCCATTTATCAAGCTATCTTCATTTATTATCTTTATCTGATGACACGTTATGCAAACTGACATTAAAGCTTTTACTAAACAAAGGAGTTTTCATCTCCTGCTGTCACCCAGCTGCCATTACATTGGCACGTCTGAAGTATTAACAGAACATAAGGGCTGGATGAGCTGTCACTGACCTGACTGAAACTGAGTATGGTGAATGACAAAGGGAAGTTCTAGCTAGATGCTGCCCTGCCTCTTGTTCATCACCCTCATCAACTTGGAATCAAGCCACAAAATCCATTCTCTGAAAATGGTGCGACGGAGGTGAAGTGGCACAACACAGAATCAGCTGTTATAATTGAGCAAACTGATGATAGAGCTATACAGCTGAGAGGGGTAATTGTGTGCAGCACACAGAGAATGACTAAGACATTGAACAATTTTACTTCAGAGACCCAATTTTCCCTGTCCTTGAAACTGATAACGTTTGGAGAGAGAGAGGTAACAGTCAGCTGTCAGGATTACTGGGGCTGAGTGGGAGGACATCTGAAGTAGAGATGGACCATCCGATATTACGTATCGGTATCGGTCCGATACTGACCTAAATTACTGGATCGGATATCGGAGAAAAATAAAAAATGTAATCCGATCCATTAAATATCACGAAAGCACCTCACAAAACTTGCAACACGCCTAACTCACCTCAGAACGTTAGCACGTCGGAGCAGTATGCATCACGTGATAGAGCGGCTGTGGCATGCGGGACCTGTCGGTGGTCTGGATAGCATGTGGAGCTTCGCTAGCAACCCGGCATTTCATCTCCGACAAAGTTATCCCCGAGAGAAGTAAAGCAAGTGTGTAAGTCCATCTCTGAATGTTTGTAAAGCATTCCTGCGTTAAGCTTACCAAACGATATATGGAGCGACTGCCTCTTCTGGCTGCTACTTCAATCATGAAACTGCTTAATGATCAGCTGATCGGCTTTTCTGTCGCGAGTCCGTGTCTCTGGTTTGTTTTTGGCCCACTTTGCACCAGAAAGAGGAAACCAGCGGCTGAACAACAGCAGCACGTTTAAGCTTGATCAGCTATTGTTAGAATGTATTTAATATTACTTTCTACACCAGGATCTTTTTCTACGTAGCTGACGGCTGGTAACTGTGCAGGGGCGGATCTAGCAAAGTTTAGCCAGGGGGGCCGATAGGGCATTAACATGGAAAAGGGGGCACAAAGACATACTTTTCTTTCTTATTCTCATTTAAAATGTCTAGCTTTTAATAAATAATTATCCGAATCTTACACCCAAAGTTTTTTAATCTGATGTAAAATGAATAGAAGTCAATTACTGTATATAGTGACTATTAAGTCTAATATACCCTAGTAAGCTATAGTACTTTTTCCTTTGGGAAGGTACCATCTGTGCAGTCTGCAATTTTGTTGAAGAAAGATGTTGAATCTATTTAATATTTCTTGAAAAATAATTGATTTCTGTGCATTTTTTTTCACACTGCATCAAATTAAGGTTGATTACGTTGATTAAGCATCATGAGGTGGCGCGTGAGGGGTGGTTCCCTATTTTTTATTTATTTATTTTTGTTGTTGCTGGGAGTTGGAACCCTATTAGTTAGGTTGCTTAATATTTACGCTAAGTACTCTTTAAAATACCAGAATAGGGAGGATGGTGTAGGTTTAAGTTTATTAGATTGATCAGTATTGCTGAACTATGAAATTTCTTTTTTTTGCATACAGGTATAACAGAATAGCTTTAGTGTAGTTGTTGTTTTAAACTTGAGTATGAACTTATACAAAATGCAGCAAGATATTTAAAAAAAACCCAGTTTTGTTGATTAAAAAACACTATATCGGATTCATATCGGTATCGGCAGATATCCAAATTTATGATATCGGTATCGGTATCGGACATAAAAAAGTGGTATCGTGCCATCTCTAATCTGAAGATGATAAGAGAGAGCTGACAGAGGAAAAACATGAACTCTATAAAACCTGTATGGTAAACACATGAAGAGATGCAGGCAGAGGCAGCTTTTTTAGGTTGATGTGTTTCATCTTGTCCCTGCCACTGTCTCCGAACTTGCTGCGCAGAGTTTTGGCCAAAACATGCCTGATTGAAGTTTGCCCATTCACAGCAATCTATGTGTGCAAAGCGGCAAAAGTTATTTAATGACATTAATATTTATATTTACTCACTCACCAAAATAAAACCATTTTTAACAAATGTATTTTGCCTTCAGGGTTCACTTAAGCATGACTCCTAATGGATAAAGGAAAGACTAAACTGTGAAGCGCTTCACGAGCACATATTCAACTTGCAAAAATGTCTTGTTATTTTAATAAAAACCTGAATCCTGGTAGCGCAAACACTGAATAATTTAAAACTTGATGCTGCATGTGTTAATTTGAAAACTAAAAGAACCTTCAGGGGTTCTTTTAGTTTTCAAATTAACACATGTGACTGTGCACGTTCCGACAAACACACGCAAGTACCAAACATTACCAGAACTTAATTACTGCTACAGTTCAATGGGAGGGAGACGACTGAGGTAGTAAAAAAAAAAAAATAAGAAAGGAATGAAGTTAGCCCTTGGATATGAAAATATATACCATAAATTACAGGGTCATAAAGTCAAGTTGACACTGCAGGGTGATATATGGCTACATCTGGTGGACACACATTTCCTGAGCTTTACGTTTGAGGTGGAGGTATCGTTTCATGCAGGTCACAGAAAAAAGTAAGCCTCACTTCTCGACATGTTGCACACGCAGCTCTAATACCAAGACACATGGGCACATGTAGCGCACTTCCACTAAGCTGTTTTCATTATTTGTCATCTGTTTCATACAAACATCCAGCTTCTGCATTCGTGAAACCAAGCTGGCATCACGTTTGAAGGCTTCAACTGTCACCACCAAGTCCCTCTCCATAGACCTCTTCCTGGATTTAAGGCAAAAAGCCTTATCTTTCCTCTCTTGTTACTTGACTCTCCAGAGTGTTATGAGAAATGCGAAGAGCACTTGTCAGCGTTCTGTTTGGATGACTAGGACCCCTTAAGTAAACTATTTGCAGCTGGAAGCCATGCACGGCACATGGTTTACATTTTAACATGGGCAGCTATACGCTGAAAAGTGTTAGGTAATGAGCATAAGACTTTACATTTAAAGAAAGAATAGAAAATAATCAATGCTGTTTTCCTATTACAGACTTTATAAGTTGAGGTTACATGAAAAGAGGGAGCTCGTATAAACATTTACCACTCACTGTGGTATTCTTAATTCTTCACTCCTTTTACTTTGGCATGCAGGAATTTAACCTCAAATTTCACAATGTTGTTTTCCAAGTTTTACCAAAGCAAAGAAACCTCTTTATTTGGCATCCCTTGTGAGTTATGAACAGAAGATTAACCTTAACCAAAACTATTTTCCCAACTGATTCCTTCACGTGAATACGATCAGAGGCCCCACCAACTAAACTTAGCTAGTATTTTATGGAAAAAAAAAAAGTTATTTCACATGTTTTTCTTTTCAAGGATGTATTTCAGATTTCTCTTGACAGGATCACAAAAGTGAAAGACCTAGAAGAGATCTGTTTATTTCACTGAAAGCAATAAAGCAACTTCCTGAAGGATCAGATGCAGAGCAGCTGGCAGGAATTTACTTTTTTCCTCAAGGACACTTCAGCGGGGTAGATGATTGCCAGCAAGAGTGCTTGAATGCTGGTGTTCTAGTTGCAGTTGCACCGATGTCACGAAGCCAAACCAAACATTAGCACGAAGACATCAAATAACAGCAGAGCGCTCGCAGCCTTACAAGATCTGAACCCTATTCTTTGCAAAGACTAAGGGGGGCCTCTCAAGACTGTTTCATACTTTTTCATTTGCATGCTTCCTGCAACCGCAGCAAGCGGATATTTAAACAAGGCAGCAGTCGGGCTTTAAAAAAATCTCCTGTAAATATTCATTTTCCTTCCCAAACAGATGCCGCCTTGTGTTAATCCAAGATTAGTTGATTCAAGCTGAATTTAGAGTGAATTTCAAAGCAGCATCGAGCTGAAAACTGAGCTGGTAATAACTGTGTCTATCATTGTCTTACATATGTGCTGTCTCACAAGAGTCAAGACATGAAATTTGAGCTGCACATACACGCACACATGCAGACCACAATGCCAAGAAAAACTGAAGACCTGGAGAGGTGGGTTGTGTTTCTGTCAAGTCTGTACAAATCCGAGAAAAGACGTACTTTATTTTAGGTAAAAGATGTATTCTCATATTCAAAATATAACTTACGAAAAAGTAGTGGTAGTAGTGTTTCTGCTTTTTACTTATTTAAAAAGATGTACAGAAACATGCCAAAAATGAAGTAAAAGTACTTTTTGTGCAGAATGATCTCGTCATTGCTCTCCTGTTGTGGCACTTGATCAGAGCATCAGTTGTGCTTCCTCTTAGTTTTTGTTATATAGTGTTGTGAAAAACTCTTTGCCCTTTCCTGATTTCCTTTTTTTGTGCATCTTTGTCACGCTAAAATGTTTCTGATATCAAATTAATGTTAATAAATAAATAAATGAAAATAACCAGACTTAATAGGGAAAAAATATTAAGGGAAAAAAATCTATCCAAACCTACCTGGACTTACATGAAAAGTAATAATTGGTTCTGCTATACTTGGCAGCAAAAACTGCAATCAAATATTTTAAATAACTGGCAATGAGTCTTTGGCATCATCGTGGAGAAATTTTGGCCGATTCTTCTTCTCTGAATTATTTTAATTCAGCCACACTGGGGTCAGTTTAACATCACAAACCGGTGTCTTTTTTAACACTGGGTCAAGTAGGTTTGGATTGCTTTTTTCCTCTTAGTAAATGAAAACATCTTTTAAAAACTAATTTTAGTTTTATTTTGGCTATTTTTGTCTAATATTAATTTTTTTGATGATTCGAAACATATGAGACTAACAAATATGAAAAAAACGAATAAATAAGCAATTTAAATAACAAACATTTGGTGTATACCACTCACGGTGATTTGGTATCTGACAAAAGCTCAGGCTAGAGTGTTCAACCTATGTATGATGTCTATATGAGGAAGTGTCCTTTATATGGGCATCTTGGACACACATTTGTGACTGTTCAACCCTTCTGAGTGTAAGGGGTAGCCAATCAGAAGAAGGCTTAGTTATAGTAGAGGAGCCAAACGAGCTTCAGACAAAGAATGAACTGTGGGGCTACACCAAAATCAAGTATAAGATAAATAAGGACTTCTGCAACTGTGAATAAATATTTGGAGACTCCTCAAGTACTTGAGCAATTGAGTAAATGTACTTGCTTTTCACTACTTGATTTGGTAAAGTACTAACATATGTTACATACTAGATAACTAGCAGCTAATCAGAAGGGCACTTATTGCAGAAAGTGTGATAGATGATTAGTTTTTAAGTCTTTTTGCCTTTAAGGGGAGCTCTGAACATCACAAATGGGATGAGCGAAAAGATGCTTCACTGCAAAAATGTCCCACAGACCTGTAAACATGCATTCAAATGATTGGAGCTGATGTTTTATTTATTTTACCGTCTTCTTACTTTACAAACAGTTTTCATTGTGTTTTAGGCTGACAAGAAACTCACAGAAGACCACATGGAGAGGGATTTATGTGAAAGACTTTTGTGAAACAGCCAGAGTAACACTGAACACTGGAATGGAAAAAGTGAATCAGTCATGCAGTGAAATCCCTGACCGAAAGAAAATTGTCACTGAATAAAGAGAAGCTTGATTCAATTAAATGTTTCACAACTAGTAAATGAATGAGAACGGGTATTTAAAATGACAAACTCTTTTTCACACAACTGCAAGATTGGAATTAATTAGTTTGTGGCTTTGCTGTTTATTTTAACAGACAAGCATGATTGTGCCTGATGATATGATACGTTTTATATTAGTACCTGTGGAAAAACACTAGGGTAGCTGCTAGTATGTCTGATAAGATGAAACACATTGCCCTCTAGAGTTAGTTTGCATGCATGCATGCAACTTTCTGGTCGCTTCATGAACTCATAAAAGATGGACAGCATCTGAGGGAGTCTCCTGGGGTCAACAGTTTCTACATCACACAGACAGGAACAGAACAAAATATGGGTAAGTTTGCCACTTCCACAGCCATCCCTAGTCTTATGCATGCTGCAGGAGGGGTCTTTAAAACTTGAATATGCTGTTAGGATACAGTGTCAGCCTTGTTTGTTTGTCCTGATAGTTTCAGTCAGATGAGAGAAAAAAACTGTCCACTTTCGTCTGATTGGCCTATATTTATTTATTGAGCTTTAGTTTTGTTTATATAAGTCTGTAACGTTCTGCCTGTTTGATTATCTTCATACATGTAACCCCAGTTAGTTCTCAGTGTCAATATATGCTCATACATTCCTTTAGTCTTTGTTGTCACTTTTCTCATGTGCTACCTTGGTGCTCTGTTTTCCTTGGAACCTGCTCTTTGCTCCTCTTGTTCGCAGCCTAACAAAGACGCTTTTCTGTTGTTGAATCTGCTTCATCCACATCCAATTCTCAGCACATCAGTTGCAGACAGCAACCATGTGTCGCAAGTTTTTGGGAGAATGATTGATATTAACCCAGACATCATTTTTAACTTTAAAATACAATTCAGTGTCAGTGTCTGCCTTAAAAGCCAATCAATGCCCAGCATGTACTGTAATATAACTCACTGGTGCTTGGACTCAACGTGACTGGTATTAGGTGATGAAAGTTAAAAGTCACTTTGCTTTCACAAAAAGAACCCACATATTTTGTGCCATGATTCAAGGCTACTACTTTTGACACTTGAGAAAAATGCTTAAAAGGATAAAATGTAACTTGCACCGGGACTGGCTGGCACAGGCGTTCACAAGCTGATAATTGAAGTTTGCCGTGCGGTGCTGTCCTGAGTCTTTCTGTGCTGCTCTGTTTGAAACAAGTCTTTAGGCAGCTATGGAGTATTGGTCATGTTAAAAAATGAATTTTCAAATAATAGCTATTACTTAATTTCCATAAATTACTGAGTTTTCAGTCATTCTTTTTCTTGTAAGAAGTAACATATTTTATTATATATTTATATATATATATGTATATATATACATATATATATATATATATATATAAGCAGCTGGATAGCGTAGTGGTTAGACTACACGCCTTTGGAACAGAGGATCGCAAGTTCGATTCCTGCCTGGGGGCGTCTGTATCCAGTAAGGGTCCTAAGGCTAGACCCCCTATGCTAAGCGAGCCTACCGCAGACATGAGCGAGACAGATAAATATGAAGGCATGCCGGCTCGGACGTCGCCCGGATCAACAAGGTCCGCGTCAGGTGTTGAGGAACCAGGGCACCCTGACGAAAAGTGGGCTACTGGAACGAGAAGGCATCGGTGGGCAAGGGACGAAAACAGGGCGTTGTTGGAATGCTACTACGCAAGTAACCCCGGCGGAAGGGGCTACATGAATAGGATGAGGGACCTATGGATTCTTCGATACCCAACATCCACAATGACGGCGAAACAACATTCCAACATTCGAAAGAAGGGACTGCTCTCACAGCTAGAGATTGACGAGGTACAACACAAATGCTACGGCAAGGAGGAGTCAGGACGCCAGGTCAGGGGGGAGATATCATCACCCCCACCCGAGATTGGGTACATAGCCCCAAGTGCGATAGGAGAAGGATCGTTGAGTGCGAGAGGAACTGACCTGAAAAATAGGATCATGGCCAAGCTTGAAACCTGGATCCCCCGTAGCCGGTTACCAAGATTACGTGAAGTACCCTCAGAAGGTCTGCTAGATGATGTTAATGCAGCACTACGGGCAATACCGACACTAACAAGCTGATCTACAATACGGCAGCAGTGATCAGTGAGATGCTTGGCTACAAGTTGAACAGCCACAAGGGGCAGTACCCTCCATGGAGAAGGAGGCTAGAGGGCAAGATCAAAGTAGCACGGAGGGAGGTTAGCCAACTAACAGAAAGGTGCGACAAATAAGGTGCCTAAGAAATACAGCAAGCTGTCCATACCTGAGGCCTTGGAAACTGCCAAGCAAAGACTCACAGCCTTGGCCAGCCGCTTGAGGAGGTACACCAGAGAGATTGAAGGCAGGAGAATAAACCAGCTGTTCTCCACAGAACCAGCAAAGGTGTACTCTCAGTGGCAAGGGAACAATAAGAGAACAGCACCACCAAGGCTGGAGACGTAGCAATACTGGAAGAGCATATGGGAGAAGGACGCAACCCATAACGGCAATGCTCAGTGGCTGGAGGATCTGAGGGCAGACCACAGCGACCTCCCTGAACAGGGTCCAGTAACCATCACAGTGGCAGATATCCAAGAAAGGGTCTCCAGTATGAAGAGTTGGACAGCACCAGGGCCCGACATGGTTCACACCTACTGGCTGAAGAAGCTGACTGCACTCCACGAGCGTCTGGCAGCACAAATGAACCAACTGCTAGTTAACGAGAGAGACACCCGGAATGGCTAACTGAAGGCCGGACGGTCCTGATCCCCAAGGACCCCAAGAAGGGACCGGTCCCCTCCAACTACCGACCAATAACCTGCCTCAGTACTACATGGAAGCTCCTGTCAGGCATCATATCGGCTAAGATGAACAGGCACATGGGTCAATACATGAGCGGGACACAGAAAGGAATTGGCAAGAATACCAGAGGCGCAAAACACCAGCTACTGGTAGACAGAACAATCAGCCGAGACTGCAAGACCAGACTGACCAACCTGTGCACTGCCTGGATTGATTACAAGAAGGCCTATGACTCAATGCCCCACAGCTGGATACTGGAATGCCTAGAATTGTACAAGATCAATGGGACCCTAAGAACCTTCATCAGGAACTCAATGGGGATGTGGCGTACAACACTAGAGGCCAACTCCAAGCCCATAGCACAAGTCACCATCAAGTGCGGGATCTACCAGGGAGATGCTCTGTCCCCACTGCTGTTCTGCATAGGCCTGAACCCCCTCAGTGAGATCATTAACAAGACTGGCTACGGATACCGACTACGGAACGGAGCAGTTGTCAGCCACCTCCTGTACATGGATGACATCAAGCTGTATGCCAAGAGTGAACGAGACATCGATTCACTGATCCACACTACCAGGCTATACAGCAATGACATTGGAATGTCGTTCGGACTGGAGAAGTGTAGTCGGATGGTATCAAAGAGAGGGAAGGTAGTCAGAACTGAGGGGATTGAACTACCAGAAGGCAACATTGCAGACATAGAGGACAGTTACAAGTACCTGGGGATCCCGCAGGCGAATGGGAACCATGAAGAGGCCGCTAGAAAAGCTGCAACCACCAATATCAGGAAGAAGGAACACGAGAAGCTGGAGAAATACCAAGGGCTCAGAGAAGAGCTCGAGAGGATGTGGAGGGTGAAGGTAACGGTGGTCCCCGTGGTAATCGGAGCACTAGGTGCGGTGACTCCCAAGCTAGGCGAGTGGCTCCAGCAGATCCCGGGAACAACATCGGAGATCTCTGTCCAGAAGAGCGCAGTCCTGGGAACAGCTAAGATACTGCGCAGGACCCTCAAGCTCCCAGGCCTCTGGTAGAGGACCCGAGCTTGAAGGATAAACCGCCCGCATGGGCGTGCTGGGTGTTTTTTTTTTTTTTCATATATATATATATATATATATACATATATATACATATATTTAAATGTATATGATGCATCAAATCTATTCAGGTAGGTGAGCTTAATGTTCATCTTAAAAAAAACAACAAACACAAAATAACTATATCAAAAACACAGTCAGAGTAAGTTGTGTTAACGCAGTAGCCTTGTTAGCTCCTTCTTCTTTCAAAGAGACACTTTCCCTTCATTGATGGCATCATATAATTCATCAGTGATAGGCTGATAATGTCCAGCACGACTGTTCAGAAAATAAATCTTTTCACTCGAGTTTTGTGGCTTGTATCCTTCCTTCTGCAGCCGTGTCTTCTGAATTTTGAAAGTACCTGTGAACAAGATAAAAAAATATATATATATAGTTTTTATGTAATTTTATAAAATCGCATTGCCGTTTGAATGTTTTTTCACTGATGTTCACCTGTAGTGTCAACAGACGGCATGAACCGAAGGAAGACAGGGCGTGCGTAGGAGGGCAAAGCTTTTTGTACACCGATCAAGAATGCATCAAGGTCCAACTGGTTTCCCTCCTGAGCTATTGCTGCCATACCGGCCTTCCCTTCCACACCTGAACACAATAAAACACAGAGTATTCATCAGCTTTTGAGTCTGTTTATTTGCCTGAAATGTGCCGATGAAATAATTCATTTCATCCATACCTGGCACAGACACTCCATAGACGGCAACATCGGTGTGTCCCAGTAGTTTGCTGAGGACTCCCTCCACCTCTGTCGTGGAAACGTTCTCCCCTCGCCAGCGAAAAGTGTCGCCGCTGCGGTCCATGAAATACATGTAGCCATAATCATCCATCACCAGTATATCACCTAAAGCACAGACAGTGACAGAGCAATAAAATAATCATCATTCTGATCGCTGAAAATGAATGACAGTCGTGAAAAAGAACGTATTCACAGGACTGGGAAATACTAAGTATACCTTTACTGCTTCCATATAAAGAAATAAGCAGCAGCCAGATGCTTTTTAATTTTGAAAAAGCCAAAGACTCTACAGGCTTTAGTTAGCATGTTAATTAGATCAATTAAGAGCAAGTATGGCTAATTTGTAAAGGTTACCAAACAGAAAAAACCCCTCTTCTCTCTAAAAACAATATGACACAGCTTAGGTTTGCAAAGCTGCATCTGAACAAACCTCAATACTTCTGGAATAATGTCCTTTAAATAGATGAGATCAAAGTAGAGATGTTTGGCCGTAATGCACAGCACCAGTTTTAACTACAATCAGCTGTCAAGTACCATGGTGGAGGGGTGATTTGGGTTTGTTTTGCAATCACCGAGCAAAATCACTGCTCTTTAAGGCCATCTGTCTGACAACTAAAGCTTGGCCAAAGGGCCACCATTCCACGCACATTATTAAGTCTGAAAAAATCCACAAAAAAAGAAATCAAGGTGTTGTAATGGCCCAGTCAAAATCTAGACCTCAACCTGATTGAAATTCCATTGTGGATGATAGGAGAGCTGTAAACAAACCAATGAACTGAAGCAACTTTGTAAAGAAGAGTCAAAATTCATCCAGAACAATGTGAGAGAATGACAACTCACAAAGCCAGAAAATGACTACTTTCAGTGAGGGTTGAATTCACGATTCACAAACTGCTTGAATGAAAAAAATGACAAGCTTGCTCCTCACAATGCACCATCATCTGGCTTGGAAACTGTCATAGCCAGGGAGCAAACTTTCATTGCAATCAATGATCCTTGACACTAAAGTTGATGTTTGCTCTGTGAAAAAAAACGATGTCTGTGGTGAAATTACAGATGCAGCAGCGAAAGTGTTCCGAATGGGACTTTCACTGCTGAAAATAGCGGCAGTACTGGAAGCAGTCCAGTCGTGTCATGATCATAAATTATTTTCAGTTTTCTTATGAAAACAGAAGCCAATTAAAATGTGTACTGCATGTAAAAACTATAAACAAAGGTAAAAGTTCATATGGCAATTTAGCATCTGCAGCTTTCTTTTTCTGGATACCTGTGAGATGAAGCATGTTCGATATTATAAAACTGGAAATCAAGAAACAGACAGTCCATCATTATTATTCTGACTAACATTAAAGAGACAAAATAAAACATGCCTGAAATATAAGCAGAGTCTCCCATCTTGAACACATTGCGAGCGACTTTCTTTTTGGTGGCATCCTGATCAGCGTAACCGTCGAATCTTCTGAGCGGATCGGTGTGGTTGATGTGTCCCACTAACATGCCTGGCTCTCCTGCAAAGATGAAAGATTATTTTTGCATTTGTTTCTCTGTATTGTAGCTTTGCATGTATGTGTGTGTGTGCATGGTGTTACCTGGCTCACAGGGTATACAGAGGCCTTGTGAATCCCTCAGTAGTTCCTTGCTATCCTGCTGCACCCTGACCAGTCTGATGGGATAAAAATTTGGTAGGATGCGACTATTGAAGCCACACGCCCCGACCTGGATGTGCAAACATACAGTATAGCAGGTACGTAAAAAAGATGTTGTGTTTTAAATTCTTTAGCTTCCTAAGAAATCAGTAAAACAACATCCAGGTAAGCATACCTTTCCATCTATGTTGAGCAGGCTGCAGTTGCACTCTGTGGCGCCATAAAATTCCCCAATTCTTTGGATTCTAAATCTCTTGACAAACTCTTCCCACACCGAGGGACGGAGTCCATTACCGATGGCAACACGGACCCTGTGACGAGCCTCTGATTTTCCAACAGGCTGGGCCAACAGATAACGGCAGATCTCTCCTATATATTGGATTACCTATGTGTGCGCACAGACATAGAGGTACAATTACACACTAAAACCGAATCGCAAGTCTTGTTTATAGAACTGGCTCAAGAAAATCAATAGGACATTTGGCCTGTGGCTAGGCACAGTTATTGCACCAGTGTGTACTCACAGTGCAGTTGTGTTTGACACAGTCATCCCAAAAGTGACTGGCTGAGAATTTCCTCCTGATTACAGCAGTCAAACCAAAGAGCAAACACTGGCCTAAACCCATGATGTTCCCTGTAAATATCCACATGAACACATGAGCACATACAACAAGGATTTCTGTGAAGCAAATATATACTTGTAAACTTGTTCTTTCTTTTACATATTGGCAGAAACAGTATCCCTCCTAGTCAACCATGCCAGCCATTTGAACAGTGTTAACACTTGAAAGCATGAAAGGTGAAAAGCTTTTCAAAAGACATTTAGACATTTATTAAAATTTCACTTATGAATATAGCTTGATTTTGCCTTGACAGTTACCAGTAGACCTCTTTTAGACCTCTCATTAAAAGAAAATTGCTCAGTGGGTAAACCTAAGTCCTTGATTTCGAATTATGTTGAAGTGAAAAACTTTGTAATAACCTAAAGATGATAACATTTGCCCTTTTTTACTGTTACTTTTGAACCAAGTTTAAAGAATTTAAATTTAAAGTTATTCTTGTTTGTAGTTTTTTTTTTTAACCCATGATGCATTCTATGCTCCCCTGTCATCATGTTTACTGCTCACCTTCATGTTTCAGTCATATGTAGCCTATTTTGTTTACTTTCTTTTTCACACTGAAGATTAATTTTTTCGTGTTTCTTATTTCACTTTCTGCTTTTTGTTGCTAGCCTGTACCACCTGTACCTCTGCCTGCTTCCTGTCTTCTCTTGGTGTGCGTGTCTGTCCTATGTCAGTTTATTGTCACATTGTCTATTTGTTCAATGTTTTTTTTTATCCTATATAAAGCGTGTTGAGGCAGCTGTTGTTGGAGGTTTTGTTATGATGTCGGAGACTGATTGCAAATAGTTGAGCCAACTGGTTGCCCAGAGATTGAGCATGCAACACCCTCAACTTTGGACAACCACTTCTGATTGCAAGACAATTCCACAGGTCAATTGGTGGGGCAACCTGCCTCTGAAAAACTGCCGTCCATCTGCAGTCACTTGCAGACAAATTGGGAAATGTTGCCAATAATCAGTCTCATTAACAAACACAAACAGATTGCTAACAGTGAGTCAGTCTCAGCTGATAAGCGGAGCTTGTCTGCAGCACATCTCATTCAACTGACTGCTGGCTGCTTTTGATCAAGGTTTTCAAGCATCTATGTCATTTTGCAGCTAATCGTTCTGTAGCAACTGAATCACTATTTCTCGAGGAATTTCTGAATTTCTGTTTGAAATCTTTGAGGTTCTGCTGGATTCTGAATAAGTTGTTCACATGACTTTGTCGCCAATGTGATGCTCCAAAGCTGCCAGAGTTCGTCCCTGACTGCAAGGCAGCCTTTCCAGAGGCAGTGAAATTGCAAGTTCATTGCACACAGTTGCAATAACTTTAGTCACGCTCCAGTCTCCAAACACTGTTGTCCTGAATGTGACTTTAGGGTTCTTCTTCTTCTGCCCTTTTTGGTATGGATTCATGTTGTTTTCTCTTTTGAATTTTGGTATGTTTGGGGATTTTTGTATCGGCCAATAAATAAACTTTTTGTTTATTTTTGCCTTCCTCCACATGCTGCATTTAGCCCAGAAAATAACATCACTAAAAGTCCAGTGAGATGAATGTCTGACTTCAGGAAAAAATGTATTTTTAGTATAACGATAAGATTTGTAAACCTCAAATAGATTTTACCATTTATCAAAGCCAATGGAAGTAAAAATAAGTACTTTTTAAAAATGGGGTAATATATTATGTTAAAATAGACATAATAACATAAGAGCTATGAAGAATGATTCTGATTGTTATTATAATGACATCATGCTTGTACAGATGTGTAAGAGTGGGAAATCTTACTTTATATTGATTTTAAATGTATTTTGAAAACATGGATGAGAAGAAACAAGGCCTACCTGCAGAATGATAGAGAGGAAGGCAGTTGTAGATGATGTCATCAGGACGTAAGCCAAAAGAATGAAAACCAAAAGCTGCGATGCGGTAATACCTGACAAAAAAGAACAACAAACTAAGTGACAGAAGTCATCATCATTACTTATGTCATTATTTAAAGGATTCTCTTAAAAGTGCAATTTTATGACTGAAATGTCGTAGACATGTCTTACAACAAAATTCAAAAAGTTTTATTAACTGTTGATAAAACTGTTTAGGTCCCTCAGTGGACTGCATCACCTTTGCAGATGTTTCCACAGATAAACTTACCGACTGTGCACCACTACAGCTGCCTTTGGCATTCCTGTTGTACCAGAAGTGTAGATGTAGAAAAGCCTGTCTGCAAATACAAAGAGAAGAAGAAATTTCCATATTGCATTCTCAAAACCTTTTGACGGTGTTTCACATGGGTGGCATGCACCGTGACGCTCCCGTCATTCTTTACATATTTTTTTGTTACTCTGTTTTCTCTCCGTCCCATACAGGCTAATCAAGTAAAGACTTGAAGCGTGTCAACAGAGGAATGCTAAGCAATAACAAAGACAAAAACAATACCTTTGTTAAAAATAAGAGAACAAATGCACAACAATATAAACGATTGAATTGAACATGGCCAGAGTTGTATTTGCATGCATTATATAAAATAAAAGATAAACATTGTTCATAGTCTTGAACTTTGTAGTAACTTGATGATGATTCTTTCCATTTTTTTCCCATTTTTTTGACACACATGTGAGCTAAATTAGAAAAGAAAAAATACGCAAGACAGCCAATTTTGGCAGTCGGCCATGCACTCTAGCAGGCAAAGACTTGCTAAGGACAAGAATGTGTTGCAATCAAATCTTGTAAAATGTCAAATGCAGCATACCCCTACCCACGTGCACAAATTCTACAGAGCCTCACCATTAAACTCTTTCCTTATCTTGTAGGGTGGTGGGTGTGTGGGTGAACGGGCCAGCAGAGAGTCCAAACTCTGAACCTGAAGCTCATCCTTGTCTTCCTGCTTACCAGTGCTGAACAAAACCATGCTGGGCTGTAACATGCTACTCACCTCTGTTACAGCTGGAAGACAATCAAAAGTGTGAAAAATGTAAAGCAGGCAAACCAGCACATGTTTTATTAGCTGTTTTATTCCACCTCTGGCCAAATAAGCTCTGTATTTATCTTGTAAATAAAGTATATTTAGTTCCCACCTCCAGTCATCTCCGATCCAAACACCATCGCTCGAGCTCCAGAAACACTGAGACAGTGTAGCAATGACTGCTGTCTAAGGTTGTAGTTGATAAGAGCAGCCTCAACACCTATTATAGCAAAACCCAGCCATAAAGCTGCCATTAAAGGCTGACTTTCCATGTACAAAGCCACCACATCACCCTCAGTCCAGCCCTGAGCCAAGGCCCAGTGGGCCACAGCGTGGCATCTCTCCTGTAGCTCTCTAAAACTCCAAACCTGAAATGAAATGAAAATGCAAAATCAGTCATCTTAATTCAGTTTATCCGCTGTTTTAATTAAGGTGCTATGTTTTCTTTCTATTTGTTATTCTTGATGAGACCTCACCTCTCCTGTGGCCTCATATATCAAGGCAGGCTTGTCTGGGTGTTGTGTCACTACCTGGGCAAACAGGGCAGGGATGGTTCTTCGGTTTCGACGATGGTGATACATGGAAATTCTCACTTTAATTATAACAGCCAAACACCTTTTAGACACAAAGAAGAGGAAAGGAGAACGGTGAAGGGCATTTGCAAACAGGAACGGACCAGCATAGAAGCAAATGTGGGACAAGCCCATGCAAACTACCTACTTACATGAGGTCTCTTTTAACAGTATGCAAAGCTATATGAATGTTCTTCCAAGATCCCATATGGACCAAGCACAGCCCTAGCCCCACCAGCAGACTGCAGAGCCAGGGGAAGGAGCGCAGCCACACAGTGCCCAAACCAATGAAGCTCAATATGACACCGATCTTTCGCTCCATGATCTTATCTCTGAGAATACAAACAATGACTTCAGGCACAAAAATCATGAAAATACACTCAACTGAAATCTCATGAGATGAGGCTTACCTCTTAAAGATTCTTAATTATGATAGTCCAAGAGAAAAAAATGGATTCAGCAGCAACAGTGTGCTGTGACGAGTTAAATGTCAGCTTCACTGTTAAGTTGAGTAACAGCACCAGAAGCAGCTCACAGAGCTGTCAGATGTTTCCAAAGCCAGAGGTGAAGTGCCTGATAAGAGGCAGCACGCAGCAGAGAGTTGCACAAGTTACAACCCATGCAGTTCCTGCGTCACTGCAGAGCCAGTGTGATTCATTACTCCTGAATCAAAGTGCTTCCGGTCCTATTTATAAAATCAGAAATGTGTGATTTCATGAGGAAAATTATTTACTGGGTGCATGCATAGGCACGATTTCTTCATCTGAATAACTACAATAGATTACTCACTTACAATCAAGGAAGAGTTTAATCATCAGTATTTATTATTTCCCAGAAAGGCTAATGAGCACCAAGGTTTTAAAAGCAGAGAGAAGTTCAATTTTATTGAATGTGTAGAAGTTATAACATTTGAATCCATTAAGTGTATAGGGCTTTCTTTTAAATCATTACTAAATAGATCATTTTGATTAAAGCAGTTTTCAAAGGAAAATTTTAAAAAAAAATCCATAAAGAATAAAAAAGACTATTTGGATTCACAAGCAGTATAAAAAACGATGCTTTATAAATCGTTCCATTCCATGGAAGAATGGATGGATTTGGAATTTACATCAACAGCAACTCAGTGCCAGATAAGCGGAAGAAGATGGATGGATCATGGATCAGGTCCATTCATGGGGGAAAAAGGTGGTGTGTTATTGATTAATGCTAATAAACCACAATCTTCTTTTCAGATGAAATAGAAGCTTTAATAAATCTTATGATGCACATTCTTCAAAGAAAACAGTACCAAATATAAACAGAACAAAGTAAAAAAAATAAGTTCATATAACTTACATTCACAATACTACAAAAAAAAGCATGTAGCTATTTTCACATTGATATCCATAGCATTGTATGAAAAAAAGGTTTGATGGCCATAAAAGTGCAATCACACTTACCAACCGAAGAACAGGGTAGATGTTAAAACCAACAGCGAGGTGACTTTGATATATTTCGCAGTAAGGATTAAGACAATAAAACAATCGAAATGTTTCCTCATACTAACATCTTTGTCGCTTTTTGTTTTTTCTGTAACTGGAAATATATTAAAAAGTTTATTTTTACTCTCCAGGATCTGTAACTGAGGCTGGTGCACTGTGTGAGTAAAGAGGCGCGGGATCATCATATTTATCATCATGGAAAAGTGCAACAAAATAAACAAATTCAGGTCTGTACAGCTCCCATCGCTTAAGTTTTACAGTAACTAAGAGTGTGTAAAGGCACATTGTGACTGCTCACAGGCTTAAACACAGTTTGCTTGCAGGAAGTTGCAGGCTTATCAGTAGGGTGGGTCTGTTTTTGTGAATTGCCCACTCGTTTTGGGACAGATTTAGAATTTCAAGTTCACAATTTTGAGAATAAAAAGAAAACCCTTGAAATATGCACTTGGGGTGGGGGAAAAAAGGCACAGCTCAGTTGTTAATCAAGGGCGAGTCTTTGAAAATAGCCACAAGTATTATTTTCTTTAAAAACACTTGCTTTGTTCGTAATCAAAGAAGCAGACATAAACTCCTTGCAAGAACCCACATGGGAACAAGGGGAAACTCATCATTGGTAAGCTGCTTCCGTTGCAGCCTACTGTTAAATAGAGTACATGGAAACAAATATTATCCGACAGTAACAGCAAACATTCCCAATCTTATATACAAACAGCCATTTATGCAAAAACAAAAATACAAATATGTAAAACAGAACAATTTGCATGCTCATTTTTTTCTTGTAGCCTACATAACATGGACTTTATTGTCTGCACTGAAAATAAATACTAACATAATTATATCATATGACTTTGAAAGGAATACAGCTTATATTATTACTGTGATATGTTCTGCGTGAACCAATAAGCCACTCGAGCAGCTTCACTTTCACACTCCTGAATAAACACTTTTAATAGCCGGCTTTTTCATGCCTGTGACTTTTTTTTTTTTTAACTCAGTGATAAAAATCTGTCATTACCAGTACGCCTTGAACTACAAAGAGTACTACAGCACACAAACAATGAGGAAAATAACCATATTCAGGAGGTAAATCGGACCTTGCGACCTTGTGAGTAGCAAACGATGCTACTGGATTGAACTGAAATTTGGTCCCATTAACATTACGTTACCTACGAGGAATAACCTGTGCTTAACAGGTCACAATTTCATTTCTTACTGTTTTATGATGTGACACTTTAAAGACAAGCTATAAATGCTTGCTATCAGTACCTAAGAATGACATTTTATTTTGAAATAAAGGATTTTAAGAGGACTTGGATAAAACTAAAAAATATAGTTTAAATGTAAATATCCAGGAACCACTTTATTTCTTTTTTTCCCAAGTCACCGAGTGTTGGTGAATCTGCCAACAGCCCCCAGCCAGCATTGTGTAGTCATTTAGTGAGTCACTGCTTTTAGACTTCACCGGAATCAAGTTTAAATGAAGAATTGCTGTAGGTGACAAATTAGGCTGAATGTGTGATAGTCATTAAGTCTTTGGAGGAAAGCTTTAGCTTGAGCTCTTCATATTTGTGATTCTCCTGTTTGCTGCCCACTCTTTGAGCCCTAAAGGGAGACAAACCACACGGTTAGACACAGAGTAATTTAAAGCTAATAATTACACACCCCTAGTAGATTAAAAAGTACCAAAGTGCTACCAGTGAGAAAATGCAGTTCTTTACTTTCCACTACAAAGTGTGCTTGTGACCGATGATGATATCCAGTGGTATTATTGCATGCTTACTTGTGATTGACTGCTGGAGGGATTTGTGGTGCTTAGGTCTGAGTATCTCTTCTTCTGTGACGTGCAGATACAGGAGAGGAAATTGGCATATTCCTCTCTCACCTACAGAGGGCAACAGAACATTAAGAAACAAATCTGTGTTGCCACCTCGCATACTGACACAATCTAGCATGTTTGTCACTGCTTTTGCCCTTTTCACTGATTTTATTTAAATATACATTTTCATGCTGTTTTAATTTCGGTCTTAGCATCATGTCCACATGAAGCTTTACACAAATATACTGTGTTCGTACCTGTTTGGACAGCAGACAGTGCATGATGAAGACCAGTGCGCCCTGCAGGCTGTTGAAGATGGTGAAAATGTACGACACTGCAACAGGGGGATCCTCTTGAAACAAGAAGACCCCAGATACCCACATCAGACCCAGAATACACATCTGGGCTACAGCTGTCACAGTGAAAGCTCTGCAGACGGAAAAGAAGGATGGGAAAAACGGTAAGTCAATAAAGATTACCAGAGAATGGTAAAGGTTACACACGGATGACTCAGTTACTACATCAGTGTTTGGAAAGCCCCATTAAAAGTGAAAGAACACAATGAGACATGTGTTCTAGGCAAAGCAGCTACAGAACAGATCATTTTAGTTCACTTTGCTTTCTGCTGAATGTATGTGGAAGCAGAAAAGCCAAAGGCTAATGATAAATATAAAAGAGAGATTAAAAGAGGCACTCTTAAAAAGAAGTTTCTGTCAGTTTGCTCTGTATGGCTCCTTTGTTCTATTTATTTATCCAGCCTAGCTGAAGTTACCAACTTAGCCAAGAATCCATTTAGCAAACAAGAAGATCGAAATGTGAAAAAGAGACTTTTCTTCCACAGACAGAAATTGTTGGATTATAATTTAATGCCTTCTGACTTTTTCCTCTACTGAAAAAAAACATCTTTCTCTCTTGTTTCTGGCACATGAAGTTCACTTTCCCAACTCCTTGGACTGAACTACACATCATTCATGATCGACTAGCAAAAAGAACAAGGGATTCTTTTTCTTTTTAACTCTAATGTTTTTTGCAGCTATGAGCGGAGGGTCCATGAGCTAAGTATGAGCCTACTGTAGGTAGACAGGCGAGACAAAATCCATTAACAGAAGCTCATCAGGGAGCTGTCACAACTAAGAAAACATTCCCTCCATTTTTTCCCCCTCACAAAACGTATTCTTTCTATCAAAGCAATTCCCAGTCCCGAAGCTGCCATATTGAATCTATATATTGTACGTTTTATAGTTACACAGTTTGGTCATGCAGTGGAAGGGGTTACACATTCAAATTAATACACAGACTGACTTAATTTTGTGCAGGTTGGAGAGGTCTGGGTTGAGGCTGGCAAACTTCTGGGCAAGTTTCCAGACGGTGATGATAAAGAAGAAGACATTCACAAAGATGACTAAGCACACAGGCCCGAAGAAGCTCCAGACGAAGCCGTCATCCGTGGACAGCCAGCAGCTACGTTTAGTGATAAAACACACATTCACAACAGGATGTTCTTTGCTTCACTGAGATAGATAGCATTAAGTTTATGCAACCTACTGATGTCATTACTATTAAGCAACTGTAGAAACACATGCACAGACAAGGCTTCTCTGGTCATCACTTTTAGTTACTGGAAGACTTACTATTTTTTAGTGCCGTATCCGTTTGGTCTAACGCAGGCGGATATAACGACGATAAACAGAGGCGTCCCGTAGCCCACAGCATATAGGTAGAGGGGCCGCATGGTGGCATTGAACACCAGAACAACCATACGGTACAGCTGCACCCCTTCTAACAGCATCCAGGTGAATACCGCCAGGAAGAAGAAATGGAGCATTGCTGCAACAAACCTGCAGCCACCCTGTAATGTGAAAGGACACAGAAAAAGAACACGTCAGAGAGGAGAAAGCACCGCTCTATCCCCGATCGTACAGCAGTCAGCTGCTTGCAATGTTTCTGTGAGTGAGAATTATTCACACAAACATTTTCTATTCTCCAAATGTAATTAAGACCACATGAATAAGTAGCTTAGCAGCATTTTACATCTTTACTGCCAATGTATTAATGGAGCAAAGATGTACATAAACATCAGAAAACACAGTACCACAGCACCAATTCTGCTCAACTCATATGGACAAGGATAACAAAATACACCATTTTAGCATGTAATGCTTCAAGGTCAGACATCATTTTTGCTTATCGGGAACCTTCAGTCATGTGATCTCTCTGAAGGAGAAGAGACTACAAAGTAACTCTTGACAGCTGTGAAAAGCACAAGGTGTGACAAATCAAGCCAACAGCAACACTTTAAGAACACTTTAACAGTGGCCAGGCTCGGCTGTTACTTTGTTGCTGTCAGAGTTAACCACAGATAATTCCTCGGTGCCTGTGTTCTGCTGAATCCCAAAACCGATCAATAGATTAACAGAGAGAGAACTAAAAAGAAGCATCAGGTTAACCAGCAAGCTGCTACCTCGTCTGCATTATTAAGTAATTATCCACTTGCCATAATTATCACAGTTTGTTATCCATGTATCTGTGGAAGCTTATCAGCTCAAGGACACCTTCTCTCAGTGTTGGCAGATGCTCCTGGCAAGGCTGAAATCCTCCCACGGTTTTCTGAGCTCATCATTGTTTACAGTTAGTTTGTATTACTTCCATTTGCAACATATGAGCACTGAAAACAGTCTAATTATTAATGAGACAAATTATAAGTGGGTTTTTGTACTTTTGAGGTGCTAAAATATCCAAAAAATGGCATTTTACACTTGCTAGGCCAGGTACTGTTCTCTGGTACCATCCTGAGCTGCCACCCTGCCTCAGCAGTACTTCTTCTGGTCTCATTCAGATACAGGTCTTTTCTCATTATTGCATTGGTTAGTTTATAGCTGAGCTGCTGTAACAAGCCAGTGTGTCTGATCAAAATATATTCTGTTCTTAGTCAGATGAATAAACGACAGCATTAAGAGGTAAACAAGCCTTTGTCTTTTTTTTTTGCAGAGTTGTGATTGTGTAAACTACACAATTCAAACAATCACAGTTCAAACAGTGAAGTGTAATTAAGTGTGACTGCAGTAGGTAATGTCAGCCAACATTATTTCAATTAAAAATTAGTCCTTAATGAATGAAATGGCATTAACTACAACTAAATGGGAATAATCAAGCAAAGCACATGTGGAATAGGTTAGGTTATGGGATAGATTCTGATTCAAACTGAAGTTTTCTTTGCAACAAACTTCCCTGTGCTCATTTTTGTAATTTTCTGCTCCATTCTGAGCCTACTCCAACAATCTGTCCGTGAAAAATTTTCACGGACAGATTATTTTTTTAAAAAGTACATTTTTTCCCCTTTAGAAAACCCACAAGGGTATTCTGCTTTATCATGTCAGAAAGCGCCATTCGAGATTTATTTCTGCAGGAATGCTCCAGCGTTAAAGTGAGAAAGACTCTGCTTCACAGCAGATACACAGAAAGATAAGTATCATGTGAAGATATTGCATGACACTATATGACAAACTAGTTAGTTACATTAACTATGATTTGACCCACATTCTCAAGTACAGGCCATTAGCTGCCGTTCCTGGCACAAGATATTGTTGTTACCACGAATGCTGGTGAATTTACATATTCTCTTTAAATAATGTAGAGCATGTCACATGTCACATCCTTTTAGAAACGTACCACAGGTTTAGTTTGAGAAATGCCAGCCAGGAAGATAAGATCAGCTATGAAGAGACAGATGCAGAGGTGCAGGTGGATGGTGGTGCGGGTTCCCTGTATGGAACGGCAGAACTTGAAAGTCAGGATGCAGAGTGTGAGACACAACAGGGAGATGGTCAGTCCTATTTTAGTCACCAGCTCGAGCCCATAGGTGTGCTGGAAGAGAAGACAATAAGTGTGAATGTGAGTGCAGCTGGTTACCAGTAAATAACATTTTGTTGCACATTTCTTTTCAAGATCATAAAATCATTTTACTTATAAACTTATAAAGTAATGCTATTCTAATAGAAAATGATTTGTATTTCATTGAGGTTTAAGTCATGAACACTGATGACCCTTACCCTATGTTTTTAGACCGAGTAATTTTACATTTGTTCTCCCATGTCTTGGGAATTAGGGGACAAGAAAAATTTCAAACTGACATGCATCAGAATTTGTTTTGTTTTTTTATCAAGATATAGCGTTAGGTTTGGGGTCAGGGTCACCGATGAGGTCTTAAACCTTACATGGTTACACTTTTTTAAGCTGTTTCTTACCTCGATGGGGTGAAGAGCCATGAGAACAGCAAAGCTGCTCAGATGGTTACATGTACATACGGTGCGTGAGGCATTGGAGTCCTGCTTAGAACAACCATCTGTGGACCAGGCCCCTGTCTCGGTCCAATATGCACAGATGTAACTCACGTTAGTCGATTCCTCTATGTCCTAAAACCAAAACAAACATGTCAAAGACGCGATTTATGTTTTATTTACATCTCTTGTTCTTTTGCTCCTCATGTTTGTTACTGTGAAGCTCAAAAGAAGTAAATGACTGATTTTTAAAAAAAGTGGATGTGACACAGGTGGGATTACCTCAAGATGTCTGAAGGTGATGTTGACAGAGCGGCTCAGTTTCTGAGTCGACGGATTTGAGACCACCACAGACACAACTTTAGAGAAGACCTGGTAGGAGGGGTCCGCTCCGTTTTCTTTAGCTCCTTTGACCATCTCGAAAGACCTGTTCACAGAGCTTTCAAGGTTTTTGTAGCTCAACAATGCAGCCACAGCAAAACCTGTAAAAGATCCACAGAATATTAGAATATTATAAACTTATTATGACTTGAACTGGACAGAAAAGAACTGATATTTACCAGGATATTTTCCCGTCCCGGCTGCTGTTGTCCAGTCTGTGTCCAGATAAGCATATTCACTGGACAGACGAATGTCTCCAGTTGGTCGAGTCGTTCCTCTTTGAACAGCAATCTGTGCATCTATTCAAGCAAATCACTCTTTTCAAATCATAACACACTTTGCATCCTAACTATTAGTTCCCAAGATGGAAATCATCAAGTTCATTAATTCAAAAGTGTTACCTATCTTGTTGTTCTCCATCTTAGTGTGGTTGTCTTTTAGCTGAGGCCCAATGAATAAAATCGATTTCTCCACAGCAGTGAGCAGCCCGCTCACACTTTCATCGATGTTCTGGGTTCCAGGAGACAGCATCGCATCGGTCTCTGTGAAAAGTTTCTGTCACAAATAAAAGACACAGAGGGGCGATTGTGAATACTGCGTACGCATTTGCATTTGTTATGAGTGTATGCATACTTGTATCTTTTCCTAACCTCCAGTAGCGCATCTCCATCAAGCTTTACTTTGCTGCCAGTTCCAGACAGGGCCAAACAGCTGTTTCTCATCATGGACATGATGTTTGCCAGGCCCCCGAGCAACTGGGAGACACATAGACAGAGAATAAAGACACTATTCAGCCTGCCCCATTCTAAAGTTCATGTATTTTGAACCTTGCGAGGCCATAGGGTCGTCTAGAGGAGCAGGTCCTACGTGATGTGCCAAAGCAAACTGGTGTACTTGTGTGCGAATCCAGGTGTGCTATGAGATTTTTTGCCAGCCAGATGTTATTGTCAGAATAAATAAGTAACTTTGAAACACCTGATAAACAGAATTTGAGCTAGATGTATTATCCATTTTTGAACTATAACTGGCTTTATATCTGTGATTGTTCCATTATGTTGATAATGATCATAATTTTATTTCCACACTTACCTGTGTTGGCTTTTTCTCAGCACGGAAATTATCACAATCGAGTTCTAGACAAAACAAAGCATTAGGTTATCACCACACCGGCTGACTGGGATTCTTGCCTCCACCATGAAAAGAGTGTGTGATAAAAAATCTCACAGTAAAGGAACAAAACTATGCAATGTGCTGGAAGACAAGCCACAATCTAGATTCTTGAACTGATAAGTTCATACAGAAAGTAGATAGAGTGTTGAGTAAGCCCTGATATCAAACACGAAACTGAGTCCCAAAAGATAAAAGAAAGCAAAACCACAAGCTGCATGACTAAGAAGGGGAAAAAAAAGGACTTTACTCAGGAAGCGCAGTGGATGAAATTTGGTTTTCTTACTACTTAAACATGGTGGTGTAAAAGATGGTGAAAATATAGTCTGCAACTAATACAGTGACGTCTGTGTCAGGAAAATTGCAAAAATGCAATAAAGGTGTGTTGCCTAATGTGAAGAATATGAGGACATAAAAGCTGTGAAATGCACTCGTTTATAGGAAATAACAAAAAACTGCACACTTACTTGAGCATGGTGTCCTTTCCGCGCTGTAATTGGTGTAGCCATTTGAGCAGTTGCACCAATAACTCCCAATAATATTATTACACACTCCATTGGGTCCACACAGCTCTTCTTTATTTTCACTGTCTGTGCACTCATTAGAATCTGTGTAGGGATATAGAGCAGAGGCATAGGTAATGGCTCATACTCCTCAAATGTAATAATTTTGATTAGACAGAAACAACTCTGAATATAGAAGGTATTGGTCCGTCCTTCAAAAGAATAAACGTCTCTGAAATGTAGCTACCCACACAGTCATGTGACTTTTATGATGCTGGTAAAAGGATCTTAAGGAAAGAGTTAAACTTTCCCAGCAAACGGTGTTGTGACATCTTGTCTTGTATTTTGGGATCACTAAGTTCTACTTTGCAAGTAGAACTTGCCCTTTACATTATGACACTGTGTCATAATGTAAAGGGCCTATAAGACTTTTTAAAGATCATATCAACACTAGCAGAGTTTTTGTAAGCTTTCATTTTCTCTTGCTGGCTGGATGCTACTGTAAGCCTGATCTCACGCTCTCTCCTCTCTCTCTTTTGTGTGTTTTTGTTATTGGAGACAGATTTGATTTCCTTTTTTTATGTTGAGCTTGTTTGTACTGAGTGGGTGTACAGATAAACACACATGTGAAATGTATGAAATAGTAGAACTTGACGAGAATATTCAAACCCAAATGAGCAAATCTGGGGGAGCATAATTTTAATATATTCAGCTCCATGCAATACCTATGGAAGCCCGTTTTCGCCACTAAAAAAGAAATAGAAAGTATCAATTTTAAGAAAAGTAAACCGAAATTTCGACTTATTTTCTCGAAATATCGAGTTATTTTCTCAAATTTTTGACTTATTAACTACAATTTTTGAGAAAAGTAACTCGAAATTTCAAGTTAGCTCTATCAATCAGTAATCTACGTGAATGACATCATTTACTTGTTACCCGGAAGGATATGGCGCAGAGGAACGCGCACTAAACAAATTGTGCGCATTCCTCTGCGCAAAATGTAATTAAATTTTGAGTTATTTATACTTTTTTTTCACTGGCAGAAACAGGCTTCCATAGATACCACTATCTGAACCTTGCCAAATAACAGCAGATGGAATGATCAAAACTACACAAACAATTATTCCAGTTGGAACTCGCACTTCAATATTCTGTAGTTTATACAAACACCATTATTAAAAATTCCAGAATTCTAATTTTGCCTCAGGATATCAGATCTCCTCATCATGATTACTGCTTTTATTCACCACTTTATGTTCCCATAAATAAGAAAATCGTGTATATTTTAATATTTGCTTTTACTTCACTATTCACCATGACTTAAAAACCAATCACCCCACATTCAACAATTTTAATCCATTTAAAACTTTCCAAATCTCCATACACAGCACACTTTTTAATTTAACTTAAGAAGCTTCTTCAAAAATGTAAAATGTAAAACATCAATAAATAAAATATCTTCATGGAACCACACCTGTACAACCATACAGGTAATACCATCTGGTTAAACAACTATAACTGAGTTTCATTAGATAATCCCAGATCTCTAGCTTTAGCAAACAAACTATAGTGAGCTTTCCAAGCCTGATATCTGAAAAAAAAAAACATACTGTAAACAATGGTAAGAGCAGACTGGAAAAGGGCATGTCACACACACTTACCTATGCACTGTCCCTCTGTGAAGTTAGCCTTTTTTGAACTGTGAATGAATCCATGTTGGCACTGACAGTAGTAGCTGCCAATTGTGTTAATGCAGCTTGAATGTTTCCCACATATAGATGAATTACCTATACACTCATTTGTATCTGTAGATTTCAATACAAAATCATAAAGCATACCCATCAACAGATAACAAAACACAAGATTAGGGTATCAGGCCAATCAGTCAATTACGCTCCGTTTAGCCTAATTTTACTCTTCTTGGAACAGCACCACTCAACTTGAACTGATGACACTACGTACAAAAAAACCACCATTCATCTTTACAGCTGCTTCATTGCTGTTGCTACTAACACTGAGATGGACAAATAGCAGTTGTATCTCCCAATTAATTTTTAAGCTTGTGAGAGCAGTTGCTGACATTATTGTTGTGGTCACTAATCTCTGTAAACAATGGTAAGAGCAGACTGGAGAAATGTATGTCAAACACACTTACCTATGCACTGTCCCTGTTCCTGTGTGAAGTTAACATTTTTTGAACTGTGAATGAATCCGTGTTGGCACTGACAGTAGTAGCTGCCAATTGTGTTAATGCATCTTGAATGACTCCCACATGCCGATGGATTTTCTGAACACTCATTAGTATCTGTAGATTAAATACAAAATGAAAACACATAACCATGAGTAGATAGTAAAAAATAATATTCAAGTTTTTATTTTATTTATTTTTTTACAAATGAAAAAATATCATTTCAGTTTAAAGCAAACTTGGTAGTTATCTTATTAGATTATTTTATTTGTGTCATATTTCTTTAATTAGCTGCTAGTATTTGAAATGATCTAACTATTTCAAACTCCTCTACTGTTGTTTCAAATTGAATCCTTCCTGGGTGTGAGCTAAAAGTCCTAAAATGGGAAAAAATAAAGAAGAATGTCATTAAGAAAGGCCACTTTCCTATTAAACTATGCTAAGAGTCCTTGCATGATGGTAATGCCATGTTTGTCTGAGAGTTCTTGTTTTGAGAAACGGCACACAGAAGCAAGAAAATGTCAAAGAAAAGTCAAAACGATAGGTAATGACAGATTTACCAGTGCAGTCTTTGATAGTTTTGTTGTAGCTCAAGCCAATTCTACACCCCAGATCACGATTTCCCAGTGCACATGCTAGCCCTGTGGAGAAAAAGCAAAAGAAAGAAATGTGATTAAATTACAATCTTATTGGAAATCCATCTTCTGATATAAAGAGAAACAAAGTTTTAAATAAACAAATTGTGAATGTGAAGTTGCCATGTAATATGTTGTGTCTTCAAAAAGTGTACTTCATTTTAACGTCTCTGTTTATGTTCCCATCTACAAGTATCCATCACTTTGCTAAAAGTGTGAACTATGCAAACAGAATTATTTGCTTAGTTCACAGTTTTGCAAAAGTCATTATGTTTCCTTCCTCAGTTAGCAATTTGCACACACGGTGTCCTTCTTCTGTGTTTCCCTTCTTCTACCACAATTCTGTTATTTCACGATGAGGCTAAACTGTCCCAGAGTAATGCCACAGGAAACACAGTCAGTGTTGCTCAGTGAACAGTGACAGAAAGTGTGAACGAGGCCGACTTGTTCTTATTATATGATGAAATAACCACAGACAGAAACAATACCTGATTTTTTTTAAAGACTAACCGCATGCTCGCATACAGACGACTCTACTGACCAGTGAGCACATGTGCCCCAGCTGTATGACTCCTACACATTTTTACTCTCTAGCTTTTAATTGTGTTTTGTTTCAGTCTTTGTGTGTGTTTGATCTACTTTTTAGTTTTTTACTATGTACAGCACTTTGGTCAACCTGAATGTGCTTATAAATAAATTGATTGATTGATTGATTGATTGACTCCTCTGCCTTTTCTGCCATCTTTTGTAAGCTGCATGTCTATTTTTCTCTCTCTGTTCCTAGAAGTATATTTTGACTTGATAGACAATAAATACTTCCTTCTGTAAACTGTTTCAGTTTTGTAAACACAGGCGGGTTGTCTTTTCACTAAAGGGCTGACTGTGAGAAGTAAAGCTGATTAGTAGGTGTTGATCGGTCATATGTTTACCATCCAACATGCCTGTTTCAGAATTAAGGGGATTTTTGAGTTTGCTTGAAAAAGTCCAGCTTTTGTTTGCCTTTGGTTACAGTAATAGCATGTGAACAGAGACAAGGAAATTAATCATGCAAGAGCTATTTTGCAGCATCTTTTTTTTAGAAATATTAGTTATTTAAAAATATTGTGATTTGAAAAAAAAACAGAGCCTGGTATTATGGTTGAAATTGTTATGTTATGTTATGTTTAATTTGAGAACTAAATTGCTGGCATTTGGTGATATCATTCATTCAGTTATTACTAAGGCTTTAGCCCCTGTCATTATTGTTAGACAGGGGTTTCTGTAGGCCACAGTTAATTTCAACTTTAAACCTATATTCATCTGAACTGTTTATTTTTACCACAGCGCAAACATCTAGCCAAAATTGGTTGCAGACCACATATTCAGACATGTAGTATTCCTGTCTAACACATAGTACACAATGTTGACTTTTATATTTAGTGCTGTCACAAAAGATGTCTTGAAAAATGTCATGTACTTGTTAGATTTTCACCAACTTCTGAGGGGACTAACTGACCCTTTTGCCTTTTATGTCACATTATCATTACTGAGCAGCTTGTGGAAGTAATGTTCATTTCATTCAAAGGCTACTGACCAACTTTTGACTTGGTCAGCACACGAATTCGTTTTTTGATATTCCTCACAACCAAAGACCAGGGACATTCAGTTTTGACAAAAGAGGTCAGAGTTGCAACACTTGGGTGATATAACAGGATGTTCGACACATCACTGGTTTCATCTTAACAAAAGAAGAGTTTTGCCACATATTGTGAGAGCTCAACACAGACAGGTTCGAAAGTGGTAAACACAGAAAGCGTGAAACTATGATGCAAAAAAAAAACCCCCAAAAAACCAGCAACAACAACAAAAAGTTGACTAAAAGAAGCAACAAATGCTGCAGTGGGCGATAACTCTTATTGTGTTTGTTTATGAAGCAGTGCTATAGAGCATTGAACAAGCATATTGGCATATTAGCAACATGTGTATATAACTTTATATAGGAAATAAACATAGACTGTATATGGGGAAGGGACAGCGTGTTGCCATGTGAAGGTCGGGGGTTCGAATCCACAGAATGGCTACCCTGAAGTACCCCTGAGCAAGGTACTGTCCCTACACACTGCTCCCCAGGCACCTGATTGGTGGCTGCCCACTGCTTCACTGAGTGAATGGGTTAGATGCAGAGAGAGTAATTTCCCCACGGGGATCAATAAAGTATACATCATTATTATTATTATTATATAAAAATCGCAGCACCATTGTGATGTCACCCTCTCTGCACTGAATCATACTTGTTATTAATCTCTGGCTCTCTTCCACAGCATGTCTTCTATCCGGTCTTCCTTCTCTCACCCTATGTCACGGCAGATGGCCCCGCCCCTCCCTGAGCCTGGTTCTGCTGGAGTTTTTCCTTCCCACTGTCACCAAAGTGCTTGCTCATAGGGGGTCATGTGATTGTTGGATTTTTCTCTATATATTATTGTAGGGTCTACCTTACAATATAAAGCACCTTAGGGTGACTGTTGTTGTTATTTGAGGCTATATAAATAAAACTGATTGAATTGAATTGAATTGAATTGAATTGAATTGAATTGTCAAGTCTTATTCTAAAGCCTTAAGCTGACAATTTTGTCTGTGGCCACCTTGGCCCGCTAAAACTAGATGTCATTGTGCATACGACTCAAACCTCAGTGACTCTTGTCTTACATCAGCTACTTGTCAGTCACAGGGCAGCCATCCTGGACTCTGCACTATTATTCATTTGGCTTTAATAGGGGCCAAATTTTTGAAAATGTGAACATCAAACTCTATTCGGTAAAATCTGAAGCCAGCAGTTTCGCCGACAAGCACACCAGGAAAGTGTTCACTGGGATTATAAATCAAGTGAACAATACAAACACATTTTCTCATAGGTTTCTTTAAAATCAGATGTCTTTCTGCAGCCAGATGCGTCACCCTGTGTTAGGTGTCTTTACTTTTCAGACCTGTACTCTATTAACAACTTTTATACACAATCTATGGATATATTTAGTTGATGATTGTTTTGTACGTTTTAGATGTATTTATCTTAATAAAAACATGAGCTCATTAAAGAATATTGTAAGGCATCTGTACAAAGATGACATAAAATAGAGTCAAGTGAACTTCTGAAATCAGCCTACATTACATGAACCATCACTTCTGGTGTACCACTAGACAAACCAGAAGAACTAACACGAACGTCATGCTCTGATACATCTGCGGTTTATTCAAACAAGACTTGAAGATTCCTCTTACGGGGAGGCACGTTGTCTGTGATTTTTGCATATTACTGCTGACATATGCAACGGTCTGATTGAACAGCGATACTGGATTCAGGTTCAGGGTTTCTGAGGATGTGACGGTTTTTCTGGAGGTTTTTACTCGACGCCAACCAGTCTGATAAGCACAGCCATTCAACAAAAACGAATTACCTCAAGAAAGATCTACTTAGAGTTCAGCTAAGCTTCATTTATATAGCACGTGTTCGCAAAAACAGTCACCTCAAGCTGATTCATAATGTAAGCTAAAAAAAAAAAAAAAAAAAACCCGGACAATCTGAAAACATAACCAAGCACTTAGCGATAGTGGGGAACAAGAACTCCTTCAACACCAAGAGGCAACTGGTAGAACCTGTGTAACGATCTGCCGCGACTGAGGGAAAGGACCATAGAGAACAACATTCAAGAAACAGAAACTGGGGGAAAAGCACATCAGGAAGGTGCCAATCACTGTTTGACAGGGTTATGTTACCACTGTAAGCTAGAATGAACCTAAATAACTTTTAAAAAGAATAAAAGTAATAATATTATATTTTCGAGGTAACAAACTTGGTTAATACCATGCTGGGTGGATTAAAATGTTCTCTAATTCTTGAGTTTTTAATTTTTTCTCTTTTTTGCCCATGTCTCATAAAATTAAGAAATTTGTTTTATGTACCCTGAACTTTCCCTTCGCACACTCTTCGTCACTTCGTTACACACACACACGCACACACACACAAGGTAAAGTCATTTTAAAACTTACCAAGCAGAAGTAGTCCCTTCCCAAATCCCATGCTGAATAGGAAAAACAGTTCCACACAGAAGTTTGTTTCTGAACTATCGCGACTATGAATGAAGTGAAAATCTGGTGGCTGTCCGCTCACAAAGGTTCAAGAAAAAAATTTCAGGTCCATAAAAATCGAAAAAGTATTTGAGTGACAAAACAAACACTGATCACTGAAAAGAGACGTCCTTTTCGTACAAGTTATTTTTACTTGTGACAGGAAAATCAAGAATGAACCTTCACCAGCTTTCTTCCTCTCTCAGATTCAGACTTTCAGCATGGGCATGTCTCGCGCTCGACTCCCCACCCCTCGCTCTCTCTCGCGCGCGAGACCTCTCTATCCCAGTCTCTCTCTCTCACACACACACACACACACAGAGACTCTCTCTCTCTCTCTCCCTCCTTTCTTTCTTTTCATTTATCAGCGTGGCCCTGTCTCCCTCACACTGCTCTTTCTTTCACTTTTCTTTGACTCTGTGTCTTTCCACATGAATACGTTTCTCACACTGGCACATATCACATTGCTTGCACACACAACCCCCCTCTGTCTACACCAGCTCTCACATTTCCCCCTACGCTCCAGTGGCCTCTATTTCAGGAGCTATTCACATGAGAGACAGAAAAGGGGGGGGGGGGGGGGACTGAAGAGAGGGCGATGACTAACACTCAGCCTAAACAGCTGCTGCTGTACTTGAGTCTTGCCCGTAAGTAATCTTATATCCTTTCCCATTCTCCTCCAAGTCCTACTCTGCTCTTCTTCTACATTTTCTTCTTTGCCTGCTCAGCATTCAGCCCTTCACCCAGTTCCACTGACAAACCCTCTGCATTTTCTCAACCCCCAGGCTGCGAGAAAACAGACTGGAGACAGATAGAGTGACCTCTGTTAAAATGAAATCCACCACACAAGCATAATGCTGTGGTTCACAGAAAACAGCAGGGGTTTGACAACAGCTTTATATTTGATAAAGAAATAAATGCTTTTGTTGTTAGAATTAGTTTCTTACAGCTGAGGGCCCTTGCAAAGGTTACACCCTCTCTCGTCACTTCATTTCATCCAGGCTTGGTTATAGCCTTTATTTGGGCATCAGCCAGGCTCTGCTTTCCCATCTGCAACTTGTCCAAAATGCAGCAGCTCGACTCCTAACGGGCACACACAAACAAGACCATATTTCCTTAGTTTTGGCTTCCAGGCACTGGCTCACAGTGTGTTTTACGATTAGATTTTAAGTTTTTGCTTGTTTTTTTAATCTTTAAGCGGGTTAACAGCTTCTTATCATTCTGATCTGTTAACTACGTACACATCTCAAAAGATTACTGAGCTCAGCTCACCAGATGTTTCTGGTTATATGGAGAAGCAGATTAAGGCACAGAGGAGATCAAGCCTTTGTTGTAGCTGCCCCTAAACTTTAAAACAGTCTGGTCTTTCACATCACGACTTAAGCAACACTCGACATCTTCATAGCCTGCTTGAAAATTCATTTTTATTCCTTGGCATTGAAACCAGACTTGACATTTGTTTGTTTTCTGTTTGTTTTTCTTGCTTTTATTGTTTTAGTTGTACAAAACTTTGGTCAGTGTTTATTGTTTTTCAAACATTTTTGTAAAAAAAAAAAGACATTAAAATCTATCATGTAAAGACATAACTTCTTTAACTAGAAAACAAGTGGGTGCCAATCTTTTGTATGTGCTCTATATCTTCATTAGTAATACAGGATCATTATATAAATACAGGTTCCGCCTTTAACAAGACTCAGAATCACATACTAAGACTATTAGGGTTACTGAAGTGTAATCAGCTTCCAGCTTCCAGACACATGACCGTGATCAAGAAACTGATTTTTGTTAAATCAGTTTTATGATCATGTTTTGAAAATGTGTGGAAATGCTAAAAATAATGCACACTCATCCTTATATCTATATTATTGCTTTTAATATCTTCCCATACACACTGCTTAGCAAATACATTCTGAACCATGACAAGTTACACACTGACACTTAGTCAGGGAATCATTATTGTCATATTGTAAAGGTATATCCCTTTAGCTTTATTTTCCGATGCATTGACGGCAAATATGAAGACATAAACCTTCAAAAGTTTGCCATAGGTAACAGCTGGAGTGGAAAACAGCAGACCACAAGATTATGCAACCAGTTTGACTTTTTTTTCCATTTCATTTTACTTTCTTTTTGACTCTACTGCAGCTCTATAATTAGGTTTGGGCTTTTGTTAGGTATAGAATTGAGTGATTACATTTAGCCACCAAACCATGAGTTTATAGGTTTAAGGGAAAGAACATTAAAATACACACTTTCAAATTAAACCTTAAACCTTTGCAAACTTTTACCATCTGCAACACACTTCTTTGATTTTACCTTGGTTACCCAGGTTTACACATCCTTGGTTACCATGGGTACATGTTCTGCAACCATAACAACACCTGTGGAGCCTTTTAACACACAGTGTCATTGCACGGTTTTCTGATTTCAATGATCTCTGGTTTGGTCCTATTGAAGTGCCTTGAAGATTGAAAAATATAAACTACAACTACGGTTACCTGCTGCTTCATGACAAGCTTGTGGGTCTTTACAAAGCCTCAGTGGGTGAGGAGTTAGAATTGAGAACAGGTTGCTTCAGCATGTTGACATGTGTGTAGTTTCTAAATCCTGCAATACACAGCAACGTTTGCTAAGCTATGAGATATTCACAGTTAGGCAGGGCAGTGGTACAAATTCTCATATAATTTTCATTGTGTTGCTTATTTAAGAATAAACATAAATAATTATGTTCCATGTCTATGTTTCCACACATATGATAAAGTAGTAATTAATATATATTGACATATTATTGCACGAGTACTCAGTTCTCATAGCTTGCATGATACCTGCAATTTTGATTATATAGTTAGTGCTTTGCACATGAGCAGCGAACTCCATTTTTTATCAGTAACACATTTATCAAGACTTATCAAGCCACATTACTCAATTGGGGTAATGTGGTAATTACTTGTTTTGTTTTGTTTTATATACGTAGATTAGTCTATCACACAAACATACACTCTCACTCGCAATGATACATGAGGGGACTTTTTTGAGGTTATCTTTTCCCCGTATGTTCCCCGGGTGTAACATCATTACCTTGAAAGAAAAAAAAAAAACACTCCGACAGAAAAATATATTTCCACCAGTCACTTGTGATGACAACACAGAACATCTCACTAAGTTGCACATATACAAAAGCTGTGACAGAGATGTGAAAACCCACAGTCGAAAAGGGGGAAAGAAAGATTTAGATGTGTACTGCAAATAGAGATTGTTTTCATGGTTACTGGGCAGTTAACAGAAACAGTGTCCACCACTGATGGAAGTCTCTCAGTGTGCAGCACAGATAGCAGTCGTAGATAACCAGTTACCTCTTCCTGTTACGTGCAGCGACAAGTGCACTTTCCATGATGAGATAGTTGAAAAATCTCTGCTTGATTCACAGTGAACGTAAATCTCATTGATGTGACCTGTTTTCCTGCCTTTGGTCTTTTGTTCTCTTACTGTCACGGTCTTCTGAAGCATCATCTTGACTCTGCATCTTCATATTTTCTCATATTCTCACAGACAAATGAGGAGACACATGGAGACAGACAAATCACACACACATGTAGGCAGGAAGAGGATGAGAGAATCCAAGTTCATGTCCCTTCAGCATCTAGAGTAAACAAAAGTTTAAGTAAAAGCAGATGCGATGTGAGTTTTTCTGTGTGCACAGGGTGAATGTGTGTAGGCAGGGTGCACTGACCTATTTAAAAGTTTTCATGTCTGTGCCTCACAGACATGAAAGAAGAGTGTCAGCCTATGACAATCAGTTGCAACTTCATCTGCAGCTGTATTATTATATACTTTAGTGCTAACATATGGCAAGATCCACTTATTGTGTGTGTGTGTGTGTGTGTGTGTGTGTGTGTGTGTGTGTGTGTGTGTGTGTGTGTGTGTGTGTGTGTGTGTGTGTGTGGGTGGGTTTGTGCATGCACTTGGCAGCCACAAAACATTAATCCCAAATGCACTTATTGGATGTCTGCCCATTGTAGCCATCAGTCATCCCAAAAGAGAAACTCTATGGGAAAAATGCAATCTGTCAGAGGGAGAGAGTTTTTTAAACAAGACGAGCAAATAGCAATGATCAAATGACAGCTCTGAGTAAGCTATGTGGTCACAGCAAGTGGTTAGTGGATTCCTTTGGTTGCTTTTAGTGTGTGGCACATTTTCATTAGACCAAAAAAGTGGAAAATGAAACCGTCCCCTGATCAACTATCTGTACTTCTTAAGTATATATAAAAGTTTAAAAACTGCTGATTCATACAAATCTAATGCATCCATCTGTAGGCAGTTACCTCATGTAACAGACGCTGTGCAGAAGCGTTTATTTATAACTCCATAGCTATGAGTTTAGGTGTCGCTTTTGAGCACTGTGTGTCTTTTATGACTTTTTTAAGGAAGTTAAACATATAAATATGTTAAATATTAATGAAATAGAGATAAACAAGTTGGTCATAACTTCTCACTAATTCAGTTCAGCCTGTGAAAACAGCAGGCTTCAAATATAACATTGGCTTGAGAAGCAATAATTGTAAGAGTAAAAGTGGAGGTTTTAATTGCGCTGGCCATTTACAAAAAAGAAGCACTTTTAGTTGTTTTATGAGAACTGTAACTAAAAATAACTGTTAAAATAAGTGATCGGTGACTTGTTTTTAGAAGGACTTTGCTGGAAGTCAGAATCCCACTGTTTTTTGAGAAATTCTGAGATTAATATTTCTTTTTACAATAATAAATATCCCTGAACTATCCCTTAGTTATGCTGCTATAGCCGTGGGCTGCTCGGGAACTTCAGTTATACACTTCCAACTAACTCTTCTTTCCCCCAGAGTCTGTGTTTCATGCTTGTTTCTCCATAGTTTCCTCTTTCCTCTTCTCTTTACCCTCATCCCCCAGAGATGGCTGCCTGTGACAAGCACCTTGACACACACATAGGCAGCACTGCAGGGTGAGCATCCATGTATTTAGAATACCAAGACACAAAAACACTAAATCACACTCTCACGCTTCGTAATTTTTCAGTCTCCAGTTCAGTTCAGCTCTCCTCATCTGGTCTGAACTGGCTACTAAAATAGGGAGCACATTATTAGACAATCAGTCCCAGCTTCTCTGCCAGCCACCCTAGCACTGCCCCGGGGCAGAGACTTCTGTAACAGGGTTTGTGCTTCGTCATAGCAGATGATATACTTGTTGGGGTTTTCTCGCCTTATCTTGCAAAATCAAACACCTTCAGGCGACTACTGTTGTGAATTGGAGCTATAAAAATATACTGAACTGAATTAACTGGATTGTCCTGTGTTTTTATGACTCTGAGTCATACCTGTCAATCATGTGGTATTAAAGTCAAAACAAAGGACTGAAACTTGACATAATACATAATATTGAATATAATTTATGATTTTGTTCTGGTTTTGCTTTAATTTGGCTATGGATTGTTCTAGACTTTTTCACCATTGACTCCCCTCCTACTTGAGAGTTTGCCCAACCAGTCTACATGTGTTTTGTGAACTTAGAGAAGGCATTTGACCTTGTCCTTCGGGGGTCCTGTGGGGGTGCTCCAGGGGTATGGCGAGTCTGGTCCATTGCTACAGGCCATTCAATCCTTATACAACCGCTGCAAGAGCTCGATCCGCATAGCTGGCAATAAGTTGGACTCGTTCCTGGTGGGTGATGGGCTCCACCAGGGTTGCCCTTTGTCACCGATTCTGTTCATAATTTTTATGGACAGAATTCCTAGGCGTAGCCAAGTGGCAGAAGGCTTTCACTTTGGTGGTCTCAGAATCTCATCTCTGCTTTTCGTGGATGATGTGGTTCTGTTGGCTTCGTCGGGTGATGGCCTCCAGCTCACTTTGGAACAGTTCGCAGCCGAGTGTGAAGCGGTGGGAATGAGAATCAGCACCTCCAAGGCCATGGTCCTCAGGGTGGAGTGTCCCAGAGACGAGTTCTTGCCCCAAGTGGAAGAGTTTAAGTATCTCGGGGTCTTGTTTACAAGTGACGGGAGAAGGAGCAAGAGATCGGGCATCTGACAAGGTAAGCGGAAGAAGATGGATGGATTTTTCACCATTTGGAAATCCCAATCAGAGGGATGAAGTTCATGTCCAAAAAAGTAGTATAGAGAACACAAGCAAAGGAAAACAGACACAGAAATTCAAAATTTTAATTTCAGGATAGAAGTCACACATGGGAAAAGAGGGAACATAAGGAAGCAGGGTTGTATCTACTGAGAAGAGTGACTGGATACAACACATGTCACAGTACGGCTGTGTGCAGGCAAAAGTAGGACCCAAACGCAAACTCACAGAGACAAAAGGTAAACTCAAAAAACACAGCTTTATTGCTGGCGTGGAGTGGGAAAACAACAGTACAAAACTAAACTGGGAGAACTAAAACACACGGCGCCACAGGGAAACATCACACAGCTATGAGGGAGACTACGACACCGAACTGAGGGAGACGCAGACATAAATACACCAAGGGTTAATGAGCGGAGTGGGAACACATGGGGAACACAGGTGACACTGATAATAATCACGAGACATGGCAGGCGTGAACACAACACTGACGGGGAGACGGGCGAGGCGAAACAGGAAGTACAGAGGTACAAACAGGAGGAGAGAGAGCACGGGGAGAATACCGACATAACGGGCAGGGGAGACACGGAATAAACACGAAAGGGGACAAGGGCTCATGAATACATAGAGGGGCACACAGGGGGTGAGAGTCACAAAGGGAAAGCACACAGGGAACAACATAACAGGGCACTCAGGAAACAGAACCTAAACAGGGAACTGAATACAAAAATACAAGAGAACTAAGAATACTGGGCCAACATGGCCCAGGACCATGACATCACCCCCCCCTTAAGGGCTGGCTCCAGACAGCCCAAACACAGAAAAACAAAACCAAACAGAAAACAACCCAGGGCGGGCGGCGGGGGCCTAGGACGGAGGGCCCGGAACAGAAAACAAAAGAGCACAAAAAACACCGGAGCCCAAGAAAAACAACCCAAAAACACAGTGCAGTCCAGGGGGCCGACCATACGGACGGCAACGGTGGAGACGTGGAAACAGTTCAGGGGGCCGGCCGTGCAGAAGGCAATGGTGGCGACGAAGGAGACGACGGAGCAGTTCAGGAGGCCGGCCGCGCGGAAGGTAGCGGCGGCGGCGAAGGAGACGACGGAGCAGTTCAGGGGGCCGGCCGTGCGGAAGGCAACGGCGGCGACGAAGGCGACAACAGAGCAGTTCAGGGGGCCGACCGCGCGGAAGGCAGCGGCGGCTCTACAGTGTTGGGCGTGCTGGCCATGGCCCGGTGGGCACAGGACCAGTCGAGGCAGGGCCAGACGAGGCAGGACCAGACGAGGCAGGACCAGGCGACGACGGGGCCGCAGCAGGCGAAGCACAGGCTGGAGCTGCAGGCGTGGGTGCAGCTGATGCAGAGGCCGGACCGGGCGTGGCAGAGGCGGAGGCTGGACCAGACTCGGATGAAGACTCGGATGAAGCTGGACCAGGCGAGGCAGAGGCGGAGGCTGGACCAGACGACGCTGAAGCAGAGGCTGGACCAGACGAGGATGAAGACTCTGATGAAGCCGGACCAGGCGAGGCAGAGGCGGAGGCTGGACCAGACGACGCTGAAGCAGAGGCTGGACCAGACGAGGATGAAGACTCTGATGAAGCCGGACCAGACGAGGACGAAGACTCTGATGAAGCTGGACCAGACGAGGATGAAGACTCGGAGGCTGCAGCAGGCGACGACGTGGATGGAGACACGGCTGCTGCAAACGTGGATGAGGCTGCCGGTGGAGCAGCTGGTGGCTGAACGGGCCCCTCGGACCCTCCAGCAGAGATGGGTGGCTGAACGGGCCCCTCGGGCCCTCCAGCTGGAAGAGACGGCTGAAGCAGAAGGCAGTCTGAGGCGGAGAGAAAGCTCACGCCATTCCTAGCAGGCTGAGAAGCAGCCTGAACAGCTGACGTGGAAGGAAGCTGAACGGGCTCCTCGGGCCCTCCAGCTGACGTGGAAGGAAGCTGAACGGGCTCCTCGGACCCTCCAGCGGAGACAGGAGGCTGGACAGGCCCCTCGGACCCTCCAGCGGAGACAGGAGGCTGGACGGGCTCCTCGGGCCCTCCAGCTGTCGAGGCATGACCAGCAGGTGTAGAGACCACCGGCTGGACAGAAGGCTGAGCAGGTGATGGAGCAAATGACTGAGCTGCACAGTGGGTTAAGGGCTGGGCTAACGGAAGCACAGGAATGTCAGCTACGGGCCGGGCTGCTAACAGAGCTAATGACCGAACTACTGACTGAAAGGCATGCAGTGGCGATGGCGGTGTGGGTTGTAGACTGAATTCTCCTGAGCCCTCAGTAGAAATAGGGACAGGTGTAGGCACATGCCGGACACTAGCCACTCCCACCCGAGGAGTAGGTACGGGTGCGGAGACGGGCTGTATCCTGGCTGACCTCACCCTGGGGACCGGAACAGGCACCGGCAACGGCTGGGCAACTGCCCTTCCCACCTGAGGAGCTGGTACGGGTGCAGAAAGGGACAGAGCCTCAGCCGGCCTGGAAACCAGAGCGGGGACCAACTGGGCCTCAGCCTCCCCCACCTGAGGAACTGGTACGGGTGCAGAGGTACGCTGGGCCCGAGCTGCCCCGGGAGGAGAAACACGAGCAGGAAAAGGAGCAGGCTCAGAAAAAACAGTCTTAGAAACAGCAGGCTCAGGGTTGACAAAAACAGATCTATCAAAAATGAACCCGCCGTCCACTTCATGTTTTGCAGTCTTAGTATTAGCAGTCCTTGTTTTAATAGTTTTTGAAATCCTTGGGTTGACAGTTGTAGAGTGAGCTGACTTGGGGATGACTGAACCGGACCTGACAAAACCCGAACAGACGGAACCGGAACTGAGTGTGTTTGACCTGGTAGAGTGGTTCACAGTTTTCCCTTTAACAGCATTTACAGCCTTTGGCGAGTGCTTATTGTCTGTGATTTCTCCCTGTTCAGAGGGAGCAAAATGAAAAAACTTCTCCCAGTCTATGTCATCGTCCATCAGGGACACATCGACAGGATCAGGAGTGTGTCTATTGTTCTTAATGTCCAGAGAAGCGGAAGAAGGATAATCAGTGTTACTCACCACCGGGAGTTGCTTAACATGGTCCATCTTATTGCGGCGTGTGCGCCGCTTCCTACGGGGAGGGGAAGCGGGCGGAGAGAATAGCCGAGCCTCCGGCGTGCAGAACGGCGACACGGAGGCTGGAGCGTGGGCAATTGAAGGGACGCGGAGAATTCCCACCTGAAGCGGCCGCGGCTTGGGTGCAGGTGAAGCGGCAGGTGGGGGCTTTCGGCAGCTCCGGGGACCACCGAGAGCCAGCCGCGTTCCTCGGAAAATCCACCCGTAGTCAGGAGTGCGCCACGGCCTCAAGCGGAGCTCCTCCTCTAGCTCAGCAAAGGCAGCATCCTGACGCTCACGCAGCTGAGAGCGGTTTGCTGGGTCCATGTAATGGTCGTAGTCTTCTGTCACAGTACGGCTGTGTGCAGGCAAAAGTAGGACCCAAACGCAAACTCACAGAGACAAAAGGTAAACTCAAAAAACACAGCTTTATTGCTGGCGTGGAGTGGGAAAACAACAGTACAAAACTAAACTGGGAGAACTAAAACACACGGCGCCACAGGGAAACATCACACAGCTATGAGGGAGACTACGACACCGAACTGAGGGAGACGCAGACATAAATACACCAAGGGTTAATGAGCGGAGTGGGAACACATGGGGAACACAGGTGACACTGATAATAATCACGAGACATGGCAGGCGTGAACACAACACTGACGGGGAGACGGGCGAGGCGAAACAGGAAGTACAGAGGTACAAACAGGAGGAGAGAGAGCACGGGGAGAATACCGACATAACGGGCAGGGGAGACACGGAATAAACACGAAAGGGGACAAGGGCTCATGAATACATAGAGGGGCACACAGGGGGTGAGAGTCACAAAGGGAAAGCACACAGGGAACAACATAACAGGGCACTCAGGAAACAGAACCTAAACAGGGAACTGAATACAAAAATACAAGAGAACTAAGAATACTGGGCCAACATGGCCCAGGACCATGACAACACAAGCGTTACAGAATGGGGTTGTTTGGCTTTTGAGATTATATAATACAGCTGTGCCGCTTGTTATATACAATTAACATTGCTTTGAAATGACAGCTCAAGAGTGAGAATATCCTATTTTGTTAAATTGCTGTTGTCTCAACTCTTCACTCCTCGTGTCTTTCTCACCTCTGCTGGGAGGTGAGGAGAGGGGAAAAAAGGATTTACAATCAAGGTGGTGCAATTTAAGAAATGAGAAGAGGGAGCTCTCTCACATTTGGTGAGTAGGTGTAAAACTTGGGTGACAAATTTTGCAAAGTGATTAGAACCAAAATCCCCAAAGCACTAGCTAAAGGAAGCTAACATTTCTTGTAGCAATGAAGGAAGCTTTGGGAATGTGTAACCCTTTAATATTAAGCCAGAGTAATTTGATCAGAGCAGCTTTAATAGCCTTTTGTCATGTTTAAATGATTGATTAATTAACAGCTTGATTGTGAAAGAAAACCAAAGTGCAACATGAGCAATAAATAGAAGATGTTATCTAAACTTTATTTTAAATATAAAATTGTATTTGCCTTTATGAAGGATATGTGCATAGATGTATGTGAAAGACTGAAGTAGCCATTGCGACATCACCCTCTGGTTTTTGAGAACCAAAACCTTAAGAAGAGTTTGGTCATCTCCATGACAACTGCATAAACTTAGCAATTGTGGTTTACTGACAGAGAAATCTAGATAAGCAGGCAGATGAATATGAAAATATAGTTTTAATTCATTAAAATTTTGTCAGGAAATCCTGAAGCTTGCAATTTGGTCTGCAGTCGCTATAACTGAAAAATAGAAAGTATCATAAGTATCTTAAGTTAGGGGTTTGAAAGCTTTGGCAGCTCACTCATGATGATGGGAGAGTTGTATTTTAAAAACATATCTCTGAAACAAATCATATATGCTGATAACAAATTTTAAATAAAAGAAAGCATCAGCGGGCATTTGGGGGTCAAAACAGAATTCACTGCCATCCAGTCTGAAAGTAGAAGCTGCTCGAGTCTTACATCACAGTGGTGTGGTGGAAAGTTTCCTGTGGAAATTTTATAACGGCGTCCACTTACTCACACACACAGACACACACAGATGCAAGCACACACGGGATCTTTCCATATTGAAACAGACCAAACAGATCATAATCATATAGCTGCAGTTGCTGTTTACATCCTGAGACATATATCCCTTCTTTTTTTATTTCCCACCAGTCCACACTACCTTTAGACCAAGTGTGTCTAGTTTGTCTTCTGTTTATGAAGCTTATAGTAGTATGGTTTTTAAAAAGTCGTTCCATATTGTAGTGCTCAGCTAACAATGTGCCAGAAAGGGCATCAGGCGTAAAAAAAAATAACGCATAAGCCACATCAAACATGCAAAGTTACCCACTGTGGCAACCTCTTGTGAAAAAGGCAGCTGCCAAAAAAGCACCGCTGCATGAAACCTGAGTAAAGTCAAGAATAGTTCAAGCTAATGTGAGCTTTAACTTTAGAGCTTATCAGACTGTGCAAATTGTTACATATTGTAAAAAGTTTGGTTTAAATACTGTAACGTTACCTGTTATGGGCAAATAAACTTGTTTTTTCACGTGTCAGTATTGTAGATGATAGTTCAGTCCATAGCCATTACTTTAATGGTAGATATTCTGATAATAGCTGTAACAGTGATTGCAAAGAAAATAGCAGATTCCATTCAGTTCTGATTTTATTTTAGTGTTGCATTACACTCAATAATCAGAGTAATTTACAAAGTGCTTTGTAGTGATTTTAAAAAGGGTTATTTCTGTCTTAGACACAAACTTGTTTACTTGAATGTTGCTGAATTGGACAAGTGCAAGTATGAAAGCATGTAATGTACCGTACACGTTGTTTCACACTGACTGTGACCATCATTCTGTGTGCCTCCGCTTCTTTTGCTTTTATACCGTGTATTTTTAACCAGAAGTGCACCAACTTTTTTTCACATCTGTGGTTTCCTTTAAGCGCCACAGACGCAAGTGAAAGGAGGCAAGGTATACTGACACATACGCACACAAATATACACACTGTTGTGGTAAAGGTTCTGCAGTAATGTTTGTGTTCGATCTCCCACTGCACACGCAACGGTTTAGCCAAGTTATTGCTATGCAGAACGAAGTGTTGTCAAATTTGATGCGATTGAGAAGACCTTTTATGTGGTTAGAGTTTCAAATGAAGACGCAAAGGTCGTGATCACGGGTTGCCTTGACACCGGTTCGTATTTACGGAGCAAAGAGCACCAGCGCCAACTTTAAAGCGCAGCCGCAAGGAGCTGGTTGTGCTTTAATTTAAACCACTGCTGGCTGCTGCTGACAACAGCGGTCTCATTTTGTGTTACACCCACCTATGGTTGCCATAGTGTTAAATCTCTTCGACAAATATAATCTAGTTGAAAAGACGGATTTTAATTCATCTTCGTTCAACTAATACAGACGTGTTTTCTGTGTTGCTGCACAGTATTTACTGAAGTCTTTTCCTTGACTAAGTAAACTGGATGACTAAATTTTTACTCTTTATGATTAAACAGAGTGGAATCACATCTTGGTCAAACATTAACAACCATCCATGCTATTTGCTTTACTAGTAAAACGATTAAAGCAGATCTCAGAGATGTGCACGTAGGTCTTGTCGGTCTTAAGTCTGAATGTGGGGTGACTGAAATGTAAAAACACTTCTAAAACCGAGAACAGGAAGCGCTAAAAGCTGAGAAGTGTGGATAGAGACAGGGCACATGCAAATTGGGATGCAAATTAAACTATTAGTCATTATTCAGAGTAACAGGATTGCACTTTATAGTCCTTTGCAGTTACTGTACAGCCTGTTCGTTAAAACCTTTATCCCTACAAACGATCGCCTCCTCTTGAAACCAAAGCTGATAAGATCCGTGAGAGAAAACCAAAACATTACATAACATTAAAAAAGTTTAGTAGAGTATGTGTTCTCTAGGCTTCATTCACCTAGTTATTCACTGAGAGGACTTTAACATACATAACTTAAATTTGCTAAATAATGATTTCTGCACACTATGAGCCCCAACAAGTCAACAGATCTACCAAAAAAGGCTACTTTTGGCTTGGAAATTACAATAGTAAATGGACTGGTTCTTATATGCCACTTTTCTACTTTAATAAGCAACAAATTAACAACAAAATTAAAGTAAATAGGCCACAGTTGCACAGTACGGGCCTTATACTGTGACAGAGAGAATACAGAAATACGTGGGAAATCATGTGCCTGACTGGTGTTTTTGTTCTCTGACAGGTGGATAATGGAAGGAGTGAACAGAAGGATTGATTTCCTGAAGCAGGCTTGAATTAGTCTGAGGGAGAAGGAGCTCCGCCACCTCAGTAGTGTGGGCTGGAGCGGGTGAGCTGGGTGCTCCCTGATGGAGAGCAGTTTGTGACATACTGTCCCTCACCTCCTGTCCCTCACAAATGCCTCAAAATTCTGACCAGTGGTGGTTCCAGTCATGTGGATTAGTTTGTTGATCCTGCTGGCATTTCTGGCACTGATGATGTTCCCTTCTGTTCCCCAGCAGACAACAGCAAAGCAGATGGCACTCACTACCACAGACTTCCAAGCATGTCACTTTACTTTATACAATGTGTCTCATTCAACCTTTCACACACATTCATTCATTCAAACACTTTTTTAAAATATCTGATTGTTTTCTATTCAAAATTCACACTCAACTCAGGACTCATGGTTTTATTATCTTGCTCATGGATTTTTTGGCATGCAGACTGAAGCATCCAGGGATTGACCCACCAACCTTCTGATCAGTAGATGACCTGCTCCTATCCTTTAAATGTTTTAGTACCTTTTCTAAATTGGTTGGATTAAACTGCTGTGTAGGGATGGTAATCAAGAACTAGTTCTTGTAGAGAACTGGTTCCCAGTAGTCCATTTCCTTGGAATTGTTAGTCTGCTTGCCTGTTGATCCCACTAATTAGTTCCAGTCAGGTTGCTGAATCTGTTTACAAACTAAACACCAGCAACATGCACAAACATCAACACAGCATGCAATCATTTTGTACAAATGTAATGTTTTTGATATGCTGCTTAGCAATGGTGGTGACTGTCAAAGCAGAAACCAGTGAGACTATAAGAGAATTGCTAAGATGTTGAATCTATAAGTAATTTTTATAATGGAATCAGAGTCACTAAATTCTTATTAATTTCCATCTCTACTACTGTGTAGAGATATTTTAGATGGTGATGGTGTTTACCAATTGCCTTTTCAAATTAAATTACACAGTCACTGATATAATCATTACTTGATCAGACCTCATTTAATTTGCTTCTGATAAGCATTACTATCAAGACAACTTGACATTTCCTGCACAGGCAGAGCAACACTTTTCATGCTTCTGCAAGTGCTAACATGGTGATAGTCAACAACACACGCACTCGTGTTTTTACAGCTTTACTGTTGGAACACCTAGGTCAATAAAACACAACCTGAGCAGGTAAAAATATAATGGATCACACATCGAACAACTCAACAAATTCATATATCATTCATCTGGATCAGAAAAAAAAGAATTATTATGCAGTTTACAGGACTAGTCTCTCTACAGGGATTACTGATTTTTCCTCAGAAAACATTTCAGTTCATTTATACAAGATGATTTAGTGAGATTAGCATACACAGTATATTGTTGTAACATCCTGTTGTACAAACAGGAATGTCTTATTGACACTAAGTGAGATCAGACAGCGTTTGTTAGTCTGCGCTCTGGTATTCATCCTAGCTCTGGAGCCAACACTGTACAGGAACTCCATTCATTATCGCAACATTAGTTGGCCTTCCTATGCCCTAAAGAAAATGTTTTTTGTCTATTTTTTTTCCCTTTCCTGCTAACTGCAGCCACTTTACAGCTTATCCAGGTTCACCGGAGGGAAACCCTAACAACAAACTTGCCAGGCACCCCTTTTCCACCTATTATTTCCTCTCTCGTCATAGGTTCCTTCCTGAATGAGAGGGATTTACAGCTGGAAGATTACATTTCTCTATCCAAAACCAGTCACATTTCTCACTGTTGAAAGGAAAACTAATATTTGGGTGTGTTTTCTTCTCTGTGTGCACTGCTATAACCTTTTTGTTTTATCCTCTACTCACCTCTTAAGACTAGCATAAGCAATGTGTGGTCCAGGATAGACGTAGGACGCCTGTCCAAGCCTCCTCGAATGTAAACCAATATGATGCTTCTTAAATTGTGACAAACTCTCTGTTTGAATGTGTGCGCACATCACTTTGGTGGGACGTCAGCTGGAGCCCTATGAACTTCTCTGTTTATATCAGGATCCATTACGTAACATGTGTCTATGTCTATTTAACATGTATACAAAGACATACAGAGAAAGAGAGGGATAAGATTTAATAGAGAGTTTGCACTATCAGAGTTTGCACTATTTCACTAAAGATGTCTTCTCCTCTTTTCCACCTAAATGAATCTTTATCAGCCTGCATTTGAGGGGAAAAGTCTTCCTCAGCTATCATGTTTATTGCTTTTATTTTGTCTTCTTCTTATTCCCTCTCTTGGCCTCTCTGTGAAGTGAGGGGGCGGAATGAGGTGATAGAGGGCAGATGTTTCCTCCCCAGCTTTGAAGAAGCTTGTAAAGATCAGGAGAGAAACTATCACTATCGGGGTATACGCCACAGAGGCTGGGCGTTTTTACGAGGGAACCCACAATCGCATGCAGCAGATAAAGAGTTGATTCTGGCAACAGTTTTGGAAATGGTAGCTCACTGCTCAACCTTGTGCTGCAGCTGCAAAACCTAAATGTCAACCTAACACCTCATTACGCAAGAGCTGCTTTAACGTTTTTATAACAGCGCAACCACTGATGCATCCTTTTGCAACATGTGTTTGAACACACAGCACTTTGTTCAAGAGGGAGTGGCAGTCCTTCTGTACACAAAGCGCTGCCATGATGAGGCTGTCTTCTTGTAGCCATACAGAAATTAATACTGTGATAGTGCAGTGCGTCACCTGGCACTCCTTTGGCTAAGGGTGCGAGGCCTCAGGTTGCTCTTAATTGCCCCAATGGAGATGTATGTGTGCAGTAAATCCACATACTACCACATTGTGGTCAAGTAAGTGACTGGGAAGTGATACCATGGTCACAAGGCAATCTCATGCCAAAATGATGACATGAAAACCTTGTGTTTAGGGATTTACGTGAAAACCTTGGGTTTCACAATTTTTTAAAAGCAAGGTGCTGCTATTATAACACTTTCTTCTGTAACTCGCACTATTAGTGCTGAAACATACACAAGTGAAAATACAAAATGAAGGCGAACAAGCCCAAAACTCCAGAATACTGAAAAAAACTGCCAAGCATTCCAAAAGGGGAAATACATGCAAAAAAAAGCACATAAACAAATATGCTTCCCCGGAAATGCTCCATGATGCACAAGGGAGTCAATGACACAATATGACCTCGTGGCAACTTAGAAACTTAGGAGTTCAGACTCAAAGGTCTGTTTACAGTTGGTCTTGCAATTACACTTTAACACAAGCTCAGTGTGCTGTGACAAACTAATTTGAATTGAAAGGATCAAATGATTTTTTTTCAGGAACTGATTTTGTAATTGACAATAGGTAAAATAAAATAGTAATCAAGTTATCCCAACATGCAGCTCCTCACAATTACAGATGTTCAGATATGAAACTGAGCATGTTTTTTGCATAAATGTTGCTAACACATGTTGAAAATTTATGTTTTTGCTTTTTTGTATATTAATATCAAAAATTAAAGTAACAAAAGAGCAATTTTAGAATTTAAAAAAAAAAAACACTGTTCATGTGATGTCCAAATTAAGCACATTGTCACTTCCTCTTAGGTCCCAGAAAAAGGAGATGCAATAGTCATGCTGTCATTGCTGAGAGCATTTTTTTTATATAGTTGCATGCTCATTCTTTTTAAACTTATGACCATGCCATCACTGAAACAACTGTGGGAAGCTCTTTAGATCTGGACACAAAACTAAACTGATGGGAATTCACCAAGCAAAGGTCACGACCGTGTGACATTACAAAAACACATTCTTGGCCCAGACTCGTGAGAATTCATATGCTAACTATGACAAATCTGTGCCACTGGTCAAGTGGCTCAAAGAACAAATAATGACGTGAAGACATTTCATGTTTTAAAATGTTAAAAGTCCGTCTCTCTCCGACTTTGTCATGGTCCCCGTGTCTGCTCGGCCAGCTCCAAAAGGCCACATGTGTTTGGTGTACATTCTCCTCTCTCCTCCCCGCCAGGGCGGAGCTCACTGCAGGCTCCCGCCCTTGGCACACACCTGCATCTCGTCAGGCTCTGATTACGGGTTGGACTCTTAAGGCCGGGACGCAGACAGCCTCACCGCTGGATGATTATGCTAGACACATTAGTGAACCTCTGCCTTGAATCCTTAAGCTTTGTAAACTTGCTGCGATCTCTGTGTAATCTTATTTTCTCCTGTGCACAGTTTTCCCCGGACCCGTGACTAACCTGTTGTTTCAACCACTGTAAAGAAGAAGAGCTAGTATGTGTGTGACTCCAATCCCGGACTTCCCTTTCGGACCTAGGACCCCCGTTCCCCTCACTGTATATATCTGCACCTGGTGATTGTGTAAATAAACGTTGTTTTCCCCTGAACTCTGCTCTGCGCCTGAGTCCTACTACACCGCATGACAGACTTCGTAATACTATGAAGGAATAAAAACACGTTACTGAACATTATTAAATGTTTAAACTCTGTAATGGAAGATGTTTTTTCATATTTGGTCGGTTATGAATTGGTGACATCTTTGGTACTTATGAAATTTCTTCCACACTACATATAGTATGAGTCTGGGAACACACAGATGTGAACAGGCTGCTGCACAGCTGCTAGGTTGTAATTTTACTTTGGGGGGTTTTTCAGCTATTTTTTCTGTGCATTTTGGTATTTTTTGTCATTTGTGGATCTGAATCTGAAATATATTTCCTCCCATGTGGTTGTCTTGTATGTTTTTCCCCTTCAGAAGGCACCCTAATGTCTACACGGTCATTTTTACAAGCAATTTTTAAACTCATGGATATCAAATGAGTGGTTTAACTGTTTATGATTGCATTATTATAGCTCAAAACGTGCACAGTCCTAATATAAGTACACTTCAGAAAAAAAATATTTCTTCTAATACAGATTAGACAATTTTGTTTAATATGGTATACAGTGATTTGATTCTTAACAAAGGCTTTTATAATGTTTTGTACATTAGATCAGGAACGTTTCTATCTTGTATCGTTGCATTTTGACAGTGTAAGCTAAGGAGAGGACAAGAAGGGAGGAGGACAGTGTGCAGATGCATTCCAGTGGAAGAAAAAACTCCCACACATACATGCTGTTAGCTGTCAGTCGATGCAGAGTTCCAGTAAAAGCTTCCTGAAAGCTGATACGAGACAACAACAATAGTAGGAGTAAAAATTTTCTGCAAAATATGAAAATTAACCCAACATGCCTAGTAATGCCAAATGTTTAAATCTCAGCGTAATTTGCTTAATCAAACATCAATGTAGATGAACCTATTAATTATTTTCTCTGGTTTCTTTCAATGAAACGCCAGAGCGTCGACAGCATTACGATCCATTCTTGCACAAGGTGTAAGCACTGCATAGATGTTTACCAACGAGACACGCTGGGTTTTCTTAAGCTGCAAACAAAACAAAAAAAGCAAGATAGCATTAGAATCTAAAAGAAAGAGATCATTTGTAATCATGAAACCGCTCACTTTAACTCAGCTCACCTCTTATGATCACTCTGGTTGTAGCCTCAGTGGAGCCAATGTGGTTTGTGGCCACACATTTGTATGTTCCACTGTCGCTTTGTTTAACTTTGGCTATCAGGAGCTTTCCGTCATTTGTGAGCTCTGCTGTGGGGGACAGGCTGGGCCGGCCCACCCGACTCCATGTGAACTGAATGGGATGAGTGCCGTGGGCAAGGCATTGCAACTGCAGTGCATCTCCGGGTTGGAGCCTCACCTGATCGGGTAGGATGGTGGTGTATGGGGGTGCTGTGTGGAGAGGAGAAAGATACAATTTTGCTTACCATGAGCAGTGGCAAGGACTCTGGATGTGTGGGATCTGTGTTTAAATATCCTTATGTCCACTCACTCTCCACCTCCATATCTGAGTAAGCTTCACTGTAGCCATGTATGTTAGTCGCGTTACAGATGTATTGTCCCGAGTCTTGGCGCCCCACGCTGGTTAGTGTTAGAACTCCACCATTAACTGTGTGTTTCCATGGCAGTGGAGCTCGTAGCTTGGACCAGGTGATAAGAGGAGGAGGGGAACCTAAAAGGGAAGACCAGATTTGAAGGGCAGAATGAAAACTGAGAAGCAGAACTATGAGTCATCTAAAATATGAGCATTATAGGCATCTTACCACTGGCCTGACACTCTATTGTGACTGTATGTCCCTCCACTGCCGTAATTTCAGTAGGGGTCACTGAAGCTACCGGCGACCCGGGCTCCCTCTCGACAATGATTTCAATTTTGGCCTCAGTCATCCCCTCAGTGTTTTCAGCGAGGCAAATATAAACTCCCGAGTCATCTGGATGTATCACAGGAAACTGAGAAAACAGAATATCATTTTCTTTTTCATTCATTTGAACTATTTTTCTATCCTAAATGTGAAAATCAGTTTAACCAAAACTTGAGCACAAGTTAGTATTTCACCTTGATGGTGTTGACATCATTTTCTTCAGCGGTAACCAGCTTCAGGGTGGAGCCTTGGCGTTTCCAGGACAGCGTGGGATTTGGCCTGCCTTGGGCACGGCATTCCACCGACACGGCCTCACCTTTCCTGACTCTCAGCGGCCCCGAAGGCGTTAGTCGTACTTTAGGTGCGTCTAAAAGCAAGAAAGGGATACACTACACATACTGAAAACTCTAAATATGCCTTTTTTCCCCTTTTTTTCTTTTTTACAAAAGACTGACAGCAAACAGTTGGTTATGTATGCCTACAGCACTGTAATACGTAGTTTGCTCCTATATGATGTTGGTGTCAGTGCAGAACCAGTTCTGCTTTGGTTCCTTTAAAAGAACCAGCCCACATTTCAATATAATGTTACATAGAATTCAATAGCAGAGCTTAAACTAATTTGGGAAGAAAATCATGGCGTATCTTTGAGAGAATTTGTGGAGATAGCGGTTACCATAGCTACTGTTTCCAGCGTCGGGTCCCAACGCTGTCTGATCTCACCACTAGCACCGGTCTTTTTACTCAGTGAAACCCTAAACATTTTATTTTTAACATCAATTTTTTCCTAAAGTTTCATTAAATACTAATTTACCCTTCATTAACAAAAGTTATAGTAAATTTTTACAGGGTTATGTGTCATTGAAAACATCTGTATATAAAATGTGTTTCCAGGGAACCCACGCTTTCTGGTTTTGCACAGTTGGGAAAAACTGGACTTTGAATACAAGCTCACATTTGACGGTCAGCATAACGCTGGCGGTGCTGCGGCCGGCAGCGGAGGACACCATACAGCGGTACTGCCCGTGGTTTCCAGGTACAGCGCTAGTAACCGTGAGCACAGACCCATCAGGACCGACTTTTATGTTGTCTACAGGGAAACAGGGAGACTTAAGTTAGACCTTACAAATGCTGTACAATAGTGATTGTTTTAACATGTTGTCTGTCCTGACCTGGTAATGCTTGGTTGTTGGCCTTTTTCCACTGTACCTCGAGTGGCCGTGGGTTAGAGTCTGTCAGTTTTACATTGCACCTAAAACTGACAGACTCTCCTTTGCGCACAGTAGCAGCTTGTGGCTCCACTGAGATGACGGGAGCCTGACCAGCCACTGCACAGAGAAACACAACTATCAGCACACAGTAAATACATACTTTAATTAAATAAACTTTGTGGCCACACACTTTATTATTTTAAGTATTTTAAGTAATGAATCTGCAATGACTTATAGTTCAGGCAGTCTTTTTTCTCAGAATATAAACATAATAGTGCTTTCATTGTTAATTCAGTTATATTCTATTTAGGAAATACTTGGCTTGGACATTAAATGTAGGTTGCAGTGTTTGTGCTGCTTTACGGTCATATTAGCAACAGGTCACTGAGGTTACTGTAGAGTTTAATGACTCCTGGCCAGTGTTCATGTTCACAGTTCAGAACACAGTTCACATTCAGTGTTAATTAAATTGCTGTTCCTGTAGCTATACTAGCTTTTGATGTAGTGTCAGCATATTGCAAAGAGCTCTAGATTTTATTACAAAATTCAAAAAATAAACCAGGTTATTTATAGTCACTTTGTGTGAATGATTAGTTGTTATTATTATTAAGTCATCCAAACTAATATAAAGTACATTTATAAAGTGCAGATTATCTGTCATGTTCATTTTACTGCTCAATTTAGGTAATGGCTTATTTCAATTCTTCATTCTTGCATTTTTCTAGGAACTGAGTTTGAATACTTATACTGCGTGTAAGAATACACGTACGTCTTTGTGAACCTTTTGACACATCTGGGTAAAACACAGAGTACACAAACGCGAGCCCAAAGCAAACAACCCGAACAAATACTCAGACTGAACGGGCAGTCGATGACGAAACAACAATGTACAAAAGATGAGGTATTTTTCTCAATGAAGACTTTGCTGAATAACATCAGAACATTGTTAGATGTGTTTAATTTATCTAAATCACACGTGGAGTTTGAGATAGCTGTCCCTTATATTTAAGTCTGGGGAGAAAAAAGTCTGTTTCAACATGTCTGTGAAGGTTCTCAGTCATCCAGGTCATCGTAGTCAAAGGAGCTTGTAAAGAAAAGCGTCTGGACTTCTTTAAGTTACTTGAAGACGTTTCACCTCTCATCCGAGAAGCTTCTTCAGTTCTAAGGTCAAATGGTGGAGAGTCCCAGATATAAACCTAGTGGGAGTGACCCCCCCACAGAGGGACAAAAGGACCCCATGATGATTTCAACATGTTTGTTTCAACAGTTAATGCCTATCAGTATTTTGCTTAGAAAGTACTTTTATTCCAATGGGAACTACTGCAGTCTGTGAATAATCCCCAGTGAATCTTGCAGGTATTTTTATTCCAGTGGGTTCAATCTTGTTTCAGTTAGGCCTTTAAAGTACTTAAACAGACATTGTGTTGCCATCTTCCAACAAATGCCTTTCTCCTCTTTCATTAAATCAAATGAAATGACTCACCTGAGTATATTAGAGAGAACAGGATCAGAGCCCCACGTGATAAATCCATGATGAACACAGAGCAGACTAACTTTCTCTGCTGTGCAACCTCGCTGTCTGTCTTTCTGTCTGTGCCTCTTATCACTTTCAACCTTTAACCCCTTACCAACCCCTTACCCTATTCAAATATCCTCTACAAATGCCAGTTAGCTATTAAACGGTTATATTTTTACAATCTTTTTCAGTTAATTATTTTCTGATTCTGGTGACCTGAATGATATATCTTTTGAGCCAAGACCACGCCAACTAAAACAACTAATTTCACACAGTTGACAAGCACTGAACTTGCAGGAGATATATGGGGAAAAGCACCGGAATTAGATTTAGTGAGTGTTTTATTAATTATTTATAAGTCTGTCGAACTACAGGAGGACTGTGATTTTACTGCTATGCTTTAGAGGATTATTCTGCTTTCCAAGAAAATAACATTCCTGCAGTGAAAAGCCTCCGTGTGTCTGTATTGATTGGTGAGCTTGGTGATAGTGGCTGATGAAACTGATTTTTCAGGACTGTGAAAACAGAGCTGCCCTTGTTTTTGTACTGTGTGCAGATAATGACAGTCATTTATATGGAATGTCACCAGATATCACTCATAAGAACATTATTGTTTGTCATATTAGATAAGCTCATATCAACATTTTAACATGTAACTCTAATAGAACTACTGTTGGAATAATAAGCTGGTGGTTTTTATTGGATAAAATATAAAATGCCATGTAGCAAATAATGAGTAACATATTTACAGATCAACAAATTACTGTAACTAAAGAATAATAAAAACTGTTTTAAATTACTTAAATACTAAAAAACTAACATTCCACGGTATCAGCATGGTCATTTATCATACAAATTATTGATGTAGCACTCACTTCATTATCAGATATTTCACAGAAACAGTCCATCCTGGCAGCTCTCACTCTCTAACTTAATCAGTTTGTCCTCTTACTCAAATGTCTTTTGAGGACTGATTTTCTAATCCTGGAAGAAGAGATTTTCACAACATTCTCCTGTTTTAAAATGAACATTAAATTAGCCAAAACATTAAAACCGGGATCAGTATACAGTTCTGATCTGGATGATGTGATTGCAGTTATATGGGAACGTCTGATTCACTTTTTCAGTGAATTCAGTTCTGCAGTTAATCAATCCCTATGCTTTAGTTTGGCACAAAGAAGTCACAACTTCTTTTTATACTAACCTGTATGTGTTCAGCTGAAATCCTTGTCAGACAAACACACTACCAGTCAAAAGTTTGGACACACTTTCTCATTTAATGGTTTTTCTTTATTTTTATGACTATTTACATTGTAAATCCTCACTGAAGGCATCAAAACTACGAATGAACACATATGGAAGAATGTAGTGAACAAAAAAGTGTGAAATAACTTAAGCATATTTTATATTTTTGGATTCTTAAAAATAGCCACCCTTTGCTTCGATTACTGCTTTGCACACTCTTGCCATTCCCTCGATGAGCTTCATGAGGTAGTCACCTGACATGGTTTTCCAACAGTCCTCTAGGAGTTCCCAGAGATGCTGAGCATTTGTTGGCCCTTCTGCCTTCACTCTGCGGTCCATCTCATCCCAAACCATCCTGATCGGGTTTAGGTCAGGTTACTGTGGAGGCCAGACCATCACTCTCCCTCTTGGTCAAATAGCCCTTACACAGCCTGGAGGTTGTCCTGTTGAATAATACATGACGGTCCAACTGAATGCAAACCTGATGGGATGGCATGTTGCTGTAGGATGCTTTGGTAGCCATGCTGGTTCAATCTGTCTTCAATTTTGAATAAATCCCCAACAGTGTCACCAGCAAAGCACCCGCACACCATCACACCTCCTCCATTCTTTATGGTGGGAACCATGCATGTAGAGACCATCTGTTCACCTTCCTTTTCTGTGTCGCACAAAGACACGGCAGGTGGAACCGAAGATCTCAAACTAGGGCTCATCAGACCAAAACACAGATTTCTACTCGTCTATGTGTTTCTTGGCCCAAACAATTCTCTTCTGCTTGTTGCTTTTCCTTAGTAGTGTTTTCTTAGCGGCTATTAGACCATAAAGGCCTGATTCACGCAGTCTCCTCTGAACAGCTGATGCAGAGATGTGTGTGCTACTGGAACTCTGAGTGGCATTGATCTGGGCTCTAATCTGAGTTGCTGCAATTTCTGAAACTGGTTACTCAGATGAATTATCCACAGCAGCGGTGGTGATTCTTGATCTTTCCTGGGGCGGTGCTCACGTGAGCCAGTTTTGTCGTAGCGCTTGATGGATTTTGCGACTGCGCTTTGGGACACACTCAAAGTTTTAGCAATTTTCCAGACTGACTGACCTTTAGTTCTTAAAGTAATGATGGACTGTCATTTGTCTTTACTTAGCTGACTGGTTCTTGCCATAATATGAATTATAACAGCTGTCAAAGAGGGCTGTCAGCTGTGCACCAACCTGACTTCTGCACAGCACAACTGATTGTGCTCATCTGCTATTTTGAAGAATCTAAAATATAAAACACAAGTTTTGAGTTATTTATCAGTTTTTTCTTTGCTACATAATTCCATATATCTTGCTTCATATATTTGAAGTCTTCAGTATCTACATTGTACAAAGTAGTAAAAATAAAAAAATAAAAAAACATCAAATGAGAAGGTGTGTCCAAACTTTTGACTGGTAGTGTATAAGAGATATATTTCATGATTGTAAAACATATTACCATGGTTATTTTACTGGATCAGGATAAACAAAGATCACGTTTTGGACAAGATCACTAGTCCAAAATCTATATACAAAGAATCTCCAAGAATAAATAATAAGAATTTGATTTGCTGACATTCACCACAGTGACTTTTTTTTTTTAAGTCTGAATAAATAAAGAAAAGAGACGCCAAGAGACAATAAAATTTTGTGAGTATACATGACCTGGTTACAAAGTCCCCAGATGCCAATTTAGATGCAGTGACATGTGAATGCCCTCTAGTGGTGTGGAGAGTGGATTGCGCACAGAAGCAGCACTGAATGTTCTAGAATGAGACCACAACCCCCTTTCCTCATAATGGTTAAGTAAAAATACTTACCTGTTTAAAGATGAGAGAATTTGAATTTATTAAAATCATATTATACCAAGTTTGTGTCCAAAGCGACTCTACAGAAACTTGTTGAATGACAACGGCTTTATTTGTTAAGTGATGTTTGTCTTGTTATGTGCTTTTATAAAAAGAAAGAAAGATACAATCATAGCTTCAAAACCTAAAAAGAACAGCATGCATCTTTTGCTTTATTAATAGGCTACAGCGTTAAGATGAAAGGTCCACATCTGGTTTAACACCACATGCAGGCTCTAGTCCTTTTTTTAAGTTATTTTCATTTTTATGATTAAAAAGATAGTAGTGTCAGCACAATTAAAATGTGAGAGGTTAAAAGAGAATCCCAGAAAGAGGTGTACAAAAGCACCACAAATCCAAATAAAAGAAAAGTTTGGGGGAAGATCTGTCCGTGTTCGTTTGTGACGCCACTTGACGCTGGCCTAGTGGGGAAGGGATAGTAGTAGTAGTACGTAGTACCTGGTCAGGTTCACAGTCCATCACACACCATCAAGCTAAAATACCTATGATGAAATTCTAATCGATACTGTAGAAGGAGTAAAGATTCTTGTAAACAACAAAGGGACAGACAGCAGACGCCACTCTGCGAAATAAGTGACGTAAGCCTATCATTCATTCAAACAGATGATCTAAAAATCCTGCTTATGTGTGTTTAAGTGTTCGGTCAATAAATCTGATTCTGATACAACAAAAAGCCATAGCCATGACTTTAACCACTATTAGTTTACAGCTGACGCTTCACTTTTAGTGAAATTTATAAGTACGTTTTTGGTCGATGACACACAAGATGCCAGAGAAGTGCAGACTTCAGCTTTTTTTGCAGGGTTTCACAAATATACTGCATTGACTGTTTGGAAATTACAGCCATTTTTATACAAAGTAAATACGGAATTCATTTGTAACAAAATGATATTTCAGTTTGAGCTACGATTTTTACAATGATGACGACTTTTTAGTCTTGATCTGTAATCTAATGTTAATATTCAGGAGCTGACACGGCAAGAACGATTTTAACATCAAACCTTTTGGGGGGGGGGGCTCAGCTCCCAGGTTATGCATTAATAAAAGAAGAATAGTTAATAAATTACTTGACTTTTATGTCACAAAATACTTGTTAAGGAAGTGAATAATGCTTCTGGCCAAAGTCTTCAGCCCTCTATAACTCTGGAGAAGTCAATTTAACTGTATCTGTCACAATGTTTCTTTCAAAAGCAGCCTAATTAGTTGGATGGCTGATTGCATTGTCTAAGATTAATAACAACGAATGACATTCAGTCATGTGGCATTATTTACACTGGAAAAATCAGACTGATTGCCACCCTGATTTTTCCAGTGTCTATGTGAGCAGCACAAGTCTTATTTATTCATGACAAGCTTCACTATTGAAGAATCCAGTGCTTATGTGTGTGTGTGCCACATAAAATTAGTATGTTACGATCACAAGACATTTAAACCTGTTTTTGTTCTAACCTGTACTGTCTCCAAAAGACTCTAGAATATAACATTAAAATAAAATGACAAACAAAATTAAAATACACGATTATTGTTCATTTTAGGCTACTGCAGTTATTTTCAGGCATGTTAAAGTGAAATCTGGGGCAACAGTGATGCTGCACTTCTTGGCCAGCTCCTCCTTGACTTCCTCATTAGGGTAAGGGTTGGCCAGATGGGAATAAAAACATTCATTCAAAATCTCTGTTGCCTGTTTGCTGAAATTCCTGCGTTTCCATCTGATGGCAATACATATATAAAACACTATTTAATTTAAAAAAATGCCGGCAGACACTTGAAGACTAAACTTAAAGATGAGGCAAGGAAATAAATATGAAAACCAACCTTGCATCCAGGAACCTGGAACGTAGGATCATGACAGCTTCACACGTGCTCTGCTTTAACTGCGTCTGGATAGCCCTGAACTTACGGTGGATGATTGAAACCATTCGCTCAATCTCTTTGGATGAGATGGGTCGCGTGCGGGACTGCTCCCTCAGCAAGTTGATCACATGGCTGGTGAATTCATTGCAAGCCTGATTGGGATGAAGGCAAAGAGTTCAGGCGTGAATGTGACCAAGAGGGCCAAAGACAAGAATTCTAACACACCTCAGTGATGTAGTCGACACCCTTGTCTGTTCACCCTAAAGTCTCTTAACAACACACCTGTTCATATTTTTCCAGTTCCGCATGATAAATCTCTCGAATTTGAGAGAGTTTCTCTTTGTAGTCCACATGTTCTAAGCTCCCATCATCAGGCGTTCCTCCGGCTGCTGCGGCCACCACTGCTGCAGAGGCTCCACCCTTCTCTGGACCAGCAACCCCCTCTGCTAACAGCATATTGTCCAGTCACATTATCTGAGCATTTGGAGGGTCTTCTTGTTGGACACCTTGGATACTCAGGGCTATAGAGCAGAATATAAACTGCGATGGCCACAATAGATTCGAAATAAATCAATCAAGTTCAAGACATGCAGCATGTCAAGCATCTCCACTCTTCACATATACTTCATTTTTTCATTTGAACTGATAAGATCTTAATATGTTCAAAATGTGGAGCATCTTTTAATCAGTGGCAAATAGAAGGTAGATACAAAAGCTCAAAAGGAGCTGACAAAAAAAAAATGGGAGAATCACTCCCTATCCTGCTTGTGTGATACTGCCATCAGAATTTCAACCTCCGCTGTGTAGATTTAGAAAACAGCATGAACAGTACAATCAACCCCAAAGACATTCAAACTTTTTAAGATTAATCTTAATATTCTGATTTGACTAGTCAGTCTCCTCTAAGCCGCATGGCTTTAAGGTGGTAATGATAGTGAAGCAATGCATTTAAATGTTGCAGAAAAAAAATTTAACCAGCACAAACCAGCAACGCTGCATCAGCAGAACACTTTAATGGTTCAATTTAATTCCATTAATGCAACACCAGTTCTCAGCAGTCTTTACTTTGTACAAAGACCCTACAGTTTTAAACTGATGACCCCAACGATCAATCGCCTATGAGCAAGCATAGTTTCAATTCAGTTTGATTTATATAGTGCCAAATCACAACAATAGTTGCCTCAAGGCACTTAGTATTGTAAGGTAAAGACCTTAGTGTCTGTTGCTATGGTAGCAATGGCATCTTTCCTTATCAAGTCCAAGGAAAAGAAAATGCAAGAGACACACACACACACTCATCTTCACCCACATGCTGTTAATTAATTAACACCAACTCTTAAGGAGCATCAAAACACTCAGTGAAAAAAATTAAAGCTCATTTGAGAGGTTGTTAATGTGCACAGTTATGCAAATCAGACGGCAATTACAAGGCAGTTTCAGGTAGCATCTCCCATTCATAGTGTCTAACAAGTGCTATGACAGCCTTCGTATCTTCACATCCAGCTTAACCTCTGCAGGAATTAGAGAAACGCACCGCAGTACACCAACGCTGTGATCACTTTATAAGGCACACCAGTGAACCGTATTACTGTAGAGCACTAGTACTACACTGGTCTCATACAACAGTATTTTTAAGATGTTCAGTATTGCATAATTAAAGTATAAGTAGATAGCAATTAGCAGACCGATGTGCCACACTGACAACTACATCACATGTAATCCAGAAACGCGATATTTAACACATTTCTAATGTAGCCCACCCGAAGTGTTTCCATGTATGTGTGTGTGTGAGCTTCTCCAAAGCCAGTAGATCACAAACAGTAAAGATCAGAGTATCCCAAACCCCCAGTTTTTCTCTGTGCCTGCACTGCTCATTTATCGCCCTCTGTGATGCTCCCTGATGATACTTTACATAATTTGCTGTGTGTAGTTGTGGATTCTGGCACATATTAATAATATGATCCAAAGAAATAAGATTAAGAATTCATACAATATAATTGGTTGGATATCATTAACAGCCACAGCTGCACACAGGCAAGCATCCTAGCTGGAGTATGAATATTTAACAGCACATTTCAAAGTGCATTTATTCCAACAATCCTGCTGCTAGTTCTGAACTCAGCCCCGCTATTTTCCTCTCATATTTTATAAGTCTCACTTTCAGTTTGTGTTGTTCACATTCATTTAAACTACCTCTGTAAAAAAGAGCATAAAATAACAGATAAATAACAGAAGATTAACAGAAGAATTCATGCTGGTTCATTTGATTAACAAGGTCCAAAAGGACAGTTATTCATCGCAACACTTAAACGTCATTATTGTTAGTATTGTTTTACCACATTGAAAGGTGTATCCCTAAAATTTACTGGTGAGGCATAAGAGTGCATCGTTATTTGTATTTAACAAAAAGCCAGTATTTTCCAAAATCTCAAACAACTTAGTGCAGTTTATACTGACTTGGTCATACAGAAGGTTGTGAGCTTAGCACCTCTCAGGAAAACTATAGTAAAAAGAAGTATCCTGTGTTTTTGTACTATTGTACAAAATAACTCAAAATGTTAGAAGTATTCCAGTGTTAGAAAATCAGCACTGCTCAGTGTTAGTCTTTGTTAATCTTCAAAACTGACTAGGTTACTTTTAAACATATAACACTGTCAAAAGTGTTAATTTAACACTCAACAGTGTTGTATTTAACATTCAGAGGTGTGGACCCATATAGACACTCTCTAGTGTTAATTTAACACTGGAGATTTTGCTGTGCAGACATACTTTGCACGGTCACCTGCCCGATGCAAAGTTTTTGCTATGACTAATTGCAGCCGTGTGACAGAAACAGTAACAATACTGATCATTTTTCAGTAAATTTACAGTAAAACAAGCACCCAGAAGACAAAACCAGAGTATTTCTGGTTTTTATTTCGGCAGCCTCGCCTCTGTCAGTGCGCCCCAGGGCAGCTGTGGCTACAACGTAGCTTGCCATCGCCAGTGTGTGAATGTGTGTGTGAATGGGTGAATGACTGAATGTAGTGTAAAGCGCTTTGGGGTCCTATGGACTAGAAAAGCGCTATACAAATGCAGGCCATTTACCATTTACCATTTATTTTTTTGCTAGAAAATGCTAAGTCTTTGGAAGCCAATAAAAGGAGAGGAGCTAAAATGTCTTGTTTCAGATGGTGGAAGAACGAATGGATTGCTGCCGAAGTCCAGTATTCTAAAGATTCATGAATGGCACTGTGTGTTGAAGGGGTTCCGGCAGTCTTATAAGTAAATTACAGCAGATACACTGTGAATACACTCATATAATAAATAAAAAAATTCAGATCAAGAACTCCTTACTCAGATCAAATCCTTTCTCATTTTTTCTCTGGTTTATTTAGTCATTATTTAGCATTACTGCCATGTTGGTCAATGAATCACAGGTGACTTACAAACTCAGCTTTGTATTTATAGTGAGATGATGGATCCTGTTGGTCTGGGCTATGGGATAAAGATGGAGATATTCTGAGGTGCAAACGGATTCAGCAGTATTGGGGATTGGTAGTTTCAGTGTGTGATGAGTGAGAAGTGGAACCACCATTCAACTCGGAGGGATACCGAATCCCTCCAATCCAGTGTCTCAAATCTAATTCTCACGTTGTACCTCTGTTATTACCTGGCCTGGGCCTCATCATCTCATCTGTGATGATCTGCTGGAGGATGTCGCCGATGTCCTGCAGCGGTTGGCAATTGTTATGGCATTTCCTATTATTGTGTGGCTTATCCACTTCCTCTCCAGTTAAACCAATATGACACAATATCTGGTGGGCTCTGTTCTCCATACCTCCAATGTGGCACCAGTGTGGAGGGAAAGATGGGAGCAGGGTAACTACAAACAAAGTTCTTTCTTCAACTTTCCACGCTCACAGCAAACTGAAAGATTTCCCACAAAAACGGAAAGGTAAGAGCGGTGTGGCCTCAGCAGCAAGGATACTCGCTATTTACTAATATGAGAAAATAATAGCTGGGGACCAAAAGCTCTTTTTCTTTGGCAAGAGAGGGCACAGCTCACTAAATATTTTTTTTTTCTGTTATTTTAATGAGCAGCACAGATTCTGGAGGGTGAAAAATCTCAAAGAGAAAGAAAGCAGGCTGTTTACATGGAGAGCGGTCTTGGCAACAAAATGACAACAACTGCCAAACTCGCCAACTCGTTGCTGCTTTGGAATACTCAGTCTCTTTTTCAAACGCCAATGATATACTACAGTAAACAAAACAGATACGCCAAATGACTTTCCCACTGTGTGAAACAGTTGTGTGTATTACGTTAAAGCTGGCTATCTCTTAACCTGAGAGCCTTTCTCATGCCGTCGTCTTCGCCTGCTCTCCTTTTATCCCCAAATGCCTACTCGTTCATTAAAAGCGCAAACCGACAGGGTCAGTAAACATGCTCATTCAGAAAAGATGATTTCCGCTTGTAACTGTTTTTAATCACAGTGAATTTGGTCGTCTTGGCATGGACTGCTGGCTTTTATTACTTCTGTTTATCGGCTTAACTGGAAGCATTAGAATCATAATTTCACCACAAACAGCGTTTGCAGATGTTTGGAGTCTGTACCCCGGGGCAGGTCGTCGCTGTCTTAAGTTACCATCCATAGCACTCATAGAGACATTTTTCATTTGTATATGTCGCTGTTGGAAAATGCTGCAGTGTTCTTTGTGAAGAACCGAGAGGCTCAGGCGAAGCACTAGGCAAAAGGGGACAGGGATAGCTCAGTAGGTAGAGTGGTGGCCCCACGATCGGAAGGTTCGAATCCACTGAACGGCTACGAGGTACCCCTGAGCAAGGTACCGTCCCTACACACTGCTCCCCGGTGTGCCTGCTTAGTGCTGCCCATTGCTTTACTGAGTGAATGGGTCAAATGCAGAGAGAAATGTATTTTCCCCATGGGGATCACATTATTATTAGTAGTAGTAGCAGTAGTAGTAGTAGTAGTAGTAGTAGTTGCAGTAGTAGTAATAAACTCATTTACATTAAATTACAATTAAAATAAATTTAAAAAGTGTAAATGCAGTAAACCCACACAGAAGGGGGGTGTACAAGAAGTTAGTCCTGCAAAACTTCAAGTCTTTTAATTTGAACTCTGACACTGTGACACTGACCATCTTCCGGACTCTGCTTGTTCTCTGTGGCTGCCTTTACGCAGCTCTGCATCAGTAAGTATGTCGGCGGGCTCCGGGGAGTGCTGCTCTTTGATTTGAAACCACGAAGAAGTCGTCATTTCGCTGTGGAGACCATGTTGGCTGGTGGTGGTTAAGACGATGATACCCCCATGGCTAGTATCAGCTGGTTTTGTAGGGTTTTTATTGTGGGATCATAGTTTTACTGTAACACAGGTGGCACTAACACTAAATTATTGTTGTATTCTCACAACATCTCAAAACGGAGATGTATTATGTATTATTGAAACCGCATGTCTTTGTCTTTATATATATATACATATATATAGTCTACAACATTACTCTTTACATCAGGGGCCACAGTGGGCTCTCACACACCTTCCAGTGTTTTGGTTGTGAGTGTGTGTTTAACACTGAAATAAATGTGACAGAGACTTCATGCATTTCAGGCTGAACTGCTGAAAAGACGATTGAATCCCTCGAGAGTAAGCGACAGAGTGACGCTCATACTCAGTCCATCATTTTCATATTTATTTATGAACTCTCACGCAGGTGACTGCATGCACCCCCTGCAAGCGGATATGCAAATGTGTCCATGGGACACACACAGACATGCAGTTTACCTCATCTACCCCTTGTTTTACTCTCAGCAGATTACAGCTGGCTCCTTCTCATTAATTACCTACTAATTAACTGGCCAATCAACCAATAAAGCTAAGTGCACTGGATAAGCACTGACTTCCTTCCTCGTCCACAGTCCACCTGCTCAACCCACCCCCGCTCTTGCATGCACGCACACAAACACACACGCATACTGCCATCCATTCTGCATGTTGCCATGCCAACAGGGACCTAAGCCCCTCTGGTTGATGCTTGCAATCAAGGGTCTTTTTTCTGGTTTTCATACACACACACAAACCGACACAAACACACACATTAGGATTACGAGGACTGTCTGGTAGTTTCATTATATTTATATTTTCATTTCATTATTATTCACAGTTTTAGCTTCTTACTCGCTACTAAAAGCATCTAAAAAGGGCAGACATGTGTTTTCCTTTCATTAAATTGTTGAATAATTTCATTTACAACAAATAAGAAAGGATAGAATAGTGCAACGTTAGGAAGTATTCTGTAGACTGTATGTGAAGGAAAATGTCACCCGCATGCAGTGTTTTCCTTCATTCATTGATTTATTAATTCTTGCTTGTGCAGAGATAGTGGATTGTAGCACAAAAAATAAACATCTATGTTCTGTTAGGCAGAGAGATTAATAAATGAGGCAATGTGTTTTTTCTATTGTTAATTCTAACACTTTTTTGAAGCAGCAAGTTCAATGGAAGCTTTGAAAATCTGAGCCGTATTCTCACGTAACTGCTGCCATCTAGCGTTCAGAAGGGAGTTTGTTTTATAAAGCTGACGTCATGCCTCGGAGGATGACGGGAGTTGGAGTCGGGACGGAGTCAGAGTACTTCCTGCTCCTACGAGGACGTCCAGGAAAATTTCCGTTGATACTAAGAAGTTTTTCTTTCACCTCGGAGAGCCAAAAGTTAATACATATACAGAGTAAGTGTGTATTTTTATAATTACACGAATGAGCTCACGAAGCGGTGAATATTTGGCTTATTTAACAAAGAAGCGGTGAAGTTTTGTCATCGGAACAATCGCTAATGCCACATAAGCTAGTCTTGACAGGGATGTTACACGGTACTTGTCTTTAATTTAATAATTTCAGGTGTTGTTATTAATAAATGTAACAATAAACACGTGTTACGAAAGGCAGAAGTGTGATGACGTGTGTTTAAAATTGTGGATAGGGAAGTTTAGCAGCTGTTTTAAGATACCTTCATCTGGCTGGTGTCGATTTCCTCAGCCGCTTACCATAATAGAGCTCAAGTTATAACAATAGCAAGCACTATGTCAGGAAGTTTGATCGAGTAAATAGAAGTTATTACAAAAAAAATCAATGGTGAAATCATGAATTGCTGAGATTTTTTTTCATCTTCATTTAAAATCTGAGCTTTATATGCTTGTTTGTCTTTCTGTTACATTGTGACTTTGTTGTTGTTCCAATGTGCTAGTCGGTTTTGTTTAGTCAAATATGCTTGTTTGAACAATTTGCCACGCAGTAAAAAGTCTTTACCAGTAGAAATGTGCTTATGCTTTTCATGTAGCCAAAAGTCGAGTAAATGCTTAAAAAAAACAAAGAAATTAAAATCTATATTAAAAGTGATGCAAGTGGATTAAATACTTCTGCTGCTGTTTAAGATGAACTCTTACACTGAATAGTGTCATTCTCTGCCCTAATATATATGGACGACAGCCTGAATAGGGAACGATCCTATTCAGGCTGTCATCCATATATATTAGGGCAGAGAATGACACTATTCAGTGTAAGAGTTCATCTAAAGGTAATTTCGACCTAATTGAGTTCCCATTTAGGAGTCACATGAACTAAACGATTTGGGTGTGACAATGCCTCAGTCTCCGAGGGAACATGTTATTGTACACGCATTGAAATTGAAAAAAACAGATAAGCTTTGAGAAAGTTTGTATTAGAATGACAATCCAAAAACATCCTTGGGCAATAAGAAGACATAATTTATGTTAAGACCAACCAGTAAAGCATTTGTACCTTGTTTACCTTCCATATTTATTAAAACTTTTGTTTGGGTCTTCCTCAGATGTCTTTGATGGAACGTGGGAATGTCCGGCCAGTGACCGCTGTGGCCTGGGCCTCCAACTCTGGCACTTGCCCCAAAGATTTCACCCTTGTAAGAACAGAGATAGATTATAGATATTTCATTTTACTTAACTCCAACCACAAAGTTTGCAGGAGAATTACAATAAAATCTCTTGTCCTTGTTCTAGGGTCGCAATCACCTAGAGACTAGTTAGCAACTGCTTGGTGACCTCCAGTCTCTTGGGAAAAATTTGCATCCCCTTATTGGGTGCAAGTAGTTGCTGGAAATTGCTAGCAGTTGGTGGGAAATTGATAAGCTCCTGCAATACATGCAATCCATTGATTGCATTCAACAATTATTCGTGGTGAATCAGCTAGGATTACAAATCCGTTGCTGTTGATATACACAGAAATTCACTTGAACTACTTGCGTTTAGAGTCCAGCCAGAATCTTTTTGATTTTAAACAGAAATTCCTCCTGAAATAGTGATGTGGTTGCTGCAGATGCTCACTGCCCTTGTTTTTCTATAGGAATATAACCAAAATACAAGCCAGTTGAGTTGAGTCCCCTGTTCTAAAGAGACACATTGCAGTTGTGCTGAGTTGCACAGACTTGACTCAGATTGATTGTTACAAATTAGATGGGATTTACTTCCAAACCTTCGCTAATCTGTCTGATTGCATTTAGTCCCAGTCTGATCACAATTGTACTGAAACAGGTTGCCTCCACCAGGTGACCTGTGCAAAGGTGTTGCACACTCAACTTCTGGGTAACCAGACGGTCGCTGCAACAAAACAAGTCAGAGTGTTAAGTATAAATTACAAGTCACTGTGACAACCACAAGCTTTTTGGTGACACATCCTATCTGGGGTGGCTGTAGTTTAGGAGACAGAGCAGGTCACCGACTAATCGGAAGGTGGTAGTTCGATCCTCATCTGCTTCAGTCCGCATGCCAAATATCAACTCTGAAGGAGAACAGTTAAACAAATGTGCAATGATTCTTTTCTGTTGAATCCAAAATCCCAACTTTTAAACTGACTGACTCAAGCTGACTCAAATTTTCATGCTACTTGCTTATTTTGGAATAAATCAAATGTGTTTGTGATGCCACAGCTGTCTCACTGCATCTCCCTTTTTCTGCAGATCAGCCTCACAGAAGATGGAGCATCAGCAAATTTTACACGCACCTTTGGGATGAAGTCTGGATATTACCTCTGTTATAGCAAGGTGAACAAAAAATGCGAACTTATACATGTATTACCTTTATATTACCACAATACATCATTTATTTTTCTAAATTTTCCATAAATGCAGGACTCAGCAGGTGGTATGGTAGTGTCTGACATCCGGATTATTTCTGATAAGGACTCACTTCCTCATGGTTACTGCTTTATAGCTGAACATCTTGAGCCAAGTGAGCACACACACACATTCATACTTATTTAGCAGAATGCATCATATTCATTCACTTCTGACCTACCGTGTGATTGTTTGTCCAGAGGCCACAGTTTCCAAGAAAAAACGTGTGTGCGTACGCATCGTCCCAGTGGGCAGTGTGGAAACAGCTGTGTTGGATATCAAGCTGACAGCCAAAAGCAAAATGATGTTGCAGCATTACACATTTGTGGGGTACATTCAGATACATGGACTTTTGTCTTGGGCCTGTTTTATCAAAGCATTTTCATGAACTTTTATGAATATTATGTTGCATATAATTTGTCATTACATGCACTTTTTCTTCAGAGACATCCACGGCTATGTGCTGTGGTACAGAAAAGGTTACTTTTCTAAACCCACGCCTCAAGCCAAGCCCCGCAGTGTCAGCCTGGACATCCGCCAACTTTCCTTAGAGCAGCAGTCTCCTCCTCTACCCCTCAGACCTAGGTACAATGCCTATGTATATTTAAAATGGAGATGTTATTATCAAAATGTCACATGTCTCTTATTAGAAGTGTATATAGTTAAAAATTATAGCGATGTGACATTATTACAGCAAAGTGTATTATCTTGGAGGCGTTTTACTCTTGTGGTCGACATCTTATTTGTTTATCTTATTTATTTCTGCAGCAACCCTCCTCCTCCTCAATTGCCACCCAGCAGACTTAGTCACAGACGCCACACTCTTCAAACAAAGGATGAGTTAGACAAACCTGCTGATGGAAGCATCCATGGAATTACAGGTACCACGGGTCTCTCGTCACACAAAGGGCTTCTTATTTACGCTTCTCACCGCAGAGACCCACTCACCTAGGCATACTCTTATTCTCTGCAGCTCTAGATGGAGTTCCTTTCAGCCTCCACCCAAAATTTGAAACCCAGGCAAATGAGACGGTATGTTACAAGTTTTCAGTATTCAAGGGATGGATTCCAATGCCAAATACCGCTGACTTTCCTTTGTCATCCCAATTCTCTTTGACTATTTTTGTCTTAGAACTCGGATTTGAATATTCCCATAAAATCTCTCCAAGACATTGAAAATGAGGTAAGTTCTCATCTGATACTTTTTATTGGGTATATAAATTGAGAATATTGCCACATTGTTTTTTGATTATTTTTTTTCCCCAGTATAACTACACTTTCTCCGTGGAGGAAAATGCTGCCAAGAGGATCAGACCATCAGTACAGATGGCAGGGATCCCGTCAACTCAGTGATGCTTACACTTTGTCAAAGTTACAAAATAAAATGTTCTGTTATTCTGTTCTCTCCAGAGGGCATTTGCCAATCATGCTACAAGTAAAGGATAATCATCCCTACAGTTAGGTTTATATTTTCAGGCTTTAAAAGGTCTACTCCGGAGACCCCTATTTAAGTCTTGATCCAGATTTCCATTTTCAAGCGTTTAAAGTTTCTATCTGCCAAAGACAAGGCCTATTTTAGCAAGGTCCTAAATGTAAGTGCCTTTAAAAGTATAACGGCTCCTTTCTGGTTAAAGATGTTGTGAACATATGGCTTAAGTTCATTCTTTTCTTTAACACGCTTAATTCCCAAATTTAGAAAACGTCTGTGCCGACATACGAAGGTGCACCTTCATTTGCTCTGTTGTGTGGTGTCCAATACAGTTTACCGTTAGATATTTTTGAAGAATTGTACTAAGTGGCCTTAGTGAATACATTTTCCTACAAATGATGACTCATTAGATACACTAATATATCTCAATATAGACTATGGTGCATTTCTTATATGAAGAATACTATCATTTTTTTTATTATTTCAAAAAAAATGTGTACATAAATATAAATATGTTATTTAAAGGTGAATATAGTAAATTGGATCATTTTTGAAACACTTTCTCTGTATATTAGTTACTTAAAGATTTGTGGTAATAAGGAGAGCTCATCACTTTTTTTGTTTGTTTTTTTAAGACCAAATATTTCATCAGTGTATAATGTCGTTTTACTATCTCTTTAACATGTGCTACATGGGGAAAATAAAAACCTGAGAACAATAAAGCATGTGTGTTGCTTTAAATACTATAACTTACAAAAACAAAAAACTGTCCAGAGGCACATGTGACCGGTTAAGCTTCAAGGCTTGTGAAAAGGCCTGCTGATATCGTGTTGTTCTAGATGACATACTATGGTTTCATTACAGCAGCAGTGAAGCTATTAGGAATTTATTATGTTGACGGTGTTGTGGTGGTTAGCAGTGTTACCTCACAGCAAGAAGTCTCCACCATCTGGTCGGTGCCTTTCTGTGTGGCGTTTGCATGTTCTCCCCATCTTTGTGTGGGTTCTCTCCAAGTCCTCTGGCTTCCTCCCACAATCCAAAGACAATTAGTGGCGTTAGGTTAATTGATGGTAATACATTTCCCTTAGGTGTGAGTGTGGATGGTTGTCTTTCTCTATGTGTTAGCCCTGCGATAGACTGGCAGCCCGTCCACTCCACCTCTTACCCTATAACAGCTGTGATAGGCACCAGCTGAAGAGAATGAATGAATGGTTATTTTCCACTTTTCATGTAAAGAAAACAAAGAACCAGATTTTCTGGTTGGGTGACTTTCCAGCTTAATACTGCCACCTGCTGTCCTAAACCGGAGTTTTTTATGCTGAGGAGCTTCCTTTTATAATAAATTATTATCAGTCTGCATAAAAGGATTTTATTAAGCTGTAATGTTTCCTTTTACTTTTCCCTTTGTGTCCTTTGTATTCAAGGTGACAAATTGAAAAATTTATTTCTTAGCTGTTAAGTGAAAATACTTCCTATTTGGGAGCCATTTAAAATATTTTTTTAAAAACAAATGCACAAGGAAATATATATATATATATATATATATATATATATATATGCACATACGAGCTGCTCAGTCATGCCATGAAGCTCCTGGCATACAGTTTTTGTGCTGAAGTTAATGCCAGAGGCAGTTTGAAAGTTTGGCTTTATTAAGTCAGCAGTGTTGGTCATTTTAATGCACTATGCACCCCGACATTCAGTCACTCTGTTCTTTAAGGTTACGTGGTCTACCACTTCATGGCTGAGTTGCTGTGGTTCCTCAACGCTTCCACTTTGCATTAATACCACATACAGCTCACTGTGGAATATCTAGGACGGAAGAAATGTCACACACTGGCTTGTTACAACAGTTACTGTAGTAAACCTGAATGCACTGAGTGCTCTAGAACCACCCATTGTTTCACAAATATTTGTATAGGCTAGGGCTGCTCAATTAATCGAATTTTAATCACGATTACGATCTGGGCTTTCAACGATCATTAAAAATGACTGAGCCGATTATTAGCCCCTCCCTCATTTATCCGCGACACCTTAAAGGCCGGTCCGTGAAAATATTGTCGGGCATAAACTGGTCCGTGGCGCAAAAAAGGTTGGAGACCGCTGATTAAGAGGACCCGAGGGAAGCTCGGAAAGCTAAGCAGAAGTTATTTGGAGAGTGACTGCCGTTGGTTGAAAAGAGAGTTTTAAAAAAAAACAAACTTCAGTGGTGTTGCACACTATTTTATATTATTTTTTTAAAGTCATTGTTAACCCTTTAAAGCCGGTCAGAGCAGCACGCTCCGTTTTGCGTAACTATTTTTAAATCCCTGTAGAACCTGAACCGTGTAAGCTAGCGCAATAATTTGTTTTGCATATGAAACCGGAGGAGTTGTACTTACATCTGATGCCATCAGCTTGTCCTCGGTCACGGTTTCGTTCCACATATAGCTTTGCAAAAATTGCATAAAAAGCGCTTGCAGGAACAAAAACATAATATTCCAGAAACACGCTTTGCCGATCCGATCAGCTGTTCGTAACACTTCCCACAGTGAAATGATGCACATGCTGTTTTCTTTGCAAATTTGCATCATAGGATTGTTTTTTGTTTTTCCTGCAGTATATAAAAATTGCTGTATCTCCAAAATAAAACTATGAAGACACTCAAAATAAATTTCCTGTGGTGGGAAACTATTTTTTGCAACTTTGTGGTATTTAAAGTTTTGAGGGATAAGCCTCTTAAATTTCTCCAAGTAGAAATATATGTAAACAAAACAAAAGCGATTTTCAAATTTTTTTTGTAGTTTATTGCACTTTTTTGCAATTTATGTAATTACTATGCACTTAATGCATACATATTATTAAAATATGGGCTATAACAGTTGTATTGATGTATAGCAACTTGAAATGCTCCCACAAATGGCACTACAGCATGTAAAAAAAATAATATAAGCTCTGGTGGACTTGGTTCTATAGTAGGTCTTAAAGGGTTAAATAAATATCGTCAAATAATCGTGATCTCAATTTCAGTGAAAATAATCGTGATTATCATTTTTGCCATAATCGAGCAGCCCTAGTATAGGCAGACTGTATAGAAGGTGCTTGATTTTATACACTTGTGGCAATGGGACTGAAGAAATTAGTTTTTTCTGCTGCTAAGCTTCCTACTCTGCTGCAAACATTTTTAGTAGATATTACCAATAGTAATATTGGTTTTAAAACTTTGGTTATTTATTATTTCACAGACAAATTGCATTATGGGGACAGATGATCCTCTGAAGTGATCATTATAGGGTGCAGGTGAAAGAAAAGGTTATAAGTATCCTGAACAGCAGCAATGAATGTAATATAATATGATTAGATGGACACTTTTCATAATGAACATTTTTACATTGAAAGCTACTTCCAACTGTTCCCTTGTTCATAAGCAGTTTCTACAGCAGGTAATTCTGAATATTTTATTTGGCAGATTTTTGGATGCCCTTGTAGACAAAAACTACACAATTACTACACAATACCACTGCACAAATAAGCTACTTAAGTGTTTAAGTGTACCTCTGTTTGTGTAATATGTCTGTAATTGAGCTACACGTGAGCATTTCTCTGGATTTAGTCTTGTAATGGTCATTATGGTCATTTAAATTGTAATCCTGTTCATCTCTGTATTACTTTTTTGTTTTATTTCTGTCTCCAGTAGTTTTTTTTTTTTTTAAACTTGTGTTGCTTTGGGGGTTTTTTCTTTTCTTTTGTTAAATTTTACGATGGTGACTGACTTTTTTTGTCCAACACATTTTCATGTTGGTCCTTTGTTAACTATGACAAAAATGAAATGAACTGTAGGACGGTTTGTCCATAAGCTTGGTGATGCCATTTATTTACAATATTACTTAAACTTTTATCACAATCAAGATGTCAGTAGTTGATTTTTATGTGATATTGGCAGTATACCAACACTGGACAGTCAGTCGCTGCACTTGGAAAAGCAAGACGCAAACCGCTGCAGTTTAAATTTACCTTTAACCCTGCTGATTCCCAGGTTATAGTTTGGCGTAGTTCAAATTATATAGTCGGTATTTTGCTCACTGCTCGTAGATTTGCAGCACTGCAGTCAGATTCTTGCTGGTCTGTTTGTTCTGCTTTCCGGAAAACGAGCTCTGATTCCAACCAGCTGTTTCCCGCCTCACATAGATCAGCTGCACACACACACACACTCGTAGTAGGCGGAGGCAAGAAGCCACACACACACACACTGGAGGTAGCCCCATCAGCTGGGGAAAGCAACACAGCTTGAATTGTTATTTTTCTAACGCTTTTCTTCAGTCAAACCGAATTGAAAGCGGCTTTTTAGATGTAAGCTATTGGCAAGTACAGTGGGAGTTCTGCGAGGGAGAAACAAAAACCAACCGAACATCTATTTATTTTAACAAGGAGCGCAGGGGAGGGAGAAGAAAACAGCAAACACGGACTGAAGGTGGCTTTGAAAGCATGGAATATTTCATGATGCCGACAGAGAAGATACAGTCCTTACAACAGTTCAAGAAATCGGAGAAGGATGTTATTGGAGGTCTCTGCAGGTGCGCAAAAATGCAAACCATCGGTGTTGTTACCGAACTGCGTGAATAAATAACCTTTCGTGTAGCGCGTGTATGTGTGTGCGCTGCAGTCAGCCTTCATGTAGCATGCTGTTAGCTTCGCTGCCATGTCTTGGCAGCAGGAGCGTGGTTGTGGAAATTAGCAGCCAGTGCTTGTGCCAGTTGATGTTGTTAGAGACGAGGATATATGTAACATTTCACCCCCTTGCTTTTAAATACGCTGGCTGAATTGTTTGTAATAACTTATAATAAAGCATGTTTGTAACCGCCTGGCTCAGGAATATGTAAATCAGTGAGGTGAAATCGATACATTGCCGTCTAGAGCACGTGGTAGTTAACCCGCCGCTTTGCTGCTACACAACAAATCACGTTTGTAACGTCACCGTTGCCCAAAAAAACTGGCTATATTAACTAAATCGCTCGTGTGTGTCATCTATGTGTAGCTATGATGAAGTATGTGGTGTAAAATCGTGTCCGGGGATAAAAAATGCGTGTTTAAATACTGATCCGCGGCGTAGTCGTCGTTGCGTCTTGTGCTAAAATTAGCTTAGCGTGGCTAACTAGTTAGCTCTTACTGCGCACATCTTCCAGCCGTATGAAATACACACAGGCGTCTCATAACTCGTATTTCCCGAGTCGTTTAGCTAAAATACGTCGTTTGTTGTGTGGTGCGACAGTTATGAGTGTTTATCGGTTAATGTTGGACCGATAACTTAAGTTCTAGCTTCATGCTAAATGGGGAAAGCATTGTTCTCTATGACGCCAGGGGGGCCTGTGGCGGAGTGGAGTCACGTTTCAGGGCTGCTACCGTGCAGACGCGCCCCCCGGCGGCCGTGCCGCAGGCCCGCAGCTCCCGGCAGCGTCAGCAGACAACAGCTGGTTTTATGTCTGAGCTACAAACCCCGGCGCGTTCAAGTCTGTGGGAGAAATGCGGTGTTTCTTCCCGAGTCGACGTAAACACCCCTATAATTTGTGTCAAACGTTAATATGAAACTGAATGTGTAGAAACAGATCTTTTTGTTTAGATAATTATTTTTTTGCCTTTGATATTCACAGTTTTGGTTGTTAATCTGTTATTCTTTAGTCAATCGTTCACTTTTTTTGTAGCCAAAGAAAAGTCTTTGTGTGCTTAAACATTGGTCTAGATATGGTACAGAATTTCCGCGAATAGTTTTTCCTAACACCAAGGAAAGAAATGGCAGGCAAAAAGACAGTTTTTATCTAAAAATTAACGTTTTAGGATATTTACCTAACCAAAGATGTCTTCCTCGTGTCTAAATTTATAAAAGTGAAAGTAAATAATGCATAATTTGCATATTTCACTCTAAAACTAGACCCTCCGGATCTAATACGATATTTTAAATATGTATAAATCTAAGTAATAGAGAAAGATTACTGATTATATGTTAATATCACAGTTAATGTTCACTAAATGTTGTTAAGTTGCAAGCTTTACAATTTGATTGGCACATGCCTGCCTACTCTTTCATTTTTTGTAGGACAGACATGTTTACAACTATGTGAGCCGTGTGTTCGGTCTGACCTTTAGGCCTAGTAAAACATCACAGATCTGGTTCTTCAGGTTTGCTGCGGAAGTCTGACTTGAATGTTTCACTTATTTTTCCCTCTGAGTAAATATGTCAGAAGGTTTTGTTACCATGATATTCATACTCATGCTCTACAAGTGCTTTAAGGGGCAACGAGTTCAGATGAATGCCCTGTAAAGTTCCAGGTAAAAGGTTTCAGATTGCAGCTAGTTACAGACTTTATTGTCCCAGTGTGTCATTTTAACCCAGAATACATATTTGCTCAGATCTAATGCTAACCTTAATTATGTTTGAAAGGGGAACTTATGCTTTCTTGGTGACTTCACGACACAGTCATGATCATCTTCTTCATTTGACCTCTCTCCTTCAGCCTGGCCAACATCCCCCTCAGTCCAGAGACTGCTCAGGACCAAGAGAGGCGAATTCGCAGGGAAATCGCTAATAGCAACGAGCGCCGGCGTATGCAGAGCATCAACGCAGGATTCCAGTCCCTGAAGACACTCCTGCCGCACACCGACGGGGAGAAACTCAGCAAGGTGCTCCAAACGTGCACACATTGACACACACACACGTGCGCGTGCACAGTGTTGTTCAATTAACCAAATGTTGGCACAGCAAGAATACAAAGTGACTCGGCACAAATGCGCAAAGGAGGGAATAAAGTTAATTTGTGCCTGTTTTTGCACTAATATCACATCTGCTCTAGAGTTCAGCTTTTGTTTTTTTCCCCACTTTCAGGCGGCCATCCTGCAGCAGACAGCAGACTATATCTTCACCTTGGAGCAGGAAAAGACGCAGCTTCTGGCACAGAACAATCAGCTCAAGCGCTTCATCCAGGTAACAGCATGTCTCCCTGTTTTTCTTTTCTTTTTTTCTTTTTTTTTTTTACATAAAATGTTCTTAAGTATAAAATGGGGTTGAATTCATGTCAGTGTCACACAGATGAGATACTGATCTGTTATACAGAATATATATTATCTTACATGAGTACTAATGGTGTGTTTTTGGGGCCAAAACAATCCTTATGGTTTTGTCTTCAGCTCAGGTTCCTCCCCAGGAGGAGACTTGAATGTAGAATTGATCCAGATCACTGACATGTACAACAGAATTTAGAGAATATATAAGACATATTTTTTTCAGTAGACCTTCAGTCAAAAACATGCATTGTTTTTCTGTTAAGGAGGAGCTCTGATAGTGTGTGAGCTCTGTGTGACCATTGGCCTGATTAAAAAATAATAGTTGTTTATTCAACAATGGCAAAATTGTGTGTCCACAAGAGCAGATACCGTTTTTACCCCTCAGACGTAAAAGGCTGATGGGGAATTGTCCTCCTGCCGGGCAGCATGGACACATAAGTCTGGTGAATGCCATAACTTGAGAACAAGGAAATGTAGAATTTTGAAAATGATACTATAGGTGTAATTATTACGAGGCTGAGGGGTAGCACTGGCGGGCTCACACACACACACACACTGGGAATCTTTACAATACTGACATACAGCAAATGAATGATCTAGCTTTGCTTTAACCCTTTAAAGCCGGTCGGAGTGGACACGCTCCATTTTGCGTAACTATTTTTAAATCCCGGTAGCACTGCAACCACGTAAGCTAGCGCAATACTTTTTTTTTGCATATGAAACCGGAGGAGTTGTACTTACATCTTATGCCATCAGCTTGTCCTAGGTCACAGTTTCCTTCCACATATAGCTTTGCAAAAACTGCATAAAAAGCACTTGCAGCAACAAAAACACAATATTCCAGAAACAGGCTTTGCCGATCCAATCAGCTGTTTGTAACACTTCCTACGTCCATCAGCGCGAACTGTCACTTGTCTTCCATGTCCTGCCCGAAACCGGAAGTGACGTCATTTTGCGGAAATGTAGTTTTTTACCATCGTGGCCTTATGAGCCTATACTTGTGTTTTTAAAAGTTATGTTTGACTTTATGACTTTCTGTGTCGTTTCTGGGATGCTGAGGACTCATATTGCACTGCTGGAAATATTTTATTTTGATGCATATGCTGTTATTTTGCAAATTTGCACTATAATATATTTTTTCATTTTTCCTGCAGTATATGACAATTGGTGTATCTCAAAAATAAAACTATGAAGACACTTAAAATAAATTTCCTTTGGTGGGAAACTAGTTTGTGCAACTTTTTTGTATTTACAGTTTTGAGGGATAAGCCTCTTAAATTTCTCTAACTAGAAATATATGTTAAAAAATCAAAAACGATTTTAAATTTTTTTGTAGTTTATTGCACTTTTTTGCAATTTATGTAATTACTATGCACTTAATGCAGACAAATTATTAAAATTTGGGCCAAAATGGTTGTATTGATGTATAGCAACTTGAAATGCTCAAAAAATGGCTCCACAGGATGTAAAAATATACTATACGCTCTGGCGGACTTGGTTCTATGGTAGGTCTTAAAGGGTTAACTTGTTAACGGAAGTAGGCTGACAGCTATGTTAAATCTCAATATTTGATGGTTCAATATTTTATTGTACCCTCCACACACAGTCAAATTTTTCACCCAACAGAAACAGCTAAGTTAAGGGGAAAACGAGTGTCTCTGCAAGTGCAGTCACATTATGTTGTAATTTAAAGATTAGCCCAGTGGTCGGAAATCTCCTCCCTTTGTTTGATGGATCAGTAGATTTAACTCACACAACCAGTTGGTTGTAGTTGCTCGTGCACATCCAGTTGCGTCGGTTGCAAACGTGAAGAGATGCAACATTAAACTATAGTGAGGCAGAATCGGGTCATTTTGATTCTGATTAGAGATATTAATTTAATGCATGAAAGGGGAAATGAGCTAAATGTTGCTTTGACTGGAGAGCTATTGACAATAACTTTGACCATCATTGATTGCACAACACAGACTGGTCATTTTCTTCAAAGGTATTAGACAGTAGTGTAAGCAGACAGTGTATTAGATATAGTGTTAGTAATAGAGATGGGAGGCAGTCTTAATTGAGTCCCTCCACCAATTTCAGTTACTCGAGTCACTATTTGATGACTCCTGAAGTGAAGATTGGCAAATAAAGCGGGTGGAAAAAGTTAACCGACTTGAAAACGCTCAGTGAGAGGAAGCTAACCTGAGAGCTAATAAATAAAAACAAAACATTTCATTTTATAAATACAGATGCACACTGACAACACAGAAATTCAGCTTTTTGAGTGTTGCAGAATCACTTCAATTATTGTGAGCAGCAGATTACACCAATACCGAGTTGGTCTGTGATTCTTACCTATAGTCAGTTGTTAAGTTTTTCATCTTACACCTTTGTCATTACAGACAAATTGTAACTTCCTGTTTAGCTTCATGGAGTTACAGTTGTAGCCAAACTTAGCTTGAATTAGTTTTTTGCACATTTAAATGTATGTTTACTGAAGTCATTTTTTTACCTTCCCATTGGTTCACACTGCCTCTTTGTTCAGGTCAGCATAGGCACCATGTGTTGTTTTAAATGGAGAAGAAAATTACACCAATCGTGTTGTTTCACATTTAACCGAATGTGGTTTCCTTGTCGTTACAGGAGTTAAGTGGCTCATCGCCTAAAAGGAGGCGAGCAGAGGAGAAGGATGAAGGGATTGGGTCTCCAGACATGTTGGAGGAGGAGAAGGTTGAAGAGCTGAGGAGGGAGATGTTAGAGCTGCGGCAGCAACTGGACAAGGAGCGCTCGGCTCGCATGCAGCTGGAGGATCAGGTGAGGTTAAAGCAGGGAGTTGGAAGTGAAGGTGGAAAAGAAATATCCTTTTCCTTCCGTGTTATTATGTGTATTTAAAAGACATTTCACTTTCTTGCTGTCATTACAAATAAGAGAGAACGTTTGATTCGAAAGAAAAGGTACAAAAATAGGACTGTTAATTTACCCAGGCTATACAAATAAGTTCGTTTACACCTTCAGGCTACAAAATAGTCTCAACTACTGGTCGTGATATCATATTATAAAATCTTCAGCTTGTGGGGCTGACAGATTTTCCGGTACTCGAGCCGGTTCCTCATAAGCTCACATCCTGGATCGACCTGAAGAGCAGGTTGAGACAAAGGAGGTGGGACAGGTGCAGAAGACAAACAAGACTTTAATTACGTTGTTTAAGTGGAAGGTAAACATCAGAGGAATACATGGCAGTTATGTGTCTTGGACACTTTTTTCTTTTTCAGACAGTCATTATGTTTCCAGTGGAAACACTGTGCTGATATTACAGTGTTAAGATGAAGTTTCCCATTAGAGTATTTATTTGACAAGAATGCTGGGATATATTTTCTGTTGCTCTTAAAATTGTCAGTCTATCTTTGGTTGATGTAATTGTGTGCATTGTGTAGGTGCGCTCTCTGGACACTCAGCTGCACCCAGAGCGTCTGAAGGTGATCACCCAGCAGGTGGAAGAGGAGCATGCACTCATCCAGAGCCAGACCCTGCTACGGCTACACCAGATCCACGCTGTGGACAGACAGACACACAGTCCACAGGTTAGAAACAAACATGCTCAAAACTTAATGTGTACCTGTGCTACTGTTTCTGAACTGGAAGAGGCGGCAGATTGCTCCAACAGCCTCTGAAGTGGCCAATATTGTATGGAGCTCAGCTGTGATGTGGGCATATGTATTTATGGAATGGAAAACACACTTTGATGTCTGTTTTATAAATATTTTGTGTGTTCCTCTAGGTGTTGGCTTCTCCCCCTGCCCCCACCCACCACCCCACGGTGATAGTCCCAGCTCCAACACTAACCCAGCACCCCCACCATCACGTCACAGTGGTCACCATGAGCCCATCAGCCCACACCAGCACGGTGTCCACCTCTAGACAGAACCTGGACACCATTGTGCAGGTTTGAACTTTTTTCACTTTAGAGGATCCTTGCTGATTAGGCATTGACATTGCATTACTTTACATTTTCACACTGCAGTATTTACTAGGCAGGTTTTGGGTGTCTGACACGTTCAATGTGTGTTCAGCAGCCCTGAAAAACGTCTGTGTGGTGCTCGATGTTATTTGAGTAGACTCCAAGGCAACCGAAACAAGCATTTTCCTCGGCTCAAATAATGTTTCTGCAGTGGTCCTACAGACAGGTTTGAAGACCTGTGTCTACATATTATAGTTTACTGTCACCAGGGGGCAGTGTTACAAACAACTGGTCTGCGGTAGGGATGGGTGCCGAAACACCAAGTATTACTGACCCTGAGGCAAAACTATTAAAGACCGGTGTGTCAGTAAAATCTGACGTTATTGTTATTTTACATTTTATCTGACACCATCATTACTAATTGAGACATTAATCTGACATGCATTTTGGCTATTTCCTGTCCAGAAGAGAATTCTCTGCCTCTGAGCTTAGATGTGAACGGTGGTGTAGCTCTGCGTCACACGTGCGTGTGCATGTGTGAGGCAGAACTCACTTCACTAGAGTCCATGCTGACAGCGATTGTTGCCCTGGAAAGGAAAAAACATGAAAACACTAAACTAATTTGTGTCACATTCAGACAAAGGAAAGCAAAGTTTTCTCCTTTTTAGCTCATAGTTCATCTGCTGCTGTCAAGTTATGTAAGACTAGCACCCTGAAACATGCACACAATTGTCGTAAGTTATCAGTTATCTTATCTAAAACATGAAAGTGGTTTAATGATTAAATGATCAAAGTAATTACTAACAAGCTGATTGTTATGCATTCAGTCCCAGGTTGTCAAAAAATCCTCTGAGCCATTACTTTCGATTCCTAATCCCAAATCCTCAAATTCAGTTTCAGATCACTCAGTGATTTGGAGGCTGAACTCAAACTAATGTCACTGCACAATAACTTGTCTTAAAAAGCCCGCAACATCTGTTCAGTGCAGAGGTTTGAAATTTTTAAAATATTGGATGCAGTGTACATGGACTTAATTTACAGTGTATTGTTTATCCATCCATCCATCTTTTTCCACTATATCCGAGGCCGGGTCGTGGGGGCAGCAGCCTAAGCAGAGAAGCCCAGACCTCCCTCTCCCCAGCCACCTCCTCCAGCTTGTCCGGGGGAACACAAAGGCGTTCCCAGGCCAGCCGAGAGATATAATCTCTCCAGCGTGTCCTGGGTCTGCCCCGGGGCCTCCTCCCGGTGGGACATGCCCGGAACACCGTGCCCAGGAGGCGCCCAGGGGGCATCCTTGTCAGATGCCCAAACCACCTCAGCTGGCTCCTTTCAATGTGGAGGAGCAGCGGCTCTACTCTGAGCCCCTCCCAGATGGCTGAACTTCTCACCCTATCTCTAAGGGAGAGGCCAGCCACCCTTCGGAGGAAGCTCATTTCCGCCACTTGTATCCGCGATCTCGTTCTTTCGGTCACTACCCACAGCTCGTGGCCACAGGTGAGGGTAGGGACGTAGATCGACCGGTAAATTGAGAGCTTCGCTTTTACTCTGAGCTCTCTCTTCACCACAACGGACCGGTACACCAATCCGTCTGTTGATCTCTGGCTCCCTTCTCATGTTTAATTATTATAAATTCATTATATTTTATGTTTATATTTTGAGGGTTCTAGACAGATGATAAATGACAAAATCATATATGATCTGATAGGAGTTATGTTAAAGTACCAGTTCAATAGCATTACCACTAAGAGTAGTAATGCTGTTACAGTGGTGTCAGTCCTTAGTCTGTGGGCTGCTTTTGCTTGTTCTTGGTCCTTGCCAGCTGCAGCAGAGAACATACAAAGAGCTGAAGTGAAACCGACTGTTTGAAAACAATGAAAAGTGTCCGCTGCGGTCACCATCTGTGCTTCTCATGCTCCATTTTATCATCTTCTGACATCCTGTTTGGAAGGAACTTGGCCATCGCTCCATTCCTTGTTCCAGCCCACTTCTCAACCAGTCAGCATACACATACTGTCATGCTTGTCGAGCTACATGCTGTTGCGTCATTGGAGGACTGCATGCAACCACATTTGTGCTGGTTGCATACCCCTCTGCAAAGTCAAAAACCTACAAAAATAAACACGCGTGTTACCATAAAACAAGCATTAGCCTGATTGCCAATGTTGGGTTAAGTGAAGCCAGATAATAGAAAGAGAGCCTGGGTTTGTTGAGCTTGATTCATAGTGCACGACCCAGGTCTCTATGCTTGTCTGCATGTTAAAACAAAAGGTTCAAGCAGACTAACTAGCCTGATCTTCATGGGTCTTTACTGCAATGGAGAGTTGGAGAGTACTTTGTATGGAAAGCTGCTTTTGCTTGTTAGTCTGTTTATTGCCTCATATTTAAAGTATACTTTCTTACCTTCCCAGGCCATCCAGCATATCGAACGCACTCAGGAGAGGAGAGCCAGCGCTGAGGAGGAGCAGAGAAGAGCTGTCATTGTAAGCCCCGCCCACATCGCCATGGACACCGCCTGCTCTGACACAGACACTGACACAGAGGGGGAGGACAGTTCAATGAATTGATCCATCCCATGAACTCTCTCTCTCTTTTACTCTCCCTCACTCACACACACACACACACACACACACACACACACACACACATAAATACCTTTTCACTGTAAGATTCCCTCCAGGAGGTTGACTGCTTTTTGACAGAAAAAAAAAAGGAGAAAAAAAAAACGTCGTCTTTGGCATTATCCAAACTCCTAAAATCCAATGGTTAAGCTCTGTGTCAGTCTTGTACTGTAAAATCTCTTAATATTGAAAACATAGGATGGTCAGCGTGCAGAGGAGACACTGTGGGATCTCTCGAGGCTGTCTTTCAATGGCAGAGCCGGTCTGTGACTATTATGAAACTTGAGGGTCTTCTAGTGTAAAAAGCTATCAGCATCAGTCCGCCCTTCATTTTGTGTTTACGCGTCGCAGTAATCCATCGTCACTGGCACACCGGCAGTATTACTTGTGCTTCAAACTGATGGGAGTCAGTGTAACAGAGAGCTGAATGTATGATCGCAATAACCGAGCAGCTCTCAATTCTGAAACTCAAACTACAGCTGAAGCAGTTTCGAAATGCCAGAATTTGGAATGAAATTCACCTAATTACAAGTTTAATTTGAGGATACTCGCTTAAAGAAATTGTCTGATTTTACTTGAAAGAAAAAATGCTTTTAATGTCTAAATAAGCCCTTAAAATAAGCTCTTGATCAATTTACTTTGGTCGTCTTTTTGGTTATGTTTTTGTTAACTTTATGTCAGCGTTACTGAATACGGAAGGTGAACAATTTCTTAAATTGAATTTATCAAATTGGAGGTTTATCAGGTTTTTACAGGGAACCGGGGTCCCTGAGGGGATTTTTTAAAAATTTTTTTTTTTTTTTTTTTTTTAAACAGATTCTGATTTCAGTTTTGAACCAGCCGCCATCAAATGTTGGTTTATCGCTCGAAAATATTAACCAACGTTCACGTCTGGTGTTAATTTATGATCGCTCCCAGACAATTTGACTGAATCAGATTTTTTTTTCTTCTTTTTTTTAATTGTAAATGAAAATATGTGAAGTTTAGCTGATGCGATTTGGATGATTCATATGCTTGCACTGCATGCAGGCTTCTGGTGTTCCTCCAAAGACTATCTAAGTCTCTTTTAGTCCTGGTTTATTAATTTCAGTGACTATGCACTAACGTTTTTTGGTATTTATGCAATTCCATCTTCATTACATTTGTTGGTGTCATTTCTACATGAGGTGAAGATCTCTATGCACCGTCAATAGGTGGTCACGCGCCTACAGTATATGTATGAAACTTGATGAGCTTGTGTCAAAGAATGTAGTCTCTACTTGCAAGGTGCTCTTTTGATAACCCTGGTGCTCTGCTGATGAGCAGTGAGCTGAGGCCAAAACCCTTCATGTAACCGTTAATCACATTTCCTACAGATCCTGTTTTTTGTTTGTTTTTTTTTTGTTAAATATTTGTCATTTACACACTTTGAACATGCTCAGAGTGTAGAGCAGGGATGGGTTTTCAGGGTTGCTCACACGCAGAAATGAGCAGCTTTAGGTGGGGAAAACTGAGCAAACAAATCAGATCATTGTCAGTTTTCAGGGCATCAACATTGGCTACAAAAAGGGCAAAAACACTGTTTGGTAAAATGTAAAATTGATACAACACCCAGCTACAATCCCTCCATTTGTCTGTCTCAAAAAAGCACCAAGTCTGTCCACCTCATGTTACTTTGTTCATATTTCTTGGGAATTTGACTGGAAACCCCTGCTACAAGCCTCTCTCCTGTCATACTCAATTTGATACGCTGACTTGATGCTGTAAACATTCCCTTTTCTTGGATTTGTATCTGTCTTTTGATCTCTTGTATGTTCTGTTGCCAACGGAATGCATATTACTAATCGGCATTTTCTCTCGTCTGAAGTAATCTTTTGTTATGACATTTTGTTTATTTCTTGCGGGGTCTTTATTTTTTTATTTTTTTTTATTTTTTTTTTCATGAACACATGACTGATGCGTTCAGTGACACTGTCTTGTGTAGGATGTGTGGACACTAGTCACTCCCAGGCATCAGGTTAGACTAGACTAGCATTTTCATGCCAAACGTGGGGTATTTTTCATATTTTGTTTGTGAAACTTTGTTAAAGGGTTTGGTGTTGCTCTGACATATGACAACAGCCTGATTTTAATCTGGGCTGTTGTTGGTCAGAGAAACTCTTACGCCCAAATGTTTCTGTACATTGTGTTGCAGCACTGCTGTTTTTTGGTGGAATTTGACATATTTGATATGAAGCACTTGCTGTTCTTTAATGCCTGAATCAGCTTTCAGGAAGGGTTGTTTTGTTTTGTTTTTCTCCCCATACGCTCTTTGCTGTGACGCAGTTCAAAATCTTTTAATTTGTCTTGCTTTTCATTTTTTAAGTGACAAGCCTTTTATATTGTGATTTTAAGTTTTGTTTTTTGTTCTGCATCAGTCCAGGTCGATGAGAAGCTGTTATATTTTGTTTATAAAAAAAAAAAGAAAAACCTTGGGTAAACAGGCCTTTGTAAAGACGAAAAAATAAAAATTTGTACTTTTTTATTACACTCCCTCTGTTTGGTTGCTTTTATTCATACATACGACCATTTCTGCCCACCAGGTGGTGATAATGAGTGACTATTACTGCTGCGCAGAGTTCAAATTGGTGATAGAAGATGTGGCACATACACATGTGCACTGCAACAACGTGCAAAAATGATAAAATATTGTAGTGTACTATTTGTTTTGACAGATTTAAATGCAGTCCGCTACGTATTTGTAGTAGGACAGTAGTATTTGTCATTCTATTAAAGTAACTTTATAGCACCATTAAAAGATGCATAGTGTACAAGAGCTTTGTAGTCTATTTGAAGGAAGTCAGTGAATCTGAGTGGCTTTTCTGAATGTTTAAGTTAAAATGAATTATATTAATTTTGACACAACTTTTAGGGGTTGGTTATTAGTGGCAGATTGGCTCGTCTGAGTATTTCAGTATTTCTGAGATTTTGCCACACAACCATCTGCAGGGTTTACAGGGGATAGTTTGACAGAGGATAAAATCCAGTGAGTGTCAGTTCTCTGTGCAGAAATGCCCCATTGATGTCAGAAGATGGCCAGACTGCTTTGAAGAGCAGTAACTTGAAAAGCCACTTGTTAGAAGCAGGGTATGCAGAAGAGCATCTCTGATCATACAACACATTGAACCTAGAAGCAGATGGGCTACAGTAGCAGAAGACCACACTGGATCCCACTCTTGTCATGTAAGAACAGAAAACCAAGGCTACAGTTACAGCTTCACGAAAATTGGAACAATGTTTCCTGGTCTGAGTCTCAAGGTCTATGTCAGCTGGATGACAGTCAGGATTTGTGTGTAAACAACATGAAACCCTGGATTCACCTTGCCTTCTATCAGCAGCTCAATCTGGTGGGGGTGTAAAACGGTGTGGGGATATTTGCTTGGCACACTTTGGACGCCTTAATACCAAATGAGTGCTGTTTAAATCATTGTTGATGCCAACCGTGTCCATCCCTTTCTAACCACAGTGTACCAGTCATCTGATGACTGCTACCAACAGGAAAAACACCATACACAGAGCTCAAATGATGTCAAACTGGTTTCTTGGGCATCATAATGAGTTCACTGCAGTCAAATGTGCACCACAGTCTCCAGAAATCAATCCAGTAGAGCGATGTTCGGAAACAAAAGTTTCCAAAATCCCAGAGGAATGTTTCTAGGACCTCCATGACTGTACCTAATAAAGTGGCCACTTACTTTTTGCCCCCAAACCCATGGTAATCCATTCAGTGTTTTTTAATCTGAGCTAAAGCAATGAAGCAAATGAAAGGCATTACTGCTGCACTATAAATGTGACTCAAAAAAAACTTGTCTCATTAAAATGTAAAGCTTCTGAATTTTTCTTTTTCAGTTTTCCGAGGTGCTTTTTATACAGCCTGCAAACCAAAGCACAACATGATCACTTAGTCTCCCTCTTCTCTCAACATTCCCGATTAGAACTGGCAGCTGCTCTGACACACAATGGCTGACACGGGTGCAGCTGCTGCCCCCCCCCCCCCTTCACTGGCATGCCCTCTGACCTTCAGCTAGAGCAGTATATATAGCTGAGGGAGATGAGCGGCAGGTCCCTGGCAGCCAAAATGAAGTCTGTGGTGTCTGTGTGCTGCTTGCTGTCTCTTCTGGCCTTGTCTGCTGCAGGTACGGTGGAGGGTTGAAGCTGGGATTTTGTCAAAATGTCTAAGTTTTGTAAAACCGCTTGATGGGTGTGTAATTCAAGCAGGCATGTTTGAAATGGACCAGCTGATCCAATACATTTAGATGGCTATAGGTGTATTTTGCCTGTGTCTTTAAGCATGTGGGTTTTTGCACATCTTGCTGGAAACTGAAATGATAACAAACAACAAATGGAAATTTTAAATATTTTTTAATAGTCTTTATTTATTATTATCATGATTTGAGCCATGAAACTATAATGGGGTCACTGCTAACTGAATGCATTCTCAGGTTTGACTCTTAGGTGTGTACTATATGCTTCTGTGGTGCAGTGCAGAATTTTTGGTTGTGTAAGTGGAAATGTCAGGGCTGAGGTGTGACTCCAGCTGATGGAAACTGTCCTGCCTGCTGCTTATTCTCTGTGCCCTCCAGAGTAACACAGTGACAGCACTGACAGAGTAACTTGGACATTCTCCAAAGAATCACGTTCTCTTCTGCATCCAAAGTAAACGCAGTGATTGAAAATACAAATACAAATCATCTGCATTAACAGCACCGTGCGGTGCCCGAGTAAGGATTTACAGATATAGGCATGACACTTAATCAAACTTGTTGCGAAAGTTGTTTCAGAACGTTATAGTTGTTTTTAATTGATTTCTTTACTAAAGTTGAAGCCAGGAACACCCTTGTCTGCCCTTGCATTGCTTCATTTTGGCCCCTACAAGCTGCTGTAGTCAGGTGTCACAAAGTCGTCATCAGATACTGTAGTCACCAAAGCCGGGGATCAGTATATCTCTCTTTCAGAAATGCTCACATATTTGCGCTGTGTAAATAGTCACATACAGTGACTCACTCATCATAAAGTCATACATGAGCACAGACAGTCAGTACTTGATTTAATGTCTCGATAAAGCTTCACCACTCCCACTCTGCAGAGCCGCTAATCTGTCATTCCAGTCAGCGCTGTCCAGTCAGGATGTTCCTTCTAAAACAGGCACGAGAAGCTCGGCACAGGGAATATAAGACCTGAGCCGAGAAGCCCAACAGTTGGGCTGTTTAAAATTACATAATGGGGCATTAAAAGTCGAGGTGAATGAAAATAAACTGTGGTGATAGAGTTGCTAACAGAAAGCACGCTGTCTTTGGAGGGTTAAATGACTGTATTTAATTAACTGTTTAAAGATGATGCTAAATGATGTATTTAAGTACTTGTTAACTGCTGGTGGCCTTCTAGCATATAAGATGGCATTTGCCAATGTCAGGACTCGAATGAAGAAGAACAAAAGAAAAACACACATATCGACCCAAAATTTAACAGTCCTTCCATCCTGTATGCGAATAACTGTGGTTGTTATGCTCAAAGTGCAATACATAGCTGCATGTCATTGATCTCACCACTGATGCTTTTATTGTTCTTGGTCTTTAAAAAGAGCTTTGTGCCGCTGCACACTGTTGCAGGGGCTGCGTGTAATAGTGCAGCACAGATGCAGGCCTGCCTCATGAGAATCACATGGAGAAGAAGAGCGTCACACTTCCTGAAAATAGGAGTGGAATTATCCCTCCTTCTTTTCACCCTCTGACTCATTGTGTCACTATTTCTGTCTCAAAGTTGTACCATCCAGCACCCAGGCACCTGTCCCACTCTATCCCCACAACACCACGGTCTGCCCAGGCTCCACTGCAGCAGCCGGCGGTGCAGGGATCAGGAGCACATTGCTCCTTGATTTTGATAGCTTTACAAACTGAATCATTATCTATTAAATTATTGTTTTTAATATACTAATATCACAATAGCACATTAGCTTGCTAAGATTAACACAAAAGAAGCTTTATTTCTAAATCCCATATATTTTGTTCTGGACCACTGATCACTGTATTCATGACCTTAGTAAGGCTCCAGTCACAAAGACCATTCTTTATATTTGTGTGGCTAACCATCAGTATCCAAAGAAAAGACCATTTGGGGAGTGGTTGACAGAGGTTCCTGGCAATCACATGGTGAAAATTGCAAAACCTCCTTGCGATTGCTCTTGTCTGTAGCAGGTTTCCGCAGTGAGCTTCCATGAAAGACGCTGGTTTGTCTTGCAAGCAAGTGGTAGTGAAACTGTGAAAAGCACAATATGAACTGGAAATGGAGACCATTTGCTTTCAAAGTAAAAGTTGAACCTTTTAAAACGTCTAGCCTATAGTACTAAGGCACAACTTTTACTTGAAGGTGAATATGCTCTATTTCAAGTTTGCATCACGCTTATTGAAGTTTTGCTACCACGCAGCTAGTAGTTAGTAGGTGTTTGCAGACCAGCCAGCATCGCCTACAGGCAATCTGCTAGCAGCCAAAGCAATCACAAGGAAAGTTTTTTTTTTCCACTTTGTTTGTGACTGGTTTCTGTACATTTTTCTCTATCAGATGGTCGCCAGCTGGTCTGTGAGACTGAGGCCACCTTTGCTGATGAGTTTATGGTCGGAAATCTTTTAAATTTTTTTCATGATGCTCACTTTTTATCTAAAGTAAAATAAATACAACAACAGTAACTTTTAGCTCATAGCTACCCTGTACATCAGGGGTGGGCAACTCCAGGCCTCGAGGGCCGGTGTCCTGCAGGTTTTAGATCTCACCCTGGATCAACACACCTGAATCACATGATTAGTTCATTACCAGGCCTCTGGAGAACTTCAAGACGTGTTGAGGAGGTCACTAAATCAGCTGTGTTGAATCAAGGACACATCTAAAACCTGCAGGACACCAGCCCTCGAGGCCTGGAGTTGCCCACCCCTGCTGTACATCAAGTGTATATGAGTAGGTGATGCAACCCTTGCTCGTCAAGCCTGGTTTCAGAAACTGAATCAAAATGATGAGTTTGAGGTTTCAGCAGAGGACTTCACAAACCCATGGGTATCATAAAAGTGGCTACATCCATCTAATATGTACAGCAGACCAGCAGCAGACCCTTTTTACCGTTCTCACAGCTATGCTGTAAAAAATGCTATAAAAATGAGAAAAACACTTATTTGGGTTTCTTCTAAATGTTTTTTTATATTGGAAAGCTGTGTCTCTGAAAGCACAGGGGATTATTTTCACACATACTATGTCTCATTTTTTTTTTTCTTTCACACTGGCACGTCATTCCCATTTTTAATTATGTTAACTTTAATTTAATTTGGCCACTGCTGGCAACTAGCACAGCAGAAAATGATCTCCCTGCTTGATGTGATCTTGAGACCAGCAGTTTCGAGAATAGCGTGTGCATGAAGTTCAGACAGCGTCGCTGCAATGTTTGCAAGTTTAAAAACTACATGTAAATACCAGGTTCTTTAAACATGCACTTTCAGCAGTTAGTGTGATAAAGAGCCTTCCACTAAATTAGCATATCAAGGATTTCAAATAAATGTTTGGTACATACGCTTTGATAATTGATCAGATGACAAAAACAGCGGATATTTAATCTGTTTTGTATTACATAATTAGTGAATGATCTTTAAACAATGACCTTGGTGTGAAATGTCATTTAACTCTGGAAACCTTCATTCACTAACTAAACTCAGGATTGCAGCTCTTTGAGTCACTCATTTGCTGACACCCATCGTGCACTTAAGTCTGGCCAAGATGTGTTTTATTAGTCTTGTTCCACCCAAAATGACAGAGTCTGGACAAGCATGACTTAGCCGCCTTCAGTAACAGCGAGGAAGCATCTTCGCATCCAAATGCTGTCTCTCTGATGCTAATCGCGCTCAGAAAGTGTGATAAAGTCAAAAGACTCTTCTGCTTAGAAAGGAATTGTTTGTGGGATTTTCTGTCTTTTTGTGTGTTAGAGCTGAGGATTGGACAGGTTGTCCATTAAAGCCATGTTTAGCGATGGACCAGTGAAACAAATCTTGTTGTTTTCACTTGTATGAATGGACTGAGTTCCAGCACATAGTGTCCAAAACATTTTAAATTATAACCTTTATAGTTCGTGAACACTGAGGATCCTGTGGGATTAGAAACCTTCTCTGGTCACAGATGCTGACAGCAGCTCAGTAGGTGATAAGCTAATGAAGCTTCCAAGAGGTGATAAGCAGCATCATGAGAATAAAGTTCATGTGTGGTGTTTGATTCAAGGTCTTAAAATAGGGTAAAGAAAACATAAATCAAAGCTTAAAGTCCAAGTATACCTGACTAGGAGGGAGCTACTGGTTACTTTCACATCCACCTTTTAGACAGAAAGTAGCCGATAGCTGCACTACTCTTTGCCCACAGAGACGAAATGGAAAGGCATCTGCATTGATACTAACCTGATAGTTTGGCTCACTCAGCATCTGGATTTTCTTTCATGAACTAATCTTGGATGTGCACACTGATTCAGAGGTTTGGAACTAGCCAATCCTGATACAGCAAAACAGAGAAAGTTTCCTGTGTTGTGGATTTTATGCTGTTGTTACAGTTTTTCCCCCAGCAGCCTTTTAACTTGTCAAAACAGGAACAGCGCAAGTGAAACAAGTTTGGGTAATAATGATTTCATTTCATCAAGTGTCCCAGTAAGCCGTGACAGTGAAACTGAAATATAAAGCTTTAGATTGTGAGTCTAACCAAAGAAAGTTTATCGAGCAAAATAATTCATGCACTGGATTAAATTAGTAGAATTTAAATACATTTATGTTGGAAGTATTTTGTGCAAAAATGTAAATGAAATTATCACAAATTACTTATCAGCGTAGGACAATCTAATAACCATGACAGCTGCCTGAGGCTATTAGTCTTCATCCATTACACTGACCCCATCGTGTAACATGACCCGTAGACATGTATTTAACTCCCTCACATCACACGTTGTATCAGTGTGCGTTCCTCCTCACACGCAGTTATAATTAAACAGAGGTCGTGGCCTTGTGCTCTCTGGTCACTGTGGTAGTGAAGCGTATCTCACGCACATGTATGTAGTGTAATGTAGAGGGAGAAGCTTGTTTATAGGTATGATTGTTTCGACGCCACGGTAACTGTAGAACAATGCTGATGTCTGTTTACCTGAACGGGTGCGAGCAACTTGGTGTAGTCTCTGCTAATAATGTCATATTGACCTGTGAGAAACATTTAAACCATTTTATCATCAATCACTGAACAAATCTTTGGCTTTAAAGTTAAGAAAACATTTAGTGGGAAAAGGCAATGTGTGGGTTAAACAGCATGTTTCTTGGTCTCTTCTACAGTTGCAAATAGTCCTTGTTTTTTTATATACCTGGTCTTGCTGCAGCCTGTCAGGTTATCAGTTTTCTTCCGCTGCCTAATCATCCAAACAGAAGATTTGAATGGCATACATCACAGTTTTTGATTCAGTACTAATCAAGTGATGCTTCTATTTGTCCTTATTAATGATAATATAATAGAATTTATTTGAAAATCAGGAAATAAAGGAAATTATTTATTCATTCACACTTTTGGCCAGAAATTTCATGTTAATTAAAAACACCACATGAGCAAAAATGTGTACCCTTACATGAATTCATTTCTGTTTGGCGTCCTCTGCCACTGTCCAGTGTTTGTAGCCTTAAATAGTCCATTCCTTCATTCCACCAGTCAAGGAACTGAAATCTGAGTCAGAAATCCAAGAGGTGATAAACCTGTGATCTGCTCTGTTCAAGCATCCTGATTGAATGCAGGTCGAACGCTGACGTAGCAAACAAGGGTGACTTGTCTGTACATCTCTACTTGAAGTGAATTGCATAACAGTGATTTTTGACTATGAAATGTGAGGCATTTCATTGCATCTTTTTAAAGTCTGAGATGACAATGACTTCAAGAACAATCACTTCTCTTTCTTTACAAAATTTTGCTGTCAGAGATATTTCAAAGGTTTCTGTCATGCTGAAAGGTAAACTTTTGTAAAATCATATTTCCCTCTCGTTTCAGATCTCCTGACAGACTCCTCTGTCCAAGATGAGGATCCTCGGATGCGTCTGAAGCTCCAGCGGCCAGAGGGAGACCTCTTTTCCTGTGGCTGTGACACATCAGAGGAGCATTCCAGCCAGAGCTCCTCCAACGACACCCCAGCCCCAGAGAGGGCCGTGTGCCATCCCTGCAAAGCCCCATCGACTGCAGATGCTGAAAAAGACCCATCCTCCTCAGAGGATAAGGAGGAAGAGGAAGCACCACAAGAGGATTCTTCCACCGAGGTGGCAGCAAGTGAAGAAGAAGATGAAGAAGAAGTGACATCAGATGAAGAAGCTGAGGAGACAGTAGATGATCCACCTATTTCTGAAGATGAGGAGGAGACTTTGGCTGTGGCTGAGGAAGACGAGGAAGAAGCCAAAAATGGAATATCCCAGGAGGAAGAAGGGATTGAACCTAAGGATACTGATGGAGAAGATGCGGTTAAAGAGACTGAGGAATCAGAAGATGAAGACGTACAGGAAGAAACAGAGGAAGCTTCTGTAGAAATGAAAACTGTGAAAACAGTCCTGCAAGACGATACAGATGTGGAGGATGCAGCTGAGAGGGAGGCGGTCGAATTGACCGAATCAGAATCACAAGAGGAACCAGAGGTGGTTCCTGAAACCAACCCTGAGTCTGAGGAAACGGAGCCAGAACTGATAGAAGAACCAAAAACAGTATCAGCAGATAGTTTAGAGACTGAACCTGAACCAGAAGTCACTGCAGAGTCTCCGGCTGGAGTGATTTTAGAAAAGCAACAAGAGCCAGGAGTCACTCCACAGGTTCACCCAGAAGCTGTTACAGAGGAGATAACACCACAGTCGGTTGAGGAAGCAGGAGTGCAGGATGTAACTGAGGAAATTACAGTAGAGGCAGTGGAGGAGGTGACTCCAGAGGAGCCTTCACAGTCTAAATCCAAAGGTACAAAAACATGATGTCCCTACGATTTGTATATCAGATGTTTAAGCTCAGCTTTTATAGAAAATCTATTTGTTTGAGGGAGTTTTTTGAAGAAGAGCAAGGTGACTTGTATGTTTTTGCTGAAACCAGAGCTAAATGTCTTGTCTTCATTCTGACCTGCAAGTAGACTTGGAGGGATCGTGTTACAGAAAATCTGTCCCCATCCAGCTGGTGCTTCTGTGATTAAGGAAGCACGTCATTATCTGGTATCCGGGTGTTGACACCTACTATAAAAGAGGAAGGCAAAGTCCTAAAGGGATTCCAATCTCTTACTCTGATCCCACTTCATTAATTTGTTCATTCATCATGTTTGGTGGGGTGCATGCTGTCTTTTTTTAATCCTAAATGAAAAAGACCTGTATCTTTGCCTGCTTGTAAATATTAGATGAGAACCCTGACAAAAATCTCATATTTTCAGACTAAATATGAAAGTGCAGCCAGCTGGGAGAGAAACTGAACCCAATGCAAGCAACGACATGTGGTTTTTAGACTTTGTTCGCTTGCAAGCATAAAACAAACATTATTTATGGTTTTAGTCAGTGGACCTTATGGGTGATATTAGGGAGATAATTTTTTATATAACCAGTGTAGCTATATCTGTTTTCAGTCTTTGTGCTAAGCTGATCTTCTAGTCATTTCATAGCTGTAGCTTTTTAGCTTTCAGACCTAAAATCGTATGTAGATGGTGACTATAGGCATTGTGGTACCATCCATTGGTTTGAGGAGCAGTATTTTGAAGTTTTATGGCATCCATGTGACTTTTTTTGTCTTCTTTGGCACCAGTTTCTCAAGTGAAATCATGCACACAATAGTTGGGAGTTGCTGAAGGCACATTTTCTGTTTCCGTTTTGTTGTTGAAAGTCAGATAGTAGTTGGTGAGAGTTTTTGCAGGTCAGGGAATATAAATTATCCCCACATGACCGATGGTTGCCAGATGGTCTGACTGGGACCTTATTCACTTAACCTTACAGGGTCACACATCTAAAATGGCAAACAAGTTACTCTCACATGGTTAGCAGTCACATGACTGCAAAACCGAAATATTCCACAGACTCTGTGGGTTGCTGGCCACACAGCAAGCCAGTCGGATAATTACATTAAAACTGCTTTAAAAGTTTCTGGTAACAACCACCTGTCAATCAAAGCTTCCGGTTACTAAACTTTAAGTCTTCATACAAAGAACGCCTCACTGGAACATTTCATGCTTACCCTTTGGAAATGTTCGGTGGAGCACCCAGAAAAGAATCTATTGATAAATGAAAACAACCCAAGCTTTGAGGAGATGAAAAGATTTTTATTTTTATTTTTTTACAAACGCTGTAATGTGCAATTTGCTTATTTGGCAGCTTATTGGTCTGTCGCAACTTTAATAAAGACATTGTGTTTTGTGTTTTGTGTATATAAAATGTGCCTTATGACATAAATTCTGTTTGGTAATGAGATATTTGTGTCACTGGGCATTTAACTGAGACAGGTCATGAAATGACAGCAAAGGTCTATGGTATCCGGCTTCTCTCTTTCTTTTGTTCACATGCCAAATCCCCAGAATATGACACTGTGTGTAGTTAAAGAGGAATCAGAAACAATCTCTGGTACAGAAATAAACAGCCGGGAGTAGCTGTGGAAAGGAATAGACAGATAGATATATAACAGCATGACATAACAATTTAGGACATTTTACATTGAGTCCACGTTTGTTTTCCCACCATGTCAGCAGTTGTGTATATTTTTCACAGATAAAATTCGATTACTTGCTGTCACCGTGTGCCTGTTTTTCCATGTTAATTGTCACGTGTTAACCGAAACAGTTGGTTCTTCCAATTTAAATGCACAGAAGGAGAGACATTAAGCGTGGCACTGAGGAACCGTTCCCACATTGAGGATACGCTGCAACTGGCGTCTGCTGAACCGTCAGCAGAGTTCTCAGGTAAGGAAGGAACAGCGGCGGTTAAGAAGCCCCCTCTTTAAAACTCCCATAAAACACATCCTCTCAATAAAAAGCTGGTTCTTCAGTGAGCGCATTTGCTACGCTGCACACTGTTTCAAACATCTTTCAGACTTTTGCTGCAGAAATAACACCTGGAGTCATGTACTGAAAAAATGCAGGAGAATGTTTACAGCTACTTTGTCAGTGGAAAAGAAAAACAGATGCTTTTCTGCATGCATATGAAAGGAAGTTTGAAACAATTTTGGAGTTTTTTTTCTGCAGAAACTATTCTGAAAATTGCTTCCCGATGTCTGGGTCCTGAGGCCTTTATGTGAGCATGTGTGTACAGTATGAAAGAGTGTGTGTGTGTGTGTGTGTGTGTGTGTGTGTGTGTGTGTGTGTGTGTGTGTGTGTGTGTGTGTGTGTGTGTGTGTGCGCGCGTGTGTTCGCGTGTGTGCGCAGACGTGTCTTAAGGGAAGGTGATTAATCAGTGAAAATGCCTAACTCTGTCCCCGGCACAAAAAGCCCCTCTGTTCTGTTGAGCTAGATTGTTTTGTTGCGGTGAGGCCAAAGAGCTGAGCAAAGCCAGCCCCTAATCACCTCAGATCCATTCAGTAAACTTTAAGAAGCCGATTCATCACATACAGCAGGAGCAATTGGTGTCGTCAGTAAGGGTAGTAAGAGCATTCGTAATGCTCTTTTACATAACCATCCCAACTGTCCAGGTTGTCTTTCCTTTACTCCCCTCCAGGTGCCGTGAAGACGCTGCTGAACATCTACCACAAGGCCGTCAAGCCAGTAGAGCAAGCCTTCAAGTACAATGAGCTCAGGCAGCATGAAGTCACAGGTGATTTAGCTTCCTGCGGAGTTTAACTGCCCTTACCAAAGCACTAACAGTTTGTCTGTACAGTCACAAACAGGTTTTACAGGTCCACATTAGCAACATGGGAAGAAACTGTTGGTCATGATCTCTTCACGTCTATTTTTAACTTCAGCAGCGGCCTCTTGTGTTATAAAGTTCACTCTTAATTTCAGGCCGTTAGAAATCAGAATTTCACATGCTTCCCTGTCACAGAAATACTGTTGCTGTGAATGTCAGTCAGAAGCCACAGTTCTGGTAACTTGTCAAAAGAAACAGAAAGCGTACGACACGACTTCAACACATTGCTTTTCCAGCCGTTTACTGTGGTGTGTAAAACCAAAGCAGCACACCCTACCCACATTCCTTTATCAGTTCACATGTACACAGTGCCTGGTTTAACGAAATGGAACAGCACAGCAACACTGAAGTACAAATAAAGTCATAATTATAAATGAATATGAAGCCAAGATGTGACATTAATCAAACCAGGCACACAGAGAAGCACAATAAGGACTCTGTCTGCTGAAATTTAAAGGGAACATTGTGTGGGCCAGGAGCACTGCAACTTTGTTCCATAGCACTTCAGGGCATGGAGTATTTATGCTAAGGAGCAGGATCAAGACTTCACACTGTACCATGTGATTCTGGGACACCTTGTGTTCCAGAATGGAAGTACACAATTACAATCAATTCAAAGGTAGTTTCATTTATTATTGTTATTATTATTTTTTACATTGGTGAGTATATATCACAAAGTGTACCATTAAGGTCTTTTATATTAAGAGATTCTATGCTTTGTTTTCTAAGTTTATTTTCTGAGGGGAGAATAAATGTGCTTTGAATTAAATGTCCCCATTCATTTTGGTATTTCCTTTGTCCAACGGGAGGTTTTAATTTAAAGACAAGGACGCCACAAAAGAATAATCAGAGGGATTTACCAAAACTTTAAGTGGTCACCTTCAAAACTTTCTAGCATTCTTGAAAGTCTTTGCTGACCTGGGTTGCTCTGAATTAAAGTGTCAGGGGTGCATACCCACTGTATACTGGCAAACCAAACAACCAGTGTGTGGTGTGGTGACATGAGCAGGATGGCTGCAGCTGTGGATTTACTGTTAACTCTTTCCCCAAAAAAGAGAACATATGGTGACCTTTCCTGTACCCTTAGTGATGAGTTTTGACACTTCAACATATATCAATATATCAATATGTTGAAGTGGTTTTTTCAAAGGGTGATGCTAGCAAGCTGTAAAGGCAGAGGTCACCCTCACTAGCTTCTGAAGCACAGCCAGTCATTTTGTTCTGGAAGCAAGCCTGAAAAATGACAGAAACCAGGATTAGCTCTAGTAAGCACCCGAGGAGGGAAAGATGTTTTTAAAAAAAAACAGTAGTTAAACAGTAGCATAGTTTAAGTTTTTCAAAAACAAGAAAGAGGAGGGTTTGATGTGTTTAATGACTTCTTTGTCTATGTCTTTGTTCCTTTTTTCTTCATCCTTCTTTTTTATGTCTGGCTCTCACATACTCAGAGGGCGAGGTCACATCCAAGCCCATGGTTTTGTTTCTGGGACCCTGGAGCGTTGGCAAGTCCTCTATGATCAACTATCTGCTGGGTCTTCATGGCACCCCCCAGCAACTCTACACAGGTTCATACAGATACAGCATGATTGTTAGTTTGTCAGTGACAGCTTCATCTTGACTTGAAGCTATAACGTAACAGTGTAAATAAACAGAATAGTATTAATAGTAATAATAATAGCTTGATGCATGCTCAATAATCCAGGTGAGGAAATCCCAGAAAGTGGATTATGTTGTCCTGGATGCGATGTTTTCAGTTTCAACACGTCCTCAGACTATATAACATATTATATATTATTTCATTATTAAGGAAGGTTCATTGCCACTTTGGCCCGTATGACACAAATAAAACAACCCTGAATATCTACCAAAAGTTTTATCCCTTCTTTTAAACATGTTAAGAACACATTTGTCTAGAAACATTTTACAAATAAGGCTCAAAGTTTAGTTAAACATTTAAACAATAGTTTATTTTTACAGTCATTAAACATTAGACAAGCATTTTGTTTTAGTACTAAAATTATATGTTGGAGTTATTTTGCATTAACAAGTTATTATTACAAATTAATTAATCAAATTAATAAAGCATTTCCTTTTCCATCATTTCAACAGGTGCTGAACCCACTACCTCCGAGTACACTGTCATAATGCACGGCGAGAAGTTTCGGAGTGTAGAGGGCATCGTCATGGCGGCAGATAGCTCGAGGCCTTTCTCGCCTCTAGAGAAGTTCGGCCAGAACTTTCTGGAGCGACTGGTCGGCATTGAGATGCCACACAAGCTGCTGGAGAGGGTCACCATAGTCGACACACCGGGCATCATTGAAAACCGAAAGCAGCAGGAAAGAGGTGATGGTCACATTTCTTCTATTAGTGCAGCAGTTGATGAAATATTTAATGTTTTTGTTCTAATTCTCTAATTAGACATGTAAAATTTAACTGCAGGCTGGTATTACTGGGGTGATCCACTACAATGACATTTCCACACTGGTTTATAGAGAGAGTTGGATTAAATCAGTATACAGCACTATCGGATATCTACACTCTTTATTAAACCTATATTTTCTGCTAGTTATTTGTTTTTTATGATTTTTTTTAAGTAAGCCTTTCACAGAAAACAAAGAATAGCTGTTAATAAAAAGCATGCTGATTGGTTTATCTTCTGGGTGCAATGAGAGGTTTCCTTGAAGCTTTCTGACTCTAAAACACACATAAATTGTCCTCTTTTTCCTTCAGGATACCCATACAATGAGGTGTGCCAGTGGTTCATTGATCGGGCTGATCTCATCTTCCTGGTCTTTGATCCTACTAAACTGGATGTGGGAGGTGAGCTGGAGATGCTCTTTCGGCAGATGAAGGGCCGTGAATCACAGATCCGCCTCATCCTCAACAAGGCAGACAGCCTCTCGACCCAGAACCTGATGAGGGTCTACGGAGCCCTTTTCTGGAGCATGGCACCGCTCATCAATGTCACCGAACCTCCTCGAGTGTACGTCAGCTCCTTCTGGCCTTACGCCTATGCTCCAGACACCAGCCGGGAGCTGTTTATGAAGGAGGAGATCTCACTGCTGGAGGACCTCAACCAGGTGCAACTTCTACAGCAGTTTTTGTTGACTCATTAGTTTAATAAGCAGGATTAAACTGGAATTAGCTTTCAGGTGGATGCTGGAGTAGAAGTGGGGGCTTTTGAAACACTGGAAGCAAAAAGTAGCAGCAAATCTTTTAAGTGAGAAGTGTGGCAGCACAGATGCAAAAGAATTACCAAAATACAGCTTAAACCAGTGTGATTACAGAGAGGAGGTTGTGTTTTACTGAGAGCAGTACATATGTCATATTAAGTGGACTGATGTTGGGTATGAGCTTTCAGACTTTTTCAGAAGTCTACTTGTTGGTTCAGTACTACTGGACTTCATGATGGTATCATTGCAATCAAAGCACACGTTCGTGCTAGTAATCTATAATTCATTGTTTCGGTTTGGTCCTTTTATCTGTTTTGTATCACCCGCTCTCTCTCGTTTCTCTTCCTCCTCCCTTGCAGGTGATTGAAAATCAGATGGAGAACAAGATCGCATTCATTCGGCAGCACGCCATCCGTGTGCGCATCCACACTCTGCTGGTGGATCGCTACCTCCAGACCTACTACGATAAGCTGGGCTGGTTTGGTGACCCCCATGAGGTGTTCCAAGACATTGTCAATGACCCCGACAAGTATTACATCTTCAAGTCCATTCTGGCTAAGACCAATGTCAGCAAATTCGACCTGCCAGACAAGGAGGCCTACCAGGACTTCTTCGGGGTCAACCCGATTTCCAACTTCAAGCAGCTCTCCTATCACTGCAGCTGGACTGGAGGCTGCCTGCTGGAGAAGCTCGAGAAAGCCATTTCACACGAGCTCCCGGCTCTGCTCGGCAGCGTTAGCAAGAGGACAGATGCACCCGCCCCTGCGAAAGCTGCAACAACACCGCCGCCTCCCCTCCCTGGTACCTGTGACGGCCCTGCATGTGAGGAGAAGCCCAAAAACCGCTGGAGGAGACAGTGAGATGGAGGAGAAGGGTGCAGGAGGAGGCAGATGGTGGCTGGGAAGACAGAGAAATGTACCACGAACTAGAGAAACTGGAAGACCCGAATCAGAAGTACTTAAGTTTATTTATTAGTGCTTGTTTGTGTCTTTATGATGTACCAAGCAGACAGAATATTTAGGCTCGTATAATCTCACAAGATATCTGAATGAAAACTGAGAGACATTCTATCTCACATCTTTCAAGTTTGTATATTATTTATTGGCTCTGCTTTTCATCAGAGAAAATTTGCTGGCAGTGACTCTACTCTTCCAACGATATTAAACGCTGCGTCTTTTGTGTGCAATGTCTGAAAATTCAGTGCGATCTGCAGTGCTGTGTTCTTATGGCCTCTACTCACCTATCCACCAGGTTAAATGTCCTAAAATCAGAATACGTTTATATTAGTACAATGGAAGAGGGAATGGTGCTCCTGTTGTGTTTTCAAATGTCCCTGTACCACATTTAGTTGTAATTCCACTACCCTACTGTAAACTGTACTGGACTCTGTATTTTACTATACAATGTTCATTATACAAACTATTTTTATTTGAACATCTCTGGTGATTTTCTGTTTATCCAATGCAAAAACCCATAATAACACGTGGCCTTTTCAGCCATCCAAACTGATACTAGTGTTACCTCAACCACGGCTGCAGACCACATGGGCATTTCCTTTAAAGTGTAATCTTCTTCTCATTCTTTTAGGCCTGTTTCTCATTGTCATTGTTTTGTGTGATTTCTTTTGAGTAAACACCAAAAATCAGGAATCGTGCCTGTTTCCTTTGTGAGCCTTCAAAGACATTACCGACGAAATCTCTCCCACTGAAACGATTTATAATTCATATCATTTGGTTGTTCGGCTGCAAAATTTAGAAGGCTTTGGGAATACACAAGGTAAAAGCATCAGTTCTCGCAACATGCTGTTTTGGACTGTCAGTCGAGAGGAAGAAACTGCAATCAGATTTATTCACATATATCCATCCAGATACATGCTTTATGGATCCGAGGCATAGCTGAGCGTGTAGCAGCTGAGTGAGCTCACAGCAGCCCAAATCACAGCAAAATAGAAACGCTAAGCTTTTTTATAAGCTGCTGGCTTCCCTCCTTTGCAGTGAGGGAAGACAGACACCAGGTGGCGCTTCCATTCAATGTGTTAATTGATGGTGAAAAGAAAGCAATAGGTTGGATGTATTTTTATAAGCTGCCCGTTTTTTCCAGTTTGTTTAACAGCTGCACAAACTTGGTATAGACACAGTTTTTATGCTTTCTCGCGGTTTGTCAGCAGCTTATCGTTTTATATAGGCTCAAATTTCTTTAAAGCAGTGCATTTTTCATCAATCAAAAGTTTGTGTGTGCGTGAGTATGATTATATATCTATGTGAAGTGATTTAGATGGATCCCACTACAATCGTGTGCCAGACAATGCTACACAGTCAGCACAGAAGTGTGCAGGCAAGCAACATGAGATGCGTTCATAGTTGTAGGACAAAAGTCTGACAATGTAGAGAGTCAATGATAAAAGATCACACTCTGTAAATACGGCATATGGTGGCCTACACAATTAGCGCGGCTTTTCTAAATCACCGCCCACATCGCAGATCTGTTCAGCGATGAATGAAATTAAACAAAGAGGCAATTCAGGCAATTCAAGCGACAGTGTCTCGCTGCTTCAAAAGCACACAATGAAACCTTGAAACTGAGCTGAATAAGCAATGCTCTAGACCACTTAGACACTACTTTAAAAAGTGACTCGACAACACACTCCAAACAAACTCATCTTTAGTGTAGATGGTGGCATACAAGCAACATTTCAAGTTACTTGTCGTTCATTCACTTATTTTTTTTTTTGCCTTTCTTTTATTCCAGACTGTTTGGACACTGGGAAATAAGTCACTGTACATGTTTACTTGTGATTCAGTGTATTTTTACCACTATTTGTTTGAATTAGATCAAATAAATGATTTTTCGTGCTAGGCGCCTGAGTGTGATTGTTCCAACATGGAATTGCTACCATACTAATGCAAAGAAAGCATGCTTGTCATGTTTAATATGTTAGTTTAAGTTGGCTCATTCACTCTAAATGGTAAGTCATATGGAATATTTGATACTAGCCCAAAGAATCACACAAATTACGGTTATCTATCAATTTAACTTCATTTTTATCTGTATAGTTCCAGTTCATAGATCATAGAATATTAGAGGAAGAACTCCAACACTCAGGCAATCGTATATGAGCAAATACTTGGCAACAGTGGGGAGCAAAATGTCCATTTTAACAGGAAGACCTCCAGCATTGGTTGCACTGTATGACCTTGTACTGTCTCTTTATTGTAGAAGTCTATCTTGTTTGGAGTGGTTTTCAGTTTAGCAATTTTGCACTCAGACTGGGAGAAACACAAATTTATCCCAGTGTGTTTTAATACAGCTGGAATGACAAATAAAGTGAACTTGAAGTTGAACTCAGTGGAACTGTAGTCAGAGAGGGACAGGCATCTGCTCTTTGGGGTAAGGGGGAAAAAAGACAGAAAAGTGGAGCATAGACAGACCACAGTTTGATGATGATGAAGTGAAAAATCAGGGGATCACTGCGTGTGCACTTCACTGCAACAGCACCACACATTTCCTTATAAAATATCAGGATAATCTATCCAGCAGTTGCTGAGATATTTCGAGTCGAGCAGTGTGGTGGGGTGACGCAGATTAATGGACTGACTTTGCCATATGACAATAGCGAGGCTAAGAATGTCTTTATTTTAGGCTTTTCAAAAGTGGGATATATTTAAAGGTAAACGTTTACATCATGCTGATTGTCACCGCAGTTTTAGCACCTTGCTGTGAAAAGTCACAACAACAAAAAAGTATTTTCACCCTTCCAGGCCTACTGCTCACACTGAGCTCTATTTAGAAGAGCTTAATTTCCCTGCTGTGGTCAATATGCAAAAGCAGCCATGTTTACGGTACAGTGCAAACTCACCTATGCATGTGCTCCACATCCTCATCTGTGTTTGAGCATAATCTGTGTTTGCTGAGTTGACAGACGGGACCGTGCACAGTGTCAGCGCACACTTATCAGCGTAGCTTTATCAGCTCTTCAAACAGGCCTCTCTTGTAAGCTCTTGAACACAAGCATGCACACGCCACCCACATGCCATACGCACACACTTCAGAGGGCAACTTGCTTCAATTCAAAGTTAAAACGTTATTGCTTCTTTAAAGATTCACAAATACATTAAATAAGCATAATAAACATTTATTACCTTGTTTATCATATTCTTATTCACGTGTGGCTCAACACTTATTTGATTCAGCTGCAGTGAACACAGTGTGGTGCACAATAGCAAAGCACACGTTACCGATCCTTGACAGTCAACACACCTTAGACATAAGAAAAATACATTTGATATTAATCCACAAACTTGCCGTGGATAATTGCTATTGTGTCAAATGTCAAAGTTGTGGAACCACTTTTCAATGACTTTTGCAAAAGTCCTTAATTCCCTAATTCATACATATTGTAGTCAATTTGATTGGTGTGAATTTAAGCCCTGCTACTGTGGTTACACAGTTGCCCAGCATGGTTTCAAATTTAGCATTACTGTACTTCTTAACTTAAGACGAATGTAATGTGATTCTGATCTGATCTGATTGCACTGCAAACATTAGTAATTTACAACTGGAAAAAGTGCTAGATTTCATATTTTCCTACACATCAGACTAATCTGAAGAGTTTGGTTGCTGGACTCTACAAATATAGATGTGGATCAGGATGCACAAGTTAAGCACTGAGAACAGTTCATTTGTTTCAAAGACAAAGTAAGACGTTCTGCTACTATCAGACAGGATGTACAAGGTCTAACCAGAACAAAAAATGTTGTATTTTATAGTATAACCCAATACTGAATACGGGTTTTAGTGTCCCACATGCATACCGTCATGTCAAACCCATTCCCCCCTATTTAAGGCCAGCATTGAAGTAATTAACTGTCGGTTTAATCAATGGTAATTATAGGAAAGACTGCCATATTTGATCTTCTAACCTGAAAACTTGACTCATCTGAAGTTCCAGTCAACAGACACATCAGATATGACGGAGTGTGGTGCAGGATATCCACAGTCAGGAAATGATATTTCAAGCAAAACAAAAAAGGAACCACGCCGATTAATATCTTGTTCTTCTGTGGGTGTTACTGTAATTAATGCTTTATAAGCACAAACTGTTAATTTAACAGCGCTTGTTAAGCGCGTGAAGAGGCGTGAAGATAATCACTCAGAAAACATTCAGTTATTCCCTCTGACCAGACGCAGCGAAGCTTCGTACTTATTTATGGAAACCACCAATCAACAAACACTGATCGAGGAAGGTAGAGTCTAGCTTAAAGTGATCAATCTGGTTTGGCAATTGTGTCGTATTATTATGGTAAATTAAGATCACTTTTAAAAGGTTTGTTGCTGCCTGTAACCTTGATATGAGGTTAATTATACTTTAGCTTTTAGCTTAAGGTGAGTGCTGACTAATATTGGAAAACTTATGTTATTTGATTAGTTATTTGAGTTACTTATTTTCCAGTTAAATACATAAAAACCAAGTACTTGTAATAAAGTGTTACTGTAGCTATATATCTATTACATTTATAACATTTTTGTATGGTTCCTTTTAATGAAGAACATTAAAACTGGCTTAACTTGCAAACTAGGCCAGGCAACAACAGCATACCTTTCTGGGTTTTTTTTTTTTTTTGATAAATGATATTTCTGTTTGTGAAGAAGCAAATTGTTTTTTGTTTTGTTTTTTAACTGAAACCGCCACAAACACTGCCATGGACAAAATACCGTTAAGATACTATATTTATTTAGGTGTAAGTGGTGCGCTGCTTTTATTGTGAAAACCTGCTGCCCCCCCACGCCTCCCCAGCTTTAAACGTTTCTTCTTTTTTTTTTTACTTTAACTTACAAAATGTTGTTCGTGCGTTTTTAAGTGATCCTGTTTCTATCCCGTGTTTTTTTCGGAGTCACTATCCTTTACAGAGCAGCGAGGTGAAGTTTTTTTTGGAGGGGGGGGGTGAAAAATGTTTTACTGTCTTTGCGTTTCTTGAAAAGCAAGACCGGAAACTATGTTTTTTAAACTGTGGTTTGCTTTACAGGCTCCTCGGTCACAACCAGCACACCAGCTGGGGCGAGGATTTCAGTCACAGCGAAGACCCCTGGAAGCTGCAGGAGAGGAGATACCACGTTCGCCTGGATAAGACCGCGAAAGCAGCCACAAACCTGTATGTGTTTATATCCACCACACCAACTCCAGCAGAGAGCTTTATCAGGAGGGGGGAGAGAAAGGGTGGCACCAACGACGGACGGAAGAGGACGCACCACAGCCAGAGCGCACAGTGTTGTGTTTGTTGGACACACACATGCCAGCGAAAACTAGCACTATCCAGACCTAAGGAATTGCTTGAGATTAGAAGTCACCGCTGTTTGGTGGGTGGGTTTTTTTTAATCCCACCGAGGAGATCCAAGGGTTTTCTGTATTGCTCTGGGGATTTTCGCCTTCTTTGCTCTAAGGGAACGCGAGGGGAGGAAATCCAGCCTCAGCTCCAAATATCTAGAGACTCTTAACTGGGTCTCCTCTCCAAACGCAGGAAATACGGCCTGGGATAAAAGTTTGGGAGCTTTTTGGAAAGTGGAGGAGGTTTGTGGCTGACGACTTGCACACGTTTTGCGACTTTTTAAAACCGGGAACGTTTTCTGCTTTTGGAGCTTCTGGTTTTCTACAGAGGAGGTAGAAGAAAAGCATTAAGATGTTACACGCTGTCGGTGTTGTTATTTGCAACAGTTTTGATCATCACTATTTATAGACCAGCCTGTTCCGACCGAGGGTGTTCCTCATAGCTGTATGTTTTGCCAACTGCGCGCAACAAGTTGCAGACACTCCCAGCAGAGGCAAACCTACCGTACGCTAATTTGGGCCAGCGGATGGTAGCCTATTTTCTGCTCTTCTCTGTTCTGATCATGCGTCTTTGAATAGCGCATACCCCCTCCCCGAGCCCCTCTTTGGAAGGCAGAGGGGAAACAAACGGTGGAGATCCGGAGAGGGAGTTCAGGAAAGGACGGGGCTGGATCCGTGGGAATAGGCCTGCCTGTCAGGCCTCTTATGATCTGGGGTTTGGACTGGACAGGACTGCGAAATAACTCGGTGTGGAATATTTGCAAGGGCCCGCTGTAAAGATAAAAGGGGAATATATGGGAATAAGAAATGCAAATCCTCAGCAGCCTGAGCCATGCAATGACAGTGGATGTAGTGGAAGGTAAAGCCGCATTCATTACAGAGCTCAAACTTTAAAAAGGAAATAAGGGAATTAAACGTTTGCCCTTATTTTAGGCAAACGAGAATTTAAATATTTAGTACTTAAAAACATACATTCTGTGTAAAGGGAGAATAAAGCTCATACATTACTTTTTTGAAAACAGTTTACTTCTTTTGATCCTTTATAATGAGGGAATTTAAAGTGTCCACGCGTTTTTGTGTCAGCACTACTTGTTCATAACACAGATTTTAGGGTTTTTTGTTGTTGTTTTTAAACAAGGAGTGTAAAGGGATCATTTATCCGCATGTTGTGGAGATAAGAAGGGACAGAGTAACTTTTGTAGCCAGACGCCTGTTGACAGTCTAAATCTAGCATCTGCTCACACAATGAAACATTCGCCTTGAATGCTTTCCCCCCTACCAAACAAACAGTGCTATTGTGGAATGAGGGAACTCGTAAGGGTTTTTTTTCCCTAACGGCATCTAACTGTAATGTCAGTAGTACCGAAATATTGCGCACACTCAGAGGAGGTCATTTCCAGTCATGTAACGACAGGGCCGACTTGATAAAGGCACAAAAACAGATGCATCACTAAAGGCTCCTTTCCGAGAAGGATGTTCTATTCAGGAGGCAGAAAGAGTGATGACGGTGTTTTTACCGCAGCTGGAGAGAAAGCCGGGCTCATACCCAGAGCCTCTTTGGAGAAGGATACATGTAATGTGAGTACTGACGCAAACCCGGGGTCGGATAATGGACTGCTCAAGAAACTGGAACGGCGCGTCTTATGTGAGTGAGTGTGCGGGCTGCTGCGTGCGTAGCAAATACGTCTGTCCCGTGCTCACCATTCATGCAGTGTGATTATTCCAACAAACACCTTTGCTCTCGCTTCCCCTCTGTCTGCCTGTTTGTCACTCCATCACCGCCGCCTCCTCCCTTCTCCGCGTGCCACTTGTGCACACACGGCGCCCACGCACCGCGTCTAATTGCCTGAGCAATCATCGGGAGATATCAACATAAAATATTAATATCTGACACCTCGTCTCCGCGTCACACCAGTCAATATGGCCACTCTACAGCATCATCGGCAGCTTCTTATGCGTGACACGGAGGTGGCATGCGACTCCAGCGGGGACGGCGCCGTGACAGTGCGGATTACCAACAGCGCGCCACGTGTGCATCAACATGAGCCCCTGAGGGCTGCCAACAGTGGGGGAGGAGGGGCTGCTGCCCGTGGGGCTGTGAATAAAACGAACCCTAACACCCACAAATGCAGCATCTCCTCCAGCTGCAGCTCGGCAGACTCCAGACCGGCTGTGACCTCCACATCCAGGGTTCACAGGAAGGTACCGCAACTGTTTGAACGCTCTGCTGCTCAGTGCTGGGACCCCAAGTTCGACTCTCCCATCCTGGAGGAGGCGTGCCAAGAGAGGTGCTTTCCTCAGACCCAGCGGCAGTTCCGTTATGTGCTGTTCTACCTGGCAGTAGCATCTGTGGTCTGGGGGGTGTACTTTGGGGTCAGAAGTGACTGCTGCAACCCCGTCACCTTCCTAACCCCTACAGCCTTCTTTTTAGTCTTACTAGTGCTCCTTTTTTTGTTTACTTTCACAAAGTCATACACGTTGCTGTACAACCAAACCTCCTTGCTCCTGATAGCGTTTACCTTCGCCATCACATTAGCTCCACAGATACAAACCGATGGCTACACTGGGCTGGAGAGGGCCGGTGGTGGGAATGCCTCACATCCCTCACAGGACAGCACACCAGTATGTTCATCCCCTTGTATTTCCTCTGTGGGAACCTTTTCTTTGTGCATGGAGGTGCTGTTGATTTTATATAGTGTCCTCCATGTCCGCCTATATGCCTCTGTGATGTTGGGGCTGCTGTATTCTATATTATTTGAGGCATTAGGATGGCTGCCGTTCCTTCAAAAGACTTCTGACACTCTCCGTTGGCTGGGACCCGCCAAAGCTCTGCTCCATTTGTGTGCCCATGTGATTGGCATCCATTTGTTCATTATGTCAGACGTGCGTTCTCGCAGCACGTTTCTCAAAGTGGGCCAGGCTATCATGCATGGCAAGGACTTAGAGGTGGAGAAGGCCTTGAAGGAGCGCATGATCCACTCAGTCATGCCGCGACCGGTCGCAGACGAGCTGATGAAGCAGGGGGACGACGAGGGCGGTGGTGAGAACTCTGGAAAGAGATATTCCTCTGGTGCCTGCTCAGCCTCAGCAGTTTCAGTGAGTGGCGGAGGGGGCAGTGGAGCTTCACAATCCCAAAGTGTCACAAACTCCAAGAATAACCCCCACAACAATCACAAACGCAAAAAGACCTCAATCCCTAGTGGGCAGATAATATTTAGGCCTTTCAACATGAAACGCATGGACCCTGTCAGCATCCTTTTCGCAGACATTGTGGGTTTTACCAAAATGTCTGCCAACAAGTCGGCACCGGCCTTGGTGGGCCTTCTCAATGACCTTTTTGGACGTTTCGACAGGCTCTGTGAGCTAACCTGTTGTGAAAAGATCAGCACTCTGGGTGATTGCTATTACTGCGTAGCAGGCTGCCCTGAGCCCAGACCGGACCATGCCTACTGCTGTGTAGAGATGGGCTTAGGCATGATCCAGGCCATCGAGCAGTTCTGCCAGGAGACACGTGAGACGGTCAGCATGCGCGTTGGAGTCCATACAGGCACCGTCCTGTGTGGGATTCTTGGAATAAAACGCTTTAAATTTGACGTATGGTCAAATGATGTCAATTTGGCTAACTTGATGGAGCAACTGGGTGTGGCAGGAAAGGTTCACCTATCAGGAGCCACTGTGGGATTCCTGGATGACCGTTACCTGAGAGAAGATGGACGTGTGGCAGAGAGAGCCGGGCCGAGCGTGATGGAGAAACTGAAGGGTAAGTGGTTGTTCAACTTTCTTTGCATGACAGTCACACAGAGAGGGTTGCTGCCTTTGAATTCTGCTTAGACATGGATTATTATTTTAAAAGATATATTAACAAATTAAAGATTACCAGTTGGTTTATCTTCAAAGTTCTTTGAGTTTGTAACATTTGCACTGAACACTGGACTGGGATAAAGAGCTAATTAGCTGCTAAACAGCAGGAAGAGCGGGCTATCACATTTCAATAAATTCATACAGGTGGAAGCTTGAGAGCTAACTAATCTTAGCACTTGGTCATTGCGAATGAGTAGGGTCAGTGCATGTCTAGACAGCACTAAAATATGTTATCTGACCAGTTATTCCTGCTGAAACAATCTACCAGCAGAAGTGGGAGATCAACCTTAAAGACTAAGAGATTAGAGCACCAGGAAGAGACACAAGTTTTGGTTTCTATCAGTTGGATGTCATTCAAGTAGTAGTCAGTTAATATGTTGTCTCTGCACGGGGGATTTTTGACTAAACCACTGCAATACATTTAAACTCTTATACAGCATTCAATGCATATTTATAATGTCACGTTGTTGCTCAAGGACATATATCACCCTCTCCATCAATACCCTATGACAGTAATGGTTTTGTGGGGATAAAAGTGCTATTTGGGAGCACAAGTCTGCAGACAGAGTCTTGTGTTATTGTGATTAGAACCTTTTAATTTCCCAAAACAACAAATGGATTTGAAGTCCTCACTACAGGCAGGAAACTTGCATAATATTGACATAAATGGATGCTTGTGGCACAAGGGTAACAGGATAGGTATTGGCATATACAGCAGAGATGGCTTAGATTTGTGAGCGTGACTGATACACAAAGTTTATGTTTGATCAAGCAGTTCCCATGAAGTCAAACAAGGTCAACGTGGCTGCACAAATCAGGCACTCTTTATTTAAACCCAGTTTCTAACCATCTGTTTTGTGCTTCTCAAAGTAAAGAACCTCCATACGTGACTTTTGTTTTCTCAGCGCTCTCAGTCAGTGCTGTGTTTGCTGCATATTTCTGACTGTGTTTGGGATTTGTCGTCACGGTCGGGCAGCAGGAGCTGGAGATAGCGGTTGATAATAGCAGGACTGGCTGGCTTTACTGTTCTGAGGCAGGTATTCTGTTGGAATCCTCTGGATTAAGCAGGTGTTCATCGTCGTGTGACCACCATTTGTAGGAAAAGGAGGCGATAGGTTGGAAAGACTAGACAGACAGCAGAGAAAGGGTTAAAAGTATGGGACGAAATTGAAGCTTTATGCAACCTGTTCAGCATTTACAGGGTTTGGAGTCCATGAGTAAATGATTCATAAAGTTTGCTGAGGAAAAAAATGTATAGGAATTTTTTTGTTCTTGGTGGTTTAGGAATCTCAGCAATTCATACAGTGGGGTTACCGGGATTAAAGAGCAGGATATTTTATTAAGTCCAGTTAGTTGCAATAGATTGCTTAGTCATTCATCATGTGAAAAATAAACAGTGATTGTCACAGCCTCCCAAATACCAATGCTCGAGCCTTTTCTCTGCTGGTGGTGGTTTGATTAAGTTAGGACTCTTAAGACAAAACATGACAGACTTCTTTCATAATTTTTGATAATTAAAAAATGATAAATTGTGATAATATGACACATAACCACCGGACATATCTTTTCCTATAGACACACAGAGTGTGTCTCAATAGTCTGCCGAAAGCGGCATCAGTGGAACTAATCTATCCAGCAGGGAATTCCTCGTGGGCCGTCTAATCTTGGGTTGCTTGTGAAAAGAGACTGTCTGTTCTATTGTCAGGCCTTATGTCAGAGCGTATTCACACTTGGCTCTAAATGGTGCCATCACTTTCTATTTCTAGACTGGCGAACAGTGACAACATGAGATATTGACAAGCAGCTTTTGTTGAGGGAGAGAAAAGTGGAGAATGACATCTAGTTTCCTTCTGAAACAGAAACCGTTTCCTTCCTTCAGGGAGAGAGATGAGAATAACAGTTTGCTTCTGTTGCATAGAGAAAGAGATGGGTTTTTTTGTTTGTTTTTGGTTTTTAAAAGAGCAAAAAACGAGAGCCTAGATCCAGACTGGATTTTTAGAGATTGTGCTGATATGGATAAACTGACAGAAATTGCATTTGTACATAATCAATATGTAATTTTAAAAAGGGAAATGCGTTAATTAACGTCCCAGCTATGTATTTTACAAACAGCTTAATGAATCATCTGCTCAGCTGTGATGCATACTCTGCTGCCGACAGTGCCAGGTGAAATGCATTTGGAACTACTCAGATTACAGCAATTTTCACGGTTTTCCAGTACGTCCGGTTCAGGATCATTTCCACAGTTATCCTTTCTCATGAGTAGCACAGAGCAGGAAGTAGTCTGCTTAAGATGCAGTCACATTAATGCAAACAATCCATGTGGTTTAGGGAGGGAGGGAAGGGAGCTGCCTGGATAAAGCGTGCAGGAAACGCCCACACGCTAGCAGCAAATGTAACAAAATTCACACCTTTGCACATCTTCTGCACTTTTAAATCACTTAGACTTGAGAGCTGGCAAGATGAAGACCAGCTAATCAGGCAACATTTGACATTTCTGTTCTCATCTGCATGTTTGGAGCTGCAGTGCATGTGTGATTGCAGAGCAGTGATACTATTTGTAAATTACCCACCAGCATCTTTTTATGCATTTTGTTCTGTGCAGTGGTGCACATCGACGTGTTTGTGTTTCAGAGAATCTCAATGTAGAAACTTTTATTGAGAAATATTGTGTGAATATTAGATTGGAGAAAAAGGCAGGTAATGAGAAAGGTAAGAATCGGCAAGCTAACCAACTTTTGTAGCTTTTCCCAGTGTTAGTTTTCTCACCTTAAACCAGAGATTTGTAAAGCTGCCAGAATATTGTGCTCTTTAAGACATCTTTGACTCTGAAGATAAACTGTTGCAACTGCTGTAGCCAAATGTTCCCATTTGGACATTTTTCTCAATTTATTGTGTAGTTATGGCCTCTCTCATCTTCATTCGGTCACTGTCTCCAAGCTAGCTTTTTCTGATATACTGCTTATTGACTTACTGTGAAATGCTAACTGAGCTGTCCCATTTCTCAGCGTTCCCTTTGTTATCCATACGCCTCAATTTCAAACACACAACCCTAGTCAGTTATTGGGTTTGAAAATAGGTTACAGAGTAGTTATTAATCCCCGGTACCTTTAATCTCAGACAGTTGCGAAACTGAGATTTTATGATTCACGGTGTCCGTTCTCCTTGTCTGACACGAGTGATTAATTCTGTGCGTTTCTTCGGTGTTCTCCGTCTGTAAGCTGCGTTTCCCCCTCCTCTTCACCCCATGTCGGGGTCTTCTTCCCTTTCATGTACCGCATCTCTCCCTCTGCTTTGCCTCATCCTCACTGTGTAACACATTCATTGCCTCAGTCTCCCACCTGTCACCCAGGCCTGTACATGTGGTCCTGTTGTGTAACAGTGCTTTAGTGCTGTCTGCTGTCTGTCTTTAGTCACAGCTTTGCTATAGATCCTTCGCTAGGCTGAATGAGCCGGCTCCGGTGTCATGCTTCCATTCATTCTCTCTCACTGAAACACCACTTGCCATTCTCTCCTTTACAAATACTCAGCCTGTATCAGAAATGCAGTTTGTGCAATGGATGACGCAGCTGCAAATCACATCTCAGTGCACCATGAGGAATCTGTTTTCTTTACAACTTGCCTTACTTGAAAGAAGAAGAAGAAGTCATAATTTTTTAACTATGTGGTAGTTATAGCAGCGCTTCTTAAGTTACCAGTAATAAAGTTGAAGCGCTTTCACGTCCTGCGTCCTGCGTCCTGCATCCTGCACTTTGGGTCCAAATCCTCCCTCCAGCTCAGTGGTACATGACAATTTCCATTTACCTTTGCTCATTTGATGCATATCTATTCACACCCACAACTGAAAAGCTCCAAATCTACAGCAACTTTTTATTAAAGCCCATTAGGCCTGTGTGTGCTGCTGTATTTCTTTCCTGTGCATGTGTGGTTTTTTTCTGCTTGACCTTTTTGATGTTATTGTTCGTGCTGTCAGATTTTACACACAGTTTATTTCCAGCGAGATGATTTTTGCATTCTCAATTTTCCTGCTTCGCCTCGTATTTAAATCCTGCTTGTGTCACTGATTGCTCTGCTCAAATGCTCGTGCCGCCTCCGTCCTCTCTAATCCAGGCCTGCCATATCTCTTTTAGCTTCAAGCACACAAACACACTCAGATTTCACTGCAGGTGGTGAGGGAAGCACATTTCTGTCGCGTATTCGTGTTTAGCCAGTTTCTTTATCCCTGCTTTACCTCTTGCGCTAATGCGCAATGTTTTTCCTTTACAGTACAATATAGCAGCCTGTTATACGTCTGCTAGACTCAAGGTATCAGCCTTGAACTGTTCTCATGGTATCATGGCGTAGCACTAGCGCCTTTTCAGTTTCGATTTGCGTCTAAACTTGGTGCCCGTGTGTATACATATTTGTGTGCTTGCACGTGTATACATGCAAGCTGCATGCATTTGGCTTTTTTCCACACACGCTCGCACACATATTTACAAAATGGTCCATCCTACTCTTGCATGGAGTTTCAGTGGAAAGTCCATGCCCTCAGGCTGATTAGTCTTTGCTAAATCAAACATGTCACCTAAATATGCAGTTGCAAACAGCAGATCCTTAGCCGTACCAGGCCAGCCCTAGTGTGTCACGGGGCTGTCCGTTTGTATTCTTTTCACTATATTTGGCGTCAACCACTGTTTTCTGGAGGTAAAGGTGACTGGCTCATTTTCAGCATTTCTATTAATCTCAGATCTTACATGCTAGCAAAATCATTTACTGTGAAAGCCACCGTGCACGTTCCTCCTATCTGTCTCAACACGATCGGGGTATTCATGGGTCAAGTGACAAAAGAAGTTCCAAATCTCATGCAAATACATTCAAAAGCTGCCCAGACAGTGACTTTCACACTATGTCAAAACAAGCTTTCCTTGGCTCATTAATTACATGTAATGTATATGGACTCCATTTGAGCTGTTTCAGTTTAAAACCATGGTGTTTTCAAGCCTTACTGGAACACTTGAACAGTGATTTAATTAGTTAGAGTTTTGCCAGTATAAAGAAGTATATTCTGGATTTGCTGATCATTTAGCTGATCAGTAAAATAACACACAAAAAACCCCAACAACAACCAACACTAAAACCCCCCTAAACAACATCACTGAACATTTATCAGGCACGCACATGTATTGATGAAATGTCTGGTGTGGTAGATAATTAACCATTAAAAACTGCTTTATAAATTGACAGTATGATAAAAGGATCATTATTGAAACCAGTCTTTGCACAAAAGAACCACGACAGCTGCACAGGCCAAAGAGTATTTCATGCTTTCGCTCAGTAGCTGCAGTTTCTCAGCTGTTAATCCTGATTTTTTGATTTTTAACAAAACCTGTCAGGAGGAGATGATCAGTAACACAGAGACAGAAACACACAGCAGTGCTCTCGCTGCCACGTTATAATTTGCTCTGCTCTTCAGATCTTCACCCTTCATTGGGAGCTACATCACCGCGCTAGCTAGCCAAACAAAACGTGGGCTTGTGCTTCCGCCTGTGTGTGTTTTACAGTAAAGATAAGAAATGGCTGATCAAAGTCTTTGTGTCTTATGTACACAGAGGTGCTTTTACTGTACACATCAGTTGATCACTCACAGGTGAACTCAGGTTGCCGGGGTGGCTTTAAAACGCTGTGTGTTTGTTCATCTCTTTCTCTTAGAAAATCTTTTTTTGTCTCATTTCATCTGCTTTTGCAAGGCTCTCTCATGGTATTGTCACGTGCATCACCTCGATCTGTTTGTTTGGAGGAATGCGTTCACTGTAAGGTTCAAAGGTCACTTGAAATCACTTCTCTAGGTGGTCTTCCAAGCGGCTCCGTGTCTTTCGGTATCCACTGCGTATGATAAAAGTGATAAGTACAAAAGTACAGTAACGTTAGAGCTGAAAACAAAGGAAAAACTAGGTCTATATATATTTTAATAAACGTATGGGCATATAACCACTTTTACTACTTAATGTTTTTACTCGAGGTGTGACAGACATTGCAGGCAATTAAAGAGGACCAGGGCTTATGCTTATCACTCACTAATCCTGTAAGTCCCATAAAGCGCAGTATGAAACGCTTTATGGGACTTGATGGTGGTAACATACTAGTAAACAGTTCTGATTTAATTCCTCTAGCTTCTTTAAATGCTAATCTACTGAAATCCTTGGCAGCAGCACTATTTTGATACTTATATTATTACTTATAGGATTTGCACATTCGCCTAACAAGAGAAAAGATGCTCTGTTTGATCCTGAGAGGAGCCACAAATCCCTTTGGAGTTATGTGAGGAAGAACATGTGGCATAAAAGTCTGCCAAATCAAATCAGTTACCTGCAGTGGCAACCACATTTATGAAGCAGCTAAAGGTAGCTTCTTCTTGTTATTTGGGACTGTTTGTTAGGTGTGGTGTAGTGTTTGACCACAGCGGGATGTAAGCAGTGAAAAACTTGTAGTTTCTGTATGTAGAGCTCCTTTTTTTTTCAGACACAGGCTCCAAAATCAGTCTTTTAATTGGAAATATCAAACATTTCACTTATGATATGTTTTTTTCCTTTGAAAAACTTTACAGATTATTTGTTATGTTTTCATTTTAGGAAGTTTACATTGATTTCTGACACGTGTTCTAAACTGCTTAAAAAAATAATTTTCCAACTATTTCATCAACTCTTTTGTTTGCTGATTGGCTCTCATGCAGGAGGTCGGTCCCTCCTGGATAATCTAACCTCAAAATAGTCATGTTTTACGTCACGTTGGACCGCACTTTGGTGGTTCAAATCCACCATCAGGCCGGGGCCTTTCTGTGTGCAGTTTGGATGTTCTCCCAGTGGCTGCGTGACTTCTCTCCAGGTAGTACACCTTGTTCCCAAAGTCTAAAGCCATGCCGTGAGTGGGTCAGGTTAATCGGTGACTTTAAATTGGCTGTAAGTGTGAATGCGAGTATGAGTGGTTGTCTGTCTCTTTGTATTGGCCATGCAACAGGCTGTCGACCGGTCCAGGGTGCACCCTGCCTCTTGCCCCATGGTAGCTTTAATTGTATAAGCAGAAGAAAATGAATGGATGGACGCATGAAGCTGGACATGACTGTGAGATGTGTATCTGACTGAGAACCTAAAGAAAATATCTTCAATTCATATGGTAGCAACAGTCAGTCACAAAGTAGTGAAGCCCTCCTGTTTTACTGTAACTAGAATCATAAACTGCAAAATGAGATCATACTGTACTGAGGAAGACTAAACTTCTAAAATTCATTTTAAAGATGTTTACTGAAATAATAAAGCAATTTTCTCATAGACTTCCGTATAGTCAGGGTTCTTTTTGCAGCCTGTGGTGGCCTTTAAAAAGAATTTGATCTTCTCCATCGGCTTCATTTTTCACACCTGGAGTCAAATATGTACATCCTTGAAATATAGTATGGAAGCAACACTGCAGGCATGGATGGGGAAAAATATGATCCAAGTGAAACTAAGCTGAACGAGTGAGATTTTTGTAGGCGTAGCAAATCAGTTTGTCCTGATAAAGCTGTGTGTGCGTGTTTTAGTTCATATTACTACTTTTTTAAATTTAAAATGATTTTCAGTTGACACCTGATGAAGTTTAGCATAATGTGAAGACGTTCAAAGCCGAAAAGCATAACCACCGTGACGCTGCTCTGCTCTCCAGTCTTGTACATGCACAAATTGCTCAGAAATGACTTGCAAAATGGTCTCCTGCAGTATTATATTAAGTACATCCTAATTCCATTACCATTAATGCTCTGTGTGTCCCAGAGAGAGAAATGATGTTGTAGATCTGATAGTAAATCATAATGTAACTCTGACTGTCAGGAGCCAATGAACCAGCAGAATATAATAGGAACAGGACCTTTCTACAGATGGTCTTCTTTGTCTCGATTCTAACAGAAACACAGTTTCCCTTCCTTCTAACGTCTGAATGACCTGTAATAACGCTCTGTTATCCTCTGCATCTGTTTCTTTAAATAGATCTGTAGTAACAGTTAGTTTTCCCTCACCCAGGCAGCTGTCTAATCACCTTGCTGTTATTCAAACAACCGGCTTATTTCACTAGAAGTTTGTCATTTCCATTGCCCAAGAATGACATGACTCAAATGTGTATGTGTGTGTGTTCAGTGTTGATAAGCGTGCCCGGCCCTGTCCTAGTCTGATTGCAGATGTATAGCAAACACAAACATGCATTTGTACATGTACATGTACTTAAATTAAATTATGAAGTCAACCTGTATTAGAAGTAAATAAATCTAACTCTAACTCGAACCATTATAACCCAACAGCGAGATGTTTGAAAGTAGCCAAAACTGCCTCCACTCTGTGTTTTAAAAATCAAACTGGTCCTCAAGAAGACTACACACACAGACACACACAACTACATTTAATCTATAACTAGTCTTTTCTACGACCTACACCTTACTCAGGAGTCACCTGCATAGCTCTGTCCATCGTGAGTCCATCATGTATTTGTGTGTTTGCACATGCTCGTGTTCATATTTGAGCTTCAGTGGAGCTTTACCTAACAGCGTTGGCACACGTTGCGCTGTCTTTACATTTGGTGTATGTTTGCCTGCGTTTAGCTCATATCCAGAAGTCTTCAGCATGATCACATGAAGCCATGTGACGGTGCTAGAATATGACTTGTTGATTGTTTTTGTTGGTTTTTTACTTCATGCAAAGGTGCCACCCTTTGTGTGAAGTACAAAGGGTGGCATATAGTGAAATAGCTAGCACAGCTTAAAGTGGAGACTAAAAATGTCAACATTAGGTAGAGATTGATAAAGCTGGCTTGTGTAAACACAAGAATCGTGTGAAAACACAATAAAAATCCCGCTCTTTATCAGTCCGGGTGTTTGGGGACGAAATTCCGATGAATTCGTTCAGAGGCACACAAGAAATGTGGGAGGACTCGGAGAGTAGATGATAACATTTATTATGTTCTGTGACCGGGTTTAAGCCATTGATATCATGGTTATGTGGTAAGATGCAGTTCGTGCCATCAGACCCTGAGAGTTTTTGCCTTGTCATGGTCATCCCTTTCACCATTGAATGGTAGATTGCCATAATAATTCACTTTCTGGGGGCAAAGGCCTACCTGACACTCCTGCCTCGCTGTTACTAATTGACCAGCTCAGAGATTTTATGACTGGTAGAATCGCAAAAATTGAACGTGTTCACGTTGGCGCGTGGCTCAAGGTTGTGCCATGGACATCTGCGGACTTTCATTTAGGGTTTGCACACGACACAATAATATGTCTAATTTGCCTGCTAGTTATTCTGCTCTTTATGTCTGTTTGTGTAATCTGACAGCTGTTTAAAATTCCACATTCGTAGCAGCTGCGCGTGTCAGTTTGGCAGCATCGTGGTTTGCCTCTACTGCCCTGTGAGTGTGTGTGTGTGTCTGTGTGTGTGTGTGCCGGCTATGGTTTGCTGGGGTGGTGCTGTGTTAAACGGCTGTTCTGAATAATAGATACGGAGCGCAGCCCCTAGCCTGTTAAAAAATCCATGAGCTTCCGTTGCACTGGTTTATAAAAGCCGAAGTGCTTGGAGAAAAAGAGTTTATAGCCTGTGAGGGGAACAGGCAGAATAAGATTTGGGCAGTCACATCCCAGATATGTCAAGGCATGAGCAAAGAATGGAAGACAAACACTTTGCTCAAATGTTTGACTGGCACATTGTACTGCAGGCAAGGTTTTGTGTAGATGTGTATTTTTTTCCTTTTTAAGTGTGTAAAATTTTCTTTTTAAATATCACAGCTGCAATGGAAAAAGACAGGGAGGCATTACATTCTGGCTTTTACAGTTTTCTGTTTTAATTGAATGAATTCAAAGAAGTTTTGGATTTGACATATTAGGACCGCTGTGTTTTACTTTACACTGTATGCTACATACATAGTGTTCCCTATGTATGCAATGAGTCATTTGAACGATCACATATTATGAGATGTTGTCACAGACACATCATTCATTCGTTTAAAAAACAAAAATAGCAAACACCCCTGGATGCAGAGCCACTAACTCAGTTAAAAATAGCAAATGAGTTGTTTAAGGTTAGGCTACAAACAAAAGCATCTATAAGCTTGAGTCTCAGTTTATTCTGCCTCTGACATTGCCGCGCTATAAAGCCACTGGGATAAGTCGCTGTTACTCAATGTTTTCAATGTTTTCAATGTTGTAATTAGTGAAAATAAAGTAATTTTTAACAACAAAAACAGATTTTTCGTGCCTGGGTTTTATATGTTTCTGATGGCACGTGGGTCAAAATGACCTGCAAGCATAATTATAGAGACACGGTGCAAGCACTCCACAACACAGTATCCACAGTCAGAATAATTTCACTGAGTAAAAGAAGGAAAACTCGCATTAGTAGTTACAGTTAAGTAAAAAAAATGGCAATCTGTAGAAGATTTCCATCTGTTCAACAAAGGATCTGATTTGCTGGGTGTGGCGACTTTTCGCTAACCTGCCAAGTTCAGTCAATAATTTCCTTTGTTTCCCAACATGCCCTTTGGTCACATAGAAGACGTGACTGCAGGTGTGAGACCTTGAGAATTAGCATATCCGAGAAGTGCATACATACACATAAGTTACATAAGTTATGAGTTACTGAGTGTTTTCTTAAAACACTTGTTTGTTGTACCCAAAATAGCCAGTGGTTCATAGAAAGATGGGCCTAGCTTCTAACCCAGCCATGGTCTTTCTGTATGGCGTTCACATGTCATCCTTGTTTACAGCTTTGCTCAGGTTTCTCCTGCCATTTAAAAACACGTTCATGCCACGTATAACGGTGCCGGACACTCCCACAAAGGAGATTCTCAGTTTTCAGAGTTTCACTTTCTGGTTACCTTCACAAAGGAGGTTCTGTTTTTGCATGCATGTCTTTCTGTCTGTAAACAAGAGATCTCGAAAAGCTTTGAATGAAATCTGATGAAACTTTGTATGAATATAGAGTGGAGTCATGTTAACAACCCCTTCATTTCTGCTTATATCCACCAAGGCCTTTAGGGTAAACCTAATGATCTATTGGTAGAAAATGGATTAAAAATCATTATAACTTAGAAACTATGAATTTTACAAGTGTGGTGTGTGTTGTCAACTATATAGAAAGTACCATATAAAGATGTAAAATATCATGTCACATTTGACCTCTGACCTTTCCTTTAGTGTCAATAGATATATCTGAATGTCAAAGTGATAATAATGTTATATAAGGAACAATGAAATGAATGCCACAGATGTATTAAATGCACATAAATCATGAAAAAAACAATTATCTATTGTTTTTATTGAGCCAATAACAAAAGCCTACAAATATGTTTAAAAAGAACAAAGAAGACAAAAAACAATTCTTTTTCCTTAGAAGTAAATACTGCCCAGACAGTGAGCTGTTTTAGTGGAGGTTTGCCACTGAACAATAACATGGCAGAAGTTCTTTTTCCAAATATCTTTTTAATAGCCTTCAAAAAACCTGTATCAGTAAAATCATACTATAATAGGAATGCAAAGTGGCATCCCTTGGTGGTCTGTGGAAAGAGAGAGTTGTGTGACATCAGTGGAAAGAGAAAAAGAGGGAGGGGAAAAAGAAGAGAGGGAGCATATTCTGTGGTTATGACCTTTTCCCAAGGATTTCCCACAAACTAGCTTTGGGCAGCAAGGAGGTGTGTATGTGTCTTTGTGACTGTGTGACTGGACATTGTGAATCTATGGCAGATAGCAGAATGATTCACTCTGTGCAACAGTTGTTCTCTGTAGTGTTGCAAATCAAGTTCATTTGCACCAGAAGCAGATAAGATCTCACGGAGACAATAAATATCTGTCACCGCACTGCATGTGTTTTGCATTAGGTTTAACCACCACACTATGGAGTCAAGATTAGTATGTGCCCATCCGTGTGCGCATGCATTAAAAAAACACACACAAAAAAGTGATGCATCAGTCGTCATCAGCTCTCCCGAGCAAGACCAAGGTTGGTCATTTCTTCCTCAAGGACTTTCCTCTGCCGCTGAACAGCAACCTCCCCGGGCGAAACTCAAGAGACTCTGCGAAGTGAGACACTTAAATGCCTTTTAACAGCTGTGTGTGCGTGATTGTATGTTTATCAGAGTGACGCAGTGGCAGTTGGAGTGCGTCACTTTTCCTGTCAACCCGCTGTACTGCATGCCGCGCACTCACACACTTGTAGGACCTCCTGATTGTGGCGCAAACAAACTGCGGGTGATGAAAATGCTAATATGTTTTCTTAAAACACGATGTTAATAGGAAATCCCCATGACCCCAACCTTAATCCGTTAATGCCAACTCCAAAATATGTATATGAAAAAACAAAGTCAACATTTTGTGTTGTTTGTCAGACTTTTACAACTTTTCCTGATTAGACCAATTTAGAAATATGCGAACAAACCCTTGGGCGACGGGACCAAGGTCTCGTGTTTGACCAAAACCAGAGAAGAAACCCACCAGGGTCCCTATAGACGCTTTATTAAATCCCAGCAATGACATTTAAAAGATCAAGGAGGTGGTGCAAAGGAAAAGAAATGGATGAAGCAGAGGGAGAGAGTGAGGAACTCCCTGGACTAAAATGATGGCTCAAAAGAGGGAAGGGAGGAGGGATAGAGGGATGGATGAGAGGGAGGAATGGGAGGGTATTTGAAGGAGGATCGTGTGAGAGCCTCATCCCTCGGTTCCATCAGCGTGTCCAAATATGGAGGCTTCTGCTATTGTCGAGCCCTGTTCTCAAGACCCGCCACGGACCAGGGAGAAAACTGGAGGATAGGAAAGGGAAGGGCTGGAGAGGGGAAGAGTGAGCGGTGGGAGAAAGTTGAAGGCAGACAGCTGAAAAAAAAGGGAAAGAACAAGACAGCAGAGACGAGGCAGATCAACTATAAAAATAGGTAGCGAGAGGTGCTGCGAGATGTAAGGTCTGGCGAGACAAAGGAGAAGAAGTTGAAGGTGAACGTGAATAAAATTGGACAGTTGGAGGATAAATCTATGAAAGGGGGAAGCAAGTTTAAATCTATTTTTAGCTCTGGATTTATTTATTTCTGATTGTTCAAGCAGCAAAATGAAAGAATGAGAAAACAAAGAACGATGGAAGTTCTTTAATTAGTCTGCTGAAGTGTCTCCATCCATCTTTTGTATTCACATACGTTCACTTCTCTGTGTGTGGGACCAGAGGGGAGTCAACGACCTTTGGGTCACTGTTTTGATCATGTGGTTGGAAGTTGCCATAAAGTCAAAGGTCATTTGTCAGGAAGTAGTGAGTTGGGAATGAGCCATCTCTCTGGGGATGGTCTGAAATGTCAGATGTAGTTTTAAAACATTTGCCCAGACATTTGTCTCGGTATGCTTGTTGCACACTTGTACACATTTTTTGGATCAAGTCTGTCTCGATTCATGTTTACGTTTGTGCTTACGAATTGTAGAACTACCTTTCAGGAGTTTATCTTTATATGTACTAAGGGTGTGTATCAATGCAAAGCTGCAAAATCATTCAGCCTGTATGTACGAGCAAATCATTGTGCTGTATGACATCGGAAAGTGAAAAAGGCCATCACAATTGATCAAAGCTTTCGAAATTATCTGAAATTCATTTATATTAAAGATAAAGTAAGTCATTTTTAATATTATTTAATTAAAAAAAAGAATGTTACACTCATAAATATCTATTGATTATTAAATCTTGCAACAAATTGATGAATGCATCATTATAAAGTTTGATTTAATCTATTAAATATGCAAAGGAGCAGCTGCTGGTTTTTTGGAAGTCGCCATGTTGGTCTCCACTTTGAAAATAGTGGCCGAAACTGATTTCAAATCAAATCAAATCACTTTTATTGTCACATCACATGTGCAGGTACATTGGTACAGCACATGTGAGTGAAATTCTTGTGTGCGAGCTTCACAAGCAACAGAGTTGTGCAAAATACAATAATGTAAACAAGCAAAATACAAGAATGGCTACATCTGAAACTAATAAATATATGTACAATATATAATAGTATATGCATTTCTGGATGTGTATACTAAATATTTTTCTACGTGTGTGTGTGTGTGTGTGTGTACACATATTTTACAAATTAAATAGAGTAAACAATAGATAAAATATATAAAAATATACAGAGTTGAGACATGTGCAAAACAGTGGCATTACTGTACAGTATGGAGTGCATAATGTTGAAGTTCCAGTAGTGGAGGTGAGGTGTCTATGACGTGTTCAGCAGTCTGATAGCCTGATGGGAGAAGCTGTCTCTCAGTCTGCTGTTATGGGACCGGATGCTGCAGAACCTCCTTCCTGAGGGAAGTAGTCTGAACAGTTTATTTCACCATCCTGCCTGATTGCATTCTATGTATGCGACTCGAGACCAGCCACGTAAAATAATTTAAAGATCACAGATATCTCTAGCTAACCATTTCACATTTGTACATGTGTATTATCTCTTTTGAATTACGTCTTTCTCATCTTCCTCTTCCATTCCTGTCCCCCTCTCCTTCCTTCCACATCATCCTCTTCCTCCTCACCTCAACACTCATCTCCTGAACTGAAGTCAAGGCTCTAACAAGCAAAAATTTGCACAAATATGCTTATTTATCGGCCCAATCACTTAGTGTCAGAAGATTATACATCTGACCCTCCTGTCACCAGCTTGTCAGGTACTGTTAGGCCAAAGCAGCAACTTTTACCGACACAAAGGTTCAGGAGATCTTCAACAAATCACCTTAGTAGGATTGTGCACTTGAATTGGTTGGGGTAAGAAGACAGTAGTCATTTGACTGCAATCTGACATCTAGCAGTGGTATTTTACACACTGTATCTTTAAAATTAGGCTCTAAAATATTTGTATTTATATTCCATATAATTATTTGTCATTTAAATTGTTAAATTAAATACACTGTGCGTCACATCATAGGAGAATTCCCCTGGGATAAGCATTGGTTCCTGGTCCAGGTGTTTTCAAAGAAGGACTAAATTCCTGGGGAATTTGCCATTTTCCCAAGTACTACTAACTGCACAGGAGTACTTCTGGAGTACGTCATAGAAATCTCTTCTCTTCAAAGGTATACTACAGGACTTTATAAACACAAAATTCAAACTATTGAGCATCCGCCATTGTAACAGTATATATAGTGTAAATAATGAAAGAGTGCAGTAGGTGCTCTTTAATGTTGATAGAGTAGCGCGTTTATATGTGTGTCAGTGTCAGGGAGTTGGGAGTCTGTTTTCTGGAGAGTAATTTTCTGTGTGTGCATGTGTGTGTTTGTGTAGCACGTGTGTGTTTGTGTAGCACGTGTGTGTTTGTGTAGCACGTGTGTGTTTGTGTAGCATGTGTGTGTTTGTGTAGGTGAGTATGTGTAGCCATGATGTGTATGGGCTTCAAGTGTGCATGTGGAATGTGACGACTCAGCTTTACTTCCTCTCCATTCATCTTCGTGTCTCACTGATTGATTAATTGATTCATGCCTGTGTGGATCTGGTCTGGTAAAACCAGCCGTGCACGTGTGTTAAGAAGTTGGGAGATGGTTTCTAATGTATGAGACTATAAGGGAAAAGAGCAATCGTACCGCATTGCATTACCTTCGATGAGTCATACGCTTAGAAAATGGTACTTTTGTGTGTGCATGTTAGTTTGATTCATCCACTTTATGTGTCTCCCACATGGAGATGCTGCATATTTCCTGAATACGGTATACGCTAAGGAGGTAAGATATGCAAAAAAAATAAAGTTGTTTTTGTTTTTGGTTATTATAAATGTTATGTCATCTGGTCAGTTGTGTCATTTTTAAGTTAAAGTTGCGTGTTAATACAGCTGTAAAACTAAGAAACTTGTCATAAACAAGGCATAGCAGATAGCAAACTGAAAGTAGCTGTTGCTTTATGTGTCAACACTACTGTCATATGTGGTTAGTTTTGACATTGCGTGTTGCAAATATTTTCCATGACCACACTGGTACATTTCGGCCTTCTCATTAGGATGTCCATTCATTCTTAAATAATTTTAGGGTCCAAACAAAAGCCACAAGGAGCTTAAGAGACACGTTATACTGTTACAAAACATAATTGAATTCATAAAGAAGCTAGTCCAGCTAATACAGGAGGAGATAACATCGGAGCTGCTAATGTAAAATCTCATTTGCTGTGTTGTGATTTATTTATTTGTGTGTTAGTTTATGATTTAGCAGTCTTTAGCAGGCTTTAACCTCAATAAGTGGGTTCAACGTGTGTTAAGGTCATCTAATGCAGATCTATTAAATAAAAAAAACAAACATTATGAAACGATGCATGGACAGATTGCGAAAGGATGAATAATAATAAAGTAATAATTATTGAAACCCACAGTTCGGTTTGTGTCCTTTTTTTAACCACAGGCCTGAACATTTGATCGCAATTAGAACATGAAGCGAAAACAAACTAGAATATTCTGATGTATTCCCAATATATTTACCAGTTCTGTTACCTGAATGATCTGAAAACATTGCAACACAGCTTCACATGGCTATCACGGAAGATGTAATCACGACGAGCTCTGAGTTGTTGCATCTCTGATGTGTGCACGCGTTTCTCTGTGCGTTTGTTCGTGCTTCGATAAATTGGAAGTTTGTGCAGAAAACAACAACAACTGGGTTTTATCCTACATGCAGTGCCAGCACGTCTTATCTTATCTGGCTCTATAATTTAAAAAAAAATTTTTTGAGTCTTGTAACATACATCAAATGTTGTTTGATGTTAATTGACAAAGAACAGACAACATTCTTGGGAGTTGGGGGGCGGGGGTGGTTGCTGGACAGATGTAATTTTCTGTTGCAGCAATGCACGCACAGAGTTTGAAATGTTTGTTATGAAAATCATTGACAATGGCTTAGTCTGGAAAAATGATATGCGAAAGGAGACTAAAGAGGAAGAAACTTTAAGATATCCTGCCACGTAATTTAGGTTGGTCAGGTTCTTAACTCTGTTAGATGTCTAGGTATATGGCTAAGTGTTTACAGCATGAGCATTGTGGTGTTTTTGTATGTGTGGTTGTAGTATGTGTAGCTGTCCCCAGCTGAACCCTTTCTGCTCCAGGCAGCTGGTCTGAATAAATCAATAAAGCCCGTTGAGCTGCATTGAGGCTTAGAGTACTGGTGTCAGTTTCTCCCAGAGTGCTGCCTTTACAGAGCCTGTAGAAGATCAATAGACAGACACGTAGTAGTGTGCTGCCCTTAGAAAGCAGTAGATACTCATACCTTTGAATCCATGTGCACAACTATCAACCTGCTGTGCACTTTACTGCTGGAAAACTTCATCTTTTCACTGTCTGTTATATCAAGCGTTTAACTCCCTCAAGGTTTGTTTTAGACTTTCAAGCACGCTGTTGACAACGTTTGAAATCTGAAATGGAAGAAGAAAAGGAATGTGGATTATGCCAGGCATTGTGAGGCTCAATGGCCTTCAAAATACTCTAGGTCGATTTCACCATCTTTACAATCTGTGTGCCGCTTGCTAGTGCCTGTTTTTGAGTTGTCCGTATCTTTGTCTGTAGCATGTCAGCATTTTTGTTATGAAGAAGGCATGTTGGAGTAAGAGGGAAATTCACAAAATAGATGTTTGTCTATCTAAACTCTTTAACTTAACCAGTTATTAACACTGGTGCAGTTCCTATTAATACAAGTGAAAATGTCTCCTACTTATAGATGCAGACGGAACACAAATTTTCAAAGTTTCCACCGAGACCACTCTTGTTTACCGGTTATGTAATCAGATTTACTGACTGGTTTCTCTGCCAATTCAGTACAGTTGGAGTTTTCTTGGTGTCAGACTGATGCATCTTAAGGAATTTCTTGGCTTCTCATCTATGAAAAATGAAAGTGTGCTACTAAGCTTGTGGGCCAACTGCCTCCAGAAGAGCTTTTAGCCTCATTGACATAGATTCTGGGAACAGGCTTTTAAAACCTCACTAGGGTGATGAATGATATGTTTCCAAAAGGCATTCCCTCATTTGGTGTTCTGATGCAAAGAGTGCTTTCTAGTATTGCAGTCAGAAATCTTCTTTAGTTGAGGTCAGGTTACGAAATGTTGATTGCGCAGTGCAAAGCATTTAATTCACATAATTTTAATCCACGAAACCATCAGTCATTGTGTTTCTTAATATTTTTTCCATTATTTGGTTCCGATTTAGGCTCGTTGTCTAAATGATCCATTTAAAACAATTACTTGGATATATTTCCTGATAATCTGCTGTAGCTGAAGTCCCACGTCACTGTTGTACAAATTATTCATACATAAAGTAACACCGATTCTTGTAGTTGAGTAGCACAGGGTGAGGACACTGACTGGTTCAAGGGCCCAAAATAAAGCACAGGACACTCGAATGATTAAATTAGTTTAACAGAATGATTTTTATGGTGATAAGAAGCTTAATAACAAGTTTTGGTGAAACTGCAACTCACATCTGTTGGTTCGAATCTCTAAATAGAGAATTTTTGCATCTTACAGTGGATTAAAACCCTATAAAGCTATTATACATCTAATAATAAAATTAGTTCAGCCAATACCGTTATCAGTTGGAAGTTTTCTTAGACTTTTATCGAAAGCAACAGGTTAGAAAAAGAAATTGATACCTAGGTATTAGTGTCAGTTGTACCAATACAGTATCTGTTACGGCCCCAGCTGGGCCTGCTGTGATTTTGACTCTGCGTGGGTGTGTCCACCGTCTCTCCCACCTTAGGTGCCACGCTTTTGTGCAGCTGACTCTACTCAGAAATTAGGCCAGAGTACTTAAGGCCAGAGAAAGGCGAGCTCTAGTACCAGAGAGTTTGTGCAGCTTGTGAACTGTGTGTGTGCGGCTTTTGTTTGCTGGCCAACTTCTGGGTTTCGTTTTTTTAAGAGTACTGGCTATCAGCTTGTCCGTCTCTTTCATTTTAATTATTTATAAATAAAAAACTTGAATAATTTAGCTTTACTTTACACCATCCCTTGGACTTTTTAGAGGAACGTAAAAATTTCGTATCCACATTTCGCTCCATTAGACTAATTTAATAAAAGTACAAAAACTGGAGAGAGTTGAGTTAACTCCCTGCAGGAGGACTGAAAGGGATGGATATATGTGTGTGTGTGTGTGTGTGTGTGTGTGTGTGTGTGTGTGTGTGTGTGTGTGTGTGTGTGTGTGTGTGTGTGTGTGTGTGTGTGTGTTTGATAATCTCCTGTAGCACACAGACCAACTTACAAACACTCCCACTCAGCATCAGACTGACGCACGAGCTTTCACATATAAACTGGATGCTCATCAGTCACACATATCAGACTGACACATGGTTACATATCTTCCTCTTTTTTCAGTTAAATGAAAACAGTACATTGGCATGCAGACAGATCACGAGGAATTTCATAGAACGAGCACTCAGATCTTTATTTCAGAACTCTTGAATTATGCTTTCGTTCCTCCCAAGTAGAGTAATTGACTGTACAATAGAGTATCTGTCAGAAATGTGATTTCTTAGGGCTGTACAGATTCTCCAGATCCACAGCTTGGTTCGTAGCTCAATTCTTAGGCCAGAATTACAGTTCATACCTCAGTTTTGTTTGTTTTGTTTTTTCAAGAACAAAACAGAAAAAAATCTAACATCTATTTTTATGACAGGGATTCATTACTTCATTACTGTGATGTATCCAGTTCAGTCTTCACCTGAAATGATTTTTGGAAACATTAAATCTTTACTACATGTGTATGAAGCATGCAAGCAAGTGTTTGCACATAGCACATGCATGAAGCTGCAGGGACCACAGAACCCCTGAAAAGGTCTCATACATAGCTGAGCTAGGCATGCGCTGATAATAATGTGTATTTGTCCTAAGAGCTCTTATCTTGCATACCTGGAATAGCACTTATGTAGAATAAATGATAGTTTATTGAAAACATATCTTTTTGCAGGCCATCAAGTTCAATTTTACTAGTAAATAGTTCACATTTTAATGATAGTAACTTCATCAGTCAGTTTACAGTAGAGAGCACACGACCTGTTATAGACCATGTCACTGTAACCCTTTAGATGCTCTTCCAGTCACCCCCCCTTGCTAATATGGTTAGCGTCTTTAGCTGTTTGAACAATGAGGCCAGTTAGCCAGGTTACTGTATGTTTGGACATGCTGATAGTAGCTGGCTATGGGCCATCTCTCTAATCCACTGTTTGTATATTTCCTTGTTGGCTCTTCAGCGAGGTGAATAGGCCTGAGCCGTGGGCTGATATGCAAACACAGTTTGTGAAACACCCAATATTGCATTACCGTTGGCTTGTCAGCATTTGTGTAAATCCACTAAGCATGGATCATGTGTGCTTGAAGAGTGTGTGTCTACACCTAGCCATGATTTTTACAAGTATAAAATTTCCTCCTCAAATGCCATTAATGGCTAACGGTCAGCGTTGTGCTGATCGGGGAAGGGAGGGTGTGTCTTTAGCGCTTCCTTGTTGTACCCACACACCTAAAACAGCTACAAATGACTTTTTTTCTGCCCTTTCATTATTAAATTAGTTTATTGACAAATCAGTTACAGACCTGCCTGAATCATCAGATTTTTGGTTACATCTAACAGTGGTTAACATTTAAAACCCAGGTGGATCATCTCAGTACATACCACCATAAAAATGACTTATGTCAGCAGTTCATATTCATATTCCTGAACATGACCATCTGTTTGTTCATAATGGCGAAAGAAATTTGCCCAGAGTCCATATTTTCAACATAATCCAGTCCTTTTTTATCAGCAACATGTGCAGTGGTGCCTCTCAGGGAAATAGACCCTAATTTAAAAGTTACTACACCATTTTAGTTGATTTTTTATATGTAAGTAAGAAAATTTGCTTTCTTTGGGAATTCAGAGGCACATGATGACTGGTCTTTACAAATTCTCGAGTAATAATTTAGCAATTGCAAGCCACTGCTGTTAGGATTGTGTTAAGTGACACCGCTTTGAAGAAATTATCATCGGTTGTGCTCTGCAATTCACTTCTTTTTAATCTCACTCAACCAGTAAAGTGAAAGTTATGCTACTCTCCTCTAAACTGCATTGCTTTTTGTTCTCTTGTTAGAACTGAAAACCTACCTGATATCAGGGAGGAAGCCGGATCATGATGTGCAGTGTGGCTGTTCTCAGATGGCACTGCCAGGCGAGGATTTTGAAGGAGTCAGCCGCTCCTCCTGTCCTCCGACCCACACACCAGACCTCATCCCTGGAGGGGCGAAAGCCGCTGAGCCTCTGCTGCCACACCAACCACCTGACCGGATTGGGGTAAGAGGACAACCACATATGAGGAACTCAAACTGGCATTGATGCTTGTTGTCCTTCTGATGAATGCCTCACTTAAAGCAGTGGCTCTTATACTTGTCATATCAAGAAATGGAGAATACTTCTCACTCTGCATTGTTTTAATCAGGCATTAACAATAAAAAGGATTCCCTTGGTCAAATCCTTTTTTTTCCAGCTCTGTGCCCCAGCAGTCAGAATCACTTGTCTATAGTAACATACAAAATTGAAGTACAGGCTGGGCCATTTATATGGATACACCGTAATAATATGGGCATGGTTGGTGATATTAAAGTCCTGTTTGTGGCACATTAGTATATGTGAGGGGCAAACTCCTCAAGATGGGTGGTGACCATGGTGGCCATTTAGAAGTCGGCCATCTTGGATACAACTTTTGTTTTTTCAATAGGAAGAGGGTCATGTGACACATCAAACTTATTGGTAATGTCACAAGAAAAACAATGGTGTGCTTGGTTTCAACGTAACTTTATTCTTTCATGAGTTATTTACAAGTTTCTGACCACTCATAAAATGTGTTCAGCGTGCTGCCCATTGTGTTGGATTGTCAATGCAACCCTCTTCTCCCACTCTTCACACACTGATAGCAACACCGCAGGAGAAATGCCAGCACAGGCATCCAGTATCCGTAGTTTCAGGTGCTGCACATCTCGTATCTTCACACCATAGACAATGGCCTTCAGATGACCCCAAAGATAAAAGTCTAAGGGGGTCAGATCGGGAGACCTTGGGGGCTTTTCAACTGGCCCACGACGACCAATCCACTTTCCAGGAAACTGTTCATCTAGGAATGTTCGGACCTGGCACCCATAATGTGGTGGTGCACCATCTTGCTGGAAAAGCTCAGGGAACGTGCCAGCTTCAGTACATAAAGAGGGAAACACATCATCATGTAGCAATTTCAAATATCCAGTGGCCTTGAAGTTTCCATTGATGAAGAATGGACCCACTATCGTTGTACCCCATATACCACACCAAACCATCACTTTTGTTGCTCCAACAGTCTTGGAGGGATCCATCCAATGTGGGTTAGTGTCAGACCAATAGTGGTGGTTTTCTTTGTTAACTTCACCATTCACATAAAAGTTTGCCTCATCACTGAACAAAATCTTCTGCATGAACTGAGGGTCCTGCTCCAATTTTTGTTTTGCCCATTCTGCAAATTCTGTGCGCCGATCTGGGTCATCCTCGTTGAGATGCTGCAGTAGCTGGAGTTTGTAAGGGTGCCATTTGTGAGTAGCTAATATTGGCAGAAGGGATGTTCGACTAATGCCACTCTCCAGTGACATCCCATATGGAAAAGATATATATAAATCTTATAAAGTTTGCATCTGTCTTGTGTGAAACTTGTATGGAAAGCATACAAGAGTGAAAACAGATATAAGATCCCTTGAAAAATTATATAAATGAAACTTGTATGGTTTGGATACTTACTAAAACAATATATGAAAGTAATGAGAAAGTGGCCACTTTCATGAGTAAATCATGTAAGTTTTTACTATTTCTTTTCCATATGGGATGCGGCGAGTGCTATGCTGTGGGCTCTTGCTGAATGAAGCTAGGACAGCCACTGATGTTTCTTCATTAGTGACAGTTTTCTTGCATCCACATTTTGGCAAATCCAACACTGAACCAGTTTCACGAAACTTAGCAAGCAGTTTGCTAACTGTAGCATGGGAGATGGATGGTCTCGTAGGGTGTCTTGCATTGAAATCTGCTGCAATGACCCGGTTACTGCGTTCACCAGATATCAACACAATTTCGGTCCGCTCCTCACGTGTTAACCTCTTCGACATGTCAATGGCTGTGAACAAAGAGAAACTTGTAAATAACTCAGGAAAGAATAAAGTTACGTTGAAACCAAGCACACCATTGTTTTTCTTGTGACATTACCAGTAAGTGTGATGTGTCACATGACCTCTTCCTATTGAAAAAATAAAAGTTGTATCTAAGATGGCCGACTTCTAAATGGCCACCATGGTCACCACCCATCTCGAGGAGTTTCCCCCTCACATATACTAATGTGCCACAAACAGGACTTTAATATCACCAACCATTCCCATGTTATTACGATGTATCCATATAAATGGCCGACCCTGTACTTTTGGTGCATTATTGAACCAGTCAGTGATGAAGGGAAGCTCATTTTGAACAGGGGCGATCGTGGCTCAAGAGTTGGGAGTTTGCCTTGTAATCGGAAGGTTGCTGGTTCGAGCCCCGGCTTGGACAGTCTCGGTCGTTGTGTCCTTGGGCAAGACACTTCACCCGTTGCCTACTGGTGGTGGTCAGAGGGCCCGGTGGTGCCAGCGTCCAGCAGCCTCGCCTCTGTCAGTGCGCCCCAGGGTGGCTGTGGCTACAATGTAGCTTGCCATCACCAGTGTGTGAATGGGTGGATGACTGGATGTGTAAAGCGCTTTGGGGTCCTTAGGGACTAGTAAAGCGCTATACAAATACAGGCCATTTACCATTGTGTGACTCACACAGAGTTATTTTGTCTCGTATTCATTGCTAAGTCTTAATTATTAGGGGGATTTATTATAAAACTGAAACACTCCAGCTCATCATTTCACTTTTACTTAAACTTAAAACATACCAGTGCGCACAGCTCCATCATATATAATCTGATGCTGTTATTGCACAAGCCGCTTCTGTATGATATGTTTAATTTGTCAAAATCTCCCCCTGCTGTCTTTTTCTCTCTCCAGCCTCCCTGTGTGTTTCATAACACGGTCCTGTCTTCAGTGGCAGAGCAGGGTGATGATGTGGCTGTGCTGAATGGCTGCCAGGAAGAGCACAAGACTAGCAGTGCCAAGGTACAACACGCACACACGAGCAACGACAGCATCGGTGCACTTGTCAAGCACTCGATTAAGCATTTGTCTCTAAAGCTACTTGACAGTCATGCCCCGTGCTTATCGCTTTTTGTGTCCTTTCTTCTTTTTCACCTCCGTCGTCTCTCCTCTGACTCTGGTCCCTCTGTCTTTGTCATCGCCTTTATCTCATCTACTCATCACAGTTTATCCCAGGTCACAGCCCCAGGGCAGTCAACGGCCTGCTGAGTCCACCGCTGGAGGAACCAGTGCGGGCCAGTCAGAGTTCTCTATGTGACACGGGAACTGGCACCAGTCTCGGCATGGCTGGGGGCACGGGGGCAGCAGGTACAGGCATGGATCACTCTGCCTTGATACAGTTGCGTGCCAAGAACTACAGACAGAAGAGCGACGCCCATTTCGTGGATGTTATAGGGGAGGACAGGTGAGCAAAGTGGTTAAAGGTGGAATTTATGATCTGATAAGGGTGACTAATTATGCACCCTTATCACTTTGGCATTGAATATGATGCCATGTTTTCATAATTTTCTAAAGGTTTATTAAAAATAAACCTTTGTACTGAGGGCTCGCCTCGCCAGATCACAGAGATAAACGCATAAACTCCACACACAGAGTTCTCAGGATGCTCTTAAAGATGAAATGCAAACATCGTATGATTACTTGAGGACTCAAGGGTTTAATGCTAATGTCGGAGCAGTTGTTTCAGACTTACAGTTTGTTTGTTTTGTCCTGAATCACCAGATGAGTTGTTACAGTTGTTGCATTTTTTTCGCACAATAAAATAATAAGTGAACCATTTGACTTTTTCTGACCTTTTGTCGTATTTTTTTTCCTTACTCTGATCTCCAGTCTAATGAAGGATTACTTTTTCAAACCACCCATCAATAAGATCAGTCTTAACTTTCTAAAGAGCCCTCTGGAAAAAGCCTATCGGAGCAGCTACAAGGAAGAGGTACACACAAGTACACAAACACATTTTTCTACTCAACTGTTTGATGATCCTACCAGCGATTGTGATTTTAACGCTCTTCGCTGATTAACTTGAGGCTTAACTAAAAATAGCACTCAGCAGAAGAGAGGGCTTCCTACGTGGATAAGAAAAAAAGAACCACCCAAAAACCTGAACTGTTAAAAAGCAGAAGGCAATAAGGAGACGAATGACAAACAGTAGTGTCCTAATGCATCTTTTGAATCTGAGGCAGAGCGTTTGATTCTCTCTGTGTCACTGCGTGCTTGTCTCTTTGACCGATGGGGTGGAGTTGTTGTAAGTTTTTCCTTGTACCCCTCTTGTTTCCGAAATTTTATACCACATGCTCTCTCACACAGGCACACACACACAGGACCAGTTCCAGTTGGCCTGCATTGACCTCAAAGTCTTGTAGCCACCTGGTGTTAAACCAGTGTTACTACAAAAAAACAAAAACCCCACAACACTAGGATCACTTCACGCAAAATGTCTACAGTATGTGATCATAAGAGTTTGCACATGACTATGACTTTTGGGTTTAGCTGTGAAAATATATTCAGTATGTAAACATTTATATAATATTTATTATTTGCTAAAGCAGCACAAGTTTTAGTTTGTGCATTCGTGTCTAGAAAGAATTGTTAAACGATTGGAAGAATTCAGGGGATTTTTGCATTTGTAAAAAAGCTTCTATTTGTCGCTTTTACTGTCGTTTTGCACCCCCCCTTTAAGGATGAAAATAGGATTTAGTTGGGGGGTTTTAACACCCACTGAAGAAGTGTGATTAATTTAAAAATAATCTGGCAGTTTACAGAAGGCAGTAACATTTTTTTAAGTTAAATCAGATTAGGAAACCACGTAAAAACAACGCAGATCTGGATACGACTGCTAAAAAAAGGTAAAATAAATATTTTGGAGGTTTCATTGTGTCTGTACTTTGTTTTGCATTTAGATTTACACATTTTAGACCTGATTGTAAAACATCCATACATTTATGTGTGCATTGCAAGGTGTGGGTGTAGTTTCTGTAAACATGAGCAATTGCAATTACTCTTCCCATTTAGGTCAGAAACATGGTTCCGGTGCAGACGTTTGCAAGCACTACCTTCAGCTCCTTATTGGATGTCCTCCTCAGCTGTTTTGTCTTCCTGGCCCTCACCCTGGCCTGCTTTCTTCCACCTCTCATGAGCTCATCCACTCTGGCTACCGCTGCCCTGGCCTTGGCTCCCCTGGCTGGTCTGTTTGAGCTGGCCTCCTTGGTGCTCTCCATACGGTGAGGATGTTTAGGCAGCTGATGCAGATGGAGAGTGTTTGTGGGTGTTAGTGAGTGTGCACACATGTTGTATATCAAAAATGTTTTGACCGATATGCCAATAAAAACATTTGTATAACATATTTTATAACGTAACACATTCATTGTCTCAACATTTGACCTTTTTACAAAACAATGACAAGGCCTCAGTGTTTTCCCCAGATTATATTTTTCCTGGCGGGATAGCGAAATCGCTCAAGTGTTATTTATACCGTTGCTCTCGGTGCGGTTCCAGCTGGGCGTAAGAATACGCAATTGTTTGTTTTCAAGTCGAGTGCTGTCACAGTCGAATAAAAATCTGTATCTCTTGGGCTTCAGTGCCACGGAACTGAAACTACTGATAGACCAACATGCAGGACTGTGACTTTCCACTGAGAATAGCATGAATTGTTTTACACTGTTTTATGTTTTATTTGGCTTCCACACCACGGATAAATTTCCCCAGTCAATTACTGGCTTAGAAACCGGCACAATGACAAACTCATACCAGGCTAAAAGAGAAAAAAAAAAAAACTTATCCTTGGATTTTCCAATACTCTGAGTAGTGCTCGGGATGTGTTTTCTTGTGGTACTTACTTTAATGACTGTGCATGGAGAGTATTTAAAGATTAATTAATTTTCACTTATTGTCTTGCCTAAATGGGCAATAAATCTTCATCTTCTTGCTGTGACTTGGACAGTGTTATTGTTTTAATAATGTATCATAATTAAGGGTAATGAGAATCTGCTGCAGTTTTTTCCCAGACTGAGCAAGGATTGAGGAAGTTAGAGGAGAAGAGGCGGCGTGTTTTTCTCTACTTTATTTTCTGTCTAACTTTGATATTTTTCAGTTATGGGTTAAAGTTTTTGTTCATTCTGATTTTCATTAAGACAATAAATGATTCCCCCTTCTCTTCTCCACTCCTCTCGTGCAGCATGGCCTTCTACTTGGAGGAGGTGATGAGCTGTACTCACTCCCTCCTCCTGGTAGTTTCTGGCTGGGTCTCTCGTCACGTGATCGGCGCCGTGTTGGTCTCTCTCCCTGCCATCTCTGTCTTGTCCCACCTCACTTCAGGCGTCCAGCCGGAACCTCAGGTAAACACTAAAATTAAACTCTTGAACAAAACTTCTTAAACATCCCAAATATCTTTTGGTTCACAGCCTCAAAATATTTCACACATTTCTCATCTGAAAGTATCTCAAGGAGAAGTTTAAAGTAAAAATGTAACCCTACTAAACTTGCACCGTCATAGTTGCTGCTTCTTGGTATCATTCAGAGAGATTGCAGTTGACGCTGCTGCCAGGACTACTACTAAAGATGCCATGCTGGGACTAATAGTACTTGTATTGCTGCTGATTTAACTGCAACTACTGTGCCTCTGTTGTCCCTGCTTTTGGAAGTATCCTTTGTAGCTGTAATGGTTTACTCTGACTGTTATCTCTAAGCTGATTTGAAACTCATCATGGTCTAAAACAGCTCATTAGCTGGTGTTAACCCGTTATAGGACCACTAGAATGAACACGCATGGATTTTGGCACCAGAAATGTCGACTTTTCTTCTTTGAGTCCTGCATGTGTGAAGATTGAGTTGCGCTTGTTTTGCGGTGTTTTAAGTCAAGTGCATTTCCAGCTCTGTATACGTACGAGTCTCGTATTTCATGTTGGAGCCAACGGCTGCTTGCAAGATGTGCATTGGTTTCATATCTTGTTTTTCCAACACCTGATGTCTTTATCCATTTCTCTCCCACCCTGCTCACTCTCTCGCCTCAGCTCTCGCCATCGCTTCAGGGCTCGCAGATCAAAGCGACAGTCTCAGGGAGAGTTGCTAATTAGACATGCAGTTTTCTGGACTTTAATGCCTTTGAAGATGTTAAGGCCCAATAACAGTGCTGAGTGAGGGTTGTGGGGTGTTAGGGTGGGGTGGAAGGGCATGACAGGGAGAGGGGAGGACATGTGTAGTGATGAGCTGGGAAAAGATCTTATCTTGTCAATGTAATCGTTAACAGCAGAGGTGTGGACTCGAGTCACATGACTTGGACTCGAGTCAGACTCGAGTCATTAATTTTATGACTTTAGACTTGACTTGAAAAAATGTTCTAAGACTTGTGGCTTGACTTGGACTTTTACACCAATGACCTGGGACTTGAATTGGACTTGAACCGGTTTACTTGAAAAGACTTGATATTTTACCCCAAATATAAAATTTAACATGCATATTATATAGAGATTGAAAATGTGACGTCATTCACGGGTAGAACCGCAAAGGATTCTGGGAACTCGTGGCAAGCGGTACTAGCTCACGCAGGCTTTCAATTAAAATCAGTTATACAGCAATAAAAAGAAACACAAAAATGTCAAGAAGCTGTTGTATTATTAACTGCAATAGCCGGTCGCATGACAGCCACGGGAAGCCGACGGGTAAAGAGATCGGTTGTTATCGGATTATGTCGTTGAAGAGAAATTGTTCGAGCCATGTTTCCGAAGTAACAAAGAGCCGATGGATGGCACTTGTGTCAAGCCAGCCTCCAATTCGAGACTTGCAGTCAAGCCAGCCTCCAGTTTGTTTTACGTTCCCTGTGTATTCAAAGTATTACGGGAATGGATGTGGAAACCGGATTTCAAAATAAAAGCCAACTTCGAGTGAATTAACAGATATGTTAAGAACATAATAACATATAATTTAGGCTTTTTTTTTTACAAACTCTAATGTTAGATCTATATGACACAGCCTTGTACCCTAATTGTGCCCTGTCACTATCAAGGCCATCTTATTTTGGATTTCAAAGTAAAAGCCCTGTGAATCTTCATTTTTGAACTACTCTTTCAATGACTTAATAATGCTCTTAAAAGCAAAAGTCGTATTTCCAAATACTATTTGAACTTTATATCAACACTTTCCAACCACAGTCTTTTTACAGTGATACCATATCAATATCAAGTCAGTCTGATTTTGCCTTTCATAGTAATGGCCCTTTGAAATTGTCCATAATTGACTTAATCTTCTAACGATTCAAAATGCTCTAAAATGAAAAATTCTTGTTTCCACAGGGTAATTCCACCTTAGATCAACAGTATACAGCCCCACAGTGATACCATATCAATATCAAGTCATTCTGATTATGCCTTCCAAAATAAAAGCCTTTTTAAATTGTCCATAATTGACCTAACTTTCAGTGATTTCAAAATGCTCTAAAATGGAAATTTCCTGTTTCCACAGGGTAATTCCACTTTAGATCAACAGTATACAGCCCCACAGTGATACCATATCAATGTCAAGTCATTCTGATTTTGCCTTCCAAAGTAAAAGCCTTTTCAAATTGTCCACAATTGACCTAACTTTCAGTGATTTCAAAATGCTCTAAAATGGAAATTTCCTGTTTCCACAGGGTAATTCCACTTTAGATCAACAGTATACAGCCCCACAGTGATACCATATCAATATCAAGTCATTCTGATTTTGCCTTCCAAAGTAAAAGCCTTTTCAAATTGTCCACAATTGACCTAACTTTCAGTGATTTCAAAATGCTCTAAAATGGAAATTTCCTGTTTCCACAGGATAATTCCACTCCAGATCAACAGTATACAACCTCACGATGTTACCATATCAATATCAAAACATTCTGATATTGCTTTAAAAAATAAAAGCATTTTCAAACTGCCCATATCTGAGTTGCTCCTGGAACAATTTCAAAATGCTCTAAAATGGCACATTCCTGTTTCCACAGGGTAATTCCACTTTAGATCAACAGTATCCAACCCGACAGTAAAACCATGTAAATTTCATGTTGGTCTGATTTCGCCTTTCAAATTAATGGCCCGTCGAATTTGTCCATATGTGATATACTCTTTCAATTATTTCAGAATGTTTTAAAAATGAAAATTGCTGTTTCAACACATATTGGGTTTTCATTATGAAAAGCAAAATCAGACTCAATTGATTATGACAGAATTGAATCATAAAGATGATGTAAAAGGAAGCTGAAATTGCCACTAGGTTGTAATTGATAGTACGTTTATATTTTAAGTCTGTGGAAAGATGTCATTCTAAATAAAGAAATTACAAAACAGCTTGCAAACCAACCATGACATCTTTCCACAGACTTAAAATATAAACGTACTATCAATTACAACCTAGTGGCATTTATTTTGGAAGGCAACATCAGACTGATTTGATATTGATATGGTATCACTGTGGGGTTGGATACTATTGATCTAAAGTGGAATTATGCTGTGGAAACAGCAATTTTCCATCTTAGAGCATTTTGAATTCGCTCCAAGAGTAAGTGATATATGGGCAAATTGAAAAAGCTTTTATTTTGAAAAGCAAAATCAGACTGACTTGAAATTGACATGGTAACATCGTGAGGTTGTATACTGTTGATCTAAAGTGGAATTACCCTGTGGAAACTGAAATCTTCCTTTTTAGAGCATTCTGAAATCACTGAAAGTTAGGTAAATTATGGGCATTTTCAACAGGCCATTATTTTGGAAGGCATAATCAGAATTACTTGAAATTGATATGGTAACATCGTGAGGTTGTATACTGTTGACCTAAAGTGAAATTATCCTGTGGAAACAGCAAAATTCTTTTTAAGAACATTTTGAAATCGTTAAAAAAGTAGGTCGTATATATGCTCAATTTGAAAGGGCATTTATTTTGGAAGGCATAATCAGAATGACTTGATATTGATATGGTATCACTGTGGGGCTGTATACTGTTGATCTAAGGTGGAATTACCCTGTGGAAACAGGAATTTTCCATTTTAGAACATTTTGAAATTGTTCCAGGATCAAGTCAGATATGGGCAGTTTGAAAATGCTTTTATTTTTGAAAGCAAAATCAGAATGACTTGATATTGATGTGGTAACATCGTCAGGTTGTATACTGTTGACCTAAAGTGGAATTATCCTGTGGAAACAGCAATTTTCACTTTTAGAGCATTTTGAAATCTTTAAAAGAGTAGGTCGTATCTTGGCAATTTGAAAAGTCTTTTATTTTGGAAGGCATAATCAGAATGACTTGATATTAATATGGTATCACTGTGGGGCTGTATACTGTTGATCTGGAGTGGAATTATCCTGTGGAAACAGGAAATTTCCATTTTAGAGCATTTTGAAATCACTGAAAGTTAGGTCAATTGTGGACAATTTGAAAAGGCTTTTACTTTGGAAGGCAAAATCAGAATGACTTGATATTAATATGGTATCACTGTGGGGCTGTATACTGTTGATCTAAAGTGGAATTACCCTGTGGAAACAGGAAATTTCCATTTTAGAGCATTTTGAAATCACTGAAAGTTAGGTCAATTATGGACAATTTAAAAAGTCTTTTATTTTGGAAGGCATAATCAGAATGACTTGATATTGATATGGTATCACTGTGGGGCTGTATACTGTTGATCTAAAGTGGAATTACCCTGTGGAAACAGGAATTTTCCATTTTAGAGCATTTTGAAATTGTTCCAGGAGCAACTCAGATATGGGCATTTTGAAAATGCTTTTATTTTTGAAAGCAAAATCAGAATGACTTGATATTGATGTGGTAACATCGTCAGGTTGTATACTGTTGACCTAAAGTGAAATTATCCTGTGGAAACAGCAATTTTCACTTTTAGAGCATTTTGAAATCTTTAAAAGAGTAGGTCGTATCTTGGCAATTTGAAAAGTCTTTTATTTTGGAAGGCATAATCAGAATGACTTGATATTGATATGGTAACATCGTGAGGTTGTATACTGTTGACCTAAAGTGAAATTATCCTGTGGAAACAGCAAAATTCTTTTTAAGAACATTTTGAAATCGTTAAAAAAGTAGGCCGTATATGCTCAATTTGAAAGGGCATTTATTTTGGAAGGCATAATCAGAATGACTTGATATTGATATGGTATCACTGTGGGGCTGTATACTGTTGATCTAAGGTGGAATTACCCTGTGGAAACAGGAATTTTCCATTTTAGAGCATTTTGAAATTGTTCCAGGATCAAGTCAGATATGGGCAGTTTGAAAATGCTTTTATTTTTTAAAGCAAAATCAGAATGACTTGATATTGATATGGTAACATCGTGAGGTTGTATACTGTTGATCTAAGGTGGAATTACCCTGTGGAAACAAGAATTTTTCATTTTAGAGCATTTTGAATCGTTAGAAGATTAAGTCAATTATGGACAATTTCAAAGGGCCATTACTATGAAAATCAAAATCAGACTGACTTGATATTGATATGGTATCACTGTAAAAAGACTGTGGTTGGAAAGTGTTGATATAAAGTTCAAATAGTATTTGGAAATACGACTTTTGCTTTTAAGAGCATTATTAAGTCATTGAAAGAGTAGTTCAAAAATGAAGATTCACAGGGCTTTTACTTTGAAATCCAAAATAAGATGGCCTTGATAGTGACAGGGCACAATTAGGGTACAAGGCTGTGTCATATAGATCTAACATTAGAGTTTGTAAAAAAAAAAAAAAAAGCCTAAATTATATGTTATTATGTTCTTAACATATCTGTTAATTCACTCGAAGTTGGCTTTTATTTTGAAATCCGGTTTCCACATCCATTCCCGTAATACTTTGAATACACAGGGAATGTAAAACAAACTGGAGGCTGGCTTGACTGCAAGTCTCGAATTGGAGGCTGGCTTGACACCAGTCGGATGGCCTGGATTGCAGCCATTCAAAGACCAAATATAACGTCCCAGAACACTCCAGCTCACAGGTTAGTCTGCTCCAAGCATTTACACGAAGGTCAGTGTTTTTTAGTAGTTAATACGTCATTTTCATAACATAATTAGTGATATAGGTTACAAGCAAGTCTGGCGCTGAACAGAAATTGTCGCGCTATGCTCCTTTATTTATTGTGCATAAATAGTGAATTGTCCTGACACAATATTGCGTTTCGCTTCTGTTATTATGGTACATTGACAAAAACATGTACTTTTATTCACAGGATAAAACAGGTTTTTTGTATCACTAATTGCCCAGTACGATTACAGCATACAATATTATTGTCACTGCTACATTTCTGTGATGGTACCAGAAATTATTTCCACTGCTAATTAATTACCGTTGAGCTCAAAGGTCCTATTAATAAACGGTTAAGGAATGTGTATTTATGAAGACGATTTGTGAGACTGGTAAACTTATGATACGTTCCAGCGAAGGGGACTCTTAATGCCTCAGCTTACCAACACATTTTGGACTGTGCTTAGGTTTTCTCTTCCAGCATGACTCTGCTTTAGTGTAGATGGCCCAACACTTGCTCACGTGGTGGATTTCAATTTGAGATTGAATACACTACAGTTTGTTCAGTGCTAAATCTTCAACATTGGTGAAAAACTCATTTTGACAGCATTGTTTTGAAATCCATCCAGTTATTTTCATGCTATATATAGAAGTAATCCCTTCAAGCCAAAGTGCAGGTTTCAGACTGCACTAAACACTGTTGTAGACAGTTTTTACCCCTCAATCTTAAAAGGTTCATGGGGTATTGTTACTGTTGATACCCAAGTTTGTGAATATGACAACTCAAGGTTGAGGTGATGTAGGATTTTTAAATTCATCCCTTGGGTGGACCTACTAAAAATCTCAAACAAGTTTGAATCTCAAGGACCCTGACCTAGAGTTCAAGACCAGAGTCAACTTTTCTCAAAATCGCCTGGGATTTTCAAATTAAGGTGCATCTACCAGGAAGCTTTTTTAAATTTTATTTTAAAATTTTTCCTGCTCTTGGCTCTATAAGAAGTCAGTGACAGAGGATATTCCTAATAATGCCACCTTAGGCTGGGAATGCAGCAGCACCACAGCTCCACCCGCCTGCTGTTCTAATCGTTTGCAAGGACCAGCCAATGAGAACAAAGCTAGTTTAAAGGAAGAGGTGCTAAAAAAACCTTGCTTCACAATGTGCATGAAGTGAGGTGTCGCACCACAGCCCAGGTTAAGATGAATAAGGATCATTTTGAAATCAGAATCATGCAAAGATACTATAGTAAGGTCCAAGAACAAAGTACGGAGAAAATTGGAAATGAGCAAAATAGAATCCCTTTGATTGTCGTAAAGGTCTATTTGTGACAATAAACAAATAAAATGATTCATTAATTTAAAAAAAATGTTCCATGAAATTATAGAGCTAGTCCTGAAAACTGAAAGTGTGTGTGCACTTATTCCCTGAATTGCTCTTGACATTTTAGGATATAATATTGCAGTTTTGCTGACACAATCCAGGGAAATACCAAGGAAATGGCAACAAGAACTGTAGAGAAAAACGTTTGCCGTGGGGGAAATGGGAAGCTAATTAATTCAATTTTATTTATGTAGCAATAATTCACAAGGGTAATCATCTTAAGGCACTTTCTGGTTGCAGTTATCTGAACTGAACTGTAGTACTTTGATCCAAAAACCTTCAAGCTTTTATCATATTTTATTCAATAAGCCTATGGATTGTCTTTGGGCTACAACATGCTGGCTTTGGCTCTGGTGGTGAAAGATGTAGTATGATGCACTTGTGTTACACAACATAACCACTAAGTGCTTAAACAGAAAACCTGGATTTTACAGCTGAGGAGTAGCCAGTATTACATCATTACATCACTACGTGCTTAGTAGGTGTTTTTATAGCACACGCTTCAGTTGAATGTGCAAGAATTCTTTGTTGCTGTTGTATTTGCTAAGACATTCGAATAACTAGCTTTTGTTTTTCCTCAGGTGACCGCGTTCCTGTGCTGTGCCACCATCCTGGCCATCATCCAGTTTTGTAACTTCTGTCAGCTGAGTTTCTGGATGCGCTCAATCCTAGCCACTGCTACAGGGGTTGCTTTGCTGCTGCTGCTGTTGTGCAGTCCTCTGGCTGGGGAAAGGTGAGACGCTAACTGCACATACACACAAACACTAAGTGCAGGGTACTCTGTGGGATGCTATCATGAATCCCTATAAAAGACTTAAGTAGTCAAGGTTAGAGTAGGGTAGAGCAGTGATTTCTAGCCAGCCCTTATTGTAAAACAAATTTGCACCTTTTGTGTTTAGTCTGTAGATCTCTGCATATATTCACTACATATAATCCTCAATGTACAATGTACTGACTGAAATGGCACAGTGTAAGTGGAGGTATTCCACATTTTCTCTCCAGAAACAGCAGTTCAGATCGGTGAGAGTCAGCGGGAGAATAATCAATGTGTTTTGATAGAAAAGGGAGAAGTCTTCTGTTAGAAACCGATGGAGACTTTTGCGGAGGGGAGAGCGGAGAGCTCGGGTGAAGTGTAGGAGTCATCCAGAGATTATTCAAGCATTATTCAGCTTTATTTCAAACACGGCACCTGTGTATAACAGCTAGTGCTGGGCGATATGGAAAAAATATTTATCACGATATGAATTATTTTATATCACGATGACGATATATATCACGATATACCACCTGACCCGTGGTCATCTGGAAAGTACGCAGTCTGTAAACAGCGAGCGCAGAGGGTGCAGTCTTTGTTAATGACATGGATGGTTACGCTCATGTAGGGCTGCGTATCTCTGCTCGTCCATAGGTCAGTCGTCAAGGCATAATGCACGACACTGCAAACATCCGTCTCTACTTTGGCCCGGCATGCGTCATATAAGCGAGGCAACTCGACTTATAAGGACTTTGATGAGGTCACGAAAGCTGTCCTTCTCAACTACATAAACAGGGGCCATGCCTTTACAAATGTAACACGAGACGGCTCCTGTGATTTGTTTATGGCGCTGGGACGTTTTCTTATAAGGGCCTTGTGTGAAAGACTGCTGTATCTTTGGCTAGCTATAGTTTTTCTTTTCCCAACTTGCTCCTGTCGTTCCACAACTTGGTTTAGCTCGGATTTTCTGGATTCTTGAGCATTCTTTTTCGTGGACCTTCTGTAGGTGATAGGAGAGATTTGTTGTGTTGCCATCGGGTGCAGGAATAGTTTTATAGTATAGCTTGCAAATGGGCGTCTTCTGCTCCGTGTTGGTGCTGTTGAACCCAAAATGTAACCAAATCACAGATGTACCCCCTCTTTTCGGTAAAAGTGCTTCCTCTTGGGCTGCCTGTGTAGCTGTCTCTGCCTGTTGCATGTCCGGGCATGAAACTGCAACCTGTCGCACGTCCATCGTTTTGAGTTACCGTAAAGCATGTCGCAAATCCGGGTGCACGTAAAGCAGCACCATGTCGCAAAACCACAAGACGGAGTTTCTTTGCGAAAAATATCATTTTTTCATACTTTATTTTCTCTTGCATAAAGTTAAGAGTATGTATAGTGAGAAGACAACACTAATATATTTGCCACAGGCTTTTTAATGGTATATTTCATGTAATAATTTATAAAATTAGGTTAGAAATGATAGAAATGATAGAAGACAAATGGCACAATAGACACTTTTCTATCATCGACACGATATATATTGTCATATCGCCCAGCACTAATAACAGCTGACCTGCAGGATGTAGAGAAGAGCATAAAAGGTTATTTGCAATCCACCCTTAATGAAGCTACTGCAGCTGTGCCTCATCTGTAAATGCACACATTGCTCTTGCTTTTTTCTGCATGCTTCCAATCCGAGTCGCATTAATAGCTGCACATTTCATTATATTATGTGATTGATCTGATGGAGAGGAGGGAAAAAAGCAAAATACATGAGGGAGTTTGTGACATTGTGGGCATCTGTGTATGCAGAGAGACACCGCAGAGGCTTTTGTGCTCCATTATGAACTGATCTCAGTGTACAGGATTAAAAATCTACGGCGCAAACTGCTCTGCTCGCTGTAAAAACGTAACTTTGCTGCCTTTAAAACATCCATAGCATGCATGCATTTTGTATTTGCAGTGAGATGACTTCTTCTCAGTTTCAATAAAATGCCACTATTACAGAGGACCAGAAAGATGTGGGACTCAGATCTAAACATTCAGGACAAACGCTCAGTAAAGAGCTACAGGAGCGAGCCAAAGTTTTACATGGCGCTTCCATGCCAACCATTCTCTCGTGCCAATTATCACTCCGATAATATCTCCCCCTGGCATTCCAAATTAACACCTTGAGCTGCAACTATCACCTCCACACCAGGCACAAAAGAAGGCAGGCTTTTTCCTTTCTTTGTTTTTTTTTTTAGCACTTTATTGCAGTTAATTGCCTCCTGCTGACCTTTTTAAATAGCATTTGTATTGTTAATTTTAAATGCACTCACCTGCAAAATTTGCACTTTGGGAAAAAAAACAAACAAACAAACCATCATGTAACCAATAGAACTACAAAAATTATTGCAATTATTGCTTTTTAGTCTCAAAATTAACACTGAACTTCTTTAGTACATAATAATAATTCCTTTTTTTAATGCTAAAGAAAGAGGTTTGCATTGGTGCACTAGAGTCTGCCCGGTTTGTTTGTGGCTCAGATTTCAATTGGTAGTTTTTAAGCACGCTACCTGTAGCAGATTCTGCAACAGAAATAAGAATATCTACATCATATGCAGGAATTCAAATATCACTCAAGATCCAGTGAAGCAGTTCATCAGGAAAAATGTCTTTCCTCAGAATAATTTATAATTCATTTGTTTTGTGAGCTCAAGTACATTTGCTTTCTTTCTGGAAAGGCTGTGATCAGCTGACCTGTGATGATGCTATAGAGTTTGGGATTTTTAACCACCCATCTACTATTTTGAAAATAAGTTAGCATATCGCTAGTTCGCCAAATAATGATGGGGTGATGTTACTTTTTGATTTCTTGAGTATCTTCCTGGCATCAGCTAGAAGGAACCCCATACTATAGCAAATGAAACATGATCCTGCTTGATATTGTGGTGCATTAAGCCACCTATCGTATTTAATTACTCTGTAATTGAAGATATCGAAACACCATTTTGGCTTGTTCTGCCCACTTTAACCCCTGATTATATGCTGTCATGCATGCGTATTGTTTGTGTTTGTGTGCATGTGTGTGACTGCTCCTGACTGGTCTTCTGACTGACACCACTCTTGTGTCTTTCAGCTCGAGTAATAACAGCTTACCAGTTCAAGGGTGAGTGTCTCCGTGGAAACAGAGGGGTTTGATTGATGACTGACATTTGAAGGGTTAACAGGAGTGACTGCTTTTTTTTCTCTACTCATAACTACAGCTCTCTCTAGCTTTAACCTATGCTCACACGGTCATGCTTTTTATTCTCCTATCCATCTCTCTCTCTTCCTCTGTTTTCCTCTTTGTGTGCTGCAGTAATAATGCCTGCAAATGCCAATAGTGGTGGAAATGACTCATGCAGCTCATGCTGGCTTAAATCTTGTATGAGGGCTACAACTAAGCCTTAATCAAGGCCGCAGTAGAAAAAAATGAAAGTAGAGAACTGTTTCTTTGTATTCTTTGGTCTTTGTTGGCTCCTTTTCTGGGCATTCACGATACACCTGTTTATATTACAGTTGGATATGTAAACTTCAACATTGCATTTTTTATTTTAGTTTTATCAGGGGAATTACAAAAACAAACTGAAACAGAGAAATTCTCCGTAATTTTTTCTCTCTCCTTCAGTGATGGATAAGTGTGGGCCACAGCCTTTTACTGTGGTTACACTGAATGCCTAAAGTATGCATTTTACTTCTATTATAATCAATGGAAGTGGCCACTTTATTGGGTATACTTTGATAGTACTAGCTTGGATAAAGGGATGGGCACAGTCAGCAAAAATAATAGGTAGGCTGTGGCATTTAAACAGTGCTAAACTTGTACCGTGTGAAGAAGAGCTCCCCACACCATTACACCAACAATCTGAATGTTGCAGCAGAAATTGAGACTCATAGGAAGGCAAAGCTGAAAACAAAGCACCTCTTGTTTTGCCTGTTACTCACATAGCCCTATGCAAAACAATCTCTGCAGGTGTGGTTACTTAAAACAAATACTGTGCTGCACACCTGCTTTACAAACTGTTCCCATGCGTTATACATTCAATGTATTCACAGAGTTTGTGTAAGATATGACACAGATCACACACAAGAAATTTTTTCCCTCATTCTTTCGTCTTGATAAAATAACTGAATTTCAATTGTACATCAGAACATCTCGACATCATCAGTTCACATGTTCTGCATTGAGGTGATGATGATAAATAACCCCTCAAATAATATTACATTGAGGATAACTTTTCTTATTCTAGTGCTAATTACAGTTTTTAGCTAAAGTGCATTATCAGATAAAATTTACCAGGCATAACTCCTTGAATTTTCTTATCTGTCACATAAATCCATAAAGTGATTGGATGAAAATCACTTTCAATCAGCCTTCATCTTCTTTAACTCAAGTCTAGTTTCTAAATCTTCCAGAATTAATTAAACTGCAGATAAACAGTGGTTGGGAAGTTATAACTGGCTGCTCTGCAATAAATCAGAATTTTAGTGCAAGTCCAAAATTATACTCTTGCTCTTTGGCAACGTTTGGACTCTTAGATTCTTAAATCAAATTTGATTAAGGCTAAACCAAAATTTCCCAGCATTACTGCACATTATCTGGATTAAGCACATGTAACTTAAAAACTGGGCTAAGAACTGCAAGATATATGTTAAAACTTTATTAAGATGCTATGTCGTAGATTCTCCAAGAAATGGCTGCAGAAATCGCCTTACCATCTTTTGTCTTTCAATTCTCATCTGATCATTTCTCCCATATGTCCCTCATTCTTTTCTGATTCTCCCATCATTTTCTTCCACAGACCAAACACCTCAACATTGATTGACGGCAGTTCAGAAAATGGTCCTAAGATGTTTTCTGACCTTTTGATCTCAGAGGCCATCCTGGCCTTCTTCTTGCTTCTTCTCCTGGTGTGGTTCCTCAACCGCGAGTTTGAGATCAGCTACCGTCTCCATTACCATGGCAACGTCGAGGCTGACAAGCACCGCACCAAGATCCAGATGATGCGAGATCAGGCTGAGTGGTTACTTGGCAACATCATCCCCATCCATGTCGCTGACCAGCTCAAGGTTTTGTTGCCATTTAAATGAACTATTAAACTTGAACTTAATCCTCTAAATACTGATCAATAAATAAACATTTTCTTGTTTTTTATTCTTTGTAATCAACCATTATTAAGCAAATTCTGGCTAAATACAGCAGTAGTAGTTTTATCAGTTAATGAGCAAAAAATGGCAGTTGTGTTCATTTACAATGAAATCTAAATTCACCCTGAATCTCATGTATACACACGTTCAAACTATTGACTACAGTTGAAGATAGTTCTCTCTTGTGAGTTCATTATAATGTGAGCCTCTTCTCTCCATATATTTCAGGTGACCCAGAGCTACTCCAAGAACCACGACAGTGTGGGTGTGATCTTTGCCAGTATTGTGAACTTCAGTGAGTTTTATGAAGAGAGCTACGAAGGTGGAAAAGAGTGCTACCGTGTCCTGAATGAGCTGATTGGAGACTTTGACGAACTCCTTCGCAAACCTGAATTCTCAAGCGTGGAAAAAATCAAGACAATCGGGGCCACCTACATGGCTGCGTCGGGACTGAACGTCGAGCAGATGGCTGAGAATGAATCGGATTCTCCGCATGCTCACCTCATGGCCCTTTTCAACTTTGCCCTTGAGATGATGGGAGTCCTGGATGATTTCAACAAGAACATGCTAGGCTTCGGGTTCAAGCTCCGCATTGGATTTAACCATGGTCCCCTGACGGCAGGGGTCATCGGCACCACAAAGCTGCTCTATGACATCTGGGGAGACACAGTAAACATTGCCAGTCGCATGGACTCCACCGGCGTGGAGTGTCGGGTGCAAGTGAGCGAGGAAAGCCATGCTGTGCTCAGTGCCATGGGTTTAGAGTTTGACTATAGAGGTACTGTGAATGTTAAGGGCAAAGGTCAAATGAGGACTTTCCTTTACCCAAAAAGTGGGGAAAGTATATACCAGGATCAAGCGGAGCAGGCTGTCAGAATTGGACCCTCGTCCGTGGTATTACCTGCCAGTGAGACTTCAGTTGCCCAGCCTGTGGCTGCCCCTTCCACCTCTTCCACTCCTCCCTCCTCCTCTCTTTCCACACTCTCTACTCAACCCCAATATGCTGTAAGGCCTCCAGAAGTAGGCCCTGAGCCTGTCTCAGTTAAGCCCACAGAAGTGAGGGAGGAAGGATATAGGGACGCTGGACAGCCCCCTGCCACAGACGTTCACACCCCTCCTCATTCTGAACTAGGCCCAGAGCCCAGTTGTACACAAGGCCCCTCCCAGGTGCAGCCAGCTCCTCTCGCGCTTCAAGAAGAGGAGGATGAAGATGAGGAAGCGAATGAGCTAACTAAACTCAATGAGGAGTTTTATGCTCGCCTCTGATCCCTTCTGTCTCCTCCCGCTGTCTTCTATTCCTCTTACTGCCCCCAGCTGCTGCCTCCCCAGGACTGATTACCGATGTTGGCGGGATGTCTTTTCCTTTAAGCAAGTGTCTTTGGCATGGAAGACAGACTGGTCACGTCAAAAACAAAACCAGTAGATGCAGTGGCTATAAGATTGTACTTGATGTCTTTCATGGGAGTGTTGCCTGAGTCCTGGGGCGGGTTTTACCTGTGTTGAGCACAGCAGTTTATGATGGCGAACAAGCTGAAAAGGGAAAGAGGGATCTGTTGATGTTGTTGTTGTTGATGCTTTTGTCATTAAGTGCCTTCAGGATTAGAACAGTGAACAAAAATATGAATACTGAACAAGTTTTAACAATGTTAGACTACAGAATATGCTGTGGTTTCTTTTTTCATGCTTTTATTTTGAATGCAAGTATTTCTTACAGAAATCATTATTGTCGTGCCATATCAACTGTTTTAACTTGATCAAAGTCCCGACCTTACTTAAGGGAAAATTATTTTAGATTTTATATAAGTGCCAATGCAGAATGACAGGCGGAGCAGGAAACTTTGGGAAGAATGAGGGAATCACATGAAGCAGTGTTAATTTATGTATTGTGCTTTGACATCAGGGCTTAATACAGTATTCATTTGTGCCAGAGTCTCACTTTCAAGGGACATGCAGGCTGCAGAGATTTTAGTTTGTGTAGCAGCTCAATGCACATTTTAAGCACAGGTCTTGCACAGTGTTTTTCTTTTTTTCGACCACTTGTATTCAGTAGTTATTACCAATAAATAGCTTTTAAGAAACTTTAAACAGAGCTGAGAGAATCAAAAAGACAATAATCAGATAAGGGACTATAGATCTGGAAGAAAGGTGGTTTGAAAAAGTGAGACCATCACAAATGCAGGAAGGCACTTTAAATATAGTGGGATCTGTCTTTCAGGTATTAAACGCTCACCTCTCGCACACATGTCCAATTTTACAGGTAGTGTAAAATTGTCTCGATGCGAGCTAGCTGATATTTCAGCTTTTTCTTTGATCAGAACCACTCCTGCTTGGAAGACCAAATATCTGTCTGGTGATATTTTGTATTTTTGTTTTGACCAAATGAAAAGAGTGAAGAGGAAGTCAGCAGCGTGTTGGCCTGTCTCCGAATACAGCCACTCTCCCATTTGCTCCTACTGGAATCCTGATAAATAGCCAAAATACAAGAATCACTCATTCAAACTACCATAAATTGAGTACTCCCATTTACCGTACTAACATCCACACCAACAACACAGATTTCACTCATTATTAATTATAAGAGAGTCCTAATATTGCTGGGAGGTAGTATGATACTTGCAAGTATTGGCAGCTTTAATGTTGTTTTCATTGGAGTCAATAAGTCAAATGCAGAATATCACCATTCCTGTCTTCTGATGAGGTGAGCGCTTGATACTCGAAGGATTTCAGGTGAAGTATAACTTTAAATGGGACTGTGAGGGACAGTCACTGCGTAGTTCTTGGTCAGTGATGGGGTGGTCCACAGGCTGTTGGCGTGGGTTTAAATTTAGAGATGAGTGACAGTTTCCACAGTACTGTGTGTAAAACCTCAGACTCAAATCTTGTGACTTTTCTTGAATTTCCGTTGCCTTCATTGCTAAAAGAAAAAATATATATAAACAATGGTCAGCCCATCCGTGCAAATTACCCAACAGATCATTGTCGTCTGCCTTTATCTTTGTGATTTGCTGTTGAAAGATTGGGACGTATTACCTTGATCCTGTCAGTCTTTTCACCAATCAGGGCCTCTACTGAATCAATAAAATTGTGCCACTTTAATTGAGTGATTATAGGTGCAGTGCAGCCTAATCTAGCTGATTGTTTGTGGTGCCTGAAAGTATGACTGTATTTTTTTCTTTTTTTTAGTTTTTGGTTTCCAGAAAGTTTTTTTTCTTTCATTTTTTTTTTACCAAGCTGTCATTACGCAGAGGATAGATTGTGATTGTATATTTGAGAAAATCAATGGTCATTGTGTGCAGGTTTTGTTTCTTTTTTGATAAATTCCAGATACTTTTTTTGTGCTTCTTTCCAGTTCTTTCCTCCTGACACAGACCAGCCATCTGGAAAAGTGTGGTGGTGCTCCCATTAAATCGCTTGCTCGTTTTTCTCTTTCCTCACTTCGTGCTTTGTCTTTTCTCCTGAAAGTACGTGTTTCTCTCTTATATTTCCTAAGTGTGTGAGAAATATAAGGTTTTACGTCAACTCAGTCATATAAAAAAGATCGAAATGGGGACAGTTTGCTATTGCCTTATCCATAGATTATTCATTTTCAGCTTTCACCACCACATGTTTAAAAAATTAGTCAGCAGTTGGGTTAGATGGACTTTCTCTGTTCACATGCAAAAATGCCAAAATGACAAGAAGGATGAGTTATGTAGCTGTCGGGACCTGTAGCAAAACATGTTTATTTACCTCTTTCACTAAGCTCTCTGGACGTACACAGCCTGTGCCTTTTGAATGTGGACTATGTTTAATCATAGCATCAACTTTCATAATCGTTGCAGCATTAATACCCTGAAAATCCAAAGAGGTTTCTCCAGAAGCCGTCACTGCAGACGCTGAAATAGTTAAACGAGTCCTGCTTTTGTTGCCCAGAATCATTACTTTTTGAAAGATTTACACTACTTGTACATTTTCTCCACTTGCTCTTGTTTGCCAAATCTAATGAAGCATAGCACACAATGTAACACAAATAAAGGAGAATATCGAGTATCAGCTGTGAAGGAAAGTTCACCGTCTTGTTGCCTTGCGTTGTTAGATGATCTATGGGATTTTCAGGCCATGTGCCTGCAGCCCTACCATGCACAGCAGTGACACTAACTAGCCATAGATCTGAGGTGGCGTAGGAAGAACTCCACAGGTTTGTGGGTACACATCCTCTCCAGTAGCACTAATCTGTACACACACATATGAATAAAATATTACACGCTGCTGACTTATGTGATCTGGGGTGCAGTAGGGGGAGATGTGTGTGAGTGAGACTTGTTTGCATGTGAGTAGTTTCCTTCTTTGCTAGTCTCCCTATTTTTTGTTTGATTCTGTACTATACTGTCATCCTATTTCATTTCAATGTCATTCTACATATATGTTAATTATTATGCATATATTTCCAGTATTCAGGAAATTCAAATCACTAAGCTTTGCTCATTACCTGAATACTGTCCTTCTTTGACAGTGTATTTATAAATGATTTGTTTCAGTTTTGGCAGAAGCTAGTTCTCCCGTTTTAAAAAAGGATAAGTTCATGGCATTCAGTCATCTCTTTTTTTTTCTTTTCCTTTTGGAGAAGTGTGATTCTGCTTTATGACAGAAATAAGGGAAATACATAAAGGCATAGAGTGTCAGCACTTAAGCATCACATTGTCACTCATTTTAAATTATGTCAGCTGCACGTCTTTTCATTATAATTTGCAAGTAAATTCTACCCGTATGTGTTCTAAGTTACACTGGGACAGATTTTAAACAGTGTTGTTTGATTTGAAATGTATTTGTTTTATGTTCATGAATGAGATGTATAATGTACGTTTTGTGCACATTACCCATGTATCATTTATCAACACGTGATAGTAATCTGTACACATTTGCACAAAGCACTCAGTGTTTGTACATATGCAGTTATTTTGTCACATATGATTTTTTTTTATACATGTGCATGTGTCAGATTCTGTCCAAAAACAATGAATAAGAGACACGTATTATCAGATTGATTTTTGTGTGTGTGTTTGCTTATGTGTGAGTTATATGACTTTATTCCTCTTTTTTTTCAGTATGAGAGAAATAAATCTCCAAGCAGAAAGCTTGGACTGTCTAGCATACTGTAACGTGTAAAGTCACGTGGAGTTGAATTTCTGTGCATATAATGAGTGATGACAGACTGTACTGTCATTTAGTTTTGTATTATTAAAACTAAATAAGAGGTGAGGGAAGCAATTTAGAGATTCTCAAAAAGGCAACATGCAAATTAGCCAGGTTTTAGGGAGGATTAGGCCTAACCTAAAAGGTCTCAAAATTGGAGACAGGGTTGTGATCTTCATCAGCAGCCAGCTGATGACTGAAGTTGGGGCGCAGTTTATATTAACCAAGTGCATTTTAACTGCAAGAAGGTATGTTTTAATAATTTGTTGCAAACTGTTAACAAATTTAAAAGAAGGTTAGTAAAACACGATTTCAAAAATGACAAATAAGTGGCTAGAAACTGACAACTTTTAAGTATTTTTTTATTGTAGACGGAAAAACTCCTATATGATGCAGAGATTCATATTTTTCCAGTTATTAAAGGAAATTCAGATCCTTGAAATGTACATTTCATATCTAATTTCTTTTTTCCAGAAAAAATTACGTGAGTTTGTAAAAATAAGGTAAAATATTTAAGTTAACATCTTAAAAAAAGATATTTTTTATTCATTAATGTATATATTTTGCCCCGAGTTTACAAAAAAAAGATGGGATCAAATGGGTTGTAAAGTGCATGTGTGAATCACTGGTTGTGCTGTAGCGCCCCCAGCGGTCAGCGGTGACGGTGTTTTCACGTAGGGCGTGAATGCGCGGCCCCTCCCCCTCTACAGCCGATCTGGAAAAGAAAAAAAAAACTTTTTTGTACCGAAGGAATCAACAGCCGCCATCTTGTCGTGGCTCGGAATTAGGATTTCGGTCCAACACTGGGTTTTACGTAGAAATCGAGCATCCTTCCCGTGATATGACAGCGGCCTTCTGCCGAAAACGAAATCGTAATATCGCTTCGGAGACATTTTGTGCGAAAAAACGGGAATTGGATTGGTGGTCGTCGGGCAGAAAAGCTCCGTATATCTGATTTCCCCTTCAGAGTGCGGTGATTCAGCCCCTGTCGCCGTTCGGGAGCAGTATTGTTTACCGTGGGCAAGCGGTGAGCAGATCGTGACTTTCGAAGAGATTTGCAAAAATACGGCATTTTTATGCAATTGTGCATTTTTGTGGAGCTTCGCGCGATTTTTGCATGAAGAAATTTGACGTCACGCAAAATGGGTACTTTGAACATCTAGAAATTACGACTTTTCTCCCGGAATGCAGCAATCCACCTGATTTAACTGGATCGTCAGTGTGAGGCTCGATTTTTACATGGGGAATATTTTATTTTGGGGTATTTAACGATAATAATGTGGGTGTTGGGTGTTGGATTATCATGGGGTGAATGGCGGTGGCGAAGCGGGGCGCTATTGCATCTCTTTTAAAAGACACTGACTCTCACGGCGAGGAGTAGCTAAACGCTAACAGTTACTTTAGCTGGTAGCAGGCAATTAGCTAGCTATTAGCCAGTTAGCCAATGTTAGCAGGCTGTCAGCTTGCTAACGTGCTAACCGGGAAGGTTTTTGGTGATTGAACAACTTTCTACTAATAAGCTAATCAGAATCATCAACTTAAGCGACCGGCCAGGCAAGATTTCAACTATGGCTGAAAACCTGCTGGACGCCGGACCTCCACTCTCTAAGCGGCCGAAGCTGAATTCACCTGCACTGTCAACGTCTGATGGACAAGGTAAAGGCCTCGACACTGTCGGCACACACAAACCCAAATGTAATGAACATTTGCACTGAAACTTCTCTTTTACTACTTGGCATTAAATCAACCAATGCCCGTGTAGCAACGTTACACGTTATCCAGTCGGTTGATTGTTCTTTCGGTAGCAGTTAATGTGGTTTTACCGCAGTGTTGTGGTTTCATTCTGAGGTGAGCATTTACTGCACCTACCCTTAATACGCTAATGCCAGTCTTTTGGTACACTCTCCTTAACTTCTGCAGCAAACCTTAACACAATACGATCAGCAGAATAACTAACTTGAGCGTCTAAAATGGTCATGGCTACAATAACTGTAACTTTTGTTATCTTCAGAGGTGTTGCATTAGCTTTGCATTGGTCTACTGTAACGCTTTCGTTAGTAAAGAGAATTTGATGGGTCATAGTTTAAAAATCAAAAGACTAAAATAATAATTATTTCTCGAATCAGGTGCAAAGTGGTATCTTTTGTGGTAGCCTGATACTGCATTAACAGCAGGTACACATGGCGTGATAGACTCACAGAGGTAACCTAGGCCCTAATTAGCTTAATTAATATTGTCTTCAAAATCACAAATCACATACGACTTAATGCCAATGTTTGTACACCTGTAAATTCTAAGTCTGACAATGTTTGCATCCATTTCCATTTATTTCAGGTACGATTTTTGGTGTGTGTAATCACCAGTCAGAGAAAACGGTAAATGTTAACATTTAGTAGTGCCCACTTGGTTCAGCTTGTGGCTATAAAACGAAGTGTTAATAGGCAAAAAAACAACAACCCAAAAACCTAGTCTCAATGGCCACTCCATCTATCCCTGAGCAAGCCTACATAGCCACACTCAGTCTCGATGGTGCTATTTTCCTTTAACTCACTGAATTCTTGCAGAGAGTGCAGATAGGGTTATAACGTCACACATCTCAGCAGACGTGTGCCCTGCTGAAAATAAACGTGTAGAAATGCAAGATAGAAATCTGTATGTGTGCTCTGAGTATTGGAATCTGAGTGATTAGGAAATGTCTGTCATATTTCTTGTAATTGGAAAGCAAAGATTGGGGATGCAAGTTCCCACTTGGCCCTTAAAAAGTTCATTTGTATTATAAAACAAGACTAGTGCTTATTTTAAATCAACTTTTTGACTTGTTCTTCCAAACTTTATAGCTGAAATTATAAAGTCATCTGGAGACTTAAAAAAATCCCTTGAGTAACATGTCTTTTTTCTTTCACCTGGTAGATTGTCCCTGCTTGTTTTTGTTGAGGTGGTTTGTGAGCCCTCAGTGAAAACCTGAGTTATTGCAGCACTCTTAACTCATCTGCTGTACTGTGTGGCAAAAGTGGAGTAGCTGAACTGCATTTCTGCAGCGCTCGCTGTTTCTGTGATGGGAAAATGCTGCTCCTGGTATGAAGATACAAAAATGAGTTGATTTCATATTTTCACCATAATTGGAAAGTAATGTATGCTTTACCTGCAGAAGCACCCCCAATTAGAGTTAAGCTACGGCTCAGCAATTAACCAAGTATAATTTCAATTCCAGTTTTTGTATTTCAGTGAAAACAAAGTGTTAGGGATAAAACTAATTTTGACTGCAAAGCTCTCTCTCTTATCTTTCTCCTGTGTGCTGTACATCAAGCACAGACCTTTCATTTATAGTGCATATTTTTGCTGTTTGGTTCACTTCACGCCACAGTGACATTTTAGCTGGAGTCCAGCGTTAACCAGATCTCTCTAGAGTAGTTAAAAATCTCATTGTTTCCATTGGTGAACTTGTTGAATGATCATTAGCAGTTACTTTTGTCACTGTATCACTCAAGGTCCTTCATCTGGTCTGTTTTCTGTGCAACAATTGCACTTCCAAACATCCCCTGGGGATTTTCCACAAATTTACAGGCTTTACAGTCAAAAATACCCATTAGTCTGGACCTAAAATGTATTATCAGACTCCCATGTGTCCTTTCTGCTCCCTTTACCCATTGTTTTGATTTTATTTATTTTTTTAATTTTAAACATATGAAAGGCTTCTGTGAAAATACACTGCATCCAAAATCTTTTTGATGTGGGTAGAAACTCTGGCTTACTGTATTAATCAAAGTCATCTTTATTATGATTTTTGCTGTAATCGAGGCACATTAGGTTCCGATGTAAAAAGTCCTATTTGTTTAGCTGGTGTCTTGTATGTTTGCTTTTTAACCAAGAACTGAAACTTTAGAGCCCAGAAAAGAAACATTAAACTAATGTGTTTTTCAACTGTATCGTTTACAGCGTGTGGCACATTAACGTCTTGAAAACAAAAGAAAGCTGTTTTTAGTGTAGATGCTATTAAGGGTAGCTGTTGGCCCTCTGTTAGTGAAGTGCTGCTGTTAAGCCTTGAGCGGAGCATTTTTGTTTTGACCACCTTTAGCGTTTTCGAGACCAGACTTGACTTGCAAGGAGCGAGTTTAACTGTCAATCTATGTGATTGATAAGTTGCTAACTAATGGGCATGTCCTGGATAATCCTTCTTTCTGACTCTTAGAGTGACCATAATTTACACAATGAAGTGACTGAGCCCTTAAAATGATCACTAATGTATGTTCACTGGGAAAGAAAGCCATGGGATTTCCTTTTTCTCTTCTGCCATATATAAGTGGACGTCTTTTGCAAGTTTGGGGTGTCCCTGCTAACCATTAAAAAGAATCAAGGCACTTTTGTGTTGGCTTTACTCTCACGGTTGCTCTTTTTTCCGGCTGTGGATTAGGGAAACGAGACCTAGGACAGCAATGTTTAAAGTTGGGACATGTGTGACTACAGATGTTGAAATGTGGTTACTACTGCTAGTTGGCTCCAGAAATATTAGCTGGGTTAAATGCCGTCTAGCCATTGAGTAGTGCTGCACATTTCTGCTGCTAACACAAGTAACAATAATCACAGTAGTTTAGAACCATATACAGTGCAGAATAGGTTCAATATAACGATATATATCGGATGACAATATGAAAACGCCTATCATTTCATATTACGCTATCGTTTGTTTCGTGGTGTTGCAAAATAAACTGTTTTCGGCAATATTGTTTTCATCGTTTTGATGGTCACTGTAGAAATTCTTAAAGTTCTCTCTTTTTTCTTCTATTTAATATAACCACACTACGGACGGACAAGCGACTGTTTTTATGCATTGCCGTTAGCAACAACGACGGTAAAACCATCGCGTGTCTCCACCGTCCGCTTGTTTATTTTCCACATAAACCTTTCACAATAAAGCTGAAGATCCTGTTGAGATTTTTCAAAATAAACTGAATCACGTGAAATAGTATGCAGAGTGTTTACGGACGAGAAGCTAAAAAGAGCCGTCAGGTGCTTAAAAAAAATAAACCTTAGAACAGGCTTTTCCCCGCAGCACACTGTGTAATAAATACTCCCAAAAAAAATTGCGGCTGGTTCAACTTCATGCACTTCATGCAAGTCGAGTTGCCCGAAATTCACAGAATTTACAGAAAATGTAAAATTTTTGTGATATGTATCGTTGTTGGGATGATAAATGTTTTATATCGACATATGAGATTTTGGTCATATCGCACAGCCCTAGTGCAAAAGATATTTTAAATTTCCTATGATAGGGATTTTTCGGAAATACTCATTGAGCAACAAAAGTATGTTTACTTTTGATTCTACATTTGTTTACACTGTCATTAAAGGCATTACATATATAAACTGCCAAAAAAGGTGTATGGCTTACTAAATTTGTGGTATTTATTATTTGCTGACTTTAAGCCCAGCCTCACAGTCTGCATGTAGCCAGAAAAAATAGTTTTCCTGTGTCTGTCATTTGCACATGTGCCTCATTGTGTTTGATTTTGTCAAGTCTTCAAGAAGACCTTTCAGGAACAATGGCAGTCACAACATCAGTGATTATAAATTACAAGAGCTATCACACATGACAGAGCCACCACATGTCTGTAATCCATCAATAAACCTGCCACACCCCCTCTTTATACTTTTTGCCAGTTGCAGTTGGGACTCAATGGACCCCCATGGGACAGCGCAGGGCAGCAGTAACATCAGCTGTAAATTACTGCAGATAAAGAGCTGGCTTTCCCTCTTTGATGACAGTCATGCCTGGAGCTTTATATGCAGCACCCATCTGCCCTAACATTTGGCCTTTCCTCTTTCCCTTTTCCTAACATATAGCCTGGCTTTTTGTATGAGAAAAATAGCCAAATTTTAAAACGAAATGAAAGCATTAACATACGTTGTTGTTCTCTTTGTGATGTCTGTATGCGTGAGCAGTCCTATTTAAACCTTTGTAGCAATGGGAATTGAGAACCAGTTCCAGCTGAGATCAGATTCCAAATTGTTCACTTAATTGCAATTATATGACGCCAAGTGTGTGTGTGTGTGTGTGTGTGTGTGTGTGTGTGTGTGTGTGTGTGTGTGTGTGTGTTTAATCACCGCTGGCATGTTTTCTGTCATACAGTGTAAAATTATGTCACAGTTATGGTGATGAGGCTTTTCCACACCTAAGATGAATGGTAGTAGTCTTTTTTTTTTTTTTTTTCTTTCTCTCTCTCTCATGCAAAAAACTGGCTAAGATGAAAAGTCCAGCCTATAAGCAGAATTAGTAATGGTATTTGTATTGGCATTATCCACACCCTCAATAACGGCAGCTGGTAAGGAAACAAGACCAGAGTATCGCATGGTATGATTTAGTTTTGTTTCACAGCAGATAACAGGTCAGAAAGACAAATGAGTTAAAAATGGTTTTAATAAAGAAAAACATTTTTGCAGTTCAGTGAGAGGTAGAACATTACGAGTAGTCAAGTTTTTTGTGCACTTGGGGAGTTTTTTTTTTTTTTGTTTTTGTTTTTTTTTCTCAAATTGGTGGGGCAGAACAAACATGAGCCCCTGTCTTTCTATTAAGGCCATCTGTTATCCTCCTCTTCTACCCCTTTTATTCACAAAAAAATGTGGTTTTGCATGCACTTTATGTGATCTAATCTTTTGACTATTTTTAATGAAAGAGCAGGGTTTTTTTTGTTTTGTTTTTTTAAATTTCATTGTTTAAGATTCAGTCACCATGTTTGAATTTTTTAACTGTGCCCTGTGGATTCTCTCACATTCTCTCTATAAATATGTAGGTAGGTTGGGCCTCAGGATATCTGTGTCTGTCTTAGGTTAGAAAACCTGAAATTTGCGCTGAAACCTAAGAAAAATTAGTATTTGGTACTCGTTTGCGTCTTAGTTCTGTTTCAGTTGTCAGTCAAAGATTTGTCAGGGACCTCCCAACCCCCAGACGTCCAGTTTCTTGCTCACTCCTGCACAAATGGCACTTCTAATATCTAAAAGGACAGGCGGTAAGCTTGCAATGCAGCCACTGATTGAGGCATTTATGCCTGTGCCTTGGCAACCAGAGAAATCATGAGAGAAAGATGGCGAGGATCAGCAAAATGGTTAAAGGCAGATGAAGGGACTTATTACCACCAACCTACTGCTTTTAGCTGACTTAATAAGCATCAAAAAAATGGGCGACATGGTATTTTAAACGCCACTCATTTCTCATGTCTGTGCTTGTATTTAAGCTTAAACAGACCATTTGACTGTTCTATTTTTGCTCATTATACTTGGAACAACTTTAGCTTCATGAGGTAGAGAAGAGTTAGACTGAAGCTCAGTATGTGTTTTGTGTTTGCAGAAAACCTAGAAAACTAAACTAAATCCCCAAGAGGAAGTAGGAGTACTTGAGGAGCTCCACATGACTATAATTTTACCAATGGATGATGTTTCTGGTTGTATTTTCTTAAGAAAAACAAAATCCACAAAGTTTAAAGGTGAACAATACCATCTCTTCCTGCTGATTCAAGCAAGCCAAACTAAAGAATGTAGCTGTGTTAATGCGATGAGGAACACAAACAGTACAGATCACTGGATCATGTTGCAACCACAAACGAAATAATGAGAATGCATTTCTAAACTGGGTGCAGACTTCAAAAACTTGGTTTCCCCTGTTGTCATCAAATCTCCCCCAAAGCAACCCGCCTAGAGGAAACAAACCTGTGGGTCAGATGTCATGTATCCAGTTGCAGATTCCATGCAGGTGTAAATGGATCTTAACTGCTGTTGCTAAATTAGTCTGTTTTTAAAAAAATAAAAAAATAAAAAAAAAAAATAAAAAGGTCTGTTCACCATAGATGAGATGATGGTATTTGTTAAAATGGGGAGGGAAGAGAAGTCTTCCTGTTACAGATCCACATTCACTCCCTACCAGAGACAAAGCTGAGTGTGCTTTAGATAGAAGTTCAGCATTGACCAATCATCACCTGCCTCTCTATATTAAAAAGCCAAAAAATAAAATGATATATTTCAGAGTTTTTCTGGCACCATTTGGCAAGGGAAGCAACATTAAAAGTCTGGTTGACTAGTTGCATGCACACTTATTGCTACTGCCTCTTGGGATAACTTGCTAGCTAGTTAATGCATTTGATTTAATAAAATGAAGTGTCATTATTACTCTTAAAATCGTCTTGGCTGTACTCTGCTGTTTTTTACTTTTCTCAGTATGTTTGTGCTTGCCTTCAATGTAGAACTGGTGATTTCAGCTACCAGCACATTTTCATACAAAGGAGGAAAGACACATCAGATTTTGCTTTAAATGACAATTCTGATATGGCTGAGTACTAGTGGTGCAACGGATCAAAAATCTCACGGTTCGGATCGGATCACAGTTTTAACTCACGGATCGGACCAATTTTCGGATCAGCAAAAAAGACAAAATTTTAACATTTACTTATTAACTTAAGTATTTTTTACCTATTAAAAACATTCAACTCAAGACTCATTCCACGCAATTATATAAAAACAAATTAAGGTGCAATATAGGGCAGTACAGGGCTTTATATCTACCACTCCGCTGTGATATAATGAGCGGTCACGGTCACGTAGCTTTCCGTTGACCTGGAGGTCCACCCGTTTTTAGTTGAGCAACAAAAGATGCGTAGGACAGTTCAGCCATAACTTTAAACTTTTCCTGCTCATGCATGCCTGGGTACGATCTCGTCACTGAAGTGGACGCGCAACGGGATATCATAGCGTGGCTCAAGCACGTTCATCATAGTTTAAACCCCTTGTTTTGCACAACGGAATACGGCCTCCCGTCTGCAGCTAAACACCCCAGTAGCTTTTGAAATAGCTTTAGCCCGGTCGGATTGGGGAACAAAGGGCTGCTTAAATGACGCAAACTCCTCTGCTCCTCCACTTGGACCGCTAGCGCTGGCCATAACTATCGCTGGCCATAACTATCGCTGGCCATAACTATCGCTGGCCATAACTATCGCTGGCCATAACTATCGCTGGCCATAACTATCGCTGGCCATAACTATCGCTGGCCATAACTGACCATGCGCACCATACATATACTTTTTTTCCCCTTCTTTTTCAAATCTTTGGATCACGTGCGTGCCGAACCGTGGAGTGGGATTGGTTCAGATTACGGATCAACCGTGATCTGTTGCACCACTACTGAGTACTAAATTCAGCAAACAGTTATTTTCATATTTTCTGTTTTTGATTTGGCACAGGCTCTCAAGGTGGACTGTAAACAAAGCTATTGCAGTTTAACTATTGTCTGTAATAGAAGTAGTCTTGTTGGATTTAAAAATGTTTTAAACTGAAGGTCTGTAACTTTTCTTGACTATTTTTTTTTGAGTGTCTCTGGCCACAATCAGTATTTATTTACTCAGTGAAGTAATTTCTCTGCTGTTCTTTCCAACTGTTGCAATGGCATACTTTCTTGGAGGATTTATTACTGCAGAAAGGAAACCTAAAATAAGAGTCCCTTTCCACTATTAAGTGGATTTGTTTTGCTATCCACCATATTATATTGAGCAACAATTAAAAGAATGCCAGTAGCAATGTTGCACCTGTCCCTCTGAGAGCAGACGCACATGGCTTTAGGGCAAGATGACAGAAATCTCCAGGCGGGATCACTGCTGGGGCTGCTTTTGTAGATATTTATAGCCATCACCTCAAGACAGTGGCCAAAGGGGGGCGGGGGAGAGAGTGATAAAGTCAGCTATGGGAGGGTGTAAAGGAGCTTTATGAACGACTATGTGAAAAGTTGACACACTGATTTGTGTGTATCCACTTTTGAGTAAATCACACATTGTTTCCCGAGTTACGTGTTTTTGTGTTCATATTTGCACTCATGTAAGTGACCCTTCTTTACCTGTGGATGTTTTTCTTCTGCCTTTGAGACAGTGAAATGGTATGGAAAGTGAAATGTAATCGACGTTCCCATGTGAATTTTTCGATGAGAATTCTCCGGATGGTTATCACATCAATTCGCACACTGGTTCAACTTTATGCAGACTCTGTCCAAGGGAGCTTTTATTGTAAGGTCCGATTTAAACTTTCACATTCCTACATACAGCTCCATGGATTATGTCTGAAGAAAACTTCAGGGCTGCAGTGCATATGTTAAAACGGTTAATGCCCACCTTCCCCCCTCCTTACGGTTGGGGTTCCCCAGACTGCATGTGGCCATACCCAACCAAAACATTGCTTTGCATTTTTGGTATCCAGCCAACACGCTTAAGGGCAAGGTTACGGTGTGTTTAGATTTCCATTTTGAAATGAAAAATGCAATGCCAGGCCTTAGCGTATGTAGTTGAAGTGAATACAGCTGCTTGAAGAGCATCCATGTGCCTGCCTGATAGATGGCATGGGCTGAGAGGAGTGAGAGAGGAAAAGATGGATTGTCCCTTCAGCCTCAAACAAGCTTCCTCCACATGGAGCACCTGCGTGCCTGATGCTAGGGACAGACAGCGAGCTAGCAAGGGAGATCTGCAAGCCTGTGTTTACTCAGGGAAGTGTGTAGGCCAAGTGCCCTCATTAAAGTCGGGATCCTGACTGAATCTCAATGAAGACGTCCAGCAGCAGTGCTCAGTCCTGTAGCATTAAGGTCTTGTTCGTCTTATACTGAAAAGTGATTTGCTTAACAGCGCCTTTCATACAGTGACATTTCTTGGCTTCATTACTTTCAGTTGCACAAATTCAGTAAATTTGCGCTTTTGTGGAAGAAATTGTCAGTTGCATACATTCCAGTTATGTCCTCCACTCTTTACAGAAGACCAACAAACCGCTCCACAACATGCTTTTGAAGAAACAAGTTAGCCAAATAAGATTTCAGGTAATATTTCTACTCTCGTCAGGCACGTTGTACTGAATAGGCAAGTTAATGTCACTTACAGAGGGGAAATGAAAACGGGAGAGCTGCAGTGTTCAAAGCTTGTTTCTTTGGTGATTTTGTGCCGTTAGGTGAACTCGTGATCAAGGCTGTGGAAAGTGATCTTGTTTCAGTTTGTCCAGAGAGTTGATTCTTCTTGGTGATTCAAAGCTGTAAGGCATGCACAGCTCCTGTGCTTTTGTCACCATCTTAATCACTAATTCTCAAACAAATCGTGGCTCCCTAGGCTCTCACCATTATGCTCACAGCTCTGGATGGTGTGACACAAATATTCCTACGCCACCCAGCAGGAACCCCGAGTGCTGCTGGATTCTCTTGTCACACTGTGTTTGTCAGCCAGTAGCGATGCTTTATCACGCTTTATGCTTATTTTGTCTTGCACTGCAAGGGACAAGGCCACAGTGGGACAAGGCCAAGGCAGCAGCATTTAGCATGTTGGCTCATTAATATTTCATAATTAGAATGTTTGTGAACACTTGGACTGAGTCCAAGGGTCAACTGAGGAGTAAGAGCCCTTTTTTCTTTTTTCAAACACAGCAGGATTTTTCATGGCTCAGCCTTTGGGTGGTGACTACAGTCCATTAACTAAATGTATTGAATCTGTTATTTGATAAAAATCACGTTCCTCCCCCCCCCCCCCCCCCCCCCCCCTTCTGATCATTTGATGAGCAAATGCCTCTAATTCTCATAAAAATGAAAACTATAACTGACAAAAATGGTTACAAAGTTTTATTACCATGCTGGTAGGGCTGCTCAATCGAATTTTAATCTCGATTACGATCTGGGCTTTCAGCGATCATTAAAAATGACTGAGCCGATTATTAGCCCCTCCCTCGTGCTTTACTCTCGCGCTGCTCCATGTGGCAAATCGAGCGCACCTCTCTGCATTTCGAACACGTGTCACAACAATTAAGAGCAGCGGTCCCCAACCTTTTTTGCGCCACGGACCGGTTTATGCCCGACAATATTTTCATGGACCGGCCTTTAAGGTGTCGCGGATAAATACAACAAAATAAAACTAGTACCGGTACCGGAAATTTTTTTTTATTCATAACACACGTGAAAAGACCAAAGAAAATGGAGTTAACGATAAAAACGATAACAAAATAACGCTGAAAACCGATAAAAACCCTGAAAACTACATTTCACACCTGAGCCTCAACTCTCGCGGCCCGGTACCAAACGACTCACGTACCGGTCCGAGGCCCGGGGGTTGGGGGGCCTACTGATTAAGAGGACCCGAGGGAAGCTCGGAAAGCTAAGCAGAAGTTATTAGGGCTGAACGATTATGGAAAATAATCTAATTGCGATTTTTTTTTTTTTTTTTTTTTTTGCCCCAATATTGCGATTGCGATGCGATATGCGATTATTTTTTTAAGGTCTTTGTCTTCTGTATTATTAAACAAAGACAAGCAATACATCATATAGTATGGCCAATACTATATTACATTAATTTTAAACTGTTCTTTCCTGGAAGACAGACCTCTGTTATGATGACATGAGGTGATGCATGAATTGATGACTGACATTTTTATTTAACTTCTTCAATCACAACAGTATATTTGAACATACACAATAGTTTATTTTTAGCTTACAAACATCTGAGCATAAAGTGCTGACAAGGAACCCTGGTGTAAACATTAAAATGAAAGTCAGTACAATGTGCAGATTGCAGAAATATACATAAAAAAATCAGTGGCTTTACCACACTCAGTTTTTCGACATCTGTGAACTACTAGACAGTCATTAAATTAAAAAATAATATTAAATAAATAAAACTAATAAATAAAAAATACACACATCTTACTGATCTCTGCAGTCAGTAACATTACACATAAAGTGCAAACATAATAGCAATTGTATAAACACACACACAAACACGCCTTTAAAATTTAAAGGCGTGAAATTGGACGGTCTAGTTCTGATTAGCGTCACCGCTGTCTCGGTGGAGTTTAATAAACTCGACCGTCTGCTTCTTGCTATCTAAAATATAACCAGACACTGGTGTAAATTCTTGACTGTCTCATACTTCTGTTTAATAAGTTTTCTGTTTGACGTTTAGTCAGCTGTGTGAAAACCAAGGAGGAACCCACCCGGGGGATTAATAAAGTTTTATTTTATCTAATCTAATAACTTTAATCTCAGCCAAACCGATTTACTCACGAACAAACAAAACACTGAAAAAAGCCCAACAATAACATTTTTAGGTTGTCTAAGTGACTTATATATTACGTTTAACCCGAGCAGCGAAACTCCGCGGTGATCTGAAAATGATGTCCCGGGAGTTGTGCCGTTCTCGGCCGCATCAGTAACCCTCGAGCTCCCGGCTAGCTGTCGAGCTGGTGGGTAGCAGACGCCTCTGAAAACGTCGAAGCACTTTTGCAAATATGGGATATCTTGATAAACCGAGCAGATATTTGATGTTTACACAACTACTTTCTCGCCTGAAAATATGTTAAAAGTTTATTTTGTGACCCAGAAAGATTAGTATGAGTAATTTTAAAACTTAGTAGCGGCCGCCATTGCTGGAAACTGGAGTTTGGCTGGGCCGCGCTATGAATTCTGGGATATGGTAGGCCACGAAGGACACACCCGACCCATCCTTCAAATTCGGGGAAAAGGAGGACGCATTTGTCGACTACATTCGGAGGAGTCTATGAATTTGGACAGCCTTCGGCGTGTCGCTGTGACGTAATCGGTCTACAAATGCGGCCTCAGGAGGATGCAGCCCATGAATTTGGACATGTCCAGAGTATAATCGCAGCCTTTGCGGTTAGAAAATTGCACTTGATCATGTCGCGATATTATCGCAAATGCGATATATCGTTCAGCCCTAGAAATTATCTGGAGAGGAGAGTGACTTTATGGGTTCGCGGAGTCGGACGTGGATCAAGTAGACATAGTGTGTAAACTTTGCTACAGTGTCGTAGCTGTACCACAGAGCAACACTGCAAAGTTCACTAAACATAGATGTTTACATTTTTCATTAATTTTTTATATTGCAAACATTTGCACTTTTAGCAGTATTTGCACACTATTTTATATTATTTTTTGATAATCTTTAAAGTCATTATTCAATACATTGTTATTGTTAAATAAATGTCGTCAAATAATCGAGATCTCAATTTCAGTGAAAATAATCGTGATTATCATTTTTGCCATAATCGAGCAGCCCTACATGCTGGCTGTTTTTCTGCTGTGGTTGGAATGTTTATGGTGGGGACTCAAAACTGTTAAAAGGTAGAAAAAAAATCTTCCCACTGTCATGTGTTGCATTGTAGAATAAGTTGCTAGCAGTAGATAAGATCTAGATGCTCTGGTACTCAGTGATTTGAGTACAGGCTTATTTGAAGCAGAGGAGAATGAATGCTTGGCACTGAGTCACATGGTTGTATAAAACATTTTGTGACATTTTGCTTCTCTATCCCTTCTCATAGATCTTGGGTCACTCTCCTGGGACGATTTGGAGAATGACCTTCCAGATGAGTTGATCCCCAATGGAGGTGATATTAGCCTGATGGGCGGGATCCCTTCAAATGGTGGAGCAGCACCTGGAGCTGGCGGACCAGGAGGCACTCAGTCAGGACTTGGCGGTGGCAGTGCCTCTGCCGTCCCAGATGCAGCGGCCAAGCACAAGCAGCTCTCAGAGCTGCTTCGGGCTGGTACTACTTCTAATATAGGCACAGTTAGCTCTCAGCCAGGCAGCATGGGGCCACAGTTAGGAGCACCACTGGGTAAGAGCCCTCTTGGCCAGGGCTCCCCCAACAACCACCCGTCCCCTCAGGCCCAAAAAGCAGGAACCCCAACTGGAGTAGCAGGACAGAACAACAACAACAATACTGCAACTATGGGCTTAAACACAACTGGGTTCAGTCAGGCCATGATTAACAACAACCAGGGCCATACTGGACTCCTGAACCAGGGAGGGCAGCCGCAGCCTGGGCAAGTGATGAATGGTGGCCTTGTACCTGGAGCTGGGAGAGGACGTGGGGCAGGGGTAACAGGCATGCAGTACCAGGGACAGACAATGCAGGGAACTGCAACAGGACAAGGAGGATCAGGTAGTGCATTGGCAGAGACGCTCACACAGGGAGGGCAACAGATGGGAGCTCACACTACCCTCAGTACTGCTCAGCAAGCAGGCAACATGAACAAGGTGAGTGACACTTATTTTATTATTTTTGTTTGTTTTATATCAAGTGTTGGCACATGCAAATTGTGAGCCCCAAGTATTTTTTGGCACACACGGGATATTTCTCTGGCACTGATTTTTTTGTTTGTTTGTTTTGTTTTAAATTGCATTGAAGTATTCATTTTTGATTAAAGAAAAGGTGTGTTGGAACAACTTTAACACTGGACACAAACTAGGTGGTCACTCATTGTATAGGCGAAGTCGAAAAGCTTGTTAATGTGGCATTTTTGCATCTTGTCATTCTGGGCCCAGTTTATGCTGTGATCCTCTATTAATTGACGCTAACATTTAAGCCAGTAAATTATTTTGTAAAAATTTTAAACTATGCGGATGCCGGATTTGTTGAGCCATGCACAAATGTTCGCACTTATTTGGGAGTGAAAGCAACATTATTGGAAAGCAACTAGAGCAGGGCGATTATGGCCAAAAATATTTATCACGATATATATTTGAAAATTTGCGATAACGATATAACTGACGATATAATTGATGCGAGACAAAATACAACTCCACAACATTACTAGCGCAAAAAGACAACCTTCCATTTATTTTCACTTAAATAAGAAGCTGGTTTTTATGTACATTAAAGCTTTATAAAAATGTAACAGTGCAAATGCAAATTCCTTGCTGAAAGTTTAACCAAAAGGCATTTCCAGTAGAAATGGGCTGACATATCCTGAGCATAACCATGTATAATATCCACTGAAGTTAAAAAGAGGTGCTTTGCAACATTAAACTGCAGTGTGCAGTACGTATTTTTCGGACCATAAGGTGCACGGGATTATAAGGCACATTAAGCGAAACAAAGCAGTCAGATAAATCAAACTTTATTAAACTCATTCTTCTTGCTTCCTCCACTTCTGTACCATTGATTCATTAATGTTGAATTCTCTGGCAGCTGCTCTATTCCCATGTTGTTGCAGTATATTAATGACTAACCTCGTATTGTGGATGGATTATCTCAGTTGTTCTCCTGACTGAAGTTTGGTCCGTTTACAGCACCCTGCCATGCGATTGCATTTGTCTCTAATTATCAGGAACTTTAACGTTAACTTTTATAAGTGGAAAAGCGTTAGTGTTCGTCCTCCAGCTTCCCTGTTTATGTTATGCTAACATAGCTGTGTCGCTAGCGATTACGTAGCACATCATTATATACCAGCTAGCCCAACTTCAGTAACCCTACAAACGTCACTGCTGTTTAGTTTTCTGTCTTCATTTATGTTGGAAGTGATAGCAGAGCTGTACGTTTGATTTTTTTCAGAAATCTCTCAGTCAGAACATGCTATATCATGCTTAGGTAACTAGCGAGCTAACTTCCGCTAGCTTCCTGCTAACTTCTAACTCTGTTAAATGTAATAAATTTTGTTTTAATGGATGCCTGAAAGTTAAACTTCATAGTTACACCTGGTAAAGCAGCAATGCTGATCGTTTTATTAAAGATGAAAGAATTTAGACAGTTTTTAACGCTCAGTGATGCTGCAGTGTTCGTTTGAACTGAAGCATACGGAGTTTAGGACCCAGATTACTCCCAGATTTAAGAGCATCTTAGTCCGACAAATACGACAATAACGACGGCCGCTTGCATGTTCTGCAAAAAAATGTGCTTTGTCGTGTATCTGACGGACAAACACCAAACCAGTTCCACATCACTGAAGTTGCACCATTTTTACAAACCAATTCTGGTTCATCTGTTTCACTCAACAATCGGCCATGTGCGTATGAAAACAAAGGCACTGCGCATGCGCGTTTTACTCATATTCTATCGCGATATTTCATTTTCCTATCGTTGCCTAACATTATACCGGTATTACCGTGAACGGTATAATATGGCCCAGCCCTAAAAGCAACGTCCTTTTATGTGATCACCTGGCACAGCTTTAAAACTGTGCTCATGGAGTAAAAAATTTTTTTTTTTTTTTTTTAATTTTTAATTTTTAATTTTTTATTTTTTTTAGCACTACAGTGACACAGCAGAAATTAAAACTGCTGTTTGAAGTTTATATTGTAAACAAACAAAGGTTTTGTTTCTCCCTAAATATGACATGTAAAGATCCACCACAAAACTATGTTAAATGTTCTGCTACCTCAGAAAACATCTGTTTTAAAGCATTTTACATGTTTGTGCCTTTCTCTTCAATTTTTTTGGCACATACTTAAGATCTATACTGTTAATTTTCATTAATAACCTTTTGGATAGAAATCACATTTAAAAACTCCTGAAACAGCTTTAATTAAATTGAATTGAAATTGCTGGGGTTTTTTTTTTCTTTAATTCCTTTTTTATATGTTTTTGCTAGTTATCAGTTTGACCTGTCAGTGCTAATTAGGGTGATTTTTATTTTTAGAATCTCATTCACAATTTATCTTGTGAAATATGGAGAATTGTTCAACTTTCCTAAAATTTGTGGCAGATCCTAACTGAAAAGGAACTAGCATTAAACGAGGTCTATGAAATCATGTTTTTATTGCATTATATTTCAGTTCATTTTTAATATAAGACATCTTACATTTTCCTTATTGCCCAATCCCATTATAAATGTTGTTTTACTTTGCTTTGTGTAGCAACCTTTCATAAATGGCAAAGTTACAAATCTAGACTCGTGGAATTAACAGCTCGCAGTAGGACAGGGCAATATGGCCAAAAATATTCATAACGATATATATTTGAAAATTTGCGATAACGATATAACTGACGATATAATTGATGCGAGACAAAATACAACTCCACAACATTACTAGCGCAAAAAGACAACCTTCCATTTATTTTCACTTAAATAAGAAGCTGGTTTTTATGTACATTAAAGCTTTATAAAAATGTAACAGTGCAAATGCAAATTCCTTGCTGAAAGTTTAACCAAAAGGCATTTCCAGTAGAAATGGGCTGACATATCCTGAGCATAACCATGTATAATATCCACTGAAGTTAAAAAGAGGTGCTTTGCAACATTAAACTGCAGTGTGCAGTACGTATTTTTCGGACCATAAGGTGCACGGGATTATAAGGCACATTAAGCGAAACAAAGCAGTCAGATAAATCAAACTTTATTAAACTCATTCTTCTTGCTTCCTCCACTTCTGTACCATTGATTCATTAATGTTGAATTCTCTGGCAGCTGCTCTATTCCCATGTTGTTGCAGTATATTAATGACTAACCTCGTATTGTGGATGGATTATCTCAGTTGTTCTCCTGACTGAAGTTTGGTCCGTTTACAGCACCCTGCCATGCGATTGCATTTGTCTCTAATTATCAGGAACTTTAACGTTAACTTTTATAAGTGGAAAAGCGTTAGTGTTCGTCCTCCAGCTTCCCTGTTTATGTTATGCTAACATAGCTGTGTCGCTAGCGATTACGTAGCACATCATTATATACCAGCTAGCCCAACTTCAGTAACCCTACAAACGTCACTGCTGTTTAGTTTTCTGTCTTCATTTATGTTGGAAGTGATAGCAGAGCTGTACGTTTGATTTTTTTCAGAAATCTCTCAGTCAGAACATGCTATATCATGCTTAGGTAACTAGCGAGCTAACTTCCGCTAGCTTCCTGCTAACTTCTAACTCTGTTAAATGTAATAAATTTTGTTTTAATGGATGCCTGAAAGTTAAACTTCATAGTTACACCTGGTAAAGCAGCAATGCTGATCGTTTTATTAAAGATGAAAGAATTTAGACAGTTTTTAACGCTCAGTGATGCTGCAGTGTTCGTTTGAACTGAAGCATACGGAGTTTAGGACCCAGATTACTCCCAGATTTAAGAGCATCTTAGTCCGACAAATACGACAATAACGACGGCCGCTTGCATGTTCTGCAAAAAAATGTGCTTTGTCGTGTATCTGACGGACAAACACCAAACCAGTTCCACATCACTGAAGTTGCACCATTTTTACAAACCAATTCTGGTTCATCTGTTTCACTCAACAATCGGCCATGTGCGTATGAAAACAAAGGCACTGCGCATGCGCGTTTTACTCATATTCTATCGCGATATTTCATTTTCCTATCGTTGCCTAACATTATACCGGTATTACCGTGAACGGTATAATATGGCCCAGCCCTAAAAGCAACGTCCTTTTATGTGATCACCTGGCACAGCTTTAAAACTGTGCTCATGGAGTAAAAAATTTTTTTTTTTTTTTTTTAATTTTTAATTTTTAATTTTTTATTTTTTTTAGCACTACAGTGACACAGCAGAAATTAAAACTGCTGTTTGAAGTTTATATTGTAAACAAACAAAGGTTTTGTTTCTCCCTAAATATGACATGTAAAGATCCACCACAAAACTATGTTAAATGTTCTGCTACCTCAGAAAACATCTGTTTTAAAGCATTTTACATGTTTGTGCCTTTCTCTTCAATTTTTTTGGCACATACTTAAGATCTATACTGTTAATTTTCATTAATAACCTTTTGGATAGAAATCACATTTAAAAACTCCTGAAACAGCTTTAATTAAATTGAATTGAAATTGCTGGGGGTTTTTTTTTCTTTAATTCCTTTTTTATATGTTTTTGCTAGTTATCAGTTTGACCTGTCAGTGCTAATTAGGGTGATTTTTATTTTTAGAATCTCATTCACAATTTATCTTGTGAAATATGGAGAATTGTTCAACTTTCCTAAAATTTGTGGCAGATCCTAACTGAAAAGGAACTAGCATTAAACGAGGTCTATGAAATCATGTTTTTATTGCATTATATTTCAGTTCATTTTTAATATAAGACATCTTACATTTTCCTTATTGCCCAATCCCATTATAAATGTTGTTTTACTTTGCTTTGTGTAGCAACCTTTCATAAATGGCAAAGTTACAAATCTAGACTCGTGGAATTAACAGCTCGCAGTAGGACAGGGCAATATGGCCAAAAATATTCATAACGATATATATTTGAAAATTTGCGATAACGATATAATTGACTCGAGACAAAATACTTAACAACTCCACAACTTTATTAGTGCAACACCCCCCCATCAATGTATTTTCACTTAAACAAGCAGCTGTTTTTTTATGTGCATTAAAGTTATGTAAAAATTTAACAGTGCAAATGCAAATTCCTTGCTGACAGTTTAACCAAAAGGCCGACATACCCTCAGCATAACCATGTATAATATCCACAAAACTTCAAAAGAGCTTATAAACACGGATGATCTGATATCCTCGTGTTGGTGTTGTTCCCAGACCATCATGAAAATGTTGTTCCAGGTTCAACATTGCAAGTGACCAATCACATTGTTGTGACGTTATTCCTTTGCGCGCCAAGCCATTCGCCGGTTTTTCCCGAAGTCGCAAAAGTATGACGTCACAACATCTGATTGGTCACTTGCAATGTTGATCCTGGAACAACATTTAGTATGATGATCTGGGAACAACACCAACACGAGGATATCAGATCAACCTTATAAACACACACAATGCGGTAATATTATGTTGAAGCACAGTACGTATCACTCCGCGAGGCTCCTGACTACGGTAGCCGTAATGCCCCAGCAATCCATCAAGTGGTGCGCCTTCGTAGCTTACCAAAGTCGTACTAAAACTTTTTTTAATTTTTTTTTTTTATAAAAGATTTTTGAGCGTCGTGTACCACATAAAATCGGTTCGGTAATAACGGCGGCCCGCTTGCATGCTCTAACAAAAGAAGTGCTTTGGTCTGCATCTGCCGGAGAAAAGCCAAACCAGTTCCACACCACTGAAGTTACATCATGTTTACAAACCAATTCTGATTCATCTGTTTCATTCAACGATCCGCTTTCGCCCTTATTCTCCGTCGCCGCCATGCTTTTTCCACCATGTGTGTATGAAAACAAAGGCACTGCGCATGCACGTTTTACCCATATTCTATCGTGATATTTCATTTTCTTATCATTGCCTAACATTATACCAGTATTACCGTGAACAGGATGATATGGCCCAGCCCTAGCTCGCAGTTATTCTCAAATGATATAGGACACAGTTTGATTTGCATAGACAGTTATTTTGAAATGCTTTTTGTGCATCTGAAAAAATTACTAGAGCTTAGCTTTATATATAGCTTTTAATTGGCTGTGTAATGAGATGGAGATTCATCTCAAATGACTTTTTACATTCACTATAGCAACACACCAAAGCTTTTGTTATCATTGATTAGGAGCTTAATTGAAGCCCCTCCTCAACACACACTCTGTGTGATGAAGGTAGGCACGAGTGCATCTGTATCTATACACTTCGCAAGTCACGTTTATGGTTCATCTAAACAGTTCTTTCTTCCAGTCCACTTGTTTATAGCACTCAAAAATGCATACTCCACTGTTGGCAGGGAACTGGTACACTGCTGTCAACTGTTCAGTTGTTGTTAAGATTAGTCTAGGGATGCATAATTATGTGTGTGTCTATGGGAGAGTGTCATTTGCGGCTTACACGTACACTTGTCACCAATGTGGTTTTGCAGGAAATCACTAGGAAGCCATCTATTTAACTGGCTGTGTCAAAGCCAAGACACCAAATTTGTTCTTAACCACAGCACACATACACAGAAGCTCCAGTCTTCTGAGAAGAGACTTACTGAGATAGTGAATGTGTGTCGAGTCATTCCCAGCGTCTGTAGACACGATTTAACCACAGAAACAATTAAAAGCTGATGTCGAAGTAACAGCGACGGGGCTGTCAGCATTTACAGAAACGGGCCTGTTTTTTGTGTGTATGCCTCTGTCAGGGATTTTTCCTGCACAGATTTTGGTGCCTCCCACAGCCAGTTAATGCCAAGAAAAACCAAAAGCGTCTAAATGATAGCAATTGAGACTAATGTAAGCCGGGCGTTGCTTCCAAGCTGTTTTCGAAACTGTTTAGCGTATCCCAGTTTTATAACTAAAGTCATCTGACAGAGTCACTATTCACATGTTAAAAAAAGCCTAGAATGATCTTTGATTTCATAATTTTGTTCTGAATCATTATTTTGCATGAGAATACAGATAAAGCTACATGTTGCTGAAGCTTCCCGTTAGCAGCTACACTGACAGTTTGTAGCCCTCAGGTCAAGAGCTGAGGTTACACAGTTAACTGCTTCATTTGTCAAATGCCAACTTTCTGGAAGGGGAAAACAGGAGCTAAAGTGGAGTGGTGTACACGGAGAGTCCACGGATATTCTGCAGGTTTAAATATAACCCAAAAAGGTGGTGGGTTTTTTTTTGTTTTGTTTTTTTTGCTCTATCTGCCCGTCATAATTAAATTATGGGCCAATTCACTTTAAGTCAAACTACAGACCCCTACTTGGTGAAAATTGAAAATTTTTGTTGAAAATAAAGACTTTTAATTTAAAAAAGAAAGAAAGAAGGAAAACCTTATTTTTACCCCATGACTTACGGGCAAATATGAATCATAGCTCAGCGTGTCTAATCATATAGGGTTTGTGTTTAACCCTTTAAAACCGGTTGGAGAGGGCACACTCCGTTTTGCATAACTATTTTTAAATCTCTGTAGAACTGGAACCATGTAAGCTAGCGCAATAAAAAAAAATTTTCGCATATGAAACCGGAGGAGTTATACTTACAACTTGTGCCATTAGCTTGTCCTAGGTCACAGTTTCCTTCCACATATAGCTTCCCAAAAATTGCATAAAAAGCACTTGCAGGAACAAAAATATAATATTCCAGAAAAATGCTTTGCTGATCCGATCAGCTGTTCGTAACACTTCCTACATTGGAATAGATGTCAGCGCGAACTATCGCGTGTCCGCCATTACCTGCCCGAAACCGGAAGTGATGTCATTTTCGTGGAAAATGTAGGTTTTTTTTTTTTTTTTTTGCCTTCAGGGCCTTATAAGCCTGTACTGGTGTTTTTAAAAGTTATATTTGACTTTTATGCTTTTCTGTATTGTTTCTGGGATGCTTAGAACTCAAATTGCACTGCTGGAAATAATTTATTTTGATGCACATGTTTTTTTTTGTTTTTTTTTTTTTTGCAAATTTACATTATAATATTTATATTTGTTTTTCCTGCAGTATATAAAAATTGGCGTATCTCAAAAATAAAACTAGGAAGACACTCAAAATAAATTCCGCATGATTGGAAACTATTTTGTGCAACTTTTTTGTATTTACAATTTTGAGGGATAAGCCTCTTACATTACTCTAACTAGAAATATATGTTTTAAAAAAAACCCAAACGATTTTCAATTTGTTTTTTGTAGTTTATTGCACTTTTTTTTTTTGCAATTTATGTAGTTACTATGGACTTAATGCATACATATTATTAAAATTTGGGATATACCTGTTGTATTGATGTATAGCAATTTGAAATGCTCCCACAAATGGCACTACAGCATGTAAAAATATAAAGATAATCTCTGGCGGACTTGGTTCTATGGTAGGTCTTAAAGGGTTAATCTATTTACTTATAGTATTTGCTTATTAACAACTAAATGTATAGCTTTCATTCAAATAACACAACACAACACAGACTCATGGTGGGCTGATTGCATTTATGGCCATGCGTAGTCACCCACTCGAGGCCCGTTCTGAGCCAGGAGAAACCTTGTCCGTGTGCATGTTTTAGGCTCAGCTGGTCCTCTGTGATTATCATGTCACCAACTGCTCTGAAGGAGAAAACCACCAGACCCATTCTTTGTATGCAGCTTCCTCTATTGTCCTTTAATCGCAGGTTGTAAATCTCTTTCTGGGCATTTGTGTTGGTGAGAAGCTCCTTACCGCCACATGCTCCTTTTGTTACTGTATACGCATGAGCACTCGCCCAGCCTTCTCCAGCTTATTGGGTGGCTGCTTACCATTTCAGTGATGCAAAGAAAGACAGGTATTGTAAACCACTTAATAAGTTGAAATGACAGAGGCGGAGTACACTTGGGATGAAGGAGGGAGGCTAGCTCAGCTGAACAGTCTCGCCTGGCAGCAACGTGGTGAGATGATAGTTGGCAACTGTCCTGCCTGTCGATGTGTGGAGTGTGTCAGAGAGCGGGGGACTGAATGGAGAGAGTGAAACGAAGGGGGTGGGTGTGGGTGTGGGTGTGTGTCCGTCTGCTCAGCTGTGTTGAAAGCCTGCCAGTGTCTGGTCGTCTCAGCTGGGTCTTTTTTATCTGGTCTATTGGAGCGGTGTCAACAGCCTGAGGGGGATACAGCCTGGCCTGGCATGGCAGAGTCTGGTCTGGTCTCCCAGCAGCTCTCTGGATGAGAGAGCAGCAGCAAGTTAATCAGTGTATAATGCAAGGCACTAACAAGGATTTTATTCCCTCCAGCAGCACACATCTTAATGTATGCACTCAGACTTCTTGAGCGTGAGCGCTATTTTGGTTTGGATGTAGTTGGATAAACCCTTCAGTCAAACTTTGAAACTTACGACAGTCATGGCTGCTGTGCTGATTTGGTTTGTTGTGCTCTCTGTTTTAGGCTCTGCTGACAGCTGTTTGGTTTATCTAGCCCATTCAAGTAGATTAAGTTGTGAATGCACTAGAGCTCCAACGATTCGAGTAATCCAAAAATAAAAAATTCTCGACAAACATTCTTTGCTTCGATGCTTCGTTTAACACGTGGCTCTGTGTTATTTCACACACATTTGCGACTGAAAACAGACCTGCAATAGAAATGTATTTATGACAACATTAAGTCCACGCAGCCCCCAATTTTAAACAAAAACCAATAACACAACAACAACAGTGATGATGACACTGGCACAGTTTAATGTGGAACTGTTTACACACCGCGAAGATGTACTCACCATTAAAACATTTAATGTGAGGGGGGGCATGTGGTGTACTAGACCAGATTAATTTAAAAGCTTTGGGAACATTTTTCAGATTAAAAGTGAAGTAATCAAAGATATTGTGTTCATTAAATTGTAATAATATGTAAAAACATAAAAATAAAAGTATTTTTCACAAGCCAATAAAAATGGACATGGACCAGTAAAGCTCTGGACGCTGAATTATTATTAATATTAATTAACATCTAAACCATTATGCATCTGTTTTCAGCTGCACAGAAACTTTGCGTCAGAGCGCTGGACAAACTTCAGAATGCTGATGTGCTCGCTTTTCTTCATTGCAGCCACCACATTCTCCTTTGAAGGCTTATAGACGCAAACTCACTTTTCGCTTGACTTCTTCACACTTGGACACACATGCACAACAACCCATAAACATGGACACACAACAAATCTGCCTCATCCAGGATATAAAACTCTGCCAGAGAGAACTTGAGTGTTTATATATTTTTGCATTCAAGACAATGTTTTCTTTAAAAAATAAAATTTAATATGGCATGTAAATACAATCAAAGGGTTTTTTGTTGGTTTTTTTTTTTAGTTTTTTTTGACAGATGTTATATGCAGTTAAACTTACAACATTGCAATTTCTAATATGGAAACCACTTTATCTCTTATCCAATTACTCGATTAATCGGACGACTAATCAATAGATTATTCGATTACTAAAATAATTGATAGCTGCAGCCCACAATTAGACCAGTAGTTGTTTGAACTTTGCTGCCTGCTTCATTGTGCACCAGAAGAACATGTTTACTAAATCCCTTATTTGTATTTTATAACTATACAATGATGGTTGCAGTTGATTTGATTCCAAACTTTTGTGCCCATTGAAGTTGCTTAATGTCATTAACATTTCGGTTGCTGTAACCAGAATGTTTTCCTGTTTGGATGTCTTTTAAGATGTTACACAGACAGTAAATGGCAGCAACTCTGTCTCTGTGATGGGAAGTTGTAAACAAGGAATGTGAGACAATCTTAAAAACCACAGAGCAATCTCTGGAGCGTAAAATAATGGCAGTATGGAAGTGTCAAAAACTGCAGTTTCTCTTGTAACCATTTGCGACTGGCTCCAAAAGCAAGGTATCCCCCTTAGACTCCTATGTTAAAATGCACAATATTACAGCATTAAAAAAGTGTATTTACAGTCTGGTACAAGCTAAGTTTTGGCATCTATGAAGGATTTTCTTCCTCTTAACGGCTCTGAGTCAGCTGAACTTTTTGTACAATTCAAATGCTTAGATAGTGGAGTTGGCTGCATTGTTGGATGGTTGTCCCAAATAGGAAGCTGGTGCTATCACTAGCGCTTGGAGAATTTTTAATGGTTCATCTGATTAAAGTTATGGCTTGTTGTATGATATATGGTACATTTAGGCTTGAAAAACAAATATGCCGTATCACATCAAAAGTTGAGACTGTAGAGTCCAAAACCAATAGGTGGCGTCAGAGCGGCAGTGTCCATCTTTTATACTGTCTGTGCTTAAAAACCTGTGCAAACTTGGAAGAGGAATGACTGTTTGCGGAGTTAAAGTGGCACGTAACCACCTTCTTCAAGGGTGTGTGGATGTTAACCTGCAGGTGAAATATGTTGGCATTAACACAAGCTGCCATTGGGCACACTGATGTGAAATTGTGTTTGATGCCACACATTTCCAATTTCAAATGGTGCTTAACCATGCCCTTTAGACTGTGGCATTGTTTTGTTTTAGTTGTTGAGGGAAATTAGTTGACAGGAACACCTCCAGTTTAAATAACAGGTGTACAACCTCCACCCACATATGTGATAAGAGTCGCATATGTAAGACTGCGAAACTGGGTCATAATCTCTTAAGATAAATTGTGTTCCTGACGATTTGTGCAGATTTGTTATTATACAAGCTTTTCTTAATAAAACTTAGTAACAATTTCTCCTACAACCCAAAAGGATCTTGAGAACACAATTTATGATTAACTACCTGTTGAAATGGCTAATTAAAGAAAAAAGCCAGAGTAGAAGAGCATTTTTCTGGTGACTCATGTTAATTGCTGCATTGTTAGTAAAGTTTTCAGTTGTGCCATGTCTACTAACTAGCTTAAGTAAAGAAGGGAGCAGGAGGAAAAATGACTCAGTAGTCAAGAAGTCTTTCCTGGCAATAGCTTGTGTCATGCTGAGTTGACAGGATGCCAGAGCATCACTGTGCTGCTTAGAACAGGACCAGGCACAATTATCCTGGCACAGCTACGCAAGTGCTTGTCTTGGCAGAGGGGGTCTTGTAATGACAAATTGGCATTGAAATTGAGGCAGAACCTCTTTTTGACATGTTAAGGCTGTAAATGAGGAACTAACATAATCCCTCAGGTAAACATTTAACCACATTATATCAAATGTTTTAAACTTGTGAATGCTTTAATCAATCTGAGTTTGTTCCTTCAGGATTCTGGACTATAAGCAGTTTTGTTTTGGGGTCGTCCCCCCCCCCCCCCCCCCGCAGCTAACAACACTGCTCAATTACTGTGCTGACTTATTGGTCATTTGTCCGTATTTTCAGATGGGCCTGGGTAGTAATGGTCCGTTCGGGGCGCAGTCCTATGGTCAGGGAGCTACAGGACCTGGCCAGCAGCTAAACCCTCAGCAGCAGCTCCAGAACAAGTCTGCCCTTGCCAACAGCCTGCCACCCTTCCCTAATGAGCTCAAAGGAGCTGCTGTTACTAGCGTGCCAAACATGGTCAGTACTTTTTAGACATATTCAGATATTACTGTACACAAAACATTTATTTTTCTTGTTTTTCTTTATAAATACCATTTACAAATAAATTATCTCCTTTTTGGCACCATTTCTGAGTCACACTGTTGAATTGCTGATAACTTATCACAACTTTGACATTTATCTGCCTGTTTTGTCCGTGCAGCAGCTCCAGCAGCAGCCGCCTCAGCAGCAGGCAGCGATGCTCCCGCTGGCTGGCGGCGGAGGTGTGGCAGTGCCTTCGGCAGGCCCCACAGCCGACCCTGAGAAGCGCAAGCTGATCCAGCAGCAGCTGGTCCTGCTGCTCCACGCACATAAATGCCAGCGACGAGAACAGGCTAATGGGGAAGTGAGGGCCTGCGCCCTGCCTCACTGCCGCACTATGAAGAACGTCCTTAATCACATGACGCACTGCCAGGCTGGCAAATCCTGCCAGGGTGAGTAGAAGCATTTGAAATGAAGTGAAGGAAATGAACGATAATTTCCAGATGGACAGTTCATGGAAGTCGACCCCTTTTTACACTGATTGAGACATTAAAGGGTCAGAACACAAATAGCTTAGCTCTTAGTAAACACCCGCAGCTTTTTATTCAAGCTGCTTTTAACAAAATTTTTTTTATTTTATTTGTTTATTTTGCATTTTTTAAGGCCTCTACTGCCCTTAACAACAAAAAACATGGTCTATTTTATCTATAACTGTGTCTATTTAGTATTAACTTGTTTTTACCCCTCCTACCCATAAGAGTAGTAAAACAAATGACAAAACAACATACAAGCTAGAAATTAAAACATCATAACATCACTTTTTTAAGCCACAGGAATTTGAGCTACATAGACTGGACTTTCCCCAGGGAAAGAATCTGCACTGGGTGAGATTTCTTTGCTAAGATCCAATATTGGTAACTGAATCTAAGGTTTATTTAATTCAGGTTGCGCTGTGTTGACAGCTGAATTTGCAGATTCAGTTGCTGTGTTACCATTTCTGAAGGAAAAATAGTTTCTTGAATAGATTGGACAGATCACCGTGCTTTCTCTTATCCTTATCAGGGTCGCAGGGAGGGCTGGAGCCTATTCCAGCTGTCATAGGGCGAGAGACAGGGTACAGCCTGGGCGGGTCGCCAATTTGTCACAGGGCTAACGCATAGAGACAGATGATTCACACTCACATTCACACATATGGGCAATTTAGAATCATTAATTAACCTAACCTCACAAATTGCATGTCTTTGGACTGTGGGAGGAAGCCAGAGTACCCGGGGAGAACACACAAACACAGTGATAATTCTACTTATTTTACACACAAACCTGATCAGTAACTGCCTCAAGAAGAAAACTGCTGACATTTGAGCATGATAACGTTTTTTTTAGCAGCAGCTTTCTTTTCATTTATTCTCGTATTGTGGCCATCTGTGTTGCTATTTTTGGTAGAAGTATGCCTTTCTGTCATCATCCTGAAACAGCGATTAGATTCATGGAATAAATTTAAAATCGGATTTCATTCACAAACATTTTCAGATGTATAAATCTCCATGTAGGAGCCCCTTTGGTAGGAACTGCTTCTTTGAACATCCTTCTTGGCCAAGTTTCCACAAGCTCTGTGCACCTTGATCTTGGCAGTTAAACTAAGAACACTCACAGAATTGTCCCAAAGCTACTCCAGTTGCATCTTGGCAGTATGCTTTGGGTTATTGTTGTGCTGAAAGGTGAATGGAACAGTAGAAGTGGGTTTTTGGTTACCAAAGCCGTTCTTGTTTTGTCCAAATTTAGAAATTCAGAAATTCCTGCCTTCATGCATCTCATGGTTTCTGAAGCTAGTGTGCTTCTAGAGACACCCAAAGGTTTTATGGTTCATGCCTCTCCATCATTTTTAAAGAGAGACACTGAACTTGATGTTTTGATTTTTGTCCTCTCTATTTGTTGGATCCATCCATCCATCCATTCGCTTCCGCTTATCCTTTTCAGGGTCGCGGGGGGTGCTGGAGCCTATCCCAGCTGTCATAGAGCGAGAGGCGGGGTACACCCTGGACAGGTCGCCAGTCTGTCGCAGGGCCAACACACAGGGACAGACAACCATTCGCGCTCTCATTCACTCGCACATTCACACCTAGTGACAATTTGGATTATCCAATTAACCTATCCCCACAAGGCAGCACAGTGGCATGGTGGTTAGCACTGTTGCCGCACAGCAAGAAGGTCCTGAGTTCAATTCCAACATCAGGCCGGGGTCTTTCTGTGTGGAATTTGCATGTTCTCCCCGTGTTTGCGTGGGTTCCCTCCAGGTACTCCGGCTTCCTCCCACTGTCCAAAGACATGCAGCTTGTGGGGTTATTTGTTGGATCATGAACATAAAATTGAGCTTCTCAACCCTGTCCCCCTTTGCCTCAGGTACTTTAGAATTTTAAAAATTCTACAATCGCCTACAGGTTAGGTTTTCTTCCTCTTTGTTCTGTATATGTTTGAAATGTATATTTTGTGATTAGGTTATTTGAGGTAAACTAATGGACGTGTCAGCTTTATCAATTTTGCAAGTTTGCAACACAGGGGAACAAACAGTAACAACATCTCCTAACTCAATATATCTTCATAAGTATTTTCATACATCTCTATTGTGTGGTTTGTTTGTTTGTTTGTTTTTTGTTATTCATAGATGATATATTAGTTATGATATATTTAAGTCCAATTTATGTCCATTTTTATCATATGCAAGTTTGATTGTTGCTGCAGGTCTATTTATCTTAACCAGACTTTGCACAAGGGGAACTCCCACACGTATCGTTGTTTGTGACCAAGTCTGCTCCTGCTCCTTCCAAAAGTTGATTTCACTCTGTTGGTGAATTTTTCCTTGTTTGTTTCTGTCTGCTCCTTTCTGTGTCGGCCCCAGCATTCCTACCATGAAAAATTCCCCCAAAGCTACTCTCATTTAAATTTGGCTCTGTGCCCTTTGCACAGCTTTTGGGCTTGAATGCTCAAGTTCAGTTGCAAGCCAAACACTCAAGGGGCCAAGGTGTGTTAAGTGTAAAGGAGTCTGTGTCTGCTCTCTCCATACCAGCTCATTTCCTTTTGGTTTGGATCCTTGCCTCTCAGCACCACTGAAATAACTGTGTAGTGAGATTTTGTTCCCCGACACACAGTTATCACTAACGTTATAGATTTATCTGAAGTCTGTTGGCTCCATTTATTCTCGAGTGAGAAACCCCAGAGTCTATAGTGTGAGCAGTTCGAGTCGTGCTTGGATTGGCAGTGGACTTAAATATGAGAGCCTTTCTTTGCATACTGAATTTATAAAAAGATACCAGTATGATAGCAGTACTTTGAGTCTTCGCCAGCTCTTTTGGCTTTCTTACAAAAATAATAAAACATAATTATGTTAATTTCTGCCTAGCCCTTGAATCCATGTAGCAGTTTAATGTGGACCAGCATTTACTTAGTGCCAAGGAGCAAGCAAGCGCCAGGTTGTGATTTCTTGTCAGATTAGCTCCTACTACATTAGCCTGGCCAGAGATGAAATGAAGTACCCCGGTTTGTTCAGTTTCCCATTAGCAAATGCAGTGTAGGTCCCCTCTCCACTAGGCTCAACCAGCAGCCTTTCAAGAGGGAAAATTACTGCAGTGGGCTGAAATGGTGAGCTAACTTCTTGGACTGTTCTCGAGTGTCTCTCATTTACTGTGTCAGTATGTTGTGATTTTCTTTTTTTTTCTCAGAGGACAAGTAAACAAGAGTGTAAACAAGTTTTTGTGTGTTAGTGTTCTGTGTAGAATTTTCTTATGACCAGTTGTTATGCAGTTTGAGGAAGAAAAAAAAACTTTCCCAAAAGAGGCAAGCTTGAGGTTAGATGTGCAATTAGCCAGTACATTACAGAACCCAGTAACAACTGTGAATCATATGTTAAATGAATGATCCATCAAGAACGTCCAGTCTGAATTGTTCAACCTGGGTCTTTTGAAGTGATGTAATCTACCACAAGTGCCTTGTCTGTGATAGATGTTATTCAGATGAAGTAAAAACTGCAGCTGGGGATTCTTGGTAAACATAAAAAAGGAGGAGGAAAGAAGCGATGTTGGTTACAGGTTGACTAGTGTGGAATAAAATGAAATTTAATTTAATGTCGTCTTACTGGAATAAATGCAACAACCATAATGAGTTCAAGTTAGTCAGGTTGGATGTGACCAAATATGACAGATGGTATCACAGTTTTCAACCTTGTTCCTCTCTCGTCTTCTCTTCTTGCAGTGGCTCACTGTGCGTCGTCCAGACAGATCATCTCCCACTGGAAAAATTGCACTCGACACGACTGTCCCGTCTGCCTGCCGCTGAAGAATGCCAGCGACAAGCGCACCCAACAGCGTAAGTAGCTAAGTAGCGATCTCTGGCCCACCATCACCTAAGCATTGTCAGGACACTTATATCTGCAGAAATCAAAAACTAGGCTGAAATTGTTTTCAGAGATTGTTTTTGGTAAGCAAGATATTGAAACCTGGTGAGCTTTCTGTCAACGGCCTCAATTTGTATCTCAGTCATTACAGGATTGGTATATTGAGCTGTAATGGTCACAGTAGTAGTTTTTAGAAAGGCTCGCTTTCGAAAGTCAGGAATGTGTGTGTTGGAATTATGTATATCTTGGCATTCAGAGTCAGTCAGGCTATTTATTTCTAGGCCTTTGCTTCTCTGTGATGACTAAAAGCACTCGGCGAATAAGAGTGTGGTCCTGCTGGGCTTGTAATCTGACACACAGGAGGTATAGCAGTGTGATCGAGGGTGAGAGAGGATGCAGAGAGCGTGTGCTCATGGAGTCCGACGGAGCAATTGGCTGTTGGGTTATTTACTTCTTCTCTCTACCAGAACAGAGCTGAGTTTGATGCTCTTTCCAACACATACTGGAAGCTTCTGTTGTTCCTGTTTAGTGTTGATTCTCTCATGTACCTGCTATCATCTGGCTGGTTTGCTGTATTTTAGGTCCTATCATCTCATTCTTCTGCCTAGATTACTTGGATTTATTTTATTTTATTTTGGCACCTCATATTTCAACACTTAAAGCATTTTAGTCTTAGTCTTCCCCAGTTTGGCTTAAATGTTAAAAAACATGATGTTGGGGCTTGTGCTCCTGCCAATGCAGACGGTGTAGTTTTTCTTTGTTCTGCCTCATTTGATTTGAGTCTTTGCGCATACTAAGAGATTTGGTCTTTTAGCCCAACCAACACCTGAACCCGGAAAAATATGTGAACACTCTTCCCCTTAAAGGGATTTATAGATTTATTCAGTCCCTGGCTTTATAAAGCATTTAGCCTTACACTAATGTTCTGATTGTATCATGCTGCCGTGTTGTGACTTAATCTTGCCTGAAGTCAAAGCATGCAGATGTATGTGTGTTTTTGTTTTTATCTGTTGAAGTATTCTTTTTAAAATGATGACTGCATTTGAATTATTTCTATATTCAAAAAAATGGCTAGTAGTATTCACATGTGCATTTTGTGTACAGACTTAACTTGTTGCAGTATTAGTGTAGAGACAGTTTGCAGGTTGTTACCAATATAAAACAATATGATGTCATGTGGATGTTGTGGGCTGACTTTTTGATATCCCTCCCCAGCCATGCTAAGCTCCCCGAATACAGGCCTCCAGAACTCCATGTCCTCTGTAGGCGTGGGCCAGCCTAGTACTCCCACCATTAGTACCTCAGCCCCCATAGACCCCAGCTCAATGCAGAGAGCTTATGCGGCACTTGGGCTGCCCTACAGCAGTCAGGCCACTGGACAGGCTCCAACCCAGCAGGCTCCAGGCGCAGGACAGACAGCAGGTGCACCGAACACCCAGGCTCAACAACAACTTCCACAGCAGATGAGACCCATCAGTGCACTTGGTAAATTAATTTTTTATGCTTAAAAATGACAGTTCATACCCATATTTTATTCACTGAGTTTGATTTTTAAATCAAGGGAGTGCCGTTTGCTCACTGTATTCTGTATTCACAGGTAACCAGATGGCTCTTGGAAATGCAGCAATGGGTGTGCCCACTTCAGAACAGACAAACCTGCACACAGACTCCCTTCCCAACACACTCAACACTAACAAGTCAGTCTCTGTCAAGTATAATAAGAATAATTACATTCATTTATTAAAAATACTTGTTGGCCTGTTTGTTTGGGGTTTTTTTTTTTTAAGGTTTCTTTTTAAATTATATATTTTTAAATTGAGTAACCACAGCAATAGATATCCATGGATGTGGGATTTCTAAATTTTCTTCATTTGCACCTGCAGTCAGCTGCTGTCAGATGGGTCAGCTGTGGGCTCAATGAGCAGCCTACCCACAGCAGCACCTGTCTCTGCCACAGGCTCCAGGAAAGCCTGGCATGAGCACGTCACTCAGGACTTGCGCAATCACCTCGTACACAAACTGTAAGTGTATACCTCAGCTGGAGAGATCTTACCTGTTAGGCACCTTTTGATTTTGTTTGAAAGGCTGGATATTTAAGGCAATGGTTTGAAATTAAGTAGAAGTTATCAGAAGTTCTATTTGCTTATCTTGTGCTTTCCTGCAACAGAGTACAAGCCATATTCCCTACCCCTGATCCGGCAGCTTTGAAGGACAGACGAATGGAGAACTTAGTGGCCTACGCCAGAAAGGTGGAAGGTGATATGTATGAGTCAGCTAACAGCCGGGTAAGTATCCTGAAAAACCGCATCAGGTTGTTGAATTGACTGACTTGAATTGCTCAACTTGACACATTCAACATCAAACGCTTTTCAAAGGCTTTTACCATAGTTCAAAATTTCACAGAACATGCCTTTTCCCTCAGTGTTTCATATTGCCTTTCTTCATCCCTCCAACCTTCTTCCTTTTAGGACGAGTACTATCACTTTTTGGCTGAGAAAATATACAAAATCCAAAAAGAGTTGGAGGAGAAGAGGCGTTCAAGGCTTCAGAAACAGATCATCAACCAGGCACCTATGGCTGCCCAGGGAACCCAGCAACCAGTCCTAGCCCAGCCCAATGCCTTGGGCCCACGACCACAGAGTAAGTGTAAGATTATATGAACGTGTTTTGGGTAAAATCACATTGTTTTCAAATTGATTTAATTACCCAGTTATGGTTATATAAAAATACCAGTGGTTCACCTGTACAGCCCTCTCAATTTGAAAGGCTTATGGCAGAATTATAAATTGTACTTTTAGTCATGTTTGTATGCCCAGAGGCTTTATCCATATTGCCCTATTATTAGGGCTGTTCGATATAACGATATATATCGGATGACGATATAAAAACGTCTATCGTTTCATTTTACGCTATCGTTTGTTTCGTGGTGTTGCAAAATAAACTGTTTACAGCAATATTTTTTCATCTTTTTGATGGTCACTGTAGTGGCTATATTCATTTCTTAAAGTTCTCTTTTTCTCTTATATTTAATATAACCACACTACGGATGGACAAGCACCTGTTTTTATGCGTTGTTGTCGTTAGCAACAACGACGGTAAAACTATCACGTGTCCGCTTGTTTATTTTCCACATACCTTTCACAATAAAGCTCAAGATCCTGTTGAGACTTTTCAAAATAAACTGAATCGCGTGAAAGAGTATGCAGAGTATTTACGGATGAGAAGCAAAAAAGAGCCGTCAGGTGCTTAAAAAAAACCAAAACCTTAGACTCAAACGTTAGAACAGGCTTTTCCCCGCAGCACGCCATGTAATAAATACTCCCAAAGAAAACGGCGGCCGTTACAACTTATGTCTAAAAATGTGTAGTTTCATGCATCGGTAAAACACTCGACTCCAGCTACACGACGCTCAGCTGGAAACACTTCAGCTACCCGAGATTCACAGAATTTACAGAAAATGTTAATTTTTGTGATTTATATCGTTATCGGACGATAGATGTTTTATATCGGGATATGAGATTTTGGTCATATCGCACAGCCCTACCTATTATATATGTGCCTTAACAGGTCTAATCACTTTCAAAAGGTCGTTTCCCTCCCAGTCTAAAATTGAAAATGGATATATGAGCTGAGCTCAGTGAGCAGCCTATCAACAGCAGCATCTGTCTCTGATGTTGCAATGTATTTATTTTTAATTGTTATTGTTGTTTTCTTTTAACTGTACAAGTTTGTTTTGTTTTTGCAGATGGACCTATTCCTCTTCCCAACATGCCAAATCAGATCATGAGTCGCATGCAGGCTTCACAAGGTACATTTTTAATAATACATATGGGAGTTTCAGAGTGCACAAAAAGTGAAATAAAACAACTGGTAGAATAGACAGGATAGCCAGACATGCTTATTAACACTGCATAAAATGTATGGTACAGGAAATAATGAGCTGCATACAAGAGAGGCAAGAAGAAGAATGGGGAAGTTACAATTGAACTTAATCAGGAAAACATTTCTCTCTACCAGCTTGGCTTTGGGGCATATTTCTTTATTCCTATTTGTTGTGCCAATTTCTAAAGTGTCTGATTTACTCCTCTGTACAGGAATCAACCAGTTCAACCACATGACTCTACCCAATGCCCAGATGTCTCAAGCAACAATGGGACCCCGTGCTGCCTCACCCATGAATCACCCTCAACAGATGAACATAAACTCAGTCCCAGCGGTAAGGGGGCAGACCGCGGGCCACAAAAATCACACCCACACATGGGGCAGGCGTGTAACATGAGCTGGCACCCAGTTACACGCTCTCAAGTAATGCATAAGCTAACTTAGGTGTACAAATAAGATTACTGCACCTAGTAATATCTTCTTTCCTGCCTCGTAGATGGGAATGTCTCCCTCTAGGATGCCCCAGGCCCAGGGCATGATGACTGGACACAGTGGAGGAAACATGGTGGGTCAGACTGCCAACCAGGGTCAGTTTTTGCCTCAGAACCAGTTTCCTCCAGGATCTGCTCCAGCTGCTGCAACGGGTGCGATGAATGTCACAGTGGTGCCAGGCATGGGTCAGCCACAGGCACAGGCTGCTGTCACTCAGGTGAGACACGAATGAGGTGGCGCTGTAGTTACCTGAGCCGCATAATGGTTTTGGATTGGCTGATTTTGGTACAGTTGTTCAGAGTTCGCCTAATTGCAACTAGTTGCTGAAGAACTAAACTCAAATTACTTCACCATTCATACAACACACTAATTACTCTTAAATTGTTTTTACCAATCACAAGGTGCTTTCTAAACCCCAAATTGTGTGCTATGTTGTGTTTGTCTGTTTGACCTTATGACTGTATGTTTTTCTGCTTGTTGTGTGTGTGTCTGCCTGCTCTTTGTGTGTCCTTCTCTCCAGCAGCAGCAACAGCAGCAGAGTGCTAACATCCCCATGAATGCACTTGGCCCCTCGCTGGGCCCACAGCTAGCCTCTTCCCAAACCCCCTTGCACTCCACGCCTCCGCCTGCTGCCTCCTCTGCCTCTACGGCTGGGGGGGCCACTAACCTGCCGCTCCCCCAGCCCTCGAGCCGCAGCTCTACCCCCACCCTCCCTGCCCCAGCCCCAGCCCAGGGTGCCACCCCGCCCTGCCCCACCCAGTCCCAACCCCAGACGGAGCTCCCTGCAGCAGCACAGACGCAGCCCCCACCTCAGCCCCCTACCACGCCGGTGAGACTGAGTCTCTTCGCATGCCCTCCACTTTTGACTCCCTCCTCCCTCCCGTGCAAACTCCCATCCCTCTGCCTGCCATGTACCAAACCATCCCATCCACATCCACCTTTTCTATCTAATAACTTCATTTTCACCACTGTTTGTAAGCCCCCCCAATCACAATGGGAATATTACACCTCTCATCGTAAGGGAGCAATGATATGTATACGGGGAGGTGTGCATTCGTGTCATAGCCTCAGAGCCCTGCATGCAAAACAAAACAAACAAAAAAAAGTTGTTGCAAACACATGACTGTATTTTTTCTCCCTCTTTGCCCCTGTCCTTCCCTGTCCTTTTTTCCCTCTTTTGTGTTTCAGCTGTCTCAGCCAGGAGCCAGTCTGGATAATCGGGTGCCCACACCAGCCTCAGCCGCCAGCGCCGACCTGCACTCGCAGCATGTTGGAGCAGACCTGCCTACCCAAGAGGTCAAAACGGAGACGCACCATGATCAACAGGAATTTGAGGCTGCTGGTGGAAAAACTGAGCCCAAGATGGAGGTGAGCTGTGACTGCAATTTAAAATGAGTAAAAACCTAAACTATAACTTATTTATGCTTATAATTTTAATTAATCTTAATTAAGAGACACCTTATCTGATAGTTGTTCATTAGATCACGACCTGATTTGGATTCACTTTTTTTTGTGAAGAAAACAACATGCCGCCTACACCATTGGCTGGTTGAAGCTAGTGAGCTGTCCTTGGCTGTCAGCATTAAAAAATGCCATATAAAGCATTTGGTCAACTTAGAATAACAAAGTCAAGGGATTCACAAATAATTGAGCTCATGAGGTTATAAACAAGAAAATCATTATTCTAAAGAGTATTACTGTCATGAGTAGATGGCTATTTCTATTGTTTACATGACTGTGGTATGAAATGTCTTTTACCTATATGTTTATAGACTGAAGATGAGTCTGCTTCAATGTTGGCCAAGAAGGAAGAGCCAGAGGAAAAGCCGGAGCCCATGGAGGTGGAGGAGAAGAAGCTGGAAATTAAGATGGAACCCAAAGAAGAGGAAGAGGGTGGAGCTAACAGCACAACCACCTCATCCCCATCTCAGTCACGGCGGAAAAGTGAGTCTAGGGCCAGGGAATGAAAAACTCTGCGTAAACTCTGACTGAGGTTTCCTCAGTAATCAGGGAGGGTTTTAGTTATTGCTGTTAATGTATACAATGATAAAGTCAAAATACCATCATTAGTTGCGCTGACAGAATTATGTCCAGATACTTTTGCGATACTTTGAACTTTAATAATAAACTTTGTAATATAGAAACCTACAAAGAGCAGAAGTGCTGGGAAATGTAAATGAAATTGTAGAACTCTGGTACAGTGGGGGGAAAATTGTTATGCTATTGGTTATAATTTGGAAAGAAGTAGTTTTCCCTTACAGGCAAATAATTTGGGGTAGTGTCAAGTAACTAAACGTACAATATAGAAACATTTTTGTTTCCTTTTTTTTCTCTTCACCTTTACCCAAAATTTCCCCTTACCTTGGCTTTCCATTGTATATTTTTCAGTTTTTAAACCCGAGGAGTTGCGCCAGGCTCTGATGCCAACTCTGGAGAGTCTGTACAGGCAGGACCCCGAGTCCCTGCCCTTTAGACAACCAGTAGACCCTATGCTCTTGGGTATCCCGGTATGTAGCAAACAACAGCTGGCTGCTTAAACACAGCAGCACTTGTAGGTGTTTCAAAGTGTTGCTTGTACTTCTGGTGTGAACAGATAATTGAGATGCACCATCTTAACTCTTAATCGTGTAAAACTTTCCTCTTTCTTCTCTCTTTAGGATTACTTTGACATTGTGAAGAATCCAATAGACTTGTCCACAATAAAGCGCAAGCTTGACACAGGCCAGTACCAGGAGCCCTGGCAATATGTGGATGATGTCTGGCTGATGTTCAACAACGCCTGGCTCTACAACCGCAAAACATCCCGTGTCTACAAGTACTGCTCTAAGCTGGCTGAGGTGTTTGAGTCCGAGATTGACCCTGTCATGCAGGGCCTGGGCTACTGCTGTGGGAGAAAGGTGAGATCGAGTGGGTGGACAATAGATTATTGAATGCCTGCAGTTTTATTTCAGGATAATATTCTTTGTCTTCTATAAATAACTGTTTGGATATTGTTTATATTATAAATGTAGTGTTAAACTCTGCTTCTGCTCTCGGTTTAAATTAATGTTTCATTAGGATGAGCCCAAGTTTTACCTGCCCACATTTTGAGTTCTCACTGAAATTTGGCAAAGATTTTCCAAACCAAAGCCCAAACTCTAAATTCTAATCTTCAGACTCACTTTTTTCTTGAACAGTTTTATTTGGACCTTCTTGACCTTTCTTGTTGTCTCACTTGTGTTTACAGTACGAGTTCTCCCCTCAAACCCTCTGTTGTTATGGCAAGCAGCTCTGCACCATACCTACTGGAGGCACATACTACAGTTACCAGAACAGGTACCTTTTTATGAATAAATGTACTTAAAGTGTGTGTTTTGTTCAACTAGGTCAAAAAACAAATGTTGGGTGAGCACATGCTTAATCTCACCGAGGAATCTCATTTGCATTGCACATTTGCATGCACAGTTTTGATGGACCAAAATTGCAGCTATTTGAACTGTTGCGCATCCCCTGTGAGCCCGGGTTCTGCTCATCTGTAGCTGTAGTGGGATCGCTGTCATACCAGTTACGGTTTTAATGGCTCTGCCTTCAAGTCCTGGCACAGTATGAGACTTCAAAATGGTTTTGCTCGCATTTATTAACTGTTAGGTTCCAGCGTCATACATTAGAAGAAACACCCAAATGACCATCAGACAAAAAGAAAAACAAGCCATGTGTTAATTGTTTTTTTTCTCTCGGCATCTGTCAAGGGGACTATGTGAATTCATTGTCGCTGCCCCCTGTGTTGCGTGATGACTGAAAATATAACGCTTTAGTTTAGGCCACAAGCTGCCTTCCCCATCATTGACTTCTCTTCTCAGTAGAATTCAGCACATTGCTTTACACAGTGTACCTTGCACCCCCTCCTGTATAAACTGTGGAACTGCAGCGTTTTTGAGCAGCGCAGCAGCACGGCATGAGACTCCTGCAGCGCAGTCCATTTACACTCTCAATAGGAGTTCAGGGAATCCCCGCTCTATATAAAAATCTAGTGTTATTTTGTACAATTTGCCTGGGCACACTCAATCCTATAGCGTAACATCAACTTTTGCAATATGACTCACATTTGAATACAACGATAATCTTGTATCCTGGTATCTTTATCATTTTTAACGTGCTGAATTTGTGTTTGTTTGGTTTTTTTTCTTGCAGGTATCATTTCTGTGAAAAATGTTTCAATGAGATCCAGGGGGATAATGTGACGTTAGGAGATGATCCTGCACAACCACAGACGTAAGTAAAACACTGGCTTCTGCAGATCTTTAAAATCCTACAACACTAAATTCATTCTAATAGAAAAACAATCCCTTAAAATGTCTCTTAAAATACAGAAACTAAATCAACATCAAGATTTTGCTTCATGGTTGAAATCTGTACCAGACATGCATAAGAGGGAGATTTTGTCTGATGTTCAGTGTTTCCAACTTGGGAATCGGCACAGTGTAATCACACATGATGTTTCCAGACTCCAATATTTCCTGTTTGGATACATCCAGTTTGTTGCACACACCTTGGTCAAACCACAGAAAACAACTGCAATCCAAGATCATAATATTTTTGTTCTCAAAATTTAAAAAAAGTGAAGTTAACAATTTGTTTCAGCAGAATTGCTTCATAGTTAAGATGCGAACATCCACTGAAATATTGACATCTCTAACTTTAAAACCATCTTAACGTGAACACATTGCTTGAAAAAAGATTTTACTATTCAATATCTGTGTTATTTATCTACTATTTTATAGTCACGGTATTACTTGGTTAACTTTTTCTGGTCGTTTTGCCCACACTTTAGGAGGATATCGAAAGACCAGTTTGAGCGGAAGAAGAACGATGTCCTCGACCCTGAACCGTAAGTCAACACAAACCACACACCCTTCAGTGAAAGGAACTCAGAATGGTCGGTCTTTGCTTCTTTTCCCAGAGTTAATCTCTGATGCCTTTTTCTGTTCATGTGTTGCTGATCACATCTTTAAACAGTTTTTTCCCCTGCCACCCACATCTGGCTTTGTTTTGGTGTGTTTTTTTTCTGCACAGTCTGCATATTTTCTCTCTGATCAATCTCTTTGGTTTCAGTGAAGCCCAAGGGCAGCTCAGCAGCACCACCTGCTGAGTGTAACTTGATGTCGAAGTTCTCTCTTTCTAGTGAGGGCTTGGATTAGAGAGCACAGGTCATAAAGTAGCTGTCTTTTAGATTGGTCACTGTGATTTTTAGATATGTTGCACAAATGTTATGCTAAACCTCCCACAAAGGCGCTCTTGTATTGGCTGGCTTGCACGAGCGTAACGACTGGAGGAACATTGACGTGAATGACGATCTCTGTTGCTTGCTGCCCGAGCAGTAAAGATATCAACATTCATACAAATGATAACCACGGGGAAACACGACTGGAATAGTGTGTATTTTGTAACGATGTGTGAGAACTGAGTGATATTTTAGTTCTGTTAAATTTTGTGTGCGTTTCTTTTTTTGTATTTGCATTTTCTTTGGTTTTAAATTTGAAAAGTGAAAGCATCCCATGCTAACTCCACACAGAGGGTTCTCTCTCTGTACTCTGGCTTCCTCCCAAAGTCCAAAGATATGTGTTGGGTTCGTTGGGGATGTGAAAGTGGTGATTCAGAATTAGCTGTCGATGAGAATCCACAAACGGTTTTCCATCTCTTTGTGATTCCCTGCAACAGACTAGTGATGTGTCCAGCGTTAAGCCCACCTTGTGCCCCGTGACAGCTGGAATAAGCTACAGCCCCACTGATGATGATGAATATTAACGATTTTTTTGTATGTTTTCTTTTTTTAAGGTTTGTTGAATGTAAAGATTGTGGACGGAAGATGCACCAAATATGCGTCTTACACTACGAGGTCATTTGGCCATCTGGGTGAGAATTTTGACCGCCATTGCTTTTTGTACATTTTTGCAAATTTGTATTTCCGCTAACAGTGTGTTTAACCTCCCTCTGTATATGTTGTTTTTTCCTCAGATTTATCTGTGACAACTGTTTGAAGAAAAGTGGAAAAACACGAAAGGAAAACAAGTTCTCAGCAAGAAGTTAGTACTCCTTCCTGTTTCAGATGTGAAGTCTTTGGTTCATCTTTCACGGCTATTTATTTGTGGATTTTTCAGAATGTCAGCAGATTATTGAAGATTTGTCTTAACAAGCTAAGACTTCCTCCATGTGCCCATGGTCTGCATACATCTCAGTGTGGTGTTAGCCTTGTAGTTTAATTATCAGTTTAGGTCTGGAGGACCATATCTGACTTTGATGGAATATGTTAGTGACATATTGGTGATCTGAAGTTTTATAGTCTAACATAGACCATCGATAGTGTCCTAATGTTGTTGTTCTCTCCATGCTGCAGGTTGTGTACTTTTTCCTGGAAAAATGAAGCTCCTGCTTCAGGAAACAGATTTGACCCTTTTCAAACTTCTGCCTTGTGCTTGTCTGTTGTAGGGCTGCAAGCAACACGACTGGGAACGTACATAGAGGACCGTGTGAATAAATACTTGAAGCGACAAAACCACCCAGAGGCTGGGGAAGTGTTTGTACGAGTGGTGGCAAGCTCTGATAAAACGGTGGAGATTAAACCAGGCATGAAAGCTAGGTAAGACCATCATTAACAGAGGAGAAAGTGGGATAGGATGTTTGGATATTAGAATTTTAAAAACAATGTTTTCCATTGAAAGTAACATATTTTGTACTTGTCTACTAGGGTTGCCTTAGTCAAATAAATGAACAACCAAAGAGTCAACAGTTTGGGTGAGGGTAGCCAAACCTCCTTAATTTGTAGATAAGCTGGCAAGGCTTGTGTTTTTCCCTAGCTTATTTTAATTGCCATAAAGAATGCAATGTCCTCTATAAAGATTTTACACCCACTCAGTGTAATTGTGAAACATGCCTGTTTGATGAGATGTCGTGCACACCCTCCTAGGAGGCCTTACGGTGTTGTTAGATTCACCATGGGATCAAAGTCAACAATGCGTGTCCTATCTTTGCAGGGAGGAGTCCCTACTCCAAGAGCCTGTTATCTTAAAGTTAAATGATTTAAGGCTTTTAGCTTTTTATTGACTAAAGGCAACTTGACTTGAATCGTCCCATTGTGTTCTTCACATCTGCTGAAAGCTACTGGCTTTCCACGTCTGTCACTGATTTTAGCAGATGTGAAGAACACAGTGGGACGATTCAAGTCATATTTTCATGGCTATACATTTTAATATTTCCTTTTGTTGGTTTCAACAGGTTTGTAGATACAGGTGAAATGCCAGAGGCCTTTCCTTATAGAACCAAAGCACTTTTCGCATTTGAGGAAATTGATGGTGTAGACGTGTGCTTCTTCGGCATGCACGTACAGGAGTATGGCTCTGAGTGCCCATTCCCCAACACTAGGTCTGTGCATTCAATTATGTCACACAGCAATAAATAATATTAACTTTTCTTTGCGGTTTTCTGTGGTTCACGTAAGATTTAACTTGTCTTCTTTCTTTTTAACCTTTGCAGACGGGTCTACATATCATACCTTGACAGTATTCACTTCTTCAGACCTCGGATTCTACGAACAGCCGTTTACCATGAGATCCTTATTGGCTATCTAGAATATGTCAAGAAACTTGGGTAAGGCTCACTCTATTCTTTGTCTGTTCTTCCTGACGACTTGCACAACTGGCAAAAGCCTCAGTAGATCCAGGTCTCAGGGTAACGTCATCACTGTCTCTTTGGCCTGACTTACTGTTCACGTGTGTTCACAGATATGCCCAGGCCCACATCTGGGCATGTCCTCCCAGTGAAGGTGACGACTATATCTTTCACTGCCATCCTCCTGACCAGAAGATCCCCAAGCCTAAAAGACTGCAGGAGTGGTACAGGAAGATGTTGGACAAGGCTTTTGCTGAGAGGATCCTGCATGACTACAAGGTAACAAGGCAGAATGAAGGACTGCATATTATTACTAGAGATGTCAGATATATATATATATATATATATATAGATAGATAGATAGATAGATAGATAGAGATATATATATATATATATAGATAGATAGATATATAGAGATAGATATATATAGAGATAGATATAGAGATATAGCTGCTTTTTGTATAAGTTCATACTCAAGTTTAAAATAAACAAAAAAAAAAACGAAAACACTAAAGCTATTCTGTTATACCTGTATGCAAAAAATACACTGCACCCAAAATATTTCATAGTTCAGCAACACTGATCAATCTAATAAACTTAAACCTACTCCATCCTCCCTATTCTGGTATTTTAAAGAGTAAGCAACCTAAGTAATAGAGTTCTAAAACTCCCAGCAAAAATAATAATAATAATAAGGAACCACTCCCCACCTCATGATGCTTAATTGACGTAATCAACTTCAATTTGATGCAGTGTGAAAAAAATGCCCAGAAATTATTTTTCAAGAATAATTAACTAGATTCAACATCTTTCTTCTACAGAATTGCAGACTGCACAGATGGTATCTTCCCAAAGGAAAAAGTACTATAGCTTACTAGGGTATATTAGACTTAATAGTTACTATATACAGTAATGGACTTCTATACATTTTACATCAGATTAAAACTTTGGGTGTAAGATTCAGATAATTATTGATTAAAAGCTAGACATTTTAAATGAGAATAAGAAAGAAAAGTATGTCTTTGTGCCCCCTTTTCCCTGTTAATGCCCTATCGGCCCCCCCTGGCTAAACTTTGCTAGATCTGCCCCTGCACAGTTACCAGCGTCAGCTACGTAGAAAAAGATCCTGGTGTAGAAAGTAATAATAAATAAATTCTAACAACAGCTTATCAAGGTTAAACGTGCTGCTGTTGTTCAGCCACTGGTTTCTTCTTTCTGGTGCAAAGTGGGCCAAAAACAAAGAAGAGAGACGGACTCGCGACAAAATAGCCGATCAGCTGATCATTGATCAGTTTCACGATTGAAGTAGCAGCAGGAGAGGGAGAGAGGCAGTCGCTCCATATATCGGTTGTTAAGCTTAACGCGGGAATGCTTTACAAACATTCAGAGATGAACTTACACACTTGCTTTACTTCTCCCGGGGATAACTTCCTCTGAGATGAAATGCTGGCTTGGTAGCGAGGCTACAAATACACACAGCCGCTCTATCACGTGATGCATACTGCTGCGACGTGCTACGGTTATGAGCCGAGTTACGCCATGTTGCAAGTTTTGTGAGGTGCTTTTTTGATATTTAATGGATCGGGTTACATTTTTTATTTCTCTCCGATATCCGATCCAGTAATTTACGTCAGTGTCGGACCGATACGTAATATCGGATCGGTCCATCTCTAATTATTACCACATAAAAGCTAAAGTGACCAAATTGTAAAGGGCAGATGATAATGTTATTGACTACTGAGGTCTTTGTTATATTAATCAGATGTCTCACTAGCTGTTGTTGGGATTAACCCAGTGTTTTCCATCCGTCTCTCAGGATATCTTCAAACAGGCAACTGAAGACCGACTGACCAGCGCCAATGAGCTGCCTTACTTTGAAGGTGACTTCTGGCCTAATGTGCTTGAAGAGAGCATCAAGGAGCTGGAGCAGGAGGAAGAAGAGCGGAAGAAGGAGGAGAACACAGCTGCCTCTGAAACTCCGGAGGTATGATTATTATATGAAGGTTTGATGTAGTAGAGCACCAGAAACTCCACTATCTTGTATTGTGTTACTATCTTTGTCTTTCCATTGCAGGTGAATGATTCGATATAAGGAGTTTAAAGAATTAAAAAATGTATTTTTATGTACTACTACCTTAAACATATAAAACATTAAACATTAAAAATATTTGAATCAAAATAATTTCAGTGGAATTTAATGAGATTAAGGTGACATCAAACCAAGGCAGAGAGTAACTAATGAACTGTGAAAATTTGTGCACTCTGTGCTAAGTTTTAGCACTGGAAACAGTGAGAATATATAATGATGGAATAATTCATACATAACATGTTTTCTTTAATATATTTTTTAGGGAACACCAAGTGACAGTAAAAACGCTAAGAAGAAGAACAACAAGAAGACCAATAAAAACAAGAGCAGCGTGAGCCGAGCCAATAAGAAGAAGCCTGGGATGCCAAATGTAGCTAATGATTTGTCTCAGAAGTTGTACGCCACCATGGAGAAGCATAAAGAGGTCAGACTTGTTTCTTGTTTTTTTTTTTTTTGTGGTAGTGAAAATTGGGAGGTGATGAACAATAATTTTATGGATGTGATCAAAAGGTTAACTAGTGGGAAACAGTCCGAATAACGAAAGTAAGTCATACTTTATTTTGATTTTTTCCCCCCTCTCCTTTGCTTAAGGTGTTCTTCGTGATTCACCTTCATTCTGGGCCCATGGTCAACACTTTGCCGCCCATCGTGGACCCCGACCCATTGCTCTCCTGTGACCTGATGGATGGCCGTGATGCCTTCCTGACTCTGGCAAGGGACAAGCACTGGGAGTTCAGCTCCCTCAGGAGGTGCAAGTGGAGCACCATGTGCATGCTCGTTGAACTGCACAACCAGGGACAGGATCGTTTTGTCTATACTTGTAACGAGTGCAAGCACCACGTGGAGACACGCTACCATTGCACTGTGTGCGAGGTTAGTTTCCACTGCACTGTTGTTTTTACACTCGATTATTTTGTGTCAGTTTGGAACTAGGGAGAGAGAAAAAAAGGATGATTGGAAGTGGAAATCTGTCAGATACGTGGAATGACGTACATGAACTGAGTAAACTTTTTAGTTTACCATCTTTGGTTGGACTTTAATTACTATGTCCCCTTTTCTTCTTTTTTCCCTCTTAGGACTTTGATCTTTGCATTAATTGCTACAACACAAAGGGCCATGAGCACCAGATGGTCAAGTGGGGTCTTGGCCTGGATGATGATAACAACAGCCAGAGTGGGGAGGCCTCCAAGAGCCCACAGGAGAGCCGGCGTTTAAGTATTCAACGGTGCATTCAGTCGCTGGTCCATGCTTGTCAGTGTCGCAATGCCAACTGCTCTCTGCCGTCCTGCCAGAAGATGAAGCGAGTGGTACAGCACACCAAGGGTTGCAAACGCAAAACCAACGGTGGCTGTCCTGTATGTAAGCAGCTTATTGCTTTATGCTGTTATCACGCAAAGCACTGCCAGGAGAACAAGTGTCCTGTCCCGTTCTGCCTGAACATCAAGCACAAGCTTCGCCAGCAGCAGCTGCAGCACAGGCTCCAGCAGGCCCAGTTGATGAGGAGAAGAATGGCCACCATGCAATGCAGAACCATGCCGCTACCATCCCCACCGCCATCAGCTGCCCCTAGCACTCCCACTTCCCACACTCAGCCCAGCACTCCCCAAACACCCCAGCAGCCTCTTTCCAACCAGCCGCAGACCCCCAACTCAGCAGGCGTCATGTCGCCGTCTTTCTCCAATGCACCTCGCACTGCCCAAGCTCAGGCACCGGTGTCTCAGGGCAAACCTGGGCCCCAGGCCTCCCCTCTACACCAGCAGCAGTCCCCTCTCCCTCAGCCCCCCCAACCATCACAGCAGCTATCTCAGCAGCCACCTCCCATCGCTGCAGTCAAGATGGCACAGCGCATCGAAATGATGGCGCAGGCCCAGCAGAACCAGCGGAACTACCGTGTCAATGTGAATGGTTTGCCCATGAATCCCCAGCAGCCACAACAGCGCATGACGGCACCAATGCAGCCAGCAATGCAGATGGTGCCTGGGCCCCGGGGACCACCAGTCATGCAACCTGGTATGGCCACTGGACAGTGGGGTGGAGCTTCAGGCCCCATCCAGCCAGGTCAAACTCAACAACCAGGTCTTGTTCCAGGCCAGTCCCCACAGCAGCCCATGACCATGCAGCGAGCCATGATGCCACCAGGGCAGCAACCCCAGCAAAGCCAGAGGATGCTGATACCACAGCAGCCCGGTGCCCGGCCACAGACTCCCCAGAGAGCTGGAGCTATACCTCCAAATGCTCTGCAGGACCTCCTCCGCACCCTAAAGTCTCCCAGCTCACCCCAGCAGCAGCAGCAAGTTCTAAACATCCTCAAATCAAACCCTCAGCTAATGGCTGCGTTCATTAAACAGCGAACAGCCAAGTACCATGCCAACCAGCCGCAGCAGCAACAACCGCAACAGCAGCAACAAGCAGGCCAACAACAGCAGCCTGGCATGCCAGCAATGCAGAATATGGCTATGTCTGGAGGGGCAGTGCAAAGGACGGGGATGCCACCACAGCAACCACAGCAGCCTCAAGTGCAGGGCATGGCTGCATTAGGGACTCAAGGGCAGCTGAACACCGCGCACAATGCAAACCCCCAGATCCAGGAGATTTTCCGCAGGCAACTCTTATTGCAGCAGCAACAACAGCAGCAGCAGCAGCAACAGCAGGGAGTGTTACCACAGAGCCACCCGGGTCAGTTTGCTGCTCAGTCGCAGGGTACAACACCCACCTACTCCCAGCTCCGAATGCAACAGCAACAACAGCAGCAAATGCAAATGCAGGCAGGGGCACCTGGGGGCCCCATGGGTCAGCTCCCACCAATGGCTCAGATGGCCCAGTCTGGCATGGGGATGGACTCGACCCAAAATTTACTGCATCAACGACTGCTTCAGCAGCAGCAGCAACTTCCCCAGCAGCAGGCTGTCCTAAAGCAGCAGATGGGCTCCCCTGGCCAACCAAGCCCCATGAGCCCTCAAACCCACCTCCTGGCTGGGCAGACTCAAGGCGGAGCCCACCTCCCCAGCCAACCTGCTTTAGCCAACGCCCTCAGCAACCAGGTCCGCTCCCCAGCACCAGTCCAGTCCCCTTGTCCACCCTCGCAGCAGCCCCCACATTCCAGTCCTTCGCCGCAGGTCCAGAACCAGCCCCAACCCTCACCTCAGCACCCACCCCACTCGGGTTCACCCCACACAGGGCTTGGGGGCCCACTGCAGTCGATGGAGCAAGGACACTTGGGGACACCAGAACAAAGCGCCATGCTACCGCAGCTTAATACGCCCAACAGAGGAGGGCTGAGCAATGACTTGGGGATGGTAGGAGATGCTACAGGGGACACTCTGGAGAAGTTTGTGGAGGGATTGTAGCATTTCTGCTGGGAACTAAAGAACATATTGTCACTCCCACGGACCTGTCCTCCCACTCCTCTTCCTCGTTTTCCCTCAAACTCTTTATTCCGTTAGAGGGCTTTGTTTGTTCTTTGTAAGGCTGACAACGGTTTTTGTACTGACATGTAAAAAGTTTCAAACGTTGCAACAAAACAAGAAAATTTGGTTCATTTAAAATAAAAAATAAAAAATTCAAAACCTTTAGGGAATGTAATTGTTTCCTAACCCTAAATGGTAGGTATTTCTTCCTTGGGATGTTGAGGGATTTGCAAGTTGCTTCTTAAAATGAAATTAAAGTCACAAAGAATATATTTTTTTGGTTGAGACCAAATGTGTTCAGTACTCATTTTTTAAAATTTTTTTTGTTTGTTTGATTTCTTGTTTTTTGGGGGGGGTTGTTTGTTTATGGGTTCATGCCTTTCTTTCTTTTTTCTTCTTCTTCTTTTTTTCTTTTTTTTTTTTTTTTTTTTTTACAAAAATGTAAAGTTGCATTATATTATTCATATCTTTATTTTGTACCTTTTTGAGAATTTTTTTTCCTTTTTTTTCTTTTTTTTTCTTTTTTTGGAAACTGTAAAATATTTTGTCTCTGAATTGGGCCAGGTTTTTGTTATCTTCACAAGCTGTCATTCCTGGCAATTGTAATCTAGTGTTGTACTATTACTGCAAGAAGATGCGTTCAGGGACAATGACCGCTCCCATTCTTTTTGTGTGTATGAAGAGCACTCATTTGTATTAAAGTAGGAAATGGCCTGCAGCAGTTTGTGTAAACAGGCATGTATGCAGGAGCACATGAAGACACTGACACAAACCCTCACCGTCACTAAAGCCGCGTTTCCACCACAGGAACTTTTACCAGGGACTAGGGACCATACTTTCAGTTACGTTTGGGGTAATTATTTAACCCCCCACCAAAAAGGTCCCTGCTTTGGGTGGTTTTGAAGCGCTGAACATTTCTGATTGGAGTACCCGTCTTTACCACCAACTCCAGGGTGTAAAAGCAGCCGTCTCTTTTTATTATGTCAGCGGATTTTTCTTTAAATTTTTTTCTTTTGCTTAATTTTCACGGGCCTTTTAAACATTTTTTATTTCCTTGGAAACAAAAATTTCTGTGACTACGACTTCCGGGTACTTTTGGGTGGACACGCGGCTTAAGAGATATACAGCTGATTGGTTCACCAATAAGGACTGCAGCCTACAACTCAGTGGCCTGGAATTTGGAAACGTCTTGCAGGTGTAGAAAGTTGTTGCTTTGACATTAAAAAGAATTTGTCATACTTTTTGTCATACAAATGTTGTAAAGTGTAAAGAGATTGTGAGAAAGAGACCAGCCCCCTAAGCTGAGGTGGAATGAGCAGTGGTTGTTTGTAGGCAATGTCTCTGATGCTGCCCAGTTCTCCAAATTTTACACTAAGTTGTGTGCTATCAGGGGATGAAGGGCACATTTGAGATTCACCTGGAGGAGAACTAAATGTCATCAACCCTCATTCCTCTCACAAAAAAAAACTTGAATTAGGGGGATTTACTTTTTCTCCTATTGTAAATCAAGTTAAGCAAAATACTATAGATATAAGGAAGAGCAAATGAAATCACTGTATAAACTGGTAAAAGACTCATTTCTTACTTATATACCATATTGTTAAATAAACTGTGTGCAACAGAAGAACTCCAGTACTCTGTTGACTAAATAATGAGGCATCACTTCCTCCTGTTGGTGTGTATTCATTTGTTTCCGGTGTTACATTACCAGCAACGACTGTTCGGTTTTCATGTCACCTAAAATAACATTTATTTTAACTTTAGTCCTCATCCTGAACTTTTAAAAAGATGGAGTTGAATTGTTGTGTTTAGTAAAATGATATGTATCGATGCAGCACTTTACAAATAGTGACCGATGCCTCTTTTCCACCCATGTGAATCTGGTGCCTGAGCTAGAACCGGATTCATGCATTTCCACCAAAGCCAGACTATTGTCAGCAAAAATTGGCACTTGGTTTTATTATTAGCAGGAATGTAAGACCCCCTTCTTTCAGTCGAAGTGCAAAGCATTAATAAGTAACCTGCTAGGCTCTACAAAAAGTCTAGTGAGAACCTGTGCGATTACAGAAAATACTCATTTTAACCACTATGTCAGGTACACATTTGCTAATTTTTTTAGTGTTTTAGATTGAACAAGTTGCTGGAAACATTCCTCAGAGACATTTGGTACATGACGGCATTGTGCAGCACATTCACAATGGTCTGTGAAACCTGTTAAGTACATTTTAGTGCACTAAAGTAATTGTCATTTAGAAGAAAATAGTTTCAAATTATAAGAGCTTTATAATGTGCATTAACCTGCTAAAATAGCCATTAGAAGACGGAAACACTGGTCATAAAGACATGGACATAACGAGCAACAGTAGTTCAGGTTGGCTGTACCATATAAATAATGGGTGATTGGTGCTTAGCAGTCCAATAAGACATCCACCACACCATTCAACCACCATCAGCATCGAGAGTTGTTACAATGCCCATAAAAGGGAAATCCAGACACTGATTTTACCCATTTGTTTGTGTTTTGGCTACCACCTTATTTGTTCTTTGGAAACAGAAGTGGTGGAATGATGGATTGCAGGTGGGTGCAAATTAATACCCTAAAAGGCCAGTGCCGCTTAGTGGCTCAAAGTAATCATTAGTGGAGGAGTCAGACTTAATGGATATAGCTGTATGTGGCTACACCCATAATTTTAGATGTTAAACTTTTTAAAAAAGTAAGTTATTAATAAAAAAAAAACAGTCCTTATGAAAGAGTGTAGAAATCTGTAGGGTGCGATTTTGATATAAGGGGAACTGACTCACGATTGCAGTGTAGATGGCCTTGTGGCTGGTGGAGGAACTACAATTTTTGGCACTTCGTGTTTAGGTTAATTTTTCAGTCCCAGATGTGACCTTACAATCTGAATGTGGCAGCATCAAGACTCATCAGAGCAGGTAATGATTTAGCAGTTGTCTGTGTGTCTGCCGGTGCAGCATAATCACATCCACACAGCTGCACAAATATGAGTTCTGGTTCTTTCTCTTAAAAGACAGCTTGTTTGGCACTCCATACAAATGTTTCTGATCTTCTGGAGATCATCCTGGTTGCAAAAGTCTTGCACTGAGTCTCTGCCACTTGAATGGCTGTGGGAAATATGCTGTGATGCCCAGTTGGTGAAGTCACACTCATATAGCAGCCAGTTAGAATCTGAATGTTCATTTACAAAATATATAAATTGCATTAAGAAGTGAAAGTGTAATGAAATTTTCAGTCAGGTAACATCATTTAGTCTCTGTCTCAAATTCAAGTCATGAGGTTTGGAAAGATCTTTTAAGTGTGTATTACTGGAGTCTTTTTCTTTAAAAAGTCTATGATGTCTGAGTCGGTGTCTGTCCCTCTGTGTAAACTACAGGCACAGAAGTACACTTAGACACAAAGAAGTAAACTATAAACTCCTCTGTGTATAGTAAATCTTACTGTAGATTTACCTCTGCAGATTTATAAGATGTATCTGAATTTGCTTGCTTCCTACATGCCTTCACATTCTAACAGTATTCATCAAAGCCTATCCACTCACCAGTCGCTTTATAAGTCATACCTTGCTAGTACCTGTTTTGACCCCTATGCCTTCAGAACTACCTTAATTCTTCCCAGCAGAGATTCCTTCGAGATTTAGGTCCATATTTTGATGACAGCATCGCACAGTAGCCGCAGATTTATCGGTTGCACATCCACGATGTGAATTTCTTGTTCCACCACATCCCCAAACTCTGGTGACTGTGGAGGCTATTTGAGTACAAAGAACTTATCCATCCGATATGGATAAAATCTTTACACTGTGGTCATAAAGTGATGGACATGATCAGCAACAGTGCTCAGGTAGGCTTTGTGAACTTCTCCATTAGCTAATCTGCTTCAAGGTGTCATGCGTGCAGAGATCCACTTCCCTCGGTTGCAACAGCTGTTTGAGTCATTGTTGCCTTCCTATCAGCTGGAACAGTCTGGCCATCCTCCGCTGACATCAACAAGTTCCAGAGAACTACCACTAACTGGATATTTTCTCTTTCTCGGCCCATTCTCTATAAACCATAGAGATGGTTGTTTTGGAAAATCTCAGCAGCTCAGCAGTTTCTACATACTCAGACCATTCCGTCTGGCGCTAGCAATCATGTCGCATGCCAAGTCACTTAAAATCACCTTTCTTTCCCATTGTGGTGGTATGGTTTGAGCTTCAGGTCATCTTGACCATGTTGACATGTGTAAATTCATTGAGTTGCTGCAGTGTGATTGCTTTAAGGAACATGTTGATCAAGCCTGGGTCTTAAACTGGTTTTTAAAAAATCATTATTTAGTTTAAAACAATTAAAAAAGTGTTGGAAATCTTTAATAAAGCGTTTATAAATGATTATATTAAACTGTTATTTACGGATTCCGTCCAAAGTCACTCGCTTTAGTCACATGACCTCGACAGCAGCCAGTTATTCGTTGCTTTCACCGTCACATGACCGGAAGTTTTAAATGAAGCGGTTTGGGGCGTAGCTTTGAAATGAAAACAAGTGTTGTTTGCTGTCTTCTACGCTTTTTAGTTAATAAAAAACTCTATAGAATTACATATGGTTTTAAATGAATGAAAATAAACTCTTCGGCGGCCTCTGTAAACAATGAGGCAGAAAATTAAACAGTTAATTCTTCAAATATGGGTAAGTATAGAGGTGCTAGCATAAGTAGCTAGCTGTTGTTTTCACTCCATACCTTTTGTGGCATGATTTGTCAAACATCTGTGCCACATATAACTATTTCCATTTGTCTCAGTGTGCATGTAATTATAGCATCGCTGTTTTTATTTGAATACAGAATTACCCGCGCAAAATTTACTTACATGCAAATTAAACCTTTTCCCTCCATCGTTTCACATCAGTGGATCCAGCTTAAACTAGTTGTCTTTTTGCAGGGTGATCGTAAAAGCCTCTTATTGCGAAAAAAAATACAGTATAATGGATGACTCGGACCAGGATTTTGAAGATTTCAGCTCGAAGCATCTAAGACGAGTCCGCAAGAAACCAGGTGAAGCCAGACAGGCGAGGAAAGCAGATAAGCAGACCTCCAGTCAAGCAAGCGAAGAGGATAAGAGAAGGAGAAATAACAAAAAAGCTCTTAACTCTATCAAAAGGCTATCTTGGACGCAGCCTGCTTCTGCTGCTGGTGCTGGCGATGATGGTGGAGGAGAAACGCGTGTGGTCAATGGAGAGGCTGGACATCAGTCAGGGGATGCTTGGCCATCAGCTGAGCCTTTAAAGGAAGCAGGGCCAAGTCCTCAAAGCGGCCTAAGAGCGAAAGACAAAGTGCTCCTGAGGATGAAGCAGTTCAAGAGAGATAGTCCACAGAAGATGGTGCACAAAACTCACATCCAACCAGCAAACCACGAGAACAACTCTACTCCTTTTACACAGCAAAAAAATCAGGGTGAGATGACAGAATCCTCTCCAGTCTACTGCATCCCTTACTTTGATGTGCTCTCTTTTCCTGCTCAGTTTTTGTTTTTTCATTAGTTTTGTTTGTGTTGTGTTTGTGTTCAATTTAGGTTCAGGCAGTTTAGAGTGGTTTAGTGTTTATAGTTAAAATGTTTAGCTTTGGTTTTTATTATATTCAGTTTTCCTTTGTTATCTAATGGGTGGTATTTGTCAGGGGCAAGAATTGCCAGGCTCAGAACTGCACAGTAGAGAAATACAACAATATAAAAATATGAATCTCTGCTCTCTGGATTAACAGATGCACAAGAGTCTGATCAAACTGACTGCAATAACAAATTTGATCAAACTGACAAAATCTAAAGACATTTGCTTTACATTCTTATTTTATTTTACTTAGTTTAGATTTTATTTTTATATTACATAATTAAAAGTTTTTTTGCACACCAAGTTTTAGCTTTTAGTTCAGTTTAGTTTAGTTTACTTAACTATAATAAGCATACACCTTCTTTCTTATGCTTATCCAGTTCAGGTTTATAGGGTTGAAGCTGTTTCCAGCTGTTATAGGGTGAGAGACGGGCTACACCTTGAACAGTAGAGGTAGTAATGGTGAATGAGTTTAAATACCTGAGTTCAACCATTAAAAGCAATGAGCAGTGCACAAAAGAGCTGAAGAAGACAGTGTTGACAGGATGGAGTGTTTGATGGTGAGTGTCAGGGGTGATTTGTGACACAAGGATAGTATTAATCTGCCTGACAGTCTAAACATGGCAAAAGCAGCAACATTATGAAGACAAAGGTAGACCTTATAAACACTGTAATATTTTATGTAGGGTTTTCTGTGTCTGTATTGATCCGAGACATATTTTTTCCCAAATTTTACACTTTAAATTTGCATCATTATATTTCAGTATATGCCATATAGAATTTACCTTGACTGTTGACAAACTACTAACAACCTGTTACCCAGGGACTGAGTTCTATCGTTGAAAAATAGGAAATGTGGCCCATACCTTTTCCTTATTTTGAAATCCTGTTTTCTGAAATGTTGCTGTGTTATTCTTGCTATCCCTCACTTTAACCCGTATATTTCTGTCTCCGGGCTGTTCGCAGATACTCCAGATACCTTCAGCTCTGCTCTTCCTCCAGAGCCTCAAGACAACGATGAGGCTCTTGCTCTGCAGCTGCAGCAGGAGCTGGACAGAGAGGCAGCGCAGGCCCAGATTGTGGACTTGGAGGATGGAGGGCTTTTCTTCTGTCAGATTTGCCACAGAGACTTAACACACATGACAGCAGAGGGTCGCACACAGCATCTTAACAGGTCTGAGGATTTTGATTGCATTTTAGATGATAGCTTTACATACTAGTGGACACACAGGGAGGCTAAATGACATTAAAAAGTTTGTCTTCACTGTTACAGCACTGTAAGAGAGTGTTTATTGGACAAGTAGCCTCCATGTGGAGTTCAAGGATTCCACTCATTGAGTGCACCAAGTTGCATTTAAATGATTTGTTGGAAAATAAAACAATACCTTTTCTAATTTTCAGGTCATAACTTCATAAAGTATAATGACAAACATCTGATTAAAATAATGAAATCCTGGGGTTATAAGAGTTTTCCACAAATAAAAAAAAATCATCCTCAGTTTCTGTGTTTTACAAAATGTTTGATTTCTTTGCAGATACATGAACTCTTACCTAAAGTGTCTCTCTGAATAATCAGAATATATATATTTTTTCATTTTTGTCAAAAATCTCTCTGTACAGGTGTTTGGATGAGAGTGAAAAGAGTGGCCCTGCGGCTCCTGCACCTCCTCCTCCACCACCTTCTGGTGTTCCTGATTGTCCCATCTGTGGTAAGAAGTTCAAGTCCCAGAAGAGCCGCTCGGTCCACTTGAAGCGCTGTTCTTCAGATATGGACGTCTCACCGGCTGTGCTGATACAGGCTCTGCAGAGACAAGCTGAGGAAACCCAGAGTGCTGCCACTGCTAATTTACTGTAAGTCAGACGATAACTTTGTTGCATAACTAAAAGATAGATGACATCTAACTCTAGCCATTTTCTTCTTCAGCATTCAAGCTGTGGGCACCAAAAGGAAAGGCCCAACCAAGCCAGGCCTGCAGGCACGGAAGAAGCCCAAGAAAAAGCCCGAAGCCCTGGATGAAGAGACCATGGTGGCTTTGGCTCTGTCCTCCTCCCTGCTGGAACAAAAGAAAGAGGAAGAGAGGCAGTATCACACAAAGACTGGCACTTCTCACACGTCAGTGACTCAAGATCTGAAGTGGAGGCCAGACGCAGGTATCTGTGTTTTTCAAAAAGCAGGGAGAGGGGAGAAGATAAATAAAGATAGATAAAACTCGAGTACCAAATTCAAATCTTCTCCTACAACAATTTCTTGTTCCAGCTTCTTATTCTGTCACACCTCAGAAACCTGCAGCTCCAGAGACAGAAATGCCTGCATTAAGCAAGGTCACAGGAGGAAAAGCCCAAAGTACAGAAGAGATAAAACACATTTACATTTACTGAATTCCCAACTCAGTTTTCAAAGTCAGAAACTTAGGTGTGGTTTATTAATTTGACATTTGAGCTTTAGTTTAATATTTAATTATCAACACACCCTGCAGCCAGGATACCCTGCCTTTGATCTTGGTTTAGCTTTGTCTCTAATAATGATAGCTGATCAGGACCGGTCATTTCTCAGTTATCAAACCAAGTCAGAATAAATACCAGTAACAGCTCAAGAGCAAACGTGAGCAAAGAAAAGGTTTAACAAGGAAGGTTTTCGTCCTGTTTTTGTCAATGAGTAACAAATATTTAACAGTACAGTTGGTAGATTGTGGGTTTGCATACCTGTTGCTGTTTTAAAGCCCTGCAGCAGTGTATATGTGACTGTCTATTAGATATTTAATAACTAAAAGGTTACATTAAGTTGTTTTTTACTCAAATTTAATGAGGAAGTTTTCAAATATCGGCAGGACCTAAATCCTCTGCTCCCCTCGTGCAGGTAAAGGGCGTGGAAAGAGAAAAAAAGGAGTCGCCCCTCGCCCTGCTCCATTACTTCTCATTCAGGATGCTGAGGGGGCACTGAGGAGGTTGCAGGAACGTGTTTCTGCTCTTCTCCTGCGCAGCCCTCCAGACTGTCCCCCAACCCCGCCTCGCAGCCCCAGCACTCTGCATAGCTGGAGCGGTGCTGCCCCCCTCTGGGAGAAAAGCCGACTGCTTGACGGAGACTCCAGCTGTCTGTCTGATTTCTACGTTCCGGAGCTCAGGGAGTTCTTCTCACCCTGGGTATCAGCAATGGTGAGTGAGACCTAAGACATGTTTATTTTTTATTGTGTTATTGCGTCAGTTTTCAACTAAATGGAGGATTTAATCAATTCGATTGAATGGAAGCACCTCTTTTGATCATTTGTTTTAATCAGATGCAACTTTAAGCACAGATAAAACTGTTGAGAGAAAAATGTTGTGTTTTGGAATCACTAATGGGTCCCAGTGGATCTTCATACTGAGAAGAGTGTGATCTTGCATGTCTTACAATATCTGACCAAAAACTCCTCCACTTCTAGACTGATGCAGCCTCAGAAGGCTCCAGCGACAAGCCCGAGTCTTGTGTTCAACCTGTGGCCAAAGGAACTCCCACCACTGGGTTCAGGACCTCCATCCTACCATCCTCTGCCAAGACGGCTTCCTGCTCCCCGGCTCCCTCCACGCCCGGTACAGGGCAGCTCTCAGTGAGCAGTCAGGTTCTTCAAGACCTGATGGACCTGGCTGACGAAGGCATGACACTCACACAGTATGGATACACAGCCAAAGGTAAAACACGCGGACAGAAATTATGTCCTAAAACATTTTTTTATTTAAAGTGGAGCAGCATTAAAGCCTTACCTAATGTGAAAATTGTACCAATAAGTTAACTGACAGTTTGATATTTTATATGATATAAAATTATGATGTTATTACCTGTAGAGTTTAATTTGAACATTTAAATAAAAGGCAAAGCGCCTAAAATATGGTGAACACATCACATACACACCTTTGTTCACTGTCTTCTGTTCTTGCTGTGTATGTTGAAGAAAAACTAAAACTGTGGGTGTTGGTTATATAAGTTTTATAAACATTTTAACATCGTGCTAAACATGAGGCTAAACTATTTAACCTTTTTTTGCAGACAACGCCAGCGAGAGCGGCTTCATCCAGGAGGAATCAGAGGAGCAGGCTGACCTCTGTGCCAGTGGCTTCCTGCCAGAAAGGGCCCACACTCATGCTGAGGAAAGACATAGCCAAGCGATGACAGCAGCTGAGCAACCAAGGGAAAAAGTTGGAGACAGCCACCTATCAGTAAGATGTTTCTTAACATTTCCATTATGTTCATTAATTTCATCTATCCAAATCTTTTAAGTACTATTTTTGTAGGACCGCTTTATTTTCTTTCAGTTAGATCTGTAGTAAGGTCCCTAGATGTTTTCAGGCCAAGTTTAATCTGGCCCTCTTGTTCTGGAGTATAAACAAGGGTTTGTTGTAAAAAGCTGCCAAATATAAAGAGTCGCCTCCAGATATTTTATTTGAGTGAACAGTCATACGGCTACTTGTCAGTAAGTTGTCCAATAAAGATACCTCATACGTTGGTACGAGCCGCTGTGCTGGTGAAGAGCAGCCACACAACCTGGGCACCTTGCAGTCATTGATTTGACCATAAACTCATCTGAATAACAAAGTATTTGTAGAGTCAAATTTGAGCCCACCTCTCTCGCTCAAACTGGGTCATGCAGCAGGACAGTGATGCAAATCTGCTAAAAAAAAAAAAAAAATAGAGTCAAGGTGTTGCAGTTGGCCCAAAATTCAAATCTCAACCTGATTTAAGTGCTGTGGCGGGAACTTGCCAACTAATTCCCACAAACCTTAATGAACAGAAGCAATGTTGTAAAGAAAAGTGGGACAAAATTCCTCCACAGTGATGCGAGACAGAGACACTGATACAGTCACACATATAAAAGAATTATTTCAGTTGATCACTGGTAGATATGCTTCTACAGCCTACTGAGTCATGGGGTGTAATTCGTTTTTTCATATGGTTGCACAGAGTCCTATAACATGACTCATGATGTCATGTTTATAAACGATGTCATCTTTTATAAGCTTTCCAGCAATGCACAGTTTGGCTCAACATCCATCTGCCCAGCTGTGATGCAAACCGTTCTGCATGCTGCAGGCTAACTTTGTGATGACACAGTTTCTAAATCACCTTAATTCATTGTGTTCTTTTAAAGCAATAATTATAATAAAATAAATATCAGGACCTAAATAACATGTTAACATACGTCATTGTATTGTGATGGTTTTCCCCCTGTAGCTAGCGCTGTCCACATTGGCGTCAGACCTGAGCAGCATGGTGAACAACCCTCAGCTCAGTGATGTCCAGCTCCAGGTGGACAGTGGAGAAGTCTTCTTTGCACATTCCTTCATGGTGTATGCTCGCTGCCCCCTGCTGGCAGAAATGGTAAATCAGTTATTACTGTGTTGCACATCAAAGCTCTGCTGATGTGCAACACCAGGGATGCATTATTATGCATATTGTTCTGTCATGTTTTGCAAGTATGAAATATAATCTAATTAGTGTAAAAATTGACGCAAGTAGTATAAATAATAATAGTATGATTGTAAGAGGTAATTAAAGGTCTACACTGATGCATACTGTAGTGTGCGATGCTCCAGGTTGAGATTTCATTTTGCTTGAAAGAATAAGCCGTGTGAATGTGATTTTATTTCAATGCTTTAAAAACAAATTGGGAATTTTGTTTTGTTTAAAGTTGTTTCTTTAGTTTCTTATGAATTAATTCAGCTTTTTCAGAGTCGATTTGCTCTTCTGCTCGCGTCACAGATGCATGAAAGTGGTTTTGGGGTGCAGGAGGAAGGCGTGCCTCCTGCTCAGAGGGTGTTGATCAGCGACGTCCCGGCCCAAGCAGTGTTTGCTCTTCTACAGTATCTCTACACAGCCCACTTCTCCTTACCGGCATCGCTGCAGCCTCATGTGCTGGAGCTGGCACAAAGGTACTAGGAGATGGAGGATGTAAAGTCCAAAGCACAAAATACAAAGCAAAAGTTTATGCGTGCAGCAGTGGCATAAATACATGCAGACTGAAAATGAGAGAGAAACAAAACAAAAAAAAGAATGCCGCTCGGAGTTCCCCTAGTAGCCCGGGGCAATAGTGTCACAACGATGGGGCGGTTCAGGGTCACCTGAACCAGCAATTACAGTATGTCTTATTAAAGAGGGAAGTTTTAATGGCAAAACCTAAAACTAGAGTGGATGTCTGCTCCCACCAAAAAGCTCAAATGCCTTAAACAGTCGATATTTCATCCTATAAACCAGGATCTTGTTTGTTGTCTAGCTTTGTTCTTTATTAAACAGAGCTGGTTCTCGTAATTGCACTTAAATTAGAAGCCCAGATGTTTTTAAACATATACACATGGGAAACATCTGGAGAATGCAGTCAGGATGTGGTTCGCAGTTATTCTTTCTCACATGTAGGACACACGAGGAGACGGCGTACATGTGAGAGAGCGTGTTGGAAGCTGGCAGGTTTGACTGTGATGTGACTGAGTCAGATAATTGACTTCTCTCATACAGCTGCTTTAGATAAGCTGAGAAAGGTTCAGGGCTCTAATGCATGTGTGAAAAGAACTTCTGTTAAGAGTTTCCATTTTTTTAAATAAAACATTAAAATCATATAAAAAACAATACTTAAAAAAGTATTATTCTTTTTGATATTTTCTGAATTTCATGTAAGAACTCTTAAAATTTGACGCTGTTGTGAAAGCTTCTTTCTTTCGTTTCTCTTTCCTGTTTCAGGTTTGACTTGCAGGAGCTACAACAGCTTTGTCATCTTGGGCAAGAGGAGACTCTGAGAGACGAGGGCAACTACTTAACCCAGGAGGAGGAAACAGACCAGGCCTTCATCGAGCTCCTCCGCTCCATGTGGAACGAAGACGATGCTGACGGTGACGACGGGGAAGATTCAGACAGAGGAAGAGATGAAGGCCTGGAAGTGGATCATCAAGCTGATGAGGTCACGTCAGGCGATAGAGAGATTCACGAAGAGAAAGTGAATGAGGAAGAGTTGGAGGAGATCTATGAGTTTGCGTCCACGCAGAGAAAGAGGGAGGAGGAGGAGGAGGCGCTAGATGAAGAAGAAGATGGAGAAACTAAAAAAAGCTTAAGTGACAAAAAGCTGCAACCTGACTTTCAACGTGAGCCCGACCCCAGCCTGGATCGCAGCTACAGCCGTCTCTTTTCAGATTCGTGGGGGGTGTACGAGGAAGCAGAGCCTTCCTCCTTAGCTTCTACCTCTGGTCTGCCAAAGGTGCACCTTTCTCAGCAGTCCCCTTGTAAACCATCATATGAATTTTCAGGGAGAGCTTTGCTTCAGTCTTCAGCAAGTGTAGTTAGTGATCCTTCCATCAGTCCTCCACCAGGGACATCCAACTTGCCAGTTCCAGGTGTGTCCCCTGGACAAGTAGGTGACATGGGTGGCAGTGGAGACAAGGGAAAAAATCCAGTTGAATTGAAAATGCCCAAGAAAGATCTATTGGAAGACATGAAGCGAGAAAGCCAAGGTCCTTATAGTATTTGCACCCCTCATTCTCCTGATTCAGCCCAGAAAAAAGACGAACCTGAGCTCATAGTTTTGTCAGACTCCAGTGAGGAGCTTGAGGGGGATGTTGCTGTTCTTAGTTCCCGTAGCCCCTTACCACGTTCTCCCGGTTATACAGAAATCAAATCCAGGCACAACTCAGCACCCAATGAACCAGCTTTGAATAAAGAGGCCAGTAGTTTGGGGCACAGTGCTGGTGATCAATTAGACTGTTCTCCAGAAGTTTCCTGGCTGATCCCGTCCACACCTGTCCGTCCTGGCAGCGGCACCAGGAGCAGCTCCACTCAGACCAGAAGCAGCATGTGCAGGACGCAGCTGTTTCGGAGAAGTCAAACATCCCCATCATCACCCTCTGTTTTTTCTTCTCCTACTCTTAAGAGCACCCTTCACCCCTCCAACAGTGAAACCAAGGATTCTGCCGACACCGACCAAATGAAGGGCAGTGTCTCCAGGTTGAAGATAGAAAGGAACTTCAGCTTTTCTCCAAAAAGAGAGAATAGTGATGATTCAAGGAACGATGGAGAGCGATTCAAAGTTCCCCTGCCTCAGCCTAAACTGTCAAATCTCTCAAGCTCGACTCACCTTGATTCTCTCCAAGCTTCTTCAAAGCGTGATATTCCTCTTCAGCGCCACCCCCAACCTTACAGCAGTACTCCCTTACAAACGGAGCTCCACCATTCCCCTATGCGTCTTGCTTCCTCCCTGCTTCACACTCATCCCAGTAAGCAGAACTCAATGGGTCAGAAAAGGGAGAGAGCACCATCAGATAGCCCAGAGAAAACAGACCTGGGGAGCTTTCACCTCTCCCCTTTGTCTGACCCTTCAGGCCCACGCGCTTCGTCTTCTCATAGTTTAGAAAGTTCGCCGAGGCTCACCGTGTCTTCTAGTCAGAGTCGATGTTCTCTTAATTCCAGCATTTATGAAAAGAGGTTAAGGAATGAGAAGGAAGGAAGAGAGGCAGATTCCGATCATACTGAAGAAATGTTCAATGAAGGACAGGAGGGAGAAATAAAAATAGAGGCAGATGTTGAAGAATCTAGTTTTCAGCAGAGTTTCATGGCCATGGATGAGCCTCCCATAGCGTTCAATGATTCATGGGGACTCGATGTGTGTGTAGACGCTGATCCAGGATGCTTCAGTCTGAGGCTGGAGGACAGCGGGCAGCGAGAAACAGCCCAGTCGTTAACCTCTCCCACCAGTCGACCTGAATCGTCCAGACACAGCAGCGAGTCTTTAAACCGCTGTGGTGGCGTGACTACCCCTTCCACACCTAAATGTCACAGCTCTCAGGTGCACGCAGGTCCCTCCATCACCACGTCCCCACCTAAAGCCAAATTGCTGACCACACCAGAGATTGACAACGGCCTCCTGGACTCCAAAATATGGGACAGCTGGGAAGAAGAAGAAGAGGAGGAGGAACACCTTCCTCTCTCTAAGAGGGTGAACCCCTCAACCTATCATAAGACCCCAGGTAAGTATTTCTATTGTGTAATTTGCCAGCATAAATATAAACTGCATATTACTAAATAATATTTGTTTTAGCCTAAATTATAAAAACCATCCCAATATGTATCAACAGGTCTTAATTTTTATTAAATATCAAGAAGTATTTTTCCTCTAATACATAATTTATACTAGAGTTGCTTCAAAATCTAATCAGATTCTTCACTCTACCAGACAACCTGTGCCTGAAGTAGAAAGTTATTGTCTGTATTCACAGGGTTGTACATGCTGTACCTTTGTGGTTGGGACGACAAGCCTGCACAGGGCTACACATACTATAAAAATCGAGTGACAGGCTTAAAAACATGCTCTTCTCCACCAAGACAGAAAGAATAGAATAGAATAGAATAGAATAAACCTTTATTATCCCCAAAATTAGAAATTTTAGTGTTACACAGCTCTTATAGCAAGAGAAATATAGACAAAGTAGTGCTATATACATAAGCAACCGACACATTCCAGAGCAATAAAATCACAAAAAGACAGATAATTATTATTATCGACCACAAGTTCTCAAACAGCCTCCACAATTAATTCAGTTTGTTTTTATTTAAAAAGCACCAAACAAAAAAAATAGGCATCTCAAGGCACTTTATATTTTAAAGTCGAGACTCTGCAACATTAATTAATGTTGTGCTCGTTAACTTTAATAAGCACGAACTTGTTAATTGTGAAAGAATGTTATATCTGAGCCTCATTTCAAGGTTAAAACCAAATTGACTGGTAAAAGTTTGAAGTATTGATTAAATTCAAGTGGAAAACAAGGAATAATGTGTTGTTTGGGGGCTTATTGCTTTATCAGGTTCATTTTATCTATATTGTTTAATATCACCAATTCATTCAAATGCTTTACAATTAGTATAACTTAAGATATGATTGCGGGCTATTACAGATATATTGCTTAATTTCTGTTGAATAAATAATTAGTTGGGATTTTTTAAAGGACTGCACGCACTTGTCTTCTATTTATGAACTTCTAGTGTAGAAATTAGACTTTGTGCCTAAACAGTGTCTTCTTCTTGTGTTTCATCAGTGTCGTCTCACAGCAAAAGGCAGCGCACCTTGGTGCCCATCACTCCCATGCCCCACTACTCTGACATGGACACGCCGGAGCTCAAGAACAAGCTCAACAGGTCAGTTGGTTCACTCTCATCCTCTCGTTAAAGATTAGATACAAGGCCAAGTTTTTTTTTTCTAACTAATCACAGCGATTAAGTGAGGTATCTATCCGATTAGCTCCCCTGGTGTCACTGTCAACGCAGTCTGTCTGGCTCTGCTCGCTGTCAGGCTGTTTTCCTTCTGTCCATCTGTTAGTCCGTCTGTGCCTCGCAAATGCCTTTAACTTTCGCCTCTGTGCAGGTTTGGCGTTCGGCCTTTACCGAAGCGCCAGATGATCCTAAAACTGAAGGAGATCCACCAATACACACACCAGCTGGTCAGCTCAGACTCTGAGGATGAGGCCTCAGTCTCAGGAGCCACAGCTCAGATGAAGCCCCCTGCCAGCAGGCCAGTGTCCTGCGCCCAGACTGTGAAGTTTAAAGAACCCCGAGCACCTGCTGATGTGTGCCCTGTGAAGCACAATGGTGATGAGGTGGCGGAGCCTCTGTCCAACTCACAGGGCTCCAACACCTCCTCAGCTGGAGCCAGTGAAGAATCGGAAAGGTACTCCGCAGCGTGTAGATCATCTTAGGTGTTACATAACAGAGCGCTTGACTATAGACTCAGTCAGAGGCCTGTGTTCTCCAGGAGCCATGTTTCTGATGGATTCAGAGTTGCTCGCCTGTGTGCACCTGTACTAGTGTTGGTAACAAATCAAATGACATCAAAGGTTCACACCAAGTCATCTCTTGGCAGTCGTGAACATTCAGAAGATAATGTCTTAGTTTAAAGATGTGAAGTCCATCAAGAGTCGACACAATGCATGAGGATTGTGAAGAGGAGGATGTTAGACACCATTGCCCTCCTTCACAGCTGAATAGCACCAGTTTGTAACCTGCTATGGTCATTGTGTGTAATTTGCTGTGCTGTTGCCTCAGAATGACACCAAAGTGTTCACCTGTGTACATCACAACCCACAGCTATACAGAGGGTGCTTACATTTTTAGTGTTTTTATTAATTGAGCTCTAGAATGTTGTTTTTTGTTCCTACCTGGGAAAACAACAATGAATTTAGTCAGTAGTGACTGCACAGCTATAAAGTCAAGATAAACAACCTTTATGAATGAGATTCTTTGGGGGAAATTTGAAATGTATAAAAATGCCATTTTGTGATTTAAAATACTTCATCTAATTATGTCCACTATCTAAAATTACATTAACAGAGTGGAGATAACAGCCATATAACGATGAGTCAAAGACTTGTGATGTTAGTGCTCCTGAGAGAAAGAGCTTAAAATGCACAGAATGGGGAAAAAGTTCAAAATGATGCTGATTATATGTGATATAAACTTTATCAGCAAATGTGTTGAACGCTACTGTAAATTGCTTTTATATACTATGAAGCATTAATTCAAATTCACACACAGATATTCTGTATCATGAGCTGATGGCGCTGATATGAACTAGAATTTAAGGTAACTTGCCTGAATGCTGTTTTTGTAACAGGTAACAGATCGGTGTGTAGAAAAGCACCACTACTCACCCGCTCAGTTCTCCTGGAAAATGGGATTACTGTAGTGACGCTTGGTGGTTGGATTAGCAGGGCAATAGTATTCAGGGACCTTTGGCTTCTTTTAACACAATTACAGTGTTGCACAGAAAGAACAGCAGCAGCTCCAGTAATGCAGGACAGAGAGAGAAAACAATCTGCACACATCCATGAACTGAGTTTCTGGATCAGATAATTTAGCCAATATCAGGAGTTGCTTTTAGCCCATTTTACAGGTACAATTCCTCATATTTGGGAGGTTAAAACTTGATTTCATTCATGTTTTGTGATTGATCATTTGGTGCCAACATGACCCCTTACACGCCTGGCTGGGGTCACACGACCACACAACTACTGACATGTGGCTGATTGGAGACATTTTGGAACCATTGAAGTAGCTTTCCAGTTCCAGCTGTTGCTTAGTGTGTGCACGTTTGACCCTCAGATATACAAGTTAGATACCTGACACTCATTTTAAAAATCAGACACTTAATAGAGTCTATAAAATTAACCGCTTCCTTCTCATCAGGTCCAATCCAGAATTATGCATCTCGTCCGACGGCGACTCCGACAGCGATGGCGGGATTTCTGCCTCTCAAGCAGCGTCCCGGCTCCAGGATCGACTCAAAGCCGTGCGCTCCTTCATCTTGTCCGACTCCAAGCTGTACAGTCAGATCCTCCAGTATAAGCCTCTGGTTCTGTCTCAGCTTCAGGAGCAACTCAAAGCAGCGGGGATACGCCTGGGGGCCGCCAAGCTCATGGACTACCTGGACTCTCAGTGCATCACCTTCACCACAGCCAAGCCAGGCCGCGCCGCACCGAGCCGCAGGCGGGTCAAGAGGACAGGCAAGGCGGGCAAAAGTAGGTGAAAGAGAGGCAAGCGAGGAAGGAGGCATTACAGTCGCACTTTTAAACTCACTGCAAGAATGGTTTTATGTAGAAACTTAAAGATAGCAGATTTTATTTCTGTGCTTGGAACGTTTGTCTGATAACTGAAAAGGCCACAAGAAAATCTAAGTGATCAAGACAAAGACTGATTATTCCCAGGTGAGAAAATCTTTAGTAAAAACAGGTTTATAACTATGTAATTATTGACACCGTTTTTCCAGGACCGGGTGTATTTTAACTGTTTTTTTTTTTTTTGTTTCCCCCCCCCCCCCCCCAATGTTGCATTTATTAAGAAAATAAATCAGATTAATGACGGCTGTAGTGTGGGGTTGACAAATGGCTGCTTTAGCCCCCTTCAGACATGCACTCCTGTTGCACCTTACAAGGTGTCCGAAATGAGCACCTGGGTCACTTTTTCCATAAAAGTCATGACAGGAATTTTAAGAAAGAGTAACATTTACACATCAGCCCAAAGAAGAACAGCCTGAACAGCACAACATGTCACGTACACCCTGCTCTTTGTTCTCCTCTCCATTGTCACTAACATTAAAAAGTTGGCATCCACTAAGTTTATACTGATTATAGTCAGTCTTTCCAATACTGTCACATGTCTGTCTGAATGACCAAACTGTCACTTTAACAGCCAGTAAAGTTATATCTGAAAAGGGCTTTTGATTTAAAAATTTCAAAACAGCAAAACCACTTGATGTAATAAAGTTGATATTACACTTTGTCCGCCCAGTGATACAAAGTTAATCTTCAGTGTGTTGTATTGCACAACAGTCAGGTGTTATGTGTTGCAACAACAAAATATGAGCCAGTTAAGCGCAAAGAAATGCAATCTCACAGAAGTTGTTGAAAAGGCATTTTGTGTGGTTTTTTTTGTTTTTCCTTATCCAAAGATTAACCAAGATGCTCGCAGAGCTGAACACACTTGAGAAAGGAAGCAGGTTGTTGAACAAGGGGAAGATCTCATAGCTTCTGATACATCATTCAAGTAGAGAGAGAGAGGGGGAGAGAGAGAGAGATCCGTTAGAGCAGCACAACATAAAGTCAATGCTGTCAAGAGTTCCCAGTCAGGTCGCTGTGTTTGCATCGTTGTGCACTCAGGTTTCTCGACAGCAGTTGTGAAGCACGAGGCATCAAATCACATTCCAAATTAGACACAACGCTACAGATCCCAAAGACAGGCTCGCCTCCTTTCCACCCGTGTGGCAAGTTCCGGATGCATCAGCGCGGTGCATCTCCTCGTCCCGGCTCGATGCCTCATCACAGTCATGAGAGGTTGGCAATGTTGGCAAGGAAGCGCTGAGCCCACCACTCCTCCAGGTCTATGGGCACAAAGTCTGCACAGAGGGGAGGACGGCAGGAGAGACAAGAGACGAAAGCTTAACTTCAGATTGAATCAAATGAGCAAGTACGTTTTCTACACGTGAACAAAATGTTACATTAACAGCTGAAGAATTCCAGCCTGCGTCTTTAATCGATTCATTGTCCTTCACTTGAATGGAGAGCTCCTTTTGTCATGTTGTTAATTTCTCAGATTTGAAAAGCTTTCGGTCTTCTTAAAAATAAAAAATATATAATAATATTTTTTTCTTCACATTCTAAAGAATTCAGGTTTAGAAACCGGTTTGGTTTAAGCTTTTCGGGGTAGCGATACACAATGGAAAGCGGAAGAGGCAGGTAGGTGTGTGCTCTACATTTGGTCGTCACGGCTGGTTTATCTGGAATAGCCAGGTTCTCAAATTAAAGGAGGTTAAAAATTAAAGCAATACTATTACAACAGTTGCCCTCTGCCTTGCATGCTGTTCATTCAGAGAGATGAAAATAGCCAATCGGTTCAGGGGTTTAAAGGCCCAGACATAATAAATGCATAGATTACAGGTTCAAAAGCTGAGCAGCTTAATGAGTAGGAAGAGGTTTATCTGTTAGGATGCCATAAAGACATACGGTAAGATTACATTAAATGAGTGTGGTCACGTTAGTTTCTAAATGACTGGAGGCATTTTAAAAGTCATGGGAACTTACTCTTCATCGCAGCACTCGGGGTCTTCTCGGAGTACTGAACGGGCCCTTGGCTGCCAGCCAGCTCCCCTCTGCCGCCGTCCTCCAGCTTCTGCTCCACCTCCTGCCACACTGCAAACAGTCACACACGCGTGGAGTTGTAATTACCATTTGGATGTTGGATGGATACACTGGTGTATTTTTTCCTGTAATCTTTGAACTCATACAAAAAGACACTAAAAATAAAAATAAATCTTCAACCAGCAGCTGAGCTCAAGGGCACATCTACACAGCTCTGACCACTATTTATCTAAATTCATTTGAAGGCTGCAAACCTTGAGAGGACTGGTCTGGTAGGCGGATTGTGTTTATCAGCTGAGGGTGAAGGTTTTTCCATTTAATAATCAAGATAAATCTCAAGGTTTAGTTTCTGTGGACATGTCTTCTGCTTACTTGGAGCTCCAATAGTCAGCCAAACATTTAATGTCTAACGGCTTTAAGGATGTTAAACAATAAACCAGTTGAACGTGTGCATGCGGGTGCATAAAACGCTTTCTAATCATGTCTGCAGGTTACATTTGTTACAATTTTTATCTTTTTTGTGTGAACATGTTCAACTGGAATAAACCGCAGGAGGTTTTCTCTCTTCGAACAACTCGACAGAGCGTGAGAGCGGTTCCTCCTTGTGTCTGAGCAGAGAACAAAAGTGAAGCGCTGAACTTTGTGGTCACAAAAGGACGCCACAGAGCAGTCTTTACTGGCAGCAGCCCAAGAGTAACACAGATAGCTGGCTCATGCTGATTCAGCTCCACAAATCATTCAATCCGAGCACGGCATGAAATACTGGCCGGCGCTGAGGTATGCTGGACAATCTTCCAAGACGGGGGTGAATGTTGCAGGGCCTGGACTTAACTCATTGTTAGGGTTTACTGACTAGAAGCAGCACTCGTCTGAGACCTACTGACAACTAGTTGAATTTTTGCAGTAGTCCAGGTATTTGTCATTTAAAAAAAAAAAAAAAAAAAAAAAAAAAAAAAAAGGGTTATTAGTTTGCAAAACAACACCCAACATTACTGAAAACTACCTTAGGATATAAAAGGATATAAATTCTGAACCTAAGCATATGAAGAGAAATTTACCAACACGGTAAAAATACAAACAGTAAATATTACAATTTTGCACATCTGTATATCCAAAGCTTCTTATGCAGAGGAGGACGTGTATTGCAGAAGATCATCTGATTTCCAAATTATCATCAGCCTATTAAAGACGCTTATTAAAGATGACCAAAGTGTCAAAAAAGTGAGATCACTGATTGTACAAGTACCAAAAAGCTTGGGCTCTAAACTGCTTGGTTTCAGACAGAGTGGAAAGCCCCAGTATGATCCCCTCAGGCAGACAGCTCTGCCTCTGAGCACCGCAGGTCCACCACTTGCTGTGCAAACTTTTGTGAGAGGCCGCCAATAGGAAGTATTAAGAGGTCTTAAAAAGAAGAGGAACTGGAGCGACAATGGTTTAAGAGATGAACTGAAGGGCTACACTAGTACCCAGAACAGGTTGAAAAGGCTCATTATAAACTATGAATCATGTAAAGCTACTCTAGTAACTAATACCACCTCCCCTTTCAGATAAAGATCTGACTTTTTGTCTTGGAGGGCTCACTTTGCACTCTGACTTACATCACCACCCATCTATTGGTCCCCTTATCCTCACCTTCGTATACAAATCGGACATTCTCCTCGTGTGCAGGAGTGAATCCCTCCACTGGGCTTTCAGACTTCTGTGCGGCCGCACTGTGGTACCGTTTCCCGTTGAGGCGATTGAACACGATCTTTGGAGGAGGAGAGCTAAGGAGAAAACACAAGAGCTAATTGCAGAGGAGCGGCTTTTTGGATGAAGACAGTCACAGGAGTCACGTTACAAAGTGAGAGTAAAAGTCTTATGTTCATTTAGCAGCTTGGATTACTTGGTGAAGGTGTGGCCACTTTGATTATGACAGGACAGACTGACTTGGTTCTTCATGGGCAGGGTGAACATGAGCTGAAAAGGGCATCCATTACCTACTTGGTGTTTTCTTGAAGGTGGGGTGTTATATATTAGTGCAAATCTAAGTGTAAATCTAAGTCTTGCACACTTTCACACAAGAAAGTTTTCTTAGAGTGGTCAATTTTTTCCTGGACATTTTGGAGACTGCAGCTTTGTATTGGTTAGTCCACCTTAACTATCTCAGTACATTAAGTTAGTTTTGCCATTTGTAGATGAAGTTTCAATCAAGGCTAGATTTAGGCTTTTCTTTATATTTCTACACCTTAATAAATCACAGCAGGCGAGGTGGGTTGGCCCCTCAGGTAGCAGAGCTCTCGGCTACACCATGCAGTGTCACACCTCAACTAATGGCGCCTCTGATTGGCCCGAGAAACTGACGGGCCGCCAGAGAAGTTGTGTCCGATAATGGAACCAAGCCACGCCTACGTGTTATATGATCGCGCTCGCGGTCCACGTGGAAAGTATTTTGAGCTCGCGCTGCTCAAACAGCAGCACGCCCAAAGCAACCCTCAAAAAAAAAAAAAAAAAAAAAGGTAAACATTACATAAAAACACAAAGTAAACATACTCACTTTGACGTGATCCAGGACGTCGGCTTCAGTTTCAAGTCGCCGAACTTGCTCTCGACCTGCTGAGTGTTACCTGGGGCAAAAACGGAAAAATTACGCGTTTGTAGACTCGATGTAACCCAGCACTCAAACATTTCACCTTACGAAACAACCCCGAAACTTTCGCTTTCTTGAGCCAAAAGCAGCCTGACGTTACATTGCATCACGCGTTAGGTAATGGCCACATTCACTCACCTGTCCTCCGTTGTGTAACGAGTTTGCTGGGACCTCTGGTGATTGTGTACATCATGTGAACGCCGATACCCTCGAGAAATTCTGCACTGCCCCTTCTCCTTAATTGTCGGCCTCAAGCATTGAACGCTGACTCTGAAACTTGTAGCTCTTGTCCGGTCCTTCTGAGGCTGCCCCCCGAAATGATTGTTGTCCAGGTCAGCTGCTCCACAGTCAGCTCGAGGCCTGCCAGAGACTCGCTTCGACTTGTTGCCCGCTGTGTAGACCGCCCGCTGCAGCTCCTCTCCGGCAGGTGGTTCAACTGAGATGAAACGACGTCCAGGACTCGTGCAATAGGTTGTGTGTAGGTCATTCAAGGAGAACGCAGTTCCACATGCCGGGGATCATTAATGGGAGCCGGGGGCAAGCTTCCTGACGTCCCTGAATTGTGACACTCTAAGCCGGACACTCCTACCCTCTCTCATCTGCTGGTGCTCCGGAACCGACTGTACCACCTCTGATTTCTGACAGGTTACAAGGGCACTGCACACTTTATTCTCTTCAGGACTGAAAGCGAGCATGCTGGGCTAGCGTCAAGCAAGTCCAAATGCAGAACAGGGCTTCCGCCTGAACATTTCAAAATAAAACTAATTTTGGAGTATACAAGCCTACAGCTACTTTAAACTGAAGCACCATTTAAAATATGATAAGCACAATCTTGAGGTGACACCATATGTACTTTTATATCACATTAAAAACTACACAGTTATATACTATTGATTATCATGCAGCTACAAATACTATGCACTTAAACACTGATTAGCCACAACATTAAAAACCCAGCCTAATGTTGTAAAGATCTGGACCAAACAGAGCATGGACTTCTAGGGATATACTCCTCTAGTGTCTGACTTCTTGTGGTCATTGGGCTTCTTGTCATGTTCCATAAGCAGTTGTTTTCAAGTGTTTCTGTTTGCGTTTTGTCTTCTTCTCATCAAACATCCCTCTAGAATTGGTTATTCACTGAAAATGAGTCAAGGAGGTGCCACTATCCAAAGAAAAGATCTAAAAAAGCCCCGAGAAGTATTGCTCAGGACCACAAAAGAAAAAGAAAAAAGACACAAATTGTAAATAATAATTACAAGAAAACCTGGGTCCTTGGAAGTAAAATAAAGTTTTGCACAGCACTGTATTTTATTTTAGATTTTCCATTTAATTATTCTCTTTTGTATTACTTTAACAAAATGAATAAAACGTATCATAGTTTAAATTAATTAATAGTTTTAATTAAGTTGGAATTAGTTATAATAACAACATAAATTATACATAGTTAGGATTTACACACAACAACACCTTTCCATTATTTTTATTATTCACTTTTTTATTACATAGTCCATTATTATTTAATGGTGAATTTAGAGTTTAAATGTACATGTATATTAGACTTTTACTATACTTATTATACTTATACTTTATTCTTTAGTATACTTTTACTTTATTGTATAGTTATTTCAGATTAGGTTTGACCTTTTTAAGATTTTTTTTTCATTGTTTTCTAGTTCACTGAGCTTCATGCTATTTTAAGTATATTTTTGTTGTGTTAAACTTAATATTTACATACTGTTTCCTAACCTTGCGATTAATTAATTGCATTCATTTCTAGGGATCTTAAAATTTTTCCACACTTTGAAAAGCCTTTTATTTTGAAGTCGGAGCTGCTGTGTTTCCGGTCGCGTTGTTTCTATTTACTTCTGGTTAGTCCGCCTGTGCGTGACGTCACTAAACGCCCCTCAGGCCGGGTTTTAGGAGCCGCGAAGCGCTCACCTTTCACCTATTAAACCAAATTCGCAGATCTCCAGGCGCTTTGACAGTAATAAAGAAAGCTGACAGGAAACTTACATTTTGGTGCAGTTTGAAGGTTTGGTTACACACTTCAAAAATATTTATTAGACAATTATTACGAATGTTTGACCAATTGTGAGCATTAAAAAAAACCTCTATTAACAAGGATAGGGCTTTAGTTTTTAAATCAGCTTTTGGCACTCACCATAATCTCTCTGGGGACTTATCGTCATTGTTATCCTTTGATAATTTCTACCTGAAATCTAACATTTCTTTCTTTTTCTTTTTTTTTAAACACGCAGGTAAACTGATTCTTTTGCTCAGATAAAAATTAGCTGAGTGCCTCCAAACTGCCTGAGCTGAAATTCTGCATTTAGCAACTGAAGATCAGCCGGGACAAGAAGCGGCTCAGACAGGCTTAACCAGGGTGATATCCAACACTACACTTCTCACTCAACCCCCATTCATCTGCGCTATCTGGGTCAATCGTCTGACTCTGCAGGCCCAAAAGCTAATAATCAACAGTTGTGTTTACTGAATGGTGCGATGCAAGATATCAGCTCAAACCGTTCACCTTTATTGATCCATTTTAGTGTCCAGAGCCGTCACATAACGACACAGAACATGACAGACCAACATTTTCAGTCTGCCAAGCAGCTCTACATTCCCACAACTATTACAAAGAAATAAAAATAAAAAATCAAGTAGTTATTCACAAGAGAGTCCGTGTCACCTTACTTTAAACTGTTGATGCATTTTCCTGTTATTTGGAGCAATTTGATTAGTAAAAATAGATTTTATGGTTGAGTAAAAATTTTATATCTATTTTACCTCCAAAACCGTTCCAGTTTCTAATATGTCCACCTAGGAAAATTAATTGTCCACCTCTGTTGTACAGTAATATCTACAGTGTATAGATATAATGATATCATCAGATACTAGAATGTGGTGACCACCAAAATCTGGCAGTCATTAGCCCCAAAAATCTAGAATCAGTCAGGCTTATTAAAGTCATTTAAAGCCTTACGGCAACACCAAATTGTGTAATTTACATTTTGAAATTCTACACTCAAGTTTAGGGATGAAAAAAAGTAAAGCCAGCTTACTTTACATTCAGCATATATGAAATGCAAAAGCACGAGGTTGATTTTCCAGACAAACAGCAACATCAAGCAACGTCTAACTTTAGTTTTTACCCATTCAAGTAAAGCAGTTACAAAACTGTCATACTGCTAAAAAATGGTTTACTCTTTAAAAACAGGCACTGTGTTATTGGTAACACTCGAGCCTTACACAAAGCCATGCATTAACTCCATTCGTGTATTTGTGCCACAATTGATCCCTCATAAATGTCCTTGTGGTTTCATATACAGTACAGTACAAAAGTTTGTTTTCTCCATACATTAACAACATAAGTAATCACCAAGCCTACTTATTATTAGTTTGTCTATGCTGCTCTATAAAGCATTTATGTATGTTTCTTTAATAAGTAGTATTCACATGTCATAAATGACAAAAAAAATAAAATAAAATCATCTCAAGGTAGATTTCTTCAGATTTTAGTGAGTAAAAAGTGCACACAGTGCTCTGCATTATCTGAAAGACTGTATAAACACAACTAACATGACAAACATACAAAAAACAAACAAACAAACAAACAAACAAACCCCCCCCCCCAAAACCCCCAATGTAGTCCTGAGTGGATGAATACATCATGTTGCTGCAGGTCTATTATAGACACATATTACCAGCACCTTGCATTAACAAGTCTGTAAATATAACAGGCGAGTTCATCATTATTCATTATTAAAGTGATTTAGTCGTAATAAAATCTGTTACTTTGTATTTTGTTATGGCGCCCAGTTAAAATTCTTCAGGAAACATACACCCATAGAAAAACAGTCTTCTTGGAAATAAAAGGAGTATATGATCTCTTGCTTGAGCTTACATATGGGTGACAGTTTCTTTTATCTTTAATAAATGCCAACATTTTGTGGAGTGGATTTATGTGTACGTCAGTAATGAGGGTCACAGTCTTCCACCATGCTGTCTGTGATGTAGTTGACTTTTAGCACCTCCTGGTAATACTCCTTCTCTATTTGTGTGTTGACGGTCCAGGCTACAACCTCGACACCCCTCTGGGCCCAGTACTGCACATAGTCCCTGCAGACAGGACACACAATCGGTGAGTGATGTTCATCTGGTCTGAATGACCCAAAAAGAACTTTTTAAGGATGAGTACAAAGCAACGATAACTTTTTTGGTATAACTTAAAAAAAATAAATGTAAAAGTGAGATACTTAATATATACAAATATATGTAATGTTTAGATTTCCTCCTATTGATGATCCACAACAATAAACCCGAGCATGGAATAAGACAGTTAGCAGTGCCATTGAAATGTACCTCTAACACATCTGTATTCTAATGAAATCTAACGCATATATAGAATATATCACTGTATGTTCCAGCTACAAAACTCACTGTGAGACAAAGTTCTTCTGTATCAGGAACGCCGAAACGCCACAGAGCTTCCACAAAACATTATGGTGTGCCCAGTCCAACAAGATGTCCATGACAGTCATCCAGTGATGTTTCCACAGCGATGAAAAACGTGGGGCACCGTCCCCGAACCGGCTCAGGCTCCAAGGCCGGTGGGTCAGTGCCGTGACCACATCTGGGTCACTCTGTCTCATCTAGACACAAAGTGTTGGTGAACATTAGCATGCTGTTTTGTTAGAAAGCAATTTGTGTATTTGTTTCCCCACTCTTTCTGAGTCAACACTATTTATTACAATATGTTTTTAACTTAACTCTTAGACTGTGCAAAAATAACTACAATTAAAACTGTAAACTACTTTGAGCCACATGTCAGCTGATGTCAGGTCATCTTAGCGTTCACTTTAATTGGTAACAAATGAATGAAAATAGGAACCAAGAGCTGTGTGCTCATACTATTTAATTAGTCTTGCAATCCATCACCTAAATGTGTCTAGGAGGTGCAAAGTGTAACACACAGATATCCGCTTATCCTACTCAGGGTTGCGGAGCGGCTGGAGCCTGTAACGGCTGCCACCCTGCACACCCTGGACAGGTCTCCAGCCTGTCGCACTGCTAACACAGAGGAATACTTACATCCACACCTACGGCCAATTTAGAATCAGCAATTAACCTACCCCAAAAACTATGGTAGGAAGCCAGAGTACTCAGAGAGAACCCACAGAGACATGGGAAGAAAATGCCAACTCCACACAGAAAGGCCCGGGCCAAATGCTTGATTTGGACCCAGGACCTTCATACTATGAGGCAACAGCGTTAACCACGTTGCCAATGTGCTGCAAGTTTTAAAAAAATAAAATAAAAAAAAAGTTCTGAAAGTGGTCAGGGTTCATAATCATGCATAGAGAACTTTGAACTTCTAGTTTATAGCAGAAGTTAATTAATGTAGGATAAATAAGATAAGCTGACCCACACAAACTTGTTTCTACATTTCTTCTTGTGTTTTTTTTGTTTCACTGTGTGCAGCCAAACTGTCTGAACTTTGTGCATCTTTATCTTTTGTACTTTTTAAGGGTGTGTAATTGCAGCGTTGAAATTACCCCTTTGGGAACAAACGGTGCTACGTGACCTGACAGTCACCAGAAACTCTTCATGTCTGGAATTTGATTCTTTATACTACATATTAGTTTACCTCGGTGTATTTTCTTCTAAATTGTAATTTTCCTCTAGTTGGACTAGATCGTATGAAGAAAACCACAGAGAAAAATCCCCCCTGAAAAAATAGTGTGTTTACTGACATGAACTAAGCTTTAAACTCTTCAGATATGAGCCGTCTTACCCTGTAGATGACTTTGGGCTCGAAGGAGCAGACAATGCTGCTGTTGTAGAGGACCGGATATTTCTTATACAATTCCTTTAGAGCTGCGGCTGCCTGAGTAGGAAGAAGAAACAAATGGTTATCGTAGGTCATTCAGCTGTTTGCAGATTTAATGTTTTTGCTTGTGGGTGTTCCTCTCCGACCACTAGGTGGTAACTAGCAGCTGTGTATGCACAGGCATACGGGCCCGCAAATCATAAATGTCAGTACGTGAGCCTCCAACCACAACTGCAGCTTTCCCTTCCTTAAAAACGTGCAAATGCTGCACTTAAGGAGTTGAGTGAATACCCTAACTTTAAGCTAAGAGACTACTGCCCCTGGCTCAGTTTTTATGTTGCCAACACAAACAAAGTTACATTTGGTTGTTAAAGAGCAAACAAACAAGGAACGTCTAACAGCATGCACAATGTTACCACACAAACAAAACATTGCTTATCAGTGGTGCTGTCCTCAATCTGTGAGAAGCTGTGTGTGTGTGTCCGTGTGCGTTTTAGGGGTTTGTTATTTGTTTGAGTACAGACAAACCTGGAACATGTGTTCTGGACGTCTTAAAGTGCGTCAGCGTTAGTAGTGTTTCTCTTCTCTGGATATTCCCCGGTATGACTCTGGCTTGCCACAACTAATTTTAATGATTAGTTTTGTGTAACTAATAGAGTGGTGACATGTATTATAGTGCCATTCTATTGGTAATGAATAAAAAAGTAGAACTGGCAGACTTGTGATCAGTTTGTATCAAGCCATCACTAAAATCAACACGGGCAAACTGTGACGATGATGATGTGCAATCTCTCAGTTATGCAGGCAGTTTTGTTGGCGTTACCTCATCTGGATGACCTTTGACATCAAAGTAGATGGTTAGCTGCAGTTTGATGCATTCCTCCACTGCCTCCTCCAGGGTGGGGATCTTCTCTCCTGCAAACTTGTCCCTGGTGGAAATAAAACAAGTAAGGCTCGTTTTAACTGGATTTCTTTTTATATTGTGCCAGTGATCTTTCATACGTCTCACTACACAGTTTGCCAAAGTTACTTATATACTCGTTCACTCTTATCTAGCATAAGTTTCCGGTTCTCCGCCGTTTACCTGCTCCGATATTTCCCTGGGCTATATCTTTCAGTTAGATATTTGATCCTTGGCACATCCAATCTACATGCCGTCCTCGGGCAAAATAGTGTTTATCTAACACAGCACAATCAAACTGTCATAGAGAAAGTATTATTTGAACATGTGTGTAAATGGGTTAATTTGGGGTTTGTGTAAGCAAAAACCTATGAACTTCTTGTTAAGAGTCTGAAATTATTCGTTTAAAACGCTTATACATAAGCATGAATTATTCAGATGTGTAACCACTTTGCCAAGGTCTGGACAAAGACACACACAGTCCATCTTAGATGAGAGGAAATAACCCAGGAACCACTGAGGCTCAAACCTGTCATGAACTGGAAACTGCTGGAATACCAGTGTCACAGTGAAGCATAGACTGAGAGGGAGCTGACTAAGAAAGAAGACACTGCTCCAAAATTGACACCTTCAAGCTCAACTGCAATTTGCAGCTGTCCACATGGATAAACCAAAAGCCTTCAAAACAAAAGTTTTATGGTCTGATTAGACAAAGATTGAGCTCTTTGGTTACAATGCCAAGAGATGTGTTTGTAGGAGTGACGGAGAAGCTTTCAAACCTAAGAACACTGTACTATCTGTCAAGCATGGTGGTAGGTAGCATCATGCTCCGGGGGTGTTTTGCTGCCAGTGGTACAGTGCACAAATTGGTTGGAATAGTGAGCATTGTTAATATGGTAGTATATAATTTTTATATTTCTGTGTTATTGTAAAGTCATTTAAGTTAAAGTTTAAAAAATGCATACGCCCCCCAGTGACTAATATATTACTTTAAACGTTGGATATGATCCAGTAGAAACTGAAATATTTTCTTATTTGTGTGACCCTGACTTTTGACCTTGAAACATTACACACTAGAATCTGTGTATTTTGTTATCTTTACCCATATGATTGGAGCAGAACTGGCTGAAAGCTTTGGCATTGATAAGCTGTAACAACTTTAAGATAAGATATAATCATCCAGTGTGTGATTTTGCAAAACTTTATGCCGTCATTGTGACATCATATGGCGTCACATTGAAAAAAAAAAAAACTGTGTTGTACAGCTCTCTCCATGCGCAGTGAAGGCCAAGGTGAAATGCTCGACCACCTAGGTACTCATTTCTAACAATGCCTTGTATATTGCTTTAAAGTTTAAAGACAGATTATAAATTGTGGATAACAAAGTTTTTACTGAATTTCACATTTGGTGTAACCTCAAATTGATCAAAATAAAATTAAAAATTAAATCTTGTGTTGTGGCTTCTGTGTACGCTAGACCGCTAACAAACAGACAAACTGAGCGGATTACATACGTCCTCCCTTCGAGGGGAAAACTACCTTATTTCAGTGGATGTTTAAACCTGCTAGTATATTAGTGTGGAAGAACCTGTATCACATTAAAGCACCTCACTACCGTGTGCTTTGTTTGCGCCTTCCTGACTATACGCTTCTTTCTTACCTGAGTCGATGTTTAGCAGCTGCATCCAGTTTAGCCAGCTCTGACATTTTCATCTTGCTGAGGAATCCTGACCCACTGGTGGTTCGGTCCACGGTCTCATCATGCATCAGTATTGGGACGCCATCTGCTGAGAACTCCAGGTCCAATTCCACACCAGTCGCCCCATTCTTACTGGCCTACAACAGAACAGACAATTTTTGTCTGCACTTGATGTTTTTTCAGATGGAGTTGGTGATCACAAATCTGCCCTAAAACCCAAAAGTCATTCCTACCTTCCTTATGAACTTTGCAGCTTAATTTGCAACTACTATACAACAAAATTAGCCATAAAGCCATGATCCATCTGAAGAAAATTTTACTTGACTAGCAAACTGAGTATATCTGTTCTCTATGTGTTGACCTATAAATGGGGGTATATCACAGTTAAGAAATACTCTTCGAAAGTGTACACCATTGCAACAAAGTCTGTACACTAAAAAGCACTAGCAGGTGTATTTTTGACTTGCAAATTTCTAGCTCAGAACACTCGCACCTCATATACACCTGATATAAGCATGTGGTCTGTATTCGGTATCTTTATTTGTATAAATTAAAACCAATACATGGGACTACTCATATCCAGATGCTATTAGATTAATTATTACTCACACATCTTTACTTTATCTCAACATGCAGATTAGTTAAACGAGGCTGGCTAGTTGGGAACTGGCTGATAACATTGTGATACAAGGTGCTGCTGGAAGAGTGGTGGCCTTAAAATGCATGTTCTCTGTGCTGGTAAGTTGTCCAGATACAAACTGGGCGTGAATACCAGAAGTTAAAGACGTCGCAGTAGTTCCCCTTGCAACCTCGGCCATAACAAAAAAGGGCAAATGAAGGATAATCGCTCCAAAACCCTCCCCACCTCATTCTCTCACCTCTAAGATAGATGCTATCGTGTTCTCCGGTGCATCGTGCCCGCCGCCCCGGTGAGCGATCACCGACACCTTGCCCGTGCCCGCCGTGCCCTTGACTGGGTGGAGTACCTTCTGGGTTCGGCTGGACGGTACCTGTGGGAAGCGGAACATTGCTAGAAAGAGATAGAGGGAGGCGGTGATGATCACTGTCCACACCGGGCTTCGGGTCCCCAGCAGGATCCCCACGAAGATAAGGGAGTACAGCGTGGCTTCATCTCCTAGCTGGAGCATCGTTGTCCTCTTTTTGTCTTCTCCACCTGTCCCACAGCAGAAGATAGCACCTGGCAGGAAATGTTCCGCATTTAAGGTGTGGGACGTTTACTGTCCTAATTTTAGTTTCTTTAAACGACCTAAATGAGATAAGAACATGTTTTGCCCGGCGATAAAACACTCATTACCGAGAGACAGTCCCCGTGACTCGAAGAGAACTGCTGATTTACGCTTCCCGGTGGATGCTTCCGCATTTAAGCTAACATCCTCAAAATGAATTTGATGTATTCAAAATTATAATAAAATTGTAATTATTATTCTTACTGAGCTGTCACAGAGCGATGATTGACAGCTTTCTCACAGGATGTCTCGGAACAACATAAAAAAAAGTTAAATAAACATTAACAAAAAACCCCCGAGACGTTAAAGGTGAGCACATCCGGGTTGCACCGCATAACTGCTTCCTGTTAGCGCCCATTCATATCATTTGGTGATCCATCTTTCTTGTTTTTGCATTTTTCTTTCATTTAGCCGGTCTCTGATCATGGTAAGCCTCGTTTTATATCCAAACTCTTATCCAGCATTGACTTTTATTATCAGTAAGATTAATTTTTAGCCACAGAAGGTCATTAGTGCTGTGCCAGGGCTGTGTGTTTTCTACAGTCATTGGTGACAGCTCAGTCAAGACATGTGCACCTTCAGGTTGTTTTATTCCACACAGCGGCTACACAACAGCTGCTGTACATATACTGCAAGTGTTCGTCTGGGTATACCACTTGTATTTTTTTAAGCAACTGCACAATATTATATTTTGTATATTACTGCAATAACAACGTACAGTGCACAAAATAAGTGAAGTAGAGAGTACAGACAGGGTGGAGTGGGTGGAGATGAAGGCCAGAGGTGATATATGACGGGAGGATAGCAGCAAGAGTGACGGGGAAGGTTTGCAAGATCAAAGCCAGCTTTATTGTTAAAGACCATATGTACAGTATTGATGAACTATGTTAGGAAATACTGACAGAGAATTTGCAGTTTTTTTAAACTTATTTTTTAAAGTTATTTTGTTAACGGGGATCTAGTCTAAGGTGTTTGTGTACGTTTTGTCTTGGTTTGTGTTAAAGTTAATTTTTGATGCATCAGTTGGCTGATCCAGGAGTTATTTTATTAAGTGGTGTAGTCAGTTTGTTCTCATAGATGTTAGCTAATCAAATATTCTATATTCTATATCATCAACATAATAACAGTTTTGTCTCCAAACATGTCATGTTGAATTTATCTGTTTGATGTCATTTATCTTTCTACAGATCAGGTCACTTCTCCGGTGCAGATTAACTCCCCACGTCCTGTCCTTCACCAGAGGATCAAGTCTGCCCGCAGCTCGAACACCTTCCAGTTTGCAGCCTTGTTCACCAAGTCTCAGGCCAATTCAGCAACACCTACATGGACCTGTTATCCCCAAAATCACAGCCTTTGTTAAATACTCGGATGTGTCCACAGAGAAGTACACTATGATTTACACCCTGCCATACATTAAGCTCCTTAGAGCTGTGTCCAGGCTCAAACTCCTCCAAACTGCAATAACTGTGGTCATCTTGCCCCCGGTGTACGTCCTCTACTTTCAGGGAGCTGCCTCCACCTTTCTTGTCAGCTACACGACAGGGATAGCTCTGTTTGCTGGTGCTATGCTGTATACTGCCAGTTACTTCTTCAGAAGGGTGGTGGGAATGATGTATCTGGATCCGTCTCAGACCACCCTCAAAGTGTCCCACCTCACTTTCTGGGGAAAGCGCCACGATATGTACCTGCCGGTGTCAGATGTCATGACCATTGGAGACACAGGGGACTCCGTAAATGAGACCATACTGAAATTTAAGAGATACAGCAGTCAGGAGACTCTGTATTTCTCTACTCATTTTGGACGTGTGGTGGATGAACAGGCTTTTAAAAAGGTGTTTGGAAGTTTAAAATGATTATTTGTTTAGAAAAAAAATGTGAGGTATTCTGAATAGTATTATGAAAACATAACATATTAAGAGATGCATCTATTGTCCATGAACAATATTCTAAATGAAAACACATTATACAGTGGAGGACGCTTGCTGTTATATTTTATATCTAAGATATTTTAGCTGACATAGATCTGAATCATCCACAGTTGATAAATTACTGGTTTATTATTATTATTATTATTTTTTTAATCTTAATTAAGGTTGAGAACTAAGATTGCATTTAAAAAAAAAAAAAAAAAAAAATCTGGACTGTGGTAGGTTAACAGTTGTTTACTAAATGGTGACTATGTATGCAGCTGAAATAAAAGATCAGGTGAGATTGGCCTAACATTGTCCGAATAGTCATGTTGCATCATCAGACCATGATAGGATAGCTCCACATGTCCTTTTTGCTGCAAGCTCCAAAGAATTTGTCCCCTCCTGATGTTGATTTTTTTTGTGTGTTAGGTTAAAGTGTAAACCTAAAAACTCTGTTATTGTGTAAAATGCATTAAAGAAAGTATTCTTCAACATTGTTTTTGACTGGGCTAGGGTTGGGGCATCCTGGCTGTAGAAACAGGGAATTATTCACACATTTTGCCTCAGGTTTGGTTCAAAGAAATGTCACTTTGGGACCAGTTTCTCTTGCTGAGTTTTTAAGAACCTGTGAGTTTTCAGTTCTATCTTGGTTAAGATGTTTTCTGACATCCAGAAATAGAAGTAGAGCGGGTTAACTACCAGCTGGTGATTTGATCCAGGTTTCTTGGCTCATGTCAAAGTGATTTGCAAATATGAAGGCGTGTGTATCATAGATAAAGAGCTTTTATAAATGTTTTCCGAGTTCTCAGAAACAGTAGAAAAGCACTGCACAAACATGTATCATGGACATATTGCCACATATGGCCACAGCTTCACAAAGCTTTTTATTTCCTCTTTGAAAAAGACAAAACAAAAAACATGTGACTCTACGTGTCTCATGAAAGAACAGCTTTCACGCTGTTATTATGGACCTGGACCGATTTTAGTTTGTCTAGAAGTTCAAAATTGCAGCGTTAGCAGAGCTAGCCACATGTGGAGGTCTGTGAATGTAACGTTGGTTAACCACTTCGGTCCAGACTGACATATCTTGACAGTTCCAGATTGATTGGATTATTTTTTGTACTGTGACAAAAATTAAACAATCATGAAATTTGCAAATCATTTGGATAACGATTGTATTCATAATATTAGAACAGAGCAGAAGAGAGGCACGGTTTGTCTGGTGAATGTGATGGTGGATGAAAAACACGACATGTTTTGTGTTTCAGAAGGACTAAATGTAGACAAAGTAAATGGATATTGGTGAAACGTCTGGTGTCCTGGTGCAGCCACAACAACCTGGTGCTGAATGCCCAGAAGACAGTGGAGATTATTGTGGACTTCAGGAAGCACACAGCTCCACTCCCCCCCATCATCCTGACTGACACCCCCATCACCTCTGTGGACTCATTCCGCTTCCTGGGTACCACCATCACCCAGGACCTGAAGTGGGAGCCCACCATCACCTCCGTCATCAAGAAAGCCCAGCAGAGGATGTACTTCCTGAGGCAGCTGAAGAAATTCAACCTGCCAACACGGACGATGATGCAGTTCTACACTGCAATCATCGAGTCCATCCTCACCTCCTCCATCACCGTGTGGTACGCTGGAGCCACTATCAGGGACAAACAGAGACTGCAGCGTGTTGTGCGCTCTGCTGAGAAGGTGATTGGCTGCAGACTCCCATCTTTGCAGGACCTGTACACCTCCAGGACATTGCGGCGTGCAGCTCGGATCTCAGCTGACCCTTCTCACCCTGGACACAGTCTGTTTGACCTGCTCCCCTCAGGCAGGAGGCTCCGGTCCATTCGCACCAGAACCTCTCGCCATAAGAACAGTTTCTTCCCCTCTGCTGTTGGACACATGAACAATAACCATATGACTGTTCCCACCACTAACACATGACCCTACGCTGTGTCACTGCATCATTCCATGTTTGGCACTGATCACCACCTGCACTCATGTATATATCTTTCAACGTAGCACTCTTAATTCTTATTCTCATGTATATATCTCATGTATATCTCATGCACATATCTTTCCACGTAGCACTTTTAATTCTTATCCCTACTTTTATTTTTTTCCATGTCTATTTAAGTGCTATTTATGACACTATGTTTGCACTGAAGCACCGCAGCAATTTCCTAATGTTGTAAACCTGCTCAACATTTGGCAATAAACCCCATTCTGATTCTGATTCTGAAAAGCAGACCAATCTGCTTCAGTCTCAGGGTGAAATGAAATGACAAAAATGCAATCCTTTAAAATCGCTGACTTCAGAAAAGTTTGGAGAAGTGTGTCTCGTGCTTGCAAGAACTCAAGATCTTTAATGAAAACTGAAATAATGCATATGCTGAATTCATTTCTCATTGTGTAAGGGGGAAACAAATTTCCAAAAACGGTTTAAAAATTCATGGTGTGTGCAAAATGAATTGTTTGAACTTTAGGGATCTTTTTGCATCAAAAACCTTCAAAACTCCAAAAACATTCCCGTCAGTTTGACCATGACGATTGAGCTCAAAGCTTAGTTACATCCTGCTTAATGAAGGCTTCTTGTGCACCTGATACACAGTTAGTGAACGCTCCACAAAAGCTGTTAAGTGTGTAGAGATCGTTTTGACAACAGGTGTTTCAGGTAAAAAAAACATGAACATTAAAATTTGTGTCCACTTCAAATCCAAATGTCTTCAGTTACACTCATTTGTAAGAACTTTCTCAGCCTAAAACTCTGCAGAGATGTTTCCAGTGAATTCTACACATCAGCAGCAATCCTATCAACTCAATAGAAACACTCGCAATACGTGATTTATAAGCACTCACTCAGTTTAATCTGACTCATCAGTATGTGCCTTTGGGGTGGATTGTTGGCTTTCTCTTGCTTTTATACATTTGTTTGTTTGTTTGTTTGTTTCTCTTCCTTCATGTTTTTCATGTCACAGAACATGATTTGAAATTGATCCATACAAAGTATTGGTGAATTTTAACATAGCAGATGCAAATGTTGAAGAAACGATTTATATTAGAAAGAAAAAAATCTTTAAACATTTCAATTGACCAATAAAAAGTCAAAGAACAGAATTAGTTCACAAAATATTTTAATGTTGAGTTGCTTCAGAAGGAATTCAAACAGATTTTTCTTCCTTTGTCTTTGCACACCTTACTGTATTTATCTTTAAATGTATACAATAAAAACTCCACCATAACAAAGTGGAAACATGTTTTTAGAATCTATTGCATATTTACAGTCCTCCCTGACCAAGGTCCTCTCTTGGTTGGTTACTTTGCCTCAAGTGTTCAACTCTCATAAGAGTCCTTAACACTAAAACTGTTCAAAAACATTTTAATAACATAACAGAAGAGTATGCATTTAATATTTCTACATCCATAAAGTGTCGCTTAACTCAAAGTGCATGCATCATAAAATAGCTTTTCAAACAACTGCATCACTGCAAAAGCTCTTTCACCGACATAAGCTGTTTCTGAAGTAGAAAGCTGTGTCACATAAAGTACCAGGCAGTAAACCCAGCCAGGGCGGCCATCCAGGCAGCCAGAACCACCTGGCAGGGCGGATGTCTGAGAAGTGTCATGGCTAACTGGCACGCATGCGTAGGATTTCCACTAACAGCTGTTCAGAGGAGACATGAAGATGAGAACACAGAAAAAAGGAGGGAAAAAAACAGGATAATTGAATTAGGTACTTCATGTAACTTTGTAGCTATGAATGGTCTGACACTTTGCACTCAGACATCCCACAGTTAAAAGGATCCCTTTTAACTGAAGTCCATGATGACACTGTCCAATCTTTTAAAGGCAAGTCTATAAACTATTATCAAACTGAGCACCAAATTTTTAACTTTCTATCTGCAGAATGAAATGCAAGAAACAAAATTTCATAAATACAGTAAAGGGGATGCATTTCTTACCCATTTTAGCTGCATAATATGGACACTTGTTGATATCTCCACCCTCCATCATCTCTGCATGACTGTGTCCAAACCCTGCATCTTGGACCTCCTCTTTGATAGTCTTTCCAAGCTCTTCAAGTTCTGTGAATACCTTTTTGTAAATAATAAAATTAAATATTTATTAACTTTAAATTTATCTTTCAAACAATGCACCTTTTTGCAAATTGCTGTACATTGTATAATTCCTATAAGCAGTTTCCTCACCATCATGTTGAAGCCAAAAGCCTGATTAGATTCTTCCACAATCCTGTCTTTGGTCTCAGCGTCCAGTTCCAGCTCATTCATCCTGCTTCGGTAAAGCTGCTTGAAGCCTTTGTGATTGTGGATTCCCTCAAACTGGTAGAAATTGAGACCTTCTCCTGTTGAGGGGAGCTTTAAAGCCCTCTGTGCCACTTTCTTAAGGATCTGTCCACCTGAGAGATCACCCATGTAGCGGGTGTAGGAGTGGGCCACTAACAACACTGGGTCCTTCTCCCCCACCTCATGGATGCGGTCCACATAAGGCTTGGTGCCTGCAGAGAGGCTAATCTGAAGAGAGAGAACAACTGTGAAAGTCCAGTTGATTAAATACAGCTTTTGGGATGATGATACCTGTATAATCATAACTTAAGTGCCAGAAAAGACCAGCATTCTCTGGGACTGACATATTTATCCTCCATATGCTTCCTACTGACCTGGTTTTCCCAGTCTTCTCCATAGAAATACTCAAGGTCCTGGGCCAGGGCCTCACGCCGGTGCAGCTCTACGGGGAAATAGATTGGAGCGATATGATGATGGTCTTTGTTCTTCTCAATCTCCTCCTCCATAGCCGAGTAGACAAAATATAGAGCTGCTGTGCCTCTCTGACAGCAGAGGGAGGAAAGAGGGGAGAATAAGTGGGTCAGAGTCAGACATAAAGTGTTTCATCTAGCAGAAACTGTTAGACATAATATACAGTTAAATGGTGAAATATGATTTTATTTGATAAACTGATGTTCCAGACAGCTCACATTTTGCCAGTTTCTTTGGCAGCATTTTTCTGATCATGCCTTAGAACCAAGGCAAAGCATAGATCGAGACTTTATCACACTGACAACACCAAATGTAGGCCTATGTCTCTAAGCACTTTCAATATACAGGGTCAAACTGAAGACCTTTGTGTGACGCTCTCCTGTGTACAGTAGTTCATTACTTTCACTGGTTCACAACTTTAGCTGCCTTAATTCTTGCCTTTATATAGTGAAAAATCAAACCTTAAACAGCTCTCTTTTAATGCGTCCCCTGAGGAAATCTTTTACAAACTGGCAGTTCTCTGCTCTGTCGTGGGCCTCCTTGGTCCCCTCGGCCAACAGCTCAGACAGGTCTGTTGGACTTGGTGAAGCAGAAACGGACAGGAAGGGCAACACAAAAGAACACTTAGCCGTTTATCTGAATGACAAAATAGCAGCAAAGATAAATTGCTGCTTATTTACTTTGTTTTCTTCATACCTGAGAACTTCATCATCATTGTCATCGTCCAAAGCAATCATTGCCCTTCCTTTTTTGGCACTGTTGGGCTCTGGTGGGAATTTGTTTTCCATTATACTCGTTATATTTTGCCCTTAATAAGAAAAGGCAGATATTTAAAGAAAAATGTACAGGACAAACAAATACGAGCAGGAAATAAAAGAAAAGATTTAAATCATCAAAATAAACAACTTGTCACCAGTTAAAATTATTTATTTAAAGTAAAAAATATATATGCTTGTGTAGCCTAATACGGTTACGGTTAAACAGCCTGTTTACAAGGTTACAATATCACTTTCTAACGTGACAGCAAAAGCAGTTTGTGTCCTTTAATGCACCACATTTCCCTGTTAGCTGATCAAGCGCCAGGTGAAGGAATTACTGTGTTATCCCTTTAACGCATCTTCTTAAAAACCTTAGTTTTGGGAGAAATATTTCACAGACAGAGGCCGATAGCCACAGCTGACTAGTGATGGGATTTCCGGCTCTTTTTAGAGATCCGGCTCTTTCGGTTCGGCTCACTAAAAAGAGCCGGCTCTTTCGGCTCCGAACCGGCTCTTCAGGTTGTTTTGTTGCTTTAATTAATTTATTATTAACAATAATATAAAATTATGCACAAAAGGAATTACTAACATAAAAACAAGTGGTTTTATTTATATATGTTTATATATAAATATATGCGGTGGCCCCTAGAGACAAAACACGTACAAACTCCAAAACACATTTCTAGCATGAACTGAAATTCCAAAGCAGAGCTACTAGATCACTTAAATTACACAATTGAAAGCATGTGTGTATTGTTTGTGTATTTATACACAGGCACTCATATATATATTCAAATAATTTAAAAAAAAGTTCATTTACCTGTTACTACGACACACCAAATCCGGTCGTTGGTACTTGCTGGCTTGTGTAGCCACAAGATAACAAAGGCTCAACACTGCGCCCAGCATCTTGGAGCACTTCTGTTGTCTTTTGTACGTGTTTTGAGTTTTTATGTGCTTCTGAGTTTTTATATGCTTCTGAGTTTTTACGTGCTTCGGAGTTTGTACGTGTTTTTACGTGTTTTGGAGTTTGTACGTGTTTTTACATGTTTTGGAGTTTGTACATGCTTCAGAGTTCGTACGTGATTTGAAGTTTGTATGTGCTTTGTCTCTAGGGGCCACCGTAAATATACTTTTATTTATTCACTCCACATAAAATGTAATAAATAAATCATATAATATAAAAATCAACTATTCACATTTCAAGTTTTAACTATTTAAATTTTCAGCTTTTTCCTTTCACAAATTTAAAGTGAAAAGAACACAAAACACTGCAAACCACAACACAATTAAATATAAATTATAATATGAAAACTAAAAGAACATGCACATTCTCTGTCATATGGACCTGCATGAATAAACTTTCTCAATCCTTTATCATCTGCAACCGAAAATAGTTGTGGATGATTACTATACCTTTCTAATGTTGTTGTCCCTGCCTCTCTTTCTCTCTCTCTGGCTCTGTTCCTGTGCTACTGAGTGTAACTACCGCCCCTCCCCCCTCTGCCCAGCGTAAAGCACAAGGCTCGCGTGCAGAGTGAAGCGGGAAAAAAGTGCGAGAGAGAGGCTGAGAGAAAAAAAAAAAAAAACAAACCACGTGACGGCTCGCGATAAGGAGCCGGCTCGCGTCGTTCACGTCAAAGAGCCGGCTCTAAGAGCCATTTCGTTCGCGAACGACCCATCACTACAGCTGACATCTGAAGGGAACAGTTACAAAACTGACGTTGCACGTACGTGTGTTTCGTAAGTAGCTACCGTTATAGTTACACTGTGCTGCTCACACGTTAAAGACCCGCTCTGTGTGTGTGAACACAAACACAAACAGCGTGTTATTACAATGTTTTAGGGATACGACAATGAAAAGCTAACTCACCTTGTCACAACACCGCCTGCACTGCTCGTCCCCAAACAGCAGGATTCAACGTTCACGGGGCACGCGTGACAACAAACCAATCGGTGGGTTCCCTTTAGTTGAGGTGCATTCTGATTGGTTAAGTCCTCAGCTTATACACCAATCAAAGGTTCGTTTGTTGTTTTGATACTCTTGATTGGTATTTATCCTTATTGATGTACAACGGCTTAAATTTAGTCACGTATTAGTCACGTATTTCGGTTATTTGTTTGTTTAGCTCCTGTGGGTTGTGGTTTAATTGAAGATAGGTTTATATGATGGCACTTACACTCTAGCCTACTTATACACTGTTCAAAAATGCATACAGTCAATTAAACCTCTGTGATACTCATCTGGTCAGCTAAATAGCAGACTAGCAGTTTCAGCTGCTTTGGTGTTAATGAAATTCAAAGCAGATGCATTAGAGCAGCAACAAACAGACAATGCCCAAAACAGGAATGGTTTGACAAGTGGAGGTCACTGACATTTTTTTTCTTTACCGTCTTCATCTGTAACTACTGGTAGTGTAACCGGTGTGATTCTGCGTTGTGTCTGATAAAAAAGGTAAAAGAAAGAAAGACCTCCAAGTAAATAATTTGCCCACTCCAGCTCCTCTCCCACAGGGGCATTGTAGAAAAAGGGCTGGCATTTATTTTTACATTAAACATAAAATATGCATTTACACGTAACATATTTGACATAAGATAAAACAAAAACAACATGAAATCTGACATACCTGATAAAAAAGGTAAAAGAAAGAAAGACCTCCAAGTAAATAATTTGCCCACTACAGCTCCTACGACCAAATACAGACAGTGGGGAAGAGGATTAGCTCAACCCACCACAGCTCCCAAGCTAGCAAGGAATACATATTCATGCTATCATTTATGGCGCCTAAAACACATTTATGACACACACATACTACACACTTATAACATCTTACAAAAACAGGCTCAATAATGACAATAACTGAATTAAAATCGCAATCATAAACATCAGGGTGGTTAAATATGAATTATGTGTGCTTTAAGGTGCTGGAAAGAAATGACACCCACCTCTCCCACAGGGGAATTGTAGAAAAAGGGGAGAGGCAAAAGGGGTACACTGTATTTATAGTATTGCACCAAAGAAGAAGAAAAGAATGAGGAGGGGCTCTAACTGATAATGAACACAACTACAGGCTTGGAGGTCCTAAAAGTCAGGTATAAAAGGAGAAGTTTGGGGGTTTAGAACACATTTTGTGTAATTATAACAATGTTATTTATGACTCTGTTACAGTAGCATAAGGCGATACTTGGAATTGCAAAGGTTGCACAGGTAGTCCAACTCCTCCAGGATGACACATTAATATGACACGTTCCAGAAGGTTCGCTGTGTCTTCCAGTGCAGTCTCAAGAGCCTGAGCCTGATTGGAATTTGCCATAGAATAGTGGGATTGTTAGATCCACCACTGGCACCACTGTGCTTTTCACAGATGACAGCAGGTACACCCTGAGCACCTGTGAAAGATGTGAAAGCATCTGGACAAGCTGTGGAGAACGTCATCTGCCTCGAGGCAGATGATCCATCGTCTTGTAAATCTTCCTTGTCACATATCAGCCCTGACATTTATTTCCACCCAAACCACCGTGGTTGCACTCTCCTCCTTACTTGTGGACAAGTAATCCCACTCCCACCTTGAACCCATTTCTCAGTCCTACCACACACCTCATTAGTGTCTTGTTGTTCTCTTACATGGCCTGCACCACCCTCAAATATGTCTCTGCCACTCCTGACTTTGTCATACAGTACCACAATCCCTCCTTTGTCACAATATCTTTGATATCTAGATTTGTAGTGAAACTCCTGACTTGGAGCAAACTCCTGTACTTCCCCATCAACACTCTTAAACAAACATCACATCTGTTGTGTTCTTTGCAAGCCTCTGTTATCAGCAAAGTCCTTAACAACTTTATCCCTTTGTAATTCCTACAGCACATCACCCTTGTTCTTGAAAATCAGCACCACACTTCACTCCATTATAAAGCCAGCTGCCCTCTCTCCTAGACATCTCCCATACCTCTATAGTTCTGTCATCTGTACCAACAAGTTTTCCTCTCTTCATCCTCATAGCTCTTCTTAGCTGCCCTCATTTCCTCCGTGGTAATTCTCTGTACTTCCAGATTCCAGACTCCAGCTGTCCTCCATCCATCCTCCTCTCTTTCTTTTTCTTTGTTAATACAGAACACACAAAGAACACCTGTTCAATCAGTAAAATCAATTTCATCTTCATATGGCGACAAATTGAAGCAGTTTCCACATCTCCTTTATTAAACTATATTAACAGCGATGTTTGAATGTATAAATTTGAAGTTTCAGAGCTGCAATGTGCAGCAATCTCCTTAAAATAAACAACAGCATTGAGAATAACATAATTTGAATTAAACTGTTTATTTTACCCCTCGGTAAATCCAAAGATTAAGTATTTTAGGCAGCATTAATCTTTTTCTGCCCCAATGAAAAAAAAAATGCAACAGAAAGTCTTTCTTAACAGAGAAAGTTCATAACGGTGATACCGTATCTCCAACTGGACTTCGAAGTTTTGTCGAGCCAGTTTAGGCAAAGAAAACCTGGCTGTGCAAAGGTTCCTTCATAGCATAACCCCTCTGCTAAGAGCACATGTAACTCCACTTACCACTAGCCTTTTGTGTAGTGTAGTGTATTGTCTACACCGCCAGGTGTCACTAGACTCCATGTGACGCCTCTCTGGTGTTCCCGGAAATGAATTAAGCAGCTCTGTACTGATAGAACAGCTCGGTGTGATCTTTTAATCAAGTTGTGTTCTTTTGAAATGAATCAATTAAGATTAAGATTCACTTTAGAAGAACATGATTTAAAATAAATGTCCTATTGTCTCTGGGCGGCTAATCAAGAAAAAACTAGAGAATGCCAAAAGACGCTCCTAAAACAGCACAATATGTCGAAATCCATCAGTGAAAAACTATGAATGTAAACACTATAATTCAATTTAGTATATCTAACCCCAGTGTTAGTTTTATGCTTTATACTATTTAATATTCTATTTACTTATTTTATTGCTTCTTCAGGATTTGAGAGATGCAAAGTCATAAACACATCTCTTGCATCACCCGACATTCCATGGGAAATGTATTGTTAACATGCTTTTGTCATATTCCTCTTCTGGCTGGGTTAATTTGCTGTTTTGATAATCTCTACATGTGTCTAAGATGGGAACTACCTTTTGTGGTTGCAGTCACACCCTGGATAAAGAACACCCTCAGTTCACCTATGGGCTCCCAGAAGAACACTTGAGAACATGAACAAAGGAACAAAGGTATACTCGATTGGAATTTTTTCCTTTGCAAAAACCTCAGGGTATTGAAAAGGATTCTGGCAGCTCGAAGCGCTTGTTTCATGTTTTGAAGCAGGCCCCGGAGCTCCACTCGATTGTAGGAAAGCCCCACTTGTACTTGTTGCTGTCCTGATCCGAAGCGTTCAACTGCAGACCCACCTCTGTTTGTTTGGTCATTGTTAACACTCTGAGACGAGCTTCCTATGATCAACAATATTACACTGACCTCGACTCCATTGCCTCCCAAGTGATTTTGTTGTTAGATTGAATACAATTTCCTGTGTTTATGAATATTTTGGCTGCTTTTCTCTGATTCGTTAGTCATTAACAATATATAGGAAGGCATGCACAGCTTTTTTGAACTGATGTGTAATACGCCTGAGTATGCCAAATGGGGCTTGTGTTGTGCCAGGCAGGCATTTACCACAGTGCAACCTGGATACTATCGTGTTTGTACAACTCCCTGTAGGTGCTAAACTAAGCCCATCGCTCCCTGGGGTTTGCATGACTCTACTATGATGAACTTCCAGCCACGCCAAGACCCCGTAGTCACACGTGTGTCATGCGGGTAGTGCGTGCCCCTATATTGTTTACCACATTCCAGATTGTTTTTGGCATAACATTTTGGATCTTTATTACACAAAAGGGAAACCTTCCTGTCTCTGAAGGATTTCCTCTTATTTTGAATAATGAAAAGACTCAAGCTAAAATAATCCAGAGCTGGATTCATTTTGGCTTGAATCACATTTTAGATGTTGTTTATTTCAAATACTGTTTGGGGATAACAACAACAACAGTCCCTTGACATTTTCTGACTAACACAAACTGGCATTCCTTCCTGCTGTTGTGACATTCCTCTAAATACAATTCTGTGCAAATGTCTTGAGTAACCCCTCAACCTTTATATTTCGCTAGGAAAACTGGAAATAGGTGCAATGCTTTATTGGATTATATATTTAACCATGCATGGAAACACAGTATATAAGGCAAAACCAGAAAGTCAGTATTTGGTTAGACCAACTATTCTTCACTAAAGTCTTAACTCTATCAGGTAGCTTTCTTGTGATTTCTTGAAGTAGTCTTCAGAAATAGTTCTCCAAGTTTCTTGAAGGACATTTTAGCTCTTCTTTGAATATTTCTATTGCACCCTTCTACGTCAATACGATTCATGACTGGCCAATCCATGACTGATGGTGTTTCATTGTCTGTTTTTCTATCCAGGTATGTTTTTACTGGCAGTGTGTTTGGGGTTATTGTCAGGCTGAAAAATGAAGCTTTTGCCAGCCTCACTTTTTCCAAACCGTAACATATGGTGGATCAAAATCTGACGGTCCTTTTCTGTGTTCATAGTTCCATCAACTCTAACAAGATCCTGAAAGCCACTGGCTGAAATTCAGCCCCAAACCATGACAGAGGCATATATCCAGTCTCCTCTGTACATATTTATACTTGAACCAAAGATTTTACATTCATCTCTCCATCAGACCTGTTGCAACTTTCAGGCTAGATTTATGTAAATTGGTATACCTCAGCCCCTTCCCCTTGTTTCCCTTCTTCTTGATGCAAACCGCTGGGAATATTTCTGATGAAGCTTCAGTGAACAGTAGAATAATCAACTGAAGGACGAGATGCATCTCTCAAGTCCTGTGTCAGGTCTTTTCTGGATTTCCCCCCCATACTTCTTAAGGTAAGGACTTTCAGATACTGTTCATCTGCTGTAGATACCTTTGGCTAATTGCTCTTTGTATTTTTGGACTCTTGCTGCTGCAAAAATACTGTTTTATGTCTATCAAACTGTGTTATTTTTGTTTTTTCATCAATTCGACTAAAGAAATGGGAGCCAATTATGTTTGTTCCCTAAAAAGCATTACTCTGAAAATGGTCAGGTACAGGTGCTACTACTGCACATTCACCCAATGTATATACTATATATATATATATATATAATGTTCTTCCTCTACCCCCCCCCCCCCCCCCCCCCCCCCATTTTTGCTCATGTCAAGGAGCGTGTCAGGTTACATTTCACTGTGTGTTATACTTGTATAACTACGCATGTGACAAATGAAGAACCTTGAACCTTGAACCTTGAAGGTACAAGCACTGGACTGAAAATCGGTAAAAAAGCAGCCAAAGAAAAATGTCCAGAAACACTCGATAACTATTGCTCAAGATCACTTTAAAATTACAACAAAATCTGGCTCCTTGGAAGGAAAATATAAAGAAACAAAGGGAATCAAGTCTTTTGCACAGTACTGTACTTTTTAAATTTTGCACAACATTCATGTTGAAAAGCACTGCACTGATATTTTTGCCAGATGCTTTTAAGTATGTAGTTCCTCATTTTGGGAAATACACATATTTGCTTTCTGACCAACAGTCGGATAAAGTCTCAGGTCTGTTTATTATGGAGAGCTCAAAGTGATTAGCTCAGAAAAACATGGTATGGTTTGTCTGTTTAGTCCTTTTTTAACAAATACTTTCTTGGGTTTCTTCATTAGTGTGAGTTGAAATATTTTTTCATGAATGTACCATCCTTGGCCAGAAAACTAGTTAGTAAAATAATTAAATTTAATTTACAAGTAATGAAACATTTGCATGGCCTTAACCAAATACCTTAATCTTACCATTAGAAAGGAAATAAAACCACTCCACCTTGTTTTTAGCACATTTCCAACTAACAAACAGTAACTGCCATTCAAAGTGCATTCCTGGCCTCCCTGCAATGGCCTATTAAGAAACATTTTGCGCTCACACTTAGACAGGTTAAGTTTATATTTGAGAAGCCAACACAAATACGAAAGTGACGCACACGTCTAACTAGATTTGTTGCCTTAGATTTATTTTCTCCCCGTGTGAACGACACAGCAACAGATCAGCTTCACTGCTTGGTTTCTGGGGTGAGAGCCCAAACGTTGGCACCATAAATCCTGGTTACTGTGGTGGCCAGCAGAGAGTGTGTTTAACCTGAGATCAAGTTTATAATTAGAAACATACATCCCTCTGTTTGGCTGCAGGAAACAGCCCAGGCCTCCATATGTGCGTGAGGCTGTGGGCTAACAAAGAGAGGAAAGTGTACACATGGGGCAAGCATGCAATGTGATCACAGTCTGGTATTTAAGTGCTGTGATCACCTCATTAGAATGTGCAGGTGGATGAGAGGGCAGGATGGAGAAAGCCTATGAGACAAGGGAAGCAAACAGTCATTCTTCTACTGTATGTTTCAAATAGTCATCAATGAACTGTGAGGTTATGCTACAGACAAAGCTCTGCAGCTTGACTCACATAATAGTAGTAGTCATAAAACAAAGGCTGCACTGTTGCACATCTGTGAGTTTAGTGCAGGAGAAGAACAGATGATACCCCACCCCCCCAAGAAAAAAGAAAAGAACTGAATGAGAGTTTAGATGTGCCTCTATAATCACAACAGAAGCATTTTTTTAATAACCCACAAAGAATCTTGCTCTGCAAATCTGGGATATTTGCCTTTTTTTAGCCTCCTAGATTTACTGATCCTGTGTACATCCTAGTCCACCATGTCGCCAAGGAAATCTAAAGCATATGGTGATGACCTTAAGTCTGATTAGAAACATTATATATTAGTGATGGAAATCCCATTTTGTAATTGAAAACAGTTACATTTGGTTGAAAGCCACAAAAAACAGGAGATCCAACTGATCCCTGCTAACAAGAGGTACATCCAGGGCTTTCTGATATCATATCATATCAGCCCTGTGCAAACTGAATCTACTGCTTGTATTCAGTTTGCAAACATTTGTCTATGTTATTAGGAAATCAAAAGTAAACGCAGATATATTAGGATTCAGTATATATTATTTAACATTAACATTTTCTAAACATGACATTATATAAATATATATTCAACCAGTGGCAAATAAAAGAATCAACAGGAAAGAAAGGGAAAAAAGGCAAAGTAAGAGGAGACATTCTCTGCACAGCCTCTGTTGTACTGGCAAGCTAACTGACAGGCTTTGTGCCATCTTCTCTTTTATCAGTTCTTTTTACGAAGCCTTGAGTGTCACCACCCTGCCAATGCAGACCAAAGCCAGACAAAGGACTTGCTGGAGGGATGTGTATGAAAACAAAAAAGTTACAGATTCTCTGGTTCACTCCATGTTTTTTCCAGTAATAGTCAAATGGATGTGTTGTTGGGTAACACAGGGTGAAGCTGGGGGAATATGACAATAGACAATGGGTAATACACATCACAACACCTATTGTGTACTCGGGTAAAATGTCTCCTAGTTTAATTCGTGGAGTCCAAATATTTCCCACTTTGAGCTGGACCCAAAATTGTTTTTCTTTCTTTTCTGATAACATGGCAGCATTCTTTCACCAGGGAATTCACAACAAAAATGTTCTATTTCTGTGTGTGAATCTTCAGACAGTACCAGAGGTAAAAATGAATTTCTTTTAAGGATAAATTGAAAATGTGCAGAGATGGAGACTCTTTATTCTGCATGTAGTATTCCCAAATGGCATTGGATTGGCTATATGCTCCAGCTGTCCTTATAAGGTTAATTAGGTACTCACAATGCATATGGTACAAGACCTGCACGAAACACTGCACCACCCTGCAGGAAGCCCAGCAGAGTTTGTGGGTTTAATGTACATCATTAACTGTTAACAGCCATTAGGCGCTTGGGTCGGCGGTTCCCTTCTTTGGGCTGAATCTTTTCTATACACTTTCCCTCCCTCAAAAAACACATTGAAGCCAACTTGCAGGCCCCGTTCTCACACCCGACCTACAGAGAAAAGAATTGTGGGTCACGCTGTACATTTGAATTCTTTGAAAGCAATGCCTCACCCAGTGGGGGGTTCCTGCTGAAAAGAGGAGAGCGACTCAAGCTCGGCCTCAGAGACTAATACAGGATGGAGGGAGGAAGACTACTCTGCTCCCAACATTACGTCCCCAGTGTTCCCAGTGCCAGTTCCAGTCTTAGTTTTGCATTCCTGAATTCTGATGGGGACTAAGAGCCTAAATCCACATTAGGAAGGTGTCACACGGGCATAAAGATGACCGATTTGGTTGATTAACTCTGTTTACCTTGGCAGCACATGTCAGACTGACAGTCTCCACTTCAGAGCTAAGCGGGATTTCCTCAAGGTCAATCTCATCAATAATGAACAATGCCACATTACTGGATGAGGAAAGGAGGTAGCAGGAGGGTGTGAGGGTGGGGTGAGGTGGGGTGTCGAGTGCCCTTTGGGTGCTGAGTGATGTAATCTGGTCACTTATTGTAGCGTTGCCACTCGTGGCTTCAATTACTTACATTGAATACAGCACAATGTGCAAGAGAGGAAGTCCGGGTTTTGGTGTATATCAATGGTTGGCAGGTTTATAGCTTAAGTACTGTTATCAGCAGCTCCATTGTGTAGACTGTAGTTTATGAGATGAAGCATAGAGTATTGATATATATACACAGAAAGAATAGAATGGGAATTATTATAGATGTAGATATAGGCAATAAAGAACTTAGCATGCAAATGATGCAAAAAAACCATGTATCATGCATTTTAAGCAGAAGGCTGCTGTAAGTAACCCCAAAAATGTCCACGCTGCATAAAGGGTGGCTGTCCCTTTTCATAAGTTTGAAGAACTTTTAGTGGCATTAGTAATTTGTTTGAATGAATTCAAACATAATGCATATAGAGAATAAAAAATGTATTAAATCTCAGTGTCATTGACCTTTTTATTGGGTTCTGGCAAGAGTCCTGGATCCTTGGTTTACATGCGTGTGCATAAGAGTAAACATTCAGATGAGGTTGTTGTACAGTTGCATTGCTCATTTTAGTTCTGTTGAGTGCACTGCACTTGCGTGGCATGCAAAAAAATGAGAGTCCTCAGAAAAGTAAACAGATGGCAAACAGCATTAACTTTATCTCCAAAAGTTGATTCTGTTCATCCGGACGCAGCATTTTCAGTGGGAGAAATGTTTCGTCACTCATCAAAGTGACTTCTTCAGTCTCAGCTGACTGCAGGTTTCCCCAATCTTATAAACAGTACATTTGTATAATGACTGAAGCTAGTCCACTGAAGGAACAATGGGCTGGGAGGTCAGTTCCTTGATCATTAATACACAAATTCTCATGATCATTGATCAAAGCCCACTGATCAAAGGCCATGAGTACCATTCACAGCGAGTTGGGGAATGCCTGCAATCACAACATTGTAAGATGGTGAAAGATGCACCCTTGGTCCCCTCCTCGATTCAGGGATGGTCTTTCCCTTTTCACGTAAATGGCCTCCTTGACTCTGCGCTCAAACCAGCGTTCCTCCCTGTCCAGGATGTGTACATCCTCATCATTGAAAGAGTGTCCACTGGCCTGTAGGTGTAAATAGACTGCAGAGTCCTGGCCTGACGAGGTAGCTCTTCTGTGTTGTGCCATCCGCTTAGCCAGAGGTTGTTTGGTTTCCCCGATGTATAAATCCTGGCAATCCTCATGGCACTTCTCCCGTAACTTTACTTTTATACCATATTATTGTGCACTTTCTCTTGGCTTCACTCATTCTGAAGATTCATAACAGAACCTAGCTCATTAAATTGGCTCATCCATTTTTAAAATATTCATTCTATGGCAAATTGACACTTTTATGACTCATTCTGGTGCAATATCGTGTTAAATTCATTTGTTGAAAAAAAATGCATTAAAATATTTGCTCAGCCTTGCTGTAGTGTGTGGCTTTCATGTTAAAACATTTGGTGCACTTTCCTGTAATCAGTGGATTGTTTTTATGCAACATCCTCTCATAGTGTCCTCTACCTACACCTCGGCTTATCTCGATCACCCACCTCTGTCGCACCAACCCTCTGCATGTCCAAATTTACTGCATCCATTGACCTCCTTTGTGGTCTTCCACTTTTGTCTGGTTGCTCTATATTCAGTATCATTTGTCCAGCGTGTCCGCTGCACGTCCTCTGCACATGTCCAAACCATCCCAGCCTTGTTTCTCTAACTTTGTCCCCAAACCGCTCAACATGAGTTGTCCCTCCATTGTACTCATTTCTAACCCTGTCCATTATGGCCATTCCCAATGAAAAGCTTAACATCTTCACCTCCACCACAGCCTCCTATGTTTTTGTCCGTTCCACTGTTTCAAATTCACACATCATAGCAGGTCTTGTAAACCTCCCCTTTCACTCGTCCTGCTATCCTTCTGTCACTCATCACCCTGCATTCTCTTCTTCACCTCTCTTGTGCACTATCCTTTACTTTGGATGGTTGACTCTTAAGTTTTTAAACTCTTTTTTTTTTCACCGCCTGTGCTTCTCGCAGCTTCAACTTTTCAGTCACACATAGACTCTGTCTTGCTCCCTTTGAGAGTCCAAGACATTGGCATCGTTTTTCTGCAGCAGAATCATATCAATGCCTTTTTCTGTAAAAGTCTATTAGAGCTGACCTTTTGAGAAAAAGAAGAAGAAGAAGAAAATTTTGTGTTTTTAAGTGACCAGGAAACCGATTCTGACCGGAATGCAAATGTTCACTGTCAGATGATGGATGATGAGCCACTGTTTACGAATGAAGTTTGTACACAAGCTCACTGAGGAAGATCTTTCCTCTTGTGTTAAGCGTCGATCTCTTCTATATATTCGTGTCTTACGTATTGCTGTGCTGTCAGATTCACTTCATTCACATTTTCCTGGTCTAATACCTGTCTGACTTCTGGGGGTCACCCTTCTTTTCAGGCTGTCTGTTGTACAACTCTCCTCCTTTCCACCTCTACTACATCCAGGTTGTCCAGGCAGGTCCCCTCAGTTATGTCACAATCTGAAAGCAGGGACCCAAGCGCAGAACAGGTTGACGTCTCAGAGCACCATTTATTTACACACCAGTGTGATAATATATACAGTGACGGGGAAAAATCCAGGGTTCCAAGGGATTAGGGGAAGGCTCTCTCTCTCACGCTCGCTCACGTCCTCACATCCAACTCACACACTTTCGTACAGCTGGGAGGTCACAGGTTCGGGAAGGTAAACTGGAACAAGAAAGGGAAAAATCACTCACAAGTCATGAAGGTAGGGCGTAAAGGTACAAGACCACGGGAGCTGGGAAGAGAGACTAACGTTAGTAGCACAATCATCCAGCGATGAGAAGATCTGTGGCCCAGCCTCAAATAGTAGTCGGGAAATCAGCTGACCGCCAACAGGTGTGTGAGCCAAGGGCGGGAGCCAGCAGTGAGCTCTGCCCAGGCAGAGAGGTAGGGGAGAGAGAGAGAAAAAGCAAAAACACAAGTGTAGCCTTGTGAGGCCGGCTGGGCAGGCACGGGGACCATGACAAGTTACCTCCTACCTCTATGATTTTACATTTTTTAAATGTTCCATTTTCTTTTTTCACTACTGAAATAAAGATCTGTCTCATTGTCCGGCATGAATCTGTCTTTTAGCTTTAGCTTGAGTTCAGTTTCAGTGCATGCACTTTTGTACACTGCACTTACTGTTAGTCATGTGACACGCACAGAGAGAAATCTAAATCTCTGCCAGAAAATCATTCCTCAAAAGCATGTTAGCTTTCCCAGAACCTACTCTTAATGACACAGCACAGCTGAAAGGACCAAATGGAAAAATTTAATCCTTCTCATTATTTTGTTTAAGACAACAACTAAACTTTTAGTCCCTTTCCTCTTAAACTCAAGAGAAGGTGCTGACAAATGAGCCATGGCTTCAGGAACGAAGACTATCAAGGTGATACAGAGATGATTAATTTAGGGCTCCAACATGGCTTCATAATGTTGCATGTGTGATTAATTAGTCTCAGGGTGGGGTGCTATTTAGATCTCTGGGTTAAGAAGGCTCCCCATGTGCTGTGAGGCTAATGCAATGGTCAGGATTTGAATCCACATTTAGGTGTAATTTCATAACATATTTCATAGGTATAAAATCATTCTAATGCCTACATGCACCTCATATATAGCTGAGAAAATGTTTACTATTTTCTGTATAGTGTAATAACAGGATATTATTAGATTCTAATGGAAACTTAAATTTTTATTATTTCCTTAGAATCAATAATGCCTTTTATTATTATGGTTCAGAGGAAAATTCACAGTTATTAATAAGCGAACTTCAACTGCAGTGTTTTATGATGAACTGAATATTTTACTTTGTCTAAGTTGAGAAAAAAGTTGTGTGGAGTGGATTTATTTTTAGGGGATCAGATAAAATCTTTTAGTTCAAATTCTTGGGCCATTTCAAGAATGCCCACGCCCTTATTTAACTATCAGCTGTTATCGTTATTTCTACTATGAACTGATTGAATGGGCTGGTATTTCCATGTGCCACCATATAAACACACACATCTGTGTGAGGCCCACACACACACAGACACTCAACTTTTAGCTAAGAATGGACTAATGGAAACAAGACAAAATTGAGGAAATTGAGGAAATGGCTGATATTATGTCCGACTTCCTCAATAATTAGTTCTACGTTTGTGTGTGTAATAAAGATTTTGGGAGGAAAGTCCTTTGCTGCAAATAAGTTAGCTTAGAAGTCACGTTAGGTGTGTTCTAATGGTCAGGTAGTTATCTGTAGGTAAGAAGCGGGCATAAACACAGCTTGGATATTTGTCCTCACAGTAACTCTACAGACCTAATTATGATTCATATACTTGATAAACAGTATTTAACTTTGACATATTCCAATAAGATGTTATGAATACTCCTTATTACTTTATATGGGGAAACATTAGAACATTGGTGTGTTAACAGCCTAATCCAGTAGTATTTAGGTCAAATCATCTCTGATGGATGTGTTTGTCTCATTTGTGAATTGAGCTTCTGAATTCTTCCGCAAGGTACATAAGCTCAAAAGAAAAAAGACCATCATTGTGTCCTAAAATATCCCTGTGCTATTCCCTACGACTCTGTGGCGCTCGGAGCGTCTCCCTTAGGGACCACTGGCTAATAACAGCATACAATCAACAAGTGCATCACTTTTTTGTCATATTAGGGCATATCAAGAAAAGCCGAGAGAGACGAAGCGAGCCAGAGACAGTTCCTCCCCCAGATTCTCAGGCCTCGGCAGGTCTGTCTCAGTGGCAGAATGGACGGTTCCTGTGTTTGTGCCTGTTCCTGTCTCCCGCTGTCACTGTGAGGCGCGTCGCCATTGTTTCCGCAGCGAGCGCCGGAGGTCAGGGCTGCTCCCTCTCTCGCTCAGGCTCTTTCTCGCTCGACCTTGCGGCCCGGCTCGGAGAGCCGGGAGAGAGCAGGAGGCCAGGCTCCAAACAAAGCTGGTCACACCTAAATGAACTGGAGATACAGTTGGAGAATGGGCTGCTGAGCTCAAGTGTTGCTTCTAATCGTGCATGTAGTACACACACAGTAACAAACACTGCTCACTCACACATTTACACGTCCACCTTTTGTTGTGCAGCAGGGGGATTCCAGGTTTCTTGTAAACACTGCGCAGGTAAACAGACTCCCTGTCTGGCACATTGAGATTAGAAGTGGGTGGGGTTTTTTCTACTGTATTATTCTGGGCTGAACTCACAATGCACTTCACCTGATTTTATTGAACTCCGTACCACTCGGGTCACTTTTTTGCTTTTCTGTTTTCCGATTCGTTCTACTACTTTTCTTAACCACTGACTGGCTTCTTTTTCTATACACTGCTCTGTATCATATTTAATACCCAGACTTTTGGAACATGTCTGGAACATCTGCATTCTTTAAATGACAGCAGATCTCATGCATTAACAGCACTGTGCTGCACTAGTGTTACAATCATCTCGTGTCCCTCTTTACAATGATGTAGCTGCCGAGTCCAAATTACACCAGAGCTCGACAGACCAAAGTTTATTATCTTTTTGCTCTGCATTCAGCTGTTTTCATCATCTATGAAATGTCAGCTGCACTATCATTGTAATCTGCAGATCATTACACAATAGAAATATATGAAGCCTGACAAGAATTATATCTGGGCAAAATCCAGCACTGATTTTTCAATAAATATGGACCTGACTGAGCGGCTGTGTCTTGGCACATCTGTAGGACTCAAAAATGCATGTTTATACAGTCCTCTCACCTCACAGAAAGCATAAATTGGGGGAATTTTCTCATCAAATCGCCGTATTTGTTCTGGCGCATAAATCCAATGTTTTCAGTGTGGTAGTCCGATGGGTCATGATATATTGTTTTTTAAGAAATCATCCCGATAAGTTTGTTAATTGAGCGTTAAGGGCCTGTCATGATTGCAAAATTCATCTCTGCTGTGTGTCATTATGACAGCGGCATCACTGAGGCCTTCTGAGCTGGGATCAACTTACATAAAGTATGTCATAAATTACATTTTAAACATTTGTTTATGCAAGGAAGCTACTCTGACCACATTGTTTCAGTTTACATGCTCACATCTGGGAGCTGCCAATTTAACTGCAGTCTACGGCATTACATGTGTGGCCATGAAGCAGGCGATTACTGGCTTTTTATTGGAGAAATGGTAGAACATTACATTAATGTATTCAGTGCATAATATTTTGCTTGTTTAATCTTGCAGTGTAACACTTACATGATTGCAAAAGTTCAAGGATTTACATGCGTGATGAGCGCAGAACCCTTGTGTCACTGAAAAATCACAGCAGAAATATCCCATTTAGAATATTGATATTGATCAACTGTGGGATTTACTGTATAACCAATAATATACCTTGTGGTGCTGCATGTGCAGAGGTCATAAATTTGATCTGCTCAATTTTACCTTCAATAATTGTTCCTGCAAAAGAACGTGCACTCAGCAAGCAGTCATATAATAACAGATTGTGCTCAGCTTTCATGAAAGGCTCTCGCCTCTTTAAACACGACAGCGTTCACAAAGTCAGGCCAGTAAAGAAATACGCAGTTATGTGTGAAAACCTTAACCGAACAGTAAAAACCTATGATTTTAAACCATTAAACACCTCTGGGGTGAACTGGAACAATGACTGCCAGCTTGGTCTTATCACCCGAAATCAGCGCCTCGCTAATCTCACTAATGGTGTTGCAGCTGGGGTTGAAGTTCAGCCAGGTTACAAAATCTTGTGGAAAGCCATCCCAGAGGACTTTGATGATGAATGGCCATGACTCTGAAATGTTCAATGCTTTTAAGCTGGCGTGATGTTCAGGTGTCCACAGACCTGCATCTGTGTAATGTACACAAATTATATTGTGTACCACTCACTCTTTTATCCATGTGTTTCTCCCAAAGCAAACAATGAATATAAATGTCCTTTATCTCCCTCCACATCCTCTGTGTTTTCTGTCCTGACCCTGCTTTTCTCCTGCGGAGTTATTTGCTCAGCTGGTAGCCGACGCCTTGACTTCCAAGTCCCTGGTGTATTAATAAGTTCTCCTGATTGACATGTTAACGGCTTTGTTGTTGCTACTTTTCAAATTTTATATTTTCTTTCAGCCCCTTAACACGCATAGGCTCATTTTAACTTGCCAAATAAATGCAGAAGAGTAACAAATGAAAGCAAATCCACCATAAAGTGTCTCAGTAAGGTGTTGGAGCACCACAGAACAGCTTCAGAGCACATTGGCATTGCTTCTAGTGTCTGGAGCTCTTGTTCTCAGACTAAACATTATTAGAAAGACATTTGTGCTGTCAAACAAGCTGGTCCAAAATCCTCCATAGGTGTTCAGCTGGATTATGTATGAAATTACTAAAATTTTCATACATTTAAAATCCTTCAGTGACCCTCGTTGTGTCCTGTGAGTGGGGAAGAGACTAGTTCTATTGGAAGGGAAAGGTTTCTATCACTTTTTATTAGTTTGCACTAACTACACAGCATCATATCCACTACTGTGGTGTGTCAGGAGTTCACGTTTTTCCTTTAATTTTTCACCCACCTACAGATATATCCATCCTGTCCCACAGTTAAACTAAGGTTAAATCACATAATGCTAAAGGTTTACTTCCACAGTGCCGTGTTCTTAATGTATAAATATGGTGTGTCTAAATAAACAGCCTAAGCTTCAGGGAAAATGGTCACAAAGATAATTAATAGCACTACTATAAACACTTTAGGGCATTTAGCTATTTTCTATTTTCCCTAACGGTGTAAAAAGCATCTGTGTCACATTGGCATCGACTGCAGGTAGCTGAGTCACACAGAGCATTGGCTTTGACCGCGAAATCCAACATTTTCCAGCTGAGATCAAATTCTTAACTAATGGCTGGTGCCATCTGGTCCTGATGAGGAAAAGAAACACACCGTAAGCCTTACGTAAAGCCGGTTATTTCACTATTCTCAGGTTCTGAGTTTCTCCAAAGTGTTAGTGATAGATTCCAGTCATGATAAGGTGGCTTGTTTTTACTAAGACATTAGAAATCTCCTGATCTCAAAGCAGACATGAGCAACTCATCTCAGTTTTAGGGAGAGGGATTTGCTCTTCAGTGAACAGCGCTGTGAGTGTTATTAATCTTAAAATATACAAAGATATTTTTTTACAGCTTTCGACTGTGCAAAAATGTACCAGATGCAAAGTGCCAATAAAAATTAGACTGAATAAGTGACCGGTTACACCAGTTACCTTTTTTGATACCTTTGAAATGTATAACCATATGATTATAAGGACATCTATTTAATTCTGTTATACTTTTCTGTAAAAAAACAAACAAAACACAGACCAACACTATATCTGACATCAGACCTGAACTTCATTAACAGCGACTTCAGCTTAGTTAACGCTCTGCTGTCTGTCTTGAGGCTGACAGTGAACAGGACTATTGCCTGAGGTCTCACACCCTGCAGCAGTGAGGCTCGAGTGACCTCGGATCAGTCACCTTAATCAAGAAAAATCACAAATACAGCTCACATGAATGCATGTCAAACAAATGATGGATTACTTACAAAGGCTCTCATTATAAATGAAGACAAATACACATTTCCGTAGTGCATGTGTTGTAGACTTTCAGGAGAATAATTCCCATAAAACTCCTATGAATTTAATTTCTAACAGCTTGAAATTGCTTCTTCGAGGTCCAGAATGGCCTAACAGGGACCTGAACTCTTTGCTTTTGGCAGATTTTAGTCTTTGTTTGAGTAAAGAGGTTTTGAATTATCAGCAGGGTGCAGCACTCCCATGGGACATAGGAACAAAGGCTGCTGTGTAGGGAGGCTGTTTTTGTAAACCTGACTGTTTTAGGATCGTGGAAAGAAAGTCAAGGTTGTACTTGTGATATTTTACCATTATTTGAAGTGGATCATTTAACTGTAATAGACTGTGCTTGTCATCCTTGTGTGTTGGTACAGTAAATGTAACTCTATAGGCTTTGAATAACATGACACTAAGTGAATGGGCATTTTCTCATTTACCATTGTTCCAAAATACTTAGTAGTAATTTTGTATGTTGTCACTATGCAATGTTTGCTTTTGTCAGGGTCATATCACATCACGTAATCTAAACGAACAACACCGTAACCCTGAAACTGATTCTACCCCATTTAGTGTCTCACTTAATGCTTAAAAGGACAAGTGAAAAGCTTAAAATGCAAACGTACGACACGTGAAATGTGGTGTGAAATTTATATATAATCCCATGATATCACATTGCTCTGCCATCATTTTGGATCAATTTTGAAATGTAATAACCCTGTAGTATAAAGCTATTACTCACCCAGAAACTGTAAATACAGCTGTGTTGCTTTGAGAGAGATTTGACCGCAGTCCATGTTTTGTCTTTTGTTGAAGCCTATCCCAGTTGTCAAAGGGGAGAACTGGGGTAGATTCTAGGCTTTTTACCAGTCTGCTGCAGCATCACACAACCGTTTACCATTATATTCCCACCTACTGCAAGTTTAGACTCACTAATTAACCTAATCAATGCATTATTTTGGACTGTGGGAGGATACTGGATGACTCACACAAGTATGAGAAGGACATGCAAACTATTATACAGTTAAGCTTAATTTATACTCCTGTATCGAATCTGTTAAGAATCTGGAAATTGGAATCTGTTGACAGACTCTCTACCAAAATATTTTTAAAAAATGGTGGAAAAGTCAAAGACTGAATGGGCCAAACACAGGGGCTCAGGGTTGTGTTGGAGAAGTTCCACATTAGGGGGTGAAGCCATACAGCTCAGAAGGGTTTGCTGGTATGAAATAACTATGGCTTAGATTTAATACAGATATTAAAAATCCCCTTTTAAGTAATGTATTACCATCAAAAATACACCAGATATGTCTGTGTCGGTTTCTAAGTCTGACAAAATCAGAGGGTGTGATTGTGCCCGCTCAAGACAGTGCTTTGGATGTCTACAGGAGGCATCGCAGCGGCATCCCAGAATCAACTCTTTGCTTAGCCATGTTTAAAATACTGCCATGACTGTTTATTATAGGCTGTACACAACAGGTGAGGAGGGCAGGAATTCAGACACAGCAACTTCAAATTTCAAAATAAAAGATCCTGTGCAGATTAATGATCTGTTTCTGAAATGCTCCCGGTGAGATTTGAAGCTGTGAAAAGGACAGAAATGCGTCAGATGCAAAGATGCTGCATTTCTAAACAATTCCTTCGAGAAGGTCAGAATATCAGGACAAAAGTGACTAAAAATGACTTTTAAGTTACAAGGGCTTAAAGGAAATACCTGTAACTGCTTATTATAGCTGTTGTTTACTATTAAGGGAGAAATTGCAAAATAGTTGCCAGGGAATATTTGGGCTATAAGCACCAGATTCTTTCTGAGAAAACTCAGGTTATGTCAAAATGTATTCAGCAATTATCCCATAGCTCTTACTCTATTTGCACTTCTATTTGATACTATGTAAAGCAAAGGAATATATTAAAACATCCATACTGCTGTATTTAGTAATAGAAAAATAATTTATCTTTCCTTGTCAACATTGTAATTGGCTTGAATTGGCTTCCTGGACTATTTCTTTGAAATGCCTGTGTCAAGAGCGCACATTTACTTTGGCACGGCACTATGGCATGACCTCTGTGGGTACAAAATTGAACAAATAGTCAATTAACTTGTCTTGTGTCTTTTTGTGGACTTTGGGGGCCTCATTGTCCAATTTCATTTGAATCTTTGCTTACATTGTTGGTCTTTGATTTGCCTTTCGTCTAAAGTGTTGCTTTAATTTGTCAGCCAAACACTCCCACACATGGAAACATTATTGTGCTGAGAAAAGACTTGCATGAGAAAACTACAGTTATTATCTCTATCTGATTGCTTTTTTTTTGTGTGCATAAAATTAAGTCACACAGCTGTTTTTCTTTCTTAATAATGTCCATTATGGTCACCACCAACCTTACTCTGTGTTTTCTCTCTGTTTTTCCTCTTCATCCACTTTTTAGTTATTTTCATTCCTTACTTTAATATTTAGAGCCAATTAGATTCAACAAAACAGATACCTCAAAGTCTAACTCATCTTCTCATTTTGCCTGGTTTTAGATAGCTAGCCTGTGTGTACTTTGCTGAGGCTTCTAGCTTTGTTGATTTATGAGGTCAACACCTGCAAATTACAAATATATCAAATCAAGACTAATGACTTTTTAAAACTCAGGGGCTTCTCTTTAGGGGTGACCACCCCCTTCTCAGTCAACAGATAAAATGCGGCATCAGTGACAGAAGGGTCGACAGACAGACTGAAGCCTGGGCAGACACCCAACATTTAGCTAAATTTCCTGTCAAACTAGCAGTGACATGCTTAACACATGTACTATACCAGACACAACATGAAGACATAACTGTGTAATTGGCCTGGGAATCAGCAATGGACAAAACAAGTATGACAGCTCAGCGATCTGCAGCTTGGAAGGACTGAAATAAGATTTGCATTCTTACACCTGTCTGAGGTTAGACTATCACAACAAAAGAACTTTGCCTATAGAGAGAGACAGATTGTCATCTCAAATGTTGCCTTTTTTTTTAGCCATGTTTAGTAACAATTAATTATACTAATAAAGGTTTTAACAACGTCCCAGACTTGGATGTCCTGTGTATAGATTCCCAGTGCTTCAGCTTTATATTTGACCCGTTCCATCCAGCACTGGATTTACAATTTGATGCTTCCCAGATACCATAATTCAGTTTGTGACTGTAGCCTGGCAACACAAGCTGATAGAATCATCAGAAAAATATTTGCAATATAATCTCAATATTCTCATGGAAGTGAAGGATTTATGATTGCAATCAGATGAGTACCATACTGCCCCACAAGTCTTCTTTTAGAAAAAGACCCCCAGACCTGTCTTTGCTCACCATACACAATCACTTTTCAGTCTGATGCACTTTGTACATGTCAAAACACTTTTTCTCAAAACAAAGAATGCGTTGTTTTCATGACTGTCACAGCTGTGACCTTTCACATTTCTCATTCAGATTTCCATCTCTATTTGCTGCTCGCAACCTGCTCTGGTCCTCCCTTGAATTTATTGAAGTGCTTTTCCTGTGGTAGCGGCAGGCAACATCTGAAATGCCGTCTCTGTCTAGCCCCAGCGACGGCTTGTGATTAAAGTTATGTATCTACCAGCTGTTTACAAGTGACCATCTATTGAGGACTGCACAAGGGCTGAAGGGTTGGGGAAAACACCAGCAGTCTTTATTTTGGTTTAGTGGCCTCCTGTGGCCTTCTGAAATCCCCTTTAGGCCAACCTTACCCTGCTTGCAGAGTCCCCCCCCCCCCTTCATGTCTATTCAATATCTGAGAGATGGTCTGATAATTGTTCTGTTTATGTCCCGTGTTCTCTAAAAAGTATTTTGTTTTGTGCTGTATTGTTAAAAGTGCTTTATAAATACATCCAACCGCTCAGTTTACTCACGTACACAGTCGTGCTGTAAATACAAACCATACACAACACACACACTACAAATTAATTGCATGCATTCATGTATACATTAACTGGGAACTTTATGTACCCAGAAATGTTTCAAATAATCCACGTTAGAACAACCTAGGTCAAGCATTGATAGTGGTGTTGTTATTATTGCACACTGCAGTGGTATTTTACTTATAAAATGAGGGTCTCTGTGTCAAGGACCCAAAGTTACTATTGGCCTTATTATTAGGCATTTGTGAAGCTTTTTCAACCTGCATTCACTTGGATTCCAACTTTAAAAACACAAGCGAGAACTAAAAGGAATCAAAAACTGTAAAAATAATGCTGCATTGCAGACCCAGGACCATTACAAAGCCTGTGTATAGTCATTATGAGCTTTGTCTTTTTTAAAGATATAGCCCCACACGTAGGGTACCTCAGGGAAGCCTTTCGGTGGATTCGAAGCCCCGACATTCTGATCATGGGGTGCCCGCTCTAAATACTGAGCTATTCCTGCCCTCTAGGAGAAATTTAGGATGTTGGTTGACTAAAATCAAGTGACAGGTTCCACAAATACCCTTTTCCACAGATGTGATTTTTATATAATGGAGGATTTATAAGTAATACACACAAAGCTTCAATAATCAGGAATGTTCATCAGCTTCCTCCACAGATCAACTTTGGCTTTATTTGGATGCTTATTGATGAGCATCCACAAGGCTGCACAAAAAAACAAAACAAAACAAAAAACTCTTTTGGACAATTTTCAGTGTGATTTGATTGGGTGTCGCCTGCACTGGCATTTGGAAAGTTGAACTTTTGTCAAATCCACATTCCAAACCATCCAATTCAAAGTGAATGAGAGATGAGAGTTGAAACCTGTCACTCATGCACCCTAAGGAATCCACGCTAAGGAATTCTGTGCTTTTCCTTGGATGAGATGTGTATATTATTGTAGGGTCCTTCCCTTATAAAGTGCCTGTTGTTGTGATTTGGAGCTATATGAATAAAATAAAATTGTACTGAACTGGAAAAAAGGAAGATGAATGCTGAACATCCATCTAGCTTACCTTCAGTATCCTAATGAACTATTTTTTTCTTCACCAGGAGACATCAATCAAATCAAAAGCAGAGTAAAATGAACAGCGGTTAGGACTGAAGTTTCTATGTTTTCCATGTGCCTGTGTGGGCTCCTTCCAACAGTCCAAAAACATACTTATTAATGTCCAGACTTTACCCCCCCCCCCCCCCCCCCCCCCCCCCCCCCATGTAGTATCTGGCACGTCCTCCAGCTCCCCAACAACCCTAATTTGGATATTTGGTCAAGGAAATGGATGGATGGATGGATGTAGGGATGGATAGTGAGTAAAATAAGTGGAAAACGAGTAATAAAAATGTCAGACATATAAAATGAGTTTTTAACTAGATTCACACCGGCAAGAACATTCCTTGAATTTCTCCCATGGCTATGGTTGCCTAAACCACCATCTGCCCCTACCTCTGCAACTACAAATTCATCATAAAAATCTCTCACCAGCTTTTTCCCAGTGCACACTGATGTTCAGCAGGGGAATAGTGTGTAGATTTGAGGTCGCAGTGGTGTACTGAGAGGTCAGTGTGCGTTTATCTATCTATTCTAGGTCTCCTTATGGCTTCCCGCGGGATGATTTTGCAGAGAAAAGCAAAAAAAAAATATGCCACCCAAGGCTGTTCCACAACCCCTGACCTATATGACATCCCTCTCTTTTTGTCAAATTCTGTGTCTAATCTAACCAGAGTAGGTAGTCACATCTAAGCCTATTTTCATAGAGCAAATCAAGTTATTTACCTACTGGCTGCAGGTTGCTAAACTCTGCACCATAAAATAGTAGTAACACAGTATTTATGTTGATACATTTCACGTGCATATACAGTGTGTGGTCATCTCTGTGTTATAATCAGTGTTTCTCATGAGAAGAGGGATTTATATGTTATGAATCAACTTTGACCATCAGACCCAGAGGTCTGTATTTCACTTCATGTCAGCTTAATGTCGCTAATGTAAAACTGTCAAGCCATCAGTCATGAGAAATTTTCTCATGACTGATGGCTGAAGAGGGGGAAGAGCTCCCTTCGTATTTATAGTCAACGTTTCATGGATGCCTTGTAAGGAGGTGCCCCACCATTGTTGCTGCAAAGCCCAAAGTCAACATCTTTGCCTGAGATTATTTAGAAAGAGATTTAACCCTCTGAAGCTGTAGGTTGTAAATAGACCCTACACAATGGGAATCATCATCTTTTATGTATACTGAACTGAAGTTGAGATGTTTGACTTTAGAGAGTTTAAAATGACGGTTTAAAAAAAATGAAGGTTTATGGTCTGGTATGGTTAAGTTTAAGGGTTTAGTTTATGTTCTGGTTAAAATAAATGGTCCGATAACCTCTGGAGAACCTGCTCATAGGGAAATTATTTTCTGTTCAAAGATGATGCTTCTTTTCTCTAATTATCAGATCCAATTAGTTCCAAATAGCTAGGAGAAATTAGACATGCATTGGCTTTACAAACATGTGTTTGAAAAGTTATTGTACTGACAGTTTCCAGGTGTTAAGTAGAAGTATCCAAGTTCCCAAGATTAGATTTGATGACTTTAGTAACTGAAAAAGACGTCTCTGGGCGGTAATCCCAAATGCAGCATTTCAAAAAATATCATGTGAAACAAGAGCTGCTCATATGACTGTTTCTATGTCTTTTGAGTTACCTGCCTGCAGCTAAAGTCCTTGGTTTATTAAGTGTGTAGGCTGAGGGTGGAGCTAGCTAAAAAAAAAAAACAAGTTATGGGAGAAGGGAAAGGAAGGGTGGGAAGAAGTTTATTTGTAATACATTTAGTAATTGTCCTGTTGTTTTGCATTTATAATGGTTTGCTTTGCTAACATATAGGCTACATTCTCTCCTTTTTGGTTAGGTCAGCATGGTGGCAAAGCAGGTGACGTGGTGTCTAGTACTGTTTCCTCACTGCAAGGTCCAGGGTTTGAATTTGCATGTTGGATATTCTCTCAGAGCGCTCCAGCTTCCTCCCATGGTCCAAGGACATGCTGTTAGTGGGGTTAGGTTAATGATGATTCTAAAATTTCCCACAGGTGTGGATATGAGTGTGAATGACTGTCTGTCTCTCTATGTTTCCCCATGACACACTAATGACCTGTCCAGGGTGTAGGCCGCCTTTGACCCTATGGCAGCTTGAATAGTCTCCGGCCTTACCGTGACCTGGAATCGGATACGTGGAAGAAAACGGATGTTTACATTAGACTAACTTCTTGTATTGATAAGCTGTGTTTTGAGTGGTTTTCAGTTCAGTTTGCCCCTTTTTATCTTTATTTCTTTATTTCATCAAAAGTTCCTATTTATCTTTGAAACTTTGTTTCCAGAAAAGTTCAAAACTGCAATAAAAACAAAAATCTGCAATTTAGAAATGAACTTGAATAATTATTTAACAGATAAAAGGAGAAACTAAAGATTTTAAGTGTTTGTTTTATTTGTTAAACATAAACACATTTAGAAATTGATTCCTGCAACACACTCCAAAGAAGTTGGAGCGTCCATCAAGGGTTCAGTCTTTGGAAGCAAAGATGGTTCATAGCTCAGCTGTGTGCTGAACTATGTGACAAAATCAACAACCAGTATAAAAAGCAGTTTTTCTCAATGTGAGACAACCAGAGATGGGCAGTAACGCGTTACTTGTAACGCGTTACTGTAAGTACTGGAAGTACTGACCTTACTTTGAGTTTGATTCCATAAAAAGTGACAAAAACATTAGAGTCCGTTGTGCGTGGGAAGAAAACTTCTTTTTACAGCGAAAAAAACCCCTAAACTTCAAAGCAAGCACCGAGTGCGCAACGACGTAATGGGAAACGCAGAGAAACTCGCGGATTCTTCAACTGACCGCGGCACACCTGCACCACGGTAAACCTCCGCCTACCGCAGTCCTGCTTTACAGGTAAAATAGAGCAACAGGACCGCTGAGTCTTTGACTTTATTTATTTTCTGCTGTGTTTTACTTGCATCTATTTGAAAGAGTGAGTGTAAACACAAAAAATATTTTATTTTATGTGCTGGAATGTGCAGAAAATAGGTTTAAATGTTAAACTAATTTATTCAAGTCAGAGAATGTTGCATATAATAAAAATTTTTGCTTGATGCATAAAGTTAAAAGATTAAAACTGATAAAACAAGTTAAAAAAAGAGACTTTTCCATTTGATTACATTCTGTATGATGGATTATGTAGAAAAAGTAGAATTGGGCTGAAAGATCTATCGCTTTATCACCTCTTCAGGTTGTAAATCGTGTTTTTAAAAAGTAACTAAGTAACTAAGTAATTAATTACTTTTGAAAATAAGTAATCAGTAAAGTAATGGGATTACTTTTTTGGGGAGTAATCAGTAATTAGTTACTGATTACTTTTTTCAAGTAACTTGACCAACACTGGAGACAACAAAGAGTTTAGGCCCATCATCATCGTCATCTACGATATATAAAATTGTGAGGAGATTCGGGAAGACAGACAGAAGAAATCACTGTGCCTAAAGGAAACCACTGCTGAGTGTGCGTAAATATCAAGAAATGCATCCTAAAGCTGTACCATGCAAAGAGGAAACCATGTATCAATTTTGTGCAGAAACGTTAGAATCAGCGAGGTTTTTTTTTTTGTTCCAAGCTCACCTGAGATGGAACGAGTGACAATATAAATATAGTATCAATTTCTAAATGTGTTTGTTTATAAAATAGAACAAACAATTAATAAATAGAGTTTATTGAAAACACTGATAATTCTTTGTTCATTTGCCTGTTAAATGAAAGTCAAAGTGATTTACCAAATCAGGGGTATTTACTAAAAACACTTTTAAGCAACTGTTAAAAATGACAGTTTTGTGTTTTTATCGTATTTTTAGAAAGTGTCCCAACTTTTTTGAAAATCAGGTTACTAATTTTTGTGATATTTTTGGTGTAATATAAAACACACTACAGCTGTGCCTGTGTGTACATACCCAATAGTACTTTCATATGAGATATGTTATAATGGCGTCTTTGTCATGCTGGATTTTTGCCTCAGACGTGGGTGTTTTTTACAGTGTGATCCCTACAGCTTCAGTCAGTCTCTATTGGAAACACCAACAGTACATTCAAGACATTTGCAAATCACAAGCTTAGACAGTACAGGAAGACCCACCCTTACTATTTGCATACGTTGCCTGGTTATTTGTGGTCTGTTTCTCTGAGTTTGGAAATATTTTATTCAGTGCAACACAACACCACCATCATGAATAGTCAACAATGTAAAGGTTTCTTACATTTTAGGAAATTGTTTTTGATGCCTTCGTCATTATTTTTTCAGCACATGCACACCTGGCTGCCTTCCTTTACGACACACACACTGGCTCCCGACCAGCTGTGCTGTAATAGATGGGGGTTAAAAGTATTGTTGATGAGGTAATGGAGAAGTGTCTGTGTGTTTTCCACCCACATTTCTCTGGGGAATTTGAACTGGTGACCTTCCAGTTAACAAACCTGCATCTCTAAATATGATGCTCCTGCTACAGCTCTGATTAGATCAGCTCAAACCAGAGCAGTAATATGAGATGAAAAGACAAAGTATTTGTGCGTTTGCAAACTAAAGGTTCAAGTTTTTTAGAAAACACTTTGCGAGCCTGGTTTTGTTTTGCAGTTTCTGCAACATGATACAATTCGAAGTCGTCATGTAAAAAGCGATTATAACAATTTAATCAGTGTGGAATTCCATGTGTTGAACTTTGATTTGATTAAATAACTGGTAGGTCTCCAGTGGCAGCTTTGTTATATGTGTTTACATCTGGTCACTTCCTTTGGTATCTGCGACCTGCCCAGGAGTCCATACACTGTATTTAACATCACACCTACAAAATGAGGCCATGTGAGACCTAAACTTATGGAACACATGTCAGGATTTCACTTTGCCCTTTTCCCAAGTATAGCAAGTTCACAGTCAGAGCTCCATACCGGGTATGAGAAAAGCCTAACCTCTCAAGGGTCAGCCAAAGAAGTCCAGTCCAATATAATCTGATGTCGCACTCCAACAACCACACTGAGAATAAGATGCTGGGGCCTTGTTTATGTTCCAAAGCCTTAGAAAACTGCAGGAAAAATCAAGCTTGTCGTTACACTGCTCCGATTTCTGGTTTTACAGGAATTGGCACATTCAGTAACATTAACATTCATTTAACTTGGCTTTAAACCAGATCTAACTCAAGTCCAAGCCACTTAAAGGTTTACCTTTACAACACATTTCAAAATAGCAGTTACCGATTACTTAAGAAGGGGAATTACATTAAGTCTTGTAAAACATTTCTTTCCATGCATTTTAAACATTTCAGCCTCAAGAAAAGGAAAAAGAATAAAGAAAATCTGTCTTTCAGCCAACTGCAGTGTCCACAGCATCTGATGAGGAGCTGCAGAGCTTCTTAAAGCACCACAGACAAAATTGACATCATATCTGACGCTGTCAGAAAGTTGCAATCCTGTTAGAAACTCGATAGCACAACAGATTGTGAGTTAAATAATACAAAAAGAGTGATGATAAACAAGGAGTCTCAGAAAAAGCAGCGGCTGTGTTGTTTAAGACCTGGAGCAAATTATGATGTGCTTCTGAGAAATGTTGGCAGTCTTGCTTGAACTCTGTTCTCAGTGGTTCATCAGACTTCAGAGAAAGTTTGCTCCCAAAAGCTTGGATCTGAAATGTTCTTGTGCATTTACACTGCAAGAAATTGCTTTTTTTAGTCAAAAAAATGTGATGTTCATCTTTTATCACATTCTCGGGATTTAGGATTGGAAAAGATTAAGAGTTTCAACTACGAATAAAGTGAAAATAAAGTGACCATTTTCTTTTCTTTTCTTTTCTTTTCTTTTCTTTTCTTTTCTTTTCTTTTCTGCAAACACAAATAATGAGCAAAGAAATCATATTTTATTCACACGGGTGAGTTTTCATTTAAAATAATAATAGCAATTTAAAACCAGATTTGTCAGATTCCATGATGATTCCCGTTCCACCACATCCAAAGGACTGGGATCTGATGACTGTGGAGGCCAATCAATTACACTTTTTACACTGAGAATTACATGAGTCACTGTCATGATCAAGAAACCAGTTTGCGATAACCTAAGCTTTGTGACATACTGCATATTTCTGCTGGAAGTAGCCATCAGAACAAGGTCATAAAGGATGGTTATGGCCAGCAACACAATTCAGGTCAGCTGTGGTGTTGAAATGATGCTCAACTAGTGCTGAGGAGTCTAAAGCGTGCCAAAAAATACCCCACAAACCACTACACACATCTGTGCTTTTGTACCTGATCCATTGATACTAGGCAGGACGGAGCCAAGGTTTCCAGCTGTTAATGCCAAATTCAGCTCTCTAACATCTGAATCTAAAAACATAACGAAATCAAGACTTACCAGACCAGGTTTTTCCAATTTCCTATTGTCCAATTTTGGTGATCTGTAAAGTAAAATGAACAGTGTACTACTTCCACTTAAATCATATTGGAATGTAAAGTATTGACATATCTTGTTATTATAACATACACTATAAATAACATTTGTTACTGTTGCCATCTGATGAAAATGTGAATGTGTTTGCTCATTATTTGCAGGGTTAGAACAAACAATGAGCTCAAAAATGGGCCAAAAAGAACGCTTTATATTCTTAAACTATGAATGACACTTTCAAATGCATGTAAACGCTAAGCAAGTTTATGTCTCAGACGTCGACTAAATCGTGGAACTGTTTGCATCCTTTTGCAGTGAAATCAGTGGTGGTTCAGTAGTAATTGCCTGCAGGGCATTTCTGCCTTCCAAAAGGAAATAGCTGAGAAGTCAGCTCTTCACTCCGTTAATGATGCTTGTCTGCTGAATGCCAGAAGAGGAGTCTGATAACCAGGCAACAAAGACACAGTCTGCATAGTCCTGCATCACAGTGAAACGACTCATTTAACAGGGGTCATTGTGAGCCTTTTGTACGTGATGTCTTCCAAAATGAGCCATGAATGATGACATCCTTTTTTTCTCTTTTGGGGCTGTTTTTTTCCAGAGTATGCTAATAAACAAAGATGTATCACATCCCTTTCTTTGCTGTGGAACAATTGGAAGTCATTGCTGACAAATAATGATTATATTCTTCTCGTTTCTCCTCTTCTTCCTCTGCTTTCCTTTGTCTCTCATAAGGGATGTCCCTGTATGGAAAGAGTGATCAACCTGTTTCTGCAAGTGATGCCGGTGACCTTTTTCTTCCCTGTAAGGTTAAAGAAACACTGAGAACTCAGCCATGATGGATTTGAGGACATTCCAGAATCCCCTCGAGCTGTTTACACTAATGCCTTTCGAATTGATAGTGAAGAAATGCCTTGTGGGATATGTGGTTTCTGTGGCAGGAGGAATGGTGGACTCTTTCATCCTTATTGCTCTCCCTACACAATGGCACTGTCAGTTGCTCAAACACTCAAACATCGTCCGTCTTTTGGAGGCAGTGCTTGTTGGTTCTTGTGCATTTTAGGCCTGGAGCTGATTGTCTGTAGGGGGTAACTAAGGCTTGCGCGACGTCGAGGGGGTCGCGACACAATCAGTTACTCGAGGCAGTCAAGCACAGGTTACCAAGGAATCACAGGAGTGTGCGGTGTACTGTTGCTTTGCATGGAATGATGTATATTTAATGCTAAACTTTTTTTTTTTTAAATAAAAAACATTTTCTGATGAAGACTGATTTAGATACAGTCATGAGAAAACCTGACTGCTTAACTGTAAGCCTTCCTCATCACTCTAAGGAACCGTCGCATCTACAAATCACATCATTCAGCACTTTAACATCAGGTTTTGATGTTGATTAGTTGTGGTTGAAAGCTGTTGATGTTTTGCAAAATGCTACAGCTAATGTGATTTTCCGAGACGACAGTTGGGATGCATAGTAACAGGGTGGAAGGAGGAAAGAACCATCTAAAAAACATCTATAAAAAACATCTATGACGCTAACGGGGCTCCACTGGTTTCCTTTCAAGTCAAAGATGATAACAAGACTAATATTAGTCACTGCACCTGTCCAGCACATAGCTTCCAATAAAATAAAATAAACTTTTGAATGTGAATGCAGCCAAGTTTCCTCCGATTGCTAACTTCACACTAAGCCCAATTACGCTAACTGTCCCCCTCAGTTTTCCATTTATCACACAGATACCAGAGAAGCATTTTTTATTTATATACTTTTAAGTTTAACTACTGAGAAGAAAGTGAAAAGCACATTTATGTATTTCTATGGTCACTATATTTAGTTACATTTGCACATCAAAGCGCACACATTCATGTTTGTGTTTATTTGGATGTATATTGCATTTAGCCTCTAAATGTGCTAATTAGTCAGTGCTGCATGTTTACTGGATCTTTCAGCACGACGTCCATGACGTCTCATTTTCATACAGCAGCACATGCACGCACACACACACACACACACACACACACACACACACACACACACACACACACACACACTCTAGTGGATTTATAGCCAACGTGTTTCCTATTAACTCCAGCTTGGCTGGTTGGGTATTAAGTTGTTCAAAGATGAATAGATGAGAACCTCAAATCACGCTGGATTACCTGCAACCTCCGAAACCAAATCAGCCGAGCAATTTGTTGTCGAGCCTGGTTATGTTTTCTGTCTGAGGTGATTTGAGTTGAAGGCTGTTGTATGCTGGGTGCTGTTTTTAATGTGCTTGCTGCTGTGCGAGGGTCGTGATATTTACAGAAGACAATATTTTACATTTTAGGTGTTTCACTGAACATCATATTTACTGCAAATGCAGTAAAGGAATACAAGCATACGTCAGCATTATCAAAAACAAACAGCAGTGTCGGATTAATATCCCTCCACAAGGTGCAGTGAAACAAGAGAATGGTAGAGAAGCAGGTACAAATAAGTGCAAAAATCTTTTGTCCTCACTTTCAAAATGTTCATGAACTCGAGTCAAAACAGTTCCTACAGATGTTATATACAGTTTTAATTGGTTTAATTGGTTCGTCGTGTCTTGTTCACTATGTCAAAAAATCCTACAGTGCCTCCTTGAACTGTATGTGAGGTCCACTTTTCCCTGAACCATTTGAGTCAACATTTACTCTACTGCTTCATCTGTTGCTATGTCTCTCCATCAATCTGTGCTTTTATTGTTCTTGGTTGGACAACGCATGTCTGATTCAGAATTTAATTATCCCGCTGGACACATTTTATGAGTCACAACTGGCTACTAATGTTTTATCTAACTTTATTAAAAATATCTCACACGCTGACCTGAGGCCGCTTAACGTTTAGTTAGATTTTTTTTCTTGGTGTAAAAACCCTGTCAAATTCTTTAGCTGGGTTGAATGAGACCAATACATCTTTATAAAAAACTCTGTTTATATGTCAACCACCTCCATTGTGCCAGGGTCTCAGCTGAGTAAGCACAGTATAAAAATCCCATAATCATTTCTGAATGTGCCCAAAAGGCCCAAACATGTAACTATGACCCTCTAAACTGCTTGGTCCATGTCCAAACCATGTCTCATGTTCCTCATGTGTATCTACGCAGAGGTCAGAGGCGAGAGCTGCACCGTGAAATTAATCCGCTCTACATGGTTCCACTTTATTAGAGCTGACAGCTTTTTAAAGTTACATGGGCTCCCTGGTGCTGCAAACGAGTTATGAACCAGCACAAAAGAATACTTCTGAAACCTCAGGTATTAAAATATCAGACCGGGATGCTAATGGGCATTACATGCGCCGTGTTCCTCTTTATCGCTATCCAAATTTGCAGAGCATTTTTCAGTTGTAAGGTGGAAAATGCTAAATGATAGTCCCTTTGCATTATTCATTGAGACTAAAAGTGGTTGTTCTAGGCAATGCAAGGCTGTTTGTGTGCCGTTCTGGTTTTGCTTTTCCATTTGAGCGGGTTAAATTGTGGACCTGCAACAGGAAGCCTGGTCTCTAGAGTTCATTTTTTTCCACTGAGAGATGATTTACGTGGTCTGTGGTTCATCTTATTCCACCTGTCTCAGGTGTGGTGCTGCCGTTTAATATTAGCATCAAACAGGGTAAGTAACTACTTATGACAGTTGTTGAGAAGAGGCAGGACAGGTTGCCAGATGCAGGACTCGGTAAATTTTATTCAGTTCAATTTATTGTATTTATATAATACCTAATCACAGCAACAGCCACCTTAAGGTGCTTTATGTTAAAAGGTAAAGATCCTACAATAGCACAGAGCAAACCCCAACAATCAGACAACCCCCTGTGAGAAAGCACTTGGTGACAGTGGGAAGGAAAAACTCCTGTTTAACAGCATGAAACCTCAGGCGAACCAGACTCAGAGAGGGGCGGCCATCTGCCACGCCCTGTTGGGATGAAGAGGGAAAGGCAGGACTTAAAATCTTTAAAATAATGTGGTATATTACTTAAATACTCGCCGGAGAAAGCAATTTGTTACTCTACTCGTTCCATTACTCCATAAAATGACTTGAAATGCACTGTCTCATAATTACCAGTTAACAATACAGTTAATACACACAACACAAGAGGGGTCCTAAAAGCCGAAGTCTCTGCCTCCCTTTCTACTTTTAAATACTCTAAGAACAACAAGTAATATGTATTTTTAATTTGTTAGTCAACTAGGTTTAGACATATGGAGAAGGGCAAATGTGAACGCCTGCAATTACATCTCAGTCAGAACCTATTTTCCTGACATACTTCAGATACTTTAGACATTTAAAGCAACTGAAAATGGAGCATCGTCAGCCATCAGACAGCCACGCTAATGCCTGATTTAGACTTCTGCAGGAAGTCTACCTCTTAAGTAACAGGGTAACTAGAAATCCATTTGGACCTTACGCCGTAAACTTCCACTTAACCTGAGATGCACCTCAGAAGAAATGTAACTACACGTTGGGTTACCGCAGCCAGCTATTTTGATTGGCCTGCTCAGTGCTGTCGATCACTCCTGTGCATTTGCAGCTACTTTTTCACTTACTTTCACTTACTTTTTAATTTATCTGTGAAAGAATAACGATCCTCGCCTCATCATAAAGATTAATAATCACTGCGTAAATGTAAGAATTCACAAATGTCAGCAGCTTCCCGGAGGCACATTGTAGCAACTACCAAACTGGATGTGAGGGAATGTATGAAGAAGTGGAAAAACCTGAGGGACAAATATGTTTGCCTACAAAAAAACAACAAAAACAAACAAAAACTGACCATAGCAAAGAGTGAGGGCGTCAGGAGGGAAAAAGAGATGTCCCAGCATTTCAGTTTATCTGCTTATGAAACCTCGGTACATGACCACACTATTTAACAACCACATGGAAGTATAACTCTGGGTAATGACATTGGCTACTTATCTGGGTTATGTCACAAACTCTTCAAAGGCTCCCTGCAGAAGTCTAAATCGGGCATAAGAGAAAAGTGGAGTATAACTGGTTCTGACCTTCTACCGATTAAGTTAATGTATCTAATGCACACATTCAACCAGTCAGCAAAATTAAAAATTAACCCAACAACTTCTTTATCTCCTGCCCGCTGGAAATTGACACCATTAGATTAAAATGAGATTTTACAGGACTAAACTCAGACTGTATTTGTTTGCACTGCAATAATGTCACACTGTTGTTGGGGTTTTTGCACAGTATATGTTTTCATAATGTTTTATGTTGCTATGATTACTTATATTGTCTATTTAAAACAGAGAAACAGAAATGCTTCATAGTTTGTAGGCAACATCTACAAAATTAGTCATGTGTTCAGAGGTTAAACAACTTTTCAGTAGACTCATGGATAATCATCATACATAATTTAACTGCAAACATTTGATCTTTTTGGTTATGATATCTGTTTTTTCACATCATTGTGTTTTCCCATTTTACACTGGAGTTTCTGATTATCATTCGGTTTTTAAACCCTAACTGTATTGAAGTGACATTCATTTATTTACTCTACAACTCCAAGCTCTTTGTTCTTTTGTAAACCTCCATCCTGAAGCAACCATGTAATAATATTTTTTGTTGAAATAACTTTCATATTTCACTTTGCTCGTTCATTTTGCACCAGACAAAAACATCACAGCGCTGGTTCTGGCTGAATTGTTTTCAGATCCATCAGAGGTCTTGCTGGTGACTAGTGTGGTGAGACCTGTCACACCAGCTGTCCCTTTCATACAGACATCAGTTCAGCTCTGCAGGCTTAAAGCTGCAACAACAATGCCCCGCAATCCATCTCAGTACTTTTAACAGAGGTGGATTGTTGGGTGAGGCAGAAGAGCAGTGCATCAGTCCCGCATTGAACAAGCTGCCTAATAGAGGTGAAACAGCCTAAAAGACGAGTGAATGCCAAGCTTTATCTGTGGGGACACAATCTCAGCTCTAATATGGCTCCAGCTCCACCTCACCATTGTTCAGAAATGACATAATGCAGCTTTAAATGAACAATAAATACAAAGAATCACTGTTGATGAGAAATACACGTATAACAGCACTTTAGTTTATATAGGTTTATTGAAAAAAAGGGTTGATATAAAAGCTAAAATACTGCCTCTTGGTTTACAATCAGTGAAAATACAGAGTAATACTCTAATACGTCTTGTGTATAGAAGAACATGTGTCAGAAGCTGCCTCAAAAGAAATGAAGTCATTTCACATTGTCTTGGGGACCTAATTGAAACACACTTCAGTTATTTTAGTAACACACTAATGGCAAGTAAATGTGACCCTGAATATATATTTGGTCTAAATACAAAGAAACAAAAACCTTCTTTGAAAAATATAATTGCACAGTGATGACTGTGTTGGAACACAGCTTTGCCTGATATATATTTGATCCCACAAATTACGCTCTGTTGATGGGTTAGCGAGAGTGGCTCTGACACTGCACAGGTGTCAAGTTTCCACAGGGGCCACGGGACTAACTTAACAGCACTTAAAGTCTATTTAATATAACTAAATACTTATTACATTACATGAATCTTAATAAGGTAAATCGTGAGTGACGTAGAGCATATGCTGTTGAAAGTTTGTTTAACATATTTCTTATTAGTTTAACAAAGTTAGTCCTGCTATTTAGATAATAATCACATTATAAATGAAAAATCTGGACTTTTTTTTTTACAGAAATATTTAATCTACTAATTATGGACTGGGTTGTGGTTTAACACACTAACCTTTATCTTTTCATATCAGTGTGTTTGGAAAACAGCACAGTTTTATTGAGCAATGGTGTTTACGCAAATTAGTATAATTATATAAGATTCTTGGCCATTAGAGTAATGAGAAATGAATTACACTTACAGGATTGTTGCACCATTAGCTCCAAATTGATAAGATTACCACCAGTAACCTGTCAGTCAGTAAATAGACCATAAAACACAAAAGATGATAGACGATAACAATGACCACAAGCACTTGGACTTCCATAGCAATTTGTGGGGGGGGGGACCCAAAACAAAACAAAGCAATTTTGCGGCATGGGAGCAGTCGAGTGAACCTGAAAAGAAAGCCTGTGGGGTGCTGGGAGTGTCCAGATTGAAAGCACATGCTGGCTGATCTAAACTCTTAGTCTTTATTCTGTTTTGGCTCAGCAGTTCTTTTGACACATCATATATCAACTTAAGTAAAACTATAAAAAACTAAATCATGAGGCTGATGGGGACAAATGGTGGGCTGAGCTGAATAGTTTCCTGACTTGTGGCTTTTGTTTTCTATCACTGCAGGCTGGATTGGGTTTTATTCCGCTCACGCGCTCTGCAGCTGATAAGCAAACAATATCAATAAACTCAAGACAGCAACATTTAAGTTGCTCAGCATTTCTGTATTCTAAAAAAAATGCAAGCAATATTAATATATGTGTCGCATACTGTGCATAACATACTTACAGACTTTTACATATATGTGAAATATTGAATGAATCCTCAAAAATGAAGTCAGATACTGTTTCTAGCACTTTAATGAACGGCCTTCATTTAGTAGCTTCTGCCTGTTGTACATTTCATTAAAAAAACATTTTGTAAGATTATCTTCAATATAAAAATAAAACAATTACATTAAAAAAAACATAAAGTGGTTCACATATATATAAAATAACTGATAATTAAAAATGTTCTTTTGCCACCGTGAGCATTCCTTTTCAGGCATTTATCTTTCAGCTATTTGGACAATGTAGTAGCTTTTCATTCCTACTAAGGACAGGTGCTGGTATGAAAACACTGCATCTAACTTCTTCTGTTGGTCCTTTTTACAAAGTGTAAAACTATCCTGAATTGTAACGACGTCCTACCTATTTTACCTAAAATCCATGAAATTGAATTCATCTGCTTCTTGGTGGTGCATAAATATTTGGTCTCTCTTAACCAATAAGATCAGTTGGCTAAAAAACAAAAAGCTGCACTGATTGGTGTTTTCATCCATGCTCGGTCATCCAGATAAGGAAATCCCAAAAAGTTGAGTCTGTTCATCTGTTTTCAGTGGGGGAAACGTTTCGTCACTCACCCAAGTGACTTCTTCAGACGTCCAGATGAACAGGACCAACTTTTTGGGATGCACTGATTAGTGTTTTATTTCTTTACAGTCTTTATCAGTACAGTGTGGCCTTAACGTCAGCTTAGAATCGACTTCATTTTCATTTTTCACTTCCAACAACAGTCCTTTGAGCCTTTATTTCAAAACATATTGCATTCCATTTAAGACACCGAGAGTCTCGACATCCCATCTTGCATAAAATCATCACTAAAAACACAGTTATGTCAATGGCTCTGACTCCTTAAACTGAACATATAGCACCATTGGATCAGTGCGTGCTTTTTAGTAGTTTCTGTGAGCTTCCTCTCTATTCCTGCACCAAGCTCAAAACCAACTAGACCTGTGCTAGCGAGCTCTGCGTGTTACAGTTAACAAAAGCTTGTGGATGGTTTCCCCCAATTGCCAGCCCCTGAATATATCCCATGAGCCTTCACTCTCAGAGTAATGCCACTTTCACTTCAAATCACAACAAGCCTTCTACATTTATGTGTGGAAAGCCTACATCCAAAATTCTTCTTTGAGTAATGTATATATTAAAACTAGAATAATAAATCATATCATTCTGAGCAGAAGGATATGATATCAATTTGATGTGGAAACATTTCTTTTGATGTTTTCAAATTTGACACGTCTGCATTTTTCCAAACCACATTTTTTGATATAAAAGGGCAGGAACTGGCAACAAAGTCCCAACAGCATTTTTTCCAAGGAAGCTGATGTGAATGTTTTTTCCTCAGTCAGCAGCTTTTATTAAAAATTAATCTGACTTGAAATGATGGTGGCATTACTCACAAAGCCTTGCACGAGACAGAAAGGTAGAATTGTTCCTCTATAGCTGTGTGAAGCAAGAAAATATTATATACAGGCACACAATCAGAGTTCATGTATGCAACATTCAAACACACACACACTCTCCCATGCCATTCACTCAGTACTCAGCACATATTTTTGACATCAACATGTGTCCGTCAAGGTGAGATTGCACTTGGTGCTAAGATTTGTTGCCGGATAAGGTGAATGTGAAACAACTGGACGTCCCGAGGGATCGGTGGATGGTGCTGGGGATGGAGTGCAGCTTCTGCAAGCTGTCCAGAGAGTTGGACGGGTACATACAGCGTGTGTGCATACATCCATAGCAGTGACAGGGAGGTACAGAGGTTCAGCCTGGGAATACCAGGCTGGATGACATACAGGACTCCCTTTGTGTTTTAGTTGATCTTATTAGCGCGTCTTCTAGATTTCTTCACCCTGGAGAAAGATTCAGAAGTTATTAAGATGAGTTTATGTAACTGAAAACAACTTCGTTTTAGCTGTCACAGTTATATTTACATATTTACATTTAAAAATCCATGAGAACAAATAACGGGTTATTGTTGAGCCACAGGTTAAAAACATGTTATCTAGTTTTATGTGACTTTAGTCATTTGAAATTCATCTTCTCTTGGAATGAGCTGTGCATCACTGGTATAAAGGATGAGCGAGTTGTTTTTGACCTTTTTCAGAGAGCATGATATATGAATGTAAGTTTTGTAACTAAACATTATATCTTCAATTTGTTTAATATAGGCTCTTGAAAGGAGATCAATTTTTGGTTTCATTTTATGGGGATATATGAACAAATGCGCTCATACAAGGCACATTCGTATAAGCACAGAATTTCTTATATCTAACTCACTTTATGTTCTTTCAGCTTAAATCTTTTGGCTGTTTCTGGTGTTTGTAAGAACACATTAGTATAAAAAAGGATTTTTCCATTCATTATTGCCTATTTTGAGAACCTCTAGAATAAAATAACACTTAACACGACTCTCATGCCTCGTGTGCACTTCTGGTCATTTTCATATAAAAGTGCATATGAGGGAAATGTAATTATGTCCGATGAGAGAAGACAGATCAGGAAGTTTGTAAAACCTTCTGGTGCAGTATTATATATGCCTAACTATAATCATAGATCTTTCACTTGTCTTTTATAAGCTTGTGTTTGCCATGCTTAAATTACGGTGTCTGGGAAGCATCACTTGCAAATCCAGAGGCAGTTTGCATTGGCTAAAGGTGAAGTTGGAACAATGGGAGACCATTTACAAAACTTTTGGCTTTACTGGATTGACCGGTTAATCATTAAATGAATCATTCATAAATCATTTATGTTTTTTTGTTTAATGAAATGCTTAGATTGGAGTTCAGAGGCTCATTTTTAGCATCAAACACGGTGATCTAATGGCACATTTTGCTCCCCACTGCAAAATTTGTTAAAAGACTAATTGATCATTAGAAATATGTGGTTTTAATTATGTAAGCTGAGCTGAACGCTGTTCTTCTGATTAAGAAATATACTTGGCTACTGATGTGCTTTAAGTTCCTGAATATAGTATAAAAATGCCTATAAAAGTAAAACAGAACCCATAACAGTGGTGGATGTAAAATGTCAATTGTCAGCTGGTGGAAAAAAGCTATAATATCATAGGTTTTTAAGCCAACAAGTGGAAAGTTTCGTTTGACAGTTATGATGTGTGATGCATATTCAACTCTTAACCTCTCGTACTTCCACCAGCTGGATTAGGATGCATTTAGCTACATGTTAAAGAAGCATAGCTACATTTTGTTTTTATAGGTTATTAAAAATAAGGATGTCGCTGGCATTAACGCCAAGCCTAAGAGAAGATCTGGTGCGTGTTAAGAGGTTAACATGCAGAAGCCCATGAGCGACACTAGTCTAAATATGAAAGGCTGATATTTGGTGATATTTGTTGTGTATGACAGATTATTTGCTGCTGCGCCACATGCCAGCTTCAGTGAACTACGACAATGCCTAAATCTGCAGTCACAGAAGTCCTTCGCTACAATAATAAACAATGTCTTGTAACCCCTCAGATATTCCTTTATTGTTTGTTTTCACATTGTGCACTTTAAGTGTTTATACTGTTTAAAGACGCAGGCATGCAGCCTGGCAATAATCACCACCAGACATGTTGGGAACAGTTTTTTTCCTTTTATGTGAAAGGCACATATTTACTGCATAGCCCATTAAAAAGTGAAACAGCTACTGCAGTTTTTATGAATAGTTTTTACTCCCCAACTGGAGCGTTTTTTTACAGATGTGCAATTTGTGATGATAATGTGTAAAGTTTTAATGTTAATGTAAGTGCTCTGATTTGGCTGACTATCTCAGATGTGCTTATGAGAAAATAGGAAGCAGACATACCAGTGGTGGATTTATCTCTGGTCTTACTTGAAGCTCATTATTTCACAGATAATAACTCACTGGCTTACATCAACCATGTCACCAATTTCAGAGACTAATTGTCAGTAGGAAACTGAGAAATTGACTTTTTTTTTAACATTGGTTTATTTGCAAGCTCTAAACTTAGAGGAGAAGGGAACCATATTTCATTTCTGCCTTTGTCAGTGATGCTCGTGCCATTCGTAGATAGATAGAGGGGGTTTCTTACTTGTTAATGGCATTCTTTAAGTACTGCTGCAGCCATTTGGTCTCAGGGTTGATGCAAACTTCCCTGTTGCTCTTCAGCTTTGCACTGTGGAAGAAAAAAAGCATGAATTGATTTGGTTACATGACACATTCTACCAAAATGAAGCAATCTTGAAAACAAAGCTGTTTTGACAAGCTGACTTTAAGCCTCGTTTTCTGACTGCACCAGTTGGAAAAATGCAGAGCAGATTTGTTCACCAAGAAGCTCAATGTGTAGATTTTAGGTGGGATGTGGGAAGATTTCCACCAATGAAAACAAGAAGGAAGGAAGCACAGGAATGACCTAGAAACACAGTAATTTTACTCAGTGAGGCAACAGTGCTGATCTCATTCAGCAGCAACACAGCCTCTTTAGGCATGTTGATAACTAAGACTGTTGCTGCTAGTTTGCTAACTACATAAAGCAAACTCTGTATACACTTTGCTGTATATATCTAAATACTATATACTGTCAAGTTCCTGTGTTTATACTGTACATTTAATAACCAGTTCTCCATCCTTTATTTATTCTGTAATTTATTCCAGCAGTGTTGCACTCTGCACCATTGTATCACCAACACGGTGTTATTGTCTGTGTCATGTTGCTGTTGTATGTACTGTCTGTTTGTCTATTCTGTATATACTGAGAGCGAAGAAAGAACTGAGCCCAGCTCTTTGTATGTGTACACGTCCAATAAAGCCAAATCTGATTCTAATCTTAAGGAAATGTTGCGTGACCTTCTTGTTTTCAGACAAACTCAATAACACTGCTGATTCCTTAAAAGCATCACAGATATGTCTGACGTTGTTTGAATGTGCACAAAGGTTGGAATATGGGGGGGAAGATATCTGTGTGAGCTATTATAAACAGGGGTTTATAAACTAAAACAAAGGAATTTATCACTTGTGCCACCTTTAATCAGATTAAAGACAGAGGATAGATGTGTGTAATGTCAGGAAGGATAATATTAAATGATAAAAGTTACGTTATTTGAAAGCAGCACAGAATGCATCTGAGTCTTGTTGCGTTTTGTTGCATTATATGTTGAACAACTACCAGAAACACCTCCACCAGAAACTGATGCAAAAATGTGTACAAATTAGTGCCACAAAATTCACCAGAATCCAGGAAATAAGGTTTCTGATACTCAAGATTTCCTGAGAGAGGAACCAAACACCCCTTAATGTGTCTACCTATGCACATGCTGGTAGCTAGCTGCCCGAGGAAGTGAAAAAGGCAAAAAAAGGAGAGCCATAGAAACTATTTAAGCTAAAGAACAGCTTAAAAACAACAATAATTTGGCATTAACTCTACTACTTTAGCAAGTAAAAAAAAACTACTCATTGCCAGAATTTAAAATGAAAAAAAAACAACCCAAAATCCCCCAAACTGTCTTGTCCCAACTTTAGTTTTTCAAAGTGGGGTGCAGACGAGTGCGATGGGTTTTTATTGCCACATTCTCCCGCATGTTTACATTTGCTTCTGCAGTACATTTTTTTCCACACTCATCCTGGTTTCCACATAAAAGAGGAGTAACAGAGATAATGAGGAATCAAAGTGTTTAAGCCCAAAGCAAACTCAGAGGCAATAAATCACTTTCAAGGACATGTAAGGGTTGCAGTTTTAAATTTGGCCCTCTTGTGTAGCTTGACATCCTGCAGTGTTGTACAGTACAGAGGCTTTATCTTCTTCTTCGGCTGTGCGGTTAACCAAACTGTAACAAGACCTCTCAGTAACCTCAACAAAGTGTGACCGGCATTTTAATGGATGCCTGAAGAAGCTCATCCAGCCTCCTTTTCTGCTTCTCTTGTGTTCAGGGTACGGTCCTTGCGCAATGACAACAAATCAAGCATTATTATTCAGTGGGATGCACAACCTAACATCCTTGCTTATAGCATTTATTCTGATCGTGGCTCAAGAGTTGGGAGTTCGCCTTGTAATCGGAAGGTTGCCGGTTCAAGCCCCGGCTCCAACAGTCTCGGTCGTTGTGTCCTTGGGCAAGACACTTCACCCGCTGCCTACTGGTGGTGGTCAGAGGGCCTGGTGGCGCCAGTGTCCGGCAGCCTCGCCTCTGTCAGTGCGCCCCAGGGTGGCTGTGGCTACAATGTAGCTTGCCATCACCAGTGTGTGAATGGGTGGATGACTGGATGTGTAAAGCGCTTTGGGGTCCTTAGGGACTAGTAAAGCGCTATATAAATACAGGCCATTTTTACCATTTACCATAGCATTTAAATAGGTGCTCCTTGGCTGTACTACTTAATATTAGTGATTTATGACTAATATAGATTAAGAGCAATGTATATACCTTTAGTTTGTCTCTTGGAAATAAATCAGTAAATGTAAGTTTTTTACTAAAGCTACAAAACTCTTAAAGCATTTTTAAAAGCTAAACAGCACTTTTTTAACCATAATGGGAACAAAAACAGCCCCTCGCTGTTTATGGTTTATCGGCTGTTAAATAAATCAGAAGTGAAATGAGCAAAACATGCCAGGATTAAAAGGTCTACGGGGGTTGAGCTCAGATACACCTCAGATAAGCTCTAAAAATCTCTGCACATCTAAAAACACATCCAAGCTCCAAACTGGAGGATTACTACGCATAACAGGCTGTCAGCGTCTGCTCAGCGGTGAAAAATCACAGCTCGCTGTTTCTGCTCAAGGACGGCTGAAGGGGGGAGGCTGATATCGCAGATCACACCGCACTGTATGACTTGTAAAGCTGTCTCTGCACGGCATGCTAAACATCTTCACACATAGTCTGACACAAACTTTACACGTGGGAAGTCCTTTTGATCAGGCTGGTTTCATGTAAAACTTTTAAAAGGTGCAACATCAGAGGCTTGTTTAAGTAATCAGTCACGTTCGCTACCACTCTTAAATCCTTTTTGGTAGTATAGGGTGAAATTTACAGTATAAGTCTATATTTTTAAATCCCACTACTGTTTAAGTCTGATTTGGTTATTTATTTGATTTGTGTTTCTGTTTTTTGTCTGTAATTCACTGATTACACTCCTCTTGAAAACAGAGTTTTTAAATATTAGTCTTTTTTGGCAAGGCAGATGTCAATGTGTGTAACTTAAAAAAGAAAAATGTTGCTTTAAATTTTTATTCCTGGTACTTTGTTGGGTGCACATGTTAACACGTCTGGAGGGTTTTTAAACATATTTTTAAAATGAGTTTAGATTTAAATAAACTAGAAGTCACTAAAAATTAGCCTGAACAGAAACTGAAACATTGCTTCACCCTCAACACTTTATGTTAGGTAAAATATACAACTGTAATACTCAGAAAAACAGACATTTTTCTTCTTTCATACTCCAAAATATTGAATTTTCCTTCCCCCTCAGGATTCAGGGGTGCTGCAGGGCGGTCACAGAGAGTGTGCTGATGTCTGGTCTGTTATTAGAGAGCTAAGCCAGACATTTAGGAGAGGATTTGTTCTGTTGTCAGTCACTGACTCTGGGTGAGTTTCAGACCCAATGGGGTGATTGCAGGGGCACGCAACAGGGTCTTACCCTGCTCCAAACATGTGGATATCACACCTCAGTGGCAAAAGGTCATGTATGAGAGTTAACAGCTCAGAGGTGTAGCGTCTCGCTGCTCCCCGTTCTCCTCCCTCCATCTCATGTCACACATCTCTGTAAGTTAAACACTGCTTTCATATTCAATTCGTGCCCCCTCTCTTGCTTGCCCCTCTGATATACCACCTCCCTTATTCCTCACTGCATTTAGAGGCAGATGAGCAAATGGCCCCTCAAACTTAAAAGAGCAATTCGGGAGCACCAGCCTGATCCCGAATCCTTCAAATGTCAGGAGGCCAAACAGCTCCGTAACTGGATCTGTGTTTGCTTTTTCTCATGGGGTCGCCCCCCTTCCTATGCACACACACAGACACACACACACTTTTTGTTTTATTAGAGGTTGCCAGCTCATCAGCTCGGAAGCTCTCTGTTATTTTGATGTTTCTCACTTCATCCTGTTTATCTGTCTGCCTGTCTGGATGACCAACTGAGAACCTAAACCCTAATTGACTTGGCAGGAATTTGGGGGCCGGAGTTCCACAAGCAGCAGGTAGTAATTACTTCACAGCAAGTTAATACCAACAGCGTGGCGGCCTGGTTTGGAGGGGTTGTCGTCAAGCTAGGGTGAAGGGATGAGGGCACACAGTGGGAGAGGGGGGGGGGGGGGGGAGTTTCTTGTGGGGTGAAAGAGGGTGTTATGTTACTGACTTTCTTTCATGCTCCTCAATAGAGATATCGGAGCGCCGCTCTGTGGGCTCCTTGTCTGAATGACTTCTTGACTCCTCTGGCAGTTTTCTGGAGGGAGGTTAGAGGGAGTTTGTAGCCTAGCCACAGGACTGGTAGTCCTTCCTGACCTTTTGCCATTCGGTTACCCCTTCCAACCATCACCAGCCCCCTCCTTTCTTTGTGGAAGAAGCCTCCAGTCCTTTAGCCTTGTGGCCTTGAGGCTTCTGCCGTCCAGATTTTCAATAGCTAACAAATTAAGGAAGGTTCTTTTTTGTTAATGTGTTCCAGACCAGTGAAATTATTCTCAACGTTGCTGACCAGATTCAGGCGGGAAATGAAAAAAGAAAAAGTAGATGAGGGACACAAGGGGTCAGCAGAAATACAAAGGTAATCACTTTGACCCTTAATTATTGCTTCCTTTGCCAAACACAAATGGCCCCCTCGAGCTCTGAGCGTTAGCGCTTTCCTCTCTCTGAGTGGATTGTGTTGTTTTAAAGTCAGCCCGCTCACTCAGGAAAGCCTAGAAGGATATTAACACCATACCTCACACATACCTCACACATCAGCAGTGTATTACATTTATTTCTGTTTCCTCTTGTTAAAGAAGACTATTGGCTTAGATAGACCCCCAAAAATAGCCTACGCTTCAAACACAGCCCTTTTGTAGTTTGTACTCACTGATATGAACTGGTCTTGAATGATATGTGTGCGCTGTTATTACTGGCATTACACTAATACAGTCATAAATGAATCTGTAGTGTTCATTAAACAGAGAAGGTAATGCATGCCAGTGTCATTTTACATTTTTATTGTGTTCCTATATTGTTTTTTTGTTTTCCCACATCTGGTTATTGTGACTGTATGTCTGGGAGTTTGAGGAGAACAGTTCACTTGCAAAAGCTCAGCACAGATATCAAGTACAATCTAATCTATCACAAAATGGTTACTTTACACGATTCTGCTTTTTTAAAACCTAAAAAATGAACCTTGACACACTGAAAAGAATCCACTTAAACAGGCCACACGAGTGACAGACTCATTCAAACAGTCATCAGATAATTACACCAGGAAACACATTTCTTGAAGTTAATCACCCCCTGCAACATGAGACTCATCTACTTACATGACTTGGAAGGGGCAGTTGGGCGTGTGGAGAAACTTGAGCTCTTTGATGGAGCGCTGGGGAACCGTGTTGAGAGTGGATCGACACCAGCAGCGCTCAACCAGACTGATGGGCTTTGCTACAAACAGTGGACAAGGAAGATTACAAATTAGCATGAAGCTTAGAAAATGCAACAAAATCTCAAGAGACCAGGCTGTTAAAAAGCTTAACAAGTACTGACTGTTCCAATTCTGCAACACTGCACTCTTAAGCTCTGGCATTCACACAGCTATATATTTAGGAAGGAGTTAGGAAGAGGAATTTGAAAACTGAAAAATTTGCTTTGGGATCCAAAGATAAATCCACAGACAAAGCTGCACCTGCCTTATTTCAATATGTAAGAGCAAGAAAAGCCTAACAAGCTTTTTGTGAACAAAGGAGAAATCAGCCAACACAGAGACACATTCAGCATTACTTATGTGGAGCTCTGCAGGGCAGTAAAATGTGGCAGACGTTGGACTTTAAGATAAATGATTCCGTTAACTTGCCAAAGAAAACTTATTCAGATCACAGTGGATGAAATGAGCAGCGGTGTCTAATATTTCGTTTCATTGCCCGTTAACAAAAGAAAGGGTCATTTTGGTTCAAGTGAGGATTTAAATACCTACATCAACTCAAATCAAATCCAAGCACAGCAGTTTCTGATTCATTTGGATTGCGATTAAACGTACCTTTCACCTCGTTGGACAAATTAAAGGCATGTTTAATCTACTGTAACAAATCTTAACAAAGCATGGGAATGTATAAGTTTACCTGCTATGTCTGTGAACAACATCCTCATTAAAAAGAGATTAGCCCTTTCAGACCACCCGCTCGTTCACACTCTCACACACACACGCATGCAGAAGTTTAGCTTTTCACTCCTGGAGCATTCAGCCAAGCCACTCTAAAGGAGAAGGGTCCTCAACATTCAATTTCCAATATTCACCTCTTTTATGAAAGCACTCTGCAGCTCAGACGGCCTCAGCAGCCTCTATGAGGTACATTCTTAAAATGATTACAATGTGAGTTTGTGTAGGCTTGTCGGTGCCCCCGAGGACTACAGATGCACAGTAATAAGACTAAATGCTTCCTTAAAAGTTTTCAAATGAAAGAAACGATGAGGGTTGTTAAAAAAATGAGGGAAAGGATGAAGGAAAACCTGGCTGGCAATAAAAGTTAAAAAGAAACCAGCCGAATAGCCTTTAATTGCATCATTATAGAGGGCTTTGAATGGGAATAAAATGCATTGAAAACTGAAGCTTAAAGTGTGCTTTAAGAAATTACAAAATTTCACAGAGCTGATTCTGTACATCAGCCATGCCCTGCCTGTACAAATGTAAATGTCCAGATTACTCAAACCATACAATATAAAGCAAATGCTGTTGTGATTTGGCAACATATAATTAAATGTAATTGAAATCTTAAAATCAGGTGCATCAATAATAAAGCTCTTTTTTTTTTTACAAGGTTCAATGTATTCTTTTTTTTCATAAAGAAACAGCAAATGTCCTGTCACAAATGCCCAAATCCTCAGTAATATCGCTCTAATGATTCGCACCCATTCAGGGTCTTTTCTCATGCAAATTAAGGGATCATTATGCAGCATGCAGCACTGGAGCCAGAAGCATGTGTCCACCACTGATTTATCCCTAATTAGAAACTAATTATAAGGATGCAGTGAGAAAAGGCAAATACACATGTCTAGGTCTAACTCTTGAATATTCAATCTGAGCTCTTAGTGGAGCAGAAACAATACGCTTAGGATAAATCCTGCTAGGAAACTCAACACCCCGTCTTGTTCCTACCAAGGTTAAACGTGGGAGGTAAATGTGGGGTCAATGCGGTGGCAGGAATCCACCTATATAAGATAAGATATTTGCCCAAAATCTGAAACAAATGCTTATAAACATTTTGTTTAAAAAGGCTTTTTCTGTTTTTTAGATTTTGATTAATATCAGTATATTCTCTACTTATTCTCTTCTAGCGCCCCACATAAGAACTTGCAGTGGGGAAATATTTTCATTCAAGTTTAATTTTCTAATTATGTATAAAAATATATGTTTGTTTCCACAAACCCAAATACAAACTGCAAAATAATAATAATTTTAAAAAACTAGCAAAGCAAAACGCAATAATTCGGCACCTGTCCGAAAAAACAATAACCGAGAAGCTTCTATTTTGTACTTCATTTACTCTCCATGAGTTTAAGTTATACTGTAGCTATTTAATTAATGTATTAAAAAAAAATTCTAATAACATTTCAATCTGTTACCCAATTTTCTGTCTAGAAATTTATCGATGTAGAAGGAAAGCAGGTGATCGAAGAACTGGAATTTCACAGTCTTGTAATAAGGGATTTACCACGACGGCAACCGATCAATCATAAACAATTAAAATTAATGCTGACATAACCTAACAAACATAAACTTAATCCAGAAAAATGCTGTTCTAAATAGCCAATAAGAAAAATATAAATGTCGGAAGCTCCAGAATCTTAAACGTTTAAATTAGCCAAAACCTGTCTAAATGATGTTGTCAGTAATGTTCCTGAAGCGTTTAAATTAAAGGGGCTGCTGTCCCTCTGGACTCACCGTTGGAGGTCGGAACATGTGTGGCCACGGCCAGCAGAGCCAGCAGTGCCATCAGTTTGACGTCCATGGTGGTGGGCTTGCAGGCTGCAGGAGGGCTTGCGCTCTTTCTCTGTTACAATCCAGGGCACGACTGTGGCCGCCAGCTTCGCTCTGCGCTGTGTTAAATCTTCAGACGGGCGAGAGAAAGTGAGCAGGGAGACGGAGTCCCACTTTCTATAGAGGGAGGGGGGAGGGGGGTCCCAGCGTGAGAGGAGAGGGATGGGAAGCCAGGGCAGGAGAAGGAGGGAGAGGCAGCCAGTCAGTAGAAACTTCCTCGATTGTAAATGCGTTTGGCTGCGAGTCAAGGAGAAAGTCTGAGGGCTATTCTCTTCGCCTCTTCACTAATTTTGCCTATTTTTTTCCGCCTTTCTCGCTTTCATTGCTTCATTGTGTCTATTTAATCTTCTTTGTTGTACTTTTCCTTCCCCCTCTTCCATTTTTCAGTGTATTCTCTTCACCTTTACTTGCCATCTGCCACACACATGCATACAGAGTTCAAGCATTTCTCACCAGTCACTGCATATTATTGTTGGAAGCAGCTCTCTCTGTATTTGGACTAATATTGTTTTATATGTCAGCTGCCTGTTGTGTATTTGTTTGCTGGTATACAGGCTGCACCCTCTCCGCCTTTTTTTTCTCCATGCATCACTTTGGCTGTCGTTCTTTCTCCTTTTCCCTCTTGCTGACTCCCTGTCATCTGGCTGGGCTCCTGTCCATGACGTCTGCTTCATGTCTTTATTGGGACTTTCATTGTTTTCTCCATGAAGAAACCATTAGCTGACTTCATGTTTGTACAGTTGTTAGGACAGAGGAAAACCTGGTTTAAGAAAAATTGTAGATCCATTAAGTGATGAACTTCTGTGAGTCTTTTGCTGTTTTTAATTAAAATGTAGTCAAGGATAGGAAATTCTATTGTAAGTAGATTATCATCATCAACTACAAAAAAACGACCACATATATCGCCAAGAAACAAATGTTCTTTTGGTTGTTTTATTCACTAAATCATTGGGTGATAAATTATGACTGCAGTGTGCACGAGTGGGTCAAGATCTGCTCCTTCTCACCGAGGAGTTTCTTGAACGCTTTCTCAGAATTTACAGATGTTGATCAAAGATTTGGGTTTGATTCTGGGAACGAACTGCAATCAGCATGTTGTTTATGGAAATGCTAAACCAACACAGTCATCAGTAACTGGAATGAGTTTCATCTTACAATAATACAAAGCACTAGATCAATATCATAGATAAGAAGCTTTCAGTAGATTTGAATATTTTTCATTTTTTGATGATCAAAGTTAACCGTGCCAGTTTCTTTCTTCATGTGAATTTTTCTCCTCTTCATTTATTTATTTTTAAACTTTTGGGGTAAAAATATAATCCATATCATTTTTTTCAGAATAGCTTACTTTTTTAATTACATACTCATAGGTGAAACACATTAACAACCCTAGTGGCAGGAATCCTGCAACAAAGTGAGCAAATAAAGCTCAGACACATGTTTCTGAAAAACTTTGATGATCTGATGGAGGGTTTCCAGCTTCATCTGGAGGAAATCGGCTACGAGTGTAGCATGTATGTAGCATGTAATAGGGGTGAAGATGCTATGAAGTTAGTCTGTGCGTTACGTGTGTCTCTATGTTGGTAAACATCCATGTGATTATACATGTTTTTGTCTCCTTTCCTGTATTGAATCCAGGAGCAGGTAAACTGAAACTGGCCTTCATGCCAGAACGTAACACCTTTTCTGTCAGACGAGTTGGACATGGTTCAAAAACTCCCACCCGCCCTCATGTGCAGTCTTCGACCACCATTTGCGGTAATAAAACCATGCACAGCTACAGACTGCCTGTCAATTCATACCCTGAAATCTCTCCCCCGCAGTTTACAGGCCTTTACCACTGCGGCCGGCTGAGAAAGTGCTCGCAGGACTGCGGCCTGCTGGAAGCTATAAACCTGAGAGAGTGTTTACAGAGTCACTCTATACAACTGCCGTTACCAGCAGGGAGATGAAACCGAGCTGTGAAGAGACAAACATATAATTACCTCAGAGGAATTTACTTATCTTTGAAAGCACAAACAACACATTTCTTTTATTGTTTTATGACCCAAGTGACACAAAATTCAGTTACAAGCTTTCAGTCATAGAGAGAGAGATGCCTGTTTTATTATTTATATGGATGCTCTGCCTTAATCACACAATTACTAAAGCTATTTTATAATTAGGCTATAAAAGTTTTTCTAAGATGAATAGTTTTTTATTTTTGTTCCAACAGCATTAAAAACATCCTGATCATTAGCAAAAATCCTTCAGAAACAGTGACACGGTCGCTTATTTTAACTCATTTACAAACCACATAATATTAACAAGTATAATATAATGCATACGAATCTTCCACCTGTTAATCTTGATATGGAACAAAACAGAGCGTTGAGTTGCCTGGTTGGAGTTAACATAGGAGAGTTAGCTCTAACTATGTCTGTTTGGTTTTTGTGCCTTCTTGCTAATAAATAGTTTCTATTCAGGGATAAAGCAGCAGTGGATACGTGGGCTGTTATATATTAAGGAGAAAAATGAGACTTGCTTTTATTATCACATTTTGCAAAAAGGCTGCAAAGTTGTAACGTCTGGGGAAAAACAACTGACCAAGAGCAATGTTGATAGATTTTTTAATGCATTTAGAGAATGTATGATTTTTGTGAGAATAAAACATGAACAAATATAGGAAAATATAGACAAAGAAGAAATTAGTGGCCACTAATACTTTTACATTACATGTGTAAAAACTTGCACAGTGTGAAAAAAAAATTATATGTTTACAAAAACTTATGAGTAATACATTATTTGCTGAATTTGTTTATTTATTTGTTCTGTCTCAACCCAAATCGTTTGATTTGATCAATCTTTGAAGCTCAGTGTTGTTATGTGCTCCACCTCTTTAACTATCTTAAATTTCTAAAACTGCCGATTTGAGGATGCAGTAGCATTTTTTTTTGTAGCATAGTATTAAGAATAATAAATATATTATGTTTCTGGCTATCATTAACATTTACAAGTTAGCTTAGTTACACCCCGCCCCCCCACAAACTAAATCCTGTTAATACTTTCATCACAACACAGAGACTTGTATTTAGTGAGTCACAAAAACAAATGACAGAAGTGTTTTAGCCGCTCGAGTGCTAACATGCCACAGGAGTGCTGCTGCAGAGGAGACTGGGAATGTGATTGGCACGTTTACTGCTGACCTGTGGGACAACACTGTCACTTGTATCACACGTGGGATCAAAGGTCAACGTTTCATGTCCCTGTATAGGGTTACAAGAGGTAGAGCTGCAAGGTCTTTGTTCTGATAGACGAGCTTGCCTGAATGGCTGCCACGATGAGGGATGTGACGGGGAGCAGATGAGTATTTGGTCTTGGTGGATGGTCTCCATCAGGCCCACACATGCCATACATGCGAGCCCGTCCTATTTGAACAGGTCCAAATAAAGATTATTAGGTGCAATAAACTTTTCCTTTTGCACTGTAAATGCGATTGTAAAACTCTGCCAGGATGGGAGGATGTGGTTATTTAAGAGCCAATGGGGTTTTTAGCAAGAGCAGAAAAACATCAAAATATCTTTTTGCTCTCTGTCAAAGCTTACTGGTTTCCTGCCATACTTCCATTTGTGGTTTGTAGTGGATTTGCAGGATAACACAGTCTTAGAAGAAAAAAATAAACAGTAATTAAAATCTTATTAGGAATAAAAGTAGAACCACAGAGAATAATATACATATATCGTCCTATTTTAGCACCAGACTTTAAAGTGGTTCAGAGGGAAAAATTAATCATCTATCATCACCAGGTGTGTCATAGCACTTAAAGCAGACTCATGCAAATATGTTATTAATGTCTTTCATGCCTTTCCATGTAAAAATGAAGCTAAATAAACACAGACTAATCTTTGCACTAATCTCCAGTGTGACGGCAGATCCCGACTTTCCTGTTAGGATCTATGTTAGGAGATTCCTTTGTGGTCGAGAGTTTATTGTGTTTGTCCAGCAGTTTGAGTCTAGTGCTGAGTTTGATTTTATTGTGGCAGCGCAGATGAAAGGTTTTCCTCCAATAGACTTAGATAAACAGTAGATCACAATCACAGCTGCGGCGCTATGAGCGCTCAAAATGTGCCACGTAAACACACATTCATCAACATGGGGAAAGATTCTCAAGAGCATAAATATAATATCAGCTGCTGGATAAAAAGGGAGCGTTGAGTAAAGACTATTTGTAGTTAGCTTACAGTATATTCTGATTTACAGGATCGTGACTTTGGATCAGATTTGTATTTTTTTAAAACTTTTATGTATACTGGATTTGTACGTGTGTGTCCCGTGTGCGTGTTTATGGTGGTGGCGTGAAACTGTGGGCTCTGTAAACAGGATAAAATGGAGGTTTAAGGTGTTTGGGGGCTAGAGGCGGGAAGGGGGGGGGATGGGTGTGATTTTTTTGGGGAGGGGGTTCTTGGATCAGTTAGCACATTTCTGCCTTGAGCTTCAGCAGCTGGCTCCTTAGGAGGAACAAACACGCACATACACACACAGACACAGGCACACACACACCTCTTGCTGAGGACTGATTAAACAAGATGACGTTTTCATTAATCAGTGATACAAATATTCTTACAAGCGGCTGAAATAATCCTTTAATAAAACAGCGGATTAGCGCACAACATTGCAGACAGCTGAACTATGGGACTTATGACAGCACAGAAATGAAGTGGAACTATGTATATGGGTGGGAAACTACTCAAACCTAAAGCATGTCACTTGCTAGATAAAAGTAAAATTTGTAATAATTTGTATTAAAATAATCTAAACACGTGGAAATAAAAGCATAAATGATAGTGTTAGGGATAGTGATAATGATAGCAAGCCTGGCTGACTGTGTTTATGCATTTTATCACAAAGCTCTTGTCTTTCCATAAAGCAAAAAGATTAAAAGCAATTAGACTATGCAATTTCTGAAGAAACTGTGGCGGGATTATTGTAGGTGTAGCTAAAAGTTGCTAAAAGGTAGAAGGTAAAGAGGTTGGCTGATATAGTTGAAGGGAGATGGCTCAAAAACACACGGGAAGGTATCTTAATAGGCCACAAGTGTACCTGAGATAACAGCTACCTGGTGCAAAATAGAATTGCTCTGAGTGGTTGTAATAATTTCTGTCATACAAATGTTTGGGGACGTTCAGAGACATTTACCTTGTTGTTGTAAAGTTGTCCCCTCACTTAGACGACATAAAAATAGAAATTTATTGCACTTAAATGGCTCAGATAGGATTGATTTTGAATTTAAACCAAGATAAAGACTAATAACATCCCTGTCAGCCTCAGATGTACAATATTTTATTAATGATCATGTTTAGTGTTGTATATTGACGAGAGAAATTCATTTATCTAGATAGCAAGGTATTGCTAAGAAACTCAGAAACCATTTACATACATATACTCTGGGCATCGTCAGATGAATCAGGATGGGACAGCGTCCAAAGTTAACCTTTCCCACACATAGTGCAGAACAGGAGCTGGTCAGCTTCAGATGAATTTCATTTCTGGAAATTCCACATTTGGTTACAGAGAAGGAGCTGTATGGTTAGAGTGGGCCAGAGACTGGGAAGAGAAAACGGGTGCTGAGTTAACTGGACAGTTACTTGACATATTCTCACATGTGCACAATCAGACACCACACAGACTTTGTGCAAAGGAAGTCGCAGGGTAAAAAACTGTGTAATGTACAGGTTAAATGCATTGTTACATGCTACGCCATTGGGGAATATATGAAAACATTTCTGGGCTGACGTATATGTATAAAACTTAAGCACAGATTTTGATTTAGAGATTTAAATTTTGGATTTATTATTAAGTACTTGCAAAAAGCAGAGACTAGAACTAAAATCACTCTGAAAACGAAGCACAGTTAAGTTTTTGATCATACGAAACGGTATTTTCTCAGGGATACATAAGAAAAATTAGATATTTGAAATGTAAGTTTGAGTTTTAAGCATTTCAAGGTTATAACATGATTTTCTCATTGTGTAATAGTCACTACTCTTATTTACAAATCAGACAGATTGTTGCAGCTAAGACTGAACAACAGTTTAAAGCAGCATGCTAAAGTAGCGCAGCACTTTCTGCGCTCTCAGACAGCGCAAGTCTAGAAGATCAAGTAAAACAATGATTAAGGACCAAGAAGGACTTGGCTGAACAAAAGGTCGAGAAATCTCCCTGTTCACTTCCCCTCTTGACCATTTTAATCCTTCATCTATTCAGATGTACAACATACAGCACATACAGTCAGAAAGCTATGGATGCCTGCAGAGAGTGATGATAAAGGCATTTCCATTTGAATAAACGACTGGTTTTTAGGTAGACACGTCCTGAATGCGTTTGAAGTTTTCAGCTCTCCTTGGTTGTCATTTATGGGAGAAAGCCCTCTCAATGACTAATCCAGTTTACTTTGTGCCCATCTGTGGAGGAGAGAATCTGGCATGACACCAAATGCCACTCAATAGATGCTTTCCCAAACAAAGGCAAAAAATGGCTGCCCCTCCTGTGTCCTCCTCCTTCTCACTCCCCGTTTCCTGCTTGACAAACACATTCAATCCATCTCCTCTTTCATATATTTGTCAAGAGCATGGTTTGTATGTGACCCTGTTGCTATAGTTTCAGCTCCCGTATGGGGCCGGACATGTGTTTACTGTATATATTATGGGATGCAGAGAAAAGAGAGGGCGGGCTGGAGTGCTTGTGCCCTTTGGTGCCACATTCAAGTGTGTGAGACTGTGTGTTTTTTTAACACTATGCAATTGTCTGCTCCTTTTCTCAGAGAAATGCCAAGAGCAGGAGGCCATATAAGGGACGGCCATCACGACTCGTACCCTAATTGGGTGGGATGTGCCGTGAACGCTTGGTGACCACAGACGTGTGGTCAAACCACATAAGTGGAGTTCTGTTCTGAGTGAGTATGCCTTTTGAATGGCCAGACGTCTCCTTGTAGAACAGGATAGAAAAAGAACAAAACACATTTTGAATAAATATCAGTGAATTCATAAAGACACAAAATGATTGTTTAAAAATGGTGTTAAAAAGGTACTTAATACTTAAAAGAGAATGTAAAGTACATCATGTTATGTCAAAGACATGCTTTGGAGAAGTTAGCATGCAAACCAGCTACTGTTGTCATGTAAGTTACCCTCACATAATGCTGCTTTGTAGCTCAAGATAGTGAGCTAGAGAGGCTATTTCTTGACTGTGTTACATTTTGTGCAATACGTAAGTGCTGATCTGGTCCTGATCTGACTCTCCTGAGCTTGTCCAGAGTTCATGTGTGAAAACGGCTACCAAAAGAAATAATGAAACCTAGAGTCTTGGCCATCGATCAGGATTAAGGCGAAAGCAGAGGCCTGTGCTTCGAAGCAGGATATGGGCTTATCCACATACCTTCAGCGTTATCGTTGGGCTTTTACTAAGGTGATTCACATCTTACTGAGGTTCAACACCATGGTGGTTTATGCTGGAGACCTAAATTGTTCCAGGGCAGGTTACATTTGAAATTAGAGATCAACAGGTGCAAAATCATCACCTATGGACCTATAAGTTCTCAGTAAACTAGTACCAGTGTTCCTGGAAGATCCTTTGGACAGTGGTGCGCACATTTTAATAGCATCCTTTAAATCATCCCTTTAAATGTTTTTCCTGTTGGCTGAAAGCAGTTTTAAAACAATTTAAAACTGCTTGTCCTATACACGTTAACGCTTGATCCTAAAAGAGGAAAGCTATATATGTACTTCTAAGTCTAATATCAATTTTCCAGGCTTGTAGCCTATGGTTGAATTCTGCTATGCTAAAACTATATCATGCACATCCATTATTACTTCATTGTAACCTGTCAGATTCTCCAATAATAACTCTTAGAAATAAGCTTTATTAATATAGTAATACTTTTTCAGCAATATTTCCCATACTGTATAAAGTGCACACACATTTATACTGTATTTTGAAAATTTTACTTTAATCTGTCTGTAACAGCTGCAGATCCATTATTAGTTTACTAGCTTTCAGAACATATTATGTATTCAACATCCTCCAATTATGTATAGTGTTTTTTGCTTGTTTTAATCATCATTTGATGATAGCCGTCTTCATGTGACTGCTCAGCGTGAGTGCCGATGTTAGGGTAAGTGAAGGTGGATAAGATATCCTGGGTAGGCTGACTTTGTACAACATAAGGGGTGTACTAAAAAGGAAGTTCAACATAGCCAGGCTATGTTTCTTTGGTGTGAGTTCTAGCAGCTGCAATTCCAGCAGAAACTTTTATGCATTTTCTGCTTCATCAAATGAATACATGCACATTCCTGGGACAATGTGATGAAGGGTTTGTTGTGCTGTAACTTCACAGCCAGGCTAAGCATCCAGAGCAGCCAAGAAACAAAAGTTATTATATTTGTCGATCATATTTGTCATTTAGGACAATTTGGTTTTGGACAAAACAACAGAGAAAGAAAAAAGTTTCAGTTTAAGAAACTTTTGGCGAGTAGTATGAGAAGGCATTGACCTCTGACAAACAGCTCTTCACGAGAAAAACAGTCAGAAAGTCAACAAATGAAGATTTGAATGCTGATTGAAAACAGAAAATTCTGAAAAAAAGAAAAATCAGTTTCCAGGAATACTAAAGAAGGTAATATGAATTTAAGTTAAAGAAACATAATACAAATTGAATTAGGAGCTGCTGGCATTTGTATTTTTTCGGAAATAAAAAAATTACAGTTGAGAGCAGATGCATGAAGGAGAACGGACATAAGAAATACAAAGACTTGGCCATTCTCTCTCTTTTTTTTTTACTGACCTTTAACTGGTAGTTATGGTGTTTTTATGACATCCCCTCTGAGTCTTGCTCGAAAAAGACTAATAGGAGCAGCTGTTTGTCCGTCCTTTCTCAACAATCCCTTGATGTTTTTTGATTGAGGGGACAGTTTCAGAATGACAAGTTTATTTTCCTTCAGTTTGTCTCAAGCTAATGCTGAAGGAGGCCAAAAGGACTTGGGCAAAATAAGGGGGATAAATTGAAAACATCAGACATGGCAGAGTCTTAAAGAGCATTTTCCTCTGCTGAGCTTTTTAGACTTGGCAAATTAAAGCTGAATTGGCTTGCACATGTCTCCCAGCCCCAGCTTTGATAGTAACAACTCAGCACACAGCAGCATTTTGTTGAGTCTGCTCAATCTGCAGTTTGTTCTTCTCTGAAACATTTCAAATCCAGCACCGTCAAATTGGAAAGGATGCTGTCTTTGTGATGTAAATTACATATGGGCTGCGGAGGCTTAATGGGATGTGTGCCTGGCACGTCAGGAACAAATGTGTTGGCTTTGGCACACACACACACACACAAACACACACACACTTGAATTTAAATACCCCACACACAGACACTGCACAGACACTTTTTTTAGCGCTGGCTTCTCAGCATCCTTTATTCGTCACACATACGAGCAGAGCAATGATGTGGAACGAGGGCAGAGCCAAGTCCAGGCAGGGATGAGATCTTCGTTGGGACTGGAACAAGGCTGAGGTCATGACCTTAGCAGATTGGTCAGAGCTCCTGGTTTGGCAAGACCTCGCGCTCTCACAGGTGGGAGACAGGCAGTACTCTTTCCTTTTACAATCATTAAAGCTACAATAGCTGACAGTGTTTGTGCTACCACAGCCAAACAAATCCTGTGTTTAACAGAGGGAGCTTGTTTCTGGACAGGTGTTTTATTCCAAACCGCTTGCCAAACAAATGGTTGATATGGTTACATTGCTATGTTTGTTTGACTGGGTAAAATTAGGTTAAGACTGTTGCCATGGGTGAATATTAACAAACCCCCACATGACTTCTGTACACACTAAATCCCATTGACTTTCCTGTGGTCCATGTGGTTGTATTTCACTCATCTGTGTAACATCAGACTATTCCTTGTACTGGCACTTAAAAGATGACCTCTGATTCTGCCTGATGCACTGTATGGACAAAAGTACTGGGCCAACTACAAGTTACACCTGCGGGAACTGGTTTGCCATGGAAACCCATGGCATGAAGGTCCTGGCTGAAGTCAGGGAGGTCTTTGTGTTCTTTCACAAACATATGTAAAGGCAGTCCACATGGCTCAGTTCTTGATCATATACACCTGTGGCAATGGGACTAAAAACAACTAAACTGCAAGATTAATGTCTCAAACAAACAGGTCTGGAGACCAGTCAGCGACTCCTTGGGACCCTCTGGTCACTCTGTTTAATCCCGACCAGATGTGGATGACTCTCATTAGATAAAACTGGATGCAAAAAGAGTGTTGTGATCACTTTGGTCACTAGCTGATTGCTGTGGTTGTCTGGACTTTCCATGGAAAACACTTATTTGTATAAAAAAATGCCATTTACTGCCTTCAAAGTAAAAGTTGTGCCTTAATGCTGCTATCAATTTGTTTGAACATCTACCAGTGAGCTCGCCAGCGTGCTAGAGATCAAAGTAATCTCAAGATTGTTAGTGCAGGACTGTATACCACTTTGTGGCACATGTGCCAGCAACCTCCAGCTACCAATGACCAACCGGTCATGGAATGCACACTGCAGACTGGTTATTGCCGGCGGTCACTGACTGGTCTCTGTGGCTGTGTGAATGGGGGCTTTAGCAATCAGTTTCACAGTAACTACCTGCAACCTCCAGGAACCACTCAAAAGCTCAATTCTCCATCATGTTTGGTTAGAGACCATCTGGCAACCAATCTCCAGGCTTGTGTTACTGAGGCCTATGAGGTCTGGTTCAGTATTCTTGTACACAAAACATAAATAACACATCTAAACAAACATTTTCCCCACCCAGTCAAATACTGGCATGTTTTCAGAAATAATTCCATCTACAGTAACAAGACTGTAAATCCTGGATTGTATACAGAAGACGAACTTAACTATTGTGACATTTGTGTTGTTGCAGTTTAGTTTTTTGTTTCTTTTAAGCAGGACATTACTAACTGAATAAAATTATTTGAACTGAAAAAATTTACAATTTTAAGTATTAGCTTGTTATAAAAACTTGGGTTTTGGGGCATGTGTTAGATTCCATTTAACACATGCTGGTGTTAAATGGATCTTAGGTTTAGATGCAGGAGGAATTACACATTTGTATAAAAGCTGTACAAATGTAAAAGTTAAACGAGGTATAAAAGGTATATGTAAATTGAATAGGCACACCCATACACTTTTATATTTTAATTCAAGCCTGTACCAAACAGGTTTAATGGCAATTTAAGTGACTGATTTAATATGCCAGGGGTATCAGCTGTCGTAAGGTGTGTAAAAACTTTTAGCTGTAATTTGTTTCAAACATCACACTTCCAGATGAAACAGATAATACGACATGAAATATTCTGGGCACCGAGTCATTTGTTCTTATTGTTGCCTGTTTGATCCAAAGCTGTTTCACTTCTCAGTTTTCCTCTTTCCCCCATTTTGGCAATTTTCCTTGTCCGCACTCTCCACCTCTCCATAGCTTCAAGTGTTTTTTGTCACCTTCTTTACCTCTTCTAATGTTACTAGTCATTTTTTCTGTCTGTCTTCAGACCATACAGGCTTGTTTTCAAGGCATTAGAGCTGGTCCTTCACACCAGCATTGAAAAGCCAGACACTGATAGGATCTAAGAGAACTCAGCAGCTGTCCCTTCAACATTTTCAAGAGCGAGAAAGATTAAAGTCAGCACAGTCAGGTCTGCCAAACTGGTTATCCACATACACTTACACACTGAAGGATTCAGAGAAATACCCACAGTGGGTTCAGCACTAAACCAAAAATATTCATGTGACCAAAAATAGGAAGATCATTTATCAGCATTTAAAATAATTCATTATTTTACAACAAATGTCAAGAAGATAATCTGGATACAGTTTAGCCGTAATAATAGCTTCAGACAGAGCATTGAACTAATTATTGGAGATATGGCTTTTAGCTGTATTAGCAACTCCATGAACTACTTTAATGAGTGTTTCTGTAGCTGTATGTTGAACATGATTTGTACCTAACTAATTGCTTTTTGTTGTATTTTGCTCTTATCAGTACAAATTCTTTAACTTCTGCCAAGGGTATAAAAAACAGGGTTGGGTGTAACTAGTCATTGTTTTAAAATAAAAAATATATTTTTCACACTGATTGGGTGTTTCAAAAATAACACGTTATGTCACTACTGCTTTTGTCTTCATGCACACTTGCACTACAGTCAACTAATTTCAGTTCATATGCTTGGTGGAGTATAACAGTGGAGTGTTAGATTTTTCAGTAGAAAAGGAGAAGAGCGTGATGGTGAAATGCAAACTGCATCAAGGACAGATTATACTGCTAACACGAGTCTGGCTCTTTGCAAGCATCTTTACAGACAGCATGCTAACACAAAACTAGCCAAAAATCCTTTACAAAAAGTTTTGATATGGAAATTGAGAAGGAAATCCATAGAGGGAGACGAAGAGAGAAGGAAAAAAAAAAATCATGTTTTTAGTTGCATGTAGGCTGTGTGGAGAACAGAAGCCTTTTCATTAGTTTCAAATTTGAAATAAAAATATTGCTGACTTTTTGGCTTCTTTTTGCTGCTACTGTTAAGTTGTCACCACACCAGAAGATCTTTTTCCACATCATTGTGTTCTCGATCACCCTTTGCATGTCTTTTCTCACCACATCCACAAACTTCTTGTTTGTCCTTCCTTTCTTCTTTCTGCATCTTCAGCATCTTTCTTTCAGAATAGATAATACCGCTCCACCACAAATATCTGAAGCAACTAATTTTCATCCCACTTAATAAGTTGCCAAAGTGTCCAACTAAAGCGGTCTCTCTGAAATGCTCATTGCTAGTCCTGTCAATCCTTGACACTCACAAATCTTAGCATCTTGAACTCGGACCCCTCCAGTAGCTTTATTCCCAACTTAAGTTTAAAGGGCGGACTAAATTTCATGCAATAAATTTTATGCACTTGAGAAGTGTCTACTCCTAATTGGACATCAACCTAATCTCAACACCTAAATCACCAATTTCCTGCTTTATTACCTCATAAAGCATAAATGTATGTGTTGAGCCATTTTACATGCATGCTTTTTTAAATGCATGTGAGCTGTGTAAGAGTGAAATTAGACTGAATACAGTTTTGTAGAACTGAGGAACAAACAAATATTTCCCAGTTCACTGCTCAGTCTAGGAATTGTGTGGGTTTCTTCTATGAGCTGCGTGTCATGGATGTTCCATTTGATTTCCATTATTCCGTTCTATTAACAAGTGAGCTAAAAGAGACGGACAAGCTGCTATCACCATGTAAAGAAAGTAAACAACAAAACTCAGGCATTGGTCAGTAAACTGAAAAATAGTAAAAAAGGATAAGTCACCAAACACACTCCTCTCCAGGAGTAAACAATCACCAACCACACAGCTCACTAGCTGCACACCAACAAGGCTCTCTAACACTAGAGCTCAGCTTTCTCTGGCTTTAAGTAGTCAGCTGTAACAAAAAGATGGCACCTAAGGCAGGAGAGCTGGCAGGCCACACCCACACAACAGCAACTTCAGGAGGAGGCCCTGCTAAGGCCATAACAATGATGGGTTTCTTCTTTTTTGTTTTTTTTGCCATAAAATACAGATACGATGGAATTTCTTTTCAGTAAAATAATCATCTGATGTTTTGACCAGAGGCCACATGTGTTGAATTTGGCATAACTGGTTACATAATAACAGATTTTAAAATTTAACTTCAAAGTATTGAAGAATTTCAGTTGAGACCAAAAGAACACTCTGATCATTTCAGCCACTCAGCTTTTTACTGCAGACCCATTAACTAGTATTATGAGTTCCCTCCTCTCAGTATTGCCAATTTATGACCGGTCTGTGAAGACATGACAGGACTCTCCTCCTCCTCCTTCTTTCTGGACAAAAGGATAACAAGAAGAGTGCTTTACTTGGCCGTTGAAGTCTAAAGAAGATGGTTCCCAGATGGAAGAGAGCTATAAATCCTTACACTAAATGTGACGTGACAGATCAAAGTCCCCACGTCGCTTTTCTCTAAAACCATGGCACAGGTTGGTAAAAGGTTTCATCTTGATCCCTGTGCTACATAAAAGCAATTCCATCCTAACCTCTGGAGCTATAATATGATGCACATTACAATATTTTTTATTATATAGATGTGGACATATTCAAGGGAAATGATGTCCACATATTTAACACAAAGTGACAACTTATGTGCGAGTTTACCATTTTATCAAATTAATCGCTAAAATTCACAGAGCATCCTGTGGAGGTTTAAAATTTAATATCCATCTTTAAGCTGATGCTCCATTCAAGCGTTCCCACACTAATGTGCCAGATAATTTTAATAAAAGTCTGTTATAAATCTTGTTATGCTTTCAGCAGGAATAGTATAATGTAAACTATGTGGATGATTTATCTAATGCATCACAGGACAAATGAATACATGCACTTTAACAAGTAATCAATTCAGAAATCCAGCCGTCATGTCAGTATATTCAGGGCTGCATGAAAAGAAAGGGAGATAATGAGAATCCTAACATTTGTCTGAGACAAAAAAAACCCATTAAATTTGTATACACTAAAACGGCAGCCACATATAATGTGCTCACTGTGTAGTTGATAGCTTGTGGCTGACATTCCAAGTTGTAACAGAGCTGACTTTGTTGCATCGTATATAAAAGTCTAGTCAGACCATCTCTTACAAAGTGAGAAATATTCATCACATTATTGCAGTGATGGAATTCAATGCATCTGTCTTTCAGGTCATAGGTTTGAATCATCCTTGCCATATATGGAGTGAGTGTACAGCATACATCTTTAATTCATTTTAAAATAAAATCGAATTTATCCATTCCAAAACCTGTTTTGATGTGTGTTTGGGATCACTCTCTTTCCTGAGGACCCAGTTGTGTCTAAAATTCAGCCATCTAGCTGTTGATCTGAGGCGAAGATGAAGAATTTGGAGGTAGTTCTCACATCTTTAATAGTCCATCAACTTTGTACAACATACCAGCCCCAGAGGATGATGCTACCACTACAATGCTTGAGTGCATGTGCTGGGACAGTGCATGTGCTTTTCTTAGTCTAGCACATCTGACAAGCACATCCAGGTGACATTAAGTAAGTAGCATGAGCTAAGGTAAATGTTGCGTCTAAATACATACTGACAGTGATTGCAATTGAAACCTTCATATCAAAATGATTTTTTAAACAATTTTTCAGTCATGATCAGATGGTGGTAAAAAGACGTCAGTTATTTCATGTCAAAGTAAGTGCTGAGTAATCTTTCATAGTTACATCATATCCAGTGTCTAATCTCTAGATGTACTGTATGCCCTTGGAAATTCCCTGCTGTTTTGTCCACAATGGTCACTCAGTGTATCATCAAAAAAGCTCTCCGTAGAGCCAAAAACAAGCAAGACATTCATAAAAACACTGTTGACACCTCCAAATGCAAACCCAATCATTTCAATCATCAATAATCATGAAAGACGTTAAACTTGTAAAACATTGCGAGAACACAAAGAGGAGGGTTTTATTTGTGCGGCGTCACCCAACTCCAAAGTCTTCGGGTCAAATGAAAAGAATGGATCTAGATGCTGGGGGAAACACAGATGTGCATACTAAGTGTGCTACACGATACCAAATGAGATAAGAAAAAAAATATTTGATTCAGGCTTCTGAAGAAAACTTGACAACATACATCCGACAGCATTTCATGTGCAATGAATATGAGTTTTGAAAAGAATTTCCTGCCTCTCCCTTTGTACTGACAATACAGACACAATTCGGTTGATGTGTCGCAGATGACGCATGTCAAAAGATTTTGTTGTGTTTAGTCTTTAAGACCTTTATCTCTGGTAACGGTACAATTGTCCATTACTGAGCCATGAAAGAATGCACGCATGCACGCACGCACGGATGCACACGTACATGCACACAGAAAATCTTAAGTGTTTTAAGCTGAGCCACCCATAGTGATTTTTCTTCTACAAATCAATGCCAATAAAGACTACAATTACTCGAGGGAGATGAGCAGCTGTGAACAGCCCTAGCGTAGGACTGTTTATATTGATCTGGTGCTCGTCTCTCCTGCGTTTAAGTACTTAATCCTCCTGTGTAAAAAAAAATGTGATCAATAGATATTTGAATAGCCCCACAAAAGCTACAAACTTATATATACTAACTCACATATACGCACAAATCCCAACCTCTTCTCTCACCTTTATGTGCACTTAACACCCATCTTGAAAGATACTGATGGTCTGTTTGAGGTGTAAGGTCACAACAAACTGGGTTTGAAGTGTGTTTGGGGGTTATCCAGCTGGATCATTGTCTACCCACACACATGCACACACTGTGACCTTCGGTGCCGAGCCCATGGTTGAACACCCTACTGAATAGAAGAGCAGATGGTCCAGGGGGGTCTTCAAGGGAAACTGATAAACTCTGTGTGCCTTTGTGTGTATAAGTGTGTGTGTGTGTCTCATTCCAAGTTTTTCTACCTTGGCTGTTTCTGCTTTTATGTGTTTCTGGACCTCAGGCTACCCAGTAGTACTGGTATAACTCAATATCTCTCTGAGTTGTTGTATCCAGAAACAGGCAATTAAATTGTTGCAATGAAATCCAATACTACAGCTATAATGCAGAATGCATGAACTCCCACAGCAACTACTGTTGGCCACACACGCACGTCTGAGCTGAATCTGATTGTGCATTAGTCAGTGAACCCCCAACTGTGAAAGTTTTCCACATTCACATACGGTCAACATTTCTTGTCAGATTCAGGCTTAATGGATTGTCCACCCACAGACCACACTTAAAGCTAGATTACTTATTGATTATCTTCAGCATGCCACAAAAATGTGTTATCCACTTTCATGACAGAAACAACAATCAGTTTCCCCTGTTATATAGTCATTCTCAAACTGAGCTGCCAGTATCCTGTCCAGTAGGCGGATGTGGAAGAGAAGCACATCTTTAACAATTAAGCAAAAAGTAAAGTAATAGTTGAAAAGTTTTCTAAAAATATGACTAACAGTTGAAATTATGAGATAAGAGTAGATAAACAAACAAAAACACCAGATAAACATACTTTATCCACTATGTTTATTTTAGATAGCTATTGTCTTTATCTAGACTAAGTGTCATGGTTCTGGGTCGGTTCGACCCAGCATTTTGAGTTCCTTATGTTCTGGTTTATTTTTGAATGATGGATTGTTCTTTATGTCTCTCTGGTGCTTTGATTTTTATTATTATGAATCTGTGTTTCTGTTATTCTGGTGTGTTTCTGTATTAGGATTAATGTTCGGGTTGTATTTCGTTGTTATTGCAGGTTTAGTTCAGTGTCTTGTCTGTCTCACTCTGTGGAGTCCGTGTCCTTGTAAAGCGTGTCTTGTTTCCTGCTTTACTTTGGAGGTTCATGTTCCTGTCTTATGTCTGTGTGTCTAGCTTTGCTCCCCTTGTCTCGTTAAGTGTAATTTCTCCCGGCTGTGTTCCTACCTGTTCCTCGTTCCCTCTTGTTCCTGCCTCAGTATTTATAGTGCGTGTCCTCCATGTTCAGCGGCGTGTCGTTAATGTCTTCTGCCCTCACTCCCTCTGTGTATTTTGTTTGCCAGCCTGCCAACCTGTCTAGTTATTCGGTACTCCCAGTTTAGTTAGTGTTTTTCTGTTCTGCTTCATCCCAGCAATAAAGCTGTGTATTTTGAATTTCTTCCGCCTCTTTGAGTCCTGCATTTTGGGCCTTCTCTTTCTGCCTGACACTAAGATAAGGAACTAACAGTGAAATCATTAGTTAACAATAAAATGGAGTTGGAAGCCAAGCATGATGGATAGCTGTTAAAAGTACAGCTGAAAGTGACAGCTAAAGACTTTGGGATGGCTGAAATAGAGACTGTGGTAAGCTGAATGCAGTCTAGAGCCAATCTTTAAACGAGTTCAAATAAACACATAAGAATATAAAAGGTGTTGTAGAAAAATGTTTTTTGTTACTCTGACAGGCCTGTGGCGTTATGCCTGATAAAAAAGTGTTGAACCTCCGCAGTAATAGGCAGATAACATATTAGCAGATCGTATGAAAGATCCAAGCAGGCCAAAGGAGATGCATTTTCAAACCCACTGAATCACTCACTAATGTTTCATGTCAAAAAGGACACATGGACCATTCCCTTGCCCCTTCTTAGTTCCTGTACTCAGTATCTTCTATAAACAGATCCACCAAACCAGTTTCCATTAGATCTGGGTCCCTTAAACCCCAGAGTGCATAGCAATGCCTCAGATGATAAATTGTGCCTAAAATAGTGGCCAGCACTGACCTTGAATCCTCCTATTGGTACGCAGTTTCCATGGCTTTGGCAATCCCCAGAGGAAATCTGAGTTCCCAGCTAATTAAGTTAAATGCATGGCTGCAGCGGGTCAGTGTAAACAAATCATAACTGTTTGCCACGTGCTTAATAGCAGCGGCATGAAGACTGAAAAAGGGTGGCTGCAAACTTGAATAATGTGTTGTTTGGTTTCTTTAGTCATATAAAGACAGCAGTACCATTACAAATGTCCAAAGCAACACTCACATTCAGATTGAAACCAAACCAGGCTATGAATGTGAGATCTAAAGAAGGGGAACTGTGGGAGTTGAGGTAGCCGACTTCCAGGTATCTGAGATCTAGTTTATGATGATTTTTTTTTTGTCTCATTACAATTCCCCTTCTGCTGCTCTCTGCAACCTGATATCTACTCCAACATGCAGTGACCTTGATAGAAATTGAAAACTTGCTTGTGAAACTTGCTAAAGAAAAAAAACCAACAAAATCTAAGACCAGTTCAAGTCTCTTCAAATAACATCAGTGCATTAGTGACATTGATCATATATACAAAATGCATTAAAAAGGATTCAGCTGACCAGATCTGTTTTTTACTGAGAGTCACGACAATAAAAAACAAAACACAAGAAAATCTAAAAATCAGTTATTGTGAGGGGAAAGTAAAGAGAAGGAAAAAAGCACCAAGAGTGATCATCATGAGGATGATGGAAAAAGAACAACATGTTCGTTTTCTATTTGATTGTGTTAGTATTCACCTCAAAAGTCACAAACAACACCAAGTATGCCCCCAACCATCTCTGTCAGCTATTAAGGCTTTGTGGAAACATTTCCCCTCGTAGATTATTACCATTATTTGCAGCATATCTGTTTCTGACAGTGTTTTCCACATCAACAGCTTCTTTCTGTATTTGGTGTTTCTGTATTGGTGTTTTGCAGACTGTTTTCTCTTCCCCTCTTTCTTTCAAGCTGTCCAGAAGACCAAAGCAAGAAACTCAGTCAACTGCACACCCCAATTTTTGACCACAATTCATCAGTCACATCCAGCAACAAAACATCATTTAGCATCACAGATAAACATGCTAGAAATGAATCAAATACATTTTAAATATGGGTTATTTGAGAGAGCACACATGAGCTTTATGACTAAGATGCGCCACAGTAGGCTTTCATGACCTTGTCTCCCCTGTTTTAGATTCATAAGTAGTTTTAGATAAACTTCAAAAGATATTAGACGTGAGAGAATAGAAGAGGAGAGGGGAAACTGGGTTTGTTTTCACATCTTTGACTAAATCAACACTCACCATGTGGGATCGGCCATCTGTTGACAGCTTAAGTCACTATGGAGACTGAGGTTACAGGGGTGAGAGAAGGGAGAAGGGTGAAGGAGCTGATGTATGTGAGTGTGTTAAGGCATCTGTCTGTAGGTTTTATTTTGCTGCCACACAAAGACTCATACTCGAATAATCTAAAAAATAAACATAAATGCAGGTGTGCAATATTTAGAACTTGGAATTAGTGTGTGGGGGCGGGGAGAGTAAGGCAAAGCGAAGATTCAGGTCAGTAACTTAAGATTTAAATAAAATTCAAGCACACTGAAGAACGAGTTTCCTTTGTGCAGCCTGAAAAATAAACACACCAGAAAACACTTGATGTGTTTCAACATCACTGCCATGGCTTCCTCCGCCATCAGGAAGCATTCTCAAGCATCGACGAATCTAAACTGTTTACTGTTAGGACAGAGAGCACAGAGTAGTTTGTGCGTTGGCTTTGCTTGTGTGTTTGTGTTAAAGTGCGTGCTCACGTGCGCCTGCGTGTACGCGCAGCCTGTTACGCGGGAGGTGAATCTGGCAGACATTATCAACACTCACCTCTGCCCACAATCAGGAGGCACTTAACCGTGTGAGACAATCACTGCAGGGTTCACGGGGTCACCGCATCAACCATGCAGAAGCAAACAAAAGCAGAGCATGTTGGAGGTTAACACGGGAGCCAGTAGCCTTGAAGACACCATTTACACAGATGCTGGCTTAATGGAAAAGGAAAATAGCTCCCTGGATTACACGGTCCAGAGGAAAATGCGTTTGAACAGTGGGCGTCAAACTCCTTCTTGTTGTTTTAGCATCCCTAAGTGCACACTATTTGCTTGCCATTTTATTTACACGAGTTAAAACTGACAGCTAAGAATTTCTGCATTTAGCTATCAAATACCATCAGCCCAAGCCACCATCCATTGATTTAGACAATAACTTATCAGGAAAAGCTATGTAATGGAATCAGCTGGAGTCTTCCACATTTATCTTCCTTTTCATTTTTCAAATTTTGGGGAAACTGCAATCAGGATTATGACCAGAATGACCTTTTGTTAACAGGGAAAAAGCAGAAGTCCATAATCTTTCCATAAGTTTAACGGAGTCCTTTGAGTTTCCCAAGCATAACCACGAAAGATTAAGTCTTTTAGTAATTACACAATGGTCACTATCCATCCATCCATCCATCCATCCATCCATCCATCCATCCATCCATCCATCCATCCATCCATCCATCCATCTTCATCCGCTTTGTCCGGGGCCGGGTCGCGGGGGCAGCAGCCTAAGCAAAGAGGCCCAGACCTCCCTCTCCCCAGCCACCTCCTCCAGCTTATCCGGGGGAATACCAAGGCGTTCCCAGGCCAACCGAGAGATATAATCTCTCCAGCGTGTCCTGGGTCTGCCCCGGGGCCTCCTCCCGGTGGGACATGCCTGGAACACCTCACCCAGGAGGCGCCCAGGGGGCATCCTTGTCAGATGCCCGAACTACCTCAGCTGGCTCCTTTCGATGTGGAGCAGCAGCTGCTCTACTCTGAGCCCCTCCCGGATGGCCGAACTTCTCACCCTATCTCTAAGGGAGAGGCCAGCCACCCTTCGGAGGAAGCTCATTTCTGCCGCTTGTATCCGCGATCTCGTTCTTTCGGTCACTACCCACAGCTCGTGGCCATAGGTGAGGGTAGGGACGTAGATCGACCGGTAAATTGAGAGCTTCGCTTTTACACTCAGCTCCCTCTTCACCACGACGGACCGGTGCAGCGTCCGCATTACTGCAGCTGCAGCCCCAATCCGTCTGTCGATCTCCGGCTCCCTTCTCCCATCACTCGCGAACAAGACCCCGAGATACTTGAACTCCTCCACTTGGGGCAGGAACTCATCCCCGACCCGGAGTGGGCACTCCACCCTTTTCCGGCTGAGAACCATGGCCTCAGATTTGGAGGTGCTGATCCTCATTCCCGCTGCTTCACACTCGGCTGCAAACCGTTCCAGTGCGAGCTGGAGGCCCTCACCCGATGAAGCCAACAGAACCACATCATCTGCAAAAATCAGAGATGAGATTCTGAGGCCACCAAAGCGAAAGCCCTCCGCCACTTGGCTGCGCCTAGAAATCCTGTCCATAAAAATTATGAACAGAACCGGAGACAAAGGGCAGCCCTGGCGGAGCCCATCACCCACCAGGAACGAGTCCGACTTATTGCCGGCAATGCGAACCAAGCTCTTGCAACGGTTGTATAGGGATCGAATGGCCCGTAGCAATGGGCCAGACACCCCATATTCCCGCAACACCTCCCACAGGACACCCCGAGGGACACGGTCGAATGCCTTCTCCAAGTCCACAAAACACATGTAGACTGGTTGGGCAAACTCCCATGAACCCTCAAGTATCCTGGAGAGGATAAAGAGCTGGTCCAGTGTTCCGCGACCAGGACGAAAACCGCATTGTTCCTCCTGTATCCGAGGTTCGACTAACGGATGAACTCTCCTTTCCAGCACCCTGGCATAGACTTTCCCAGGGAGGCTGAGGAGTGTGATCCCCCTGTAGTTGGAACACACCCTCCGGTCCCCTTTCTTAAAGATGGGGACCACCACCCCGGTCTGCCAGTCCACAGGTACTGCCCCTGATCTCCACGCAACATTGCAGAGGCGTGTCAACCAGGACAGCCCTACAACGTCCAGAGCCTTCAGGAACTCGGGGCGGACCTCATCAACACCAGGGGCTCTGCCACCAAGGAGTTGTTTAACTGCCTCAGTGACCTCGCCCCCGGAAATTGGCGGGTCATTCCCCTCATCCCCAGACTCTGCTTCCTCCTCGGAAGACGTGTCAGTGGGATTAAGGAGGTCCTCGAAGTATTCCTTCCACCGCCTGACAATTTTCTCAGTCGACGTCAGCAGCGCTCCGCCAGCACTAGGGATGGGTATTGATAAGATTTTAACGATTCCGATTCCATTTTCGATTCTGTTTAACGATTCGATTCCTTATCGATTCTCTTATCGATTCTTTTTTTTTTTTTTAAAGGAGAACACTAAAGTCGATTAGCTTAGAACTTTGTTTTATATCTTCTCTTTGAACAAGATAGAAATTTAGGAGTAACATGGCCTTACAAACCCAACAGTGAGATCTTAAGAGAGCCACAGCCTACGGCTCTTCAATGGTGTGTCACAGGGTCCCCAGGAAAAAAAATGTATATGTAAAATAATAAAATAAATATTCTCCTGTAGCAATAACAAAGTTTAACATAAATTATTCTGTAGCAATTACACAAGAATATCCAGTAATGTCCTGCCTACAATTAAACACATTCACTTACTGAAAATCATCTGCTGTGGCAAATGGGTTCAAGCCTTTGACCACAAACTCAGTCACTGCTCGGTGACATTCGTCTATCCTGGCCTGAAAGGAGACGCTACCGGTAGACTGCAGCGAGAACTGCCAGCATCTGAGCCAGCCAGACTCTGTCTGTCTCATCATGGTTATCTAAATGCACAGTAATAGCAGGTTTTGTAATAAGGTAAATCGCGCTAACATAATATGCAATGCTAATTGATTAGTTACCTGCAGTATTAACGGGAGAGGACGTGGAAACGCTACCGCTGCTGCTGGGTTGAGCTTCGCTAGTCCGGAGCGGATCAAAAACACGACATTCGTTGAAAGCAATCGCGTGTTTTTTGAGCAAATGCTTTTGCGTATTCGTAGTGTTTCCTCCCTTTGATGAAATCTCTACTTTGCAAGTATTGCACGTTGCCCTGTTGTCATCCTTTCTCATAAAGTGTAACCAAACTTTTGAGCGTTTGTGCCGCTCAGGCGCCGTGTTTCCTACTGGGTAAAAGACGCTACTCAACGTGATGACGTCATTCGGGGCGACTGGAATCGATAAGGGAATCGTTTTTAAAAGTGGCAAACGATTCCAAGGAATTGAAACAGTGGGAACCGGTTCTCAACAAGAACCGGTTTTCGATACCCATCCCTAGCCAGCACTATACACAGTGCAGGTAGAGCACCGCTTTCCCCTCCTGAGACGTCTGACGGTTTGCCAGAATCTCTTCGAGGCAGTCCGAAAGTCTTTTTCCATGGCCTCTCCGAACTCCTCCCACACCCGAGTTTTTGCTTCAGCCACTGCCCGAGCCGCATTCCGCTTGGCCTGTCGATACCTGTCGGCTGCCTCCGGAGTCCCACAGGCTAACCAAGCCCGATAGGACTCCTTCTTCAGCCTGGTGGCTCCCTTCACCTCTGGTGTCCACCATTTGGTTCGGGGATTACCACCACGGCAGGCACCAACCACCTTGCGGCCGCAGCTCAATGCAGCAGCTTCGGCAATGGAGACGCTGAACATGGTCCATTCGGACTCAATGTCCCCAGTCTCTCTTGGAATGCTGTTGAAGCTCTGCCGGAGGTGTGCGTTGAAGATCTCGCGGACTGGGGCCTCTGCTAGACGTTCCCAGCACACCCTCACTACGCGTTTAGGTGCACCAGGTCTGTCCAGCGTCTTCCCCCGCCACCTGATCCAACTCACCACCAGGTGGTGATCAGTTGACAGCTCAGCCCCTCTCTTTACCCGAGTGTCCAGAACATATGGTCGCAGATCTGCTGATACGATTACAAAATCGATCATCGACCTACGGCCTAGAGCGTCCTGGTGCCACGTGCACTTATGGACACTCTTATGTTCGAACAGGGTGTTCGTTATGGCCAAACTGTGATTAGCACAGAAGTCCAATAACAGAGCACCACTCGGGTTCAGATCAGGGAGGCCGTTCCTCCCAATCACGCCCCTCCAGGTCTCGCTGTCGTTACCCACGTGAGCATTGAAGTCTCCCAGCAGGACAACAGAGTCCCTCTCGTCCACCGGGAAAAACCCCAACGTACCGGCAGCAAGCCGAGGGGATATTAGGATACCCACCCCAGCCCGCCGCCTCTCACCAGGGGCAACTCCAGACTGAGACAGAGTCCAGCCCCTCTCCAGGAGACTGGTTCCAGAGCCCAAGCCATGTGTAGAGGTGAGCCCGACTATATCTAGCCGGTACCTCTCAACCTCACGCACTAACTCAGGCTCCTTCCCCACCAGAGAGGTGACATTCCATGTCCCTATTGCCAGTCTTGGCAGCCGGGGGTCAGTCCTCCAGGGCCTCCGCTCCTGGCCGCCACCCGGCATACAATGCACCCGACCCCTATGGCGCCTCCTGCGGGTGGTGGGCCTGCGGGAGGATGGGCCCATGTCTCCTCTTCGGGCTGTGCCCGGCCGGGCCCCATGGACTAAGGCCCGGCCACCAGATGCTCGCCCTCGGGCACCCTCCCCGGGCATGGCTCCAGGGCGGGGCCCCGGTAACCCTATCCTGGGCAGGGTAAACTGTTCCCTCGGTGTCCTTTTCATAAGGGTCACTATCACTACTAAATCAATATGCATGCATTATGTTGATAGTTGATAGTGTTAAACCAGTGAACTGCAAGGAGCTGTTCAGGAGCTGGTTCAAACCTCTGGGTTAACTGGACCCTTTCTTTGTGAGTGTTGCATCTTCACCCTCTGCCTGCATGTGTTTCATTAACTGGCTGTTCTAAATTAAGTGTTAGTTCAGGTGTGACTATAAAATGATACTGAATTACTAGAGTGGATTTGTCAGAATGATGAGCAAACAACAAACGACCCCATATCCTCCGCAGTCGGCGCTCCACTGTTGACCCTGTGGACTGACCTCCCTCAGCGGGAGCAAGGAAAATGAATTTTCCATGAGGGATCTATAAAGCAACATCTTTTTATTGATAGTAGGAAAGTGACTGACACTGACAAATGAGAACAACAGAACAATCATGATTTATCTCACTACACTTATTTTTCCTCCTTTAATTGTATTAATTCAACTGGGATGACTTACTGTAAATAAATCTGTTCCCTTCCATTCTAAATAGCCAGGAAAGCAAAAAGAGGCCAAAGTCTCTTTGCCCAGACAACAACTGTAACAAAATATTCCTGTGACTTTCTCCGTGATCACTTAAAGAAGGTAAATGCTTTGAAAAGGTAGCTGAGAAAGAAGATCTGATGAGAGGACTGCAAAGTTGTGTTTTGTTAAGACAAAGCACATGTAGACAGAAAGATATGGGAGAGTGGAGTGCGACTCAGGAAGCTCCAAAATTTCTGTCTAACTGAAACATAAATCACTTCAGTATTTATTTTTCAGAACACCTTCTCAGTGAAGGAATGACAAATAGCTAAGATCACAGTGTTGAAGATCTTTGTAGGTATTTCTTGTGTTCAGGCTGAATATGGGTTCCAGTGTTGGTCTCAGTGGTGATATCATGATCCCTACTTCAACCCTCAGTTTATCATAGTCAGAGTTTGTGCTGTATCTGCGCAGATGTTCAGTTTGATAAATGTAGCTCCACACAGATGTTTTTCCTTCAGATGCTCTTCAGACTCTGCAGGAAGATCACATTTTCCTCTGTTGTGGAAATAAGGATGAAAATGTAAACCATTAGACATGTTGTGGATTTGGATTGATCAATGATGCTGTCTTTTGGTGAGAAAAACACGAATTCTCCATTTTCAAAGAAGAGGTGAGATTTAATTAGCAGTGGATAATTGTTCATCTAATACTGAGCAGATAGTTCCAGTCATTGTAGTCCATGCTCTGGGGAGCAGCTCCAAGACAGTCACAGTTTTGGATATTTAACACATTATTATCTAATCAAAACCTATTTCTTGTGTCAATTTAAGCAACTTACCAACAAGACCAATCGGTGCAGTTTTTCTAGTGTGATTGCAAGTCAAGGATAGGAGTTCTATACTCAACATTTTTACAAGTTGTCAAAAAACTTCATTTAAAAAAAAAGAAGTAAAAAGGAAAAAAACTGAGTAGCTAGCAGGCAACTTGTTCTGTTATTGCTAAAGCTAGTTAAAAACAATTTGTAGCCAGTGGGAGAAAAGCTTGTTTTGCCCTTTAGGAGGTTGTTTGTCTTGTGAAGAAACATCGTGAGAAAATAATGAATGCTGGATGACAGGTTAATGTGACAAACCTCTGTACAATACCCCATGCATTTTGTTATCTTGAATTATGTTGGCTGTGAAAATGAAATGAAAGTTGAGTGAAAATGTGATCTTGAGACATTTCTCGTCTGTAAGATAATTTCTTTTAAAATAATTTTACATAAAAAATTTGAGGAACATTATTGAATTTATTAAAATAGACATGGAGTAAAAGATAATTTTTTTTTTTTACTAAATGAAAATCCTCCTCTCTCTCTCACACACACCATGCACGCCCTCTCTCTCTCTCTCTCTCTCTCTCTCTCCATGCATCATAAACTTTGACTCCGTCCTAACGACCAAAGCCAGAATCACCTCTTAAAAAACCAAATGTCAGAAGGATTTTCCCAAACAAATCCAGAGCATTAGCTTCCAATGGGCTGTTAGACAAGTTTATGCCCCGGGTACAACCTTCAGCTAATTTACTGTTTTTTGTCCAATTCAGGAAAGCCGAGCAGGTTAGAAAGCCAAACAGCAGGACCTGTCGTCCAGGTAAAGAGCTGAATTAATCCATCCACAACAGTCGGAGCCCAGACTGAATTATGGAAGGAAAGGCAGCTCGGCAGGGCGCCAGGACTCGCTTTACTGTTTATTTACACTCCCGTTTAATGAGCTTTATGATTCATAAGCCAGCGCTAACAGCCTTTATGGAACCAAATATTTATGTAAGTTAGACCTCTGGTCACTTGTGAGGAAACTTACAAACATACACACACGGTGACAGACAGACAGACAGACAGACAGGCACACAGAGACATAGTGGTCTGTTATTCACTGCCTAGGAGCCATTTCTCATTATGAGCACGTGGCTCCAAAACATCTAAAAGCAACAGAGATCTGTGGCTGATTAATTACTAAAACACAAACCTGTATGTTCTGTGTTTGAGCAAGAGTGGTAAAGTGACAAAAGAGAACAAAAAAGTGAGGGCGTGAGGTTTAAACATAACTTTCACAAAGAAAATGTAGAACAAAATAATAACACTGTAAATGCATAATAAGGATAAATAGAGGGGGCAGCAGAGGCCAGCTGAGACTAGATCCAGGTCTCATCCTTCAAGGTAAGGAAAGAGAGTGTGGTGGAGTGATGGAGTGATGCAGTGAGCGATCTGCGGTGCTGCTGTCTTTAGTGGTGGCTCAGGTAGCTCAGGAAGCTCTGGTTCCCATTATCACAGTCCTCTGGACCAGCCTGGTGCACTGGATGATGACGTAGGCAGAGATGGACTTAAGGATTTAGGGGCCCAAGGCGAACCAAGCATGGGCCCTTCAACAATGGCACTTGATTTTTTTTATTAATTTGGCTTTTTATTCATTTATAAGGTAAAATATCCGCATTAGAAAGTTTGTAAATAACAACTTGTTTATCTATGATAATCATAATAATCACATTTTTTATTTCCAAGAGTTCTTTTATTTCAGATAATTAACATAATTATTATTATATTCATGTTAACTATTAGTAACAAATAGAAACCTACAATCCTTTTTTTTAAAAACAAAATGTGGAAAAAAAATGTCAGTGAAAAACAATAACAGCATTGTGGGTATTGTGAATAATATGATCATGAACAATATGAACAGTAGTTTTTTTCTGTATTTTCAAATTACGAATGCACATTCTTATTCACAAAATTAAATGTTATTCTTTGCAAGAGATTTTTTTAAAGTAAAAATTAAAAAATTTTCAGCAATTTGCATGTGACTCAATATCTTTTTGGTATGGATCCTCAATCAGGGCAAGCAAGGCAGGCAGTGCTTGCCTGGTAAAATCTCAAAATATACATCATTTAAAATGACGTCAAAGTGAAAAGTATCTCTCTCTCTCCTCGTAGCCTGTTTGAGGCGACTGATTTATTAATGCATACAACTCTAATAAAAACCAATGAATGCAGTAACATAAACCAGAAGCTGCAAGAAAAACACTAGAGAATACACTGACACTCTGACAAAGGCTAAGGGTAAGACAGCACTTTATATACACATACAAAACACAATTTCTGGGGTGGAGATAGCTGGGAAAACAAGCAACAGCTAAACTATTCAAATGAAGAAACAACAGGAAGTAAAACTAAAAGCTAAAAAAAAACTAAAAAAAGACAAATAACTATCAAAATAAACCAGGAAATGGTGTGATAACTAAACAAAGAACACACACACACACACACACACACACACACACACACACACACACACACACACACACACACACACACACACACACACACACACAAGGAACTAAGAACTAGACACTAAATGCACTATAGAAAATACATAGAGGAAGTATTAACATTAAGCATCAGAAACATCTGAAGATATTTAAGAAGAACACCATCTCAGAAACACCAGCTCAAACAACGGAGTGCAGTAACACCCATGCAACTGTGTTATTGTTCACTGCATGTCCTTGATTATACACGTGTGATATGCTTGAAAAAAATAGACTGTCTGGATAATATTTGGTGAAAAAAAACAAACAAACTTGGCAATCTCATTACTTCCTGTGTCCACTTCTTCCAGTGCTGAGGTTTTGCTGAGTTGGGAAAAGAAGTTCAGGAGAAGAAAACAACAAATCCCCGTCCTCATAACATCTGATATAATGACCATAAACTAAGCTTCATTGTGGGCATTGTGGATAATCCTTTAGTCTTTGAAGCTAGACTGATAGGAGACTGGCGTGCGAGTCTAGCTACCACTGGCTCTGCTTTCTGTGCAAAGCTGATTTGCACAGTAACAGCGTTAGCAACTAAACAAGCAAATTACTCAGTGATTTAGCATCTCAACTGGTACATTTCTTCCCTATCATCTTGGCAAATGTACCATTTAGGTGAGTTTAAAGCTCTCTGTGCTTGTCTTTCTATACAAGACACTGCTAAACTGGTAGGGTGGAATGCTTGCCAGTGTTGATTTGAATTACAGCGTTTGTTAATATTCTCCAGACTTGTTCTTTATAACCCTTTAGAGCTCTTTATGATCCTTTAATAACCATGGAGCACAGCCCTCTTTATGACCCTAATCATTACCTCTGGGGTCAGTCCACTTAGCACCACTCTCTCCCCCATCACTTCCTCCTTCATCCAAACATCATGAGGGGTTAAAAGATACCTCACGGGGGTTTCCCTGCGTGGTATCTAGTCAAGTTTTCAAGTTTTTTTTCTTATAAATTGCAAAGGCTTTAATCAAGGAAATTTTAAGATAATGTGTTTAAAAATCAAATAAAGGTTTTACAGTAAACACCTGGCTTCTGAAAAATCTAAAATGTTATTGAAATTGATCCAAAACACTGAAAAGCACAAAGAAATGTCAATACACAAATACGCTGTCAGATGTCTGTTTGATTTAGGTCCTTTTACTGATTAATTTCAAGACAAACGTGCCGATTTCCACAGCATGTAGTAGATTCCTTCACTTTTCACTAATGTTTGCTTTAATCAGCAGAGGTGCTCAGTGATTAGCATTCAAATGGTGCTTTGGGATTATTACATTTAAGCACCAGCTGCATTGCAGAAGGATCCAGTATACTGTGAGAGAAATGTATGGCCACTGTGGATTTTCATGTGTCCAGAATGATTTATTTACTCTACTTGCAGTGCCAAAGCCATTTGTCTCTGATTAGCTTTAACTAAAAACACTCAGTTGCCTCTTTAAGGGTTCCAAGTTAGTTTAAGGATCATTTAAACATCAACAAATTCATGTTATTTTAAGCTGTGCTGCAAGAGAAACAAATAATATATGCACAATACAAATACTTACTGGTACCACTTTGGGGCTTAATGAATAAATGCAACCACACTATATCACAACTGAGCATAGCATCACTTTAGGCAAGCCACACAGTCAAGTTCAGGCACATTCTGAATGCCAGTCCACAACAGCTGAAGGCTCATACTCTTTGTCCTTGGCAATAGGCAAACTATATAAGTGGCCCTATTGAAGCTCCTTGGCTTGTCTACAGTAGATTAGCATCTATAAGCTGCTTTGCAATCCATTTCCACCCTTTTTTATCATGCTTTTGATGACTACTACTTAATGAGTTTTCCATGCACTTAAATCACAAATAAACAGTTATGACATGTGCATCACACAGTCATTAAGCTTTTTAATGATCATCAAAAATCAAAAAGCATCAATCATCTTAACCTAATGCATGAACAAAAATCACAGTGATGTCTACGGCTATTCAAAAGTGAACTATATACATTACATGATCATTTTTGCGCAAAAGGACAATCTGGTTGGAAAGTGATGACGTTTGAACCCTGCTTCTGGGTCCAAGTTACTCTGTGTTTATTAAGGTTGTTGTGTTTTTAACATGCTTTAATGCTTTGTATCCTCTATTTAATCTGAACAAGCCCCTTTTTTAGGGGCTTGTTGAGAATTAATTAAATATGACTAACCTCATATTTTGGATGGATTGTATCAGTTGTTCTCCCGACTGACGTTTCGTCCTTTCACAGCATCCTGCCATGCAATTACATTTGTTCCTAACCATCAAAAACCCTTGCATTAACTTTTATTTAGTGGAAAAAAGTTAGTGTTCATCCCTCAGCTTCACTGTGCTAATGTGTTTATATTATGCTAACCATAGCTGTAGCTAGCCACCACGTACCAGCTAGTCCAAATTCAGTAACCCTAAAAAAGTCACCACTGTTTAGTTTTCTGTCTTCATTTATGTCAGAAGTGATAGCAGAGCTGTACATTTTAATTTTTCAGAAATCTCTCAGTCAGAACATGGTATGTCATCTTTAGATAGAAACTAGCGAGCTAACTTCCTGCTAACTTCTAACTCCCGCTAAACTTCGTAAATTCTGTTTTGGTGGATGTCTGGATTTGATTGTAACTTAATTGTTACACCTGGTAGAGCAGTCACATTGATCATTTTATTAAAGATGAAAGAATTTCGACAGCTCCTAACTCTCAGTGATGCCACGGTGTTTGTTTGACTTTGGGACCGGAAGTAGAGTCTGGACCCGGAAATGGCTAATGGCATCAGACTTAAAGACCAGATTCTTAGCTCATAAGACAATGAATATTGTTGTATCTCAGCTGATGTAGTGCAAAACAATAAAACAGGTGAAGAAAGGCATTTCTATATTTATTTTGAATACTAATAAGTACCACAACACTGTTGCAAGGTAAGAAATGTACTTTTTAAGAACTAACATATCCCTGGTGGACAGAAATGGTAGTAGCCGACAGAATAAAAAAAAAAAAATTTGTATCCATTGTTCAACATTCAGAAATGCCTTTGGTGAAAGGCAAATGAAAGCTTACATTTAAACACATAATTCACAGCGAAGTAAGTAAGCTCCACCCTGACGAAAATCCAAAAACAACCAATCTTAACATCTCAATTACTCTGTCACTGTATTTGAGTTTAGACTCAGCGTGTTGGGAGTCTTGTCATGTCTCCGTGTCTAAGGATTAAGAGGTGGTGGTCTGTGTTTATACAGTCTTCTATACGCTCCTTTTTTCTTTTCTTTTCTTACACCTCAATAAAACCCAGCTTGCCAAGAGCTGAAATCCCAACATCGTGAGCCTCCCCTGCTCTCCAATATCCACTCTTACTGCTTCGATGACAGACGTATTTCCTGACGAGTGAACATAACTGCCAAGAAAAACTGTTAATGTCCTTCCGGTAAAGGTGATTGAAATTTTAGGGAAGAAAAACATTACACAGGTCCATTTGCAAAAGTAATATTTGAAAAAGAAAGTAGAAGATGAAGCTGTGGGAATAGAGGAAAAGAAGCAGACATAGTACAAGACAATGATACGCAGTTCAGATTTCATGAAACGAGCCAAATGGAAACTGGACCAGGATGTTACCCATCACAGAGCTATCACCATCCTCTTGCACTAACAAGTATTAGAATTTTACTCACTAATATCGGCGCACAAACTTCTTCGGATGGGATGAACCGCACAGAAGTGTAAATCTAAATTATTTATAGGGAATTTCTTTGTAATAAGCTGTAAAGCTGTTTAACTGCAAGTTCATGAACATTACTAAATTCACACAGCTTTACTTCACTGATTCTAATGATTCCACCAAAATAAACTACCTTCACAAGGATTTCTTTTATTAGAAGTTGTTGGTGTGAGACCCTTAAACTCCCCTCTTGCTCTCCCTTTTTATTCTTCATTTCATTCTGTCATTACAGGACAACAAAGCAAACGGTTTCACTTCACAGACTTCAGAGACTTTTAATTATTAGAGATTAGGTTTCCTAAATTTGGCCTGCACACAAACATGTGCACAGAATCTAATTGTGTGTGTTAATTCTTCACCACCCAGAGCAACCAACTCGAGCCCAGGTTCAGAACAAATCGACCTCATGGCTTCCAGGGACAAAAACACTGGCTTCCATAGAAACCACACTATAGGATGTTAGTTTTGCGAAGTCTCCAAGCAAATCGCAAACAGGAGCCCTCTTTAACCCTCCTTTTTATCCAACTTTTTCACTTCACACAAGCGGACAGCCATCTTTCAAAACCCATGTCGTTCCAGTGTCCGACCCACAAAGCCTGAGAAGCTGCTGCTAAAGAAGAAAAAATGGCAAAGAAGGAGTTTTCATTCGTCTGAGTCTATGGTCAACCTTTGAGCACCAGCCTCTTAATGAGCCTTTGGTGGTGTTCAGGCTTTTTGTGGATGTAATTAAGAACGTCTTGAGCTTCAGCAAAGTAGAAAGGCCACTGAGGGGCTACCCCTATTCAGTCTTTAAAGATATTTCTTTTAGGTTACCATCACTTGTTTCTGCATTGCAAACCTTGCTCTTTGCGCCTTCATTTCATTTACAGTCCATCCACGTGCATAGCATTGTTTGACGTTGGAATAAAATTTAAAGAAATGTGACTTCAAAGCACAGATGTCATTTCGTGACGGCTTTCTTATAAAACGGTAAATATGAAAGACTAACGGTGCACTTTGCACTACAGTAAAAAAATCTGCGAAGTGTGGATTATTTTAAAGAAATAAGCTCTGTATCACATCTGCTATAGCATTTTAGGACATTTTCTCCAACATACCCTCAGAGCCAGGCAAGAACAAGGCAAAGAGCATCTAAGTGAAAACCTCAACAGGGATAAAAACACTGCTAAAGTATTTTACTGAAAGCATTACCCCTTCTAGTTTTTCATTCACTGAGTGGAAAAGAAAAATTGTGTTTGGATGTATTCATACAGATATGAGAAGGCTTTGCACTCCAGGAGCGTTTTGTGTATTCACTGGGAGTACCTGGAGTTTGAAAAAGACCACACATTAAGCGGTTTTCCAGTCATATGAAAGAAAATGTCTTTGGAAAAATTCAGTTGGTACCAGTTATTGTGCAGAGCTTGCAAAAACATTTTTACACGAAGGGTCTGGCACAGATCAAATAATCATAATATAATATAGGTGCTCAGGGGGAGCTTGTGAAGTTTTTTTTAAACATTTTATTACAGTTTCCTTTCTCTAAAAGTTAAGACACTTTGGGACTTTTTAATTTCTGGGCAGACATTATCAGAAAGCAAATTAGTGTGACATGCAAACTATTGGACTATTTCCTGCTTTTTATTTTTATTTTTTTTATGTTTTTTTGTTTTTCTGTAGCCATCTACCAGCATTTACAAATGCAATTAGCGATGCTCATACTTATTTCTATGATATATAATATTTGAGCCTAATATATTCACTTGAGAAAACCACCAGATGTTTAACATAAACATCTATATCAACATTTATTTATTACCCAAATCCTACATTGTGAGTTACAATAATATAGTGAGTCTGAGACTAGACTGTGTTTTGATCTTGAATTAGACTTGCTCCACTTTTTCAAAAAACTGGTGTACATCTGCTCGGGACAAAGCTCTGCAATGTAATTCAATTCATTCTCATGTGTAGGCATTTTAAACAAACCGTCACCTCAACTCACCACTTCATGCACCAAAACCATTTGTCTGAAGCAGCGACTGTTTCACAGTCCGTCTTTCAGTATCTTTATTTTCTCTTCCTGAGCTTGTCATCTCTCTCAATCAGCTTTTCACAGGTACAGAGATCAGTCTAACAAGCCTGTCTCATTCAATCAGTGAGTCCTTCTGAGTGCTGCTGTTACACACTGATCTGTGCGTTCACTTTGGAGAAAGGCACTACCTGCCTGCATCTCCGTCCATGTGTCTTCCTAAAAATAACATTGTTCCTGAGGTTGAAATTATGCCAGAAACCACATCTGAACGCAGGTCCATTGCTGTCTGACACATATGAACCCTGCAGCCAATTCCTTTTTGTGCCATTTGAGTTTAATTACAATTGAGTGAAGGTTTAACAAACATTTACAGTTTCTATTCCCCTGTGGCTTCCCTGTTCCTGTCTTCTCTGCTGTTTATTTTTCTGCCTTACTTCTCTCTTTGTCGCTCATCTTGTCACAAATGGACATAATAATAATAATAATAATAATGATAATAACAATAATAATAATAATAATATAGAGTTTTATAGACATGCTCTTGATGGTTTTGGTGGTGGTCGAGAAAAGCAGCTGCATCTTCTGACCTCCTGGAGGCTGTAAAACCACAGCACATGACTTTTACATGAGAGTTATGGTCCACTTAGAAGGAGCAAAGGGTGAGGCTCTAGGAGACTAACAAGTATTTAGAGAAAGTGTTATTATGGGTTTGGCATGTGTTTATCATGGATTTACCAAATGGATGACTGGATTACGTTCTGACAGCTGAGGTGCTGTGGTACAGGCAGTTGTGTTTCCTGGCCTCCGTATGTGGGATGAAGTGTCATTTTTCCCCCCATCAACAGAACAGTATGCACTAGTGTATTTTTCTTTACGGAAAAATGTGCATTGTGTTGGATAGCGTATCAGTTATTTCAAACGAGAAATGTGAAAGTGTTGAAACTGCCAGGTGGTTTTAAAGACAGATGTCCTCTTCAGCTTAACCTGCTGTGGTCACAGAGCCAGATGTTTTACTAATTCTCCACTTCTGGAATATAAATTAGAAGCAAGCCAAGTTATTGTAGAAGTTTCAGTCAGATCTTCAGCAGAGATTGAAACAACTTTGAAAAAAAATCTGAATTCCTTCAAAAGCATTTTTTTTATATTCTTCTTAGAATTTGTATTAATACACTTTTTAAATGACATATTTCTCATGTGTTTATTTACCCTAAACATTTTATTTTAACCTTTTGAACAAAAAGACCATAACATGCAGACATTCACAGTGTGTTTTCTTTGATAGCTTAACCGTTTGACTACTGTCTTTTACATATTTATCTATGGATTTACTTTGTAGTAGGGGTACATCGTGGTTGCACAGTAGATATGAATGTCTATCAGGTCTTTCTTTAGAGGAAGGGCATGATACTTGAGATATAAAGATGTTTAGATAAAGACAACATCAGGAGGCTCAGCTGTTGCAAAGAATTTCACATAAATTCACTTCATCCAGACTTTAATCACCCACAGAGGGACTAATAGGAGGAACATCTTGGAGTCCAGAATGAAACATGAAGGATAATTTTCTTTACTTTGGACTTGGGCATTCATGTGAAACAAATCTATTACACAACATGTGTATTATAAGGCATAAATTTCACCATATGTCTTAAATACACACTAAATTGCATAAATATATGCCTTGTATCAACAGACACGGTTGCATCTTTCCACACGGAAGATCGATCTCACCTCTGTTTCAGAGGGAGAATGAATATTGTTTGAAATGAGCAGTCCCTCAGTGAAGGCCAATACATATTTTTACAGCTGTGCAGAGAGTAAAGGAACATGCATGAGAGCAAGAACTTCATTAAAACATTAAATCACAGCTCTGCTGAAAAACCGGAAGAGGGTCTTTTACCATTTAGAGTCTAGAGAATTAAGTAGTCCTGTAATGCAAAGAAAACAGGTGAAGTGACTTCCTATTTCAACACCAGCTGAAGATCGTTCAATCTTTTCAGGCCTCACACCGAGTTGGTGTACTTGCATTTACAGTATGCATGTTTCTTTTAGCTTGTGAACTGGGCGGTATCACAACATCTGAACCCTGCTTAAAACCCCAACTGTGTTTTTAACAGACGCATCTGTGGGACTGTTTGTTTGAGTACTACTTTGACTTCAGAAATGGTGTTTAAATAGTGTTTACATTCATATCTGTTCTTCTGTTTCAAGCTCTCCTTTTTTAAATGTCTCCATTCAGAGATTTTTGTTTGTTCTGAAATGCAAAAATGAATTTATTGAAGAACTGCCACACCTCTTTTGCACCTGAAGGCCGGCTGCAAACCAGCCTAAATGGTCCAATATGATTCACTGGTGTAAGGTTTAAATGTTAACATTTAAAACCTAAAATGTTACCAGAAATAATTTTTAATAGCTAAATTTATTTTAGAATTAAAACATCATTCTGCTTTTCATTTTTTAACTTCAGTGTCTACAGATGTGTGGTTAGACAACTGTTTTCTAACACTCACCTTTATTCACAGATAATATGCCTCCTGCTAATAGTTTTTAGAGTAGGTTCAGGGAGTAAAAAAATATCTTTTTAAGTAATAAGTGTAGCAATAAGTCTTTTATATAGCATATAAAACTATTAAACTATATACAAAACTCTTAAACTGTGTATTGAACTATATACAAATTACTGTAGTTTTTTTATTACTACTAATAGGTTAATATTTCACTATAACCTTTTAATAAACAAATTTATTGTTACTGGGGCTGAGAATTCTTTCTTCAGTTTTTCACAATAAAATGCCTTTACACTAAGAACCAAAACTAAAACAAAAAATATACAAAACTCAATTTAAAAAATAATGAGAATAAATTTTAAAAAAAACTTGTATGTGACTACAAAGCCTGCCTTGATATTTAGAGCATGTTGTTATAGCTGAAACTCCACCATCTGTCAGGAAAACCATAATCAGAGTGAACCCTCTGGGACTGACACCAGCCGCCTATTTTATGGGCAGCCCCGACCCCGTGTAGCTGTCCCATCTAAAACTGTCACATCCTATTTGTGGGCGTGCAGGTAAGAAAACAGCAAAGCATGTTCGCGATGAACATGGTGAACATTACGAGCTAGAAGAGGTCAGATGCAATAAAGTTGTCATGTGAAAAGATGCTGTTAGTGAATGTGTATGTGTTTAGAAAAGAAAACAAGCAGGGAAAGGAGAAAATATGAAATCCAGTCAAATTCGTGGATGTTGATGCATTTGATGGATTTTGAGGATTCTAAAACACAAATATACAGATACACATTATTTAGTTAGTATAGAGTAATTGAGCAATAAATAGCTATAGGTTTTTTGGGTTTTACTTTGGGGTTTTGTTGCATTTTTATGTAATTTGCAGAATGTCTGTGTAAGTTCTCAGTGATCTAGGTCATGGTAGTCTGTACATGCAGCTTTCACCAGCTATCTTGGGGTATTCATGCCATATGGTGATCTTTTGCATTTGAGCCTGCTGCACAGTCAGCCTTGACAAGGGAAACATTGGACCTTTACTAGTCTAACTAAGCCTCCTGGCTCAGGCTTCATATTTGCCACACTAACAAAACTCTCCTCATCAAGACAAACATACTGCTTGTCCTATACTGTAAAATCTAAGTTAGGGTTAGATAAGTGTGGGAGATAAATGAGGCAAATACAGAAGTGGTGAGAAAAGAGCGGGGAGTTTATTGGGGTTTCCTCTAATCTTTGGAGACAGGAAGAAAAAACTGGGGGTTTATCTGAAAGCGCGGCGATGAGTTAGGGATCTTCTGAATCACAGCAGTGTTTTTATTGGTCAACCATAAACCTCTGATGATCCCTGGGCTGACAGGTCACCTATAAACCACCATTTAAGAGTGTCCTGGAATTCTCTAAGCCAAAACTGAAGCTAGGTAGGTAAAAGGACACCGTCGGGTCTGACAAGTTTATGAGACCCCCAACCCTCTTTAAAACAGACGGGCTTTTAGCTGTCTCAGAGGACCAAGAAGATTCCTTTCCTGTTGATCTAAACAGGAGATTCCAGGCTTTAGTGAACCAGAACAAGTGGCGATCAGCGCTTCTCCACGTCGAACCAATGAACTGGAGAGGAGAAGGTGAGGTGGGGGTAACTGGATGGAGTCAGGAAGACAGAGGCAAAGATGCTCTGTGTGTTTACCAGCACACATGGCTGCACAACATTGTCAGCTTGTCAGCCACAGTCAAAAGGGGTTAAAACATCCTGCCAATTAGATGCTGTCTGCTTTCCCACAGTGTTTAGTTTCTGAGAAATAAACATGGCTTTAGATATTTATACAACAAAATGATTTTCTTCATTTCTGTGGAAAAGCAGAGCTTAAAATCTCTCTCATATTAATTTGAGATCCATCTGAGTATTTGAGCATTTAGCAAGCAAAAAAGCTGCAATCATGCAGGGTTTACATTTACTAATCACCATGTCTCAGCTTCATTCTGTTTTTCTTCACTTGCTTTTGGGTTAACTCCTCCCAGCTCTCTCATTAGTATAAATGAAAGGAGGACTTCTTGTAATATCAAAGTGGCCTTAATGGATCTGTTATCTAGATGATCCATGTGTGATATCATGTGTGGGAGGTTGGCCATGATGAATGTTTTTTAAACTTTCAACTCAGGGTCATTTGGCAAATTAATCTACATTTATCAATCTCTCACTCAGGCCAGTGACAAACACACAGAGGTCAGAGTTAAGTTTAGAGAGACAACGCTTTGCATGAACTCTAAAATAAAATAAACTAAGTGGTGATTCCTAATCTGATCAGGTTAAAAGCTGAGACTGAAAGTGTGTTATGAAAAAAAAAGTTTTCTTAAATAACATTTATTGTTTGAAGTAAAATATAGCAGACCACCTCTGAAGTGAATTTAAGTAAGACAACATTTGCTTGGCTGTAAGCTTAAAGTCATCATAATACAAACACAGTACTTCTACATTATGAGAGTGATTTATTTCCCTGTGCTAAACCTCTCTGCTACTGAAATAAATATGGTCTGTGCAGGCAGACGGTATTGTGGGGAAACTCGATATACCTGAATCAAACAATGCTGCTACTTACAGCCACTGCATTCCTGGCTCATCGATAAAAATCAGAGTTTGCTCTTGAAAATGGCCGAGTACAGATGATTACTGAAAAATGCGTTTCCACAATCTTTACTGCATCTTACAAAAATGTCAGAGTTTTTCAGTCAAAGCTCTTTTAAGCAAGGCTAAACAAAGACTTTATTAAAAGCAATCTCAGATCCAGGGGGGAAGAAGCCAGAAGAGTCGCGCTTAAGTTCTTCATATGAGATGACTGAGCAACGTGATAGATGCTGACCGGGGGGTGATGTGCGTGCCAGGCTCATGCTAGCAAATGCATGCTTCCACATACATCCATATGTACTTAGAAAATGTCATTTATGGGCTCTGTTTGTTTTTTAAAGAATGCAGTCATGTTAATTTAAAACCTGTAATCTATACAAATATACATGTTAATAAAATTGTTTATTTTACATATTATTACTGGAATAATTTCTTTGACTGCTTATTGTGTTAATTTTAAGTTTTTTGACTAAAAGATAATTTAGTTTTTATCATAACTCAGGTGTTAAAATTCACTTAGTTATAGTTGAGTTTTAGATTATGGTAGACTTTGAGAACTATGATGAAAATTATTTGTCAGTGAAATTAACACTGGTCCGCATACTGCCTTCTCATGCAAGCAACACACAAATAATCCAAAGTAAACAATATATAACCAAAAAGTTTTTGCATGCACTTTTAGCATATAAACTTTAAATCAATACATTCAGCAGAAATTTGGCGCCTACAGAAAATCCTCTTTCTTCAACGGCTTATTTCCAGGCACACAGGTAGAACCAGACATCAGAAAATCCCCTAAAGTTTATACTCACTTTCATTTTTTTCTTTATCAGCAAAATATATGTTTTAATTATGCTAAATTAAACAACAGAAACTGAAAAGTTCTCAAACTTATCACTAAATAGGCACAGTGAGGAGGAAGCAGTGAACGTTGAAGCAGCCACTTGCTTTACATTTTCTTCAGGCCTTTCAGGTCCAAGATTTCAAGTTGAGCTTTACCCACTTCCATTAACAATAGAGTAAGTTTAGATTATTTAAGAGGTTGTTGTTCCTAATAGCAATCAAATTATTAGTCATTAAGGGAAATGCATCTCTTCGCCCATCCAGGAGTTACACAAGTGGAGTGAATGGGTCTTATACAGTTGTGGAGCTCGTTATAAACATGAGGCTTTATGCCATGCTAACAATTAAGCTGTCCTCCTGCAAAATAAGTCACAGTTCATGCAAAAGTCGGATGTTTTATCACTTTTCGTGTTGTGTTAATGTTAGATCACGGAGTGTCCTCAATGGTAACTGAGCCGCAGGATGTTTATTGTCCTGTTAAATCCACATGAGAAAGTCAGCAGACACAGGCGGGCAGCAGCTGTGGAAACATAAATCTCAGCCTGCTCGTGGTAACTATTAACAGCTAACAATTACTATTAGCACTAACTCACACATCTGTTATATAAAGTGGTACCAGTGTTTTAGAAGCTGTGGGCAGTCCATGGAAAAGGTACTAAACAAAAAGATTAACCAGCACAGCCTGAGCTCTTTATCTTTAAATAACATCTTGTGCATTGGTATACTTTAAATGTCTTGTGAAGGGTATATCGCTCAAAGTAATGTGGATTGTAAAGTAAAGCACGTTGAGTGGTTAATAAGAGAAAAGCTAGTCCATTTATTATTTGCCATCTTAAACTAAGAAGAAAACTACAGCTGTACGTGCATATTTTAAAATATGAATACTTTTGATGGTGACATGATGAATAGAACATGTGAAACGCCCCGGCGCATCTGGCGGATTTGAACCCAGGACCTTTCTGCTGTGATGCTTTGCATTGCTTAAATGCATCTCTCACTTACTCTGATCACAAGGATGACCATAATACTGGAGATAATGAAGATTATTATAGAGTCAACGCTTTTCAAATGCACCAGGCCCCAGAGTTTGAATTATTGCACAACACAGAGAAGAAACAATATCTATGTTTAATAACACATTTCCTCTTTACCTCTGATCTCTGACCTCCCACAGTGTGACCCTCGTGACTATTTACTGACCAAGCTTTTAGCCCCACGGATAGTTGGGCCGACTGGGATATATGTTGTTCCTGTGGGGTCAGAGGTGAAGTTTCGGCCACTTAATGGAAAGCTCTCTCGTGAGCTGCCAATCATAGCTACACATATCTGAGCCAATGATAATGTCCTGCTCCCTCTCACGGGAACTCAAATTAATTTCAACCTAAAGTGTGTTTGGGAGAAGCAAATGGAACGAAGCTGCTCTGGATGATGATGTAATGATTGAAGTGCTATCGCTATAGATTGAAGAGGTGCTCATGGGAATGTGTAGGATGTACTAGTAAGTTGTTGTAATAAAGAAATACCACCCAGAGCACTTTGAGGCACATACTCGACACACTAAATTCAATTCAATTATCTTTATGTTTTTTATCCCATCCATTTACTATAAACCTCTTTAATTTTGCTCCACAGACCAAGATGGAGGTCTAGCTTGTCGTTACATACCTCGGCTTCTTATACAGAAAACAATAACCATCATGCAGCAGAAGTATGAAATGTTTGTGGAACCTCCAACGGGGTTTTCCTTATGAAAAAAAAAAAGGAAGAAAGTAGCTCACACGAGTTCAGTGCCAGCCTGAGGCACAGTATTTAATTTCAATATAGTCAGAAAAAGAGGACACAGTCCAGCATCTGTGTGAATGTGAGTACCTGCATTTCAGGACAAATCTATCATCACTTTAAAGAGGCAGATTTCCTGTCATCCTCTGAGGATACAGATAAGAATGCATTCATTCCTGAGTTGATCAAGAAGGCTGCCAGAATATAATCTAATATGATTCCAGGCCAAGCTTTCCCCCCGTAAACTACAAGCTGTAGGGTCAAACCTAAAGCGGAACATGATTTAAACGTAGCAGGGTAGCATGCCAAAACCCAGTATTTTGATGATTTAGAAAACATTTCATATAGGAGTAATTCAATCCTAAACGGTTTCCTGGACAGAAATCATTAGATGTTTGACTAATTTTTAATGACATAAGCAACGCAGTGAGAACTCTAATGAGTGAGATGTCAGAGAATCAACAGATGTTAGATTACAGCGTGGCTACGAGCTGATAAATGGGTAATAAATGAAAAGCAGCTATGGCTTATTTAAACAAAGCTGCAGGGAGTTTGATGAAGCGTGGTTGTCCGATGATGAGCGATCCATCCTCCGACAAAATCAAACACGCTGAGCGTGTGTGTGGCTGGATGAACGTGTGTGTATAAGGTTATGGCTGAAGCAGAAGGGTTGAACATTGTGCACCTATTCATGCATGCACTTCACATGTGTCTGAATTGCATACAGTATCTCATATGGAAGCGATTGTCTCAGCCAGGACAGCTTTTCTTTTCTCTTTAGGAGGCAACAATTCCATTTATCATGATTTATGGCCTCTGATGGATGTCAGATAGTGTTTCTGGGGTCTTTTCAAAGCGTCCTAGATGGAAAAAAAAATGTAGAACTGTATAAATTAGGTTTAATGGCTACTAACTCGCCATAATGTTGCCATTAAGTATTCAGAGCTTGGATTATAGCAAATGTTTGAATGTTTGACAACTCTGAAACGCCCTGACACTTGTTTACATTTTAAATCTTTTGTGACGTTTGACCGCACCACAATGTATTAGAGACATTATAAAATACCTAAAATAATAGTGTACATCGCATTCTTTCGAAGGATCTTTGGACGCCAAACACTAAAATGAAACAAAAACCAGTCTGAATGACTCACATGTGGAGATGTGAGGTACAGTTTTATTTTGTTTCCTCAGGTTTTTAACCATTATGTAGTCATGTCATCACTTCTCCAGGAAAAAATGCAACTATAAAGTGTAGTGCACTTCTCTTCTCTCAATTGGGTGCAAGAACGATCATGTGTTATAGATACACAAAATTTATACAGCAAGAGAAGATAACAACAACAGTGAGCCAAGTAATCTAGAGATGTAAAACCTCCTCTAAGGTTCAGATATGTCTATTTATTCTGGATGGATAGAGATCTCCACCTCTCCGACTGCCATCTGTTTTGCTTGATTTATGATTAGATCTCATCATGTCTGCCAAAGTGCCGCATTGTGGCGAAGGTTGTTTCGATCTCCGAGGCTTGTGGCCGGGAGTTTATGGTTCTTTCAGTCAGCTCACTCTCACTGCAGATTTCATTCTTTAATCAAAGATTCGCCACATGTTTTTTTTCAGCAGGTGCAGTCTAAATCCTACGTGTGAGGCTCAGCTTTCTCACACTATATTGTTTACTGATGTGTCTACAACCATCTCCTCCTCCATGGTCATAGTCTCCAAATAGATTTACGACATATTTTGTCATTCACAGTTTATAAACTTTCTCAACAAAGAGGGTTTGGGTTTTTTTCCTCTTCTTTGAACAGAAATAGTTGTTATTTATCGAAATAAATTAGACTTGAATATACAAAGACGTGAAAACGATGACAAAGATTTAAAAAGGCAGAGATTCAGACAAACAAACAATGAGAAAAAAAAGTGAATAAAACGCCACTCAAAATATAATGGAATGAAACAAACGATCAGCAGCACCGGTGCCAATTATTTCTGATCGTACACATTTACATTAGTCTATTTTTCCCTTTTTCTCTTAAAGGTTTTCTCACTGCCCAAGATGTTGTGCTTTTACTAATGTTTCTGTCTTTTTTTTTTTTTTTTTTTTTTTTTTTCTAAATGACATCAGAAACAGCAGTATGCGACATTACGTGATGGCAGAGCTTCAGTTCATCCTTTGTCATTTTTTTTTTTTTTTTTTTAATAAATAGGACAGGGGGAATGAATGAGAGAGAGAGGGGGAGAGAAAGAAAGAAAACCAAAGGGGAGAAGAGACGGTGAGAAGGGGGGGAAAGAGAGACAAAAAAAACAACTCCTGGGTCACCTGTATGGAGAAAAAAAACAAACAAACAAACAAACAAAAACAAACAGAGGAGACAGCAAACAACAAAGAGCAACATAATAATAGAGAAAACAAAGCACCATCACAATAAACTAGCTAGTCATAGATATCAGTATTTACTAAGTAATAAACGATATTGTGCAGCACGCAAGATAGACAGCGCACAGTGTGCTTTGAGGCAGCAGCCAAGAAAGCTTTAGTCCGCGTCTGTGAATACCCATGTGTGCATACCTGTGTGGATCAGCATGCTTGCATTCCAAAGGTTTCTCCATGTAATGATCTGCTAGGGAGTGTGGGGGGGCCACAGCCCCGTCCTCCAGGGTGTGAAGCGGGTATGGAGGAGATCAAAACTCCAGACATCCAGAGGCCCCCAGAACACAAGAGACCATGGAAGACCAACAGAGGGGCAGCCGCGCCACTGTCCCAGTAAGAGCTGAGGAGAGTCCCAGATGAGGGCTCGCCCAGCAGCCGCGGAGCAGAAGTCAGGGGGAGTTGCAGTGACGCGCCCGTGAGCTCCGCCGGCCCCCAGCTGCGCCTGAGTGACCGAGCCCTAGGCCGAGAGGCCGGGGGCACCCCACCTCCAAAGGGGCCCGAGCGAGCCCCAGGCCCCAGGCCCCGACAAGCGGCCGCCAAGGAGTGAGCCGGTGTGTACCCGGACGCCCACCCCCAGACACAAAGAACCACCAACACACCGACACCTGAGGGAGTCCGCCACCGGCAGGGGAAGTGGTGGTGGGTGGAGATAGTGTTTCTGTCTTTTAAAATGATGCTAAAATGCTATTTGGTTCAGTAGATGACACTGTTTCACAAAATAAGCCATTTTTAAAAACATTATTATTTCAAAAGTTTTAGCAGCAGCACAAGGCACAATGTTGTTCTTACTTTCAGCACATTTATTCATGTCTAACATAAGTGGTTCTTCAGCAGATGTTTATTAAGAAATTATCTGATGACAAAGATTTATGCCAAGTCTCTTCTTCAGACTGTGAAGGAGCCAAGTTTGATATCAAAAGTATTAGCATTTGGATTTTTTAAAAGTCACTTAAAACTAGATATATACACAGGGCTACACTGCAAACCAGATAGCCAGCTGCTGATGGGTGGTAATCAAGAAGACAGACTGCAGAGAGGTAACCTGCTCCAGACAGTCATTCATCAAAAGGGTAGAAACATCACGACACTGTATCCCATGTTGAAGAGGTGGGCTCTGGTTTATGTTGCACACATAGAAGGACTGGTATTTGAAAGGAGCAACAAAAGAAACTGGAGCCACCTCCAGTTTTAGTCTTTACTCACTTGGATCTGCAACACGGTGTAGTAAATTTACATCACACCCCAAAAAGGAAAAAGACAGAAACCAACTGGCCCTAACAAGCAACTATCCTCCAGTGTGAGGTCCACAGGGTCCTCATTTAGAGCTTAAAAATGTTTATCAACTCAATCAAATTAATATTTTTGGACAACTGTGATTAGGTGGATGTTTTATTTTCTTACTACAGTCATGCAGATTGTTCGGGTGTGTTTGCACGGAATGCACGAGGGTCTATACGTAAGGGTGTTGATTTAAGCGATCCTATCTGAGTCTGCATGTTAGCTTGATTGGATTTGTGTGCGTGCGTGTTTGTGAATGTGTGTTTAAGTATGTGCTCTCGTGGGGATTGTTTTTAGTAGAATGAGAGAGGTAGGACAAACACTGGGTCTAGTTTATCTAGTATAATTAACGCTGCAGGAAATTTAAGCATGGCAACGAGAAAAGCCCAGTGGCTCATTTCAGTGTCTCCGCTAATTTTCTCACTTTCATTTCAGCATTATTTTCATAATGTGTAATCCTGTGATGTGGATTACAGAAGACTAAATGTGTGAAACTGAAGCCCTATAGATGTTAAATGTAAGTGGATTTAATTAGCATAAATCAGTAAACAAAGAGTAAGAAAAGCTATAGAGAGACAGAATGCAGAGAAAACCTAAATTTCCCCTGGGGTCTTCAGTCTATCAATGCATCTATTGTCTGTCTGTAGCACTGGTATGATGGATTTGACATGCTTATGATCTACAGATAAGTGGAATTTAATCTGCCCTCAAGTTCCTGTCCTGCATGTCCAGCCGTTATCTGTCACACCACTATTGCCTCAGATTAAGGTCAGTTCAATGTCAGATTTGTTATGACTGCCAGGGCAGTGACCAGCTTAGGTTTACACTATGGAACAAGTGATGTTAAGTGAGCTATACAAACTTATCTTTTTTTCTGTTTGTCTGTGTTTGGTTTAATTTAGACTTAGTAATGCCTAAATGATGGCATTCTGTGAATCTGGAAAGACTGAGTAGCTCAGTCTGTAGCTCAGCTAGTGAGATGTAGCATGTGAGCACCATGTTACGTCAAACTAAGTTAGCTAGTGAGAACCCCCAAATCCCTGTCCTGCCCAACTTGATTTCACCTGATGACCAACACTAAGAATATCCTGAAAGGTTTTCATTTGCACTTTGGCTGCAGGCAAAACAGATCGTGCATCCGACTCATTCACCAATAGAAATAATGAGAATGGAGCAAAATATTTTAATCTTGACAGTCAACGAAGACACAAAGACCCACTGGAGAGAGAAAGAAAATTGAAGAGATGTTTGAGGAGGGAGGAAATCCCCTTTGTCCCACCTCATCATTCGAAAATGCACCTGCAAATAATGATAAAATTCTGCCTGGTGCAAAAGAAACAGCTGCAACAGACAGCTTCTGAGTTACCTCTGACCACCTGTGAGTGTCTGTTATAGATGTTACCTAGAATGTGCGATGAGACAGGGCTAATATGTCTTGCAACAGCTACAGCATGAGAGCTCCTGGCATGCCAAACTACTGTCTGATGCGGGACTCAGGGCAGGGGAGATGCTAGCAGTGAGTGGCCACTCACTGAACTCACTGAACATAAAACAGATTTTTTTTCAGCTCTTGCTAAAAAGTTAAGGAGACCATCCATGGAGAACAGAATTTGAAAATGCTTCCAACAACTGTCTGTTGACAGCTATAATTTTATTATAACTGTATAAATAATCTTATTACTGCTAACAAGCAGGTGCACATAGAACTGTAGCGCTTCTCATACCTGAGGCTGTTGTGCTGAACATTAACATGGCCCTGATTATCTTCAGCTTCCTGTCTGCTGCCAATTCAATCACAGATGCTGATTTTCATTACAGGGGCTATTCCTCTTATACTGCAGCTTAAATATAATATTATAAAGTAAACATTCATTTTAAAATCCCTTAAGATGAATATGTTTGGAACAGCTTTGGTGGAAGCAGTATAACAGGAACATTTGGAAACATCACCTCATTCATCCTCCTCAAGAAAGAACCTACAAAAGTAACCGTTAGTACTCTTTAACTTATTCCAGGTTTCAAGGCTGAAGCCATAGTACCACAACCAGCTGTTTTTTAAAAGCCTGTTAACCATCACTAGTGGGCTTGAGCTGAATTTGAAAATACCTCGCAATTTCATCCGGATAAGTGCAGCTTTAATTTGCTTTTATCAAGGCCTCGCCTCGATTAATTGTTTTCTCTGACAGCGTACCGATCACAATTATACCTCTATAATAATCCTGTCCGTTCAGTTTTATTAGCAGTGCCAAAAGGGTTGTGTAAGATTTTCAGTACCAACCTTGCCAAAAGTCCAGCTGGTTTTTATTTCTCTGTCATGTCGGTTGTGTTTTGAAACTCAAAATACTGCAGAGAATAGCGAAATCAATACCTTATGGCCAAATACCGTCGTAATTAATGGTCGTGTTGTGTTCCTCCAGTGACAAAAACAAGATGTTAGAGGCAAACTGGGGTCTTGCACTTCTGGAAGACTTCAAGACACATTGGGGGTTACTTTTGGCGTAAGGAGACAGCATGAATCCGCAGCAGCCCATCTATGGTCTCAAATGAGAACTGCTAATAGAATCACTCCAGCCAACTGTCCCTCTAATGGCATCTTCAATTACTCTGATAAGGAAATAATTAATGAGCCACTTTTCCTCGCCCTGAATTGACCACATGCCTGTATTTAGGTGTGGAACTAGAAATGGGACCCGCTGGAGTACCAGGTTTCACTGTAATTGAGCAGAAACAATAAACCCTCCTCAGGTTTGCAACTCCAGCCAAGATGCGGAGGTGGGTGGTGCTGCTGGTGGAGGGGTAATAGACTCTGCGCTGCATGGGTCTCCGCACTGACAAGCTGATCACGACATTCAGTACAAACGATTAGGGCAGTGCTTTGCACTTCTGAGGCATGCCGTGACCAAACCCTCAAATTACCTGCTACAAGCTTTCTTGTTTTTCTAGCGCTAGCGCACTTTGAGCGATGCGCTTGTGTCTGAAAGATGTGGTGGGAGTTAGGCCCTCAAAGGCCCAGGGTCAGTTCTGTTTTATGTTTGCCCAGAAGTGCTTGTGTAGGCCCCACTGTATTCAGGAGAGGTGAGGATCCATCTGTCTGGCTACTTATCCAGGGTTCATCGTGTTTTATTATCCCTCCCCTTGTAGCTACAGCCATTTGTATTTGTATATCCCGGAGACACATTTTATAGATGCTTTCCTCTTCTTCTCTGACAATACAGTGACACAGATTCATGACCAACCTTTATTTTCAAAAATGACTTTTGCCCTGTCTGGCTATGAACTCGTGGTGGAATTTTCCTTCTGCAACGCCGTCTTTGACCTCGGCTTTTTAAAATAAACTCTCTTAGTGCAGTTAGTCATTATTTAGGCCTGCAGCAGCTCCGCACTTGTTGTTTCAGGTAAGTGTGAAAGGAGAGCAGTTGAGGCCAAAATATTCTCCTTTCACACAAATGCAACCGAGGTTGCATATTTATGATCATATCAGCCAGATATAAATCTGTTTAATGTGCGTAAGCCATTTAGTAAAAACACCGGGCAGGTGATCTGACACACTGTATACTCAGCATTTCTCCCACTTAAACAGTTTCTGCCATAAAACATTACTGTAACTAAAATAAGTTGGAAAAATAAGGAACGCTGTGTTGCTATAATACATTATTAATGGTTTACTATTATTCAACATTTGTCAGGGGCGTGTCACCAGTGTGCTTCTTTCATCTTTAAGCAAAGAAGACATTAGAGAGCTGAAGAAACCAATTAATGTAGTTTTAAAAGCCAAATCTTTTCCAGTCCTTGTTTTTATTTTGCTTTTCAGCTGTTCAACAGTTGAGGTCATTGTATTTATTTATTTATTTCTGGTTATCTAATCTTTAAATCTTGCAGACAGGCAAGTTGAGCACTTGGACTGTGTTACTACCTGACCCATGCTGGCAGGCCTAATGAAGATGGCAGCGTTGTATCCATTTTTCTATGCATGGTGGAGTATTAAGTTGCATTTGTGGATACAGTGGAATGTGTTTGCAAACAATAGCTTCTGAAGTATTTGTGTTCTTCACTACACAATCGTGTCTGAGATTTCATCTAGGGTCATGCACAATAGATGTTGAAATACCCAAAATCTTATATTATAAAACACTGTGTTCAAAATGTTGAAGATTTGCAACTTCTCCTCATCGTCACCCACTTTGTGTCTTTCAGACGATCATTTTACTGATTGAACTAATTTGGAAATGTTTCTAACAGGTGTTTTCTTTAAGCTTACACACAGTTTATATTGTCTTCTTGCACGTATCCCAGTGTTGTTGGATTTAAAATGTTTTCAATTAAAGAAAGGGTTTAAAGAATTTGTAAATTGGGGCAGTACTGCGGTGCGTTAGTTAGTAGACCTCACAGCAAGAAGGTTCTGGCTTCTAATCTGCTGACTAGCTGGAGCTTTGCTGTTGCATGTTGCACATTCTCCCTGTGCCTGTGTTGGTTTTCTCTGGGTACTCTGACTTCCTATCACAGTACTCAGCCATACATGGTTAGCACTCCAACACAAATATGCAGTATTTACCCCACCTCTCGCCATATCACAGCTGGAATAGGTTCCAGCCACAGTTCTAAATTGGATGACTGGAAGAAAATGGATGGATGGTAGACTCCCAGCTATCTAAGGAACTATCTAAGAGTTAATCCAAACAGTCACAGACATCAGTAACAGTTATGTTATGAGTTGTAGTAAATTTATCCTATTTGTTAAAGGTTTTCTGTCGATGTGTACTTAAGTACAAAGTCAGTGGCATACCTTTTATACCATTTTTCTAGCTATTGTTAGAGTTAGATTGTACATATAAATACAAGGCCAGTTTGGCAATCATAATGGTTTATTAAAGGTATCTAAAATAGGGATAGGTTGCATGCCTAATATATCTATTACTGCTGTTTTAGTCCACTAAAGCACCAGTAATATATGTGTAATATATGTGTAATACACCAACACTGGCATTAGTTTACCTTTCTTTATTTTTTTTCCCACTGATGTGTCATCCCTGCAGCAAAAAGCATTTACTGGCACTCTGGAAACACAGATTCATGTTTCAGCAGCTGTCATCACAGTGATGATTCATATCAGCGGTAAATTTTCCATGAAGACAAATATGTGTTTGAGCTGCAGCAATTCATCATCACCGATTGTGATCTGATGAAGCACTTATAAAATAGGATGACAACAGTGACTGTGATGTAATGGGAGATTTAAAAGGCTTATCAGAAGTGCCTCGCTAGATCTCTGAGGTATTCTTTTGCTAAAAATGTTGCCCTTTTAAATGACCTTGATGAATTAAATAGTTAATAATAACTATGTGAATGAATGTGCATGGAAGTGATATTCACATCCCATGTGTGTTCTGTTTTTCTACTGAGAAAAATTTCCATAAATCAATAGGAGACATCTTCTCTTTGCTGTTGACAGTCTAATTCGTCATCACTGGCCAGATGTGAGAGTGTGATAATGTCCACCTGGGCCTGGAGAAAGGATAATATAATTTGCTATTCGGACAAGTCAACCATCAAGTTAAATGTGGGTGTTCCCGTGTTAGATATGTTGCAAGCGGACATGAACTATGGCATCTACCACTTATACAAAAGGCGGACAAACATTATACACCTAGAAGCCTAGATCATACCCCTCTGTGGGCATGGACGCAAACAGCCAGAGACCCAGCAGCTGAGAATCTTATCCACTTGAAGTTCGCATGACACAAGTCAAAAGAAACACTGGCAGGCAAGTGAACTTCCATACGAACAATCCCACTCACTGGGATGATGGTGAAATTTACATTAATTGGACCCAAGTAATCCCATGTTAATCAAGGCAAATAAAATAATATAATACCACTCAAGACAGCACAAGCTTGGTAACAGCTTATTAAGCAAACTCAGCCAACATTCCCCTAATGGGAAGTCTATTGCTTGTTAATTATAATACTTTTTAAAGATCTACCTCTGCCTTCCCATTTGGATATATTAGTTTTTGTATTCCATGTAAAAACTTTTAATATTTATACATAGGAATAATAAAAAAGGAAATAATTACAAACACACAAAGTAAAATTTATGTAAATATTCCTGAAAAACAAAAACAATCAAAAGCAATGTGTTCAAAACAGCAAATTCATTATAAATAAATTATAAAATATACTTTGGTTGGTTTTATCTATCTATCTATGTATGTGTGTATATATATATACAGACAGACAGACAGACAGACAGACAGACAGACAGACAGACAGATAGATAGATAGATAGATAGATAGATAGATAGATAGATAGATAGATAGATAGATAGATAGACAGATAGATAGATAGATAGATAGATAGATAGATAGATAGATAGATAGATAGATAGATAGATAGATAGATAGATAGATAGATAGATAGATAATAGGTGACACAATTATAGTGCAGCATATTGTTACACTTATCTAAGTTCTGTGCTGGTCAAAAGATGGATGTTGTGGCTATTTCAATTTGTGATTGAATTAATTAAATAACTTAATGAACATAGTTAATCATCTCAGCAAAGCCTGATTTGAAAGAGGCCCCCTCAGTTTCTCAGTTAGCAGCCGGATCTCCCGGAGCTGGAGCTGGGGAGCTTCATCACAGATCCCAGTACAGCTGGCAGAGACCTCACAGCCAAAGCGCCTCCAGTGTGTCTGATCTCTGGGGACGAGAACCTAATACCTCCCTCCCTCAGCTCTCTCCACGCTTGGGCGAATGCACATACTGTACCATGAGCCGCAAAGTATGCGATTTCACTGTTTGAGTTGGCTGCCGACACCAAAGCTGTCTGCGCCTTAAGGAGGAACCTGCTGGCCCCTGTTAGAGAAGACAGGCATCACAGAGCAACTATTTTAAAAACCTTGTTTCTTTTGATGGAGCTACACATTGTGTATTCTGGTACAATGGAAGCATAGTTCACAACAATCACTTTTGTGCTGAGGCATTTCATATATGTTATGTCATGTGGTGCCGATGTTTATTTTAAGTTCACAGCTGTATTCAATGAATGCGGCACTGAGGTCAATGTGTAAACAGGGTCATAGACAGTCTTTGTTTATGAGGTGTTAGGCCAAACACTTAAAGCGACATGCTTGTGGTTTTGCATGTTTACTGCACTGTTCAGAGAAAAGTGCAGTAACTACACTCCACTTTGGAGAACTACACTCCAAAGTGATCCAGCGTGTTACGTTCATTTATAATTGAAAGATAGAAATCATGTAAAGGCATGGAGAAAACCCTGTATGTGCTGCTATAACATTTTGTTTTCATCTGTATTTGCACATTTTAGTTTTTGTCAGCTCATGAAAAATAAAACATACTTTACATCTAGTGTTCCACAGTGGCCCCCAAAACTGCAAACTCTAAATAAATGTAATAAACAAACCAATGAATCTATCAATTTGCCTTTTAGCACAATTTCTTTTGTTTTCCTTGATCTCCAACAACATACTCTGCAATGCAACTGCCACATGTCTGAGCCTCCACGATGCTCAGACTTCCAGTGATCAGCTCGTGCAATGCAGAGCTCGCAATTTTACCAATAAATTAAGGTTAAAAAATGTTTTCCTATTATTACGCATTTTATTTACCTTACATCTCTTTTATATTTGATTTTCACAAGAAATCTCAATAAGTCATCTGTGTAGCATGCTTCTTTGCCAAATGTCTGGCTTTGTTATTTGCTGTTATATTTTATATATTCAGAATTTTTGTTCACAATTAACTGCTTCTTTACAAACTGTTTATTTTTATCTCCTAAGGTCAAGAGTCACAATGTAACTGGTGCCCAAAAATCTAAAAAGAAGGCCTGAAAAAAAAATCCAGGATTTCCCAAACTTCGTGTGAATGATAAGCTTGGATGTGCGCTGGATTCTTGCTGTTTTCCCGTGTCCATCCTCCGAAAACAGTTGACAGGGGGAAAGCTAAATTCTTCTGACCGTGTCCATACAAGAGATCTGTATCTATTTTTGGCCACAGCTTCTACATCCCACACATGTATGATTCCCCCCAGAGTGTCTGGTGACATCTTTTTCCCAGCGAACTCTGTATACATGCGTCCTGGGTCATCTTTATTTGTCATGTGGGTACTCCAGGATCAAGCATGTGGTTCCCAGAGAAAAAGTTTGCCAAGGCTTAGCGAGAAAACCAACAGCATAGTGTTTGCCAAAACACAAATCAGTAGGATTTAGCCTAAGACATCATGAATTTCCTTACCAGGATAGTTCACAACAAGAATTATTGAGCAAATTAACAACAAGTCTTAATTGCGGAAATAGCATAAATTCTTGGCCCATTTTAAATTTCCACTGTAGTTCCACATCATGTCATATCGAATCATTTTGATTTGATGCTTGCTCGAAATTGTCTCTAGAGGATAATAGTGGAAAGTTTCCCAGAAAAAAGCCTGGCTCTTCTCTAATAACATCTTTTGTTCTTCTCCAAAAATAATCATGAACTGTCAGGCTGTGTTCGGCGTTGCAAAACACCACAGAAGTGTCAGTAGCGACCACGTTTTATGAGCTGTGTGAGTGCTTTCTATTAACTTTTTGAACAAATCAATATTAGCTTGTGATGTGGGCCAATATAGTAGAAAACAGTATTCTGAGTTTGAACCCGCTTTGTGGAGTTTGTGTATTCATTCAGTCATGTAGGTCATGCTGACTATTAATATAAGAATACTAATGTAATACAATTAGCTTGGCCTTCATCGGTGTAGTCACTAGTATAGTTTTATTTCAGAGTGGTTCTCTCAGTTTTGTAAGGTCACAATGATTCAGTTGCTTAAAGCATCTGATTCAAATCTCTCTTTATTTGCACCTGAGAAACATTTGTCTTATTCAGCTGCTTGAAATACTTTAAAGCATGTACAAAAACATAAATGCATCATGCTTGGAATAGCTTTCAGAACTGGGTAGCAATACCTCACATTAGCACATCATCTTTGTTCTCCTTAGTCTCTAGTTTGCTACAATGGTGTTTCTGCATAAGATATTTGACTAAATTTTCTTTCTTCATGAGGTATACTCTGGTTTCACAAGATATCCTCAACAGCCAGCATGACCTTTGACTCCTAGAGTTAAAACTGACATTTTGTTTTAGGAGTATTTCATACAGTCACAGATGAAATATCTGATAAAATGCAATGCTTACATTTTAGTTTGGGCTTAGAGCCACCTGCATACAGTACGTTCACCGATACGATGATGTGAAGCTCCCCGCTGCACTGAAAAACATCCTTCTGACGTCTTTCATTATGATAGATCGCCTATATTTTTTAGTACTGCTGCCAAAATCTGTTTTCTTGTCTGAATAACAGACGACAACTTAAATTTAAGCACTTGAAGACAAACATGTAGGTTTTTTTTATTCATTTTTTTTTTTATAGATTTACAGATAATGATTGAAACAGAATAAGTGACTGACCCACATAAACAGTTTGAGACTGACCAAACATACTTTCCACTTTTTTCCCATTAAAATATAGCATTTCAAGTTAAAGGTCATGAAAGTTTCTACATTTTCTTCAGCACTCAGTTGACATATCAATACATCATCTGTATAGTTCTGAGGTAGTCAGTGAGGCAGCAATAGATATATCTTGGAATAATCTTGATGAATGGATGTTGAATTTAAGCTGTAGCCAAATGAATCTGACGCCAAGTTGCTCTAAGAAAACCTTTTGTATGAGACGAAAAAAGAAATCACGTGTAGTTTATAAGGAGCAAAAAGATGCCCAGGCATTGATCTATTCATGGTCTTTATAGTGATGAAAGACGTCAAAATTAATTTATTGTTCTTTAATTGTAAATAGGAATCAACCATAGATTTTTTTTTTTTTACTGATTATTATTATTAAAGTTAACCTCCTATGGGCAGAGTTGAGGCTTTTATTCAGAAATATCATGCATTACACATTACTTATTCCTTTTTATTAAGAAGTAACGCATTATCTTAATTACTTATTTACCTGGAAAAAGCATTTTGTTACATTACTTGTCTGTTACTCAATAATATGCCCTGAAATGCATCGTAACATAATTATTAACGTTAACAGTCTATCTGTGCAAATGCCAAAGAACTGAGGTTGTGTTAGCGTTATAATGCAGTCGCCTGTGTCCTGGTTACCATCATGCTGTTGGTCTTTCGTGCAATAAAAATAAAAGTTATTTTCATAATATTCATATCTCTACTCCTCAAAGGTTTAAGACCACTCCACCATTTTTATTCTCACTGCACTGGAACTGAAATCATCTGATTGTAACACAAGTGTGGAAAGAAAACGTAGGCTTGATGTTTTTGTTTTTGTTTTTGCGTTACATTACTGCGCTAGTTGGTAGCTGTATAGAAACTGTTTTCAAATGTACGCCTGTATTATTCACACTCAGCTTTAATTCCTTTAAATCATTAAATCTGACTGGGATCGCTTTTAGAGTGTTTGAGTCTTTAGGCCAGACGAGCTGGAGGTCCTGGTCATGAATACACCCACTGGTTGATAACAACAGGTAGAAAAGCTAAGAGACGCCCTTTATCCTGTATCATATTTTGTGTGTAGTTCTTTTTTCTATAAATTAATATGATATTAAATTTATTATTATCTTAATCTCATCTGCTCTGGTGTTTGTCCCTTTCTTTTTAATCTCCCTCTAAAACTTTCCAGTCACGGTTTTGTATGCAGGCATGGTGATATCCACAATTTCAAATTTGACAAACCTAAGATGATGTGACGTTACAATTTAAACATGCTACACATTTTTTCTTTCTTGCAAGCATTCATTGGTTTCCCATTCACGTCCACTTTTCTTTTTCACTAACTCGAGTTGCAATATCCCCATCCAGACAACAAGTTAGAACCTGCATGGGGATTAGTTGGGTCAAGTGGTATTGACCTCTGCTGAGTGTGAAACCTCGCAGAGCTGTCAGTCTTGCTGAACACAAAATAATGACACTGATTTACTCTGTATTTCTAAGGAGACGTCTGTGGCTTTCCAGTCAGGATTTATTTCTTGTCTCTAGCATCTATTGAAGTAATTGCATCTACTGGTGTAAATTCAGCTGCTGTGGAAGGTATTTGAAACACAGAGGCAGTTACAGACATGTAGGGAAGTACATTTGTTATGAATGCTCATTTAACGATTTTGTTCAAAAGTAGGAAAAGTAGCAAGCACTAAGTATTGTGGGGGCAGAATTGTACATTTTCCTTCAATCTCAGACAGTAGTGGTTTTAGCTGAAGCCCTTGCCACTGGGTCACCAAACATAGTTTTACATTATGTTCACACACACTGACGGAGGTGGGTGAGATGCTCTTTTAACGCACTAGCGAGACGACTCTGAACATAAGCTATGCTTCAAGTTAAAAATTGGCAGTGTGAAGCCATTCAGAATTAAAGTTGCATATTTGAAAGATGTAACATTTCATCAAATTATATGGATTTTGTAACCATGAAAGTTAAAATGATTAAAATTAGGAATTGTATGTCTATAGTTAGTGGGGATAGGTTCATTGATTAATCTAAATTGCCCATAGGTGTGAATGTGAGAGTGAATGGATGTCTGTCTCTCTATGTGTTAGCCCTGCGGTAGATCCTATAACAATAAATACAAAGAAAACCCCCACAATCATATGACCCCCTATGAGCAAGTACTTTGGTCACAGTGGGAAGGAAAAACTCCCTTTTAACAGGAAGAAACCTCCGGCAGAAACAGGCTCAGGGAGGGGCGGGGCCATCTGCTGCTACCGGTTGGGGTATGAGAAGGAAAACGGGATGAAAGACATGCTGTGGAAGAGAATCAGTAATTAATAACATGTAGCATATTAATAGAAAACTTGGAGGACTGTGGGTTACAATCAAGGTTAAGAAAAGTAACAACTACAAGGCAACCAGTAACATACAACTAATATGCCTGCTCCAACTTTAGTCTAACTCCTCTCACTTTGGTCCATGTTTTATTTAACTTCACATGGTCGTTGTTTCTTTAGACGTTAAACAGGTTGCTGAAAGGTCAGCTGCGAGATTCAGCCGACAGCATATTCTCTCTTGGAGTGCACCGCTCATTCATCTTTCTCCGCATTCATAATAAATGTTTTGTTAACTTAAATGTACAATGTTATTTAGATTGTTACTTCATCGGGTGACAAGAACACCACACATTTTCCAATATGTTTCCAAAAGTTATCTCATCGAGAAATCATTCAGAACAGATAACACCGACATTAGATGTGCCACGCCCAAGAAGATGTTTAAGTCTGAGACAAACATTTTGGGAAACCTCAGAAAAATGTAAAGAGAAATATCACAAGCAGGAAAAAGTAGTATCCTTTGTCACGCTTGCCACATCTCCTTTTGTGAAGTGCTTACATATTACTCTAACATGTTAGAATCTAAAGTTGTTAAATATTTGTCTACTGTTGTTGCCTTCCCATTCTCTGCTCCATGGGATGGCTCTCTGGCCTCTGCAGCCACTCTAGATCAGGCTGCTTTAGGCCAACAGCGGCTTTGGGAGTAGCAGTTAAACTACACTCCCTCACTGCTTTGTCACACATACAAAGATAAATAGATGTCTGATGGGTTTTTTCAGATAAGAGGATTGACTCAGTGAGACCCTGCAGAGCCTACACACAAGTGAGTGACTGGATGCTCGGATCGCTAATAGACATACCCACATTAAGGATGAAACTACACTGCACACTGGGTAAGCTGTAAAAGACCCCACAAGCACTTTGGTCATCAAGGTAAACTCATTATAATGACAAGTCTTTTGCTTCAAATATGATATTTTATTTAGAGTAGAACTTAGATGTAGGCTGAATAAGGGTTTCCGATACTGATATTTAGCTCAGCTGGATCAAATGCAGAACTTCCTCAGCCAACATGGGCAGTAAATGAAATAATACCTTTTTCTAGTTTTAACAAGCCAACTAAACTAAATCATTCACACACAAACTGTAACTGTGGTACATATTCTTCTTCTTCTTTTTTATGTTCACTTTTTTAAAAATGCATTTTCCCCCATTTTTTAAAAAGATTTTGAATAACTTTATATTTGCCACTCAGTTAAAAATGATGATTTAGTAAATGACGAACTCCCCCTCGTCATGTTTTACCTCAGTCTGTTAAACTTGACAGGATATTTATATTGCAAACTCATGTGCAGTTTTGCAATCCCTTTTTTATCCCACTGTGCGATACAGGCAGAGGGAGAACAAGAGTTCATGGGAACTTTTTCCTTTCTCTAAACTTAATATGTGACTAAATTAACACAAATGGCACAATATGGTGGCAGACCATATGACTAAAATATACTAAAAATAAATCCCCGCCCTGCTTTTCAGTTATGATTGATTAGACAGATATTACAGTAAATAGAAACGATGGGTTTGATGGATCTGTGTCACTTATTCTCATGTTACACGAATCAGTAAATCTCTATAATTCAGTTGTGATTTGCTCTTCTACGACCTTGAAACAAACGCCTGCTTTTATTATCTATCCTCTCCTCTTGCCGTACCTCCCAGAAGCAGTGCTTTACAAACATTAGCAGACCTTTCCTTCCCCTTTGTGACAAATACTTAAATTCATTCAATCTTTGAACTAAATTGAAACAAATTTCTTCTCATATTTACACACTAAATTCCATCCTGTTGCTGGATATCCAGGCTTTTTGCTGATCCGTAATAGATCCGTTCAGAGAATTCAAAAAACAACACAAAAAGTGTCTGGCAGTTTCCAAACAGTCTCCAAAGTCCATTTGCCAAACTGTATTTACTCCTGGCAAGCAAATGATTAGCGCTGGATATTCTCAGAGATACAACAGGCTCCTGGTGTCCAGCCAACAGTGTATTGAAGTGGGATGAGACTAAGTAATGAGCCGTGGGAGATGGACTGTCCATCTCAGTAATGCTGAATTATGAGCTTGGCTTGGTGATAGTTCCTGATTTGAGTGATAGAAGTGAAATGCAAATGGTTGTTCGGTGGTACTCCCATTGGATTTTTTTTTTCAAAGACCTCGTATAAAACTACAGAAACTATTCTCGGTTACTTGGTTGCATCAGTCCAATATCTGCGATATCTGATATTAGCCTGATAGAGCCATAAAAAGTTAGACTGGCGTTCATATTGAAACATTGTTGTCAATGTGCCAGCTGACACCAGGAGAAGTAACACAGCATGGAGGAAACTGCATGATGACAGCAGGTTTTCTTTGTATGTTTGCAGAAGTTTTTAGTTCTTATAGTAAAACGTGGTCAAGTGAGTTGATGTGACCAAAAAGCTCTGATGATTATGCATTTTCTGGACTCTCTCTCAATTGCCTGCTGTGAACCTACATGATAAAAACTCACCGTGTTCTAAAGTGTAAATGGACTGATTCTCATATAGCGCTTTTCTACTCTCCCGGAGTACTCAAAGTGCTGTATACAACATGCCTCACTCACCCGTTCATGAAAGCACTTCTAAACAAGTGCAAACTAATCTACATTCACAGTCCGATGAACGCATCGGAGGGCAATTTAGGGTTAGCATCTTGCCCAAGGCAAGATATGACATGCAGACTGGGGAAGCCTAGGATCGAACCACCAACCTTCCGATCAGGAGCTGATCTGCTCTACCACCTGAGCCACAGCCACCCTGTGTGTAGGTCTTCTCCACATATAATCTTACTTTATTTCAGGAGGTGGGTGCACAGAGCAAGGAAGGAGACACTAGCCCAACCTTAAATAGCTGCAAATGGAATAAGTGCAAATGAACAAGGTCACTAATATACAGTTCATACGTCTTTTTATTTTTCATGTTTTTAGGTTGTTTTTTTTAATATTTGTCGTGTGCACATGTATTATTTTAATAACATATGCCAGTTCAGTATATTTATATTCTTGGATGTTTTAATTTGTTACATTTTGTTTTACAACGTTTAAAAAGCAGTGTTTAAGTGAAGCCTGATGCTGCCTTAAAAATAAAAGAATGTTTCTTAGTGTCTTCCCCACAGTGAGGAAATCAGAATACTAAATCAAAACTGGTACTGGCCTTGCACTTGGACACAGCAGGTACATGAAGCCAAGGTATTAGTATCATAAGTCATAAGTATAAGAATGTTGTAATCCAACAAACAATGCCGAATAAGCAATTTTTGCAAGATGTGTAACATTTTGTAAGAAATCAGACGGCTTACAGTGAGTTGATCGAAGCTTGTTTTCTGAACAAGAGATTAATGAGCGGCTGCTGTGTGCTAATTTTGTATAAAGCTAAAACACATGGTGCGCACAGGTGTTTTCATTTGTCTTCTGGATTACAACACTTTGGACAGAATGGGAAACATATTTTCCCCTCACATTCTTTGCAAATCTGACCACAGGAGTCTTTATTTACTTAAGCCAGCCAACATATCAAGAAACTATTTCTGTACTTTCCCCGAGTTCTCACTCGTTTCTCTTCTCTTTGTCTTGTGTTTCTGAGAAGCAAAATTATGAAGCTGCAGAAATTTACCGTAGAGGAATTTATTTCTCTCTTTTGAAATGGTAAGAATCTGTACCACAAAACCTGCATCTCTACACCTGGCTTATATCTCATTAGACAAAGTAAGTAAAGACACCTGTGTGCACAGGAACACCTTAAGACTCGTATAAAAAACTGTCTTTATAGTCAAATATAAAACCTGTTACAGAAAAACATTAAAAAAAACTTGTATGTAAACTAATTATTTCTTCACTGTTGATTTTGTTTGATTACATTTTGATTGAAAACACACTTTTACATAATGAGAAATGTGCAGACACATATCATTTCTTATCTGGTGACAGGTTCTTTTGCTCATTCTCATGCTCTTGCTGGCACAAGCTGTAGCCTCGCCTGAGTTACTGCGTGATCATCAAACCTTTGACCGCACCAGGAGCCATGCAGACTTGAGAGCAACAGATCCCTGAATTAAAGTGGAGATTTGTGGAGCCCTTGCATGATATTGTTAGATATTAAGAGATTACATACGGTTTTATGGCCAAATCTTGTTTTATATAAAAGAGAATAAATGATGGCGAGTAAATCTCTGTTGTAAATCTTGAGGTCTTTAAGCATGGAGATTGTGAAACTTAGAGATTATTAATACTTTCTATTACATATGTTTTTCTTTTTGGTATTCATCATTACAAAAAGCCTGTGCTTCTTATTCTTCAGTCCACTACTGTCTTTGTTAGCTATTTGCAAACAAACGGAACTTTGTTGAACTCAAAGCACATTTCCTGCGCAGTGCAGTAGGGGGTCAAAGGGCAGACAAGGTCAAGGAAATAGTGTGTATGTAGTTTTATGACTCATGCACAATTCATGAGCCTCTCTGTGACACTACTTGGTCACTTTCACAGACATCCACTGAGGGCCACGATATCCTGTATTCAGCTTTAATTGGACAAAACAGTGATGACAGCAGGCATCTTTAAATCACACATTTAAAATTCAGTCTCCAGTCTTGTATGAATCTAACATGTGTTGTAAGATTAGGTTTGACTGGGTCAGGTTGTCTTTATTTTCCTCACAGTCAAAACAGGTTATTGCTTCATGCCCCAAGCGGCTATCACAATAACAAATTTGGGCTCAAATTCAACTTTCAACCCTCTTCACAGAACAGTAAAAACATCTGACAGCATTGCTGTTGTGTTTTTTTTTTTTGGGAATTATCAAAAATGAGCGTCAGTATTAGGCAGCAGATTATTTCAGTTCATTCTTTCATCGTAGACACTAAAGTATGACCCAGGACTTCATGGGAAACAGTTCTGATGCTAATTGACTGGATTCATAAATTGTAAATCAAATCGACCTGAACAAAAACAGCTCAGACTGAAATAATAAACACACATACATGTCTTCATTAAAACATCTAAAAAAAATGTATGCTCTTGTAAAACTTATATTAGGTCAGTATTTAAAGTTATTAACTACTAACCACTGTATCGATCATATTTGACACTAAATCACTTATAATTTTAAGATTTTCCAAAACCGTGTGATTATTTTTTGGCTGCTTATTCTATAAAACCAAAAGAATTAAATATAAAAATATTAGCTAAAAAATATATACATGAATGAATTATTGCATTTTCAACAGTTTTTGAATTATTGCAGATTCAGCTCTACTTAGATTTCCATCACAGGGACGATTCTTTTCTGCTTGTTAGCGTATAAATAAAGACATTTCATAAACCAATGTATGCTTTTGACGCTATGAGCCATATATTTTTAATGCAATTTTACTGTATGCATATGGTGCACTTTAGCCAAAACTACACGACACAGAACGTTTCCTCTCCTAAATGATGATCCATTTTACAAAGAATTTTAAGCGGTGAGTCTTTCACCATGTACAGAAGTCATCATACACAGTGGCATGACCACTGATTATTATCAGAGATATCAAAACACAACCAGCATACATTATTCAGCCTCTGTGCATTAAAGTGCACCTCCAGAAATTTAACTGACAAGTGTAATAAATCAAGTCAGGACCTTCCCGCTGAACCACATCCAAAAAATGGATCAGGCTAGAACGGTAATTCCCCACCAACCTCTGTATAAATACTGAGGGGGAGGAGGCAGAGGAGCACAGTGGGTGAGCACGGGTGAGGAGGGGTGAGGAGGAGTGAGACTGGGTGATGAGGGATGGTCAGGAATTCACCAAAAAGAGCGGGGAGAGTTTGACAAAGATTATAGGAGAGATGATTGATTGACTTGGATGAATTTAATGAGTCAAAGAAAAATATGAAACTCTGTCCCTCTGTTTAAAATGTTAACCTCAATGGTTCCACAACATAAAAGCATTTTTACAGTCATCCTGGGCCTTAATAACATACGTTCAGCCAAAATATAATATAATTTTTGGCAATCAATAAGTTTAAAAAGGAACTCTCATTCTGGAGCAAACAGAAGATAACCAGTGCACAGGGGGGAGAAAAAGAAATGGAGGAGAGGAAATGAGTAAAGGGAATAAGCAACTTGATGAGGATGTTGGGTACAAGCCAGCGAGCCTAATAACTACAAGACATTCAGCAGGAAGGTCAAAATCTCACCTGCTCCGTCTCTGTAAGCTGCCGGGGTTAGAAATGCCAAAAAGTCAGCTAATGATAAGGGAACTTTAAGCGTGGGGGAGTAAACTTTCTGATGTAGAAACTGAACAGTGTGCTGCAGTGATAAATGAGGTGGTGGTTGTGGATCGACTGTGAACTTGGGAGAAAGCATTAACAGTGACATTACGTTTTTTATCCACTCATCCTTTCAGACATATGCCCTCTATCGCGCTTAATGTCTGTCTAGTCTAAAGGCCATCACTTACCGTTGATCCAGCTGATGTGGCAAAGGCCATGAGTGTCAAGGCAGCATATTAACACGAGTGCCTTATAAAATGAAATGGGTGGAATAATGCATTCAGGAAACACAACTCCGTGCATGCTTGTAAAACAGTTTTTGCTGAATGAGACGTGGGCGTTTATTTGTATCAGAATCTTTTTTTCTTTCTTTCTTTTTTTGCATTTATTTGAATGATTTTAATCACCTTTGCTTTACGTTATATTCATGATTAGGTTACTGTCTTGTGATTCATGTTTAATCAAGCTAACTGTGTTTTTGTTGTGCGTTTTCAAAGGTAATGTCCTAGTTAAAAATGTTATATATAGGCAATATAAAATATTTTTGAGTTGTTTTAAAGAAACATTACATGTAAAGAGTAACTCTGGGATAGAGTTGAGTGCTATTAAGTTTGTCTTTCTCGCTGTCCGTCTGATTATGCAAAAACTTACCAGAGGTGAAGCATGAACGAGGGGAGAACCCATGAAAATTTTATGTAGATCTGGATCACTTTCCTCAAAGTACAAAATAGGGCAGTGGCCTTGACAGAGGATGTACTTTCTGAGTACCCTGTAAGTGATTTTTTTTTTTCCCTCACACATCTCTAAGGACAACAAGCCAAGAGTTTAAATGAGACTATTTTAATCGGAAATCAGTTTAATAAAGTGCAAAACAAAACCAGATGATTCACGTCTCTCTTTGTTGACTGAGCATTAATCTTTAATAACTCAGGAGGCTTTTCCAGCACTCCAAGTCAAACCAAGCACACAAACTCATCAGGATCATGCTATCATCAAAGTGCCTGGATTTTGCTCGACTGTGATACACAGATTATTTCATTAGTAATGTTAGCCCTTTTTTGCAAATGCTAACAAAAGATGAATTTGTTGAAACGTCTCCTGTTTATAAGAGCAAGAAAGCATGAAGAAAGTATGAAAGCATCCTTTAACAAATGGAAATGTATTTTTCACATAGCTACCCAAAGGTTAGCAATAGATACATACATACATAAACACACATAACGTTACACAGACATTTGGCGATATCCAATTTCCGAATTTGCTTTAGTTAGTCAAAATTAATGTAATGCATATAAACATTTCTCGTGAAAGGCTTTAAACAACATGAACAGCACCCATTAGATCTAAAAATAAATTATATATTAAGTTTTTGGGGGGTCATACATTGCTACCAAATAGAAATCTACACGTAAGAGGTATATGATATAATTACAAGACAAATACATATCTTTAATACAACCTTAGTAAAATGAAAGAAAAGCATTAAAGTTATTTTGGTACCGGTAGTTATTCCTAAGAGTTTCCTCCACAGTGTTAATATGGTTGTTCTGGGTAAAAGTGGGAAATATTTAGTTGGTGTATTCGGGCCTTATTCCCATGATAGTCACCACAAACAGAGTTAGCTGAAAACTGCCTTGCTCAAATAAACCTTACCAACTAAATGCCACCCACATGCCCCTTAAATCAAAACAGTTTAACCCTGGAAAATGAAAAAAATGGATGTGAACATTAAACAGACTTAAAAAGGAGTTTAGGAGGCTAGTAAACACATATTTGAGCCTCTGTGTCATGGCATACTTCCTAATCAGTTAAACGAAGTCTGGCTTTGTTTTTCTTTACTGTGCACTGACTTGGAATATAAAGACCCCAGCTGTCACTCAACCCTCAACTGCCAGGGCCAGTCTCAATAAGTAATGTGACTGCAGGCTGAAGTACAAACAGACAGGCGAGGTCTGACACCTGCTGGAGAAGACGATCACTGCGAGAGTTCGTGTTTAGCCAGTTGTGGAAGCAGTTTTTTGTTTTTTGTTTTTTAAGAACTACCAAACGCTACAAGTGAGATCTCATGCTGCCCTGGACCCTAAAACACAACTATCTAATGAATTTGTTAGGACAGCAGTGTTTTCATGAAGTCCTTATTTGACAGTGCAAGCTATCCACTATTTTTCCAATAATTTCTTGTTTAATTCGATATAGCAAGTTATTATATTTTCTAAGAACTAATATGCATAAAGATTTCTAGAAAGATCATTCAAATTCTCAAAAAGTTCACTTCGTGTGGCAGATCGTCTCATCAAAGAGAAACAAAACCCCTTTTAATTGGATCCTCAGCTAATTGCATGATGTCTCCCATGGCACTGCACGGTGAAGTGAAGCATAAGAAGAAAGAAGAATGCTGTCTTTGTTGCGTTTTTGCTGGCTTTGGCTCTGAAAACACTTTGGAAGCACTCTGCCGTGGATCCTGACAGTTTGTGGAAACTGATTTTAGTCTAATTGGAGTGTTGTGTTGTACTGTACTACCGTCCTCGAAACACGCAAAGCCAGGAGTGAAAATATAACAGACAAAAGGTAAGGAAATCAGTGTCCCGAATTTTGGATTTTGTCTGAAATGTCGCCTAATTTCACTTCTCATTTATGATCCACTTTAGGTCACTCGGGTCCTTTTGCCACTCCTAGTGCTGCTCTGTCATACTCTTTGCTTGACTGCAGGACTGGAGCCCTGAGCCTGATCAAAAGTACCACAGCAGCACAGGATCACAGTCATCAAGCCTCTAAAAATACCCAACTCTGTGCTGACCACCTTTCCAAGCTATATTCACCTCTGTGCTCCCCTCTTTGCAGTTCCACTCCTCCTTTGACCTTCCTCACTCCACTGCATGGGGCATCCTTGACTATTACCGTCCCATCGCAGCCTGAGCTTCTCACCACCATCCGCATTCAGATAAAATACCTATCTAATTTGCCACCTCTTGATTGTCTACTTTTGGGTTAACCATTTCTGTGTAACACTAGAACTCATTAGAGTTTGTACCTATACCTCAGAAGCACTAAATGTTCTTTAACCATTGAATGTGCAACGCTCCTCCGTTTCTGCCCCATGCTTATGGTGCCTGCTTTCAAAAAGCAGACATGGTAACAGGAAAAACACTTGTTTAACTTTTAACAACCAGTGGGTGGCGCCATGCATCTTTTACGTACAGTCTATGATGTGAACATATCTTTACAGATTTAATTAAAAGTAAGATGGAATTTCTAATTTGCTAATTATTGAGAGAGAGCGATAGAGAGAGGAAAAAGTCAGCTATTTCCTCTCTTTATATTAGAAAAAAGGATTATCTTTGACTTTTGAAGATAAGGAAGGACTCTCAGAACTTTGCCACTATTTCTTTGACTTTTTATGTCTAAATGCTTACAAATTCAAGCTAAATAGATAACAAAATGCAATTTGAAACACTTGCAATTTTATTTAGTAAAAACTGTAAAGCACCTTTTGTATAATAATCATCCTTCCACAAAAGAGCTATATATATATATTCTGCTATAAATGACCATGCTTTCACTGCACTGCACAATAAAAAATTACTTCATTTGCTTAATTGCGTTGCTTCCTCTTTCAGTGGTGGAAGCTTGAATCAAGCTCACTGGTTCTGGGTCATCACCCAGAGCTTATTACAAACAGTATAAAGGGATCAGCATCTCCCTCCCCTCAGTGTCCCCCAGAAACCTGAACAGAATAATGAGCAGTAAACAGGGAGAGTAGCAGAGAGGCAGAAGAGGGGGGTCTCCAGCTCAAGGGCTGACAAAGAAGGGGGGGTCTCCACAAAGACTCACTCAAGCTGTTGCAGTCACATGGGCAGAGTTTTTTTTCAATAAACCAATGAAAAGAGTTTTACAGCCCAGCCTCGAGTCCTTGTTTTGGATGTCAGTGGCAGCAACATGAGTGAATCCGCACAAGACAGAGTGCCGACGGCAGTGAACCTCCACCTGAACGGGACCGCAGCTTTGGAGCAGCAAGACGAGAACATGAGCTCCGGCCTGTTTGGTACGTAATGTTCTTCTGTTAATTTCTCAGAACTCTTATCATACAGTTTAACCGTTTTTCCCTTTGCTTTCTGCCACCCAGATATCAAAGTGTTTAACTTTGTGATCATCACTTTGGCCTTTTGTATACTTTCCATCACTGGCTTGTACTGCATTACCGTCTGCTACAACCGTTCCAGGTGAGCCTAATGGACTAAAGCATGTTTATAGATATGTGCAACTCCTAGTTTAATTGAGGTAACAGCTGAATGAAATTGTGTATTTGTTTAAATTAAAACTGATAATCTTAAAGAGTGACCAGGTAATCCAAAGTAAAGTTACATGTCAGTGTAATTACTACTGCTTTGTTCAACAGGCAGTCAAAAAGAGCACAATTATACGAGAGCGCAGTGACCCGAGGCGAGCTGGAGGATCCCGTGGCAGTCAAAGCAGTGAAGAGATCGACGAGTTTCATCAACCCTCTCACCTTCTTCAGGAAACCAGAGGCACCAAAGGATAACTCCCGGATCTATTACATCTACAGTAACCCGCTGCCCGTAGGAGGGAAGGATGAAGATGAGGAGGGAGCCAATAAAGCCATTGGCGTACCAGAGGAGCAACAGGTGCTCTCATTGTCTCACTCGTTTCAAGAGTTCGCCAGTGATCCTAAAAGTGGTGTCGTCCTGGACACTCCAATATTTTACATGCAGCTTTAGAGGGTGGGAAACAGTTCTAACAAGATTAGCTAGAGGCACTTGACTCAGTCTGAAAGGTTTGAAGTTTGACACCTCCAGCTATGTGTATGAAAACTTCTCACCAAGATGTGAAGGGCACTACATCAGTTGTACAACCTAGATTCAGTAGTCTGTGATACACTACTCAGAACTACTACTACTGTAGATTTCTTTTGCTCTAAAAGAGTCTGAATAATGTATTCCATGTTTCATGAACACTCAATATATGCTAATAGTTCATCAGAAGTTATTTCCCCTCACAAAACAGTAAGGATATAAAAGTGCTTCTTGCTTTTGACAGATCTTTAATAAAACTGCTGATGTAATGTGCTTTACAAAAGAAGCTGGGTGCGAGACATGGAGAAACATGAGAAAATACAAACGTTTATCACTGCAGAGCAATCAACAGTAATCCTGGGCAAAATGATCATGGTCCTCAGATGATCAGCTGGGTCTCTCTGATCAGCCACTCTAATGCCTCCTGCCTACCCTGCCTCTCCAACTCTGCTCCAACCACCTCCCGACACTTCCTGTGGTACTCATTCACCCAGTCCCGCTGCAGGAGAGGAGAGCCAAGAGTCAAACCACATATACACGGCATAATGTAATACAGGATTTCAATAACATTGCAAGCTGAGAATGTTCATTTTCACTGCACAGAATAAAAAGCTGATAATACTGGATGTGCAGAATTTGAAGTTTTTACCACATATATAACTGTGATAAACTCCAAGTTAGGGCTGTGCGATATGACCAAAATCTCATATCCCGATATTAAGACATCTATTGTCCGATAACGATATAAATCACAAAAATGTAACATTTTCTGTAAATTCTGTGAATCTCGGGCAGCTCGACTTGCGTTAAGTGTTTCCAGCTGGACGTCGTGTATCTGGAGTCGAGTGTTTTAACCGATGCATGAAACGATACATTTTTAGACATAAGTTGTAACAGCCGCCATTTTTTTTTGTGAGTATTTATTACATGGCGTGCTGCGGGGAAAAGCCTGTTCTAACGTTTGAGTCTAAGGTTTATTTTTTAGCACCTGGCGGCTCTTTTTTGCTTCCCATCAGTAAACACTCTGCATCTTTCACGTGATTCAGTTTATTTTGAAAAGTCTCAACAGGATCTTGAGCTTTATTGTGAAAGGTTTATGTGGAACAAGAGAAAGAGTAAACAGTTCATTTTGCGACACCACGAAACAAACGATTGCGTAAAAAATATATCGTTATATCGAACAACCCTACTCCGAGTATACATATACAGATTTTTCTTTTTATCCGAGTACCAAAACCTTACCTCCTTCTGAGTGAGAAGCTCTGTATTCATCATTTTCACTTGGATGGGAACCAGAGTGAGAGGCTCAAATGTCAGACTACCCCTGTTTCTGTAGTTGTACTGCACATACAGACAGAAAAACAAAAACATCATTAATTCATCTCATTATTTTGATACAAATAATTAAAAGTAAAGAACATCTTAATGGTTATAACGACTCATAGATATTTAGAGAATGTGTAAAAAAAGAAAGTCGTATGTTTGATCTACTGCATTTCTGAACATTCATTTGACCCGTTTTAACACGTACTTTGGGCTTAGCTGGTACAACGAGGACCACATTTTCCAGACGAATGCCAAAAGATCCATCTTCATAGTATCCAGGTTCTACAAAGAAATAACACACACAAACACACAAATTATAGCCAGCTGAGCTTTGGTAGCCTTATCCTCCTAGGACGTGGCGTCCACACATGTGGACATCACATTTTGGGTTTTCTAGACTAAAATACTACATTTTGCTCTACAAGTGCCTGATATCCACTTACGAGGACATTAGACTGCCACTAATCTATCAAAAAGTGAATGTCCTGATATGTGGATCCGTTTTTTCTCAGAAACAAAAGTCAGTTTTTTTTTAAAAACAAACAAACACGTAATTCTTTGTTTTTACATTCATCCCAATCAGCCCAAATAGCAAAGAGAAAGAAAAAAATGCATGCCATGAAAGAGTTCGGGTACTTAGGAGGTTAAATTTGGATATTTTTATATGATTTTCTTTCAGTCTCTGGAAAAACTACAGGTTCCTCTTTTGACTTGTACACTACTTGGATAAGCAGATATCTCCAGAGGAGATACAATGATGTAGCAGTTTTTGACTGTATTATATCACAGAAAAAAATAGAAGGTTAATGGAAAAAGTCAATTAATTATTGACTTTGTTTCATTTCCAGTGTACTCACGGTATTTATTGTTTTAGCTCTTTCCTGCTGCTGGGGTTTCTCTGAATAACTGGACATTTATTAATCGAACAGCTGCTCTGTAAACACTGCAAATGCAACAGATTCTTCATTTTATGATCCATTATACAGTAGATCATACCATCGCTGACAATCATGCCGGCCTCCAGCGGTTCATCTGCGAAGGTTTTGTAGCTGATGCCGCAAGGCCCCTCGTGAACGTTGAGGAAACAGCCCACCCCGTGACCTGTACCATGGAGGTAGTCCAGCCCAGACTCCCACAGGGCTGCACGGGCAAACGAATCCAAGAGGTGGCCTGGTAAAGGAATAGAGGTTTAGATCAAAATGTCAAAGGTCTTTTACTTCTCTGCTTGTGCATGTTAAAATACTGAGTGTATGATCATAAAATACTGGTGGCAGCCAGTGGTAACTCTTAGCCTACTAGTAGATGCACCTGTGGTAATAATTTCAAACTTCCATGTCCCCTGGCAGGGTGACAGCTTCCGGCTTTTTACGCGATATAATCATAACACGATTGTTCTTCCTTTGGCGTAAGACACAGTTCAAGATTGTAAGTAAACAAGCTTGATTGGCCAAAAAGATGCCCGTGTTATGAGCGACAAAATGTTTATCTTGTAGAAATAAAACATTTGTATTCCTGAATAGACAGAACAAGTACTAATCACCGTGAGTCATCTGGAACTTTGTTAGCTATTTTGGTGTAAAATCGTCATTTTTAACATCAGTGTACTGAAAACAACATCAGCATAGTCTTAACGACAGAGCCGAGTGCTGCACCTTTTGTTCCATTGGGGAAAATGGCAGCGCTGACAGCTATGTGTCCCTTCAGTACGTAGGTAAAGCATTCCTATGAGGAAAATAGCACACATATTACAAAGATACATATAATAGTCTTTGTAAATAAACAGTACTGAGTCAACCTAAGTGTAATTCAATTAAATTAACCGGTGGCAGGAAATATTCTGAGCAATCGCACAAACTTACCTTCTCAAAAGCAGATGGTGTCCCGAAGTGCATGGTACGTGTGACGTCTGTTGTTCCATCACTGCAAAAGACGTAAAGAGGTAACTGATTATCCTAAAGACATCTGCTCTGCAGCATTTAAAAACAACCTTACTTACACGTATTGAGCTCCAGAGTCGATGAGATAAACTTCATTTACGGTGAGGGTCCTGTTGGTCTCAGGCAGTGGTCTACAAGCAAAAACATGAAATCACAGATACAAGCTAAAACTATGAATTAACAAAAATGACACAAATACAGTTTTTATTTGCAAACTAACCTGTAATGTATGATCGCTCCATGTGGACCAACACTGGAAATTGTTGGGAAGCTGAGACCCACAAAATCTTTCTGCTGACTGAAAAAAGTGCAAGAAAATGGTAAGCATTAATGACAGCCATAATTATACCATGAGAAATATTTTAAATATTTACATTGGAGAGACCAAACAGCCACTTCACAAGTGCATGGCACAACACAGAAGAGCCACCTCCACAGGACAAGACTCAGCAGTCCATCTGCATCTTAACGATAAAGGACACTCTTTCGAGGATGCCAGTGTTCACATTTTGGACAGAGAGGACAGATGGTTTGAAAGAGGAGTGAAAGAAGCCATCTATGTCCACTGTGAGCGACCATCTTTGAACAGAGGCGGGGGTTTACGACACCAACTCTCTGCCATCTATAATCCAGTTTTGAGTTCCCTCCCCAGACGCCTTAACGCCCACTCACATCCTGGGCCATCTGACCTCAGGAATTCGCATGATAAGGTGGGGCCAGGTTTCACAATGAACACACCCGAAACTCTGGCTGATGGGGACCCACGCCCAGTTTCACACCTTGGCTCAGGTGATTAGAGGATCATCAGGGGGTCCTTTTGTCCCTCTGTGGGGGGATACTCCCACTAGGTTTATATCTGGGACTCTCCACCATTTGACCTTAGAACTGAAGTAGCTTCTCGGATGAGAGGTGAAATGTCTTCAAGCAACTTAAAGAAGTCCAGACGCTTTTCTGTGCAAGCTCCTTTGACTATGATGACCTGGATGACTGAGAACCTTCACAGACATTTTAAATTAAAAAAGAAAACCAATTATTATTTTTTTCTGTTATTTTTCCGAGATGCAACTGTTTCTTGATGACAGCTTTGGTTTCAAAAGGTAGCCACATGCAATAGTTCTTAATTACCAGTTAAGTGGTAACAGACAAATTTCTTCTTTTTAATGTGATTGAGATGATCGGGGTTTGTTGTTATACAGCAAACAGCTACATTTTAATCAATAACAACTTCTCCGCCTGCTTCCAGCACTTCCTGCTAGCACCTGGTGGGAGTTTGTTTCCCATATTTGCACTATTTTTGCTTACTATAGAAAAGGCAAATGTGCCATTTATTAGTTTTAAAAAAAGTATTTTTTTAAATGACATATGACACTTTCACCTTTTTACCCCAGAGGGATAAAAATATTGCAAAAGCTTAATACCAGGTTAAGATTAATACCAGAACTTCAGCACTTTGTTTTCTTCCTATGTCCAGTAGAGGGAGCTGTGACCATTCTGTGCTCTGCACACTTTTACTCTGCAAGTTTACACAGGGGCTTCAAACCAAATAGCCTTACATCTGAGTGGGTTTAAAGGAAAAAACAAACCCCCCCCCAAAAAAAACTATTATCAAGGTCGCACAGTGACCGAGAGAATTCAAGCACACTGAAACGTAAGTAAATCGTAACAGATAGAAAAAATGCTAAAAAAAAAAAAAAAAAAAAAAGTACACAAAACAACAGAAATAAAAAGCAAAAGAAAAGGCTCACAAAACAAATAAACAAAACCGTCACAGAACACAAGAAACTTAAGTTTTAGGAGACAATAAAGTGACGGACCAGCCATGGAAGTGATGAGCTCACAGTAAACATCTAACAGAAACTCTGCTTCCTGCTTCTTTTCAGCGTGCCACAGTGCACACCTTCACATTTTTGTGTGATTTTGTTTGCACCGTAAGTTTGCATCAGTACAGGTTCACTAACGACATTCAATGAAGGTGCACCTGTTTTGCATCATATATGTATATTTATACACGACTTGTCTTGTTTTGAAAGGGGCTTCGTATTGTGATTATATTTTAGTTTTCCATAAAGAAAAGAGCTTAGAGAAGTGAATGCATTTTAGAAATACAGTTGTAAACGCTTGCTTATAATTAAAACATAATCGGCCCAGTTTCAGACAAGTGACAATAAGTGATCTTAATCCATCCATGTGATGGCAGACAGAGGTTCCCGTTTCTGGTAAAGACGGCTATGTGCTCTATTTTTACCTTACCATTTAATTAAAAACCTTTTCAGTTGCACATGAGGGAGGATGCAGATTGGAACTGCACCAGCATCTTTTAAAGACATCCTTTCCAAGAAGGAAGCTGTTGAAGCTAAACTGGATGAGCTTGATCAACGTTATGTTAAACAAAAAAGCAAAACAAAACACACCTACGTAATTCTTCTGCCTTATCAGCAGCAGATATCTCAGTCACGTTGCCGTTTGGAATCTGTAAAAAAAACCAACGCATGTGAAACTCAACAAGGAGACAACAAGGAAGACGTTAAAGCTCATGACAAAATGTCATGTGACCATAGCATTCCTACACTCACAGTGAAAAAAAATGAAACGTGTGTTTCCTGGAGTAAGTGAAAATGTGTATAGAGGGTCTTTCCCTTACAGTACAAGGCAACTGTTGTGATTAGGTGCTATATGAACTGAATTCATGAAAATAAGATTAAAAAACAAAACAAAAAAAATACGATACCTCCTTTTCCAACCAAGCAAAGAGTTCACAAAGTGCCACTGCATCTTTGATCTGTTGGCAAAAGCACAAACACACAGTTTATAAAAATATTAGACACACTAATATGTTTTACACTACATATTTCAGGGGTCAGTGATTCTTACATGTGCCATTTTCATGCCTTGAATCTCTGTGGCATTTTTCACAGCTTTGCCGAGGCAGAGTGGAGTGTAGGGAATTGGAGATCGGTGAGTCTTTACCCCCCCCCCCAAAAAAAAAACAAAAAAAAACATCAGGAGAAAACATTAAACATGCAGCTCTTTTACTATTTTTTTAAATATATTCATACTAAATGAGAAATATTTATTGTATTTTGCTGTATTTTTATAAATGTAATGAACCAGTTTCACATCGGGTAGAGCAGATTCATGTTACATATTAAGAGTTGTTAGTTTTGCTAAAGTTACAATATATTTTTCAAGTTTTACTTGCTAATGCAGGTGAGAAAATGAGTATTTCTACCAGACACTTAAATGTCTGTAATCTTATAAGTCTCTGTCCTATTTCTGAGAATTTAAAACATAGCATGTTTTAAAAAATCTGACCCTATAATCTGAGAATGTGTCATCTGATAGGTACGAGGAAACAGACAGGCAATATTTTTCTAAACTGTAAAAACTCTCTGACATTTACAAATAACCCCTGAGCCATAAAGTACTCAGGTATGTTTTTACCAACCACTGGTATTTAAAGCAGATACTACTTCTTCATATTTGTGTAAACAGACACGACCTAGATGCAATCCAGCTTGTTTTGGGGTTTTTTTTAATCTTCTTTTGTGAACACCAGAAGCCAACGATGAGCCTCTAAACATGAACTATTTATATCTACAGTGAGGAAACGATCACTGCTGAATTTATGAGACCAAACAGCTTTTAAAGGATGCTAAAGACAAGATTTTAGACCTGCATGAGCCTGGAACTGTTGGTACGATTATTCAGAAGTGGCCAATATACAAAATGACCTTCAACCACCCTTTGTCTGCAGCTCCATGTAAGACCTTGCCTCATGGGTGGTTGGCAAGGATGTCTTACTTTAGTGCTTGGCAACAAGGATTTCTCCACCAAGGACTACGTCATGTTCTGCTTGAGGATTGAATACTTATTTCACTCTCTGATATGAAAATCAGTTTATAACTTTTATGTAACGTGTTTGTTTTGGATTTGCAGTCGATATTCTGTCTCTTCCTGTTCAAATGAAACTACCACATGAATTACAGCACGTTCACGTCTTCATAAGGGAGCAAACTTACAAATTTAGCAGTGACTCAAGTAATGATTTCCCTCTTGATTAATCATTTCTCTCACCTTAGGGATGACCTGTGTGAGAGCACAACTGGCTTTATCACAAATCCACACTTTGTCCTTTGGGCCAAGTGCAGCACAGATGGCCTGGAGCTCAGTGTAGACCGACTCATACGGAAATGTCTGGATACTGAGCTCAGGTTTGCTAGGGGAGTCCAGCTGCAGATGCTCTCTCATTGCAGGGTCAGAAAGACGCTTGAGGTCCACAAAAAACCTGCAGAGAGGAAAGGGTTGCTGAGTGAAAAAGTGAAATGGTTAACACAGGAGGAAACCCTGTTCCTCTGGCTTTGGGAGGTGTAATCTGGATGTGCCCTTAACTAGCTACTAAATACATACAGTGTATATATCGCAATACATATAGTATACAATCTGGTTGCATACAATTATCTTTCATTAGCACTAACAGATGTGATTGCACTAAACACAATGAAAATGCACTTCAGTTATTCTGACATCTCTCACTGTCTAAGAGATGTCTTAACTACTGTCTAAGTTTTACAGTAAAGCACTGTTTGTCCAAATTCATAATCACTGATGCATTATACTGGACGTCACCTTATTGTATTCATTCCCACAATGGTATATGCAAAGAAAACTGGGTTGTACTCAATGTCTGCCCCGCGAAGGTTGAAAAGCCCTGAGAAAACAAAACGATAAGATGGCAGATTAAAAAAATTAAACAAACAAAAGAAAAAAAAGAAATACCCTATTCTTCCTTCTATTATGATGCATCACATAGCAATGAATACTTTAATTCTCATGAAACAATGAGCCAGTATGAAGTGGGTGGTGTAAAATATCAGTGTTATTATTGAACTGTCATTCATCCTTACAGGTTTCATCTCTATAATCTACAACTATAATCTGCTGGTTGAAGCCATCCAGCCCTAAATGTTACCTGCTGACAATCAAAATAAGTCTTCATCTAATAAACAGGACAATCAGAAACAAGAGCAAATAAAGCACGGTGAACGCTGAGATCCTTGAATCTAAAGCAGTGGTTCTTAACCTGGGTTCGATCGAACCCTAGGGGTTCGGTGAGTCGGTCTCAGGGGTTCAGCGGAGCCTCCACCATGACATGTACAGTTCATTTTGTGCACCAATAAAAAAATACATCTATGCCTTGAATTTGAAAAAAAAAAAAAAAAAAAATCACCTTTTATTTTTCACTAAAGAGGGGTTCAGTGAATGCGCATATGAAACTGGTGGGGTTCGGTACCTCCAACAAGGTTAAGAACCACTGATCTAAAGGGACACTCGCACATGTGTCCTCTACTTGTTATCATGTACCGAACAGTAATATTTAAATCATGCACATTGAAGAGCTTAGCTGAACTGCACTCAGGAGCAGGATAGGAAAACTGAACCGTACACGCAATCTCATCCAGTGCTGTTGCAACAAACCAGGTGATCTTCCTCTCTGACATCTTGGCTCGCAGCGTTGTGATCTTGTCTTGCCAGGAAATACCTACACAAAGCATAAATAACACACAAAGACACAAGTTTGTTTCATACAATGCCTATACATCTAGTTACTCAAGACTGGAAACGTAATTAAAAAGGCCATTAAACTGTGTCTAGATTATGTGGATTTCTAAAAGTATTACACAATTTTTTTTAATTTAAAAAAAAAAAAAAAAAAAAAAAAAAAAAAAAAAAAAAAAAAAAAAAAAAAACACCAGACGAACACTTAATAAGCTACTATTAAAAATAAAAAGAGGCTACATGTAAAATGGTTTTAATGCTATTTAATTGCACTGACCAGTGAAGTCTAATCCCAGGCTACGGAGTTGTGTGCTGGGTCTTTCTGGTCGGTCCGGCCAGACGGCATCGATAAGGTTATCCTGCACTGCTACCAACGAGTGGCCAGCACTGGACAGAGCCTTGAACATGTTCTTCCATTGGTCTGAAACACAATATGAGATTTCTTAACAAGCACAAATACCAAATAAAAAAAACCATAGTGTTACTTCATATGGACAACAGAGTCACACTCTGCAGTAATATCAGCCAGCACGCATAGTTTCATAGTCCAACCAGCTAATCTCATGAAGCTCATGCTGATTAAGTCGTATTAACCTACTTACAGTTATTGCAAGCTGCATGGCAACCCACATCCACCCAAATTTGTCCTTTCATTCGGTTTTTGACAATTCAGATAACTTTATTTATCTCCCTGTGGGTATTAGATGATGTCTTATCTGTTGTCAACCATGTGTGCTCTTCTATACTGTGCTATTGATATAAATTTGAAGTTAAAAAGAAATGGCCATCGATTGTAAACAATATTCTTCTGATTATACAGATCCTAACTGAATTTTTATTTATTTAGGGTGATTTGTGGGTCTGAAGTGGAGACGCTGCAGGCTGCCTCTACTCTACAACACAATGCAAGTGTATTTGTCTGAGAGCTTACGAATTCCTCCATTTTTTTTGTGCAAGTTAAAATCTAATAAGATGAGCTAGAAATGTTCAAATCATGCACTCTTGTTGCATACTGGAATATTTCCTTTAGCCTCGGTTGCCTCACTGCAGCATGAGTGGTTTTCCAAGTAAAGCTTGCAATGCTAATTCACTGAACTAACATGAATATGATACTGTAGCTTACCAGCAGCAATGATCCAAGGATCTACTCCCACTTTTGAGTTTTCAGGAAGAACACTGATCAGCCAGTCTTCCTGTGAGGGCGTCTCCTTCAGCCCTGTATATGATTATTAAAATCAGTTTATGACACCTTCAAGACATGTGAATGTATAATATAAATGACTCATACCAATGTGGAAGATGGAATACTAAAATGTATGAGTGTCTACACTCGGTGCGGACACAAATAGTGTCTAAACTCAAGTCTGGGACACTTTTTCCAGTCTTAGAATAAATAAACATTCTGACTTATTGTCTAGCTGTGACTCAAGCCTTATTACTCATGCTGTGATAGATCTAAATGTCCATGTTGTGCCTGTGCAGCTGCTCCATTAGAGAGCCTCAAACTTTAAAAGCGCATGTAGTTAAATTTAACTTTTTAAATGAGAAGAAAAAAGATCCGTTGGTGTTTGTACTTTATGTAACAGAGAGAGATTTTTTCATCACTGAAACACCAAGGTGGACATTACCCATCTTCATCAGGGTCCAGTTGTTGTCCATCTGCTGGTTGGCTTGCAGGAAGTATCGGCCATCAGTCCACATTGCAGCATGCTGCTCTGTAACGATGGCTGTGCCTGAATGGCAAAGTATGGAAGAAATTTTGTTCAGCACTTTCTTTTGGCTACTTGGCTTTATTTGTACAAAAAGCATATCTATTCATTTCTCTGAAGCAACATATAAGGTTTATACCTCTGAAATGACAGCAGTGAACAAGCAGCCTGAGAAAGAGTGAATTCTTCTTGTCTCGTGTAAAACTGTGGTTATGTCAGGGCAAAAGGCCAGATTTCCACAGTGTTTTCTTACGTTTAAAAAAACAACAAAACAAAAAAAAAACAACACCTTTCTTGAAAGTTCACAGCCTTTAATGGGAAAGAAAACTACTTTTCAACATGAAACTAGGTGCACTGGTGTTTTTTGTTCTGCTTTACCCTTAACAAACGAGTCTGAACGAGAGATATCAAATATCATTCTGAGTTATCAAATGTTCCAGATTTTTTTGCAGTGAAAATGTTTGATTATACCTACACTTGAGTGTGCAATGGGAATCATGCACAAGCAATACAAACCTGCAGAGCCGTCGAATCCAGAGATGAATTCACGTCTGCAGTCACACGGTGCAATGTATTCACTCTGAAAGTCACAGGGACACGGGAGAAATCAGCTTCATTAACAATCACTGTGAAGTGGCCATCCACCCAACAAACATTTTAATTGCCACCATCGCTGCTAGTCATGTGCATGAAGAAAAGGGCAGGGTTAGGGAAGTGTAATGAGCAAAGGGCTACAATCAGTTGCAAAGGTCAGACAAGACCATGAGAAGTAAATTAAAGTGAATTAAGAAGTGAATTGAGTTCACAGTGAGAAGGGAAATTAGAGAAGGGACAGAAGTAAGAGGAGCAGCTGAGAGATTTTCCATGCGTCTTGCTAACGGGTTGTGTAAAGATATTTATTGTAGTAAATGTGATTTGATTTACCTGATGTGCATCTCCAGATGGGATTATGTAGGCTTGTATAGGCTCAGAGAAGTATTTACAGTTCTTCATTGCCTGACGGAGCTGCCTGAGCAGCTCTCCAGTTATCTTTGGAGACATAGCCTTTTCTGAATGGCAAAGGAGATATGTTTGAAAGAAGTCAAGAAAAACATTAAAATAAAAAAAAATAAAAAATCTAAACATACATAGTTTAAAAAAAAGCAATCTCAAAATGCATCATAAGATAGGCTCTAGTTTCTTGTCAAAGCACAGATCAGTGTCCAAAAACACTGATACACCAGTACTCAATAGGTAATCAGATAGTCTGGTACAATTCCAAAACACAGATGTGGTTCTTTAGAGATTACCTGACTTTTCGGATGGCATGTTGAATTCAGATGACTGAAACTGAACAGACTGACGACAACCTACCAAACTATTCACGTGGAGCTCAAAGTCACAGGCCACACCTGGACCTTTATTCTGCTGCAGTATGCTGAATAAGCAACTGTTACTGAAGTCAGAGTTAAATATTAAAAGAATAAGCTGACTGGGTTGAGGTGGCATTTGTGTGACCCTTTGTACCACAATAATCACCTACAGCAGTGGATTCCCCCATCACTCTCCACAGTGAGTGTGAGGCTGTGTAAAAAGAATCCACAAACCGACCAATCAGGTAGCAGTATTGTACATCGATGAGGTCTCCTATTGGCTAGAAGCTCAGCGTGCGGTTGTTGTTTACAAGTTGACATGAAATGAATCAGCTGCATTCAGTATCTGAACCACTAGCTAGTTAATTTTCTCAATAAAATCCAATTATTGTATCTGAGTGTGTTTTTAAAAAGTAATAAAACAGACAAACGCAGAGTCTGTAGCCGACTTTTGTTTCCATTAAGGCATCACTTTTTTTCCTTGAAAAGGCCAAACAGAACACACAAATAACTAATTCATTCCGAGTATCGGCGATGGATTTACATGTGGGTGTGGTAACACACCGGTGGAATATTAGGAAAGTTGCTAGCTAATTATCCAGCTTTACAGCTGAAAGGAAGCGCTTTTCTCGCAGCTTTCGTGACAGACAATACTACAGGCGTGGGCGGACTGGTCGTTTTCCTCGTTTTGAAAACAGTCCACAGCCTTCTGTACTCGCGCTGAGTCGCCTTGAAACAAAACGCTAGCATTTCAATCCGCAGCTAGCGACCATAAAACGGTAAAGTAGCCCCCCGCATGCAGCCAGTGAAGTGCTGAATACACACCCGGTGGTTTCGCCTTGAAAATGCGACACTCAGATTTAAAATCGAAGCGCTCTTTTAACCAGCTCGGACCTTGTGTTAATTTACAAAACAGGAGGCTGCCATTTCGTTGTTGACGTTTGTGGTCACGTGACTGTAGCTTCTTCCAGTAGACGTAGCGGGATCCAGACTCGCCTCTTCCTCTGTGAATAATTCATGCGCTCTCTACTGCAAACACATAAACGAAATACCATTTCATTAATATTTAAGACTGTGTCCACGCAGTAGATCTCTGAGAGTGCGAAAAGAATCAAAGTGTGTAAAGTAAGTGAAAGGCTACATGTGAGAGAACTGAATCAAGCACACAAATATACACGATGATCAGCCTGCATCTAATATATCATTAGTTCAATTCCTTTGGTTTTAAGTTGTGGCTTCTAATAATTTGTATTTGTTTATTATTAGTTTTAAAGATTTCTATTTCTTTTATGGATTTAAATGATCGATCTTTATCATTTTTTATATCTTTGTACAAGAAAGTTGAAGAATGGAGTGTGCACAGGGTGGAGTGTTTGGAGATGAATCTCAGGGTGATTTGTGACAGAGAAGCAAGAGTGATGGTAGTGTTTTACAAGGACAGGACTAGAAATGAGTATATCCGAGGGACAGCTCAGGTTGAGTGGTTTGGAGACAAAGTTGTAATTATTTGGGTATGCTAAGGATGGATAGTGGACATACTGGACGAAGGATATTGAATATGGAGCTGACATGCAGGAGGAAAAGAGAGACCTCTGAGAAGATTCATGGATGTAGTGACAGAGAACAGAGATCCTAGGGATAGCGTGAGGTACTGTCACTAAGTAAGACAGATGCCGCTGATCAGCTGCGGTGAGCCCTAAAAGAAGTAGCCAATACAAGAAAAAGAAGAAAAATAATTTTTACAGTCTTGTTTGTTACATTTTCTGTTGTCTTTTCACATGGAATAAAATTTTATTTATAAAATTTTGTTTGCTTAGATGTGGCTGGTTGTCTGATACATACTCCTGAATAGATTACTGATGGGTACAGAACCCTGAAAAAACATAAATAAAGAGTGGGTAAAACTCTCCCCTGAGATGTGTGCAAACCTGCTGACCAACTACAACATATGTTTTATTGTAAATGGACTGGTTCTTATATAGCGCTTTTCTACTCTGAGCACTCAAAGCGCTTTACATAACTTCACATTCACCCATTTAAACAAGCACTTTTTGCTTTGTTTTTCTATGTACCGTAAGTGCTTTCTAACTGTCACACAATATTGCTCTGCATCAGAGAGCAACATGCAGACTAGAGCAACCAACCTGACTAGGAGATGACCTCCTGAGCTACAGCCACCCCACAGCTACTGCTGTGCTTTTTCACAGAGTAATGTTTTGCTTGGGGATCAAATGTTTATTACACTCCATGACAAACCAATTTAAACTTTTGCGTATTGTGTTTTTTTTCTGGATTATTTGATCATTTTACCTCTCTCCCGTAACACTTTAAAACCTAGTGTATCATATTTGATTTGCTCTCCTGATATTTAGACTGTAGTATTGATATTTTAACCTTTGCCTTTTGGGGAGTTTTTTTTGAAACTTTTGAAAAACTTAAATGATACAATTTTAAGAATGATTGAAATACTGTATATTATTTTGGTGCAATCTTTTCAACTTTTTACCCACATAGATGGAAACTTGAGGTTGATTGCACGGCCTTTAAACTTATAAAAAAAAATATATTTTTAAAGAGTTAAGTGTCAGTTTCTGCTCTTTGTGATCATCATCTTTTAGTTTTAGCAGGAATTCATGTGGTTTTTGAGCCAGACAGTTTGCGTGATGCTCACGTGTTGAAACTAAACTAATCAAAATGTGGGAAACTGTCTGAATGTGTGGAAAAGAGTGAGGGAATGGGTGGAAAAGTGATATGCACTTTACCTGGACACCATGTTAATGAAAGGAATAACACTGCAGTCTATTTAATCTAATCATTAGACATTTTGCAGCTATTTGGAGGTTTGTTTTGCTGGAATGAATTGAAAAAGTTAAAAAAATCTTATTTTGCAAATCTTAACAGAATTACTGTCCAGCTAAAAACTGCATCTGCAATTTAAACACATTTACTCTGGAAACTGACAAGGCATCCAAACATTATTGTACTTTATTCACAAATTTCAAGATATACACAAAATTTCACATGGATATTTGGAGAGTGCATACATGAAAAACAAAGTTAGCAGGTCAGAAGATACAATAAAACCACCCACCCATTAAAGAAACCAAATGACATAAATAGAAAAAAAATCTAGTTTGCAGAAATTTCTAAACATTAAACTCTTACCTGTTACCTAAGCCTTGTTACCTACCATTATTATTTTGATATTTATATTTTAGATTTTTATAAAAGTAATGAAAAAAGGGAAATTCTTCATTGATTGAAATTTGTTTTTCAATGTAACAGATTGTGTTCATTCGCTTGATGATCACTGTTGCATTTGACAGACATTCTATTCACAATCTTTTTAAGGTCATGTAACCCCACTGACGGTGCAAGGTGTGGCTGAGTCTCCGGGCTATAAATAAGTTGCTGAAGGCAGCAGACAGGCGAAGGCGAACATCAAGCCAAGAAGAAAAGTCCATGGCGTGAGGGCTGGACTTGGACTTGGACTTGGACTTGGACTCGGACCTCCTAATAAGAAATTAGAAAGGCATTCACATGTTATTTGAATGACTAACAATGATCACTGAAAACACGAACTGCGACTGCAAATATTAGATTTTTACAGCTGACAGCACAGAGCAAAGATGAAAACTCAATTCAATTTTATTTATGTAGTGCCAAATCACAACAACAGTCCCCTCAAGGCACTTTATATTGTAAGGTAACTAGCACAAAGAGACTTGAACAGGCAGAAACTGTTGTCAGTCATGCCTGACTGCTCATCACTGTTTTTGTTACCTGTTAAAGTTCAGGTTTTCAGGTTATTTGCTGGGCTGGGGTCAGCTTTAGCATCACTCTGGTTCTTGGCTAGCTTAGCATTAGCATGCTAGCAAAGCGCCATGCTATTTTCCTTTTTTAAAAATAAATGTAATGTCCATATCCACACTGTTGACTGGACCACTGTTTTTGGCGAACTGAAATCAGCCGATTGATTGTAAGTGGAAACGTTAAGTGATATCAGACTTATGATTTCCAAGGAACTGAACCACTGGGAACTGATTCTCTACAAGGTTTGGTTCTCAGTTCCAGTCCCAATTAATAGCTCAAATGGCTTCCAAGTTTTTCAAGTGTTATGCATTATTTTATTGTTTGGATTGTAAAAAAGGACATCAAAGTGTCCTTCTAAATGTTGTCTAAATACATTGTTAATTTCATTTTACCAAAAGGCATTTAAAGCATAGTCAAAGCTTTAAGAGCGGTATAAAATGCACTTACTTGTACATATGTCAGACTCTCTGAAGACGCCCATTTTGTCACTGGTTTTGACAGAGCTCAGCAGGCCAGTGCTCACATTCCCTTTAGCATACAGACAAAGTAACAGTGCTTACTTACACATATACCAGTGTACTTAGCATACTTAGAGTTTCACTGTTTTGTTATACTTCACAGAAACTGCTAGTTCAATGGGTTATTATGAAATGTGAATCTTTGTTGTACTGAAAGTTATGTTTCCCTTGATGTCACTTGGCTGACAAAAGAAATGCCCTTTCAATATTTTGGCTTGAATCAGAAAATAATGCCATGAGAGCAATTTCCGTAAGCCAGTTAAAGAACTTAATCGTTTTATTCTAATAAAAATGATCCAGTGGTGGCCTTGTGTGGAATTATTGGAATAGTAAACTCTTCACCTTTTAGGAGACCTGGGATAGTATAAATGCCTGTCATGTGATACAGTGTGTGAAAGCTGTGAAATTCTCCTCAGTTACCCCCTGGGACAAAGGAAGGGACAGAAAATGAGACTCCCAGTCTCAAATTACTTTTCATTATTCCAGGTTTGCGGAAGATTTTCAATACCCATTATTGTTCATTGTATCGATGTCCTGACAAAAAGCTTGGCCAGTCTAAAGCAGCTGAACCATTTACTGACATAGATGCTGTAACATTCACGCAAGACTAACATTAATATTGATAATACGAACAAGGGAACACTCGGGGACAAAGGCATATGACTCACACTGCCCCCTCATATAAATAATATATACATATATTATAAAATCATAACATAAATCAAATAATATTCGATTAAAAGTATGAAATAATAAACAAGAATGGAAAAAGTCTAATGTAACAGCCAGGCAACAGGAAATGAATTATATCAAAGGCATTGTTTTAAGTACTTGGTACCTGGGTGGTGCAGTAGTTCTAGATCAGTTCTAGGTGAGGAGTTCTTTGAGGCTATAGTGTGTGCAAATGTTTTGGACTGAATGGTGAAGAAATTGTATTATGTCTCTTAATCAAACAATAACTCAGGTTTGATATGTCAGATATTTACAATAAAATATGATTAAAAATTTACATTTGCAGTCTGAAGTTTGACTGTTTGAAGCACCCAATGTTATTTGGGCCAAAATATCTTCATTAAATTGTCAAAACAATAAACATGACCCGATAATTAGCTGGCCTGTTTGATAGTTGTCCATCAGCTAAATGTCTCTGTGGTCATAATAAAGCAGGGGAAAATGCTTTGGCTTTTCATTCTAAATCATCTCATGAAGCAGAAGATGCATGTGAGTTCCCAGAGTGTGGCTTAGCTTTCCAGGGGAACTCCTTCAAAACGTGATTGCAGGCAGTTCATAACAACCAGGAAATTTTCTGGTGCATTTGCATAAACTGTCATGTTCCGGCTAAGGATCGAGTAACTGCTGGTGTGACACCGAATTCCTTCACGATACACAAGTCGGGTATAAATCAAAAATAAATGCTAGAAGCACATTAGTCCACGACTGACATTTTCAATCTTGGAGAGTCTAACACACATTGACCCAAAGTATTTGAATTCAATTTTCAAAATAATAAAAATCCTCTGGTAGATCACACTTATAGCCTGTTTGAAAACATCAGCTAAAGTTCTCTGTTCATAATAAAATAATCATTATTGCAGTGGGAAAAAGTTTCAGCTTGTCTTTATTTCAAATCATCTGATGAAGCATGTTGAATTCCTAACATACCTTGCCAAAGACACCTGTAAAAGACAACTGTCTGACATTATAGCCTACCAGAGGCTGTAGTGTACTTTGTATTTCTTCAACAAACTTTAAATTGTTAACAATATTCACTCTACCTACTGATAGCTCAGTAGGTAGAGTGGTGGCCCCATGATCGGAAGGTCGGGGGTTCAACTCTACTGAACGGCTACCCTGAGGTACCCCTGAGCAAGGTACCGTCCCTACACACTGCTCCCCGGGCGCTGCATTGGTGGCTGCCCACTGCTTCACTGGGTGAATGGGTTAAATGCAGAGGAACTATTTCCCTATGGGGACTAACACATACACATTATTATTATTGAAATACTTGTATTAATACTGACATTATGACACCTTCTCACATCATCGTGTTGTTCCTTTTTTTGGTTGCCAAATATGGAAGTTTGATTACATTTTTTCTGCCTTACCAGATATCATGAAGTTGACTTGCTGACATGTTCCCCCAGATACAGACTGAGGAGATGTGGGCAAGATAGTAACTCTTGCCAGGTTCATTTGCAGTACGTCAGCGACCCTGTTTCGGAAGTCATACCTGGACATAAAGACACCAACATCCACTTTAACGTCATACAAACACTTGAGCTCTACAACAACAACTATTTAATACAGCACTGATAAAAGGGTTATACAGTGCACTATGTACAGAACAGTTTTATAGAACGTCTACGCAAATGGCCTCCAGCAAGCAATTAAAGTGTCTTGAGTGATTTAGGATTACATGAAAAGTATTCATCATGCAGTATGTTGTAATTACACTCACCGGCTGAATGTAGTCACATTGGGAAACGTCTGCGCTGCTGATGGGGATTCAGGGAGGATGTCGGCACAGGCTGTGATGTTTTCTCCATTCTTCAGCACTAAAGATCTGAAGACCACTAATAACACACACAAAACATAACGAACAATTAGACTTAACAAAGTAAACTCACCTCTTTGGAGATTTTGAAGTTTTGTATTTGCTGTTATCACTGATCACATATGGTGACTCATTTCACCTGTGCTGTCTCCAGAGAGGCGAATAATGCTGTCAGTATAGAACTGTCTCTGTGTCAGGCTAACCATGCCATGTCTTACAGATATCTCCCCCACCACGCAGCTCAGTGGGTTTTCTAAAGAACAGGTGGGTCTCTGCAAGTGGAAGCGAAAGAAAGAAGTGATTTGCACAAGTTAGAGGAAGAGGAAGTGAGAAGTTAGCAATATTCTCCGGTTATTGACCAATTGCATCACTGGTCCCATTAAGTAAAAGAAATGTTCATATTATGTCTTATACATATATTATATGCTTACATGTAAACATTTGAAGAAAAACATGTAGAGATTATTAGATGAGCACATGTCAATCATGTTAGCATTACAATTATTTAGGCAGGTTTAAGTTGATCATGATCCTTTGCAAAATCTTTTTCATATAAAGCCAATAATTTGGTCGTTGAGATTATTTACTTTTGATAATTAGTGCAGTTTTTAGCATCTTTATACTATTATATACATTCATATACCCTTACAAGCATAAAAATGTACTATTATATTTACACTTTAAACTGATCATCTTCAGGGCAGCCTTTGAATCTTAAATTCAGTGAAATTCCGAATTTTCAAACTGAGGAACTAAAGAAACTTGTAATTAGACTCAGACTGGCCCCTTATTACAATATGTGTCCCCAAACCGCCAGGAAACAGCAACCCTTCTGGACTTCCTTCAAGTAACTTATGGTCAAACTACCTGGCCAAACTCTTTTTTTCTTCCACTTTTTTTGCTTTCAATTTCTCATTTCTTAAGCGTGTTGTTTCTGTTTTATTTCGTTTTTGCGTCCTTTTTACGCAGATAAGATTAGGATCTCACCATCGATGTCATGTTGAAGGGATTGAATGTGTCTCCCACACTGTTGCACCCGGTGTCACTGGAGCCAACCCGATTAGTTGTGATGAACAAGGAAGCTGTTGATTTCTTCAGTTTGGGATAAAATACAGGTGTGAGAATGATGTCTTTTAACACATCTATCCCATTAAAGGCTTAAAGAGAGTTTCACACTGATGGGTGGCAGATGAACACTGAGTTTTGTGATGGTGGCCAATATAATTTTTTTGCATGCATGTAGATTATATAAAGCTGTACTTACATTATCCCCCGCAGATGACTTAAGGTTCACCTCCAGAGTAACATCGCTGCTACTCCCATCGAGGAACACCTGCTGTTGCTGGGATGAGGAAAACAAAGTGCTTACATTACAAAGAAGGAATCTCATAGTTCAATCGCAACTAAACACTTGCTTTGCTGAAGCATGAATGCCGTTAAAATGAACCGAGTATAGATTTGTGGATACTGCTGTCCACCTTTAAGTGTAAAGGTATTTCACTATGACATTTCATTTCACTTTTCTTTTGATTCTCAGTCTGTCTGAGTGAAACCACTCTATTTTGTTGCAGAACAACATTGATTACTCAAACTGCCTACTTCTCTTTAATCATATAGGCTGTTTAGAGATACTGCAATCTCTTCTCTCCATTAGTGTAGTGCAGAGCTCAGTATGGGGCCTCTGGAGGGCAGCTGCCAGAGACAGCTGTTCCCTTGGTGAGCTTTTAGTTTGGTGAAACCGCACGTACCATTAGCCAGCGGATAGATGCTAAGCTAATGCTCTTGTCCCCCTCTTCCTTTTGCTTCCTGTTGCAAGCTATCGTAGGCATAATGAATTCTGTCCAGTGCAGCAGAAATACACTGTCATGTTTTTGTGGCAGCTTGGCTCCAAATAAGTTAGCAATGATAAAGAAACAATTGTTCTGCTCTTAGGCTATCAGATATATTATACTACGACTCATTCACTCATCTCATTCAATTATAACTTCTTTTGTTTCTCTGTCAAACTGGTCTCAATACAGTATTTTACACACTGCTAGTAAGATTAGCAACCTTTTACAAGTGGGTAGCAGTTAAATACACCGCTTTAGATGTGGTGTATAAGATAAGAAAAGCTGCTGTCTTTCTAAAAGAAAGAACTCCACATGTTTTTACATTTCAGCCTTCTTTGTTTTTACAGAGAAACTGGCGAAAAAAGTTGAATCCTCTGTGGGAAATCATGCCTGTGATGTTAGCATCAGTGTGAGCTAAATATTAGAAATGTAAAACCTTTTGTTAAAATGTAAAATCCAAAAGAAGGGAGCTCATGAGATTAAAATAGCATATGCCTCACCTGATCTTGAAGCCATTAGTAATGCAAAGGAATGCAGTGTTAAATGAATGTAGTACACACTCCCTAACTTGTCTGATTAGATGGCAATCAAACTGGTTTTTTTTACATTTGTTGCAAGAGATAATTGCATGGCTTTGTTGTTGTTTTTTCCACTTCAGATATGTTCACTTGTTAAACACTTATTCATATACAGTAAGTCATTATCTTTTAAATAGAACCTTTTGTGTTAAGTTGGGGTCGGCTTCATCCTCTGTGGCCCCTCTGCTTTGGGGTGTTCCACAGGGATCTATTCTTGGGCCGTTATTGTTTTCATTGTACCTCTTGCCCCTTGGCGCGATTTTCCGAAAGCATAAAGTGCCATTCCATCTATACGCAGATGACTGCCAGCTCTACTTACCTTTTAGTCATTCTGATAGTCTCCCAACTGGACCTCTGCTTGACTGCCTTACTGATGTCAAAGCATGGATGGCAAACAACTTTTTAAATTTTAATGATCGGAAGACAGAAGCAATTTTATTTGGCCCAAATCGTTCTTCTCATACTCTGGATGTTGATCTTGCAGCTTTGACTTCCCAACTAAAGAGTTCGATCACAAATCTCGGAGTTAAAATTGATTCTGCACTCACCTTTGATGACCATGTAAACGGGGTGGTAAAATCAGCATTTTATCACCTCAGACGTTTATCAAAGGTTAAGCCCTTTCTTTCCAAGCGTGACTTGGAAAGCGTTATTCATGCCTTTATTACCTCACGTTTAGATTATTGTAATTCTCTTTTAACAGGGGTTGGGCAGGGCACTTTGTCACGCTTGCAATTAGTGCAAAATGCTGCGGCACGATTTTTAACTGGTAGAAGAAAATTTGATCACATCACTCCGATTTTGGCCTCTTTACACTGGCTTCCAATTGAATTCAGGATCCGTTTTAAAGTCCTTTTATTGGCTTTTAAATCTCTAAATGGTCTGGCACCTGTTTATTTGTCTGATTTGTTGAAGCCCCACGTCCCCACTCGTTCCCTTCGGTCAGCTGAGCAGTTGCTGCTTTCGGTCCCAAAGTCACGGCTGAAACTTAGAGGAGACCGAGCGTTCTCTGTTGCCGCGCCGATGCTTTGGAATAACCTTCCTCTCCACATTAGACAGGCTGCATCAGTGCCCGTTTTTAAGTCTTTATTAAAAACCTATTTTTATTCCCTGGCTTTTAACTCTGTGGGTAACTGACATTTTTATTTTATTTTATTTTTTTTATTTTTATTTATTTATTTTTATTTTTTTATTGTTTTTTAACTTTATTGCTATGTCTGGTTTTATTACTATGTGCATATTAGTATTGTACAGCACTTTGGTCTACCAGGTGTGTTTTTAAAGTGCTATATAAATAAATAAATGATGATGATGATGATGATGATGATGATTGTTTTGTGAGGAACCATTTAGTCACAGAAAAATAGAAATTATTGAAATTAATAGACCAAACGAAAGAAAGAAAGTAGATGAGAAACATGAGATGAGCACCAAACACTTTATCTGTAATGATTCTTACCAGTCTAACTGTCCCAGTCACTGTACCATTAAAGACAGCCTTGGCAATAACCCATTCACCATCTGTGAGTCTATCAGCCAAGATGTTGGCACACCTAATTCTGTAAAAAAACAAAAAACAAAACACATAAACTAAGAGAAGATAAGAAAATCGTATCATGTTCTGACATCTAGGAGGATCTTCAACAAAGTATTTTGCTGAGTAATTCTTTGTCATGGCACAAAACACCAGGAAGTTATGTCCGCAACTGACATTTTACACTGGTGTCCTCGAAAGACTGACACGTTTTTGTTTCTGTGCCAGAAGTCGGTCTCTCAACTTACATATCTGGTTATTCTGCATAAGGACTTGCAACTAACCAGACCTTTCACTTGTTGGGAGTTGTCCCAAATGATAAATACTTCCTCTTTTTTGCAACAGATACCAAGTATTTAAAAATAAAAGATTAGCTAACAATTTTATTTCTAAAAAAAAAGACGATGTGGTAACCTGTGTATGACATTGCTTTCTTTTCTTCCCTTTTAATTTTGTGCTGCGTTATGTTCTTTCTTTCTCTCTGCTAAGAACACAAATAGTAAAGTACACATTCTCACCTTGCTCCACTGACATTGTGAACCACCAGCGACCTTCCCACTATGCTGTAGGGTCCAGTCATCGACATGTCAGGGTCCATGTATACAGCTTCAAAGTTGTTTTGATCATTAAGTGTGCCGAACTTCCCGCTGATGTCTCCCATCTCATACTGGTCCACAGTGCCAACTCCAGGAGGGGGGGATTGTGATACGTTCCAGGCTAGTGGGTTGAAGTGGCCCTGGATGTTTGCATTTGAACAGGGCTCTGCACTGCCTGGGTTGAGGGGCAACACGTGGACATGATAACCACTAGCTATGGAGTTCAGGCTCATTAAGGAAACATTTATAGTTGTGGGACCTTGTGGCACAGCCCGGGAGAAACCCACTTGTCCATCAGAAACTCCAGGGCCAAACCATGTACCTAAGCTAGCTTTGGGAACTTGCACCAATGTGACATTGGCACAGGCTATTCTTGGCCCGCCTCTTTCTGCTTGATGGATGACCACAGAGCGGCCAATAATGCCGGGCATGGGCACCCAGGAGGTGACATCAGTGAAGAAGTATTTTGCTGCCACTACCTCTAACGTGGTTCCAAGATCAAGGGTACTGTGTTTGCCGGCGAGGTCTCCAACCTCACAGGATAGGGGACCAGATGGGTTACAGTGGAGGGAATAGCTGGCATCAATGGTGATGTTGAAGGGGTTCCAGTGACCTCCAGTTGTGGTACAGCGGCCTTGATCATCATCCCTCTCTGAGCTGATTGGGCAGACGTGAACATGCCAGTTGTGGTTTTTGGTTGGTGTTGTAGGATTTCCGTATGCCAAATTCAGAAATATGGATACATCAGAGAGGGGGTTGTTCACCAGCTGTGTGAACCAGACCTCACCAACCACAGGGCTTGAAAATATGGCTCTGCCTACAATAACCTCGCCTGGATAGCTGATACTCATGCAAGCAAACCTCGAACCATTTGGTTGGTGAATGACGACTGAGCGACCTACAATGCTGTTCTTTCCAAACAGAGGGAGATTGAAGTCTGTGAATGTCATGTCCACCATATTTTTGCCTGCTATGCTCCCGTGCTTGGCACTGAGGTCACCCACCTCATACATGTCATGTGTTGACCCTGGGACTCTTGGGTAAGTTGGGCTACTTCTGTTCAAACGAAATGGATTCCAGTGGTCACCTATACTATCATTTGAACACCGGTTTGTTAATGACCTAACAGGAAAATCGTGGACATGGTAAAAGGCAACATTGCTCTGTAAATTGGTCAGATTGACACTCAACTCTGTGAGATCAAAAGGGGAAGCCTGACGAAAACTGAAGTATCCTTTGATCCCATTCATGTTCACATCAGCTCTAACCTGTTTCACTGGCACATTATAGATCTGAGCACAACTGAAACTTGACCCCACCCTAAGGAAAAGAAACCCATTTGTGGTTTGGAAGCTACTGAGGTCCAGACGGGATTTCTGGAGCTGCAAAGGGGTCCCGACCTTTACGGAACCCAGAGGAGTCAAAGATGCATTATTTAAGCTTTTAAGTAGAATATCACAGTTTGCAACAGTACTTGTAGCTCTATAGAGCGTGACATTAGTTTGCGAGGCATTAACTTGACCGATCGTCACAAGATCTGCAAGAACCCTGGAGCTGGCGTTATCCATGTTATAACGGATATAAACGTTACCCGCGATGGGCCCATAGAACCTGGCCTGACTAGTTACGAGGGTCTGACCTTGACTTACAACTGTGCATACTTTAGTTCCGTTACACGTTTGCAACGACAGTGAGAAGTCATCAAGGTTTTTTCTTTGCGCAAAGAGTTCGGACACATTGATGTTAGAATTTGAGGCAAGATCAGCAGTAAAAGTGAAGACGCTGGAGCCGATATTTTGTTCAGAACAGGGCTGAGCAAAGTGGCCATACATGACGGGAAACTCGCTGAGGGAAATGTTTACTGAACGACAGGATCCAGCCCCAGACACGTTGACAGTGGCCATCTGAGACATTGAGTTAAACTGCACCAGCCCAATGACTCCTCCCATGTTCAAAGGTGCCAGAAACTGAACACAGGAAATGGAATCTGAAAAAGAAGACAAGGAAAAGCTAATTGCCGCGGCATTACTACAGCTGTCAATGCACAAGCACTGAACAAAAAAACCCCAGCACAAACATCCTTAAAAGCTTAAAAAAGGATTAAAAAAGAAATCCCCTCAAGACATATTACAACCTTGACATGACCAAGAAGTTGAATATTTAATATACTAAGAAGTCAAGTTTCTAATCGGTCTTTTCTGAACTGTACACTGGGCCTCATCTGATTTCCAAAGTAGCAGAAGATTTTTCATCCACGTCTTACAGTAAAAAACCTTGAATAAAAACGAACACAAAATCAGCTGTTGACCATAAACATGTACCTGACCTTTACACCCCCACATTTTGTAATAATATAAAAACACCACACTTTATGTGCATTAGACAGAAATGATGAATATTCCACTTAAGGCCAGATTGTCTGACGAAGGTATGAAAAAACACAGATAACAATTGCTTAGTTGTGTGTGACCAGTCTATTTAAGAAAATATGAGCGCCACACAGGTGGCAGCACAGTAGTTTCTGAGAAAGTCAAAAAAATAGTTACATAATATGATAATGTGTTTATTAAAAAATATGGGTAGATAATTTTGTTGGGAATATAACATTTGTCTCATATGTAGAACAAATTTTATATTCCATTTGTAGAAACACTTTTAAAACATTTTTACCATATAGTAGAGAACTACTTGATAAGTTTGTATGCATAAGGTAGAAACACTGGTTCACATTTGAGTTTCTGTTCCCAATTATCTGTTACCACCAGCTTTCATTTCTTTATGTTATTCAGAGACTAAAATGGGGAAATTCTACTTTTACAATGTGTTGCCCTGGTATAAATACCTTCTAGTAGCCCTATTTTGATTTCCATTTCCATTCTAATTTAAAATGACACTATATTGATTCACAACAAAAGAAAATCACCCTCTTTATTTTCAAAGCTTCTATAGTCAAGTGAGTAGAAAATCTCCCATTATTTAGAGTGAAGTGGTAAAATCTAACATAACTGTCCTATAACTAGTTAGTTTTAAGGTGTAAGTGTTGACATACCAGAGCAACAACAGATTGGGGTCTTTTTGCAAACCCAAAACTAAATATTCATTAAATACCTTACACCATAAGTAGGTACTATTTTTCTCTGGATCACCATCCTGCTCTGACAATCATCTTGTAATAAGCCTGATTTTCTTTTGAAAATAAAGCAAGTGACAGATGGGAATATGGTTGACAAATCAAAAGGCAGCATGTTCAATGCAGTGTATGTAGACCTCTAATGGCAAATTTCTTAACTAGTTTCAAGCGGTCAGAGTTCAACTTTAACATCCCCTGTAAGAGATGCAGCATACTAAGCTTTGATCTTGAGCAGCTCAGATATCTACTGGATGACTGACTTCAAAATACATTAATCATTACAAACAGTTGCTGTTAAATGATAACTATTTGGCAACATACTTCTAACACCTTTCTTTGAAAAACATTCATAAGAAGAAAATGAGCACATGTGAGTTAAAATAAACTAGGTTGCTCAATACATAAATCATTCATAATGTCCATTTGGCCTAACTGGATAAGAAGATTAAAAATTACTCACCAAGCAAAAGAAACAGCAGAGTAGCACTGAGAAGGGACATGTTGTCAGATGTGTCTAAAACACAGAATAAACAGAAAATATTGAAAGTGCAGGTTTGGGGGGGAAAAGTCACAGCAGAAAAAGTTCAGTTATGGCAAATTAATGGACAGACTCTTGGTATGTGTCTCTCTGCTTTCTAAGAGTCTTTCATGTGTGACTCAAAAGCATGCAGCCTCCCTTGCACTTCTGTTTATAAGCTGCAGTCTGTGCTCTCCCAGCCTCTGATTGGTCCTCATGTGGGGAACAGTGTCTCATTCACGTGGGTAGGGGAGGGATGTCTGGCAGGATGGTTAGAGGCGGCTCACTTGACGACGTTCATTTTACGGAAATGTATGCATGCACCATAACATTTTTTAATGTCTCTACCTAAAATCATAAAAAATAAATGCAGCATGAAAGAAAACAAAAAAATGCAGCAGATTAAGCAGTTTTGATTTATTTTTTTAACTGTTTTTTTTTTCATTGTGATCTGAATAACTTGAGCAACAACAAAGGAAGTTTAAAGTTCCCAATGTTAAACTCACAGAGGAACTTTGAAGTGTACTCTTACACGAGAGCCACAGCTCTTTGAACACGCTAATGCTTCTACATTTCTACTTTAAAATTCCCCTTTTGCACCCTATTTCTACCTCTTCCCTTTTTTCTACTTAAAAAGTATACGAAAACCAAAACTGCTACTCTGACAAAGTTCAAGGGAAAAACTGAATAGCAGAAAATAGCAACTTTATTTAAAAATAGCAGCTTAATGGCCCATCACCGTATACTGTTATACTACGTAACTCTTTAAATATGTATTTAAGGTCCTTTGAAGTGGTTTTGGTCAGTCACTTGGCTTGTTTAAATCACTGATTGCATTGGTTGTGTTCCTCTCTCTGCTCACACTGTACACACAGGCTAGTCATTTGCACATGGATTCGCATGCATACAGAGAATAGGCAATCGTAGCTCAATATAGGCAACTGGAAGGGAAGCAGATACATTAAAGTCATGGTATTGTTAGATGCAGTATACGCAGAGTAAGGTGAACTTCCCCACAGAAGTGTGGAAGAAGAAGGATAGTGGAATAACATATTAGAAGAACTTGAATGAATTAAAAAAAAAAAAAGAAATCTGTGTCTTTCCTCTCAGGTAGCTCCATTTACTTCTGTGTGAAGAAGTTGTCTTAACTGCAAAAGACCATGATGGACATGATTAAAACATATGCCACAAATAACTCCCCAGTTATGTGTAAAAGACAAGACAATCATTTTGAAGCAAGCAGAATCATAGTGTCATGGTTTGGTTTAGGTTTCCCACTCAAAACACTTCACATTCTTAAGACATGCTACAAAACATGGATAAAGCTTAAAGAGCAAATAGGCTCACTTCTGTCACCGACTGATAGAAATAATCTTTTTAAAAAAAGACTTTTTGCTTCTAACAACTACTTTACATGAACGTTGCCTAATTTAATCTGTTCTAAACACCTTGTATTTGTACGCACACAGAGACGTTAATTTCCAAAGTAAACACACAGAAGATAACACTTCCAAGAAGAACTCAGATACCTCTAAAAACACGTTTTGTCACATAGATTTACAGGATCTGGCACTAATGTGAAAATGACTTTGCAATTACTCTGAGAGTTCATTGTTATGCTGCATATGACGGCATGAGGAAAAATGTCAACGACACAAAGCATGTCAAGCCTGTTCAGATGTTTTTAAAGCTATCATTGATTAAGTCAACAGTTAAGCAACTGCGCCTACATTATTCACACCTCATTCATAAATTACTCTAGGTGGATGATGATGGTTAACATGAATTTACTGTCACATATCAAACAATGCTTTATATTCGGCCACAGTGTTCATCCACGTCACGTGTTTTCTTGCATCAGATGTTGGAAAAAATCTTTTTCTAAGTCTGATCCGGTGTCCTAATGAATCAAAGTCACTTCAGATCATTTAGCTGGTGGTCATGAAATTACTGGAAGTAGCCATGAAAGTTAGAACCAGGGTACTTTGGTACAGTATTTTTCAAATTGTAAATTGAAACTGCAAAGTTCATAAGAAGTTTGCGCACGCAAAAAAGGAAGCACGGATTATATGTAGGAATGTTGTAAATTAAAATTTATAGGTTCTCCACATATAAAATCTCCAACTTGTACCATATATAGTTTTTAAAAAGCCTGTTATTGTAACAATAAACAATTTCAGCTAGAACTATAATTTTAAACAGGCAAAAACATACAGGTCGAAAGACATTTATGTTGTGTTACATTCACACTTTGTCAGTTTATGGAAGGATGAGGTGCGCAGCAAAGCCTGTATGGTACCCTGATGTGAGAGCCCATGAGCTGTTTCGTGTACTGGAGGGCCTTTGAAGAGGTTCAGGTGTCTCTGGCTTGCTTTGGTCACTGATTGCAGCAAAGACTTGAATGACGACATGGCTGTGTATACACAGGTTTGTCACACTCACACACACATGAGTAAAATAAATAATGACTACTAAATATAGGGAAAACGGAAAGAGGGCAGTCATAGCAGTTACAGTAATAGCAGCACAGGATGGATGAGAGCGCGGTAAAGTTAGAAAAGCCAGAATAAAGAAGGATTTTCAATATCTCTCCTCTCACTTGACTGCAACAACTGTAGTTTTTTGTTGTTGTTTTAAATTATAAAGAACTTTTGAAGAGGATATGAAAAGCTCTGTTCTAGGATGCCCTCTGGACCCAGTGGAGGTGGTGAGCAGTGTTGGTCAAGTTACTTGAAAAAAGTAATCAGTAACTAATTACCAATTACTTCCCCAAAAAGTAATCCCGTTACTTTACTGATTACTTATTTTCAAAAGTAATTAATTACTTAGTTACTTTTTAAAAACACGATTTACAACCTGAAGAGGTGATAAAGCGATAGATCTTTCAGCCCAATTCTACTTTTTCTGCATAATCCATCATACAAAATGTAATCAAATGGAAAAGTCTCTTTTTTAAACTTGTTTTATTAGTTTTAACCTTTTAACTTTATGCATCAAGCAAAAATTTAATTATATGCAACATTCTCTGACTAGAAGAAATTAGTTTAACATTTAAACTTATTTTCTGCACATTCCAGCATATAATTTTTTTTTGTGTGTGTTTACACTCAGTCTTTCAAATAGATGCAAGTAAAACACAGCAGAAAATAAATAACATCAAAGACTAGCGGTCCTGTTGCTCTATTTTCACCTGTAAAGCAGGAGTAGGGTAGGCGGAGGTTTGCCCTGGTGCAGGTGTGCCGCGGTCAGTGGAAGAATCCACGAGATTCTCTGTGAATTTCCCATTACGTCGTAGCGCACTCGGTGCTTGCTTGGAAGTTTAGGGGTTTTTTCGCTGTAAAAAGAAGTTTTCTTCCCACGCACAATGGACGCTAATGTTTTTGTCACTTTTTATGGAATCAAACCCAAAATAAGGCCAGTACTTCCACGCTTTAAACGCTGCACGCTCACACTCTCTCCCGCACTCGATATATGATCCATTGTTGATCTGCACACAGCTGTTGTCACCAACGTCGCACTCACTTATGTCACTGTCATGAGACATTCTCGCAAAAAAAATAAAAAAATCACGGTTTTAGTAATGCAGCGTTCCTACTGGAAAGTAACGGTAATCTAATTACCGTTTTTGCAACAGTAATCCCTTACTTTACTCGTTACCTGAAAAAAGTAATCAGATGTAACGCGTTACTGCCCATCTCTGGTGGTGAGTGACAGGAATGGTGGCTAAGCTGTCATCCCTGTTGGACAACATCTCCCACCCCATGCAGGAGACTGTGACAGCACTGAGCAGCTCCTTCAGTGGTTGCAGCACCCACGATGTGGGACGGAGAGATTTCGCAGGTCTTTCCTCCCCACTGCTGTCAGACTCCACAACAAAGACTTCAACTGATCAAACACACACATCCACACATGTGCAATAACACTAAGTGCAATAATCTTTTCTGGTATCGTTGTATTTTTACTCAGTTGTATGCAGCATTTGTATTCTATTTTTATCCTATTGTATATTTTATTCTATTTTATTCTACTGTATATAGTATTTTATTTTATTCTGTACAGTTGTGTACTGTATTTATTCTTATTATATTCTAATTTTGGTTTCATAACTTTTGCACTGTCCACTTCCTGCTGTGACAAAACAAATTCCCCACGTGTGGGACTAATAAAGGTTATCTTATCTTATGAAGATTTTTTAGTCCAGAAACAGTCCTTTGACTCTGCGTTAAAGATAAGATACTCACTGACATTTTGTTGTAAGGAATATTAATATTAAAACATCATTCCCCACTCAAAAACGCTCAAATTCTGACACAAAGAGAAATTAATAAAATGGATTATGCTGTTGGGGGAAATTAGATATTTTCTCTCGAGCCTTTTTGTGTCTAACCTGAATTTTCTGAAAACATGAACATTGCCCAGTTGTGTCCATCACATGCCAAAATAAATAAATCAACAAAAACTACTTTAACACCTTAGCAGGTGTTCAAATTACATCAATTCAACTTCAGATGAACTACAAAATATTACATTTATTTATATTAAATAAATATATATAATAATCATAAAATCAGATGTAGCATGTGAAAAAACTCCCCCCTGACACAGTAGCTTGTAGAACTACTTTAGAGAGCAACACGTTTAAGTAACATCCATGTTTTCTAATTGTTTCTTGCATGATTGTGGAGGAATTGTGGCTTCACGTGTCCCTTCTTCACCCTTCTATGCAACAACACTTGCTTCTCCAAGGCCATTCACACTTGAATGCTCCCAACCAGAAAAACCAAAAGTTCTGATTTCATAGATGTGGTCACATTTGCTGATCCTCAGTTAAACTGCTAAATAATAACACAGCGTAATAGGTAAAGTTTTCTAGTTCATTGGTGATGTATTTAACTAATTTTAAGACCTGCCAAAGACCTGATTATTTTTTAAATTATGTCCTGACAAATAAAATATTAGAAGACAAAGAGGCTGTAAATTATTTTTACGATGTCTGTAATGCAAGCTGAAAAACGTTTTGATATGCATAAGGATATTTTTTAGAGCACTACGGTCCCTCTAAAAACAAGCAGTCTAACCAGGGCTCATGTGAAGTGATGCAAATTTTAAAACATTCCCTTTACAATTAACAAAACGATTCTCTTATAATGGAGCCCATTGTTAACATGTTGGTAAGATGCCATCACATTCCAAACAATCTCCCAACTTCCCGTACGACGGGTACTCAAAGTCACTTTCAGTATCACTGTGGTTCTATGATGATTGATTGGTGTGCAGCACTGTATGACAATGACTGGCAACGAATGCCTTTAGATGAGTTAACAGATTTTTTTGGGGGTTATACAGTGTGCAGCCTCACATGACACTCAATGGCAAAGAACTGGATCATACTACGGGGTGGGGTACACTAGTCTATGGTAGGGCTGACAGCAGGGGTCCTGCAGGTTTTAGATATGTCCTTGATCCAACACCACTGATTTAAATGGCTAAATGACAAGGGACTCTCCACCATTTGACCTTAGAACTGAAGAAGCTTCTCGGATGAGAGGTGAAACGTCTTCAAGCAACTTAAAGAAGTCCAGATGCTTTTCTTTACAAGCTCCTTTGACTACGATGACCTGGATGACTGAGAACCTTCACAGACAAGATTAATTGAAAGCTTTTTATTTGTATCATTAATCCAGGGATTCTGAATGATTTAATAACAGTTACAGTAATCCACATTCTTATGCCATAACAAGAATTATAACTGAAATGTACTTTCTTAAAGCTTTTCTCCAAATATTTAAAAACTGAGCTAGTATTCAAATATCCAAAATGCATTTCCGCAAATCAAAGTAATCTGGAACTGATATTCCAAATTACTAACATTTGTACCCCCAAAACGTTGCATTTTTTCACCATGTCTTTTGAGAAACATTTTTGTCATGAGGTCCATTCTGTACTCTGAATGATGGCATGAAAGAGTGAAACTATATCATATGACTTATTGCTGTATGCACAAGAAAAATGTTTCTGCATTTGAGGAATTGAGAGTAATCTTTAAAGCTTAGATCATTTAAGGTGGAAATAAATATGGAAGTTTCTGAGCAGCAAACAGGTCTGACTGGAGGAGGATGATAGAATACGACATCTTAGTAGAGGTAGTCCATCGTAGAGGAAATAAAGGCTGGATCGTGCATCAGTTTTGCATGTTGCAGCAGCTTGCATGCTTAAAATTTGCTTAGATGCAGCAGATAATGTAAAATTAAATTCTGACATTTGGAAAATGCAGTTTTTGAACATACAAATTGGCACTTAGAACGTTATACTTAGCTCATAAGACTTTACACCAGCGAAACTACGCATGATTCTGATATTTTTTTCCTCTGTTAGTGCTGTTAAGATTTGATTTTTAATTATTTTTCCTCTTTGGGCTTTTTTAAACCTTTATTCTGTAGCAGTGAACAGTAGAAAGAGAAGAGAGACAGCATGAAAAGACATGCAGCGAAGGACAAGTCAGACTGGAACCTGTGCCTCATGCCAAAAGTTAATTGAAAAAAATCTTTTATTCATTCTAGTTATAAATTGCTGTCGTCCACAATTTCCACAATTTCATTCTACTATGTAAAATGACAAAAAAGATCTTTAATCCATTTAATCCTTTTTGCTTTTTGTCTAGAAAGAAATGGAGAGTGGCCTTTGTTGTTTGTATGTGCGTGTATGTGTGTGCATCTGTGCGTGTAGAATTGGGAGCAGTTGTTTTACATTGATTTTACCAGTAGATGGAGTCAGCGTAGCGTGAGTTATGCGTTTTTCTTTCTGCTGAGGTTACTGTTTGCTGAATAAGTTTTCATCCCATGCATCTATCCATCTATTAATCTATCTACTACGGGGTGGGGTACACTAGTCTATGGTAGGGCTGACAGCAGGGGTCCTGCAGGTTTTAGATATGTCCTTGATCCAACACCACTGATTTAAATGGCTAAATGACCAACTCCATGTCGAAGTTGAAGTTCTCCAGAGGCCTTGCAACGAACTAATCATTTGATTCCGGTGTGTTAACCCAGGGTGATGTCTAAAACCTGCAGGACACCGGCCCTCGAGGCCTGGAGTTTGTGACCCGTGGCTTACACAGAGAGACACACGTACAGCTAATTTAGAATCACCAGTTAAACTAACTCCAAGCATATCTTTGGACTTTGGGAGGAAGAAAACATGCGAACTCCGGCTGGCGGATACAAACTTAGGATAAACCCAAGTACACATCATCATCAACTATCATGATAATTTAAACAGCTCCACGCAGAGTGCCAAAGGCAAGCTTAACATTACAGAACAGTGCCGTTCAAGTATATCGTACAATAAAGAGCAAATAAGTTAACGCCCACATGTAACAGTATTCCCAAGAGACATATTTAATTTGTTAATGTAGTGTGCATGCAGCATGCGAATAATCTACAGACACTCACAGCATATTTAAAACGTCCAAAATCTATTTTAAAACTAATGTTTATGTGATTAAACCGTGAACCGTGAAACAGAGCTTTTATATTCACCTTCTGGTTGAATCAGGTCAAAATATAAATAATACACGTCAACAACAGCACGCCTGGATCACGTGCGCTCAGTCTCCTGCCAGGGATTTGCAAAAAAATGCACCGCCTACTTCAGCACATTTCACTTCCTGCTATATTGTGAGCTGATGTCGTGTTTCCGCTTCAGCCGGCATATGATCTCCACAGCATGCGTGCTGCCTGCTCTACCCGCTGGGAGCGGGTCAACACCACCTTACTGCCTGAACGTCAGTGAAAGTTACCGGACATCTGCTCGTTTGAGCTGAAGCTGAACGAGTCGGAGACAGAGAAGGTCGGGGACAAGTGCACGCCTGCAGATCTACTGGCTGCTTCTAACGCGAGACCTCCTCATTGCAGGTATTCACATGTTTGGTGTATAATACATGTACCGTGGGTCTACACAGCTTTTCATTTATTCATTCGAACAGTGGAAAACATTCTAGCTTGGGAGCCCTTTTATTGACCTTTTATAATAGGGATTTATAACATTTTCATTTTCAGTGAGTTTTTAAAGTTGAAGGTCAAGTATACTATAGTAGTACCTTCTGCACCTGCACTCAGTGTCCTTTATCAGCTTTACTATTAGTGTTGCACCAGTGTAAAAACAGTGTTTAAATTACAACAACTAACTTATTCATTTATTAATAATTTATTGTTTGTATTCTTTTTAATGTTTGTTTTCTCCCCTTTTATTTATGCCTTTTATCACTTCATTATCCAACATCCAGCCAGCTTGCAGGTGATGCGACATAAAAGCTTTATAAACAAAGAAAGAAGCCATTGTCATCAGTTAATCCAATCATGATCAGCTTATTTCGGTCAACAGAGCCAATGTCTGCCATATGTGGAGCATCCCCAATTTCAACATACAGTATGTGTTTTCAGAGATGGCTAATGCCTGTCTACACATGTCTAGCATTTAGCCGGTTTCTAATACTTAAAAAGTGTACAACAAAATCCTTGTAATCAGGATGTTTTCTTTTCATCTACAGAAAGTTTCAAATTGAGTCTGACATCTCCAAATTCAGAATGTGTAAGAACATTAAAAATGGCCTGTTGTGATGTTTGCTACATCCTTTTTTCTTTTTTAAATTTATAGCTTAAATCACATGAGTTATTAGCAAATTTTCATCAATCAAGACTTGTGGTTCAGAAGCAAATAAACCCTTTTTTTTTTTTTTTTTTTTTGCAAAACTGTTGAACTTTTGCTCTCTGGATGTAAGTGGAAACGACAAGCTTCAGTTTTATCTGGGAGTACCACTTTGCCCACAATAAAGCCTTTTTTGAAGTCTAACTGGGCAGCTCTTTCTCCTGCAGAAGCACCTCTGGTTAGTAAAAATCTTTTCATATCTGGTTTCTTTAAATAAACAGTGAATATCACTCACTGTAGGGGCAGTTCAAAATACCTACCCGCAGCCAATAACACCCTATGTCACAATAACTGTGATATGGCAAGGCTTGTTTCGTGAAGGGCAGTTAAATGGTCAGCAGCTGACTTTATAGTCATTCCTCCTTTGTATTTCATTGCTTGCTGTCATTTCCCTAAATTTCCCCCATATTTCTCTCCCCCCCCCCCCCCCCCCCCCTTTTTTTTTTTTTTTTTTTGGTTATGCTCAGAAGCCTGGAAGAAAGCTTCCTCCATCCCTCTCTCGCTTTCTTTGTGCCTTTATGTCACCCCATCTCATCAGCACCTCTGTGTATGAGATATTTCACAACCTGTAAAGGCTCTGTAAGGATATCCATTTCCATGCCAAAGTCTGGTTGTCCGAACCTAAAACGAACCCAGACAAATATGCTAATTGACTCCAAAATGCCTGGACCCTGACATGCTTGATGTTGGGTTTTTGTTTTTTTTGTTTCTGTTTCTTCCCCTCTTTTATTTTGCTCAGCAGAGCTCTTTGAAAAGCTGTGAATGTTTGCCATATGGACGTGAAATCTAAAACGGTATTCCCCCCTTTCTCTGATTTACTCAGATCGAAGGGGCCCTACTTCAAAATCCTTCAGGGACTTTCTATAACTGAGCTATTTAACCCAGACCAGTGACTGCACGGGGGGAGCATATTCCATATTTATTTTTACTCCACCTCTGCACATCCTCTCTGATGCAAACTCAATTTTCTCTTGTGTTTTTTACTCCAAGTGTTTCGTAAGGTCCCCATGAATATTGCAGTTGCTGGAGACTCAAGGGAGGGGAGATGGTGAGGTTTCTGTCTCTTGGTTCTAATGTTAGTTGACTGAAGAAGAGGAATATTGCAGATTATTGGGCTTTGACAGAGTGGAGGGGGAAAATGACTAACATTTATCAGTTTATCCAGCTTTTGTTGCAGATAATTTATGATAAAGCTTTGCTTTCACACAACTCGGTCATGCTTTCCTGATATGGTTTTGAAGATTTCTGTTTTTCCTCCCAAATTTCCATCTACCAGCACATCTACCTTTATTATCACTATACTGTATGCCCTTCCTTGTACGGTGTCATTGGTGCAACATGCAGGTGATCTAACTGGATTTCCCCACCAATATGACTTTCAGTACTTTATGACTCACCCTCTGTCAAATGATTATTGGTAAAGTGATGTAAACCAGCTCGTGCTAGATAGTGGTGGAAAGCAAATTGGAGCTTGTTAACTAAACTTACATTGCATCTTAATTAAATTCCTATGATGTTTACCTGTATTCTGCACACACAGTTACATTTGCGTAGAACCTTTACGAGCCAAGCAGAAGGGAGTCTTTGGGTTCAACACAACTGCCGTCTTTCTGTCTGAGCTGATCTCTTGTTTGTCTCTTATGAATAGTTTTATAATAGCACAAGACATGACTGAGTTAATCTTCAGATGAATGCTCAGGCACAGGAAGTACAATGTCCATTGTGGTGGGGGACTGGACTGACAGCCTCATAGATTAAGTGACTTAATAACAGAGTGGCTGTGACTGGTTGAGTGGGTGCAGTCTGTAGGGACCGTTAATGAGGCGTGTCTATAGTAAGTCTGGATTGCTTGGTAATGTTTTGTGGAAACGGGAATAGAAAAACAAGGAGGCAGATATTAAGACTGAAGGTAATTGATGAATGTTTTTTTTTTTTGTTTTGTTTTTTTTTATGTTAGGAGCTGCTTTAGTGACCACATGTTAGTGCACCTTTATTATTTCCTGGCCTTAATACGTCCTGCACACCTCAATGTTTTATGCAGTCTTTTTATTGCGCAGAACTGCACAAGAAAAACGTATACGTGTTTGTGAGCCCAAAGCTATTTAAAATGCGTACAGCCCAGTGAATTTGAACCTGTCCAGAGGACAGAGATGACTTCATCATTACCTCACCCTGCTCTGCTAGAGGACTTATCAAAAACATGTGGCTCCACTCTCCCTTCTCACTGCAAATTGATTGAGTCTTGGACTCGAGTGTTTTCCTTTTGTTGGGGAATGTGTGCGTTTGTGCACATGCTGGCTTAATTTTATCATCTTAGATTTACTTTTCTCTCTCTGTCATTCATTTGGCATGTTTCGGCAAGTTGCTCTGGGTTTGGTCAGACAGGATGGAGGCCCACAAGGTTGGAGAGGATGAAACGCCATGCTGTTTAAGCATGTGTATGTGTGTCTATTACACCCAATGAGACAAGATGGCAAATGTATTGCGGTGGCATTTTAATTTGGCTGTATTATTACCCAGGTGAACAATATAGCTTTGTAGACTTTAAATCTGAAATTTAAGGCTCATTGTTTGTTTTACAGAAAGCTATGCAAACCACCTAAAATATTTTAAGTTTTTATTATTGTTATCATTTGAGCTACAATGTTATCTGAATGGAAAATTGTTTTGAGTAGGACTGAGTGATATGATCAACCAGCCTCTCAGTCCAAAATCCAGGGATATTTAAAATCCAGTGATATTTAAAATAGATTTGTATTACAAATCTATTTTAATACAAAGAAGCAGCCGACCGGAACGATACCCGAACCTTATATCGCATTGTAAGAGATCTAACTGGGGCTCGTGGTGGCCGCTGTGTCCCAATCCGAGACAAAAATGGATGCGTCCTCCTTACTGCAGCTGAAAAGAGACCAACGCTGTGCCAAACACTTCTGCGATACTCTGAACCAACCCGAGCCACTCCACCTGTTCAAGGCCAAAAACCTTCCATGGGCCTTCTTCCTGTTGATATCGGACAAATCTGCGCCGCCGAAGTCAAGACATTGATTCTACTCCTCAAGAGTGGAAAGGCCGCTGGCCTGCACGAGATCCTCCCCGAAATGCTGAAGCATGGTGGACCCCAGTTGGAAGCTGCCCTTACAAGACTCCTAAACGCCTGCTGGTCAACATCGCATGTTGGACAAAAGGTGTCATCATCAAACTTCCAAAGAAAGGTGATTTGGATGACTGTAACAACTGGTGGGGCATCACGTTGCTGTCGGTACCCGGGAAAGTGCTTTGCCTCGTTCTTTTGAATCAGCTACGACGTGCAGTGGATGAACAATTGTGAGAAGAGCAGGCTGGCTTTCGGAGTGGCCGGTCGTGCGTCGAGCAAATCTTCACCCTCCGCATGATTGTTGAACAAACATGGTAAATGGCCTGCATTTGTATAGCGCTTTTACTCGGTCCCTAAGGACCCCAAAGCGCTTTACACTACATTCAGTCATTCACCCATTCACACACACATTCACACACTGGTGACGGCAAGCTACATTGTAGCCACAGCTGCCCTGGGGCGCACTGACAGAGGCGAGGCTGCCGGACACTGGCGCCACCGGGCCCTCTGACCACCACCAGCACCACCAACATTGGGATACCAAAGGAAGATTTCTATTAATTTCATTGACTTCGAGAAGGTTTTTGATGGCGTCCACCGGCCGACTCTATGGGCTATCCTACGCCACTATAGAGTCCCTCAGCAGTTTGTAGATGCCTTTCATGGTCTCTACTCCAACTCCTGCTGCTGCGTCCGGACGGATGACGGCTGCACAGATTTCTTCAAGATCAATACTGGCGTCCGACAAGGATGCGTGCTATCCCCTTTCCTCTTCCTGTTTGTAACTGACTTCATCATGCAATGATCAGTTGACCAAGCTGGCATCGGTGTCCCCTGGCACGAAGCACGTAATCTCACCGACTTGGACTTCTCGGATGACATTGCTCTGCTGGGCTTCACTCAGGAAGACCTCAAGAGTTGACTGCGCTTCCGCTTTGCCATATTTGACGTCTACCCCGTTATTGTCTGGCCAAGATCACCATTACATGGCTCCCATGCACTGGCAAGAAAAAGCAACCCCGACCAAAGATCAGATGGTGTCGAACGTTTATGAATGATCTGAGAACCGTTGACATTGCCTGGGACGAAGCCAAAGCAGTTGCCGCTGACCGACATCGGTGGAGGTCATTAGCTGCCCGATGCGCCGCTCGGCGTAGGAGGAACTAAGTGCTAAGTAAGTGTAGTAGTAGTAGTAGTAGTAGTAGTAGTAGTAATGATAATAATGGATTATATTTATTTTAAATCAATAAGATGAGCTTAGATAACTTTGAAATGATTAGGCCATTAAATACACAACCTTTTAAACCTTTCAACTTGGGATATGTTTGTGTGTTGGGGGGACTTGTGGCTAGCTCAACTAGCGTGGGTAAGCTAGTTTAATTGCAAGGATATTTGTCAGATACAGGAATTTCCACCCTAGTGCTTTGTTCTAGACTATTTGCCATCAGTAATACAGGGCCAAGTTTCCATGGCAGCACATTTACTAGTCATGTAGATGAAAATGTCCCATTGATGTCTGTGTACAAATCTCCACATAGTTTCAATTGCCTGTGGTTCTTTTCAGCAGTTGAAGCTTATACGTTAAACATTTACTGGGTAACCACTTTAGAATACGCACCAATAAAGTAGCAAAGGAAGAAGACTTAATGAAAAAAAAATTACCATTTTTAAAAAAAAAAAGAAAGGGGGAAAAAAAAAAAAAAAAAGGCCAGCTCTATAATGGAGCAAGAGATTAACATTATCCTCTTCCATTCTCGACTATTTGGCCTACTTTCCTTCAAGGGGTAACATAAACAAAATAGCTGCTTTTTAGCCAATGACATCAATTTATTATCCAAAAATAATTTGTGTGTAAAAAAAAAAAAAACAAAAAAAAAAAACTCGACAAACTACATTGTTGTTGCGCTCAATCTCCTGCCTCAGTCTTCCATATTTTTTTTATACGTCGATTCCCCTGACTCCGAGGTCTCAGACGGAGCCAAACAGTTCCTTGTTTTATGCCTTTGTGCATCCACTGACGTTGCTGTTTGATGAGATATGCATGTGGGCTGGGTGTTTAGATTACACATTTGTTTGGTTGCCAGAGGTCCCAGCGGGGTGGGGTTAGAATAACCTTATTATACACTTGTGGGCGGATGAATTACTGAAAGCATCTGACCCAGCGTGAAGTAGAAATGACTTCTATCCAGCTTTGGGGAGGTGTGTTTATTAATATGTGCATGTGTGTTGATATTTACAGCATTAGTTTCACTGTATAGTTTCTTTTGTGAGCGTGTGTGTGAGGACAGGCCCGACAGAGAGTCAACAATGGGTCTACTCACGCAGTTCGAAGGCGTTTCCATAGATATTAGAGCATAGGAACTATGGCAACGCGGCCAGACAATGACCACTGGTGAAGGAGACTTGGAGCCAAATGAACTTTCGGGGCAGACGATGGCTCCTATGAACCACCCCCTGGTGGTCGCTTTATTAAAAGTCTCTCTACACAGGTCAACAAGTTTCAGATCCCACTGGAAACTGCCAAGAACCAAAATTCAAGATGTTTATTGTCATGTACACCGCAAAACACAAATGGCTCTGCAGAGCAATGACATTCTTACTTTGCAGGTTCCCTTCAAACAACTAAAAAGAAAGTAAAGTAAAGTAAAACAGTGCTTTGTAGCACTTGTAGCTTATGTGTGGGTGTAATCAGAATTTAAAGTGCAAGTAGTTGCAACACTGTCACAGAACCACACTGCTGTTTTCACTGGGTTGAGTGTGTAGGGGGGCATTTTCCCATTACTGTGCATGAATATGGAGATTAGATGAGAAATCTTCCAGGTCACAGAATCTGCTCAATTAACAGAGTGTCATTTCGCATATTTCCTGACAAAGGGAAGAAAATGTCATCTGAATCCATTCCTCACAGCATGTACATGTCAGCCTAATTGGAGCCTAATCCTGTGTGTGCGTGTGTTTCCAGTCATGTGAGTAGCTTCTATGGATGCCTTCATGCCATCATTATGGGTGTTGATCCCCTTGCTGCCGGGGGATCTGGAAAGGATGCACTAGTGCCATTTCTGAGTATGACTAATAGCTGAAATTCTGTTTTCACACACTGTATGGAAATTCTGGGATCCAGCTAATAAACAATGTTTGTGTTTTTCCTGATGCAAAAGGTCCAACAATTATTAACCTAAACAAAAACCTCAGCATTGGCCTGACTGGTACATCCCCATAACTCCTGTTCAAACAGTACAAAAGCACACAGTTCAGGCCTGTATGCAACAATCAGATGATTTATTTATATAGCCAGTATAAATATATGTATACTGTGGCATTTGTTTCCCAGTTACCAGCTTGGTTGTTTCAAAGTCGGTTAGGTAATTTTTTTGAAATTCTGGACCCGTTATGAACTTGTCACTTTGGCCACTGTATTTGAATGTGGTATTTTTGTGGGCCATTTGGGTTCTGACAGTTTTTTTTGTTTTTTTTTTTATAATTTTTTTGTTTATTCTTGGATATCGTTTAACTTGTGACTTCAGTATTTTTTTATAAAAAAGAAGTGAAAGTAAGTGTGTGAGAGAGTGAACTCCGGTTGGCCTTGTTTAGGAAACACACTTTATTGCCTCTGTGACCAAACAGCTACATTTACCACATCATCTGCTAGGCACGCCCTTGGCTTGGTTCCTCCTTGTGGAAACGCACAGGGGCACACCATGGTATTGTCACATCACACACTGTGACAAATCTCAGTAGGTGCGCTGAGCCTCGGCTAGCTGCTGAAACCTGGTGTTGGTGTGGGTATGTACTGTACTGTGCTCCTCTGTCCTATCGCTATGTGGGTCAGCTTGTTTACTCAACTCTTGTGCTCGACTAAAATGCAGCATCAGCACTGTCAAGTGTGACCTTGAGTTTGTTTTGGAAACTATTTGTTATCCTTAGTCATGCTTTAGTTTGCTATATTTGCCTGTGTGCTGTGGTAGGGTGTGACAAGATGCGACATGAATCTCAATGTCTTCTTACAAAACAGTGCTGACGTTTATATGGCACACAGTGAGAGTTGTTATTGTTTTGATTTTAATGACACTGAGAACCCCAGACAGTCAGCCATGTGGTTTTCTTGCACCTGTGCTTCCCAGGGATCACTCAGCAATCATTTGATGTTATTTTAAGCACATGTCACAGCTGGCCTTAATGAAATGTTGTATTTGAAGGTAACCGGTACCAGTAAATGGACTTGGACGGTGAGTGTTGGTGACAGAATCATAATGAAGCAAATCCACGCTGTAATTCTTATGCTGAATTACACATGGCCATGCCACCCTTGTATGCATGCTGCATGAATGTTGTAACGTGAATTCAAAAGAGGCCAAAGAAGGCAGACGGATATTTTAAACTGCAGTAAGTTTTCTGTTTGCTGGATCGATGATCGAGTTATGTAGACTTGTACTCCTGAGATCTGACAGTCATATAACTTGGTAGAGTCAGATGTGCAACAACCTTGATCACATTATAGTGGTATGAATTCCAGATAATGTTTCAAGAATCAAGTCAGAAACCACCCAAAAAACACCCAAATTACCTGTAATAAGATGTGATGCAGCGGTATCAGCAGCATGACACGGAGAGAAGCTAAACGAGGCAAAGGAGCGATGTTAGGAGGGGTTGAGTTACCGATGTTCAGGTTTCCCATTTTCTCCAACTTCTGTGCGTTTGACGTGTAACAGTGGGGCAGCATCGCACTATTGCAGAAGCTGTAGAAAGAGTTTCCTATATTCTAGCTATGCTGCCATGTAGCTACAGCCAAGGTGACTGCCACTTCTAAGGTGTGTAACATAGCAACAGCATTACGACATGTAACCACAACAGTTACATGTGTTATTAGTCACCAACGTGACAATGGGGTGGTCAACATAATTTCCAAAATGTTGCTTAGGATGTCTTTTCTTCTTCCAACTCAACTGCTAGCCAAGCCATATATAGTTGGCTCCGTGACATCAGATCCTTGTTGCTGCTTCCACCTTACTCAAATGTGCAGTTGTGTAATTTTACAACACAGCAATCTCCACAATTTAACTCAAAAGCAGCATCTACCTCCATATATTCCATTGTCTGCTTGGATTTGCGTGAACAATGGTTCCATAATGTAGTCGCTGATGACGTCACTATACCGAACTCTATACTCAGATTTATTTATAGGGTAGGTTGGGCGTGCAGGAGTGACACCCGCTGCACCTGCTTGTTTGCTGTGAATTCTTTGCACAGTTGCCAGTTCTGTTCTCACATGAGTGCAGCTGAACCTCATACACACTTCTTGTTAGGATGCCGGCAGACTGTTTCCTTTTCTAGCACTTTCTACTGTGTTGGACATCTGCGTGCTCACAGGTAAAGTGTCAAAAAAGTTCCCATGTGTCCAAAAGTGTCTTTGAAATTCCCTAAATGCAGAATGCATTGGAACAATGTGTACACGTCAGACAGCTATGAAAGGACTCACTGAAATTTAAGCAACAGCAAATTTTTGAGTGTTTAAACCTTGGTAAAGTGTCCGGGTGTAACTTGATGGTGGAAAAGAAGTTGAAGAGGGAAAAAAAACAATTTACATGTACAGAGGCATGTAGCTCATCACCTGCACTCTACCTTAAATCTGACAGTTTCCTGAAAGCGAATACTTGGTCAGCTCAGGCTATCATTAAAACAACTTTTAAGTTTGTCCTCAAGAGCTCCAGTACAAATACAGTATAATATTCCAGAGGGTTTTATGTGCGCTTTGACGTCATTACTAAAGCTGGGACCTTACCTCATTCTGAACTCCCACCTCAGTCTGGTATCGAGGTCAATGTTTCTGCAAGACAAATCGCAGTACTGTATGTGCAGGAGCAGTGCGTTTATTACACTGTGCTGTTGCTCTGCCTTAGCTTTGCTGGAGGGCTGCTACATGTCATTAGTGATGCATTCTGTTCACTAGCCCCGACAGCACGTTTTTAGGGTAGTTTGTGTGTGTGCATGGCTTGTGTGTGTTTGCACATTACACTCTTTTACATGTTTGTGTATTTGAACAGCACATTGATGTGTATACACCTGGGTTCCCTTTAGATTTCATTGAATTTAAGTAAACTGCACATTTTTATGTTCCTGTTCTTGCTGATGGTGCTTCTTACTTTTTAGATGCTAATTTTACATCTTTCATTTTATAATTTGTCCATGGGTTTCTGAAATTGGTTAATACTAACTGAAAATTAAAAGCGCAAACAAATATATGTATCTGTGTTGCAGCACAGAATCTATCTGTTGTAGGTCTTACTGGCTGTGGGATTGTTTGCCCGTAGTCTCTCAGTCATTATAGAGGGAAACCTGCTGAGACGGAACAGAAATAAACAGGCTGTCGTAAGATAACAGATTGCACTCCATCACATCCAGTGTTTGCTATATCTTATGAGTTTAAGTTACTTAAGAAGCAATATTGCATAATATCCTGTGTATTCTGATTGCAACATTGCACTTTTATAAAGAAAAGATCCACCCTAAAGTCATTAAGCAAAGACTGAGGAAACGCTGCATTTGTATTTCAGTCTGTCAAGTCATGTTGATATGTCAGTTTAGATTTGTGAGTTATCTTGTTCTGTTTTTCTTAGCACAAATTTTATTTCTCATCACTAGCCAAACCAGAATTATTGTGTTGCACCTTCAGTTTTAAGTATAAGTAAAGAAATTAGGATGACCAGGTACTGTTTAGATTGTATAAATGTCTTTCAGTAATAACATACACAATATTAATTTAAGTTTAATCAGTGACACTGGTTCAGAAGATGCATAATGATGTTTTACAGGTGGCTTAATCATTATAAATTATTGTTATTTATTTTATCCATTATTTATCCAACATGAGCTACTTTACTTAATGGCTGCCTTATTATGAAGGGGTTTACACAGCTTGTAGCTCAGTTGGTAGATTTTTATGGCAGATGCCCTTTATTGTGCAACCCCAACGTATTTGTGTCTCCTCCCTGGACACAGGACATAGCTGGGAGAAGACACTATATTGTGTGGTATAGATAGTTGGACATTGTTTTATAGTATAACCTTTTTGTAAAGGGTTTGTTTGTTTTTTAAAGGTAATTTTCAGTTCAGCTTTTTACAGACATAAAGACAGACAGACCACATGAGAGGACGCATTTGGTGACAGTGGGAAAGACAAAGTCTCCTTTGACAGGAAGAAACTCTCACAGCACCAGGCTCAGGGACGGGTTGCTGGGGGGTGAGGGAAGGAAGATGGACTGTTAGAGAGCCAGAGATTAACAATCGCTAATGAATAAATGCAAAGTGGTGTATAAATAAACAGTGAGTGAAGAAGACATGCTCGGTGAGGTAGATCAGGGTGACCTGAACAAGTTTTATCAAAGTTGAGCCTAATCTAATCTGCTCTCCTGAATCCAAACTGGGAGCTGTTTCCATAAAAGGGGGGGCCTGAAAGCTGTAGGCTCTGCTTCCCATTCTACTTTGTTCTTGTGGTTCCTAGGAATATTTTTCAAAGTACTCTGTTGGGATGATGTGGTTTTAAATCCGGTTTAGGTTTAACAGGAAGCCAATAAAGAGAAAACAATATGGGGCAAATAGGCTCTTTTTCTAGTTCCCAGCAGTACTCTGAAGTAGTCCATATTAAACTTTGATTAAATCATAAAAATAATTTGAGTCTGTTTTTCCTTTAAGCGTTTTAAACAGATGACAAACAGTTATCAGTTCTCACTCTCAGACACTGTTTCCACTGAGGATGTATCTGTTGCAGTCTAGAGGAGATACCCTATCAGATGTATGTGGTGTTGTGTCACATGTTTGGACTCTTGTCACAGGATGAGAAGTATGGGAATGTTGTATTTCCTCTACCTCAGCAGAGGAAATCTCTGGCAGGGACCATCTTTTGTTCCGTCCTTTCAGGATGGCTACTGATATGTTTTGGGTGTGAGGTTAAACAAACGCAACACGGTCGTGTGATACCTGCAGACTGTCTCTGAGCCCTTGATGGGCCGGTAACACAGTATGGGTTTTCAAGAACAATTGCTTTTAACTTGCACGAGTGTCATTTGTCTTGTGCTCAAAGCAGTGTTGCTACACTTGTCAGTAGTTTGAATCTCAATCTGTTTTATTGTGCCTGAAAAGTGTGTTTCATGGCCTGTGGAACATCACAGTAAGGGGAAATCATGACAAATCGATCTGTGACACATCTGTGTGGGAGTGAGTTTAACTTTTCAAGTCCAAAACATTTCCATCATGGACATAATGAGAGCACCAATAATACAGTGAATGCCAAATACTTGCTGGAAATGAGTTTCGCAAGAATCTATGGGAGGGGGGGTTTAAAACTCTTTTAATGCAGTTTTAATGTCGTGTGTTTAAAAGGGAAAAACCCATCTCAAACAGTAAACATTTTGCTCAGTTTTTCAGCTGTTCTTTGTTACAATACAAACTTCCATGTTGGCTATTGTGCTTTTAGTGTCTAACTGGGCACTTGAAGTCATAAGCCTTTGAATATTTAGCAAAACAGCTTTATGTTTTATGTATAAATGTGCTTGTAAAATTCCAGATTGTTTGGATATATATGTGGTGACAGGAGAGATCAGTCTTGGTCATTTTAGTGTTGAGTTTTATTGGAAATCTTTTCATTGGCAGAGCTTGAAAATCTTGAAATGAAGTGTGTTAGAGTTAGAAACATCCATCTTACAACCACCTTCAAAATAAAATCAAAAGCACATCTGCACACAGGCTGTAAGTTGAAGCTCAGTTGAACTTATTAGGATAGTTAATGTTATAATGTCTTGGAAAAATGCATCAATCAGCTAACTCGTTCATTGATTTGGGGAGAAATAATCCAATTTTGATGGCGCCAATATGACGCAGATACCTTGACTTTGGGTATCTGCTGATAGAGAGGACTGATCTGGTGCCAGTGTTAAATTGATGAACTATATTCCTCATTCTGACAAAGCGGCTGAAGGTCATTCTTTTATTTTTAAGGGAACATCAGGCTTGAAATTACTTTCCTAACTCTAGAAAATAAATTTGTAACAAATGTATCCAAGAATATAAATTTACCAAAATGGTATTTATTGGCTAAAAATATACTAACAAATATTTGATACCAGTGACAACAGGCCAAAGATGAATTCAGTGGAAAAAATAATGAAAAAATTATTATCGTTATTCACCTCTTGTTAGTGTGAAGCAATTAAGTCTATATCAGATGATATAATGATATTAATTGAATTGACAACAGCACATCATGTCCCATTAAGTGCTTGCTGACGAGGGTTTAAATGGAATATTAGCGAGTGAGAGCGACTAAGAGCCGGCTCTGAAAGCATCATACGGATCGGGTTTTCATTTTGGGTCAGCCAACTTGCAATTTAGCTTAAATAAATAAAAATAAAGGGGAAAAGAATCATTCATACAAAGAAAAGCTGTTGATGTAACAAATATGAAGTATGTCCAAATTGCTGATCCTTTGCAACTTCCTCCATGCTGTCCTAGCTGGTGCACAGCTGCTGATACATGGTGTAGTAAAGACGTAATAGACCCGCCAACTTAAGACTGCTATCTGTTCAAAGTGTCAGATCAGTGTTTAACCAGACTGGCGCTCCCATTAAGTACCGCTTAAATGCCCTTGAGCAAGACATCTCTGTGTTTCATTCGATTGCACATCAGCTTCAGCTGATGCACGGCTGAGCCTGACCTCTCGCCTAAACAAAGAGGAGAGTTTATCTTCTGGGATTAACAGTGTATCGCATTTTGGAGTTGTTATTGTTAATAAAATAAACTGTAACAAAAATGAGTGCTTATTGGGGTTGTATCCAGGATGGTGTTTGTCATGTACTTTGCCTGAACCCATCTTTCAACATGACTCTCTTCCTGTTAAAGCAGCTGTCTGATCTGTTCAGATGGGCTTTGTGAGTGTGGCTGACTGCCAACAACGAACACAAGATGAACCTGAGAGAGCAACAGAGGGCTCTGACACTGCATAAGAACAATGGACAATATTTAACAATATTAGTCTTGAAAGTTTATCTTATAAGTTCATGAACATGATAATATCATTGGTCAGTGAGTTTCTTATTGAATAAATGCTGTTGTGGAGTCTTAAATTGATGAAAAAGATTTCTTTTTTTTTAACACTGCATAAGCCGTTATGGGTTTGTGGTGCTAGTGTTTGGAGCTGTTTTGTAGCCCACACAGGATTCATCTGATGCTTAATTAATGAAAACTGGTTTGCCTTGTGTTGACGGAGAACTGTTCCGTTTGGGTGGGGCGTGTTTATTGATGCGAGCATTCACATTGTTCATTTTGACTAGTCAAATTATAAAAAGCATAGGTGTAGTTTAGTATAATTTCACTCTAATATTTAGTTTTTATGTATATATTTATATTTTTGAGGTCATGAGTCAGGGTTGTATTAAACTGAAAGAAACCAAGGGGCAGCTGTGGCTCAGGAGGAAGAGCTAGTAGTTTACTAATCCTAATATTCCTCTAGTCCTCGTGTTAAAGCTTTCATGGGCAAGATACTGAACCTCTGAAAAACACTTTGGGAAGTTTGTGCCTGTTTGATTAAAAAGTGTATGAAATAAAAAGCAATATAAATGAATGTGGGTTGTATTGAAGAAGTGCTTTCAGTGTTCAGCATGAGTGGAAAGGCATTTTTACCTGTACACTTTCTAAGAGTGGACTAAAATATATCCTCAATCTTTTGACTAATGGAGAACATAATATCCAAAAGGAAATAAAACTCTGTTTTGGCATGTCTGATGTCATATTTAGATATTGCTACTTCTGAAACATTTAAAATGGGCTTAAGTGATTTTGAAATTTTGACTGTGGTCAACAGATTGAGGAAGAGTGGGTATCAAAAACAACTTGTACTCTATCATAGGGATACGCATGAAGTAGAATATACTAGAGGCAAGTTCTGTAGTGGGCTGCGGTAATAGAGTTTGGTGGATCGTAGAAATATTTTAGTAAATTCCTGAACTTCAAACTCATAACTCAGAGTGGGAATCAAGATAACGCCCCACAAATTGTTTGCACATCTGATGCTTACATCAGGTCTGACATTGTTGCAAAAAGAAGGTGGAGAAAACTGTTCAGTTCAGGGGTTGTGGTTGTTGTTGTTGTTGGTGGTGGGGGTTGTTTTTTTTTTTGTTTGTTTGTTTGTTTGTTTGTTTTCAGCTGAACAGATTGGAAATGAATGACTGGATGTGAAAAACGACTTTATTTTCTTCACTTTTAAATGTTAACACAGTAGTAGCACAGCTGTGGAAGAATTTATCCACACACGTCAGTAACGCACCATCTGACAAACTGCTGTTGGAACTCAAGGAGAACAATTAAGAGTGAAAGTTAAGCAAGCTAAATGTAATATGTCTCTTCTAATTTTATTTCCCTTGATTTAATTTGAGAATACTAGAGGGTAATTCTGTGTACTGTAACTAAATCAGCTGTAGAAACTGAAGAAAAGGTAAAGGCTTGCGTACTTGTAGTCAGTTAACAAAGCTGCACGAGTCCATGTGTGTTTACTTGCATAAATGGGTTTATGTCTTACATCCGAATAACATTTTTAAAAACTGTCATCTGCTGCTGCATCCTACTGAACGGGCACAGTTCTGACAGCCTGCCTTATCAGCCATCTGTTCTGAAACTGATGGTGAAAATAAACAAATCTTAATGCATGCCAGTATTTCCTTTAGGTTGTCCTCAAGATTTGATAGTTTTTTGCTTTGTTGTGTGCCCTGATTTCTGGCTGTCTACTCCCAATGTGGATAAATCTGGTCGATAGCTGTAGAGGGAACACCTGTCCTCTTCTTCATGAGTCTGAATTTAAAGACTGTCAAAATTCCATTGGGGTTTTCACTCATCTCTCTAAGCCCTTTTGACAAAATCAGAGTAATGAGTTGTTGTGTAACTGCTGCAAAACTAACAAGTCTACAAGCAAAGTTCTCTCTCATCTTGTCTATTTTTATTTATTTTTTAAAAGAGGTCTCTATAGTAGCTGATGACATGGAGGTGCTATCACTCCATTAGAAGCTACCTAAAATTGGTTGAAAACTTCATTAGTAACCTCCCTTAATAAGGTTAAAGCAGCAAATGGTTAAAAAGTTGCACTTAATTTGTCTGGACTTTATGTAATAAGGCTAAAGGGGGTCATGCTGCATGGTTGGACAGTCACATCCTCCCAATCAGTAGGGCCACCACAGTGGTCAGCAAAAACGGTTATGTAACTGTCCCTGCATGTCGCCCAAGGAAAAAGTGAGTAGTATGTTAAGTGCAGCGCTGGGCATTGCTAATGACTTGAAGCAGTTCTTTCTGCTAGTTCCATTTCTCTAATGCCAATTATTATTTCTGCTGACGGTGTGAAAGTGTGGAAGCACAATAGCCATGGTTTAGCTAAATCATTGGCTTTGCTGTGCTACTAGAGTTGGGGTAGATGAATACCAAGGTCTGAATAAAGAACCCTGGAGTTCTGTCGGATCACTCAGCCAAAGAACTCTGTGGTCTGCGGACTTCTCTGCTTTTGTTTAAAAAGGAAGTTCACCATCGGAGCTGTAAAAGAGTACAGACCCTCTGTCAATGAGATTCATGCTTCTCACACTTCTCATGTCAGTCCACACCTGAGAAGTGGAGGAAAATTCCTTTCTCCACCTGCACTAACACAAAAACATTTCAACCAGGTGATTTCAATTCCTGTTCAGTCAGCCAACCCGGACAGAGGTGTTTCCATAACTACTGTAAAATCTGGTGCTTTTTTACATTTATACAGCCTCATGCAGTGCTCCAATAATGCATATTTCTAGAACCAGCTGACAATTCCAGTCATTGTGTCCACAGTTAGGTAATCTAGACAGCAGGAACTCCTCTTTTTCGTCTGTCTGATGGGTTTTAGCTGAACAGTAACAGAAATAATCCAAGCAGAGATCTCTAAGGACTGCCCTTTACCATTTTGATGTTTCTGGAGCCAAACATGGCCATATTTAGACTAGAGGATAGAGCTGTGTTTCACAACCTTTTGGATGCACAGCACATATATTTCACATTAGAAAAATCGTACGGCACACCAACAAACAAAAATATCACAAAAAGCATATTCATAATTTTTCCCCGTGCACCGGGTATTGTGGAATTGACTCTGTTTGTCCCCAGTATACATTTTTTTTGCTTTATTCTGACCAGTATTCATGATAGGTTCTTCATCTGGGTTGGAATTTTCCAGGACCCAGATCAGATCGACTACTTTTTCTTTTCAAATATTTATCTTTTGCAATCACGCGTCGTCACGCATGTCTATTGCGTCATTTTTTTCTTCGTCTTTTTTACTGGCAGTTGGCAACCCATTTAATGATAGCGGGTAGTTGCACTGCCCTCTAGTGGAAGAGGATGTAATTGTTCTGCCCGTTACTCACGATGATCACTTGGAGTACTAATCAGGTGGAACCAGATAATCTTCGCACATTTCGATAGAGTACTAAGTTAGCAGTGCTTTATTATAAATATTACTTGTAAACTTAGCTGGCATATAACACGCAAACGTGGGTACCTGTAAAGTATTACAAAGTAACTAGAAAAAAAAATGTTAGAATTTCATTCATCAAAGTTGAAGAAAGACTTCTTGGATGGCCTGTACCTCATAGAAGACCATACTATTGGGTAGATAATCCTGTAAAATAAAATATAAATATACTCTAAAACGTCTTGATGCATGATCAATCATCCAGGTATGGAAATTGAGGTATTCCTCAAGTTATTCTCAGGCCTACTTAAGTTACAGTTACTTGTTGATCTAAAAAAGCACCGACCAAGCCTAAATGTTCCCAATGTTTTCGCACTACCTTGTTCCATATTTGTTACACTTTTGTAATGTTTTTGATTCCCAGTAACCAATTGTCATTGGAATGGAATTCAGGCGCAGCACTTAGCAAAAACACATTTAACATGCTGTCAGTCTGCACTCGCGTTCTTCTACAGTGACCCATGCTCCCTGGTGTTTATGCAGATGACATGGATGTCTATCAAAGGCAAACCGTGTCCCTCAGGCCTCCTGCTGCTTGGTGTAGCCGCTATTACGGTACAGAGGCACAGCCTAGTCTCTATGTTGGAAACTGCTGACCGCTGTGACCTAGAACACACACTGAGACCAGTGCAATTGCTCATACATGCACAATAATGAGTTCTAAATGAGCCACATCCAGTGATGGCCAGGGTACTACTGGGAAATGGTAGTAAAGGGATAATTAAAGTACACTCTTAAACGTTTGTAAAAGAAGAGGGAGGGGAACATTTACAATTTCCTTTGTAAGGAAGCTGGTTAGATACAAGGTCAGGGACGTCTCAGTATAAACCCCTAAAAGCATGGAAAGTAAAACAGTCACCACAGCCAGCCATGATATTTGACAGATAATTCAATTAAAAGTACTCTAAAGTTATCAACAGCACAAAAAACAGTGCAGAGGTCCAATTCAGTGACTTGAATTACTGAAGGTGCGGCCTTCTAGATAGCAATTTACACGTGTCAGGTGAAGCAGTCATGCCCCTAACTTTAAGCATCAACTGGATCCAAATTGGTGAATAATACAGAAAGGCACCTCTTCGTGGACTTGAGTAAATTCACTAGAGACCCAAATCAATTTTTGTAACAGACTATAAAAATATTACATTCATGCATGGAGTTGGGTATTTTAATCGAAAATTCTTTGGGGATCAATTGGTTTTTGAGGGCAGCCTCAAGTGGCCGTTTTCAGCTCCTAAGACTGCGTAATCTAGACTCTAGACTCGTCTTGTTCTTCGACCTAGTTTAACACATTGTGACCATTCCTGATGGAAGTCCATGAGACATTTCAGATTTTAGCTTAATTAAATGTCTTCTTTTTTGTTTGGATTTTTGGGAGTATGTTAAATTACTCAGATGGGATAATGAAAAGGCTTGAGGGGGAAAAGTAGACTTCATTACTTTTGTTGTGAGATGCCTCTCTACCTTTGATTTTAGGTTTGTTTCACTCATTCCTGGCTAATTTGCTGTATTTGTATTTCAGGATTACAGACTTCATAAGCGCACAATGCGTAAATGTTTAAACCAGTGGGTGCATCAGCCTCTGTGTCAGATGTCCTCACCACAGACTCGCAATGTGGCTCAGAGTTTTACTGAACTTGGAGGTAGAAAGTAAAAAAAAAAAAGTTTTTATTTTGTTTTTGTCCTAGTTGGCGAGACGTCATCACCTCGGCCAGTCCCCAGAGAGGTAAGAAATTTGACATCAGCACGCACCATTTAAGCTTCTGCACAAGCTTTCGCAACACCTGTTCACTGCATAAACACCACAGCGCTGCTTTGAGTATTATTTTACAGCAGAACAGAGGATGGTGAGTAAAGTCTTAAATGTAGTGTTGAGTGAAATGGAAAGTTCTTATTTTCTTCGGTCTGTAGTCCAGATGCCTCCACCCTCCTCTATGGTTTTATCAAGGACAAAGGGAGGTACATGGAGTGTAATACTGAAAGGTTTGTGGAGAGCCTTGACTTAGCTTCGGTCAGTGGTAAACTTGTGGCCAGAGTTTTTATGTGCTCAAAGTCATTCTGTAGAGAAAAAAGCACCAGACCTTTCCCTTCTGCAAAGTAGCTCAAATTTTAATCGCCTTTAATGTGTATTTAGGCTGTTAACACATAGTCTGCTTCCACTTTTGGTGACTGATATTTTTAAGCCTATTTGTCACTCTTGTTTTTCTGCTCCAGTGCAATTTTAAGTCAGTACCAGCTTTATAGTGGAGACCTTGTATTTATTTTACTTCCATTAGGAGTTTTAAAATCTTACAACTAATAAGGATGATTGCATAGACTACAGTGCAAAAGCTTTTGCACTTTTTATGACGTGGCGCGATTTCTTTTAGTTTGTAACCAATATTAATGGATCTTTTATGAATTTTATTTCCCGACAAACACAGTTGGGTTTTTTTTTTTTTTTTTTTCTAAACATATACAACTGTCTACATACCTGGACACACAGTAGAAACTTTTCTGGTTTTGTGCAGATTTTCCAGTTCAAAACCTCAAGTATGATTCCTGGTTATAAATAAAGCTCGTGGTTGGTGGTTGCCGTTCTTCTGTTTTCAAATGATAGTCCTAATGTCCTAGAATTTTGTTATCTCGAATAAACTTCCACTGTCCACAGAAGCCCACAGAACCCTTTTCCACTGCAAAATGGGTTTTGGATGTTTGACCATCTTCAGAATTTGAAACTACAAAGCTTTTTTCCAAGTCTTCTGATGGAAGCATCGTGTGCCTGTCCCCTGTAGTTTGAGTTTGTGGGGGCCATATGGCAGTATTGCTTTTAGTTTGAAAGCCAATCCTAGAATTCATTCAATTCTAGGAATTTGACAGTAGTGGATCGGATATCAGTCTGATACTAGCCCAGAAAGCTGGATATTGGTGACATGATCCGATCTATTCATTTGAGTTCTTTATTCTGTATCTGTCATCACCCAAAGCTGACGTAATGTGGAGGAAACTAACAGCAGAGCAGCAGCACTTTGGAGGTATTTCTCCAAATCCTAAAGATATTATTGGATCAGAGCCAGTAAAAGCTGATTCCAGCCATCCATATGTAAGACAAAAATTTTTGTGTTTCTTGTTAATTATATTTAAAACAATTTCTTTTGGCTCAGCACTGCAACACTGTTGATCTGTAGTATGTTTGTGACTCATTGAATTTTAGGGAACTCCCATGAGTTTGATCTCCTAGCCACAGTCTGATTCTTTCCTATCTGATAAATGAAAGGATCTTTTTCTGTGTTTACAGCAGCGGTGTGCTTTGTGCTTTCTGTTTTGGGCCGTTGACGTACGAGCGACACAAGATCTCCCTCCTCTCACTCACTCCTCTTTCACTCTGTATGTCTTTACTTGATCTGTCTCTCGTTATGCACCTCGGTCTTATCTTACCCTGTCGCTCTCCCTCTTTCTCTGTCAGATATTTTTAAAGGATCTCTCTCAGACGTAGTTGCTCAGAGCTTGTAAGGTCAGAAGAAGTCAGCGTAGCTCTGATTGCTGGTGTGTCTCAAAGTGTTACATACCAAGTTGTCTGGTTCTTTAATTCCTGTATGAGAACATTTCAGGTCCCAGCAAATTTAACTGCAGACACAAAAGTACTTTAGAGTCTGTGCTTATCTCTGAGCACTGCTGGAGCACTCCTCTTTGATAATATTATCCACTATTATCCTTCTAATGTACATTTTCTTTTACATTAGTTTTACCAAACCCATATTCAATCTCCAAGCAACATTTGAGCAGCTAAAATTTTGTTTTGCATTAAAATTTGTTAAAAAAAACAAACCCGAGTTGGGATAGCTCTTTTTTTCCGTTGCTGACAGCTTTGTGATTTGGACATATTTGCCATTTAAAGTGCAAACTGCAGCTAAGCCATCTGGCTAAGCTTCTAATGCTCCATTTATAAATTATACCACAATAGAAAGTGGATTAACGTCTGTCGATGTAATCCTTTAATGAGTTTCGTAGTGCTTTCTGCGATTTTGTTTATCCTGCAGCAGGAATTCAGAAGTAATATACACTATTGAACTGTATTAAGCATCTTTGTAATTGCATTTTCTTGTAATAACGAATCTGTTAATCAAACAAGGCTGAAGTCCTTGGAATACTGGCATGTTCTAACGAGTAAATATGGCAAACGTGTGGCAAAATTACAAAATGTCACTGTTCTGTATGTTCTTGCTGCTGAGAAGACATAAGCGACAATCAGCTTGCCTTTGACGTATTTATCATCAGAGGTTTTTGGGGCCTCCCAGCTTTGAGGGGAAAAATGCAGCTTTTCCATTCTGCTAAGAGAGCAGTGATGTAATAAGGGATGATGAAGATAATTTAAAAAAAATAATAATTCAGCGATGTTACAGCACACCGCAGACGAGCTATGAGAGACACTAGCATCATTTAAATTCTTGCAAACGTTAATAGAGGCTGTTGTGAAATGGGTGCACAACAATGTGGTAAATAAACTTAAGGAAAATGATTTTAATTAATATTTCTTGTTCTTCATTTGACTTGTGTACAGCAACTTTAATGCCTTTTTTTCATCTGTCCTGTCTCTTTGTAAACCAGTATAATATGACTGTTTCTATGAGTGGCTGAAAGTCATAGAAACAGTTGGCATCTCCTAATAGTCGAGGTCTTTGTAACAACAATGACAGAAGTATAAAACCCGAGCTGCCCAATGACAGTGAGAGTGTCAGCACAGAAAGGTTGATAAGCGAAATAGCTCAAAAAATGAAGCACAAGACCCGAGTATTTATAGGAGCAGTAATGCTAAGACTGAAAGTGTGCTGTAAATGGCACTCGTCTCCAGCAACATTTGATCTAAAAACATATTTTTGAAGATTGGCTCCCATTTCTTCCTTTAGATTTCCTTCAGTAAAGTGTGTGCGGTGTTCAGACCTGGCTGTGGTGCCTCACCCTGATCACAACGTGCACAGTGATATGCTAGTCCTAGGTGATGATGACATGCCAGTGCAGTGCTTTGCTTAGTTCTACGTTCTCTTGTTTTGGAAAGCCTTGGTTCACTGTCCAAGGATATTGTTATTACTCACTAAGGTTCAAGAAAGAATATACAGAGATATGGTTTAACAGCCTAACTTAGTTTTTGTATTCCAGTTACTTTGTGAATGAATTTTGTAGTTTTAGTTAATAAAAATTGATCCAAAAACTGGCAAGGCATATACACAGACACTTTTCATTTATATTATTAGAATTTACATTTAAATCCATCTACTTTTAGGGTAGAGTGCTGTAATCATATCTGATATTAAGTCAGCCTAACATTTCTGCAAACTATTGTAGACGTCAATATGAAAATGTATGTATTTTTTTTTTTAAATTTGGAGTAAACAACACTTGCTCTTATTTAAAAACCGTATAGTGATACATTTCCTTAAAGATGGACAAAGTTGACGACACACATCCATCCTACTTCTTCCATTATTTCGGACACTTTCCCAGTCAAAGACAAGTCCAAACACATGCTAAGCTGGGTTCAGTTTAGAGAAAACTCAGTGAATCTTCAGGATAAAGGAGGTTTGAATTATATGATTTTAACAATTCTCACTGCAGAGATGGCCAGCTGTTCTAAACCTGCAAGCATTCAACCCAAGATGGATTTTATAGATGGTGGAAATTAAAAACCCATGCAGTTCTTGAACTTTCAGGGAGAGTCTTTGTTGGAAATCACAAAAGGCTGGGCATATCTGACATGGATAATGATATAATGATGTTCAACCCAGCCCTACAGCATAGCGGGGCAGAGCTTACTATAATCCTCTTCCTTTGGTGGAACTGTGTATTGATTTTTAAGGTGCTTGAATAGGTTTTGAAGTTGAGTGAAAAGACATTGTTGTAGTAGGTAAGAGATGCATTTTTTTTTCCTCCCTGTGGTGGCTGCACTGTCTTTCGGCATGGACAGATTTGTGATGACCATGTTTAACAGTATTAATCAAAGTGGTCTTTCCAAGGACTTGACACGCTGATTTATGGCTCTGAGCTGTTTTAATTATAATCAGAATGGGTGTCTCCCTGATGAATAACAGCTGTCTCTTCTGTGACTCATAAGTCCTGACAGCAGCCAGAGGAGTTGGTTGTTTTACTTTGTGTTTGTGCCTGTGCCTGATTGTGCATGTGCTCTATTTGAATTGTTTCACAGCCAAATTTGATATGATTCGATAACCTCTGTTTCTGTTTTTTCTTTCTTTCTTTTTGGCTAGTTTTGCTCAGATGGAAGAACGGGGGTCTGGCCTGGTCTGGTCTGGCAGCTGTAAATGATCAGATTTATGGATGTCTGTTTGTGTGCCATGGTTTTGTGGTGCAGATCTCTGGTTTAGAGCCACATGATGGGTCTTGTAATCATCAGTCACATCCCAATGAAACGCAGGCTGGGAGTATGCGGCCACATCTTGACCGCATGCACAAATGCACATAGGAAATACAAATTGGCTGCCATCAATTTCTTCATTATTTTGCTCGTATAGATACAAAAGCAGATATTTCGCTAAGCATATAATGCATAGTCACAAACTGACACAAGTTCTGCTTTCAGCACTGGTGGCCTGTGGGGCTTTTGTAGTGCAACAAACAACCGCTTTGTGCTTTGCAAGGATGGGAAAGTAGGAGCGCACTGACGCGCACTTAAAAACACAAACACACATTCGTACACGAGCACGCTCGCACACTGTGGAAGTGTCAAAGGCAGGGTGCAGTTCTGTCGTGCACAATAGGCTGTTTCATTACAGCCCCCTCATGACACTAGAGCAGAAAATGGACTTGCAGTAAAGGGCAGATGAGGAGTCGGGAGTGTTACAGCTCAGCGCTCTGAGGTTGACATGACCTGACAGTGGTCAGGTCCATATCGGATAGATGGCTTCACTGACCTGACAGTCGATTGTAAATGGAAAAATGCATCATAAAATACTTTTTGTGTGTGTGTGTCTTGATTAATAGGTTCGATAAACAGATGCATGAGCACTCCTCTTGACCTTTCTTGACTGGTAGCTTCAATCTTTTGTAAAATCATGTCAATTCCAGTGCTTCTAAATTGGGGGCTCTCAATGTTTTGAAGCCTGTATAGCCACCAGTGTGTTTCAATAGTAAATAGTTTTTTAATCATTAGTTTAGTGGCTGTTGCTTTTCTACTTGTACAGCTGTATTTGTCAGTGTAATTGAGGGTCATTCTGCTGTGATTTCTAGAACAGAAGTAATATAAGAGAATGCTCCCTTGGTCTGCTTCTGTGGTGCTTTTGTGTACCATGAAGCGTGGGTGGATGAAATGTATAGTACTGCATGTGGTCTTTGTTATGCTGCTGGACTTAGAAGATCTAGTACCAGGGGTTTCTATTTCTTTGCCCTAGTTCTGTTTTTGAAGTGGATTTGGTAAACAGTGAGATACTTTACGTCTCTCTCATCTGAAACTTTTTGTTGTATTCTTTGCACTGAACAAAGAGCAAATCACCAAGCTGACTCTTAAATGTTAGAATTTTTTGTTTTTACAGGGTACAAAAGTAGAGAATTACATTACTACAACTGGCCATAAAAGTACATCTTCCAAAGATTGTGTTTTTGTTTGTTTTTTTTACAAGCCGGTCTATCCAATAGGCTCAAATTTAGAGGGTAGTGATAGCCACAATTACATTGTCCACAACAGAGCCATACTCTTAAGTCATCATCAGTGTTGGTCAAGTTACTTGAAAAAAGTAATCAGTAACTAATTACTGATCATACATAAAACATCTGAAAGTGTTCAATCCAGTTTTTTTTGTTTGTTTGTTTTTTCCAATAGCTCATCCGAAATTAATTTACAATGTGGGACAGATTTTAAAATAAAATAAAATAAGAGGTTGTTTTTATTGAATATTTTTGTTACTGAATCTGGCAGCTGGCAGTGGAAATGTGCCGTGGAGTGGGTGTTGTAAGTAACAATGTTTGGCAGTGATTTGTGTTTGTCTGAATCTCTCCCTTCGTGTCGCCGTTTAAGTCAGACTTGAAGGCTGGGCCTCTCAGTCCTTTCAGTTATGGCTGAGATCTGCTTCATGTCAAAACTGCTCCCTCTGGACCGCACTGGGAGATGGAATTAAATTGTAATATTTTCCAGCATAATTACATTTTGTGGGTGTTTTTGCTATAGCTCACATTTTTTTGACAACATGTTAAAGTAATTTAACATGTTGCGTAATTTCTTCGCATGGTAGTAGTATGTGTTTAACCGAGCTGGTCTGTTAACAGCATAGCTTTAGTGCTATTCTAAGAAGTCGATTAAACTGAGGGTCATGCTGTGGAGTTCAAGCCCCCGTCAAAATATATCTTTTGACCGTAATATGCACCTCCTGACCTTGTGCCAGACGCGGACTCATTAGTGAGTCACCATGTGTCACATGATGTTGCAGTCAACCCAGGAAACTAAACGGAGCCCCCCTCCCCCACATAGACCAAGAGTCTCCACACCTCATTCAGGGGGAGAAGGTCGTCTCAGGACACGGTTCATCTGAGTCTGTGAACAAACAAGGAAAAAAATACATCTGGGTGATTAATAAAGCCTGGGGCCTATTTGTCAGGTTTAATTACAACCGTTATAAGACAAAAGTAATATTTTACTAATGAATAATTTATTAAAGGGTGCCGACCGTATATGGCTAAATGAGAAGAAACTTCATTGGCTTCTTAGGAGTAGAGATGGCACGATACCACTTTTTTATGTCCGATACCGATACCGATATCATAAATTTGGATATCTGCCGATACCGATATGAATCCGATATTGTGTTTTTTAATCAACAAAACTGTTTTTTAAAATATCTTGCTGCATTTTGCAAGTCTGCAAGTTCATACTCAAGTTTAAAACAACAACTACACTAAAGCTATTCTGTTATACCTGTATACAAAAAAAATATTTCATAGTTCAGCAATACTGATCAATCTAATAAACTTAGACCTACACCATCCTCCCTATTCTGGTATTTTAAAGAGTACTTAGCGTAAATATTAAGCAACCTAACTAATAGGGTTCCAACTCCCAGCAACAACAAAAATAAATAAATAAAAAATAGGGAGCCACCCCTCACGCGCCACCTCATGATGCTTAATCGACGTAATCAACCTTAATTTGATGCAGTGTGAAAAAAAAATGCACAGAAATCAATTATTTTTCAAGAAATATTAAATAGATTCAACATCTTTCTTCAACAAAATTGCAGACTGCACAGATGGTACCTTCCCAAAGTAAAAAGTACTATAGCTTACTAGGGTATATATATTAGACTTAATAGTCACTATATACAGTAATTGACTTCTATTCATTTTACATCAAATTAAAACTTTGGGTGTCAGATAATTATTTATTAAAAGCTAGACATTTTAAATGAGAATAAGAAAGAAAAGTATGTCTTTGTGCCCCCTTTTCCCTGTTAATGCCCTATCGGCCCCCCTGGCTAAACTTTGCTAGATCCGCCCCTGCACAGTTACCAGCGTCAGCTACGTAGAAAAAGATCCTGGTGTAGAAAGTAATATTAAATAAATTCTAACAACATCTTATCAAGCTTAAACGTGCTGCTGTTGTTCAGCCGCTGGTTTCCTCTTTCTGGTGCAAAGTGGGCCAAAAACAAACAAGAGAGACGGACTCGCGACAGAAAAGCCGATCAGCTGATCGTTAAGCAGTTTCATGATTGAAGTAGCAGCAGGAGAGGCAGTCACTCCATATATCAGTTGTTAAGCTTAACGCAGGAATGCTTTACAAACATTCAGAGATGGACTTACACACTTGCTTTACTTCTCTCGGGATAACTTTGTTGGTGATGAAATGCCGGGTTGCTAGCGAAGCTCCAAATGCTATCCAGACCACCTACAGGTCCCGCATGCCACAGCCGCTCTATCACGTGATGCATACTGCTCCGAGTGCTAACGTTCTGAGGTGAGTTACGGAGTGTTGCAAGTTTTGTGAGGTGCTTTCGTGATATTTAATGGATCGGATTACATTTTTTATTTTTCTCCGATATCCGATCCAGTAATTTAGGTCAGTATCGGACCGATACCGATACGTAATATCGGATCGGTCCATCTCTACTTAGGAGATTATTTTATGTTACGCGATTATGCTGCTGACACTTGTATCAGCCCTTTCTATGCTTCATTTTCTTGCCTGTGAAAACAGTCATACACACACATTATTTTCCACTGTAGATGGCAGCTTTCTGCATTAATTACCCGAGTCGTTTCACAACACACGCCTCATATTTTGCTACGGCAAACACAATAAATCCCTGTAATAGTCACTGCTTTGCTTTTTCTCAGCCATGCTTTATTTCTAATGTTGGACACAAGCCAGTAGACCACTGCAGACTCTGCAGGTGAATCCTTGCACTTCCTTTGGGTATTTCAAGGGATTTAAGCTTGCGTCAGCACTTGCGTTGCTTTGGTATCCTCTTGGGTTTGCAGGGAGTAGAATGGGTTCATTTACTCAAGTTAAATTCTGGGGAGAGAGGTTCACTTCTTTTTCCTTCTCTCTTTTTCTAGGCGTTTAATCTGATTTATATCCATACTTTGTACTCATTTGAAAAGAATGCATTCTTATTACATTCAAAGAATTTCTTTGTGATGCTTTAGTTATGCCAGTAGTTTGCACAGCCCTTGGCCAAAACTGTGTTGTTTTCGATGAGGAAATGCTGCATGCTAGTCACATGTAGCAGTGGAAAGAACTGCTGATCATATCCAAGAATCATTTATTGTGGCTCAAGATGGAACAAATGGCAAATATGGCATTCCAGTGCAATGTCAGCAGTGTTCTCAAATGCAAAATAGTGGTCCAGATTAGAGAGGATGAAAAATCCTGAGAGTAAAAGCTTAAGAATACTGGCGGTGGACCTTTTTGATTTTGATGTTGGCAGGAAAAAATGGTGCCTATTTACTTCGATACCATCAGCAGGTTTGTGACAAAATTGTTAGTAGGAGGAGAGTACTGTCTGTTTCCTCTTTCTCTGCTTATCAAACAGTTGCTGTTAATGAGCTTCACATGTACTGTGACAAAGTGAGCTATACTTTGTTTCTCCCTTTTCCTTTAAATGTAGATGGAGCCCTTAAAATGTGTCTCATCTATGCTCAGTCAGTGAGGACATTCATGTAAACGCGCATAGCTGTCTGGTGGTTGAGTCTGCAGTTCTGAGCTGAGGAATATTATGTGCTAAATCAAGATTAATGGAGTGATACTGACAGCCAAGCAATGTAGCGTAGGTCAGTTTATATGCACAGATGACAGGTGTGCAAACACAGATACACACCAGCCTAGATTTACACCTTTATTGCCATGTTAGAGCCGTTCATGCTCCCGCTGTGTTGTTTATTTTGGTGCGGGTATGTCCAGTGAGAAGGTTGTGGTGATGGATGTGTGGCTTATTGTGAGAAACATGTAGTTTTAACAAATACATGTATGAGGCGTTCATTGCAGAGAAATGAATGCTGAAGATGTTTCTGCCACATGAACCAGTTTAAACACACTACTCCTTAAAAATAGTTTCCAGTGTGGGGATTCACTGCTTTCAGCCACGAGCGATTGATCCGCTCGTCCGAGGCAGTTTGACAAACGTAAAACCACACTCACCGCACAGACCAGCAGAGCAAGCAGGGAATCCCTGCCACAGAGACTGACAGCTGCATATACAGTAGCTTGCTGGGGCTGTTTCTCCCATAAATCCCATACTCTTTGCTCGAATAATTGATTTCAAATTGATTTATAGGCTCAACTGGCTCATTTGCTTCTTGTGCTGGTATGGACTTGTATTTTTGTTTCCTATAATTATTGCCTCCTTGGTTTGCCAGCAATAAGGCCAATGTTTTACCCTCCAAATGGAAGCATTTTCCACAGAAGCACCAATTAAATATTCATTTGGATTTGTTTGTTTCTCTGACAAACCATAAATTAGACACCCCAACAATTTCCTATACATGATGGAAGTTGGAATGTTACACGAGGCCCATTTTAGCATTGCTGTGCAGTCCTTAGAATACGTCTCATGCATGATGCTTTTCCACATCTTAATAATGAAAATCTTGAAAGGGGACCGATTATGCGTTTCCTGATTTTATGTCATATGATCACTTTTAACCATTTAAGTGCAAATAATCCCCATGACCCCAAAACTCAGGTTTTAGACTGCCTTAAGTGCACTTTATGATGTGACTGAGCAGCTTTCACAAATATGGCCAACGTGGCTCGCCAACCGGCCAGTCAAACTTTCTGAGGAGTAACCATTTAAGAGGAAGTTAAATGGATACTATTATACTTCTATTAACTCATTGCTGTAGGCGCGTGACGTCAAACTCTTCTAAAACCATATCATATCCTAAAGTGCACATCCTTAGAAATGTATCTACACGTTGCAGTCATTGCCACCTGCGCAGGTATTAATGTTTTGCAATGGAATCTTCAACTTGTATAGTCTACTTTGTCGACTCTGTATGGATTAACCATAGAAGTACAACTGAAACAATAAAGTGAGGAGATAAATGTTTTTGATAAAGAACAGTTCAGTGTTTTGAACTGTCAATCATGCAAAGCTAAAATAATTGCGATGAAAAGGAGCATAATGGTTCCGTTTTAAAGATCTGTTGTGTGCAGTACACGGGAATGCAAGTGCTCAGTGCAACAGGTTCTTCACAGTCACGGAAGTCAGGATAGTGTGAAGGTTAAGATGAGTCCTCATTTGCATGGATAACTCTGCCAGGGTGAAGTCAGAACATGAGCGGTGCGGGCGCAGTACTTGTTGTTGTTGTTGTTGTTAACATCTCTCTCTGTCTGTGTTCGTCATCATTAAATATTAAGGCTTTTACTTGCTATCCAACTATTCATTTAAAAGCCAAGGACCGATTTGGCGCACATCATTGTATTTCTAAACTAAAAAGCCATTCCTAAATGGCAGCTCCTCCCTCCTTTCTTTATATGATCAAACGCTCCTCCAAACTCTTTTGTGTCAAAGGAGATTCCTCACATGAGGAGGCAGTTGAGCTGCTATCAAGTGCTGAATGTCATCAGGAGGATTAATGATGAATGAGGAGGGAGGGACTGTGTAGTGCAGGAAGGGGGAAGATTTGGCAACACTGGAAGTATAGGAGAGTCATTTGTGAATTAAAAAATAAATACAAATTGGTGTTTTAATAAGTTTCAAGGAAGTTAAATGGGGACTGGGAGGAGGAAAAATAGAAGGAGCGAGCTTAATTTATTGCACAACCATCTAAAGTATCCGTCTTATGCATTACTCACTTTGTTATCAAGTTCCAGTCTATACAAATGTTTGAAAGAAGGAATGGCTAAAAAAAACACCTTTTGGAGGTCTTGGACCTTTTTCACAAAAGATCTCTGAAGCACCCCTGGGGGCGAATGACCCTGTCATCTCACCCCTCCCCCCCTTCCATATTCAACCCCTCCGTCACTATCAGCCTCCTGCTGAATTCACAGAGCCCCCTTCTCTCTTCATGCTGGCCAGTCCTCTGCAGCTCCTGCAGCAGATGCGTCGTATTTTCTGCCAGATGTACCAGAGTGCGTCCTGCTCAAGTAGGGAAGAAGGAGCAACTCCAGGAAGGGGGGGAAAGATGCTGTAGGAGGAGCGTGAAAGAAAGCGGGCAGACGACGCAAAATTTTACACTGCATTCGGCTTCAATGGGAGAGGCGTGTTAGAGAGAGGGAGAGCAGTAGCGGCTGCATACTCGCTGTAGCGCAGGTGGATCGCAGCTGTCTGAAGAGAAAGATTTGGCGGCAGCAGGTTTGTACTGAAGATTCTCCACAACTGTAGTTTTTTATTCCGTGTTTTGTGCACATCTTTGTATTTTCTGTGACTGAACGGATGCTGTGTTCCCCTTCGTATCACTGCTGTCCCTTCATGTTTCTGCTCTGCAGTTCTGTCATTCCCTAGAGCTGACCGCAGCAAAGGAAAGTGTGCGCATCAGTGGTAAACTCATGTTTTTGTTTCATTTTTTTTCTTTTTAAGGCATGCACTGTCCTTCTTGGTATCTTGTTCACAAAAGTTCATTACACATTAGGAAGTTTACGAGGGATTCAGAGACTTGTCTGGCATGCTAAATGAAATAGCAGAGGCCCGATTCCCTCCTTTCAAACTGGGAGTTCTTTTACTGCGGAGAAGAATAGAGCTGGGAGCTTTGAATGCACCCGAGATGGCTTTCTGTGTGCTTAAGAGAGGTGCCGCCCTCTCAAGTGTCAGCATGCTTATGGGAAGGTGGTAGGGGGTAGGTTCATGTGCTTGTAGTTTGTAGAGGGGGCTGGGATTTTTGCATCTGGGCTGTATTGATAAGGCGTGAGTTATTACCTTGGTCTCTTACATAATATGAAATTTTAGTTTAAGGTTAAGGATTAAAAAAGTTGCTTTATTTTCTTGTGGTTCCTTTTTCCCTTGAGGGGAAGGAGTGATACAGTCAAGTGCTCTCGTGAATCTCTTTTCATAGATATCTGTTTACTGTCGACTGAACGGCGATAAGGAGCCATTAGGAGCAGCTTGTTTCTATTTCGGACTGTTTTTCCGGGTATTCCTATGAAAGGCCCCCTTTCATGGTTGGATAAATGACTGACTGACTGGGAAAACCGGTGGTTTTGTTGCGCTTTGCTCACTTTCTTTTTTTGTCTTTTTTTTTTTTTGTCTTCCCTGAAATTTCTGCTTACATTTGCTTCACTTCATTAGATTTATATAGCTTTAGGCATTTTCCATGATCAAGGCATTGCCTTTTATGCCTCGAGGTTATGGATCATTTCTACTTGTTTTCTCTTTCTTCTCAAGAACTGAATCACAGAAATCTGTACACCATTTCAGATCAACAGTCTCTGATTTCAACACAACAGATTTTTTTTTTTTTTTTTTTTGCTCAAATGCTCTGCAGCTTATCCAAGAGCTCTCACGCTGTTTGTGAAGGAAATTTGGGGCCAAGTTGAGTCATGTTTGTGCTGCAGTTCTTTTTGAGCTATGCTAAGATCTCAAGCTACCCATCAGTGCAACAAAGTGTATGCAAATTTAAACGTAGATGTGCATAGGTTACAAAGCTTAGAACTGACCTGCGTTTTTTCTGACTTGCTGTCACATTTGTCTTTCAGTGCTGAAGTAATAAAGTCTCTGATTCACATCAGGAACACACCTGCCTCTGTAGTGTTACTGCATACAGCCACTGAGCTCACAGACTGTACGTTTCTTCACTAATCTCTTCCTGTTGTCTTCAGTGTGGTGAGCAAATAGTCCTCACAGGTTTGTCTTTGTTGGCTGCCTCACCTTTATCGTCCAGGCTGAACGAAAAATACTGTAATCCACACTAGGTGCAGTAGTGCGCACTGCACACAACCTCAACAGACTGTTTGTTTTTGAAAATCATACATTTGGGGTTTCAAATGCTCTAATGCTTGATAATGGCCAAGCATGTCAAATCTTGCTTCTGTCTTGGATAAAAAAAATTTTAAATTATTGAAATTGGTATTCATCCTCTCATTGAGCCTTAAACCAACATCAAAATATTTTCAAACTGTGACTTAAAATCTGGTGAGTTCTTGACGAGGAGGCTGAATGTGCACATACAAAGCACTGCTAGCTGCAGCTTTATATGCTGTTACTGTTGCTTTGTGGAGGTTTAACAGGAGCAGAAAAATGTTCTGCTTTGAGATTCAGTTCTGCTGCAGAGGAGATTATTAGGTGTGTACACATTGTACTTGCTGCCATGGCGATGGCCTTGGTGCTCCAATGAATCCTGAAATGTCCAATCAGATATTTGTGCAGAGTTCGTCTGCAGAAAAAGCAATAAAAAAGGACCCTTGCTGCAGGCTTTGTTTGGTCTCCTCTGAGGTTTCTTATTGTTTCAGAAATGACTTTGTGTGCTGGGCCCTTGAAGAAAATGTTGGTGCTTCAGGCCAAATGATTTGCGGTCCTTCTGGCCTTGATTTCCTCTCCCGAGGCATTTTTTTTTTTAAACAAATATATATATATTTTTTTGTATTCACATGAACTTGACACCACATGCCTGCTCTCAGGTCAAGGTTTTGAGATATAACTTACATCTGACTTATTGTGCTTTGACCATGTAGTTCAACAACGTCCCAGAAAACTATCCAAGAAAATTTATCTCCCAATGCTGAGGCTGAGGGGGTGAACACGTACTGTTAGCGAGTATTTTTCTGGTCTCTCAATCAACCTCAGCGACCTCACTGGCTCTATTCCTTATGCTCTCTGTAGTGTGTGCGTGTGCATGTGCGTGTTAGGTAAATAGCTTGGGTATTATTCCCACAATTATGTCATACAACATGGTTTCCAGCTGTCTATGTCAGCTGAACTTAATTTTGCCTTCAAGAAATTCATCCTCAACCACAGTCCATGTGTTTGTGTTGTTTTTTGTTGGGGGTGATTTTGTGCATGTGTGCCCGGTCTGTGTTTTGTTCATTTTTATTTATTTATTTATTTATTTTTAAATCTTTGCCTTAACTGTTTATATGAAAGTACACACTGAAGGTCTGTGGAGTGTCACCTGTTGGCTTGCTCCATAAAGAAAATCAGATTGTGAGTAATGAAAGCGCTGAAGCTTTTTGGTCTTTTTGGAGATCATGATTAGGGTCTGATTGAATACTGCGTTCCAGCTCTAAATTAAGTGCTTTGGGCTGGGTCCCATAGACGGGCAAACACAGCTGAAAAAATGGCTGCACACATTTCAGCTTGAATGCAGGTGCTCATGTAGTTTTAAAGCAAAATCATCTTTGAACCAGAAAAGTAAATGTGAAATTATTATTTTTTGTTTACAGTGTAGAGCATTTAGGCAGCACTGAGGTCTTTCAAGCATTACATTTACATAAACAAGGCTTCCAAATCCTCAATTTCCCCCCAGGCTTGAATTTTGATCTGTTGGATTTTGTTTTCATGGGACTGACATTTTAGTCATTTCTCTCACATCTTCATTCATGTTGCAAGCTTGTTACTCAATCAGATTGCAATAAACGCTCCCAAAGAGAAAGATTGATGCCGTGTGGTTTGCTGGTTTGCTGCTGCTGTTATTGTTGGAGTCATGCATGAAAGACGTCCACAGCAGAAAACTGCAGCACTCCAGCCTCTGAGTAATCCCTTGGATAATGACGTCAGTTAAGTACCATAAATTGGTTGATCTTTGCCCAGCAGTGGCTGGACCCCACTAACCCAGGCTCCCATTTTACCCTGGCCCATTTTGTGGGGTGAAACCAATAACGATTTAGGTTCTCCCAACACTTTTTTTTTTTTTTTTTTTACAGATTGTGCTAGTGAGGTCAAAGTTCATGGGAAGGGTTTCTGAAATTGTCTTCACCAAGCAGCTGCATCCCTTGGCAGGTTAATATTAGATCTCATAGTTAAGGAGTCATGTGTTACAGGGAACTGGAACTTCTGTAGTTCAGTACTTTATAGTTGAGCCTTTGTTGAATCCTTACGACTTTTAAAAGTTTAATGAGCTACATTATTGTGTTTATATGTTCTGGGTAGTATTTATGTTAGCCAAAGAAATGCGAGGACAGAATGCAAAGCTGTAGCTCTCATGTGCCCGGGTTATACTTTCAGTTCTGAGTCAACCTGTAGAATATCTATTTCACAAACTGACCTATTGAGGACTGGCATCCTATTACAGTACCACACTCAAATTCAGTGAGCTCTTTAGAATGACCCCCTTTTTTTCAAATGTTTGTAAAAGCAGACTGCATCCCCGTTGCCACAGGTAAATTTGCTCTTCCTCATTTGACTGAACCTCCCACCTGTTTGTGCTTTGATTTCAACCACATTCACTCTGTGCTTGGTGCCAAAGTACCTCACAGATGTACAAAGCAGAGTGCTCCTTGTGTTTCCCTGCACAGCTTGTGTGGCCTAACACTGTATGTTGTCTTTGTCTTGTGAACCTGATCCCAAGTGCAAGTATTGCAGCACCATCCACAGCCGTCTGGACCCACTTAAGCACTGGACAACACAGAAGTTTAGAGGCTATTGAAAGAACATGGAAGAGCATAAAATACATTAAATACTGGAAGACACTGACCTTTTCATCTTTTGGAGATGCTGTGCATCACAACATTTTTCCTTTTTGTGCTCCGTTACCACTTTTGACGTCAGTTGGCTAATTTTGGCTTGTGTCATTAACCTTAAGATATCCCTACTTTTTTTTTATTTTTTATTTTTTATGAACGCTACTACCCTTTTGACCTGACATGCCTGATGATTGGTGTTAGTAATGCTGATCTTTAATAAAACAGGAGGCTACCACTTGGTTTAAAACCAAAGCCTTTTTTTCTTCTTTTTTTTTCCTGTGGAAAAAGTCAACTGGTTGAAAGGAACTTCATTAACTTTTTATAGTAATGTTTTATGCCTTACTGACTATCACCATAATTGTTTACAAATGCCAGGTAATAAGTACTCATTTTCCAATACAGAATCCCACCCAGAATAAAATCTCTTTACAAATTTGTCTTTGAAGCTCTGAGAACAAAGTGTGAATTTCACAGGAAAGGAAAGAGTGCTTTTTGACAGGTAGTTGGCTTTCTACATGTGGTGTTTGTCCTAGGATTTACAGCTGAGTGTAATGTGATGTGTGGCAGGTTGAGGAATTAGAAAAGATGGAGTGGAGCCCAAGAAGAATGATTTATAGATAAAATGGTAGCAAACAACCAGCACAAATTCATGAATAAATTTGCATCAAATCCTAAGGATATGATGCACAGGACCCACTGGACCAATAACTTGAACAGGACTCCAAAGCTCCCCACCATAAAACTGGTGGACTAATTGTTGAATACTGGTTGTTTTTACTCTGAGCATTCAAGGCGCTTTACACAACTTGCCTCATTCACACCCATTCAAACAAGCACTTTTTCTACTTGGGGTTAGTATCTCGCCCAAGGATGCAGACTGAAGCAGCCAGGGATCAAACCGCCAACCTTCCAATTAGCAGATGAACTGCTCTGCCACACACCTCACTAGAGTAGGGGACTGAAGACTTGCACATTAAGTTAATTGGTCATTCTAATGGTGCATACAAAATTAAGCTGGGAGTCAGAATTTGAGTTTCCAGTCGGAATTTTCAAATGAAATGCCTCTTCAACATGGGAAGTCAGAGCAACGTTGATGTGTGTGTGCGTGCATGCGCGTTGTCTGTGTTAGATCTGCAACAGATTGGCAGCCTGTCCAAGGTGTACCCCGTCTCTTGTCACATGACAACTGAGTTAGACTTTAGCCTAGCCACGGCGCTAATTTGGATAGGCAGAAGAAAAATAATGGATGGATGAGTTCTCTGTCCTGGTAGATTGGCTCAGGACTCCCAGGTTCCTTATTAAATCCTTTTTCACTCTTTTCTTTCTGACCCTTTTTCCAACTTCTCTGCTTCTTAACTACAGTCTAGAAGTCATTTATAAAGTCAGGATGGGGTTTCTCCTGTCCAAAAGTGGATATATGAGTAGAGCACAGAGGGTAGAGACTAAAGTTTGATGTCCCACGCCTCCCATCAAGGGGATTGCGTCAGAGTGGAGCTAAAGAGCTCCGTGCTGGAACCAGCTGTGGGTTGATGTTTGGCTATAACCAAACTTGGTACACAGTCTCTGCCTTGGTAACGAACATCTGGTTCCAGCACTTTTTAACAGTGCGTGCACCAAAGTAAAATAAGTGATAGTTCAATGATGTTGGTGTACTGACACTACACTTGTTTCCCGTCCTTAGTGAATCCTGTCAGTCTTACCTCAGCTGTTAGTTTCTTTCCTCTTATTCATTTAGTTTGTTGTAAATTAAGATTGGGAGATTACTGTGTTATACTGTCATTGTGCTTATTCATACTCACTTCACCCAAATTATTAGAGGCTCTGCTTCTACGCTTTGTCAGTTCATGTGGGTTGTGGCCCAGGAGCTAGTGTCTGCTGTCAACCAATTGCAAGGTTAGTGGTTTGGTTTTCTGGGAAGGTGCTAAACCTCAATACATCCATGTGAGTAAGTGAATGTTAGGGTAAAAATCCTTAGGCATATATAATGGCATGTCTTGTAGTAAGAAAGTTGAGTAGAAAAGCACTATGTTTGCCATGTTTTAAAGTTTGCATATGTCGATATTTTTCAAACCAAAAGAAGTCCACTTGTTTCGGGGATATCAGAAAAAGGTTCAAGTGTTTGTGTAGTTATTTGAAACAAATGCAACACTTTTATACATGCTAAACAATAAGGAATCGGCAGTCCTCTTAAAAGTGAAAACATTGAGGCATAAAGGTCCAACATTACAAGCCTGGGGGAGTTTTGTGGGTCCACACCCCAAAGACTACTAGATTTGAAGACTTAAAGTTAGAGAAGTTGGAGAACACATCCCAGATTCCTTGTGCGTGAGAGAGGATGGAGTCCTGAGAGGGAAAGGGGGGAAGAAACCAAATGTGCATGTGTGATTTTCCTGAATTTATGAAAGTATCAATCACATGGGTCAAGGGTTACAAACTTGGAGATGAAACAAGTAGAAGTGCAGATTAAGAAGTGGGGTGGGAAGTTGAACAAGTTAGATGGGCAGGAAAAAAAAGGCCATTTTGGCACGCATAGAGGGAGAAATTAGTGAGTGAGTTGGGAGCGTGGGTAGGTGGGAGGAGATGTTATGAATCTCCCCTTCTATTGTCATTTCCTCTGCAGCTGGTCCCGGGTTGAGAGGAAAAGAAAAATATAACTGAAATCTAAACAGCGGTCCTGCCAGTGGGCTGGGTGTTCCCTGCTGCCGACACATCTGTAATAAAACACATTGTCTGATTTCGTAATGCTGTGTTAATAAAGGTGTAGAACAGGTCTGACAAGCTAAAGATGCACACATGTAACACAAAATCTGAATAATGAATAATCCGTTGTGCAAGGGAGAATAAATCCTTTTTAATAGATTAAAACCTTCCGATTTGAGTTCTTGTGGGAAATGAAATTGATAGTCTAGAGTTTCTTTATTTTGTGGAGTTGTTTCATGTATGTACTCACAATTTTTGTGCTTCTCACTGTTTTAAGTAAGTCTCAAGATTTAGTCTGGGAAGACAATTTGCTCAGATTTATTGCTCAGCCCCAGCCCTTGAAAGAGACCTCCATAGCCCCTTGTCTTCTCTCAGGTCAGGTCTGTGCAGCTCAGCCTGACAGTCTATGGTCGTGGCCCCTTTAAAATATAGCCATTAGGGATTTTATTATCGGTCATTTAGCCTGTGGTGGTCTTTCACAGAAACGGTTCTATACAAATCATAGTTGACTGTCTGTAACAAAGGGATCACAGAGCTGAATGAATGGATCAATTTAAACATGGCATTTGTTGAGAAACGGCTAAATGGCTATGATAACAAATCCTTTCAGTTCTGATTTTATTTGTTTGGTCGAACTTTTTACACATTGCTTGGCCTATTTTTGTTTTTTTGTGCTGGTGTGAAAAATGAAAAACAAGCAGGATTTATATCTCTTCCTCTACAGCTATCCTTTAATTCTTCATACAACAGTTTCTGTCATGTTTTGTGATTACAAGTGTGCTTATCACCATAAAACTTTGAGAAGACACCAACAATAAATGCGTGCCTTTATTTCACTTTGACTTTTTAAAGACTCTCAAAAGAGTCGTCTATTTTGTGCACCAATGTTTGAGGCAGAGGAATGTAGCTGCCAGAAGCTGTTGATCACTGGGAGACACATAGAGGTGCTCTCTGCAATATTCCTGTAAGCCAAATGTTGAGCCAACCATTTTAGCACAGTAACATAATTTCGGGATGCTTATATAAGTAGGACTGCTGCTTGTGCTGCACTAAAAAGTTCTAACACTGAGCAATACACCAGGCATTTAATATCCCCTTCACCGTTTTGATGCAGTACTTTGTTTATGTTTGTAGGGCATTCGTAAAATGCCACACAAACTCACATTTGCAGCTTTTTTTGTTCGACACTGTATACTTTTAGCTCACGGATTTGTCCTTTACAACATCCCAGACTGGTTTCTTTCAAAGCTTCTTAGTGCTTCAAAGGATACTACTTGGCTCGGCCTCACAAAGCTCGTCATCAGTGCCGCTAAACTAGCTCGTTCAGAGTCCGCCGCTTCCCTCTCACGCTCCATGGAGTTTGGCAGGTAAAATGGCCAGAGTTATGGAAGTCATTAAAATTCCTTGGGAACATGTGGACCCTTGTTTATTTTTCCGTCCAGGCGGGAGGGTGGAGGGCTGCCAAGATGCTGCACTGTCTATCTCTCAACAAGAAAGTGTGTGAGAGAAGAATGACCTGGTGGAAGATGAAGGAGATGAAAGAGGGGTTAAAGAAGAAGAGGAGGAGGAGGAGGACACACAGGTGGTGGGACTGAGGGGAAGGATGGAGAGCAAAAGTTATCTAAAGAGAGAAATGCAGGCGGGACAGTGAGAGAGAGAGAGAGAGAGAGAGGAGGGGGCACAGTCCGACAGCCTGTACTGGACGCCAAAGAAAAAGTTTAACAAATGAACGCCGAGGTTTCAGTGAGCCGAACAGGATGAGGATTAGAGACGGATGGATTCGCACACAGGCTGCAGGCAGAAAAGCTGAGACAAAGAGGGATGTAGAAATCAAAGTAAAGTTAGAATCTACCAAACAGACACACAGGGGAAAAAATGTGTTTTTCTGTCTCCACTATATATGAATTACGTGTACGACCTTGATAAATCCTTTCATTGAGTGTGTGTGTTATCAGGGTGGGAGGACAACTTGATGAGTAAATATGTACATCAGCACATTATCCACTCTGCTAATTCTTTTACAACCCAAACTAAACTGTTAATGCTCACAAAACTCAGCTCAGTGTAGGAATAACCAGACGTTGCTCCCTTTTAATGAACCCAAAGTATCATGGGATCAAATGGGAAGCATCATACCTCAAATTACTGTAACTTTTACTATTTGTGTCAATCAAATGTGGTCCAGCTGCGCCCACAAGGCTTTTTTTTTTTCATCCATCCATCCATCCATCCATCCATCCATCCATCCATCCATCTTCATCCGCTTTATTCGAGGCAGGGTCGCGGGGGCAGCAGCCTAAGCAAAGATGCCCAGACCTCCCTCTCCCCAGCCACCTGCTCCAGCTTATCTGGGGGAACACAAAGGTGTTCCCAGGCCAGCCGAGAGATATAATCTCTCCAGCATGTCCTGGGTCTGCCCCGGGGCCTCCTCCCGGTGGGACATGCCCGGAACACCTCACCCAGGAGGCGCCCAGGGGGCATCCTTGTCAGATGCCCGAACCACCTCAGCTGGCTCCTCTCGATGTGGAGCAGCAGCTGCTCTACTCTGAGCCCCTCCCGGATGGCCGAACTTCTCACCCTATCTCTAAGGGAGAGGCCAGCCACCCTTCGGAGGAAATCCATTTCTGCCGCTTGTATCCACGATCTCGTTCTTTCGGTCACTACCCACAGCTCGTGGCCATAGGTGAGGGTAGGGACGTAGATTGACCGGTAAATTGAGAGCTTCACTTTTACACTCAGCTCCCTCTTCACCACGACGGACCGGTGCAGCGTCTGCATTACTGCAGCCGCAGCACCAATCAGTCTGTCGATCTTCGGCTCCCTTCTCCCATCACTCGTGAACAAGACCCCAAGATACTTGAACTCCTCCACTTGGGGCAGGATCTCGTCCCCGACCCGGAGTGGGGACTCCACCCTTTTCCGGCTGAGAACCATGGCCTCAGATTTGGAGGTGCTGATCCTAATTCCCGGTGCTTCACACTCGGCTGCAAACCGTTCCAGTGCGAGCTGGAGGCCCTCACCCGATGAAGCCAACAGAAACACATCATCCGCGAAAAGCAGAGATGAGATTCTGAGGCCACTGAAGTCCTGTCCATAAAAATTATGAACAGAATCGGTGACAAAGGGCAGCCCTGGCGGAGCCCATCACCCACCGGGAACGAGTCCGACTTATTGCCGGCAATGCGAACCAAGCTCCTGCAACGGTTGTACAGGGATCGAATGGCCCGCAGCAATTCCTTCCTTTTTTTTTTTTTTTTTTTTTAAAATAAAAATATTCTTATTTATGTTTTAGCTTACCTTCTGTTTTTTATCTATATGTATGTATCTATACCAGGGGTGGGCAATCTCAGTCCACGAGGGCCGGTGTCCCTGCAGGTTTTAGATCTCACCTTGGGTCAACACACCTGAATCACATGATTAGTTCGTTATCAGGCCTCTGGAGAACTTCAGGACATGTTGAGGAGCTAATTTAGCCATTTAAATCAGCTGTGTTGGTTCGAGGACACATCTAAAACCTACAGGGACACCAGCCCTCGTGGACTGAGATTGCCCACCCCTGATCTATACACATACACAGAAATGGTTATAAAAGCTTGTCAAAAGCAGATGACCAGACCATCAGATCATTTCTCCCTTCAAATCCTAGACTTGTCATTCCACACCATTGTCTTCTGTTAAAGCCATAAAACATTGTGGGTTGTTAATAAGAGACCTCTGATGGTGTCTCCTTTTCTGTGACCGGCGAGTTTCGGTCAGACTTATATCGCCCACTTACCAGTCATAAATCTTCTCTGCCTTCATTTTAAATGTGGAAAAATCCTTTCATGCTCGTGTTTAAACACCAGATCCGGGAGGGACCTGCTGTGCTGGTGGGTGTTTTCTGTGATTGGTTAAGCAGAGAGGAAAGATTGAAAGGGATCTTGGTGCAAAGTGTTGCTCAAGGGTAACTGGCATTGCGTTGAGATTAAAAGAGAGACGACCCGTCTGTATGTTCCATCAGACACCTTGTAAATGGAGTCAAGTCACTGCCGCATTAGCAATACTTGTCTTTTTCTGGTCCGGAGGTGCTACTTAGATTACTGTCTGGTGTTACAGTGGTTGATTGTTGGGGATATTCCTGTATCCAGTTGTTAATAAACGGTGATGATGTTTAAGGAGTTTGAGGGACACCACATGGGAAGAAGGGTATCTGCTAGTCTCAGGGGATAAAGAAAAAGAAGGGAGTTGTGGAATTTTTCAGTGCATAGCTGTGGTAATACCCTGTGCAGCTGAAAAATGTATCAGTGATTTTTATCACTGCCAATACTCCCCTGATCACAGGCCAGGAGACTGAGAGTGCAGCAGCAGGCAGTCAGTGAGGTCACTCTCCATCTCCAGTTGTCTTTTTTTCCCCACCTAATGCAGGAAAGAAAGTGTCTACCTTCCTGCATTTGTTCATTTTTAACTGGAACTGACACAGCAATGTGGACCCTGGGGGTGATCCATGCATTTACCTGCCTCACCGACAAATTGGTGGCTAATTAAGTCGTAACATGAGAACCTGTACCCCCTTTTTACTTAAATCTCCTTTTCCAGAAAGCACTGGCCTTTGACATAGATCCAGGTCTGGAATTACATGTCTGTAATGCCAGTTTAAATTATTATGTGGCATGTCTGTAAAGCTGACATCACATCTAGACATTGGTTCAGCTGCACTCCGATATAGTAAAGACATGAATTAGATTAAAGTTGACTCCTTTACAATTTACCGAGGTTGCACTGAGCATGGGGATCATTCAGAAAATGTAAATAAATGTAATGATTTGTGGATAAATAATTATCCATACGTGACGATGCTTTAATCATCAGGTATTTCATGAATTCATTCATGTTGAAGTAATGATCTTAGTTATATTTTAATATTGTTTTTTTTTTTTTTAAGTCAGTGTCTCTGTGAAGCCTGAGACTTCAAGCTGGGACTTGAACCACTAACCAGTGAGTAACCTTGTCAAGCCATGTCAAGGCTATTCCATTGGGATTTCATTTAGCTATGAAGGGTAGCTATTTGAAACTGGTATTTATGCCTTTCCCAGTGTTTTGAGCTTTTACTATTCTGTAATGCTGTTCACATATGGTTGCTGGTACTTACAGCCTTTCATAAAATTATTTTGTCAAACAAAGTGACTCTTAAAATATTGGTCAGAGTTCTTTCGGGGCAACATCTAATATCTCTTAGGGAAACTGTTAAGTCTAATTGTTGAATGTTGCCATTGTGTTTCTTAAATTTGTACAGTCTTAGTTCAAGCAGTAGGATCAAAGCCAGAAACTGTGGCGCAAATTTCCAAGACAAGTGAGCTGAGCCAACTGAAGTTGATGCTGATGCACAGTGACACCCTGTAGTTCCTGGTAACCATTAGCCCGCAGCAGTTTTTCGTGAATTAATGTCTCAGTAGTCTTTATCCTAGTAGGGAAATAATCAGACATTTAAGTCTCAAGGTTGAAAAGATAATCCCTCATGTTTTACTACCTGAGGAGACTGCGGAGCGCACACATTCCCAGATCTCTGATGTTGAACTTCTACAACTGTGCCATCAGCAGCGTTCTGACGTATGGATTTCTAGTGTGGTTCCCCAGCTGCACCAAGGCCGATCAGCAAGCACTCCAGCGAGTGGTGAAAGAAGCTGGCAGAATTATTGGAACAAGTCTGCCAGAGATCAGTAATATCTTCCCCACTCGCTGTCTGAGGAGGGTGCACAGTATCCTGCGGGACCAACATCACCCTGCGCGCCACCTTTTCCATCTGCTGCCCTCAGGGAGAAGGTACAGGTCTATACAGGCCAGAACATCCAGACTGGCCAACAGCCTGTATCCACAGGCTGTGAGGCTCCTGAACTCTCTGCCCCCCTCTCACGGACAATAACCATATCCAACTTCTTAATAGCAATGAACTGGTCTGCATTGGTGCATCATATCTTTATTCTCTTCCCCCTCCTGCCCCCCCCTCTTTCTTAAATAGATAACTATCATATCTGATATCATATCTCACAGTACAATAATATTGAATGGGTTGCATTGTTGTATTTTGTCATGTTTCTCAGGTCTTTGTCTGAATTTCTACGAACATTATTGCCAAGGATTGTCCTATTGCATTGGAGTCACACTGGGTTAAATATGTACACTTGGGTTTTAAGGGGTATTTATTATTTTCTTCTTTTTTGGGGTTGTATGGAAGCCCCAAATGCAATTTCATTGTTCTTGACAATGACAATAAATAAATAAATAAATACTAAATACTTTATGATCCACCATCAGTTGTGTAATCCTTCCACCGCCTGCTTTTCTCTTGTTCTGCCATGCACACATCTACAGCGGCTTTAAGACGGCTGTCATTAGGTCCAATGGAATGCTCCCTATCTTTGTCAAGTTGACACTGACACGTGTGGTAGTGTTGCAGGCATGCTGCGAGTTGACAGCATCTAAAAATCCTTATTTCAAGATGTGAAGCAGCCAAAAAAAAATAGGGAGAATTAAAAACACACACACACACACACACTCTTACTATACTAGAAGTATTTTGCCTTCTTGTTGAAATTTCCATCAAAGTTTCCAACTACTACAGCATTGAACTAGTAAGAAGGTCTTAAGTTCAGTTCCACCATCAGGCCGGGTTTTTCTGTGTGGAGTTTGCTTGTTCTCCCCGTGTTTGCATGGGTTCTCTCTGGGTACTCTGGCTTCCTCCCACAGTCCACAGTGACCTGTCTATCTGACCTGTCCTCTCGCTCTAAGACAGCTGGGATGGACCCTCAATTGGATAAGTGGAAGAGAATGGTTGGATATCCCTTATTTCACAGACAAATATCTGTAATATCACCCATAAATGGAGATCTTTATCTTATACCAGGCATTGCTGCAACCCTTCAGTTCATCTAGCATCTGAAACAAGCCATTTTTTGATTGCTTGAGCTGCCTTAGAAAGTTTGAACAGTGTGTGTGTGTTGTTCTTCTGTACTCAAACAGACCTGTGCATCTGGGACAGAGAGACAGCTCATTTTACTTGGTGGTGCTCCATATAGCCCACTTTGATCCCGAGTGCAACAGTTTTAAAGTAACCTTTCTGTCAGTGTAAACACATTTAACTAATCGTGTCATCGCTGAGATATTTTGCTGTTGGAAAAAGTGCAATTTTTCAACAGCATGTCTCTTTTTTTTGCATAACAAAGAATCGCTGCTGTTGTATATGAAAGAAGAGTGTTGGTAGGACTCTAAAGTTAAAAATCCAAAATCTATGCCCTCTGTGACATTCATCATGTTAGTCCAGTGGGCCGGATTGGAGTCTCTGCTGGGCCAATTTTAGCCCCCGGGCCTTATGTTTGACACTCCTCATCTAGAATGACCATATTGGGTATATCTGGTTTATCTGTCTATTCTCTTCAACTTATCAGGGTTGTGGGGGGCTGGAGCCTATCCCAACTACCACAGAGCAAAAGGCAGAATAGACGCTGGATGGGTCTTCAGTTTGTCGCAGGGCTCTATATATATCTGTGTAGAGTTCAGAGTAGTCTGAAGCTTACGCTTTATGCTAAAATCTATTACATGTGTGATGGCTTTATTGTGTGAAACTTATGAGCTTCCACCATTATAATACAACGCATTTAATGTTCTGGGCCATTTTAACAGTTCGTGGAACCACAAGGTTTGCATTTGGCAAAGCGGCCACTGCAGTAGAAGCTTAAGTGCTGGGGTTCCTTCAGACCGAACAGTATTTCCCATTACACCCCCTTCACAAAAAAAATCTTCTAAATCAAAAACATTCACCCACCACTATACGTGAAAAGTGAAAGAGAAATTACTTGTGGAAACTGTGAGAGAACTTGTAGGTTTCCCAAATGTACTTGAAATGGTTTGTTTGAAGTCGGTGTGTGTGTGTGTGTGTGTGTGTGTGTGTGTGTGTGTGTGTGTGTGTGTGTGTGTGTGTGTGTGTGTGTGTGTGTGTGGGTGTGGGTGTGGGGCTCGGGCAAATTGGAGTTTCACAGAAAGTTTATTTCAGCCCTCGCTCTGTTCACGCTTGCTCCAAAGTTTTCCTTCCTGATTGCATCACTAGGTCTCGGTCTCCGTGGTGACTGTGAGTCATGTAGGACACTGGTTGTCCGGAACAATTGGATCCTAAAACAATATAAGGCTTTTCTTTCAGCATCCTTTATGCTCATTCTGACGGGAAAGGATGGTAGCTCGTGTGTGAACTGGTATATAATTGGAAGCGTGAAGGGCGTGTGAGGAAACAGCTGGACCTACTTGTGCAAACACAGAGTAACGCTCATCCACATCCATAAAGCTGAAAATGACTGAGATCGTTACATGTGAGCTCATGTGTTTCTGCAGAAAAAAGTCCCTTGAAATTTCACCAAGTTAAATGAAGAATGTAGCTAAAATTGGATTAATATCCACTTTTTGAAATTCAGTTCGTTAACCCTCTCGAGGCAGGCGTTGCCGATTTGCAACAATTAAAAACTAACAACCTGATTACCCCACATACATATTTTATGAGGTTTTTTTACTCAGAAGTACCACTGCAGGACTTGGTTGTGCATTAGCAACAAAAAGTTTAATTTGAGCCTGAGAGGGTTAAGTTACTGCCTTGTTTGCTGTGGTGATGTCTTTCTGCCACATTTTTATGACCTAAAAGTATGTTTGTGCAAATGAAAACATCATATGAAGCTGCTTGGGACATCATGTGATAGTGGGGCTGGAAAGGTTGCAGTGTTCTCTCTATAGCCAGAAACCATCTGCTGCTTGGTTTTAAGTAAAGTCTAATTTCATAGTGCGTATTAATCACAATATTAAAGTCCTTGGTGTGTCATGGAAATCGTCCTCCTCCTTGCTCTTATTTATTTTTTCTAGGAATTACTTTTTCATTAAAAAAAATAAATAAATAGTTTGGAACGTCACAAGTTGTACACTGTTTGCTGTTTGTGCAGATAAGAACATGAACAACAGCAAGAAATAGAATACACAGTTTGAGATAAGTGAACATTGTTGGAATGATGTGAGTGGTGACTGTGAGGAAGAGAGGGCATCTTTGAGGCCCAAGCTGTGGACTATTTTTCTTCCGCCTTGGTGGTCTAATTATGCGGACTCCCTATAGACCAGTGAAGCCCTTTGCTATGATTGAGTTGCAGGATAGGCGCTGATAATGGTCATTTTCATGTATGTTTGAAGTTGTCTCAGTGAAGCTTGTATGAATGAAGGCTGTGCTACAGTACGAGCCTGAAATCTCTTTCATTTTGGAGAATTTCCTACGATCAGCGACATAGCTGCAGTGAAACGAAGTATGCTCAGTGGTCAGAGCAATTAAGATGCGCACAATTGCACATGAATGCGTGCACTAGAACGAGACGCCCGCACACACAAACCATGCCACACTTGGTCTCAGCAGAAAGTTATGACTTCTGGCCGTGTGTCGCTGTCCCTCCGCAGGACCCCACATCCTGACAGGAAGTTTGTCCTTCCTTCACACTCATGCACGCACACACAAACTGTATGTGTGATACCAAGACGGGGAAAGAGGGCAACACACTGAATCACTGCAGGCTACTCATATGGGCAACCGGAAAGTGGCAGCGATAAGGGAACGGAGATAAAAGGATGAATAGATTTAATTACACACCACAAAAGTGGGAAATTACAGATTGAGTAAAGATAATGGCTTCTTAGAATTTCAAACCCACATGAACTCAAGTTGATTTTAGCGAAACTGTACAAACCAGAAATACTTTTTTCTATTTTAAACTTGTTTTGTTTGTAATCTGCTTTCACAACTTTTCTTTTTTGACCAAATCCAAGTGGAACTGATATTGTAATATTGTACAGGATAGCTAGCAGGTTATTCCCAAGTCCAGCAAAACAGTCACTGCTGGAATACCATTAAAGATCATGATTTTTTTTTTTTTTAAAAGAAGTGCCCGTTTCTTTAGTTGCTTTTTAGCACACACACACACACATTTTTTCTTGTGACAGCTACTCCAAATGAAAAAACTAAAACCCCTAAAAGACCTTTTAATCCTCTACAAAGATAAACTTGTTTTATCTTCTTCCATGTTTTTGGGCTCCATTGCATTTACTCTCAGTAGATTTTGTTGACAACACTAGGAAAGGATCCCAGGGGCCCGTGCAGCAAGATGCCCGACCGTCTGGATGTCATCAGCACCCTTTGCTCCTGCTTTACTTTTCATGATGGATGCTTTGTATGACTTTGTGTCACAACCCCTGAGGCTCGAGCCTGACAGGCCCGGAAACACTGAGGGACTCATGAACAAATAGACACCCCAGAGGCTCTCTCTTTTTCCTCTGACAACATGTTATTGAATCGTTTGATATGATAAAACGGTTCACAAAACGGTGTCAGCGGCTCACACTGAGAAGAGCTGCTTGTTTGCTTTCCTGCAGCTGGTTTCATGTGATACTTTAGTCTCTAGAGTGAGACCTTATCTTTATGTTTATCTTCTATATAGAATACCCTAGGCACGTACAGGTTTGGTGAAATGTCACCCTTAACCTCCTAACCTTTTATCAGAGTCAAATGTTCTGTGATGGCAGGATGGACTTTGCAAAACATGGGAAAATGCCAAAAGTGGTCAAACTTTTTCTTTTGTCTTTTTTTTTTTTTCTTTTCCAACCAGCAAAACATCTACATGTAAGGATTCTTTTAATCTGCGGATGTGGGTGTTTTCAACCTTGACTGACCTTGGAAGTTGCTAAGCCTCAATAAGTGGCCTTGACTTGAACACAAAGCTGCGTGTCTATTGTTGGTGTGTTCTCTTTCGTTTTTCTGGAGTTAAATGAAAATGCCTTTTGGGAGGCTGGTTGATGTGCGGTCTCTGTGTGCTCTGTCTTCGACCTGTGTGGTAGGATAGCATAAGAGGCTTGTGGGATACTGGTGGGACGAGGCTGTTTCACAGTTCCTCAGCCTTTTTGTGAAACTTTCCAAATGACTTAACAAGAGAATCTGGTTTTAGATGTGGAGCTCTTAAGTTCTGAGAGTAGATTTAGCATTATGAGAATATGGTAAATATAATTTAAGAGCTTTTATGTATATATTCGGTGCAGATGCTCCTATGAATGACACTTGGGATCTGGGATCTAGAAAGTAAAGCATATGTGACTGGATGTTTCATCTCACTTTCTATCTTACTTTTACTTCTGTTTTTGCTTCTCAGTCTTGGTTTCTCCCTTTTTCTTTCTGTTGGGGTTGGGTCACCACATGCACCGACTGTTTGTTTGGAGTTGCCATAGAAACCCGTGCGAGTGTGCGCCTGTTTGTGTGCTCATGCTCGACTGCATGTGTGTTTGTGCTGGTGAGATGGGCCTGCAGTTCTGCTCCGTGCATAATGACCTCATCCAGACACAGACTCTGACATATCGAATCTGTCTGCTTCCTTGGATTGTGTAATGGATAGTCCCCCCAGAAATGCGCACACACACGCACAGCAGCTCTGTGGTCGACGCCCACTCAGTGTTTTGCCCCGTTGCTTGACCACAGAGGAGTCATGTGGCTCTCAGCGACAATGTCGCAACTCCCTTTGACAACAGGAACAGTGCATAATTGCTTGATAATTCAATGCTGCATCAGTACATAATGAGCTTTATTTGAATAGACTTCAGTATCACATCTCTTTAGAAAAGGAGAAAGTTCACGAACTCGCAATGAACTCCCGAACTCTACTTCTTCTGATATATAATTGTACATGCTGAATATTAGTGTTTTAAACTGTTTCTACTCCCACCTTATCACACGGGGTCAAGCTCCTGACGTTCCACAGCTGCTCGTCTCTGACGGTGTGAAAATATGGAACCCAGCCCCAGTGTTGATGTGCATTTATTATAGCTGGGAGTTAAGTCACTGGTAAGAAATCTTTTTCCGTGTGGAAAAGAATGCTCCTCTCTGTGAGTGGAAAAGCTCTGCTTCATTTCACAAAGATTTCTGGAAGATGTATTTTCCCCTGAAGCATAAACGTACGCGCTTATTAAAGGCCTACTTACCGATTTGCCATGTGACTGTGGCCTTCCATGAAAATCCTGTATTCACTGTTAAAAAGAGCTCATTCAGTAGCACTGCCGGGGTGCATTCTCTATGTCATGGATATTTGCTTTTATGTTGCATGCTTAGTTTTTCATCAATTTTTGACTTTCGCCGTTCCTGTTTCTAATAAAGCACGCAAAAATAAATCAGCCACAGTTTGACACACACGATCACGAGTAAGATTTAAAATGTTCAGCTTTTCATATGGGGGGAAAAATAGCTCGAGTTCTTCTCTGACAAGCCTGTGAAAGATTGCCAGGGAATACACCTCGTATGCATCAACTGTCCATGCAGCACAGAAATCCCCCCCAAACTTGCTTTTTGCTTGGTGGATAAAATCCCTGCTTGTTTCCATATGTTTATTCAAGCAAAGTGTGTTTAGTCACCTGGTGCAGACTAGGGATGGGTATCGTTTAGGTTTTATCTGATACCAGTACCAAACCGGTACTTTTGAAACTGTGCCGGTGCTTAAACGGTGCTCGAACCGGTGCTTAAAGAATGGAGAACACAAAATTGGTCCAAAAACCTCTCATGTTCAGCTGTTTTATTGTAAAAAGATAACAACGTTAGCTTTTTCTGCAGCTATAGGGGATATATGGCATCACTCTTTGGCTGGAAGCAGTGCTTAATCAATGGAAAAAACAAACTTTGTCTAAAAACCTCTCATGTTTAGCTGTTTTCCACTTTTTCTTTGGTCATTTTAGCCTTTTTGGCCAGGGTGAAGGGAGTATCTGCCATCAAACAAAAAGACAGCTGCATGTACAGTAACTACGACAGTGTTTGCTAGTTCACCTTACGTGCATTAATGTAATAACGTGGTTAGCCTACTCAACGTAAATTACACACGAACAACATTAAGCTACTCACGCAGAGAAGAACGGCTGCTGCTGCTGCCATCATCATCCTCATCATTTCTGCTACACTGGCAGGGCTAGGGGCCAGGACTCTCCTCTTCGGGTTTTTTGGGGGATGTTGCTAACTCCGGGTCCGATAACAGGCAACCCACGCACAGATGTGCTCGGTGTGAGGTCTCGCAGCAAGCTATCAAATACGGCGCATTTCTCGGCTTTTAAAAACATGCTATTCGTCGCCAGGTGTTTCATCAGATTCGAGGTGTTACCTCCTTTGCACAGTATCGGCTTAAAGCACTTGTTGCAGGCTGCTGAGTTTGCATCTTTTGCTGTGAAGAAAACCCGACTTTGACCGCTTCGCTTTGGGCATTTTTAATCTGTAGCTCTGTTCTAAAAGAATGTACGTACCTGGGCCCGCCTACTATCCTCGGAAACGTAAAATGATTGGCTGGAATCCAAAATGTATGACATCTCAGGAAAAAAAAAAAGCACCGAAGTAAAACACCAAAATGTGCGCTGCATTTCGGTCTGGTTACTACCGTTTATGTCAGAACTGGTGCCATAATGGCACCGGATACTGGTACCCATCCAGACAAAGGTTCAGTCTGGTGTGAAGTGATTGACTTAGAAAAGATTTGCATTGAAATGAACTGCTTAATTTAATGGCTAGAGCACATTGGTCCACTTTATTATAAAACACATTCAATTGATTTATCTTTATCATGGTCTTATGTAATGACTGCTGCCACTGTTACTGTGATAGCGAAACATTCCTGCTCAGTGCTCCGCTCTGTTTCCCCTAAGACTGCCACTTCAAAAAAAGCTTCATTATCCGACTGAAATCCAGGACACGAGTATATTCTTGTCTTCTGCAAGGAAATCTATGTAAGCTACTGCAGTGCGGAAAAAAATCTATTCGGCTGCTGTAAATATTAAAGGGGTGAAAGAGGATACAAGATGTTTTTTACATCCAAGTTTTGGTTTTATTGCTGTTTTCCATTTTTAAATAATAGGATATTTTATAGAAAGCATCAGTTTTTTTTTCCATGATACTGAAGCTATTTTCATGCTTTTGACCTAATCCTGCAGGCTTTTATGTGAGAACTTGAATATGTGATGTAGTCGCACTGACCATTAAACACACTGTATCTGCCAGTTCTGTAGAACCAAGTCTGTGTTATAGCAGATTATTGGAACGTGTACGCGACAAGGTGGTGCAAAGGTTAGGGATGTTGCCTCATAGGAAAAAGCCGTGTTGCCTCGTTTATATTATGAGTGTCGTCCCAAATTATTGGGGAAATCTGCAACATAGCATACTACGGATATGTGGAGGAGCCAAACAATGTATCCCCGTATGAGCTTAACCGTGTGCTTCATCAGAGACTGGACAGTCACCCCCTAACCCTGAATTAGATAAGTTCCTCCAACACTGTCTGAACAATTGTATGTCCAAACAGCTTTATGAATAGTATAACTAAGCCTGTTTACAGCTTTGGTTTTAGAACTGTTTGTCAGACCCAAATTTCTGAACCTGAGTTTTTTTGTCTTCCATTACCAATTTTTGTAACCTTACAAAACTAGAAATGCAACATTCACACACATGTAGTAGTTGACTGTGAGCATAACCCAAGTGTAAGGTTACAAAATGGAACGCTTGCTTATAAGGTATATTGGATTTGTCAGCTGTGTTCAGTGAGTTGGGGAAAAAGGGCCACATGAGAAATTTTAACATGTAGTACGAAAAGGCAGCTGCATCCTTGAGTTAATCATTTAAATGAAACGTGAACCCTGTTCATAAGTGGCCATAGTGCGCTGATGGAGCTGAACCTGTGTACCGAGACTCGGTGAGTGCTGTGATTTGAATCCTAAGCAGGGGCCATTTATTTAAAAAAGGAAAAAAACAAAACAAAAAACTTTCTAAAGTGAATTTTGTTTTGAAGGCAGCAGAATCGGACAGTCCAGTTTTGCCAGTCCCACTCAATCAGGCATTGATGCCAGCGAAAGCTTTGAGAAAATGTCAAGTAATTCACACCAAAACTAATTCAGTGCACAGCTTGTGTTGTGTAGCCATGGAGCAATTCAGAGCGCTCTGCTGTTTAGCCTGTGCCCAACTATAAAGGCAGTGTCTGGCGGTGAGGACATACGGTAACGGTTAGCAGCTGAGACGCCCGGCCTTGGATTGTGATTGTTTGTGTGGGTGAAGCAACAGGGGCCCGTTAAAGTGTGTCTGTAACTCTGTCATTACCAGCTATAATTACAGGGTGATTAGCAGTCGTGTGTGTGTGTGTCTGTGTGTGTCTTGTGTTATGGATTACCTTAATTTGGCATGTGATCTGTTTTTCAGAGGAATCGTACAACAGGATCCAGATTGGGATTCATTTATTTAATGAAATAAACTTTCTTTTACACAGGAACCAGTAAAATTTGTGACTGGTTGCAACACTATTAGGATGATGCTCATCAAATGCATTATGCACCATGCATCTTATTTTTATTGTATTTCTTGTTTTGTAAATATAAGACTGTGTAGATGAAAGAGAAAAATGAAAAGCGGACCAGTGTCCTGAAAGAAGCAGCAGAAATATGATTCAACAGTTCTGATCACAACAAGAAGAATTAATGACGTTAATATAGATGAAAATATTGAAAGTCAAAATAGAAAATGTAGTCATCTCTGAAATGACATTGAAAGCAGGATTGAGTGATTTGTGCTCCGAGTCCTAGCCTTGAATTAATGTGACGGGCTTTGTATCCAGGGAGCTATTTTACTGCTAGTTGTATGAGCATAAACTAAGTGAGTGGAGAGAAGAATGAAGCTTGAAGCTTTGAATGTCTTTGTCTACTTCCGTGTGACATGCACCACTGCTTTCTGTGCCAAAGGTAAAAGTAGGTGAGCTTCTTTTACCGTTTTCATTCAGAGGAACTGTCTTGTGGGATGTAATACTACAAAGCACCTTTGTGTCCCTTTAAAAGTTTGTTTAAGGAGCAGGATGTTGACTTCGACGTTTTAGTTCACTGACAGTCTTTGAATAGTCATGCTACTGTGTTTGAAATAAATAAATACAGTAACTGATAAAGTGTCTGCTGAAATTCAGAAAAAAGTACCAGAAACACAACTATTAATCTATGAATTCAATTTCATTTTATTGGTCCCCCAAAAAAGTGGATTGCTCTAAAGTAGGGATTTTAACCTTGTGTTACATGGTGGGCCACATGCAGCCCCCTTTGATCCTGAGTGGGCTAGACCGGTGAAACTCCCCTTTCTGTCAGCATGAAGAGGTTTAACTAAGATCTCTTTAAAATAAGAAAAAGATGAAATTTCAGAAGTATATGTTGGTTTTTCTACATGAAGTTCTGCTGTTACAAATGAAAGAAGTGTGTCAGCATGATTTAAACTAAGAATTTAAAGACGGTTTCTGTTAATTCACAGAAAAACACTCATTTCTATAGTAGATTGTGGGGAAAAACAGGAATTGTCGTGCTACTTAATTACTGTGCTACAGGTGGGACATCCATGAAGTGGGTAAGCTGTTTATCAGGAGGAAAAGCTGTAAGATTTAAAATAAAATCAAAAGTCCAAAATATATGCCGCCCTCCTAATTTTCCAGGCTGATTATCACCCCAGGCCCTTATGTCTAAATAATTCACAGATTTTACATGATACATAGAAGTCAACATCCTACATTGACATAATTTCCCTAGGGATTAATAAAGTATTCTGGTTCTGATTCTGAGTTTGAGTGCGGTACTGCAGTTGGATGCCACTGTTGAAAGATCTCAGTTTGTAGAATTTATTCCAAGATATTTTACAAGGAAGTGTTATTATTGAAAATTGGAGACCTTGAATTCCGCAACCTGAGGTGACAAAGTGGGGAAATGAATGCTGAGGCAACCGGTGTGTAAAAGTCGCCAACGCTGTGCTGACTCAATCACTGCAGAGTTTCAAACCTACTCTCGCATTAACATCAGCATAAAAACTGTGGGCCGAGAGCCTCATGTCATAAACTTTTATGGCTTAACGGCTCCTGTAATGCGTATGCAGGTCAGTACTTTTATCCATATAGTGTACGTGGAAGCTCAGACTACATTCCATCCATTCATTCTCTTCCACTTATTCTTATCAGCGTCATGGGAACCTGGAGCCCATCCTAGCTACCATAGGGCCAGACTACACCCTGGACAAGGAGGTGACTATATTAATATTTTTTTTTTCTCCTGCAGTGTGGATTCGAGGTGTGCATGGCATTTTGTTGTCAACAAGGAAGGGAAGATTTTCATGTGTGTGGATTTGAGGTAATCTGATATTCTGTGACTGTTAAGAGTGACGACAGTACACGGGAATGATTATTACAAGCGTAGAAACCCCAGAAATATTAAAGAGAGATAAAGACTGCATGCAAAGATATTACAATGCAGCTGGGAACTTATCACCTGTGCTTGTCACAGGTGTTACCAACATTGTTAAACACTGTAAATCTCGGCTAAATTCAAACTCAAAAGTAGTTAAAGACTCTTTTAGATTTCAATGCAGATGCCAGAAATGCTGAGACATAGAAATATGATGCGGCGTTGTTTACCAAGGTTAACTGAAGTATTTCCAGTGAAACAAGAGTCACTTTAAATTTAAACATGAGCTTTGGTTAGAAATAAGGACAGCTGAGCATTATAAAGTAAAGGAGGAAATTACCTCCTTGTTCACAGTAGCTAAAGTGGCCATAACAACGTTTTTGTTTTTACGGTCAATTCATTGTGCAAGTCGCTGATATTGATACGATCTTTTTCAGTTAAAGTCAAATGTTTTGCAGATGACTCACGCAGTTCATCTTGACTGATCGCCTGTGAGCCGAGATGTTATCTTATCTGTGTGTTTAAATTTCCTCCAAACACTGAAGCTCCTAAGCACTCGTGCTGTTCTGCCGTCGACCTGAAATAGCACATTTGACAGAGGGTGATGCCTGGGCGGTGACTTCCCATTGTTGCTTCTAGGCCACGTTTTATCTCTGTCAATGGAGGAAACAAACTCCTTAAAATACACACACAGGCCCGCTGCTTCCTTGCTCACCCTCTCTGCCTCCACAGAAGTTTATTGTCTCTACCTGAACCTTGAGGGAGAAGCAGGCTTCCCTGTTCACGCTCGAGTAGGTTCATGCATTGGTCTGTGTGCGTGTATTTCTTCTCTGTGCTAAATAACACAGCTGCTCAGACAGGCACAGCTTTGTTACCAGCGAGGGCTCCAGGAAGTGAATCTGAATGTGTCTCTTTATTTTAAACATTAGCTCTGCTCTTAATGCCTATTTACCCTTCAAACAGGGATTAGTGACTACTTATTATGACTCCTATACAAGTGTAAAACTAGACTAGAGTCGCGTAAACATGCGTGTGAGCGATAACTTTATGGGATTGTGTGTGTGTGTTTGGACACTGGTGACATAGTTTTGTCAAAAGTCTGTGATTCCGGTTTTAATTGGTTGTGGTTGCTTTGAATAAGTGAAGACGTGAGATTAATGACCGGAATTTGCAGTTTGTGTCATCCTGCTGTTTGGACTTGTTTGTCAAAATGTTTCCCTTCAAGAGGAGTATCTGATGTTGCATAGGAGCTGGCAACTGTGAAGCAGTTTTGATGTTGTCCTGTGAATTTATACTTCCTTTAAGGAATAAACTTGAACTTCCTGACATGTGGGCAAATGGCATTTGAAGTAAGGTCAGGGGTTTTTCCTTATAACCATTAACTGTCTTATTATGTTAAGAAATCCACATCCATCCTTTTCCCTTTGAGGAGTCTCCACATTAGTCTGTTTCTATTTTATTGTGTGTGCGTGTGGTGTCCTTTTTTTTTTCCTTTTCCCCTGGTCATGAGTTCAAATGTTTATATATTCCCTGGTAGTTAACATCAGTGAAAGTGCCCTATTGCTCCTCTCCTCTTACTGCTCGCCGTTTGGTGGGAAATGCTGACAGAACACTGATAGCAGGGCTTTGGCTGTAAATGGATACCAGCAAGCATTCAGCCCAGCAAACTGTCGGGCCCTCTCCTCTGTTGTGCTCCGTTTTTGTCCACGGCTTATCGCAGGATTCAAGGAGTGGATGACTTCAACAAAAAATGTAGGATTACTTGAGTACTGTAGTGTGCAAAGGACTCATTAATCTTTAAAGTTAATAACAGTTGTGTGGAGTGTGTTAGAGCACTAAGCGTTCTTTTAGATGTATAGGATTAGTGCAGCTTTGTTTGTCATGTCTCACATGACTGAACCAGGGGAAATAACAGTAATTTTGGTGTCCACACAGCCATAATTAGCTGTTGTTCAGAGACTAGCCTGCTCTCATCACCCAGTGAGATATGTTGTTGATTGGGCAGCATCTTGAGACGGTCCCACCTGGATGGTGCTCTCATTTGTACTCAGTGAAATGGCAAAACAAAAGCTGTTTTCACACATGCACTGCAGCCCTGAACTTTGTTACCGGGTGGAACTGCATGTAAGAACACAAACGTCCAAACTGTATAAAACTGTCTTTAAGATGCCAGTTCCATGGTACAAAGTCTGTGTGATATCCAGACTCTCCTTTAGAGCATTATCCAGGCAGCACCATGATCTAAATAAGAGATTTCTAAAAGTGAGTCTCCTCCTCACGTGAGCAAAAGCAACTTGAAATTTCCCAACCCGGCTCTCCCAAAAATGTCCAGAGATCCATTCAGACCTTTGACACGCCTTTCTGTAATTTACTGTAAATTCAGAAATCTGGCTAGACTTGGTGCGCAAATCTGAACTGTATGGATACAAATGATTAGATACCCATGCACGCCTGTCTGCTAATGACCAAGAAAGCATCGACAGACTGACTACCCAGCATTCTGTCTGAATGACAGAAAGCTGATAACAGATTGTTGGAGTCAGTAGTCACGTCTGAAAAGTTTATCTTATGGTTTTGTAGTTAATCTTTAATAGTTTTATATTGTGTTAAAACTCTTTCAGATACTCTCAGTTTTACTATTAAAATAACTTAAACTGCTCAAAACGTAAGCGTGTCTCTATCTGTACTACACTGTTATCTTTATACAGTTAACTGTTTGGGGTTTTGTGTGAAAGTGGCTTTATTCAACAATGTGCACAGAGCTTTTTTTCACAGAGTCAGCTGTCTGCGTGCGTCCGTGTGTGTGGAGTTTGTAAAAGTGCTGAGTGATGCACCGACTTCCAGAAGGAGGGGTTGAGAGGGATCGGTCTCCTTTCTGTGCCAGTCTATACTTGGCATATTTACCGCACTGCAGAAGAGAATGCTGTCTAGACACAGGTCTTGGTAGTGTGAATATAACTAATATTTTACCAACTGGAGCTGTTAGTATAGAGTAACACCATACAGGATAGAGTGCAAGGAAATCAATTGATTGTAGTGTGATCCTTCATAAGTTATTATGATCTTTAGTTGATCTTTAAGTGGTTTCTTCAGATGTGATTTGCGAGAAGCAGGTTTTTTTGTCCGTTGCATATTCTTCTAGCGAAAGTGCTGCAGTGTGACAAAAATCTTGCTTGTATAGAATTATGCATATAACAGATTATAAATGGATAATACACTTGTATTAAAGGATTTACAGCTGTGTACAGAGATGCCCAAGCTGATTTTGCTGCACTATTGTTGCAGTGTTACTTTCTCTTGACTCGGATTGCTATATAGGTGTTTATTACTCTTAAGCACTTTCTTTTAGATGAGCTGTGAAGGATTATCCTCAATCTCAAATAAAAGGTCCCCTCCAGCTGCTGCATACCAATAAAGGTATTTTCTGTAAGCATTCTTCATGTTTTCTCACAGATCAGCATTGCAAAAATGTCCCCAGAGTGCATTGTTGTTCTTCTTTCTGTAGAAGACAGTTTGTTCGGGAAAAGAAATTGTTAGTCGTGTGATGGCTGCTTGTTTGTTGGTGTAGGCCAGCTGCAGCCAGTTGAGCAAACACTCCAGGGATTTCTTCCACATGTATTTGATGCCATTTAAGGGAATCTGCCTATTATTACATGGCCAGTGGCAACCAGACTGTGTGAGGAATATGTATCAAAGGGGTGGGCAATTAATTTTCCCATGGGATCACATGAGAAACTGGGATTGTTGTGAACTGTCAAGCAGAATTGAGTTCAATAAACTGGATTCATTTTTGGTCAGTTTTAATTTGATCCCTGTATAAACTGCTCCTGGCAAGAGTAGATGCCAGGTTTTAACAATTTGAATAAGTGTGTTCGGTTTAAGTCTGGTTTAAATCTGAGGTGGAAATTCAAAGGAGAGCAGACAGGTAATCCTCGCTGAAAGGTAATCTCTATATGGATTTGTTAAACTTCGTCACTGAGACAATGTTTGTTCACATATGAAGGTAGATTTGAGAGTGAGAATGAGAGAGGAAAAAACAAAAAAATAACCTTTGTAGAGGTGTAGAGTTGGATCACGTTAACAATCCATTAAAATTTGGCTTGCATCCACCAAGATCCAGAGTCATCTTAATCATTTGTTGACCGAAATTTGACAAAAGGCCTTGAGAAAACCCTCTGGTGTGTATTGTTAACAAATGCTAAATGTATAAAGATTTAAAATATAATTTCCCATTTGACCTCTGACCTTTCCTTCAAGGGCACTGGATTGACCTGAAAAGTCAAAGTGATGATAATGCTATATAAAGGTATTTAAAAAAACATGTTAGTCACTGCTATTGTTTGAATTGACAATACAGACATATAAGCCACTTTTCCATAAGTACCAACTCGGATTGATTGGTTTTCTATTATCATCCAGTACTACCTAATGTGTGAAGTTGTTGTTATAGCAACACGTCCAGCGACGTAATTAATATGCGACATGAACGTTATAACAAAGGGTTTTTGTTTTTTTCCCCTAGCCATTTCTGTCATTGCCGGTTTTTTAAAAAAAAAAAAAAAAAAAAAAAAAAGAAAGTTGTTTGTTTTCGTTTATGTTGCTAGGCAGTTCCTGTTGCCTAGCCACCGCAACAGTAGTGGCTACAGTTGTAATGTTCGAAGGAAATGCATAAAATCTTAATTTTATGTTTGACTTTTATCTGAGTAAATTGTATTTTTTCATCTGCATGTGATGTATCTGGGACAGCCAACACCACAGCCATGTGCTTAGTCCTTTTAGCCACCAACGATGCTAACTTTAGCTAATAAACAAGCTCATGTGACTCGTCTCATTTTATTTTGAAGGTACAACTATGACAGAATTTACATTTACATACACTTTATATACTCAGTGGAAGAATTTAACTCTGGTGTCTCAAATATTCCATGTCAGTTAAAATCATATCGTTTGTACCTGTGAGTGTCTCACAGACAAATAATAATTGATGCGACCACCGTCTGAAAGCTTTAGTTACTGCGTATTTAAGCTTTTATGTTTCAGATAAAATGCAAGGCAAACTGATGTAGCAAATATTCTTTAATTGGATGACAAATTGTACAATATAATTTTCTTAAAATGTTAAAAATAACAGATCATTAAAGAGGCTGATCTTTTTGGGTCAAATAGGAAAGGGATGATACAGAAACATGACAGCCTTATAAAATACTTACTCTTTATGAATGTATAACTTTTATTGAATGACAATAAAAGGATTTGTCTTCTTCTAATGGAAAAGGGGCTGTGGGGAATGAAACATGGGGATTCCTTCATAAAATGTCTTCTCGTTAAAACTGTCCATAAAATTCAACTTTCTTTTGTAAATGTTGTCAATACAAACAAATGATACTGATATATGGGTATTCTAAATATCACAATATAGTTTGCATTCAAATATCATGTCACATTTGACCTCTGACGCTCTCATTCAAGTTGACCCCAAAATGCATTATATCTTTAAAGAAAACTCCTCCTTGCTTTCGCAGTGTTGCTTGCATAACATGTACTTATTAGGATTTTTGTTTAAATCCTATTTTCCCATGGACCTTATGGTCTGGTACAATCAATGCGCCGGATGTTGCTCACAGGCCATACCATGCCCAGGTCTGACCTATCTCATACTCTCCACTGTTGTTGAAAAGATGGAATGAACGATAAGCTGTTGACTCCATTTATGCTTGTGCTGGTGCAATTAGTGTTCATTATTATGTGGTGTTTTCCCACTGTTTTATATGCAGTGCCAGCCAATGGAAACAAAACACTGGGACTTGTTTCCCTCATGGATCCCCACTTTTTTGTGGTCAGGTTCTTTCTTTTTTTTTTTTCTTTTTTTTTTTTTATTCTTCCTCTTTTTCTTTTTTCTGAAGAAAAAGAAAAAAACTTATTTTTCTACTTCTTTGTTCATTCCTTTGTGACCTAAAGTAGTCGGAAATACGCAGGAAGAATCAAGGGTCCTGAACAGGCCAATCACAGTTGTTGCGGGCTACGTCAGCACGGTGTGTACTTGCATTTCTAGGGTGGTGCAAATCAAGTTACGGTGTAGGATTTCAGACAGGTGTGCGACTATGACGTACGTATGATGGTAGATTTCCCGGTAAAGGGTAATTCCCCAGTGAAAATAACAAATAGCACATGTCACCTTTGGTTTTAAATTCAACAATAACTTGAGATGCTTGGAATGTATTACAGTCTTACACACAAGTATTATTAACTTGTATACATTTAGCACATTAAAATTCTTGCCTGGGTTCTTTATTAAGCACATTTATTTGTTGTGCGACCTGAACAAGCATCACATTTTCACCACTTTGTGTTGTAGGCAAAAATTGAGCTTTAAAATGAAGTCGGATGTAAACTCAGGAGGAAATTCTGATGTCACAAAATAATGCAGGGCTTTGATAAAGTTATCTTGTGGCAATTTTCCAGCTGTGAGATATCAAATGGGTGGGGCTTGGCGTCTGTTGCAGCAGTGTTATCACCGTTACTCTTGCAGGAACCTAAACAAAAACTCCATATCATCTAAGCCATCAGGCGATCACAACAAATGTGTACTATAGCCCTTTGTTATCTAGGGCTCTCATGAAGCAAATTTCATGACATTTTGCGTAATGTGTGAGTTTTGTTATGATAGTGACACACTTTTGCAGGACTCAACTGGTACTTGACGTGCCATTACTGTACCTTGCAACTTGTGCTGCTTTGTTGAAAGTTGAATGAAAATGGTTATGATGCTTAACAAATTAATGTTATCATTCGTTTATATTAATTGGCTAACAACATGTTAAGTGTAGTGACTTGTAGATTAAGACTGTCTCAGTGTTTCCACGTGTAATCCCTGAATGATGATGTGAAGATCAGGGCTCTGTGGGGGCCATGCCATCTGTTGCAGGTCTTGTTCTTATCTTGAGGATGTCCTTATGACCCTGTTGTGTGCTTTGGGTCACTGTTGTACTTCTGAATGACAACTTCCTGAAAGTGTTGTTGAAAGATCACAGTCTAAATACCTAAAGTGCCTAGAAATAGTTTCTTTATATTATTCATATTTTAGGATTTTAGCTTCAAATGCATGTCTTCATTTAACTATACCTGATGCTGAGTCTCTCAGCTTATCTGCATCATCACTATGTACATTCTTACAAGGTTAAATCCAGAGTGTGTGTAAAGCATCCATATGTAAATTTGCATTTGATGTGAAGCGTTGATCTTTTAAAAGCAAACATTAGAATGAATGACCTGGCTGACAAGTTGTTGACATCTTGGTTGCCTGGATTGTTTGTTTGTCTTCTGCATGGATGGCTTGTGAATTGGACTGTATTCAACTATTGCAAGGGGAAATGTGTGCCATGTGTTTCTCTGGTGGTTAAGTCATCTGTGGCTTAGCTTATTCCCCACTGGGGGGTTGAGTTTGTGGTCTGTGTTTTGCAGTTGTAGAGACTTAGTCTATTTCCTGCTTTGATTGCTCAACAGGTACAGAGCCGGAAGATGCTCCTTCAGCTGGAGACTGTGCTAATGTTCCCACTGTATAGCCTGTTAACGTGTACCGAAAGGCAACATTCGCCTGTTTTCTTTTCCCTTTAAGACACTTCTGTTTATCATTCTGCTAATCACTTTTCGTCCAAATGCTTAGCAGTTGTTTTAAGGCCAGATTTTATATTTTGTTCAAGTTCATAATCTGTATTGGTTTGCCATTTTGTTAATTGTACCTTTTGTGGCCAACCATCATATCAGTGTCTTCAATGGACAATACAGGCAACCCTGACAGTCTGATAGCGACCAAACAAATCACAAAAATGTTAGTTTTTTTCGGTTTTAGGGGTTTTTTTGGGTGGACCACCATATACCTCTTTGTGACCAGTTTCATGTAACGACAGCAGTTAACTTTCAGCAACCACCCACCAACTCATTCAGTCTCCAACTGGTCTCTAGGCTTGTGTGATTGGAGTCTGTTAAAGAGTCTGCAAGATGTCTGACAGTGTTAATATGAGAATAATGTAGGGAAGAGTTGATGAATTCGTAAAAAGTGTATGGGTGTATTGTGAACTTCCTTTTGCATTCTTAGTGCACACAGCACCCACTTTTTAAAACTCAAAACACACTATCTGATGTAGTGTACAACCTTTCACAGCGTCCTAACCTGATTTTCGTCACATTGTTTGGAGTTCATGCATGAAAAACAGCTTTGGTGATAAAGAGAGACGGAAAACCAGAGGACACATTTTTCATATTCCTCACCAGCATAGAGTGAAGAAAGAGAAAATGCTTTGAGTGCTTTTGAGCAAGTTTAGGGAGTGTAGAAATACAAGATGTCGTCATGGCTTCAAAAATGGCTTTAGAGATACAATGAACAGCAACAAGTATGAGAAAAATGTATAGGCGAAGTGAGTAGGGCCACAGACTTGCAGAGAGCTGTCATGTGACAGATGTATTGACAGACGGGTGACTGAATTATGGCATTAAATGATACTTTTTAACAATGTTCTTTTGTAAGGCTGTTGGTATTTGATTTTATCAGAGAGCCAGATAGCATTGATTCAATGGGGCAGAAGTGACAGTGAAAGCCGAGCAGTTTCTGCTGCAGCAGGTTGTGCGGCTGCAGTTATGCTGCTTCCAGCCAAACTAATAAACACTGACCTTTAGTACAGTCGCCCAGCGAGGGGGGAAGGACAGCAGTGGGTGTGAATGAGAGACATAAAAAGAAAGCGAGCGAGAGCGGCTAGTGGAATGTGAGGGATGTGAATGGATCAAAGAAAAAAAGAGAGGAAGAAAAAGGCTAGACTAGATGGAGAGAGGGAGAGAGAAGGCAGTGGAGGAGGGGAGGTGTGATTAGTGTGTGAGCCTGAGCTCTGATTGGTCAAAAAGCCTGTGTGTGTGTGTGTGTGTGTGTGTGTGTGTGTGTGTTTTTTAGCCAGTGGGCGGGGGATTAAGCTTGCATCACGTGGTCGCTTTAGCTTCTTTTCCACACAAACACACGCCCCCATTCACTGAGGGCACGCACATACACAGATCCTCTCACATACACACTCACAGCTGTTGATACTTCTCTATCTGATGAACGCTGGAGCAGCCAAGACGGGGAGACTGTAAGAATCTGGGAGAATCTGCTGTCTGCTGGCAGCTTCACCGAGGAGCATTTATATGGAAAATCTGCAGGGACGCGTGGACAGACTGGTTTTCTGATCGCCGCCTGGTTATTCGTATCCCGCTCTTTCTCTCTCGTCTCTCCCGGCTTCTTTCTGGGACTCACTGGTGGAATTTGTGCACGGGCACCAAGCAGCAGTGAAAAACAGAGACATGTGTTTTGCCTCAGCTGCCTACTACTACTCCCCATTCTCTCCCATTCACTGACCACGTAGGAAATAAACACAAGGTTGGTTGTGCTTGCATTATATTTGTGTGTCGGCTGCTTGTGTCAGTACACCTGTTTGCATATTTTGTATGTATTCCCTCTGTTGTATGGACGGATGTTTTTGTTTCATTCATCCGACTTGGGATCTGTTTTCTGCTCCCACTAGAACCCGGGGCATGACTCCAAAGGTTACTATCCAAAAAAACGATTGGCAATTTTAGGGGAATTCCATGTCAGTGTGGCTGCCAGGGCGCTCAGGCATATAGACCTCTGCACTGTAAACACGTCTGGCAATAATAGTGCACTGAGTGTGAGCACCAGAGAAGATTAGCTCTGTGAAGGAAGATAGCAGGGAGTGTTTTAGAATCCTTACAGATGAAGTATAGAGAGAAACATATTAGACTGAATATATTTGCAAGTTAAAATGCATTCACAGTCACTAGTCGTTGCTCTAAATCAAGATTTCATAAGAAACCATCAGCTTAAACTGATAGCCAGGCATTACCCTGTGTCATGGGTAACGCTTGCTGCTGGCACAGTGATGGATTCAAGAGGAGCTTTCCTCATCTCATAGCAAAGCCGCTGGAGGATCATGTAAGCTGCTGAGCTTTTGGCTCAAACATTGTCCTTCAGTTTCACTGCTAGAGCTCTCACGCAGGCGTGTTTGGACAGGGAACGCACCTACTTGTCTCTGTGTGTTTGGGTGTGTGCATTAGCAAAGTTTACGCTACAGGTCACTGTGTGCGTGTGTGTTCGCGCTGCTTTTTGCAGCACTCGGGGATATAATTAGCGGCGCACAGATTCTTTCCTGGTATTGTTGTTATTAGGGTTGTAACACAGCCCAAAAGGCAGTTTGTCTATTTTTAGAGGTGGCAGAGATGTAGGCAGGCTTGCTTTTGAAGTCCATCTGCCCCAGCACGATAAAGACAGTAGCTGCATGCATGTGTGTGAGTGGAGAGCCCGGGCAGTGTCACTCGGCATTTTAGGGAGTTTTTGTGACTACATATGTTTACTCATGGCTTCTTGCTTTACTCCTGCCTTTCTAGCAAGTTTGCGTATTGTATACGACGAAACATCAGAGTGAGATGGATAAAAGTGAAACAGAGCAGAGTTAAAGGACTGGAGAGAGGTCTGTGTAGGCTTCTAGATTAGCCAGCTGTCATCAGATGAAGATGGAGAGTTATGCCTTGTCTCAGGCACTTGCTCTCCATTTCCAAATGTCAGAAGTATTAGTGTGTAATGGATGAGTCCTCTGTCTTAGAGATAAACATCGAGTTCCACTAATGGAGGCTGTCCACAGAACCAATTCAAATACAAGGAAGTGGTCAGTTGAACTGCAGCGAAAAGTCACAAACATGTACGCATCCTTAATTGTCCTTTTTTCTCGTCTATCTCTTCTCTGCAGCAAATATTTTCATACTACACATAAATAAGATTTTACATTAGGATGTAACGAACTGTAAAGAGTTGCTTTGATGTATTTTGGCCGAATAAGATATTTCAAGTCATTCTTTTAGCACTTTAAGTTACTTTCTGTCATTTTATACATGAAATAACTTATTAAATACAGTTGTATTGTACAGTTGGTTTTTATGCCTGACCTCTTATTCTTACCTGATAGTTAAGGCCAAGCTCAATTTTAACTCGCTGCATTTGTTATCTAACTAACTAAAGTCACATTGAGCATTCTGTGGTTCGTAGCAGTGATTCGTGGCACTGTTTTATAAATGGGAACTTTTTCATGGACAGCTTACCCTCAGATGAAAACATGTTGTCTGTTGGTGCTTCTAAACGTGCAGATGGGAGGAAAAGGAGGAAAAAGAGGAAGGGTCACTAAAGGTCTTGAGGTTGTGCTGACCTCGGGTGCTGCAGTCACAGTCTAGTGCACATCAGTAAACACAGCCCACCTCATTTATCAGCCATAGAATTGTGAAGTTTACATCGACTGCAATAATAGCGTTATCACGCAATGCCACACTTTAATGGCCATTGCCTTTGTAAATTCCAGTCTTTCACTGAACAAAGCTCAGTATAAACTGGCATCTTCAGTGGGCTGCATTCAAAAAGTGTAAGCATCTGTCATCGAGCATGAAATTAAGATTATAAATGTTGCTGGTGTAATGTGAGGATCGGGTTTCATTCTTACTCAGATTAATTGTGCATTCTCTCAAATGCGCACACACACACACACACACAACCACCCCCACTGCTCCAAAAACGTCGATTCCTCTGGATCTGAACAGACTGAGATGATTCGAGATGAGGACAATGATCTATTGACAGAGACTGGGGGAGGTGGGGGTGGGGTGGTGGAAGTTCATGCTGGGGACTGCTGAAGTTGTGACAGAGCAGGGATGGGGTGGTGTATTCAGGCATGTGAGTGTGAGTGGGGGGTTGGGGGAGTCGTTTTATTTTGGTGAAACTACAGCTGTTGCATTCAGCCATGCAGAGATTCCAGTCAGCAAACTTTATGCGTGAGCTTCTACTGTCAATCACACCGTCCTTAAATGCATTTCTTATTTACACATCTGTCAAGTTTCTCCCACGTGGTATTCCTCAGAATACCTGCAGTCGAAGATATAGGAAAAGCTGTGGATATAAAGCACGAAACAGGACAGCACAGCAAATGCATCTTTATACAAGTCTTTATATCAAAGTCCTGCTCTCAAAACCTTTTGTCTTGGGCTTTTGTTGATCAGGCCTGTGTAAAGTTGTTCAGCAAGCAAAACAGTGCGGGCAGGAGGATGAATTCAATATCATGTTACATAACTCTGTGCTGCCCAGCTGCCTTCAGTTAAAGAGGATTTTACTTTTTGGGAGGCTTTTATTTGTTTTTATAGTATAAATCAGAGCTATGGCAGGGAGATCAGGCAGACAAAGAGTGGTTTCCTGAGTCCTGGATTCTTAGAGGTAAAGACATATAGGAAATACTGATGTTTAATGGATATTTGAGTAAACACACAAATGGAGTGTTTTTTATTTCAGCCTCGGGGTTCAGGCTTCTTCCTGAAGAGAGAGAGAAAAACCATAAATCAGTCACACGCCAATGTGAGTGATGAGTAAGGAAAATATTGGTTAATTTGTCATCCATGTGTGAGGAGTTCGTTAAACTTTGTTTTGTGTGTGACTCTTGTCTAATCTCAACCACAGTTTTAATTGGCGTTTGACCTGAATGAGTGGCTTAGTGGCATGTGTCAATCTAAATCACCGCTCAAACCCTGCTGTTTCTTATAGTGTTAAGCTAAGATGACAACGCTGAATTGAAATACAGGAGGACTCTGTGCTGGCACAGGAACCTATACATTTTAATTCTGGTGCTGTCAGATGACTACTGCATTTTAAAAAAAAAAAAAAGAAAAAAAAACTTCGGATCTATTTCCTTGAACTTTTTTTTTTGCTGTCATTCCTCTGTTGTCCAAGCCAAGACACCATCTGGTAGCCATCCCATAAGCTCCGCCTCTTCATGATACACCAGCATCTTACTATTTGGCACTGTAACTGCAGCTGCGTATGCTAACAAGGGCTCCTGGAAGATGCAGTGTTTATTTATTTTAAAGCTCTGCTTGCATTTTGTTTTTTAATCTTTTGTATTAGTATTTTTGTTTTGACTTTATTGGCTTTGACTCTTGGCCTGAAAGCAAAGCGCTGAAGTCATTTTCTATTGTTGCATTTACCAATTCCTGCATCCTGCAAAATGCTTGTCATGCCAGTTGACCTGAGAATGAACAGTGGGAGTAAACCACCTCAGCAGTCAAGGTCTTGGATGTCAAAACAAAATTCCTCCCGCCCCCATTTGTATGCTTTGTTAGTTGATCTGTCAGTGTGACCTAACCAAGACCTACATGTAGTCGTGACTCAGCAAGCGAATGACATGAACTGCAGGATAGAACTTTTATTTCCATCAAACCGAAGAGTAGCACCTCTATGGTATAGAGATAACAGGGACTTCCTTTTCCTGTTTATGATACACCTCCGTGTGTTTTCATCTGATAAAAGAGAGGTGGTAGGCATGCCATTTTCTTACTCATCATTGGTCTCGTTTATGCTACGTGCCTTTAGCTAATTTTAAACATGACTGTTTGTTGGCATTCAACTAACTTTCATTGAAAAATATTCATGTTTAAGAGCGACAAAAGTATAAATCCTGTGATCGATACATGGCACATTTCAGCTTTTGCATTTTTCCTTACAGGCTAATCTGACTTAGATCTTGATGCCCTTTTTATTTGCATGCTACACCTTTTCCTGGTATATTACCACCCTTCATTTTACGTGCATAAAAACCACAAACACCCTGAACAAATATTCTTTTAATTTAAATGTTAAACTCTCCTTGCTTGCCTTTTTTTTAAAAAATTGCTTCATATGTGTCATGTAACATGTCAACCTTTCTGCTTTTCAGGTGACAGTCAGAGTGGCAGCTGTAGAGCAAGCAAGTGAGGTGAAACAGGCATGAGTGCGGACAGCCATCAGGGGGTGGTGACCACCCCTCCTCCGCCTGGTGGAGGTACTAAGGAGCGCTACTTCGACCGTGTCGACGTGAATGATCCGGAGTACATCAGGGCCAGGAACATGTCTCCCGACCTCCGACAGGACTTCAACGTTTTGGAGCAGAAGAAACGTGTCACACAGATACTACAGAGCCCCGTAAGTTAAGAGAAAAACACATCATTTTGTTTCTTTTTAAACACGTAAATGTCAATGTTAGTGACCCCTTGGTGCAAATTTAGAGACTGAGCAAACAATTTTTAACACGTTGAGGTTTTAAAGACATCACTAGTGTACATTTGCCTACTGGGGGATACTGCCTAAAGGGGAGCAACCTCTAGATGGATAGACAGAGCTTATTAATCCCACTCCGAGGAAGTGTATATGTTAAAACACAAAAGATATGTCACAGAGTTTTTTTGTATGTACAAAAAGTGCAGTGTGACTAATAATAGATACACTGAATATTTTCTTTTATTAGGTATTTATCTTATATAGGGTATTGTAGTGTGCAGCCTCCACTGTCTCATACAGGTGATAGGTGGTGTTGTCCGTGAAGGTTATTAGCTCGGGTAACATCCTTGTCTCACAAATAACCTCTGTGGAGTCGAGGAAACAGAGCCGGCCTTATTCACCAGTTTATTGAGTCGTTTCTGGTCCTGCTTCATGTTGCCACCTACTTGGCAGACAACTAGATAAAAGACTGCAGAAGCCATAGCTGTGTCGTAAAGGACCTGCACACCCCAGAAGACCTCAGCCTGCACAGAAGATGGAGCCAACATTGGCCCTTCTTGTACAGAGCTTGAGTGTTTTCCAAGCAGTTCAACTGTATCAACCAACACCTTAAGTGGCTGAATCCTCCTTTTACACAGTGCAGGGCAAATGTGGTAAGCAGCCCATTGACGGATATTTTTGAAACGGATAATACATTTCGGGTTGCTAACTTGCTGATGGGCCTGATTATGGAGCATCATGGTTACAAACAATGTTTGTAGTCGAGGAAGCTTTAAGCTGCAGGATTGGAGAATCTACCGACTGGCAAAAAAGCCTATCTTTGTGGGATTTATATGCCCTGCTCATATCTGCATTGTTCTTTATATTCCACGTTTTCAGATTTCTTGAATGCATTGGCTATTAGTCTCCAACTATAAACATGAAAGTAGATGTCAGCCTATTCATATTTCTGTGCCCCCTGATAAATGAGCTGTCTGTTTTACCTGTTTGGTGCTTGCTGGAACTTCCTCTTGCCTCCCACAACTGTGAACAAGATAAACAGATGTATTAAATGTCTAATACTTTGCCAAAAAAGAGTAATGTTTTTTTTCCTCCAATTTAATGGAGAACTTGTTTAAGCAAAGCAAAGGTTTCACCTCACTGACTAAATGTTTGTGTAATCGGTTCCCTTTTTTCTCCTTTGTGTCAGTTATTATTCCCTAATCAAGGGGTTTCAAAATAAGTTACAGCAGTGAATGCATCACATGTGCTTGTGCGTTCATGCTTCCCTTGGTATTATGACACCGACTAAAGAATCACAGCAGTCAGCAGCTGGCTTTGCTCAAGCTTTAATATAACCACAAGCTGCCACACCCTCTTTCAAACTTACCGTTGAATCTCTTCAAGTGCCCTCCCACTAAGAGCACTCATGTTAGGTCAGGTTTTTTAAAGTAAACAACTCCTTGACAAAAATCTTAGCAAAGACAACTAATGTTATCCGATTTCCTTTCCTTGGAGGTCTGAATTCTTAAGAGTTACTGTTTTATGGTGCAGTTAGATGTTTGAGCCTCCTGGCAATCGCACACTCGATTTTTATTTTTATTTTATTATTTAAAATAATCGTTCATTGTTCTGGAAAGGTAAAGCACCGTGATATCTTATCTGTGCTGCATTTTATTGTTGGCGCCAACTTCAAAATGTAGGGTGAAGATTGTGCAACACAAGGAGACATTCAAAAAGTTCAGAATCACAGAAAGAAGTCGTCTTTTTTTAGCTCTATTTTGCACGCATATATTATTTTGTGGATTTTTGAGCATAAAATTTGTTTGCAAAAATATCCCAACCGTCCTTATTGAGAAAACGCAAGTTCTTGTAAAGACAACACACTGTTGTCCTATCTTGCTATTTGTATTGTGCCCTTTGAACAGTTGCATCACTCTGTGTGGAGATTTTACAACAGGGCCTTTCAGCCTGCACACTGGCGTTATTTACTTTGCGATATTGACTCAAGGCTGGTCTTTAGCTGAAATGTTTCACACTGTTTACGAGGGGACGCAGGTGCAAGGTGTGTACATGTGTCAGTATGCATTTGTACTTGGGATTACTTTAAAGTAACAAATACACTTATTAAAGAGTATGCACAGCAGCAGGCTGTGACAAATCAGCAGGCACAGACAAATGATAAGGCTGGGGACAGGATAAAGTTAGACGTTACACATGCAATGAATGATGCAGATGCAAAACAACCTTCTAGAGAAGGAGAGTGATTGTGTACAATCCAGGAAGTGTCTATGTGCGTGATCAACTCTGGGTAGTAACAGCTTGGTGGTTTGACCCGTACTTTTTTTTTTTTTTTTAAACTTTAAATTTGATCTACATTCTGCACATGCTCAGAGTGGTTTTCTTGGCGTGCCGTATTTTGTGCCAGATGTCTGGAAGGGCAGTATCGCTGCTCCTGATCCAGGTTTCCACTTGATCCTCTGCTGGTATCATGTGTGTGTCAGAGAGAGAGCGGGAGTACCGCAAGTAAGCTGTAGGAGAGAAAATGACTGTCTACTTAAAACAGGGCCCTTAAATGCAGACAGTTTGCTGCAGGGCGTTCTTGATCCAGAGCCGAATGGCTCAGGCCTTTTTGTGCTATGTCTCTAACTTCACTGCTGATACAGACGCACTGATTTAGATTACTGAATTAATGGCAGAGGAGGTCGGTGAGAGAGCTGCCTGACATTATAACACCAGTGCAAGCAAAACTAAACTTTCCAAACTAAAGGAATCTACCACGTTGACATGTATTTTCAACATGTCTATAAATGCTTAATTATAATTTTCAGCTATTTTTCTCATGTGGACATTTTTACACCAAATACTTTTTAGTATCAATCTTGAAAAGACATATTTTTTCCACTTGTAATAATTTTTATTATTTAACATCTGAACATCGCAGGTTACCCTTCACTATTATTTGCAACTGCATCTAACTGTGTGTGTATGTACTTGTAGCTTTGCCTGTGTGCTACAGTGGTATGTCTGTATGGTATTCCCGCTTTATGCGGTTTTGAATTTGAGCCAAATAGCTTTCAGTCAGCAGTGACAGGTGGTTCCCTTTGGCTTATATAGTGTTTGCAGCCCGTACACGAAGACAGTTAGTCTCAGTGCTTCTTTATTCATATTCAGCCGTAACAACAATAAGAAGTGTGTGTGTGTGGCACCAGCTGGACACAGGCTTATCTCCATTTCTGTCTTCCTTCTTTCTCAGTTTGCACTTTTTCATTCAACTACAGCAACCAGCTGTATATACTTTTTTTCTTTTTTTGCTTTCCTCATTTCTCTCTCCATTTTTCTTTCTCTATTTGTTTTCATTCCAGTGTTATGGGTCTAGTGGCGGCTCCAGATTACATGTTTGTATTGCTCCAATGGCAGGTTGTATTTAAAGCTGGACGAATATAGACTAGGCAGGTCTGAATCAACTCAGCTGACTTGATCCACTTGCCTCATTCATTCAGCTGTGTTTACATTTAAAGTCTAAAGTCAAACCTTGAGCTGTTCAACATATCCAGCTATCTACTGTAGAGCTACAACTGTGATTTTTGCTTGTGTGCAACAATGACGGGCATACCAGCAGTGTGACAAAACGGAGATGGCTGAAAAATAATGACTCGTCCTGTTGATGTGATGACGTTATATTTAAAGCACTTAAAGAGAGACACGGCCAGGTTTCGCCAGTAGCCTTAAGATAAACAGTAGAACATGTTTTTCCGCTATAGAACTTCTTGTTATTGTGTGTGTCAATCGTCTGAAGAGGGAATTGAAAAGGAAGATCTTTCTACTTTCTACTGTTTTTTGATGATTTTTGATGAGTGTTTTCTGTGACATGCAATGATTAGAATTTTGTCGAGGTGGCCTTTGAGCCTTGGGGTGGTTTTTCTGTTATGTATGTTTGCAAGGAGGATTTTGGCTAAAAATCCACGCTTCATTTTGTCATGGCAGTAAAGCCTCTGTGTTTCCCTCTAACTGCTGAGAACTAGGTTGACGTGACTTGATTTGCCACTGTTGGTCCAAAAGGTTAAAATGCCATCAGAATGAGATTAAATCAGACCAAATTGAATTGGAGTTGTGCCTTCACACGCTGCTTCCGTTTTCATCGTCATTGCCCGTCTTGTTTTCTCTTGTGTTAATACCCCCCCCCCCCCCTTCATCTTCCCCCCACTTCTCCACTTCTCTCCATCTTGTGGCACAGACTGTTCATCACCTGCAGAAATGATTTACTGATGCCAAGCGGTAAATTTACTCAGCCGTATTTGCACTTGTCCTGTGGTTTGCAGAGGAAGTGCAATCCCCCTGCATGCACTTTCCAGAAAACACAAGTGGATAATTTATGGTGCTTTAGGTTCTGCTGAGAACCCCCTCGTGTGAAGCAAATGTCATGCCTGCTCTCATTTACGTTTTTTTCCCCCTTTTCTTGTTGTAGTCCTGAAGGTCTCATTTGATAGAACATTAGTGGCTGAACTCACTCCAGAGACTCTTTTAAAAACCACCGCCTTTCCTCTCAGAGCCAGATCTTGGCGGCTGTGTTTCAGTTTGGCATTTCACAGGATCTTTTAGGTCTTGAACTTCCAGCCGTGAAGCAGCGCCCTCAGGATAACAGAGCAACATGCTGAAGTGTTACATCCACTTTGTGTAACCTCAAAAAGAGAGAAAAAAATCCACTGGGTATAATCAAGTTTCTCCATATGGCAGCTTAAATCAATATATATTTTTTTTCATTTAGAATCAGAGATAGAAATGCTCTAGTCAACATCCAAATTACCATGAAATAGCTGCATGATACTATTTAAAACTAGAGATGCACCACTAATAGTGACCTTATGACGCTAAATAAAAGTCGACATATATTAAAAGATTCCACTTCTATAGTTATATTCTTCAGCTAGAGTAGCTTTGCATGATTCAACTCTTAGTCCATCCCCTGTCTAAAACGAACTGTTTTGGCTCCATTCTCTTTAAGGGCACCTTCTTTTTAACCCAGCTGGCTTCTGATTGGCTGCCCCTTGTAAACATAGGATTGGACTGCTGTGTTCAGAGCCAGAGACTATGCAAAACCTGTTTGCTCTAAATGCTCGGTTCCAAACTGAAGACCGAGCTTTGGTTTTCAAATAAATTTGTGAAAATATGGTTGTATGGCCCTTTAAATAAAGTTTCTTGGAATAAAGTTGGTCTAGAACACAGGTGTCGAACTCCAGGCCTCGAGGGCCGGTGTCCTGCAGGTTTTAGATGTGTCCTTGATCCAACACAGCTGATTAAAATGGCTAAATGACCTCCCCAACATGTCTTGAAGTTCTCCAGAGGCCTGGTAATGAACTAATCATTTAATTCAGGTGTGTTGACCCAGGGTAATATCTAAAACCTGCAGGATACCGGCCCTCGAGGCCTGGAGTTCGACACCCCTGGTCTAGAACGTCTTTATGTGAACATTACTGCAAGGGGTTCGATATTGTGTGGCGTTGTACTTTCAGGTGAGTGATGATGTGCTCCAGGATATGTTCTCAGATGGCAGTTTATGTATTATGAAAGAAGCTGGATTGGGTACAAAAATTGTTATCAGCAGATCTTTTTAATGCACAAAAAGACACTCAAACACTATTGATGGTTGTTTTCATACATCGATAAACCACCTTGTTAGATTGCAGTCACTAGAATGCATTTCCTCTTCCCAATGTTTATTTCGCTGTCTGTAAAGTGTATCATCCTAGAAGACAGTAAGGGGTTTATGTCGAGTACGTGAGAGAGATGTTGCTGCCGTTGCTGTTGGGGACAAATTCTACTGGTGCAGGCTCAGAGGTTAGATGAGGAGGAATCAATAGCATTGGTGAGCTTGCAGGCAGGCAGCTGTATGCTTTGTAACACTGTCACGTTGGTGGCTTGAAGGAAAAGCATTGTGCTGACATAACTGTAGAGGCTATGTCTGAAATTACAGGCCTCACCTGGCCTGTGCTTTTCTTTTCTTTTTCTTTTTTTTAGATAGATGCAGTTTATTACCAGCAACCCTGAAATTGCAGGTCATTGTGTTCCTTCAGTTTGGCTGTAATGCAAGGCTTTTTATTTTTTCAAGGTGAACGTAAACCTAACCTGTGACGGTAAATGATCCCAAGATAGTTTGTAGAAGACACTACATTACTTGAAACTTAATATTCATCTTTTAAAGTTTAAAGCAGTAACCTGTTTCGTATTGCACTCAGTTAAACTGTGTTGCAATGACTCATAGAAAACTGTAATTTTACATGAAGACGTGTGTGTGTGTGTGTGTGTGTGTGTGTGTGTGTGTGTGTGTGTGTGTGTGTGTGTGTGTGTGTGTGTGTGTGTGTGTGTGTGTGTGTGTGAGGTAATGGTGAAACTATCGGGAGCAACACAGATTTCTTTGAGCACAAGCACAGACGTGCAAGGTCGACTTTGCTCCAACACTCTCATTAAAAAGTCCCGTCTGTCTTTTCCACAGGATGACATCAACGGTTTAAACGTCACCTGCATCTGCAACACCAGTTTTAACAGAAACGGTGGAATAGCACCAAAAATATCTTTCTCTACTGGTCTAATCACACAAGACCACACAAGAACATGGTTCAGTCAATCAGCTCAAATATGTGCATGAAAAAGCTCGATATCAGCCAACTGTAATATAAAATAAATGCTAAATTAACATAACATAGACTGGATTCTAAAGATCTGAAACTCCATTTGTGTTTTCCTACAGATACTCAGTTTGATTTTTCGTTTTTTTTTGTTTTTTTTTTTAATATTCACCACCCTCAGCCTTTTACCCTTCCACTGAGAAACTGGCCGAGCTCCAGCCCTCATGTCGACTTAACATTCTCAGCAGCGCTGCAGTTCAATTTTGAAAGATTGGCTGTTGGCATTTTGGAGCAGCCATGAAAACACCTCCTCATTTCTCTGATTGGATCGTTTTGTTTTGTTTTTCCTCCAGTAAGTGGAGAGACTTGATTAGCCTGGTTGTCTGTTGGTGAGTTTGGTTCACCAAACTCACCTGACACCCATCCCCCACATGTCAAGGTTGTCAAGGTGGAAACTGTATTTAAACGATGAGCAGGTAGAGCACTGTGGCTAAAAGGGAAACTTGACATGTGACGGTCATTTAGTTGTTGTGGAGATGTGGAGGTTTTGCTGAATATTAATGATACGATCCACTTTTTGGTCCCTGGATTATTCTGTGGGAACCTAATCCCTGCTGTCATAATCTTCTTGGGAATGGCGAAACATAAATTGTAGAGCAGATGCCTGTGTGTGTGCGCGCGCGTGTGTGTGTGTTGCTATGCCCATGTGTTTTCTGCCACTTGATTGGCACAAATGTTTGCCATTTGAATCCATGTACTGAACAGGTAATTGTGCTTGTGTTGTAAATCTAAAGCAACACAAGAACCATGACTGAACCATGTTCTTTTGGGATGACATTTTTCTTTTAACAATGAATAGCGTGTGGTTCTGTGGTTTCTTTGTGGTTCCAGTAAGCTCTATGAAGCTATTCAGCTTGTTATTTTGTTTTCTGGGTCTGCAACTCTCTCACATCTCTCTTGTTTCATCTTGCTCATTGCCTTGGTCTACATTGCTGAACATGGTGGCGCATTCAGCTACTGAAGAGTCACACGGAAACTGGTTGACAAATTAAAGGAAAAACCAAAGTCCTTAACTCCTACAGTGTGTTGATCTAGCAGCTCTGTCATGAGAGGCATTTTGCTGGAATGTTTTGTGTCTGCCAGTCCCTGTAGAGAAAAATCATGTTCCTGGAAATCATTGCAGTGTTGGAATGATCAACTTTACTCTTTGAAAGAACTGTATCCTGTTAGAAGTGGTCTCAAGGGACATGGATGGATTTGATGATCAAGAAATGATGCCAATCATATTCTCTGCCTTTAAGCTGTGTTCGCAGTGAAATGTTGACCAGGGATCAGAGAACGTGAATTATATTCTGTAACTTTAAGTGACTACAGGAGAAATGACCCAAAGTGGGCTGGAGATGAGATAAACTTTACTCAACTTCCAGGCAAGTGATGGAAGCAACTATCAATGAGAGCGCAGGAAACAGCTGATTAATAAATGACCTGGTAATAAATATGTTAGTGTTACCTAGGCAACTGGAGACAAGTGACTGCAAAATGGAATGAGTGAATTCCAAGGTGGAAGAATATTTATAGTCAATAGAGTTAAACGCTGTAGCTTTTTTGATTGCACTTGATACTACTTTCCCTTTCATTTGTTATGCATCTTGTATCCCTCAGCACTTAATGAGAAAAGGTCAGAAATGCAGTATACTGGACTTATTATCAGCGTAGTGTCCAGGCCCACAACTCTGGTGGGTATGTGCTAAGTGTTTAAATAGCTAAATGTTAGCCACTTCTAAGGAACGGTAGAATGTCAATGTCAAAGGTTTAACTGTACCAAATGATGGGATTTCTGCTCATGTTATGTCATCAGTTTCACAAGAACAACTAGTGACAAGCTCGCAGTTTGAGATTAGAGAGAACTTTTAGGCACAGACTGAACTTTGTAGTTGAGTCGGGAACACGGATTCTGCCGCAGTGATACGTTTCTGAGTCACGGCTCTAATTTACTGTAGGTTTAGTACAGTGACTTTAATGTCAGTCTGATTGCACAACAGTCTCCGAAACACTGACACCCAGAACAACAGCAACTTAAAACAAAGAAGACCCACCACTGTCAGACATCCGCAGCAGACCAGTTGCTCCAGCAACCTCACCACCAGGGATGGAGGAATGTCTGGCTGTAGTTCAGAACCAGCAGTGTCCTGACGCAGGGGGTTGATCCACATTTAACGACAAAACATTCGCATAACACTAATGGACTCATCCCAGTGTGGTGACTGAAGGGCAAAAGAGGAAGTTAAGTGTCAGTGATGTTTTTGTGCACTAATGCAGCTCCACTGGGAGTGTGTGGACTGTTGCATAAGTACTGAAATAAAGGTATCAATATTGGATGTTTTCCTACTGGAGGCTTCATTGCTCGGAAAAAGGGTTTGTGGATTCATTCAGCTTTCTTGCGGTGCTCTTTTCTTTCCAGAGGTTTCCATCACTGGTGTTAAGTTTCAATCAGGACTTTAAAGAGGCTTCATAGTGTTTTTGTTATTGTCAGTGATGATGGCAAGTTCAATTGGAGACAAAACTAAAGATTTTAATGATTTACCTGATAGACGGAAATGTAAAGGTGTATGAGATGAATAGATGATGAAAACAACTAATTGATCTGGACAGATGTGTTTAGAAGAGACTCTGTGTTAAATGGCACATAAACACTAAGAAGGAATAGAAGTCAGTAAAGATGTGTCAAACACTTCTGATCTTTTGGTTTTAAAATAAGTTACACAAGTTATTTAAACCTTAAGTCATACATGCTAACAGTATCTGTGATTTGATAATCACTTAGCTTTAGCTTGATGGTATATCAGTAACAACTTACCTTTTATTTGCAATTACCTACCTACAACACCTCATTGATGAGGCTATTTGGATGACCAAGGTCTGCTAGGAAAAGGTAGAAACAAAAGTTGAAACCAAAACAAACGATAACACAAAATAAACTCTTGCTGATCAAATCAAATATCTCAAACTCAGACTGTCGGACTTTACCTGTCGTCGGCATGTGCTGTATAAGAACATCACATCTGTGATTAAATGCCGAAACCCGCACGTACTGGTTACAGCTTTAGTAAAGTCAGCTGGTAGAGAGGTGAGAAAGCCCCCGGGGGAGGTTAAAACCTTACAAAGGTTATCTGGAGATACAGATGGGTTTATTACTTCATTTGCTGTTATCTATACAGCCTAGCTGAATATTACCTGCAGTTTTAAACACCATCATATTTCAAACGCTAACATCTACAATAGGATTTATGACTCGACTTGATTTATGAGCACTGTGAGAAAGATGCTTTACCCAGTACTCTGTATTATGTCACTCAATCAGCTGTGCGTTTATGGGGTCTGCATAAGAGCTTGTTAGCATATACTGTATCGTGTCTGTGGACTCAGCAGATGACTGGACAAGAGGATTAGCTACAAACTAACTTTCTCCCAGTTACACCAAGCAGCCAATCAAAGCACAAGCAGCGAGCTAACCAGACGAGCAACCTTTCCGGAGCTTGTTGTGTATCTAGCCAATCTGGGCCCAGCTTCGTAGAGCGCTCTTAGGATGATTCAGATTGACACCCAAATAGGATGTCTAATCTGTGATTAGCACGTCTCCCACGATCTTCCTGTCTTTACTCGCATTCTTCCTGTCTCTTTGAATGTTCCCACATCTTTTTGCTCTTTTATCTCTCTGTCACTACTAATCTACTCCTTTCTCCTCCCTCCTATCTTCATCTGTCTCGCCATAGTCTTAGTTTTCTTTGTGATATTGCCTCACTTTGAGATTAATACACCTGGATGTCCAGTTTCAGTGAAATGTTTTCGTTTTGTGTGTGTGTGTGGGTGTGTGTGTCTCCCAGTTAAGCTGCATAACACCTGATTAAAGCCCCCTGTGTTGAACGTAAAGGCTCATTTTTATATATGGAATAAAAATGTTTGTTTTTGTTTTGTTTTTTAAACGAGGCTTGATAATGTGCTAAAAGTCACAATGTGAAGATTAACCGGTAAATCCTTTTTACTGTTGCTTTTCTTAATTTGAGGGTTAGATTTGTAGTTCTTGACACATTACGTTCTCAGTTGGCTCGTGTCCCCTCTCAACCTTTTGTCTTTCCCTATCTTTCTCAGGCTTTCAAGGAGGAATTGGAGAGCCTGATCCAAGAGCAGCAACGGAAGGGGAACAACCCCACTGGCCTGCTGGCCCTCAGGCAGATCGCAGACTTCTTTATGGCCAGCACAGTTGCCGGTTTCAACACTTCCCCCCTCAGTAAGTGGTCACTGTGCTCGTTACCCCAGACAACCAGACACTAACACATGCCATCCGCGCCCTGGGTGCAATAACTTTGAACTGCACTGAAAAACAAAAGCACAGCCTCAATATTGGAATATAGGAGATCTATACACAAACATGAGCTTTGTGTGCTTAAGGGCATAAATACTCTTAGACATCCCAGCCCCAGACTCCGGAAAAGCCGTGCATATTTCCATGGGTTTTGATCCTTTGCAATTTCTGTCCAAGAGTCCCATATGTGAAGTCAAAGCCTTGGAATGCACAACTAATGCTAAATTAGACGTCAGAAACTGTGTAGCCTTTTGGTTTAGCTAATTTTTTAAATATTGTAATTAAAGACAACAAAAGGCATTAAAGGACTGAGTGCTGCTCGCATCACCCCACTGTGTAAATTAGGATTCTCATGTAGAGTCAGATACACCATTAGATACAAATCCAGATGCTAGCTACAGATGTCTGGTCCTGAATGGTTGTCACTGATATTAATACCACCTGATCCGCAATCTGCATTTTTAACATTCCTGCTCCCCCTCCTCTCATCGTCCATGATCATTTAGGCCTGGGGATGGTCACTCCCATCAACGACTTGTACGGAGTGGAATCCACCACGATGGTGAAAGGCGAGAAGCTGACACGTTGTAAACTGGCCAGCCTCTACAGACTGGTGGACCTGTTCAGCTGGGCACACTTCGCCAACTCCTACATCACAGTAAGACACTACTCCAAAAGCACAGATGTACTGGAAATTCCCTATTATCTATCTAGTTCATAAATTTTACCGTCTCCTGTATTATTTCCGGGTACAAACATTGAGGGTCTGTTTGCAGAGAAAGCTTTTATTGTCATTTCAAGGGTGTTTCAGTCTAACAGTAATTGTCTCGAGGTTACAAAAACATCTTTAATATCACAACTTAAATACCTGGCTTGTCATTCACAACAAAGATTATTGTAACCTTTGACTTTCTACAGAAAACTGATACTACAGTTCAAAAACTGTCCACACAGACTTTCAGAATGTCCTCTACTATTCTATGCCTTTGTTTAAATGCTATATATTGCACTATTCTTTTTTTTTTTATTTAAGTGCCGTGCAAAATTCCCAAGAAAGTCTAGTAGTGATGACTTTACAATGCCTCAATGCATTTTGCAATAATTTCTTTGTGACCACATCAGCTGATGGCTCAGCTGATACACTTCTACACATACAAATGGCTGTCTCATATAAGGCACGCTATCTGAGCCACTTTAGACTCCCCATAGTGGTTGGACCACGGCAAACCACTCTGCAGTCCACTTCCACCCAAGTTCCTCCATTTCATGCTGTATCTGACTCCCTGTTGCCCACAGAAATGTACAGGGAGGTTGCTGGCAAGCATGTTTTAATTGCAGATCTGACTGTTTAGTCCATATTTCAACTCTTTCTTAATGCTTTGTTATTCTAATGCAGTCCCAACTTGGGTCTGGTTAATTTTTTTTCTAACTAAAAGTAACCTTTAGTCCTCAATCTGTGTTTTCTCCTAGGGCCGAGTCAGTAAAGAACAAGACCACATCCTGATCATCCCCAGAGGACTCTCATTTGCTGAGGCATCTGCTTCAAACCTGGTAAGAAACACGAGCCACTGTGGTCTCATCCAAAGACAGTTTTTTAACTACAAGCTCTGCCTGTTAATTTAATTTCTTGCTACAAATGAAATGCATCGTAAATGTCTGCGTCAGCATCCTTCTCTGTGTAACTGTGCCAGCATTACATTGGACTGTAATGGCTTTGCATTTGCTTTACTCAACTAGCGCTCTCCCATTACCAGATGAACTTTTTTCCAGTGCTTTTTGGTCTTCTCTGTGCACAAGATCCCACCGTCTCTCTCTGACTGTCCCTTTTGTGTACGTGTTTATCATGTTCTGTGTCACCGGCACCTCTCATGTTGACATTAGCCGCTCTGTTTCTCTGTCAGCAAACACTGTAGGTGGTTCAGTCTGTCCGTCTCCCCAGTTTCAGCTGTGCTTGACATACCACGGCGCTAAATGTGCAATAATGTGTTTAAGAGTTCGTTGGCAACCTCGTTACCTCCCTCTGTACGTTTCAGCTCCCTCTAATTCACTTTCTATTTCGGTTTGTCTCCGTTTTGTTTTTCTCTTTCTGTTGCTCTTGTCTCATCAACATGTCTCATCCTGATTGTCGGACTTCTGTTTATTTCTGCTTTTTCCATTTGACAATTTAAAAAACAGAACCAGGGTTCGCCTCTGTGTAGTAGCTGTGTTGTACTCTCCTACTTTGTCTTCGACACCTGCGCAAACAGATAAAATCCGGGATAATATGCTGCAGGTGTGCTTCTGCAGCCAGATTGTGAAATCTGTCAGCACCTCGCTGACAAGCTGATTTCACTTTTTGACCTGCGAGAGTGGTTAGAAGGTAGTAATATAAATCTCTGCGCCTAACTTGCTACTTCCTGATAGTAAAGCCTCGTGGGTGGCTGAGTGGTTTGAACATGTCCTTGTTGAACTCAGTCATTTTTGAGTCTGTTTTTAATTTAATAGGGGTTTGTTTGTCTTTTTTGCTTTAGTTCAGCACAGACACTGTAAACTTGCCCTGAAAATCTGCTTTATTTCCTTAAAAGGGAATAAAGTGCCAAATTGCTGATAATAATTTCAGACAATAAATTCTCTTTGCAGTACAGACACAAAACAAGCGTACCTACCTGAAACCGCCAGAACAGACTCTCTTCACTAGGGTAACTTTGCTGCCTCAAAAACCTGTTGCTGCAATAGTTAACTAGTTAGACATGGACGTTGACATGTCTTTGATTAGCACACAGAAATAATAGTTCAGTACTGCAACAAAATAATCAGGATAAAACTTGATATTTATTTATTTACCAATAGCAGTAATGCCAGCAGTATTTGGTTCATATTTATTTTGGTTCATTGGTTCCCATCTTCAAGAAAGGGGACCAGAGGGTGTGTTCCAACTACAGGGGGATCACACTCCTCAGCCTCCCTGGGAAAGTCTATGCCAGGGTGCTGGAAAGGAGAGTTCGTCCGTTAGTCGAACCTCGGATACAGGAGGAACAATGCGGCTTTCGTCCTGGTCGCGGAACACTGGACCAGCTCTTTATCCTCTCCAGGATACTTGAGGGTGCATGGGAGTTTGCCCAACCAGTCTACATGTGTTTTGTGGACTTGGAGAAGGCATTCGACCGTGTCCCTCGGGGTGTCCTGTGGGAGGTGTTGCAGGAGTATGGGGTGTCTGGCCCATTGCTACGGGCCATTCGATCCCTATACAACCGTTGCAAGAGCTTGGTTCGCATTGCCGGCAATAAGTCGGACTCGTTCCCGGTGGGTGATGGGCTCCGCCAGGGCTGCCCTTTGTCTCCGGTTCTGTTCATAATTTTTATGGACAGGATTTCTAGGCGCAGCCAAGTGCCGGAGGGCTTTCGCTTTGGTGGCCTCAGAATCTCATCTCTGATTTTTGCAGATGATGTGGTTCTGTTGGCTTCATCGGGTGAGGGCCTCCAGCTCGCACTGGAGCGGTTCGCAGCCGAGTGTGAAGCAGCGGGAATGAGGATCAGCACCTCCAAATCTGAGGCCATGGTTCTCAGCCGGAAAAGGGTGGAGTGCCCACTCCGGGTCGGGGATGAGTTCCTGCCCCAAGTGGAGGAGTTCAAGTATCTCGGGGTCTTGTTCGCGAGTGATGGGAGAAGGAAGCCGGAGATCGACAGACGGATTGGGGCTGCAGCTGCAGGAATGCGGACGCTGCACCGGTCCGTCGTGGTGAAGAGGGAGCTGAGTGTAAAAGCGAAGCTCTCAATTTACCGGTCGATCTACGTCCCTACCCTCACCTATGGCCACGAGCTGTGGGTAGTGACCGAAAGAACGAGATCGCGGATACAAGCGGCAGAAATGAGCTTCCTCCGAAGGGTGGCTGGCCTCTCCCTTAGAGATAGGGTGAGAAGTTCGGCCCAGAGTAGAGCAGCTGCTGCTCCACATCGAAAGGAGCCAGCTGAGGTGGTTCGGGCATCTGACAAGGATGCCCCCTGGGCGCCTCCTGGGTGAGGTGTTCCAGGCATGTCCCACCGGGAGGAGGCCCCGGGGCAGACCCAGGACACGCTGGAGAGATTATATCTCTCGGCTGGCCTGGGAACGCCTTGGTATTCCCCCGGATAAGCTGGAGGAGGTGGCTGGGGAGAGGGAGGTCCGGGCCTCTTTGCTTAGGCTGCTGCCCCCGCGACCCGGCCCCGGACAAAGCGGATGAAAATGGATGGATGGATGGTTCATGCCATATATTCATTGTCAAATGTCAGCTCAAGGCTGATAAGTCCAATCAGGCTTCTTGGTTGTTCATCCTCCCAAGTATACTTTTCTGTTATTCTATTAGCAAAAAGAAAACTTTTACCTTTGACAATGTTGTGTTAGTCTTAGTTTTAGCTCTGTTGCTGCACAAAGTAACAGATGATGCTCTTACCTTCTGTCTCTGGCTCAAATCATTGTAAAGTGTAATTAATCATGTCCATGATTGCAAACTCAATCAAACTTACTCGCCATAACTTTTACTAGAAGCCACAGAATCCTTAAAAGCAGTATATGGCAAACTTATTCAGCTGTGAGTATTTTTAGTTTGTTTGTCTGGACCACATCCATCTATCCTGTGGTCGGGCAGTAAAGTTGACCACAGCACTGCATACGCTGAAAGACAGAACAAATTCGTGTAACCTGGCACTTCCAGATTTTCCTTAGTGTTTGTGTTTTGATGCCAGTCCGGCACTGCTTTGTTTATATCCATCTGTTTAATCTCTCTCTCCACTTTCAGCCGGCTTTGTCTTAGTAAGCTCAATAGTTACATGATTAAGTTCAAGAGTTTAGGAAGGCAAAGAAATTGATTAGGAGGAAGTCATCCAGAATAAAGCGTGTCAAAGGTTGTGTTGGGGTCAGCTGTGGTGCAGTTGGCTTTGGTTAGTTTGCATCTGTCTCTCCCTGTCAGTATTACTCTTTGAGCTTTGAGGTGATTCTGAGGTCAGTTTGAGTTTGGAGTTGAAAAGAAAAAATGTTTGGTCCATCTGGTTGTTTTAGTTTAGTCTGAAGTCACAGCAAAGTTTCCCATTTCATGTCTCTAAACTTCTCATTGAAATTACTGTTGACTACACATCAGAGTCAAAAGGTGAGAGAATTACTCTCTTTACTCTTTGATTTGCTTGAATCAGGCAACCTTGAACCCTTGAAGGAATTCAGAGATTTCCTTTTCAGTTTCAACTGCCTGCTTCTGGCCCCACTCTCCTTATCAGCTTCTAATCCCCTCCCTACCATGCAGCTGCATCACATTTCAGATTCTTTGACACGTCCTTTGACTTATTTTTAAGATTAGAGGTGCTACACCGGCCATAAGGGCCTCTCAGTTTGAAGGGCTGAAGTTTGAAGGGCGTGACGGGGGTGATCCAATAATGGACCGGCCATGTGACATAACGGTGTTCGATCACACGGCAGCTGGCTATGGCTGTCAGGAGAGGGTGTGTGGAGACATAGATGGGGTTAGTTACTCACGCTTAGCTAGTGCCATTCACTTTCCTCTGCTGGAAAGATCAATAAATTCATCTGCCCAAACACCCATATGCCTTTTAAAAGTCTGAACACCACTCAGAATGCGTCTGAGGATTTTCAGCCTCATTTGACCCAAAGATCGGAAACAATCTGTGGACTCTCTTCAGGAAAGAGACGTATTAACCAGTCGAGCTGGTAATTGCTCAGGCGCTGTATTGGCCCCGTGCCAACACAATATGGTTAATTTTCAACAATATTTTTAGTCGTATGCAGTTTTCTGAGGTTAAATGTCTTACTGAATTTCCTTGTTTTACTAAAGAATGAATAAGTAGTGACCAGATCTAAAAAGGATGTAAAAGGAAATACACTCTAAACTATCCAAGTAGTTATAAACCTCAAACCAAGTAAAACAAGATTATTTATTCAGAAGTTTGAGTAGTGGCAAGTTTCCCATGGTAACACTTTGGTCTTACTTTTAAAAAATCTGTTATATTCTCAGTGATCAATACTCGAGTGTCAAGTTTTCTGCGAGGTGAAAACTTAAAGCCACACCTCCAGTAGGTTTGTGCAGTTTTTGTTATTGAATCGTTTTTTATTCCTAAAATAAAAATGATCTGTTGCTACCAAAGCTAATGAGTAGAGGCACAGCTCTGAAGAAGCCCTGGATGGGAAGGGTGGGTTTTTAGTTTGAGTAATATGATGATGAGAGATTAAAAACAGAGTTTGAAGGGGTTTAAAAAAAAAAATGTAATTCCTTTAATTTTGGAAGGAAATAGTTTCCTGCTCCACGCACACTTTAAGTACCAAACCCCACACTTTTGAGCTGGCTCAGTTTGAACTGGGTTTGTTTCATGAGCCTCTGACTGGATGATGGATGCCGTGTTCCTGGTGTGATAACACACTCTTGGACCTTGTTGGGGGGGGGGTCAGAAATGTGAGCAGGCTGCTTCTGGCTTGTATCACAGAACAACATGTGCTTAGTGATGCCAATTGTGCACAAGGTCTGCAGGCAAAGTTGTGTTTTCGGTTTGTTATTAGGTTTTACTGTGAGGACTGACATCTGCACTTGCTCTTCCTCCAGGTTTTATATCACAGTCTCTGTGTCCAGTTATCAGTCTCTCTCCCCCCCCCCCCGGTATTGTACTCTCTGTCCCTCCAGGTCCTCTATATATCTTTTGACTCGAATGCTTTTCTCTCCGGTCATGTAATCGAATAACTGTTAACTGCTTGGTAATGAAGTTGTCACAGTGAGTCCACTCCGTTCCACTATTATGTTTCCTGGTAAAGCGTAAATTCATTTCCCAGAGATGAGCATACAGAAAGGAGGAATTGTTGTAATGTGATTTCTGTGCCATCATACTCACAGATGTTGGCTTATCTTTAGGCCTGCTTGGTTAACACTGCAGGGTTATAACCTGCTTGTGAGCTAGTTTTGTATCGGCATATTTGATTTCACTGATGTTGTGATGGTTTACAGTACATCGTCTCTCTGTGGCCTCTAAAGCCCTGCCGTACTCTTGCCGCTTATTGCTTGGGTTAAAGTGTTTTTAACCACTCAAAGCAGATATCCTCAAAGCACCCTATCCTTGCCTCCCCAGGTGAAAGTCAACATCATCGGGGATGTGATCGACCAGGGCTCCACCAACCTGAGGATCGACCCCGCAGGTTTCAGCCCCCATGCTGCCATCTACTCCATGCGTCCAGACATCCGCTGCATCATACACGTGCACACTCCTGCCACAGCAGCTGTAAGTTCACATTACCACACGTTATATTATACCCAACCTTGCAAACCTCTCTGTGATGATTTTCCCTGCAGATTGGTGCTTGATGCTTATTTTTTTTAAGAGGGGTGCGATTTCAATTTGAGAAGAGGTATTTCAGGCTGGATGAATTTGAATAGTGAAGTGATATCCCGTAAAATTACCTTGACACCTCGACCAAAAGGGAATATCTTTAAACGACTCGACAGCGCAGAAATGAAAGTTTTCAACAACAAAGATGCTCATCACCGCAGTCATCAGAGAGCGCCAGAGTTTCCAAGCTTTCTTCCCACAGGAGCACCAACGAGAAACATCTGCTGCCGAACGTTAAAGAATAATGCAGCTATACAGCTGTAATCCACCGGTCAACGTTTCTCATTGCTGGCATGTCTCTGCTGTCTCCTTCTCACCTTTCTCCTGCTTCAGGTGTCATCTATGAAGTGTGGTATCCTGCCCATTTCCCAAGAGGCGCTGATCTTGGGTGATATTGCCTACTACAACTACCAGGGCAGTCTGGATGAGCAGGATGAGCGCATAGAGCTACAGAAGGCCCTGGGGCCAACAACAAAGGTAGGCGAAGCGAGGAGACTAAACATTGTGCAACATCTTCCATCACTTTTGCATAATTGGTTTGCGATTTGAAGAATCCACACGGTAAATAAAAAGTGCAAACAATAAACTTAGCTTTGTGCAGATGTATTAAAAAGCTTTCTACCAGTATCTCTAGCTTCAGACTGGAGTGTGTATGTCCCAGAGGTTTGCTGATAAAAAAGAGCCAAAATGTGTCTTTGAGTCGCGTTTCTGCAGTCTTTCAGACAGCAGACCAAAACTTTTAGAGGCTTGGAGCAATTTAGGCCCATATGTTGGGGTAGTTCAAAATAATCAAGCCTGTTTTAGATCTCATCCCTTTAACCTAAGACAGGAAAACGATTGAAATATCAGGGTGTTTATTTCGAACAAGGAGCAATAGTAGGGCAGTCAGGCACCCTTATTTTGGGTTTTCTATTTGCCTTCCATGTGTATGTCTTGCTTTCTGGCGTCTTTAAAAAAAAAAAAAAAAATCACCGGTTGATGGAATTTAAACTGGAAAACATTCTGGGAATTCAAGGGAGTTTCCGCTGCTTGTCTGTTGCCAGGTTCTGATGTCATCGCCCAGTGGCCAAGCCCTTGTTGATACATAAAATCATAATGATTTCAACCTTCAAACTCTTGAAGCTCTTCTGTCCCCTGGGCCAACATTTTTTAAGAACTAGAGAAAACAGAGCTTCTGGATACAAATCAGCATGAGCACGCACATTCTCCATCAGTACTTCCATTGACTTGGTTACTTGCTGAATAAATAAAATAAACACCATCTAACGGTCTCATTTAATACAAGTTAGAGAAATGGACCTGTAGTGCCTCTCTGTGATCGGACTCTTCTGATGCTTACAATGACTTTTTCTGTGTGCGCGTTCCAGGTTTTGGTGCTGAGGAATCACGGCGTGGTTGCTCTCGGGGAGACCATCGAAGAGGCCTTTCACTACATCTACAGCGCTCAGTATGCCTGTGAAATCCAGGTACACATTGCAGAGCCAAGTGCTGCTGGTACCCAGTACATTCCTGCCCGACACACACACACGCTCACGCTCACACTCACACTCTCTCTCTTCGGCTTCCAAACACACGCATTAGTCCAGGAGGGCGGTAGCTTTCCTGCTAAATCTAATCTCCACAGCTGCTTTCACATTTCTCCCTCTCTATTTTAAGAACACTCTAACTCATAATCTCTCCCCATGTGGAAAATGTTGGCCAAACACAGCTTTATAATAAGGCTATTAGGAGTCTGATGAAGGGAGCAACAATCTGATGTGTTATTGTTGACGCTGGTCCAAAGCAGCATTAAGAGAAGGATGGTGTTCTCCGTGTTTTGTTTTTAATTAGTAAAGCTGAACAGAAGGTGATACATAAGATTTCAAGGGGTGAGAATTGGGCAGCATGAATGAATGTTTATTGACTGCATGTTCATTTTGAGGTTATCTTAAGTGTATATTCATATTTCATGTAATGTGTCGGTCTGCGTAATCTTTTCCGATAAGATGGCGATAAGCCCGGAGAGCGGTGGCGTGTTTGTCAGGGATTGTGGATTAGCTCAACTTAGCTGTAGCAGTATTTGAAATGGAACATAAGAAATAATATTTTTTTTTAAATCTCAGTGGTCATTCAGACACTTCTCACTGCCGTGTATTTATAAGGGTTTGGATCTGTTTGTTGTGCACCTGTTAACATATTGCCAGACGTCCTCTTTAAGTGACCTTTGGTGTCCAGCAGTGGATTCTTTGGGTCCTGTGGGCTGCAGGATGGTGGATCTTTTACTGGTGTGTGTTGTAGTGCACTGCTGGTGGAGGTTATTAGTGAGTGTCATTGACTTTGGGGTGTGTGCTTGGTTTGCAGCATCGATTAGGTGGATGCTGCATGTCAAAATAACATCCACGTGAATTACCCAGAATATCAAACTGTAACAAGCTGATAAACGCTGCCCACTTTGCTCGGTGGTAGTTTGGTTGGTGCAGCTGACTGCTGTGCAGCTGTTTCCATTTTGAAGGGGCAGTTGTAGCATTAAGTGAAAATACAGCTGTGTTGGATTTCTGTTGTCTTGCTTTTTGTTCTTGCGTGTCTTCCTGTTCATTGGTGAATATGGTGGATTTTAGAGATGAACGGCTGTGCCCCCCCCGCTCCACTGTAACAGCAAACCAAATCTCCTGATTGACTCTCCCTGGTCAAGCAAAAGAAAACATTAATCCATCCCGCAAAGCCCAGCCCAGCTTAATTTCTCGAAATAAATCCCCTCAGGCATGTTTGCATGTCATCTACTGTAAATTCAATGCCGTGGTAGCCGGAGGGGTCTCTCATTTTGGTTTTGCTAAATGATACTTTTAGTCTGCAGGGGAAATGGTCAGGAAATTTGTTCCTGCTTATGCTCCTTTTAGATAGATGATCCAATGCCGCACATGTATTATGAGAAGGAGGGGGGTGTTGTTTATTTTTGTGTTGCGTAAGCCACCAGTAGAAGCTCACGTCTGTCTCCCTCTGTCCTCAGGTTAATGCCATTTCTTGTGCTGGAGGTGTGGACAACCTTATAGTGCTGGACCAGGAGAAGTACAAATCACGAGTGTTCGCCGTCGCCTCGGCGGGTGCTATCAACATGGCTGGGCAATACAAGTGGAAAATCGGTGAGCTGGAGTTTGAGTCTCTGATGAGGATGCTGGATAATCTGGTAAGTGTATAAAGAAAAACCTAAACATCAAAAGTGAAAGTTTTGTCAGTTTACCACACAAACCCCCCCGAAAAAGACACAAAAAAGACCTAAATAAACACTTGCATAGTTTTAAAAAAGATATATATGACACAAAAAATGCATAATAATCATAAAATAAATCATTTTAATCTTTACTTGTTGTGGCTTTGTGAAATCAGGAGTGTAATCATTTGTTTTAGCAAAGTAACCCATCTTGGTTTCACTTAACATGAGTAAGATCCCTGCTTCAAAACCAGGAGTAGACACAAATCCCTGGTATCCAAGGGTATCCAGTGTGAAAGCACTCAGTTACTGATTTATAAAACGATAATAACAGGCCTATATGGATTTCATAAAAGTGTCACATCTGGTGTTTAACCACTATGGCACACATTTGGTCTGAGGTTCGTTTTAGTTCACCTTTCTGTTTGTTTCAGTCTTATTTCTCTTGCACTAATGATGGAGAACTATTCAGCTACTAGCTGTGGTGGCTAGTGTGGGTGAACAATACTGGAAAAGGGCGCCACCTACAGTAAACTAAACTTTTAACTTGCAATGCAAAGAAGCAGTGCTGATTCCAAAGCTCATCTTTGGAAAGAACAGCAAATGAAACTTAAAGGAAATGGAGGAGCGTTTTGTTAGTACAGTGATAACTTTAAAAATCTGGAGTGGTTCAGTCCCTGGAGATTTGCTGAATGTTCTTCCTTGTCTCAGATTCTCATGCCTTTTGTCCTCCTTGCATCTCTATCCGCGTGTGCTTCGCTCGCCTGCTTCACCCGACACTTTTCACCTTTCTCCATGCTTCCCTCCCACCTTTCTCTCCTCTTTTCCCCCTCTGCTTTCTCAATGAATCACTGCCTCCCAGACTGTTGCAACTTTGAATAGTTCATCTTTGTCTCCCTTGCTTTCCTACTCTCCCCCTTTACACACTTCATAAACGGCATTTGTGTCAGATAAATTCTTGGATTCAGGACAGGACCAAGGCACATTTGTAACAAAAAGGGAGAAAGTGGGAGAAAAATCGAGTAGTTATACTGTGTCTCGGCAAGCTGCCAGCTGTGAATATTTAGAAATGTCTGAATATAAAGCAGAATTTTGCAGGAGGAGATCACGCCAGCTCAGTTAGGTTGAAATGTCAGTATCGACTGAGATGTGGGGGCTGAGATGAAAAGGAAAGGGGGAAAGACAAAAGAACGGAACCTCGCTGTCAAGCCTGGTGTGGAAAACTGTCTGAAAACCAGCTGGACTAAAAGAGTGCACTGAGGGACGAGCGATGGGAATGTGAGAGAAAAAGATGGTTGGGAATAAAGTGGAGAGAGAGAGAGAGAGAGAGAGAGAGAGGAAAGGAAGAGGATGGAGGGAAAAGGGTGAGAGAAAAAGGGGGTCAGACAGGAAATGACTATCTAACGCTGTCCTCTGTGTTGCCAGAAAGCCTGCAGTCAAAGCACAGTCTTTCTTTTCCATGTGACTAACTATGAAACTGGCAGGCCAACCAGCATTACAGGAATCAATGCTTATTTCTGTCGTTCATGTACTAAAAACGAAACCGATTGAATGTTTATTATTTATAATGTCAGCTGTGAAATCAATGTCATGATACAAAACTTATTCTGGAGCAGTAGTCATGGATGATGTGGGGAGACTACTGTGACATATGACAAGGCCTATGTAAATGTATGGATCAGCACAAACCAGATAAAAGAAAGCAAACCCTACATGTGATCCTCTGCGACGCCTTTTAGGGCTACAGGACAGGCTATGCATACCGGCACCCCATCATCCGGGAGAAGCCAAGGCACAAGAGCGACGTCGAGATCCCCGCCACGGTTACAGCGTTCATGTTCGAAGAGGACGCGGATAGTGGTGCAACACGGCTGCCCTTCAAGTTTCTCCAGCAGCGGCAGCAGAGGGAGAAGACACGCTGGCTCAATTCACCCAACAGCTACACCAAGGTCAGCGTAGAAGGTGGAGAGGAGCGCTACAACAGCCGGACAACCACGGTGAGCAGTGTGGCTGGGAAAGTTGGTGTGTACATACCCACAGCTACTGTGGACTGCTGTGTTTTGGCTGGACTTGCATCCCAGTGCTAAGAACAAATGGTACTAGATCACCATCTAGTGGCTAAATTGTGAACTACAGGGGTTCAGCTGCATCATCATTATTATTTTTAATATTATTAATATTATTATTATATTTTTTGAAACAAAGTTTTCACTGGTCTTCTGTTAACAGTGGATGAAGGCAGATGACCCAGGAACCCCAATTCGTATCGAGGATCCCAATCAGTTTGTCCCTCTCAACACAGATCCCACTGAAGTGCTGGCGAAGAGGAACAAAGTAAGTAAAACTACCATTTTTAGCAGACGCTTGATGCTTTCAACGTGACGAAAATCTAAAGATGGAGTGACAGAAATTGTAGGATACACTTTACTATTTTGTGCTGGGTTCTGTTTAAAAGTGTGAGGATATTAACACTTAATTAATAATTAAATAAATCTCTATTATAGCCTCATATGTTTAAGGAGGGCATAACAGCCACAATGCTACTTTGAAGTATCAGGTTTTTTTGTTTTACTATTCTGAAAGCCAAATATGAGCATATCTACACCAGGGGGTAGCTAACTAGAGCCATGCTAAATAGTAATAGTATTAATTTTACTATAAAGGTAATAATGTTTCAATAAAGATTATCTAGAAATCACCAAACAAAGCAGAAAACAGTCTAAATCAATCATTCAGATTAACAGAGGTGAGGATTTACAGCAGCCAGTCCCCTAAATTTAACATTTATAGTATCAAAGTAGATTAGTTATAAAAATAATTTTAAAGAGTCGCCTACTGTACAGTTGTTGTCAAGAGTGTCTCTTTCTACCATACTTTTATGTGTATAGTCTGGTCCCCATGTAATCATGCGACTGTATAATTTGTAGTCAGTGCTTGAGAAGACGGCTACATTTGAACTGTCACTGCACTGGTTTTAGAGCATCTTACAAAATCAGTACAAATCTAGGCACTGAAACATCTGACTGTATCAGGCATGTTGTCCTGATTCCTGACAGAATGTTTGTGTTCACTTGTTTGGGTTATTAGAGTAAGTCACCGTGTGTTTCGTCCCGTTACAGATCAGAGAGCAGAACCGGCTTGATGTGATGTCATCAGGGCCGCGGTCTCAGCACCTCGCAGGCATCCCTGTCGATGAACCGCGAAAGGTGAGAATTTCCTCTTTCTCGCCTCTAAACCTCGTGTTCTGTGGAAACCGTCGTTTTTAGAGAGCAGAGCTTCAAAGAAGAAAGTATCTGGTGGTAAACTGTAGATGTGTAACATCTAATATCTGTTTTAACAAGACAGGTTTTCACAAAAAATGCATAAAGTTTAAGCAGTTAGATGCTGTGACTTAACAATAAATACTTTTAATTCCTCTTAAAGGGCACACCGGGGTACATGACAAACAGTTTTTGCAGGATATTCTTCAATTAACAGAAAGTCCTTACAGATATTTGAAGAAAATCCAGAATAGCTGGTGTTGATAATGCTATAAAAACAGTTGAGGTTTGCAGGACATCTTTATCTAACTTTAAGGAGAAACTTATAGGTGGGCTTAGTTGTTCTGGCTGATTAGAGATTTGCTTTTTTGTGATTATGATAGAGCTTTTCTGCATATTACAGGAGTTTCCTAATCTTAATGACTTAGTGAGAACATTAGAGGAGGAGGACTCTCCAAAACTATTAAAAAAAAAAAACTTTATCCAAAATTGTTCAGACTGCCAGTTTAAGCCACTTTAATGACATCTCTTGAACACTAGGGGGAGACAAGTAAACACATTTATAACGGATGAAATGAAGCTCTTGACAGTTGCACTTTACTAGCAAGGATAGAATTGAATGTATAAATTAATGGAACAAGTGAAGTAAAAATGTCTCAACTAGAAGTTGTGGTGCTGATGGTTTCGTGGTTTAATGTTTTGTCTTGAAGGATCTGGTGCAGATAAACGTTCTGGTAAATACCAACGTACGTTTTCCTGTCTGTGGTTGTTTTTAGTTTTTTACTTTTTTTTTTGTTCGTTTTATGATTTTTAACACTTCATCACTCGTTCTGATCAAAAACCACTGCATGTGTTGTAGTAGAGTTTTGCTTTAAAATTGACAACTGTTTTCAATGTATTACTTGTTTGCTTTAAACGAAACTGCACTTATTCGTGAGAGTTGTTGAAGTGTGATGATTTGTTGGAGCACGAGTCTTTTTCTGACATTTTTAGGCAGAAAGCTTAGCAGAGATTTAAGCTCAAGTGCGTTGTGTGTGTGTGCACGAGTGTGAGTAATAAACACATCTTGCGTGGAGTTGATTAGATGTGGACTCTGTGATGTGGTTTTATCTTTACACGAGCTGCCTTAGTCATCCTCTAATGAATGATTGTCATCCTCAGACACAGTGGGTGTTTGTGCCATTTTTAAAAAACGTATTTTTCTTTTAAGTCGGTCAGTGCAGTCATGACTAAAGAGGCGGTGTTGTTTTCTCTGTGTGTGTGTGTGTGTGTGTGCATGTTTTTTTTTGGTACGTGTACCTTTGGTGTGTGCTTGTGTGTTAGTACATGGTTTGTTTTTTAAATTTCAGAGTGTGTGCCAGTGCCTCCTGATTATTTCTCTCTGTGTACGTGTGTCCCATCCTCACCCCTCTGCCTGTCTCCTCCCCAGCCATACGTGCCCACAGAGGAAGAGCAGATGGCTCCCCTGCCTCCCAACCCTTTCAGTGAGTTGTCAGAGAAGGCGCTGGAAGAGTATCGCAAGAACGTGGAGAGAAGGCAACTGGGCCTCAGCGGTACGGCACATACGCTCACGAATACACTTCTGTTAACAACCATCAAAGCTCACGCACACATGGCGAGATGAACTCGAACCCAGAGTTTTCTTTCCTGCTGCCAGCTGCAGACGACCTTACCAATCGGTGAAGGTTCATTAAACAACAAAATATTGAGCCGGGGCTTGAAACAAATTGGATCAATAATCAATATGCAAGATACAATTTGAGCGCGCACATCGGGAGATTAGTTTGAGCCAGCAAGAGGAATTGTCATCTGCTTAGCTGGGTGCTGGCGTCAGTTTACTCCGGTGCAGGAAACTGGTCCTTTTCTTTTAATTTATCACTTTATATCATGGTTTTGATACATTTATTTAAAGTAAATCTTCTTTTTTTTTTAAATGCTGGTCTATTAACCATCACAATCATCTTTAATAACCCTGAAGGAAAAACTAAGACCTCAAGAAATCTTGAATATGAATTTATCCGGTTCCGCTTGTATCTCTTGAGAGCTGAGTGAAATCAGTTTGTGTTGCCCCTGGATTAAAAGCTCATCGGCACCTAAAACTACTGTTGGTGTTTGAGTCATTAAAGGGGTTTTTTGCACGTTTTAAAAGACTTTAAACTGTGGAAAAAATAAGACACTAAGAGCCAGATATTCAAAAGTCCTTAAAATAAACAGCTGGAGCAGATTTCAACTTGAGCTTAAAACTAATCAGGATTTCTTAAAATTGGTTCTGCAATTACAAAGCCGTCCCCTTGGAGACTGATTAGTAAACAGCTCAACTTTCCTTTGTGCCCTCTCAGCAGTCTGGTGGTAACAAAAGATTTAAATGATCTCGGTCAACGCGTGCACAGACGCACATCTATATACCTATACGTCTATATCTATATGCAAGGTCTATGGCTGCTTTAAACTGTGTTAACCTTGTCAACACACACACACAAATACACACACAAGTCAAGGCTAATCATATTAGCCTTCTGTCCTATTATCTTTCAGAGAGGCAGAGGAAAAATCAATAGCGAATCAATATCTGGGGGGCCTTCTGTCACACTGGAGCACAGTGAAAGTGTATTTGTGTGTTGTGTATATTTGGGTAAGGCCATGTGTATGGATGGCTGCAAATGTTCTTCTGTGCATATGAAACATGGTGCGACTGTATGTGTGTAAGGGGCCAGTGTGACTAAGATGGCAGAGCGAACAGACAGCAGGTCTTCACACCCGCCACATGATCAGAGCCCGTTGCTATGACACTTTTGCCCCCATAGCCCCATGAATCCCCGGTGACCAATCTGGAGACAAGCTGGAGACCGTCTGGAAAGGCCTGATACATGCTCGGCCCGGACACGCACACACACGTTTATAGGCTTAGCCTGCGATTAGTTGTGACATGCAGATTGTATATATTGATCATTTTTTAAAAAACAGATTGATTATAATGCGCATTATATAAGAGAACTGATCAAATTGAGCTATATGTGACATAGATATGTATGAACACATGTACAGATGCGTATTATGTGCTATATGTTTCACATGAGGTGACAAAATGACTACACACACTGAGATCATCTCATCTGAGGCTCGCACGCATTTTTATCTGTGTATATACAGAACACCGAGTACTATCACTGCACAGATCAGGCTGTTATGCAAACACGTCCTATACGCTGTGCTTGTAGGAGTTGTGAATGATTGTGACGACTGCCAGCTCGATGTGTAAGCCCGAACGTACTAATGAATGTGTTAAAGTGATCAGGGAACGTCTTTCATTCAGACTAATTGGTGTTTAAAATAAAATTAAGCTACTGTAGCTAAGCTGCGTGGCAACACTATGTGCTCCTTATGGTTGGATAGAATTGTTTAAGAATCTAAAGTTCAAAGGGGACTCATTATGCTTGTTTCTTTATCTATTTTAAAGAAGAATATAAACTTTTCTCATAATCTCCTTATTCTATATAAGAGTGACTGAGATTTCTTTTCTTTCTTGCCCTAAACTAAATTTTTCTGTATTTAAATGTCTCACAATACAAATACTTCAGTCTATGTAAATGAGACATCTCATAAAGAAAGTTTAAACTTTGGTGGTCTAGCTAGCAGTGGACCACAAGTCACCATCAAGAGCGTTGTCTGTGTTAAGGTTTAGCAAAATGTTACAGTGTGTGCTCAGCCACCCACGCCCGGGGGCGGGTGGATTGATGGCACTCTGATAGCTGGGTGATCAGCAGACAAGGATTTTGTAAATTTTGTTGGAAAACAGCTGTGCATGCCCTGATTCTAACATGTGTGTGTGTTACCACTAATCTGTCAACCTCCCCACCCCACTCCCTCCGGACCCTTCATCCCAATTCCCTCCAACCTCTCATCCCACTCACCCCTGCTGTCTTCCCTCTACTTCCACCCCCTACACCCTGCCACAATCCTCTCATCCAACCCTCACAACCTCCCCCCACCTGGCCCCGTCCCTACCCTCCCTGCAGATGGCGAGCACGAGCTAACCTCTGACGATGGCTCCACTCTCTCTCAGTCTCTGTCTGTCACCCAGTCCCCGCAAAGCACTTCAGCTAAAGAAGGTATCACTCACTCACAGACTGAATTGTTTTTCAGAATGAGCTTCACTGTCTTGCTTTTTGACTTTAATGTCCGACGTGTGTTTGTGGACGAGCATGAGAGCGTAAATTTAACTGCAATAGACTAAATGCTTATTATACAGTGCCTGAACTAGCTCATGCTGTACTAACTAGTCTTTCATGTTAAAACGTGGTCATCTAATTCAATGAAACTGCAACAGTTTCACTACATTTAATACCTCTCTGGCTTTTTTTTTTTTTTTTTTGGACAATTCAAATTTATATTGGGTTATGAAAATGTAGCATTGCCTGAAAGGTATGAATTCATATTTTATACACTTATTATTTTGCCATTGAGGGTCCAAAGGTTTGTTTGTTTTTTAGAGCAATGGGAGAAGCAATTTTTAAAGACTTGAAGTCTTGTAAACTTATCAAGCATTCAGGGATTTCTGTGATTTTGCAATTGGTTGCCAGAGAGTAGCTGCTTCAAGAAATGGCATCAATTTGTGGTTATATCAGTCCAGCACTTTTCTCTCATTTTATTGCTAAGATAAACGAACTCCCTCCTGATGAAAACTCATACTTCCATTTTCTGCTAGTTATCTGGGTCTGCTACGGTGTGAGTAGTGATGCCCAGACCCCCCTCTCACCAGACAGTCTTGGGGGGGTAAGCTGTCTACCATGTCCTGCCCAGAGGTCTCCTCCTTGTTGAACATGCCTGAAACACCTTGCCTAGAAGGCGTCCTGATCAGATGCCTGAGTCGCCTTTCCTTTTGATGTAGAGGAGCAGCATCTCTCCTCTGAGCTGCTCACCCCTATCTCTAATAGAGAGCCCAGACATTCAAAGAAGGCTCATTTTGCCAACAGTTAAATATTCGTTTGGTCACTACCTACAGCTTGTGGCCATAGATGAGAGTAGGAACATGGATCAGCCAATAAATTGAGAGCTTTGCCGTCATGCTCTGCATCACTTCCTAATGAAAGATACAAGACGGTATTGATTTTCTTATTTGGCTCATTCAGTGTTTTTATCTAAACTTGAGGTTTTGTCGCAGTCTTACACGCATCATTATAAAGACTTATCAAGAGTGAATGTTCATTTGGTGTTAACATCACAGATCTGAGGGATTGGTAATGGGAAGTTTCACATCACTGGGTTTCTTGCCTGTTGCCGCCCTTTGAATGTATTTCGTCTGTTAACACGCAAGATTGACATTTGAAGCCATTTGGTGTGCCGCCAAGAAATGGCAGGATCATAGAGGTCTCTCTACAAGTTGTAAATAATGGCACTATGGGACTGGCTTCCTGTCCACTTCCTTCCAGGGCAAACACGCAAAACCACACAATAACAATTAACCAATAACGGCGCGTTCACTCAGGGGACCTATATTTTAGAATAGAATAGAATAGAATTCAACTTTATTGTCATTGCACATGCACAGGTACAGGGCAACGAAATGCAGTTTGCATCCATCCAGAAGTGCTTTAGTGATATAGATATATTACAATATATATTAGCAATAATATTTTCTGACACTGTCACCATGAGGTCAGCTGTGGTGTACAGCAAGCCTTTTAGTCCAACCATCTGGTTTTTATGCAATGATGAAAATAACCTGAGAGGACACGTTTGGTGCGTAATATGAAACCAGCGCCCTGGATTGGTTAACCTGCATTTGCAGCACAGAGAACGGAGATGTGACGCTTCCCGGCATGTTACGTGAACACCGATTAAGGCAGTGTGTGCAGTGTGCTGTTCAAAGCTCCCATTTTGTTGGGTTGAAAGGAGGGCAGACTCTCTGGGCTATCAGGTCACTGGGGTTTTTACGCAGGGATATTACGAAATATGTAGAGCACGGGGACACTGTGTGATTAGTACATCCGACAACAGAGCCTCGCATTTGGCACAAGAGGACACAATGAGACACAATAAGAGATGAGACATATTCAGTGTGAGGAAAATATATTGATTTAATCAGTCATTCCTCCAATATGATAACATGAACATGCACCTCAGTGATGCTCCACCAGTAATAGTTATGAGTTTGTTCTTGGTGGACATCCACAAGCTGAAGATTCCTATTGGTGGAAAACGACTAGAAAAGAGCCAGTTTTAATGAACTCTGTTTAACTACCAGATAATAGCTTGTATGCCAAAATGCTAAACATGATCATGATGTAAAAAGCCAAAGAATATTTTATTTGAAAAGAGAATGCCTTGCAGCTCATAGATTTACCCTACATGTATCCCTTCCAAAGAACACTTAAATCCAGGGAGCTCTTCTTTGTCGTGGGAGAATTTATCACATCTTGCAGATGTTGTGCCCGATGTTTTCACCTCTAACTTGTGTCTGGCTAATTTCCCTTCCCGCAGAGAACCACACAGGACTGATGAACGGTAAAAACGACCACGGGGACGTGGACGAGGAGCTGTCAAAGCGCGTGAGCCAGCTGACCACCAGCGTCGAGAGCGTGGAGATCACCGTGCGCTCCGGGGAGAAAATCGAAGAGGCCCTGTCCCCCGAGAGCTCGCCCTCCAAGTCGCCCAACACCAAGAAGAAGAAGAAGTTCCGCACCCCATCCTTCCTGAAGAAAAACAAAAAGAAAGAGAAGACGGAGGCTTGAGAGCGAGCAGGCAGCAGGGGGCGAGGCAGACGGGGAGATCATCTGCATAGAAGAATGAGGGGCAAGCAAACCCCCGTTTTCTGTTTTAATAATGTCTGTTTTTATTTTGTTTTAAATGTCCTTTTATGTTTTTAATTTTATTTGTTTTTTAACAAAAGGTTTTATGTGCAAAAGGCAGAGGAAACGAATTAACAAAAATCTGTTTGTAATAAAAAAAGAGACGTTTTCTCCTTCTGCAAAAAGACAAGAAAGCTTAGGGGTTTGGGGCGGGCAAGCGAGGCCACAGATTAAAACTGCAACAGATGTGGGGTGGCTAGGGCTGGTAGTGGGGTGTCTGCACACCTGACCTCCTGTGCAGGGCTTTAACGGGGCTCCTTGAAAGTGTCATTGAAGGCCGGTTTAGATCCTGAGTTTTTGGCTACTCCTGTGATTATTCCCGGGTTGAAAAATGGAACGTGAAACCACGTTGTTTTTTTCTTGCTTCAAATAATTGGAATGCAGCCCGAGTGTTGTAAAACTGCACACGTTTAAAAGAAACGCTTTTTTTCCTCCCCTTCTAAGACCTTCCAGCCCTTTTACCACCTCCTCCTTCTTCTTCTTCTTTTTTTTTTTTATATCCCGGTCACCTGACTCTGCATATGGAACAGCGAGACCACATAAAATTTCAAGTCACACTGGAAAACTGGTCTCAGAGGGAAAAAGAAAACAGCCACAGGGTTTGTGTTGATTTATTTACTGTGAGAGAGGCTCTCTCACGCTCTTCAGGCTACTGTAAGCACAGGCTTCTGACAAAAACCTTCTTTTCAGCTTGTTGTGGTTGAACTACAGATGAGTTTTAAGAGTAGAGACAGTGAGGCTGACAGTCTATCACAACTTTTATCTGAGAGAGAATATTTATGTAGCATTTTTTTTTTCATCTTGTCCTTTTCATCTCAGTGTTTGTTGGTTTTTTGCCAAATTAATGGGAGGAAAAAACAATCTCATCTTAAGCAAGCATCTCTATTTCTAGTTTGTCATCTCATTTTTACTGAACACAAATTTGGTATTAGTTGACTGTTTTGTACTCATTTCTAAGCTTTTACAGAGAATACAGATGTTATGCATGATTTCTCTTTTTTTCCTGTTTTCTGTTTTTTTGCAGCAACTGAATTTATTTGGCTGTCTTCTGTAGTGATGCCTGATTTTTTATTTTTTTTTTTCAAATTATATTCTAACCTTCAGAGTACACAAAGTTACTATATAACACAGATATATGAAAACTGGATATGTTGGCTATAGATTTTTTTTCTCGTTAGCTATATATTTTTTATTTCATGGTGCAGCACTTTTTGTGGTATATAACACATTTTAGTTGCAAGTGGTTTCACCAGTGAGGAGGATCGTGAAGTAATTTGGTAAAAGTCGTGCAAGTAGAAAGCGAGGCATGGTGTCGGGGAGCGGTCAGGACCCAGAAAGTGAGTTGAATGAAGACGGACAGAATAATCTTTCATTGGTGTCACACGTGAGAAAATATTACTGTGCTCAAGCAGCGTTTCTGCTAAACGCAGTCCCCAGCTGCGATGGGAAGCATGGGTCATGGAGAGTAGAGCGGTGACGTCTTTTTGTTTGGTGTGTTTGTGCGTGCGTGCGTGTGTTTTTAAGCCATATTGTAATTTTTTTCCTCCATTATTTTAATAAGACAAGGGTTGTGATTCTTATCTGCCTGCTCAGGCGTCATAGACCCTAATAAGAACTCTGTTAAATCACCCCAGTGACTGCATCGACACCCCTCAGGCACCTCAAAACTTTATTATTTTATTTTATATTTTTGCAGTGGCTACACTCACAGCAGCTACGCCTCCTTGCTTAATTTGCGGTTTTATTTCCTCCAAGAACTGGAACATCATTAGGAGGTCATAGGACATTTTATTTTTTTATGATTCCTTTCCGGGCCCGGTCATTATTTCAGCTTCTAAAGCCTCCCCTCCTGTAATTTCTCTTCTAAACACGATCCTGTTGTAACTGGCGGATGACCCACAGTTGAACTCAGCAAAGCCAAAGTGTGATGGGTTGCTGCATATCCTCCCCCCTGCAGTTTAACCAGATGTACCAATATCCCAGCTAGCAATGTGAAGTATTGGATTTGGAGGGAGTGCGGGAGGGTTTAGGGGCACATCTTTAGCCGTGTTAAACGATAGCTTTTGGCTCCGGGCGAAGAACTGAGGGCACACAACTGAAAGATGGAGAAAGAGAGGAAATGGAAGTGCTTATCTGTGTGTAGTAGACAGGAGCAGGGGAAAAGGACAACCTGATACTAACACACCATATTTTCACCACTCAGATGTTGTTTTTTTGGTTTTCTTTGATACATCGCTCCTCCAGGAAATCTTTTTTCATCCTCCATTTGTATCGCAGTACGGTTTTTTTTTCTTTTCTTTTTTTTTTTTTTAAGTTTGCAGAACGCATTAGGTGGTGTTTTTTTTTTTTTTTTATTAACCCCTTTTTTTCTTTTTTTAGCAAAATTGCTTCCAGATGAACTGAATTTGCATCACATCCTTTTTATTTTCTCATCTGTTTTTGACTGTTTGCACCTTGCTTTGCTAATGTCTCACCCTCTTTTTTTTCTTTTTTTTTTTTCTGTTCAACACAAAAAAACAAACCAAAAAAAAGTAAACAAACAAAAAGAACGAGTTTTGCTTTGGCATGCCAGAATGAGCCAAGCTACTTTGTGACCTGTGAAAATCCTATATAAATGGTTATCTAATGGAGTTGCTTTTAGATGTATTGCTAATCTGTGTAAATTCACAAATAAAACTGTATTTTAAGAACCCGATGCTCATTTTTTTTCATGTTTGTGCTTCACAGTCCATATCATTCTTCAGCTTTAGTTTGACATAATCCATACACAATCATTTTACTTTAACATTTCCATGAACGGAGTAGTTTTATAAGCTTAATGCTGCATTTTCATGAGGTTTCAGTATTGTAGAACAGCCTCATGGAAGAGAAAGACCTGTGCTGACATACAGGACGCTTTGTTGAGTGAGCATGGGTGGGGTGGTGGTGGGTGGGGGGACTCTGGTGCCTTTATCTTTAATCAAGGAGTGAATTAATATGAATGTATACGTATGTGTGTTTATAGTTCAAACTGAAAAATATGGCACTGATTAAATGTGAAAATCATCAACAGACCCAAGAACTCTGGAAGGACAGAAGTCATGATGAGAGTAAACATATGCATTGAGTCATGATCCCATGGCTATATAAAGCAGCACTTTGTAAGGTTTGTGTATAAGGAAATCTTTCCGTGACAAGTTATTGTTGTGCTATGAATAATCCTTGTCATTATTTTCACACGTGAAGTCTTATTACAGCGGATTTTTAAGGCCGTTGTTCCCAACCTAAGGGCGAGGTGATCTGTAAGTCACATGAGTGACGACAAGTCATTTTATTTGAACTGTTGTAATATTTTCCTCAAACTGGTCAATAACCATAACTATGCATCCTTATAAATGCATCACACTGTCCAAATGCTTTTCCCTATAAAGACGTTATTTGATGACCCGCTCTGTGGCCTTAATGAGTTTTGACCTTTTAGAATAAAAATGTTGTCTTTAGTCTGCCATTAAAATAGTTTCCAGATTTTTCCAAAGGTAGCAGCAAAGGCAGAGACCACCCTCACTAACTTCTGATGCAAACCCAATCACCAGAAACTGCTTAGTTCAGAAAAGGATTTGAAGGGCTTACTCCTAGCAGGCTTTCAAGGGGTAAAGAGTTAAAAATAGCTTTATTATTCCAAACACTCCTTCCCTTTGAAATAAAAAAAATGAAGTACCTACAATTCAAGTCAATACTGGTCGAGGCTTTAGTGCAGCCCTAGCCCTTCTCAATGTAAAAAACTGTAGTAATCACAACCCTACCACACAAATCCAGTAGTAGTAGTATACTCTGAGTCTGAATAATAAAGCCATTTTAAACCTCATAGCCAGCAGTGGGCGAGTGCTTGCAGAAAGAAATCCACTTGCATAGAAGAAGATGCAAGTAGACTTCTCACTTAATATCTCAGTAACTCTCCCCTTTTATTGTCTGTTATTTAATAAAGTATAGTGTTCATATTGTAAACTACTTTTAGAATAAAATAAACAATGAAATAGGGTCTAATTTGGTGAAGGCCTACACTGTGATTAACAAGCCCTCAGACCCTCAGTAAGATTGGTCATGATGTGTAGGAGTGGGTGATGTAATGTGGCTACAGCCATCCTTTATATACAGGCTATAGCCTTTTTTTACATGTGACCTCAGTTTGGGAGATTTACTAGAGTTTTTCTTTCATATGTATCACGCAGCATGAGATAATTTGTATCAGCTGCATTATCACTTCTGGGCATGCTCAGTTTAGGTGACAGAGTTGCCCAAGTAGTGTGCGTGTGGGAGGGAGGCACAGGGCACGTTTCCAAACAAATTCCCTTCCCTATTCTAATAATTGTGCAGTTTTAGATTTGAACTGGCATGTTTAAAAAAAGAAAATGATTTAATGTCTGATCCTGCTGTTTGTAACTTGTGTGTCGTCATACACATCTTTAGATATTATCTACAACAGTTCAGAGCTGCTCTAAATTTTTTGGCACTGGCTTATGATTGGGAGTAATATATGACATCATGGATATATCTCCATAGTGTAGTGGTTTGGACTAACAAAGTCAAAGGTTGCTGGTTCAGTTCCACTCAGAGACACTAATTCGCATCTGATGCTGTTGCAAAAATCTCACCCTTGTCCTATATCCTATAAACTGACTTAAACGTCTTTAAATGTGTTCCTCTTCATGAAGTTAAAAAGGTTGGGAACCACAGCTTTAAAACGTGTTCTGTGTTGTATCACTTCCAGTGTATGTATCTTTATGAGTTTTTCTTTTGTTTAGGATGATTTGTTTTGTCTTGCAAAACCTCATTTTACTGTCTGAAAGTTTTCCTGACACTTAAAGCCCAACTGGACCGTACCACGGCAAAAAGCCGTCTCGCGTCGGAGCTAATCAGTCACTGCACGGCATGGACTGTCAAAACCAATTTGAAGGTGTGTGCACATGAGCAGCCACTGTGCCTTGATTGCATTTATATTTCAAGATGCAAACCAAAATATGCAAAACTAGCATCACAATAGTGTGTGCTAACTTCCCCGAAGGATGTCTCTCGCAGATTTTTTAGAGTCTGCACATCTTTACGTAGACTTGGCAGCACTTTTTCCTCTTCACCCCCAAAATGTCCTTACTGCTTTTTTTTTAAATGTCTTATTTACATTTACTTTCCTGCAACCTCAGATGTTTTCCCCAAATTGAGGGAAATGTATAATTTTGATGCTAAGCTGCTATAGATTGTCCACCCTGGGCTGCCCCTCACTTATTATGATGTCTACAACTATTCTGCTTTTCAGCACTTTGCTGGGTTTATATCAGCAACGTGAACTTCTCTGGGGAAAACATTACTTAAAAAAATATACACTTGTGATCAGTGCTGGTTTACAGTTGTATGTTTGAGCCAGGTCGTTCAGTTTGGCACTTTAATGAATGTTTGAATGTTTCAAAAGAAAATCAGTTTAATGTGATTTTAGTGATGGAGAACTTTGAATGAAAATTGTTGTGTTATTCCAAGCAGGCTAACTCCAAAACTAAGACTCATCGTGAACTGAATCTTTGCATCCAGAGAAACCCGACAAAAGACACCAGTACGGGAGTGAGTTTGGTGTATGACGAGAGTGAGACGAGGGAAACCGGATGAGCCGTAATTTCTTTTATCTCACGTCTTCTGTCTGTTATCATTTATATTTTACATGTTGCTGGCTTCCATAGAGAGCATTTAAAACCAGTGTAACCCTGTCTTGGCGTCAGTGAATGTGAAACCAGTATACAGCACTTTATCTGGCAACGTTCCTGTTGTGAACAATAAATCTGTACGAGCGATCTCGTGACACTGCGTGTTTTTGTGTGTCTCGTGGTGAAGATGACACCATCTAGTTGCTCCAGAGTGAGGTAATTGTTTGTTCTTTACTTCTACTGAAAACCAGTGTGAGTGATAAAACCATTGAAATTTTTTCCAGAAAAATAGTCATGCATCTAATTTAACTCGTGACGCTAAGTAGAACATGTATGCCTTTTCCCTGTAATGGAGAATATATTCTCTGAATTTCATTGAATATTGACTTTTCTTTCAACACAACATTATAAATGGTGTTTGTTAAGAAAATGGGGTAAAACTGATTACAGTGATGTAGAAAATTGACTATGATGTGTTATTCTAGGAGACTCTGCGCCGGCACAGCGTGAGCTCAGAGGAGAGGAGGTGTTTAACGGTTTATTTTTTCTTAAAGGAATTTCCACTGACACGGCTGAGTTTAAAGCCAAAATGAAAACAATCTATAAATATGACTCCTCTAATAAATCAAATAAAGGCCCTATCAACAACTTACTCAAATAACAGGAAAGGACAGGGGAACATAAACATAAACACCCTGCAACAAACAAAGGAAAAGGACTGAACAAGTCTGATCCAGGCTCTTTTTTTAGTTTGTCATCTGAATGAGAAGAGCCTCGTTCCCTCTGCCTCACTTCCCACTGCTGTAGTTTCAATAATTAAATGTTTTAATTCAATTTCAAATAATCAGTTATCCTTTTAAATTTGTAAACCAGCACACACTCATACATTATACACAGACCCATCCTGCTACATCATGTTCAACACTGTTAAAGAGGTGAAGAGGGCTTCCCCTCTCCTCTCCACACTGCATCCTGCTGTGAGTGTCAAAACAATGAGACTACTTGCGTCCAGATGGATGCTCTGCTAGGGGAGTGTGGTAACCATGATAGGCCTTTTTTTGGGAGCACAGCCCATCCCATATGCACTGACAAACACACATGCACACACAAGCACCCACCCCACCACAATATACCTAGCTAGACACCCTACCACTCCAAGCTTCACAGTGACGACAGACTGCAGTAGTACCCAGATGCCACTGGGATGAATTAGTGACTGATAAACAACATAAGGGGTCAGTTAGGGCTGAGTGCAAATGCACACCCCTTGGGACCACCCACCCACACAGAGCCACACAGCTTTTGCAAACTGGTGTTAGATTTTCTCATGCAAGATACCTCTTGTATGCAACAAATTGTGACGATTTTAACTTTCTGACAAACCATTAAAAAAATCACAATTTCTTATTTTGCAGTTTTTTCTTAATACGAATGCTCCATATGTGCATTAAATGACTGTCTTTAGCAGGGTGGCCCAAATTGGAATTAAATGACACGTTTTTTTGGAAACACAGTAAGAAGAAAAGACCAATTTCTCACTCTTCGGTATAATGATTTCATTATATTTACTTGTAGTTATCATAGATGACTAGTTGGTCTTGCTGAATTCTTCCTCATCTTCTTGGAGGATACATAATGAAATCTGGTTCTTTTTTAGTATGTAAGCAGGTAAAGTCTGTTCTCTCACATTAAATGTCATTGTTATAGTTTTATATCCATAATTATGACTCTACTTGAGTGAAGGTGAGACAAATGTTGTCACGTTTGTGATACTTTGCATGCATCCTCCAAGGAGAGGTCTTGAAAACAGTACAATAACAACAGCAGGTGCGGCCGTCCCCATCCTAGTCTTCAAGTAAATCTGGCCCAATTCCAGTCTAGCCCCCACCCCCCTCTTTTTTTGCTTGTGGAGGCCACACGAGAATGCTGAGAACTTCACATGAAATGCAGACCATTTAACCTTAACTGCAAGTGTGTTATAAAGTCCTCTAACACTAGGTCTTTACCAGTAAAGCCTCACTAATCACAGTTTGTAAGGGTGTAGTAACTGTTTCATGTTGAAACCTCTTGTCCTTCCAGATACGAGGTTTGCGTGTCAAACAGTTTTGCTTTGGAAATAAACACTGTGTAATGGCTTTCAGGAACTTGAAAGAACAAGAAAGAAACAAAGAAACAAGTAGAATATCTCATGAAACAGTTTCTGTTTTGTCAGTGACTGGAATTGGAACTTCCTCCTTCTGTTCATGTAAGTAGAAAGAGGCCATCCCAAAACTTATTATTAAATTTATACCCTAAGCCAGAGCTTCCCAAAGTGTGGGGGGTCATTGCAGGGGGGCCCGGTATGAAAAGGGAAAAACTGCTAGCACGGGGCTCCCGCACAAACGCAAAGCAGGAGATGAAGCATAGCTGAATATGTTTCCAAACCAACTTCATTCTAAGCCAAAGACTCGAAAATATGGTGAAGCATATCTTCCCTTTGGCTTCACCTGCACAAGTGCCGAGGTAGGTCTCCCTGACAGAATTGGTTTTCCCTGCGTCGTGAGCAGCGCTGGGCTCTCCAAATCACGGACAAACAGTATCCCCCATTCTTGATTTTTAGTTCAGTTCAGTTAATTTTTTATTTCAAACATTTCAAACATGTGCCTTCACAATCATTACAAAATATCATTCCATTATTTGTTTGAAAAGGAGTAGGCAGAAGTATATACTATATACTTATTTGTCCCTACCCCCTCAAGTTTAACACTTCTTGTAATGACTAACTACTCCTGACATGTTGGAGATGTTAGCTCTTTATACAGTAAAGTTACAGCGGGATACAAATAACATCAGGCTGATCCTGCCACAATTTGTTCCCCCTGTCTAAATCACAGACAAACAGTATCCCACAGCAGTTTATGTTTTTAAACCCATTTTGCACAGAGAGGCGTTTTTCTTGTAAAACAAAGGGGCCCTAGCAAAAAAAGTTTGGGAACCAATGCCCTAAGCCTTAACTCAAAGACCCGTCGTTAACACCAAGTGTGTGCACAGCCTCTCAGTGAGTGGGATTGTTAGGGGACATATATTCCACGCCCAGACGTATATCTTGGCTGTTTGCTGGGATCACAAAATTTATCTCACTCAGATGCAAGGGATCCATAGCATACTCACAGATATAAAAAGTACAACACTCGCTCTAAATTATAGCTTGCAGTTGCTAAACTTAACTCAACTCAAATGACAATACTCCAGGAAATCACTACAAATGTTTGAGATATAGTCTGGGACACAACCTCCACCCAAAACCACAAATTGGTGTGTTTACATTTGGTCTTCTTGAACAAACAAGATATAATGTGTTCATAGTGAGATAAAGAAAGCCGGTAGGCTGAGTTTGTTTTCCTCTCTTTCCAGACTTTTTTCCCCCCCAAGATAAGCTAAGAAGCTACTGGCTACACTTTCATATTGATGAATGTGGTGGTGGTGACAACATTACCATCAATCTCTGTGTAGAAATTTAACAAAAAAAGCCCCCAAACTGAAACAGTTTCTGTTCAGTTCTGCTCAGTTTCTATGAATACTTGTATCATTGAGGTGCAGAGAGGGACTCAGCTATCAGCACTCTGGGTGACGACTGAGTGAAGAGCTTCAGAACAGAGCCAGAGTTTTGGCACTGCAGTCACAGTCACAGCTTTGAGTCACCCACACGTCACAGTTACGTTCTATTCCTGATAACATTTCTCTCTTTCATTACTTTAAATGAAAGCTCCAACTATCACAAATCCCACAACTAAAGTAACGCGTCCTTTTTTGTGGCATTAAATTGTGTGCCGGAAACAAAGTTTTGTGCTATGAAAGGGAAAGTCCAACAAATAAATATGCAATAATAAGTGTGTCCACACCTTTCAGTCATGAAGATGATGCTGTACATCTTTATTAAATCCTGTAGCTTTTTGAAGTGAAAGAAGAATTTGCTGTGGAGCAGAGCTTTAAGAAATCTGGCCCGTGGAAACCACAAATCTCTTTCATGTATCTTTGTAATATAGAATATTGAAACATCTGTCAAAATGCTAGAATTAATCAATTAATGGGATTCAGAAAGATTGGGAGTGTCTTAGATTAGGGTCTGTATGTTACAGCATGTAGCGGTGACTTTAATAAATACAAATAGAGAGCATTATCTGGCAAACAGGAAAAAATAATGATGAAAACTACATTTATGGCGTTGACAGAGTTAGAGTCTAACTAGAGTCAGACGGGTCAGATCTGAAAGTAATGCTCTGTGTTCTCCTGCACGCCTTTTAGGTCAGCTGTAAAATTCATCCCAGGTTTAAGTGATGGAATAGTTTGTAATGAAGCATCTCTAACTCTGATGTTAACCCTGTGAAAAGTGGTGGAATTCAAAATTTACCAAAAAGTAAGTGAGGGGGTGAGATGGCTTCAAAGTTAGAGAGAGAGAGAGGCAATTATCGCACAAGAAAGGCTGAAAAGGAAAGAGAAGCACATGCAGGGCTCGAGATGTTCGTAAATTCAGTCTGGCATTTGATCGCTTTAGCGCAGTTTTATCTTAATAATGTATGCAAACTTGTGGTGAAATCGCCTTAGAAACAAATAACTCAAAAGTGTGTGTGCAAGTTTGTGCGCATGAAACCGATACTACTAAAGCAAATGGCCCAACATCTCTGATTAAGATGCCTGTGACCTTTAATGAACTCCTTCTGCAAGCACAGATTCACTGTGATGGCCTCTTATCGACAGAAGTAATAAAATCTATTTTTCTCTACTGAACTGAGGTAGCTAACTAATCAGAGCTCCAGCAAAAGCACCCAGTGAGCATCTACTAGATATCTCAATGAATTATACTGTAATTATATTGCGCCTGTGTTATTTAGCTTTTGGATTGAGTGCGTCCTCTAATGGTCCCTCTATAAAACTGACTTCCATCGGTGAGTAGGTTAAAATTGCAAATCAGTGTGTGTGTGTGTGTGTGTGTGAAGTCACCGTTATTGATCAGGTTCTCTGTCAAACTCTTGAAGATGTATTATGTTCATTTTGCGCTATGAAGCAGTAAGGATCTCACTTATTGCCCCCTAATCTTCAATTCAGTGGAGCCTTTGGAGGGAGATTATAAATGTTGTTTGTGGAAACCAAGAAAAGGAACTCTGCTGAGGAGTATTATCTTGGTGTTTTATTATTGCTCATCCAACAGGAAACCCAGTGCCATTTTTATTATCAACATCCAAGAGTACAACGACATAATGTCGAGTCCTTGACAATGGCTTGATAGTTAGACACGCAGGCTCCTGTGGTGGTTGATATGCTAATGATCTGAATTACTTGAACTGGCTATGATAGTAAGGTTCTCCTTCCAGAATGAGCAACAAAGCAATAAAGATGAATGACAAAATCTAGGAGAAAGTGTTGTGGACCAGAACACGTCCCCAGAAGCTTCAATGCACCTTACACCCTCCCACAGACGTTCAGCTGGGCTCATGTATAGTAACTGTGATGGCCATAGCATATGAATCACATTATTTTAATATTCAAACCATTCGCTGATCCTTTGCGCCATAATGGATGGAAGAACTCATCTTGGAAGTGACCACTGCCGTGTGAATAGAAGTGTTTCAGCAGATTGCTGCTCACTCACAACAATATTGTATTGATTCACAGCAACCCTTCTCTCATGCTTGCTACTGGATCCCTTCACTGTAGGGGTCAAAAGTTCACATTTTTCCTTTAACTTGTCATTTGTCCATTTCAGACTCATTAGCTGTCAAATGCTCTCATTTTTTACACTAGCTGGTGATCAGTTGTGCTGAGGACACGGGGCTCAAAGGTTGTATAGCTTTTTATCTATAAATGAGAAGCTGATTGGACTGATGCGAGCCAATTAGATTACTATTTTTGGCTGAATCCTAGCAATGCTAAGAGAGACAATCTTCCTGAAACGTAATAAAGAACAGGACTAAAATCTATAGTTTTAAAATCTATGACTTTTTTGCCCCCAGATGAATAAATTCAAGAGCTTGGTCATACATATGTTACAAATACAATTTTAAAATCAATTATGAATTTCAGTGAAAGCCAACGAAGGGAGGAAAGAATAAGGGTGATGTGGGACCATTAGATAGTTATTGTTAACAGCCTATCTGCTAAAGAAAAATTTAATAAAAGGGTAAGTGGATACTCTCTTATATGCTCCTCCCATTTTGCCCCTACTGCAAATCTAATCCTCCATCGATGATCAATAGCATCTTTTTCCTCTTTGTTTGTTAAAGGTTTAAAGGAATAGTAACATGGGCTGGACTTCTGATCAGTATGTTTTAAAAGTCAACTTTTATTCAGTGCCAAAAACGAACATTATGTGTTACTTTAAAGAGCATATAGTGTTTCTATTAATTTGACCATGTGCTGACCTCTGAGTACATTGATCAGCGGCAGTGCTATGCACTCAGCTATCCGTTAATATTGCGATAAACATCGATGTACTTTTACAAATGGGATGAGAGGAGGGAATGTTTGTGCATCCTCAGCAAAAAATGAAAGGAAGGCGTAGGGCTACTCATTTTGATCTATACTCCCTTGTCAACTACATACACCCATTACATAACATCCTTATCACAAGAAACCAGGGACACGGGAAGGAAGAGAAATGTGCTGATCTCGACTTGGCTCGGTACAGTGTTGCCTCGCCATATAAGTTAAGATGAGGAGATCGAAAATGTCCCAAACTTAACTGGGCTGCACTGCTGGGTTGGACAGAAGTGGGAAAAGGTCCAATCATACTGACAGTCTGACAGTCAAACTGACCCTGAGGGGGCGCTGGACTGGAGTAAATGCTGCTTAACTGGGCTGGACAGGACTACTGCCCTGGGAATGAAAAGCTTACTGTTAGTTTATTGAATTATTACTTATTTATTTTAAAGCTACCTGTTAATTGTATTATCCATACCTGTATCTTTTTAACCAGCTATGTTAATATTCTTAATACACTTAATATTCTAATTCATTTGACTCTTTTTTCACTATGTGACTGTTTGTCTGTGAAAAGCACTTAATAACTACATTTTACTTACTTATTACACCAAGAGGGACAGCCTTTCAATGATGCTATGATCACAGCTACAATGTTTAAGATTCTCTTTAAATCACACGATCAGCATCTTTTAAAAATGCCTTTTTATTTGATGACTCAAGATTTTTTTTTTGTATAATTATGCACTTTCTCCCACAATAAGTAACTGCCAAATCTAGAAAATTGTTTCTAAATAAAAGGAAAGATTTTTTTAACATGTTTTTTTATTACATGTTCTCTAAAATCTAAAGCATTTTCCAAAGTAGCACTTTAAAGAAATAGTGCAGAAGCTGTTAAGAGCTTCTTAAAGCTGGCTCTCTGTGGGGTGTACGAATAAATTCTTTACAAATCCTACCATGTGAATTCATGGATTTTTTTTCACATTCTGTCTCTCACAGTTGAAGTGTACCTCTGGTGCAAATTACTGACCTCTGTCATCATTTTAAGTGGGGGAACTTGCACAATCGGTGGCTGACTAAATACTTTTTTGCCCCACTGTATGTTTGAAACATAAACAACAAATTATGTGTAAACAGCACAAATGATTGTTAATAATCGTTCCAAGAAATTAGTGTAAGAAAGTACATTTTAAACCTAGATTTAAACATATTCCAGATGTAGTTTGATAATATGTTTTGGACATAAAGTCTCCTTAAACTAGAAGTTTCTGAGCTTCTGATGTAACTTCAAGGAAAGTTTTCCCTGCAAGAACTTTGAGGAATATCTTCTAATGATCTGTGTGGACTAAGATTTACTAGATTTTACTTTTACATTCTGTTTCAACCCTTTCTCTCCTTTCATACCCAGATATTCTAGAAATTAGACTGCTCCTCCTAGATAATTTGAACATGTGCAGCGTACATGTTGTTCGTCGACAGGGATATATCACCTCTGTGCTAAACAACAGGGTTAAAAGGCATCCTGGAAAGACAGTGATATACATGTTTCTGACAATGCCTTAATGGAGACACTGCATCATTTTCTTTTTTTCCTCCTTTTTCTCCCATCTTTCCTTTCTTCTTTCTCTATGTGCCACAGCCCAGTCGAGAGAAAGGTCTGGGGGAGGAGAACAAGAGTGCTCTACAAAAGGGATGCATCTTCCATGCAGAGGGTCAATATGGTGCAACCAGGCTACTGTGAGTTGTGTCTTGTGGCCTGATCCTCCTCCTTTGTGTCAGCTACTATCTTCACAATGGAGCACTAATGGGAGGCTTGGATTTCCCTAAGTGACACTGATTAATGGCTGAGAAAGCAGGCACAGATCCTTCTCCCCCTTATCAGTATGAGCCCATACTTATCTAGCCTTGAAGTATGAAGTGAAGTAAATCTGGAGGAATGTTTTGGGTTTTTAGAAGCTGAGTAAAAAAAAAACAAACAAACCAAAGAAGAGGAAACTAGCTGTAAAAGGTTATAAAACTGTCACTGTTAAGTTTTTAGTGATCCTGAGAGCAAACATCTGCACATTTACACACGTAACAGTGATAAAGCAGCATTAGCATTCGTTTGACGTTCAGCTTCTGGCCACCTGGTGAATGTTGTTTCAGTAGTTGTTCACATTTTAGGACAGTTAGGTATAGTTTTGCATTCAGCTCCTGAGGATAATATCTGCAATCTGTCACCTACAATTTCTGCAAAATGCTTCATCTTTTTTCACCGGCTTGTTTCTAACTATGGTTGGCCAGGTTTCTAAACTTTATCAGGAATCAGAGCTGTCTGCTGGCCTTCAGCAGGTTGATGACAGGAATCAGAGCGATCTAAACCAATAAAGTCTTGGACTATAAAGCAGAAACAATGGGCTGAACAATGGTGAAACCCTCCATAGAGATGAGGAGCACTCAACTCAAGTGATGTGACTTTGTAAGTCAAAAGACACACCTGACATTACACCGAGTCATCCAACTGATCGGTGCAGCTTATCTTTACATTTCAGGGCTGAGGAACGGCTCATTTGTCTCACTGGAACTTTGTGAAAGGAGCTTTGTAAGAGTAATGCTATTCATTTCCAGCACTTGAGATGTGTGTACACACAGACACGATATCATCCCCCTGGGAGCCGCCAATCGTTTTGTCTGGCCTGGATCCCTCTATTGTGTCTCTCTCTACACTCACGCACTCGTACCCTCTCCCACCCCCTTGGTCCCAAAACCTGATATTAAAAAAGGATTACCGAAAAACAACATGGGCAATTTCCTGCCGTCCTGAGAACTATCCCCCTGTTGAGAAGACTCAACTCTCCTCCCTCCTGCCTCCTACCTCCCCTCTCTATCTCTATGTGTCTGTAGCTTGCCAGCAGAGATTTGGAGGGGTGACAACAACAGTAGTGGGGGATGACGAGGTGAGTTTAGTGGAGAGGTACAAGTCTATTTCTTTCTATCTGCCTCACTCATCCCATCCGTAGTCTGCCAGCAGAGATTTGGAGGGCAACAACAGCAACAGTGGGTGATATCGAAGGGAGGAGGGACAGAAGTGTGACTCCCCAGCGAACCACTCTCTGCCAAGAAGGAAGAAGGGGAAAAAAAGGAGGGTGAGGATGAAGGGCAGAGGGGAGGAAATGGTGTTGCAGACAGAGGGAAGATATGAGAGGTGGAGAGAGGTGAAAGACTGCAGACAGAGGAGACTGTGAATCAAGATAAACCTTCTGTCCAGTTGTATCTTCACGCTAGAACGGAGTTTGAAGTTTTGCTTGAAATAGGGGAAGGGCATAAAAGTCTGGCTCTTAAAAATTAAAAACGCAATATCGTACTTGGTACATTTGCATATAAATCACTCTAAAGGTCAGCTGCTGTAAAAAAAGAACTGTTTGTGATTTCTGTATTTATTGTGTCAATTTTAATATTTGTATGTCTCACAATATGATTTCCTTGTGAGTAGCCGCTTTCATATTTTATCACATAAGTTTAAATTTTGAATTAAACACCAATAGTCTAATTCTTAATTTATGTGTACATATAGATTTACAATTTAAAATCTATTTTTATTGATTCTTTTTTCACGTGGGAAGACTTTACGCTAAAATAAAAAGCCACCATACGATAAAAGGTTAATCACCATCATCCAGATGTTAGATTAATATGTGCGACGTTCATTGTCTATTGTATTGAATAGAAAAAGAAATTATGGTAATCACATTTGCTGGCAGAATTTTCCCAATTTCACGCTTCCCACAAGGGAAATTATTTTCATTTGCCGATGAGACTAGAACCTCTCCACACAAAAACCACTGTGTTTGATGTGGGCTCATGCGCAAGCTTTCAACTCACATCTGACCTATCGTCCGCTCTGTTCACTCCGAGCGGTTTATGACACACATTAAACTCAGCGTGGAGCACAGTCACAGGTCACTTTAGATGTTGACCCTCATACCAACACCCTCGTCACTGCTGTGACCTAAAAGTGGAGTCAGAGTCTGCATGTTTACTTTTACATTGTTTTAACCAGACTTTAAGATGTGTAATTGCTGGTATATCATGCTGTTGTGCAGTGCTTACAATGCACTACAGTTATTGCAACTGTTCATCGTCACATCACTTAACTGCAAAAAAAACAATTAGTCTGATTTACATTCACGAAGCAACAAACACACATGTAGCTGCTGCAGCTGGTTACAGAACACTACTCCTCTACTGTTGGTGTTGTGTTGTGTTGCTGTAAGTTGTCAAAAAGTAAAAAGCGTGAGGGAAAAAATGTTTCTGTCATGTTTTCCTCTCTGCGCACTGCTACTCGGGTCACACTGGCCTCCATTCACTGGCTACTAACGAGGGCTCTGCGACTTCTCGCTGTCAGGCTACACTCGGCGACTCTACACACACTACACGACTATAACGTAAAACCTTGTCTCGTGCATTTCTTGTCCTTTGTCCCATTATACACACAATGTCTTCATGCGTACAGACTGAAAAACAATCCACCCTTTATCTCTCTCACTCTGCAATGCGCACATTCATGTGCACAAATGCATACCGAATCGACACAAACTGGATAGCACATACTCAGAAATCTGGTTAAGTATGCATAAATGTTTAATCTAAAAGGGCACGTCTTACTCTTGTCTCAGTAGCTGATTTAAAGGACTATCAGAAAGGCATGCATGCACTTAGGCATACTCTAGTATTTTTATACTTTTGAAGATAATTGTTAACATACTGTATCCTAAACCTCAATGCCTGTTCTAACCCTAATCTAAAAATCATTCTAATCTGAAACTAAGAACTAAGTCTAAACTCTCAAACATCCCTTTTAAATATGGCTTAAAATATCTTAAACCACACACTCACAGGCAGACATTTACACAACATGGTTCATCCTTTGACCAATAAACAATTTCTTGACTTGCCAACAATCTTATCTCCCTCCCTTCTTCTTCCATTAACACTCACATATCTACTATACTTTGTGTACAGTGTATGGGACAGCTGCCATAGCCCCTGCATACACCCCACTATCCATTATAATGCACACATTGTGGTGAAATCCCCCTGGATCAGGAGTGGGCTGACAAGCGCCACTCTGTGCCTGAGGTCTCACCAGTTAAGCCATTGTAAGCCTTTCAGTATCACAATATAGGCTCCCCCTTAACAAGGCAGGATATGGGTCATTGGGTCAAAGGGACTAAGTGCTGTGTATTACATAGGAATTATGAATTTGCCTCCCACTCCTCGTTCCTATCTACCACAGATAATCACCTGCAGATTATCTCTCACCGAATCCTGCCCTTAATCAAACCCCTCTTAGGGAAAGTAGACAATATATGTTGACATGTTTTTGTGTAGCCTAAACATGAGTGGGAAGATTGAGAGCTCTGTGAACCGAACAAGATGTCTGAGGTGGATTAAATGAACAAAACAAGGCAGCCTACTTTGGGTCAAGTTAATGTGGGTGACTGTGACATGAATAAACATGAAAACAACCTCCTTCAAAAGATAAAACAAGTATGTGAGATAAGAGTGAGGGAATGATAACTTTGGCTTAAATAGTCCCCCTTTTTCTTTCTCTATCGCTTCATCTCTGTCTTTGTCACTATCTGTGTTTAGCTAACCGTGTAGCTCTTGATTTTTGTGATACGTTATCTCTTCTGGAGGTTGGCGTCAGTTTTTAAAGAAATAGGTCAACATTTTGATTATTATTCTGATTTGCTGTCTTGTGAGGGTTAGATGAAAAGATGCTTACCACATGCATCACGTCGACTCTAAAACCAGCTTAGCTTAGCTGTGTATAATGAATGGAAAACTGGCAACGCAGCAAGCATGCCTTGGCCCAAAGCTGACTAAGTAAGATGTAGCAAAAAGTCTTCCCATCTATCCCATTCATCCATTCACGATCACCTCTTCCAGGTCTTCCAGTGACACAACAGCGGCATTTCCAAACCAGGTGAGAGCCCGAAAGATGTATTCTGATGTGTCCCGGGTAAACACCGGGGCATTCTCCCAGCTGGATATGCAAAATAGCTCACAGCACACTAGCAGTGGTAGCTCTATTTGGAACACCGACACCTTTTCATGTCGGAGGGGTTTATGTGATCCCAGGAGCAATTTCCCCTGGTGTGGTCTCCCAAGGCAAACTGGTCCTGGGTGAGTAGCTTGATAAAGTGCAATTCACAACACCTCTATGAAGGAAACACCAATGGATTGTGTTACCTCACCTGGTTTGGTGTGACCAGCACTCCATCTTGGAGCCAGTCCTGGGAGAGACCTGCACATGGAAGAGTTTAAAAAACCCAGCTGCCCAACAGTTACAGTTACTTGCATGCATAAATTTTTTATTAAAGGGGAAAATGAACTATAGAGATCTTTTAAAACATGCATTACATTACAGAGTGCTTCACAGTTGAATAAATTGCATGTTAAGGATAAGAATACATGTTCAAGCATTTAGACAAACAGTCAAACATGTGGTCAGTTAAGAAAATGCTAACCTTTAAAAAATGAGTTTTCAGCTTGTGGTCATTTAAAACAAGCCACAGATTCAGCTGAGATGATAGACTAGGCATTAGAATCTCAAAAACAGGATTCAAAAACAGGATTTGAGACTGATTTTAAAATTGAGAGTGTGGAACAGTTAAGAGACCCTGATCACATCAGGTGTCAGCAGAAGCCTGGTCATTAGGCATTTATTTGTTATTAACAACATTTTTAAAAAAGATCTGGAAGCTAGTGAACAGGTGAACTGCTAGCACAAGCTAGTTTTTGTTAGCAGCCTAGCTGCTATGTTGCAGACCCACTGAAGATGGGTTACGGATGACTGAGACAAGCCCTGGAGCCCTTTTTTGAGTACATGCAAAATGAGTTATAAATTAAGGTGGAATTAAAATTAAAATGTGTACTAAAAGTTCCAAATAGTAGATGTCAGAAAATAATAATTCCAGGGGTTCTTAGCAGATGATTTGATACTGATGAGGGTGAGAGGGTCAATGTCATGACTGACATCTTTGGAGAAGCTTCTCGTGGCCAAACACAAGAGCCCTTTTAATATCGAAATATGGCTTTTAGAAGCCAGCTTCAAGTGGCCACTCTAGGAACAGCAGTTATCTTCACTTCCAAGTCAGCTTCCTTTTTAAAGCCATGGAGGTTGCTGCTTTGTAAAATTGCACGCCCAGATGTCTCCCCATCTTCCTGAAGATAAGGACAGTGGATATGCTATACTCATTTTGTCCATTTTTTCCCTTTACATTACAGCGCAAAATTAAGATAGCTAATCTCTGTTAAACCAAACTGAGCACAGTCTGATCTCTTTAACTTAAACCACCCTTTTTTGGGTATGGCCAGGTTGGCTCAGTCTGGTCCTATCCCCCCTCTGTGCTTTGGCATTCCTCCCACCTTCCTATGTGACATATTGAGTGGTAAGGCTAGTGGGCCAGTGGTGAGTGGGCATTGGGGTGCTGAAGAGGAGGTGAGGTCAGGATCTCTAAAACCTTCTTGTTATAGGCAACCCCCCCGCCCCCGTCTGCTGTCTCTTTCAGTGGGGAACTGAAATGAACTCCATGGGAGGGCATGGAGCTCCATTGCGGGCGTCTGCTTGCACCACCCCACCCCAAAGCTGAGAAGGGCCAGCCATCTGCGCCTTTGTCTAAGAAGGGGGGATAGCTACCCATTTCTTCTCTGCACACCCCTTCACACACACGTATACAACCACAATTAGAACAGCCCGCAAAAGAGGGGCCGAATTAAAGATTTTCTTCAAGGTGGAGGCAATTCGACCCCTTTCTGTTTATCAGTAAATTCTACTCATCCTTTGCCATCTTACAGAAAGAAAGAAAGAAAGAAAGAAAGAAAGAAAGAAAGAAAGAAAGAAAGAATTAGAAACAGTCATTTCTTTTCCTCTGCAGCTGGCTCTGTTCAGCTCTGTCCCTCCTCTCAGTTACACAGTATGGCATATCAACTTTTCCCTCTTCTTTCTTCTCCGCAGTTTCTCCCATCACACTGGCACACAATGGCAGGCTGTGTTTGCCTGGGAGTTGCCGATTGACTTGCCGAAATTGTTCACATAGCTCAGTGTCTCTGCCCAGACTTTTGAGAGAAAAAGACCAGACACCCCTCCTCAAAGATAATGTTTGAATTAATCAGTGGAGCAATAACTTTCCATTAAAGTCAATTTTCACCGAAAAGTGAATCAAGACTCACAAATTTAAACATCAAACGTAAAGGCAAAACGAAGAAAGTAAACTAAAACTTCCATATAGTGACAGCTGCACCTTAACCCATAATTCATTTTAATATCCAGCGAGAGGCAGAATGGGCAAAACAGAGGAAAAAACGTGACATCTGACATGTAATCAGCAATGGAAATGGGATACTAAAGGGCCCATTCAACTTTTTTTAAAACCTCTTTGGGAGTAAAATATCACAGAGCATGGTTCATGACCAGAGAGCTGAACAATACACATCAAATCACCATTCAGAAGCTATAAGAGTGGGAGAAGAATAGAGGCGAGCCGTTTGCTTTTGGTAAGGCGCAGATGTCCAATGGGGAGACATATTTAGACTGCTGAGGAGCCACAATGGGACTGCTAATCTATAAGGCCTCTTTCTGTCTGTGCTCTCTGTTTTGCTTATGTAGATGGGTTTGTCATTTAAAAATAAGCACAGCACATAAACACACACACCTAAATATGCTTGCCTGGCACCAACAAGCTAAACATGGCCCTAAAGTTCTGACTCACTTCTCCCTCACCCCCATACGTCCCCATTGTCTGTGGACAACAACTCAGTGAATGGAAGACCTAGTTTTGGCTGTAGAGGTTGGAGGACCCCCTCCACTGCTCTTTCCCTTTGGCTCCTATTGTTTGGCTGGGCCTCTGCCTTGCTTGAGGCCCATCCTGGACCTACTTACCCAGAAACAACCAACTGCTAAGGTCACCCTATTTCCATTGCTGGTCAAAGGGAGAAAGGGGACTATTTTAGTGTCAGATTTCAGTTTTCCAATGAGTTATTGAGATAGTTCTGGGGGTTTACCCAAGTTTTGTGAAGAACTTGGCGAGATCATAGAAGTTCAATGCTAGTACAGAAGCTTTAACATTAGCAGACTTAAAAAACAATGTGTGATTTGCCAAACTAGAATGTGGAAGAACATATGTCATAGGCAGCACGAAGGATGGCTGAAGGTACTGATTTGTCTTGGGAAGTGAGGTCTCAAGATGAGCATTTTCACAGCCTCTTCTCTGTAGATCTGATTTGTAAACCGTTGGCTGATGACTTGGAAATCACAAGTAGCCAATGAGCATATTGGCTCATAATAATTTCCTCCTTTTTATATAATATAATCCTCCTTTTTCACATGTAGACCAAAATTGTATAAATGGACTTAATGTTTTGCACGGTATTGATACCACAAACTCAGTAGCAAAGTGTTTACACAGGACACAGGAAAGAGGAAGCTTTCCCATAGACTTCTGTAGGACAGAAAGTCTTTCTGCAACCACATCTATTGCACCCCGATGGCCTTGTTGACACTATATTTCGCAAACATATGCATTTGAAAACCACAATGCTCAATACTGAGTCATTAGCAGCAGCACAGCAAAGTGAAGTTTTGCTTAGTGGGTGTAGTTGGAACAAACCTGCAACCTAAGAATGACGTATCTCCTCATGGCGCACTTGCCAAAATACACTGCTTAATTTACACCTGGCATTAAAATGCAATCTGTATCTGCATATGTTATCTGCTTAAGGAAAAACCTTGTTTGTGTCATGTGGAAATTACACTGGGAATGTGAAAAAGCGATCACCTCAGAATGATAATGTTTAGAGGTGCTTTGCATTTTGGCTGAATCTCAGTCAGGTGTGAATATAATACAGTCTGGCACTGCAGGACAAATGTGAAAATGTGAATTAGCCTTTAACTTCTCAGTTCAACCAATCAGTACAATCAAACATGTAAAGCAGTGCCGAGTACTGCAAAAAATGTAAACAGACAACAGCATGTAAGTTAGCATTTGTCCTTAATGTAGCTTTCCCTGCTAATTTGAAGGCCTATCAGTATACAGGTACCTATGAGATAACAAAACATCTGTTGCTACCAAGTGAAAAAGCAAAGACTATAGATGTTGTCACCCAGCTAAAAGTTTTCAAACATTTTTTCTGAGACATTAAACCAAAACAGGGACCAAAAAGACTCTAAAATACACTCTAAACATGAGTGGTTCCAACTTTTTGAAGGCAAGGTTTTTTTGTTTGTTTTTTTTTGTTTTAATCAAATTTAGCCGTTTTTCTAGTGATACTCAGACTGAGGAGCAAGCAATGATACATAGGACACTTTCATTTCTGAGTTTAAATTCTAAGTATAAAATTAAAATGTGTCAGTATATTAATCAAATGATTTGGAACATCTATAAAAGCTTTTTGATGTCAGGTCTTGCTGGGCAAAATTAAGTATCAGTTAAACATATTACCTAACCCTACGGGAATGAAAAAAAAACCTCATGCATTACTCCTCTTTCATCAGCTTGTTTTCAAGTCCATGCAATCGTAAGTTTTCTAAGGCTGGAGTAGCACAGCAATAATGGTAAATACATCTCTGATAACCTGCGTGATCCAGGTTTCGTTTAACACCAAATTTATGGCAAGAAGGTCATGTATTTTACTTAGAGTGACACTGAAATGTTAGACTTATTTTAGAATTTGGAAGCTGCAGTCATGCGTTCAAGGGTCTGTTTGTGCCAAAGGCCATTACAACTGATTTAACCAAGACTTGCAACATTTTATCTAGCTGTAAAGTCCCAGTGATCCTGTTTTGAGATTAGTGCATTGTGTGACCAGATTTTGTAAGATTATACAAACTACTTGAAGAATAATTCGTTTTTTTTGCACATCAAGCTAAAAAACTGTAAGAGCCACAGACTGTAATCAGTTGTTTCTAGACTCTTGGTAACAACTGTTAAATAATCCCAATAGGATTTGTGAAGTCAGCGTTTTAATTTACAATGTAGTAAGAAATCTTATGTATCAGCAGATCCAACTCACCACACCCCTTTGAAACCTGTGCAGTACTATGGAGTACAGTTATTCATTTCTACATTAAGTAGACTTTACAGTTAGGTTCATAAGTATTTGGACACCAAGATTTTGTAACTGCTGTGAAACCCCAAAGTTTCTTACGGCAAAGAAATGGGTCCATGGTCAAGTCAGTCATCCTATTTCAACCCAGTAGAGCATGTCTTCACTTAGAAAAGACAAAAATAATGCAGAAAGAGCCGTAAACTTGCAACAATGGGACGTGACTCCAGTAAAGGCCAGGCAGAGCATGGGCATGTAAAAATGGCTGTCTACTGTTGTAATGTTCTGTGAAAAAAACTGCAAATCTTGTGTCATTGTCCAAATGTTTGCAGACCTAGCTGTATGTTATTCAAACATGCACACTGTTTCTGAAACTAATTGGACAATAAGGCACATGATCAACTGGATTTCTACCATTAATTATATTTAGAAACTAAAAATTAATGATCAAAGCAATAGAATAAAGCAGTTTCAGTCCAGATACAGTGCTACTGTATATAATATGGATTGATCATTATCAGAGGCCTTTTACTGATGTAGCAAGTTAACTGCAGCCATTGACCCCTAAAAAATAATCGTTGTAGAAGTGGAGTAGTACTGGAGAGTTTTGGGGGGACTCCTCCTGACTGTAGGCATCTGAGACATGGCAGGAAAATCATAGCCCTCACCTTTTGGTGTTACTCCAGGTGAAAGTTCACTGTGTTCATTGCGTTAGCCTTACACTTGGTCACATGTATTCAGACCATTCTTTAAGCCATATAAGTATGTGTGTTGTTTTCTGTCATCTTATGGTTCTTAAGGGCCTCATTTAGACTTAGAGATAGAGATGGAAGCACTGCTTCTTACAGAGATTGTAGCCAAGTGTCTGCAGTTTTCACAGAAGTATTAAAAACACTGAGCTACCCCTCAGCTACTGCGCCAGCCAGGAGTAATTCAGTCATCCGCTAAAGAAAAAGCAAAACAAAAAGTATTGCTTTGCACTGAAGAGAAAACTCTGATTAGTGTTTCTTTAGGCATCATATTGAACAGACTGAGAGTTTTATCTAATCATTGGACGAAAACCCCTGTTGTCCCCCTCCAGTTCATGCCCAGATGATTGATGGATTTGTAAAACAAGTCTGAAATATGAACGGCTTAGTAAAAAGGCAAGGGAACAAAAGAGATGGCTGAACATTTCAGCAGTATTTTGCTTCCTTGTTCTTCCATTCCATTTAAATGCACAATAATAGTAGGAAGTGCAATCTATAGGATTCCAGTAACACATTTTTTGAATGTGCAAGTCTGTGTATCTCTGTGATTTACATAAGAATGCAGCGTGACAAAATCACTGGAGTTGTACAAGCTCTCACTCTCACTTGGTACCTTCATGTGTCATCTTTCAAAATCAAATACTGGATTTTATTGAGAGATGTTCCAGCAACTAAAATGTTTTGGCTCTGTATCCCTGTATCGGACTTCTGCATAGAATTGTTTTACAGATTTGTTTACATACAAATAAGTCACGTGCAGAGAAAACACAAAATTAAATCTGATGAATTTATGTATGTCGTACGTATATTAGGGCACAAAAAGTAATTTTTGTCCAACCCCCCCACCCTCACCCTCACCCTCACCTTCACTACAGAGTCCTCTCCCCACTCTCCTGCCTCCCTCGCTTCCCCCCCTTCCTGACACCATGACACCCCCCTCCTCCAATCCCTCTCTCAGCAGCAAGACATCTCCCCCCCTCCCCTCCTCCCAAACATCTCCCAGTGTCACAGTGGATCAGGTCAGGAGGCAACTGAGGAAGCTTCGCCCCAGAAAGGCAGCAGGCCCAGACAAGGTGTGTCCTAGGATGCTTAAGGCGTGTGCTGCTGAACTTGGGGAGCCGCTACAACGAGTCTTCAACCTCAGTCTGCGACTGGGGAGAGTGCCCGCCCTATGGAAGACATCCTGCATCGCCCCGGTCCCCAAAAAGAACCGGCCCAATGAGCTGAATGACTTCCGACCGGTGGCACTGACGTCACATCTTATGAAGACTCTAGAGCGGCTCTTCCTCAACTTCCTCCGACCACAGGTACAACATGCCCAGGACCCACTACAGTTTGCGTACAAGGCGGGTGTCGGAGTGGAGGATGCCATCCTGTACCTCCTACACAGAGCCCACTCACACCTGGATGGGGGAAAAGGCACGGTCAGGATACTGTTTCTTGACTTTTCCAGTGCCTTTAATACCATCCGGCCCTGTATGCTTCAGGAAAAACTGAACAGGATGGAGGTGGACCCCTGCCTGGTGGCTTGGATCTCCGACTACCTCACCGACAGACCACAGTACGTCAGGCTGAAGGACATCACGTCTGACACTGTGGTCAGCAGCACAGGAGCACCACAGGGAACTGTGCTGTCCCCTCTTCTCTTCACCCTGTACACCTCTGACTTCTGCTACAACTCTGAATTATGCCATATTCAGAAGTTTGCAGATGACACAGCCATCATGGGGTGTATCTGGGATGATCAGGAAGAGGAGTACAGAAGTCTGGTGAGGAACTTTGTCGCATGGAGTCACACAAACCACCTGCAACTCAACACCTCAAAGACTAAGGAACTGGTTGTGGACTTCGGGAGGTCCAGAGAAGGTCCACTGCCGGTTCAGATAGAGGGGGAGGAGGTGGAGGTGGTCAACAAGTACAAGTACCTCGGGCTGTGGGTGGACAATAAACTGGACTGGTCATGCAACACAGAGCACCTGTATAAAAAAGCCCAAAGCCGACTGTACTTCCTCAGGAGGCTGAGGTCTTTTAACATCTGCAGGAAGCTCCTGAGGATGTTTTACCAGTCGGTGGTTGCTGGAGTACTTTTCTATGCTGTGGTGTGCTGGGGGAGCAGCACAGCAAAGAAGGACTCATCCAGGCTGGAGAAACTGATCAGGAGGGCTAGCTCTGTGGTCGGCATGAAGCTGGACACTCTGGTGACAGTGACAGAGAAAAGGACATTAAAGAAACTGCTGGACATTATGGACAATGCCAGGCATCCTCTGCACATGGCCGTTAACAACCAGAAGAGTCTGTTCAGTGACAGGTTGCTTCTCCCCAAGACAAGAACTAACAGACTTAAAAACTCCTTTGTCCCACACGCCATCAGACTGTTTAACTCCTCTCTGGAGGGGAGAGGGAGGGGAAACAGGAGGACAAAGGAGGGAACAACTAAGCTGTAGTGCCTCTTCACCTCACTTTTTGTAAATAGTCAACAGTGCAATAGACTCAATACTTGAAATGTGCAATTCATTCACTTGTATTTTTATTTTTTATTCCTATTTATTCTATTTATCCCCTTTGTATATTTTATTTATATTTGTCTCTGTATTTATATATGTGTGTGTGTGTGTGTGTGTGTGTGTATATATATATATAACAATTCTGTAACTGTAACTTCGGTCGTTGCTGTGCTTTTTTTTGGAAGTCGAATTTCCCAGAGGAACCCACCCGAGGGATTAATAAAGTTCTATCTTATCTTATCTCTTATCTTAAAAAAGGCATAGTGAACAGACTGAAAAAAATATAATAAATAAATGAAATTTAAAAACTATATATATAATTAGCTATTACCATGAAATGACAGAACATAGAATGATGATTAAGAGCTTGATATAGTATATGCAGATATATATAAATATAGGTGTATTTTTATGATTATTTCATGTGAACAGAATTCAATGATAGCATCATCCCAACAGAGGGCTCTGCTTACAGGCTGACTTGTGGTTCTTTTAGAGTGTGTAAAAGCGGAGTAGGAGGCAGAGCCTTTGTCTATCAGGTCCCTCTCCTGTCTGGATATAGACCAATAAGGAAAAAGGTCCCAGCAATTTTTTTTTCTGTCAGCTGGTACTGCATATAAAACACTGGCACAGGATGACATGGTAATTAATACGTAATAAACCAGAAAAGCATAAATGTCATCACAGGTTACATTATAGGCTCTACGAAGATCTACAAAGAATTCTAAATCAGGCCTCAGTTTACACTGCAATAGACTAATAAGCACTTCTTTTCCACTCACCTCTTCATTCCCCAGCTCAGGCGTTTATACGGCATTACTGCAATTCAGTGAATTGCATCTTTTCTTAACTATAGCCTGTACTTTGTCCTATCTCCCTTTGCTCTCCTTTTTTCTCTTTTCTTTCTCCGCGCAGCAGATGATTCTGGTGGAATTTTCTTCCTGTTAATGGGGAGTTTCTCCTTCCCACTGTCACCAAGTGCTTGGTCATAGCAAATCATCTGGTTGCTCTCTGATATTATAGGATTTTTACCTTACAATATAAAGCACCTTGAGGCAACTGTTGCTTTTAATTAATTCATATAGAACTGCATAGCAAATTCATGCAAACTGTCTGCATCACTTTTATAGTTCCAGCCTTACTTGGCCAGTTCAGTTTGAAAACATCATTTAACTGTTTGTGAGCTGACAGTATAACAAAATGACAGTAAATATAGTGATGCTCATTTATGTCAACTCACTGAAAATTGCCTGCTAACTTTGGGCTTCACCATGTCTGACTGAACTCAGTAATTCAAATCCTAAGTTATTACATATTTGTGTAGCTAATTTGAAAGAATAACAAAAGCAGTTTATCTTTTATACGAAGGAACTGAACTGACAAATTTCAAAACTAAAACATTTACCATTTTAAACCCCTGGCAATTTGGCTAAATACAGCCATGCTTAAGTGCTGTGTTTTATCCTGTGGGACACGCACAACACACACACACACACACACAGACTGACACCCCCAGGCAGCGTGCCCTCTCCTGCTGGGCTCCGTCTTATCCTAATGGGATTGCCATGGTGGAAGTCTCCCAATAATGAAAATAATGAAATCAGCAAAGACCCAAAGTAAGGTTGCTGCTCCTCTCGCAGGCAGCACACCCAGCCAGACGGCACCCCCTCCCCACCCTCCAACAGCCTCAAAAAACAGACGAGAGGGGAGGGAGTGGAGGAGATTCACAGACAGACCCCGGGGGGAGGAAGGTGGAGAAGTACGAAGAAAAGAAAGGAAAACACAAAAAATGAAAAATAAGGGTAAGTATGTGAAGAGAAGAGATGCTGTGCTGATGCTATCAGACCAGTCACTTGTTCAAGCATGGACAGCTCATCTGATCAGTAAACGTGAGATGGATTTTATAAACAGAAAGGTCAGATTTAGCATACACATGTAATAATCAATGTCAACCCTTTTCCCTTTTTCTTTTCACCCCTACATTGGATATGCTTATATCTCTTCAGCTTCCCTGTTGGAAATGCGCTCAATAAATGAAGCTGGCTCGTCTGACACAGAACCTGAGAATGCCAGATATGAATTTAGACGAAACTACCACAGGTATTAAACCCAAAAGAAAGATGCATTTAGCAGACCAGGAAGGGAAATAAACACAACCGAAGATGAGAATTGTGGGTGTGCAAGAAGAGGAATCGAGGATTTCCTCTGGGACAGGACACAAGAGCAGTGACAACAGGAAATCAGTGTGAAAATGACAGAAAGAGGATTCCCACAGCATGCCTTCCCCTGCCTCCTTCACTGTTTTCTTCTCTCCTCTGGCTCCTTTTCTCACCTCTCCTTTAGCATCTTTGAGTGCGCGCCATCGTCTGGTTTCTCCAGGGATGTGAGGTCACTCATCTACAGCTGCAGGAAAGATGAGAGCAATGGTGTTAACTGCTCCTCCCGTTTTGGAGGGATTAGACAATGCGTGTGGCGTTCGTAGTGTTTTAATATATAAACTAATGACTTAAAACAACAACCGGAATAAAGGTTTCTGCTTGACATAATCTGCAGGCAACATTTTAGATAATCAACGACGCTAGAACGTTTTTCGTGGATGATAATTTACTTGCCATATGCAACAAAAACGCTTTTTCAATTACACATTGATAAAGAAACGGTAACAAAAAACACGTCATAATACATGACCCAATTACAGATCAGGGAGCGTTGAGTAAAACATCCCCCCTGAGCCAACAGGTGGATCTCAGAAGGAGACATAAGAACATTTTGGAGCTTAAATAAATCGCCAAAGTTGGAGGATCACTGGAAAGGAAAATTCTGTATTTAAAGGATAATGTGGGTGAGAAGTCACTGGTTACCACTGTGACAAAGAATCTGTAATCAACCTACTGTTTGAGTAACACATAAAGAAACTAATAAACCAATACACAAAGAGTGGGCTTTGCATCGTCAGTAAAAGTATAATTATCAATTTAAACACTGTTAGGTTCATTTCTGGAATAAACTGAATTTTTATGATTGTTTAAATTTGAACAAAAGTGGAAGAAAAAAATCCTTTTTTCTGTGTTAACTTTATATAACCCATAAGAAACAGAATGTACTTGGCAGTCCCTAGAAACCCACGGATGTTTTCTAGGAAGTGACCAGGAGGGAGTCATCACTACTACGATTCCAGTAGCACCTGCTGGAGAGCACAAATGAATGCTATTTTGCCATTTACTAGTATAATCAGGCTAAACAAGGAACATAGGATGAGGTCATGTCTCTTCCTGTTTCTCGTCCTGTTTTTCCATCGACTTGTTTTGCTCGAGTCCCATTATGTCCCCCCTCCTATGCAAGTCATTAGCTCTTTGATTCCGCAGTCTCTTTCTCATTCTCTCTCTGTCCCGCGCACACCCTCTTTTTCTGATCTTCCTTAGCTGTCTCTACTCTCTAATTTGCAGAGGAGACACACTGCCCCAAGGTCCCCCTGGATAATTTGGCAACATCCCACATCAGAGAAGCACTGTAAAGGCGGGTGGCTATAGGGAAGGTTGTTTTAATATCTTCAGGGGCGTACGATGCTGCACCTCCAGTGGAGTCGCAGAGACAGCAGTCTGAGGCCCCTGTGGATAAATGACAGCTTAGCATGTGAAGTATTTTCTCACTGGTCTTCATTCCTGTTCTCACTGACAGCAGAGAATGAACATGTTGGAAGTGTGTCTTTCCCCCCTATCTGCCTCTTTGTCTATCTTTCTACTTAACTGGGTAAAAAGATCTGTGAGCATGTGTATGTACTCTCTGTGCAGGTTTTATGTGATTCCCTTAAACTCTTAATGAGCATTTACCATCAGACTTCTCTCTGCTATACTTTATAGGGCGTTGCACGGGACGGTTTGTAACAGTGTCTATGCCATTCTGTGTACCTCACCCCTCCCATCGCTTGAATTCATGTCTGTGCCGTGTTTTTCGTTGCTTCCTCATCTTTGCGTGTTTTTGCACACAACTCCGATTTTGCCCTTTGTTTCAGTTCTTTGTGCAGCCGAGTTTGTTTGTTTCACTCTGTTGTTATGCTGCCTGTAAAATGTGCAACAATGCATCTTTGGATGTATGCGTAAACATGTTTTCTTGTATGCATTTTCTCACGTGGGCACTTGCTTTCCACTTTCCTGACTTTCCTGCTGTGGCTATTGTCACCGGTTGTCAGTGCCTGGGAACGGAGGCGAACAATGGTCATCGGGAGGTAAAGGGCAACTGCCCCTGGGAGGGGAGACACTAGTCTGTCGCCTGTTAGGTTTACGTTCTAGTTGTCAGTTCATCAGCATATTTGTGAGGGAACAGGTGCTGTTAATGCTGCAGGTGTGTTCTAGGAGTGGCATTTTAAGATGTGGTGAAAATGTGCCCAGGGAAGAGTGTTGAGACAGGAAGTGAGAATTGAGACTGAGAGGTGTAGTAGTAGCTGCATCAGCATTGCTGATTTGAGGAAGAGGTTAGGGTGGGGCTGTATAATGTGTTGTTTTGATACTGTATCACAAGGAAAGGCTGAAAATATCCTGAAATGGAGATTATACCCAGGAAGCTTTCCCCCAGTGGCTGTATGGTTTGAGCAAAACAAAGGAAAGGCCTGACTGCAATCTTGATGGAAGACTATAGTATCTTGGCTAGAAATCCCTGACAAAGCAGAGAACCCCACAGCTTGTGGCCCTTTGGTAAATAAGCTCGCTGACAGTAGCATAGCCTGCAGTGTCAACATGAGGTCAGTAGAAGAAGCTCCTGAAAAAAAAAAAAGCTTTGTCACCCACACCCAATCATTTTCCTTGAACAAGCACTTGCTCTATCTGATGGACGATGTTTTGTGCAGGCAGCAATTATAAACGGACACCTGTGCTAGCTGGCTTTCTGTTTGCACAGTGAGTTTTGTAAATAGATGTAACTGAAGCACAGAGATAGCTATTTGTTATGTAACTACGACAATTCAGCCCGGGATTTGCTGACTTGTGTGTGCGCGCACGTTATTGTAAAGATCCACCATAGCTGTTTCACGTGGAGCCCATAAATTACAGTAATTGATCTCTGAAGGGGGAAAAGACAGCAAGGCACGACATGTATTTAGTGTTTGTGTGATCAGGCTTGACCTCCCATGGAGAACAAACATGGGTGATGAGGAGGAGACACAAAGGTTAAGAATGAGGGGCTCTGTCAGAGGTCTTGTTAACCACAGCAACAGGCCAAAACGACAGAAAAAAGACTGATTTAGATTAGTGTTACACTTCCGCTCACACTCACGTTGTCGCCTACCACTCTCAGAAAATACCATGTTTTTTTATTGTTAGTATTTCATATGTATCTTTACATTAGACATTCCTACAGGACTCTGCATTTTAGCCATGCACGAGTACTGTGTGTCTTCTGAGAACCTTCACAGACACGTCTTCTAAAGCAGTTCTCTTTTGCTTTACACTTTTACTCGTGTGGAAACAGCATAGGTTGAGCTCAAATGGCTTCCCTTTGGTGAATGGGAAGCAAAGGGGTGCTTCTGGTGTTTTGGAAAACTAACCAGACAAGAACACAAAGCTGTAAAAAGGTCAGCAGTATGAATAGCCACTCTTTAAATCTCTCAGCCCCAACGCTAGAACAAAAGTGTCACTCAGGAGGGCTGTGCATGTTCATTGTGAGGAGCTTCGTTTATATTCTCTCCACTCTCACATTGTCATTTTAACAATTTTCTTCCTCCTTATATTACTCTATGTTGGTTTTTTTTCCCTCTTCTCCACCAACTCTTCCCTCCTGAGTGCGGAGGTGCACATAGTGGATGTTGTATAATTACCCATGAACACCACTAGCAGAAGTGGTCCTCCGAGAATGATGTAAATTGGTGACATTTATGAAAATGTCAGTGAGTTTTCATGGGAGCAATAAGGGGTGAGAGAGACCATTATGGTGCATCTTTATTGTGGCAATCCATTTAGCTTCCTTGTGTTGTGCGTTTGAAAGATTTGAGAGTTTCATTCGGTCGTGTTCTAATATCACTTCAGTCCACCGAGACTCGGCGGATGACGTTGATTCGGAGATGATGCATAATGACTGCTGCAAAATCAAACTCTGAAATTTGCCCCAAGGCGAAACAGGATTACGTCAGTGTTCAATATGCCTCAAAGTGTTTTCACATCCTCTGAAAACGTAGTTACTTGTCATAAATTTTAATCATGGATTGTCATCATTGCCTTTACTTTATCATCATCATCATATCACTGTAGCTCCTCTACATTTAAATTCAGAATGCTAGTCCTGAATCATTCAACTAACTAAAGTCAGCAGTTCACACTTCATAAGTAATTTCTCAGGTAAAACTTAGCTAGCAGCTCTTTGAGGCTCACAGTGGCACTTTAAGCTTTTAATGCTAACGTCAGCATGCTAACATGCTCCCTGAATTTGCCATCTTAAGGCCTTTTAAGACCTCGAATGTGTAATATTGCTGGCTTCATCAATCTGTTAAAGTGATAGCTTTCTGTCATTGAAGCAAAGGTCGGGATACCGCACTATCTCATGCTGCTGTCTCATCAGTGTATGGCGATGGTGGGATAGGGAAAGAAAAAACCAAAGGAGACACTGAAGAAGTTGTTTTGATCCTTGGGCACATTGCCAGAATGCTCTCTTCCTGTCTCAGCCTTTTAAAATGTGTTATTTTGTCATTCTGTGAAAGATGAAAAAAAATAATGAATAATTGTTCCAGTATTGAGTTGTCTAACTTAGTATATTTCAGTCAATTTGCATTCCTACACTAGCAGAAGTTTTAAACTAGGCGATGGAGCAGAGCTATCTTCTAAAGGTTACAGATTTAACAGCATTTTCGCACCTGGTAAACAAGCTGTGCACCGTAGAGTCATTTCAGAGCATTTTCCTGTTCTGAGGAGGAAGATACTATTGAATGTCTCGTACTGAAAGACGTTCTTGTACACCGACATGCCCACCCACCTGCTCTGGCCGGTCGCAGGCCACGGCAGACTCATGTTGCTTGGAGAAATGCACTCTTGACTGGCAGAGGCAGTTCACATTCAAGTGGAAAGCAACAAAATGAGTATTTTATTCAATAAGCCTTTTACCATGCAGAATATAATGGCATCTTATCATTTTGTAATCACTAACATTTTGACAATTCTGCTTTTTCCATTTAACTTTGTTTATTATATATATATATATATCTTTATCTTGTAAGATAACGACCCTAAAATAGGAGAAAGACAATACCAATGATGAGATAATGCCCTATCTTTAAATGCTCTCTCGGGGGGGTCTCTATGTAAGTAAGTAACTGTAATTTAATTACATATTTTTTCTTAGCAACTTTATCTCCATTATATGAAACTAGTAACTTCCTATCACAGTCCCTTGCCTCTCCTAATGCCCCTAATTTATGAGCTGTGGTTTGTTCCTTAGGCTCGTAAAAATGAGCGTGTCTCCTTGAAAATGCCTGACCTCTGTTCCTGTCTCCTCTCTTGATGTTTATAGTTCACTACGTCTTGTTTGGTCATAGGTTTTACCTTTAAAGTAAAGATCACGGGGTAGCCTTTAATCAGAATAATAGCCAGAAGATGAGTGGTTTGAGTGTCTGTGTGTGGGGAGCTTCAAACAGTATGTCACAGGACATACGTACCCCTAAGCAATAGTCTCTTTCAGTCTGTACCGTCTCACTGTTACCAGTGTTTCCTGCTGGGACACATGACTCCCTTCTGCTTAGCAGCTCTTATCCCTCCTAATGCACGTGACCTGAATGGCCCAAACCTTCAGGAGGAGGAAAATATTATTATTGCGTCTAGAGCTTTTCATGCTATACTTTTCATGTCTATTGCTATATAAACACTTTGCTCACTGACAAAAAAAGTTGCCCTGGAGCTATGCACTTCAGGAAGCAAAGACAGCATGAAAAGCAGAGCCTACAAAAGTAGGCCCAGTAACCTATAATGTTCAACTCTGTCCTGAAATCCCAAAGAGGTTTTGCCAAGCCCTTTTGAAAATCCACGCATTTTGTCATGTGCTGGCGCTGGCACCTTTCAAAGTCCAATCGGGATCCCTCTGAAATGGCTTTCCTTCGTCCATAGCTACCCCTCACAGAGGGTAAAGAGGTGGTGGGGCAGGGGAAGGAGGGACCTTCAGAGATTCCCCCTTGTGTCGGACTAAAGTTTCTGCTTCTGTGAACTTTACATCAAACGATCACGGGCTGCTGCTGGCTCTTTGAAGTGGCAAAGTGAGGGGGTGTATCAGGGCTTCATACAGGCTTCTGCCTCGACATGTTCTGGTTCAAAATGGACTCTGCGGCAGTATAAAAACATCTTAACTAAAGGTCTACTGAAAATGGCACAAGATCAAGGCTAAGAACTTATCTCTCAGTTACCCTTTCTGTCATTTCAGTGGGATCAGTCTTATACTAACACAGTTCTTCAAGCTCCTCTTTCTCACCTCTCTTTAAAGCTCAGATTTGGGAATTTGTGTGTGTTTTTATAGTAAATTCATCTTAGGCTTGTCTTCTTGCAGGCCTACAATGCTGCAAACATATGCAGTGAGGGACTCAAATGCAAACTTTAGAAGCAAACTTGTAAGAACAAAGGGCACAGAACACTACAGATTTCAGGAATGACTACAATAGCCACACAGCGAATATGCTAAGGAAACTGAGCAAGTAAACAGTATGATGCAACAAAGAACTGAGTCAAACTGAAGCCTTAAATACACATGAGGTAATCAAGAAACGTGGACATGTGAGGGTGTGGGGACACAGCTGAAGCTAATTAAAACAAGACCAGAAAGTAAAACTAAATACAAAAGCTAGATTACTGTCAAAGTAAAACAGGAAGTGAGTTACTGAAAAGAATATAGAAAACTTTATATAAAAGGGAAAACAAGAGCTTATAGAAAACAAACTGTAATCAAGACTCAAAACCCAATGGGAACAGAAGAGGCAAAATACAAGAAAATACTGAAACAATTGACACCTAGAGCTAAGATACCATAGAGACTAATGAATAAGAGGAAATTAAACCTGGAGATACAACTAAATTAACTAAACTCAACTACAAAAAGCAACTGCAGCTAAACAACACAATTGATTATAAAAGAAACAAGCATACAAAGGAATAAATAATAACATATTTAATAAAAAGTCTGAGTTCTGAAATCCTAGGCCATTGACCCAGGAACATGACTAGACATGTTTGTAGCCCAGTAATCTCCAGTACTGATCTTTGTTTGGATTTACAGATGGTAACTTTCAGTGGGAGGTTCAGTTTGGAGTATACTATGGCATAAAGATCTGGAAAAAATGCTGGTGAGAAAACAGTATAGGCATGATAAACATGCACAGAGCCTCGTTTATTTTATTTTTTTTAACCTTTTTATTTGCTCAAATAGCGTGGTCAGTGAAGAAAATAATAACTTCCTACTTCTTTGTAACAAATTAAAACAACAAAAACTATTTTTACCTTCAAATCAAGTTTTAAATGCCTTTCTCATAGCTTGACTTCTGTAAACAGCAGTAGAATACAATAAAAGCTGTTAGTCCCAAACCTGCCATTGCTGTTTAAACTCAAGTTATGCTTATTTTTGTTTAATGTGATGCCACGTAAAACAGAATTATGAAACTCTTATGTAATGTTAACATGTAAATATGATTCATTGGTATAGTGTCCATGCATGCACGATTCTGTATTCTCTTCAAGGGCGGGCACAGGGACCATGCGGAATCCTTAGACTCTAAGGGGCCGGGCTCCCTGTTTTCCCATGCACCATCATCTACTGACATTGGCCACTGCTCCACATTAAACACCCTGCATTCATAAAAAAAAAGAAAAGAAAGAAAGAAAAGAGACACCATCTGACAAGAGCAGCGTCCCCCAGAAGCTGCCTCACTGCGAATTGCGCTCAGCCCGTCGCCAGAAAGCTCGGAAACTAAGAGGGGGGGAAATGGCCAAAAGTGAGAGGCAAAGAAGAAGTTTGAAGAGTGAGGAGTTCTTTTTTGATTCCGATGCGTCTCTCTTGGATCAGCAAGATTTCGAGATGTCTAGTTGTCCTTTCAATGACGTCTTCAACTCCAAAGACTCCCACATGGAGCAGATCAACACTTTTCTGAAAAATGTACAAGTTTTGCTGGAGGCTGCTAGGTTTCTTGAGAGCGCCGAGAGGAAGGACGGAAGTGAGTTTTATTTGTGTGCTGCGTTTGATCTTTTTCCCCCTTTGCATCTGAATTTCAGGAAGGAAAAAAAAAAAAAGACTTCACTGTCAACAGATTCAGACAACAAAGGGTTGAGTTCATTCAACTAAGCACCGCTGCCTGCAGTAAACACAGAATATGAAAGAGCACCAGACTGATTTAGGTGACCTTACTTATTGCAGTTACGGGAGGGGAGAAAAATATAAGCTTTCGTAATTTTACGGACTATTTTTACCTGCATTATCCGCATTATCTTCGTGTAGAGCTATGTCACTCTCCACAACTCCCAACACAGGGATCTATAATTTTTGTACCTCCCTGCTGCATAGACAAAGCAATATGACATAATGATTAGGTGTGTGGGTGTGAATGTTGGCTACGATTCCGTTATAATAAATCTGACCACATTGCAGCGCCCTCCAACTCAGTTTAGGATGATGTCATTGTGCCCCCGCAGACTCGATCGGTGAAACAAACTGAAACTTTATAGATAAACGCCACGGCTATAGCTCGCGGCGTTGACTCGACCTTTTAGAAAATATCCGACCTTGCATGATTTTCTTGTTTATCACGTTATAAGAAATGATGTAATTATAGATAAGTTGGCTGATTGCAGAAAGCACGATCATTCAGATGGGTATTGGATTGGCACGTATCCAATGTAATGACATGTTATCTGGGCAATGCACTACTAAAAACGACTCTTTATGATCATTTTCATGGCTTCGCTTTCATCTAACTCGTGACTTTAAAAGACCGAAAAGACGAATTTATATATGCATTTTTCTGTGCACGGCATTTTTCGTGCAGAAAGGTCAGTCACGTTGGGTGAAACGCGCTGCGAAAGCCTTTGAAGTGATATCGACTATAATAATGCAACGTGGGAAATTTTCTACAGAAAGCAGTCCTCTCGATTGTTTGCTTCCTGCTATTTTGGGGGGCGTGTCGCACTGGCTTCCACATGGCGCAAGGTTCCTGCGGTTGGCTAGAGGCGAGCTCAACCCTCGCCGCCTGTCAAAGCCTTTCGCCAATCGAAGTTACGCTCGATAGCAACGTCACGTGTTGCTGGGCCTGGCTACAGCCGACCAAGACACGCCTACTGTCCCAGTGAAGGATGGGATTTGTAGGGCTTTTCTATAGGACTCGTAGTCTGGCAAGAATATGGAATTACATGGATATTTAGTAATTTAAATATGAAAAGCAGCCCTAATTAATGCTTTATTATTTTTTGTCATGCATTTATGACGTTGTCATGAAAAGAAGCAACAACGTTCCTAAACTTTGCAAGAACAATAGTAAACACACCATTTTTTAAAATAATTTCTGCTGATCTGTGCACTGGAACTCTGCCAGATGTATGTATTAATTTACACTGACCTGTTGTAGTTGCAGTTGAAACATTATTACAATCGTGAATGATTTTCCAATCGATATATATCTCAGTAAAGGTGGGCTAAATTGTGAACTTAATGGAATGTTTGCGTTTGAGGTAAAATGGACCATATTCACCAAAATACTCGATTTCCCAGAATGCATTGCACTTAGGCCGGCCTCTCCCGCCGCTGGATCCCCGCCTCTCAGCTGAGCAGCTAAGTAAACAAACAGGAAAGGAGAGGAAACGAGCTACAGCACGCGCATTGCTGGTTCATGGTTCCCTCGGGGACGTTTTATATTGTTTTTATCCAATTTTGTAAAAATTTGATATCGTGTTTCGTAGAAACTTTTAAATATTTTGATACGCTTTCTTTTTCTAACAGTGAATTCTGGCGAGGATTGGCTGTAGCTTGCTAGCTTGCGAACACTGGATTTTTTTTTCTTTCCTTCCCTTTTGGCGAAGGCTGTTCATGAGCCAGCAAAGGCACGGAACAAGGATATAACACGTCAGTTTTAATAATAACCAATGCACTGTCTTCCCTGTAATTAAAAAGCGGTCGTTGCTGCTGCTTGCAAAGCTAGATTGCAACGTCCAACACAGCCAGCCTCAGGAAAGAATGACGGCTGTTCAGCTAATAAATATTCAGCGGTTACTGGAAGCAGCAGAATACATAGAAAGGAGAGAAAGAGGTAATAACATTTCCAAATGTCTCAGTTGGCAGTGACAACCCTGTACTGGTTGTCGGCTCAAAAAGGGTGATTTTCGAAGTAGAAAGTGTCCCCCAAAAGAAAAAAGTGGCTAGTCAGTTAACCACCAGTTTTTTTTCCAACAGAGTGTGAACATGGATATGCCTCGACGTTTCCATCAAATCAGAACACAAACTACCAGAGGCAAAGGAAATTCCGAAATAAGAAGTTCAGCAGTAACCACAATAGGTAAGACACTATTCTCAGTCATTTTTGTGATTGCTGGGGAAAAGTGTCTGTTTTCTTCTTCGTCTTGCTATTTATATGCCAGTAATGAAAGTGAAGTTCTGGGATGGATGACACTGCTGCAGATAGCATGTGATCCTAAACTGCTGCCAGCTGGTTATTGCAGCGTTTACGCTTTTCAGATAAAGGGGCTTTCTAGGTAAAGAGACACTGACATTTGAATAACAAAAGATCGATCCTCGAACTTGTAGAGACATCTATAGTAGCTACGTGCACGTTTGACCGTCAACACCGCTGGTTCGGTGGATTTGACGGGGGGTGGCAGCAACAGGTGCTCTGCTGGCTTTTCATCAGCTGATTGTCAAACGGACTGCAGTGGTCAAGGTTAGGGATCATGGTGAAAGTAAAGACTTTAAAACGAAAAATGTCGCTTAAGAAAAAAAAATGTTGCAGCAACATCTTCTACTTCTTCTATTTATTGCCTAAACAATGCAGAAAAATTTTCCCGTGATTTTTAAATTTAGTAATTTCTTTTTTTGTGGTTGACTTTCTGTATTTCCCCCTAGTATGCATTCTCCACTTCACTGTGGGAGAAAGGGATATTTAGTCTTATCCCCTAAAGAGGAAACGCTGCTATTTATGGCATGTTTTGTTTGCAGACACCAAAAGACGAATATGTGGAGCCATTTATAGGACTTATGTTTTGTATAATCACTGACTTGCTATTTCATCTCTACCTTCATATTCTATAAAAAAAAAACATGGGTTCACAGTTTGCATAATTTCAAAGCTACTGGTGATTGTTATGGAACATATGCTTAGTAACACTCGCTGATAATGACTGTCACATAGATTAAGGCCCTTGTCAAACACATTACTTTCACTGATGGCAGACACTTGTATTTAGTAACAGGAGTTGGGAGGATCCACTGGATTTGTGTGGGTTTTTTGTTTGTTTGTTTTTTTTTAAGTTAGGCTGCTTACATTAATCTTTCCATCGACAGTCATACATCAAACACAAAGCCCACTCGTACTCTTGAAGAGCTTTTTAATATTAATGTAAGAGAAGGCCACCAAACAGGAACTGCGCATTACTCCTCATGAGCGCACAATGCTGCCTAGTTCTGCATGGCAACAGTCACGATCAGATATATTGTTAGTCTGACACCATATTCATAACTCTTCATAGCATTTAGTCTTGTGAGAATATCCATAAGGACACATTAATGATGCTTAATGTAAAGTTAAATGCTAGAAAAGCTGTAAGCTTTCACAATGCATGCTTTTTCTGAAATCTGCTTCTAAAGTGGGACAACTTTGAGAGTCTGTAATCAAACTGTTTACGTATGCAGGAGAGAAAATGGAAGCAAGTGGCAAAGAGAAAAGATTTGGTTTTTAAATGCTTCGAGATGTGAAGAAGCACTACCAATAAAACTGTGCAGGGATAATGCTTGTTGTTTCTATTCATAGAGCTATGTTTACAACTCGCCTATTGCGTTAACACATTTTGTATTAAACACCCATTCACAGCTTCATATTGTGATGTGGTTTCGTTTACTCCCATGGGGAGATGGGCATCTGGCAAACTAAAAAAATAAGATCATTCGATGGGCCTTTTTCATTCAGAGATCCTGTGTATGACAGAAGCCAAGTGAGCAAATTAAAGGCATGGTGCATTAGCCAAAGAGATCTACAATGCAGCCATCTTCTGTGTCTGCATTTTTAATGACAAAAAGAACATCATATATACCTAAGCTTCAGTCTCAAACATGTTCTTGTTTATTCCTTACTTATAAACACTCCAAGGACCCTTTTAAAATTAATGTTAAGCCGACATCTTAGAGAATATGCTAATTTATTCATTATCATATTTACATTAATATTACATTTTATTTTAACACACTCTTAGTTGCTTGCTCCAGTTATATCTGCCTTCTCAGTAGCGTGTTGAGGCTTAAAGTGATGGGCTTATCTGAATCTGTCCTCTCTTGCCTACCGTTTATAGCAGGGCAGCTTTATCTCGCTGACCCACTCCCTGCATGCATATATATGCGCACACATACGCGTACACATACATGCATGCCTGCCTGCAGAAGGAAGCATGCTGCTGTTCTGTGTGGCCTTGCTGTCACTGTCCAGACATGCAGATATGGGTTTCAGGAGGCAGGGAAAAAGGATTGTGATGATAAAACCCACGTAAGTTGACTTAGGCCAAATGAAAGGCCATTTTTCAGTATAGTGAAATAGAGCAGCTGAAGAGATTTCCCAAATGTAAAAAAAGAAGTTTGGTTTCACACAAGTTCCTTGGAATCCTGAATTTTAACATTGTTCCCTAAATGCGCTTTTAAAGGGAACCAAATGAAGGTTCACATTTTGATAAAACATTCAGAGTTTGGAAAGGTTACAAAGCAGGATGTTGGTTACCAAGCAACACAGACTCAGTGAAACCACTGTGACAGCAGATGACGCAAATTATGCACTCCAACGTATTAATCTTCTGTTAGCACAACTATTGATCTGACTTTACAGATCAGACAGTTACAGAAATAAGCGGAGTTGGAGACAATGAAAATAATTACATGTGTGCAAAGAAGTCAGCGTTCAACACAAGACTGTGGCTATTCATTTTCCCAATAAAGAACTAAATGTGTGGCTGTTAGCTCATTTTTTATGACATTTATGGAGATCACCATTAAACAAAAAGAGATTATGCTGTTTTAAATGCACCATTCATATGATTTTAGTTTGTGTGGCTGGCCTGGTGAAGAGCACAGCCATACATGATTTCAGTGCTTATATAATGTATATAAAAGATGAAGGCATCCACGTGAGCATGTAGGCTCCTTCAGGTTTTAAGCAAATATCCTGCAGTGTCTGAAATGTGCCTGGGTTTTGTTGTAATAGTAGCTACTCAGCCTGGTCATAGACCTTGTCATGTCAAATCAAATATACTGCCACAGTTGACTTACCATACTGTCTAGCATATCCAACTAAATAAACAGTAATCTATTCATTAAAAAATGAATTCCTCTGAGTCTGGGCCAATTTTTACAGATGGAACCGCAGCATTCCCTCTGTTCTGTTCTTACCTCTTGCTTCGTCCATATTTCCTGCATGCTTATTACCAAGATGGCAAGAATAAAAGCATACTGCAGTATTGATAACCCACGCTATAGAAAAGTGCTTGACCAGGTTGCATCCAGCAGCACTCCCCTACCCCCATTTTGCCCCCTGGGAGGAGGTAGAGTGCAGTTTGTGTGAAAGGGAACTTGGCCATTTAAAAAATCTGGGGGAGGCCTTGTCTCCTTTCAGTATGTTTCCACACACAGACACTCTTAGGGACGAGCTGATTCACTTTAGATTATTAACAGAGCACTGAATCCTGGCTGCTTTTGTGTATTTGTGTGCGCACGTTCCTACTTTACCAGTCGCACACACATGCACAGTGTGAATGGAAGTGTCTGCAGTGTCACATCCTCCCTTGCATTATTGAGGAAGAGGCACTGTGCCACAGTGCATTCCTGGATGTCACGTTGACATTTGTTTGTGTAAAGGCTTCAGTGCACTGAGCCTAGAATTGGTCTAGTTTGAGATTAATTAATAAATCTGTTAATCAAATTTGACACTCCAATTCACCATTCACGTCTCAGCCCGTGGTTTTCTAGCTCATACATACTTAGTATTCTAATACTACCCATGTAAAGTAAATTGTTTTTTTTCTGATAAAGACGCCCTGTACCTTTTATTTTGCTTGCTCATTAAGGCAAAATTGTACATTTGTTCTCTTTTCTTTTTTTTTAACAGCTTCTGCTTTTTGTTTTTTGTTTGCAGGTCGACACATAACGAGCTGGAAAAGAATAGGTGAGTTGGCAGTGCATCTTTAAAACACATTTCGGATTTAATCAGACCACAGACTGCAGGCTCATACATGCCCTACCCACATATATCAAGTCTGTTATGACCTACTTCTTCATTTCCCCTACAAGGTTATGGCCTTTTAAGTAAACGCTTATTTTTCAACAGGTCTTTAAAGATAAAAGTACTTGGGTGGCCCAGTTGGGTTCATGAATTCCTCCTTTTCGTTTCACCTTACCCATTTCCACCTCTAATATGCATAATCCTTCCACCTTTTTGTGTAACAGTGAATCATATGCAGTTTCCTTCTCCACGTTTTTGCATATAACTCTGTGGGTATGTGTGACATAAACTTCTGTCTGAGCTCTTAGTTGATATTCAGTAATAGTTGACCAGTCTAGCAGTCAGAAAAGGGTTAAAATCGAATGAATGAAGTTGCCGTATAACGATATTGGGCATGTTTGAGCCACATTCTTTTGTGGTAAGTTACATCTTACTGAGGTTGTAACATAAGCATTTGTTAGTACTGGCAGGCTTTTTTTTTTACTTGCACGTTTATGTCTACACCCTCGTCCCGATTGTGGATACGTACTGCTCCGTTCAAGTGATTATATGCCATTTTACTCTGGCACAGCATAGATCCATTCATTTTCCAGATCAAAGTATAGCAGAACTGCACTGGTTAGCAGGGTTATGATTTTACTTTCCAACTTGTTTGTTACTAACAGAGAGGCGTGATTTTGAAGCTGCATCTCTGGCTAGGCTTAGATCTTTGGACTATCATGTTAATTATTTTAAGCCTATTTTGTTCAGTCAAATAAAATACGGGTGCTTTTCTGTTTGCAGTCCAATGGTTGTGTCCAGTTTGTGTACACGCCTGCAATTTTAGTGTGTAGCAGACATACGTTTGTCCTAGGGTATGATTTAAAAACTTAAAGTGAAATGACATTAAATCAATGTAGTATGTAGAAGCAGCATAAATTTCAGCACTGTATCTGCATCTAAAGTTTCTTATGTTTCTGTACTGAATTATGTCTGCATTCAAGTTGGTATCTGCAGTGTAGGAAGTGGTGCATTTAACCAGACTTTGGTTTGGGATGGTTTTATTGCTAAGAGCAACAGCACCTTGGAAGCCCTTATCAGACTGAGTTCACTACTAGGGTACTTGCTGGTGTTTATGCTCTTTATTCCATGCACAGTCAAGCACTAGAGCCTTTTCTTTGACACCATAAATAAGAATGGCCCGACTTGCAGGATTTATGGTAAATATATGAAAAAACGCATGCCTTCCATTTCATTATCTCTGAGCGTGTGGGTACAATGAAAGGATGCGAGAGGCTGGAACCATTCAGTGTAATTACATATCACCTCAGCCTGTTTTTTCTCGCCATTCTCCCTGGCAGCCTTTTCTGAAAGGATGGGAACATTGGAAGGAGAGCCGTCCAGTGATCTAAATATAGACAAGAGTTGATGTCTCATCTTGGTGCTCATATACAAAGCCACACAAGGCCGGCTGGTCGACTGAATGGCCTCAGCAGATTGCAGCACCCATGCGGAGTTGCATTTTTTTTTTCTTTCAGCGTTCCACCCCAGCAAATACATTTCAAAGGGGAAAAAAAATGTGCCAACTCAGTTGTTTGTTCCTAAAACACAGTGTGAAGGATGGATTTGTTCATTCTTTGGGCTGATCTTGTAGTAAGGCTTGTTTTTATGGCCATGGTCATTCAGAGTAGATTTGTATAAAGCCTATATGTGGGAATCACTGCTAACTATAACAGGAGATGCAGAATAGGTGTACTTTCCTACCCTTTTTGCTCTAATGCTTTTTTAAAAGTTTGAATTAGATTTGGTGATCTATATCTGTGTGAGTTTTGTTTGTCCATTTGCTCTGATGTTTTATACTCCATGCTATCTTCTGTTTGCATCATATATTACTCCTCCAAAAAATGATTACTTCATAAAGTAAGCATCCTAATTGTGTCACAATAATGCTTAGTTTGTATGAACAGGAATCTTCTGACTGTGCTGTTTTTGCTTCCTTTAATTAAATGGCACAGTCTGTAGAATCCCCTGAAAAACGGCCTACTTTCTGCAAAGCACTAAATCACTAGAGATGGTTTGAAGAAGTTCAGAAATAAGCTAACTTGTTTAAATGTTAAAAACGACTGACCATTCATTTGTGCGTTAGTTTAGTGTCAGTGTGTTTTCATTCGCAATACGTGCATAATGTCCAGTGAAACTTTCTATCCCGTCCCTCCTCTTTTTCCTGGCTGCACTTTGCAGAGACATGCAGCAGCAGAGCAGGCCAGGAATAAGCTGTCCTGTACCAAGTCTGGATACTGACACTAGGGCTGGGTATCGTCACTGATTTCTAGAATCGATTCAATTCCGATTCACAAGGTCCCGAATCGATTCGATCCACGATTCGATTTAATTCGATTCGATTTAAATCTGGGAAATTTTGACAGTCAGAGATATAATTCAGATCAGGACATTTACATATTTTTGTATCTATAAAAAGGAAGCTGACACTCTCAAGACTTTATCCAAGGTGTGAGCATCACAGCAGATGCCTTTGTGTCAAAGTAGCTGAAGATAAAACACAGAAAAACATGTAGGTGATTTTCCTGGCCTGGGATTTTATAAAAATATTCTGCAGTACATCAAAAACGAAAGAAAACCATTAATTAATCAACATTACCTCTGACGTTACAGCGGTTTTATTAGAGACATGGCTAAGCATTTTGCATTTTGAATAATTTTAAAAAGTTTCAATTTGTTCAGTATTGAACAGCAGAAATGAGGTTTTCTTTTCGGAAGACTGTAAAAGGGGAAAAAACAGCGGCCGACAGCGCTGTAAGCAACAGTAGACTTGTGTAACAAGCAAGCGAATAATGAAGAAAGCGAAACTGTTCGAGAGAGAGGGGGGGAGGGAGAGAGGGAGAGCTGCGCATCGCAATGGAAGCAAAACAGTAAAAGAGTGAATTCATGACGATGTTTATGTGAAGCGTTTGGATCTTCTTTTGCTGCTGGTTCGTCAATATTGTTTGGAGAGACATCAAACTAACAGCTTTAGAATCAGCGCATAAAGGGCGTGAACACAAAGCGCCGACCCGGATCAGCGAGCTGTCGGCTTTCAGCCCCGACTGTGAGAAAGGCGACATCTAACTGATTCTGATCCGCGGGTCGCGCTGTGTGTTTAAGTCTATGTGCAGAATCCCTGTACCTGCTCTCATTTACTGTTTGGTGGTTCTTGAAATTTTGTGAGATGTCACCAGAGATTCTGGCATTTCGGACAAAATAAATTTATATTAAAAAATCGATTCAGGATTTTAATGAATTGATTTTACGTTATCCAAGCCAGAATCGATTTTAATCGATGAATCGATTATAAAAACCCACCCCTAACTGACACCACTCTTCTCTTCACTCTTGTCTTTGTTTTCAGCTTGACACAGTTAGCTTGGTGTTGCAGCTTAGTAGCAGGCGAATAAGAGTTCATCCAAGTTGTTCATCCAAGTGTGTCAGGCTTATACCATGATCGTGCAACAGAAGCAGCTTTCGTTCCATGTCAGCAGAATTCCAAGTCCTGTAAATTGGAAGCAGCTCCTTTATGGTCCAGCCTGGGTGGAGCTTTTTCCAACACTTATCAAACTTGTGTATCTACTGCAGGCAAGATGATTTGCATTGCATGGCTACCGCAGCTCTTGATAACCTCTGAGGCTTGTAGACTCAGTGTGACAGCAGAGACGTTAGGACACGGATAAAAGGCACCGAAAGGGGGGGAAAAAATCCCCACACACATTCCAGATGCTTACCGTGGGACCAGATAACGTAGTCATCTGCCGCTTTGATCATGTACCTTCTAACAGCCTTATTTCACCTCCACATGTCACTGCTAAATTACACTCCCTTAGTAGGATTTAACAGTAAAAGGCTTGTATGACTGCATGTTGTGGTTCGACTGCTTTGATCTCACGGCCTTATGGTTATTAGTCATTTTCTTTAAACCGTGTTGATTATAAATTCAGAGTGCTCAGGTTAGTTGGTTATTTATTGTTGCGCGTTGTGTAAAGCATGTGCATAACATTAAACAATTAAGAGGTTTTTTTATGGCTCGGAGTTGAATCTGTAGGGGCTCGAGCAGTTGTGGATTTATTATAGCTAGTAAAAGCTTGTTTTATTGATTAATAATAAAGCCATCAATCAAAAGGTAACAAAACAAGAACCATTGCTTATCATCTGAGTTCCTCCTGAACTGCCACTCATCCATTTTTAATATAGTTCGTTGAGGCCAGGTCTGTAATGCAGTCAGAAAATTTTCCCAGGTAGTAAAACCAATGTTAGCTTTTCTTTTTGATTTGACACGGAGGAGCTGCCTAAGGCCGTTTTTATGCTCGCCATGTGGCTCGTGTCGCGGGTCTCTGGTGACAAGTTTCACATCACATCCTGTATTGCAAGACACAATCTTTGTGGAACAGTCTTTCACTAATCATGTCGGTTTTTACGGCCATTATAATGGTAATCCTGCACAGAAGCTCGGACACATACAAATACAAATGTTGGAGTAATTTGAAAAACTTGAGTTTTTGGAAAGAACGTTGCAAAAAACACTTGCCAACTCTTGGCTTCCGGTTTTGACATCTTCTCCTCCTTATCAGTGTGTATGACGTGATATTGTCTGAGTGGAGAAACCTATCGTTTTGGAGAATACTGCAACGGCTTCTTACAACTTAATTGCAGTTATAAATGGCTCCATCTGTGCAATGATGGCACAGCGGTGAGCAAAGCGACCACTGCACAGGGTATTTTAGCACCTCAAAGAATGAGCTAAACACCTCTGAGAGTGATTCTGTGGATATGTTTATCAGAAACACCCTTAGCCATTAGAGGTTGGCCTGCCTGGCATGTAAGGAGTGTTTGTGAAGTCCTGATTTTTATTTTTTATTTTTTGTCTAAACATGTAATGCCTCATTTGCAGTCACCTTTTGTTTGTGTATGTGTGAAGTGTATGAACTTGACATGAACTTGGTCGGATTTACCTTTAGCTGTTATATAAACAACACCTATTATGACAATTTTCAGGCCAATATATAGTCTCCAGCTGAGTGGGATCACATATTTCAGAGTTCAAAGAAGGTTTTTATTAATGCAGTTACCTAGTTTAGTCCCTGCTTTTAAAGCCCACTTTCTTTTCAGAATATGCAGACCGTTACTGGCCAACAAAAAAAACTGCTTGATCAATGACAGTCATGTGAAAAAACACCTTTGCTATCTCTGCTGTAAATTTTATCAGGAGGACACCACTGACATTGAAGGTCTTAAAGCAAACTGCAAACATACCAAATCATATTCATCTGCTCATGTCTGGGCATAAATCCAGTCCAAAATGTAAAAAGTGGATAACACGCAATAACACGCATGCATGCGTGACACAAAATTAACTGTGATTCAGCTAGTCACAACCCATACAGCAATATTTTTCTTTATGTGTTCAGACTTTTGAAAGCTTTTCTTAATTTTCCAGTAAGTCTAAGCTAAATATCACTAAAGAAGGGTGGCACATTTTTTAAATGGCACATTACTTTGTTGCCACTGACTGCCCTCATTCATTTCTGCTCTTTCTAACCAGTGGGCTTAAAACACTGCACTGCTGTTCCAGCCTTTGGGTTGAATGAGCAGTTGAACATGAATAAGCCTGGGTTACTCTGACTGTGTTGATGTTTCTTGAAGAAAGCAATACTGCTTCTCGAGTCCAGGGAGTGCTGCCCATTCTCAGGCCCTGCTGCAGGGTCTAAAACTGGGACCATTTGTTCTGACCAACGTGACGACTTGTAAGCTTTTCTTGGCTCAGAAAAGCAGCTTAAGAGACTTGATCTTTGGTCTGGTGAGCCCAGCTAGAGCATGCACATGTGCTGAGGCATGTCACCTACCCTCTCTCTGAAACCACTCAGACCCAGTTCTGAATAGTCGAGCTAAGCTTTGATTTAGCCAACGATGGTATCTCAGTACAAGGAAGTTATTGAGATGCTGATGGGATGAGTAGAGAGATTGGTCAAACACACCTAATTAAGGGAGCCTTAAGAAGCACGCAAGCCTTATATAAACTCTCAGTGTGTGTACAATGAGCATTTCTGCCCTGTCAGTAGGACATAAGCCTGTACTCAGTTGGCAAACAGTCAATTTGTAGCTCTGGCTAGAAGTCTACCTGCTCTACCGACTAGTGTGGAGGGTTCCCAGCTGCAATGAAGACGTTATTTTCTCTTTTCAAAATTATAGTTCACTCATAACATGGTGAAAGAATCTTCACACTTAAATTGTGTGTTCTGGAATGTGTGTATTGTTTTCAGCCAACTATAAGACAGGCTGAGACGTTTGCATTTCACTTGTGCCACATTGGTAGCATAAGTGAACTATTCTGAGTCAAGTGGAGGGAAACTGGATTAGCCTTTTCTGATTTGCATATCAATCGCACCTGCTGCTGGGTTTCTGAGGGTTCTGACAGTAACGCCTTTTTGTAGTTTGGCATTCTTAGCAGGCCAGTCACATACATCTTTTCGGGGAGCACTTACCTTTTAACATCAAAAATGTGAAAAATCCACATAAGCCTCCAGATTGTGTTTTTTTTTTTTTTTTGTTTGTTTTTTTTAAATAGACAAATAGAACCTTTTTACTGAGAAGGAAACAACAATGGAATAAAGTACTGTTAAAATCTGAAAAAAAAAGTTTGCAAACATTTGTTATCACTGGCATGCTGCCAATGTAAGCTCAATAACTGTTGTAACTGCTTCTTTAAAAGACTTCCTGGTCAAATGAATGATCAGTTTGAATCATCTTATTACATGGGGTGCTATAATTATCTCACACCTTTATTACTATCTGTAATTTCAGTATCAAATACTGCTTGATTGAAAACAGGTCTGTAAGGTGTCATGGACATAGCATGTTCTGGCAATCCTCACTGGTTTGCCGTCAGATAAGACCGTAGATCTTTGTTTCGTCCCGACACAAATGTTCTGTAGACAGGTGTAAAGAAGACCCATACAGAGGATTATATGTAGGCACTTGAAGGCTTCCTCATCACTCACATCTTGTCTCGGCTCTTCTGACCCTTAACCCCTTGTCTGGGCTTCTTCTTGTTGTGCTTTTATCCTGCAAGAGTACATCTACACAGCACTCTGTGGAAGGATGGTGTGACCAAAAGGAATAAAGCTGAATGGCTATAGAAGCTTAGTCAGCAGGTTTAAGCCATCAAACAATCCCCTCTCTGACTCAAAACCTGGTTAAATTTTCACTGATTAAAATAGAAACATTTTCTTTTTATTAGTTTGTAGGTGTTCGGTCTTGTTAGGTACAGGCTGTACACACAGTCTGTACCATAATACTCTGCAAAATGTTCCTCCTACACATTGGGTTTTTTGACCTGTGCCATTAACAAAACTGTGTGGGGCTGCTTGATTAGGCCACTTTGGAGAAAATGGGTGACGCTGGGGTTACATAATGTTCCAGGAAGAAATGTTCCTGCATCCCTTCCTTTTTCCTGAAGAAGCTTGTTAAATGATCTGCCTGGTGACTTAGGATAGAAAGAGGTAAAAGGGGATGCTAGCTGAAAGTGCAAGACACACTCAGTTAGGCTAAATCTGACTATTGCTTCTATTTTTAGCCTCACAGCTGGGGAAAAAGGGGGAAAACACCACTGTCTTCTGACCAATCACAGAGGTTAATTTTTCACCAATGAGAGCAGTGTGATGGAGATGCATAGGAAAAAAAAGTCTCCACCCTTTACTGCCTCGTGTACTTTCTCATCATCAAACCTGCACTGAAAGTCATATGAAATGCACATGTTTAAAACTAATGCATAACTTCAGTAGAATTGCATGCCACCAGCTGGATTCAGTGACTTTAAGTAAATTTAGAGAGAGAATCGTGTACATTTTGCGCATTAAAGGTTGATGTAGAGCATTCGGCTGACATGCCTTCCCCCACTCTCAATTGGATGTATTAAAGCACATGAACAACTAAGGGGGTTGTTGTTTGACAGGACCCAACCTGCCCCCAGAGCCAACATCTGGTTGGATGTCCCTGGCTTTACACTAGGCCCATTTTTGGAGAAAAGCCATACTGGAGTTTTAATCCAAAGCTTTTGCCCTCACCCCTCCACTGACAGAAGGCTGAAGGGAAACTGAGGGTTGCCGATGGGTCAGTGACTGTGTGTGCCATTGTGTCCTCAAGCTGAAGAGCAGACAAATGGAAAAAGAGGTTGCTCCCTAAAAGAAGAAATGAATGTGTTTTGAGTAGTGTAGGTATACAGTCACATGATCTAATCTGTGGGATTTAGGCCATTTGCCAAAGACACATGTATTGGTAATATTTTAGATCAGGTGGTATCACTCTTTTAAAGTGCCCTGCCCTCCATCTCTCGTCACCTCCGACCCGTCAATTACACCCCCCCATTCCTCCTTTGCCCTCCAACTCTGGCTCTGTTTCTGTGGCCTTCTTTTTTGTTCAGGCCATCTATTTGTCAGTTTCCTTCTTTCTGTTTCTCTCTCTCTCTCGTCCAACCTTTGTCAGTGGACCAGATTAAAAGGCAGTGTGCACGTGTGAACTAATCCGTGCGTTAGTGATGGGTTTCAGCCCCAGAGTCTCTTGGCCCAGCCACACAAAGAGCGCATCGCCCTCTCTCTATTCCAGCACGCTCTGCACGTGTGTGTATTTGTGCGTGAGCACGTGTTTATGTCTGTGGTTGCTGCTCGAAAAGGGTAAATTGACGCATTTTTGCTTTCATCCCAGTTCTCTCAAAGTGATTTGTTTTGTATCATCTGTTTTCATTCGTTTCAGCCTGTCCTCCATCTCTCCTTTGCCATGTGTCATGAATGTGTTTCAGCAAGTTTAGCATGACACCAGCTGTGGCCTGGTGAACTGTGTTCTATTTTATTTACCAGTTGTGTCCTTTAGATTTGTGGCAGGGATTCTGCAGGTCTACAGTGATTTCTTTCTTTATTTTATTTTTTTAAAACTTCCATTTGCATTTTATTGCCCTCGGTTTCCAGTCTCGTTTTAGCTCCGAATTCATATCCATATATACATTTTTATTGTGAGCTTACTGCCATTGGAAAAATTGTCTCTCTTTTCCACACACTGAATCTCTTTTTTTGGGATTGAGGTCAAAACTGCCTGAATGCTCAGTAGTTTCATTCCCACCCACCCACATGTGGCAATGCATTTTCACACCCTTTGCATTTTTTATTTTTTATTTTTTTGTTTTGTTGTGTTCCCTGTCATCTAACCAGACTGTCCTCATTTGGCATAGTTTGTGTAGCGTACCAATACTTTTTAATTATTATTTAACTCCTTAGCCAAGAAGGATCCTGCTGTATGTGGAAATGTGACGCAATCCCTTTCTGTTTATCAAATGCAGTAAAAATCTGTGAAAAATCACGTTTGCTCGTAAGGCACTGACCATGTAAGAAACTTTTCTAGTTAGATATATATCTGTACACTCAAAATTCTGTTCCTTGTGGCAGCTGTGCTTTTTATATATTCCCTGTCTTGTGAAAAAGAAACGCCTCCAGATTTTCCTGCCATTAAAACTGGAAGTGACTTTATGAGCCCTCACCTACTGTCACTGTCCAACTGGGCAAACAAACTTTTCTAATACTAACGGGCTAAGATCAGTTAGAGTATTTTTCTAACTAATTTTGGCTGACATAATGCATCAGAGATTATTGGCATGCTGTGATTTATTTATTTTTTTGTCTAAATTTACATAACAATAATGATCACCCAGAGAGAAAGTTGGAAGCAACATAGACGGTGTGCACCCTCCTGGATAACAGACCACAAGAGCAGCATAGCTCCTTTCCCAACAGCTTATTCGCTGGTTAACAGAAAAATAACTTACAAATCCAAATATTAATTCGGTTAACTAATATGCAGGTTCAGCTCTTGATGCCATATGTGCATGCAATATGTATGTTCATGATGAATTTTGGGCTAAGGATGTGTTTTTTTGTTTTTTTTTTAAAGAACTTCTGCCATCACTAAGCGCAGTTGAATTCCACGTAGACCGCCGCTCGTTTGTGCCCATGGCCAGTTTCTGGGCAGATTACACAGGCAGAACCCTCCCCTTCCCCCCTCACTCTTTATATCCCTCACCCTTGCTATCTCACTCTGACTCTCTACATTCATCCCATCTGTCCATGTTTCATAGAGGAGATGAGGAAGGCATCAGGCTTTCAGAAAGAAAGAAAGGAGAAAAAAAGCCTACAGTTGCTTCAGAGCACGGATCTTAATTTGTCAGTTGTGCAGCTTTTTAGCTTTGTTATAATCTCACAATCATATAGCTTTCAAAAATTTGTGGCACCCGTGCATTGTCAGTAGCTGTTAATGACTTCGTAGCACGTTATGGACGAGCCATGGGCAAATGTTTGAACCATCTGTAAAATCATGAATCAACACAAGTTTTTTATTTTAGTTGTTTTACATTTAAGTAAAACCTTAAATGTAAGCTCATCTCCATCTGCACTTCTCATTTCCTTAACTTGCCATTTATAGCTCAGATAATAAACCTGTAATTGGCTAAAGCACATACAACAGGCTCCAGTTTTGCAGCCAGGCTGGTGCCTCTTTGATTACTGTTCCAGTAGTTAAACTAGTAAATACTGGTATTTCGTAAGGTGCCCTGCTCTGTAGGGTCAGACATCTGACCTTGGCTTCAGCTTGACAGCAGTCATGTGAGAGGGACAGATGATCCCACCTGAACAAACAAAAAAAGAGAGAAAGCCATAGATGGCATAATAGACAGAGAGTACTAGAAGAGGTAACTTTAGCAGAAAACACAACCGTGGCCTTTGTAGTAAAACCCAACAAAGAAAGGTGGTGAACAAACACGGAGAACAGCAGAGAACTGTTGTTCCCTTACTGTTTTGTGTGTATCTGTTTGTATAACATTAGAAATGCTCGTGCTGTTGAGCTACGCAGGACACAGTTATTAATGTACATGTTAATGTGATATATTGTTTATATCTATTCATTTTTAAGGTAAACTCCAAATGGAACCAATATATCAGTAACATATACAGGTGACCGTAGTGTCAATAATCGACCTAACTGACTGTTCCAGTGGTGGTGATGACATTTACCACTGTTTGGACACCTTGTTCCTCTGCTGTGTAACATCAGTTAAGCACTGGGCAAATGTTCAAAACTAGTAAAATGAAGGGCTAAAAGACAGTTAATTGTTGATAATGAAAAGTTATTTGTTTCTTTTACACAAAGAAAGGAATAAATTACAAAAAACCTAAATGAAAATGATCTGTACCTGCATCAGGCTTTGGCTAAAGTGTTACAATCTTTGCATTAGTTGTTTAAAACTGTTCAGTTCTTATAGTTACACCAAAAGTATCATGGGACAAATGTAGGTACTTCCATTTGATTAGCGCCCTGTTCATTTATATTACATGTCACCATCTGTGGTGTGGACCACGGTGCCACATGTGGTTTCACTCTGTATCCTCTGTGAGAAGGAGCCTTGCGTGTGATTTGCCGTAGTGGCTGGGCTTGGGTAGCTTAAGCAGTAAGCATCTCACATTTGCTATTTTTAACCACGAAGTAATGGATTTGGAATGTTCTGGAAAATAATGTCCAAAGCACAGGAAGGAAAAAAAAAAACATCTGTGGCCACATTTTTTTTTTTTTTTTTTTTTTTTTTGTTTCGATTTAATTGCACTCCCCCTCAAAATAGATCATTTACTGTTGAAGTTGATGTAGCTCCTCAATGAACATGGCTTAGTCTACTTTAAATGAGGCTTTGCATTATAAAATACTGTAATCACTTCAGTAATCGTTGACATCATGTGAATCACGATTTTCTTTAAATGAGTCTTGACACCGCAGATGGAGGAAGGAACAAAAGAACTGCCTCTAAGTCATATTCTTCCCCCTCCCTAATAGGGTGTTTAATGATGTCTTAATTTCCTTTCTTATGTCACGTTAAAAGATTTGCCACTGAGACAGTCAGTGGCGACGTGTAATTAGTGTAATAACTGAGCGAAGGGTCACATCCTCTCCCTCCACATGCACTAGAAGTAGGTCAGATTTTGTGTGTGTGTCTGTCTCTGTATGTGTGTGTTAAGTGGGTTTCAGAGAGTGGGGAATTTGCAAAAGAGTAGTGCATTGACTGGTATCTGGGCTGGAAATCTGAGACTTCCTTTAAAAGCATGTACAATAATTATGTCAGACAACGTAGATGGCCCGAGAAGTGATCCATTATTTACGTATTCACAAGTTTAGAATCTAGGGCAGCTACATTTTCCCCTCCATAAGTCACACTTTGAGTAACTGTGTTGGTTCCAGAGGACTTTAAATGAGAAATAATCAGAACCAAAAGTGTGCCTTTGAGATGTCATATTATAACTCTTTGCATTCAGGTGTTCAGTCCTTGAAGATCCTAGTTAAAGATGTGAACATTTAAGGTTTCATTAAGGATTCCTGTGTTTATTGAGGAATCCATGTGGTTAATACAAAGCCTGTTATTTAATTCACATGCCAGTCTCTGCTGGAACTGAGGATGTGTTTAAATGAGAATTTTTACTTGCAGATCATAGTCATAATATCTTCACACTTCTCTCATACATTGTTGAAACATTTCCAAGACACTGCAGTTCTGATTTCCTCACATTTCACTTGTCGTGTTAATCGTGTGGGAATAACAGCAACATGTCAGAATACGTAGGAAAGCATGGATGCGCTGCAGTGTTTGTGCCCTTCATTGCTGTTCCAAAGGCAAGCCTTTTCTGCACGTGTGTTCCTGCATGGATGATACAAGAAAAAGGGAGGCGAGTGCTGAGCTGCTGTACATAGGATGTGCGTAGGTTCTGTCAGAGTAATGGTGGGCAGCTCCTCCATACCAACGGGGAGCGCTTCAAAGTGGTTCTTTAAAAAGAACTCTGCTTCAGTCACATTGGAGGCAGTTTGATGCATTTTGACAACATGCGAAACAGCTAGAGGCATATAAGGAGAGCGGTGCAGAATTTTAAAGTATAAATTCTCATCTTATCAATCATGAATTTAATTGTTCATTTGCAACGATGAGAAGCATTTAAATTACACTCGGAAGTGTTGTTAGCCCTTATACATAAAAGGTAAGTCTGTATTAAACTGAACTAAAGCAAGTACCAAAAAAAGAAATGTGATTATTAGAATAAAAAGGCAATGTTGTGCACATGACTCACAGAGAAGCTAGATTTTGAGGGGTGCATATGAAAGAAAAGTGCAGTGCAGTGACCCAGGGCTGCCTGGCGGCTCGGTCACATGCCAAAGCCAAAAGGCAGAGCTCGTGCTTGCCTGCTTACCCATCTGGGGTCCTTCAGGAACACAAGACACAGTTCATACACCCAGACTTCCAAGCATGACAAACTTGCATGCATACATTCCATGGAAGTGCATCACTGTCTCCTGAGGAAAAGGAAAGGCTGGCTTTCTAAGTGTTCAACCTGTAAGCTTTGTCTTTTAGGATTCATCATGGGAGTGCATTCATATAAATGTGCATATGCATTAGAGGATATATATTTCTTGTTGTTGTTGATGATTTTTATAAGAGAGTGTGGGAGAAAACTCACTACCTAACTGTCAGTTATTTCCCTCTACTGAACAGAACTAGGCTGTTTTGCTTACTGTCACTGAGTGATCTGTCCTCTGCGTGACAGTTGGTAGCACAGGTCCTGGTAGCCACGGGTAGCCATCTAATCCGCCACAGATGGAGAACTCTTCATTCAACCTACATCGCCATGCCATTCATTAAACTCTGGAAGTGCAAAGTAGGGAATTATTTTCTTCGCTGGTTTTAGTCTACTTAGACATTTTGTCACTTAACAGATATCTGGAAAGATTCCCAGTCACACAGTAGATCTTGTTAGTCGTTGTTCATCTGTTGTTTGATGAATGAGATGATTATTTTTTGTTCAATTGGATTTATTAATATCATAGCTTGATTAGTCCATGTAACAAAAACAAGCACTCACTCAGTCTTCTGTACAGATATGGAAGCCTTGACTTTATGTTCATCTCACCTTAACATTATAAAATCTTCTTTAAAAATATTACTCACACATACAAAAAAATGAACTCAACAAGTGGTCGTTCCTCTCAGGAGAGCTATTTAAACCCCATAATCTTTGACCAGTGATTGCATATTAATGATCAAGAAACTGACCTCACAGCCAATTATAAGGTTGGGGAAACCTGCAGTCAGCTGAGACTGAAGAAGTCACTTGGATGAGTGACCAAACGTTTCTCTCACAGAAAACGCTACGTCCAGATGAACAGAATCAACTTCTTGTTATTTAACTCCACTGAAATTGACTCCACATCAGTCACCACTGAATCACCCTGTGATCCTGTGATGTCATATCCTTTAACCAAATATGTTTAAGCAGTCCTTAGCATTAGCAGCAGAGGACATGAAGTTATGGGGCTACACAGTAAATCCATAGCTGTTTATGTAACTGGCACCGGCCTTTTCTAAGAACTCTGGGAACAGAAGGCTCTATTGCTGGTTACATAGCTACAACAGGGTGGAGGTGATACTGCCTGCAGCAAGCAGGTATTTATGGTCACAAGCCTGCACTCATATTGTAAGCTGTAAAGGGCTTAAGCTCTTTGGCTGCTGGTCTACATGATAAACAAGCCTTTTTTAGGGATTAGAGACCTGCTCTGTTAGGCATCAACAGTAGCCAGGAACTTATGACCTTTAGCCTCTAAGTAAGACAGTTATACTTTATCTAGATTGACACAGTGATGTAGAGGTCTTTCTGTGTGGCTCAAGCCACATTATTGTACCCTTCTTCAAGACCAGCCTCTTCAACAGGGCTGGTCATTGCAATCAGGATTGGAAATAAGTTGATCACACTGACATTCAAAGGTCATTTAGCTCTGAATTGAACACCTTGTGCAGGGACTGCACCATATGCACATCTGCTGCCTGGTGTTCGAGTTAATGTTGGTGACTAACATGGTGAACGTGTCTGACATTATCTTTGCTTGCCTGTAGCTTTAGGGACATACTGCACGATCATTTTTGACACACTGCCCTGTCGAGGATAACACCTCCAGTTTGGCTTCCTATTACCAGCCTGTCCAATGTGATAGTGAAGAATTACACAACAATAACCCTTCTCAGTTTTGATTTTCACAGTTACATACTGCTCTTCTGACGCTCCTTGTTATGCTTTTTGGACTTCTTTGCCATTTATAGTTATCGGAGTGCTACACGGTAAAGCATGTCATCCACCCAGAGATAAGAACGCATGCCACACAGGCGTTTCACATGCCTGTCTATCAATAAGAGGCACAGAGAGGGTTTTGAACGCTACTAACGATTACTGTAGCTCGTGTTGAGTACATTACCAAAGGTGGTTATAAAAAGGTCAGAAGCAGGAAAGGACAGTGATAAAATAGGTGACAAACTATTTATCATCATCATAATCTCTTCCTTTGGTGTTTGAGGTTTTATGCTGTTTAAGAAAAAAATTGATTTAGCAGCCAGACCAGTGACAAACTGGTTTACATGCCGAGAAGCACAAGTTCAGTAATATCCAGTGATAGAAATGTGGTGATAGTGGTCAACAGAACAGTTCATGGTTTGGTTTTTTTTGTTTTTTCTGTTTTGTTTCTTTTTGTTTGTTTTTTGTTTTTTGGGGGGGAGGGGGGGGTCCATGTCAGTGGGTCAGGATGAGAGAAGGATGGAAGGAGTAGAGGAGTGGTTTTAAGTGGAGGGTTATCTGGGGTTGTCTGCTAAGATATTTACATTTATCTCTCTGGGACTGGAGGAGAAAGCTGTGGTCTCCGATGTCTGGAGTTTGTTAACTAAATGCCTAACAAGCCAGACAGACAGACCCACACATCAGCACTGTGTCCCGCTCTGCCCTCACCGCTTCTTTACCAGACAGCCGATGGCCATCTGTGGAAAAATGCTTGCATATAGACTAGAAAAAAGCAGTGAATGAGACTTGTGTGTACATGCATGAGGTTGGTGTAACGCGAATTAATATTTGTGCCAGCTCTTCAGCAACAGCTCCCTGATAAATAATATATTGGCATATCAGCAGAGCTGAAAACACACTACGTGCATAGCTCAGTTGATTTCAAAATGGTTGGACTGCAAACATGGCAAATTACGCTTAATGCCTTATTTCCACATAATCCAGTAATAATCCTGATTATAGCTTTTAACAGAATACACTGAACTCTAATCACTCTCAGAAATATTCGGCCATGTTGTGCTTTGTTGTACGTCCTCGACGTCTCCCAGGTGCAGCTGCGTGTATCGCTCAAGGCTGCTTTAAACGAGTAGCATGTGAATAAGTGACAACTGATGTATGTGTAGACGAGGGTTTGAGATGAGACACGCAGATATACATTACGCAGATAAAGAGGAAAAGGGGGCGGGGGGGCTCTGCTTTGTCCTGTGAATAGAACTGATTAAATGGACAGATGTCCTGATAGTCATCATGCAAACTCCCAGAATAAAAGGCTGTGTGTGTCTGTGTGTTGTGACTTCCTAACTTTTACTCACGCAGCCTGAATCAGGGCTCCTCCTAGTTCCCTCCCCAAACATGCAGTGTTTGTTGAAGCACACACTCACGCACACATTACTGGCATAATGGCTGTAATGGCTTGCTCTTATGTTCTTATCAACACCATCCACACTGACCCCCACCCCTACACATATGCACACAGACAGATATACTCTATGCAGCACTTACATGTATCCAACAGTCTTAAAGAGCATAGCAGAGAGCTGTCTAGCCCATCTTGCAACTTGGTGCAGTGAAGCCCTGCTCTGGTCCCTTGAGTTTGTCTCCTGTAAGCGTCCCAAGAGAACGTTTCTGAGTCTTGGTTGCTCCACTAAGTCTACTGCCTCCTAATGTCTCTCCACCTTTCCCTCCAGGCTAGCTGAAAGACAGCCCCTGCTAATGGAGCAGTGATTGTGTTATAGCCACAATTATCTCTTTTTACCTCTCAACTCTGGTCCATTAGCAGGATAGATAGTACCTGGGGCTTGTCTTCAGTCACAGAATAAGGTACTGTCAGGATGATGGACTACATGAGCTGAGAGAGGTCCTGGAAATGCCATTATACCACCACCATGCCTTTTATCGCCAGATGAAACTTATTGTAATGTAGGCGAGACAAGTATCCATACCTAGATTTATTAAATACATGCAGATGATAAACCTCCTCGTTGTTGACCCGTAATTTTGAGATGATCAAGACTCAAGCCAAATCTGTCACGGGTGGAGGCCAGCACCCCAAAGACAACAGAATACTGCCTACATCTAGCTACTGAAGCAAGGGTGTTACAGACGAAATAATAATTTAAATCGAATAATTTAAATAGCTTGACATCACAAGTAAAGAGAGATGCCATATTTTATTTGTTAGGGTGCACTGCTCCTCTAAGAGCCTTTAGACCTTTGATACATAGTTACAATGGGCTACACATTCAATGCTTTGTTTGTTTGTTTTTTAAATATTTTTATTGAGAGACAAGTGTACAGTAGTTTACAATGACAACACAATCTGTTCCCCTCACATATTTTTTTAGTTTTTCTTACATGAACAGACACAATAACACACACACAGGCACATCTACACACACGCTTAAGTAAACAAACAAAACAAAACCTAATAAGAAACCCAAAACAAGAAGAGACATGATATTAATCAGCTGGTAGAGCGTTTAATGACTTGCAATAGTCCACGAAGGGGCCCCAGATAGAATAAAATTCTCTGTATTTGCCCTTCGCCACAAGGCCTATCTTTTGCAATTTAAGAGATGACATCACATCTCTAAACCAAAAAGAAACTGAAGGTGGCTTTGAAGATTTCCAAAGGAGTAAGATGCAACGTCTAGCCAAAAGTGATGTAAAGGCTAATATTTTGAAGTGTGTAGGGTCGGTTAGACCAGTGTTGACTGGAAGCCCAAAAACAGCTAGAAAAGGGTCCATGCAGATTTGGGTCCCAAGAGCTTTGGAAAGAATAACTGAATACTGACTCCAGAAGCCATGGAGTCTTGGGCACAGAAAGAACATATGGCCTAGGTCACATGGGGTGGCATGACATCTCTCACACTGATCCATCACTTGTGGGTAAATCTCAGACAGACGAGACTTTGAATAGTAAACCCTGTACAACACCTTGAACTGGATGAGTTGTAACCTGGCACAGGACGTACTATAACGGACATTGGATACTGCTTTCTCCCATTGCTGATCCGAAAAAATTATTCCTAACTCCTGCTCCCAAGCCCCCCTAATTTTAGCAACGGAATGGACATTTAAATCCATAAGTTGTTTATATATTAAAGATATAATTGACTTCTTATTGGGTTTAAGGGATAAGAATTCCTCCCACGGTTGGACATTTGGGAGAAGAGGGTAGGAGGGGAAGAGAGCAGAAGTGCAATGCCGTGCCTGAAAATAACGGAATAGATTGGTAGCCGGAAGATTTGTTTCTGAACACAGGTCTAAAAAAGTTAAGAAAGTGCCATCTTTATAGAGATCCTTAAATGTATTAATACCATGACGCTTCCACTGTACATAGGTACCATCAATGAGGCCAGGAGTAAACAGATGGTTCTGCGTGATGGGCATGTGTACTGACGCAGAGATGTACTTAAAATGACTCCTGAATTGTGACCAGACCCTTAGACTAGACTGTACCACGGGATTTTGGGTGAAATGAGAAGGCTTAAGTGGTAGTGGAGAGAATAATAAAGCTTCTAAGGATGAGGAAGTGCACGACAGGCGTTCCAGTTTGCACCACAGCAGGTCTTGAGATTCAAGCCAATGGGTCAATTTGTGAACATGAGAGGACCAATAGTAAAATAAAAAGTTAGGCAAGGCAAGACCACCATCAAATGTCAGTCTCTGTAATAATGATTTCCTCACCCTGGGGTGTTTCCCTCCCCACAAAAACGATGTAACTAGCTGGTCTAACTTTTTGAAAAAAGCTTTAGGTAAAAATATAGGAATACTCTGAAACAGAAATAACAATCGAGGCAAAATGTTCATCTTTACAGCATTGATCCGACCAATTAGGGACAAAGGTAGCGATTTCCATCTCTGAAAATCTGATTGAATTTGAGTCATTAAAGGGGAGAAATTGGAAGAGTATAGAGAAGACAAAGTACGAGTCATGTTAACTCCCAAATATTTAAAGCCAGCAGGGCTAAGTCTAAAAGGAATGTCAGATTGTTTAAGTGTAAGACTTAAAGAATTTATGGGGAAACATTCACTTTTAAGAAGATTTATTTTGTAACCTGACAGAGAGCCGAACTTGTTTAGTAGAGACACAATCGATGGTATGCTAGATAAGGGATCAGAAACATATAGAAGCAGGTCATCTGCATATAAAGACAATTTTACGTCAAGGCCTGACCGGGAAATACCACGAAAATGAGGAAGGGCCTTCAAAGCTACAGATAGGGGTTCAATTACAATAGCAAAAAGTAGGGGGGACAGGGGGCAACCCTGTCTCGTCCCGCGTGACAATGAGAAGTAGCCAGAGGAAACACCATTTGTATAGACACTGGCTTGGGGTGCCCTGTACAACAGTCGAATCCATGAAATGAATCTGTCCTTGAAACCAAATCTTTGCAAGACCGCAAAGAGAAAGCTCCACTCTACACGATCGAAAGCTTTCTCAGCATCAAGTGAGATAACTACTTCTGGATTAGTGGTTGAGTGTTGGGAAAGAATGACATTCAAAAGCGTGCGGACATTAAAGAACAGCTGGCGGCCTTTAATAAAGCCATTCTGTTCATCTGAAATAATAGTAGGAAGAACCTTTTCAAGGCGAATTGCTAAAATTTTAGCCAAGACTTTAACATCAACATTCAGCAGTGAAATAGGCCTATACGAGGTGCAAGACGTAGGATCCTTACCCTTCTTTAAGAGAACAGTAATTAGTGCTTGAGACAATGTAGGGGGCAATAGACCACGTTCAAAAGATTCATTATACACTGAAAGAAGTAGTGGGGCTAACTTGTCTATAAAAGTTTTTAAAAATTCAACTGAAAACCCGTCAGGTCCTGGTGCCTTACCATTGTGCATGGTCTTGATTGCATGCACAATTTCATCCAGCCTAAGAGGGGCATCTAATTGTTCAGCTATAACAGGATCGACAGTGGGCATTGTAAGACCGTTAAAAAAAGAATCCATCTCTGAGGCGTCAGCAGCAGATTCAGATTCATATAGGGAGGAATAGTACGTCTTAAACACCTCGTTTACTTCCTTTGAATCAGAGACCGAGTTGCCTGCCGCATCTTTAATTTGGGAAATTAATCGAGACGAGGCCTGACGTTTTAACTGATGGGCCAAAAGCCTTCTGGGCTTATCACCATATTCATAATAAGTCGCACGCGCACGAAGTAAAAGACGTTCAGCATCTGCCGTAGAAAGTAAATCAAATTCAGTCTGCAAGTCAAGTCGTCTTTTATGCAAATCGGGAGTGGGACTGTCAACAACCTGTCTATCTATGTCACAAATTTGTGTAGTCAAAGTTTGAAGTTTGGCTTTGTGGCTTTTAGTGGAATGGGCAGAGAAAGAAATTATTTGCCCACGCACATATGCCTTAAGAGATTCCCAAAGCAATGACCTCGTAACAGTATTGCTGTCGTTAAACACCATAAATTCATCAATTGCGGATTTGATAAAGGTAACAAACCCCTCATCCGAAAGCAACAAAGAGTTAAATCTCCAGGGTGAGGAAAAAGAGGACTGGGCTATGAGCTTGATGTCAACGCTAAGTGGTGCGTGATCGGAAATGACAATAGGATGATATGTAGATGACAGTACTTTTGGAATAAGGGAACCGTCCACAAAAAAATAATCAATCCGCGAAAAGGACTGATGTACCTGAGAAACGAAAGAGTACGCTCTGGCAGTAGGGTTAGAAAACCTCCAGGGATCTACAAAACCATTCTGAAACATAAACTCAGAAATAGACTTGGACATAGAGGATTGGGTCAGGGTCCGAGGATTCGAACGATCTAAGGCAGGATCAATAACACAGTTTAGGTCACCACCCAATATCAAAAGATGAGTATCAAGGGAAGGGAGACTACTCAAAAGTGCATCTGTAAAACCTGGATTATCAAAATTTGGCGCATACACATTGACTAAGAGGACGGGTACATTGTACATGGTGCCTACAACAACCAAATACCTCCCGTTTTTGTCAGCTTTAATCTCAGAGGCTGTAAACTGTACCCTTCTGTTTATTAAGATCGCCACCCCCCTGGCTTTTGAATTAAACATTGAATGGAAAGTATGACCCACCCATGGGCACCTGAGCCTAAGATGATCCCGATCTCGCAAATGGGTCTCTTGCAAAAACATTACATCACTCTTTAAACGTTTAAGATGCGTAAATATTTTAGATCGTTTAATTGGGCTATTCATACCTTTGACATTCCAAGTTAAAAATCTAATACCACTATTGCCTAAGGACTGACCTGAAGTGCTGATCATTGCAGAAAGACAAAAGAGAAAATACTTATTTCTTCACCCCCAAAGAAAGAACAAGTGGGAAAAACACACTCACACAAACACACAACGCAAACCCACAACAACAGAAGTACAGCTTCAGAATAAAAATAATAATAACACGTCAAACACACCCACCCGCCTCCCCCCTGCACAGCAAAAGCCCCCATCCCCAAACGACGGAGACGGCAGTGCACGCTCCCACCCGGAGCAATCTGAACAAAAACGCTCCCGACTACGAAACGAACCGTGTCAAACCAAAGCTCCAACAGAGTCTTTTCTCAATAGATTAAAAGGCACAAATAAAATAAAAATAACCCAATTATATTTTACTATTAGACAGGTAAAACAAAACAAGTGTTTGGCAGAGTAACAAACTTAGCTTACCACAATGATGTTTGGATTAGGATCATACGCTATTTCAAACAGACAAACATTGTCCTGCTATATCTTTTATCTTGTGGTTATTGTCTTAATATATTCCTTGGCCTCATCTGGCGAGACGAAGTCGCGCTGCATTCCTTGATAAGTGATCCGTAGTCTTGCCGGATAGAGGATCCCAAATCGGACTCCCTGGATGCCGCGAAGCTGGCGACGGACCTCATTGAAAGCCGCACGGGCCCGCGCTGTCTTAGCGGTGTGGTCGGGGAACACAGAAATGGTCATATTATTTATCTGCACTCTCTGCAGCTCCCTGGCCTTCTGGAGAATCCTAGCACAGTCCGCGTAATAGTGCAGCCTCACAACCACAGCACGGGGACGTTCACCGGTGTTAGGTTTGGGGGCCAAAGTTCGGTGGGCTCTGTCTACAAGCAGCTCCTTCCCAAGCTGAAATGCCTCCATCAACAGCACGGACACATCTGTAGCGGACAGGACGTTCTCCTCTGGCACACCAACAATGCGTATATTATTGCGGCGAGACCTGGACTCCAAATCCTCGCATTTATTCTCCAATTTGGCCAACTCCTTTGACATCGCATCAACTTTGGCTTGGAGGTGGACAATATCATCTGTACATGTGGAGAGAGACTGCTCCATCCCCGTAACCGTGCTCCTGAGGCCAGCGAATTCCTGCCGCATGGTAGTTATATCTGAGGAAAGGTCCGTTTTTAGTTGCTGTATGTCGGACCTGATAGACGTGAGATTCTCCGCAAACGCTGCCGTCAGTTCCTTTTTAAACAGTGATGAAATTTCTTCACGAAGTTCAGAGAGGAGTTCAGCCTTCGTGAATTTTTCCGTATCGACGAGCGGCGTGTCGGGTGACCCAGGCCGTGGCGAAGTTTTACCACGAGGCGGGGATGCAGTGTTAGCAGCAGGCCGCAAGTTCGGCTGAGAGGTGCTTGCGCTCTTATTAACCTTACGCGACATTGTAAACACAAAAGGCAAAAACAGTCTTGTCTCGGAACTATACAAAAAGAAAAAAACCTGTCAAAATGTGCCTGGAAATGCTAGATAATAACTAGACTCTGCAGGAGCTACGCTCGGTGCGACCTACGCCATAGTCACATAAACCGGAAGTCTCCAATGCTTTGTTTAAAGAACTCCCCCAATCTGCATGAACTTGCCTGAGGCTATTGAACAAGACAAACAACTACCACACTGTATTTCATGTTTTGCTGTATACACAGCCGCCCTGCCCTATTGTTCCTTTTTTATTTATCTAATTATGCTTTTGTTTCCTCTTTGTTACTTTTTCCTTTGTAGACGAGCTCACCTGCGGCTGTGTCTGGAGCGGTTGAAGGCCCTCATACCCCTAGGACCTGACTGCAGCCGTCACACTACCTTGGGCCTGCTCAACAAAGCCAAAGCACACATAAAGGTACATATGATTACCCAGCTCTTAGCTAAAGCTGGTCCTGTTTTTTCTTTTTCTTTTTTTTTGTGATAAACAGAACAAAGAAACTGCAAGCTTTAATGATAATGATATTAATGACGATGCCTTTCTGAAGGTTTTTAAACTGAGTGGTTACCAGCTGACTATGAAAACCTTATTATTCATTTGGTCAGAAAAAAAAAATGAGGAAAAGAAAGGGTGCAAATTACCAAAGACTCACAAGTTGGTGCCTCATGATTGGGTTAAAAATATGCGAAGAGAGATTTTTCAAAGGTTAATGAGCATCAGTGCTCATGCAGAGCCAGTCCTGTTGGTGTCCTCTGAGAACCAGCCCCCATTTAGACAGATTTCTGAATGAGATGTTAGATAGTGTTGTGTGGCAAAGCATTTCAGTTGAACTTGCCTGAGAACGGTCAGTCCGTTAAGTATTTTGGCCCGAGTAATTTGATGTTGTCTTGGGTTCAACATCAGGCTTCTTGTGGTGTAACTGGTTCTAGACTGGGCACTCAATTACGGATCAGTGGGAAAAAGGTATTCAAAGCAGGTGCCAGAAAGGACTTTTTTCCATTTGGAGATGCACTTAAAATTAAGCCTGAAACCCACTGCTATTTTCTGGGACATATTTTCTTTAAGCATTGGCTCAGAAAGACGTCTGCTGTTTGAAGAATGCCATGATCATGAAGGAAAATACACCATCACACACTTTCACCTGCAAAGGGCCTCAGAAAATGACCGAATATTCACCTGATGTAAAATTCTGTTCAGAACTTGTGGACTGGAGAACTTCTCCCCCCCCCCCCCCCCAAAAGAAAACAAGGCTTTGTGCCAGTTATTCAAATGAAGGGTTGTTAGATAGATCACTGAATAATTTGAAAGGTGAAAGTATTAGGACATGGTGTGTCATGTCATTCGTCACACATGAAAAAATATTTTGCTTGGAAAGACCAAACTCGTGTTTACCTTTATGATAAAATGAATCCACAGTAATTGTGCAGGCAGTGTAACACTTCACACTTTGTTATCCACTTTAAAAGCAGGCATGTGACTGCCTGAGAGTGAGCAGTCTGTAAGGGGAAAGCGAGGCATAGCATGCACTCACGTAACAGACAGGACATGTACAAAGGCGATATTGTTGTTGAGGTGGGCCTCCGCCAGCTCTGCCGCTCGCACTTCTGCTGCTGCTGTCAACTTGAGTCTCTTCATCGCTTATTGATGGCCTATTGTTTTGGTCTGTCGCTGGGAGTCACGCTCATTAATGTTGGCACCCATGACATAAGGCTGCAAGGTTACATCACAATGTGGCTGTATCGGGCCCTGCCACGGCCTTCATTTGTATCATAATGGTGCAAGGCGTAAACAAGCCGACACGGTGTAAACAAGACAGGTGAGGAAAATCATTTAGGGGTGTCGTCGCTGACAGCAGGAAAATCCGAGGGGACAAACTTGTTTAATTTGCTGAATACTAAAGAGCTTCTGGGGCATTGTCCATGTGTTTGTTCACACCCTTTTATGGAGGCTCGATGGCTGTGAATTCTCTGGACAATTACCTTTTCTGTTCTCACATGGGCTCAATCTGACACCAGAGTTTGTGGGGAGCTGGCGGAGAAAAGTCCGTTTAGTCTGAGCCCATTGATTCAGACATTTGTGTTCTCACATGAATGTATGAAAAAGGCCTGTTTCTTTGCTGGCTATTCATTTGTCTAACCTCTTTTCTCAGCATTATTTTTATGAGGCTTTCCTCTTGCTTACACACTTAACCCTCCTGTGCGTTCTCCAGGATATTGGCAAGCCTTGAAAAGCAATGAATTCATTTACAAGCTAGTAAGACTTCAGAAAGTATTAACAAGGATCGAGTTTCTTTTGCAAAGCAGCTGAATGTCTTTCTTCCTCCCTGTCATAGACAGTAAAGTTTTTTATAACTAATGATCCCTACAAGTCATGAATATGATTATTTAGCACAACACAATGTCTATAATATCTTTTGGTGAAGACTCCTCTCCTCTTCTCTTTCACCTCACCAGAAACTTGAAGAGGTGGACAGGAAGAGCCAGTACCAGCTGGAGTCTCTGGAGCGCGAGCAGAGGCACCTTCAGCGTCAGCTGGAGTTGCTGAGTGGAGGCAGTGGTGCTGCAGCCCAGAACAGCCCAGGGGAGGGAGAGAGGATACGCATGGACAGTGTGGGCTCCACCCTCTGCTCCGACCGCTCTGACTCTGATCAAGGTATGTAAGGTGGCATGCATGATTTTTAATTAAGCATCTACACGGCTATCAAAACATGTTTTCACACATGGATAAATTCACAAGGGTATTAGCTGCGCTCCGCTATCTGCCATCACAAGGACTTTACAATAGGGGGCCAGCAGGTTAAAAAACAGCTCATTTCTAGTATGAGTACACTGGACATTTGTGCTCTCACATGCACCTCTGTCATGACTGCAGTGCATGTGTGAAAACAGCTAGAGCCTCCAGCTGCTGTCGGTCTAATTTTATAGCACTGAGGTTGGGTTGGTCAGAGCTCCTCTGAGACTGCATGTCGAGGTGCTGATGAAGGACATCAGATTTAAAATGCAAAATGTTTCCTGAACTGAAGCAAAACCAACATGGTGTCTGTTTGTTTGTAACGATGTCAAGTATGAGGGACATGTTTTCCTTTGTATTTTATGTTAAAATGACTCTAACCTAACAGAGAAGCATTAAAGCCATCATTAGTGTGTCACCCTGGTTGTGAGGTGACAATTTTAACCACTGAAAATGAAACTGACTACAATCTCCTCTCTTTTCATATTCTGTATTTTTGTTTTCATAAAGTGCTGTGGCACAAGCCAGATACTGTGTAAGATACTGTGTCATCATACAGTACAGCATGTTGCTGTATAAGTAAGGCTTTTCTCTAAGATATTGTATCTTTAAAAAACTCCAAAACAAACAAATTTCTGGCACCGCTTTTATCCAAAGGAGAAAACAACATGGCAAACAATATAAAACGTAGGAAGTTTCTTAAAATATCCAGAAATAAAGTATCAGCAGAGAATAGTTTTCTTAATAATCCTCAATGAAAGTGGAAATATGTTAAATTGATCTGTTCTTCTCCCCTTTCATCATTTTTCCATCCTACAGAGGAGATTGAGGTGGACGTGGAAAGCACGGAGTTCTCCCATGGAGAGCTGGACAGTGTGAGCACAGCCAGCACCAGCGACCTGGACGACCACAGCAGCCTCCAGAGCATGGCCAGTGATGAGGGCTACTCCTCCTGCAGCGTCAAACTTGCCTTCTCCTCCTAGAGCCCCGCCCCACCGACGTGACCATCACATTCCTGCCAAACTCGCCTGCCCTCCCATCTGTTATATCCATCCAGCCATGCCTATGAAACACACACATCCAGTCTCATCTCCGATGACTGGCACGCACCCAGCTAATAGTGTCCCCCCTTTGCTCCCAGCCTTTTTTTTTTTTTTCTTTTTTTTGCCCCACGCTTCCCCTCCACGCTGCTCAACCCACTTTCGGAGGTGTGAGAGCTCTTTCTCGCCTCTGAACTTTGAACCGCTCCGACCAACACTGACACCAGGGACCCAGACACAGACTGCCAATTGGTTCAAATCTTATTTTAAAAGGAGGAGCAGAGACGTAGACATCATCTTGAAGTTTGAAGCCACAACATAAAATTAACTGTTGATTTTTATCTGCTATTTCCACACACCTTTAAAATCCCCAAATGTATTTCAAATTACACAGCCCCAAATATGACTAAAATGCTCTTTAATTAATATAATTGTCTGTTTGGTTCTGTCTAATGTGGGTGTTTGCCTATATCTTATTATTCTGGCGTTGGGCCTGGCTAAATCTGGACTGGATTGAGGCTGAACTTTGCCATATCTACACAGCTCGTCCCCGCAGCCCTGAATTTCTTCCTCGTCTTATCGAGGTTTTTCTTTTCTTTTCATATTACCTGTGCTCTACACCACAGAAGCTCTGACCCTTGAATTGGTGCTATTGTGAAATAAACCCACCAACCAACCAATGGGGGAAGCAGATCAGATCCACCACTAAGCTTTTAAAGCGAACAAAGCGCATCTGTCGTGATTGTTTCCGACCACACACGGAGGAAAACAAGCCACAAAAACGGAGGGAAAAAAATAAGAAAACATTCCTGTCGGATGTGGGTGCTCAGTGCATTTTCAAAGAGTGGAAATTGTAACTTTGTGTGTGTGTGTGTGTGTGTGTGTGTGTGTGTGTGTGCGTGTGCGTGTGTTTTGTTTTGGTTTCTTTCCCCTCGACAAGCAGCTACTACAAGCTATCCTGCACTTATCTACTTTAGAGCTGTCCATAGAAATGGCACAAACCAAGAAGGAAGAAACACACACACACAAAAACAACAGCAACAAGGGAAAAAAATCCAAACTACAGGCTTTGGAACAGATGTCCAACTTCTCTCCAGCAGTAACAAGCAATAACTCGTGCAGTTTTTTGTTTCGTCAGTTTGAACTCCTTCCCGTTTTTTGTTTGTTTTTTTTCTCCCTCAAGACTCATGTGACCGTCCACATTTTTTTTTTTTTTTTTTTTTGTACATACAGATAGCTTAATAAATAAAACTTTAAAAATGAGTTCAAAAAAAGTAGTGCTTACAGATAGAACTATTGCCTCTGTTGCTGTTTGACCTGTGTTTATTGTGCATTTTTAAATTGAAAGTTTAGAACAATTTTTATCCTCCGATAAAATTTGCTGATGGAAACGTTCAAACGCTACCCTCTCTGTCCCCGCTCCCCGCCCCGAGGAGGTAAAAGGAACGATATCCTCGATAGAAACAGTAGAACGACTTTCCATCCAGTTGTAAACAGTGATCTAAAATGGCATTTGTTGGAAAATGCAGACTTTGTTTCTCACTGTTTTCTTTTTGTTTTTGTTTTTTGTTTGTTTTTTGTTTGTTTGTTTTTTTTAATCAATTAGACAGTTTTTATTCTCTTGTTTGTGAATGGCGGTTTAAGTAAAAAGGAAAAAAAATATATTATATGGCATTCCAATGGTGGTCAGGTGATCTGTGGAGGGAAAGTTTGAAGTGTTGGAAAAAGAAAACGGGTTGTATGATGTCAATGTACTCCATCCCTACTCCACCGGCATTAAGAATTGCACTTCGGCTGCAGTTCGCTTTGTTTTTCTTTACCACTGTCGTGTTGCGCTGCCAACCATTATTTTGTGTGTGAGAGAAAAAAAACTAAGAATATGATGAATATTTATTCTGCAATCCCTCAAAGAACACGCAATGGGGAGAAGGTTAACTTATTTTGTTTCTGTCTTATTTTACTCTTCTCTTTGATGTTTATTCCTCACTCCTTATTTTAAAAAAATGTATATTTTATGGATTATTGTTAAGGTTTGTTTTTTTTTTTCTTTCTATTTTTTGCCGGGTGGGTGGGAGAGTGGTTAAGAAAATGTAGCCATTTTTTTGTTTTCATTTTTTTGCTGTTTTATTCAATGGACACTTGAAATGTAATTGGCCCGTAAGCTGCTCCTAGTGCTGAGCCTCGCCTGTTTAGAGTCACCAGCCTTGTTCGGGGCTGACTCCCCAGCCACACACCAGGCCTGTGAGGAGCATCACAGACCTGAAACAGGAGCACAGGCTGAACCTTTATACCCATTCTGCTGTCGCAAGGTGAAATGCTCTCGACTTTGTTTCTGGGTCTGTGCTGAGGGGAGCTAATTCTGCACAAGACTCGCCCATAGCCAAGACTTTACTGGCAAATATTGAGCCGGCTGCTATGAAATAAAAGGGGTCTAAAACTCCGCTTTCCTCTATTAGGAGGATTGTAGTCTCTATTAGACTTGTTTTAGTTGACAAAATGTGTCTTACATTTACAACTCCTCCGACTGAGGATTTAAAGAAATAAAAACACAAAAGAACAAAACCTTCGGTTTCTCTGATGGACATCGTTACGGTGTAGAGTTTGACATGTACGCTCTTTGCGGAGCTCTGTTGAGGTTGTTGGACTTGGCACTAAATCAGAAAGTCACCACTTTTGGTGCTCAGATATTTAAAAAAAAAAAAAAAAGCCAAAACCACCTCAGAACACCTCAGTGTCCTCTCTCTTTATCTCTTTCTCTCTCTCTGTGGAGGACAGTTTACATTTATTCTGCCCCGTTTTAAGTTATTACCTTTATCTGATCTTTGTTTCTGCTTTCTTCTTATGTTGGTTTTATGAAACTGCACTGCTGACACGACAAAGGTCTCAGTGTTCTGCGACAAATGAATTTCTCTTCTTGTTCAGACCTCGATCAGTTCTTTGCAGTGTTTTAACCTGCTCACACAGTACACAATGTTGTGTTTTACTATGATGGGACAAACTGAGTGTTTATCACAAAATGTGTGTCATTTTGTCCCACGTTGTAAAATGCTGAGATGCGAGATGATTCCAGGACGGGTTAAAAACAAAAACAACACTAAAAGAACTGGTTTTACTGAGGCCAGGTCTGTCCTCACTCATGTGAGTCTACTATGTGTGTGTGCATGGGTGTATGTATGTGTGTGATCTCTGTGTTCTTACTAAAGCTGAGCTTTAGAAAGGCACCTAGTCCATGACTAGTCTGCACAGATGTCAGTGGGCTGTTTGCCACTTTGATACTCAGTAAATATCACACTTCTGAAGGCTGTTTGTCATTTTTTAAAAAAGACAAGCTCTCCAGCGTACGATGCAAAAACAAAAGATGTTCAGTCCAGTGCAGAATAGTCCTGGATCAGCTGATTGAGAGGTCTGACAAAACATTTCTGGCCATGCTGCAAAATTCATTAGCATATCCTCATCACAAAGTTGTATTTTTACCTGTGTTTAAGGTTTCAGTGGTGGTTAGGGGACAGCTTGGCCAGAAGTGCACCAGCCCCGTGAAGTGGAAGTTGCAGTGTCCTTTGTAAAACCCCACTCCACTCTGGTGTCAGTCTCTCTCAGGGGGTTGATTTGAGCAAACGGGTCCACGAAGTCAAGTTAGCCCAACCAAACAAGCAGTCCCAAGTGCAGTAGGGAGCCCTCCTGTTGTTCTGAACCTGTGGCCATCCTTTGTAAAACATGCACTCTGATGACGATTCTAGCTGTGTAAGTTGATGATGCAATACTTAAAATAAAAACACCAAGATTTTCAAACCTGAAGGACTGAACCGAGCTTTTAATACTGTGAAGTGTGTCACTGCTGAATGTATTGTAAAGCAAATGGCTTACGCCAAGTTAAATACAAGTCACCTGTTAATCACATGATTCCCATTTACCACATGTGCACAAATCTCGACAAAGCAGCAATTTTTTTTCCACAAGTGATGTCATTTTCATAATGAAAGCGAGTCTCTTAGATGTGACTAAGAACATAAATGTCTGAAGCCCTTTATTGGGTGGCTCGATGAATCACAGGAGTCAGAAGATAATTGTAGCAGCTCATAAAAACGAAAAGGTCTTCTACTAAAAAGCATTTCTTTTAGATTTCTCTAATTTTTATCTCTCTTCCATTAATTTAAATATTAATCAAACATCATAAGAAGCAATGATAACTCAGCTCGAACTGTTTATAGCTGACAGGCAAACAGGAATCCTTTGGGAAAAGGTTGCAAGAAGATTAGTCTACAGTTTAATGAGTCACAAGCCGAAACTGACACAGCTCATTCATCTGCTTTGAGACCAGCTGAACCCTGAGTACTTCTGTTAAGCCGAACTAGATTATGTTGTCTCATAATCATCCAAATCAAAATCAAAGGCCTCCCCCCCCCCCCCCACCCCCCACCTGAAATTTCCGACCTTCAGGTTGATTATTTTCCTTGATAAATAGTCTAATTTGTAACTTGACTGCTTCTGTTTATATACATCCTTCATAAAGCCTTTTATAAACCACGTCAAACTGGATGTCTTGAAATGTGCGACAATATTAATATGAACTCTCATCATGCAAAGTGATTTTTAACAATAACTGTCAGAAAGTGATCCAGTTCAGTGATGCTGCTCAGCATCTCTTTTAGGGGCCGTGTTTTTCTAAACTGTAGAGCCAGCAGCGTACATGTGTTATAAATCTGTGACACGATGTCCATGGTTTCACAGGACTCTGGCAGGGAGAAATAGATTATGCCCCCCATCTGTAACACACTGCACTGACATCTGCTGCATGTATTATTATTCTTAGGAGATTAGAGCCTGTAAGAAACTATTCCGAAGCACGACTTCCCAAGATGTACAAAAGCACTGTGTAAGTGTGATAAGAAGATGTTCTCATGAGAAAGTCTCTGTAGCTACAGATAATCTGGGTTTTGATTAGAACTCCACATCAGCATTTACTCCCATCGGCAGCGATGACTGTTATAAACTATAAAAGATATTTTAAAGTCAAACAACAACCTGGAAACTGTTGATGATGAAAGGACAAGCTTGTCTTTATATGTATTTGACAAAGTAGTAAAATACAAACTCTTCGCTTGCAGGTTTACTCTCATTTTTTTAAATGGCTTTTGTGAATGCATGTTGAAAATATAATGAATATAATGCCTTTCAGCTGGTCTTGCATCGCAGTAAATCTCACAGTTATCGGGCACAGCGTGTGTCACAAGAATGAAATTGCAAAAAAAGAGAAGACTCGTGTTTCTGCCCATCTTTTGAAAGACAGAACGTCCTTTCTGTCCTCCTTTTGAACTAATCTGGAACATTATGATAAAGCCATTTTGTTGTCAGTGTGGTATCTAATAGGGAGCTCTTATCAGTTTCATACTGTGCAAAATGCTGCCACCTAGAGGATAAAAGCTCAAAAATAAATAAAATTTCAAGTTCAGCTTTCTGATCCTTTCATTACACGCACCGATTGAATATATAATTTTGTGAGACAACGCCAGTGCTACATATTTATATGACATTACATATCAGCACGTACACTAAAAACATCCAACATCCAATGAACAGTATTATCTACTAACTAAGACTTTTTTACATTTAAACTTCTTTTCTTTTTTAAATAATTAGACGTGCGTACACAGTGGATTTGAAACCACACAGTCAAGATGTGACTGAAGTGAAGACTTTCAGCTTTCATTCAGGGTGTTTTGCTTTAAATGTTTACAACATATTAAAGAAAAATAGGATGATAATGCCCGACAGACACAAACAAACCCCCCCCCCACAATTCTCTAAATCTAAGCATTTATCTCATGTACGCATTACAGAGGTTACAGTGATAAATGAAGTCAGCCTAGAGATCACAGTGAGACATAATCTTGGGCTATACAGACTCTTTAGGCACTATTTTCTAATCTTGGATATTTATGATGCTGTTTAAACTCTGTGTTTGTGAGGGGCAGCCAATCAGAAGAAAGAAGACCCAGATGTTGTTTATTATATTATGGTCAAATAGAAGCATGGAAAAAACAGCGATTTTGAATTCAGTGAAGTCTAGCATAGCACCAACCACCTGGTGGCACAAGAGGCTTGAAAATAAGCAAAAACATGGAAGGGGTGAAATTGCAGCACTGTAACCTGTGGTTGCAGAGTGGATTTAATATGTGTGTTAATAAATGTGCATTGTCCCTTCTTTTAACAAATAAGTGTATCAAAGAAAGAACTATTTTATATCCTGTTACGCTACTTTCTGGCTTTTGTTATTTCTCTGGACCCTGGTATGGCCTGAATCTGCCTCTGCTGCTCTCTGTTTGATTTCCTGCCTGTGACTTCAATGAAAAAAACCTTGGTTCTTTTTTTGCACCGCCGTGCATTTACCCTTGCTTTTAGGTTAATAAAATAGCAAATTTTTAATAACCTTTAGCTACTAAGTCATTAGCTATCGTTATTAGAATATTAGTGAGGCTTTTGCAAGTCTTCTGGTATAAATGTTCTTAACTTTCCCAGCTTCTTAAACACCATCCACTAAGGTTAAAGGTCATCTTTACTTAACTATTGTCTCTTGTGCTCTTATTGTCCTTTTACTTTTATTGTTGTACTTTTTTTTATATACATTGTTTCTGTTTCAATGGCATTTATTTTCTTATTGTTAAGCACTTTGTGCAGCATGGTCTGTCTGGAAATGTGCTATATAAATACATTTGACTTTGACCTTGACCTACCTATAACAGTGATGTTTGTAATGTCATTTAGTCCTTGTGTATCTAAAGGCAACGTTCATACTTCTTACAAATTCAGCATTTCAGGCTTTAGAGTTTAACTTTCTTTTGAATCTAAACTAAAAACAGGACCCAGAGAGAGCCTGCAGTGAGCCTATAGTACTGAATCAACACGTCGATTTTCCTCTTTTGAACCACTGGGCTGCACTCAAGTATTAGATATTTCACAAATAAACACTTTGAGCCACTACGTGAGCCGAGGGCTACAAAGATGTTCTTTTACTGTGTATGATAGGGCAGTGTGTTGTGTTTTCCGGTCTGATCTGCAGTAAAAATCACAGATTAGAGCATTTCTGAATTGAACTTCTTCCTCAGAAAACCAGAAAATCAGTCTACTTCATAATAAAACTGAAACAATTTCATCCTACACAATTTTCACAATAATTTTTGTTTATCAAAAGCAAAGTGATACCTTTGCAAACGATAACACGGTCCTATTAACAGTCATATTTTTTATGTTTAGTGGCTGCTTGTAAAAAACACTTTTAAAAACAGTTCAGTCCTCTAAGCTGACAATCAAAAACCTAAACTTTACTTAAAAAGACAAAAAAACTTGTGAATCAAGAATTAGAACTCAGTAGTTCTCAGCCCGCCATTGAACGAATATCAAAAAGCTGACTTTCCACTAAGATGAGGGTTCAGCAGTGATGAAGGATATCACGACTTAGTCATTATGTGCTGCACTTGAATCTAGATGGTGCATCAGATTTAACGGATTTCATCATCTGACGTAGTAGCGCTGGATGATTGGCCAGAGACTGATTATACCTGAGTCACCACGTAAAAGAGCCGCTGGTGCCGACAGTTTTCTGTCGTTCTGGAGCTGAAACTGAGTTTAAAGAGTCTGTCGAAATGAAGCAAATATCCCAGAGACAGATGCTGGAATCTTATTTTCAGCCATTAACGCCAGTTTGTCTAACGTGTGAACCATACGCTTGTGAATTAAAAAAATAAATAAAAGTGTGACTTTTGGAAGCCGTGATTTTATTTCCAAGTGGCTTGCACTTCAGTCAAGGTCACATCTTACTCCCATAACACCAGAGGTCCTTAAATTTTGTGGCAAGACATAAGAGAGAAGGGTTGTAGTGAGGAATATCAAAGGAGGGGCTCTGCTCTACTTTCACTCCCCTCATGACTCATACTCTGGACCTCATCTCCATATTGTAGTTGTTCTTCACCCCCCCACCCCCTCTTCCATTGCTGAGAAGCAAACCCAGGCCACCAATTACTGCACTGAGAGAGCACCAGTGGGAGTCCATGGGGGATTATGAGGAGGTAAAAGCAAGAAGGCCATCGGGGCTGAGTGTGTGGAGATATGTTGGGGGTGGGGTTGCAGAGGGGTTCCTCCGGTGATGAGCATGAGTCATCATCCCCACAGCGCTTGGGCTTCTGACATCACAGCAGCCTTATCAGAGGAGGAACGCAATTCCCCACAAATGTCTTTCACAGCTGATGGATGAGGCAGCAGGGGGCTGATAGCAAAACAAATTATGCATCATATCTCTGAGGCATGCAGTCAAGACCTGAGGTGCGCTATAATAAGGAGACAGATGTGTGTGTGTGTGCAGCAGAGTGTCTGTGACATCCGTTTGACAGACAGCGAGGGAAATTGTAGTTGCAGGGAGAAGGACTGGTTTCGAGGCAGGTCGACGTCATGCCCCGACCAGGCTTCAGGGCACCCAATCACGACAAGCCCCTTTCTCTCTCGCTCTCTCTGTGTCTCTGCTGTGGGTTTATTCATGCCATCAGGATTAGGAGACCCAGCAGGCACGTAGGTCCTTCCCTCAGCTCACGTAGTCCAGTCTTTTCGGTCCTCAGCCAAAGTACTGTGAAAAGCCTGAATGGAAAATTTGTGCGTTGTGACCTGTGAGTCAGCCAGACAAATGAAATCTTCAAAAGGTGTCACGGAGAATCTCGCTAAGAGTTTGTTGATCAGGTAGATGAATCTGTGGGATGAAAAGAAGCTTTGACACACTGAGAGGGAGAGTGGATAGATTTCTGAACCGTGGCTGAACAGGAGTCAAGAAAGGCTGTGAATCCTGTGAACCAAGCTAAATTTTCAGCACCGTTTATCTCCTGCAATTTTTTTAAAATGCCACATGTCAACACAGATCTGGATCAGCTCTTAAAAAAGAATCACTCGTCTGCTTGGAAGCTAGGCTAATTGCTAGCTCTGGTAAAGAAAACGATGAAAACCCATAACTTATGAACTTTTTTGTTTGCTAACAACCAGACAAACCAAACGGATCACATAGCCTCATGGAGTAGAGGTAATAAATGTGAAAAAAAAAGTTTCAGAGCAGGGGTGGAGCAACTAAATAACTCAGAGACTTAAAGATAAATAAACTTTATGCTTAACAGATGGAAATGTCTGAGAAGATGTGAACTGTCTGTAAGGCAGTTTCTTCTTGAAGGAAATTTACTTCCATTTAAGGTTTATTTGCACCTTCAGTGAAGAAACTGCAAATGGGAATTCTCTTTTATTGCAAACCCAAGAAGGGCTTTGTTACCTCTAACCTGATTCTGTCTCACTAACAGCCAAACATGAGAAACACTACACTGAAGCTTCTTCTTCTTCTTTTTTTTAGCAATTCAGCAGGTACTTCAGAAACCATCGGGCCTTGCCAACAGAAATCAAAACGAGAAGTGACAGCTGCTTCCGTCTCACCAGTGAAAACCTCGTTAAAGTGGGATCGTGGCTGGTGGACATAATCAGATCAGTCATCGATTTAATAACACAGAAGAAATGATCATGCATCACTTTCTGCCATAAAGTCTCTTTTATTACCAGCCAGACTTGTATGTGAATGCTTCTATGGCTCTTTGTGTCTGCTGAAATTTTAATTGAGAATGGCCTTCGCTTGAATTTCAGCACAGGAAGCAGAAGATGCCTCGCATGCTTTCAGATGTGCGAGACGGTGTTTTATTTCTGGTTGCTGTCTTCGTTTTCATAGAGCAGTTTAGAGGAAAAAAAGTGGATGGAAAGGACGTTTCGGGGAATTTTCCTGTCAGCACTTTCAAACCTGCTGTGCTGTAAAAAACAGAAGGCAATGCAGAAATGTAAATATGCACCAATCACTCGCTGCATCACAAAGTAGAAGTCCAAAACTGATTTGTTCAGTTTCCTGTGGAACAAAGCAAAAGTGTGTTCATGTTAAGAACTGTTGAAATATAAATCTGTTTTATGATATGATGTGCACACTTTGTTCCAGAATTAAATATTCATATTATCTCTCTGTCTCTCTGTTGCGCTGTTTGTCTATTATTATTGTTTTTGGTGTGCATTGCCAGCCTGTTCTCGCTCTCACTGCAATTATTGCTGCTTTGTGTGAGTGACAGAACTGCCTCATTTAAACAAAAGGTAGCTTTTAATGCACCTGACTGTAACATTAGTGAGATGGGACTCACTCCTGACTTGTGATTTTTTTCAGTGTGTGTGGCTAGTTTCGTGGTGTCTTCTCCTGAGCCTAACCATGTCCTGCTTTTGCCTAATCTAAAGCAGGGAAGAAGCAAAGGTATGAATGGATTCAAGGAAAACTAAAGAAATGAAAAGTGGAAGAAAAAAAACTTCACAAAACAGAAAGGTTATCACAAGATGCAAACCTACAGTGTCTAAATAGCAATATAAGCTACCATCAATCTGACCTCCTAACTGGGACTTTGTAGATCTCTAAAATTCAATTTTTCCCTCATTGCAACCAGATTACAGTAGCCAGTAAGTCAGCCAGTGCCAAAGGATAACTTGTGCGTAATAAGGTGAAGCAAGTGGCAATTGCATAACCCTTTTTTTGTTAGATCCTAATCATACACCCCAGGAGTTGCATAATTTTGAAGATGCTGGGCAAAGAAATGTCTGCATCATCTTCTTTAAGTTCAATAAATGTAAAGAAGTCCAGATGCTTTTCTTTCCAAACTCCTTAGTAGACTACGATGACCTGGATGACTGAGAACCTTCACATCTTAAATGTAATGAAACCAAATGACACCTGCCTTATGGTGCTCAAAACTCCCAAAAAATAAAAATTGAAAAACAGAAACAAAATGAAACGTCTCTTTCCAGAAATCATGTTATGAGCAGTTTCATACACAAGCTATTTTCTTCTACCAACACCTGCCAACGAAAATGAAAAAAAAAAAAGCATTAAAGATAGATAATATGTCAATTATCACAGGGAACATAATGGACACATTATTTGGTGGAGTGGACACGAGGTGCAGCTTTAAAAGAAGATCCTGGTTCAGTATTTGCCTTATGAGCATTTGTCCTCAGTGCAGTGTTGCTTCTATTCACGTCAGCTATCCGCCATCTTTGTCAGTGTTTCTTTCTGTAAGACTTGTGTCTAGTCTGGACTACTAATGCAGAGAAATGTAAATGAGCAGCAGAGGCTTGTGCATTATATGTACAACAGCTGCCACTCAGTACCTTTATTTGTGTCTCACAGCGTGGTAGATGGACAGCAATGACAAAGCTCCTCCTGTTGTGGGTCAGTAGGAAAGTCTTTGTCTGCTGGTCCCCGTCCTCCTCTTAACTCTCCTCTACCGTCTCTGTTTTGCTGAGCATCATCTCTTTAATGGTGATTGTTGCAAAGTAGCACTTTGCTGATGGAGTGATGTGTCATTTCCACTGCTGTGCCCCACACACAGGCACACAATTCCACATCGCTAACTACCACTGACACATGTGGGTGACACGCACACACACACTGCGCTGACTCCTTCACAATGTCACACAGACAGGCTGCCCTTGTTGAACACTCAAGGTTAGGTGGGAGTATTTTTGTCAAGCTGTCGTTACAATTGTGTAACTTCTTTTTGCACCTCACTATATATTTCTTTTGTAATCACCTCGTTCTTTTCCCTCCATCACGATATGTTCCTCATGATTTGTTCCTCTTGCTCTTTCACGTCTTTGTCTCTGTGTCATGTGGTGTGACATGTCGCAGTTTGGAGCCTCTGGTGAGGTGACGGCTTTTGGAGGCAGACTGCAGGGATCCAAACTCCCTGCCTGACTTATCCTTGACTGTGTCTCCTCGCCTCTCATTGCTACATTGCTCCTAATCCACCCTAAATGATTTGGTGACAGTGAAGCCCAGCAGTAAGTTGGGGCGGCTGCATAACACTTAAATGGGAAGGTCAGTCTTCCGTTTATGTGTATGTATGTATATATGTATATGTCAACGAATACATTCGGTTAGGGTTAGGTTTAAAGTTAGCTTAGCCAGTGCCTGAAGATTAATAAATATATTGATGAGGTTGCATGGCTACATGAATAAGGGTGATGTGCAGAGCTATAGAAGCTACAGAGGGATAAGGCTGATGAGTAACAGTAACAGTATTTCTTCATGCCAAGAAAGAGCAGTGAGGTGTGTGGTTGGAGTGATAGATGGGGTCAAAGTGGGAGTGGATTACATCAGGGATCTGCTCTGAGTCACTTCCTGTTTGTGATGGTGATGGACAGGTTGACTGATGAAGTCTCTGTGGACTGTGATTTTTGCAACATTGTGATCTGTAGAGAGTAAGTGAAAGGGAGCCTGGAGAGGTGGAGGTATCGTCTGGAGAGAAGAGGAATGAAAGTCATTTGAAAGGAATAAAAAGGCAGATAGTTGGAAAGGTGAACATACATGAGTTTAAATACCTGGGATCAAACATCCAAACTAACGGACAATGCACAAGAGAGGAGATTACAGGCAGGAATGTGTGGAGATGAATATCAGGGGTGATTTGTGAGAGAAGGATAGCAGCAAGAGTGAAAAGGAAGGGTTACAAGATAGTAGTGAGACCTGCTGTGATGCATGGTTGAGAGACGGTGACACTGACAAAAAGACAGGAAGTCGATGGAGCTTCCAGAGCTGAACATGCTAATATTTTCATTGGGAGTGACCAGAATGGACAAGATTAAAAATTAGTACATCAGGGAGACAGTTCAAGTTTAATGGTTTGAAGGCACAATTAAAGAGGAAAGGCGGAGATGTTTTGGATATGTGCAGAGGAGGGATAGTGGATATACTGGACAAACGATGTTGCCAGAAAGCAGGAAAAAAGGAAGACCACAGAGAAGACTTGTGGATGTGGGAATACAGTGAGATTTGGCAATCCCTAATGGGGTGAAATAGTAGTAGTAGAAGAAGAAGAGGAGAAGACAGCATAGCTGGCAACTTACGGTGTTAATCATACATGAGCTCAGTTTGGGTGCTTTAGTTTCAAGGTTTTGCCCTTTTGTCTGCCCACAATCAAGCTGCCGTGGCTGTCTGCAACACTGATACAAAAAAAACAGGATTTACTCACCTTGGCAAGTTAAAATAATATAATACAGTTTAGACATCTGCCAAAAGGGAAATTTTTCATTGGGGAACTTTACAAAAACTGTTTAAAAAAATACAGATAACCGTGACTAGTTGTAGTTCCCCTTAACTGTCAAGGGACCTGTTTAGCCCACACAACAGTCACATGATGCTGGCATCAAGCCGGTAAACAAAGCAGAGTACTTCATAATGCACTGTATATGAAAGATGGACTTAGCTACTGGCATGTCACTTGTAGGCTTGTGAACAGAGATGGGCAGTAACGCGTTACTGTAATCCGATTACTTTATTCAAGTAACGAGTAAAGTAAGGGATTACTATTGCAAAAACGGTAATTAGATTACCGTTACTTTCCCGTAGGAACGCTGCGTTACTGCGTTACTAAAACCGTGGTTTTTTTGCGAGAATGTCTCATGACAGTGACGTAAGCAAGTGCGAAGTTCGTGGCAACAGCTGTGTGCAGATCAACAATGGAGAATATATCGAGTGCGGGAGAGAGTATGAGCGTGCAGCGTTTAAAGCGTGGAAGTACTGACCTTAGTTTGAGTTTGATTCCATAAAAAGTGACAAAAACATTAGTGTCCGTCGTGCGTGGGAAAAAAACTTCTTTTTACAGCGAAAAAAAACCCTAAACTTCCAAGCAAGCACGAGTGCGCTACGACGTAATGGGAAATTCACAGAGAAACTCGCGGATTCTTCCACTGACCGCTGCGGCACACCTGCACCAGGGTAAACCTCCGCCTACTCCACTCCTGCTTTACAGGTGAAAATAGAGCAACAGGACCGCTGAGTCTTTGACTTTATTTATTTTCTGCTGTGTTTTACTTGCGTCTATTTGAAAGACTGAGTGCAAACACACACAAAAAATATTTTATGTGCTGGAATGTGCAGAAAATAAGTTTAAATGTTAAACTAATTTCTTCCAGTCAGAGAATATTGCATATAATTAAATTTTTGCTTGATGCATAAAGTTAAAAGAGACTTTTCCATTTGATTACATTTTGTATGATGGGTTATGTAGAAAAAGTAGAATTGGGCTGAAAGATCTATCACTTTATCACCTATTCAAGTTGTAAATCGTGTTTTAAAAAGTAACTAAGTAACTAAGTAATTAATTACTTTTGAAAATAAGTAATCAGTAAAGTAACGGGATTACTTTTTGGGGGAAGTAATCAGTAATTAGTTACTGATTACTTTTTTCAAGTAACTTGACCAACACTGCTTGTGAACACCTTTAGCATTATGGCCTTCACCATTTTTTTAATGGAGCCTGATGTGGCCACATTTGAATGAGAGCCCAGGATGCTAACTTAACTTGCTAACACACATACACATACTATGTTCATATGTTAATTGGCATCAGCAAATAATTGTGGAATTAATTAATTAATTAAAAACCTGGAGCATAGTTATGGTTTTATTTGCTTTGGAAAGCATCGATATCACAAACATGGTCAAGAGATCCAGGTAAGCAGTCATCACTCACCTGTAAATAAAAGCAGGCAAACCCTTAGTAATGACTTATTTATACACTACTACATTTCTAAACAAGGAATTTTTTATATTGATGGTATTGTTTTATTTTGTATTATTTTATTTGATCAGTTTTCTGCTGTTTGTCTGGGTCTGGAGCCCAGACTTCCCTCTCCCCAGCCACCTCCTCCACCTCCATGGGGACACCATGGTCTGAGATATCATCACCGGGGATCCTTCCCAGTTGGACATCCCTAGAACACCTCATCTCTGAGTATATGTATTTATATATTTATTGTTTTATTTTATTTTATTTTGTTGCTACTGGGATGTAAATGTGTTTTTTTCTGCTATGGAATTGGGCATGTTTACATGAGTGACTATAGAGACGGAGCCAACTTTGAGTGGACATTTGAAGATCTGCAGTTTCTGGCACTTTCAAACTGACTGTTTTTTAGCCCCTTGAGATTTCTGCTTAATGAAGATTAAAAACAGAAGTGAAAGAAAAGTGGGAAATATTTGCCTTGCATAAAAAAAATTTATGTGAATGCTAAAGTCACTCCCTGTTTCGGTGTAAATGCACAGTATGGACAAAAGTACTGGGACACCTACCTACCTGCTCGGCACTTGCCATGAAGCTCCCAATGCACAGTTTTTGTGCTGATCTTAATGCCAGAAGAGGTTTATAGCTCTGCAGTTACTCAGTCAGCAGAGCATTGGTGACTTTTATGGTAACTTCATATGGTCTGCCACTTCCTGACAAACACTTCCACTTTGCAAAACTGTGACAGCTGATCGCTGAGAATCTAGGAGGGATAACATTTCACAAACTTGACGTCTGAATTTAATGAGCTCTTGGAACGATTCATTCTTTCACAAATGTTTGCAACTTTTTTAAAAATTTAACACGAGAAACAAAATATAAAAAGGTACAGCCAGTCTCCTGGTCTGTGTGCTTTCATCTTCTTTTTGTGCGACTGATGATGAACGGATTAAAACAATCAGTGTGTGTGTGGTGTGTCTGAGTGTGTGGTGGTTTCACTGTGTAGGAGTGGGATAGCTCAAATGGGCAAAAGTCTTTTAGTCTTAAAGGGCAAGGCAGGCAGAGAGCAGCTGCCCTGGAGATGTCTCAGATGATAATCATCCACTCTAGTGTTGTTGACTCAGACTTTTGGGGCTTGGCAGGAAAATTGTGCAACCACAAAGCCAGTTTGGAGAACTAACAGTGCATCATATCACCCAATTTCTACTTTCTGCTGAAAGAGCTGAGATTATACACATGCTGTGTGTTTTGTTTCATTTTTGCTAAAGTTGCATTTGTAAAATTGCAAGTGAACAACCTCACAAAAATAAATGAACAGGATTCACATTTCAGATGGTAAAACTGTTTTTGGATTTTCTGTTAATAAATTATTAATATAACAAACTTCAGACTATGCATGGGATTGAAATCCCTGAAATCCCCCACAGAAGTTGATTTCTTTTAAAACCCTAAAAAAGCTTAAACTTGCTTAAAAAAAACAAAAAAATTTCCACAGTGGTGATCACTCTGCTGCTACCTCACACCTGGTTCTGCTGAGGTTGATTCACTGGTAGTGCACCTGGTTTGATTTTAATGAAATCATTTCTATGAATGCAGCTTTGTTTGCGGTGCAGTGAGTGAATGCGGGGAGGTCTGATTACACCAGCAAATATGTCAGCACTGAGACAGGAACACATCATGGAAAGCGTCAGAAACACATCATCCGAAGGCTTCTGGATTTGTGTGTGTGTGTGTGTGCATGTGTGTGCGTGTGTGTGTGTGTGTGTGTGTGTGTGTGTGTGTGTGTGTGTGTGTGTGTGTGTGTGTGTGTGTGTGTGTGAGATTACTCATAGGATGCGGACATGAATCTGTAGACGCAGTCACATTGTGGGAACTCTTTTCACAATAGAAAATAAATAAATAAGTGATGACATTTCAACATAAAGACTCTGGTTTAAGGTCTGGACAATGTTAGGTTTAGGTTAAGGTGAAGGTAAAGGTTAGGTTAGGATTGGAAATGTTTCTGTTTGTGTATCCGAAAGATATCCAGGGGCAACAAAACGCATGTGACAATGTCTGACGACAGGACGTGGAGAGAGGATGCTGATGAGTCACCAATATTGTTGGTATGTATGACAAAACACACCAGGCACCCAGTCATGTCTCCATCTGCCTATCTCCCTTTCTCTCTGTATATCTCTATCTCTCTTGCAGCTGGCTCCCAGAACCACTACACTCCAGGCTGATTCAATGCAAGAGTAATGCTATACAAGTATAAAACAGGCATTTTCAGAGTGGTGAGCTGTTGTCACCAAAGTACTGATGTGGCTTGCTATCAAATATAACCTCTGAGATTTTTATTATAAGTCTGTAAGTATTATGGCAAAATCTATGATGGCTACAAAGCATGTTTTGGTGGGACTAAGTAATTTCACACTATTAAGCATTAATAAGGTATTAGTAAGTACTTAATTCATCATTTATATAGCACTATTCCTCCTTAGTATGCCATTTATAAATGTAGATATGTTTATCCATCTGTTACTGTTACACTATGTATCTATCACTGCCACTACATCACTGTAATAATTATAATCATAATATAATCATAATCATAATAATATATCTCTTGTTATACTAAGGAGGTATATTGTTGTATAAGTGATAAATTAAGCACTTGCTGATACCTTACTAATAATGCTTAATAGTGTGACATTATTATGAAGTGCGGCCCATGTTTCTACTATCAAATGCAGCCCAAACTAGATTTGGTAGCGCTAATGATCTGGTTGTATTTCAATGTGGTCCAACTTTACTTTAATATTGCGTAATGATAATAAGTTGAATTCAGCTGACTAATTGGCCCTTCCCAACCTAATTTACCACATAGGACATCACAAAAAGGCAGCATGAGTGACTGATAACCTTAAAAAATGTCACAAAAAATAAAACAACAGCCTAATGCTACTGTAACTTTAAGAGTGCAATGTTGAAGGCACTTATACAGTCGCTTAATGTTAACAGCACAAGTATACTGGTAGAAATGAAAAGCTGCATAAATGGGTAATGATCTCAATGCAATGAATGAATGCAGTGAGGGTACAAACAAAGCAGAAGTGGATTCAGAGTATTGTTCAGTTCAGCGACAAATTAAAAAGGTCATGTAACATGAGAGCGCGATTTTCTCCGAATAACAAGTCTGGGTAAAATAAAGTGCACTGTGTTTTACATCAGCTTGTCTGTATTAAGTATCCTTTGAATATTCATTTAATTTGGATTAATTATTTGCGAGTTACAAAACTTCTGGTGATGTAGTCCAAGAAAGTGAAAAATTCTAGTGAGCAGGTTTTTATGATGGAAGATTCATGAGCAGTGTTTGTTTTCATCATGTTGTGCATTAGGTCCTTACATACACTCACTGGACACTACACTAGATACACCTGTTCAGCTGCTCATTAATTCAAATATCTAACTGGTCAGTCACATGCCAGCGGCTCAGTGGCATGCAGGCCTGGACAGGAGGGCCTGCTGAAGTTAAAATCGAGTGTCAGAATAGGAGGAAAGATGATTAAATCAGTGATAAATTAGATTAAAATAAGTATTTTGGTACCAGGCTGTGAGAGTTGAGGCTCAGGTGTGAAATTCATGGTTTTCAGGGTTTTTATCGTTTTTTAGCATTTTTTTTTAATCGTCTTTATCATTAACTTGGTTTCCCTGGGTCTTTTCCCGTGTGTTATGAATAAATCTTCTTTTTTTGGTACTGGTTCTATTTTGTTGTATTTATCCGCAACACCTTAAAGGCCGGTCCGTGAAAATATTGACGGACATAAACCAGTCCACTGATTTAAATGACTTTGAAAGTGGTGTGGTTGTTGGTGCTGGACCGGCTAGCCTGCGTATGTAGAAACAAAATCATCTGTAGGGTTTACAGTTCTCTAAGTGAAATGCCTTGTTGATGCCAGGGGTCGGTGCAAAATGGACAGTCTGCTTTGAGCTGAAGCTGTTCTTAGCGGTCAACCAACAACTACAAGCTTAGACTACGATTCGTATGGGCTTCCCAAAATTCTGTTACCTGTCTAATGGATATCTGAGATATCTTGCCCTGTGACAGATTTTGTTCTAAGGAGTTTGGAAAGAAAAGCATGTGGACTTCACTAAGTTTCTTGAAGACGTCTTACCTCTCTAATCCAAGAAGCTTCTTCAGTTCTAAGAGCAACTGGTGTGGAGAGTCCCAGATCCCAGGGTTTAAAATCTGGCACTCCACCAGTTGCTCTTAGAGCTGAAGAAGCTTCTCGGATTAGAGGTAAGACGTCTTCAAGAAACTTCCAGATGCTTTTCTTTCCGAGCTCCTTAGATTACAATGACCTGTATGACTGAAAACCTTCGCAGACAGAATGGAGAGTTGAAAGCATGAAGCCATTCTCCCTCATATGAGAGGCTCAGGTTCCTGATGGTGGTGTATTGGTGTGGGGGTCATTTTCTTGACACACTTTGAGCTTCTTAGTACCAACTGAGCATCATTTAAACACCATAGTCACCACAGACAGTATTAATGTTGATCATGTCAATCCTTTCACAGCCACTGCCTACCCCATGTTACCACAGTTTACCCTTTCAGCAACAGCAGATGTTTTTTATTCATGGGTGTGGAAATGACAAATTATAAACTGCCAGTGCCAACATGTTAATAGTGACCAAACTCTCTGAGGAATGTTTCCAACAACTTGTTCAATTTATGGCAAGAATTAGGAAATAAAGGTGTCCAAAACAAGATCGGGGATAAATAAATGATTGGAAAATAAAGAGAAAGTTGTACGTTTTAAATGTTAATTTATGGCTGTGCTTCCATTAACTTGATGTCGCAACAAAGAGACAACCTATTTATTTCTTACTCTTCTTATATTTATTGTTGTTTTTTGCACTGAATGGAACTGGAGCCTTGTCGTCTCATCTCTCTATATACTGTACTGTATATACCAGAGATGACAATAAAGTTTACTTTGACTTAAATTCCAAAAGCTAGGCCTAACTCTTAATTGTTGTAAATGTTCATTTTTGTCCATGACAATTACCCAAGAACAGATCAAAAACAAAAAGTAAAAAGAAACAGGAAATACCCCCAAAATATATAAAAAATATTTAAAGAAAAACTAAATCACAATGAGCAAAACAAGAACTGGAAACTAGAAAACACAACAAAACATAACAAAAAAAATATGAAAACTGTATTTGGCATCACTACAAAACACTGAAGGTAACTTAATGAGACTAAAAAAGAACAATTATAAAATAATAATAATAATAATAATAATAATAATAATAATAATAATAATAATAATAATAATAATAATAATAAACACCATAGTGCAAAAACATGTACTGGAATAATCTTTAATTTTTTCCCAGTGGATTTCTTGAGTGAGCTGATGCTGGCAGTGTTTTGCTTCACACAGAGGAAGGAGGAAACCGCAGGAATTCACCTGCTGTGGAGCCACTTTCAAATGTTTCATCTTTTGTCATCTCCCACAGTCCCTGTAAGTGAAGGTGTCTGCCTTTATCGGCTGTATTGCAGCTCGAACCCCTCTATTAACATATCTTCACAGCAAATGACTGCTATGATGATAGAGATGACGCTCATGTGAGGATAATGACTAACTCTTCCTCTTCTGTGCACTTAATCCTCGTGGATTGGCTGTAATACTGGAGCACGAGAACGATAATTGCTACGTCAACGCCACTAGCAGCAGCACCCCCGCGCCACCGCTTACTGTAGAGGAGGGAAACTGTGAGCGCAATACAAATTCAGTGAGGCGTCTCTATTCACTACAGAGCTGCGAGTTTGTGGGTGTGTGTTGTGTTTGCACTTTGTACTGTATCTGTGTGTGAGTGTAGATACTGTACAACAGCTACTGTGTAGGTGTTTTACAAAGCGCGTGTGCATTACAGAACAATCGCATACAAACGATCCTTTGTTTGTCTGTATTTGTGTGAAAGAGCATCACAGACATCCCTTTGTTGTTTCGTCTTTCTTCATCTCCAGGCTTCTCGGAGTGACCGTGGTTCCCTCAACAACAACATAAACAACAACAACAACATCCTGTCGCTAGTCCAATTAGATGTGAGACTGTGACAGTGTAAGATTTGGCATGCCTGGCACTTGGCATCATTCACACTTTATTATATCACACGCTGCAACTAATGAGAGCACCTCGAGGGATGGGGGGCTGCATTCATAACTGTGAAGGAGTCACGTTTTCATTTCCTTCGTCTGCCTCTGATCTGCAGCGGTCTGCTCTCTCTCCGCCTCGATGCATGTGGCGTTCTGTGCCTCCCTGACTCTGGTCAACAGGAAATGAGGAGGGGTGAATCACACTGGGTGTACAGCAGTCTCATCACCACACGTCTTACTGAAGGCTTTGTGACAAGACTTGATCTGGTTTCTAAGAAGTCGCCACCACTTCATATTGGATAAACAAGAGGAGGAGTGACTTCTAATCACTTCTCTTTTTCTTAGGTCTTTTTATATTACTTTGCCAGCTAACTGGTGCACTAAGTAAGATGAATAAGAGTAAATTGACGTATATTGTGTCCAATAGAGCACCTGTTATCACAGTTATTACAGTAATGCTTTCCATATTCTCGTAATAGTTACTGGTCAAAGTACATTCAAACCCTCATATTTGGTCCTGAGTTGTGGTTGGTGATTTATATTACTCCCCAACACTGCCCATTAGTGATGAAATTTAATGGAAAACACAGCACATCACCTAAGCTAATAATGAACAGATGTTTCCTCCATGCCTCTGCTTCTTTTTTCCAATTGCGGTGTGAATGTAAAGCAGACCCATAAAGCTGCACATGCACGAATGTTTCACACTGCTCTCACACTTTCAACTTATGCAGACGCCTTCCTGCGTCATCACTGTGCTTCTACACACATTTGTCTTCTGTGCCTGTATGCAAATGTGTAGCATTAAAAATGTTTCTGACTCTATACACATAAGAACGCAGGTCCAGTCATCTGTTTCTCCATCGTGAGAACATTCATTAAGTAGCAAATACATACTGTGTACACAAAATGTTGTATAGTCTCCAAGTGCAACAAAGCAAACAAGTAAGCTCACACTGCACGGCACAGTTTTTTGCATGGAAACAGTTTTTTAACAGAAATGAAACAATTCTGTATTTGCATTTAAATCTTTCAATATTTCAGTGATAACCTTTCCTGTGAATATCTGAAGAGTTGAACTGTTCACGTGCATTCTTCCTGTTGTGCCTGATTACACAAACCAATATTATATCATTGATGATGTCACTGACATGATGATATTAGCAACACGAGGCAAGCACACTCAGTATATTAACATGTTTAACATTTGTGCAATGAGTTTTTGTTCAATTCACGATGGATCTTGAATAAAACCTGAACTCTACATCACTCCTGTCAGATATTTTGATGGAGTTTAGCAAATATTTTGATCAATGGTCAATAGATGCTTTTCACTTTGTTAACAAGAAAAATGGCTACACTGACACTGAGATGACCCTGATATCCAACTGAGCGCAAAAAGTAGGATCAAAGCTGTTTTTAGGGGAACATTTTTGTAAACAGGAAAGGGGGAAGATGAAACAAGATGGTATGCTGAGAGAGGTAGAAGTGCAAAGCTGAAGTAGGGCTTTTAGTCCAGTGGGTGCACGCTCAGAGCCAGGTAGTGATTTTGGATGATCAGCTGAGTGGGTCACATCCTGTTGCATCAAGTCAATATGGGGTTGGTTGGCCAATCTGCCATCTCAGTCCCCAACAGCCTGCCTCCTTCATCTGGTGTGACATCTGGAAGTGGAGTGACATACAAATGTAGCCTGTGTGTGAGTGCGTGGACATGCATGTGAGTGTTTTGACAAAAGAGTATGAGTCATAGCTTAATTATATACTAAAGCTTCTTCTTTGTGTATGCTGCTTCTCCCCTTTATTCTATTTCTTTCACTGTTTCTCTCTGTCTCTCATTCTGCTTTTTATCTATCTAATTGGCTTAGTGTCTTTTTGTCTGTCTGAATGTGTGTCAGTGCCTACAGGCTTGTCACATTCACCTCTTTTCTTTTTTCTTCCTCCATCTGTCTCTCGCTCTTCCCTTTCCCATTGTATTTGTGTGTGTGTGTGTGTGTGTGTGTGTGTGTGTGTGTGTGTGTGTGTGTGTGTGTGTGTGTGTGTGTGTGTGTGTGTGTGTGTGTGTGTGTGTGTGCGCCCCTGCAGGACCAAATATGTTTCAGTGTGTCATGATGTGTGAATTAAATACAAGATGGGGCAATAAGTATATTCCATGGAAATGGCTGTCTGTTTTGATATATTTGGAAAAGTAAACAGTCTTGTTTGGAGCAGTAGCCAAAGATAAAAGTGGTATTGAGAAGCCAGCGTGGGCTCTTTCTTCTTTAGGCATAACTGTCCACCATTGTCAATTTTTAGCTTTGATTCTATTCAGAAACAGAAACAGTTTTTAAATATAAGCTGTTTAGTGTGTGTGTGTGTGTGTGTGTGTGTGTGTGTGTGTGTGTGTGTGTGTGTGTGTGTGTGTGTGTGTGTGTGATGGAAAGTCAATATCTCATTAAAATTGATTTCTCAAATGACGTCATATTTCAGCTGTGACTTGATTTGAGGCGATCAGTCGCAAAGAAAAGGCCTCTAGAATTAAAATAAGAGGCCGGGCTTTGATGCCTTCCTGGACTTGTCATTATACTTGCTAGTATACACTAAACGCCTGTGGGCAGGTGCACTACAATGCTGTCATTGATGACTTTGCATCAGGCAAAGTGAAGCAGACAAAGGCAGCCGTGCGGCTGTCTGATGCTGGCTGGTGTTGAATGGCTGCAGGGATGCAGCTGCTGGTGGTTTCGAATATTCCTCATGTGGCAGTCTCCAAAGAAAATGTATTCTTACTGTCGAGAAAATATGTATTTGCATTACCAATAAAATATGAGAATAAATGACACATTCATAGTATTTTCAAATCAATTTGGTGGTTGTAAATCTTTGAAATACTTCTGATTTACGCTGTATGCTGGATAGAGCATGAGACAATAAAGGGCCCAATTCTGTACCACACCATTTTATGCATGTTATGCCCCCTCTCTAACTCCACACCTTAGCTATCAAGCAGCTGGGGTGACGAAATCGTAGATATATGTGGGGTAAAGAGTATGTCTGTGTGGGGTATGCTATTAACAAACACAGTATCACGGCACGCTTTGCCTCTCCTAAGTGTGAAATGGACACACATGCAGAAGTCGCAGGGGGAGAAAACTTTAAAGCCACCAAGTCACAAGTGACCAAAGAAGGTACGAAGTACATTTCAGGCTCCTTCTACGTCAGGTAAAATTAAGCTAGGTGGCTGAGATGTATTTACAGATAAATGTGTTAGTAACGTCTCTTTAAACGTTTGTTTTCTTGTTGGTTTGGAATAAAATATTGCCCGCTGGTGGTGTTAAAACTCACTGCAACTTACCGCAACCTACTACAGCTTCTCCATTTCACGCTAAACAGATATCCACACAGTGGACCAGCGTGTTTATTACACACTTTGCCATGACATCAGGTTGTATTAACACAAAGAAACAAAGAATAAATCCAATTTAAGTAGAAAACATGAAAAACTATGTAGTTTTTCATAAACACAGTGTTCTTAATTTGAATTCAGTTTTCAGTTCACTTCTATAAGCGTAACAGAAGCTGTGGTCTGCTCAATATTGGCTGTAGTTCTGTCTAATAATTAATTTCTGTGTTTCAGTTCAGTTCAATTCAATTCAATTCAATTCAATTGCACCTATGGCACTTTTTGAGGTGTATTTCATGGGACATGTTTCCTTTTAAAACAGAGAGCCAATCAAAATGTGCCACAATCGAGGAAAGATGAATAAGGGTTCCAAATGCTGTGCAGTCCCAAGTGAAGTACAATACCAGGTCACCCTGCAAGTCGTGGGCACCAAAAAAGCTATTACACAAGCCTTACACAAAAACCTATATGCATCAAGTAATCTTGTATTCACATCCTGGTGTGGTCCTATTTCCTGATTTTGTTGAGAGTTTAAGTCATAATATGGAGAAAATGTGGAAGTTACACATATATTGCTGATTTGTATAAAAATGACATCTAAAGAAGAATTTTCTAACGAATGTCAGTCAGTCGTGATATGCAGCATGTAAACTGGCTCCAGTAATCAAAAGTTTTTGGAAATCAGCCAGAGTTTCACTTTCATTCATCATGTTGTTGTTCTGACTCGAGGGGGCGTTCGTATAAATTTTCCCAGTGGGGAACTAATTATTTTTGAATTAATCAGACACCACATTGTTGCACTATTATTTTTTAATCAAAAAGAGGTGAAGTGCAAATGCTTGAGCTGACTGACAATAACAAAAGTGGGTCTGTCACTCAATCGCTTTTTAGAAGAAAAAAAGAAAGAACTAATGTTACAAACTGCATTTGTACTCCTCTTACGACCTTAAACATATCACTAGCTTAGAGGTATCTGAGGTATGTAATGTACTCAGATGTTTTCAACCTTCCACGTCTTTGTTTACAGCAGATTCTGGTGACGTTACTATGAGCTATTTACTGTGGTATGTAGTCCAGCAGCCGGTATGTCATTGTTATTGTTTGTGTTTTGAAATAAACATTTATCATGCAACTTACGTAATGAGCCACACAAGGCATCTACTTAACTGGTTCTTTCCAATGCCGAGGTGTACTGGCTCCACCCTGAGCCTCTTCTGAATGTCAAAGCTTCTCACTCTTGATTATTCTTTCCACCTGTGCAAGTGTGCAAGGGTCTACTTTGGTCTGAGGGAGCATGAGGGTGCTTGTCAGTTTTTGTTTAACCATGCAGACTCATCCAGTGAGAATATAGATTACCAACTACTCACGCGCCCCAGATGGTGAATTTCTAGCGAACTTCAAATAAGTATAACAGGAATGACTATTTGGTTTCTTGGTATCACCAGCTGTCTGTGTTTGTGTCCTCAACAGATTATTATCGAGGCTTAAGAGCGAGCCTATACTCTTTTCAGGAAGCTCATTTCTGCCACATATATGTTATCTAATCTTATTTTTGTAGCTACCCATAGCTCTTGGCCACAGGTGAAGTAAAGAACAAAGTTGGAGCAGTGCTCAGCTAGCTCTTCTCCACTACGGACCAGACTCAGATATGTCTGCAGATGCTATACCACTCTCTGTCTTTCAGTGTCCCACTCCATAATCCCCCTAATCATGAACAAAATCTCGAGATGCTCTAAGTCCCCCACTCTAAGAAGCAACTTATCCCCAAACTGGAGTAGGCTCTTCCCATTTCAGGCTGACAAACATGGCTAATTCACATTCCAGCCACTTCGCATTCTGCTGCATAAAACCCCGGTGCACGCTGGTAGTCACGACTCAATGAAACAAACAGAACCAAATCATCAAAAGCAAAGACAACATCCAAAGACCACAAACCCAGAAACCATATGATAATACAACACTAATAATATAATTAAGATGATAATATGTGAATATATTCCAGTATAAGCACTGTGCTAACTAGCTTTCTGATCACAGCAAAGTATCTTTTGAAACTTTTGTGCACATTTTGGCTCGTGTATTTTCAAACAGGGCTTTCCCTTTTCATCACTAAAAGTATATTTAAGTATATTTTAAATGATCATACTTTTAAAAGGCACAGAGGATCCTTTTAAACCAAGGAGCGCCTGTGTCTGATGTGTGTCGCTCACTTCATATACCAGCAGCGAGGCAGGGATCACACCCACGTGTTTGAATGCACAGTTTCTCCCCTTTGCCACTCTCACGCTCTATATTACACATACTCATATACGTTACTGCAGAGTGGTTTGAACCACAGGTAAAGCAGAGAATATGTTTAGTGGTATGTGATTCACCCTTCAATGAAAAGGAGACTGCGTATGTGTCTCTGATTAAAGCCTCTCCTCCTTCTCTTTGTCCAACTCACACCACCAACTTAACGCTGCTTTTACACCTCTATACGCAAGAAGGAGCTCAAAATAACACCCCACCCTTTATCTTCCACTCCTTAAAGGCCGCCCAACGCCTCGTGGGAGGTTGCAAAGCAGTGGTGGTGACGACTGTGACCTTAAGTGAGCTTCTCCAAGGAGAGGCTGAGATAACAAAATCATCTACCCAGCTGGAGGCAACTACATCTAGGTTTGAGTCATCAAAAGTTCCCGAGGGAGCGGGCTGGTCCCTTGGGATGGCAGGCCAGATAGTCGGTGTTGCCAAAGACAGCACTGAACAGCAATGGCATCAGAATCTGAGGGCGTGCGATATACACACAGTGACTATACATAGAGTCATGGTTATGATGTTCATAGATCTCACAACATCTGTGGTGTTGTTTTGAATCTCACCCAGCTTTGGTCATCCAGAACTGGAAACAGAAAGCGGTTTCTCTGAAACGTTTATCTGCCATCCTACATCCCTTCATTCAAGTTTGTCCCTGTATGCTTCTCCCAGACACATTAAAGCTCTATGAAAGTATGATGAAAATGAAATCGGTAGCCACTCACCGAGGAAGTAAAAAGATCAAATCAATAAAGATCTAAATTCAATTTAAACTCTGTGGTATAATGTAAAAGTTTTGACACATACGGAAAAAAAAACTTCACACTTTTTAAAAGAATTTTTTTCATCTATACAAAAGCAAAAGAACACAAAAACATACAAAACATGGCGCACAAAGTATTTAAAAGGGTCACGGGATCTTAATGTGACACAAAGAGAGGTTAGCAAAAAAACACAAACACAGGTGACTCACAGAGAAGCCATGTGTGTACACAACCAACACTGTATGAACAGGTATTTGATGGACACTCCTCTATCTTTGCTTCCGAATGCTGACAAACTTGATTCAGTGCAAGCGGCACGCCATTCCTGTCTTTTCCACTCTATTTGTATTAATGGTGTTTACTCACACCAGTCTGGAAAACAACTCATGACATCAGAGACAAAATATTCAGGTGTGAATATTTTCTATTAATCTACACCTGACATTACATAAAAAAATAACAGTCTTTGGAATGTTTTTATTGCAATAGAGTGTATAATGTAACAAACTTGAAAAAGAAAATGAAAAAGGCATCAGTAAATTGATGACCTACTCATTCTAGTAGGTCATTGGAGGACTCAGGGGAAAGTAAGGTATTTTCTAGAATCACTGTTAATGGCACAAGGCTGTCACGCTGAGTCATGGATCTCAGCCTCGCCTCTACGCAGCACTCCCATAGCTTGTTATTGAAAGTGTCATCGTTTCTGCCTGCTGGGCATGAAAATAAATACCTCGTGTGAAACTGAATTACTTCAGTGTTTATTTAACAGGAGATGTTGGCAGAGTATCTGTCCTCTTTCCAGATGACAGTCTCACAAAGTTTGGAGAGATGAAAAATATGGAATTAAATTTGGGGAAATGCGTATTTGCTTTTGTGCCAGCTGAATGATGAGATTATTACCTTGTGGACCTTTGCATGCTAAATGTAAAGCTGGAGCTCAGAGTCATTTAGAGTAGCACAAAGATTTTGTGTAAAAAGGTCGCTTTAATCTTTGTAAAGGTAACACTCAACCAGAACTTCAAAAGCTCACCTAACAACAAAGAAAAATTTACCTGTGATAAAAGAGGCCACTGTTGAAGTGCCTTAAACATGAATTGTTTCTAACGCTCTGCAGGGGATATACCATTAGGGGGAAAGAGAGGTCAGATTGTACTGAAATCTGTGAGGAAACAACCCTTGGCTCCCTTACTCTATGACCTCTATAAACACCTTCCTGCCCTTTACTGCTCTTTATCTCCAGTTTCAAATATTACTGGACAATATAATGTTATTTTTTTTAAATACTGCTAATAAAATAGAAAATAGAAAACTATTCCTAAGTTTTCCAGGCGAAGATATTTCAAAGTTCTGGATGTCTTTTGTTACATTATCTGTCAAGATAATCCCATACTGCTTCAATAACGTTAATTTCTAGGCTCCGAGGAGGCCAATCCATGACTGATAGTTTTCCATTGTGTGTTTTTCTGTCCAGGTATGGTATCTGCCATCATTGTCATACTGAATGCGAAGCCACTGTCAATCAGTGGTATTGCATCAAAATCTGTCTGTGCTTTTCTGTATTCATAATTAGCCCCAGAGTCTAAATGAACTACTTCTAGTCCAGGAAGAAGTGAGAGCAACACTAAACAAAACAAGAACAAGCAGGATGTCATGCATGAAGGAGCAGGGGGCTTGGCTGAGGTGAGGAGGTTTGAATGAATGCAGGCTCACCTGTACTGACATTTGGTGAGTAAAGCCTCAAAGAATTACATTACTCATCCAGCCTGTGCATGACATGTTACCTAGCCCATCACCAACACCTTCCTGCCCTCTTTGCTCTTGGAAGGGCATGCTCAAGCACATCTCGAGCAGGTGCCTGAAGGCCTTAGGGGATGGTCACTGGGTGGTGCCATGAGTAGGTCCTGAAGGCATTGGCTGGGATCACTGGCTATTTAATAACAGCAGACGGGTGTCATTGCATTTTTATTATTACAGAAGAGTTGGCAAAAACCACAAAATAGAGTACACGCAGGCCTAATCTATGCATCATAGACTGGCAGCTAATGGTCGATCTGGGATTACTGGAAACGGACTTGGAGAGTACAATAATATTCGGTGGAGGTAGGCATCAGAGGTTATACTGTTGGCTCAACAGAGTCTTCACCTATAAAAACCTGCTGCCACTGATTTCCAGTCATATTCTTGTGTAATTTGGCATATCTCAGCCAAATTTATGCTGAAATAATAGTAGGTCTGTTTTAAGTGGCATAAAAAACAAACAACCTTTGTCTGGAAATGGTTAGGTATAAGAACTTGAGTGAAAATGAGTGAAAAGCCAAACTTTGTGAAAAGTCTGGCTCTCAAATAAAATATAAGGAAATGCGGGATTGCTTAAGACTTTTGCACAGTAGTACTTTTACCTACGCTAAGCTAACTGAACTGTTAAATGTTGACAAATTAAGATTCTACCATTGTCAGGCATTTGGCTGAGTTGTATCAGAAGTGGTTTTCCTTGCTTTCTGTTGCCACTGACGAGCTCCCCAAAGAGAATTTCCCTTGGCAGGCAGGATGTCGAGAGACGTGACCTAACCAGCACAATCTGCTCTTCCATCAATCTCTTGGCAAGAAAGTAACAAAGCTATTTCCCAAAAAGCAGAACCATTGCTTTAAGGCCATGGTTATGGCTAAGTAAGAAAAATAGAGCTCACAGAAACCTCAATGACAAATGTTCATTTCATGATTTCAACCTGCCAGACTTGAAACTGGAAACTTGCTACATCACACCAAACCCAGAGCACTGTGATTATAATTGGAAGGATGACATTTTCCAGGTGCTTTCCAGTGACTCCTTCACTTTCATGCTGCTATTTCCTTTAGCTTAACCTCTGTATATAGTTCTCCCACTTCCCAGAGAGAGCACATGTTTTATATTTTAAGATATCAGACTTGCAGAAAATTACTTTCTTAATCGCACCTGTTAGCTGCTGCCGCATAACCACATCCTGTGTTATTCTCGGCCAGTATTGTTGTTGGGTACATATTCATTATCCCGCTGCAATCACGAACCCAGCATAAACAGTTCAATTGTCAGGATAAATTACATAAAAAGCTTTTTCCTGTAAAGCTAAAGCCTCACTGGAACACCAGCCAGCACTTCTCCACAGAAGGTAATACATTTGTTGCTGTATACCAGCTTTGTCACCATCATCCTCACTGACACTAGTCCCTGTTAACATCATCCTCGCAGATCGCACTTAGTTAAACAGCCAGGTGGGCTGCATGCGCACACGCCACACCACCCTCCCGCCCGGCAGCTCTGCATGACGCGAGTTGAGCTCTTGGCGCTGGGTTGCGGCCTGCTGGGAGGAAGCAAAAGCCAGAGGAATGGAGGAACAGATTGGGCCAGATTACTCACTGTTGTCTGACTCTGAGGCAGGCCTGTTTGCGCAGGATGTTGGAGGGTAAACAGGGAGATTCAAGGGCTGCGAGTGTTAGGGCAAGATACCCCACACCATGTCTGCTTCCTTCCCACCAGGATCCAGACAATACGACAGGGAGCGTTCACTATGCGATATGTGAATCGAGTCAGCTGCAGAAAGAAATACACAGAAGCAAGGCTAACACCAAAAAACAGTAATACATTTTATGTCACGTCTAAAGAAGCTCCCCTCCAAATGGTAATCGTATTCGTGGCATATCAGGTCAACATTAATTCCCTCAAAATTAAAAATGTAAAGAATATTTTCATCAGAAATGTTTTTTACACTATGAAAAGTCAAAAACCTGTGAATTTTCACACTATGTAATTTTTCATAATGTGTTGAACCTGTTAGCAAAATGTTTCATAGACTTCTTTCACAACTTCCTATGAAAGGTTTGGCTCTTGAGCTCCCTGCTAATTGCAGTGACTCAGTTCAATCCACGCTTCCAATGAAACAACTGCTTCAAATATAATTGTGCAATTAAGCAGTGGCATTATGGCAAATAAATAAATAAATACATAAATAAATAATGATGATAAAGTAAGTTTCCCTAAAAGTCTAGTTTGACTGACAGTTTCAGTGAAACAGTCTGTTTGTTTTACAGATGGAAAACTATCCTGACTGATCCTTACACAAACAAAGACGTGTTTGTCTGTCACTATTTAATACCTACTAATTCTAAAGAAACTCAACGACACAAACATTAGGAGCATAAGGCTACAAGCCGACATACTTCTGACTAATTTACTAATCACACTGGTTTTTTCTACGCCCACAGAAACCTCATGCACACTCGTGTGAGCTCTAATAGAGGTTTTGTTGTAACAGTCACCACAGCTTTAGTCACGTTATAAATGGGGCTTTCATATTTAACAACACCTTTTTATGTTGGGAGGCCCTGAGCTTTACATGATTACATAAATATACCCAGCAACCTCCAACAACCTCGTGGTGCTAGATTAGCCAGAGAGCATTGCAACTGTTGTGACTGATATTTAGATTTGTTTCTGTATCTTGTCAACTGTGCGGCAGTGGAGGTAGGATGCGAAGGACTAGGAGCAAAATAGAAGCGTATAAATGGCCTACAAACAGACTTGCTTTTATTTAACTAAAATTCTTATTTATTTTTATTGCATTTTTATGCATTTTTTCAGCTTATGAAACTAACCAACTATCACATGAAGATCTCAAAAACAAAAGAAAAATCATTTAGTGCTTAATGTGTCTCTCAGTTTTTAATAATGCAATGACTAATAACATTGTATTAATAAATCTCTTGAGTGTGCATATTGAAATTCCTACTCCCTACCTTGGCAACCCAATATTAGTGTTAAAAGAATTATCTGCTTGCATCACAAGAATGGGAAACATTGTTTATGTGTATGAATGTGTAACTTTTTAATATCAAATGTAACAAATTATTGCATCTCAGAATATAAATTCATATACATTTAAATAAACTTAGGTGGAAACAGACTGGGGATCAATTAAATTAAAATACTTTTTAAATGTGGTGATATTATCCATCTAATGTATTTATACTGCTTTTAATTTGGATCAAAGTGAGTCATATCCTGCTACAAACTGCAGTCGTTTAGAGTCAGTAGTTTCTCTTTTCTTTCTCCCCACACACAGGTGCGCAGCTGACAGGAGACAGCTGAAGTGAACATAACAGTTAATCCTGCTGACAACGAAACCTCATTTTACTCTGGATAAATAGCTTGGGTCTGGGAAATGAAGTTCAGGTCTATTTACTTTCAGTGCAAAGAGACATCCCCTGAAATGTCGTGCGGATTTTTAATCTGTCCCCCATAACCAAAGGGAGCATCGAATTGATTTCACCTGAGGTGTCAACACAGCGATGAAATATGGGGTTTCATTAAAATCACAAGCAAATTTTCCCAAACTACAAGCCATCAGCCCAGCGAGGCTTAGCGTATGTTGATATTTGCATTATCAAAGATCCTCCAGCAGCCACCAGGCCCAGGCTCTTCCAGCAGCCACCAGGCCCAGGCTCTTCCAGCAGCCACCAGGCCCAGGCTCTTCCAGCAGCCACCAGGCCCAGGATCCTGCAGCAGCCACCAGGCCCAGGCTCTTCCAGCAGCCACCAGGCCCAGGCTCTTCCAGCAGCCACCAGGCCCAGGATCCTCCAGCAGCCACAGGCCCAGGCTCTTCCAGCAGCCACCAGGCCCAGGATCCTCCAGCAGCCACAGGCCCAGGCTCTTCCAGCAGCCACCAGGCCCAGGATCCTCCAGCAGCCACCAGGCCCAGGATCCTGCAGCAGCCACCAGGCCCAGGATCTTCCAGCAGCCACCAGGCCCAGGCTCCTCTAGCAAGGCACCAACAAATAAATCAACAGTGACTTCAACGGGCCATCACAAGGAAATACCAATCTCATCATTTTCAAAATGCCACCTAAAAAAGCAAACCCAGGAGTTGAAGAGGAGTTGGAGGAGATTAGGAAATCGCTTAATTTCATGTCTGATGAACTGAGCAAAGTGGCTAAACAACAAGGTATGCTACATGACCTAATGGATGAAATAAAACAACTAAAAAACCTCATAAAGGACAAGGACAAGAAAATAGACGACTTGGAACGGCGAATCGAGGACCTTGAACAATACACAAGAATGGATGATTTAATCATAAGTGGTCTGGAGACGCAACACCGAACCTACGCCAGAGTAACAGCTGGCGGAGGTAAAGACGGTGAAGATGCCCCGGTAGAGGAGCAGCAAACGCTTGAACAGCAAGTGATAAAATTCCTTCAAACGAAGAATGTACGTATTCAGAGCCATCATATTGCAGCATGCCACACGCTCCCCAGAAAAGACAGTAAAACAAAGCCAGCAATCATTCTTCGGTTTGTGAGTCGCAAAACAAAGATTGAGTTACTGAAACAGGGTAAGAAGCTAAAAGGGACTGGTGTGTATTTAAATGAACATTTAACGAAAAAGACTGCTGAAATTGCAAGACAGGCACGCATCCTGAGAAAACAAAATAAGATACAAGCGACATGGACGAGGAACTGCAAAGTAATGATAAGACTAAATGGCAATCCCGAAGAAGCGAAAGTTGTGATGATAAGAGAACTCAAAGACTTAGAGCAATATAAATAATCAGGAATCTGCTATGGAATCTATTGGAAAAGTGACGATTGGATAATGAACAATGGGTATGGAAAGTATTTCTGGCCTTATGGCTCAAAAACAATGGAAACAACAACAACAAAAACACATAAATGACAAGTTTGGACACAGATTATAGGTTTCCATTCGGAGATATTGAAGAGGAAGACTTTGATTATGAAAAGGACTGTCAAGGTGGTTATTTTGCCACACACGCTGAGAAAACGAACTTCAAAACGTTTAACTATGCAGAGCACAACATGAATGACCCTGAAAGTAGCATTGACCCAGATACCCACTTCTACAATAACACCAATAATACTTGTGAGTACTATACAGATGACCAATTCAATGTGAATATTAAAATGGCAAATGCATTGTCGGTCATACATTTCAATAGTAGAAGCCTGTATAAAAATTTTTCTAAAATTACAGAATGTTTAAGTAAGTTAAAAAAGTTTAATATAATTGCAATATCAGAAACATGGCTCGATAATGAGAAAGTTAGTGAAATGGGACTGGAAGGATACGAATTATTTACAATGAACAGGGTGAATAAAAAAGGAGGTGGTGTTGCTTTATATGTAGATAAAGTTTTGAAATGTAGTCTGATTGAATGCATGTCAAGCACCATAGATAACTTATTGGAATGTGTCACTATTGAAATTCATGTTGAAAAAGCTAACAATATAATTATAAGTTGCATCTATAGGACACCAGGTTCATGCCTTGAGATATTCAATGAAAAACTTGCTGCTATGTTTAGCAACCTAAATGATAAAAAAGTGCAAATAATTTGTGGTGATTTTAATATAGATTTGCTAAACCCAAATGGACATCAGAAAACAACAGATTTCATAAATACAATGTATAGTAACTCCCTTTTCCCTGTAATTATAAAACCAAGTAGAATAACAATTGATACAGCTACATTGATAGATAATATATTCACAAATAAAATTGACCATGAAATAGTAGGTGGACTTCTTATAACTGATATAAGCGATCATCTTCCTGTTTTTGCAATTTTTCAAAATTATTTTGGGATTAAAACTAAACAAAAGAATCAAATATTTGATATGATACGACATAGAACAACAAGAGCCATTGCTGCCCTCCAGGTGGACTTAAAGGAACACAATTGGAATGAGGTTTTTGCAAATGAAGATTTAAATAGTGCATATGATGCATTCTTATCAACTGTAATTTCACTATATGAAAAACATTGTCCTTTAATGAAAATCACTAGAAAGCATCACAGATCAAATAAGCCATGGATCACAAAGGGGATAGAAGATGCATGTAAAAAGAAAAATAATCTATATAAGAGATTCATAAAACAGAGGACAAAAGATGCTGAAATAAAGTACAAGTTATATAAAAATAGATTAGTAAATATTATAAGAACAAGTAAGAAAGAATATTACCACAAATTATTGGAGCAAAGTAGAAGTAACACACAAGAAACATGGAGGATATTAAACAGTCTAATCAAAAAGGGCTAAAAAAATAAGAATTATCCAGATTATTTTAAAAAAGATAAAGATATTGTGCTTGATAAAACTAAAGACATTGCAAATGAATTTAATGATTTCTTTGTAAATGTTGGCTTTAATTTAGCAAAAGAAATTCCAGAGTCAAGAAATAATAACGACCTAAATAAACATATTACTCAGAATGTGTCCTCCATGTTTATTGGTGCTGTAACTCATAGAGAAATAATTAACATTGTGAAGACATTTAAAAATAAAAAGTCCACTGACTGTTTTGGTATTGACATGATATTAGTTAAAAGTATTATAGAATATATAGTGCAACCTTTTGCATACATTTGTAATCTGTCCTTTCAAACTGGTGTGTTTCCCTCACAAATGAAAATAGCAAAAGTTATTCCAATCCATAAAAACGGAGAGAGATGTCAGTTTACCAATTATAGGCCAATATCACTACTCCCACAGTTCTCAAAAATTTTAGAAAAGTTATTTGTTAATAGACTTGATAAATATATTGAGAAGCATAATCTCCTAAGTGATAACCAATATGGCTTTAGAGTGAAAAGGTCCACTTCAATGGCAGTGATGGAACTTGTTGAAGGGATATCTAATGCAATAGATAATAAGGAATATACTGTTGGTGTTTTTATAGACTTAAAAAAGGCGTTTGATACAATTGATCATTCTATATTAATAAATAAACTAGAGAGATATGGCATAAGAGGGTTAGCATACAAGTGGATGAAAAGTTACCTGGATGAAAGATATCAATATGTCGAATTCAATAATGTAAAATCTAAGCAGTTGAAGGTAACTTGTGGTGTTCCTCAGGGCTCTGTGCTGGGCCCTAAATTATTTATATTATATATAAATGACATATGTAGCATTTCCAAACTGTTAAAATGTGTATTGTTTGCTGATGATACGACTCTGTACTGCTCAGGTAAAAACTTAGAACAGCTTCTGACTACAGCGGAAAAGGAGTTAAATATATTAAAAAACTGGTTTGATGTAAATAAGTTATCATTAAATATAAAGAAAACAAAATTGATTATTTTTGGCACTAGACAAGTGAAAAATGTATCTAAAATAAGGGTTAATGGAATTGAAATTGAAAGAGTGTACGAAAATAAATTTCTTGGAGTGATAATTGATGATAAGCTGAGTTGGAAGTCTCATATAAACCACGTGAAAACAAAAATGTCAAAAACCATTGCTATTCTCTATAAAACAAAGCATGTCCTGAACAAAAAATCATCATACACACTTTATTGTACTCTGTTCCATATATGACTTACTGTCTGGAGATATGGGGTAATGCATATAAAACGAACACTCTTCATATTTTCAAGTTACAAAAAAGAGCTATAAGAATTATAAACCAATCAAACTATATAGAACCAACTAACATTTTGTTTATTAATCTGAATACCCTGAAATTTTATGATTTAGTTGAATATAAAATGGCACAGATAATGTATAAAGCACAAAATAACTTGCTTTGCCCCAGTACTCAGAAGCTGTTCAAAGTCAGAGAGAGTCAATATGACTTAAGGGGAACAGATTTCTTTAAGAAAAACAAGATGAGGACAAATATAAAGCAGAGATGTGTTTCTGTTAGAGGAGTTAACCTGTGGAATAGTTATGACAGTGATTTAAAAAGGTGTAGTTCATTTTCCTTGTTTAAAAATATGTTTAAAAATAGAGTATTAGAAAAATATATATATCAAGAATGAAAAGAACAAAAAGGAGAAAAAAAACAACAACCTCTTGATTCTTTACTTTGATGTAGTTACTTATCTAAGGTGGAAAGTTTTTTTTTTCTTTGTTTTGTTTGTTTGTTTGTTTGTTTGTTTGTTTGTTTGTTTGTTTTGTTTTGTTTTTGCTTTGTTTTATTATTTTCTTCAAGCCCTGTGTACAGGAGCTGCATACAAAAAGATATTTTGTGAAAAGGGTTGGCGTAATAAGCAAATGCTTCAGCCAATACCTTTTGATTAGCCTTGTCTCATGCTTTCTTTCTTTATGGTAGATTTTTGTTCTGTTTTCACTGTTTTTTGTTTTTTTTTTCTCACTGTTTTCACTGAGATTTGAATTTGAATGCTAATCAATCAAATCAAATCAAATCAATCAAATCTTATTACCGCAGGATAATAAAAAAGTTTACCAAGTAAAGGAACCAAGTATTACATGGTTCTTCTAGCTTCTCAGATAAGATCTCAGACCAAACACAATTAGAGCTGAAGTAAGCTAGCAAGAAAGAGAGACAAAGCAATGTCCTCAGATCCTTTCAGTACTGTCAGCTCAATTTGAGACACAGTTTGTAATTCATGTAATAATCTAGCAGATTATTACATGAAGGAACCTTTTAAAAAAACAAAAAACAAGCGCGTCCATGCTCACAGGTGTACACACGGGTGATCACACCCACAAACTACACCCTTTTTGGCTCCTACCTCAAAGCACACTGTGTTCTGTTGATCTTATGTGCTGCACAATAATGTTTAACATTTAGTATTTACTGTCATATTCCCATATATCATTGTGATGTTGTTTATTCTATTACTCTTGTTCTCTTCTGCTTGCTTTCTTTTTTCTTTCTCAGCAGGTGATCCAGGTGATTGATATATGCATTTTTTTTTTCTCTGCCCGTTCTGTTGGTTTTTGTCTTTTGCCCTTCTCCCCCGTCCCTCTTCTCAGCTGTTTCTCTTTCCCTCTTTCTTTCTCCCCTTCTTTCCCCCAGTCAAGTCTGTCCCGTATTCAGTAAGTGAAAATAAAATAAACAATAAAAGGTGAATCAAATGGACCATTACGGCAAGGCTGGGATGGTCAGTTTGGTAAAGTAAATCCGTTGGGCATCTTTCTTTGCCTTTAGACAACAATTCTGATGGCAAAAGAGCCAAACGGGACAGGCCAAAAAAAAAAAAAAAAATTAAGTTGGGTTTTTTAATGGAAACATAAGCTGTTGGTGTAGTGTCATAAAACATGCTGACATTTTGCTCTTAGCTTCCTCCGTGTTATGCTAGCTCTGCAGCAATTGCTGCAGTTCTCCTCTCTTCCAAATAATGGATCAGTGCATTCTCAATGCTTTACTACACTTTTCTACATTTTGGAGGTAAAAATAACGCTTTTTAATTTACTACATTTACATAAGCGCTTCAAATACCGATTACTTTCAACAGGGTGACCAGATACCATCAAACTAGCTGTGGGTAAACTGTGTTTGTGGGACACATCCATAGTGATGAAAGATAATCTAAATGTTTTACTTGAAAATATAATAACCTTTGTATGTTACTGGTCATTTAGCATGCATGGGCTAAATATATTTCCAACTGTCATGCTACATAAAGACAATAAGTATAAAGAAAGCTTAATATTGTTCTTATGGTCTCATGGTGCAGTCATCTTCATATACTTCTACATTCTTTTTTATTTGACTGCTCAGAATATACTAGCACTTCATTTTGTTTAAGGTATTTTCCCTCAAGCAAATTCTGCAAAACCTTGGTGACTTATAAGTTTCCCTGATAAATAGACAGGCTAATCTCATACTGACGATAATAAAAATCTTTCCTTAAAGCGTGCCACACAGAACCAGTCAAAATGTGTGATATTGTCTTAAAATTTGGGACAGGGGGACAAGGAATAAAAAGGTTAAAAATGCTGTGCACTCCCACACAGGAGGGGTTAACATGTAAGCCTTACATATAAAAGATGCCTGGTTGATATCTGGCAGGAGACACAAACTCAGCCTTAGAAAGGGTATCTGGTGTTTGATTGTTGGTTGCCACTTGGACTGCATGTGCACATATCACTTTCCACCTTCCTACCCACCACATCTTGGTAAATAAAGAGATCTGCACAAACCACTCGATATTTCAATCAGTGTAACTTACTTATACTAATCATCATCAAACAAGTTTAAATAAAAACACATTAAAGAACAAACTCCATTAAAGAAGTCCACACCTGACCCAGTTAACTGCCATGAGACCTTTTCCAAAGCCCAGAGCGTCATTATTAGCCTAACAGCAACATACCAGTCATAGCTGAAGAGCGCGTCCCTCCGGGCGATCTGCTCTACCACCTGCCCTGACAAAGTGGGCCCGGTTTCCTGCTGCAGAGGAAGTTCAGTGTCACTTGCGGTGAGGACAGGAAGAGTACACTGGCTGACAGGAAACAGTCCCTTCAACAGGCTAAACAGTGTCCAAAGCAATGTTTGGACGACCTTTCTAATCTGCTCTTTGTTTGTGCTGAGTCCACAGGTTTGTTTTACAGATGGAAAGTTCTGAACTTGTTAATCCTGTCAATCAATGTTAATGTATAAAAAGATTCACAGTTTTTTTTTCCAAACAGGAACATTGAGCTGTGTTGTTGCTTTAAAGTTCTAAGCTGTCTTTAAAGCTGTGTTCAAGCTATTTAACTGTATTTTAGTTAAATAGCTTGAAGTGAAGCATATTTTCTTGGAGGGGGCAAAAGCAAATAGGTCATTTACAAAATCAGAATCAGAATCAGAATACTTTATTAATCCCGAAGGAAATTAGGGAGAAAAATTCCCAAAAATTGACGACTTAAAAAATATGAAGATTCAGCTGTTTTATCATAATTTATAGAAGTGGTTTCTGTTACCTCATTTTTAGGGAAAATTCAAATTAAATAAATAGCTGGTCTAATAATGGTTGACATACATGGCAGTACTCTATGACTATTAACATGTAATAAATGTGATTTGTTCACTTTGCTTCTTTAATGAGGTTTACGATGTGCTGGTCCTGGTTTTGTTCTATTTGAAAAACTTTACATCAGTTTTCACTTCAGAGCAATTCACCATCAAAAACTTCCACTATTTTAGTACAGAAGAGATAACTATTAATTAAAACTGAACCGTGGAAGCAGTCACATCCGAAGAAGAGCAAGAAAGACAATTAACTTATGCACTGTGATGTCGGGTGGAACTGACAGGCTCAAAAGAGGTGGAGCACACAGCAGGTGAGGACGGAGTGAAACAGGAAAGGTCCCAGGTAATAAGGGAAGGATATTCGAAATATGTGAAACAAAGTTCATTTTGGGAGGATGAATCAAGAGGAAAGGTAATTGCCATAAATGGCATAAATGGGATAAAGTAGGCTTTTAAAACCACAGCTGTCACCGAGAAAGTGTTTAGTTTGGGGGGAAGGATTCAGTCTTCTGACTCATTCACTTTGTTCATGTATAAGGTTTTCATCTGTGCCACTGTAGCACACTGTAGTTTGGGTGTATGGAATTTATTTTTTCTTCTAATCCTCTCTTTCATATATTAGTCAACCTGAAAGTCACATTAGTGTCTTGAGGTGTGTGTGTGGGGGTATTTGTGAACGATATGACTATGCTTCAACGTCATCTCCTGCAGGATACATCCACATTAGCTACTTTGTATTAGTGCTGTTATTCACTGGCAACATTTAGTACCAAAACAGGAAGCACTGTGATGTTTATATACAGTAATGGTGATGACTACTTTCCAACAAGTCCAAGCAAATGATTTGTCATTGCTTTTTAAATGGCCATGTTACCACAAAAAAGCAATATGATTCATAACAATCATAGGTTTAGACACAGAAGTACTTGGTTGGAGATCGAATGGCTGTTTCTAAACTGGTGGAAGGTTGAATGAAACCTGAAATGTTTAATTAATTTTTTTTATTTTATTTTATTCTAAGGAGCTTGGAAAGAAAAGCGTCTGGACTTCTTTAAGTTGCTTAAAGACATCTCACCTCTCCAAGCTCCTTAGACTACGATGACCTGGATGACTGAGAACGTTCACAGACGTTTTGATGTTATAATGTACTGTATTCTCAATAATTTTAAAGTTTTTTTCTCGTTCTTTATAAGGTAGAATTATTAACATTCTCAAGAAAAAACAAAACAAAAAAGGAAAACAAGGAAAAAAAAAAAAAAAAAGGCTTTTAAACATTATTATAAGCAAATGTACATTTTTACAAAGTCTTCCATAAACGTTTGTCAAATGGCTTTAGCTGCTGTATCAGCAGATCAGTTTTAATTCATCATACTGTAAATCATAAAATAAAAATATTCCTTACTAATAGTTCTCAAACAGTTTCCTAGTTTATTGTAAAAAGAAAAAACTAAACAAAACTCAAAGCACATGAACTAACCAGTGTATGCTTTAAGAGGACTTTGTTGTATTACTTTTGATGAGGGTTATGTTTTACTTGCATTTGTGTAAAGCATTTTTGAGTCTGATATGCTAAGGGAGACACAGACTAAAAGGGAGTTTTTCCCTCCCACTGTCGCCAAAGTCTCATTGGAGGTCATATGATTGTTGGATTTTTATCAGTATGTATTATTGTAGGGTCTACCTTACAATATAAAGCACCTCGAAGTGGCTATTGTTGTGATTTGATGCTGTATAAATAAAATTGAATTTAATTGAATATCTATAAAAAATACCTGTATGTGGCAAACTGTGAAACTTGATGGCTGTTCGAATAGTGGCAGGTTGGTTGTGTTTGAATGCAAAGTTTCTAAAACTACAACAGCCTGCATTCAATAGGTATTCATGCTGATTTTTGATCTATATATCACTTTATAGCTGATTCAGGATTTTACTTAGAGTCTACTTCCGCTTTACTTACGTTAAAACTATAAACATAAATTGGGATACCACTGACCAGCCCCTTGCTCAGATCTTCTCTGTGAATTCCAATCTCAGGGTAAATTACCTTGCTAGCGTCTCACCACACCCGTCTCCTCTCAGCTGAGAGATGTCTGCCTCCCTCGTCCCCTTTCATCAGTGCCAGAGGTCTTTGTGATAACAAGCTTTAGCTCCGTCGCTGATTGAATTCAGGTGCACTGGCTCATTTCCAGGGCATTGATCGCTTCCTTAATGAACAGACACCAAGGAGCCTTTTGTATAAAGACTCTGAGCTTTACATTTATAGTGGTAAAACTCAGACAAACAAAGAACAACAATAACCTAGAGTAAATAGAGTAAATCTTCCTTAATTCACATTAAGAGCGGAAGAACAACAAAATGCTCTGAAGCAAAGGTAGATTATATGCCCATTATCGGGCAACTGGGGCTTGACTTTCAGGGGAAAGAAAATGACTTTCTGATCTTTCTTTTTGATTTTGTTACTATTTCTATTGATCTTTACAGCAAGAAAATGAACAGCTAATCATTAGTTTGCTGTGGTTAAGGAAGCTACTCTGAAAAAAAGCTCAATTTTCTTTAGATTACAGTGCATAACAAATTTATTAGCATACCATTTAATGTAAGGTTTATGCTTCATTGTCCTAATTTAATTGTATTTGTAATTACCAAAATAATTCTGTAATGGTTAATCCACCAGTATGTGCAAGCTCTTTATTCAAAGTTATTCAAAGTATTTTTATCCATTAATTTTAAAAATATACTGTTTTAAAAAAAGAAGAGAAAAAATAGTAAAGCAGATTACTATGTTTTGATTAAAGTGCCAAATTACAGTTATTTATGGTTTTAATAGTTAAATCCTATGCTTAATTAATTTCTGATGTCTCAGAGAAGTTCAGTGTGACAGCTCAAATTTGGGAACAAAACATGAATTCAGTTTATTATTTGCTTATTCAATAACAATATTTTTTAGTTTTAAACTTATTTTTGACAGACATAAGTTTTTTCTCAAAAATGTGTTTTCTTGTTTTTAGATCAGGTGATTTAATAAATTTGTTAAGTACTATAAACAAACAAATGAGAAAGTTCAAAAATGTCAGCTTTAAAGGTACAGCAAATAACTTTATGAGGTTATTTAATCAGAATCAGAATCAGAATCGTGTTTATTGGCCAAGTATATGTGCAGACACATACAGGGAATTTGGTTCCGGTAGATGGTGGCTCTCAAGCACAGCAATGTAAATCTCACACACACAAGTGTCTATATATACACATTACACATACATACACAAAGCTATGTAAACCAACTATAAATAACGAATCTAAACTTATATACATAAAATACAGAAATGAATGAGGTGGAATGAATACTACAAAATGTACATAAGGTGCAGTTGCACCTAATGGTTAATAATAAGATCGTGGATAGTGGCTCTGTATTCAAGATAGTGGGACATCCACCTAATCTTGTTTTATGCATGTGGGTTAAGACCAGCATGCTTATGTATCTCGGATATTATTGCAATTTCTTATTGCCAGCACATTAGCTATGCTAGCCTCCTGTCTCTGGACAGCAGACAAGGAGGTGGCTAAACAACAACATCAGCCAGTTATAAGCTAACATTAGACAAGCTAATTTTATGTTTTTATGTATCCTAAAAATCATACTTTCCCTCTGATAAACAGTCTGATTACATTCACGCATCATATGAGATTTTATTTGTGTTTAGGTGTCCAAGTCCAACAATATTAGTTCCACTTCAAGGAAAGTTCCATGCTATCACAAGCTAACAGCAGCTAACGCTGGCAAAAGGATTAGGATATCCTCAACAACTTTCCTCAGCACTGCTGTCATTGGACAGAAATGGGGATCACTATCTCTGCAACTTGTACCAGACTCCTTACAACCAAGAGTATATAGACATGGACATGAGGTAAACTAACTGATTGCATACACTCACTACAGATAGACAGATTGGACAAATCTACTGACGTCTAGAAGTGTGATTTTACAGACTTTACCTTTAATGTTGAACCTGAATTGTATAAATTTAGAATGAAACACTAGAAACTAATGTCAGATATATTTTCTTCTTTTATGGCTCAAACTGCTTCAGTAGTGCTACATAAAAAAAAATGTAGCGTGAGGCCGAACTGCTAGCTTAATTTTACTTCACTGCATTTCTCATTTAAAACTTTATGTCATTGTATGTCAGAGGAAATGGGATAAGGGAAGTAAAATACATGAATTTAAAGGAGGTGAACTAAGATTACGGGATATTTCTTTGGTACAGGAAGCCATGTTCCCTGTAATAATCAAGGGATGCTCCCACACCATTAGTCACCATCATCCACACTCTACAGCTTATCTTGTAAGAAAATGTTGTAAATTAGTTTTTTATGAGTGTCTTCTTTGTGTAAACTTATCTCATTGTTTTCTTCTTCTGTCAGTGATTTTCAATCTTCTCCAGGAGGTGAATCAGACTTTTTTAGGGAACACGCCCAAACAGTTTTTGGTAGAGAGGTGAGTAAGAGATCAAAATTTAAATTAAGTCTATGTTGCAACAGATACTCTGAGAGCAAAAGTTTCTGGTGTTACCACAAAAACCTATTAGAAAAAAACTTTTGATTTCTACTGGACTGACTCAAACCCTTTCTTCGTTAACCCCAAAGCTAGGTGAGCAATCCAGAGGTGCATTGCCCAGAGTTTTTATAATGCACTTTTGCTTCTGTTTCTGAAATCTTTTAGCTACTGGTCTCTTCTAACTTCTCTCATATTAGAGGGAGTCTGTCTTCTTTGCTACTGTGAAAAATGAAATGACTGTGAGGGTATTCCCTAAAGACCATTCTTCCTCAGTCTCCACTGGTTTGTGGGGGTTGGTGAGCTTATTTTTCAACCAGCTGAGTCATCCATGTCATTTTGATCTCAGTTAACCTGTTATGAACCTGCTTAAAGAAAAGGCTGGCCTGTTTGTCACGGTCAAGGGTCATTTTAACAGCTTCCCATTAAAAGTATGTGTCTCACTTTGGAGAAAAAAATTAAAAAACAATATGCCCTGACAGAGACTATCATGACTTTTTGTCTTTTATTATATGTTTTCTGTTTTATCGCCAAACGATTAATTTGCAGCATAAAAGACACTTTATGTACAGAATATAGCAGCTTGCTTGAATTTATTACAAGACATGTCCTAATCTATTTGTTAGAGTGACTGATAACCCAAAGAGCTAACTTCACCATTTATGTAGCAGAAAAATACATAAATGGTTTGGAAAGAATTATAGTGGTGGTTACTAAAAAAAACCACCCTTGTTCTTCTAAAAATGGTTTAATAGAACTTTCCTGAAAATAAGACTACTAAAGAACAAATGGAAGCTTATACTCCTTGTTGTTTAATGTCCACTGGAACACACCTTGTTTCATTTTCTGTTGGAAAAACAGGGGTTCATTCAGAAACTATAATTTATCAACAGTTAAGTGATTTGTGTACATACACTTTTCATTAGGTTCGCCTTGCTAGTACTGGCTTAGTCCCACGTTTACCTTCAAAACAGCCTTAATCTTCAAGGCACAGAGTCTGGTCCATGTTGACATGATACGATCACACAACTGCAGATTTGTCAGCTGCACATCTGTAATACAAATCTCCTGTTCCACAGTATCCCAGAGGTTTTCTGCTGGATTGAGAAATTCTGTCTATGGAGGCTATTTGAGTACAGTGAACTCAAGAAACCACTTTGAGATGATCTGAGCTTTGTGAGCTTAGATAATCTCAAATCATTTGGTAAATTATACTGTTGGAAGCAGCAATCAGAAGATGGGCACGCTGAGGTCATAATGGGATGAACGAGGTCAGCAACAATATTCAGACAGGCTGGGGAGTTTAAACAATGCTATGCTGATATAGCTAATCCACTTTAATGTTTTGTATAAAGAAGAACATGTTTTATAGAAATGTTCTTATAACGACTAAGTTACTCTTCCCTTGGCAAGGAATCTTAACCCATCAAAAACCTACAGAAATTCTCTTAGAAACAAAACGTTAAATGGTGCATAGTAATGATGGGTGGGGCAATAAGGCCTGGGTGGGATAATAAAGGAAATGAGGGAACTACAGCAAGACTGGCATGAATGTAGGGTAATAATGAGCAACATTTTCTCTTATCATGTTATAATGAGCTCACTCTCTGCCAGCAAGGATGTAACACGATGCTTCTAGTCAGCTGGTAGCTAAGCAGCTAATGAATGAGACAGTTATTGTGGAGCATGAATTTTTGGTGCTGTTTTGTTTTACTATTATGAGCACATGACCATGAATGGAATTTAATTCCCCTGCAGCATCCGTCTTACAACAATGGATCAGCAAGGAGTAACCCTCACTGTACAGCATGAACAGATGATTTCTTTTATTATTTACCTTGGAGAACTTTTAGAGAAACATGTGCTGCCATAATCTAGCACAGATGTCAAGATGACCTCCATCTTTACGGTTTGTTTGTTAATAAAATCATGTGAAACCTTTTGTGTTTCAGCATAACTGAGAATCTTAGGTGTGATGTGGCCACTTGGCAGCTGTGATGCTTACGTTGTTTCTTCTTCTTCCTCTTGTAAATTACTACCGCTACCATTCCTGATACTTCTCTGACCCACTACCCCACCCACAGTGTTATCAAGAAGCAGCAGTTCCTCATAATCAAGGAGACGAGTTTACAAGCTAAAATTAGCCCCTCATTCTATCTGATGGCTCAGCGGGAATGATGGATGCCATGGGTGGGGGAGGACCACAGTGATATAGGATGCTATAACTTTCATGTCGTCTCCAAAAAAAATACAATTAAAAATTTAAAAAGAGGTTTTCCTTGAGTAATTTGGTCAAGGTGGCTCCCTTGGGTGTTCCAGCCAATATGAAAAGTGGAAAAAAAGAAAAATTGAGAGTCAAACATCCCACATTGCTTCCTCCCGCCGTCCTGATTGGGGGTAGTTAGATGGAGACAGACAACGTATGAGTCACCAGCCCAGCCCCCACCTCATCTCCTCTGTGAGACTGTAAAAGAATGATATAGAAAGAGGAAATATCACAACCCAGCTGCCTGTCAGCAACCCTGATAATTCCACCAACTTCAGTGTAATGCATTGCGTCAGCTTAACCACAAATGTCACACTTCTATAAAAATTAAGCAGAATAGCCACATAATAAGCATACATTATATTTTTGTGTATGCATTTGTGTGCAGAGGCATGGTCCACCTTAAGAGATTACATTGTACAGTTCTCACCCACGCACTGATAATCTGTCACTGCACATTATACAAGATGAAATATGAACCTGGACGGTGTTTTAGGCAGTAAGTTGCTGATATTTTGGGTCAGCTTCTTGTCGCACACGTAGTGATCTTTGCACCTCTGAAAATACTAAATAGCTATGGCAAGGCAAGGCAAGGCAAGGCAAGGCAAGGCAAGGCAAGTTTATTTGTATAGCACAATTCAACAACAAGGTGATTCAAAGTGCTTTACAGAGACATTAGAAACAAGAACAAATAAAAAGCATGATTTAAAATTGATTAAAACAAGCAAATAAACTAACTAACTAATTAACAAACAAACAAACAAACAAACAACAGTATATAAAATCAAAACAGATAAAATCAGAACAGTAGATAAAATCAGTAGTTAAATGTAAGTTTTGAAATTTAAGCTTAAAGTGTGGATTTGGTGCTTTATTCAAATGCAGCTGAGAATAGGTGAGTCTTCAACCTGGATTTAAATAAACTGAGTGTTTCAGCTGATCTGAGGCTTTCTGGGAGTTTGTTCCAGATATAAGGAGCATAAAAGCTGAATGCAGCTTCTCCGTGTCTGGTTCTGACTCTGGGAACTGATAAAAGACCGGATCCAGATGACCTGAGGGATCTGGATGGTTCATACTGGGTCAGGAGGTCATTGATGTATTTTGGTCCTAAACCATTCAGAGCTTTATAGGCCAGCATCAGAACTTTAAAGTCTATCCTCTGACGGACAGGCAGCCAGTGTAAGGACCTCAGAGCTGGACTGATGTGGTCCACTTTTTTGGTCTTAGTGAGGACTCGAGCAGCAGAGTTCTGAATGAGCTGTAGTTGTCTGACTGATTTTTTAGGTAGACCTGTAAAGATGCTGTTACAGTAATCAAGCCTACTAAAGATGAATGCATGGACTAGTTTTTCCAGGTCCTGTTGAGACATCAGATCTTTTATCCTTGATATATTCTTGAGGTGATAGTAAGCTGACTTTGTTATTGTCTTAATGTGTTTTTCTAAGTTTAGGTCTGCATCCATCACTACACCCAAATTTCTCGCCTGGTTTGTGGTTTTTAGATGTATAGATTGAAGTTCTCTGGTGACCTGTAATCGTTTTTCTTTGGCGCCAAAGACTATTACCTCAGTTTTGTTTTTGTTTAGCTGGAGAAAATTGTGGCACAACCAGTCATTGATTTCCTCAATGCATTTACCAAGAGCCTGTACAGGGCCTCGGTCTCCTGGTGACATTGTGATATATATTTGTGTGTCATCTGCATAGCTGTGGTAGTTTATTTTGTTGTTCTTTATAATCTGTGCCAGTGGGAGCATGTAAATGTTAAACAGAGGGGGTCCCAAGATGGAACCTTGGGGAACTCCACATGTGATACTTGTCTGCTCAGATGTGAAGTTACCTATTGATACAAAGTATTTCCTGTTTTCTACGTATGTTTTGAACCAGTTTAGTACAGTTCCTGAAAGACCTGTCCAGTTCTCCAGTCGTTTGAGTAATATGTTGTGGTCAACTGTATCAAATGCTGCACTGAGATCCAGTAAAACTAGGACTGACATTTTTCCACTGTCTGTATTCAGACATATGTCATTAAACACTTTGGTCAGAGCGGTTTCAGTGCTGTGGTTCTGTCTAAAACCTGACTGGAAGGCATCGTAGCAATTATTCTGTTTTAAGAAGTAACTGAGCTGTTGAGAAACTGCTTTTTCAATGATCTTACTTAAAAACGGGAGATTTGAGATCGGCCTGTAGTTGTTCATTTGTGTCTTGTCAAGATTGTCCTTTTTCAGTATAGGTTTGATTACAGCAGTTTTTAGTGATTCTGGAAACACACCTGATAATAAAGAAAAGTTGACGATCTGTAACAGGTCTGACTCTAAAGTCTTTGAGACCTTTTTGAAAAAACTTGTTGGCAGGACATCTAAACAGCAGGAGGAGGAGTTCAGTTGACCTAAGATGTCCTCCAGGTCTTTGCTGTTAATAGGTTGAAACTGTTTCATGGTGTTTAAACAGTTTTTTGGTGGACACAGTACATATCCTGGATCTGCTGTTGATGTACCAATTGCTTGTCTAATTTTTTGGATTTTTTCAGTGAAGAATTTGGCAAAGTCATTGCAGGCCATGGTCGAATGAAGTTCAGCTGCCACTGACACAGCTGCCACTGACACAGGAGGGTTTGTTAGCCTGTCAACTGGCAACCTTAATCTTCTTAAAACATCTACCTTTAAGGAAAACAAATATTTTGGTAATAAACATATTTGCATTCTTTACAGTTTTATTTTTCTTTACTGGAAAGAAGCTAACAACCAGTCAGCGATGAGAAACCAAAATGAAGTGTGACAGAAAACATGCTTGGGGTTTTTTTTTTTTGCATTAATGTATCAACAGCTATGTAAGCAGCCCTTTTTCTTAGAAATGCTTAATGAAGTTTGTTGTTATGCCACCATGATTAGTCCTTTTCCTCTGCCATTATCAAACTTATAATGCACAGTTCTTTTGTTATGTAGAAACTGATGCAGCAGAAATAGTGATACTGGCTTCATATTTTTTTATTTTACTTCTCCTTTCTTATCAAAAACTGGCTTACATTTTACCCAAAATGCAACAGTATTGTGCTAGTAGTGACTCATATACCCTAGAGCCACTTAAGCCTCAAGCAGAGCGTAGGAATCCGTCTAGAAAACAGACTGTAATTTGATGCACAGTCTAGGTGTAATAGTGTAATTTTCCTTTAAACACTGGAGGTGCAGAGCCACAGCTGTAACCAACTGGGCGCCGGTGATGTGGATGTTACCGAGCTATCATCTCACCGTATTCAGAATAAAGAGAACCCTCCCTGCAAATTTTATTTTATGTTATCTTTTTTTGTATTTCTGCGATGCAATGACAGCTGCTCCCAGTGATAACAGCCTGTGTTTGTACTGATGCTTTATATACTGCACTATGTGTGTGCGCATGCATGCATGGGAGTGTGTGTGTCTGTGACAGTAATGTCCATACCTACTTCCTGTGACGTGGGCGCTCCCCAGCCATCACCCACTCCCAGCGCTCCTATCTACATCTTTCCATCCCTGCCTAGGTTTTTCCATCCGCTGAGCATGCAGGTGCGTGTATATGAGTCCATGTGTGTATTTAAAGTGCAGAAGTGCTATGTGGTCCCAGTGAGTTTAATTCCAGCTGAGTGGATTTGGCTTTGTGCCTCCCACACAGGTGATGAGAGAATAGGATGGGGAGGCAGAGCAGAGTGAGGAAGCAGGCTGGACAACAGGGGATGAGGAAAGATATTGGAAGTAAAAGACAAAAGGGGGGAGACAGATGGAGGGGAGAGTTTGGGAATGACGCCTAAGTAAATGAGAAAAAAAACCCCGTATCTCTGCACCTGTGGATGGGAAGACTTCAGATATCGTTTCCTATGAAGGTCAGGTCCTGTTTGCTTCGATGATGAGCCACAGTTCTTATGCTAACACTATTGAAAAGTAAAAAACAACATTGCAAGGTTAAAAGGTTGCTTTGTGTTCGCTAACTTGTATTTTTCCAGTGGAAAAACATTTGTATCTCTGAATACTTTCTATTTATGGTCATTGTGTGTTTATCAGTGTTGCAATTCCATTTAAAATCAACCAAAATATTGTATTAGATGTATTATTGTTACTTTTGGTGAAGCTGACAATTTACTGTTCAGTCTACATCCCTGCCTTTATCTATGGCCAAGAGCAACTGGCAGTGACCAAAATATATGACTACAGTTACAAGCGGCTCAAACAAGTATTCTCCAAAGGGTGTCTGGGCTCACGCTGCAGAGTCAGGGCATCGGTCCAGTGACTTGACTTCCACCGGTGTGGTGCTTGTGCAGAACTAGTTTTGTCTTGGTGCTTTTTTGTTTGTTTTTTAGCTCAGCCTACATTTCAAGAGAACTGAACATTGTGTCGTTCTATATGACATGTTGGAAAAGGTGAACTGAAGCAGTCCTCATGGACATCTCTTTATTAAGGCTTTTCAAACCTGTCCAATACAAGAAGACCCAGGGCCAGATCCAAGCCTTATTGGATAAATTGTCTCTGAGCTGCTTGGGAATCCAGCATGTGGTGATGTACTGCTACTGAGATTCATCTAATTGTGGTCAAAACTTAATTTCTGTGCATGACTACTCAGATGCTGACCTGAGTTAATGTCTGAAATATAAACAAATATTGTTATACTGTAAACGGAGTCTGTTTCATGCAAAGAGAATGCCACAACATTACTAGTAATTTCATTTTTCCACTTTCGTAATTACTGAAGTTTTACAGCTCAGTGAAAAATATTTCTTCATCTTTGGTTGACCCGAGGCCTCACTGCTTGCACATCTACAGCTACGTATGAAACACACAATGAGCTGCAGGTGCAGACATTTGATTTCTGGCAGGAATATGCTTACACTTGTCTGCTTGATAAGTATCCAGCAGCAGAAGGCTGTTTTGCCAACAAATCTGTTTAATTTACAGGCAAAACAGCCTTTGTTAGCTGTAACTGTACAGAAGACATGGAAGAAGGCACTGGCATGCCTAAACAACAACTTTCACTTCCTCTGCACTTCAAAGCTTCTTGAAATGAGTAAATTTAAATGAAACTTCAATAGAAAACTTTATTATCTGAAAGTGTTTGTAGCAATTATTTGTCTTCCATGTATTATATCTCTTATCAGAGTGCGAGTGAAGGGGAACTCTGACAAAAGCACAGCCTCCTGGGAAACACTCTTAAAAAACCCCTATGATATTAAAAGCTTTCTTCTGCTTTTCACACAACGCAGGTTCTTTTTCTGTATTCGCCCATTGATCCAGCTGGCTGACATAGTGCCACAGGCTTACAGTGATATTTACTGCCTCCTCAAAATAACATTAATACTGTCAGGCTAACCAGCTACTTCTCAGTACTCTGTGTGTTTATTTTTCTTCTGGCTTCCTTCCTCTTTCTCTTCTGTGACCCACTATACTGACGGGAAGGGAAGACAGATAACAATATAGTGAAATATACAGTTATTTATAGATGCTCAAATGAACTTGAACACAAAGCTGAAAAGGAAGGCTTTGCAGAGGTATTGTTTTATATGCAAGGAGGATGTGTTCAAATGATGGTGAACAGCCAAGCAGATAGCTGCAGTGTACTTTGTACTATTTTCACTGATTACAGGCAGTGAGGCTGGGTTACTGTCATATTTCTGCCCAAATGTTCTACAGCACATTCACAGAAAGAGGGCATAATAACAAATTTAGAAAGAAATACATGTTTTTGGCACAACAACAGAGATCAGTTTCCTTTTGCTCTAAGAAAAGAAAGAGCCGATACAAACATAGTCCAAGATTATTTACTATTTCTGTTTAATGTGAACTGTAACCAATAATACACCGTGCAGCTCTGACTTCATTAACTTTGAACTTTTTCTATCTAAAGAAGTAATAACACTCACGTTCAAACTTTTGACATTATACATTGATAATGAAACTGCAGAGCAGCTACACCTCCACTTGCAAAAGCAAAGAACAAACATGCAGTGATTTACACAGTAGCTAAAAACAGAATGTGCTAGATATGAAAGGTGCTAAATATAAAATGTGTATGCAAGGTATGCTAATAAGGTATTGAGGTAGCATGCAGTAATTCTAGTCAGAGGAGTATTATTGAGGGTACAGATATTGCGGATATTAGCGCAAACTAAAAACAGGACCACCTTGCCTGGTGGAACAGTCTGGGAATTATTAATCTAAGAATTTTTGGTCAACAGTTACAGTTTAGGGTACTTAATACTCAACAAGCTTTGGCACAAACAACAACAGCCAACAAGAGTCCTACAACATGACAGGTTAGACGTTAGAAACGGCAGAGATCATGCTTATTTTGGCAACAATACCCAAGACCAAATTGACTTTCTATGGAGCAAAGGCAGGTCAAGTCTGCAGTCTGTTTACAGCCCCGTGAAAAAAGACTCTAGGGTCATCACTAAATAAGATAGATTTACAATTGTCCTGTTTTTATTTGTTGACAAGACAAACATAGATAATAATAATCACTTTGTGTTTTAACTCTTCTGGCTATTTACTTTAAACTTACTGAAAGAGTTTAAAGTAATTTCAGAAGTGAAATAACCTGAACTTATTGAACTGACTTGGAAAAAAGGTCAAAGAAAGTCACCCCTGCTCTTCACTGCACAAGAGAGCAGAATGCATTGATTCTGCAACCCATTTTAGGTACGAGAAGCTGGCTAGTTCACAAGCCAAAACAGGAAATGACTACACCTTTTTGTTTGGGGACATATTACTTTTTGATCACATGTTCCTATTTCATCTTTGCTTCGAGTAACTTACTCATTTCAGTCTAGGAAGTGCAGATAAAGGTTATGGGTTTCAGCACAGTAGTGTGCTGGGTTTCATGTGAGTCTGTGTAAGTGTGAATGTAAAGCAGATGAAGAGCAGCTTTCTTTGATTACCATCTGTTGTGGTAGCTTTCACAGGTCTGCTGGTGGGTATTTTAAGAGATGCGAGAAGTGTGGGCTCTGCTGTAAACCTCCTCTTCAATAACCAGGTCATGCTGTGATTCACAGTACAGTACAGAATGTAATTTTGCTCTACTTGGACATCAAGTTACAGCATACTGATAATTGGACGTTTTGTCTGGACACAATGAGTAAAAAAATAAAAATTATCAGTTGGGTTTGTTTTTCTTTATATCTCCAGCGTCACAGAGTCGCACAAGAAAACCCCAGGCACCACAATAAATTCACTAAGTTCCCTTACCTCTGAAGTATAAAAAGGGCAAGCCAAATTAGTCACCGCATGAAGCGTCAATTCAGTGGAAATTTCACAGAAGATCAGAAGCGATTGTTTTTTTCTTTTGAACAATCATAAAAGGTAAATTCGTTTCTGCTTATCATGCACAACAATCTGTCTCTCTCTCTCTCCTTCTTTTCCTCGGTATCTCTCCCTCTCCTTCCATGTCTTGCCTAAGAGTTTGGCTTGCCTCAAAAAGTCACGGCATGACGATCGGTGGTGGGTGGAAACAGTGGGTGAGTCAAGACTTTGAAGTGTTTGTGTGTGTGTGTGTGTTCAGCATGTGTCATCTGGGCCATCATATCATGACTTGAACCCATGAATACCAAACATTCCTGTTTCATACTGAATTTGGCAGACGCTGCTTTACTGGAGAACTGGATGTGATGCGATTTGACTGCATAGTTACTCACAACACTGAAATGTGTTGTTGCTGCTGACTCTGAGTATTCTCTGCATTAACAAGAGCCAGCATGTAACAACATGTCATCAGCAACCCCAGAAATATTACCAGTACCACTATTGAGAAATCCTTCATTGTCAATGCTTCTTGTAAATAAGTCTCTTAACACTTTTGAAGATTGCAGCCTAATATGGTAACACTTTGTCTGTCTTGGAAGAGGGACCCTCCTCTCGTAACTAAAATAAAGAATTTAATTGTAGAGATTGTGTAGCTTTCTGGAGCTAATATGCCACTTTGAGTAATAGAAATGGGTTATCAAACTATTATTGGACATTGGTATTCCCAGTAAAAAGAAATACAAAAAAGATAAAATATTATAAATCTAAAAGATTGAATAGGACATTAAACTGAAAGCGATTCAGGCAAATTATGAAGCCGAATAATGCATTTATAACTAATTTATAAAGCCAAATGCTATAATCAGTTACCAAGAGAACCATAAAAGTTCCAGCAAGCATAAAAAAAAAACAATATCAAAACACAGTAGTATAGAAGCTAATTCATTGTTTAAAGTTTACCCAAACCTATAGATCAAAACGTTGGTCAAATCAATTCAGAAGCCAAATAATGTTCTTTTTCTTTTTCTTCTTTGGAGGTCACCACAGGAGATCATCTGTCTCCTTCTCATCCTAGCCTCCTCTATCTCCTCTATCCTCCTCTATCTCCTCTATCCTCCTCTATCTCCTCTAGCCTCCTCTATCTCCTCTATCCTCCTCTATCTCCTCTGTCCTCCTCTATCTCCTCTAGCCTCCTCTATCTCCTCTGTCCTCCTCTATCTCCTCTAGCCTCCTCTATCTCCTCTAGCCTCCTCTATCTCCTCTGTCCTCCTCTATCTCTCCCACCCTCTTCATTTCCTCCTTCACTACATCCATTAACCTCCTCTGAGGTCTTCCTTTTTCCCTCCTCCCTGGCAGCTGCATCATCAATTTTAAAAAAAAACCTAAATAACCTAAACTTTTAATTCAAAAAGAAAACCATAAGATCAAAGCAAAAAAATGTAATGTTAAGTATCATTCAGCAGTCAGAAATCCTCAGCAAGAAGTTCCCGCATTTTGCACCATGTTTACATTCATGAGAGACCAAGGTGAAAAATATGAAGTTAACTTAAGATGAGTAAATGTGATTTTTGGGGGGGTACAAGAAAAAAAGAGTTTGCTGATGCTAATGATGATAAACCTTTAAACTTAGTACTTTTTAATGTTAATGATTAAATGCAACAGGGGGGCATACGCTTTTTTTGGCTTCTGAATTGGAGCATACCAGAAGAAGTCTGAGAAACACTAGTTGATTAGTTCATTGTGAAGGCATTTTTTAAATATAATTCTGTGGGTGGCATTACCAGAAGTTACTCTATTAAATTTCTGATTTTAGTTTTAGACAAAAGGCCAATCTTTTAGTTATTTTGATAGAAGAGTTGAATTCCAACCTGCTTCACTCCATGGTCAGCTGAGTGGTAGGCGAGTAATGTGGGACTTATTGGGAAACTGCATCACAATCTGGAGCCTCTGTCAGCAAACCAGGAAGCACCTGTGGAGCCGAGAAAGGAGGAAGGGTGAGTGGGGGTGAGAGGGGTACACGTTCCTGCGAAGGCAACCTATTGTGTAGGAGTTCTTTTTAGAAGTCACGTGTAAAAAGGGACATTCTGAACAGGAAGTGGCTTTCCATACATATGCTGTGTGGCCAACACTTATTGTCCAGGGTATATATAAAAAAAAATGAATTCTTGTTCAAGCACAAAAACACACATGGCGCAGTTCTGTCAACAAATGATGTAAAGAAGCATTTCTAGATCCCCAATTTTGGATTAGGCCTCACTAATAAAACAGTAAGAAATCATACTCAGTCACTCTTAAGGTAGAACAACTGTTTTCCCAGAGTCAGTAAATCACAAAATAGTGCGGTCAGATTACAGTAAACACATAAGGAAGTGGACAAACCTTAAGTTCAAAGTTTAGAAAAGCACTAAACACCATAGATTGCTGACATTTTAAAATGGTGGACAGAAAAGATTATCACTGTGAAGATAGACACAAAGCCTTATGCCTTAAATGTTTTGTATTTTACAACCAACAATCCAACATTCAGACAAACTAAAAAGCTAATCTCTTTAGCAAAATTCAAACTTGTGTCTTTTTAAAGTTATAGTACTTCATCCAGACGGTGAGTTAGATGAAATAATAAGTAATTTGTGAGGAGGAGATTTCTTTCTGTTTCTGTTCCCACAGTTCTTCTTAACTTTATTTCTGTATTTATATTAATTAGTTTGTGTGTGTAATCTATTTTGAATCCGATTTTGTTGACTGTAACAGGAGCACAGTAGTTGTGCATGCTTTAACAATTCAATTAAATCTTGAGCATCAAAATTAATTCCGGTTACAGGTCGCTGTGCAAGCAACACTGTGGTTTAAAAGCTGCCTGCCTGCTTCCTTAATGTATTATCTATAACACATAGCCAATTATATACTGAAGCAATCCTATTAGAGTGATATGTATGGACATAGACCATCCATGTGAGAGAGCAAGAGCAGAGAGATGGAAGGAAAGAGATGAGGAGAAAGGCCTGAGAACATGTTTCTTGTTTACCTGGCTCGCATGGGTCCACTGTTGTTATTTACAGCTACTCTAACAAAACCCATAATAAAATGAGGGCTCGGAAACGGATGGCGGGCCTCCCCACTCATCAGCAGTGATGTCACAAGCCAAGATTAGACCAGACCATATGGCACGCTGCCTGCTGTCACCTCTAATCCTCTGCTGCCATTCCAGCATCTATCTATCTATCTATCTATCTATCTATCTATCTATCTATCTATCTATCTATCTATCTATCTATCTATCTATCTATCTAGGCTAGGTCCTTTTCTCTCTGTCATGGGGCGCATAGAGATAGTTTTGTTTTTGTTCTTTCACAGTGTCAGTCCATCTGTGTCTGCCACTGCGTCTGTTTCACTGTCTGCGCGTTTGTCATATTTCTGTTGTTGACTGCTGCTCTGTTTTGCTCTGTTAGTTCCCACTCATTCATGCAGCAGACACAACATGATGTAACACCTATTTGTTAGGTTCATTTACCCAAAGAGGCTGTCCGTGTCCCATCTTTACATTATGTACGGCTGGTTTGTTTCTGGATTTAAAAAGTGGTATACATAACACTTGACTAATTTCTATGCTTTTCTCATCTTTAGCAGATTCAGAAAAAACAACAAAGTCACCAATGAACGTATTCTACTTCAGGGTGTTGGTTCTTCTTTTGCATGTACTCATATACCAAGTATGACATACATTCAATCCAAAAAGGTTTCGGTTGGATTAAGGGCTGCAGACAGTCACAGCTACATATTGAAATCCAAATGTGCAAATGTAAACAAAACTCATACACAGTCCTGAGCAGTGTGTCAGGATTGTTTGCATGTCATGTGAGTGTAGGCAGTGTGACGTTTAAACTTGTTAATTCATTTGTGGGATTAGGATTTTAAGACCAGGGATGTTGGGAGGATATAACGCTGGTTCACTGGGTTTTACATGGTAAGCGGAAGTTAGAGGTTGTGTTTGTCAGCTACTTTGTCTGAGCTCTCTATGACATTCCCTACATTGCTGAATACTACATGGAAGATTATTCTCACGTAGCCTTTAGAAAAAAAGAAAACAAAACAAAACTCTTCTTTAGGTATTTACAGTAGAGTAGGTGTGTTACTCACAAACATGCACCGTATGAACCGTTTTCTTTTGCTCTTGGTGTAAATGTTGTTACTTGTAAGCCTTGTGATGAGTTATGTGAATTTGTTTTGCATTTATTTCTTAATTGTTTGGCATATTTTTAAAACTGCATTTGAAGCTCTCAGCTCTAAAGATGTAGTTTAGACCTACTTTAGAGCTGAAGTTTACTACAGTATGACATTATTGGAATGTCTTTAGTATGTCCACAGATCTGCAAAGACCCCTGCATAATGTCGAAATTAATCAATACTTGAAAAATTACTTTGGGTACAATCAGTGTATCATTTGATTTTAAATATCTTAAAGGTACTTGTTTCTTAGAAATAGTAAATAGCAGCATAATTTTTAAATCATTTTCTTTACAACTTGTGAAAATGAAGAAATCATGCAGATATAGCGTTGTAAATAAACATAAAGTAGTAGTGTAAAAAAAAACATAGAGTAATATATAACTTAAAGATTTTATAGTAACTTGTTGTTATCTATCTGCCTGTAAGTTACTGAGAAATTTACTGCAGTTTTACTGAATGTTGCTTCCCCATTGAACTTTACTTACTGATAATTATGTTAGGTAAAAAACTACACTCAAAATCGAGAACAATAACATGGGAAATTTCGCCACATTACGCAAAAACTTGTGGGGAGTGTTATGAAGTGCTACCTCTGTGTGATAGCATTTTGCTTTGACAACATTTGAGATATCAGTTAAAGCAACTGAGAAGAATTCTTTCTGGATATTTGATGTGATGGGTTTGGTGCGGACTTTTGTCATTCTGCTTCCACTTAATTGATACCAACATTCATTGAAATCATTTCATATTCATATAGCACTTTTGTAGTCTTACTGACCGCTCAAAGTACTTCAGACTACATGTCACATTTAACCATGCATTCATAGAGTGGGCTACTTTGTTCACTCTGGTGAAAACATTCAAACTCCTCAAAGAAAGGCCCCAGCAAGGGTATGAACCAGGAACCTTCTAATCCAGAGCAGCAGATATAATCAGATTTCACAGCTGACTCACAATTGCGTCTCTTGTTTTTCTCGGTTTAAGGTCGCTTAATTGTGTCCTGTAGAGGAAAATCATGTTGGATAAACTGCTGCAGGCAATAAAAAAACATTAAAAACACATGAAAAGGGCATACTTTTACGGGAAAGCACAGCTCTAAATTGCAAAAACAACTACATGATGTTTTTGTTAACAAGTTTAGCTGAAAAAGAGGAAAATGAATACTTATAATGCTCATACTTAACTAAGCTTTAATTAGTCAGACAAAAGAAAGCAGTAAAAGGTTAATGAAATGATAGTTGCACCTCTATTTCAGACATTTTGTATGGTTGTCGTTTAATAGGCTGGCTTTAGTAAGGTGCACATTTGTGTTGCACTCGTATTTCTGGATGTTATGGTTGATATCCTTCCTCCAAAACACTTCATCTTTTTTTGGCCGTGTGGGACCCTTTCGTTTTATTTTGTGCAGTGAGCTGTAGGGTCATCCCTTTAAAGCGTCTGCCTCTGTGTCCTTTCAATGGTCACTGAACACGAAGTGGAACCTGAAAATAATGAAAGGACAGGTGTAGGTGCAGGCAGAGGACACTCTGTGAGTAATGGCTGAATCAAATTCACCGCAGTTGTAATCGGGGTGTCGTGTTTACAAGGGCCGCGGGAGGAGTCACACAGTCGAGTCAGAGCTGTGGGCGTGTTTTCTTGCCATCGCGCCGCGCCGGTGTCCATATATGGTTCGTGACGTCTTGCTCCGGAGGTTCCATTCACATAAAACTGATCGGCAGGAATCCCCTTGGAGGAAATGTAGGCACTGGCGCGGGCACTTCTCTCGCCCGTATTCAGGAGTAATCAGTTGAATTTTTTAGGCAATAAAAACAAGTCCAACAAATCAAAATGAAGGTCTCTAGCATAGACTGCCGGCGTCTGAGGAAAATCATCAGGAAGGAGTATGGAAGCTGCCTTATTGTGGACTGTCGACCTTATTTTTCATTCACGAACTCTAATATCAAAGGCTCAGTCAATGTTAATCTTAACTCAGTGGTAGTCCGGAGATCCCGAGGAGGACCGGTGCCCCTGCAGTTTGTCATCCCGGATGAGAGAGCTCTGTTTAGGCTTCGGGAAGGGAGCATTTCGGCTATAGTAGCGCTGGATGACCGGACGTCCCACTGGCAAAAACTGAAAAAGGACAGCGTAGCTCAAATAGTAATAAACACCCTGTCACATCTTGCGAGCGGGGCCAACATCTGTTTCTTGAAAGGTGAGAGATTTGGCGAGATGAATTATTTTAATATAGACAAAAAGAAAAGTCGGAAAGTTTTTTTTTTTTTACTAAATAGACCTTTTAAAAAGCCATTAAGGCAACTCAGTTTTATATTTGTTTGTTTTTATCATTTAATCTATTTTATTTTATTTCATAAGAGTTTTGAATTCGTCCATATTTTTATTTGTGGGGATATAAATTCAGAGTCAGTTTTATATCTTTTATGGCTTTGTATGTTGTTGTGGCACAGACTTAAAGATGAAATCTTTTTTATTATTATGACAAATTGTAAATATTGTTTGTTATAATCTAAAATGTATCCTTATAATTGACTAAATGAAATATTAAGAAGTTATTGTGATTTTATTTCAAAAGGAGACGAAAGGGCAGAAAGAAACCTTTAATATTTAATCTTAGTCTATTTTTTCCCTGATAACACTGGTACTGTTCGGGGCAGTTCTTCGCCCCTTTTGCCTGTGTTAAGAGTAGCCGACATTTTCTTTTACTTCTTGGACATACTGTAGATGTCCTGCGTGCGTCAGTGGAGCGGATGAGTCAGTGCGAGAGAAACGCCAGCAAATTGGTGGTGCAATTGCTTTCGTTGATAAAACGAAGAATTTCACCCCTCCCTATCCGCACTACCTCTTTAGGCTAAACAAATCCCCCGGGGTTTGTGTTTAAACACATCCATCTCCGTCTGTCACTTGTGCGTCCTTCAGAATGTTGGCCTAAATCGATTACCGGTCCTTCGCTGCGGGCTCCTGTAATTAATTACGCGTCTGTAATCAGGTTATAGAGGTTATAATCCGGTGCTAAGTCTGTTTCATAAACGCTGCCATTTCACAAGATTTGTGGTGTTGGTCGGAGGAGGCAGAATTATTGTAAGCTCATTTATTAAAAGTGTGTTTGTTTGTTTTTGGTTTTTTTTTTGACTGCTTCTCTCAGGAGGATTCGAGAATTTCCACTCTCAATACCCTGAACTTTGCACTGAGGTGAAAACCATTGACCAGAGCGGAAGTGAAACCGAGAAAAGAGTCAGCAACCACAGCGAGAAGCTTTCACACCACAAACCAGATTATGATCAGGTATGGAAACACCCTTTAGCGTACAATGCAGTACTTCCCACCATCTCTCCTACAGGACCACGGGGCACAAAGCCACTGCCAGTTTTTTTTTTAAACTTAATCTAAAAAGATACATACACACAGGCACGCTCAACGCATGCTGACATCAGAGAATTTTATTTTTGGCACATCAAAACATTTTCTCAACTTACATATGATATTATATGACCTTCGCTGCTCCCCGGTCTTTTTATAAAGACAGCATGATGCCCAGCTGATATCAGGACACCCCATAGAAAAGACAGCCTTTCATCCCTGACCTTTCTGCTATTATTTCCACTGACCAAATAGAAAACATGTGGCTAGTTTAGATTTCAAAGAACACTGTTGTGCCTGGTTGATGCATTATGGGCTCTTTCAATACCGGGGAATTCCTCTAGCATCCTGCGTCCATTTTGTCTGCAAATGACTGTAATGATCGGCTGGCAGGTGTTTGGATGTTCCTGCTTGGACAATGGTTGTGTCATAGCAGATGGATAAATCTGGCGATCGAAGCTGTGTGTCGTGAGCTTGACTCATGTCTCCGCTTTCTCCCTCTTTTCCTTCCTCAGGGTAAACCAGTAGAGATCCTGCCTTTCCTCTACCTCGGTAGTGCCTACCATGCCTCCAGACAGGATTATCTCAGCGACCTTCACATCACAGCCTTGCTCAACGTGTCACGCAGGGACCTGCAGCCGGCCAAGGGCCACTATGACTACAAGTGGATCCCTGTGGAGGACAGCCACATGGCCGACATCAGCTCCCACTTCCAGGAGGCAATAGACTTTATAGGTGAGTTGAGGAGAGTAAATGCATTTAACTGTTGATTTCTGCTTCACAGGGTTTGCCTTGAGATGTTTTGCTATCTTAGAATACGGCTGACTCACTAATGCTCAAACCAGCTAGGAAAGGGAATAAATAGACCAACATTAGATGGCTGCTTTTCCGGCCACAAGATCAGCCTCGGTCTATATGTATTTATAATCCAGCTTCACCCCAAGGAGTCTCAAAAATACCCACGCTGAGTGAGCGAGATATCTATACATGGATGCATTTATTTTTGAAATGCGTCTTTGTCTTCAAATAGCCTCCCTTTATCGGTGCTGCTCACCTGCTGCCATTCACAAATAGAGGGCTCTAAGAAACCCGGCTGTAATCAGTTTAAGTTAATCGCCAGCCTTCAATCCCCCGCCAACATATACTGCCTGTCTGCTTTCATTCAGGATTTGCTCACTTCCCCCGTTCCCTTCCGACCTCCCCCCCCTTCTTTCCTTGAAAAAGACAATCCCATGCTGGCCAAATCACATGGTGCCGGGTGTGGCCAGTCAGTGTGACAACTGGGTGAGCTGTACGTGTTTAGTAATGACCGGGTGTAGGAGGCTGGGGGCTGGCTGGCACACACACATACGTGCATGCATGCACAACAGCATTGTTTATGATGGTTGGGTGGAGGATTAATGACAGCTACACAATGAGGGAGGACATCAGTTTTTTTGTTAGCAAGAGGGACTCATTGGTGGACCTGTGGCCAGCAGGGCAGCAAATGTGTTACAGAGGAAAAGAGAGTGCGTGGGAGGGAGAGAGGTGTCGGATAATAGCAGCAACAGCAAAAGATGTACAAAATGTGCTGGCGGCTATTTATATCCAGGCATAACCAAGGACAAAGCTTACCCACAAGCAGCTTGGCTGACCTGTATTAGCTGGATAGTATTGTGCACTGTTTGGGGATGCAGCCTACATTTAGGGTGTGTTTAAATATCTTGTCCATTACATAAGGCAGTTTTAGCCTACATTCAAAGAGGGCCTCAACATTTCATCAGGCACGCTAACTGATTAGACACGGGCTGCTGGTCTCATAAAATCAATCAATAAATCGGAAACCCTTCCGACCAAGCGGGTGATGTAAACCGGAGAGGAGAAAATAAATATTATTGACCTCGTGGATGAAAACAGCAGTTGAAGCATGCCATGACATCTCCAGCCAAAGGACGGTAATTAAAACACCCACTGCTGCTGCTGCCCCGCTCTCATAGCACCCTCCTCTCCAGATGAAGGTTCATTATTCATTCATGTGGTTTTATCGGGAATCAGAGCAGTCAGAAATCAGTCATTCTCCTTCATAAACGCACAGAAGTGGCCCTTAATGTTTCTGCTTAGTGGACGAGGTGATGTGTAGGTGTCGTTACCGGCTCGTGGAACTAAGTGTCAATATGTAGATCAGACTTAGATGCGAGACAGAAAAGAAGACATGTGGGTGTTTGCTTCTAAGAATTCTTGAAACGTGTTGCGAAGGACATTTAGACAGATGTGTGAAAGGGAACTCGTGTGTAGGCCTTAAAACATACTGACGAGTATGTAGGAGCGAGGCGGCTCCAAATTAGAATACACTTCTCTCTGCCACAGCGAACACCACAGCAGCACCCAGCACCCCCACAGTGGTGCAGCAGAAAACAAATCACATGTACAGCTGCACTCTGTGACTAAGTCAAGCCTCCCACGTGCCTCTGTGTGTGCCACTTACAGTAGCAAATGACGTGTGCTCATTTCTTTCTACAAAATAAATGTGGCAAACTAGATGTTCATGAGAAAGAAAGAGAGATAAAATATTTGGGGAAAAGTGTTCCTATAATATAGTGAGAGTGATCGACTAGACAATAATAGCCCAGTTAAATTTCTTTCCTGTTCCAAACTCCTGATTTGAAATCAGTTTGATGTGTGGTTTTCTTATGCTGATGATTAAAGAAAGAGAAATATGTCACTGTCTCACCAGATTCCTCCCTTTTTCTTCCAGATCATGTGAAGCAATCAGGGGGGAAGGTCCTGGTACACTGCGAAGCAGGCATCTCTCGCTCACCTACCATCTGCATGGCCTACATCATGAGGACCCAGCAGCTGCGGCTTGATGCAGCCTTCGACATCATCAAGCAGCGCCGGGCAGTCATCTCACCAAACTTCAGTTTCATGGGTCAGCTGCTTCAGTTTGAGTCCGAGGTGCTGTCCAATGCACCGGTTCATGCTGCCACACCTGAACCGGCCACGCCCTGTGTCTCGGAGTCCGCTTCCTTTTTTGCCAATGACTTTGCCACTACCTTCAACACCAAAAACTTTGAGCCGTCTGTGTTCACCCTCCCTACCTCTTGCCTGCAGTCCCCAGTCCACCACCAGTTCAAACTGAGCCCAATAACTGCACTGCCTTAAAATAAACTGTGACTGCTTGTAGTCTTACTTGAAAATATAAAAATCAACGCTCTCTCTGTGTGCCTCCGGCAGAGCAGATAGACTGGAGATCAGCCACAGACACAAAGAAGAGTCAAAGACAACTGTATTCATAATAGGACTTGAAGCCTATGAAATCCATCGGCTACAGACACTGATGCTTTTTTCCTGTCTTCTGAACTGCAGCGATGAAACAACACAGCACAGTGATAAACTGCAATATACATGCCTTAGGTTGATATTGTGATTCATTTGCCTACTCACAAACATGGTCAGGCATTTAAACCTAATTTATTTGAAAATGATGGTCCGTTTTTTCAATAATGTGGATACAAATATGTGTTTAATAAATGTTTTCACTGCAAAAAACATTGTTGCCGTGTAATCTTTTATTGTGCATGTGGCAAATGCCCTTTTTCATTCAAGCCAACATAAACATGTTCATAAAAACAAGACAAAGGAATGACCAATATTTATGGGTTTAGATAATAAATCCTGTCTAGACAGGCATAAATGCAGCAGTAGAGGCAATAGTGACACCTACAGTGGCTTAGAGCTGGCCCTTGTGACTAGAGGTATATTTAGATCAGAAGCCTTGCATGTATTTCGTACCTATAGTCGCCTTCCACACAGCCGTATTTTTTATGCATAATCTATGAAAGCGATGAAACTTGTCGCTTTCATAGAAAACTTAAACCAATTTTAATCAGAATTTTGAGACATCAACTACTAGAAAATAATTACAGTCAAAATTCCTGGTAGAAAACTGTCTGCACTGTTATTTAAAGACACTATAAATAATTTTGATAATCATTAATACAACAATGTTGATCATTATTACCACAGTCATTATGATGATTTTTTTTTTATTTTTTTTTACCGCTTTTAGTCTTATATTTCCCAATGCTGCTCATCAAAACAATTTTGGCGCCCAGAGCGCAGACTGCTAGACTGTACCAACTAAACAAAAAGAAAGGCGAATAAACAGCAATAATAAAAGACCTAATGTTATGTCACAAACGTAACCCAACCGTAGATACACATTATATTATTGTTATATTTGAATTTTTACCTTTCATATGAATTATTTAGCTTCCCCACATGTAGGAATATAGTGCAAGTATATCCCTACAACCCAGTTTCACAAAATGGTATCATCCATTCTATCCCGCCCCCGCCGCCATTTTCCATGTTATTCTTTCCTGCCTTACAGTATTTTATGATTTTTAATGCAACAGTTTGATTGTTAAGTTTGGATTATTATAGTTGTGGTTTCTCCAGCTTGGCGCAGGGAGTGTTTCATCTCCAAATTTGCAGAGGGGACGCCCTGGATAAGCAGCCATGTATATTAAACAGGTAAGCTAACGAGACCAGACTGATGCGTGTTGCCGACTGTTACTGGTCTAATAACAAGATTTAGGCCAGCTTAACGTTTTTCCACTGAATGATAAATATATAGCTATCGAGGCTTCACTCAAAGTATAACGTTGATTGGATTGCAAAACTGTGTACAGGCACTCCATAAACGGCAAACGTTGTGTAGCTATCTAGCTAACGTTAGCTAGCGCTATTTGAATTAGTGTAGAAGTGAATTGCCTGTCCCCTCTCGAGATGCTAAGCTAACGCAACTAGGCCAGGCTCAGGTTTTCCGATTTGTATGCTTCTTTTCATTGTTGTTATAACGTTTAATGTTGCATATGATGCAGAATACGAGAGTTTATTGTATAGTTGTCGGCTAACTCGGCATTGTTGATTTCAAACCTTCAAAAATGTCCTGAATGAAAGTAGCGGTAGACCATCAGAGTGACCATCAGCCAAGGCCCTGTTGCCTCGTTTTATCTGTGATGGTGCTATTCAGCATAAACAGTTTACACACCTTATGTTTACAAATATTCATAGACCCAGGAGCTCTTTGACCATGTTTAACTGTAGCATGTGGTTAAAATATTGCACTGAAACAGCTGATGTTGTTGTCGGTGTGTTCACGGTGGTCTCTGGTTCCCTGTGCAGGTGATCATTCAGGGGTTCCGAAGTTACAGGGACCAAACTGTGGTAGACCCTTTTAGCCCAAAGCACAATGTCATCGGTATGTGTTCATCCACATCTTTCCATAATTATTTTGTATTGCACCTGAGTTGCTAATCAGGTTTTTCGGATACTTTATGTACTGTATGTCACCATATCCTCATTTTGTGTTTATTTTTCCCTTCGTCTTACAGTTGGGAGGAATGGATCAGGAAAAAGTAACTTTTTCTATGGTATGAAGCCTCAAAACTTGCTGCAATATAGAATTCAAACATTTAGACTTCTAAGACTTTAACTCCCGTTCTCTTTTTTTTAGCCATCCAGTTTGTGCTCAGTGATGAATTCAGCCACCTGCGACCTGAACAACGCTTGGCCCTGCTCCATGTAAGTACAGGAAAATGTACTGGGAACATGAGCCTTTAGTGGGAAGCTATGAATGCAAGAATGCTTGCTAAATAACAGATTACTCTCAATCAAAATCTTTGCATTTTTCTACCTGTGCCAATTGGCAAAAATGTTTTTTGTTTTGTTTTTTTAATTAACTTTTATCACAGTGTGAGTGATTTTGCTTTAGCTTTGACTAAAACCTCTTTGGTAGATGCCAAAACCTCGTTGTGTAAAAATCTCTCTCTCCCTGTCACTGTAGGAGGGAACTGGTCCACGTGTCATTTCGGCTTTTGTGGAGATTATATTTGACAACTCTGACAACCGACTGCCGGTAGGAATGGCAAACATTTCAAATTTATTCTATTACTGTATTTTCAGCTTGATTCCATTGTGATATTATTTAAAAAATTCCATAGGCCTCTCAAGGAATGTGTGTGTATGTGTTAAATAAATGGTCACTGAGCAGCTTGTGGCTAAACGTGTATGATCATATAGTCTCTTTTCAGTGCTGATATTTGTTTCACAATTAAATTTGCATTATTGTTTACATTGGTTTGTATCAAAGTAAACCTCAAAATAAAAAAAAGGAAAACACAATAAACTAAAATCCAAAAAATCAGCAACATCAACCCTTTTATGCTTTCTTTTGTAACAAGACTCTTAATCTTGGGTATTAAAATGGTGAACATCCTTATTCCAATTTAAGTTGTTCATTTCATATTGAATATTGAAGTCTCTCCTGGTGATGACTGTTATGAAGACCACTGATTGCACTGCGTTGCCTTCAGTACACACAGTCCTTCTTATTCTGATGATGAAGGCCGGATGTCTGTGAAATGTTGCAGCCTGGTGATACTGTGGCATAACCTGCCAATTATCGTCCTCTGTGTGACCCTCAGCTTGCCCAGTGATAAATGCATCTCTTTCTAGATTGACAAAGAGGAAGTCTCCCTTCGTCGTGTCATTGGAGCAAAGAAGGACCAGTACTTTTTAGACAAGAAGATGGTGACGTAAGTATTGCGAGGGATCAGCTGTCCATGTTAAATTTGCCAAAGGCCAATACTACATGTGCGATTCCATCTATTCTATGCACTCTTCTTGTTGCAGTAAGAATGATGTCATGAACCTTTTGGAGAGTGCTGGCTTCTCTCGGAGTAACCCCTACTACATTGTCAAGCAGGGAAAGGTGAGAGACAAGTGCAGTGCCAAGCCTAATTTAATGCACAGTAGTTTTTGGTGATGTGAAATGAATTTCATTCTTCAAGCAGTGGTCATTGGGTGGGTAGTTCTAGTCGAACAGACAGTAAAACAGTGTTGTCCTCACTATTTATTTACCTTAGTCTGTTTTCCAAAAACTAAGAGTATTAGTAGACTAAATAATTGATGTTAATTTAAAAAAAAAAAATCATTAATTAATTATAATTATTATCATTTGTTTTCTGATAGGAATATCTCAGAGGTACACCAGATATTTGGAAAATTTACCTTATGTTACTGTTTTATGTAGATCAACCAAATGGCCACAGCCCCTGACTCACAGCGTCTAAAGCTGCTGAGAGAGGTGGCAGGGACACGAGTGTATGATGAACGCAAAGAGGAGAGTATTTCCCTCATGAAGGAGACAGGTAAACGCTTTTGAATACCTTTCATTTTGTACAACCGTTGATTGGTAGATTTTAATTCATTAATGTTTTTAATTGTCTGTGAACAGTTTTGTTATTACATGACATCAGCTAGATTGTTTTGAAAAGGCTTTATAATGTATATCTATATGTACCATGTTTCATTAGCCTTAGGCAGGATTTGTAATTTGTGTCACATGTACTGTCGCCTCACAGCAAGAATGTTCCTGGTTCAGATCCATTCCAGGGCTTTCCTTCCTGCAGCATTTTAGTTTCATTGTTTGTGTGGTCGTCAAAGCACTTAAATGTATAGAAAAACGTACTCCATTTCCACTGTCTTATAGCAGTACTGTCGGATTTCCATCACAGTCACCGTTGTGCATGACTGTAACCCGTGGCATTAAATTGTTTCTATAACAGAAGTACTGCTTAATTTTGTATACCTTTGGTGAAGGAGTTACAAAGAGAAAAACCTGAAAACAATCCACTGTGTGTTTTCCTCAGAGGGGAAGCGAGAGAAGATCAATGAACTGCTGAAATACATCGAGGAGCGTCTGCACACCTTGGAAGATGAAAAGGAAGAACTGGCTCAGTACCAGAAGTGGGACAAAATGAGAAGAGCTTTGGAGTACACAATCTACAACCAGGAGCTGAATGAAACCCGTGCCAAGCTGGATGAGGTAATAAAGTTGTGAAAAACGTTGAAGTACACATGCAGAAAAAAAACACAAAACATAGACTTCTCTGTATTTTGATGCAGGCGTAAGAATGTAACGCAACCCATGTTGCAACCCAGTTGCATTATTTATGCAGTAAAACACGAATTCTATTGTCCTAGACATCATTATAAACTTAATTAAATGTGAACAAATGCCAGTATCAAGTAGACTTTACTGCCTCAGTAACAAGACTTTTGTACTTTGTTTGGCTCTTTTAATAGTTGTCCACCAAGAGAGAAACCTGTGGAGACAAGTCCAGACAACTGCGTGATGCTCAGCAAGATGCCAGAGACAAAGTGGAGGTAAAGAAACAAAAAACCCCAACAACCATTGCTTGGCTTCAGTGAAATCTCATCACAGAATGATATTTAAGATGGTGTTACAGTATTTTGTAAATGACCGTGAATGATGTGTTTGTGCTCTGGTAATTGATCTACTTTGACATTTTTGTGTTTTAGTAACAAAGTCATTTGTTAATATTGTTTGATTTTGTTCAGTGCAACATTTCAGGTACCATAACCACAAAAAAATGCAATTAAATTTTACTTTTGTGTGTTATTTTCACATCTAATGTTTGTTGACCTCTTTTTTTTTTTCTCTAATATATCATTGCTTATCTAAATATATCACGCATTTCTAGATGGTTAATGTCATCAGCTCATCTTTGTGACCTTGTTAAATAAATGACGCATCATTTAGTCGCTGTAAAGGAAGTAGGTTGTTGTGGGTTTTTTTGTTTTGTTTTGTTTTGTTTTCCCCTCATACAATGATTCTTTATTTTGGCTCTCTTTGTGTAGGAAACGGAGCGTGTTGTGCGAGAGCTGAAGTCTAAGATCTCTGCCATGAAGGAGGAGAGAGAGCAGCTGTCGGCAGAGCGCCAGGAGCAGATCAAGCAGAGGACCAAACTCGAGTTGAAGGCCAAGGACCTGCAGGACGAGCTGGCAGGCAACAGTGAACAGAGGGTACGGAAGCCTCCCATCTGCGTCACTCTAAACACGTGATGATGCACCAACCACACTCCCCCTGCCTCTTTCCCTTTACCATCTCTGTATAAAGAAAAGGCTGGCAGTTTTTTCTCTTTTAATCCACTCCACTCACCCCTGTTATAGCCGGAAATGTGGGTACTTTCCAGCCCCTCTGGTGTTGGCCAGAGGGGCCGATGGTGCGATATGGCAGCCTCGCTTCTGTCAGTCTGTTCCAGGGCAGCTGTGGCTACAACTGTAGCTTACCTCCACCAGTGTGTGAATGTGAGAGTGAATGAATAGTGGAATTGTAAAGCGCTTTGAGGGTCTCGAAAAGCGCTATATAAATCCAATCCGTTGTTGTTGTTGTTGTTATTATTATTATTATTATTATTATTATTATTATTACTTGTCCAAGGTTGCTTTACTTTTCAAGAATTTTGGCAAGGGTGTCTGTCAATTTTTCAGTCTGTTTATAAAACCAGAAATCCCCAAATCATGACTTATTTTATTTAGTATGGTGGGATATTATTCCGAGAATGTCCAAAAGAAAACAGCATAAAACTTAATCAGTAAACCAAAAGGCACTGATCCAAATATTCAAGTGCTTCATTCTTACAAAACTAATAATATGTGGTTTTGGTTAAGGTGTTTTAAAGGTATTTATTTCATTTAATGGATGCAGCTGTTACTTGTCAGTTTAATATAACTATATTTTAATGTATGTGATCATGCATCCAGTATCTGTATAATATCTAATATCATGAGTAATATTAAAACAGGTCAACCAGTGCAAAAAAATGTGCAGTTGGCTTGTGGGATGGGATGAGAAGCAAAACGGAGTAAGCACCAGGTTGCGTATCAGACTCTGCTTACAGCTCCACTATACATCATCCCTGGCATGAGGTTTCGTGTACAGAATTGGCATGCATCACTCTCCATATGGCTTGGTGTTTGTGTGCACATGTGAGTATGAAGACGATAATTATACATAACAGCTCTATTGGCTCAGTTTTTATGGTTCATGGTGGGTCCCAGGCAGCATGCTGGCTAGTGGTTGGATTAAGCCCACCTGGCTGCGGCTGGCACAACACCAGCCAAAAGTTATTGGAGCAAAATGAAAAGCCTCTCTAGCTACAGGGGATCCTGGTTTGATCAGCTTTGAGGTGGCTGATCAAACCACGGGGGGAAAAAAGTGAGCACAGCCATCTCACAAAGGAATTTGTCCAAATCAGTTGTCAGTTACATTTTCTATTAATACTAGCACATTTTGGTTTACTGAATATTAATGCTCTTTTTATAGGATTCTCTTCCAGTAGATACCTTTTATATAAATCTGTTGTAAATGTGTTAGGGCTGTCGGTCTATTAAAATATTTAATTGCGATCAATCGCGTGATTGTCCATAGTTAACTCTCAGTTAATTGCAGATTTTTAAAAATGTATATATTTTATTACATTATCAGTGGTGTTTTTGGCCAGGAAGCAGTATTTAAGACTTCACGTACTACGGTGTTAACTCGATTCACATCGATTGTACAAATAATTTTGTTCTTCTCAAGGGAACCGTCTGGCAGAGCATTAAAGCTAAACTTGTTATTCAAACGACCCTTTTCTTCATCCATTTCTGCTTATCATTCACAATGTTCTGATGCTTCACTTCCAGACACCCCAATCTAAGGATGGTGGGCCACAGGTCACAGCCCAAGCACGCATGTGTTAATCGAAAGAAAATAGAGGTGTTAAAAGGAATAAGCATTAATGCGTTATTATCCTGTTAACTTTGACAGCCCTAAAAATATAAGTATACATTTTTCATAATTGTCATGAGGATTGTTTATTCTTCAACACTTTTCCTCACATGTAACTCTTCTTTTCTTAACCTTTCATTTGTCAGATTTGTTGGATTAATAATCTGCTCTTGATCTTCCAGAAACGCTTGTTGAAGGAGCGTCAGAAGCTCCTGGAGAAAATTGAGGAGAAACAAAAAGAGCTGCAGGAGACTGAACCCAAGTTCAACATGGTCAAGGAAAAGGAGGAGCGGGGCATCTCCAGGTAGGGATGACTCATTCTCAGTTATCATTCCCCGAGCAGGCGGTGACCGGGCGTGATTCAATGAGTCAGTCAACCTGAGTTAAATATAATTTGATAGTGAGAGATTAAAGGTGTCTTCACATGAGATATTTGCGAATTCCGTTGTAAAATTATTTTATTGCATGTGTTATACAAACATTTGAATACAGGAAGGAAGGAGAGCCAAAGAAAATTATCGGTTCAGTTTATAAATCTATCATCCCCCTTTGTTGTCTTGCAGATTAGCTCAAGCTACACAAGAGAGGACAGACTTGTATGCTAAGCAGGGTCGTGGCAGTCAGTTCACCTCTAAGGAAGAAAGGGACAAGTGGATCAAAAAGGAGTTGAAGTCTCTGGACCAGGCTATCAATGACAAAAAGAGGCAGATTGCTGCCATCCACAAAGACCTGGAGGACACAGAAGCAAACAAGGAGAAGAACCTCGAGCAGTATAACGTAAGATAATTCAAAATGTTTCAGACCTCCTTTTCCATGAAAAAGAATTGCACACTGAGTTTTGCTTTCCTGTCTTTTGTTGCTCTAGTTGAAATAACTAGCTATTCTTTTTTTCTGACACTGTTTTTACTGGAACATTTTAACCTATACTTATTTTTCCCTTTTATTTTGGTATTTTGCAGTCTTGTGCATACAGCTTGAAGAAGTGGTAAAAAAAAATGTTTCTAGGGGATGGACTGGTGGGAAATTTTGAAAGGGGGAAACAAATCTTTATTATGAAGTTAACAGTTTGAGACTAAGCTTTTCATTACATGACTTGTGAACATTTGGTGCAAAATCCACAACAAAAAAGTGAAAAAAAAAAAAAAAACAGTCAACAAGGCATAGACTTTCATTTGGCTCCTTAACTTTACACAGATTTAAAATAAATAATTTTGCATTTATTTATTTCGGATTAGTGGTGTGATATATGTCGTTTAGAAAAACATTTCTGCTGTTTTGATCTGACATCCTGGCAGGTTAATGTGTCTCACTTCAAACTTGTATCTTTAGAAACTCGATCAAGATCTGAATGAGGTCAAGACCCGTGTGGAGGAGCTGGACAAAAAGTATTATGAAGTGAAGAACAAGAAAGATGAACTGCAGAGCGAAAGAAAGTAAGGACCTCGTCTTTGTTTTTAATCTTCTCTCTGACCTCACATCTTTAAGATGTAAATGTATAAAATTCAGTCATATTTTAAACTTTTTTTTTAGTGTGCAGTTTTGATTAGTTTGACATCTCATGATAAAATGAAGCTTTACATAAGTCAGACCTGCATGTTGAATTGAGTTGAAAGGTTGTTGTTTAGCCTTTCTTTTAGCCAGTATGCTGTTTCCGCTTGGCAACCTTTAGATAGATGCCAGTGTATTGTCTCCTGTGAATGTCACCAGGCCTTCTCAGTCCACTTAAACAATGAGGTGTGTTTATGTAACACAGAGGATGATACCTCAGGCTTCTGCTGCCACAGTTTCCTTGCCTTTAAAAGGTCCTTCAGGGTGGTTGAATTGTGTCATGAGGCTTTTTAGTGAAAACGCGCAATATTGTTCCATGTTTCTTGAAGCACGACAAAGGCAGCATTCACATTCTCCAGCTATTATTAGGAATGACACTCAAAACGCATAATTTGCCTTAAGCATAAAAAGAGGTTGTGATCTTTCTTTTTTTTTTAAACTGAATTCTATTAAATTCAGCAAGACCCTTATTACTGTCAGCATGTAAAACAGATTCCACGAATAGTTTGTGTATGTCAGATTTTTAATTATGCACCCATCACTGTGATCCGCTGCGCAGTCTGTCGGGTGAGAAGGCAAAATGACAGCTGCAAGCTATTAGTAGCATATCTAAAAATGAGAACAAATGATGAATTTACTCAAACCGAAACAATGAGATGGTTTGGCAGGGAATCGAGATGATATATTTTTACTTGAGGATGATAGTTACAGTTTGCAATTAAAAACAGCTTGACTTGAAATTATGTGAAAGTGAATGAATATTTATGTTTAAATACATTCAAACTATGAATCAGCAGCTGTGTTGGTTTCATAATCTATTTCCAAGATGAAGGAATACAGAGATAAAAGATGTAACCCTTTATAAAAGAGAGTTTTAGTTTGAAGGGGTTTTTTTGTTTTTGTTTTAGTGTCATGACTGCACTTGCGTTTTAGTGCTTCTGGTGACATAAGTGTAACAGTGTGTGACTCTCTGTATCTGCCCAGCTACCTGTGGCGTGAGGAGAACGCAGAGCAGCAGGCTCTGGCAGCCAAACGAGAGGACCTGGAGAAAAAACAGCAGCTCCTCAGAGCAGCCACCGGCAAGGTCTGTGTCACTGTACATGACTGCGAAATTATTGACGTGCATAATGCAACTATAGGATCCCCAATGCTTCCACCTGGATACAAGTGAAAGTGTGACTATGCATGTATGGGCACAGAAGTGGATGGTTTTTTTTTTTTTCAGAGGATTGAATCCTTTTACTTGAACACACACACACAGTACATGGATTTATCTTCCTCTTTCCCAGGATGTCACTTGTAAGCCACAGGTAGACCTGCCATTATAGTTCACACACGCACTTACATACAGAAGAGCTGTTAGCGAAGAAATGGGCAAGAGAAAATAAATCAAATCCCAAGTTTAAAAAAGAAAAAGAGGCCTCGCTCTCTAAACGAGCCCACCTTAATACAGCGACCGACTCACTTTGTGACTCAGCCGGTTGTCAGAATAGATATATCAAATGGAATCATTCATCTGCGTCGCTACTGGCACCTTATGATAGCTAGCTAAATTTACATATGACTCACTCCTTTCTGCCTCATCCAGTCATTTCTTCGGGGCATATACATCAATCAAATATCACTTCTGAATAATGTCTGCCCAGATGAAAGGAGGCTGTGTGTAGCTTCATGGACAAATGTCCTACATTTATTTTTCTTACATTACTCCCGGCTGACTCATCCGTCTCCAGCCTTTGATGGGCTATATCTATCTCACATTTTTATATTCGCAGTGTATATTTCAGTGTAGGATTGCACCATGGAGTTAATACAGACCTGGGGTTTTTTTCATGGCTCATACAATATGAGTTTATTTTTCTGTGCTTTTTTGTGTGTTATTTTGCATACTGAGAATGTAGATCTTTCCTCCAGGCCATCTTGAACGGTATTGACAGCATCAACAAAGTCCTTGAGCATTTCCGTCGAAAGGGCATCAACCAGCATGTCATCAATGGTTATCATGGCATCGTCATGAATAACTTTGAATGTGAGCCTGCTTTTTACACCTGCGTGGAGGTTACAGCTGGGACCAGGTGTGGTTTGCTTTTGTATTTTCATTCAAATGTCTGTGTAGGCTGAAATGAAAACAACACTTTCTGGCTCCAAGTCCTTTTATTATGCAAGATTATACAAATGTGCCCGGTGGGTAAAAGGAGCAGGTTGCTGCGTGGGAAGCCATCAGCCCAGTCAGTTTAAAATATTTAGTCTGAAGTTACTCCCCCGTTTGTAGTATCAGTATACCATCTGCCTTGGGCTTTTTTATTATTGCTTTATTCTTCCTCTTTAGAACCTGTTAAAATTTTTAAATATCAAATGGGAGTTTTCATGTTTACTCACAGAGCAGGTGTTGTAGATTTTATAAACAATTTATGATTTATAGTAAAAAATTACTTTTGTTTGTTTTGTTTTTTCGTCTTTGTTTGTTTCTTTGTTTTTTTTAAGGCTGTTTTACCACATTGTGGAGACTGATGAAGTGAGCACTAAAATACTCATGGAGTTCAACAAAATGAACTTGCCTGGAGAAGTCACATTCCTACCTCTGAGCAAGCTGGACGTCAGAGACACCGCCTACCCAGAAACCAACGTAAGTACCTGACATGAATGGGCGCTTTGCATGTATTAAATTTTGAATCTACTAGCAAATAGTGGTATACAGTAATTGACAGTGGCAGTTAACATAAAAACTGCATTCAACTTTCCCTTTGTTCAGTCCTCTTCATTCCATTTTTCTCATCAAGATTTCTACTGACAAATTAGTTTCATTATTACCAATGATTTTTTTTGTTTGTTTGTTTCATTTTTCTCCATCAGGATGCCATCCCAATGATCAGCAAGCTCCGCTACAGTTCCAACTTTGACAAAGCCTTCAAGCACGTGTTTGGGAAGACCCTCATTTGTCGTAGCATGGAGGTTTCCACCCAGTTGGCAAGAGCTTTCACCATGGACTGTATTACTCTGGAGGGTAAGCTTTGCTGTGAAATGCAATACAGCTTCAACAATTCTCAGTGCAAAATACTCCAGTTGAGAACATTCATATCATTGTTTTGTTACTTACTAGGTGACCAAGTCAGCCACCGTGGAGCTCTGACAGGAGGATACTATGATACCAGAAAGTCTCGCCTGGAGCTTCAGAAAGACATGAGGAAGGCTGAGGAGGAGCTGGGTGAGCTGGAGGCCAAACTCAATGAAAACCTGCGCAGGAACATTGAACATATCCTTTCTATTAAAACGTGTGGCGAGTTTGTTTATCATGTTGATGTTAGAGCGCTGTGTGTTGCTGTCCGTTGAGAGTATGAGCAAACTTGAAAGCTTCACTGAAGAATCGCGTTATTAGTGAGGCAGAGTTTTGGCCCCCTGCTTAGACTTACTGACAATAGAAAAATGGCCTGGGTTTGACTGGAATACCGAGGGAAAAGGGAGTATGTGATTCAAGACTGAATTTGAAAATGACTAAACAGACATCTCCCACTTTGAAATGTTATGAAATTCATAAACACTGGAGACAGACAGTTAATAATCGGTATCTGTTAGAGCCAAGTAGATTTTCTTTCCTTTTCAGGATAGAGATTGTGTTTGCCTGAAAGGTTTAAATCATGATGTACAGTTAAAACTAGCCTTTCTAAAATAGTTTTCATATTGACTTTTAAAGTAAACATTGCTTTGTGTTGACAACAGAAAACTTTGCACCCTCTTAGGACTAAAATTTTAATTTAAATTGGAGCTGTTTTCTGTATAAAACTATGTTATTGAAAGTTACACCACCCTCATTCAATTATGCAGTGATGTCACATGGCTGAACCTTTGTTTTAATTGTGTATTAAATCAGTCTGGGTTGTGTAGCTACCTTAAGGCCAGTTGGAGCCTAGCTGGGACGCTGTGGCAGAGTTTAATCGGGTCAAGAAGGATTAGTGTGTGTTGGGTCATATCGGCCAGAGCCATGACTCACTGCTGGACAGCTCATGAAGGCCAAACAAGTGGATCACAGAGGATTTGTGTTTGCATGTGCGATGTATTTATGAATATGGTCACTTCCGGCCCAGTATGATTAAATGTCTGTTTGCACACCTGTGTTATGGTGTGTAGCTTCTCACTCACTCACAGCCAGTAAAGCGTATGCTGCTTGGTGTGTGCGCACCTGGTGATTACGTATATGTATGAGTCAGTAGGCGAAATGGGCATCTGTGCCGATGACATGGTGCTTCACTTCACTCCCCAGAGGAGTGAGTCAGAGAATGAATTAATTATTTAAGACACCTTGTTTTTCACTCTCCACCTCTGCCCTGTCAATAAGCATGAGCTCCCAGCCATTCCTTCCTTCCTTCCTTCTTTTAGTTGCCGTCTTCACTGTTCCATTACATTGCAGTGAAACTTCATACAGTTTTTATGTGAAACAGAAATTTTAAATGTACCTGATTTTATGTGGTTGTGCTAATTTATCTTGTTTTTCTATGGAAAAAAACTGTTTGCAGCCTGATATTATCTGTTCACATTTGTCAGATTATCTTTGAACATCTGTTTTCTCAGTCTTCTCTGGTCAGCAGGCAGGAAAATCCACTTTCCTTCAGTCCTTTTTATATCACTACATTGATTGGTCTTGGTGTTCATTGAGTCCTGGAGCCACAGGAGTTTTGCAGTCCTTTGAAGATCAATAAGCCTGTCTGTTAAATTAACTTAATGATGAGCATGTGCAGCCCTTCTTAATCCTCTGCTTTGATTTTAGAGACACCTCCTTCCCTAAAAGCCCAATCACATTATTGGAGCACTAAATAGCCTACAACATGCCCCATGACTTTACTCATTATCTGATCAGTGTCTTTTGTGTGTCTGTCAGTACGATTACAGAAAATTGAACCAGGCTGAATTTCTTGAAACTTTGGGAAGAGGTGGTGTATGTGCAAAAGAAGAACCCTTTACATGCTTTAATTTTAGATCCAAGTCACTTAAAATAGCTGAATGTGACTTTGGCCTTGGCAGAAGATCAACTCTCTGAGTGCCCTTCCAGTTTGCTGCTTCAGCTTCAACAAAACTGTCTCTGTTGTTTAGGGATTCTGTGCCAAAGTGCTTAATTAAAGCTGAATCATTTCTTATCCTTTTTATTTAACCGTTTCAAGTAGTTTGGTTGACTAACAAAAACAAATAAATTAACAAAACCAAAAACTGACTTCTAAACGTGGAACCTTCTTCCTGTGGCATTAGAAGCACAACTGGTGATTTTAATCTCTAGTTCAAGACCTATTAGAAGAAAAGTATGACACTTAAACTAACAGGGTAATCAGGTGTTTATGTGCTATGTATTGTATCATTGTTCTGTGACATTCATTAATCTTGCACCAACTCATTTCTTTTTTCTTCTTTTGCTATAAGGGAAAATTTGTTTCTTTCTCAGCTTGGGGACTAGCAAAAGCACTGAAAACATTAATATCATTTTGGAAAGTGTATGTCACAAGTGTATTTTTAAGTGTATGTTACACTTTTTTACCTGGGGGTAATTTAATTGTTGCATTGCGACAGGTCACATCAAACTAGTTATATCAGATTGTTTGTGAGGTTTGAAATGTAGTGTTTACTCTTGTAAATATTGCAGTTTGCAGGTGTTTTCATTGTCTGGCATGTTTTATGTTGGTTTGTAATGTTTGCTCAGCTGAGTTGACATACAGTTGTATTTATTGTGTAAGTCACTAGTGTTTCAATGCTTGAATGGGTTTCATGGGCTGCATATCCAGGTTTCTTGCAGTCCCAGCACTTAACTTGCTTGGGGAAATGGTAATAACGATTTAACAATGCATCGCATCAGGGACCTTATAATAGGCACTGCAATATGACGTAACTGTGATTAGCTCAAGAGTGGCTATTAAGAAAAACTGAAAATGCTCGTCTGTAGTAAAAATTGGCATATACTTCCTTAACTGCCACCTCCACGTATCAACAATGAGATTGACCAACTGATGAATCAGATGCAGCAGATCGAGACACAGCAGAGGAAGTTTAAGGCATCCAGAGACAGTATTCTGTCAGAAATGAAGATGCTGAAGGAGAAGAGGCAGCAGTCAGAGAAGACTTTCATGCCCAAGGTAATATTACCTCATTGTTGTAGTGTATTGTAACCTGTATAAAAACCCTGTGTTCAAGATCACTATGACCAGATTTTGTTATTGATGTTTAACTTGGTCTGTGCCTCAGGTTCAGCCTGTCCCCATTATTGTCTTAATGTTGCCCACTGCTGTCTAACGTTCCTTCGTTTTTTCTCTCTCTCTGTCCAGCAACGCAGCCTTCAGAGTTTGGAGGCCAGCCTCCATGCCATGGAGTCCACCAGAGAGTCGCTAAAGGCGGAGCTCGGTACAGATTTGCTGTCTCAGCTCAGCCTGGAAGATCAGAGGCGTGTCGACGACCTCAACGATGAGATTCGTCAGTTGCAGCAGGTCAGTGGACACAGACTGTGTCTGTTGCAGCATTTGTGACAGTGTTTCTGCACTGTAAAATAACTGACACACACACATGAATTTTCATTTGTGTAATTGTGCTATATCAGTTTACAGCAGTTTATTGCTCAAAACTTTATTGTGCAATTTATTCAGGTTTTTCAGGGGGGGAAATCACACTGATGTGAAAAAACAAAAAACTTATGTATCAACTGTGAGACATTTAAGAAAAATGTTCCAGTGAAATAATTACTGTCTTTTAGAAATGTGTTGAATCTGAAATTGTGGCAGCATCTGTGCGTGCTTACATGGAGTTCAGAGAACATGCCGGTTACCTACATTTGTTTCTCGGTGTCCTTTCGCTTTCTGCCTCCTCCTAGTGTATTCACATGCTCTGACTGAGGTGAGAGAAGCAGGCAGCAGCTGTGTGTGGGATGTTCCTGTGATACAGCATTGCCCTGTCTTTCTCTTTCACGGCCAGCTGCTCTCGGCTTTCCCCTCATTGAACTTTCAGCCATTCCTGCCATCGTTGTGCAACAACTCCGCCCCCACAACATGAAGCCTTTCATATATGGTTCTGTTATGTTTGCTGTTGTCAGATTATATTACCTGCAACAGAACTCCTGGTTTAGTTTTCATGGGTTTTGGTTAATATGATATTTGCTTCGACATAAGTGGGCAAAGACTTGTTCCTTTACATAACATTCACTGATAACTGTCGCTGAGGCAGATAAGTGTATACACAATTTTTATTTATTTATTTTTAGCAGATTGTATTCTGTGTAGACTGAACAGTTAAAGTTGCTCTCATCTTAGGATTGTCAGGATGTTTATAAAGGCAGAAACTGCAAAATTGGCTTTTAGATAAATGACTATCACTCCTCACACATCCGTCACTCTGACAGCACCATTTCATGCAAGAGATTTCTTTTATGTGATAAACAAAGCAAGAAAAACCCATTCAAATATCAAATCACTGGTATTTCAACACATAGTGAAAATATCACATAAGTAACTTTTGTGCTTCGATGTCTTTATTCACTTGCAGGACAACAGACAGTTGCTGAATGAGAGAATCAAGCTTGAGGGCATCATGACCAGAGTGGAAACATATCTCAATGAGAACTTAAGGAAACGTCTTGACCAAGTGGAGCAGGTACATCATCCCTTTAAGCACTTTGCTTGTAGAATATGTTTGTCACATGATCTATATGTGTATGTTTGTTGAATTATTTCCCTTTTCATATTAACAAAGTCAGATTATTTTAAGTTCTGATTCTTTGTTTTCTGCTGTTAAATTGTGGTCTGTTACAAATTAATTCTTGGATATAGCCGATTTAATTATAAATAATGTTTTCATTTTCTAGGTAGAGGGGTGTTTGAATGACCCTCCCTTTTTATTTATTCTACTATTTTGATGTTCCCTCACTTTGTATTTCACAGGAGCTAAACGAGCTGCGTGAGACGGAGGGAGGCACGGTGCTCACGGCCACAACCTCTGAGCTGGACGGCATCAACAAACGTGTTAAAGAGACTTTAGCTCGATCAGAAGGTATGTGGTTTTTAATTTATTGATATGTTTGTCAGTACTACTGCTCATATGTTGGGATAAAATAGTCACTGCTGTGGTTGTGGCTACATTTATGACACATATATAGAAGCTCACGTATTATTTTACTAACAGGACAGTTTATACCTACTTAAAAGTGGTTTAAGTTAGATTAGGTTTCACTTTAGACATAATCACTTACAGGGGATCCTGTTGGTGTATTTTTAATGGTTGCTCCTCTATTGTAATTGTTTGCTTTCATTAAATGTAAGTCTGTCTTACAGTTGTCCAGAAGTTAAATTTGAATTTATAAAGAAAATGCCTGAAAGCATGTGTTTTGGAATAAGTTTTAATTTTATTATGATCACAAAGAAAAGTATTTTTAAAGAGTTTTTAGTATTTAAAGTAAATTACTGATTTTTGTCATTAAAGACCAGGAAAAATAATGAAAATGTTATTTTTCAGGGCAGGAAGGGTTTTTGAAAATGAAATAAACCCAAAAAGCCATGGACACTTGCTTTAAAAATACACATGAAATAATGTGACTCAGTTAAAACCTTTTTTACAGTAATTATATAGGACACAATATTCAGTTATTTTTTTTAATTAAACATCATTGAGCTAATATAAAAGGTGGATCAAGTATCTGGGTCTTCTGCTGTCACAAAGGCTTTGCCCTTAAAGCATAGCTGACAGCTGTAAATAATACTTTAACAACTAGGTTCACTGCCTGCTCTAGTGTTCGAGAGGAGAGGCTGCAGCTGGACTTTAAATTATACCTTAACTTTTGACGTTGACTTTTAAGTCTTATTTTTTCATCTATAGATAGGCTATAGGTAAATATCTGTATCTCTGTGTAATCTGTAGCTATGTAGTGCTCATTACTGCACATTTCCGGGTAAAATGAAAGCAGAGAAAAAAAAATCAAATCGTTCCAGTCTTCTATCTCTTATGCTTAGTTAATTTATTACCTGTCTGGCTCAATTTATTGTTGTCATTTGAGTGTAAATTGAAAAACTGTAGGATACCTTCATTGAGTTGGTACTGCCAGCAGATGGTGAGAATGGCTGTGATGCCTTCGAATCACAATTTGAATAATATGTTTTTGCACAGACTGCCTGGTCGCACATTTGTATAAATGTTCTATAAATGTGGTGCAGTGACTCAGAGGTGATAAAATGCAGTTGTCAAAAAGCACTTGTTTCTGAATACCCTTAATTTGCATGGATTCATATTTCATCATTGGCACTAACTAATTAAAGGCATTCACAGCATCATCCTTTTCTTATGTAGGCGCTATATTCAGTCATCCACTCTTGACTATTGTCAGTTTTACCTTTGTTCCAAAAAAGAAAGAAGAAAAATCTTAATTTCTTCTTTATTTAAATGAAAGTAAGAGACATTGTCTCCCTTTTTGTAGGTTGTTGAGAAAAGGCTCTAAAGACAAATGATGTAATCGCTTCTGCTGAACAAAGATGACACAAAGTCTTACGAGCCATCTTGAAACTAAGGATATACGAGAGTGGTCGACAAAATAATTAAAAGTTGCAGGCCTTCGCTAGATGGCACTTAAAATAGTCAGTTTAAGTAATTATTCGTATTTTAGTGAGTTACAACATCTCAAAGATCTTTCCAGCCGTGATCTTTGCAGCACCTTTCTCTCTCTGGTCTGTGACAAGTTGGAAATCAAAGGAGGTGGCAGTGCTACAAACTTGGTGCGTTCTCCTTTGATCAAGGAAAGAAAAGTCGAGGCTTTCAGTGTGTAACCACATTCAGCAAAGGTGTGTGGATGTGGATGGGTTTTACACTGCCAGTACACTGGCTAGCATTGGCTACTGTTGGCAAACTCATCTGAAAGTGCATGCATGTTGTGCCGCACATGTCAGCAGCATTTAAAATGTTACATCATCAAAGAAAGTAACCACTCAAATCTAATTCAATAAAAGGCTCAAACAGTCCACCCAAAATAAGTTGGTAAAAAACTTCCCCTTACCATCTTTGTTGTTTGTTTTTTTTTGTTTGTTTGTTTGTTTTTCCCAGACGAAGCAAATTGCAGTAACTATTAAAGAAAGTCATCTTTTTTTAAAGTCAGGAATTCGGCAGTATACTATGTGTAGATAAAAATCTAACCCATATCACCTCCTCAAATGTCTTTCCCAGATCTGGATTCTCTGATTGACAAGACTGAGGCGGAGATCAAGGAGCACATAAAGAGCATGGAGCGATGGAAGAACATAGAGAAGGAGCAGAATGACGCCATCAACCATGACACAAAGGAGCTGGAGAAAATGACCAACAGACAGGGCATGCTGCTCAAGAAGAAAGAGGAGTGCATGAAGAAAATCAGAGAGCTTGGCTCGCTGCCTCAGGAGGCGTTTGAGAAATACCAGACCCTCACACTCAAACAGGTACGCCTTGCCACCCACACACACACACACACTCACACACAGTGCTTAATGACGTTATATGCTCGCCGCTGGCTTTAAAATTTCTTTTCTTTTTTATCAGCCAGCCCTAGCACTTTTCAGACATGTAGTGTACAGTGTTATTTTTCAGTGGGAGTTTATTAAAATACAATATTTATTATTTTCAGTGGGGAAATTGTTCTGCCTTTTACATGCTCAATGGAAACAAAGCACTGGGGGCTTTTATTTTCACTGGGAGCTGGGAGTCATGCTCAGTCACTTTAAACTAACAAGTTTCAGTGGGAAAGTGTCAAAAACAGAATAAAATGCATTTTAAACATAGAATAAGGCACAGTTTATTGGAAAAACAAGATACACAAAAAAGAAAAGCAGTTTTAGTATGAGTAGAAATACACATATGTACAGCATCTCGCATGTGAGTTGAAGTGCAAATAGGCAGAAACTGACACAGTGATAATGATGTCTATGCTATGAGCAGATGAGGTAAGTGATAATAGAGAGAGAAAAATCAGAGATTATAATAATCCATCTATCCTGGAAAGAACAGATGGAGTGATTTAAAAGAGCACTGTTGTGCGTGTGTTAAAGTGTTTGTAAGAGTCCCACCTCCCATACACAATGGAGAGGAGTTATAGAGTCACAGTGAGACAAATATCTTCTGTAGCACTCAGACCTGCATCTCAGGGCAATGAGGCTTTTACTGTATTTGCTCTGGTGACCAGTCAGGGAAGCATGCACAGGGTAGAATGGATTTTCCATGATGCTGAAGACTTTCTTCAGCATCCTGCTCTCAGACACAGAGTCTTAAGTTCTACTCCTAGAATTGGCCCAGCTTTCCTGATCAGCTTGTTGGACCTTCTTAAAGACAACTTCAGCGTTCCTGGACCAGTCACAATTCACTGTCTATGCGTATCTGTTGTCCTCAGCCACCTCTTAATCTAACTCCTTGGTGCTGCCAGGAGAATAGGAGGAACCTGTTTCCTATTGGCTAAAATCAGTGGCTTAGTATTAGTGATGGCAAGCTGTAGATTAGCTCACACCATCTATAAAACTGTCCACCACTCTGCTGTACTTCTGTACATCAGTTATGCAATGAAACCCTCTCAATTCTTGGAGAGGGGCTCATACCAGCCGGGTTATGCCCAAAGTAACATCCTATTGATCCCGTCCCAAAACACCATCCACCCACATCCACACAAAGACAGCAAAGAGCATAATTCTCACAGTGTTTGCAGTTATTTCAAAGAGGGAGTGTGCTGGGTGCAGGAGCCAGTTGATGGCATCCTCCATGTGTTGTTTAGAGTGACTTTATATGAATAGATAGACTGGTAAAGATAATAATTATTCATTTTAATTTAATTGGTTTCACTTAAGAAGGAAATATGTACAATATTAACTGTTAGCTTAGTTAGCTTTAGTTAGCATAGCAGTAGCTATAAACCTATGTGCAGTACATCAGTCTCATGTCTTGCACTTGAACTATGTTTAACTGCACTGTCCCTTTAAATAAATAAATTCAAAATTCAAATTCATAAAGCTAATATGAATCGGCAGTCCCTTGGCAAGTTACATGCATAGGATCAGAAAGAGTAAATCACAAAACATCCACACACCCACTGTGGATCACTCGAGTCATTGAACACACTGACATATTATTCATTACTTTATGAAGTTGAATTGGTGATTGTACAAAATACATTCAAATCATTACTCTAGCACACATTTAACAGACACAGAACAACACTAGCTTGGAATCACATTACTGTCTGCCTGATTATTTTAGGTCCAAAATCTATTCCCACCAATGTTCATTAGCTTATAACCTTTGTTCTGGGGTTCAGCTGAGTAGAGAGCCTTGCTCCTGAAAAGCTGTTGGCATCAGTGAGAGTAAATTGGTGACCTGAAAGACAGTATCCTGCAAAGCAGCGCAATCTTACAGGAACAGTTTTATTTCACATGTTAGCCATTACAGCAGCAACACAAACAATAATGAAATAGCTGGGTTGAGGTCAGTCTTTATGTGCATTTTGTCCCCCAAATCCATTTAGAAATATCTGCACATACACATGCAGCCAGAGCCAGGTCTCTTTAGGAATAAAGCCCAAGGCCATCACATCCCACCCACTCACTAGTGACTCACTAGACACTGGGGGTAAAGACTGTGTGTTGAGTGGACTTGGCTGCTTCTTTCATAAGTGTCTGAGTGCGCACACTATGTGTGTGTCTATGCGTGTGTGCTTGTGTAAGCCCCCCTCCTCAACAATGCCGAAAATAGGCTCGCTTGCTCATAAACACTCCATATAGTTAATCTTTCTCCACAGGACACTGCTTGGGGGCATGATGGTGCCATTGATTGCAGAAGTGTTTGAGAGAGCCATGTAATAATGGCACTTGGTCATTAGTGACTCAAAGAGATGAATTTATAGTTTGAGAGTTTGGAGAGACAGTGAGACACTTTCAGGCTAGACTAAACTAGATCTTAATTGATCAGGCCGTGTCCTCTTTCAGATATGAATAAAAGGTGCAAAACGCGTCCATGAAATGCATAATGAATGTATGTTTAGTTAAACATGTGAAACTCATTTTCTAGCATTATGAAACCTGTCCTTGAGTGGAAAAATAATCTGAAAATATAAAAGTACTGAGCAATATTTCCTGAAAGTGTAGTTGTAACATCAAAGCAAAATTGCCAAATTAGTGAGTTCAGGTTTTAAAAACATAAAAATTAAAACACGCATGTATGCATTTTTTATTATTATTATTTTTTACATTGGTGGCTTTCTGTGTGCATCACTTAATATACTGTTATTTCACAAAAAGTATTCAAAGGAGCTTGCAAAAGAAAAGCATCTGGACTTCTTTAAGTTGCTTGAAGACGTTTCACCTCTCATCCGAGAAGCTTCTTGATGAGAGGTGAAACGTCTTCAAACAACTTAAAGAAGTCCAGACGCTTTTCTTTTGCAAGCTCCTTTGACTACGATGACCTGGATGACTGAGAACCTTCACAGACACAAAAAGTATTGTTTTCTGAAAGATGGATGGATGAATGCACAAGCAATCTAAATTATAATTTTGAAAGAGAGCATGTTTTGAGGCGTAATTTAAAATGATACTGATTTAAAGCAGATCTGATCTTGCCTGGAACTAATGAGGTATTGTATTCCACTTTTTTTCCTCTCCTCCAACAGTTGTTCAGAAAACTGGAGCAGTGCAACACTGAGCTGAAGAAGTACAGCCATGTCAACAAAAAGGCTCTAGACCAGTTTGTCAACTTCTCCGAGCAGAAGGAAAAGCTAATCAAGCGTCAGGATGAGCTGGACCGTGGCTACAAATCCATCATGGAGCTCATGAATGTCTTGGAGCTGCGCAAGTACGAGGCCATTCAGCTCACCTTCAAACAGGTACATTGCAGCTCAGACTCTGATTAAAATCTTCAGTGATACAAGTCCATGGTTTTTACCTTAGACCTGTATGTAAATCACCCACATTTTTTGGGGAAAGCAGAAGTGATCTTATTTGGATAAGCAGTGCTAACTTACCAGCCAAAGCTAGCACACTTCATACGTAAATCGTAGGATTGTAAATTCCTGGTAAGACACTAATAACACACTATAATTTCACACACCCAAAACTGGAGCAAATCTTTCTTGGGCAGACTGTTAGTACACCCAGTTACACAAAAGCTACATTAAAAATGCTTCAGAAGCTACAAACATGGTTGAGTGGTCCAGTGTGGTGACCTCACTTCGACTGAGGTGAAACCTAGAAGATGGCAAGAGGTTTATCCCTGAAGAAGTTCAACACTAATTTAAAGCATTTTCTCAGAATGTGAAAAATTCATCAAAATGTGACTAAAATTCACTTTCTATCTCTTCTTACCTTCTGCTCCTCTCAGGTGTCGAAGAACTTCAGTGAGGTTTTCCAGAAACTGGTGCCGGGTGGCAAAGCTACGCTGGTGATGAAGAAAGGTGATGCTGAAGGAAGCCAGTCTCAGGATGAAGGAGAGGGGGGTGCTGACAGCGAGAGGGGCTCCGGTTCACAGAGTAGCGTTCCCTCCGTGGACCAGTTCACTGGAGTCGGCATCAGGGTGGGAGTCTTTTTCAGTTCAGTTGTTTTATCTGCTGTTAGTTGACGGGCTTTACTGATTACCATTTATAAATCAGCTTTTTTTTTAAAAATGAATGGAAGATAATCAAATAAGAAGAAGATGCTATAAGTAAGCAAAATGCTTCAGCTCTTTAGTTTTTCCCATTATATAAAGTTTTATCATTTCTGAGGTAGAATTGTGCTTCTTGAGTACCCTCAGTATATTGAGTTTCCTTGAGTCTTTGTTTGGAAACATGTGAATGTGTATTTCTGGACTGTTATGATTTCTGGTCCTCCCACACAGAGAAAGAACCAAGGTGAGATTGGTCATGCAATGAGTAATGCGCAGTCCTCTTAGGGCTAAATTTATCTTTATCATTATCAGAGCTGTTGTAACATTGCAGAGGATTTGTTTAACTTCATGAATCAGAGACTCTTATAATAAAGTTCTTACAGTAAAGAAATTGATTTCTCTGTTTTTGTTTCAAGTAAAGTTTGATGGTCTAATTTGATGCACGTCCTGCGTAGGTGTCCTTCACCGGGAAGCAGGGCGAGATGAGAGAGATGCAGCAGCTGTCTGGAGGTCAGAAGTCTCTGGTGGCTTTGGCTCTGATATTTGCCATCCAGAAGTGTGACCCTGCTCCTTTCTACCTGTTTGATGAGATCGACCAGGCCCTGGACGCACAGCACAGAAAGGCTGTCTCAGGTAACGATGAGTTATGTGTCTACACAGATTAAATGATGGCAATTTAATCCCTATGGCTTAGTAGGGTTGATTAATAAAAATACCTCTCATCATTGATCGCAGTCTCCTCTGTAGTAAGAGTAGGTAGAAGGTGGACGATAGCCTGGAGAGAAAACAAATGAAAGCTAGTAGAAGTAGGAGATGAGCATCAGGGGTGAAAGGGAAGGCTTATGAAACTGTAGTGAGACCTGGTGCGATGCATGGTTTGGAGAAAATATTTACTGACCAAAAGAAAGTTAAAATGACAGTTGCTGAAATATTGGAAACTTTATTCAAAGCAAACCAACCTTCTTATTACAGATATGATTGTTGAGCTGGCTGGCCACGCCCAGTTCATCACCACCACCTTCAGACCTGAGCTGCTCGAATCTGCCGACAAGTTCTATGGTGTCAAATTCAGAAACAAGGTGAGGCCTCTTCCTTCGAGTCTCTGTATATCTACTGAGAGTCAGACTATGCTCCGGGATTAACAAGTTTTAAACGTACCTGAGCAAGTTTTCTCACAATCATCGGTGATCGTTTACAGCGTGATGATGTTTCTGAGAATTCAAATGCATTTGACTTTTTTTTTCTCCCAATAGTAGGTGGTGATTTTATTTTATTTATTTTTTTACAACAATAGCAAGAAAAATAAGTCTTAAGAGAGGCTGCTCATTTGTTCTCACACAGCCCAGCCTACTAAAGTCAGTGGGGGGAAAAACAACTATTTTCTTCACTTTAGCTTTAGGATTCAAGGGAGAAAATGCAGTGGTGGTGACAGTGTTGTAAACATAATTTTGCATTCTGTTCAAACTCCATTTGTCTTAAATCAATAGCATTCAAAGTTCATTTGTGTCTTTGTTCTCCATCAGAAAAGTGATAGTAATTTCTTTTGTGTCTGTCTCTTAAGAAAAACGATTACTGCTCAGTCGGTGCAGCATTGATTAGTCATTAACCGTCTCTGTGTTTTTTAGGTGAGTCACATCGACGTGATCACAGCGGAGCAGGCCAAAGACTTTGTGGAGGATGACACCACCCATGGTTAAGAGTCTCCTGCTCTTTATCGTCCTCTCGGCCCCCACCTCCAGCCCCTCTTCCTCCATCTCTACAGCGCACTGCAAACCTCAAAGGCCTCCAAAACAGGGCCCAAACACAGACATATCCCACTCAGTCCAAAAACCTTTTTATAGTCGTGTTAAACATAAACAACACAGGAAGTCTCAGCTTCTTGTGACGTCCTTGTGATTAAGATGTAATTTAATTCATGCCCAGAAACTGACCATTACTCATATTTAGAGTTAAATCTTCAAAGGCTGATACGAAAAATCTGGAGGACAAAATGCGGCTATGTTGATAATCTTTAAGCTGACGGACTTGATGTGAATCAGCCTCATTATAGATGACAGTTAAGAGAGGTGTAGTTATTTTACACTGAAAAAAAAAAGGTTCTGAAGGGAGCACTTCATGTTTGTGTTACTGCGATGATTTATTTTAGCCGAATTTTGGTAATCTGTCATCCAATGATAAAAGCACCAGAGATGTAACCCTTCAGGATCTTTCCTCTTGTGTACAGTTGAGTGTTTTGATATGACTTGGATGAATCTTTGGGGGCCTTAGGCTCATCTGGATGTGTTCATTCTTACTCTGGTTTCTGTAATGTATACTCTTTGTACTCATGAAATATTACTTCTGTCACAAAAGCCACTTGGCTTAAAATGTTCAAAGCTTGTGGTTCCCTTTTTATGCTTGTATTCTGTCAATTCTGGTCTTGAGGTCATTTCAATATATGAAGTTTAATTCCAAAACAACAGATACCCATTTGGGAACCAACACATCCTCCTAACAAGAATGTTTGTGAAACCTGACCGTGTCCACTTGGGTTCAGTACTCGGTCAGTCGCTGTTTTCTAGGAAGCCAAGATGTTATTAATCTTAAATTTCCTTCATGGAGTCTTTGTTTGGGATTGAACTCCTCATATGTTGTACCTTGTTTCAAAGCTTTCTTTTTTTTAAATGTTTGTGTTCCTTTTTATGTAATGAGAAAATAGAAAATAATAAAAGGTGAAAAAAAATAAAATAAAATAAATAAACACGTCATCTCCGCTTCATGAGACTGCCACCACTAGGTGGTGCTCTTTAATTGATTTTTTTTTTTTTTACAGCAAAGTCCATTGGTGGTAAAGTAACATATTTATGATATATGTTACTTTTACATTTAGTTTCTTCACATTTTCATCAGAACACAAGTGTGTGTGTACAGCCAAACTAATCAAATTATCTCAACAAAAATATTTTAGAGCAATTATGTTTGGTTTTACCGTGCTCAATATATTTATTAGTCCACCTGTGATTAAAACAAAGCAAAAATGTTTAAAAATATATTGAAAAATATACATGGATAATAATTAATGCAAATAATAATTTCATGTTTTATACCGAACTTTAGACTTGATTAATTTGTGTGCAGGTTCAATGTTCAACCATTAAAAACTGTTTCTGATCATAAATCCAAGTAAATGACTATTTGGCCACTTAATAAAAATAAATGTGTTTTAGTAGTATTAAAAATGTGATTTTGTACCTGATGGATACCTTGAAGCTACAGCTGTGTCATAAACCTTAGATTAGATCTTGGTCTAATAAATGTGATAAGCACTGTATACTGGCAATGTAAACTGATAGATTTGATCTTAAAACATCTTTGAAAAGCTACATTCATGAAAGAAAGATGTATTTACAAAAAGAAAAGCCCGTGTATATTCTCACACCCGATTGTGTTCCGTCACAACACTTGTCTGTGTCTAATCCTTAATTTCAACACCAAATTAATCTAACTTAAGAAGGAAACCTAATCCACGGCCGCTGTAGATTCAGACACAGGGCACAGTAGACATGTGGTCAGCAACTGTAGCAACAAGGTCGGTGTCTGGCACACATTACACAGCCCTTACACCTGTGTTATATTTTCTTTTTGATAGCAATGATCCTGAATTACTTTGTGCCAGGGGAGCTCCCGCATGTCACCCATGCATGGCTGCCATTCCAGTGTAACATCACCTTGCTCTGGCAGCGCATTTAAAAGGTTGTGACCTCTTGAGATCAAGTCTTAGATCCCTCTTGTAATACTGCAGACCTCCAGAGCATCTCGGTCCACGGCGTTTGCCAGCACTCGCGTGGTATCTTACGTCAGAGTGCTTTCCCCTTTGAAAGCAGAGCACCAGGAGCTTTGTCCTCCACTTCATGACTCCACTTCTGTTGTTAGTCGTGATCTAAAACAGAAATCTATTTCTGGCCTGAAGTTGGTGTGTGGGGGTGACTGCTAAGAGAAATCAAACAGGAATAAATTTTGACTTTCTCCAGCCATGACAGGTTTTCTGTATTTAAGAGCCAGTGCCTCTAAATCTAATTCACACTCTTGACATAAACAATTGGAAAATAACAACCATTTATCCCACCTCATCCAGAACAGTTATTCCCTCTTAAATGTCCACAGCTGTAATAAAAACACCTGCTTATACCTCACCTCATTGTCAGCACAGCTCATCCGCCTGTCCCCCCTCACCCCGTGGATGCAGATGTGTCACATATTAACAACTCTGCATGCTCTCTGTCACCACGTCAGCTGACATACGTCAAAAAGCGTCACACGTACCTACCCACACTGACGTTCTCATTCCACCAATAGAAAAGCATGATCTGCTCTCCTCTCACACAGGTGTAAACAGCAAAGACAGCAAGTAAAATTCAAATCCATCCCATCCTCATTAAGCTTTACTTGGTTTATTTGCAGGATTCTCTCACGCCACTCTGGGTCAGGGACGAGAGCCTGCCCCAAGTGGAGGAGTTTAAGTATCTCGGGGAGTGGTTCATGAGTGATGGGAGAAGGGAGCGGGAGATCGACAGACGGATTGGTGCAGCGGCTGCAGTGATGCGGAGCCTGGTGAAGAGAGAGCTGAATGTAAAAGTAAAGCTCTCAATTTACCGGTCAGTCTACGCCCCCATCCTCACCTATGGTCACGAGCTGTGGGTAGTGACCAAAAGAACGAGATCGCGAATACAAGCGATGGAAATGGGTTTCCTCCAAAGGGCGGCCTCTCCCTTAGTGATAGGGTGAGAAGTTCGGCCATCCGGGAGGGGCTCAGAGTAGAGCCGCTGCTCCTCCACATTGAAAGGAGCCAGTTGAGGTGGTTCGATCGGGCATCTGACAAGGATGCCTCCTGGGCGCCTCCTGGGCGAGGTTTTCCAGGCATGTCCCACCGGGAGGAGGCCCCGGGGCAGACCCAGGACACGCTGGAGAGATTATATCTCTTGGCTGGCCTGGGAACGCCTTGGTGTTCCCCCGGATAAGCTGGCGGAGGTGGCTGGGGAGAGGGAGGTCTGGGCTTCTCTGCTTGGGCTGCTGCCCAAGAAAATGCTGCGGAAGAAAATGGATGGTTGGATTAATAAATGAGCCAGCATGAATAGCCAGATGCATGAATCTGCTGATGTCAACTTTATTCATATAAAATACTGACATGTTTATAAGCCAAAAACTTTGTGCAGCTTTGAATTTCATTTTTAATTAACAGATTAATCATCAGACCAGCACCACCTCTCGCCCGGCATCAAGCTTCTTCTCATAGTCAAACAATAAACACCATATCCTTTCAAGCCATCTGCTCACCCCTCTGCTCCCTGCTATCAAAATATGGAGTACAGTAATAGACAGATAATACCAGCTCCCATAATCAAGCTCCTTATCATAGAAAAGGCATAAAGCTGTCCGGGTATTTTTTCAGTCAAGTTAATTTGTTGTGTAACAGGTGCTTATTAACTGCAGTGGAGAGAGGAGGAGGGGGGAACCATGTGAAAAGATTGGCTCTGTCCTTGCACTTCATGGTGGTCCATCTGCCATGTAGGCCCAACACTCTGACTGCTTATTCCTCCCGGCCGCTCCAAAGTCATCCGTCTGTTTTAAGCGCCTGTCAGCTGATCAGTCAGTCTGTCATCTGTCTATTTGTCTCACTGTTTTTCCCATCACAGACATGTGATTGTGGTCATGTAACTGATCCAAAGCCTGACCTGAAGCCCCTGGACGTTGTGGTGAGAGATGAATTGCAGAAGGGTTAGAGACTTTTGCTCTCCGAAGGAGAAAAGAAAACTAATTTATTAGATCCCAGTAAGCACAGTGAGTATATCCTGCTACAAATTGTAAAAATAAATCTGGCTTTGTGTACATTCACAAAATCCTAAGTTATGGAAGTCCTGGACCAACATTTGTAATGCGGTAACTCTGCAAATGGATTTTTTGGATGGATCTTGGGATAAAGTGCAGATAATATAGCTACCAGCTACAACACCTCATTTGGCACATTGAGTTAATTAAATATCTCTGAGTAAGTTTACAAGTTTAGAATAAATAAAACACAAATACTAGTGAAATCTCCTACATACCTTTCTAATATATGTATGTATTAGATAGGTATGTAAACATGCTATAATTCTAAGGAGCTACTATGTAAACCCAAATTTCCCAATTTTCCTAATGTTGTAAATGCAGCCACATCCAACTTTTTTTTAAATATTTTATTTTATAAATTTACTAAATGTACTGCTTCTTCTTTTTTTCAAAACATTTAATTTTTTTTATTTTATTAATATTTTTTTTTTTATGTTAGCTGATGATTTGAAATGGGTAGCTGACGTCCTTGATCTTAACCACGGGTAACTTATGTTGATTTTTGTTCTGCAACAATCAACTTGAACAGCTACTCAGCAAGCAGGGACGGATCTGATGGACTTTCACACAGGTGTGCGCATGCGCCTTTACCTGTTTCTCTGCAAACGAGAAGGTAAGGAAAAAAAGAGCTTATGTTCAGGCCCATATAGTCGTTTGAACAACTAACCTAACACTGTATCAGGCTTTAGTTTCATGCCTGTAACTTTGCGCATGTGTGCTACATGACTAATTAGCTACATGGCTAATGGCTAATGTATTGTTACAGGTGCAGCCACACCTCGAAAACCCCAAAGGTTTGTACTTATACTCTGGATAACTTTGCTTTTGAACATTTTGGCCAAGATTATAATTAGACTGGCACTTGTTATATAAAGTCACAGGTTTGCCGTATAAGGTTGGTGGTGGGGTTAACAGGGTAACCTGGGATCTGCCCCTGATGTTAACTGAAGCGAATAAACAAAGCACACTGTTAGCAAAATGTGAAATCCTAAACGCGGGATAATATATCTCTCACTCAGCAATAACAAAAAAAAGAGAGATGGTTTTGTTAGTGACAAGGCAGCTTTAGATTTTTTAAGTCATCAGACAACAGCTGCCACTCACTCAAAGGATGGGATGTTGAGCCAGCAAAGGAATTTAAATGGTGACTGCTGCTACATGTCCAGCGGTGCCTCAAGTGGGTTGCACAAGGAAAATAACTGCATAATAGTATTAATTTTAAAAAGTCAAATCTGTTTAAGTACAAGTATATTCTAAACATTCAATGAATTATTAAATGATTATATTTATCAGTTTTTCAATATAATTTAATCATTTTCATCCAATTAAAATGAACATTGATACATTATTTGTAATTCCAAAGCCAGTGTGAGACATTGACCATCTGCCTAATCAGTAACTCTTCCACCTGTTGCCTTCATCAGTAAGAAAGCTGTAGTACTGATGTAATACTCTGGTTCAGATGAATTTAACAGTCTTCACAGCCTGCAACATAATGCATCCTGATGCAAAATATGGTAAAAAGAACAAAGGAGCGTGGAAGACTCCAGAATCCACTCTGGCTGCAATCCGGTGGATACAGCAGTGTGTACAGGTAAGACCATTTAAACGGACAGCATTTATAGAATGACTGTTAAAAGTCAGCGAGTGTCAATAATGTTAATGTGGGTTAGTAATACACCGAGTGCTAATATAACAGCTTTAAGATGCATTTGTAGATATTATTACTAGGGGTGCAACGATACACAAAATTCACGGTTCGGTTCGATACTTTGGTGTCACGGTTCGATATTTTTTCGATACAAAAAAAATGTTCATGCATTTTTAATTTGTCATTTATTAAAATTATAAATATATATTTTAACTCAAAAGTACAGTTTTTAAATTTAACCCTAACCCTAACCCTTGTGCGCGTTTTTTATTTTGACAGCGTATGCGCACCTGCGGACCACTTATGTGCAGCCCTGGTTATATAGCTCGTCATATTGCAGCCACAGAAATTATTTTGTCCATGAAACCATAAAGCTGCACTTTCTTTTTGCCTTATAGTCTGATTTGTCATAACTTCTCCGTTTTGTGGTAAGCTTTTCTTTGGCTGTCACTTCTTCACCCTGACCTGTCTTATTTGGCTCAGCAGAACTGAAATGCTTTTACACATGCACTCACATAAGCTCAGCGATTCTCTGCGCGATCAACCTCTCACATGTTTAAGCTTGCTGCGGGAGATTTCACTTGTCATGTTTGCATAGTAAGCTAACGATTAATAAGACGATGTCAGAGGAATTGGTGCACAAATTATCATCACTCACAGATCAGTGCTGTCGCTCTCTATACACAGTTCGCACGATTGCAAAGTGAAAGCAAAAAAACAAGCGCAAATTCAAACGCGACTTCAATATGTCACATATTGACAGTGGCTCACCGATGCCAATGACATAATTACCCAGCTACATTTCTGAAAGAATGCAAAAGCATTGACATATATTTTTCCTACAATAGCCCGATGGGCAGGGAAGAGATAGATTTTGGTAGCCCGACTGAAAAAATCGCTAGCTCCGGGACGTCGGGCTAGCGATATTGCAAGCCCTGTATCTGATTGAGGAATCACTCATCTTTGGAAAAGAGAGTTTATTACAGAGAAATGGCTCTTTCCAAAATAAAAGCTATACTATCCGCTTCTTCTGGGCTATATTCTCAGCAGCATAAGGAGAATCATGTGCTAACAGCTGTCTAAATGACTCGGCTAAAGTTAGTAGCATGCTTGTTGTTTTTGTCTTTGCACTAGGATGATGTCGGTGTAAATGTGCACTCATATTCGTTGTGTTCCCACTAGTGCTTTCAGGTTAATCTCGTTGAAATGACCTTAACGCCACAACAGGCAAATCTCCGTTAACGAGCTACCGCCGATCGCTCCGTGCATGGGGCTAGACGGCCAACACGTTAACGAGCTAACTGCGCTAACACACTAGTTCACACCAATGTAATTGAGCATTGCATGGCACATCCAACATACTGTTTTACTTTAGTCCATGACTCGCTTACCTTCAGGGTCATACGTCACATGAAAACCAAAATAATTCCAAACGCCAGATCTGAATGAGGGTCAATTTGCCTGTTGCAAGGAGAGCTTAACTTCTGTCTCGCTAGCTTGTCCTGTGCTCTTCCTTCTGACTATTGAAGAAAATATAATCTGATCAAACATTATTCAGCTTTAAATATTGTTCAGCTTTAAAGTTACTGTGCAACTGTGTAATAAAAATGTGCTCACGACTTTGGCCTTGAGAGCGATAAGAAGCGATCGCCTCATCCTGCAGGTGAAAGATATCTGCAAGCGAAGAGACTAGAACACCCAAGGCCGCTTTCCTTTTATGGAGTTGTTTTTCTGCTAATGCAGCACTTTCCTCACAACCCCCTCCTGTAAGTTTTAGAGAATATATACCCATCCTCACAGCAAATATTAGGAATCTCCTGATGTGAGCTGTGTTGAGAGGTTGTCTCTGTCTCAATAAAAGTTCACTGATTCCCCATCTGCAGCAGGTGTCCGGTTGTCTTCATTCTCCGCCAGCCTGGTTAAGTCAATTCCTCCTTAACATCTAAAAGAACCTATTTAATGAAGGAAGACGGGTTCACTTTGTGTTTAATATTATTCTATTGCTGTTGTTGTTTTTTTAAATCCTTCAATTGGCGTCACGGAACAGGATCCGCTCCAGGGCAACTGGAACGGCTGGGAGGACATCGGCAGTGGTCTGAGTGAACGGAGTTTGGACAAAAAGCTGTGTGCACACAAAAACAAGGTAAGCAGACCTTTTATTTCTGCTATATTGAACATTATAAAAATACTTAGTGTCCAAACTCCTAGTAATTCATAACCAAAATTGTCTGGCTTACTTAAGGCTTGCTGAGAATCAGACAAGTGAATAAGAGATAAGTGAATAAGAAATAAGTGAATAAGTGAATAAAGATAAGAGTGAACTGAGGTCTGACCACGGTTGCAGCCGACGGGTTGCTCTCCGGTGTCGGATATATACCTCAGTGCAGGTCTGGGACCTTGAAAGGGTTTATTAGTAACGCCTTTCTAAACAAATTAAAAGGTTAAAGGCCTTGAGAATATTTTTTAGTAATATTCTCTAAACTACAGAAGGGTTAGGAAGGCCCAGAGGACTTTATTAGAAAAGATCCTCTAAAACTTAAAAAGGAGAAGTACTGGTTGGAGTCCAAAGGAGGGGTCCCTTTGATCAATAGGAGAAAACGGATCTCTTCTTAAAACCCCGATGATTTTAGTGTTTTAAATGTTTTGATGTTCTGTTTGATATTGGACACACATAAATACACGCTGAATGCTTGCTGTGGAACACTGGGCAGGACAGTTTGGTTCTCCGTTGTTCACAGATTACACAATTAAAGGAACTAGGTTCCTCTTTTGGTTAAAATAATACACCACACATAGAATTTTTTTACACATTTATTACATACATAAGGAGGGTAATGAGTGACTGCAGGTAATGTATGAAGTGTGAATGAGACGTGTGAACAAGGTGACAACCAACTAGCACCCCTATCAGGAAGCTCTAGGCAAGGTTACCCGCCAGACTCCGGTTTGGTAGAAGCCTGGTAACACCTGAAGGGATATTTCAGTGCTGACTCACCTTTAAAGCAGCGCCCCAGCTGTTAGTGCCTAACAGAGGCAGAAACCCAGCTGGCCCAAATTCTCCTTTAAAATCAATAAATAGAACATAAATTACCGGTGTGTGTAAATAAGTTGTATAAATCTGTTAGATCTGAAACTCCTGCTAAAAAACTTCCTCTCTACAACTCTTTTCTCTTCTCTCCCTCTTTCTCTCAGTTGGGATTCTGTGTGTGTATGTGTGCTGGAGAAATAAAAAAAGGAAAAGGGTCTCTCTCTCTGTCTCTGTGAGAGGAAAAAGGTGGGGGCCGAGTGAGCCCGCGGGGCCGAGCGGGTCCGCGGGAGCGAGCGTGTATGCTGTATGAGGAAGAAGGGAGTGAGAGGGAGCGAGTGAAAAGAGTAATCGAGTATTTGGTGATTTTTTTTATTATTTCAGAGGCACTGGGTAAGAGTTTTGACTTTAGCTGTGAGAGTTGTGAAAAGAGCAGGTTTTTCTTTTGTTGTAGACTGTGAGTAATCGGTGTTTTTCTGCCTATTGTGCTGCGTGGAAGACACAGAAGTGTAGAAATGTTTGTGGTTTATCTTTGTTTGACGTTTTATATAGAGTTGGTTGATTCAGGGTGATTTCTCCCGTTTAAGGGAGGAGTTGCATTGTGGTTATGTTAAAGCTTTGCTGTAGGGGTATGTGTGTGATTTTGTGCTGGCTTCGCATGTTTAAATGGATGCATAGAAGTTTGTCAGTGAGAAATTGTTATGGTGGGGTTTTAAAGTTAGTAAAGAGTCAAACAACGCCCACTGTTTTAAAAAGGCCCAAAACATCATAAAAGACACCTCACATCCTGGCCACTCCCTGTTCGAACTGTTGCCCTAAGGCAGACGGTACAGGGCAATCAGAGCAAGGACTAATAGACTCAAACACAGCTGTTATCCAACTGCAATAACACATCTGAATACTACAAAAATGTCCACCATGCCACTCTTGTGTTAATCTATGCACGGTCTGAAGCATGACGGTGGGAATACTTAGTATTTTAAGTATTCTATCTATTTTATTGATTGAATTTTATTGTTTTTTTATATTTGATATTACTAGGGATGATGCAATGATCGGGGACCATTCTTAATGTCGTCGGTCTCATGACAATGATAATAAAGTTTTTGATTTTGATTCTGATTCTGAAATACACCCTCCTCAAGAGTTCAATGATTTAGGCAGTTATGTTTATACAAATACTAAATGTATGTTTAGTGTCTTCATACAGGTGTTTTTTCTTAACCTGGAAGCCTGAGTACGGCAGCAGAAGACAGGCCAAGCTTTGGCTAAAATTCACGGCTGGACACCAGAGTTGTCCTCACCCCTCCCGGTAAAACAAAAAAGAGAGAATGTAGTTTGAGGCGGGTTTTTCTCGCTGAACTGCTCTGGGTGCTGTGTCCCTGAATCTCACCAGTGTTAACCTCTGGCGGAAGACATGGAGAAAAGGAAAAGATGTTCCTGGTAAATCACTGAAACAAATAAAACCACACACAACCAGAGAAAGATATGAGAAGGGTGAGGAACAGACACATGTGCGTGTTAGAGACATGCCTCGTTTGAGAAAAAGTTAAAGTAACCCATATACAGACGCACCCATACATGCAATGAAGAAACAGCTTACATACATGTGCACGTACATGCAAGGTTAAAGTAGCGACACTTAACATACACCTGTTTTTAAATGATATAGTTTATACATTACTGACAATTAAACGCTTTGGGTTGCAGGACAACAACGTAACGTCAAAAGACAAAGACACTGGTCTGAGGATTAAGTGAGGACACGACAAATTTAGTGGTTAAAAGGGTCGACTTGGGACATGTTTTTGTTGATTGTTTAAGACAAATGACTACTGAATGATAGGAAATTCCTTTTTAGGTTTCTAAACAGGATCTTAAGAATTTTAACACGTACCTGTGTTGTCCTGTCAACTTGAGGGGTTATGAGTTGATTATATGGTGAGAAAAAAAAAAAAACAAAAACAAAAAAGGGGGGAGACGAGATCTCGTTGTTTCTCCCCTCTCGGGATAACACAGCCAACACAGCACAGCCAACACAACATCATTTTCCTGTTCGCCTGTTTTGTTTTGTTTTTGTTTTTTCTGAGAGCCGAAGCTGACCTGGACTCCTACCCTCCCCTCTACCATCGTTGCCCTCTCCGCGACCATCTTTGACCCTTTGACCCCTGAAGGCCACAGCAGCTGGACTCACAACAACAACTTGAGGATGTCAACAGTGCTGCAAAAGAGTGATCTCATGCAGCAGAGACGGAGAGCACTAAACCTAAAGCCCGTTTCACTACACGGGGGAAATTCCCAGGCTGCGTCAGCTGACAGAGCTGTGACGAGACGCGCATTAAGCCCGGAGGAAAAGGGACGGTGAGCAGAAGGATGCTGACCTCTGAGAAGAGCCGAACAGCAGAGCTGCAGAAGGCCGTGGAGCAAAGTAAGGACAACATAAACAGACCCAAAGAGGAGGGGAGGACCCTAGGCCATGCGTCAGGCCGCTGGTTTACCTAAACTACAGAACAGGAAGGTGATGAACACAAACATATACCAACACACGAACACACACTTCTGCATGCGCCTACTTAGAATGAAGGGAAACACACACATGAACACTTATGCACTTGTTGAGGGAGTAAAAACTGATACATACCCATGCACTAAAATCAAAATGTTGATTTAATTTACTAAGAAGTGACACACAATGCTCCAGCTGCTGCAATGAAGAATGCTTTACTGACAAAGGCTCAATGCTGCACACAACAAAGTCAAATACAGAATTTGCTATAATAATAAGCCCAGAGGGCATTTGTGTGGTCTGGGGAGCAGAGTCCGGAGCGCTTTGGTTATGAAAATGATGCCCGTGCGAGATATCTGGGGCTTAAGGCCTCGACTTAATTGTTTACTCTACACTAAAAAGAAAAGAAAACACTCTGAGCAGTGGTGCAGAGTGAAAACGAGGAATTAACAGTGTGAGTTTATTTCAGAGCGCCACGTCATTGTGATGGAGATTTAATAAAGGAGGAACACACGGACAAAGAAGAAGAGAAGGGGGGGCAGCCCTTGAACGCGATTGCCTGAGGCATTAAAGTTCTGTACTAAATTCTGGTTTCCAGTGTGAGAAAAGTCACGCAGTGCCAGTAGTAGAGCTAGGTTGAGTGATGATTCTAAATTACTGTAAGTAAATCATCGTACACCGTTCAAGTTTCATGAAAACGGGGATCTAGACTTTGTTGAACCCTAGGCAATTTGAACAGGTAAAAGTCGAGTGACCAAGTAGCAGTTGAATAAAAGTCATTGAATAAGTGTTGAAATAAACTGGCAGAATTAAGAGAATTAAAACATTTCAAGAGCTCAACTTACTTAATGGTTCAACTTTGTTTCACGAACGCAAAACATATAGGTTTATGAATATGAAAAGGTTGAGGTGGTGTTGATTTGACTCTGTGTAGGTTTAGGTTGGTATTTTTATTGATGGGAAGAATATTCAGTGACAAGTCCTAAGACCCGGGCGTCTGCATTTTGTTTTTGTTATTTTTCATTTTATTTTGTTTTATATTTACTGATTTTTGTTTGTGAATCTTTTCTTTAAGCAGATCTGCACATCGGAAATTACAAGCATTACACGTCGGCGAGAAAATTGTTGTAAGTGAGTTTCTCCGCATTGAAATGGGTTCTGGAGGAAACACTTGTGGGGACAATTAGAAACGAGAGTCCCTGTTTAAAAAAGGATTCAGCGAGGTAATCCAAACTCAAGTTCTGGTTTCTTTTTGAGATGACGTCATTTTGCTGAGTGTGGAAACTAGATGCGACGACAGGTTTCACTATCAGCAAAGAACGGATGAATGGATGAAAGACTGGGAATAAAAACAAACGGACTGACTGGTAAAAGATGACAAGACTTGACCATGACTCAAGGTTAACCACCTCCACCTAGATAGGATAAAAGGGTGGATGAATTTATGTGGGTTTCTTTTACAGGAGTAGAAGGATGACAAAATATTCGAGGATGAGTGAACCTGTAAATGCCATTTTTGTGTCTTGTGTTGCTTACAGAGGTAACTGCGCAGCGTTACCATTTACATTTTCTTCCCTACAGGGTTACAGTTTTAATGTTTTTCTATTACAGGATTTCTGGGCGGATGTGTGAAGAAACGGTGTTTATGGGTTAGGAGTTGGGGATGCTATTACACTGTATTCTGGTGAGAGTGTTGGGGGAGACACACCCTGTCTTGAAAACTGTGATTCTTTTACAGGAAATGTTTTATAGCACCTATGGAATGAGGATGCCTGACTACGGTCAATGTGCTGCTAATGTTTGCTTTGCTTTGGTGAGAGGGGTGCAGTAGAAAACAGACAAGTGACATGAAAACAAGTAATAATAACAAATAACAAATTTGGGGACAGTTTGACCTAGAGCCCACTAACTGGCCATTAGGGGCTCTCTCTCGCTCTCTCTCTCGCTCTCTCTCTCTCTCTCTCTCTCTCTCTCTCTCTCTCTCTCTCTCTCTTGGAATAACATTGCCCAAAGGGTGAATAAAGCAAATTGTGACAATAATAGTGATTTAATGATTGGAGAAACCTGAACATGATACTTGTCTGTTGAGCTGAATCGTTTATTACTCTTATGATTTTCCGGTGGGACTATGAAGATTTTTTGGTACAGATTGCAGGTTGTTGCTCTTTAACTCCTAGAACACGCCCTTGGCGAGGTGGGGGGAACTGGACCACCTTTCTCTGCCCCATCATCCTCTATTAAACGACATCCAAGCTAAGTAAACATGTCTTGGCCCTTTCCCCCTGAAATGACAGGCAGGCAAAGATGTTGCGTCTTTGTTTGCTTCCTGGCCCTGGGTCTCATTCCCATTGGCATAATCCTGATCTGTGAAGGGCCCCCGACACTTCTGACACCTTCAAGTTCAAAAGCTTCGCCCCCTTCTGACAGTCCCAATCTGACAAATGTAGCCCCTAGGGTCTTGCCCACCACTTCCTCTCCAGTTTTACCATATTCACTTTTGAATGTCCTTAGCAGTTACCGTTCTGAGTTTATTTTACGGTTGATTTATTCTTTCACATTTTCACGTTTATATCTCTCATTATTATAGTATACTCTGTACTCTCCACATTTTTATCATTACTTATGCTTTTTGGTTGCTGAGTTACAGGAACTGTTAATTTTGTGTCACTACCCTGGTTGCACTAACTCGTTGTACCCTTGTGTGCAGGACAGCTGTTACTGCTTTCGTCGGGAACCGAGACTGCTTGCAGCCGACCCCTGGGCAGGGTGGTGCCTGGACTCTTTTCTCCTCATCTGCAATGACAGATAAAGACAAATGATAAGACCCGAGGAGTTTTTCGAGCCAGGCTTCGACACGTCTCTGTGTTCCTTTGAATGTTACTTATTTTTGTGTGTTGACCCATTTAAGATGGGTCAAAAGGGGGATTTGAAGAAAATATAATCTGATCAAACATTATTCAGCTTTAAATATTGTTCAGCTTTAAAGTTACTGTGCAACTGTGTAATAAAAATGTGCTCACGACTTTGGCCTTGAGAGCGATAAGAAGCGATCGCCTCATCCTGCAGGTGAAAGATATCTGCAAGCGAAGAGACTAGAACACCCAAGGCCGCTTTCCTTTTATGGAGTTGTTTTTCTGCTAATGCAGCACTTTCCTCACAACCCCCTCCTGTAAGTTTTAGAGAATATATACCCATCCTCACAGCAAATATTAGGAATCTCCTGATGTGAGCTGTGTTGAGAGGTTGTCTCTGTCTCAATAAAAGTTCACTGATTCCCCATCTGCAGCAGGTGTCCGGTTGTCTTCATTCTCCGCCAGCCTGGTTAAGTCAATTCCTCCTTAACATCTAAAAGAACCTATTTAATGAAGGAAGACGGGTTCACTTTGTGTTTAATATTATTCTATTGCTGTTGTTGTTTTTTTAAATCCTTCACTATGCTGTCTGTGTTGAGCGCTCAGTGGATCTGCGCTCGACAGTGCAGCCTAGGCGGAGTAGTCGAACACAGATTCACTGAGCGCTCCACACAGACAGCATCGTCAGAAGGAAAATTGATAAAATAAATTACAAATGTTGTATTGTTCATACATATGCGTACCGAACCGAAAGCACTGTATCGAACGGTTCAATATCGATACGAATATCGTTGCACCCCTAATTATTACGTGTTTTACCGTCTTTATGGTGCTAGCTTAAAGTTACGGTGTAAACGTTAGCCTATATTGGAGTAAAGCTGTTACTGGTTAAACGATGTTAGCACAGAAATATTAGCTTCTGTCATGACTGATGAAGTTACTAGTTAATAAAGTTTCCAGTAAAGTGTTTAATCGCAGCCACAGACTGACAGCAAATATCTCGATTAGCTTCAGTGCATCTGTAATAAATATGTGCAAGTTTCAGTGCTTCGTTTAAACTGTATGATACTTATACTGACCCAGGGTCAGTGTAAAATACAATCCTAGCTGTGTGAACAAAGCCTGGCTCCTTTAATCCTGCATGACAAACCTCAGGATGCAGGTTATTATTACTCTTTCCTGCTGGCACACCTGTCACACCTGAGAGTCAGCTAGAAACTTACAGTGACGTGGACATCATGCAAAGACTGCCAGACTCTGTAATACTGCAAATGATCAGTGACTCAGGTTATCACTAAACTTTAAACAGTACCTCTGTGTCTCTGTGTGCTGAACATCTAGGATTGAGTCAGGCTGCATTGACTGTGGGACTTTAATGTGTTAAAAGCAGGTTGAAGACGGCTCAGAAACATTTGAAGATTAAAATTTAGCATTATGGCTGCTGGTGGTTTGTAAAGCCTCTACTCAGCTGTATTTTTGTTACTAATTTATGTTTGTTGTTGTTTAACACAGATTTCAGAAGAGCAAATATGCTTAATAGTTTAACTAGATTTCATTTGTCAGTGTGGGACTGCTGAGTCACCTGAAGAACTCATTTCATTCATTCTCCACATGATGTTCATTTACAGAAATGTTTCACAGGAACTGATTCCTCCCAAAGGTTGAACTAGTGTGTTTCCATAGATTACCTCTGTATGAATGTACTTCTTAAATGAAGGCAAGTGTTTGTCCTTTTTTGTTCCTCAGGTACAGTACGTGATATCAAGGGCAGGCGGTCAACACTGGGGGTAGACAAGAAGCAGACGTACTTCCAAGAGGAAGCTGCAGTGAGGTCAGAGGTCAGAATCTGAAACAGCTCAGGTTTATATTTTAGAGGTTATAAAAAAATCAAAATGTATTTATAAAGAAACCTTTAAATAATAGTCATAATTATGATTATTATAAGAAATATCAAACATTTAAGTGGATTTTCTGTTACACATATCGTGTTAGCCCTGCAATAAACTGGCAGCCTGTCTTTGTCCTGTATCAGCTGGGATAGGCTTCATCCTCCCGCAATCCTGAATTGGATACATTGTATTCCAATTATGTAATCTGATCATTTACAAACTCAAGGTATCTAATCAAAATGTAAGTCATAATTATAAAATGGGAAAGCAGAAATAAGTGTGACATAAATGTAAATGTGTGAGCTGACATAGAGGACAGCTACATGCAGTCTGAAAAACCTTTGTTGTCAAGTTTGCAGGTATATCAACACGAGACATTCTTACATAGAAGAGACATTAAAGTCTCTAACTCAGTGAAGCATTATTGGTCCCGTCTGTTTGGATAAATATAGTAAGCTGATGTATGTCCATTTATTGACACATTTTCTTAAGTGCTTATCCAGCTCAGGATCACAGTGGAGCTGCAGCTGGATATGTTCACTAAATAAACCTTACAAAAGTTAACAATAAACCTGCATCCATGTACGTTGTTGTCCACAGGATGAGAAAATCAAACTGGAAGACTGTGGAACATGTTAATAAATGTTTGTGTGTTTATGCCTGTGTCTTTCACAGGAGGCGCTGGAAGGTTTCCCTAATAGTTCCCGGTGAATCAAAGCAGAACCATAAAGGTTGCTGGACTGCATGATGGCCTTACCCCTGAGCAGTCATCCTGTTAAAGGAGGAACCAGTTAGAAGCTGTTTTCAAAGTAGCTGAGCAGATTTCATCTCAAGTAAGCAATTAACTGTTTGTTTATCTGTTCTGCCACTTAAAGAGCATTTAAGGACGTCGTTTGAGTGTCCAGCTGAATTAATTCTACTGGCTCTCATGGTCATTTGTTATTATAGACATATTTTTCATGTTCATCCAGCTATTTAGTAAATTCTATCTATTTAGTAATATCCGTCAGCTATAAAATGTAATATAAATATAAAAATATCTTAATATCTCCTGCCCTTTATGTTTTAATGATGTAAGTCTGTTATCGTGTTACATTAGCATTCCTCACATATCAATGAGATGCTGTACAGTACAATCCTACTGATGCAGCAGAGGGATAACGACGGCTATTCAACATCGTTACACGACACATTCGAGCTGCATGACGCAGACAAAGTGACTAAATCATCTTTTTTGTGGTTTATTGTCTTCAAACCAGAAGACAAAGCTGATGGCAGAAGTGTTAACTTAGTGTTAACTTGAGTCACTGATCATTTACAGTATTACAGAGTCTGGCAGTCTTTGCATGATGCACACTACACTGTAAGTTTCTAGCTGACTCTCAGGTGTGACAGGTGTGCCAGCAGGAAAGAGTAATAATAACCTGCATCCTGAGGTTTGTCATGCAGGATTAAAGGAGCCAGGCTTTGTTCACACAGCTAGGATTGTATTTTACACTGACCCTGGGTCAGTATAAGTATCATACAGTTTAAACGAAGCACTGAAACTTGCACATATTTATTACAGATGCACTGAAGCTAATCGAGATATTTGCTGTCAGTCTGTGGCTGCGATTAAACACTTTACTGGAAACTTTATTAACTAGTAACTTCATCAGTCATGACAGAAGCTAATATTTCTGTGCTAACATCGTTTAACCAGTAACAGCTTTACTCCAATATAAGCTAACGTTTACACCGTAACTTTAAGCTAGCACCATAAAGACGGTAAAACACGTAATAATATCTACAAATGCATCTTAAAGCTGTTATATTAGCACTCGGTGTATTACTAACATAACCACATTAACATTACTGACACTCGCTGACTTTTAACAGTCATTCTATAAATGCTGTCCGTTTAAATGGTCTTACCTGTACACACTGCTGTATCCACCGGATTGCAGCCAGAGTGGATTCTGGAGTCTTCCACGCTCCTGTTAGTGATCCTCCATCTGGATGGATGAGAACAACCTTCTGAACAATCTAGCAGGAGATGGCCCATATCTATGGGACTGATTTCTGCTAATAACGCTCATTGTATGGACTGATAACAGCCGAAGCGGGTGAATAAAGTCACCCAGTAGCTAGCTGTGCCATTACCCAGCATACATCACTCCCTCCATAAATGCAATAAACGATACAAAAGTATCGTTCTACCTGTTTTTCAGGTAGTTGTTTACATTATATAATTTATTGTGTTCAGTATACGTCACTACAAAGTGATTTCGGAAATATATAAATATACGGACAACAGGCTCTTCCGCGGCAATCTCTTCAATCGGAGGACCCTTCACGTCAATTCCCGACGCGAGGGGGGTACCCTGCGCGTCCATAAGTGCAGCAGAGGGAGCCTGACCATGCGTCACACGTTTGACGAGTTGGGAGTGAGAACGTGTTGTCTAGGAAACTAAAATCTTTGGCTTTTGAAGGGATTATGGTTGCAGAGCTGAAACTTAAAGAAAGTGCAGATCATAAGCTTGTGTTGATTTAGAAAAACTTGTACTGTTGGAGGAGGCAGGTGGTTCAGTGTGCAGTGCTATGTGGAGGAACACCTGTTAAATATTGTCTAATCAGCCTCCCCTATTTATGTAGTAGCACAGTGGGAGCAGAGAGGAGAAGTGGTGAGTGAGGCTGGTGAGAGGACAGTGGGCAGAGCACTGTGAAAAATGCATAAAAGCACATTGCGCGCTGCACAACCGTGTCTGCATCTGATGTTGACATCCCATGGCGGTTCTCACCAACTCGTTTCCGCATTACCAGGCAAAAGATAATAACTGCTAGTTAGGACCCTGAACCCAATTACCCTCAATTAGACTAAATCAGTTGTGGCTTTAAAAGTGCTTAAAAAAAACCTAGATTGCATTAGGTAGTAACTAAGTTACTAGTTAGCAAAACCTGTTACACCTGCCCAAATCACCAGCTTGAATAAAGTAATTCTTTTGACTTTTGAAGATTTTTCAGATTTCTTAGCATTTTGTCAAAATCTGCGTGAGTCTTTACTTCAGTTATGTTTGAATATACAAGTAATAATTATGGATACAAATACCGAGAGGTTTTTCCTGTCAGGGTTTTTCTTGGAGTGTGTTTATTTACATGGCACCAGTTGGCCTGGCAGGCAGTCAGACAGACCTTTACCACTGCTGGCTTGCTGCTGGATGCCCACACTAAGACTCTGTGGAACCAAATTTCACCAAAGTGACCTATGATCCTACCTGAAGGTCAGGCGTGTAGCATGCTTCAGATGGGTGAATGCTGTTTTAATAGATTGCTGTGATCAGCACAACTTTTCAGTCTTTAGCTTAACCTGAATTGCTGACAAATCAGGAGCGATCTCTTGTAGTAATTTGAAAGATTCAGGTATTCATTTTTGCTAAATATTCAGCATTATTTTGCGTTTCCTTTCCCAGAGATCGCTTATAAATACAACATGGGGAACATTTTTCATGACTTTAATGTTATGGCCTGATCTATGCCTTTTCAGTTGTGGCTAGCTGCTTGTGCCCGCTATGAGGTTGACAGACTCCTGAAGGTCAAATTCTCATGATTCATTAAGTGTATGAAGAAATTTTGCTGATTAATATTCAGAATTACTACCGTTACTAATGATGCTCGTTCAGTTTATTAGTAAAGATGATGAAAGGTGTTATTCATATTTCTGGTGGTACGTGTGCGTATCCAAATCAATTTTCACTTGGACAGAATTTGGAAAAGTACACTTAGCACATAGGTGCAAGTTAAGTGCAGTTTTAGTCAGTTTGTATTTACTTTGCATTTGTTTGTACAATTACAATAAGCAGCACCATTTAATTAAGTCAAGGCTTGACACTTACTCACTGCCAGGCACTTTAGGGGCTCCTCAGGTCTATAAAATGTTCACAAACACTCTCTGGATCACAGCTGTTTAAAGCTTCTCAGGTTTAGACCTCAGACCCCATGCAGCTTCCACCAATGGTGTTAGTGTCATTCAGGTCTATAAAACATTAAGCTGTTTATAAACTTGCCTCTGCTTTTGGCTATTTAAAAGACATCTTTTTATGTCCCGTACATACCAGTAACACTGAGAGATAGTGATCAAAGGTGCTGTTGTGTGTCACAGTATAAATTTAGTTCAACAATAAAATAATGCAAGCGCCGTCCTGCCACGAACAAAGGAATTTACAAGCTGTTGTCAGTGATCGTTGCAGGCTCATTCCTTTTTTAAGCTCGTTTTATGAGGTCATATGTTCTTTGGGTCTCCAGCCAAATGTTGATGACTGATTATAACTTCTAGCCACAAGGGCACCAGCATCTAAACTGTGAGTTCATCCCTTTTTGAAGTCTTTTTAGATGAAAGTGCCTGTAGTCTCTTAACATTTTTGTGTGCATGTGTTTATGAATGACCTGGATTTGTAAGCTGAGCAGCTTCAGTGCTTAAAAAACTCTCCTGCTATACCTTTATGACCTTTAATTAGGCAGCAACTGTTCTTCACTTGGGAAAAATACAAAGCCTTCCGTGGCTGTGTGAGTTGGGGGGAAAAATTGGGGGGAAAACGTTAATCCGTTGAATCCCAGATAGTCACAAATAATTTAAAAAGATATCTTAAACAGCTTCAGTCCAAACCACGATTAGCACTAATGCCCTCTGTGTTTGTGTTTGCTATTTGTGCTAGCTGGGGTGCACACAGTCAAAGAGATCTGCTGAAATAGATACGTTCTTCTCATGCAACGGCTGTAAGCACATTGGACCTTCAGTGTGCATGTGTGTGTGCCACATGTGGCAGCGAATGAATTTGTGAGCGCTTACTTGTCGCATACTATAGCCGGCTCACATCTGAGTGCAGAGGTCTCGCTGTAATGAGGTCAAAGGTAGAGCAACAGAATGAATTTAATTAAGAGTCTAAGTCTACTTAATGGCTTCACACATGTCGTCTTAAATCCTCTGCAAAATAAGCATTCCCGTCTTTACGGGAATGCTCGGCTCCACAGAGACATTCTCAGCTGCACTGGGAGAATTTTCTGAAAACTGATCGCTTGGAAAGGGAGTTGCTTCTTACTTAGCACAGTATTACTTGGGTATTTCGCAAATGGTATGGATGCATATGGTTGTCTTTGTTTCACTACATTATTGTGTCACAAAACTTAATGGTGATATTGATACGGAGAAGTTGTGGTGCCATTACATTTTCCATCCAGGGAGATTTCTACAAAGGCTAAACCACATGCCTGTTCCATTTATCCCTGTAAAACTAGAGACGCTCTTAGTTTTCTCATGACTGCATGCATGATTAAATATACTGCTCTGGTTTCAAATCTGCACGTAGAAGTTTGGGGACACATGCTGAAAGGTTAACCTCAGAGTTTTCCCTCATGTCTTAAACTCTGGTGCCTCAAGTGTGTTGAGGCACCCAGTCATTTCTTTACATTTTGCTAGGAAAATGAGAAATAGGTGCAGTGATTTATTGAAATGTATAGATATACACTATAAAAAAAAAAGTTTGCACAATTCTCACAAGCTTGAAAGTCAGTGTTTGGCCACTTTTATTCTTCAACACAGTCTGAACTCTCTTAGGCAAGAGTTCTTACTTCAGAAACAGTTCTCCAGGTTTCTTGAAGCTCTTCTTTGGATGTTGGCTGTCTTTTGTTTTTTTCCGTTTTCTGTCAAAATGATCCAACACTGCTTCATTGACTAATCCATGACTGATAGTGTTCCACTGAGTGTTATTACTTCATGGACAGTGTTTTTGTGGACAAAGTCATATACTGAAAAATATCATTGCTGGTCAGATTACACGGTGGATTTAACTCTGACAGTACTTTTCCGTGTTCCTAATTCCATCAATTTTGACAAGATCCCCAAAGCCAGCGACTGAAATACGGCCCCAAACCATGACAGTGCCTCAGTCATCTTTCACAGATGGCTGTAGATACTCATCATTGTACCTCTCTGGTTTCATCACTCCATAAGACGTGCTGCCACTGATTTTCAGTTCGGTTCATGTGTTATTTTGCGTAGCTGGATATATTGTAACTATATATAATAGCTCTTTGTAAATCACATTGGTGTAGCATTGAGGATTATTTTGTAGATTCAACTAAAGAAACTGAAACAAATTGTATGTCTTTGTGACAGGCTGCTAGTAACAAAGCTAAATTGTCTGCTGTGTGTAGATAGACACTGGTTGATCCCTTGAGTTAGGTGCTTTTTTATGTTTGAATGACTGACAGGTCAGTAGGTCAAAGTGGTGTAACAGATATAAACACTTTAGTCTGAAAATGATCAGGTACAAGGACCGGACTGAAAATGATTGAAGACGGAAAAAGATTGTAATTATCTGAATATACAAAAACTGGGAACATGTAAAAAACATTTAATAAGTAACAAATGTGTCCAGAGACAGTTTGGCTTCCTTAACCGCTCTGACTGGTTGGTCATATATCGCTGTCCATTTGCCATTTTTACCCTGTAAGTGCTGTGACGTTGTGACTTGGACAGCACTTTGTCACTGATTAGGTCTTTGCGAGGCCTCTTGTTGTCACTCATTATCATCAAAAACCACTTTTCATCACTCGGCTTTCCAACCACAGCTGGCTACATTGAATATGACAGATCACTTGTCACTGTCGTCTCAGTTCACATGACGGTGCTAAAGTTAGCTCCTGTATTGGTGAATTGTGGGAAATGTGGTTTTATGCCACACATTTAGATGGATATATTCTGATTCCTTTCACCTCACATAGTCATTAAAACCAGAGTGCATTTTTGTATAAACAGTACACAGAGACTCAGATGGATAAAAGTGAAGTACTTTCACATGTAGGCGAAAAGTGATAAGCTATCAGCCGTATGTAGGTATTAGTTTTATAAACAGCATTCCCTAAACTGCTCCAGCTGCAGTTTAGTGGCTCTTTGGGTGTAAGTTAAAGTGCCCAACTTAATGTTTTAATGTGACTACATGTAAAACAAAGTCATAGCAATTAGCCTTTATTTTTTCTGTATTTCTAATATTGTTGTTCTGTTGTGTATAATTCTCTTGAGATAAAATTGCCTTGATGTATCACAACTGGAATAAATAAGAGAAAAAAGGAACAAAAATATGTTCATTAATCATTTTGTAATGAAAATAAAACTGGCTGTCAAGTCTTTGTTATTGTTTTGTTTTGTTTTTTGAAAGATTCAATACAGAATCAATACAGTTTAAATGTATTTCACCTCTCTTAACTGCCACGCTTATCATTGAGCCATCCAGGCACACACCATTATAGAAACCACTTCATGCTACAGTGGTATCTGCTTTCTCACAGCGCCAAAAATAAGTGTGGGGGATTGTTATGTAGAGTTGTCACATGCATATATACACTCACGCTTGCTTGCACACACGCAACGCATAGCGATAGTTTCCTGGCGGTTGTCGGCAAGGTGTGTCAGATATTTTCCAATTTTGCCATTCATCATTCAAGCAGTCAGTGCGAAGATGGAGAGAATGTGGCATCTCGTGGATGATTAGGAATTGCCTCCTGCTTTTCTGTGACTTGAATTTGATTGCTTGACTGTTTCTGTGCACTACAATTATTTACCATAAACGGCTGATCAGTCAGGAGCAGCTTCCTTGAACAACCACGAGTGTAGCGGGTCTGTTTACATTTTAGAGTAACAGCTTAGCCGCAAGCTCCAGCTCCTTATTTTTTTCCTCCAGTCTTCATTGTGTACAAGTAGATTTATTAGGGCAAATCCAGATGAGCTATGAAACTCTAATCCACTTGTAAAAGCATATTGTGAAAGTTTTTCAATTATTTTATAAATTTAGGTTTCAAGACTTTGCTGAAAATCTTTGTTTCGTGATCAATCAGATAAAATAGCAGCTATATCTAGATGATATGTTTGTCTATGGGGAGACATGGTTTAGGTTTCTTTAAACAAACATCATCTCTCAGATTCTCTGACTCGTTTCTTGGAAACTTTTTTCTAGGTTTGTCTTCATAACTTAAATCCCCCTGCAAAATTACACTTTCCTTTGCAATCTAAATAAATACCCAAAAATCCAACCGTGCAGCACGTACAAGACCCGGAGGATTGATGTGTTGTCACTCTGTATGAGCCTTTTCTTAATGGTGATTTATTATCAAGCACACCCTACTTTCTGGCTGACAGATGTGAAACCTCAGCCTGTCTGACCATTGCAAAATGTTAATAATCTGACACTGTGTTCCAGGCCTAGAGACTGGATCTCTCCAATGATTCAGCAGCTAAATTGATCCCGACACCTACTGAGTGACTGATGGCATTCCCAGAACCGCAGTGCATGCCTTCATCAGCCAGACTATGCAAGCGTGCGTGTGTCTGTGTTTCTGTGTCAGTGTAGAGGTGATAATCAGCGGTGGCTGGAGAGACCTTCTCGTCCCTGTTGTTGTACTGCATGGAGCTGTCCTGGGCAGGGACTCCCTTTTAGTCTATTTAACTCACACCCCCCTTATGCGGTCCCCTGAGCCCACCTCTTCTGTTATTCCCTCTTTAACTTCACTCAGTCATCCTCCTGTTTCTCTTTGAACAGGCACTACACTGATTTCCCCATCTCTTGCCCCTGGAGAGAATACAGGAAGTGAAGGGAAGTCTTGGAAGTGTATGTAGCATAGTTTATAGGGAAAGACAGTTGGATAGCCAAGGGTAAAGGGGGCTTTGCTGCCTTTGCTGCTGTCGATCAGGAGTAGCTGAGCAGCAGAGACCCCGCTGAAGTGCTCAGCCCCCAGTCTCTTCCTGCCTGTTGGTATTTCTGTGGCCGTTCAGTGAAGAGAAAGAAAAAAAAAAGACAAAGAAAAGCAGGCTGGAGAAAGTTGCCCTATCAAGATCTGGTGTCTTTGGTCTGAGGTGGTTACTTCTGAGGGGGGTGACTGGAAGGGTGTAAAGGCTGGGGGTGGTGCTAGGGAGTTTGTTTTGCCATGCAGAACGTTTGGGATCGGACAAGCAGCGTTGACAGTGACAAAACAGGTCATATAATAATGCTGGGAAAAGGACAAAGCAGTGGATACCCCCCTGAGACAACAAGCAACACCTTACAGAGGTAAGCGCAAAATCTGTAAACCGCAGAATCAGGATACAGTACAAACACATGCCAGGTGCTCACGTGGCTCTATGAAAAAAAGTCCACAGCACGTTTTTGCAGTGGTATCATGAATATCCTGAAAAAAAAGTTGTGATGTTGGAAAAATGTCTGCATCTGTCCTGTAAGGTCTTCTTGCATGAAATCGAATTTGATAACCTTAAATACGGCTATCTATAATGTGTCTTAGTGAATATTACTACAGTACTGAGGATTTTATACTCACCATATATATAAAAAAAAAAACAATATGCAACAATATAACAAAGTGCTTATTAAAATTTATTTAAAAAATATCTGCACTTTAAAGAGGCTCTAAGGTTCTTTTTTTGGAAAAAGCAATATAAAATTAAATAAAAGGGAAATTGTACAGTCAGCAGGTTTATCTGAATATACTGAGCTAACACATTTTCCCCTTTAAACATATCCAGGATTCATATTAAAAAGCAGAAATGCTGACTGAAAATAAACTATCGGCCTTGCTGTGATTTTTTTTTCCGCTGCTCATTCAAATCTGTGGTTGTCTTGTTCAAAATATTAGATGTGTTGAAAACAATCCCACTGTTTTTAACGTCACACGTTTGCTGCTGCTTCTTAAATTGGAATAAATTATATTTTGTAAACTACTTAACCTTTTAAAACCAAAACAATTAATTTAGGAAAATTAGCTGTTTTCAACATGTACTTTGTACCTAAGATCACTAAATTCAGTTGATAAACATATCCATTAAATTTAGAAAATTAGATGTAATTTGTAAGCCAAACAATGTGAAGTCACTGAAAGGTCTTATATTAAATTTGTCAGCAACACAGTATCACTGAGCTCAAGCTCTGCAACCCTACAATAAAACTGTAAAACGTATGTGATCATTTCTGTAACAAATCTTGATTATATTGATTATATTTTGTATTTATTGATGATTTTTCTTTGAATTACTGTACAGTGTGTGAGGAGACAACTGAGCAATTTGTCTTTAAATATTAATATGAATTGGTGGAAACGTTTATTGGGCAGAGAGTTTCTACTGAATGAATACATGAAAATTGTTGTGTGTGATAGTATCAGTAGCTACATTTTATTTGGTTAATTGCAAATCAGCAAAGTAAAAGAGTTCGATAGCACTTTAATGGACTTCCATTCTGCTGTTTATTTAAGATCGTCATTCAGTTAAGGATTTGTCGCCCTGCTTGCTGCCATCATCAAAACAAACAAAAACCCAACATGTAGTCAGACTGTTCAGCCTTAGAACGACTTTTTCTCGAGACTTATTAGTTACCTAAAAAGTATTGTTGGATAACCTGGAGAATCAAGAGCTGAGATAAATTATTAAAGGAAAAGTGTTTAAGGGAAATAAAGTCTAAATATTCCAAAACCAGAAACAAGCAACGGTAGGATTGTACAAATGTTCAAATTTAATAGATCATTATGCGCTTTCTTAAACATCGACCCGAGTGTTTTCAGTTACACTGTGACACGCTGAGGTCTTCTTGTCTTAAGTGCTATAAACATTTTCTTAATTCTCAAATATTCAGCCCAGGCATGGATATCATTCATTTAAACATGTCAGAAAAAATCTTTCAGATATAATAATCTGAATTTTGTTAGTTATGAGGAATTTGTACATTTGTACATAAGGCAAACTTTTAGCTCAGATATTTTTTCAGACTAAAATAAAATACATGATTTTTTACTTTTAGCTCTGGAAATGTCTGAACATGTAAAATAATAATAATTTTTTATTTTTTTTTAATGGAGCAAATAGATTTTCCAGCGCTTAGTGAGTCTATGTGCAGGGTTTTCTCACTTGCAGTGACTGTTACGCATTCGAACTGCTGTGCAAACCTCTGCCAAACAAGAAAAGTTAGGGCTCAACAAAAACAAAAAAAATTCTGCCAGACTTTCTATGTTTCTGCATCACACGAATAAAGCTGTACAAAAAATAAACATGAAAAAAGCAACAATAGGAATGTACAATTATGTACTAAGATCATTATAATGCAGCAAATAAATATGTGCAGTAAGAAAAAGTATCTGCTCTTTGGGTAGTAGACTGTAACAAGATTGGTGAGACTTTTTGTTGTTGTTGTTGTTAAAAGCTGTCACCCCTTTAAGAAAAGAGCCATTTTAGCTGCTTTCTTAAACACCTACCAGGGTCTTTTCAGTTGTAATGTGACAGATTATCCCAGATATAAGACAGATATAAGGAATTAGTTCCATCAGGAAGCTTTTTCTTTTTCATATCACCACAGGCTACAATAAAATAAATGGATTTTCCAGAGCCTAACATGTCCACGTATGCAGTTTTCTGACTTGCCGTGAATGTATACGGACCACTGTGCAAACATCTGCACAATTAATAAGGAAACTGTAAAGTTGTAACATGTCGTTACAAAAACATTCAGCCAGAATTTAGGACAGGACCGAAGGATCCGGGTGACCAGACTGCATGTTTGTGGTGGTTTAGTGGTGAGTAGCCTGTGACGGATTGTCCTGTAACAGATCAGTTGAGCATGCTTGACATGCTTTGTCACACCATCTATGCATTAGCATTCATACCTTCCCTTATTTTGCCATTTCACTTTCCTCATCTTATGACTCTTTCCCACCTGCCACGGCTCTATATCACTGTGACAGCGCGTCACAGAGGGGAAAGTTCAGTGTCTGAGCGAATTTTACCTTGTACCACAGACCGTGCGGCTCCGCATCGGAAGTTGATATGTGAAAATGCAGCAGGAAAGGTAAAAGCCGGTGTTCTTCTATCGATGTGCTGATACTTTTCTTCAGTGCTGTGAAAGCCACATTTCAGAACAAAACAGAACAAAACTCAAAGGCATTACATGTTGTAATACGTTACGGTCTAAAACTCAGCTTTGTAAAGAACAACTTTGTCTTTAATGAAGTAGTGAATATATTGCATTTGATTTTTGGGTTAGTTGTAAAAGCATTTGCGTTTGGGAGTATCCATGGATTTATAAATAAAGCTATAATCATGTACTTATATTTATATAATATTTATTTGTTTGTTCACTGTAAATCAAAACAGCAATGATATAGTTTATTTTATGCTCCTCTTCTATTTAACGTTACATTGGTACATAGTTAAGCTCATCAGGACAGAGAATGTTCTGCATTGATAAACATGTACAATTATAATATTTATGTGTTTTGTTTTATTCGTCGACTGATCTGTGATCTTTTTTTGCCTGTCTAAATGTCTGTGTTCTCAAAACTTTTAATGTAATAAATAGCTTTCAGTGGAGGCAGTGTAAGTGTAAGAGGGGAGCCAATTGAGTTGAAGGACCATTTTGCCATGTGTAACCACGCTCGAGCCTTAGGGAAAGTATATAGCCACAGCTGTCGAAAGCAAAATATTGAAAATAACTATGTTGTGGTTCAGGGAAACAGAAGCATCCTCCAAAAATCCTCTGGAGATCTAGTTTTTGAAAATGAAGTTTCACAGATATTTACTCTTTCGGGCTGTCCCCCTCTGGTGACGTGTTGTTAACATCCTTTTTCTGTTGTTTAAATCTCATAGATTTTAAGCCATTAAACACAGATGTCTGAAAATTGACAACAATAGAAAACTATTGATGTGTTTTATCAAAGCAAATTCACATCCTTTAGTTTGCTGCCAAGTGTGTCATGTTTAAAAGCGCTCTTTGCACCGAGTCGTTAACTTGAAGTTTCAATCATCCCTGCAATCCCCTGCAAGGTCATTAACGGGAGCTAATTTAGACTTTCGCACACTTTAAATGGATCTGGCCAAATGGCCGTCTGGACAGAGAAGTGTTGAGTGATTGGTGTGGTCGCTTTGCAGATCTGTGATTGTGCGGGATCCCTTTGAAACCCGTGATGTTGGTTGGCACAAGGCTGAGCAAATAAAAAATACAGAGTAGTTAATTTTTTTTTATGTTTTAAAATAACATTTGATACTAAAATACAGTCATCACTGTCCCCTCCAATAGATCTTGTCTCTCCTTAAGAAGACAGAAAAGTTGACAAAACAGATTAATTACGCTCGTCCTTCATTTTTTACCAGGAAGATTTGTCCTTTCTGTTGCTTACAGAAAATCTTAATTTCTAGTGTCACCTATTTGTGTCACGGGACCATCTACCTCCCCCACCAACACCTCAAGCATGTGTTCACTGCCTTGTTGACACGTGGCAGCAACTGTGGCTAATCCTGATGTTAAATGGTTGACAGTTGCACCGGAGAAAGTCTTCGTAGGTACAACGGCCGCGCTGGTGTCCACTTTCAGCCAAGTGTAGGTGCATCCTGTAATTGGATCATTAAATTAGGCTGAGGATGTTACCACAAAATGCACCATTAATATCAGCCCACGGCACAACAAAGAAGTTTCATTCTCTATAACTTTAACATAGCCTTTGTGACTTGTACATAAAGATCAGTGTCTCTAATGCAGAGTAATAAAGCATAACAGTAAAAACAAACACGTAACAGTTTATTTGGCTGGGCTTTACCTAATTTAAATGATTTTTAAGCTTGAGTACACCTTTTCTAAAGCTCTGCAATATTTCACTTAATTCGGCACGCATTCTCTTACAGCACAAGCCATTGCCAAAACTATTAAATGCATATTCTTCAAGCTAACAGTCTGTGAAAAGGCCTTAGAAAAACATTGTTACAAGCAGGATTTGTGACATGCCACAATGGTGAAAGAAAGTTTAGGTGGTGGCAGACTCCAGCAGTATGCTGTAGCTTTAATGGCTGAACCAAACAGTAGATCCAAAGGCTAAATAAAAGACTCACAGAGCAAAAATCCAAAAATTCAGACAAGGAAGATTTACAGGAAATTTCGAAACAAGTCACAAGAAAATACTGGAAATTGCTGAGATAGTCTGACAGGAAACAGATGGCAGCATGGCTGTATAAAGAGTAATTAAGTCAAGGGAAACAGGTGTTGGGGGCAAACAGAAACCAAAGGAACACGTACAATAAACTGGTAGAAAGTTTCAAAATAAAACAGGAAATGATCATACGGAGTCTGTGCTGGTTGTGACAGTAAATTCATGTCTGTGGTTCTTCTCCTGCAGCACATGGGGTTATGTCCTGGTGGGAAAGGGTTTATAGGCGTTGAGTTGGTAGACTTAGCAAGGCTAACTATTTGGAACAATGGGAGTGGTCAGAGTTAAAGGGGTTTAAATGTCTTTACAAATGGTATCCACATTAAAAGACAGCAATGATAAAAGAGCATTGTCAAATATCTGCATCTGTATATATTTACCAATGAGATTTGCACGCAACTTAGACGGGCTTGAGAGGGATGCACCACTTAATCCCAAAATCATCACAGTTTCAGTTTGGTTCTGGTGTCTCTATAAATGAAGCGGTAATATGACGCCGATGCTGTGATGGTCTTCTTAGCTGATGCAGAAAAAAATCACAGACGCAGCTCGAACAATATTAATAAAATGAGAGGCGGTAATTGTTTGTGACGTTTGATTGCAGTTGCTTGGATTCATCAGTAACACAGTATCAGCTGCACATTACTGAGAATCACACAGACTTTTGCTCTTTCAATGGATGGGCTGTAATTCTAGCACCATGAGCACAAAACTGAGAAAGATTAGCAGGATCGCTCAGAGAGACAGTCATACTGTTAGGATGGTTACAGTTTGTTCAGCGTAGAGCTTAAAGTATCCAGTAGCTGTTTGAGATTTTTACTTTTTTTTTTTTTAATTTGTGACTATTTCTTCTTGAAAATTATTTAGTTACAGTTACATAGCATAGCATGAACCTTTTGAGCAGTTGATCCTAGCTCTAATTACAAGAGGCAATCAGTTGTCTTTGGGATCAGCTCTTCATCACTACCTTTCCAGCTCTTAATGCTTAAATATATGAGCTGGCAGAGTTTAAAGGTCTCGATGTGAACACAATCTAAATTTAAAGGGTTGTTCATTTGAAACGGATGAAGTGTACTTCCCAGCGGGGGCTGCAACATTCTTTTTTTCGGATAAATTCTTCAACGTGTTTGTAAGATTTGCTCCGTGCATGTGAACAGTGACTGCTTTTATATGTTTGTGATGGTGCCTTTGTTGGGCCTGGGATAATATTTCACTATCCTAATATAAATAAGCCTTTGTCCATTTCCAAAAAACAAAAATGGGAAGATTATGTGAAAAGTTTAGTAAGGACACATTCTCGTCATGATCCACTGGCAGCTCATCAAACACTAAACTGGGCACTTTTTATTTAACGCTGACTATATGGCTTGTTTTCCATCTTTATGAGTCCTTGCATAATCACTGTTATTAAATAAACTATGCATTTTTTTTATCAAACCATCTGCTGCTGGACTAGACATTCCTCCTTGTTATAACAAATTATGTTGGGACAACAGCTCTGCTGCTCTTCTGCAGATGTGGGGGTTGCATCATCAAAGTATTGAATACATTTTTTGTATCTTATGTCCGTGACAGTAATCAAATAACTTTAGTTTTTCATAATTTTGTATTTTGTTGTTCAGGTAGCGCGTAGGTAGTGTGCTGCATGTAAGCTTGGGTACGTGGGCACTTTGCTTGAATTGAGCATAATTAAACCCCACATTGGATTCAATGAGTCATAAATGAGTCAGATACTGTTTTAAGGTTTTGTCAATACTGCTGCTGCTGTGCTATTTTCTTCTGACAAGGCTAACGCGAGTAGGAGGCCTCTGCTGCTTGTTGTCAATCAGTCGTTTAGTGGTATTTGTTCAAGATATAGTAAAGTGAGGGAAGAGGGAGGATTAAAGGCTAATGCCACAAGCATAGTTCATTTTTTGACGCTCTGTGTAGTGTATAAAAACTCGACTGACAAATTTGCTGCTATCCAAAACCAGCAGTCAGAAAGTTTAATACCGAATGTGAAAGTTTTTCACAAAGTTAGACGATTTTACTATTAATGCTGAGCACAATATTGATTTGTTTTCAACTTTTCTCACATGTAGGGCCTTGACGGATAAAGAAGTCCCTGTCAAGTTAGCAGAGAGCTTTTCTGTTTGCAGAGGCATGCATGATTGGTGCTTACAGTAACCTGTTTTGCAGGTGGCAAAATTAATATTTTGGCTTTAGTAGTTAAAATGAACATTTACAGGATTTGTCAGCCAGTTATAGCACTGTTCAGCTGCAGTAAAAGCCTTCACTGCAAAATATTCGAAATGTCTAAAATCTTGGGAATTAAAATGAATAAGTTTGTCTTTCTCAGCCTTTAAAGCTGTAGTTTAACCTGGGAGTAAACTATTTTTCGAACCAGGAAAGGTCTGAATAGACTGGCTCTTCTGATTGTCCTAATTAATATAAATACATGTCACCCTGCAGTGCAGCTACTGTATGTCAGACTTCAGTGCAAGGTCACACATTGCACACACACAGTTAGAGGAAGCAGCTCAGTTCTGAATTGGGAGAATGTACTGAATGCATGTTGCCCTACAGGTTTAACAGAAGGAGAGTACGGGTGTTTAAGTGACACATAAACCCACACAGTATCACACAGCCACTCTGCTTTGCTCTGTTAGGCCGGCATCAACAGCTGAGGCCAGTGGAGATTGTAGCACGTGTGCTCACCCCAAAGGCATCTTCCTTTCATCCACATAGTGAGCAGGCCAGAATCCAGGAAATCAAATTCTCTGTATACTTGTCATGCACAGGTGGAGCTCGCACACACATACACAGACAATACCTGCAGATAAGAACTTTATTTGTTGATTTATCTTTGTTCTATATGAGGACAGTTTTTTTTAAACGTTATGTCACATGTGCACACCAAGATTATGTCACTATGTCGTCCGTGGGTTTGCCAAGACAATCTAATCCTTTGTGAAGTGTACTTTAAAGACATACATACATTTAATCTCCATTTCATATATTTTAAAGACATTTTATATCATATTTTGCTTGTTACAATCCCAGATATATCAATTTGTTTAGGTGTTGTTTATCTGTTTCGTTGTGTCTACGCACTTGGTGTGTGGGTGTATTTTTGTTATTTTATGTGTTAGCGTGCTTTTGCTTATGCTGTGTGACTATGTACTACTGTAGCTCATTATATACTTGTCATTATAGAGCAAAGTAATCTGGCACAACATATTACCAGCAATGGATTTGTTATTGCATGGTGCTAATGTCTGCTAATGCAGTCTCTTTGTATCGTGAAAAAGAGCACCGCTGAAAGATAAATAGGCGGCGTTGGGCGTAGACTGTTCTGTTATGTTAAGGATTTAGCCTAACCTTGTGCTTACGATTTAAAATTAGTTGGTTATGTAAATTAAAAGAGCTAGTCTATTACTGGTTGTTGAATTTGGACTTGAATTCTGTCAGTATCTGGGTAGGGATAAGCAAATGGCCCCCGTCCCATTACCCGGGGTTTGGCTATGTATAGGTCCTTAATAGCAGAAATACCACACTCAGCTTCTCTGCGTTAAAAGAAGGGCTGCTCAGTAGGGAACACCATGGCAAGCAGAAGGAAGGCAAAAGGTGATAAATACCTTTGTATAATTATTTATAATCACCATATAAATGAACTGCGTGTGAAATTGGATTCATTCATCTTGACCGTCACAGGCAGTGGAGCGGTGCCTGATTGTTTTTGCTGGCTTTTTTTCCATCCAGGGACATGTTTACATGTCTGGCTGACCACAGAAAGTCCCCACAGAAAGTCAGGTTTAAGTGGTTTTTAATGGTTAATATGATCCAAAGCGTACTAATAACTTTGTCAGGTTTTGGTTATGTATATAGTGAAGATGCTCTGTGTTTATAAGGTTATATGTCTCCCTAATTTCTAAACCAGTGATAGATATTTGGAAATAAATCTATTCAGTACTGATTTTAATGATTAATAGACAAAAACACTCAGTTGGTCTGCAGATATAGCAATATAACTGCTTTTTGAAGAAAGCCATCTGTTTGTGATTAGCTGGTATTCATGCTGGAGGTTTCTTCCTGCTAAAGGGGAGTTTTTCCTTCCCACTGTCGCCAAAGTGCTTGCTCACAGGGGGTCATATGATTGTTGGGTTTTACTCTGTATGTATTATTGAAGGGTCTACCTTACAATATAAAGCACCTTGAGGCGACTGTTTTTGTTATTTGGCGCTGTATACATAAAATTGAATTGAATTGAATTGAAGTTTAAAAACTGTAAAAGCTGATATGTTATCAAACCTCATTTGACCAAATTCAGGATTTTATATCAAAATTTAGCTTTTTCTTTTGTAACTAGTAGTTTGAACTAGTTCATGACCAACGTACTTTGGAAGCTACAGCTCAAAGTCTTTTCAGCATTTCTGACTATCACCATGTTTCCTTGAACTGTTGACATATTTTCTAATATTGAAAAGCATTCAAACTAATGGAAGTCTGGAAACTATAACTCAGTTCAATTCAGTTTTATTTATATAGTGAAAAATCACAAGTCACAAGGTCCTTTTTGCTGTAAGGTACAAAAAGGAGTGCAGTATTTCATTCATAGAGACATGTTTGGACATTAGACCTGTTTACCTGTCTTTATGTTTATATATCTGCCCTTGTTTGCTGAATTTCACACAGAAGTTTTGGTGTAGGCAATTTGTGGCTCTTTGTATTGCCTTTACATCTCCAACTGAACATTTTAGTGTATTCAGATAAAGTTCTCTGAACATTTTTGATTATTAATGTCACTACTAATCTAGTTCCGTTCTCAAAAGTCCAGAAAATACAAAACAAACTTGTACAAAAAAACTTTCTCATTACAATTCACTCTATCTTTGTATTTTACCATGTGTTTTACCAAATGACAGGACTTTCATCTGTAAGGCAGCTCAACACTGTTCACACTCTTTTGACTATATGTGGAAATGAGTGACAGCCTGAAGAAGCTTGATGATTTGTGGTGGAATTAAGATAGAGTTGGACATTTAATAGGGTTGGCTCATGTTGCTTTTTGACCCATTTCTATTTGTTTCACCCTCACGAGGGGCGCGAGAAAGTTGGGCTGAGGGAGTAGATGACAGAAGCTGTTCTCAGTGTGGCACGTTCAGACCCTGGGATATGTGGAGGACACCAGGTGGGCAATATATAAATTATCAGACATGCCAGGAGAGAGGACTCTTATAGTTAGAGCTAATATACAACTTTACAACTCAGCAATTGTAATTGTAGATACAGTCTGCACAAATGTTAATGGGGAAATGCCTGATATCCACTCTGGAGTTTGGCATAGCAGGTGAACAGAACAGCTGATAGAGTATATATGTTGAGAACAGGTTGCTGTGTCAAGAAAAATGATGAATGCTCTTGTGTGGAAATGGAGGCAAATGAAAGATATCTTACAATAAACACAGGACTTTGCTTATAACCCGTTTGGGAGAATAATGAAGTTTAGTGGAGTAGTTGTAAAATGGAGCCCTGAAGATGATATAAGGATTAAATAAATTTAACTCATTTGGACAAAAGCCATATTCAAATTTAAATAATTAAACAGTGTTTGATAAACTCTCCATCACAGAATAGCTTACTGTTTGAGTTTGTGTGTGGCTGAACTGCAGCCAACAAACAGGCCTCCAATGTTTCTGTGAGAGAGTGAGTAAGCACACGTTATCTGTTTATTATTATCTGTTTAGTAACATCATTACATAAATATTGTGTAGTACTATTAGATTATCTATAATACTGTCACAATTTAATTTAATGGGTAGATCTTTTATTTCATTATGACATAATGTTCAGTAAACATTCAATTCTTTTCTGTTAAAGATGTCTATGAATGATTTAATAAAAACATAACTAACTAAAGAAAAGTGTCCCTAATCCTATAGTTGTAATCAGATCACTTTTAACACATAAACCTTTACATTAAACCCAACATCACAGCTAGTTTGGAGTAGTTCTGGAGTACTTAGTATTACATATACTCAGTACTTATATGTATAAATATTAAGCAGTGGAGTTCTACAAAAAAAGTATTTTTTTGACTTTATAAGAGGCCAGTAAAGACTATAAAGTTTCTGTGACCACTTTTAATATTTAAGCTCCTCACAACTTTATTAATTATTGTCTTTCATCTTAAAATTAAAGGCTACACATGTTTAATGGGTTAACTTGACAACATCAGCACTCTAATTTATCCTTTTTTCAATTATTTTTTATTTTCCTGGAGATTAAAGTCACTTTTTGCCTCCCTTAACTTTAAATAGTGAAATTTCAACAATAAATCAAGATGCCTGAGCTACATTTACGCATTAAAATAACCCCACTTAAGTCACTTGGTAATTTGTCTACATATTGGAATGGGAGTGTTTCCCATGAGACCACATTACTACTAGTGAGAACCACTTTATCTGCCATCTAGCCCCCTTTGTGTTATCTTTCATGTAAGCATCAGAAGCATGGCACTTTGCCAGACTCTCAGCACCAGACCAGTAAATAAATATTACTTAAACATTTTATACAATTTAAAAACTCAAAGAAGAAGTATATGTATACTATTATCCTAAATATAAAACCATCCAAGCTTTTGGACAAAATTGAAAAAATCAGAAAAATTGTTTCTACACTCTGTAAAATAACATCGGAAATAACATTATGTATGCTACCAAGAAATGCTGAAGTCTTTCAGGCCCTTACACCAAGCTTTGAAAAGTTTTTGTCTTGAAGTGAAGTGGAAATGATGGCACTGCTGAGGGGACAGTACAAGTAATGATGTGTTCACACCAAATGTGAAGAGAAGTTTTGCCTTAGTTTATTCCCATGAGTACAGCTGCATGACCTGAAGTTTTTGAAACAAGAAATAATCACCCCTAAAAGCCAACGAGGAGTACCACTGAAAGCTAGAACCAAGTGGGACGATCGTGGCTCAAGAGTTGACAGTTTGTCTTGTAATTGAAAGGTTGCCGGTTCGAGCCCCGGCTTGGTCAGTCTCGGTTGTTGTGTCCTTGGGCAAGACACTTCACCCGTTACCTACTGGTGGTGGTCAGAGGGCCCGGTAGCGCCAGCGTCCGGCAGCCTCTCCTCTGTCAGTGCCCCTCAGGGCAGCTGTGGCTACAATGTAGCTTGCCATCACCAGTGTGTGAATGGGTGGATGACTGAATGTAGTGTAAAGCGCTTTGGGGTCCTTAGGGACTAAGTAAAGCGCTATACAAATACAGGCCATTTACCAAGTTGCAGTAACATATTTTCAGAAGTTACCATAACTTCCTGCAATTTTGCCCATATTACTCCAGGCACCATACTTGAGCTCAGTGTGTGATTGTGTATGAGGAAACTCCAATCCGATGGTTTTTCACATATTAACTATTTTAACTATCTTAACTACTTGCACTGGCCGGCACAGTTGAATAGTGTTTGCATGTAATCACACCACAAGACAAGGTACCTTCATGTTTGTTGTAAATGCACAATACATCTGCTAACTGTTAAGGATAAGTGTCTTGCTTAAGAGCATCCAAGTGGGGTAGTAAGCAACGGTATTTCTTTTATGTTACCACATACATTTTATACTGCAGGACTATATATCATCACATAAACTTTAAAATCTGTGTATATAAATTTCTGAGGAGGAGAATGCCAGTTCAGAAGCATTATATGGTAAGCTTTAACAATGTGATGCAGAAGCATGAATGACCATCATCCAGATGACCTCTTTTTAGGGGAAGACTTTGCTTATTTAAGCAAGATAGTACCGTCATAACAAAAAAACAAAAAACAAAAAAAACAACAAAACAAAACAAAACAGAAAAACAAAAAAAAAACAAAAGCTTAGCTGTGGAATCGGTAAATCAGAATGCTAAACTGGCCTGAAGTTCATTTCTGACATGCATCAGCGCGTTATGTTGCAAAAAATGCATGAGGCCCAAACTGTGGAGCAGATCCTTAATCAGTCACCCAAGAAAGGGAAAACATGTTGAAAACTACTGCAGCTGTGCTCCTCAGGTTCAAAATGCATACAGTGTGTTTGAACAAGGCTTAATCTTTCACCAGGATAAATGGCTCCTTTTCCAACTGTTGAAAATATGCTCCTGGCATCAAATTCAATTTTAGGATAAATTTCCTCATCGTACATGTTTTTGCACTGTGTTCAGACAGATATAGAGTATACCATCCATACCACTCAATGCGAGGATTATGGCACGGCTGCTCCACATTTTTGGTAATTACCGACATTTTTTATTCGTTTTTTATTCATTTTTTAATATTGCTGTCATGGTTTATCCACCAGTATTTGCATGCTTTCTCAAATGATATAAAAATGTGCATAAAAGTGGGAATTTAGCTCTGATTTTCAAGGGCTGTAGTTTAAATTATTTGCCTGTCATTAATTTTGCTCTTTTGTATTTTCAACAGAATCTTTTTTGGTATTGAGGTTTTACCTCTACTTTATAATTCTCTCTTAATTGTAAGAGTTTGATCAATTATAAAACTTCAGCCTTCTCTTCAAGTTAAGTCCTACTGATTGTCCCAAAGTGTGGAGCAGCAGGCATTCAGGACTCACAGTATTTTTGGTGTAGTGTTGAGTCACGGAGAGGTTTTGGGGCCTGGAATGAGTCACTGCCCTGTCTATCCGCACAGACCTTACATAACACTAAAACAGTCTTTTTTTTAAATACTCAACTTGGCAAACTAGGTCAGGTCATCGTCATTGTGTTGATGTAACATCTAACTTTTCTTCTTTTTTTTATCGGTGTGGGTAGCATTATTAAAAGGCTTTGAGCTCTTTAGCTTTAATAAGATGCTACTTTGTAGTTCATCTGTCGTTATAATATGTAGGTTAATGACAAATGAGTAGCTGAAAGCAAAAAGATCATCTTCATTTTGTCATTACACTTGACTCATCACTGCTATGTAACTCTTTGTACACATTCTTTTGTGCCATCATCTTATCACCTTTTTAGAAGCACATTTGTGTGTATGTAGATTGACTCACCCACACTAGGTTTAATTACAGCATAGATCTTTGATCACGCCTCTTCTTTACCCTCATCTGAAAGGTTGGCATAATGTTTTTGTATGTTTTCATTTCTTTAGCTTTGCTCTTGGTTTGAAACTTTGTTTGAGGGTGGTGTAAGATGGAGTCTTATTCCAGTCCACTCAACTCTGTGTAAGACCGATGGCTGTCATTGTGGGCGTTAGAGAAGACAGGGTATGATCGAGTGGTGATGGTGAGGTAGAATTGCAGCTTGGGTTTTTAATTTCTTTATCTTATTTCCTTTAAAATCAAAAATAATTAACCACATTCACAGTTTTAACACAGACAAAGTTTGTGGCTCTTCCTAGAAAATTTGCTAACTCCTTTTTGTGTAATGGCGACTTTGCTTTCAGGTGTTTACAATGTCCAACAATTACTCCACAGTGCTGTGTCCAAGGCAGAAACAATCATACGTCAGGCTGCTATTTCTGGCGTCTGCTATCATCCGCTCTCCATCCCCTATCACCGACTGACAGACAGGGATGATAAAGAGATGTCTGTGTGGATGTCTGGGATGGGGGAGGGAGGTGGCAGTGGTGGTGATGGGAGGTAAACAGTGGCTAAAGCACAGAACAGCCCCAAACAGGAAGAAATAATGAGATGGGGGTGTAGCTACATAGCAAGCAGGAGTTTGAGGAAGGGATTAGAAATCAAGCATGCTAATGGGCAGCCTAAAATATCCAGTGTCATAAGGGGGAGGTGACCTGGAAGATTTTTGCTTGTCACCACAAGGTCAGCATCCATGCCAAAGAGCTTCCTGCCAATTAACTTCCCAGCTAATCAATTGCACCACAGGGAGGTGGGAGAGGTGGTGGGTTGACATAATAATGGCACTTCTCCTTTTAATTTGTTCTCTCTGTTTTTCATTTGTCTGAGAAACACGGACTGTCAGCGCAGTGCACGAGGAAAAAAAAAAAAGTTACTCTGGTGTTTTTGTGTGTGGGTCTGGAACAGCTCAGACACAGCTGTCAGTGACTCATCAGTGTGAAGATAGCAGGGCAGTAACCTTCCTGACTCCCTGTGGTGTGTGTGGATTTGCCTGTTCCCCTTCGCAGGCGGTAAACTGAAGACAAAACTCCCTCAGTCCGCTGAGGCGTTGTGTTCTCAGTAAAAACCTCTCTGGTTTATATGTATCTTTGTGTGTGTATGTTACACATAATTTCTAACTGCAGTGTGCTGCAATGCAGGCATGCTTTTTCATGTATATTTCTATGAGGGTTCTCTTGAAATGATGGTAACATTTTTTTTAAGTTGAAAACACACAGAGAGAAAGCTCCTAGTAGGGCTTAACAGCATATGGTACATTTATTTAAAATTGACCTGCTGTTTTTGTATTTATCACATATTTATCCCTGGAATTGAGCTGCAGGTTGGTGGAGCCTCTTACGTAATCATGTGTCTGAGCCAAGCGGTTTCAGCTACTCTTGCTTTAAGGACGCCTTTTTTCGGTTTTCAGATTGACTGCCATTCGTAAACAAAAATGTTTTGTGAACTATATTCCGGGCACAACCATATTAAAGAGACGGGCTTTGATATTGTACCGATCCAAGAGCATTATTTGAAACTTTGGTAATGTGAAATATTACAGAAAATAAGGAAAAGCATTAAAAATTTAATTTGAAGTTTCTGAAAGTTATTGTATATTGTGGCAAAACAATGTTTGCACGAACCCAGTAGACATTTCATAGTAATTTTTTTCATTAGTCCTCCCAGAGCTGTTTCTACCAGACTAAGTTTACAGTAGTTTTCGTAGCCTCGTGGCATCTCAGATTGTTTTTGCATTGCAGTTATCGTACCGTATGGTGCTAACCACACACAGACTACCTCAATAACTGCTGCTGATCGAGGCGCATCATCAGCCTTATGCTATCAGATCGTTTTGCATTCAAAAATACAGAGATGCGACTTTCTGTACATGCAACTGTATATTGTGCAAATCTGTGAACATATTAAGTCAGTCTTTGTAATATGACTATAATTCTCTGCTCCATGACTAATGTGTCAGTTTGTAAACACAATTTTTTGTTATTCAATATATGTGTAGACATATGTGTGTGTGTGCATAGCAGTTTTTTCAGAATTTCACACTGAAGCTTGTCACAGATGCTGTGTGGATTTTTTTGTCTTTGACTTTGATTTAGTTTATGCAACTGAAAGGAAAGACGTGTCTCAGCGCTGTGTATTTGTAGTAGGGTTGCCAACCGTCCCTTAAAATACGGAATCGTCCCGTATTTCGAAACAAAAGTACACGTCCCGTATTGAGCTAATAAGGGACGCACTTTGTCCCGTAATACAGTGAGAATCAAAAGTAGTCTATAAATGTTAATGGAATTAACGCTTTGTTTGAAAACATAATTCCCAGCCCCTCTCCTGCTTTGTGACCAATGAGCTGACAGCACACTTATGACAATTCGAGTATGACAATTCAGATTATCTCATTGGTCGAGGAAAGGTCGCTTACAGAGAAAATACCGGAAGACAACAGATGACCACAACAACAAGCATGGCCAACAGGGAAACAAACGCCGACACTGCGGTGCAAGTCTCGGATGACAGTACACCTAAAGCTGGGCAAACACTGTGCGATTTTCAAACTGCACGATTGACTCGCAGGGGTTAGAAGTTGGTAGGTCACGATGCAGGGTCTCACACTATACCGCCCGATGCTCTGATGCGACCTGAGAGCTCACACTGTGCCTCCATAAAATGAAGGTTATAACCAGAGGTGGGACCAAGTCATTGTTTTGCAAGTCTCAAGTAAGTCTCAAGTCAAGTCTCAAGTAATGTCAGGCAAGTCAGAGTCGAGTCTCAAGTCACTGGTGTAAAAGTCCGAGTCAAGTCACAAGTCTGAAACTTTGAATTTCAAGTCCTTTCGAGTCTTTAAAAAAAAAAAATGAAAAAATAATGTTGCAGTTATATGCTAAATGTAAATATTAGACCATGTAATTTTAAAATCTGTGTTTTTCTCAACACATGACAAAATAGTGAACTTAGAAAATATACACAAATTGTGAAATTGCACCTCTTTAAAATGCAGCTCAATTAAACCTAGCTCCAAGAATAATTTTCACCGACAGTTCTGAAATAAGCTGCATGTTATTCTTGGATGCGGTTGTAGGACCAGCTTTAAAATCGCACGACAAAAATATCATACACATTAAAAAAAACTGTATCACCAACGTAGCCTGGACAACATTTGCTAGTTGGATGAAGTCAGCAATCCAGTCCAGCCTTGCTGGGAAGGGTGAAGACAACTGGGTTGCCCGGCCCTGGCCACGAGGTGTCCCTTATTTATTTTTCAGGGAGTTGGCAACCCTAATTTGTAGCTATAAAATGATAAAGTACAAGATGAGTAGTCTTAGTTTATCGCTTGAGTTTTATTAGTATGTATTACTCCAATGACTAAGCTCTGCAGAGAAATCCCTCGATGGTCATTACTCCAGGGCATAGCCAACCCATTCTGTCCACTGGCTTTGAGGGGGATTTCTCACTTACACTGGGACGACTGTCTCTTCTTTCCCCTTCGGTTCGTTTGTCGTTTTAGGGTTTCTGCAGAGCAGCTGTTGGAAAAGGTGGTAAAATCGCTTGCTTTCCCTGTTTAGGCTCATTTCTACTAATGGTTCTTTGAGCAGCCTGAGATGCCAGCAGTTTCCTGAGATGAGATATATTGAGCCATATGGCAGCAATGGCCTCTCTATCACTGTCAGCTTTGTGTTATGTCCACCGCTGTTTTACTTTTAGGGTAAAACAGTATGACTGGCTGTTTTATCCTTCTGTCGTCTTCACTTTAACTCTCATTTTTATTGCTGTGCCATGTGGTTTGTGTCTTGACTGTATTTCAATATCACAATGAGACAACCGTGTTAAGCCAATTTTATTGGTAAAATAAAAGGTGACTGAACCATTACTCAACATGCAGTTTAGACTATATGAGCTACAAATAGCTAATAAATTACTATTAATAAAACATGAAATTCATAGCAGATTATCCCTCTTTTTGCATGAGACCAATATTTCCAGTGAAAGAGAGAAAACAAGAAAAATGTCTATGTGTGCAATCACTTTCAATGTCTTTTGTTGAATTCGACTCCCAACCCACCCATAGCAAGTGAAGCTATTGAATTACCTTGTATTTAAAATACTAGTAAATGCCCATACTGTTGGAAAAATGATATATTTAATCACACTGTGAGAAGTAAAAGTGGTAGTAGATGTTTAATTGCTTAAATTTTGGGCAGTTTTAGCCCATTTGTAGGTAGTTTGTAGGCATTTATCATTCAAATTGGACATAAATGAGATGCTAATGTAGTGATCTTAAAGTAGTGGGTGCTTTAAAAGCATTCATTTTAGCCAATTGCTATGTTCTTGTCAGGCAACACAATGAATTCATTTTATAGTACGTTTAATTCCACATTTATGGATGTAAATTATAGATGTTGTTGCTACCAAGTAAAAATGATACGAAGCTTTTATAATGTGTTATTGGTGCATGAGTGCTAAAACAGGTTTCTTTAGTCTGTTGCTAGGCAGTTGCAACAGTTTCTGATACAGATAAGAATCTTCAGGGATTGTAGCTCATCCTTTGTACCAAGTTTAGTTGTTGAACTCCTGATTGTGTATGAGGACTGTCGCAGACAGACAGAGATTTTGCATATTGCAATACGATCAATACTCGTAGCTCTCCCACCCATTTTATTTGTGGGCGATTGTGGCTCAAGAGTTGGGAGTTCGCCTTGTAATCGGAAGGTTGCCGGTTCGAGCCCCGGCTTGGACAGTCTCGGTCGTTGTGTCCTTGGGCAAGACACTTCACCCGTTGCCTACTGGTGGTGGTCAGAGGGCCCGGTGGCGCCAGTGTCCGGCAGCCTTGCCTCTGTCAGTGCGCCCCAGGGTGGCTGTGGCTACAATGTAGCTTGCTATCGCCAGTGTGTGAATGTGTGTGTGAATGGGTGGATGACTGGATATGTAAAGCGCTTTGGGGTCCTTAGGGACTAGTAAAGCGCTATATAAATACAGGCCATTTACCATTTTTTACCATTTATTTGATCTTTGTCCAGTTTTGTGCAGTCACCTTCCTGCAGGGAATCCTGTGCATGCTTCACTTGGTTTGCAGTGGTTTTACTGAATTACATTGCTGGTTGGACTATTTATCGGCTCTAAAGGAATTTATTGAATCATTAATGGTGCATTTCAGCTTAGTTTGAAAAGATGCAATTTTATAATGTAGGTCAGGAAACACTGTGGCTTGCATTAGTGCTACTCAGGGGTAGATGGAGTAATTTTAAAAGATGATGGGAGGTGAGAAAGGAGCTGCACTGCCATTGGCTGAGAGGTCAGAGACTGGGATGACACAGCTGGGTGCAATTGATATTTGTGAGGCTGGCAGAAGTGACAGATGGCAAAATGCAATGCTGGCTTTGGAAGGAGATGGAGGAGAGTGGGAGTGAGGTAAGACCGTGGAGAGAGGGTGAAAGGAAGGAAAGAGAGAAGGAATGAAGGAGGGGTTGTAGGAATCATCGCTACATCACGTTGCGCACCAATATAGCTCTGATGTTGCTGACCACAGTCAGGAACGACTAAACTTACGTGTTCCTTACTGTACCCCGCAGTTACACATCAACAGAAGTAATCAGTAAGCTTGTGGACATGTTAAGCTTTATTTTGATGTTTACACTGGGAATTTCACAAAGAAACATGAATGTGGTACGGCACAGCAGCTTCCAGTGAAAAGTAAATTTACTGTCTACACCCAGACAGCAGCTATAAATAACTATTTCAGAGCAGCAGAAAAAATGGCTGGTAAAGCTCAGCTGTCAAAGCCAACACACACCCCCATTCCTCATATTACTTCACCTCTGAGTCTTGTGACAGTTCCTGTGCTTGAATTCCCACATTACAAATATTTTACTAATCCAGTTTAGACAGGATTAACTCGCCAAGAAGAAAAAAAATACTATTTGGGCTGACTGTATTTCTTACATAGTATATATCTTTATTTTAATTAAGGGAAATGGATCATTTTTTGTCTAACTGGTGCTAGTTTATGGAGTTTAGACTTTCCCTATGAGGTTGCCTTCCTTCTTTTCGCCAGCAGCAGCTCTGACAGCCAGCTGGATCGCTGATGTCACTCTGTCCAAAGTCCAAGCAAGCTGACTCACCTGGCCCTCAGCACTCAGCACCCAGTTTGACACTCAGTGTTAGCAGATCCCAGGTAACCGAAGGGCTTTTCTTAGCTCTTGTCAGCACTGCTGAATCAAAACTAACCACAGAACATCCGATAGACTAGAAAAAATGGACAAGTGTTGATAAAAGTTTGGCATTACAATTCATGGGTTACTTGTCATAGGTTTTTTTTTGTAAATTTAGTGAATAGCGAGCACATTTTTTGTCATCAGTTGGCTAGTAAAAAATTTTTTGCATTCGCTTTAAGCAGGTGTCCCTTTAAAGTCCTTAAGTGGGCACCATGCCATGGGGGCTTTGACAACTAATTGCGGATTTCCTGCTAGGAAACATATTTTTTGGAGGGCTCTTAAAAGTCCACAGTTGGGAGACAGCTGTCAAGTAAGACTTATGACCTGCATGTTTCTCCACGACTCCAGTATCCTACCAGCCTATGCTTGAAACAAGATCACCTTCAGCTACCGTGTGCATGTGAGAACTAACTCTCTTAACGTGTAGTTGCATATCTCCTGTTCACTTTTGGTGTAAGTCATTGATTTAAAGGTTTGTTTGTTGCTGATTATCCTGGGCGGGGTGCATGCGATTGAAGTTGCCCCACAAACTTTAGTTTACATTTTAATATGACTTCATAAAACCCTGTGACTGATCCCCTGCATAAATCTTACCATTTTACAAGCATCACCAGAGAAACATGGTATGGATCAAAGTGATGCCTTTGAGTGGATGTGTCAGCTTTACGGGGGTTGCGATGGGCCAGACCCTATGTCTCTGTGGCCGAGATACCTCACCCGTCGCTAGAAACCTATAAATCAGGAACTACCGTCTGTGCCAAATGTGGATGAAAGCAAGCTGACCCCGCTTCCTAGCACATATCTCACCATGTGACCGTCTTTCGTTGCTTGATAGGCTGCAGCTATGTGTCTCATTTGTTGAAAAGTTAAATTAAGGTTCTGGAGTGTCAGTAACGATTTTTGCCCTATTAGGAAGAGCAGAGGTTACACGTGCTCCTCTTGATTAGTGTCTTGAGTCATGCATTCAGCAGTATCCACGTATACGCATCTCTCCACATTCTGTCTGCATGTCACATCTGTGCAAGGGATTGGAAAGCCTTTGTTTCCCATTCCAAGGCTACCATACCACCATCATGGCATTTCATTATGAGGCACACTTTCTAAATCGCTGCCTGCAAATGTAAACACTGTATGTCATATTCTAGGAACCTGGTAAGGACCTGTTAATTAAAATGAAAAGAGTGCCCTCATATGGCAAAATGATGAATCCTTATCAGACCACCTGGGGCTACATATGTTGATATGTGGCACCACCTAGTGGACAGCAGAAATAGTTTTTTGTAAGGAACCTACCTTGTAGGTCTTTTTACTAACAGTGTATGGACAAAAATAATGTCTCTTTTTAGTCAAAATGTTGTAAATTATTACATTTTATGGTAAAGATTGTGTGTAAGTGGAATTAGGCAAAAAAGATGACAACCCTGTCGGTTGGTACAGTCATCAGGAAATTAATACAAGTCAGTGAAGCAGTAGAGACATGATTTAATGTGGATCTAATCCTAAACTGCTAAAGAAATTTCTAATCAGTAAAACAAAAAAATAGAAGTGACAAAAAACATAATTAACGTTTTGATAATATGCAGAATAAACATTACTTTTGCATTTTAATGGAATTAAAATCGTCTGTGAATAGAGGAATAACATAAATACCATTCACAACCTTTTGTGTGATACTTCAGGCTTTTCCGTGTACTTTCAGCTACAGTTTTTAAAAAGTCTGATTTTCTAAGTTGTACCACACTTTAAGAAAACAGCATTACAAGACATTGCAGCTGCAAGTACTTACAGAAAACGTTCTGAAGCTAAATCAAAAACTAAAGGAGACAAAATAAAATCTATGTTTAGTATAATTATCAGTTTGCTTTCTTTCTTCACTAACACACAATTTGTTTTTGCATTAGTCTGCTGGATCCAGTCAGAAAATGCAGTTGATTTAAATGTGTTAGAAAACAGTACTTGAAAGATATTCTGCAACTTTATTTTGGTGAATTTTAATAATAATAATAATACGTTTACTACTATTAAAAAAATAATTGTTTTTTTTTCTTGATAGTCATAAAGTATGGCAGTCAAACAAGCAGCTTGTTCTCTCCCTGCCATCTGGTTGTGACGCTAACAGATGGAGTGACTATAAATCTCTCAAACTGAAGGCTCCTTGGGAGTTGAATGCATGTATGCTTAAGTAAAGATTTTATTTGCAGCTGTAAAAAAAATGTACTGACAGCACTTTACATAAAACCCCAATAAAAAAAAAGTAGGCTTACATATATTATGTATGTATGTATTATATATGTATTTTAATGTATATGTTTTTTGTAAATTTTATTTTATCTACAGTAGGCTGGAGTATAGTGTCGTGTTTTAAACATGTGTTTTGCCTGACAAGCGATCAGGGGAGGACACAGAAATCTCTTTGTGGTTCAGTCAGGAAAAGAATCTAATGTGAAAATCTGTCAAATCAAATGTACATGACTACCCGTGGTGACTTCTTATGAAATAGGAAGCGAACAAAATGCATTATGTAATTCTAATGATCTGGTTTTAACTACATGAATGCATAACAACACAAAAAACCAAAAAACAAAACAAAAAACCTCCCAAAAGTAAATCAAAAGACAAATGTTGTGAAAGTTTTATTTTTTGTACATGCCCAGACAGCACATTTGTAAAGTGAAAACTTATATATAATTTTTTAAAATGTGCTTAAATATGTATCATTTTTTATAAATAGAGTTAAGTTGTATAAATATAAAAACAAATTGCAATATTATAGTCATGTAGCTGTAATGATGAACAACAAATAATTATTATTTTGTTTTATTTACATCATAAAATAAAAAAGACAACTTTTATTGTAGAAATGTAAATGTATTCAATTTTTTCAGTGTTAATAAATCTTACAACAACAGCTTTTCTGGTTGCCGTGAGTTTCACGCATACTTCACTTGTTTTCCTGGTATCTTTTGGAGAAAGCAGAAATTAGAGACAAGTCTTTTCCAATGAGGTGTTTTTTAGGCAAAACTAATTTTTCGTATGTGCACATTATGCCTTGATCCTTCCCCATATTTCAAGAAGCTAATGTTTTTTATTGTTAAAATCACACCATATGCATACCCTTCAGATTGGAGGTATTTGAATATGCATCTTTTTTGATTTATCAAATGTTTTGTTTGGGGGTTTTTTGGGTTTTTTTACATCCGTGTTTTGCGTCGCAAAACTTCCTGATTGTGGGTTTGCTGGTGCGAAACACGTACGAGGTAGTTGGTTGGTAGTCTTGTGACAGCTTTTACTGTTTTTTGTGACTTTGAACCTGACACTTGACTCCACACCAAACTTTACAGCTGCTATTGTGGAGGCAACAGATTCAGGATTGCACTGCATTACCCAAATGCCTTCTCTGTAAATACTTTCTCCTCCTGTGTGCTGGTCTGCCCCGTCCTCACACACACATGCCAACCACTTGTGACTTTTCATCACACGCGTCTCTGCCTCTGCCTGTCCCGTTAACACAGGGAAGCAGTGTCACTCACGCTGGGGTAAAGACCTCTAGCAGTGATGTTATGTTAGTGTACATGTGCTAGCATTAGTCAACATGTTAGTGGACAAAGATGCCGTCTCAGCTGCTGGGCAAAGGTCAGATTATTAAGAAGCAGTGCAGAATTTAGCGTCAGAGGTGTAACTCGGACCTTCACTGCCTAACTTTTCAAGGTTTGTGCATTTCTTCCAATACGTCAAGGTTTGCTTGTCAGTTTTGGCTCGTTGGGTGTATAGCATCAAGTGTTGTCAGCTGCACGGAAGCAGGATTTATAGCTAATCGTGAAGATGCAACTGTTTTGGACAATGTTGCATTTTGCTGGATGTTTTACTGGACTCAGCGGATGACTATTCTTGAACCAAACTGGACCTGAACCCTTCCTCTAATTTGTTACTTCCTCCGATGAGGCTTTGTAGACAGACCAGATCAACGCTCAAGTTTTTGACTATGATGCTGTCTTGCGAGTTTTGCAGAGAGAATGTGGTTGTTGTAGTTTGACATGTCCCCCAAACGACTGTGTTATTATTGTTTTTAAAATAGAACAGGAAGGAACTATCAGTCAAAGTTGCTTGGCAGCTGTTTTTGGCTGATTTTTATGAATCTGCTGCTTTACGTATGCTTCTCATAATACAGTATGCACGAATGAAGTTTTAACTGGACATTAGGATGTGGTCTTGTATTTGTATAATGCTTTGTTGAGCTGAATTTAAAAGGAATCAGCGCTCCAGGTGCAGAATAGAGCTTACCTGACTGCTTTCTGAATAAGGAAATAGATGGGAGTTTTTTCTTTTAACATTCATATGAATTTTTCACTGAAATAATTAGAAATAATTAGATTCTTGAACTACAGTGAAAATATGGGGGAGGACATCATAATGCACAACGTATGTGCCCCTGTCCACAGGGGGGGGGGGGGGGGATTTTCTTAATAAAATGGATTTGTATTGTTTTGGTTATTGGCATTTTATATTGGTTTATGTTATTAGAAACATCATATTTTCTGTTGTTAAGGAATGTATTTTCATTTGATTTTAAAATATGCTGATGACACTCAGCCTTTAACCTCTTTTTATTGTCCTTTTTTCTTTAGCAAAAAGGTCACTATGAGTCTTTATTATGTTTTTGTGACAGCTTATGGTTCCCTATCAGAAAAAAATGAATAAGTGAGCATGCATAGTTAGCAGCAAATTAACTTGTAAATGATGCCATATGAGAAAGTAGACATTCTTGTTTGATACCATCTGCCATCACTTTGCTCCGTAAGTTTATAAACAGCCGTAATTCTGATGTATATTCTCTCTAATTATGTATTTTTAAAATTAAACCTTGTGGGACGAAATAGAAACCTGTACATGTATTTATGTAGCTAAGAACACATGAAGCTATTCTGAAGACTGAGCTAATGCTGTCTGCTATGAATCTGTACTGCGACTCTGACTGTGAGAGGCTGTTTTCAGCGCGTCACTCAGAGCAGGGAACTGTAACAAATACACACCAAAAAACACACTGGCACACCACCTGAAACAAAATAAGAACACATCACGGCAGATGATTCAAATATATTCTATATTTGAATATTCAAATATAGAATATATTTGAATATTCAAATATATTCTATATTTGAATATTCAAATATAGAATAGAAAAGAATAGAATAGCCCTTTATCTTCAAAATAAAAATAAAACAAATTGTGGGACTGGGGGCGCTGTGCAGCTGCATACGTGCCGCCATCTTACATTTATATAATGTATAATATCAATATTATATTTGTATTTCATACACGTGTGATGTTTTTATATATGATTTGCAACTGTTTTCTCTTTTGGATACTATAGTACCAGAGTGTGTTAGGATTGAAAATTGCACAGGCATGTTTCAAATCTAAGCTCTCTAGTCCATTTGAAAATGGTAAATGGTAAATGGCCTGTATTTATATAGTGCTTTTCTAGTCCCTAAGGACCCCAAAGCGCTTTACATATCCAGTCATCCACCCATTCACACACTGGTGATGGTAAGCTACATTGTAGCCACAGCCACCCTGGGGCGCACTGACAGAGGCGAGGCTGCCGGACACTGGCACCACCAGGCCCTCTGACCACCACCAGTAGGCAACAGGTGAAGTGTCTTGCCCAAGGACACAACGACCGAGACTGTCCAAGCTGGGGCTCGAACCGGCAACCTTCCGATTACAAGGCGAACTCCCAACTCTTGAGCCACGATCGATAAATTGGTTATTTTAAACAGAAATGCATGTTTTTGTTTGTTTTTCTGTTTTGAATGATTTGTCTTCAGATTAGATTTGTTTGTCACTTTATAACTTCCTATTTACGTTTCCTGTCCACATTGAATGTTTATTCTATCTATCTATCTATCTATCTATCTATCTATCTATCTATCTATCTATCTATCTATCTATCTATCTATCTATCTATCTATCTATCTATCTATCTATCTATCTATCTATCTATCTATCTATAAATAAGCTACAGAAACATATATGTATACATACATAGTGTTAAACCCTTCCCTTCCACAACTGGTTGAGGTTATTTTGACACCTATATTCCCTATCGTCATAACAAGATTAGTTTGAAGTGTCTGGCACACTGTGCCAGGAGCCCAAGAGTCCATATTAGCCTATTAAGGACACTGTGTATCATGATGGCAGAGGGCAACTCTAGTATTTATAGCTTTGAGTCATAAGCTGGAATGGTGTAAGTGTATCTCTCCATCAGCATGCTTGTTCACTTAAGAAGAACTGGGAGCTGTGAATTGTCCAGGATGAGCAAAATATCATACGCACAGGTATTATAACTCCACAGACTGTACTGGATTACTTTGCTTTGTATATGTTGCAAATACATAAATTATTTATTAACAAAGTTCCAAAGAGCTTTACAGACAAAGAACAATAAAAACTGTTGACTAAATTAGGGTAATAAGCCAAAACACTGAGTATGACCAATTATTGGAAACAGAAAGTTCTGCTGATGAACTAACTCATTGTGATGTACCACTTTGGACACATAATAAGTTAAATGAATGCTTTATTATCAGATTTGATTGAACTAGTATTTTTTTTTATGATTTGATGGTGTTATACATCAGCCATTACTCTTATAATGTAGAAAATACACAACCTTTAATACAATATTTCAATACAAAGTGTACTACAATATTCTCAAAGTCCAAAACAAACTCACGATGTTTCATTTGGAGAGGTGGGATTTTAGGACCACAGTATATACAGCAAGATGATTTATGGCTCACTTGAAGTGTGAGTGATGGATATGATATGACAAGTTTATGATGTGGCGATGTAGTCACAAGACCATATCACAACTGAAAAAGCCAACAGGATGACAGACATGAAGGTGATAATCCTCTGCAAGATTCTGTTTCATAAATTAATATTTGAAAATGCCTTTTGACTTTTGTTTGTTTAGAACAACCAAAATCCATTTTATAATCTCTCACTTCTTAGGCACAGTACTACCTTTTATGAAAAAATTGCAAATAATCCAGATTCAAATGCTTCATAATTGCTGTGAACAAAGATTTATGGCTGTCGCTTATTTGTCTCTGACAGAGTATTTGCACAAATATTGAAGCAGTGGCCAGGCAGGCCGGTGTCAAGGGCTTAACATAGATAATGTGATGAATAGTCAAGTCGACTAAGTTTAGCTCTCGTGTAAGAGCATTCATCAGAAACTGAAAAGGCTGGCCAGTGAAACAGGGTCATGGCACCTGTGGGTTGTGTTGTTCTATTACAACAGTTTGTGTTGTGTTGTTGTGTCTGTAAATAAATAGCTCAGGTGCTAACTTTCCAACATCTTTGTCAAAATTAAATGGAATTTATGTTTTACATGGATGAATAATGTTAAATCAAATATTAATATGCAAATATTACGATTAAAAATCATACAGGACTTAATTTTCCTACAGCTCATTTCAATGTTTGTGTTTTGTACTTGCGTTTGAACTCTGGCTATCCAAACTTTGATTTTTCTTGCTTTTCCCAGTGCTTTTTCTTTGCATTGTGATGCTATAATATCAGGAGGTGGAACATCATTTACATAAGTAATCAGCTGATTGAGGTCTACAAAGCCACACTGCAAGATCCCAAATCCTCAATGAGTTAAAGATAATACCCTGTGAATGCAAGGCTGCGGCCAAGATGGAGAGTAAGATCTAGAAAGTCTAATCTCTTTCTTCAGTTTATTTCTTATAGCAGACAAAATTGAGATGATAGCTGCACTGACTAAGACCCAGAGGGACATTGGGATTGTAGGATCACGTGCTTTACTGAGATAGTTTTGCAGGAAAATCTTCCAAACTCATACTCAGCAGTTTTCAGATCTAACAGGCACACAGAGGCAGACTGGCAAGAGGAAATGTGTGAGGATTGCAGTACTTGTGATGTAGGATTAACAGATGATGTTATTCTAGACATGTTAATGTGAACTGCTTGCTGCGAGGCTCCAATCGTGTGATTGGTCGAGGGAGTTCACATGTGTTGCTGCTGCTTACAATCCCGTTTGGGGCAGATTGAGAATGTGAACGCATAAGTTGTATTCAAACGGACAATACCTAACTTCTTTAGGAGACACTCATGATATACACTGAGCCCGCTTCATATGCTGTGAGTAGGATATCACAGGTTGCTAATGGAGGTCTGCAGAGACCTTTTAAGGGTTTTTCTGTGTTCTGTGAGCATGAACATGAAATGAGCTCCCAGGTTAACTGCAAAATGGAGCAAACTGACTTATGTGGGGACAACACAATCAGTACCAAGACAGTGTGATTTTTAGACTTTATCAGCTCTTTATCACCTGTAAAAGCTGCTAAATATGAAGAATTGAGCCTTCAGAAATTGACAAAGAGACATGACAGGGAGATTTTCAGGAGATGTGCAGATGTGTCAGTACACGTGGCCATCGTCATGGGAATACCTCAGTGGATTGTCTTCTTACCTTTCTGTTTCATCCTTGCACCTTGGACTTAATTAAAGAATACATGACATTTCCTGTGCTGTCAACAATGGACTGGAGATGTGTTAGTATTGACCATACTGGATCAAATATATGCTGCTTTAGATGGATATAACATTGCTTTAATTATGCTAGTATATGTGCCATAGAGATGTAATAAACTTTCAAAAGGTTTCAAAATTAAATTGATGAACAGGTCTTAACAGGTTAAAACATAGTGTCTGTGTCCATATGCACACTGATTAGCCACAATGTTTATACTGTGTAGGTCCTGAAAAACAACTGTGACCCGTTGGGGTATGGAAATGAACCTGGCAGGAGACCTGATAGTTTTAGGTTGGGACCTTTGGGAATTATGTTTGATTTAAGACATTGTTTCAATGCATAAGCAGATGGGAATCTGCTTATCAGAAGCAAAATGCTGTGTAATTACATTGTTTGGTTTGCCATAATCCCAGCAGCAATGACAACAGGCTAATGGCAGTGCTAAACTCTCATTTTCTGGTTTATTGCTTGTGAGATTTTCCATGTGTGCAGATATTAGCTGTGGGGCACTTAAGTGTGTAAAAATTTAAAGCTGAAACTTTGAAACTTTAAATCAGCCAATATCAGCAAGAAAAGGAAAACTGTGAAGTATCTGATAAATCTTTCTTTGTAATACCAGCGATATATGGTATTAGTTAGTGTAATGAAAGCTAATCAGAAATTAGCTGCCGGTGGGCATTAAGCCAAGCACAATATCAGTGCTTATTAAGCTGTTGCAAAGGACTGTGCAAACTGTGTAAAATGTGTCATTATTTGGTATCAGTACACAACATTTGCAAATCAAATTTTTAAAAAAATGCTCTGTACACAAGACCCTGTGTGATGCAAACTGTAGAGAATTGGTTGTTACTTATATATAGGTGTGGGAAACAATATGTGTACACATATCAATCCAGGCTCAGGGGGTTGGGAAGCGCATCTGTAACCGGAAGGTCGCTGGTTCGATCCTCGTACTCTCTGCCCTGGTCGTTGTGTCCTTGGGCAAGACACTTCACCTACCGCCTACTGGTGTGGGCCAGAGAGGCCGATGGCGCGATATGGCAGCCTCGCTTCTGTCAGTCTGCCCCAGGGCAGCTGTGGCTACAACCGTAGCTTGCCTCCACCAGTGTGTGAATGTGAGAGCGAATGAATAGTGACATTGTAAAGCGCTTTGGGTGCCTTGAAAAGTGCTATATAAATCCAATCCATTATTATTATTATTATTATTATTATTATTATTATTATTATTATTATTATTATTATATTGAGCCAGTATTGTTATCAGAGTAATACTAGCAAGATTGAATCGATGGTTTAGTGAAAGCTGTGTTTTATTTTGTGAACTAAATATTCTGGAAAGTAAAAAATGCTTTAGTGATATTTAAAATGTGTTCAGAATTTGCAAACTGGTGATGATTGATGTCATAAATCATGACACAGCTCTCTGCTCTACATAAGCTGCTTTTTAAGTTAAAAGTATATATATTGGTTTTTGGTATTAGCAAAACTCACTGTGTCTTTACTTGGTATTGGATTGCTACCAAACCTTGCAGTATTGCAAATCACTAGTAAATAATTATGAAGCTATAAAAGAAAATGGTCTGAAAATATCATACAAATCACAGTATTGGCCACATATTTTATTAGAAATGAAAAACATGTGTAATGTGTAATTGACACTTTACAGACAGTTGTAGACTAAATCCACCATTTTTAATGAAGAACAGAGCAAAGATCTGTTCTGTAGCCTATAAGTATCAGTTAAATTTGCCCAAATCTTCAGAAACAGGCTTAGAATCATAGGCAAGGTTAATAGATTAGATCTTTGAGGTTCCTGAAAAACATCTGTGATCTTTTGTACCCTGCAGCATCACTTCGGGACCTTTGGACGGTGTTGACAATAAGGGTCTCCAGTTGGGTGTCCAGCTCCCAGGCAGTTCGCAGACAGGTCCTCAGCAGCAAAACCAGCAGCTCCTCTTGACTCCAGCCAGCCTCCAACTCGCTCAGCTCCAGGCCCAGCTTACCCTCCATCGCCTGAAACTGGCTCAGGAAGGCAACACAGCTGCTGCGGCCACTGTTCTCAATCAGGTTCTCTCCAATGTCAACATGTCTCAGCCCTTGTTTAATCAGTTACGGACTTCAACTATGGTTGGAAGTCAACAGAGTGCCTTCCCCACAGGAGTGCTAGGTTTCCCCTCTTCAAATTCAGCCTTGGGAGCCTTGGTCAGTGGGGGATTCAACCAAAATTCAGGCACTGTTAGGCTGAACCATCCTTGTGGAGGAGACGCGATGGGTCAACAGGGCAATGAGTATGGGAAAAAGTCTGGGTCGACTTACCCCTCTGACACAGACAGACGACTTCAGTACAACTTATCTGGAGGGACATCTGCAGCATCAGCCACTGCTGGTAACGGGCTGTCCACAGTTATCAATACTCAGGCAAATAACATGACCAATGTTGGTCTTCAGCGAGATTTCTATAGACAGGATATGCAAGTACAACAAGCTGGGTTTAGTGAGCAGAAAATGAACATTTTTAACTCAATGGGACATAAAGAGCAATGGCAAGGTCAAACCAACTTGTCTCACACCGGTATGGTGGATGTGGGTTCTAATCCTCCCCCTGCGTGGACACCAGCTGGACAGCCGGCTCGGCCTAGGACTGAACTATATAACCCAGAGGAGCCAACCCATGATACGAAGTTAAACTGCAATAGTGCAGCAGTTTCCTCTTTTGGTTCAAGTGGCATGCAGGCTTTAGGACTCTACCAGCACCTGCACGGAAAAGAGGAAGCTTTATCGTCAGGTACCAGGACACTTCAGCCTTATCAAGTCAATGATTACCATGCTGTTACACCCACTCAGCTGCCACACCAGTGTAGCATTTGTGACAAGAAGGTCTACAACCTAAAGGTGAGCAAATTGATGAGTGTAAATCTTAGCACGTGACCATTATATGAATCTATGCATTTGTATATTTGAAACAGGAACAGAACAAAGTTAGTTTTCTTGAACTAAAACACAAGTTTGTGCGTTGCTTGAAGGATTTTACAAAATTTAAACAAGTCCTGACTTTCTGAATGAGCATTAAGCAGATATTAAGAATAGCTAATATACAGTAGTTAAGTATTTTTGTTCGATGGCCTCTAAGTCCATGATGGTGTCTCTTTAATTGGTTTCAGCCATGAGGTTATACAAGGGGTAGCTAAGAGCCACTAAGGGAGGGCAAGTATTGGGCTTCCTGTGTCTAAGCTGTTTGAGTCTACATGTTCAGACAGTGTTTATGTGTGTACGTGTGTTTAGGACTGGGAACAGCACGTGAAGGGAAAGCTACACCTCCAGAATCGAATGTTGTATGCAAATGACAGGTGAGTCATTTACAACTCCAAAAATTCACTGCACACAGTCTAAATTAGACTATCATTGATGACTGAGGACGTTCAGTAAGCCTCTGTGTTGATGTGATTTGTTGTGGTTTTTGTTTTGCTGAGTTTCAGACTTTTTACACAGCTTTAAAACGATGTCGATCAATTCAGAGCAAACCTCTTTTAGCAGTTGGAAATATGTTAGTTTCCTTTTCCTTACTTCTTATGCAGCTGTCTTAATCTTTCTCTGAATATGAGCTCTGTCATAAGATATGAGCGAGCAAGGCAGGGGAGAGGCAGCTAAAATCAGCCGTCTCTGATTGTTGCAGTTCAGCGGTGGTATCAGCTGGAGCTACTCACTATGCTGTCAGCAGGCCTTCTGATGGAGGTCTGAACCCCGCAGGAACGAACCACATAGTCTGTTCTGCTGCGAGTCAAGGTAGGATAACCCACCACCAACACCACCAGCTGTGTATCTCCTTACATTAGCACAAAGTGTAAAACATCAGTCTTAACTCCTGCTGTAAGAGTGATATTTTACTCATCACTTGATTATGAGAAACGGGGTATTTTTAGGACATGAGGCAGCATGTTTTTATAGTTGAACACTTCTTATTTTAACACATTGAAGTGCTGCGTGCAGTTAGCATGAAGTGTTTTGAAGTCCTAAAACAGTGCTGCACCGTGCCAAGTCATCTTTTTTTGTACATGCTGGAGGAGTAGCAGTAAACACAACAAAGCCGAAGACTTCTACGCGCTGCTTTTCTGACAAACTCTCTTGATCCTATTATATATGCTTCATGCATTCACTTATGTATAATTACTAACTACAAACTGCCAACAAGCCCATACAGTCATTAATATATTAATTACCTAACACAATTTTTATTGGATGAGTAATCTGTTAGAAGATCTCTGTCTCAGTATTGTATTCCCATTGCTTGGAAGGGTGGTGAAGAAATGTCTTTAAATAAAATGGAAACAATGTGTTTTGAGCTACCCAAGACTGGGTAGCTGTTTGAACTATGCTAGTACTGTGTGCCAATTTCCAATAGTTCTGAGGTCATTCCATCATAGTTACAGCTCCTATGGCACATTCAACCGATTTTAAATTTAGACAATCTTCTCTTTAGGGTTTAAATAAATCTGAAGCTAACATTTGGATATCTATTGTGGAGGCACTCTGCACTTAAGATTAAACCATCTGGTTTAAATAGTTTTGGAGCTAAAATCCAAGTGATTGGATGGTCCCTTATGAGCAAGTATTTACACAACAATGGGAAGGAAGAGCTCTCGTGTAGCAAAAAGAGGCCTCTGGCAGAACCAGGCTCAGGGAAGTTCAGCCATCTGCTGCAACTGGCTCAAGCATGAGGGGAAAGAGACAAGAAAACATAATCACCACGAGTTAGCTAGGACTAATGCCTGCACGATTCTCACATCGGCCAAAATGGCAGAAATCTGCTTAATCAGACACCATGTGAATGTTGTGGTGCAGAGAAAACTGCAGAATGAAGACTCCAATCTGACTCATCAAACATTTTCATTCTCAGCTGCATCTCCATCTGTAATATCTATAAAGCTACAGGGCTTGTGTGAAAATGGGTTATGCAAATGAAACTGCAACTACATCTGCATCACAGTGGAGCATCATTACTGTTTCCCAGATGTTTCTCAAGAGTGACGTGTTTAGCAAAGCCTTTTCTTCCAGCTAGGTGCTGGTTGGGGCAAAAAAAAGACTTTGAACAAAGAGGAAATTAAGAAAAAGCAACAATAAAAAAATATATTAAACATTTTGAACAAAATATTTAACAGTTTGAAAATGTACTTTACTAAAGCAAAGTTCTTCCCTCGCACTGGGTTTACTGTTTCAGGACAGTTGTAAGTTCCCATATCAAATTGTTTCCACAGATGTATCCTCAGGAGCCAGTATGTCATACTTGCCAGCTACAGCCATGAAGACTTACCCCACGCCAGACACAGGATTTGCCTCACACCAGCCAGAGTCAAAGGTCAGACAAATGTTTGGGTTTTTTGGATTGGATACATGGTTCTTTGTTAGAGCTTGCCCAGAGCACATAAATCAAATTTTAAGATAAGTTGGAAAAAATGCTAGTGACAAAGAAGCAGCTGAAATTGTCACACACACATTCACACCAGTGTGTGAATGTGTGTGTGAATGGGTGGATGACTGGATATGTAAAGCGCTTTGGGGTCCTTAGGGACTAGAAAAGCGCTATATAAATACAGGCCATTTACCATTTTTACCATTTTTCACTCCCTATAAAAAAAAAATATATAATTCAAATTTGATTTTTTAAATTACATTTGAACATCCAACAGTATGTTCAAAGGGCTCTTATACCTTTGACATGATCTCTTCATTTAGTTTTTCTGAGCATTTATTCTGCTACACTTCTTTCATGTGACATTTAAACATCAAGAAAGAGTGAATAAGTAAGAATCAACACCAAATGTGTGCTGCTTATTGAATGGACTCAGTTCACCTTGTTGACAGACGCTCAGGCCCAACACCAAGTTTCATGTTAGCGCTCTTCCACTGAACTTTAATAGTTAGAAGACTACTTCCAAATCTATCAAGCGCATGAATTACGAAAGCCCTAGGTTTAAAAAAGAGCACAACAGCAATAAATACAAATACATACATAGGAACATTTATCCAGATTTACTCAAGAATACATTTATATTTTAAGAATAAGAGATTTTTTGTAATTGCTTGAACACTTTTTCTTTTACTTCTGTTTTCTGGTTATGCACCCTAATATGTAAAGACACTTAGATTTAACCTCCTGATGACACTGAAGGATTCAAACATAATTAATATTAGCAATGTAGAGGGTTACCAAATGGGTTGCAAAAGCAAAAACTAATCCTAACACTGATTTTAAAGTATTTCTAAGAGTATAGATGAAGGATAGTTGTCCTAACTGTGGTCCTGCAGTGAGTTTGCCTGAGTTAAAGAGCCTGTGTTTGACTGGGGTTAAAAAAACAGCAGCTGTTGATAGGCGTCCATCATGAAGACACACAGTGCAGATGATGAGTGAAGAGAAAGGACACCAAAATTAGACCCAGCAAACGTTCGGGAAGCCTACACTTATGACTAGCATGCAGCTTTCAACAGTCTGCGGGCATCAACACACACCCAGTGCATGGATATGTATTAATATGGTTACACAAACACACTATACAGACTCGTGTGCTCTATACTTTATTTTAGCTTCAGTTTTTTATAATGCATAAAGCATGGCATTCAACTTGTTAGATTATATTTTCTCACTTTCTATAATTTCCCTTAAATTTTGAAGTTAAATTTGTAACTTTAAATTAAAGTTAATTTGTGACAAATTCAAAGTCAAATTCAAAGACAAGACAGGCCGATCCAGAGATGGATGCCTTAATGTTTAAACTAGATTCCTTCGCCGCTAAAGCCGCTGTTTGTTCTTTGTTGCCAGGGTAACTGTATAACAGAATGCTGAAGTAAGTGATGGAAAAAGCCGTGTGCGTCTTTGGTTGGTTTTTGACAAAGGATTTGATTTTATTAGCGTGGAAGTATTTATAGGGTGTGCTACATGAGCTAATGTTGGTTGCAATAAACACACACCTGTCCAAGCCTAACATGTGAGGTTTTATTGTTTTTAAAGCCCTGCGAGATCCCAGGGATCACACAAATGCACACACGCATACAAGTTTTGATATTCTGTGTCATTTTTAGTGTAACAGCAATTTAGTTGTTAGATATGCACAGAAAAAAATTAAAAAGTTACATAAATTGTTTTCATTAATTTCACTTAACTAAATAAAAAAAATTGTGGTTGCAGTTAACTGAAATAAAAAATAAAAACTACACTTTAGTAAGTGAATAAAAATTTTGAAAAGCGCTTTTCACAGGCAAGAGTCACAAAACCAAAATGCAAAAGTGCACCATTTTACCATATTAAGGCAAAAACTACAATAAAAACTAAGCATTTAGAAGTAACACAAATTAAGCTGATATGGTCGCTTTAAAAGCAAACGGGAATTAAACTGAAATGTGAGTAAAGTTTAATTAAAACTAAAAAATAAAAACTACAGTAACTCAGATACAAACCAGACTAAAAGGAAAAAAAATTACCAGTATAAAGATGAAAGCTATTTTCAGCTGCTCTATATTCAAAAGGGGATTTAGGTACCACCAAATGTTGGATCTGACACTTTTTCACCAAAGTCCCTCCAGACACAGCCCCATCCAAGGCTCAAACCAGGGATCTTTTGCTTGTGAGGGAATTTGTAAACCACTACACTGTGAAGATACCACAACATATAATAATGTGGGTTCATACATACATTAGAAGCATGCACAACTTTTGTTCTTCTGCACTGCAGTGTCAGCTGTCCAGCCTGAAGTAACACAGTAGCTTCTTTCGACAGAACTCGAACAGAGATAAACACAGGATTACAGCTAACCGCTGCATGGAGCACAGACCTAAAGACCCTAGGGCCACACCCCCCAGGCAGCAGTGTTAAGTTTCAGACTGGTGAGAGACTGGTAAAGTGATCTGAGGAATCGGCTTGTGAGCACTCTGCGTAGGAACGTGGGGAGAAACTGTGAAACCAAACTGACCGTCTTGCAGCATGAACCCTGATTTGTAAAAAAAAAGCAGACGTATCCTCAGAAGAGATTCCACTGCAATTTACTGAACACATTGCAAAGCTATATTTTTAGGACTGTTTCCTTTCGCTGAATTGTAAGAAACTGTAAGAAACTCGCAAGGGTTTAATTAAACAATTTCAGTCAGGGTTGATTGCCAGTTCAGTTAAAAGATTATTTGAAGTCCTTCCATTCCTGTTCTTTATGTATTTGTGCATTTTAATTGTTGATAATTAAGTTTTAGTGAACACTGAACATTACCAAAGGTCTTCTGTCATTTATTCAAATTTTTTTTTTTTAAATAAATAAACCACATTAAGGAGGTCCAGGCTGTGTGTAAAGTGTCTCCTTGTGAGTAGTCAACGACACGGCATAACTCTGCACTTCTGGTTTGCGGACCACGGAAACGGCTACTGTTCAAAGCCTGAGCCAACCTTGAAAGTGATCTTAATGCTGTGGTCAAACTGTCTGGCCTATCAGACACAGGCCTGACTTTTACAGGTCACACATTTGTGACTAAAGCAAGCAGCGACTGAGCCTCTTGTTCTCACTAATATCCCAGGGACATAAACAGCCTATTCCTGGATCTGTTTATTGAGCCCATCCTGAACTGACCTTTATGTGTTCTGGTGGCTGTTAATAGAATTATCATAATTGCATCTGAAGTTGTTAATGTCACTGTGCTGGCCAGAAACTATTAAGTTATAATATCTTTTTTTTTTTTTTTTAATAGCATTATCAAATGTTTTTTTTGTTGTTGTCTAAAATATAGTCACATGGCACATGTTGTGTTTGGGCTGTTTGTGTATGCACAGAATATGCACCAAACTGACATGTAAATTTTAAAGGTTACTTTTTACGAAGACTTATATACACTCTAGATTCAAGCAAAGTAAAGTCTTTGTTATTGTTGGGCTTTTCTTGGACAAAATTAAAAATGCTCCGGGTCGAATCGAGACCCCGGTCTGGCTAACACATGGAACTGTCGGTCAGGTTTGTCAACCAGAGACACAGAAAGAAGAGGAGGGGTGCTGGAAAAGTTGCAGTTGCAGCACAATGGTTGCAGAATTAAGACTCTGTGATATAACAAGTTGAATTTATAACTGCTTTCTGCAGTGATGTCAAAGGAACATGACGGCATGTCACCAGCTAGTCTGATGGTGAATATAGCGCTTCGTATTTGCAAGATGCAATACGCAGGATTCACTCTTCTCCGTCACAGTAAAGAAGGTGCATAAGAGTTGCAGGTATCTGTATTATCAATTACAATATATCTTATGTGGTTTTAATACTAAAGTTTTACGTGTTATAAAACTCTATTTGATGGGTTTATCAAACTCTAAGTATGTGAGAATTACTAAAGGAAGCACTTTAGCTTCCACTTGTCTTCCTTCTCCAGCTTTATACCGGAGAGAGCACGTTCTCACAGCCTTATCAGCCACTCTCTAAGTCCTCATTCCCACAGCCCCAGTTTTACATCAATGCAGCCCAAAGCACCCAAGGGGCACCATGCAGGGGTCCAGAGACAGGCTCCAATGGTCTCCATCCCCAACGACGATCGTGGGAGTGGTCGTCACACTTAAAAAGGGTGAGGATGAAAGACAGAGAGATGATCCATGGAGGAATGGGAGCAGCGTGGAAGATGATTGACCTAATGCTGGACATTACAGAGCATACAATAAAGCCCTGTGGGACACCAGATGATCGACATAAGGGATTCGATTTATAACGACATAGGATTTTATAGCATCTATTTGTTTATACAAAACAAATAGTATAACCTCATCTGTATTGTTCCTGGAGTCTAGTTTCTAGTGTTTTTCCATAACAAAAGAGGGTATTGTGCCTCTGTATTACCCCCTCTCAGGTCAGATTTAAAAAAGGAATTACAAGTGGGTGCTGAGCAGTGCAGGTCACAATACTTGACAGCCTGGAGAGATGTGTGTGTCTGGGCCTAGTAAACTGACATGTCTCTAATGCCAAAAAATAACAAAATGTAATTTTTACTGCTGGATGGCTCCCAAGGATCTATTAATAAATGCGCTAAGGTGGGCTGTATGAAGGAGGGAAATTTACACATTGTTTGTTTGTTAGTGTCTTAGCAGTCTTAGACTCATTTTACACAGTATGCATGATTTTCATATACTGCAGAGATTGACACAGAGTTTTGAAGATATGTTTTTTGTTATCAGCCAAAATTAGATGATAGGATCGATAACAATTCCTACGCCTAGCTTCACATAATTCCGGAAGGAAGGAAAAAAAACTTCTTGCTAAGATTTGTCAAAGGGGAAATTAAAGCTATGAAATGTCATGTGATATCTTTTATATTTACCTTTGAGACGCTGGGTAACTGAATTCCATGGCTGACACCTGTCTTCAGTGTCTGCATTCTGCATTTGGGAAGTCGTGTGCTCATTGTGGGACACACTAAAATTGACACATAAACACAGCTCTCTGTATCCTGGTCATGGTTACAAGTGCTGCAAATAGAATAAAGCTATTTTAAAGTTTGACGATCTAAATAAAGATCAGATAAAGTATTTAAAGTTGCTCAAAGATTGCATTTTTGTTTCATATTTGCAGCCATTTCCGATCAGAAACACCTCCGTCGGTCGAGTCATCCACATATGCAACCTCCCTGAGGGCAGCTGCACAGAGACTGATGTCATCAACCTGGGAATACCCTTTGGCAAAGTTACCAATTACATTCTCATGCGATCTACACATCAGGTAAAACAAAATGATTATTTATCAGTGAATAGTAACTTGTTGTTCATGTTTATCAGAAACTGTTTAGGTCTCAATTACATGTCTATATAAAAAGAAAACTATACTTTTGGCCATTGCTCATTCAGATCAGTACATTCTTTGTTACATTAGTATAAAAAGGTAACTTCTGTGCTTAAAATGTGCACCATGCAGGACACATGGTTACAGTTTTCTTTATTTTAGCATTTATTGATTGATTGCAGCTGCTTGTCATACATACAGTTGACCGCTGGGGTTTTAATACCTGTGGCAGGGTGTTTAATTATACCCCGAACTTAACTTTAAAATATATGAAGCATCTTGCTATGTTTGCACAGATTTCTTTAGTGGTTACCGCCAGAAAAGTTGCGGATTGGATGATTACCTTTATATGGAGCACATGTGTAAAATTTCAATGATCTTTTTTTTTCTTTTTTATTATCTGCATCTTCTTTTCTGCCACGGCTGTTATATGATACCAAACACTTAGTCATAACTTACTGGCTGTTTAACTACCAGTACTTGACAGCTCACTTAGGCTCCAGGGTTTCGTTTAACAGACCTGCAGCATTCATATCACCCCTATCAAATTTAAAGCATTCACTCTAAAATCACTGTATTAGTTGCAAAGATTAAAGAAAATGTTTCAGTGAATTATTACGTTAATGAAATACGATACTGGAGGATGATGATGTTCAGATTTTCTTCCATCTACTCTGTCATCTGAAACGTATATATGTTTGAGAAGATTAGCCCTGAAAAAAGAACCTCTCGTAACAGGGTTCATGTTTATTGCAACTTTCTAACATTGTATTCCTCCATCAGGCCTTTCTAGAAATGGCATATGTGGAGGCAGCTCATGCCATGGTTCAGTACTACCAACTTACTCCAGCTATGATTAACAACCAAAAACTTCTAATACGAATGTCTAAGAGGTACAAGGAGCTGCAACTCAAGGTAAAACTAAAGAGAAACATTTTCAAAAATCAGTTATACACTCTGTTGGGCATTTACTAAACCCATAAGTCTTTTTAATTTAGAAACCAGGTAAAGATGTTCAATCAATCATCCAGGATATTACCTCACAGCGGGAAAGGGATGAGATGCAACAACATGAACAGTAAGAAAACTCAAATGTTTGTTTTCATGCAGCAGACTTCTTTGAGTTGCTAATGGGGAAAATGCAATCTCAAAAACGTGCATCTTCTCTTCCTAGCTTTGTACCAGAGCGAGCACGTTCTCGCAGCCCTATCAGCCACTCTCTAAGTCCTCATTCCCACAGCCCCAGTTTTACATCATGCAGCTCAGCCCACAGCCCCCAAGGGCCACCATGCAGGGGTCCGGAGAGAGGCTCAGACGGTATGGGCCCCCACCGGGGCTCATGGGAGTGGTCGTCACACTTAAGAAGGGGTGAGGATGAAAGGGAGAGGGATGATCCGTGGAGGAATGGGGGCAGCGTGGATGATGATCGACCTAATGGTGGACGGGCGCCTGACCGTCGAAAGACCTACCAAAAATCCTTAGATCATCTTAGTTTCAGATCTACAGATGAGCGAGGAGGTGGAGGAGAAGGGATGAGGGGCAGAGACTGGCACCCACGAGGAAGCCCTCAAGGCTCATCCTATAATTCGTACAGGAACATCGAAGAGGATTTCTACAAGGAACAAGTGTACAAATCAGACAAGCCGCTCAGACCTCCATACCAGCGACATGACACAAAGCCAAAGAGGAGGGATGGTGATGACTACCACTCTAGGTCCAGGCATTCAGAATTTGAGATGGCTGATCAGACACTTTGCAGAACACCTGAAAATAAGAGGCAGAGTTCACCAGGCAGGGGCAGGAGTAAGAAAACAAGCAGGAGGTACACGGCTGCAGAGAAAAAAGAGAAAGAAAATGCTACTGAAAATACTGTGAGTAACTTCTGTAAATGTACATTGTTTATTTACATCTGCCAAATATTTCTTGTAACTAAAGAGATTGAATTTTTCAGGACCGCGAGTCAAAAGAAAAATCAGTTTCACCTCAGCGAATCAGTAAGACAAAAGAAACTAATGAAGGTGGTAAAGACAGGGACGCTGTAAGTAAACATGATGTTTATGACACCTTATAAGCTCTGGTTCCAGCTGGAAGTAGGGTATTAAAAACAATTTTCTTGACCCGTTTTCTTAGGAGAAGGATCGGGAAAGTTGTGACGACACAGATGAAGAGTGTTGGTATCCTAAGAACATGGAGGAACTGGTCACTGTAGATGAAGTGGGAGGAGAAGATGATTCCATTATTGAGCCAGACCTTTCTGAGCTGGAAGAGTTTGCATCCTGCCCCAAAGACTCAGCAGGGGAGCCATCAGTAGAGGAGTCTATATTGCCGTCTTCCTCATCCTTGGAGGTGCAGCCAACATCTAATGAGAAATCTCCAGAGACTGAAAAGTCTTGTGGGGATGCTGGAGACCAGGCAGCAACAACTGTAACTGAGAAACAAGAGACTGTTACGACTTCAGCCAAACCAGAAGAACAGAAAACGAATCCAGTGACTTCTGAGTTACCAGTTGCTAACCTTAGTGAATTCCCCAGTGAGGAGTTTAAAGCTGCATTGAAGGAGACATGCTTTGAAGGTAGTGAAATAGCCAACAACGGGCCACCAGGAGAGACTATGGAAAATCACATCTGTGTATTAGAGGACAGCAAGACCCCAGAAGTAGGACAGGTCATGGAAGTAGTCAATAATGGAGTGCAACACCAGGATGATGTTCATAAAAAAGGTACTGCTTACAAGAGAACATTAATGTTCATTAAAAAAACAAACAAGTGTAGCTGTTAAGCTTATTTTGTTAAACTTATACAGTTTTGTTAATCATTTGTTGGACAAAAGCATCTAGCTAGTGTGAGACCTGTAAAATTATTCCTCTTTCTGTACCTCATTAGAATAAGTCACCAATATGGTTATAAATATAATTAGAGCTACGTGATGGGTAACCTGAGAAGATTTTTTCTACAAGTGTTTTATTTAGTTGTCTTAACCCAGATACAAAAAACAAAACAAGAAGTAAGTACGTTTCTTTCTCATAACTCATATGCCTTTCATAGACTTTGAGGCCCGCTCACCATCTCGTGAACAAGATAGAGCTGTCAGTGAACACGGCATTCCTTTGGGTAAGCATAACACAGTTTTGTTACCATGTTACTGTTACTGTTGAACTGATAAAATCACTGAAAGCGAGCGGTTCTCATTCTAAAGTTTTTCCAATAATTCGGAATAAAGTCCACAACCTAAAAAAGTCACCAGTAGAAGACTGGATGTCTGGGTAGATAACCCACTAAGTTACAGCAGTATCAAATGAAAAGTAACACCTTTTTTCTAATCTAGTCTAGACTTCTTACGTGTGACATTCTGATTAAATTAAAAAAAAAAAAATCTGCTGCTCAGATAAAACACACAACAGGGTATGGTCAGCTTCAAATGCATTTGCACTACTGGAAATACTTTAGGTTTAGGTGAGGGAGCCTGCACAGAGCACGCAGGAGAAAGGATTTTGTACTATTGAGCTGGCAATTTAAAAATTGTTTACCATCAGATTTCATTGCATTCGAAATTCACAAGCTCACACACACCTCCTCTGCTCCTAACGAGTTTGTTAATAATTAACAACCTCATTCTGATCAACTGCACAATTGTTTGTAAAAGATTTACATTTAATTTAACCTGGTTGTATGTTAGAGGCCAGTTAACACCCGTTGCTGTTAAAAAAATGTATATCCTGATGGTCAGAGAATAAGGTTTGAAACAGAAGTCTCAGCGTGCATCCTCATGCTTTTGTCTGCTCTCAGTTCTGAAAATTCTTTAGTCCATATATTTCAAAGCAGTGTGCTTAAAACCTGCTTATCACAGCTATATTTATTCATTATCGTGGACAAAAGCTGCGGGAGTCTTGAGCCCATAATCTTAGTCCCAAAGATAAAGTATTATCTTTTTCACCATTAGTAAGGGCACTGACAATCTGTTGCATAAGCACTCTAATTGCCTGGAACTGCTTGGCTACTTGCTGACCTATTTCTGTGAGCAGGTTGTGAAATGCACCCCTGAGGGATCAGTATTTATATCATCATTAGAGCTAGAATGACGCAGCCAAAGCACATGGCCAGTTTTCAGCCTGCGGTGCAGAGACTTACTGTACAAAAGCCCTGGAGTGGCACAACAACAACAGAGCTCAGTGCACAGTGCACACACACAAGCATTGTGCAGCTATTTCTGTTGCATGTGTGTCCAGAAAAAAACCGTGTGCATAAACACCAATGGAATACTGATAAGTCTTCTGATTGTTTCCATCTTGTTCGTTTTTTACCAGCCTGAAAGTGAAAATAGGTGTGTGTGGTGGATGTGTTTTCAATTCAGCTTGGCTCCTGTTAGTTTTTTTTTTAGCCTTTTTCTTATTTGTAATAAATGTGGATCATTGTGGGACCCAGTCAGAAACAAATTTACAAAGGTTTCTGAGTCACTGAGTCAATATGTAACAAAGCCTCAAACAACCATTTAGAACATTCTTAATACATTTAGCTTTTAGTTATTTAAGAGCACATTATCATTGCGCTTATGTTTTATATATGTCCAGCAATCATTTTATTCCCGCTAACTAAAAGTGTTGTTGTTGTTTTTTTTAGTTGTTTTGGTTATAAATAATTCTTAAGAGCTTGAAAAGAAGGCGACTGGACTTCTTTTAAAGTCCAGAACTGAAGAAGCCTCATGGATGAGAGGTGAAACATCTTCAAAAAACTTAAAGGAGTCTAGTCACCTTCTCTGCAAGCTCTTAAGATTACAGATGACTGAGAACCTATACAGTTATGTTATACATAATTAATCCTGGTATTAAAAATAGGGCTTTGCCGTGTCTTTGAGTCTGAAATGAATGCAGTGGGCAGACTATAAGAACTCACTGCCAGCAGGGTATGATCGCTTTTATTGTTAGATAATATAATCCCATTCTTTCAATTGAATTTAACCGCACAAAATCAGATTGTGATTTTATTACATTACCCTTTGGAAATCTATCATCGAATGTCCAGTAGAGTTATATTGGACATTAAACAGCTGTTGCCTTGCCAGCTCCATTCAGTCTGCGTGATGTCTGATTGTGCCCATGTGCAAATAGCTCAGATAATTGCCCGATGGAGTCAGAACAAATGATTAGATGTCACGTGTCCTGCTCCATACACTTGATCCAGGTTCTCCCTCGGCTAAATCAAACAAATTGATTCCCCTGAGATTGTTCATGACGGAAAACTACTTTAGTTTCTGGGTTTTGTTTATTATAAGACATTTTGCAATGAGAGTGTAAAGTTCCTTAATCCCACTGAATTCATAGTTGTTTACAACTGACATACAGAATATTCAAGCAACTGTTAAGGTCTCCACGTACCCCATCACTCCCAGTGTGCTTTATTCAGTGCTCATTGGTCCAACCATGTTTAATTTTTAACCAAGCCTCTGTTTACCTTCAGCTACAACCCATCTGGTGCCCTTAAATATGTTACTATAACCTATGCAGACGGGGGGAAATAGAACAAATATTAGAAAGCAGAAAAAAACAAAACACGTCTGGACAAGATACATTTGGATTAAAAGACAATAAATTTTAAAACCTTGTGATGTTTGTTAGAATAAAGAATACTATGTATTTTCTATGGAGAAAAAGAAAAGAAAGGATGATGGAGACTATGAGTTGAAAGAAGTCAGTACAGGAAAAAAACATTTACAATTAAAGTTAGTTCAAAGTTAATTTGGTATCAGGGCACCCGGGGGAGAGAGAAGAAAATGTGTAATCTGAGACCAGCAGCATGATGGTTTCAGTCAGCCGCAAAACCCACGAGCCAGTCCCAGTAGAGTAGTTAATTTACGTTTGATAACTGACCTTCTATAATTGTTTTTTTTTTTATTATCTAGAAAAAATGTATGCAAATTTGTAGAATGACTCAAATTAGTGGGATGAGGCTTGACTGTGGTTCTGGATCAAAATCCTTCTAAAAAAGGTTCCATTATTAAATACCATGCGAGTCTCGTCTTTTGACAAGGATTAAATTGTAATTCTTGTTTTCGCTCTCTCATAGGAGTGGAGTTTGTTGTGCCAAGAACCGGCTTCTACTGTAAACTCTGCGGACTTTTCTACACCAGTGAGGAAACTGCAAAGACCACTCACTGCCGCAGCACCGTCCATTACAGGAACCTACAGGTACAAACTGCGAGACGGCACACACCTCCATTCTTTTATCCAGTCTTTGAGAAATTAATTATATGAACACATCAAGCCTTTATGGCGGACGATAGTGTATCTGACATAAACCCGTGTGTGCTGGCATTCCCGCATGCCCATATAAAGTCGATCTGTGTGACGCACACTCCTTACTGAGGGATTCATTAGGCCACATCAACTGTGGCCTTAACGAAAGATTACACCAGCTGTTTTCAGCCTAGAGAGTAATCTCTTTGTTCCACAGTCAGCACATGCATATTATATTAATTTGCCTTGCTTTTGTCACATGAGGATAAAACTTATTTTTCTTTTCTTTTTTTATTAAGTAGGATTCTGTTCTCCAAACAGGATTGGAATGATAAAAATGACTTATCTTTATATTTTAATTCAGCACTAACCCCACTGCAGAGGCTGTGTTACCTATCAATGCATGGAGCAAATGATTCATTCAGACTCCATTGCTCTCAGAAAGATGTTCTTCACAAAATTTCGTTTGGAAGACATAACAGATATTAAATGATCAGATAGCACAAAGACACTTTTGGCAATAAATAACTCTTTTGTCTCTTTTGTTTTCTTTTGTTATTGTTTATTGAGAGAAAATTTGCTAATTCGAGTTCCTGAAATGTGAGGATTTACTTTTCTAATGGGCGTTTGTGGCTTGACAAATCGTTGAACCCATTTTCTAAGTCTTTCTAAGTTTCTAAGTTCATTTCATAACAGCTCAAATTTAAATGACAAAAAAAAGTTTTTAACAAAATCAATGGATCGTAATCGTAAATTGAAATCGAACATAAATATACAGCTTGCTGTCACGTCCTAACGCGCACACATACGCACGAACATAGGCATCGCATGTAAACTTGCGACTGTATTAGGTTTCCCGTTATTGGCCAGTCAGCACCGACCCATCTTACATTTCCCTCGTCCTTTGCAGCACAGCTGAAGCGAGGTCGGGGAGCGTGTTTCCTTCACATTTGATGCATTACATTCCAAGGAGGAAAAAAACAGTTTTAAACAGTTGTGCTGTCTGTCAAAGCTCTGTGTGTTTAGCAGTTTGTTTTGTTTGATTTTGTTTTGATTCTTGTTTTACTCTTCTCATCTCGAGACAGTACAAAATAAATGATTTAAGCCATCGTGCTGACACTTCTCAGAATGAGGCTGGATTTTTATATCAGCATTTAGATTACTTTAATTTTACTGAGTATAATGTGTCTCTTCCTGGGATTATATCGATCAATTGTGAAGTGCTTTCCTGTGAAGGGTGTCTGAAGAAAAACCAAAGCATGGATGGGTTTTAGGGTGCTGAGGGATGTTCTGGAGCAAGACCGACTTATGAGACGGCTAGCACACAACTTGCAGGTATTAAGCAGGTATCTGCTTTGATTTCTTTTTAACAGAAATACCTTTCCCAGCTGGCAGAGGTCAGTCTATCGAGCATGCTGACCGAACCTCCAGCTGCACAGTGACGATACTTCGACCTCTCACCTGCTCCAAAACGAACATCAGAGGAAGGATTTCCTAAACGATCCTAAAGCACGGATAATGCCATACATGGAACATGCGGACAAATACAAGAATGCTGATGTTTATGGGAGAGCAATGTTTGAATGGCGCAGGCAATAGAGGCTTTCAGGTTTGTACATACATGAAGTGAAATGTATAGTAAGGTTTTAAAATTTAACTTCAATTTGATCATTTTTCTTACAGTTTACTTTAATGGTTTGTGTGAAATGAAATTAAGTTATATTGTTGGAATAAAAGTGCATTTACATTTATCTTAAATTATCTAGAAAAAAGTCTTTTACAGTTTGTGTTTTGAATTTTGTCTCGTCATCACTGAAACAACTGGGACAGACTTAGGTCTGCTAAATTACTTGAATATGTTGGGTATTAAGTTTATGATTTTTTTTTTGTTACAGAGCCTGAGAGCTATGTGTATTTAAGAAAACTGGACAATAACAACAAAAAAACCCAAAAAGCATTTGTGGCATTTGTTTTTTTCACTTGTGACATCATCAGTGAGGATGTTTTCTTCATCTGCTTGTGTTTTATCTTCTCGTACGTCTTTGTGACGTGAGCTCTCAGGGCCACTGTGTTTTTTTCCCCCCCTCGGTTTAAAAACTGAGGCAGATTCTCAGGTTTATTGTTCTTGTTAAACAAATTTCACTGTATAAATAATAAAATTAACATTTTTATTTATATCTAAGGCTGTTTTTGTTTTGTTTTTTCCCTTTCCCCCCCACATGCGATTGTGAACTTCAGTATCCGTCAGGGAAAACTATTTTTATTTTATTTAACCTTTATTTAACCAGGAATGTCCCGTTGAGATCAAAGACCTCTTTTTCAAGGGAGTCCTGGCCAAGAGGCAGCACATTTCAAGACAAATACATACGAACAAACAAAGTTAAAATTACACAAAACAATTACACATTATTGAGGCAGCCTGTAGGCCTTTGAGTTTAGTTTTAAAAACATTTAAAGACAACAATTCAGTTAGTTTCCAGTCTTTCTGTAACATGTTCCATGAAAAAGGCGCAGAGTGGACAAAGGCTTTCTTACCCAGCTCTGTGCGGACAAGGGGAACATACAACAGCAGCTGATCATTTGAGCGCAAGGAGTAAGAACCACTATTTGTCCTTGTGACCAAAGTACAAATATAAGGAGGCAGCAATCCAAGCATAGCTTTGTAAATAAAAGTGTACCAATGCCCCTGTCTTCTAATGGCCAAAGAAGGCCATTTTACTCTTAAGTACAAATCACAGTGATGGGTCAGGTATTTACAATTGGTAATAAACCTCAAGGAAGCATGATACATCGTGTCCAACATTAGAAGACATGAAGAAGAAGCGTTCATATACAGAATGTCACCATAATCTAACACAGATAAAAAGGTTGCAGTGACAAGACGTTTTTTTACTGCAAAAGAAAAGCACTGTTTATTACGGAAGAAAAAACGAAGTTTAAGTCTCAGTTTCTTTACTAGTCTCTCTATATGTGGTTTAAAGGTGAAGGAGTCATCAATCCAGACACCAAGGTATTTATATTCATGAACTATCTCTATGACATTTCCTTCAAGGGTGGACACCACTGGAATAGGCTCCGGGACCTTCTTTGACTTGGAAAACAACATTAGCTTAGTCTTGTCAGCATTGAGAACTAATTTTAGCTGAATAAGTGAATGCTGGAAAGCAACAAAGGCTTTCTGTAAAGTTTCAATGGCCTGAGCAAGAGATGATCCATAACAGTAAATAACTGTGTCGTCAGCATACAAATGCAAATTTGTGTCTGAGACATTTTGACCCAAGTCATTGATATATAAAAGGAACAGAAGGGGACCCAAAACTGAGCCCTGTGGCACCCCCTTGTGGACAGCAACAAATTTAGAACAAAGACCTTCAAGTTTAATGCACTGGGTTCTATTTTTCAGATAATTTGAGAACCACGCTAATGCATGTTCTGACAATCCAAGGCTGAGCAGTCTGTTTTTTAGGACTGCATGATCAACAGTGTCAAAAGCTTTTGAGAGGTCAATAAAGAGTGACGCACAGTACAATTTCTTATCAAGTGCCACAATAATATCATTTATCACTTTCATAGTGGCAGTGTTAGTACTGTGTTTTTTCCTGAAGCCTGACTGAAATTTGGAGACAATATCATTAGAGTACAAAAACTCTTTCAACTGGTCACAAACTAGAGATTCCAGGATTTTGGATAAAACACACAAATTTGATATTGGCCTATAATTAGTCAACACCGATGGATCACCTCCTTTCAACTATACGACTATACGTCCTTTAGATTAATAATGTTTCAGTGATACAAAAGATCTTTATTTTCTCTTTTATGTTGAATGTAATTCATAGGACAATCCCAGTCATATTTGCCAAGACATGTAATGCCTTAGATATGAAACTTCAACTGGACCATGTGTTTAACTTAAACATGAACTGTTTCATGTTACGACAATTTGTTACGGAGGGATTATCAAGCTCACACTCTGTTTTTGTATACTGTGAATACTGATCCTGTGACTTCAGCAATATAGTATTATTTTTCTTTGACAGACTTCTTGACTTTTTGATGGAAAACACTTGAATAAACCATGTGAATGTCTCAAATTAGCCATCTTCCTTTCTTGAACAAAAAACAGATTCGATCATTTTGCTTTAGCAGCTTTTTTGTGTGTAATAACCTTGAAAGGCAGCGCTGTGAAAGAGCTCCACCAAGTGTTGAGGCAAAAAAAAAAACCCACTACATCCATGTAATTCTGCAATAAATCTACTGCTGTAAACAGAAATGTAAAACCCAGAGAAAGTTTTTAAATGCAGATGCGTGTTTTTTATTTCATCATTATTTGTTTACTGTGATAAATTTGAATCTGCTGGTTACTCACAATATGCAAAAATCCGGATCGCACTACAAAAACTGGAAATGCTGTCAATTGCAAAAATCCTTTTGAGTGACCTTATAATGAAAATGTTGTAATGATAATTTAAGTTTGTTCATACATGAGGTTTTCAGAATTTTAGTTATTCACTTAAAATACCAATTTTAAAAATGGAAGATTGGCCATGTACCCCACTTTTCAACTACATGTATTTTTTTTATAACGTTTAGTGAAATTATCATTACATTAAATTAAGTATAATATTGCCATGGTGGAAAAAAATCAGTTTTTAATATCAATTAAACATCAGTTGTCCCAATGTAACTGGTGTTAACATACAAAACGTTTTTGTTAAAGTAATGCATCATCCCTTTATATCAATAGGTCTGGAACTAGAAACTGGAAGTGAGATATACAGTACGTAATAAATTTATTAGACCACCTGACATGAAAAAAAAACCAACAAAAAACATAACACATTTTTTGAAAGCTGTCACAGTCTTGTTTAAAACTAAAAATTATATTGGTATTTATTAGCCATATAAAATGAATTCATGTTTCTACACTCAAATCTGAGCCAGAACAAGTATAACATTCAATCACTTAAACCAATTTTTATGTTCAGAAATGAAAGTAAGGAATTATAAATGTGAATTATAAAGTCTGGTGGCCACATTTTGCAGACTCTCCAATACTGACTGTAACTTGGATAGCCTCCTCCTTTCTGAAGCCTCTGTCAGACAGTCAAGCTCCACACCCACAACGGTACTGGCATTCGGATTAGTGTACTGAATCTGTTATTTTTCCACCACACTCAGTGTAATGCCCTAGCACACAACAGCAAAGAGCATGGTACTGTCCAGCACAAACTCATAAAAGATCCTGAACAGCTGTAAAAGGAGCTCAGTCATCTCTGAAAATAGAAACAGAGGCCTTCTGTGTTTTTGATGAAGTCCAGTTTATTGTCATGAACACCAAAGTATTTGTAATCATCTACTTTCTCCACACAGACCCAGTGGATGAAAATAAGGGTCACTGGTGTTCGTGGCTACCTCATCCACAACCACTTTTTAGTGTTTAGTGTTTGCCACATTAAGATGCAGATGGTTTTACTCACTCCTTGTGACCAAGTTGTCCACCACAGCCTTATGCTCTTTTTCATCACTCTCTCTGATACATAGAGAGGTTGATGAGGAAGAAGGGCCATTTAATGGTAGAGAATTTATGCATATTTTGCATTAGAAACTATCAAAAAGCAAAAGTTTTAGCACTAGCATCTCAATATTCTTCCTCCATTATTGATTTTAGACGATTTTGGTGAAAATAAAAGACATTTATATAAATTTAGACATATACTTTAATCTTTATTTTAAAAAAAATACAAATATAAATGTATAAAGTACCACACAAATAGTTTATATTTTAATAATGTCTTATCCTAGGCTATCGATAATGTAACGTCAATAAGACCATAGCTTTATTATTATTATTTTTGGAAACCTGCATGTTGCAGCTGCCAGTACATGCCATTTTTGCCAATAAATGACTTCTATGTATAGAAAGTGCAGCTCCACGACATCGCCGACAGAGGGCAGCACTTAATAAAGCACACGGGCCTCACAGAAATTGCGAGAAGGAAATCCGTGTTGCATGCTGATTGGCTCTTTCTTTAAAAAACCTTTCCCCCAGCCAATGAGCAAAGGAAAAACATTGGCCTAAGTGCCAGCGTTACCTGTCAGTAAAACAAAAACAACAGTGTTCGTGTCACAGTTTGGAGCTTGGACACAGCAGACGGTCGGAGATTTTTCTGTTGTTTTTTTTTGTTTTTTTTCCAATGCTGTGATTTATATGACAGCGTATATAAAGATATTAGGATTTTATAGATGTATTTCAAGATGGAGAACGAGCTCGCGACTTTGCAATTTGACATTATGTTTAATTGACGTTCGGGCTTCGAGAAGAAGAGCTAGATAACCGTTAGCGACGCATAAAACGCCTACAAAAGTGCGGATATTGGACGGTGTGGGCGTTTTATTCGTTGATACGCGCACGGAGATAGATTTTTAAAGCAGTTACATCTCCTAGCAGTGAATATTTAAGCTAATGTAGCGTTAGGCATTGTTTATCAACAGTGCGACTTTGAATGAACAGGGGGAGGGGGGAGGCGTGGTGTTACTGAATCTTGTCTGGGCTTGTTATCGACGCACGTCCACACATAAGGTGACAGTTTCTTGTTCGTTATTGCAGGTATCGCTTGAAATTCTGTTTTTGCGCCGTTCTGTCGCAAAAGCTTCTTTTCTACTGTAAATCATGGCAGCTGACTGCGAGGCCTGGCTGAACGCAAACCCCGTGGGTAAGTGTGAGCATTTAGAGCCATTTAAGTATTGTGCTTCATCAGCTGGATAGGATGTGGGGCAGTGGGGGGTTTTTTTCATGCGGAAGTGGGTGAAAGTATGTTATCTTGCACTGTGTACAGATTCGGTTACTTTTTTTTACTCCCCCTCAGCTGTAGTCTGTGTTTAAGTGCAGATAGAAATTAACTGCATGCATGCATATTGTCAATCAAATCAAATCAAACCAAACACGAACTCACCACAATTTTCTCTTGTAAACCAACAGAGATTGGAGACCTGAGTGACTCTTTTGTATCTGGGGAGGAAGACAATGGAGGTTTCATTATCGCTAATAAAAATATTAACAACGAGATCAATGGCAACTGGGTGGCCTCCTCTAGCAACAGCATCCATGAGGCACGTCTGAAGGCCAAGGCCAAGCGGAGGCTGAGGAAGAACTCCTCCAGGGACTCTGGCAGGGGGGACTCGCTCAGCGATAATGGAGATGTGGTTAGGGGAACTTCAGTGGCACCCACAAGTCCCAAGAGCAAGCTGTTAGACAGAAAGTCCCGGCTCGGGAAGGGCAGAGGCCTCCCAAAGAAAGGTAAGAGCATATTATTAAATGAAGAACGTAGCACAGTTGTAACCAAAGCACGGTCGTTATCAAAGGCATGTGAATGTTTATCAAAGAGCCATTTGTATTTCAGATTCCCGGACTTCAAAGGGAAGGTGCTACATCCACACATTCATGTAGTGCTGTCATCCATTCTTGTTGTTGTTGTCGTTGTTGTTTTTATTTTATGGAAGCCATAAACCAATTAACAAGTAAACAAATGGCTCCGACTCACTTGTATCCTTTTTTTCCCCTTGTCATCTGCTCAGCCAAGCCTTTCTGGAAATTTCCAGGCTTCTTTGCAGAATGGTGAATGCCCCCCTTCCCCAAAAATAGCATTGTAACATAATCGTTCGTTGTAACTAGTTTTGTTAATAGGAGGTCTAATTTATTTATTTTTTTTGTTGTGAGAAGGTTAAAATAAAAACAATCCTGGTACCATTTTGTGTATAATGTACCACTAACCGCTTTCGTTGTTGATATTAATGCACAGGATGTGACATGAATAGTCCATCTTTAAGATAACTATTGGATGCACAGGTGCTGTTTAAAGTTACAGTCACAAGGCTTATAGAGCATCTGATTTCCCGTGTTTTTGTTGTCTATCTATTTGGGTGTAAAGCAACATTAACGCTATAGATAATTATGCTATTGAAAATATAATTTTTTCAATCAGCTGGAAATGTTGCATAATGGCTTCTCTGACCTGCCAACGTTTTGCCTCTTGTATAGGTTGTATAGATAATTGTTGATCTATAAGTAGATGAGAGTTTAGCAAAGTGTCAGCATTTTCCAATCCTTCGGCCACCTCTCGCTGCAGATCTTCAGTGATGTCAGCATACAGTTCTCGGTTACAGTATGTGTCCCTGCAGACTGCAGTACAGTTCAGGCACTTGACTCTCCCCATGGGCATGTCTAGTTTCTCCCTGCGCAGAGCCTGCCCTCTTTTGTTTCTCTTTCTTTTTTTTCCCTCGATTGCGTAACAGAACTGCCACACTATCAGAGCCTGGCAATTTGAGCTTGTAGCTTTCCTGCATGAAAATTTTATGCATTTAAGGTTTGGAAAAAGTGTAATGTTTAAATGCTAAAGCTTGGCGGTTTTCACAACCAAGGTGGACTCTGCTAAATATAGTGACATGTCGTATGCCACATACTGGGTGGGAGACTAATGGAGGTTTTAAGGGATGTCTCACAAGCTGCTTTGGTATTCAGCTTCTTAAACCGTCTGCAATCTGCCAGTGCTGACCTCAGAACTGGCAGATGTTTGCTGCTTGTGTCTACACAGAAAATGTAGCCTGGGAAGCATGTTGGCAGCAGCTTCAGTTCTCTGCATGTATCTGCATAGGAAGTATTTAGCGAGTAGACCCCCATATACCAACACAGTGATGCATGTAACATACAGGAACTTGACTGGAGTGAAGTGATTTTTGGATTGGTACAAATTATGCAGACAGATTGATTAAATTTAGACTAAATGCTAATGGAAAAACAAGAGTATTTTTCCCTTTTTTATGACTAGAAGCCCATTTCTTAAAGGAAGTTTGTACTCTATGACCAAAGCAAGTCAGGATATTCAGGAAACATGCAGTAAATGAAGTATCAGTAGCTGTTTTAGTTCAAAGTAGAGCACCAAATGCATTTCACATTTTAAGCTTATGACTAAATTCAGTCCTGTTGTCAAACCTGTTTGTACACTTGATAATGAAACAATAAGATTTGCCACTACATGTGGGGCACTAAAGCTTTTAAAAGAGAAAAAGAAAGCACTTTGACAATGTCACGCATCACAATTCATATTGTCACTGCCCTTTGTCTCCAGGTGGGGCTGGAGGAAAAGGTGTATGGGGCAGATCTGGTGAAGTTTATGAACCAGAGGCAGTAGATGAAAGAGACCCCAACTATGATGAAGATCAGGTAATTGTTGTGCTGACATCACCTGGATTATTATTATTATTATTAACACAGGCTCTTCTACAAATGTAAAAAAAAAGGATACATGTTCCACAAACAAGTGTGACTGAAGTGCGATTCTGCTTTGTCAGGAAAACTGTGTGTATGAGACGGTGGTCCCCCCGTTGGATGAAAGGGACTTCGAGAAGACTGTTACCCCCATAGTGCAAGAGTATTTTGAACATGGAGACACAAATGAAGTAGCGGTGAGTGTTACCAAGTTAATGTAGATGCATACTGGCAGTTGAGGTGAGCTACTCTATTACAGAAGCTGAGATCAACACACAATAAAAAAACAAAAAAACAAACTGATATTAACACAACCATGAATTCTAAGACAAGTTGGTGTCCTTTTCCTTTTCCAGGAGCTGCTTGCAGAGCTGAACCTGGGGCCTATGCGGAGCGTGGTGCCCTCACTGGCTGTAGCACTGGCCCTGGAGGCCAAAGCCAGCCACCGAGAGCTCACCTCCAGGCTGCTGGCTGACCTTTGTGGGCCTGTTTTATCCCACGGCGACATGGAAAAGTCATTTGACAAACTCCTCAGAGAGTTGCCTGATTTGGTACTAGACACACCTGGGGCTGCTCAGGTGAGTGTTTGGAGACAAATGTGTGTATACTTAGTCCCCAGATAGCAACTTATTCTGTTTGTGTGTTTTCTAGTTACTTGTTTCTTGAGGATATGAGTCCAAACTAGGTCTTTGCAGTTAAACAAAAGAACTTCAGTTATAATTCTGGCTTTCAGCGATAATTGGAGCAAGATAATCGAGATAAAACAAGTGGTAAAGGACATTTAACAAACTGACTTCCTGAAGAATAATTATTTCAAGTCAGTCCCTTTAAAGAAGATAACAGTTTTAACACTCGTCAGCTAGAAGTATGCTTTTTGTTTGAAGTGTTAACATAGCTTGTGGTTGAGCACAGGGGAACAACGCTGTGGGGTTTTTCTTTTCTTTTTTTTTTCTTGTGTGTTGGTGTGCGAGAGAGAGCCGGTGTGTTTTTTAGAGCTCTTTCCCTTTCGGCCTGCACAGACATGAGATCTGTGGCTATTGTCTAACTGTGCTCGCAAAAAGCAAGCTCAGCAAAGGACGCTAAAAGGGTTATTCTGCGTACTTCCCCCCGCACCCCTCCTCTCGCCATCTCATTGGGTCTCGCTGGTCATGTCTGTCCCACTCTCCAAATTCTCAGTGGGTTTAAAGGGACATTATGATAGCGCCCTGCCCCCACTTCCTTCCCTTCGCGCTTTCGCTCTCTCAGTTTCACACACAAGCCCGCACACGCCCCCTTACTCCTCATTTGCCTGTCGGTCTAGACACAGCAGTGGGTCAGCTGAGATGTAGCTGCCTCTTGTCTGTACAGGAACAATGAGCAACAGTGAGCCCAGGCTTTGTGGAGGCCAGAAGAGCAAAGGCAGCTCTTTCATTTTCCTCATACACGTGCTCACACTACTGTAAACAAAGAGACACGTGCAAGTGAAGCAACAGTCAGTCATCTGTCCAGTCAGTGTTTTTGTGGGGCCTCCAAACTGAAGCTTGTAAACTACGAATAATCTTATTGTTGCAGGCTGTGGAAAGCCGACTTTATTTATGCCGAAAATAAATGACCAGCCAATCATATCTCCTGATTTAGTGGGTTAGCAGCTCTAAGAAACAGGAACATGGTGCAAGAGTGTTTAAAATTATTTGCTTTTTTCCCATCTTTGTATCTCTCTTTTAGTTGGTGGGTCAATTCATTGCACGAGCTGTAAGTGACCAAATATTATCAAAGACCTACATCGAAGGCTACAAAGGAAAAGTTGACTGTGAATATGCAAGGTATGTCATTCTTGGACTCCACCACAATAGCTTAGCATGATGAAACAAGGAGTTTTATTCTTTCTCCCTTTAAATAATCTCTTCTAATTTGCTAGCCTTAGCAAACAGAAGGTTTGTGGCAGTAGGTGGGGAGCTGTTGGCCTGGTATTACCACATTAGGAACATTTCTCTGCCGTCAGAAACAGAGCAATTAATCTGGCGAGTCTGAAGCTTTTGGCTCACAGGGATTACTTGTTCATACACTGACCTCATTATTTTAAACGTTGACCATGTTAAATATGAGCACCTAACTATAAATAATAATGAGCGTAATAATTTCTGTTGAAAGGATCAGGGTACATGTTAAGTTTGTATTTTAGCTATACCATATGTAATTCAATACGAAAAACTGTATACAAAATCTGTATTTCAGATTTTGGGTTAGATCAAAGTTTGCTAAATAAATAGGCAGTAAATATTCTACAAAAATTTTCTTTGGGTTTTACTCTGGAGCTCGAATAAAATGATAGCAAAAATGTTTTTTTGTTTTTTTTCTGTCTCAGAAAATAAATTTGTATAAATCTCTTGAAACTCATAATATTTGCCAGCTGTAGCCTATGTGGGGTAATAGTTAGGATGGACGGTTGAAAATTTAGTTTTTTATTATTGTTTTTTTAAATGGCACAAAGATGTCCAAATCATTAACTTTGTTTTTAAAAAATTCATGGAGTCAAAAAGGAATAAGTTTGTTTTGTGTTTTTTCACAGAAATTAAAAATGTCTTCATATATAGCCAGATCTTTTAGCAATAAACTGATTTCAAACCCACAATAGGTTGCTTTTATTATATTGCTTTAATGGTTAGTTACATGTTTGTCTGCACCATTTGCATTTTGAGAGATCAGGGTAATTATAGCTGTTGGAATAATGCAATAAGTCAATGTGATTCATGAGAAAAGAGGATTTAGTTTAGCCTTGTGATCAGCTGTTCTTGTTGTCCTCTAATTGGAGAGCAGCAGGTTAACACGAACAGTATTGTTTAAAACGTTTTTGCCAGTGATGTGAGGATGCTTTCAAAAATATTGCCATTTATATTGTTTATCTAGAAACTGAATAAAAGTGTGCATTTATAAAAAAGGACAACAAAGCAATATCTAATAAAAATAAAATGTTGGGATCATGATTTGCTTTTGAAACTGCACCAGTTCTCACAGTGTACAAGGTGTTTGGGGCAGGTTGGTTGAATGAAGACTGCCTCAGTGCCCATGTTTTTATGTAATCCCAGACTGACTCTTGTTTTTTGTGATCAGGGCTCTGTTAGGACCAGACCATCTGTTGCAGGACTCTTCTTCTTCTTTTTTTTTTTTTTTTTTTTTTTCTCCTCCTTCTTGTTAAGAGTTTGTACTACATGTTGCCTGTCTAATTTGTATCTAAGAATGCAAATGTCCAATTTTCCTTGCTAGCTTGCTATTTGGAGAAATGTAGATTGAGGGTAGAGGATTTAAAGTTCCCAATGAGGAAGTGTGCATCATGTGTGTTGCCTCCAGCACGCTCTACTCAGGCACCACCTCTTTTAAACATTACAAGCAACTCTCCAAAACAAGGAGAGAGAGTTTAGGTTAAAGTTTTATAAACCTTGTGTGTATCGCTTTCTTCTCAGGGTGGCTCTGGACCGAGCAGCTGTGCTACTGAAGATGAGTATGGGTGGGCTTCGCATAGATAGCCAATGGGGGACAGGTGGAGGCCAGCAACCAGTCATACAGCTCATCAAAGAGGTAGGTTATATGAAGCAGAATCAAGTACACTCTGAAATGAAAGCAGTTTTTCTGAATTGTAATTGGTTCTTATTATAAAGCTCGAATAAAATTGAAGCAGCACTGTACAGTCTTCATCATGTATTTGGGGGGTTGTAGAACTTCTTCCTAAAATGCAAACCGTGCCATGTTGATGAACCGGTCCTGCCTGGTCTCGTTGTTGTTTTCAAAATAGCAGTCATATGTGGGAGAAACGTTAAGAGGTCTGAAAGCGAGGAATTGGTGAAGTAAAAGTATCCCAAAAAAACTTTTCACAACTTTTGAGCAGTTGTGTGTAAAATCGTGGCTCAAGAGTTGGGAGTTCGCCTTGTAATCGGAAGGTTGCCGGTTCGAGCCCCGGCTCAGACAGTCTCGGTCGTTGTGTCCTTGGGGCAAGACACTTCACCTGTTGCCTACTGGTGGTCGTCAGAGGGCCCGGTGGCGCCAGTGTCCGGCAGCCTCGCCTCTGTCAGTGCGCCCCAGGGTGGCTGTGGCTACAATGTAGCTTGCCATCACCAGTGTGTGAATGGGTGGATGACTGGATATGTAAAGCGCTTTGGGGTCCTTAGGGACTAGTAAAGCGCTATACAAATACAGGCCATTTACCATAAAATATGTCTGTTTTCATCACTTTCAAGTGAAATTGGAAAGCAGATGGCAGCAGACTTGCGTTTTGTTTTTCTTTGTGTAGCTCTTTGTTACTGTATGGATATTGCCATAACAAAAATTCTCATTTGTATTCTGTCATGCCAGATGAACCTTCTTCTGAAGGAGTACATCCTATCTGGTGACAGCAAGGAGGCTGAGCGATGCCTCAGAGATCTTGAGGTTCCCCATTTCCATCACGAGTTTGCCTATGAGGTAAATTCATGGCTACATTTGATGTAGCAGCAGACACATTAAATGCAGTCTAAATGTAAAATGTTATAAAACTACTGAAACATTTTATCTGTTTTAAGGGGATTTCTTTAGCTTTACACCCTTAATGTTGCATTGTGTGGTCTTCAGTTAAATTAAACACAGGATTGTGAATGTTTCTCGCAGGCGATAGTGATGGTGTTGGAGTCTAATGGAGAGAAAACTTTCAAAATGGTTCTGCAGCTACTCAAGTCACTCTCTGTGTCCTCCGTGATTACTGTGGACCAAATGAGAAGGGTATGGTGCCACCTGGTGTGTGAATTATGCACTGCTTTTTTTTTTTTTTTCTTTTTTTTTGTAGGCCTGTAAAATGGTTGTCTTTTTCTTGTAGGGCTACCAAAGAGTTTACATGGACATCGCTGAGATCAACATTGATGTCCCTCGTGCATACTTTATCTTGGAGCAGTTTGTTGACAAGAGCTTCAGCATGGGAATCATTGATGTAAAGTTGAGGGATCTCTGTCCCTGTCGGTAAGCACGCTGGTTTTCACACACATCTGACACTCGTCTCCAGAGATGTGCTTCTGTTTTTGTTAATCATGTTGTTGCTCTCATCTTCTCTCAGGGGCCGTAAGAGGTATGTCAGCGAGGGAGACGGTGGTGTTGTCAAACTTGAAAGCTACTGAGAAGACTTTGTGTGCCATATTACCCCAAAAAACATAAAGCTACTTTTTTACTTGCATATTTTTCAAAGTACCTGAAAAATGGTTTTTCTCCTTTCTAATGGTCAAAAGAAGGTACATTTCCAAAATTGAGGTAAGGGTAATTTAAACAAAAATGCACTTGTGATTGAAACTAAAGTAGATCACTCTCTCCAAGGTGTTTCAATATAAACATTTACATAAGCTAGCTCTTAAAGTGCCACACCTCTCCGTGTCAGTCATTCCACATTGTTTTGTACAGTATTTTCTTGTTTTCACTGCCACTCCTTTTGTGTTTTCTAGAAAGCAGTGTTTGTATTGACATGACTGGTTTGTGTCAAGAGCTTTATAAAAATGTATTAAAAATAAAATAAAATAAAAGGGAGTTTGTTGGTTCAATGCAATACTGGCTTCCAAACTAGCTACTGTTTCTATGCTGTGCTAGGTTTTCAGTCTTTAATCACACATCCGTGGCACGAGTTCTGTGCAAAAACGAATACCAATCAGGTAACTTCACAAAGTGGTGTGTTAAGAGTGTTTATTTTTATATTTGGGGAATAAGGAGTGTGAGAGACACCCTGACGTTCCTTGATTGTTGATTAAATCACTATGAAATCATTTCATCTGTTTTTGTCTGTTTAACACACAGTACTAACTGCATACTGCAACTTAAATAAGCAGTTATCTGAAATATAAAATAATAATAATAATAATAATAATAATGATAATATAACACTTTAAAGTAGTACCTAAGTAGCTCACTACCCCTACTGGCAAGTAACAGATATAATCTTTGCTAATTCCATGCTATAGATCATTCAACAATAACCACAGAACAGCAAGACTTTCAAAAGGGACAAAGAGGGATTAAACACTTTTTTTTTTTTAACTCTGTAACGCCAGATTCCCTCCAAGTCCATACAAATACATTCCAGTGCTTGGAATCAGTGTGTTTGCTTGATCCATCTGAAGGACTTTTGCCAGTTTAGGCATTTGTTTTTTTCCAATCCTTCACTGGGTATCTACTGTAGTTGCTCCTTCATTGCCAGTTCCTGTTGTTTAACAGCTTCTTGAGCCTCCATTTGCATTTTCTCCAGTTTCTCAAGGGTGACTGATTTGAGTGGGAGCAGCTTTGGCTTACACAAAACCATAGTAGGGACATCTTCCATGGAGAGCTGTCCTGTGAGGTGCATTCAAACAATCCACAAATGATTAAATTTTAATTTAAGCATAAATGAAAATATTATGTAAAAACCTAGCATGTCTGCTATTTCTCATAAAAGTCTGCAGCACATTAGCTGTGAGAAATGTTCTCTTTACACTTTAACCTTTATAGTACTGCAAACAGAGCTACTGTTCTATTTAAAGGAGTTTCAAATATACGATGCTACATCTATAAACTTATATCTTTTCAACCACTCCGGAAGAATTCAACAATATTTTTGATATCTGGTCAACTAGTTACCAATCTGGCATCTTACACATCTGATTGTGAGCCACTGAACAGCTTGTTCTTACTAACAACCCGTACACCTTTAACTAAAGAAAAGCAATATTGTCCCAAATGTTGACCCGAATTATATTTTTAAGCCAGAAAAGACTTTCAGGAGAGACCACAGAGCATATCTTGATTAAATCTCCAAGCTATTGTGAAATTTCAGTTCACTTCACGTGTTGTCTTGAGAGACACAAACAACCTTTTGTAACTACTGCTGTCCACATAGCTTTGGTACAAACCTTGTTTAGGCAGAACTTCTCTGAATATTGATTTGATCTCTGGCATGGTGTCCTCTGAGTGCTCGCTGAAAGGTAAGCATATTTGGACATTTCACGACTTTTTGACACATATTCATAAATTCCGAATAGTTTTTGCATCATTAAATGCTCTCCGCTCGAGAGGGAATGCAAAATTCAAGGAGCCTGTTAAGTTTTATAGTGGGTATTACATAGTTTATAATAAACTGGTCAGAAGGTTAGCCACAGGTCAGTACACAGTGCTAGCTAGCTAGCTACACTAACGATAGCTTTGCTTTTAGCGAACGCTCTCTAATCCAAAGACACAATGTCTCACCAATGCACAACAGTATAAACAAATCAATACTATTCACCCACTCGGGCATGTGTAAAATGGAAATCTTTTTCTCACCTTCAGCACCAGGTAAAGATTACAGTTGTCAAGCCAACGCGTCCGCAAGAATCACGTGATTTTCTTCTGTTGTCTATTTAATTTGAACAGTGTTTTACTGGCACCTATAGGCAGCTAGCAGAATAGCAAAACTCAATAACTTGAATAATGTTTGACGCTATGAAGCAGGCTTTACAGGGTCATTGAGCGTCTTTTTGTACTTTTATTTTTGGACAGAACATGTGTATGGATGAGAGAGACACATGTGTGACAGTGTAGCTGTAAGGAGCAGAGGTAGATGAGTTTAAGCATATTGGAGACAAAGTTATAGAGACAAGACTGCTGCCAGGCAGGAGTAAAGAAAAGAAGACCAGAAGATTTGTTGATGTAGTGAAGGAGGACATAGTTGGTGTGACAGAAGAGGATGCTAGGCGTAGGATGTGATGGAGGCAGATGATCCACTATGGTGAACCATAAAGGGACCAGCCAGAGAAGGAAAATAATTATGTGCACTTATTGCACTGATATAGGTTGGTAATGTTTCTGTATATGCAGAGAGATGGCTTCTGGTTGGCTTGAAAATAGCTAAGGGGTGTGTCGAGTACTCACATTTTTAAACAAAAAATATTAGATCTGTCAGGGGAAATTACTGCAGATGAAAAGCATTATTTCACCTTCAGAGTTTTGTATATATTTCAAGTATTTTATATATGTTTCAGTGGGATATAAAAAATGAGTACCTTAAAATACAATTTTGAATGAATACTTGACAGCGTTATTAGTTTGTAGTATAACCACTCTCAAGTACGGATGTCATGGTTGCAACAAATATATAGATGATTTTGTCTGTGCATAATCTCTTTCTTCTTATTTTTTATTGCCACAATAAACATGAAGTGAAAATATGTTCTAGAATGATCTACTCTCACTTAGGATCTATATGAAACTAAAAATATTTTTAGAGCTAGACAAGTTGTTTGATATATACAACACAAAAACTCAACACAACGATGGGTTTTGGATCTTTTATAAACTGCTCAAAAAAATAAAGGGAACACTTAAACAACACAATGTAAATTAGGGCCCGACATCCACAGGTGTTAGCACATTAAACTTTGTAAAAAAAAAAAAGTATTTAATAAGAATATTTCATTCATTCTGATCTGGGATGTCTTATTTTTGTGTTCCCTTTATTTTTTTATTTTATTTTTTTGAGCAGTGTATTTCCACTGTCATCTGTAAATTGTATTCACTGTAAATTAAATGTGTAAAGATAACAAACTGTATATAAAACATGGACATGACCACTGGTTTTTGTACTCCCCATTATGAAAGCTAACATAAGCATTTTGTCTGCTGCCATGTTATTGTTTTTGAAGCCAGAAGTTATCATATAGAATGAAAGGGTGGCATTATCAGTCCCATCCATAACTGTGTGGCCTCTGCCCCCTCGCATCACTAGTAAGTTATTGCAGTAACAATCACACTCATGTTAATTATTTGGTTAACAGTAGCTCCGTAGTGGATCTACAGCAATTGCACTAGAAATGGTTTTGTGGGGCATGGGCTTATGCAATTCGGAATGTTTGGATTAACCCCCATATGTCTAAATTAGACTAAAAAAGAGGCAATTTTTTAGCTTGTGCAACAAGGTTTAAAAGCATGAGCTCAGTCAAAGATTGCAAAACAAACTGCAGCCTTTATATATTCTGGATTCACAAGTATCCTAGTGTTTGGTGAGTTCATTAACCCATTTCTGCAGAGAAAGTCTCTCATATATTGTGCACTAAGCCATAACTACAGATATTTTTGCACCTTTATAGCTCTGACTATATTTCTCTGTGATTGTACCATGCTTGTATTGTTTATTATGCAGATGGGTTCATGATGTGGTTTAAATTAGATTGCTGATGCTTGAATCTGTCTTGTATTTGTAAAGGTGGCCCAGTGTATAGGTTATAATTATAGAATTGCCTGTTGTAGTACTGTTTTAAATGTACATTGAACAATTTTATTTATTCATTGGATTTTATTTTGCATCTATTTTGCAAGTCTACACATTTTGCTGTGTGTATTTTAACATGGGAGCGAATAACTTTTGGACACAGCCCCAAGTGGTTGCAGGTTTTGTTTTGTTTTTTTACACTTATGAGGGGGCGTTTTCAGGAGGGGGCGTTTTCAGGAGCTGAAAACTCAGAAAACTTTCATAAGTGTAAAAAAAGAAGAAGAGACATGACATAAATTAGAAAACAAATCCGCTTGCTTTTTTAAGGACATTCATCTCTTTTTAGTTGTAGAATGTATTTGCACAGTTTTACAGTTAATAAAAGTCAGAGATTTGTATGAGTTCGTTTTCTTTTTTAATTTTCTTTTCAATACATTGTTTTAATGCTCCGGTTTGTAATCAATCATTATTATTGTCTCAGATTGATTTTCACAGATAAATGTTTGTAAAATAATGGACGTTTGATTGCATTTCAAAGTCTCGTGATAACATTGGTTAGGCGTGTGAATGACGCAGTTTGGTGACCGGGGGAGGGAGGGGAGCAGAGCAGCAGTGTAGGAAAAGAGGAGGAAGCAGCAAGGATGGCGGAGTCACACCTCTGAAGGTAAAGCAGTTATTTTAGTACATTAACATTGGACGTTTTTATCCCCACAGCACGGTAACGCATTGCTCTAGATGTAACGTACTTGTCAGCCTCTCGTTAAGGCGTGTGTAACAGCGATGTGTCATTTTGCGGTGGCGAGTACGAACGCACTCTTTTGTTCAGCTTCGGAATGGCCGCTGTTTTTCACTGTTTTCTTTTTTCTCGGCTCATATTCACAACGGGAACGGCGCTTAGATTCAGCGTTACAGGTTGTCGGCTCTTCTGTGGCCTTGCGTGGCTGCTCGGGTCGGGATATCAGCTGCCTTCACGCCTTCACAGGATGTTCTCTTTGGGTATCTGCTACCCGTATGCACTCAGCTGGCTACAGCAGAGATTTCCCCCCCTTCGGTCGGGTCGGTCTACGTCCGACAGCCGCTCCGCTCGGGCCTGCGTTACACACACACACACACACACACACACACACACACACACACACACACACACACACACACACCTCTGCTAATGATTAAGCTAAGCGCTGGGTGTGAGTATTAAGGGCAAATCTCGACACCCTCTCTGCACGGTCTAGCAAACACCCACCAATGGTCCTTTATTTCATTATGTGCTAATGACAGCTGTTTTGATTTTCCTTGTTTGGGAAAAAAAAAGTACCGTTAGCTTGTAAGCTAAGTTGCTCGCTAGCTGACGGTAGCAATTTAGCAGTCTGGTATAACTGACGTTTGCCGTGCCGTTGACGCTCAGCTTAGCTGTTTTTATTTCCTGCCTTGTTGTCAGTCGTCTTAGCAGGTTGCAGTTTCTCCCAGTTTAGAAAAGACTTTGAGACGTGTATTATATGTCTTAGTTTTATAAGTGGCTTAGCTAACAGAAGACATTTTAGCTTACTCGAGTTGGTTTACGACAAATAGTTGTCTAGCTTGTGCAGTTAGGTTAACAGTCACAACGTAGCATTATTAGCGTCAAGGTGTTACACTCACATTACTGATAATACACTGTCATACCCATATTAGGTGTTCATATCATGGAAATTGGGTGATATTGAAATGCGACTTCTCGACCTGGTAGCTACCGTTTCTGTCGGTAGTCTGTTTCCAGGGGTTTGCCATTTGCACACGTAGCCTACATGACCCCCCTCAACCTAGTGGGGTCATGTGGAGTTCTGTTTAGTGGCAACAGCGATAGCTGCCACCTCACCCCTGTTGTGCAATTTTGCGTCCTTCTATCATACGGAGATTCTATATTGACAGGCCTCAACTTACTGTGAAGTACCAGCAAGCAGATGACTGAATATTTCTTGAATCTGACTCTGAAACATTTCTTTGCTTCGGACGTGCTTTATTGCATTCTCTAATTAGCTGATATATCGGCACATGTATCATCTGATCCTAAAGGGATTATAATGGACAAACAAGGGAGAACAGTTCCACTCATGCCTGAATGTACTGACATTAGCAGATGGGCCCAAGATATCCTTAATGGATAACTTCATTAGTCTATGTGGGAAGTTCAAATAGCACTTTATGGTGGTGTTGTGGTTGTGTTGATGGACAAATGCATTAGCTTTTTCTGCAAAACCTTGCTTGAGTTCAGCCTCATATTTACATTGGCTAAACAAGTAGTTTCAGCTTACACACAGTCACACATGAGCATATCAGTCAGTTGTGAAGGGTGATCTAAAGGCTCATCCATAATTTACCGTTCTGGTCAAACAGGTTTGGCTGAGTAGTTGCATAATTTCACATGAGTTATGTCCTTTGTTGACTTATTAGGTTTTCCAGTCATACGTATCTAGTTAAAATTGTCTTTCTTTTGTGGATTTTGTAGGGTTTAGCTAAGTAGTTGAACGATTGCTTAGATGGGGTTGTAGGCTTACTGCAATGTTAACACCCACTGGGGCCATGTTTGCGTAGCAGGAGCAAGTCTGTTTGAGTTTATCCTTGGTACACTAGACTTTCTTGGTCTGACTAAGCACACCCAATACCACAGCATTAACAGTAACCTAGTTCTGACAACCGACCAAACCTTTTCCGTATGTGTGTGGTGTCTTCAGGTTGAACAGTCCCCCAAGAATTATGTTGTCATTTTACATGTTCTATGGCTTTTTCTTAGACTTCAGTATGTGTACAACATGTTTAGAATGAGGTGTAAAATAATAACAATAATCTCTGTGTATACTAGAGCCTTGGGGCTTACAGATGAGCCAAGTAAGGTTTCACTATGAGGATTAAGCCTGGGATATAGAACCTTTTGGTTACACATAACTCAGACCACATAACAACATATTAATTGCTAACCTGGTTATGATTTGTCTGTTTTCAGTGTCTGCTTCCTGAATATAAATGCACTTTTTTTTTTCCTGTTGTTTAAGAACAAATGAACCCTTATCCAAGTCTTTTTAGAAAGAGATTGTCTGCTGTAATGTGTTTATATTAACACAAAGGTACTATAGTGAGCCATGGGGTAACAGATGCTAAAAAAAAACTAGCTAGCTTATTGCTAACTGCTGACTGGGAAATTATGGCTCAGCAGGAAATCTGCTCTGTAGCTACATCATAACCACAAACCCTTCTGAAACTCTACACCATAACCTGACGTGTACCTTCCTAGAAATGTAACTACACTTTGCGTCGATGCAGCAATATCTCTTGTGCATTTCTGGCTACTTTTTCACCGCAGGTTTTATATTTATCATTGAGAGAATAACAATCATTGTCTCAGTAATAAAAAATAATAAGCATAACATCAATATAAGGAGTCACAGATTTCAGCAAATTGCTGGATGTAGATTACTGAAACTATCAGAACTGATGTGAGGGAATGTTCAAAGTGCAAAATTAGAGTGATGCACATAGAGAAGAAAAGTTACACTGATCATTCTACATGGTGTCTGAGTTTCTTTACTTTTAGGAGCACCTTGGGGGACCTGTTGTTGTGACTTAGCATTATTTAAATACAATTAGGTTGACTTGGATAGGATAGGACATTGTCTTACATGCTAAACCAGCTGAAGACCTACTCTGATATTAGTTTACAGTGGAGTGTTTTAATTTATGTAATATTTATTGTAATAAGCCTTAATAATATGTATATAATTTCTTCTGAGAGATGAGTTTAAATGTTATTTGTTGAGAAAGTTTATGTTGAAAAAAAGTTTTCAAGTAACAGCAGTTTTCTCTAGATATCACTGATCTTTTTTTCATTCAATAAGATGACCTTATTTGATAAGTTATTTTTCTTTTTGGTGCAAAATGAGATTTCAGGCATATCAACACTGCCAGAAATGTTATCTTAAGGTGGAGTCAGTTTGCTATCAGTGTGTGATTCAAATGGTTCAAGTTGGCAATTGCATGCAATCTTTTTATGCTAATACAACAATTAACTGTGATAAATGGTCAAAAATCAAATATCTATTGCTATCACATATTTGTATCATTTATCAGAAATTCATATTGAACTGCTACATTTACACTCAACAACTTTCCTAATAAAAAGGATTATAACCAGAATACATCCAGCTCAAAGCCAGCTGAGTCGAGTCTCCTGGAAACGCATTCAGACTGGTGGTAACATATTGGCAATGTGTCTGCATTTATAGCTTAGAAATTATTTGCAAACCTTTAGCAGTCTCACTTGAGTGATTGCAGTAAGTCTAAGTAAGACTGTGACTGTTTGCAGAAAGGTTGCCTCCTATCTGGCCACCTGTGCAGTTGCCTTGCGATCAAAAGTGGTTGTGATTGTGAAACACTCTCAAAATCTGAGCAACCATTCAGACACTACAGTATGCAAAAAAAAATTGATGCCATCACCAATTTTAGTAGATCCAGTGAGGTTGCTATCCTATTTTTACTTGTGAGTGAGCTGTTAGCTTGTTCTGAATTAGGAGGTAGCTTTGTCAAGCTGAGTGTGTTCAGATTTGTTTCCTTGTAGTTTCCTTGTAACAAAATGTAATATTGTTGGGCTAAAATTATCTCAGGATTGGTGGTGCACAAGAGTATTTTAATTTCTGTAATACATTATTGATATTTGGTGTCCCTGTATCGATAGGGTATTGGCAGTCGAAATATCAAAATCTCTCATATTTGTGTCAGTTTTTCTCCCACCCGTATTGGCTATAGCATATCCCCACTTGAAAGGTTGGTGTCACATATTGTCAGTCTTTAGTATTTGAATATATGTATTGCTGTTAGATTCTATTTATCATCATTTATCATTGTGCAGGAACCTAGCCAAGTGAGGGGCTTTTGAATGCTGCCTGCTAGAGCCAATGTTAAAATGATCCAAATTGAGCAGGACTCCAGTATTTATAGCCAACCATTACATTCATGCAAATAGGGACTTGCCTTAACCTAGTGGCTGAATATCTTGAATCTGTGGTTGTTCAACAGCGCTCTTACCTGTTGGTGCTTCTTCTTAATGTGTTCTGTTATTATCCTTCTGAAGTGATAATGTATTTGCTCATTTAAATATTAAGCCACTTAGTGATTTTTACAGAAACCACTGCATTTATTTGACACATACAAATCATAATACCCTTGTTTTGCTTAGGGAAATGTTTTACTGTCATTGCTACTGACAATGATGATACGATAATCACAAATTCAGGGTTTATCCTGCATACAAAGAATTTTGGTCCCACCAGAGAGGTTTTGGTCACTCCCAAAGGAAATGCTCCAGGATTTGAATAAAAATATTTTTGACTGTTTCATTCATTGAAGCATAAAATGCATTCTAGTTGATCAGATTGCCATAAATGAGACACAGTCTTTGCCTTATCTATGAGGCAACTGTTCTTTGGTGCTTAGTCCCAAGGACAAATTAAGCAGAATACCTATGAAATAAAAGTATATTTCTCCTTAGTTGACTGTATTCAGGTAAAATCAAGTGGAGCAAAGCTCAAAGGGAGGGGACAACATTGCTTTTCTCTCTTGGCTTCATTTTCGTTTTCTTTTACTTTTGTATGTAGCCTAAATGTTGGTCTTATGGAGCCAGGAGTTGCCCTAATCTCTTTCTTGTGCTTCAACTATATCAGCAAGAGACCAGCCAGTGCCTCGGACACGACTAACTCCACTATCAGCAGCAGAGCTTGTGGCATTCTGACCTTTGTCATCATATTCAGGATTGTTTTGGCAGCTGTCTTCCAAAAATTTGGGGTTGATATTGGTTCATTTTTGGATTAAGGAGCATCCACAGTTGTACTGGAATTTCATTTCCAGTAATGTGACAAGTTACCTTAAACTCTTTTTTTTATCGGCACACACATGGTGAACCAAAAAAAGCAAAGGAGTGGAGAAAAATCAGAGAAAGTTTTCTCCATTCATTTGGATGTAGCAGGAGAAATGTTTTGTTACACATTCACGTGACTTCTTCAGTCTCAGTTCACTGTAGGTTTCCCTAACCTTATAAACAGTACTTTCGCATAATGACGAAAACTAGCACCACTGACTAACAGTGAGCCATGAGCTCAGTTTCACGATCATTACTATGCAAATAGTCGTGACCACTGATCAATGCTCATGTCTACCATTCACAGAGACGAGAGAAACAGATTTAAATGAAAGCAGAATGCATTGGACTCTTAACTGCACTGATTTGAAATCAGTGTGCATATTGTGTGCATAACATACAACAACTCTTATAAGTCTATAACTGCATTCAAATCTATACAGATGATTTTTTTTTTTTTACTTGCAGTTTGTTATAGCCATAAAGAAGTAAAAGGACAGGTACGGAGAGTACAACCATAAAAGGAAGTTGCTTGCACAGTTTGGTTTACATTGCTCTAGGAGTTGGACTGGCCTGGGTATTCTCATTTTCTTTAAATATGTAGTACACAGGTATGCCTGTTAGAGACAGTATTAGCTGTTTAACTTATTTATGACAGGGAAAAAGAGCAGTGGATACATCATTTTATTATTTACAGAAACACACTACAAGGCTTTCTCTCATGTAAGGGGTGCTACTATTGACCAAACATTTCTTTTACCCAAAAGGTCATATGACCTGTTGTTGTGGGAACTTCATGCTTTGAAAACCACTTCTAAAGATTACTCTCAGCAGTCCTAACCTTTTCACTTAGCTCTGATCCTGAGCCAAACCTGCCTCTCTTTTTGCTGCAGCTTAGCCTGTACTAGTGCTGGAGAGCTTACACAGTCATCAAGGTGCACCAGCAAGAGGCTAAACCGAGACGGCTGCCAGAGAGAGGCTGTCTTAGTTTGTCACATAAAGATCCAAAGGACTGTGTTTTGTCTGGGAGTATTTGAGACAAGTACCACACATGTATATTCTTTAACATCCGTTCTTGTTTGCTCTGGACATCTAGGGCATAAGTATTGCCTCAGGAGTCAATATGATCATTTCGTTGTAAATTTTGTATGGGGTGGTTAAGTGGGGTGTTAGACTTAGAACAATGCAATGTTTGTTTTGTAGTTGGTGTGAGGTTATGCTTGAGTGAATTAAACAGATTTCTTGATCTGGCAGAGCACACTCAATATCTTAATTATAATGACAGCATATGAAACCTGTTTTTTTTAAGGAAGAATATTGTCAGTGTATCTTGTTTAAATGCCAGTGAAACACAATAAGAGAAACATGTTCCGGCAGTTTTCTAGCAATGTCGCATGTTCAGTACAACAATGAGTCTACTATAAGTAGTTAACTTAAGTGGGTAGATATCAGCTGAACAGCTAAAACGGTATAAAGTCAACCTTTGCTGACTCTTGACTTGTTAACCGTAGAGCTGTAGTAGCATCCATCATCCTCCCCCCCTTGAATAAAACATTTCACCTATCTTACCCATCTCGCCTGACCTCTATTCCATACCCTTCTCACACAGCTGAGTTTTTCCACTGACAGAAAAACCAGATGAAGAAAAAAGTCACAGCTCCAATCACATAAGTTGAGAGACTGGTCTGCAATCTCCCGGTAACCAGTTATGTCTGATAAAAGATACAGAGGAGGTGGGTGGAGGGTTGCTCAACCGGTTTTGACTGGTTGCGTGAGGTTTCTGTGAAATTGACTAAGTATTCCTTACCATTGGCAAGTGGTTTCAGGAGGCTGCTTGCTGCTATCGCCAAGTGAAATTGGTTGCAAAGAGCTATACGGTGCTGCACTGAAACCCTCTGTGCAATTGGTTTGGTCAGTAGGTTGCTGTGGTCACTTGTAGTTTGTATGAAATACACAAATATGTCTGAAAACATTTGCTGACCTTCAAGCGGTTGTGAAAGTGTGATACAAACTCGAAATGGACAGTTTTTTTCATTTAAAATAAAAGTCCTTAACACTCAAACCACCATGTTTCAAAAATTGCAACTTTTTACTTTGAGGGTGAGTGGTCTGAATTTCCTATTTGTATTACACTCGTTAACAGCAGCAACCTGCTAGTGATCAAATCAATCACCCTCTTTTCAGTTCTTGCAAATTCACACACTGGCAGCCAGCAGCCTGTTGTCAGACGGTCTGGGAATACACGCTTCTCCCTAGCAGCCAGATGTTTTCAGGGGATCACTGCCTGGTTTCTAGACCTAGATGACTAAGGCCTAATGAGATAAGATAGAAGAGCATCTCAGTAGTCACATTAAGCTCTAATTCAAAAATCAGTACGGCGGTCAGAAATATCCTCCTGTTTTCTGTCAGTAGATGATGATGGTTCGCTACAGCTGCTTCACTCACATTAATTTCGTGCCTTTGCAAACCCAGACATCTCTGTGTTGCATGTGTTGATTCTATGGAGAAATGATAGTGAAGGCAGATCCAATTTATTAAACTTTCATAATGATGATAATGGTAATAATGATTTAATGCATTAAAGAGGAAATGCAATAAAAATTACCTATGCTATCGCCGCTCATTTTTACAATCTTTGATCTCGACATTGTCATATATCAGCACAACTCTAAGGAGCATGTTTACATTTTATTCTCTTTTTTTTCTCAGTTTTCATATACACATATTCTGATCTTTGCCCACTACAAGAGGACTAAAGATTTATTTTAAATGGTAATGAGAACTGCATTCTTTTAGTAGGAAACACTTTTAAGATTCATCATCAGAGTAGAAAATATTTCTAAACATTTTGTTCTTAGAAGTTCTTTCAAAAAGGGGTGTTTCTTTTTGTCAGAACTGCCAGGAAAGAGTTAAAAGAAACAAAAATTGTGTGAGAAAGTGACTGACAGCTAGTTAAAATTTACTGTCAAAATCCAAAGTGTTATATTTGTAAAGTGTAAAAATTGCCAATTTAAACAAAATTTCTGTTTTTCTCCCACAGCAAACGTCGAAGGAATTTTAAAAGAAAAAAACAAACCTTCATTAACCTTTGCAACGGGAAAGAGCTTCCATCCGAAGGTCCTGGGATCGTGTGCTGTTCAAACACTTAAGCATGTGGCCTATGGATGCCACAATCCAGCTACTTCAAAGGATTTTTTCTCCCATGGCATTTTAACAAAGGGACAAAGCATCATAAGTATCCAAAAAGTCTTTGGATCCAAAGGCCTTTATTCCAAGGGTAATTGTAAATGTGTGGGCCTGCACAGGAATGTGTTTTTTAAAAGCCTCTTTGGCTGTCTGTCCTTTTTTTTTGGAATAAGTGACCTGACAAGAGAGACTCCCATGAGCAATCTTGTAGGTTCCCCGATAACGTCGACATGAGTAGTACTTTAGGTAAAGATAAAGAAACGAAAGAAAAGGACCCCAAAGGTGGTCCGGCCGGCTTAGTGAAGGATGGGGGCAAAGACCCGAAGACCAAAGGGAAAGATGCCAAAGAAGGAAAGAAGGACACCAGCAGCTCAACACCAGGTGTTGCCTTCTCCGTTGACAATACGATAAAGCGGCCAAACCCAGCAACAGGTACACGCAAGAAGTCCAGTAATGCAGAGGTGATCAAAGAGCTTAACAAATGTCGGGAGGAGAATTCGACGAGACTGGATTTGTCCAAGCGGTCCATTCACACTCTGCCCACTTCCATTAAGGAGTTGACACAGTTGACTGAACTCTACCTATACAGCAATAAGCTGCAGAGCCTGCCAGCTGAGGTGGGTTGCCTATCAGGCCTGGTCACTTTGGCCCTCAGTGAGAACTCCCTGACCAGTTTGCCTGACTCCCTGGACTCCCTGAAGAAGCTTCGAATGCTTGACCTCCGACATAACAAGCTAAGAGAGATACCACCAGTCGTCTATCGCTTGACATCTTTGACCACGCTGTACTTGCGCTTCAATCGCATTACAACAGTGGAGAAGGACATCCGAAACCTATCCAAACTCACCATGCTCAGCATTCGTGAGAACAAGATCAAACAGCTACCCGCTGAGATAGGTGAGTAAAATGGAAATGAATTTTTCAGGTGAAGGAAGGACAAAAGACAGCCTTTTTTCACTGACTGTAAGAAGATTCCAGTGTAAGGGAGTGATTGACCATGGATTTGAAATATTTAGCTGTATTAATTTTCAATCAGGGTGTACGTTGTGATGGCCATTTTTTTAATGTATATGATTCTACAACACCCCTATACACAGTCTCCTTCAGCTCCAGCAGTACTACATAGACCATTACTAAATTCCAAAATCCCAAACTAATAACAGCGTTGTAATTGTCAATGTTCTCTCTAACGTACTGTAGTGCATTTAAAAATTGTTGCTGTTAACTTGGCTGTTCCAATTCGGGGGGAAAAAAATCTGTTCTGCACATTTAAATCTGTATTTTAATTCTCTTTATGTGGAATGAGACAAAAGGCTTAGAAGTTGTCAGTGAGGCCAGTGTATAATATTGAAAACACCCTTGTTGAATTAGTAGTTTTTGTATTTTGTATGCATCTTCTTGCAGGGGAGCTATGCAGCCTCATTACTCTGGACGTTGCCCATAACCAGTTGGAACACCTACCGAGGGAGATTGGAAATTGCACACAGATAACTAACCTCGACTTGCAGCACAACGAGCTCTTGGACCTCCCAGAGACTATAGGTAATATAACTACATCATTTGTATTCATCAGTTTGTGAATCCAGCTACATTTAATAATGATACAAAAAGACTGCAAAAAATGTTTTTGGTTACTATTTCAGGAAACTTGGCAAGCATAAATCGCTTAGGTCTGAGGTACAATAGATTGTCAGCTATTCCCAGATCTTTAGCGCTATGTCGAGAACTGGAGGAGCTAAATCTTGAAAACAACAACATTTCAGTGTTGCCAGAGGTAAGTAGACCATGGATTTTTATCACAAATGTAATATGATATGTTTGTGGTCTACTTGTGAATATATCCAGTGTAAAACCCAACCGCATATACCAACAGCCTTGTCCTGCTCATATGATTCCTGCCATGCTACTGTTTCTGTATTTGGCCAGGGTCTGCTGTCAAGTTTGGTCAATCTGACGAGTTTAACACTGGCAAGAAACTGCTTCCAGTCGTACCCTGTGGGTGGGCCATCCCAGTTCTCAACCATTTACTCTCTCAACATGGAGCACAACCGTATCAACAAGATACCCTTTGGCATCTTTTCCAGGGCAAAAGTGTTAAGCAAGCTTAACATGAAGGTATAGTTACACGCTTGTAATACAATATACAATTAATATCTTTTGGTTAAATTATCTCCATTTTATCTGCTGTTGTTTTATTTTTGCCAAAGTCTGGTGGTAGTAAGGTATCACAAGAGGATAAAACGGGTGAATATTAAGCCTGGTTTTTACCGCAGACATATTTGACTTGTCGTAAAAAGAAAGGTCCAGGTGGACAATGGCTCTGTTATTGTCAAGTGTTCCAGTAAGCTGTGACTGTGAGCTAGCATGAGCAATACTAGGAGGCTGAAACTGAGGGAGCTAAATTGAATTTGAACATTATTGAATCTGTGCTGTGACATGTTAAAATATCTTCAGAGAAGAAAAACCACAGGAACATCAGGTATTGAACTGAAGCTTTGTTATACCTGAGCAATATGGAGTCACATACAAAAAGTTATGCACTCCTGTGAATTCATAGAAAATTTTGATATTTAACAAAGCAACAAATCAACATTCTGCACTTTTGGAAAGTTTGCTTTTACAGTAGTTCTAATAAAAGTGAGGTAGAACGATAAAAGTTCATGGAATCATTAAATATATCGAAGTCAAATATCTGTTACGTGGAAAAAAACACACGGTGAGTACTCTTAAAGTGTCATTTCAAAAGAATATGTTTTATTGTAAGAAGCATATCTAATGTAATCCATCAGTCTGCTCACCCTATTTTGTTGACTCACTGAATAGTCAGTTATATTGCTAATAACGCTTTTCCTTTGTCTTCGCTCAGGACAACCAGTTAACAGCACTGCCTTTGGATTTTGGTACATGGACTAGCATGGTTGAACTTAACCTGGCCACCAATCAGCTGACTAAGATCCCAGAGGATATCTGTGGTCTTGCTTCTCTGGAGGTGAGTCTTTCATACATAAATGTTGGGTGATTTTTTTTATTTTTTTAGTATCTCAGCACAATATCTAAGAGATGATATTTGGTACAGATTTATAATAAATTATGAACATTGGGAACTTATCTTTGAGGCTAGTGATTTATTAAATAAACTCATATCAGCCGCTGTTGCTTTTTCTGGGTTTATTTTTTGGTTTAATTGTGATGTTTAATTGTTTAATTCTGTGAATCATTATATTTAATAGTGCCAAGCTGTCTGATTGTTCCTTATTAAAAAAAAAACCCTCGTTGTCTTCACAGGTGTTAATTTTGTCCAATAATCTTCTCAAGAAGTTACCACATGGTATTGGGAATTTGAGAAAGTTAAGGGAGCTTGACTTGGAGGAAAACAAGTTGGAATGTCTACCTAATGAAATCGCTTATCTGAAAGATTTACAGGTAAGCCTACTATTGCTAAAATTGTCTGATTGCTCTGATTTCTGTTGTATATGAATCAGAATCAGTTGTTTTAACAATCTTAAAAACTGAGATCCTAATCCTTTATCATAGAAATCACTTTAGTTTTAAGGAGCAGATACAGCACAGCCTGTCTACACATTAGATAATCATCCACAGTTGGTCTCCAGCTGGTAAATGCTGTGGCATACAGTGGAATCAGAAGCCTTTTTACAGTTTCATTGTGCTGTCTCTACCTTCGTTTCAGAAACTGGTGTTGACAAATAATCAGCTGACTATGTTACCCAGAGGAATCGGCCACCTCCTCAACCTGACTCATCTGGGTTTGGGGGAGAACCAGCTGCAACACCTTCCGGAGGAGATTGGTCAGTACTCCTCTTATACCCATTCTGAAAATCTCCTTTATGACAAAGAAAATACATGTAACCATTATTTTTTTCCATAAAGGCTAAGCGTAACCATTAGAGTTCAAGAGCTTAACAGTCCACAGTATGTGCCACCTCTGACCCTTCCTCCCAGTGACTGGACCAATCTGGATAGCTTTGTTAGTGTTGCGTTAAGCCAGAGATTAAAATGAGTGGGGAAAGAAGATAAGGTTAGTGTATTTTTAGAGTGTTTAGGCAGAGAGAAGAAGTAGGTTATAGATGTGGTATAGAGGTATTTGGATTTTCTTTTGAAGCAGTAACAGTGCAACATTTATAGTTTGTAAGACTTAAAATTTGTATAGCTAATGAAGATTGGAGGTTTTGCCTCTGGGTTTGGGGGAGAACCAGCTGCAACGGTCATAGGCCTCAGGTACTTTTTAACATTCTTAATCGCTTTTTTAGTTTATGTGATAATCCTGGAGTTACTTCTTCATCAAGTATGTGCGATGATTTTTTAGCATTTTTCAATAACAAGATCTTATCGATTAGGGCCCTTGTTTTGTTGTCTGTTGTCTCAGTTCAAAGCCCTCCACCTGTGTGTTCAGCTGTCTTAGAGCAATTCGATCCCGTCTCCCTTAAGGACCTGACCGCGATAGTTAGTGGCCTAAGATCATCACACTGCCCCTCTGATTCTCTTCCCCCGAGTCTGCTCAAAAACACTTTTAATATTGTTGGCCCTTTTATTCTGAAATTGATTAATACGTCCCTTACTACAGGCTGCGTCCCACTATGCTTTAAACAAGCTGTAGTTCAGCCTCTTCTTAAAAAACAAAACCTGGACCCAACTGTTCTGTCTAATTACAGGCCCATCTCAAAGCTTCCTTTTCTATCTAAAGTTTTGGAGAAAGTGGTCTATCTACAGTTGCAGGCACACCTCGATTCTAATATGATTTCAGAAAAATTTCAATCTGGTTTTAAATCATTACATAGCACTGAGACAGCACTTTTAAGGATTTTTAACGATATTCTCTTAACTATGGATTCTGGCAGCCCTGCTGCCCTTTTACTGTTGGACTTGTCAGCAGCTTTTGACACGGTTGACCACGACATCCTGTTATCACGGCTAGAATCGCATGCTGGCCTAAAAGGATCTGCCCTTCAGTGGTTTCGCTCCTACTTGACAGAAAGGTTCTTTTATGTCAATATGGGCCCCCACAACTCCAAATTAGCTCCTCTTAAATACGGCGTTCCTCAAGGCTCTATTTTGGGTCCCGCCCTCTTCGCACTCTATTTGCTGCCATTGGGCTCCATCTTCTCGCGGTACAGCATTTCATTTCATTGCTTTGCGGATGATCTACAGATTTATCTACCTTTAAAATCAGGATCAGATCAGCCGCAGCTCTTATTACGCTGCCTTGACGACGTTAAACAGTGGTTATCATTAAATTTTTTACAGCTAAATGAAAACAAAACTGAGGTTGTCATTTTTGGCAATTTCAATCATATTGACAGCACGTTGGGTACCCTCTCCTCGTATTGTAAAACACATGTAAAAAACCTCGGAGTTTACATTGATGGTTCTTTTAAATTGAATAAGCAGGTGAGTGCAGTAGTTCAGTCCTGTTTTTTTCAGCTAAGACAGCTAGCCAGGATAAAGCCATACCTTCCGGCTGACGTCTTCGAGCGTATCATCCACCTTTTTCTTACTTGCAGACTGGACTACTGCAATTCATTGTATTATGGCCTAGATCATGCCACCATCCATCGCCTTCAGATGGTTCAAAATGCTGCTGCTCGCCTGCTAACCGGTACTAAACGGAGAGAGCATATAACCCCAATTTTAGCCTCTTTACACTGGCTCCCTGTCCCCTACAGGATCCAATTTAAACTTTTACTTTTTGTTTTTAAGTCACTCAACGCCCGAGCCCCCCCCTACTTGTCAGAGCTCCTCTCTGCCTATGCTCCAGGAAAACCCACGAGATCTAGTTCAAAACTATTGTTGTCCATTCCACGGACTAACCTCAAATCTCGTGGTGATAGATCCTTCTCTGTGGCAGGTCCCAGACTTTGGAATAGTCTCCCCTTTAATATTAGATCTGCTCAAACTCTTGAGCAATTTAAATCTTTACTAAAGACACACTTTTACGCTCTGGCTTTTAACACATTATGACCCAAGCATTTTGGATTTATCTGAATTAGTTAGTATTGTTTTAATTCTTCTATTCTATTGTTTCTATTGTTATTATTGTACTGAATTAGTTAGTATTGTTTCAATTCTTCTATTCTATTGTTTCTATTGTTATTATTGTATTACACTGTAGTTTTTAATTTTATTGTTATTGTTAAGCACTTTGTGCAGCATCGGCTGTTGGAAATGTGCTATATAAATAAATCTGACCTTGACCTTGACCTTGACCTTGACCTTGCCCTTACCATCTTAATGGCCATTAATGATTTTTTCTGAGCTTGGTTTAATTTGGCCTTTCTAATATGAATGAATTATGTTGTTGCCCTTCATATTCACTAACATGTGAAGCCTTTCAAAAGGACACTAACTGGCAGTTTGTATTATTACTAGTTGCAGCATTAGGTATCATGATCAGTAAAGTTTATTGCAAAACATTACAAGGAAACCTCTTGCAATATAAATAAAATACTTTTATTCTTGACGTGGTAGTTACTACAGCAGCTTTGCACAGTTTCATTCTTAATAATCCTGGATTATCTTTAACTGCACTTAGGTGCCCTGCTTTTAGCCCAAGTTTATTCTCATTGGCTGTCTCTTTGAACAATAGATTGGTGATGCTGTTTTGCTCAGAGCCAGGGGTGTCTAGCGGAGATGACCAGAACCTAATCTGACCTGAGCTTTTGGCGCGCTGGAATTAATTGCACTTATGCGTACCTCATTTGCTATTTCATGAGTGCTTAAAGTGCATCAAATCTAATATACTAAATAAAGGAGCTATCATTGAAAAAAAATTATTTTATTGACACAGTTTCTCTGGATGACAGTATACGCTTCAACTAACACTGCATAATGTCTGTCCTCAGGCACACTGGAGAACTTGGAGGAACTGTACCTCAACGACAACCCCAACCTGCACAGCCTTCCATTTGAGCTGGCCCTCTGCAGTAAACTGTCCATCATGAGCATAGAGAACTGTCCCCTCACCCATCTGCCACCCCAGATTGTCGCAGGAGGCCCTTCCTTCATCATTCAGTTCCTCAAGATGCAGGGACCATACCGTGCCATGGTCTGAGCCAAGAGCAGCTCAATGCCAGTCCTGATTAACTGCAAACCCTCCACTTGCTCTGCACCCTTTTGCCTGCCCACCCTCATTATGTGTATCATACACTGTAAAGAAAACACACTCGTCACAACAGGTGTCGGTGGGGCAAATAAAAAGAGGATACTGAGGAGGAAAATGTTTCTTTTTATCATCCTTGGGCAGAAGCAAAGCAAACCTTTGGAGACTTGACTTCTGTGTTTCTCCAGTTTATCACGGTCATTTTAGGACGCCAGTCCATCACCCGTAACTCGTCTTTCATTCCGAATCATACAAGAGGAATTATTTCCATCTATTTGCCAAAACTGAAGATATATAAAGTTATATATATTGAGTAACTGTGAGCTAAGTGGCAAGTCTTTCAACCATATAAACCATGCTCCCATTGCCAATGTATTTACGGTAATTACAAGCATCTATTATGTGAGCAAGGATACAATTGTATGCAAAAACAAACAAAAAGTCTTTGGAACTTTTAATTTACTGCTGCTGCCGTGATTTTTAACGTCATCTTGTTATATATTCTTTTGACTCTCCCATTTTTAAAACATTTTTTTTAAACCTCATCTTCCCTTGACATAAATTGTGTTAATTGCTTCTTGACTATAGAGAACAAAGGTCTAATGATGGTGTTTTTTTTTTTTTTTTTTTTTGGCATTTTGTTTTGTTTTCTTTTTTTAACCTTTTAATTTTTTTTTAAATGTGCCTATGTCTAGAGTGAACCAGTGGTTTATTTCTAAACACGGTTGACCACAAGAGTACAAAGACATAAATTATTTCGGTAACTTTTTTTTTTTTTTAAATTACTGCTGTTACTTTTTGTTTTTACTTTTTTAGGGTCTTTTTTTAAAATAAATAGCAGCAGGAGATAGTAAATGCATACATAGAGAAATGCCAATCACACATGCTTGAAAAACAGAAGCAACTTGGACTTTTCTCCAAAGCAGGCAGTGCTGTGGGCCCTGTCTATATTGATTTTATGTGACAAAAAGGTATTGAGAAACATCAGCGCATACATAGGTGATGGGATAAATGATGTTTTTATATATTAATACAAATACTGGTTGTTGCCTTGAGTGCAATTTTTAGTTATGTTTACTTGTTTGATATTATCTTCAGTGTTGGGTTGCATAGCTGTCATCCAGTTGATCATTGACCAACATATCAAGCGTTTTTAAAAGACGTTTTGAGCTTCTGGAGCAAGTGGTGAGTGTATGAGAGTTTAAAAAAAAAAAAAAAAGAAGAAAAACATTTATAATAAAACATTGGCCGGTAACTTCTTGAAAGTTCTTTCTTTTTTCTTTTTAAAAGATGTCTTTAATTTTCTGTAGTTTGTTTTCACAGGGTCGAGTTAAGAATCTTAATAGCATCATGCAAACTATTCCCTTGATTTGTATTGATTTGTAACTTAATTTTTTTTAAAGATATCTTTGTTGTCCCACACTGTCCCAGCAATGCTGCTGCTTGTATGCACTTTTTATTTGCATTCTCTATATTAAGACAAAAAAAAAAAAATCAGTAGTCTCTCATTGATTATTTTTGAATGGGGGCATTTTGTTTCAGAAGTATTTTATTTGTTAAACGGTTGTAAATTTGTATCAATTAAATATAAATGCTGAGTTTCACTGGCTCAAAATAAATGGTAACTTTCTTTGGGGAAGGTTTTCCTTTCAGTCGCAAAGGAACCTGCTCTCTTGAACTGTAAAAAAAAAAAGGTCTCTGGGTGTGAGACAGTTTTAATATTCACATATCCTGCTTTCTCTGTTGCAAGCATAACAGCTAACTGCAGTTCAAATGAGCCCAGTTTATTTTAAATCAATTTGTTTTGGGGGTTTTTTTGTTTTTTGTTTTTTTTTCAAAATGATAAAATGTGCTTTCAGTTAGTATTATCTCCTGTGACTGTGCATTTTAAGAATCCAACAAAAGGAAATCAAACCAAACCTTTTTTGTTTCCTTAAGATGTTTTGCATCCCAATTCTATATTCAATCATGGATCTTTTTTTGTATTGACATGTGTGGGCCTACTTTCTCTGCAGCAGCTTGGTGTGTTTTAGTGGGTTGTGTTGGCCACTCTTCTCAACAGGAAGCCCAAGTGACGTGAGCACCACAGCTCACGTTGGAGTTGGGTCGGGTCAGGGTTGGGGGAACAATGAAACGCTGCTTCTAATTTACCAGCAGAACCTGTTGCTGCTTTTCATGGACTTAAACATATGCTGTTCCGAGACAGAGGGAGCCGAGTAGGGCAGGAGAAGGGAAAACGATCCACTCCCAAGAACGATAGAGACTTCACTCGAAAACCTGACAAGGGACAAATCCACTGACCTTTTCGGTTAAGCATCAGGCCCGGTGGTTTTCACACAGATCAAATCGTTCGGACACAACGATGAGACAACACAAGGTGCATATTTGAGCTTAACGCAGTTACAGTACAAGACTGTCGGAAAAAGACAAAAAAAATTGTAAAAAGGGCTTTCTGTGTTCACGCTCAACAACACACCGGAGGCATTGCATTCCTGGGTTTTATATAAAAGCTTTGGAAGTTTCTTTTGTTTTGTGTGTGTATTTACTTTTAGCTGTAAACAATTGTGTGAAAAATGCCTTCAACGAGTACTCAAAAGTGAGATGTGCATTAGGTATGCAGCGTGAGCGCTGTGACCCATTTTTACATTCAGTCTCTCTGTTTTACTTTATTCATGTGCCATTTTGCAAGGCTGAGAATGCCAGGGTATGAAGAGACGAGATGACGGGAGGTGAGGCACGAACTGAGCGGGGCTGATCGAGTGGAGAGCATTTATCAGATCGTGGAATGTAGTTTTAATGTTCTGAGGAGGAGATGGAGATCACCGACCTGTCCATTCAGTTCCAGGTGCTGACTTGTTGCTGCAGGTGGTGATGATGTATTGCGTACTGGTGCATCCAAAATAATTGGAGTATTTTGTTTATTTTTCTATCGTTTGTGATTTTAGGCCATCGAGAGCATCACAGAATCAGTCATTTTGCTCCTTTTGCTTTTTTGTTTCTGGATCATGAGTCATCATTTTCTTGCCTTGTTATTTTGTACAGGAAACAAGCATGTTGAACACATTTGACATGATTTGTCTGGGTCAGAATCGGGCGTTTTTGCATAGAAGATTTCGATTTAGTGGCTATTTGGTGTATCTGCAAATGCTCCCTTTTTGTATATTGCAAAGGGTGTCGAAGCATTGTGTGGCAATGCTTATCCTACTTAATCTACATTGACAAGCAGCCTTAATGGTCTTTTTTTATGTGTTTGTTTGGCTATTCCTTGTGTCTATGGCCACTGACTGTACTTGATGACAAGCAACTGGTTGTTACAATGTAAATTTGGGTCTAGTTTCTTCTGTCTTATTTTTCCTTTTACTCTGTACAGTAATCTGACGTTATGGTAGGCTCAGTATTACAAAATCTGTAATGTGATGAGTTTTTCAAGAAAACAGAGAGCGCAATGGAAGATGATGCCATTATGCTACCAAGTGGATGTGCATTAGCTTACGTCTCCCTTGTCTTTGGCATTAAAAGGGAATTCCACCAACACTGACTTGCATTGTTATTTTGCGAAAGAACAACGTATTTATTTTTTTAATATCTTATCTCTGCAGTTATATCAGGTTTAATTCAGGAGTTTTGCAGAGAGACTAAACTTAATTTCTTAAAAATAAATCTATACTGAGACATGTTTGGACATGTTTTCAGAAACACAACAAAAAAATTCCAGGTTTGTTTCCACATGAGGGAACATGGATTCATAATTACTCATCTTTTTTGTATATAAACCGAGTCAGCTTTGGTGGAATGGCCCTTTAATGTGAAGCTGTCCAATCTTTCCCAGTGCATACTTATCTGAATCGCACCCAGCCACTGACACATCCTCCTGTAGTATCTCCATACATTTACTTGACTGCCTTATGTGCACCAAGCAAAACCTTTATGACCGCTTGATTTAATCCACAAAAACAGTCATTTTTTCTTTTATTTCCTTTTTACGCCAGTAAAGAGATGCGGGTCCTTGGACATAACAGATTTTGGATGAGTTGTTTCTTGACTGGACGAGCAGACGCAGACATGACTACCTCTATGTGAGTCTTCATTGCTAACCAGTGACCAAGATCCAGTCTGAGGTGTTTCCACCTGTGTACAGCTGTGTGTTTGAAACAGGAAATCTGGACCAGCAATTAAACAACAGTCTGTTTTACTAAGCACCCCCACCCCCCTCCGATGTTTTATTTGTTTGGATATATATGCCTTTATTAAGCATTATTTGGCAATTGGAAAAGAAGAGAAATACACAGACTCTTGTGCTTGGTTGTAAATGACAAACTTAATCAATGCCGCCCCATTGTAAGAAAATTATTCTGATACCAACTAGCTGCAGAGTACTACTTTGCAAATGAGTGAAAATGACCATGTTTGGTGATGTTCTGTATGTACATACATCTTTTTAACTGTAATAAACTGATAAATATTTACAAATTCATGTGCTTGTATTTAAATTTCACATTTTTTTAGAGTCAGGATCCCCCCCCCAATTTTTCTATCGTTTTGTTTCCATTTTGTATTCCAGACAGACATCACAGCATGGGAATATTAAGTTAATATTAACGTTTCCCTAATGTTAAAGGGTAACAGTAATCAGAAGTTAAAGGAGACTTGAAATTAATAAGCTGTTTTTTTCCCCACCATGATGAAAAAACATGAGCAAATCCAAAACATCCACATGATTTATTAAAGGAAAGTGCAAGTAAAAACTCATCGTGCTTAATCGTCATCAATCATCATGCTCTGAAAATCAAAACTTACTATAGGCTACTCACCTTTAAAACACAACATCAATAATTTCTAAAATAGCAGAAACCAACCAACCAAATAAACACACACAAATTTTTTTTTTTTATGTAACCACAGTGGCAATTTTAAGAGGTGGTTGTGCTGTTAAAATGTGGCAACAGCAAGCAGCTGTACAGAGAAACAGTTCCAGTTAGTGGGACATGCACTGGGGCTTCATCACTGGTGGTGTGGGACTTTGCCTTGATAAGAAACTTTTGTAAGAGCTAGTAGTTTCTTCAATAACAAATCATTAAGATTTATCGTAGCCCAAAATGCAATCCGTCTAAAAATACAAAGAAAGAAAAATCTATTTATTAATTTGTAATAAAAGTACACTCTTCTAATGTTCTAAATGAAATAAACAAATGTTTTTCCACTGGTTCCACTTAAGCAGTGGAAGCAGTCTTTGTGTGTCACCCCCGGGGACGATTTCAGCACTCACTGCACAACACGTTTCCTGTTTGTTTTGCATCGCTGCTGACCTGTGCCAGAGCTGAGTCTGTTCTCATTCACAGCTCATCTTGGAAGTTCTGATGTGATTCATTATTCACCTGTGCAGAGAATACAGCTGCAAACGCCACTGATGATAACGGAAAGAAATAGGTTGCTCTAATCTTAAGTATTGCCCGCGGTTTGTCTGCATCCAGCATTTCTCACTTGTCAGGTTGATGACATGCAGCATTGCCACAGATGTTCTCACCATATATCTATAATTCACTTTCAGACTGGCTATTTTCACCTTGCCTTTGAGGTTAATACGGTTTCATTTATGCTACATAATGTGTAACGAAAGATGGTAAAAGAGCAGCAGGTGCATTTTACACAATGTTTGTTTGTTTGTTTGTTTGTTTGTTTGTTTTTTAAGTAATCACAGTCTCTCTAACGGCCTGAAGCTGTATCGGTGTCATCAGTCCAGTGCAACACCGCCCCCTGCTGGGGAGATGAAATTGTTTTCTAACTTAAGCTCGAAACGGGGTTTTCTTCTTTTTTCTTGTCTTCATTTCATCTTTTTAAATAAATCTATAATAATACTCACATGATGTCACCATGGAGCTACCAACACCATCTGAAAATCAACCCGATCAACCGAGTTCATCGTCTCGTCTAGTTACGCTCAAGTATGTACTGTGGGAGAGTGCTGTCTCCCACATATCTGTCTTTAGCAAAGGAAATCATAAACTTGGGGGAAAAAACACTGAGCTCATTGACCTCCTCCACTTCCTCATCGTCTGTGTTGTCCATAAATATCTTTTTTCCCACGGAGCTGGTTCCCGAAGCTGGGAGGCTCTTGCTGGAGACGACAGGTGTCACTGTATCCTTGCGCTTTGTGCGCGCCCTCATGCATCAACCGGCGCCACGAGACAATGTTTACCCAAAAACAGTCAGCCAGTTCCCTGTACGGCTGCTATCATTTCACCAGCCAGGACAGATAAGAGTTGGATTGTCAGGCTTTTTTGTGGGTCCTGCCTGTGAGCAGCGATTCGCAGGTGGGCACTTTGAATATTCACTGACTTCCCGTTAAAAGCTTTCCGCACATTTATCGGATAGTTTGTGGTTTATGGCTTCAACAGAAGACACTCACAGAGCAACCAAAATTTCTAATAATCCATTAAGCTATTGGGTTACATGTTTCTGACTAAAATCATGTCAATTTTCTCTTCCACATCTTGTTGCTCCTGCTTTGGAGTGAACAGGGTCAAAGACACACTTCTGTTTCCGTGATCCAAATCATCAAATTAACGGTGAATAGAAAATAAAAGATCCCCGGAAAAAACATCAGAAAATTTGACACTACATGTAAGCACGTGACTGTAAAAATCAGTGTATTATTAGCTAAAATTACAAACTAAAATATGGTTGGTTCATAATTAGAGCTGTAGTTTTAGCCGCTCCACAGCATAGACACCAACAGGGTGTTAAACCCACTGAAGTCGCCATTAACTGTTGCAGCTTTAGTTTGTTTGTGAGAGACGAGCACAACTGAAGTCAAGATTATCACAACACTTTTTTCAGTGTGTCTGCTGACTCCTGCATTCTGAGCGCGCCCGGCACACACTGATGATAAGCAGCGTACTCTGTGTCCTCTCTTCGAGATTTCCCTCCTTCGAGTCACCCTGCTGGAGCGATTTTTTTTAGTGGAACACAAACAATGCATTCAGCACAGTTTCTGTGGTAAGAAAGACTTTCTGAGAAGAGTCTGGGAGTTTGGACCATAATGAATCCCCCAGTGGATGAAATCTAAAGAAATGCTAAAAGTGTCCAAACCAAACAAAAGCGCAGGCTTCTCCAGCTATAAATTGTATACATAAAAAGAGGGGATTAGCATTTGTGGGGTTTGCGAAGTCTTGTGAGATTTTTGATCTAATGTCAGAGGAATACTGCCCACACTGTATGTGTCAGATTTAGGAAAATAACTACTTTCTAGTTGACTTAAGTAATACTTAAAACTGACTCTTTATTACTCTCTTTTTAAATGTTCCCTTGCTGTCTTAGATTTATGAAAAACATTTTCCGGCTTCGGCGCACTGTTGGTTTATTTTAAAGTTCAGTAAAGATCCAGTCTTTATCCTTTTTTCATACTGATAAATATGTTTTTAGTGTTAAATTGTTGCAGCTGTTGTGTGATTACCTGGCACATCCTTAGTCTATGGACGCAATGCATCATATGACAGGTAAATATAGTCTAAGTAAACTGGACTGGGCAGAGTAATGCAAGCATCAGGTGAAGTTAAATATTTGAATTCAAACATCAGGTGAACTACTGAACAGAGTTCATGACATGTAAAGAGACAAAGGGTTTCTATTCATAGTTATAGTCAAATTTCTGCGTGTTTGGGTGTGACTCGGAGTGACTGTTAATTAGGAGGTTGAGAGATAAGGTTTGTCATGATGTCAGAATGCTGAAAAGGAATATTTGGGCAGGTTTATTTCAGGTCACTGGGTAACTTTTTATCACTTTGCAGGATTTGTCTTGCAAAGTGGATTGCACAGTGACTCCTAATAGGCTTGTATTGTGATACATGTCCCACTATACAACTTTTTCACAAGAAACAGCTTTCGATTCTCATTACATGGCAAGACAGTCACACAGGACACATTAGAAAATAAATAGAAAGGCAAAAATATGTTTGATATTTATTTAATTTGAACCATTTTAATTTAATTTTTAGCTTTATCCTCATTATCCACTTTTAATGCCCTATAAGTCAGCAGCCACCATGAGATTACACTGAAGAAGAAAACCACCTGCATGTTTGAAGAAAAATATTACTTGGCAGCAATCTGTTTATATCACGAGATACTGATAAGATCGTCTGTGCCAATAAAAAAAAAGTTCTGCTAATCACTGAATTTGCTTCAATAAGTGGCCACAGAGAAACACACACACAGAGAGGACTCCTTATAGAACAGGTTGTATTTTTTTTAGATTCTGTTGGGAATACAGAGCTAATACTCTACATCTGCCTGAGCCTCTGCTACCATTGGCCACTTTGTTATATGTATCCTTCAGGCAAACAGGTCTGTGAGTCAGTCGGAGGTCCGCTCTCGAAAAAGTTTGGGGACTCCCTTGTGTGTTCTACATGGAGTGTGAAAGGTGGCCAAATAAATTAGGTTTGGTGGGTAATAAAATGCTTCTCTGATATCCACATGGTGTGTCCATGGCAGCTGCTTAGCAACAGAGTCTAGCAGCTGCACTGCAAAAAATATCTGTCCCAACACGGCCTGTACTTTACGCTTTCAATAGTCTCTTTTTGAACTGCAAAATGTGGCTTCTTACTCAGTGACCTGAATTAAAACCTCCATAACTTTGCCACAAAAAAGCGTTCTTTCTCTTGCAGTAATTCTGCCTTTAGTATCTATTTACTCTGGCTGTTTTTTCGTTTTAAAAATCAGGATCACGAGGCGTCATGTCAAACACCTGGAGCAGTAATTCTTGAAGGGGAACAAATTAAATTAAACAAAAATGTAACAACATCGCATGATCCAGATATACCTGTTATTTCGTTCAGAAGTTGCACAAGTTTTCTTTTCATTTCTTTTCTTTTCCATCTCCGCCTCCCCGTTGCACTAAGCTTGCAGACCGTATTTTGTGTGCGATATGTTGCCAGGTAAACATGGCATGGCAAAACGCCAGTGTTGACACTCCGCGGAAGCACAGTGGCCCGGTGATGGGGACACTTTTTGCAGCGTGCGGAATATAAAGAGAGGGAGTGGCGCACTGGTTAACACTGAGGAGAGAAACTCCACACGCAGACAGAAGCACGGCAGCGCCCGGGATAACGTGATTAGCGCTCTATTAGGTCCGCTACTGAGCACAACTAGATGCAGCACAGAGATCATTGTGTGAGGAGAGAGAGAGGAGACGCAGAGGAAACGCTTCATCTGCCTCATGGAGCCTCTTTTCTTTCAAACGGTCTGCCTGAAGAAGTTACCCACTGACAGTTTTTTAATGCCTGTGCCTCTCATGCACTGGACACGTTGTGCCACTGCCCTTCATCTCAGGTAAGGCTGCTCCGCTCTTTTTTACGCTCTTTTCTCAGTGTTACTCCCTAATGTCTCAGACAGGTGAAATTAGTACATAAGTCATGTCATAGTTAAGCGAGAACAGAATTGTTAGCACTGAAGGATCTGATGTTTGTTTCTTTGTGTTGCCTCATATTTTCAGATGAACTGTCAGCCTTATAAATAATAAGGGCTAATTCTTGGAGGAGGCAGTGCACAATGAAAGAGAAAAAGCTGAGGAAAGCCCCAGAGGAGTGATTCATTTGCTTCCTTTCCTCATCCCTGCTGTGAGCTACAAGCTCTGTCCTTCCTGGTGGATGATATTTGTTAACCTCAGGTGAACTCAGATAGGCAGTGGGTCAACCTGCTCCAATGGAGTGTGCTATGGAGACCAACCAGACAGACATGAAAGTTTACACCCTCCAGATTGCCCTGCCACTCACAGTGCTGGTGGCGATCATGATCCTGTTGATAGTGTTTGGTAATGTCCTGGTGGTCATAGCTGTGTTTACAAGCCGGGCCCTGCGGGCTCCCCAGAACTTATTCTTGGTGTCTCTGGCATCAGCAGACATTTTAGTGGCTACCCTTGTGATGCCTTTCTCCTTGGCCAATGAGCTCATGGGATACTGGTACTTCGGTGGAGTGTGGTGTGAGATCTATCTTGCACTTGATGTTCTCTTCTGCACTGCCTCCATTGCCCACCTTTGTGCTATCAGCTTAGACCGCTACTGGTCCATCACCCAGGCCATCGAGTACAACCTGAAAAGGACACCGCGTCGCATCAAATGCATCATCTTCATTGTGTGGGTTATTGCAGCAGTTATATCCTTCCCACCTCTAATCACCATGAAGAAAGACAAAAATACTGAAAATGATTATAACAATAATAACAGTTTTACTAATGTTACTAAACCTTCGTGTAGGATCAATGATGAGAAATGGTATGTCATCTCCTCCTGCATCGGGTCTTTCTTCCTCCCTTGCATCATCATGGTTCTGGTCTATATTCGGATCTACCAGATTGCCAAAAAGAGGACACGAGCACCACCCGGAGACAGAAAGCGAAAGGATCTGCCAAAGGCTGCCACCGTCGCTGCTTCCAACCAGAAGCAGAACGGCATGGGGGATGATGAGGATCACGACAAGCTGAATGGCGAACAGGTCATCAAACTGAAGGAGGAAGTGAAACGAGGCGATGGTGCAGAGGATGAGAAAGGTGAGGCCAACGGGGTGGACATTGAGGACTCATCCTCCTCTGATCATCATATGCACAATCCATGCTCAATTAAAAAAAAATCGACCAAGGGGAAACCCAGACTGAGTCAAATCAAACCAGGGGAAGATGATGTCAGAAAGCGCGAGCCGAGCACCAAAGGCAGCCGCTGGAAAGGCCGTCAGAACCGAGAGAAACGCTTCACTTTCGTCCTGGCAGTGGTCATTGGAGCATTTGTGATCTGCTGGTTTCCCTTTTTCTTTACATACATGCTGAAGACACTGTGTCTGTCCTGCTGTGTCCCTGAAAAACTGTTCAAGTTTTTCTTCTGGTTCGGCTATTGCAACAGTGCACTGAACCCCATCATTTACACCATCTTCAACAACGACTTCCGGAGGTCATTCAAAAAGATTCTGTGCAGGAGGGACACTAGGAGATATGTATGATGGACTTGATCTTGTACATATATTCTTTTTTGCCATCCTGTACATAAATTGTAAAAGACATTGATCTTTGTGCATGGATCACCAGTTTGCTCTAGGTGTTACTGCTTGGAAAAGCTTTGCCAGGATGAGCTTCCTGTGCACTAGTGGGAAAAGTTTGCCTTTAGAACTTTCTGGCAGAAAATCTCGTTTTCTTTTATGCTTTTCTAGGTTTGAGCAACACAAATATTTGGTAAGATTTCAGAAAGATTGTTGTTTGGGTTAAGAAACATTCTATGAAATACAACAGAAAGAACTGAAGGCTAACTTCTCTCATGTCTTGCAGCATCTTTTCGAAACGTCTGCCACCCACAGCCTCAACATTGACCAAGTTCACACAAAAAAGAGGCTTAAAGTACCGAACACCACAGCGAGAACATGTTTTATTGTAACTGCTCTTTGTATTTTTATAAAAGAAACAAACACAGTGAAGTCCATGATATGTATTGTATTTTATGAACGTGTATTGTACAAAATGATCTGTCTGAATATTTGTCTCTATTTTTGTTGTTATGGATACAGTATTCTGCATTTTTTTATGATATGATGTTGATGACGATGACGGTTAAGATAATGATGATGATGATGGCGGTGTGGGAAAAAATGCAGACCCTTTTAAAGAGTAAATAAAGGCCATTTCCTGAAGCAGTCTCAAGGAGCCATATAAAACTTCAGACTGGTGATGACATGTTATAATTTACAGTATGTTACTGTGTGTTTACTTCACACAAACCACACTAGAGGCGTGTAATAAAATGGCACAAAGGCAGCACGAACAAAAGAAAACGTCTGAATTTGTTCTCAGAAAATGATCACAGGTTAAAGAGTTCCCAAAGGAGAAAATAAAGCGGTCCTACGTGCCACCCGTGCAAGGGTGTGAAAACCTTCTTGTACAGTGAATTGGATACTCCAACAGAAAAGTGCAAATACGCAGGTTTGTTGAATCTGACCTTTGCAAGAGATTAACAAAGAGCTTAGCTCTTAATGAGCCTGAACAGAACATGTGCAAATGTTCTTTTGCGCTTTGAATTAACAAAGATTGTGATAAGATGCTCGACTTTTTTCTTTTTGGGAAGATGTCAAATTAAATTACCCTTCTAATCTTTTTTTCCCATCCCAAGTCTGTCTTGTGGAGCTTTAGATTTCAGAGTTCGTTTTGGATGATAAGAAGTAACGGTTCATTTGCTGTCTTGTGCTACCACAGTATGCGTCATTAAATAAAGACACGCAGCCTGTCAAACCAGATCCTGATTGACTGGTTCATCTCTCTTTTGCTCTCTCTCTGTCTTTTCACTGTCTTCCCTCCATCAGACTTCGAAGAGCAGGTGAAAAAAAAACAATTGAGTAACTATAATCTGTGCATCGAAAACAGAGAGCATAGCTTTTCCCCGCAGAGGAGGAGTATGTAAATGGATTCCTTTTGACTGTCAGGAAGGCAGTTGAGCAGCACAGTCCTCAGAAAGCTAAATGGTCTTTTGGGAGTTTTTCTAACTGTGTATCCACCTTATCCAACACAGCCTGATGTACACTTATATTTAGCCGGGGGAGTGTTTCTCTGCACGTTTACAACATGTATAAGTGTGGTGAGTCTGTGAGAAAAAGGCAGTGCATGTGTGTGAGAATGTGCAAGTGTATTTGCAGCACATATAAACACAGGGGGTGAGCTCCCACTGGACAGACATGTTTGCAGTCGTGCTGATACTCCATGCTCATTTTGAATGTGAGGAGAAATTTTCTGGGAGATTTTGTTATGTTGTAGAAAAGAAAAGAAAACTTTACCAGAGAGATGGGTGTCAATAAAGGTTACAGAACTAATACATCAAAGTCAAGTCTTCTCAAATTCTGGTCACTTGTTTAGAAATGGACAGGAAAGCCAAGCTTTTGCTGTCAGTCTATTTGTAATAAATTCTCTTGCAGTGCTGTGTCCTAATTAATGCCAGTCACAAACTATGACCTAAATCAACATGTTTGTTGTTACTTTTTTACAATACCCAGAGCAGAGAGTTTTTCATTGATTCCCCAGAGCCTGATTTAAGTCCTTCTACTTCCTGTGAGGTTGCAGGTTGAGAACATAAGCTCTTCATATGTTTTTGCTGGAGAATTCTCATAACAGAAAGATACACATTGATATTTGTTGTGAAATATCCATTGTCAAGAAAGAGTAGCCAACTCATAAGATTAAACATCAAGTTAAAACTAAACTGAACTTATTTAGGAAGTTTAGATGTTTTGTATCCTTACAAAAGTATCACTACTTACTTTTTGAAGTATTTCATAATGAAATACTCATATTCACAGAACTTTACAGTACATTGACAGAGTTCCTGGTTAGATCTAAAAAATTTACCATCTCATTCCTCCTCTCGGCCCCAACTAGTCCCAGCAGATGGCCGCCCCTCCCTGTGCCTGGTTCTGGTTTCTTCCTGTCAAAAGTGAGTTTTTCCTTCCCACTATCTCCAAGTGCTTACTCATAGGGGGTTGTTTGATTGTTGGGGTTTTCTCTATATTGTATTGTTGAGTCTCTACCTTGCAGTATAAAGCACCTATTATTGTGATTTGGCCCTATATAAATAAAATTGAATTAAATTGAACTGAACCATGCTATTTTTTTTTTTGCTTCTTCTTATAATTACCATAATATTGATTTTTATAAATACTGCATACTGTTGCTGGTGTATATGGACAGTGTGCACACTGCTATAGTAACATATATACAGTATATATACACTGATGTGGTGTGACCAGCATGCTGGTATGAGCTAATATTAATAGATACACAATCCTGTGTAACTAAAGTCATTTTGCTTAACATAAACATTAATTAAATTTCTAAACTGGGAATTACTGACATTAATAAGTGGGAAGGTCAAAACAAAACCAACATATTGCCCTGTAAATTGATATGGCAACCCTTTTAGTTGCTTATTTATGCAAACGGCAGCTGTGTGACAGGAACATGATTCAACTGAAGCTGGGTTGCGGAACAGCTGATGAACATAATCCAATATTTACTGTCGTTTTTGCTCTGTTTTTGGATTCTAGCTAACTCCTGAGAGAAATATCACTAGTTACAGTATCCATCTGCTTTTTGGCGCTGAGCAGATTGCAGTGCTTTCGTATTGTCACTTTATAGATTAGTGCTATATCAATTATAGCTGATTTAAATGTATGTGTCGTCGTGATATCCTCTTCCTTTGAGACAGAGCTGAAATATTGCACAGCAGGTCACAGGGGTTTGTGAATGGATACTAACTAATATATATGTGTTGTGTGTTTACCTCGTCTCGTCCTCCTGTTCCTCTCTGTCTCTCCCGCTGCACCTTTCACATCAACAAGCAGTAGTGATATCATTAGGCGGATGTACTCGCTGACTGCCTATTGGAGGAAGCCAGCTGTCGAAGTCAGCAGACCCTCTACACACATACACACACACAGACATAGACACACACAAACATTTAGCCTCTGGGAATCAGGGCATGGATCATCAGGTTAGAGTGCACATCCGTCTCTAAAGGCAAAGCGTGGTTCAGTGCAGCTACCACTAAAAATGACAGGAACAAAATGTCAGTATGCTTCGAAAATCCTACAGGACAAATAATCAGTGATAGATGGAGGATGCATGTGGGGATAAAGTTGCATTTTACTTGGCTGCTTTGTTTTGAGATGAGTGCTTATAAGTGGCCGTGGGAGGATGGGTGTGTCTGTGTGTTGTGCACATATGCTGTAGGTGGCCGGGGTGAAAAGGTCATGATGACAGCGAATGTTGGCTGAGGCACCCACGTACTACAACCTGTACAGCTTTTTTTCAGAGTGACATCCGCCTATTTGAGGTGGCTTTAATATACATGATTATTCACAGTGTTACTGATGACTCACTGTGTTTTTTTCCTCCTCCTACTTTGATTTGCCTGCTTTCCTTTTTGCGATTTCACAGGAGGCCTGTACTTGTCATCTTAACTACGATTTACACCACGAACAAACGACTAGAGAAGGATCATATTTTCTAGCAGTCTTAGCCGGCTGTCAGCTCCTCTTTGAGGAAAGAGAGAATTTCACAGGTGTCATCTAAAATGAAATTCCAGTCTCATTAACGACAAGCTGATTATCTGTCAGACTGGAGAAACAAAACAACGCAGGGCAATGGATATTTCCCTTGAAGAATAATTTGTCGCGACAAATCTATTTTCCAGGAACTCATTATGATTGAGTGCAATCAGCTCCCATCGTCCCAGAGACCACACAGCATTATGCAACGTGGTTATTAAACTTGTGAGGTACTTTGGTCTGCATTGGAGAAAGGATAGCATGCAGGATTTAGTGTTCTGGTCATGCACATAAAATTGTTGGCGCAGCAGATCAGTTTTCATGTGTCTAAAATATCTTTGAACAAAGTGGACTGGAAATATGCAGTCAAGGAAAGAAAAGCACAAAAGCAGTCTTAAAACATTTATACATTTAAGCTTCTACCATTTAAGAATCATACTGAGCCAGAGTGCACAAGTGTGCACATGCATCATCTCACTTTTAACAGCTGTGTGGATTTTGGCAGCAATTTTTAGCAACAGAATCAAAACATGTGTTTCTATTTTTTGCCAGTCAAACCCAGTTTTAGTAACAGTGAAATACAGCATGTAGAAAACCCCTCCTCATCAAAACAAAACAACAACAAAAAACAAACAAACAGAAAAATCATCCAATATGTAAATATATTTATTTATTATATAATTATCTTGAATACACAACATACCATGCAGTTAAATGCTCTCTGATACAAACTAATATCATCTTACACTTTGTTTTTTAAATTAAATTAAATTAAATCTTTGTTTGTTTGTTTTTTACTTTTGTAACACATTAAATTTGATATTTTGTTATGATGTGCACCCTGTATATTCATTTCATCTCACCTGACTAGAGCCTAAACATAGACAGAGATGTTGTATTGTGATGCACACAAGTACAAGAGTTTTATTAACATAAATCAAGTTGCTTTACTTTGGTTTTAAAGTAAATAGTATAACAAATAATTAATGAATTAAAAATTATAATTGAGACAGAATAAATCGCCACAAGTAACAGAACATATGTCAGAGATGCATCATTACATCAGGGATGAAACTAGTTAAAAAAATCCACACATGTTCTTATTCATATAAATGCAATACAAGTAGTAGTAGATATTAGGCATGTATATGTTTATATACATTTATATTATATTCTATATTTCTTTTAGCAAGGTTTTTAAGTTGTGCAGTTCAACTTCCTCATCTCTGGAAAGGAAATTTCATTCTGTAAGTATCCAGTTGTGCTGCTATGCCACATACACTATTACAACGGTGTATGTTCATGTTAAACATAGCCAAAACGTTAAATAATTAGGTTGAGGCTTCAGACTGCTCGAAACACTCGATTTCTGGAATTTCTTTCTACTCATGGATCTGTGTGACCTGTGAACACCCCCCCCCCCTCCCACACACACACACACATTACATTAAAAACATCCTTAACATCCTAACAGCCAAATGTGTCATGATTGTGTGGAGCAAAGAGTGGTGAGGACCCAAAAGCAGACGCAGGGAGCCAAGCGAGTCGTTTTATTGTGGCTGAGTAAAGATGCAAATACAAGGGAAAAGGAGACCAATGCACTGCTAACAAACAAGGTGAAACTAAACATAAGAAACATGAAAAACCTGAGACTCAGAACGTACAGGATGACAAACCAACAAAAGTGGAAACACATGGGTACACAGCTGCAACAAATAGACATAACTGGGGAAGCAAAACTGAACACGCTGAACACACGACTGTTAAAATAAAACAGGAAACACATCGAGGGGGAGACTAAGACACACAAGCTTGACACTGGGACTGAGGGAGAAACAGAAAAGACACAAGACAGAAAAGGAACACCAAACATGGAGACAAGAGATAAAACATGAAGTCAAGAGTCACTAAACATGAAGTGTGGAACACAGGGGAGGCATGATAACAGAAACCAAATACAAACTAGAATTAAAAAAAAAAAAAAAAAAAAAGTGGAAACACATGGGTACCGTGGCTCAGGGGGTTGGGAATCGCATCTGTAACCGGAAGGTCACCAGTTCGATCCCTGGGCTCTCTGTCCTGGTCGTTGTGTCCTTGGGCAAGACACTTTACCCTACCGCCTGCTGGTGTTGGCCAGATATGGCAGCCTCGCTTCTATCAGTCTGCCCCAGGGTAGCTGTGGCTACAACAGTAGCTGCCTCCACCAGTGTATGCATGTGAGAGTGACTGAATAGTGGTATTGTAAAGTGCCTTGAAAAGCGCTAAACAAATCCAATCCATTATTATTATTAAAATAAACCAGAATCCAAAGAGTCAAAGCCCCCAAAACACAAAAAGATTGTGTTAAGGACCCAAGACCACGAGAAAATGAAACAAGTAGCTGTTAAATTTGATATTTCTGTATTTGTAATTGATTTCCTGTGTAATCCATTCAGCACTCTCTGCGCAGTCTCTGTCCATGTGCATGTGTATACTGTCTGTCCAAGCAGAGCTTCCTGTTGAAGAGCTATTTAACCTGATGGACACACCACACGCACCTGTCACACATCAATCACAAGAGAACCAGCTGATAAGCGAGAGTAGCATTTTGAAGAAATGATGGCTGAAAAAGCTTCATGAAAGAATGTTTAACAGGGGTGGAAGATTAAAAAAACAACCAATACTTTTCCAGCCCCGCGCGAACTGTGCGGCCCGCTAATTATCACAGACAAAAGCAACAAATGGCTGATCTCTCTCTCACAATTATTTAAGGTCTTTGTGCTGGAAATTCCCATCTCTCCATGAGTGATTGACAGCCGAGAAGAATATCTGTACGGTGACACGGGAACAGCAGAGTGAATGGGAGGCAGAGAGGGCATTTGAAGTAGGTTGCTGTAGTGTCTATAATGACTGTCTAGTGTGTCCTGATGGACAGGCCGGTGGGCGTTTGAAGGAGATTATACCTGAGCACTCTGCTGTTTCATTGCTGCAGGCCTTAATAACGATGACTTAATGAAAGCAGTCGGTTCATGAATAGCAGCTTTTTATGTGCGGTATAAATTTGGACATGTTTGATCTTTTTTTTTCATGGTACCATGATTGTAAGTTAATAGCATGTGTTTTAGGCAGCTTTTATAATCACAATAACTGGAAAGGAAACATGGATGAACATTTTCTTATTTTGAAATTACAGCAGAATTACTTTATAGTGTTGATGAAAGAAGTTCAGGTTGCAAATGCAGTCACTCTTTTTAGCTTGTTCTCACTCTGAGGGTAACAAATGTTGTCACTTAACTGGTTTATAGTAAGCATTTGAACCTTTGTATGTTAAAGTAAAAAATAGCTACAAAAGTGCTTTAGAGAAGTATCAATAAAAAACAAATTGTCCAAGGACAAAGTGAATGCACATGAACCACACACACACACACACACACACACACACACACACACACACACACACACCTCTGAACAGATGACTTTTAAGCTATTTTTTTAAGGTGTGAAGAGAGGGTGGTAAGCTGTTCTGTAGTTTTGGAGCCAAGTCACATGATTATTTTACTATTTCCTTAGAAAGATACAGTTTAAACATAGATTGGATATAAATGTAGGTGCTGAGAAGTCACACATTGGTTTCTGGACTCCAGCAGATTGTGCAACACACAGACGCGAAGAGCTGCCAGTTAGTACAGGTTAGTAAAATAACAGAATTTCGCTGATCAGAACCAAACATAGAGTTCCTGGATGGGCTTCTGACTGCAAGTTGTAATATTTGAGAGTTTATGATACCTTCAAGCTTGCTTCATTTTGCAACAGGGCTGTAAACTGTACCCATGGGTTTCTTTGAACCCAGTATCTATGATGTAGTTCAATTGAAATTTCAATTATTGAAGTTAAACATTTGGTAAATTTATGCAGCAAAGAGCATTTTTATTAAAAAGAGAAAACTAAATTAGTAGCCCCCCTACTGGTGCATCAACCTTTCTCTTTATCAATGAATGCTAGGGCTTCTAATACCAATTGGAGTTAAATCTGAATCACAACTTGCCTCATAAAGCAGTGTGAGAATAGTGACACAAGGAATAACGCAATGAACCTAAATCCGCAGCTTCCCTAAATCTCATTAGTTTTCAGATCCAGAAGGCAGCTATTTTCTCTGGACCTGCTCTAAAAGCCTTCTGTCCAGTAACGTCTTATTGCCACAAGGCTGAGAGACAAATTTGGCAACAAGACGTTGAGAAAAACTGGAAGGTTTATCAGTGTAAAACCCAGATATCTCCCTTAGAAGTTGGTAGAGACCAAAAACTCAGCGTAAATGGGACATTCAGACAGAAACATGTCTTTAAGTCAGTGACACATGACTCACATCCAACATGTACTGCATGTTATTTATTATTGTTTTATTGAACAGATAGTATTAGTTAATGTGGTTTTATCATAACTGACTGACATAAAGAGACAGTCCTGCCACTATAATAAAGTTTTTATGCAAAAGTGGCAAAATCCATCCATCCATCCATTTTCTTCTGCTTATTCACTCTTTCACAGCATGTCTCTGTCCTTTCTCAATCCACTCACCCCCAACCCGTCATGGCAAATACCCGTCCATCCGTGAGATTGGTTCCCCTGGAAGTGTCACGGGGCCGAGTGGCCTGTACTGAACAGGACTCAGGTGCAGAGACAGCAGATGATGTAACAATTTATTAGGCTAAAGTGCAAAAAAGAAAACGTAGCAAAGACAAAAAAAACAATAAGACGTGGAGTTTGACGAGGCGTGGCCTGGGAAACATGGCTAGGGCGAGGGAATGAGGCCTGAGATGCGGAGTGGAGCTGAGCAGGGAACAGTCACACTGAAGAGAGAAGATAGAGGAGTTAGGGAGGTAGTGGAGGCAGCTCTGAAGTGGCCAGTTGTAAGAGTAGCAATTCTTACTTGCAGTAGGGGACATGGAGTGTTGAGAGGGGGGTGATGAGAATCCAGGGGAGGCTGAGTGCCGTGGAAAGGCTGGCCTGAGATCCGGGGCTTCAGATGGAGTGTGATGGCAGGAGTGCAGGCAGGTGAGGCACAGAGAGATTTTCAGAAGGATTGCTTGGTATCCTGAGATCAGAGGTGGAGCGTGAGCCAAGGTGAATACATCAACTGCAGCACAAGAGAGTCGTGTTAACAAGATAGATCACAGCAAGAACTTGAAGTACAAGGCCTGTTACCAACATGTGTCGATGACAAACTGGCAGTGAATGAACATCAACGTGTGGTTTAAATCCCTCTGCTTTGATTGCCTGCAATAGGCTCCAGGTGTGCAGGAGCTGGAGTTGGCCCTGCCCAGGGGCGGATCACAGGTCAGTTCAGGAGCCTTATGGAAATTCCAGCCACCCACCGCAGACCATGACAGGAAGTTTCTTCCTGTTAAAAGGAAGTTTTTTTCTTTTCCACTCCCTGTATTATTGTAAGTTCTTTACCTCACAATACAAAGTGTGATGAAGCAACTGTTGTGCGCTATATAAATAAAATTGAATTGAACTCATCCTTTGACTCACCCATTCTTACCCACCTATGTCCATGCCTGTAAAACTCAAGCTGTGTTTCTCCATAAGTGCTTTCAGGAAATACAGTCCAGAGAATAGGAGCCATGCTACTGCGTGGTAATTATGAGTAATTCAGAAGCATGGCATTTTATGTGCGGTTTAAGCAGGAAGCTTGCAAATCCCAGAAAAAGAACCACATTATAGGCAATTATCAGAAAAAAGGGCTGTGCCAGTGAGCATGTATCCAAATGGTGTAGATGATCTGATATGTGGGTGTTACGACCTAGATCTCATTTGCTTCATGTGAGACAGGTGGAACAAATATAATGAGGAGAAGAAAAAAGACACAAGAGCAATAAAAGTGAGCAAGTAAACTCCCAAGATTATTTGAAATTATGAAAATAAACAGCTAACAGAGATCATTGCCAAAGTTTTACATGCAGCAGGTATATGTGTATTTAGGAAACTGGCAAAAGGGAGAGAAGTGAGTACACAGGGTACCTTGGTGGGAGTCCATCTCATCTACATGCCAAAACCTCCTGCTCCGTTTTGTACAAGACAATCTTCAGATCTCTACAATAAAAGCTCTGCCCTGGTTGCATTCTGCCCAAACTGTATTCAGGCTGCCATCTTCTCATACGACAGCCTTTTTTGGTCTAAGCAGATGTGATTCTGCCTCTTCCCATCAATGAGAATAATCCTATTTCCCTGAGACAAAAGGCTCATCTTTCGTATCAGTGCCAGTGGTAAATTAGTCTGCGGCTCAGGCATGGAAAATGGACATGATAGCCCATATTTATAGGTGAATTGGGTTATGTCACTGGCAAACACAGATGGAAGAAAACCACTGGTATTCTCTCTGGAACATTCCCAGCAAATGAGAAGGCTGAGACAAGCAGTGTATGCATTAAACAGTGGATCAGTCAGGGAATATGGGTCTGGAACCCCTGGGACACGGTGCAAAATTGAAAAAGTCATGACATAAACAGCTGTATATTGAAACATCCCATAATAGAGCAGCAGCAAATCACACTGACTGATTGCCTTCATCTTTTCCCTTCAACCCAAACATAGTGAATCTCAGGCTGTGTCCTTTAAACCTTTAGAAAAAAAAAAAAGAGCATGGCTTCTTTCTGAGGGTGCTTGGCCTACTCACAAGCCAAGCTTTAAAGTCCCCCAGTAAATATTTGTTATGTGAAATATGAAACATAATTAGTCAAGAAAAATCATGTAAGAGATAAATATTCCTTTGTTGTATTAAGGTAAATGTGGCAACGGCTGGACTTTGCTACCATGTAGACATTGTTCCTTTAAATGAAGTGATAAGACAGGCTTGTTGCAGCACTTTAGATTGCGCTGTACACTTGAAATAACAGGCTATTATTTATCAAAGAGAACACAAGGGATTGCTCAGAAAACCTGATATATACACTGTACGTAGTGCTGCAGTAAAAGGAGACAGCTTTCAGTTACACAACAGTCTTTTAACCTCACAGAGAAAAACAACAATGACAAAACAAAATAAAACCACTGACGCAACTAAATTTCCGTAATTTTCCTCTATGATCGCTGCTAAGGTTGACTCACACCTGAAAGGCTTTTTAAACTGTGTCACTGAATTCATAGCCTCCTTTCCCAACAAAGGTCAGCCTTAAAATTGCTCCCCGAACAAATCAGCAGGGAGCCACATAGTAACCATTCACATTACCATTTGTAAGTCTGTCTGTCTGTTTGTTTGCCTGTATCATCATGGCAAAAGCTGGTCCTGGAGACATCTACTTTGCAGGATCTGTTATTCATAAGTACCAGATTAACATTTTGGGAAGAGATCAGTGTGATTGCAAAACAAATTTCAGTGGACCCAAAGTTATTTCTAGCTGGAAACAGTTGTAATAAACAAGAATTATAATGAATTAGCCTCAGTTTTTAAATGCCAAAAAGATAATCAAACTTTTAGAGAAAATTGCATAGCCAAAATGTAGTTCTCCAGATGGCGTCAAATCTTGAAATCCTGAGGCAAAAACCTGCTAGAAATTCTAAACTCCTGCTTCAAACCTAAGGCAACCAAAAATTACATTTTGTTTATATAGCACCAGTTTATGGCAACAGTGTCCTCCTTTCTGCTGTAAGTTAAATTTCCTACAGTATAATGGAGAAAATGGCAATAGTAAAAGTAGGGAGAAAGAACTCCCTTCTGACAGGAAGAGGGGAGCTCTGGCAGCACTAAGCCCATCTGTTGTGGCTGGTTGGGTTCTGAGCAGAAGAGAAGACAAAAAGAGAGATTGAGAGGCATCTCATCATTGAGAGACAAGGACAAAACTCAAACTGCTGGAGTAAGTAGACAAAAGAGGCATATAAACACATCAGCATTGAAAGGCAGTAAGTGTAGAAGAAACGCTCGGTGCACCCCCCAGCAGCCACAGCCAATGACAGCATAACTCAGAAATGGTTTAAGGTCAATACATCGAGCCCAAAGTATAATCTTTACCTAAAAGGAAAGAGTAACGTCTTACTTAAATAATGGAAATGTCTCCCAGACCTAAACTGGGAGCTGGTTCTGCAGGTGAAGGGCCTGAAAGTTAAAGGCTCTAACTCTCATTCAACTTTTAGAAACACCAGGAACCACAAGTAAGCCTGCACTAGCGAAGTGCTCAATTAGGATATTTATGAGTGTACTATGAGTTTTTTAAGAAATTCAATTGTGGCTTTAACAAGGAGCCAACGAAGAGAAGCCAGTAAGGGAGAAATGTGATTTTTCTTTCTGGTATTGAGTGCTCTGTTAGTACTCTTGCCACAGCATTTTGATGGCTTTCCGGGAGCTTTCAGAACAGCCTGATAATAATGAATTACAATTGTCCAGCCTAAAAGTAACAAGTGCATGCAAAAGGTTTTCAGCATCTCTCAAAATTTAGCAATATTGCACAGACGAAAACAAGATCTCCTAGAAATCTGTTTAATATCCATGCAAGTTTCCCTACAGTGTTTCTGGAAGCCTGCACAATGCCAGGAGGAATATGTATTTGATTAGACACCATGTTTCCATTTTTTATGACCAAATAAAATAAGCTTCACAAACATGTTTAACAGAAATAAAAGAAAAATATGTATATATGAACCTAAAATATTGCACAGAAAATAAGGTACATAACTCTTCCTACCAGACTGATGATGACTCGGCTTTTGTACTACAGCTTTTGAGATAAGTTGTTTCAGTCTATTTGTGCATTCATTCTTAGTTCTAAACTGCCTGCCTGATGGTGGGAGCTTGAACAAATGGTGTCCAGGGCCTATAGTGTCTTTAAAGATTTTCTTAGCACTCCTCACACAGCAGGTGCTGTAGAGATCTTCTGCAGTACTAGAGATCTGCTTTCCAGATCTGTTTTGAATCCTACTCATTGTATTTCCCCTTTAACCTCTCATCCATCTGCCTCTTCCCTTCCCATCCCATGTGGATATGCTTTGAAGGAAACTGCAAAATGCCCAACAAAAACACATACAGTTTTCATGACAGACTTTCTGCTGCTTTCTGCTAATTTATTCCATTATTTAATTATTATTATTATTTAATTTTATTAATCCACCTCCATCGTCCCGATACCCAAAAACTCCAACCCATCTTGCCTCAATGATTACCGCCCAGTAGCACTCACCCCCATCATCACTAAGTGCTTAGAGCGACTGGTCCTAGCACACTTCAAATCCTGTCTCCCCCCCACCCTGGACCCCCACCAATTCGCATACCGCCGGAACAGGAGCACAGAGGATGCAGTCTCCATCGCAATGCACTCTGTCCTCTCACACCTGGACAACAACAACACCTACGCCAGAATGCTGTTTATAGACTTCAGTTCAGCATTCAATACAATCCACCCCTCACAACTCATCAGGAAACTGACAGACCTGGGTATCAGTTCCCTCATCTGCAAATGGTTACTGGACTTCCTGACCAACCGCCCCCAACATGTCCGGCTGGATAACCGCTGCTCATCTACCATCACAATGAACACCGGTGTACCACAAGGCTGTGTGATGAGCCCTTTCCTCTACTCCCTCTTCACCCACGACTGCAGACCTGCTGATGGTTCCAACACCATCATTAAGTTTGCAGATGACACCACGGTGATTGGCCTCATCAGTGACAACGATGAGGCCGCCTACAGGGAGGAGGTGGATCGTCTGGCTGAGTGGTGCGACAGAAACAACCTGCTGCTTAACACCGAGAAGACCAAGGAGCTCATCGTGGACTACAGGAGGAATGCTGACCCACATCCACCCATCCACATTAAGGGGACGGCTGTGGAGCGTGTGAGCAGCTTCAAGTTCCTGGGAGTCCACATCTCCGAGGATCTCACCTGGACGACCAACTGTTCCAAGCTGGTCAAGAAGGCTCACCAGCGCCTCTTCTTCTTGAGGACTCTGAGGAAGAACCACCTGTCCTCAGACATCCTGGTGAACTTCTATCGCTGCACCATCGAGAGCATCCTGACCAACTGTATAACAGTCTGGTACGGGAACTGCTCTGCCTCGGACCGGAAGGCGTTGCAGAGGGTCGTGAAAACTGCCCAGCGCATCGCCGGAGCACCACTTCCTGCCATAAAAGACATCTACAGGAAGCGGTGTCTGAAAAGGGCTGGGAAAATCATCAAAGACCCCAGTCACCCATCACATGGACTCTTCACCCTCCTGCCCTCTGGGAGGCGCCACAGGAGCCTCCGGACTAAGACCACCAGGTACCGGAACAGCTTCTTCCCCACAGCTGTCAGACTCCTGAACTCTGCCTCCTGACATCTGACCCACGTTAACTCATGGACTGAACATACACACACCCACAATGGACAACTGTACCCTCAAACACAATAATAACATGGACTGAACCACCACTCACAACCACTAGCACTTTATATAGCCTCTGTAGAAACTATCTACACCCTCACTTATCTTAACTGCACTACTGTATAGCTCTGTGTAAATAATCATTCTGTACATTCGATAATCTTTAATCCTACAACTGTTTACAACTTGCATAGTTCCCATTTCTGTATAGCTGTATATCCCAGATTCTGTAAAGTTATTTATTTCATTTCATATTCTGTATAGTTTTTCATATTTATATCCTGTTCATATCCTGTACATAGCTTGTACTCACTACAGCCTGTACATACTTATAGTTATAGAATATTCACAACATACTTCATACCGTGTACATTATAACATACCATAATAGACCCATTTCTGTAATATACTCACATATCTATATTATTGCTAATATATATTGTAATATATCTATATCACTAAAGCACTTCTGGATGGATGCAAACTGCATTTCGTTGCCCTGTACCTGTGCATGTGCAATGACAATAAAGTTGAATTCTATTCTATTCTATTCTAATTATTTAATTCATCAAACCTTTTAGGTGGGAGCTGGTGTAGAGCTCAAAAAGAGATGCAGAATATGAAAGATGAGACAAAAAAAATGGCTTCACGTGGCTAGCAGCGAGGTAGATAGCAGTAGGGATAGGGCCTGGCTGTGAATACTGATGGGATGATCAGTTGTTTCGATTGCACTAGTCAGCTAGTCAGCATTGGCTTGGAAAAGAAAAAAGAAAAAAGGGATGAGAGCTACGCTTTGGGGAAGATTACATCTGGCACAGGCTTGCACTCTTTCCTCATCACGTTTTTTTGGTTTTTGTTTGTTTCTGGGGGAATTACTCAAGCCGTGGGGGAGTTGTCTGAGGGAAATACAGACATCAATCTCCCATAACATGTAGGAGAAATAATAACACATCAAAGTCGTGCTCTCAGCATGCTGTTGGGAATTAGTCAAGAACAGCGAGTTTCAATGGTCAAAATGCATGTCTTCGTATTTCGAATGCATGGGAAACAGTTCAGCACCTTTTGTCTCTGTTTCATAAAACATGTCAGGATCTCTCCAGGCTTCTCCTGAGAAGTCGATTGAGCTCAGTGAGCGGATGTTTACATTGTGGTTATCATTCACTGTAATGCATTATTAACATCTTGACAGATAGGAAGATCTATGTCTTATGACTTAATGTCTTACTAAAACTGCCACTAAACATGTTGATTTCAATCAATATCTCAGCTGTCAAAATGGACTTTGAATTAGCAGGGGGTGAGCTGCTGCGTAACAGTTCTCAGTCCTCATCACTTAGCACCCTGCTGAGTTATGACTGGAGCTGAACTTCTAGAATCTGCGTGTGTGTGTGTGCGTGCGTGTGTGTGGTGCCTCTTGCCCTCTCCACATGGAGTCTGTCCAGGGTTCCACAGTAGTCAGTTCTCACAAGATTTCACCCTTCCTGAGGGGATTAACGATAAACATCCAAGCTTATTCTGGAACTGCACACCCCCGCTCTACTGCCTCTTCTCTCATTTTCCTTTTAATTTTTGGGGTTTTTTTCCATTTCATTTCATTTCTTCCTTCTTCTGTCCCAGTTTTGGATTTTTTTTTACCCCACCTTCCCTCTTTACATTCCCATCCATTTCTGTTTTCTCTGCTGCCCCCCCCCACTTTAAAAAAAACCCCTGATCCTTCTTTTCTCCTTTCCTTTCCTTTTGTTCTTTTCTCTTCTATTCTCTTTTCTTCATCTTCATTATCTATTTTCCCCTTCCTGCACTCATTTATCCTTTTCCTGTCATTACTCATCCTCTCCATCTTCTCTCCTCCTCCTCCTTCTTCTCCCCCTCTTGTATCTGGTGACCTCTCCTCCCCTGTGACGATTTGACCAAGTGGGAACTTGTAGCACAAAAATGAAAACAACAACTCAGACGATAGGCAGGGTGGGGGGTGGGGTGGGGTGGGGGCAGGGTGGGGTGGGGGGTGGGGTGGGGGGGGGGGGGGGTTGGCAGGATAAGAGACAAAGCGCCAGAAACATTTTGGAGTCACTTCTCATCGTGCATATAAATATACATGCACAAACAGCAGGCAAGTAGTTGGTGCTGTTTTTGGTGGGCAGAAAGGGAAATTCAATGTGAAGGACATTGTGAGTAATTTCAGAGACCTCCCGAAGGCTTCCCATCCATTCTCCCATCACAAGGGGATGATGAACATTCTGATGCAACACTGGGGAGATGCAAACAGAAACATCCATGAGCTGCACAATATTATTGCAGCATTTTAGCGCACTAAATCTGATGAAGTGGAAAAATAACAACAGGCAATAGTGGGTTACACAGGATAGCTCCAAAAAGATGATAATTAAGCCTTTTATTGATATTTGGAGCAGCTGTGATGAGAAAAAAGTGGGTATCCAAAAAGCAAATAAAATTGGGCATAAGAGGATGTGGAGGAATCTTCTTCAGGGATGGCGTGCGGTGATGTTTGATTGAAAAAAAGATTGCGGTGTTTACTCGGAGGAAAGTCTGTCTGTCATAAAATAAACGGAACGAAGGACAGAAGCCAGGTCTCACTATTGTCAGCAACGGTACAATAGTGTGTTTTTATGAAGTCTTGATTGAGTTCATTGTGTTATTATGATGTGTGGGGAATGTTTTTGTTAGCGTGACTGAATGTGTTCCTATCTGTGTGGGTGCTAGTGTGCTTCATGACTGTGTCTCTGGTTCTGCTGTTCTTTAGATGCTCAACTAAATCATTTAATTATCTTGACTGCCTAAAAATAAAATATATTCTTTTAAGATAAACCCCTTTATATTATTGCCACATTTCACTCACTATTAATGGATGCCAGTGCTACCCTGGCTGTTACAGGCATACTTCAATATTTTTTGGTTACTAACTTCAGTCTACAGAGTGCTTTTGGAATAATTTTATTAGACCCTCTACAAAAAACAAAATAAATAATAAAGAATAAATCACAAAAGCACTAAACTGACCAAAATTTGCAAATTCCAAGCCAAATGGTGACATCTGCTCCGCTACCACTTAAGACCTATTTGGGTTTTTTCTAACAATATAGGTTGGCTGGTTGCATTTGTTTTGTAGTGTGCAAAAAACAACAGAAACCCAAAGCACTTGTGCTCATTACACATGTGAAACAGCGCATTCTTAGTCTTTAGAAGCTTCACCCTCCCCATCCACGTCTTTCAGAGTTTGGGTCCTTTGCTGGGAATCCCCAAACCACCGCAACTGTTGTACAGTAAATCTAATTTATTATAGCAATAAAACTGTAAATTTCCTAAGCCATTTTGAAATACTTTTATGTTCTATTAAAGGATGTTTACAGAAGCAGGAGATCTGTCCACAGTTAAAGCCAGGATAAAGTGCTGATTTTTGTAATGTGCCACCACATTACAAACACAAGCAAGTGAAATTGTCCCTGTCACCAAACCTCCGTAACTGTCTGTCAGCCAGGAGGTTTAAACTTTAACATGAAGATTCAACTGACTGGTTTTCTAATGGGTTAATACTTCTAAACTCAAATAACACCTTAGAAACTGCTCCAAAAACATCCATTATGAAGTGGTGCATCACGTAATTTCATTTAAATGTCCACGATCTGCTGATAAAATGTCTAAAACTCTAGATTTGTGACAACACTACATTCACCCCATGATATGTGTCTATAATATGATTACAGCAAGAGAGAAGGCAGAGCTATGTGTTCTGATTTATTCACAGTTGGATCCGGCGTGAACATGCTGTGCCAATGGTTAGCAGTCCAAACACGAAGAAAATGGAGTGTTTATTTTTATTAATGGCAGTAAATTGTTGGTTATGGCTACAGTGTTTCAGGTTACAAAAACACACAGTTTAGTGCGACCTAGACCCTGAGGTCTGGTCCGTATTTAGACATTATTACTGCCTGCACTGTGCTGTGAATCCACATTACATTCGCCCCAACCTATTTGCTGTCTCCTGGTTTTCTCCCAAAGATGAGTAAATATCTAATTTACAGAAATGGTTTCATCATATGATGCTTTGGCCTTTGCAATTTCCGCTTGCCACTTGATGCATTGTGTTCCATTCATCCCTCTGAATCGGTGATTATTCCTGGTTAGTGTTTGCTCCGGGCATTACAGCCCACCCTTTTCACTCAATCTCCTCAAAGTGTACAGAGGTGATACTAATAAAAATACTTGTTATGTAAAAAAAGCTACCGCCACTCAGAAGCTTTGCACCTAAATGGAAAAGTTGTTATGACGCACAAAGGCTGAGAGAGAAAAAAGAGGGGACCAGTCCTCCCACAGATTTTCACAGCTTGGTGCATCTTTAAATGAAATAAGCCATCTTTTTTATCAATTTGTGGCACTTTTAGCTATCACTGAGAAATGAAAAATGAAACAGAGAGCAAAAGAAGCAATAACAAGACTTTTCACAAGTTGAATTCCTGGAGGAGCAACAAAGCATTATTTCCTTTGAATACAGGTTTTGCTGAATAGCTTAAAGAATGCACACGGTTTGATAGGCTATATATTGTAAGCAGATGTTAGGTTTGTGAAGGTGGAATTTATTCCTTCCTACTCTACCTATTCTCTGTATTTCAAAGCAGACGACTAAACATTACTTGCACATTCAAAGGCGTTTTTCTTCTATGACTCACAAACACATGTCAGACGTTGTTGCTGTTTGTGTATATACTGCCTGAGAGCACTTTGTTTAAACAGCAACATTAGCAAAGAACACGTAGTTATTGGAGCTGTAGCCCTGCGGTGGTAAATTCATACCCAACAGGTGTCCAGTACAAACAGTCTCACACTAAGGTTTACCGTGCCGCTACAGTTACTGGCAGCATCACTCATCAATGTGAAATTAGAAAGACGATATCGCAGGCTTGGTATCATGACATTGCACCTGCGTTTTCTTTGCATATTATTGCACACAGCATATATTTTGGTTCTCGTGTGCTCTTTCACACCTTATATGAACCTTAACCAATTTGTGTGTCAATTATGGTGGAAAATAACATAAAATAAGCTGAAAATGCACAGACACGATCACAAAATGTGCATGGTTGGTATTTATATGAAGTCCATCTATCCACTTTCTTAACAGCTTGGACTGGAACCTGTCTCAGCTGTCACAGGGAACAAGGGGCAGTATAACTTGGATAGTGTACCAGGGGTTTATTTGATATGCTTGAATTAAGGCTCTCGCGATATCAGATTACCACTGCACAATTGCTTTATATCACTATAAAAAGAGAAAATACTACTACTTCTACTACTACTACTACTACTACTAATAATAATGCTATTCAAAGTTACCTTTACCTTCTGATTTAATTGTTTGGGATCAGTGTTAAACCTGGAGACTCATGATCTGCTGTAACTTTGAATGTAAGCCAGAGGGTGTTGCACTAGTCTGTCACACATTGGTTAATGAAGTTCCATTTTGATGGCAATTGGTATTACAATGTGTTGCAATCAATTATTAATCTTCATCATGAGTTGAAGTGAAATGTTTTTTTTCAGTATTTTTTGTGTTATAATTGTGTGCCAAGCTTTTTGTGATACATCAAGAGTGAAAAGCAAAACAAAACACAAGCCCCCCCTAAACAGCCTCGGTTCTTTCTCCTGCCAGATGTATTTTAGGGAGTCAGACATCCTTCAAGGTGGCCCACTAAGTTGTATTTCCATATTACAGGCAGGAGGACTGAGAAACGAGTACACGAAACAGAAAAATAAAGTAGCTACATCTGGATCTGGAGGATAAACAGATGCTGAATAGAATTAATAAAAACTAAAAATTACAAAACTAATTAGAAAAAGCTTCTGAAATAGATCAATTTCAGCTACTGGAAAACCCATCTTTTGTTTTTTTGAATGCGAATGAATCTTTTTTTGAGTCATTCTTTTTCTTGTTTTAAAGATCCAGTGATGGCAGGATAACAATGGAAATGAACTGAGAACAGTGATTGTTTGCTGATGCTTGGCTGAGACACTCCAGATTTGCTTTTATGACTTACTGCTAACCGCACATCCATATTAGACTTTGGTCCGAAATGTACTATCTTTGTACAAACCAAAGCCATACAGGTGGAGGTGAGTAAATATACCACAGAGACAATAAACACAGCTGATATATCTGACTTGCACTAAATTGTATCAAAACATTTTTAAGGTTGTTCAGTTCTGTTTAGATTTTTGTGTTAAAAACAGAAGGAAAAAAGAAAAAAAATTATGTGTTTGTTGAGAAGTTTAAAAAAACAAACAATATGCAAACAGGTTGATGTAAATTCTACAGTAACTTCCTGGCAGCCAGTTACTATAAAAAATGCTCACATTAAATTTACAATAAACACTTTTTAAAACAAAAAATGATTCTGCTGCTAAGTGGAATTTACGGCAATTGCTAATCTTTTTATTTACAGTGAAGTTACTGTAAATGTATAATTACATTAATTAATTGCATTTAATGTACTTATTTTATGTATTTTACTTATGTATTTTTTATTTCATTGTATTGCATTTTAATTTACACTTTTATGCTAATCACTGCTTGTATCCATCCATCCGTCTGATCCATTCTCTTCCACTTATTGAATTCAGAGATGCAGGGTCAGCTACCATAAGGCGAGAGGCAGGGTACACCGACAGGTCATGAGCCTGTCACATGGCCAACACCCATTCACCCTCACCCCCACCTGGGTGGTGGGAGGAAGGAGTACCTGGAGAGAACCCATACAAACACGGAGAGAACATGCAACTCCACACAGAAAGGCGCCGGTCAGATGGTGGATTTGACCCCACACTGAAAAAAATATGTTGTTGGATTTACTTAATTCAATGGTGGACATTTGTTGCACACAGATGTTTTGCTTTGGCAGCAACTTAAACAATTGAGTTAAATTAACACAATTTATTCATGTTCAATAAACCTGTGCAATTTGTGTTGATAAAATGTGACTTAAACATGTTTTGATGAAGTAATTTGAGCTCTTGGAATATTTTAATCCTTCACAATTTTTTCACTTTATCCCAACACCATTCAATAACTTTTACCCAATACTACTTGGTCACTTAAATACTACATGTTATCTTCAAATTACATTTTGCTATTATATTCTAGTATCAAATACACAATTTTCAAATGGAGGCCTTATAACAGATTGTATTGTTCTCTTCCAAGATGGTTGCTGGCATCCACCAGTAACCTTTAAAAACAAAATGTCTAATTTCACTGCATTGACAGTAGGTAAAGAATTAAACTGACATTACTCCACTACTGAATCTATATAAATCAACAGTTAAATAATGTCAGTTCTTCCGTGTTCTCTGGAATCAATCACAGCAAAGAAATTAGACTGTTTCTTTTGAAAAATGTTACAGGACAATACAAAACATTCTATTTAAGGCCTCTGACGTCAAGATTCAGTTAAACAACAATTATAACTAAACAATTTGAGGTAATGTTAGTTTCCATTAACATTAAATTAGGTTACTGAATTGGCAAACACCTTCCTATTAACACTACCCATTTTACCCCAATAACTAAAGAAATTAGCACTTGCAGGTCAAAACCTTTATTCAAGAGACGCAAAAATAACATTGATACAGTGACTGTCAAAAATTACAGCACTGATCATACTGTGACATCTTGGTTCAAAACAGCACACTTAGAAATATTCAACGTTCTTTACTTCAACTGAATGAAATTGAAAATACCATTTCACACGACCCATATGGGATATTTAGACTGTATAACTGTTCACGCTACATCTCTTCACTAGTAAAAGAAAGAAAAAATACAAACAGAAATTGAAAAATGCTGCCAAACAGACAAACAGAGAACTTGTACAGAGCAAAAGGAAAAACAAACAACAACAAAAAACAGCTCGTCCTCATGGCAGTTGCAGAGTATATAAAAATGAACCCTGCGATCTGTTCCTGGAATTGAGCTTCAAAAATGCAGCAGAACAAGTGTGAGATTTAAATGTCCTCTCACCTAGAGCTGGTCACCTCACATGCATAACAGTGAGCTTCGTTACAGGAGCAGTTTTGTCTTAGTTGTGAGCTTTTCTTGAGAGCTGAGTTGCATCCAACTCCATTACCACCCATTGAATCACCTCAAAAGTGTAGCAGAGCTGTGATGGGTAACTCATGTTGAAGGAATAAAAAAGGTCCAAACAGCATGGCTACTGCAAAGGTCACGTTATCCAGATCTTGAAGAACTACTATACCCTCGATGATGATGCCAACATCAGAAAAGTCATTGCCTGGTGCATCCTCTGGAGACAGATGTTCATTGTGGTTTTCTCAATCTGTGCAGTGGCCTCAGTCAAGTCCTGGTTAAACACAAAACATTTCTTTAAGATTCCTTTTTAAACTCATCTCTTTTGAATCTACCAGTTCTAATGTTAGAGTAATTTAAACCAATGCAAGCAACATAGTAAATAGCTATAGCCAAAGAGTGGCCTGCCATGCTGCCATTCATGGTCTAACAGAGTTTCTAAGAGAGGGTGAAAAACATAATAATTTCAAATGCTTTACATTAGTTTTTGTTAGAAAGACACCGGCCCATCAGAAATCCAGGTTATGTCACTCAGAAGATGTTAGAATTTAGACTTTCAGCCCCACAATTTGGTTAGCTGTTGGTCAGTTGGTCTTTTTTTCAAACAAAAGCTAATGTAAATATTGGGGGGATTTTTCTTTGTTCACTAGAATGACAAATTTAAAGTTTTTTCACACTGATGTGACCCCTAATACAGGGGTGGGGCCTCAAGGGCCGGCGGCCGAGTTCACTACCAGGCCTCATGTGAACTTCAAATTATTAAAGAGGACTACTGGTCCTAACCAGTCCAATGAGGATCAAGTGGATAACTAAATGCATTTTTAAATGTTGCAAAGCCACAATCTACTCATAAAACACTCACCATGAACTCCTGCACCAAGATGTTGCAATTGTCTTTCACACAGATGCGGAGCACTTTGATGAGACTCCCTTCGAGCATTAACGTCATCCTAAAGTATTATAACAAAGAAAACAGAGATTTGTGAACTTTTCAGTAGCACAGAAGAAAATGATCCCAGACAAAAACTCTTGACTTTTTAAACCAGTCAACATGCAACACCAGCATCTACAAAGCAATAGCAAAAGTTCCTGTTTGACATCAACTTTATGGATATATAGTTTCCAGAACATATATTTTTAAAAAAAGATAATTTTTTCTCAGTGGGCCAGTAAATGCATGACAAAAAAGAATGGCATCCTTTCAGTGGAATCAGTACTCACAGGTAATAGTTGACTGTTTCAATGGATGCAGCATAAAAATCTTTTACTGACCTAATGCAATACATATACACTTTGTAGTTAAAGAATTTTAAAGTTCTTACTGTCATCATGGCAGCTACATCCTTTAGCTTTGTGCACTGTTCCCCCGATCACTTTGCAAACACTTTCAGCAGACTGTCAGAGAGAAACTCAGCTCCGTCAGAAACCTTGACTGTAAAGGCATGGTTGGGATGCACTGGAATGCTGCATTTCATCTAAAATAACATTTTGAAATTTTGAAATAACAGCAGGCACTGTGCTTGGTTAATCAGTAATGTTTTGTTGAATAAAAACTGTGTTTCCAGATCTTATGGGATTAAAAAAATCCAAAGATGTTTGTTTCTGATTTGCAACCCAAGAACCCACAAGTTACAACCTCATTTTAGTTCAAGTGTGCATTAATGTGAGTCCAGTAATCACCTTTCTGACAATACATACAGGTATAAGTTAAACCTATGGCAGATTTTGGATTTCTCAGTTGTTTTAATAGGGTGGTCTATTTGTGTATGCATGCACCTAATAATTATACAAAACCTATTATAATTAAGTTACAGAAACCTTAAGCGAAAATAGAATATACTTTCTTACCATAACACCTTGAACCCACAATCCATCAGCTGACTCCTGGTGAAATGCAGAATAGAGGTCATCTCTCAATGTGCATCAACAAAAACAAAAACAAAAACAAAAGGACAGCAGGTGAGGGCAGGAGGGGTAGGGATGTAAGCTAGCATAATACCGCTGATGATATTAGCTAAAGCTGTTCAATGTCCAAAATCTCACTAACACCACGGTGCAGTAAATACACAATGTAACTGAAGAGTCAGTTGACAAATCTATTCACACAGAAAACCAAATTATGTTATGAGTGCCTCGTAATTAGGTTTAATGTGATATTACGGCTCTTGTGCCAAAGACAAATTCAAATGAAAAAGCGCCAATTCTTTGATAACAGATAAAACAGCAAATAAGCTAACGGCTCTTTTTTAGCATGTTACATGGCGACACTCTAGACGTTTAACTACATTTGGCTGAAATATGGTAAATATTAATTCAAAAAATCAAGACATACCAAAAACGTAGAGTTGGCTGCTCGACTTAACTGAGATGGATGCCTTTTTTGAACCACGATCCAAAGCCCGCGAGATGAAATCACGCGTGGTTTCACGAGATTTAACGTTGCTATCTTATTGACTTACTTCACCTGAACATGATATGAACAATTTAATACACCCTTTCTGCATATCATGTAGTTTTTACACTATATAGTTACATTTATCTTTAAAACATGAGGTAATTGTGTTAAATACATGCAAGATGCTTACATAAATCCAAGAGATGGCCAGTCCCTTTTTTTCAGTGCAGGACCTTCTTGGTGTGAGGCAACAGAGGAAATCCAGAAGATAATAAAAAGTAAATGTAGGATCCATACATAATAATTGACATTTATTCTATATTTTTGTGACTCTGCTTTGTTTGTCGACACTGAAATGTTTTACCATTTGGACACAATGGAAAATGTTGGGTAAAGGTTTTGTGGTTTAGTGAGGAATGGCTACTATTCCAAAGGGCAAGGAAAAGACTTTTTCCCATAATGTGTCAAATATTTGGTTAAAAAAAGGAGAAAACCCCCCACAAAAGTTCAAATGTCGAAGCAAAAAATTGAATTAAATCCTCATAAGGATCTTAGACTGCACCACTGCTATGAAACGCTTTTGGTTTATTCCCATATTTCTTGTCTTTGTATGACCTGAGGGCCAACAAACATATTATAGCTGACAAACACAATCTTTTCCATCATCATTTTTAACCCTCTATTCCATGGAACAGCTGACAGATTTTCATGTTAGCAGCTGCATGTCAATACTACAGCCTGTGAATAGAAGACTTTAAATGTCACAATAAAACCTCAGCTTTTTGTCAATATAAGAACATGCAGGAGATGATAGGGTTTCACCAAACAGATGCATGTGGCCTGTCATACCTTGAGAATGAAGTAAAGCTAATACTGAGACATTATGTGTGCTGTATGTGCCTCACAGCTGAAAGTGAAGCTGCCTCCATGCCACTGAGGAGACATTTAAAAAGGGCTAAATCTAATAAAACCTGAGCTGTGAAGACTCCTATTTGTCAGATGTGGAGTATTTCATTACCACAGGATGCTTTATCTGCCCTCGGCATCACTCATATGCATGTGAACCAAACCTGCCAGAGGTCACGTGATCGGAGAAATGCAGATAAATGCTGAAAGAGCGCAAGAGGGAAAACCTTTTATTGGCACATCAAGTGGGTTTTTTGGAAACAACTTATTAAAAGATATATGTGAAGTCTATAATATTCCGCTCTGCAAGGTTTTATTGTATTTCAATAATGATATCTGAGACTGTCGGATAATTTGGAACAAATGAAAGCACTTTTTGACATAAAGTGTGATGTCTCTCGTAATTAAAGAAAGTTGGCAAAATTTCTGATTTCACCTTTCACTTTAGTCATTCATCAGCAAGTCTAGATAAAACTGACTGACCTGTTTTGCATAAATATTCAAATGTTCTTCCGTTGTAAAACTTGCTAGGAAATTATGACACCTCAGGGTTCACCTGAATTTGTCTTCTGCTCAGACAAGCCTTTGTTGTAATCCTCTCTCTGCTCCACAGACCTGATAAATTCTGCGAGGCAGCCTCTTCCTTTGCCCATTGATTTTCTGCAGCAGCTTGTGGTCTAATTGCCCTTATCAAAATCATGACCTGCTAAATGATGGCCGCCTTTAATCGCCTGCACCCTTGCCAGCAGCTATCTGACATTTAGTACAATTAATTAACGCAAAGACAGCAGGGGGTTGGTAACTGGTCCATTTGGCTATGGTGGTAGCTTTCTTTGCATAAGAAGGTTAAGCAAGGCTTCAGAATGGGGTGAAATTATTAGCTGATATCTTACTTTCAGAAATACTGGTCTCACACAGAGAAGATGCTTAATCAATATCGGCTGGTTTGAGTGGAGGATAAAGCAAAGAGTTGTATAGGAGTAATGGTAGAGGCTGAGAAATGATCTCCAACTGAATGTTTCTCCAACCCCTCCAAATGTCATTTTTTAGAAGTAATTTATTTTATATAAAAATTACCCAGTTGCTGACAGAAATATGAGGCACAATGGTATGCAATAAAAATAAAAGGCCTTTCATCTTAAATTACAGATGCCCAAACCCATTAAAGGCAGATGGAAGGAGGTAGGAAGGAGGTAGAAAGAAATCCAACAAAATAATCAAGTTAAAAAATGATAAAAGTATAAAATGGAAAAGGTAGAAATTTTGAAAACACAATAACAAGCTAGCAAAAACTGAGAGAAGAAACACACATGCCAGGAAGAAGTGATTATAAGGCACTGATATTAAAGAGGGTGGCAAAGAGTGAAAATACACAGGAAAACTAGTTTCAAAACAAAACTGGTAGTAACCAGAGGATAAAGTGAGTACAAATGATCTGGAACATATGGAAGCCCATTTCCACCACAAAAGAAAAAAAAGGATCCATCCATCCATCCATCCATCTTCATCCGCTTTGTCCGGGGCCGGGTCGCGGGGGCAGCAGCCTAAGCAAAGAGGCCCAGACCTCCCTCTCCCCAGCCACCTCCTCCAGCTTATCCGGGGGAAAAGGATCCATAATTTCAAAATTTCGAGTTATTTTCTCAAAATTTTGACGTATTAACTTGAAATTTTGACTTATTAACTCACAATTTTGAGAAAAATAACTCGAAATTTCGAGTTAGCGCTGCCAATCAGTAATCTACGTGAATGACGTCATTTCCTTGTTACCCAGAAGCTGAAGCCCTCAGGTACAAATGCTACAGCTAAGCTACCGGTATTACATCCAGTCATGAATGCACAGATTGCTGAGTATTTTCAGCGTGGCTTCAAAAATGATGAAATCCTTGCTGAATCACATGGCCTTACTATCAGCAAACGTACTCGCGAAAGCCCCAAAGTGTTGCGATCCGGTTTTGAGTGCGCGTTACTCTGCGCCATATGCGTCTGGGTAACAAGAAAGTGACCTCATTCATGTAGATTACTGATTGGCAGAGCTAACTCAAAATTTTGAGTTAATAACTCAAAATAATTTTGAGAAAAGTAACTCGAAATTTTGAGTTATGTTTCTCCAAATTTTATAGGAACATAGGAACAGGATTCCACCATCTTCAGCTAATGAACAATTAAACAGATGCATTGATGCATTACCTGCCGGTCGAATGCATTAACTTGTGCTGAGCCAAGAATTGCTTCCAGCTGATAGCATGGAGACACTTTCTGAGTAATAAGAAAATAATGACATGACCTGCTTAGACCCTCAGCAGGTCAGCAGATCTTGTGCAGCACAAAGGCAAGGATTGCCTAGCAAGTTACTCTAGAAATATTATTTTTCATTTTATTTGTCATTTAAAAAATTGGAAGTTTGAAGCTTTTAAATGTGAAAGTGGATTTATACATGACGTATTTTTGAAGTTTGTTTTTTTTTCTTCATATTCTGTAAAGTGGAGTAAATTGGAGTGTAATAATTTTGTCTTGGAAAATAAATTAAATTCCAATCTCTAGCAGGTCAAAGGTAAGGCCACTGACTGTTGTGAACACCACATAAATCTCTTGTCTCTTGATGGACAGATTTGAGCTGCAGGTTAGGACCCGAAAGCATCACACACTTTCAGAATTCGAAACACAGGACAAAGTTTTATTATTGCTGGTAATCCAAAACAGAGAATAGCAGGCAACCCAGGGACGCATACAGTGCAACAGGCAGGTAGAGGAACAGCACAATGTGGCAATTCAGGCAAACTGAGGCTACGTATACACACGCAATGTAATGAGGGAAGTGGAGACATCTGGGCCAAATTAGCACAAGCGTAGATAATCAATACAATGAGGCAGGAGTGGAAATAGAACTGAATTAAATGTAGACGCTTACCAAAAAAAAAAAACAGGAAGTGAGAAGTAAAAACTAAACAGGAAAATGACACAGAATTAAACTTAAACAATAGGCAAAATGCGATTCACACAGAGGATATTAAACAATAAAGTGAGCTTGAAAGTCCAAGAACACAAAACACTGGGTCAACAAGGCAGGACCATTGCGGTTTCAGGAGGCAGGGAGTCAGCCCACAAATAAAGTCGCTAAAAACTTGTTGAATTTTCAGCCAGTTTTATTGTTATAGTGACTGCTCCTCACTTGTAGCAGTCCAAGGTCATCAGAGGATCTCATCTCACATCAGGCAGTGCAGCGAGTGTCATTGCTGTCACTTTGATCTGTGTTGCTTCATCGTTACTGGTGTAATGATCTGCGCCGAGTTCTTCAGAGCTCCAACTGTCGTTCATGTTCCCGTGGTACTGCTCAATTAATCATCCACGAGAATTATTAAATTGTGAGTGATATTGGTTACGCAATTATTGACATTGTCATCACTGACATTTGTCTGATGACTCGATGCAAATGACAATATTTCTGTGAAAAGCTACTCACATGTTACTCTTGCGGGCATTGGACATGTGGTGGTGCATTAATTAGCAAATGTTATATTTGTCAGATAATAAATTATTCTGTTTCTTGCTACAAAGATTACTTAACCCCTTCATTCATTCATGCATTAATTATGACCACCAGAGGCTATTTTTGTGTGTGTATCTATACACAGTATATATCTATCTATGAAAATATCAACGTTTTAATACAGAAATTGTTTTTGAGAGATTTCAGTAAAAACCAACCCAAACTACAATGTGGAAACTTTGCACTTATAAATTGGTATAGCTTACAGAAAGAAACAGACAATGTCTCACTCTTAATGCACAATGCACAATAGTCTTAGCATTTCTTATAAACACATTTTACATTTGAATGGAAAGGATGGTGGTAATGCAAACTCTCAGCCCATCAGATGATTCAAACCTAAAACCTTCTTCCTGTGAGATGACATTGCAAAGGACTTTACTGATTTTGACATTTGGTGTGACCTTGACCTTGATCCACTTTTCACCCAAATTAAATCAGCTCGAGTTGTTATTGGTATCTACAATCACAAAAAATTCAAAATGGTACACTGAAATTCGTGGACACTGAGCTGCTAACAAACAAAAAAGCCCCCACAAAACTTGACACTTTACTGCCACACGCACAACCTCCAAACGTGAATTTTAATCCTCCGTAAAAGAAGACCATGCAAAGAGATTCACAGGTGAAGTTTAAATCAGGGGACATGGACTCAAACAAATATACCTTTAAATCTGTACTAAACTAAACAGCTCAGCTGAGCCAGAATATTTTTTTGAATAATGAATAAGAAGAATAGAATAGAATAGAATAATCCTTTAATTGTCCCACAAGGGGAAATTTGGCTGTAACAGCAGCCAGAAAGGCACATATACAACAAACACTACACAGGACACAGAACAGAAACATACACAATTTTTCTTACATATTTACATCAAGGACAATGGTTACTATAAACAGAGAACTGTACAGTTATTAAATAAAATAAAATTAACTACAGATGAGAGGCAAACCAGGCTGTAGTGCGAATCGCTTGATTAAATTATTGCAGTTACAGCGCAGATGTAAACATCTATGATTGTTGGGAGCAGTTTTGATTGTACAGAGAAAACATAACTTGGTTGCTTATCACAAGGAAACTCCATGGGCCTCATTTGCATTTTATATTTAATTCTAATTAATTATTAATAATATTCACTCCAACTATTTTTACTGCACTGCTTCTCCTTTGCCTCGTGTCTAAGCATTATCACAGCTCTCAGCAACTATACATTTGAAACCTTTTTGAAGCATTAAGGGCGATTGTGGCTCAAGATTTGGGCGTTTGTCTTGTAATCGTAAGGTTGCCAGTTCGAGCCCCGGCTCCGACAGTCTCGGTCGTTGTGTCCTTGGGCAAGACACTTCACCAGTTGCCTACTGGTGGCGGTGGCACCAGTGTCTGGCAGCCTCGCCTCTGTCAATGCCCCAGGGCGGCTGTGGCTACACTGTTTCTTGCCATCACCAGTGTGTGAATGGGTGGATGATTGTGTAAAGTGCTTTGGGGTCCTTAGGACGAAGTAAAGCGCTATACAAATACAGACCATTTACCATTTTCATTTAAACTGAGCTGAAAAATAAAATGCATCACAGACAGAAAAAGAAAACTTCTTCTTCTATCAAATAAATCTCCTCTGATGTCAAATTTCTGAGTAGAATGAAAGGCAAAACAAATAAAGCCACAGAGCAAAATCAGTGACAGTACTTTTTTTAAAACCAAGATTTGATTGGTTCATATTGGTTACATGAGAACTGATATGAGCTAATAGAAATGACGCACTGGGGAAATTAATATGACTGTTCCATCCTAATATTACAGTCCCAGGCTTGACACTGATGCGGTGCACACGTTTGTTCAGAAATCCAGGCATTTGAAAACTCTGCAAAATCTCATCAAATTTTTGTAGATTGTTGCAAACGTTGAACAGGTGTAAGTAGCAATTAATGCTTCATTAGTTGTGTGTTTGTTTCATCGTGTTCTGGCTCTGTCGGCTTCTGCTGCTCTCCATCTGTCATAAACAAACATATTTCCCCTCAGGTGTAAGTGGCCTCTTGAGTTATCTCTGTTTGTGGTATCTTCAGGTGCTACATTTATTCTGCTCAAATTTGTTCTTTTGATCTCTTTTTACTGTTTTTTCCACTGTTTGCTAGCTGCACGGCTTCATTATGCAGCAGTCTGTCCCACTCGCCCTCGCTGAGTGTTTAATTGGTCTTTTATATGAATCCCAACATGTTTCTCCAAAATGAAGAGAACATTTTACTCCTCAGTGCATGGCAGTTTGTTTTTTAATCTAGTAGCCCGTGTGCTTACAAGTTTTTAAGCATTAGCATTTGTATTACAATGAAAACAAATGCTAAATTCACATCTGATACTTGTCTGAAGACAGGTGCTGTGGCCAACACAAATGCATTGTCACAGCAGCTCACGGCTACAAATTCAACACAGATGCTGGCATGGCTTGCCAAATTCAACACAGATGCTGTTAAAGTTTGATTGCCTGCTGAAAGATGTAATCATTCGCCACGTTGCATCTCGCTCCTCTCTGAGCAATTTTAGTCTTGCACTGCTAACCAAGGATGAAGCCAGTCCTACTCCCAATCTTTGTTTGAATGTTTCATAAAACTTTGATTTCTAAAATCCCTCATTGCACAAAAGAAATGGAAAAATAGTCCCCATTGTGCACAGTAATATTAGGGCAGGCATCAAGTTAAAAGCTGGAAAGAAATGGATAGTTACAGTGCACAGTTAAAATACAGCCAGGGAAAACCGTAAAAACAAACCACACCAATGCATATGACTGTAAGTAAAGTTGTGCCTTTTTTAAAAAAATAAATAAAGACAAAAACAACAAGCAAAAAAAGACCAAACTGAAAGCCAAGCTACTGCTCTGGAAGCTGAAGTGACTAGATTCGAGGACCATCTGCCAAACAAACAAAGGCATAAATCAGTGTTTTGACCAAAATGGAAATCTCTGGTCTCTTTAAGTCACCACTAAGTTAGTGGAGAAAAACAACATTAATGGATGATGGTGCTTGGTGAGTCTTTTAGCCTCTTTTACTATTTTTAACTCTTTTCATAACCTAATTGTTTTAGTCACTGATCATTGTTTTCATGTTTTCTGTGTCATTAAAGGAGTGGCAGATGCTCTCTGTGATAAACCACCCACCTTTTAAAGAAAATTATCCACATCGTTTGTCTAAAATCAGACAGGCAAATGCTGCTCAGTCTAAATGGCAATTTCACTTTGCAATGTTGGCTTCAAACCTTTTTCTGTTGCTTTCAAGCTTGTTAACCAAATTAAGTAGAAACACATCAGAAAGTTTAGACTTTTCTGCTGAGAGTACATCATGTTGCCATTTGGCTGCAAGGGCTGGAAGTGGGAGATTTATTAATGCCACAGGAGCAACCAAAACCAATTGTTTATTGCCTGCATTGGGACCGAGCCTACATGAGTATACTAACAATGAGGAGACATGCTCATAATGCCACTGAAACAATTATTGTTTTCTCTTTAGCATGCAAAACTTCATGATGTTCAGTAGCTATTACCTGGGGAAACAGCACCCTAGTATTCAGAAATTTCTCTTGAATTTAAAATAATTTCAGTCAGTATTCAACTCCTTCAAAAGGATAACTGTTAATTTACACACAAGCTGAACGCATGTTCATGTGTCCCCTGTGCATGTGGCACAAATTTCCGTGCTCAGTTTGTTTTGAATCAGATTAATGGCTTTAGTGAAGCTCAATATGTCTAATATGGCCTTGCTGAGGATTGCTGGAAAAACAGAAGAGACATCCAAATGCCTTTTAATTATGTCAATATATTTGTCTTTGTGCTTTGGCAGGAACTTTGTCTCTTTTTCTTCATCAATTTTGTTGACTACCTTATGCCTCTTTTTCTGCCTCCCTGTATCTTTCTCTGTTTTAAAATTCAAATACTTGTAGAACATGAAATTTTGTTATTAAATGTTCAGCTTCAGTCACTAATCCTTTTTCACTTCACCTGCACATTTAGTGCAGTTTTACACATTTAAATTTAAAATAAATTTTTAAATTTTAATACTGGATAAAATGAGCATTTGTCCCATCAAAAAATATTCACAAACGTAATGATGACAGAAAAGTTTTCAGTAACGTGTGCAAATTTGTTAAAAATAGTGCTGTCAGCGTTAATCTCGTTAAAATGATGTTAACGCCATAACCGCATTAATGCCATTAACGTGTTAGCGAGTTATTGCGGATCGCCCCGTGCGTGGGGCTGGACGGCGCTAACGCGTTAACGAGGGATGGCTGTAGCTCAGGAGGTAAAGCAGGTCATCCACTGATCACACATTCACACATTCATAGTGGCTTCCTATGAATGTGTATGAATGGAAGGACTAAGAAACTTAGAGACATGCGGCATGTTGAATAGAGGACTTTGAGTACTCCGGGAGAGTAGAAAAGTGCTAGAATCAGTCCATTTACCATTTACGAGCTAACCACGCTGCGCTGACGCCGTGCAGCCCCATGCACGGGGCGATCTGCGATAACTCGCTAACGGAGATTTGCCTCGTTATGGCGTTAACGTCATTTTAACGAGATTAACAGCACTAGTTAAAAATCAAAACTGAAACACCTTATTAACAAAACGTTTAGACTCTACTCTAGATTCCTAGATGCATGCTCTTTGATTTGCTAATCACTTAAATGGACTGAATAAACTGGACAGAGTTTGGATGTCAGGATAAATCTTAAGGCATACATTTCAATTCTTTGCATTCTTTCCTCTGTGATGAAAATGTGGGAAGACACACATCAGAGAGAAAACTATTTCTAGAGCTTGATTTTTTTTTTCCTCAGGAGAACATCTGCCTTAATAATTGTGATATGGAAATAGTTCAGAACCAGAAATCTTCCTAAAGTGACTGATAACTGTCACTCTTTCCATGGCAGAAATTGAAGAAGCTGCCAGAAGGATAAGTGTCTCAACAAAACCAATCAAATCTTCATAGCAGGAAGAAGAAACTATAACTGAAAGGGACATGACAGCCTACTGGAAGTTAGCCAGACTTAACTATTTGTGCAGAACTCAGAGCATTTGCAGGCAGTAGCAGAATCAACTGTAGGTGCTCCTCAATGAAAAGAACCAAGAGACTGCTCAGAATCCAGGGGGAGATGTTACAAATGCAGCCAAACACAGAAAGATCTCTGAAAAAAACTCCAGATGAGTTGACGAGAGTCAGCTGCACAAAAGAGTAAGGTGGCACCTCAGGCAGAAGAGGTGGTGGGATACGCCCACACAGGCACCACTCTATGCAGTCCTGTGAAAAAGTAAAGACACATTACTGCTTCTATAAAAACAGGATCATCAATTCGCTGATCCGAGGCATTCATGTGTGCGTTAACACAATGCCAAAGCTGTCTAAGACATCAGCAGCGACCTTCGAGAAACAATTGTTGTCAGTCTGGGCAAAGTTGAAAGGCAGGCAAAAAAAAAGAGATACATATCAGACTCTACAGGTCTCATCTAGTGTGGTAAATGTTAATCACAGTACAATTGTTCAAGACTGAAAAAGCACAGCTTATTTGCAAGGGTTGACAGGAGAAAGTCTCTTCTTTTTGTAAACAAGGTGACAGAACTGCTTAGGTTTTTGAAAGTTACATCTAAATACACCACAAGACACCTGGAACAATGTTATTTGGACAGATGAGACCAAAGCAGGTTTTGGCCATAATAAGCAGTGGCATGTTTGGTGGAAACCAAACACAGTGTATCAGCACAAACACATCAGACCAATATATATTAATCCAATCTCATGAACTGACAGTATGAATGTAATGGATTGCCCACACCCAGCCAGTAAACTTACCCAGGGAGACTGGAAAATGGCTTCTTACAAAGTATTGATTAAAGGTCTGAATAGTCAGGCAAATGAGAAACCTCATCTTTTCATTTTCAATTTATTTATAGAAATTTCAAGAAATATGCTTCAGTATGATTTTATGGGCTACTGAGTGTGGATTGATGGGGAAAATTGTCTTTTGTGTTCATTGTCTGGAGAATTCATGGCATTATAAGTTGTGCAAAAAATGAAGGTACCTGAATACTTCTTGAAGCACTACAGGGAGCAGTAGACACTGCATGGCACAGTAGAGAGAAATACAACACTGTGAGTAAAAATCTTTTGCTTTAAAATCAATACAAGTCTTATAAAATGTATATAATGACAAGGGGCATAAAGTGCAGTTGTACTACTTCTAATCAGAACCCTGCAGTGGCCACTGACCAATGTGTACGTCAGCACCACAGGTCTAAAGAAAAAAGCTTTTTCCTAGAACGCCTCAAATCAATCTCAGAAGGGCGAGAGGGGAGGAGGAGGAGGAGGAGAGCAGTGGAGTGGGGGAATCACAGAGAAAGCAGGCGGGGCGGGAAAAATATGTTCACAATGGTTTCATAAACCCAGGTAGAAAGCAATCTTGAGAATGCTCCTCACATATCGAAAGGTGCCCCTGTTCTCACTCTGCCTGCTCTGTAAAGCACCAAATGGGCCGATTGCTGTCTTATAAGGTTGTTGTGGTCAGACAAGCTCTGTGCCTCACCGAGGTGAAGATCAGAAGAGAGGTACTTAAACAATACAGGCTTATTGTGAGCTGTGGGAACTTGTTACAGTGGAAGGTAAAAAGAACGTGTACGGACTAACGATAGTGCAGGTGAACCAATAGTTGTTTGGATCTCTGGAGAAAAAGAAGTGGCTCTCTCTAAGGAAGAGGAAGGTTCAGAAAACAATGCTGCTACTAATTATTTTCTATATCATTCGGCTTTTAGATTTAAAAGCCAAGAAGGGGGGTTTATGTTTATTCACTTTGTAAGAGTCTGCTTTGAAGATGAAGATTACTATAACTTATGTGTATTAAATAGATTACTAAAGTAGCTCATTAGCTCAGCTCAGCATAAAAACTAAGAGCTGTACTATCTTCTATGGGTACCTAAAAGGTACTACTTTTGACTTGGGAAGTGACGCCTGTCCTATTCAATTTATTTGACATGAGAAATTGGCAGCCAGGGGATCCTGGTGAGCAGGTGGGTTGGAGTCACAAGAGACTACAGCAATGGCGTGAGATTTAGCTAATTTAGTTAGTTGAGTCAGTTATGTGATTTATTTATTTAGTTATTGAATGGTTAGGCAATATTACACCCATGAACAAAGAGTTATATTATTAGATGCAGTTTTAAAGAAAGACCCATCAGATTTGAGCTAATTATTTATATCTACATGCATGAGTTTGTGTGCAGAATGGTGACCTTGTACTGGCCTCTGAGGTGTCAGCATACATATCTTTACCCTCTGTCAGTTCTTGTATTAGCTGTATAAATCTGTGTTGGTCACATCACTCAGAGAATAAGCTGTGGCACTGAAAGTGAGAGGTCATTAGTTTTAGTGGTAAATCTTTCTCGTTTCTTATTCTTGCCATGAGCTAGATTTGTGTTTGTTTGTTTCAATTCTTGTAATAGAAGTAATAGCCACACATTTTTGAATAAAAATGTCCAAATCAAGGATGCTGAGCAGACAGCAATGCAACACAAAGTCAGAACATATGCAAGGTTTTCATGGAACTACAAAGCAATCAAGCTGAGGCTTAGAGGAGCCTCCAGAGAAGACAGTCCACTGTTTTCTCTGAGACAATAAGTGTACAATTTAGTTTTTGGTCTTTCTGTTTTTTTGTCTGAATTTATTGTTAGTAACATTCAGGCGGCAGCTCTGAAGACAAGAAATGCATAGTACAATTACAAGATTCATAGTTTAGTCAATTCACAGATCAGAAAGAAAGAAATGAGACAGCAGAAACCAAACCTTTTACTTTTACAGACCTGCTGTTTTTTCACAATGTTGCCACTTACAAGCTCGGTAATGATCCAACAACAACAGCAACTTAACCGATGGTACAAGCAAGGACAGAAACCTCACCATCTGAAATGATGTTCATACAATAGCTTTTTTAGTGTAGGCTGATATTAGGGAAAACTCTCTTCTTACTATACCAAACTATTAACTATATATAAGTAACCATATAAACTTTCCTTAAAAGGCATTTATGGAAGTCCAGCTATAAACATGTTACTGTCGTAGCCTTCTTCCATTTTTGCAGATTTCATATTAAAGCACTGCATGATATCAGCTAAAGATATTACAAGAACCAACAATTAAAATATGTTCTGATGCCGAAAATATGAAAACATGTCATTGTATCTGTGAGCACCATGTGTACCAACGCAAAAGTGGAACTGAAAGGACCAACACATGTCGACAAGTGTTCTAGTCTATTGCTACATGCTGAGGAAGAAGAAAAAGACTGCTCACAACTATAGGAAAAACTACGTGTGGAAGATGGTGACAAGTGCAGCTGCTGCAAAAGATCTTCCCCAACTTGTTAAACATCTGGCACCACCATGCACCTGATTTAAAACACTTTTTAAAAATAAAATAGGTTCAACTACAAATGATAATGTTGTTTTAGTATCAAATGGTACAGAGAGTTGTGCCATTCTACTATATTAGTAGTAACTACTAATGTGACTACTGACCGATGGTACTGTGGCATCCCTAATATCAGCTCACTCTGAGTATCAGCAGTGTTGAGATCATTTATTGTAGACTGTACATTTATTCTTTTGACATTATGAACCACATTAGCCTCAATTAGATATTGTGATAACGAGTATGGAAGACAGGAGAACATGCGACTGGAGATTTTAAACTGGTACATAAGTATCTTCTCCAAATTCAGCCCCAGGTGTAACTATCATAATTACATAGTAACTACCATATTTACTTGGGCATAAAATTAGTAGCTATTTATTAAAACATCTCTCTATACTACAAGGCAACATTATTATAACGAATATAGGACTACAGATTTTTTTCTGTCTGTCCTTGGGCATCAAAAGCTGGGACACCTAAATGTAAAGAATGAATGATGTATTAAAAAAAGATTTAATAGGAAGAAATCTAATTCTCAAAAAGCAACATTTTGAATGACAGTAAAAACTTTTGCACATAAATATTATTTTATGGAATAATTGCATTTTTGACTTAACTTAAAAAAAGAATAGTAGCAGAACAGGAAATGTGCTGAATTTTGTCATATGAATCAGAAAGCCATCGCTATATCCATTTTCATGTATATTGATGCAGTGAGAAGGTGAGCCATAATTTAGCAGAGTGAGATTGCCTCTCATTGGCTGAAGTATATTAAAAAGCAGGATTCAAATCTGGGAACTTTCTATAGCCTCCAGAAGCTGAGAGGTGGGCTGCTTGGCTTTGCTGTCACGCCTTTGTGATTTTAAGAAAAATATTTTTCATGCAGAAAGAAAATAGATTATAGAACCCTGTTTGAGAATATGGTGAGAGATGATTTTGAATAAGATATTATTCATTCACTCCTCACATGGCTTCCACACTTAACAATACACAACCTTTTCCTCTCTGCACATTTGCATAATGATATACAGACGCTAGATGATGTTGCATAAATTTTAAAAGCTCCTCTTTTGCTCAGGATGGCACGATGATTGAGTAAAAACTATTTTACTGCTTTTTTGACAATGTGTCTCTGTCATCTCTTTCAGTTTTCAGAGCTACACCGAAACACTTTGTTTTCAGCTCATGAATGTTTTATTCACCCGTGGTCAGCTTCACTCAGGGGGAAATGTTGACTGAATTATTACGTGCACAAAAGCTGATCATCAGAACAGTTTTTTTTCTGGATCAACCTTGCGAAATTTACGACTTCATGTTCTCACTAAAATGAAGCAGTAATGAGTTACGTGGTAACACTGCGGATGCCATCTGTTTTCAACAGATGACACCATGGCGCTGCAGTCAATATTCAGATTTTACCTGAGGTCAGATGATTTTCAATTTATTTGCAAAGCATCAGTAAATCAGTGAAAAAAAAACAGTTCCACTGTTTGCATAACACCCTTTTGATAACACGTTCTGTGTTTGGTGAATGGATTGATGAAGCAATACTAACTATTTAGCAAAACATAGTGAACATTATGACCGATGTGCAACATTGATGAAAGATTCTCTCTCATAAAGGCTGTAAAACTCAACTTTGCAGTCCTTGACGTCTTCGTCACTTTGCAATTTTGAAACCTTTCTAAACACAGCTGAATAGTTTTACTCTATTTTGATTTAATATAGTCAGCCAAAAGCTTGCATAATATTTCTTTATTGCAAATTTATTCTTAGGCATCAAAGTTTCCCATTCCTGTATAATCAAGGACCGCATTACTATGGGTGACATTTCATGATTCCTATTTATGAACCCAAAGAGATTTATAAAGACTGCAGCTTCACACAGTGTTATAAGGCATCTTTCAGCTCACAGCTGTGTTTTACAGCCCACAACTTTGCTGTTTACTTGCTGCCTCCAAGAGGCCAAAAGTTTTGCAAATGCTGCTTTAAATTATATAAAGCACTCTGAAAGTTTTCCACCTGTTTTAGGCACATATTTAAACAGTTTTAATTAACCTTCAATCAGGATCTGCGTCCATCATTGAAAGCTTTGATGACTGAATGCTGTTTAGTGTGCAAATATATAACTGAAGCCCACACAAAAAAAGAAAAAACACACATCAGCCACTTCAGGCTTTTGTGATGCGTCTTCTCAGAAGATGATGGTTTATGTTGGTAGTTGTAATTTATAACCATTAGTGAAATGATTTTCCTCAACACCAGATTTATCATTGTTAGGAAGATTTATCCCACCATCATGCCGAGAACAGATGAGCTGGACTCGAAGAGAAATGCTCCTCGCTGTCATCTGGCGTTGCTACACTATAGTATATATGAACATGCATCATGCATGTGGGCGGCACAAAATCTAGTCAGGGACCTGAGAACCCAGACTCTCTGTACACTGTGTATTAAATGCAGCCAAAGTTTGTGTTTGATTGTATTATATCATAAAGGCGTTTCTCAGTACCTGGTTTCCCCCAAACATGGTGGAGGCAATTGTGACCAAAAAGTTCAATTTGTGTTTCATCAGATGAGAAGTCTTCGCTTGTTATGTTCTGAGAGTCTTGAGCTGCCTATTGGCAAATTCCCAGCAGGCTGTCATGTTCCTTTTAGTGAGGAATAGCTCGTGTCTGGCCATTCTGCCATGAAGGCCTGATTTGTGGAGTGCTTCAGTAGTGGCTATCCTTCTGTAAGTATCTCCATATGCGAACTTTGGATCTCAGTCATCGTGACTTGTCTGACCACATCTTTGGAAAACTTTCAGTTTTGTGCCTTGACACACTCCTGTCACTGATGTACAGAGAAATCTCTTAGCTTCAGAGTTTCGTCGTGATGCATCCTCAATCATCCAGGTGTTCATCTGGACACAGCATCGAAAACACTACGTCCAGGCTTCAGAGCTTAGGTTGTACACAGCATACGCCATTGACAGTGCGGCCTTCTGCTGACAGGTTCATGTTTTTCCTTCATTCAGATTAATTCAGTAGTCACAGGTGGCCTCCATTTAAGGACCACTGATAAAAGTGGGAGCTGTAGCACAAGTGATCATGCGGAAAAAGTGAATCGAGTTGAAATTAAAATGAGTCTGAAAGAGACCTAAAAATCCAAATGTTCTGTAAACATGAGCTTGTCCTGAGGCATGACAATAATTATTTGTCCTTGAGGGAGCACGCGCCTGTGAGCTCTTAGTCAAGTGCCATTAATGCAATGTATTTGCATCCTATTATACTGTCGTGCTGTCAAGTCCTCATGAAGTTGTACTGTTGGGGCCTTTCTGGGATGTTCTGAGTTTACTGCTATTTATATTCAATACTTTATGATAATCTTAAATGCAATTTAGTAAGTTTTCAGAAACGCAGTTTGACTCTAACCCCAGAGCAGTCTATTCTCATTTTTGGAGCAAAAATATTACAGTTCTTTCAAAGTCCCTGTAATACACTGGACTAGGACAAAAGCCAGGCGGCTCACCTTGATTGATACATATATCGTACATACACACATTATGTATAGATTTCATTTCATTTTGTTTGACTATTGAAAAAGGTTTTACTCCGGTTGGTACAGTTGTTGTTTGGTTAGATCTTAGTTGAACTGCAGCGTGTGGCAATTAAACAACATATTTTAGGAATTAGCAGTGGTTCATGGTCAAAGTAGCCATTCATTTTACCTGAATCCTTGAGTCTCTTCCTTCCCCATTATGTACTTCCATCTATTTTCTTAGCACGTGAATTTCACCTTCCTCTGTCTCATCCTTGCTTCTCCACAGCTGGTGCTAGCAGCAGCCTCCTGTGACTGTGATTATTAGTTGCTGCTGGCAGAAGTCGCAAAAGTACAGAGATTCTGTACTTAAGTAGAAGTACAGATACTTTGTTACAAAATGCTCCAGTAAAAGTATGGATTCAACTTCTTTACTCAAGTAAAAGCAAAAAAGTACCGTACTCTAAGCAAGAAAGTTAAAAGTAGCTCCTTTAAGGACAATTCTACCATCTATTTTTACACAAAAGTAACTGGACCTTTTGCTATACAAATAATACAATAATTCTAGTACATGAGAATAAAAATGAAAGCACTCATCTTCTATCCGCTATTTAGGACACAAGCAGTACAAGAGAATTAAATATATGTGTTTATTTTTTCTCTTGCCTACATTGTAGAATGTGACTTTGTATAAAGTTGGTATAACAATTAAATTCCATCAATGAACCATCATCAGCTTAAATGTAAATGGTGAGCCCCCAGCAAAGGTAGGAAGAGGGACTGGTCGCATTAATTAGTTTGACTGGGCGATCCAGTGTCAGCAATGAAAATGAGCAAATGGGCTGTTTACAGTGCTTGTAAGACTGGTGCACAGCAGCCCTTTAAGTGGAGCACATCTGTGCTTTGACAGGTATCTCACCTCTGTCAGAGAACAGTAGATGTTAAAAACCAGTCAAAAATAGAATCCATGCCATCAAAGATGACACAAATCTACAAATACAAAAAAAGACCATAAGTGGTTGAAATAAAGCCATCTACTTATTAAAATATGTGATAAAATGACAGCAGAACATTTTGTCTCTCTGATTTTGATGTCTAGAAGCAATGAGTGCTCCACCACAGCACGGTGGAGGTCAGCAGTGCAAAAAGAGATCAAAATCACGAGTTCATCAAGCTCCAGTCTGCTCTAAAGACTCTGTTTCTGAGTCGTTTCCTGCCAGAGCCACTAGTAGAAACCCCCCCCCCAAAAAACTGTCCCCCACTAGTAGAAGAGGGGGATATCATTTTTTATATTATCTTACTTGTCATCTTAGACAGTCAGCCTTGGCTGTGACTAGTTCCATGCACTTATTCAAACATGTTTTCGAGGGCCACTCGGTAGAAGATGGTTAAACTAAAGTGAAAGTGTCCTCAGATGGAAAGCAGCTGAAATGACATGTAAATTGAACTGATGGGCTGCTTAAATTCACAGTACAAGATGAAAAAGGATTTACTGAACTATGAATAATGCTAAGCTGTTCTAAGAAGTTCAAGTATAAAAATATTAGAAATAAGCGTAGTAGTTCCACTAATTTACATTTTTGTGTTTTGTGTCCCACTTTGTCTTTTTCAAAAATTTGATGAAATCAAATATTTTCAGAATTCTAAAGGAAATAATGTGAATGATAATGTGAAGTTGAGTTCACCATAGGTGGTTTATAATAATGATAAAAAAAAACCCTAAAATGTAAATTAAAAAAAAAACATACTACAATATGTATGAGACAGAAAGGTTTTTTTTCTACATTTTATTCTAAGCACAGATCTTGTGGCATTCTTGGTTGTGCTCCCACTAATATGGGTTTTGTACATCTGGCTTCACTTCACTGGCTCCTGTAAAATCATAGATTAAAATCCTTTACTTAACGCTTCCTGTTTGACGAGGGAATAATATATCTCAGAATTCTCATAGCTATGTAATATCACAACAGTTCAGGCTTACTGTTCCCAGACCTGTGTGAGGCAGAGCCTTCAGCTGTCAGACGCCTCTCCTGTGGAACTTCCCATCATGCCCTGAGCACCTCTCCTCTACTCTTTTTCACTTCTTACCGTTTTTCTGTGTATTTCATGCAGCCCCTGCTTCATGTCATTAAATGTGTGTCTCTCTCTAACATGCTTCATCTTGTGTGGTTGAGCTTGGGATGAGTCTGGTCATGTTGGAGATTTCTTAATGGAACGTAAAAAGTTCCTGGAAATTACTGTTGTTGCAATTTGATGCTATATGAATAAAATGAATGACTTGAGTCGCCGATTTTCTTCTGGCTCCTCCTTATCTGTTATGTCCTGTGGAGATCCATATGGGCCTTTTAAAAATACCAGGAGGTAAGTAACTAGGAAGCAATAACAAGAAACCAGCAGGAAGGCAGCAGTGATTTTAAGCGTTTCTAATCTCTTTTAATCCTCTCTTGTCATTTCCTCTGAAGGCATATTAATGACAGTGATATGTCACACAGCATGCTCACATATTCTGAATAATCCCCATTTATTAGTTCATCAAGCTAAATGTATTGCCATTGCTTGACTTTGATAAAGGTTATCTAAAATATATTTTATTCTTAGATTTTATCACAACCTTCTATTCCTATGCTGCTCACCTATTTTAGCGAACCATCTATTTGCCATACTGATGTTTTAAATGTTAGCGCTAATGTTCTACTTTATGTTTGAAGTTTTGACATGAGCTGTCCTTAACAGAGTTCTGCACAAAGATCATATTAATCTCAGCTGTAAAGTACTGATTAAGCTGCAATGCATAAAATGTATTAATATAAAAAAACGAAAGTATTAGAGCCCCAAATATGTACGTTTTCAAAATGTATTTCTAAGCTTGTCCTTGCCTGCTGTGATGAATGCAAGGTTTTCTAAGCCTCACTTCTAAAACACTTTGAAATAGTACAAAGAGCGTTTGAATGGAGTTAATCAGGCTCTTGTTGCATCAGATCTCTAAATTTAATTGGCCGTTGACAGCGAATCTTAGTACACAGCTTGGTGAGTGACTTTAAAAACAGTAATGAATGGACTAATGGTGAGATCTTCATTGAGTTGCTCACAACCTGAATTTATAAGCATCCTGTGCCTGGATAAGAAAGATTAAAATTAGGATAATTAAATGCATAATACTACCAGACTAAGGTTAGAAATGGTTCATGCAACTTGTGTGACCACATCAAAAATAAAAAGTAATGATTCCACATCTTGCCTGCCACACTCAAAGGCAGCGCAGACTGAAAAGCCACCCATAGTATAAAGCGGGAGAAGCAATTTTGCAAAAATATTATACGCATTTTAGAAAGAGCTCCTGTGTTGTGTATTCATAGTGTTTATTTATTATGTCAACATGAAAGGTGACAGACACAGACAAAGGAGCAGAATTAATGCTCCTGTTCTATGCATGTCTATAGGATTTATTTAGTAAATGTTAAGTCTGCTTTACCCCTGCAGCAATGGTTAAATAACATGCTATGATGTGTGCATCTTGGCTCCTGGTAGCTCCTATTTTTTTATTCTGCCCACTTTCCAACACTTTTATTCTTTGTGTCACTGCAGCAACTTGCAACATATGCTGTGAATCTGGATCAAAGTGGCATACCAACCAGCAAACCGCCACTGCAATCCTTATAGCCGTATCCACCTACTCAGATATAATACTGAATCCAACGTTGGAATTCTTTCTTTTTGCTCTCTCTTTTGATACAACTTAGAGGGGAACATGTGACCTCTTTGCTATTTTTAGCTTCCATTCACATGTTAAAATAACATCCTGCTCTGGGAATAATAGTGAGAACTTGTGCATGTATGACATGCTGATATATCATAATCATAATGTTCCTTCTCTCATGCACTGGATTTGTCATCATTTTCAGAGCTGCAGTGGTAACATATAAAACATATATAAGCACCTGGACAGAACATTTTGTGACAGCACAAATGTGTATCAAAGGTTTGTGATATTAGGCTGCAAATCATTCTTGGTGTTTAACTATATACCCCAAGGCTATACCTTCTGCCAGGCACCTCAGATACTCTGTTAGATACTTGTCCTGAGGATATACTTGGAATAAAATTTTTATTTTCTTTGTTCATAAGCTTTATATGAAGTAATGTGAGATAAGAGAATAGTTTTAAACTTTGAGTAACAAGAAACCAATCACACAGAGACAAAACTTTAGACAAAAAGTCATTCAGAAAACTGCTATTACCTCATTATCTTTATGAAAATAAATTATTCTGTAAAGATAACAATGACAACACAACATGACAAGATAACAGAATGTCTACCACTGAATCATTTTGATGTAAAAAGCCAGTGCTGTTAAGATATTTGTGCTCTTTTTGATACAGATGTCAAAATGTGAACTTTTAAAAGAAACCCTAACTGCTTAGCGAGCTTATATAGACACAGTACACACTGTGTATCTATATATAGACTTGCAGATTCTAGGTTAGACCCTCTTTTGCCTTCAGAATTTCCTTAATTCTTTCTGGCATAAATTGAACAAGGATATAATTGGTGGTATAATTGAGTCCATATTGACAAGACTGCACCCTGCATCTGCTGCAGATTTGTCTGCATCACATTCATGATGTGAATGTGAACATTTACTATAGTGAACTCAAGTTCAGGAAAGCAGTTTGAGATTATTTGGTTTGTTTGCTTTGTGTTGCAACACATCACTGAAGATGAGAACACTGTGGTCACAAAGGGATGGACATGGGCAGCAATAATACTCAGGTAGGCTGTGGTGTTTAATAGATGCTCAGTTGGTACTAAGGGACTCAAAGTGTGTCAAGAAAGTTTCCCCTACATCATTACAATACCAGCAGCATGAACCATCGATACAAGCCAGGATCGGTCTATGCTCTCATGTTGTTTTGATGTGTACACAAAATTCTGACCCTGAATCTTGCAGTAGAAATCGAGACTTATCAGACTGGGCAACATTTTTCTATCATCCAGTTTAAGTGAGCCTATGTGAACTGTAGTTTCAGTTTCCTGTTCTTATCTGATAAAAGTGGCACTCATGTGGTCTTCTGCTGCTACAGTCACCTGCTTCAAGGTTCAACATGCTGTGAATTCAGAGATGCTCTTATGTATACCTTGATAATAATTCATTATTATCAGGATGTCCTAAAACCTCACTGAAAAGCCTTCAGCTAATCCAAAATGCTGCAGCAAGAGTCCTGACAGGGACTAGAAAGAGAGAGCATATATCTCCTGTTTTGGCTTCCCTTCATTGGCTTCCTGTTAAATCCAGAATAGAATTCAAAATCCTGCTCCTCACGTACAAGGTCTTAAATAATCAGGCCCCATCTTATCTTAATGACCTTGTAGTACCATATCACCCTATTAGAGCACTTCGCTCTCGCTCTGCAGGCCTACTTGTTGTTCCTAGAGTATTTAAAAGTAGAATGGGAGGGAGAGCCTTCAGTTTTCAGGCCCCTCTTCTGTGGAACAAGATTCCAGTTTGGATTTGGGAGACAGACACTATCTCTACTTTTAAGATTAGGCTTAAAACTTTACTTTTTGCTAAAGCATATAGTTAGGGCTGGATCAGGTGACCCTGAATCCTCCCTTAGTTGTGCTGCAATAGACGTAGGCTGCCGGGGGATTCCCATGATGCATGGAGTTTTTCCTTTCCAGTCACCTTTCTCACCCGTGTTAATAGACCTCGCTGCATTGAATCATATCTGTTATTAATCTCTGTCTTTTCCACAGCATGTCTTTATCCTGTCTTCCTTCTTTCACCCCAACCGGTCGCAGCAGATGGCCCCGCCCCTCCCTGAGTCTGGTCCTGCCGGAGGTTTCTTCCTGTTAAAAAGGGAGTTTTTCCTTCCCACTGTCACCAAAGTGCTTGCTCATAGGAGGTCATTTGATTCTTGGGTTTATCTCTGTATCTATTATTGTATGATCTACTGTGCAATATGAAGCACCTTGATTTGGCGCTATATAAGTAAAATTGAATTGAATTAAATCTAATTGGTTGTAAACATGGTTATTTTAGATACCGCTGCTTTGCTATTAGCTTGAAGCAGTCTGACCATGCTCCTCTGACCTCTGCTTTCAGTAAAGCATTTTTATACAGAGAACTGCTGCTCAATGGATATTTTCTCGTTTCCAGGCTATTCTCTGTAAAGCCTAGAGATAGATAGTTTTCCTAAACTGGCATCAGACCAAACTGGTACTAACAGCCACTTTATGTTCATAGTCACTTAAGTCAACTTTTGTCTGATGCTTGATTTGAGCTTCAACATGCTGTCTTGACCATTTAGATGCCTAAATAGATTGAATTACTGCCATGTGGCTTTCTAGCTGCCACTGAGATTGGATATATCCTGCAGTGACAAATTACACAGGTGTACCTAACACACTGGGTGGTGAGTGCAGCTTCCTTAACTGCAGAAAGAAAGAGAGAGACCATGACTTCTAAAAACGAAATGTTTAAAAGTTCTGTCCAGAGACAGAAGATGTTCAGCAAAATCCTACAACTATCTTGAAGATGTCTCACCTGTAGTTAAGCGTGAAGCAGTGGAAGGCTGTTTAGTAAGACTGTGGAGTGCTTACCAGTTTGGTAAGTGTCAAAGCTACACATACTTATGTGCAAGACATATACATACACACACATCCTTTGTTATTACAAAATAGGCTCTGAAAAATGTCTTTATGCTTGAGCTTCAATATGCAAGTATGAGGTGCTATAGAGTCAGTCAACCACGGCATCTCATGTCTCCCAGAAGAGGCACAGTTGTAGTGCCTCTTCAGATAATTGGCTGTAAATATGGCATATTGCTGAGATTTTCTTTACCACATCAGTGAGTGCATGCTTACATATATGAGTTCATGCCAAACTTAACATTTTTGTTAATCTCTGGATGCCAAAGCTGAGATCTGCTGAAAAAGAATCCGATCTGAGCAGTTTATCTCAGATGCTTCAATAATAAAATCCTGTCAGGTGCTGAAAACAAATGCATTGCCCAGGCTGTCTCTCCTGCATTTTGTGCTTCCCGTTTAAATGGAATTCAGGTGAGACTGTTCCCTTGCTCACTCTCTCTGCCTAGCTCACACTCAGAAAATTAAATTTGGAGAAATAAAGAATGGCATTAACACTCTGATGGATCAAAGTTAGTCTCAAAGTGTATTTACAAAGAGGTAACTGGAGACTGTTACTGCGCAACTCTGCCTTGAGGAGCCCTTTCATAAGGCTCTAGCTACAATAATGGGAGATGGTTTCCATGACAATGATGCACTTTTGAGGGGTAAATGAGCAGGAGCTTGAATATGAACTTTCAAATACCCCAACCCTCCCACCACCCCTCCCACCTGTAGGCAATGAGCTCCTCTTGATTGCTTTTGTCGCTGTGTGAGGTGGAAAAGAAATGTTTAATTTGCAATCATGATGACATACTGTACCATTAGATGAATCTGTGCACAGAGACACATTTTCAAGATTGCTTTTCATTTGCGTTTAACTTGTATCTCATCACAGTGACTGAGCATATCAGTTTTCTATTCCCATCTTAATCCTCTAATAACATAAAACCAAAGTAGTAATAGTGCAAAACAAAACAATCACACCAATCAATAATTGCATTAATACTTGACTCTATAATGTATGAAGAAAAAACTACTCCCAAGTTGAAATTCAGCCTCATTTTAAGATCTTTGAGCTAATTGTTTTGGCATTCAGTTCAAATATTTATTTATCTGGTTCAGTATCACTGTTCTCTGTAAACTAATACATAGGTCTAGTCAAGGTTATGACTGTACCCAAGCATGAAACTTAGCACCTGCCCACTATCTCCAATCAAAATAGGAAAAAAGGAAGAAAAGTGACTCATCATCAGGCTTAGAAAACAGTTAATGATCCATCCTGTATCCTTTTTTTCAGAGTAGAGATGGAAATGAGCAAGCGGCTGTAAAACAAACCTCTGTAAGCTGTCATTGTTCCCAACATCTACAATATTTTTTAATAAAGAATAAGCGCAATTTAAAAGTTCTAGAGTCACCACTTTACTGGAGTTCTACTATGGGAAAAATGCTTATTAATTAATTAACTAATTTATTGATTGATTTTTGGTGCTTTTATGATGTGAATGCTGCTATATTTGCCACCATTTGCCAAAGACAAATTTCCCACGCAGGATAATAAAGTTTATTCTTATCTTATCTCACCTTGCAATATTTAGTGGGCCAGGAGCAATATTTCTGTTGGTGACCAAAACACATAAAAGAGTGAACAATGAATGTGGATTTGGCAGATGGACAGATACTATCGTGCTTGGGCTCAGATTGGACAAAAAAAGAAGGCAAAAATGAAAGTAAGTGGCTCAGTAGAGAGGTCTCACAACATGAACACGACCAGGAACTGCCAGATGAGAGAAAAGGTGTTAGAGGTGAGTAAGAAATTTGTGATGTAATTTTGAGACCTTACTTGTTAGTTTCTCAGGAGATTTGGAGGGTCAACGATGGCAAACAGCTGGATGGCTCAGGTATGAGTACCTGGCAGCGTTTGTAAAACTCCTCAGGAGAATGGGGATCCAAGATAACAGATTTGTCAAGCAGGCTTTGGACAGCAAACTGGGAAACAGATGGAGAAACAGGGTTACAAGACAAAACGCAGAAGATCTCGCATGTTTCAAAGAGGGCCTGATTATCACCGCACTGGTGATAACATTGACGGAGGAAAGCTGCCCTTAAATATCATGAGCTTGATGAGTTAACTCTGAGCATGTGCGGAAGGATAACCCTTACAGAGAAGCTCCACCCACAGGCGGCCCACAACTCCACCTGAGACTTTGAGAGATGCTGACTTGAGATTAATGTTAATGTTACTCTGTGGCCTCTAAATGAACAAAATAGGAACTTTGCTAAGAGCCATAGCAAAGAGTCGCGGTTAAACAAACTTACCAAGTTAACTTTAGCTACTATGCAGCATCCCCTTTAACAACTTCCTTGCTATTCAACACTTCTTACTTCTGATTCCAGCAAGAAGTGTACTTAGCTACCCATGACTTGCTAACACAATCTCTGGAGAAAGCACGAAGGCCTCTTGAGGACTTAGAGAAATGAAAAACAGGAAAAATGGGTTACTGTTTTTCAGGAAAGCTATCTACCTGGAGGAAGGTGAGTGAAGCAAGACAATGAAAAAGAATTGAAAAGAAACAGTATGAAAAGAGGAGCAAAAGAAAGATGAGCAAGAGAAAAGCATCTTCACTGCATGAAGTAGAATTTCTATACTTCGTGACAAGTGCAGGCAAGATGAATTGTTGTAACCCACGTGTGTAACTGGATAATGGGATTGCCCTGCTTGTACATCAGAAAAGAAAAGCTGCCTGAAGAATAAAAATCTGTACACAAAGGGAAAAGACACACAGAGTCCGAATGTGTGGGAAGAAAAATGAAGAAAAATCCCATGGGCTAATAGTCACAGCATTAGCTGACTGCCATCCACCTTGACTGACCACAAAAGTCTCTCCACGGGAACTATCATTAAACCCTCCCAACAGGTGTCTGGGTGAGTGATTTTAACTAGAGTAAACAGAACAAGATTAATGGTGCGAAATAACACACAAGGGCCAGAAAGACAGCGATGCAACAGTGACCGTGTCAATGAAACGATTATTAATGTTTGGTAAGGTGCAGACATTGTCTTTGTCACTCTCATGCTTCTCATTGTGTGTTTTCCTGCTGCAATGTTTGGTGCCCTGGATAAACTAAGTATGTGTGTTCATGTGATCAAATGATTAGGAATATATTGTAAATGATTTCCAAAACATGGTGTGTAAACACCTCATTCAAACATGTATTACTCTATAAGTTTTGTCTTGGCATATTAAAGCAGCAGATGAAGTGAATGAGATAATAGTTTTTATAGCAGAGCTAATCAAAATACTTTATCATTGTTCCCTTTGTTGAATCTCTAGATTCAGCTGTTCAGCCCAGGCTGGTATGGACAAATCAATAGCAAATTTAGGATGTCAGCGCTGAGCCGGTAGCTTATTACATGAGCCAGTGTTATTTACTAGCTTTGGGCTGCCTACTCCTCCTTGGCCCTCCCTCCCTCTCTCTCACCTCTTCTCTTCTTCTTCCTCTGCATGTTCCAGGTAGTAGTACAAATAGTCCACCACACAGTAAAACCCACTCCCACTCAATGTCACCAGGAGATGATTCAGAGAGAAACCAACCTGTTACATGCCATTTCCATCACAAAGTTTTAATATTAGTCCTACAGCCCCAAACACAAGGCCTATAGCTACTTGTAGCTGCATTCTCTCTAGTTGCCACAAGGGGGCGCCTCCTCAGGTATCAAAAAGAAGTCGCTGCATAAAGTCTATGGAAAAAAGTTCCCAGCTTGCTTGATTGTTGACCTCTGTGAACATTTTCTGATGAGTTTATGATCTTAGTCACTGGTTTCAGATCTTAGTTAATACAACATGATGTTCTTTTTTGTAAATTATGGCCCCCATAAGAGTCAAAGCACACGATAAAGCAGGGTTTGGAATAGGACTGGCTAATGGCCCTTAGCTTCTCAGTCAGATCCACACCTTGCTCATTGGTTTCATAAAGCTACATGATTATGGCCAAAACAGTTAGCTTGTAGCATCACAAAGGGAAACCAGCGGATCATGGTTGCTATGTCCACCATTTACATTTATTAGATCACCACCACATATAATGTCTATGCCACAGATGCTATTTAAATATAATCATCGCTGCTATCCAAGTATTTAAAATTCACAGTTCTAAAATATTTGTGTGTTCTTGTTTTTATGACAGATTTTATAACAAGTCTAAGATTTGTTATTAGACCATCTGCCCATAGATATATAAGCACTACATGGTCTATTGTCAGTAGGTGTGAGAGTTCAGTAGGAGGTCATACACTGTGAACCAGGACATACTGTATATGAGCACATGATGCTACAGTGTGGCCATATGCAGCTCAGATTACCTCTCTTTAGACTCTGATCCATTAGCTCATATTGTGCTCTCGGTATGCATTCACAAAAGATATGTAGTAATGCGGGATCTTACTAGGGTCTATGACCTCAGTCTTTAGACTGGGAATATACAGTACTTTCTGTCTTAGTATCTCTTTATTTTTCAAATAGCCCTTTAGTGCAGAAGAGATAAAAATAAATGATTTGGTAGTAGAAAATGAGACGCAGTTGTTAAAATCACCAATGTCACAAATAAAGGCTCCACAGCACAGTAGATCAACAAAAATACATTTTTAAAATGAGTCACAGGAAAGAAGAGTACAGCCAGGATTTAGTATTGTCCTTAGAGAAGCAGTTGTCTGAATTCAGTAGGACTGCAAGCCAAGCATCTCTTTTTCTGCTCTCTTTCTTTGCTGAGTTAAAAACTATTATATCCAAATTTATTTCATGGCAATGTACTTTTTAAAATTTAACATACTCAAGTACTAAACTTCGATATAGCTTTCTATATGTGCACTATGACCTGTTAGTCTTGCATCAAGGAGCACAGGTTCATTGGTCATTGTTAACCAAACATGGACACGCCCATGCACATGGGCAGTGGCTCGTAGTCGAGTGAGTTTCCAGAAACACTGGTTAACTGTGCCAATGAGATGGCAGTAGTTTAAATGATGGATGCAAGTGTGCAATAAAGACATCCTTTGTTGGGATGAATGAAATAGATGGTTTTCACTTTGGTATGTTTTAACTGATGTCTGTTTTTGGATATCACTGGTCAAGCACTGATTGCTATGTCTGTCCCGACTAAATATAGATAGTGATATAAGCTTATAGTATGATATAACACATTAAACTTCACCACAGTACATAAAGAAACTATGATTACCTTCGCCTTAATGAGCTGTAACAACAAACGGCTGCTTTCCCAAGCATCAGTAATATGAATCCAATACTGTAACCTCACAGTGCACTGACAGGAGTGCTTTTGTAACATAGTCAGCATTGTTTTTGAGGTTTTATACACATTTTTAAGATGCATCCCATTTGATTTAAAAAAGCACCTAATTTTTACTCTGCTTTGTAGCATCAGCTGAATGTTGAGAATAACTAGGAAGTAGTTTGTGTTTTCTGTGATTGTTTTCATTTATTATGCCTTTTACTTTGAGTGCAGTCCAGTAATTCAATTAAAAATGCTTAATAACTTAAAAGAAAACTCACAGATAAGAGACCAGAGTAGATCAATGGCAAATTGCAGTCCTAAGGTCTGTTTTATAATACACATATTCAGAAATAAAATGAGTCATCAATTGTTAAAAAATCGAGAAAGCATGCATGTTTCTTTTGGTTTGGTTACCGAGGCAGCTTGGCCTGCTGTGCACCGATCATCCAAATGTTACTGAACGAGGAGGTGGCTGTGATTCTGCCTCTTCAGTGTTTACACACAGCTGTTTAACCAGGGAACTTTAGCCCACAGAATGGCTTGCCGGCAACATGGCAAAGGTAGGATTATGCCTCTGCCAAATGAGGCAGAACAGGCTAATTCTATTTGAGCTTACTTGAGTCAACTTTACGGCCCAATTAGCCCCATGTAGGAGGGTGATGGTGACAGGAAACAACAATGTTCCCTTTTTGCCAGCACAAAATAAGAGATATTAAATAATTCCTTCTTGTTTATTGTACTGGCTGGCTTTAACTTGGCATGGTGGAAAATTGGTCACTGGCCATATTGGTTTATGCTCATTAAAGAGGAAATAATACCTTAATTTCCCACTGGTTGTTTTGATTTTAGAGCGTCTCTAGAGCAGCTGATTTATTTCATGGTGCCTGTTCACTGTCTCTGTTTGTTTTAATGTCCGGTATTTTTGTCCCATGTATGTTTTTGTCAGACCCTGTTGTCTTTTTTTCTGGTTTTTTTTTCTTTTTGCAGCCTTTCAGCAGTTTAGTCTCTCGGTAATATTACATTTGGTGGTTACATATAAATTCAGATTAAATAAATAAATACATTTGACGACTGAAATTGCTCCAAAAGGCATACAAGCATGGTTATAAGGACAAGGTGAATTCTTGCAGACAATCCACAGCTGCAGCCATATATGTTGGCATCAAAGTCCAACTTTATTGCAGTTGTTGTTAAGGAGTGATTTGGCTATAGAGGCCAAACTGTTGCGAGTAAGCTGATAAATGTGGCTATTTATTTTGTAAATTTTGTAGATAAGCCAGTTCCTTGAAACCTGCTCACAGGCAGCTGCCTATACCAATAAGTACAGAGTTCTCTTCTTCTCTGTTATGTTCTAAAACACAAACTGAATCTGTGATAGGTAACGTTTGGTTTTTGGTTGAAATGGCATATTTCAAACAATAATCTATTCCAGAATATGAGTTAACAGTTAGACATCTACAGCAACAAACATTTCAACAAGATGATAATTGCTAATTACCTGCTTATTCTGTGACATCAAGGTAAATTAATTCTTCAATCAAAACATCTAATTTCCAATGTAGGAAGATTGTAACAAATTCCCTTTAAGTGTTCAGACAGCTGGTGTCAAATTTACAAATAGCAATAGTTTAAAGTCTGTTTCTAAAAGTTTGGTGTAAAGCTTAAGCTAAAACAGAAATAACATTAACATAAAATAACTAAAACAGCTTAAAAACTACTTTGAGATGGAATTGGAAATTTAAGTTAAAAGGAAAAGTATGGTAGATGACGAGGAATTTGTTTTTATGATTTGAAGTTTTTCATTTTTTATTTTTCAGATCAAATAACTATAGACTGAGAAATTATTTTAATTCGCTTTTCGAATCATTGTATCAGACTGTTTGATTCCTTCGAGTGTAGCAGTGGCTGCAAAAGTCGGGGATTTGCCATACCATTTATTTCGCAGGCATTTCTCAGAGCCAAAAGACCATTTTAGCAGCCAGTTGGAGGGTGTGGGTGACACACCAAATAAAATGGCTCAGCAGAGCAAAATTCTCTTTGTTTCACTGCCCAGTTAAACTGATGGGACATGAGGTGACACTGCTAGTCCAAATATCTGTGATGATGCTAAGGGCCCAATTTTCAGGCAGTAGACTGTTGGTGTTTTGTTTTGGTTGTATGAATTAACTAACACAGTGATGACTATTCATTTATACTTGGACTCATATTCTCTGAGAAGGCAGTGAATAATTTCGAAATTAACAGCTTGACCTGAGGTGTATAGTAAAGCTTTATTGTGAGAATAAATATTTAATTGAAAGGGTGAAAAAATACCACTGAAAAAAGAAAAACTAAAAGATATTTATGACATATTTAGACGTGAAACTGACATACTGATTTGTAAATGTTTAAGGAACAATCATCTTAGAGCCTCCTCAAGTATATTGTTTTTCATCTCAATATACTTGAGGAGGTAAAAGGCAACAGTGAAAGGATTGTGAAAAGCATACTGTCATGTGGAGAGAGTGCAGAGAGAGTTAATTGAGTATCACATTTCTGTTGTTACTATCTTTAGTAATTTCAGTCTTTATACAAAGAATGAAAAAAAAAGTACACATAATTGGATATCATTTCTATAGATAGCCTACTCCCCGCCAGGCTTTTAATCTGTTATAGAATAATGACTCACAAGTATATAAAATTATCTGCTGTCCAACTGATTCTTTGTGTAGAGATGGTCACAGATTTCTAATTTAATGCCATGTCTTTTAAAAGTCACATAAAGATAATTACAATTGTCTAACCCTTTAAATCGGGAAATAAACTCAGCTATTAATACAAGGAATTTTACCTTGCATCATCCATTGAAACAGCTTCTTTTCACTTAAAAAGGAAAATCAAATTAAAGGGTCATATTTGAGATTATTTGGGACACTCAGTAGGTGACACTAATCATTGTGTATGAAGCATGAGTCTTCATAAATGTGGATCTTAACAGCAAATGAAAGGCTCCCAGAGAAACACGACCACAAGCTGGTAAATCAAGCTTATTGTCATGTACACCGCAAAACACAAGTGGTTACACAGAGCAATGAAATCCTTACTTTGCAGGTTCCCTTCACACAACTAAATAACAACCAACTAAAATAAAGAAGAATAAATTTAAGCCTGAGCATAGAAAATAATAAATAAAGTAAAACAGTGCTTTGTAGCACTTGTAGCTTATGTAGCTTATGTGTGGGTGTAGTCAGGATCTAAAGTGCAAGTAGCTGCAAAACTGTCACAGTGGTAATAAATATAGATGATGCAATATTAAAATGTTATGTTATGGTATATATATTTACAAAATTGCACAAATGTACAAAATAATTTTACCGTAAGTTATTTTAAGTATTACCAAAGTAAGTTTATGCAGTCCACAATATTGAACCATCCATGATGCATGAACATAATGCATAATAAAAAAAATATGAAAAGCCAAGGTTAAGCCACTGTGTAATAGAGCATGTACCCCTAAAGTGTAGCATATTTACATATTTACAGTATAAATTACTTAAATATAATTAGTATATAATTATTTCCTCTAGCTGACCAATGATTTATAATCTAATGGAGTTTTTGTCTCGAGCAAGATTAAAAACCTCTGCAAGAACTTGCAGAGGTTTGCACATGGTCTGGAGTTGTGACTGTTGTGCATTTGCCGTACATTGGAGTAGTAATTAAGGTAATCTCCTGCAAGTTTCAAGCCGCTGCACAGCGATTTTCACTGCATATCAAGCTAAATGAAATGAAAACAGATCCCTGAAAAGAAATCAATTTGGTATCTACAGTCTGCTCTGGGAAATGTTAGGCAATAATGCAAAATGTGTAAGTTATATTGAAATAGATGTAATTAGGCAAAATCACCACAATAATGAAACAGATTTTTCTGTGAGCTAGATATAAGAAGAGTAATCAGTGAACGCATTTCAATGACTGTGAAGTCTGTTGGATAGAATATAAAACATTTTAAGAGAATATGAGCCATTTACTCTCAGCACGGTTTGGTAAACAGGCATTATTCTTGGAATAAAAAGCCTCATATAATTTCTGCTAATGACACAAGTAAAAATTAGAAGAGGGTAAAGTGTCATGGATAAATAATGGATCAATACATATTATAAAGATTCAGTGTCACAAAATATTACAGTACAATATGAATGCAGTATAGTCCTGTTTGCTGTTAAATCTGAATCCATCTCCCAGTTTATTTTATAGAGGGGAAAAAAATCAATGCTCAAATAGAAAAAAAGGAAGATACAGAAAATTGTATTTACCATCCTGCTTTCTCTGCACTGATACTCCCAGCCCCTACTGTTCACCCTAAGCATTTATGTTTGGAAACTGGGCAGGGCGGGACAGTAAGGAAAATAGTTTTTCTGTAAAAAATAAGTGGTTTACCACATGAATGATAATCATGGTGCTGTTGGTTGCTTGGTTACCATCTCTTGAAATCAGAGGTTGTCGAGGGACAGGAAAGGGTTCTTTGATCCTCTTGGGGTTTGTGTGTTCCAGTGTCTTGAATAGCACGTCAGATAAGGACAGTCATTTTTAGGTTGAGAATTTATTGTACATTTAAAACAAATATTATTTGTATCTATATTATTTAAATATATTAAAATAACATATATTGTTATTTGCTTCAAGTGTTGACTGATAGCTCTGTCTGATCCCATTTCCAGGTAGGAGTAGAGAAAAACAAACATATCACTGAAGTTCTCTGCAAAAATTTCAAACACACTTAACCGATGATTTCACTGTGTGGGAGAAGTTTAAATGGATGTTATGTAGGTCGGTGCGGCAGTTTTGGGCCTGAATAAACACCTAGCAACAACCTCATCATTTAACTAGTCATTAATATTTACATTCCTTCAAAGGCCCAATATGTTCTCTTTTCTAGATGACTGATTACAATTAAATAAAGTTCATTAAGCTTTAATGAAATGCAAGCCTCTGTATATTGCTCTTGCCTCTATAACACAAGAGCAATGTGAGAAATCATGAACCAGCTGTAAAGGGTAAAATCAATCACTGTTTTTCATTTAAATGCCAGGCAAAGAAGCATAAAACCATAGTGAGCGTGTTGATTACACAGCCTTAGACTAACCAGCTTTCCAGAGAAAGAAATAGACCAACCATGGTTCATTTCTCAACACCAATCAAACTTTTCAAGGACTGCAGATTTTCAGTTTCTGTGTTTTGCCCTTGAAGACGCTTCCACCGATTAAGCGTAACAAACCCCTGATGTACGGGCTGCAAGGACAGCCATATAGACATATACACTTTAAGGAGTTTAGTTTGACTGTCTACTGACTGAAAATCCTGCTGTCAGAGCCCAACACTATACATAAATCTTTAAATGTCTAAAGATGCTGTGACGGGCCTGGGGATGAATATGGGGGCAGGAGTTCAAAAAGTTGTACTGTTTTAAGACAAAAAGACATTCTGGTTTCAGTGTGGCATTAGAGCATGCCGGAAAACGCATTTGTAGGACATGTCTGACAACTGAAGGCAAATGCATTTATAACAACTATGAAGAGCTACACTGAAGTGACGCAGTATGCTGACAGTGTTTTCTGTCTAAAGTCATCAGTGTTGGGACTATTATTAAGTAACGCGTTACAGTAACTACGTTGTTATTGTGGTATTGAGCACGGTAACTAGTTATTATGCCAAAATCAGGAACGCGTTAATCAATACTGGGATTTAGATAGGCTTGTTATTCGTTACTTCGTGTGGTGGCTATCACGGAGCTTCCACAGATTCAGTAACATTAGCAAGTGGTGGAGGCCAGCAGGTGGATGAGGGAAAGGGGAGGCAGGAGGAGAGCCCGAGGCGGCCGCCGGTCCGAGCGTCAGGTGAACTGAACTTCAGGTAAGAAGTTATAACCTGCAGTCTATCTGGGTCAGATATAAACCAAGTTTAGGTGGAGTTTATTTTCGTTATGCTGACTTTTTACAGTCAGTTACAATAACTCGTACTGCGTACTAGCTAGCATGACGGGGTTTCTATACAGCTGGGTGGGTGCTATGATGTTACTGATAGTGAACTTTATTTTGTTCATAAGGTTAATTATTAGAGTGTCCAACCGTCCCCTAACAAACGGAATCGTCTCGTATTCAGAGAAAATATTACGTGTTTCGTATTGAGGTGAAAAGGAACAGTTTGTCCCGTGCTTCAGCTAGAATGAAAAAGACACAAAGCTGGAGTTATTCTGTGTCTTTGCTGCACAGCTGCCTCTTCTTCTCTCATTCTCTCCCCCTCTCCCTCCTGTTTCTACTTCAATCATGAAACTGATCAATGATCAGCTGATTGGCTTTTCTCTCTTGTTTGTTTATCTCTCACTTCGTGCCAGAAGAAACCAGCGGATGTCGCGCTAAACAACAGCAGCACATTTAAGTTTGATCAGCTGTTGTTAGAATTTATTTAATATTACTTTCTAGTATCAGCTGATGTTTGCTGGAGCCACAGCTGTAAAGCTGCTGGTCATGATGTCGGTTTGTATAGCTGGTGAGAGGGAAACATGAAGATGAAACCAGGAGATGTCCTTACTGGATCATCAGAGCTGTGATGGAGAAACAGGTTTACCTTTTAGGTGAGTTGAAGGGAAGTTATGAACTGTTTCTGAGAGACAAATAACACCAGGATCCTTTTTTATGTAGCTGACAGCTGCTAACTGTGGGTGGATCTAGCAAAGTTTTGCCAGGGGGCCAGGTAGGGCATTAACAGGGAAAGGGGGCACAAAGAATACTTTTCTTTCTTATTCTCATTTAAAATGTCTAGCTTTTAAAAAATAATTATCTGAGTCTTACAACAAACGATTGATAGATTGATACATATATACCATCAAGACAGTGTACATCACTGTCACAACAGCGTTTGTTTTCATTCAAAGGCTTTATGATTTTTCCTATAATGGTGGGCCGGTCTCTAGTCAAAACGCCCGGGCCGATTTTCTGTCCCAGTCCAGCCCTGTATGCAGCTCATCTGCAGTCTGGTGTTACCTACATCTTCCTATTCAGAAGGCAGAATTTCCGAGTTCTGAGTACAATCAAAAGCTGTGACGTAGGCTAGAATCATGGCAGCAGTCAATGACGGTCCAGGCGTGGGATTTCTCTCGTGGAAATATGCACATTATTTTTTCCTATCTGTTGGTAGGTGGCACAGTGCACTTGTGGCAAGTAAGCAAGCTAGAAGACTGGCAATCTTGCTGGGTATCCAGTTATGGAAGCAACACGTTAACAAGAGAATTCTGAGTAAAACCAAAGTTACTTTCCCTAGTAACTAGTTACTTTGAAAGTAACGAGTAACTTGAAGTAACTGAGTTACTTTTGATGGAAGTAACTAGTAATGTAACTAAGTTACTAATTTAAAATAACATGGTGTTCTGCCTTTTTGTTCGCATGAAAAGTTATAAAATAGCAATCTCTGTACACTGGGACAGGATCTGGTTAAGGTTTGCATCTCACAAGATGTGGAAACTTAAATTACTTTGTACAGCCTTTTAAATTCAGACACTTTGCAGGGGTGGAGCAATGGAGGGTTGAATGTCGAAGGTTTTGTGAGCCTAAAGAAAGATTTCTTCGAGAGGTGAGAACATTATCAGACCTCTTCCACCGTAACGTTGTTAGATATTACACGTTTTGGCTGGAGGATACTGAATACGAGTGGGACCTTAGAGATGACAGTTAGCTTGTTATGCTAATAAAAACTGGAAAGTTGGAAATTATTTCTGTCTGGTCAACCCTTTAAGTTCATCAACACTTACACAGGGAATGATATAGGGTTGCAGTGAATACACCCCTGGGTATGGGACCTTTTCTGAAGGTGTCCTGGCAGTTTGCTAAGAAACTTTATATAACTTTCCCTGTAACTTACATATATATTTGTGGCCATTCTTTTTTAATTTTGGCTTCAGCAAAAGCAGATGGGCCTGAAGAGATGAACACATAATATCTGTTGCCAAATTTAAAATTCATATCAATTTAATGCTTATCTGAGCTCAGTAAAGCCTTAGCTTAGAAAAGAAAATATTAAATAAAATTTTAATTTAAAGGTTTATGTAATTCTGTGTAAATATCACCAAAACAACCAAAGCTCAGGGTATGGCTATCAGTCTGCCACTACACTTGTAACCTTTGCAGCCAGTATGTGTTAGGCAGTGTTTTTTTCTAACTCGAAACCAGTTTGGCAACGATGAAATAAAACTGACTGGTGCATGCCAGAATCCACTTATCGTGGTACCTGATTGTTGCAAAGTTTTATTGCAATTCAAACTACTTTCATGGTAAGTGCTATTCTTCCACAATTCTCTTTTAGAAATTGAGCTTAGCCTTCAGTGGAAGCAGTCATCTATAGAGTGTACCTGAAAATGAGCAGATTTTTTGTAGCTTCACCCTGTTCCTTGCCTCCATTATATCACTTGAAACACCTTGACAACAAACAATTCAAAGGCTCTGGTGGCCCTGAGAAGAAAACAGTCTCTGCGGTCCTCTGTCACCTCCGACCGTCTTTTGCCTATGTCTATAAACAAACACAAGGCTGCTGACAAAATTAGTGGTCGCATTCTTTTCTGCTTTCCCTGAACAGAAACTCCATTTCACCATCTGTGGCTGGATTTTGAGTGCAGGTGGGTGATTTCCCTGTAAATGTTAGTCAGTTGGCTGTAGACCTTCAGCGTTCTGCCAGGTCTCAGTGTAGAGGATTTGGCTGAGTTATAACTTGCATATGTATGCTGCTTTGTGAGGCTGGACACCATCTGCAGAGTGTCAGCTGTCCCTCCGTGTGTGTGTGTGTGTGTGTGTGTGTGTGTGTGTGTGTGTGTGTGTGTGTGTGTGTGTGTGTGTGTGTACACACAGCAATAAGACTCTGTAAAGGGGCTGGATTTTCATGGGTTGGAAAATGGTATTTAAATCCTAAATGAATGTAATTGTTATTGTCATTTTAAGTAGAGATTTGGTTTTTTACTACACATAGAGGCAATTTTATAGAGGCAAATTAATTTACAAATTTTATTCAGTCTCTTGAAAAATATTTCTGGCTGCATGAGGGTTTTTCTTCTTTTTCTTCTCATCACAAATCATGATGATCACACCTGGTGAGAGAACACACAGCTTGTGCTCAGTGCTTTTCAGTTTAATTTCGAGAAGTACAATTAAACCTATCATACTGAGGATTCCCAAAGAACGCGAAGTGAATTTTAGAGGCGGCATGGATGCATGTCAGTGAAGAGACATAATTATATGCAAATACACCCTTGGAATATTTGTCTAAACTAAAAAGGTTTCTTCATGAGCAAAAATACATGTGAATCCTGTGTTTCAAAAATATACAGAAAATGGAATTAAAAAGAAAAAAACAAAAAACTAAACAAAATGGAGGAAAATAAATTGAGGTGGGTTAATCCAGAGGCAAACTGAGTTGAAGTGTCCTTTGCTACCTAGTTTACAACTAGTGTACAGCTGGGATGAATTAACCAGGCGTGAGGAGTCAAAATAGTGTGAGTGATGTGAAGCCAGGGTTTTCTTTTCTTACTTTAAATATGCTTTGATGCTGACAAAAGAAGGACAATGTAACATCAAAACATTTGACTGCAAAGAAATGAGGGGTGCAAAGATTTGAGGTACCCCTCATTTCTTTATTTTGGAGTTAAGACTTTCTTGTAATGTATTAAAAGTGCACCACACTTTCTCAAGTTTCTGAAGTTCAAAGTTTCTTTGCACATTGGCCTATCAGTCATCAACAAATTATTCATTGCTCATTTGTTTGATGGAATCTATGAAAAATGCCAAAGACAACACAATCTGGGATCATCTTGATAGAGAACAGAACAAAAGACAACCAACGTCCAAAGAAGAGCTTTGCAATGCCCTCCAAGAAGCCTGGACAACTTAAATAAACTACAGGAATGGCTCCCTTAGACCAGGGGTTGGCAACCCTAGGCACGCGTGCCATAGCTGGACTGGCCATCGGGCATACTGGGCATTTGCCCAGTGGTCCAGTGACTTTTTTTTTCTTTGTAACGGTATAAACAATGAAAGGTGGTGGATTGGCCAGATGCTGGCCGGTGTGTAAAAATAACTCAGTTGTTTGGTGGTGGCTATGGCGGAGCTGCCACAGATTCAGTAACATTAGCAAGTGGTGGAGGCCAGCAGGTGGATGAGGGAAAGGGGAGGCAGGAGGAGAGCCCCGAGGCGGCCGCCGGTCCGAGTGTCAGGTGAACTGAACTTCAGGTAAGAAGTTATGACCTGCAGTCTATCTGGGTCAGATATAAACCAAGTTTAGGTGGAGTTTATTTTCGTTATGCTGACTTTTTACAGTCAGTTACAATAACTCGTACTGCGTACTAGCTAGCATGACGGGGTTTCTATACAGCTGGGTGGGTGCTGTGATGTTACTGATAGTGAACTTTATGTAATTCATAAGGTTAATTATTAGAGTTGCCAACCGTCCCCTAAAAAGACGGAATCGTCCCGCATTCAGAGAAAATATTACGTGTTTTGTGTTGAGGTGAAAAGGAACAGTTTGTCCCGTACTTCAGCTAGAATGGAAAAAGACACAAAGCTGGAGTTATTCTATCGTTACGCTGCAGCTGCCTCTTCTTCTCTCATTCTTTCCCCCTCCCTCTCCTGTTTCTACTTCAATCATGAAACGGATCAATGATCAGCTGATTGGCTTTTCTCTCTTGTTTGTTTATCGCCCAATTTGTGCCAGAAAGAGGAAACCGGCGGATGTCGCGTTAAACAACAGCAGCAAGTTTAAGCTTGATCAGCTGTTGTTAGAATTTATTTAATAATAATTTCTAGTATCAGCTGATGTTTGCTGGAGCCACAGCTGTAAAGCTGCTGGTCATGATATCAGTTTGTATATCTGGTGAGAGGGAAACATGAAAATGGGACGAGGAGATGTCCTTACTGAATCATCAGAGCTGAACAGGTGATGGAGAAACAGGTTTACCAGAGATCACATTAACATGTGTGTCTCTGTATTAACAGACATGCCATATTGGCCCAGTTTATTTTTCTTATCATTGTTGTGAGGAGATCATAAATAGCATTTGCATGTTCTGTTGTACAGTTCATTTGCTGTTATGGAGTTCTTGTTATGGATAAAAAGTGTCTTTTTTTTGTTTCAAAATAGCTGATAACTATTCGCTAATAGCTGCCAACATCTGCGAACAAATATAATTCTATAAAGTTGTTCTATATAGTGTATAACTGTTAATATAGAGCGTTATTAAATTTATTGCTAATGCAATCATGTGGCACACTGACTTCTGAGGAAATTTTAAATGGCACTCGTCATCAGAAAGGTTGCCTACCCCTGCCTTAGACAGTTCAGGTTGTGTTGAAGAACAAAGCTGGTCATACCGAATCTTGAACTTGAAGCTTGTTAGAATTGTAAAGACACTGTTTTTGCCGAATATACTTCATGATATTTGGCAATTGTCTAAAGGTGTTGTGTGTCGGCTGTGTGCGGACAGGAATAGGACCCAAGGTGCAGACTCCAGAGACAAACTTAAACCAAAACAGCTTTAATGCTGAACTCAAACATAACATAACTGGAAAAAAATCAAAATAAACTAACACCGGTGGATTGACAAAACACACAGCAAAATAAACGGTAGATCGCGACACAGACACAGAGAAACACAGAGCTAAAATACACAGAAGGAGCAATCAGGGAGTGGGTAACAGGAGGGAAACACAGCTGGGGCAAATCAGGCCTGACGAGACAAAGGAGAAGCAAAACCAAACACATTAACATGAGACAAGGACTTTCAAAGTAAAACAGGAAACATAACACAGACTCACAGGCAAGCACTATAACAAAGGGAACAGAGACGTGGGACCAGGGCAGACACAGACACTGACTGGACGTGGGAATACAGCAGACAGGGGAGACAGCAACAAAGGAACACAGACAGAAAACCAAAACACTAAAACTCTAACCAAACCCCACCCAGAGGACCTTAACTAAGAAAAACCCGTAAAGCAAAGCTAGAATATAATGAAATAACAAAATCAAAGAACCAAAAACACAAAACACTGGGTCAACAACCCAGGGACCCTAACAAAAGGAGGATGAAGTCATTATGTCCATTGATGGAGAATTGATTGAAAGAGTTACTGAATTTCGTTTTTTGGGTGTAATAGTAGATGAAAATTTGACGTGGAATTCTCATATTGAGTATATTAGAAAGAAGATGGTTAAAAGCATTTATATTTTGGGAAATGTAAGAGATTTATTAGATTATAAAACAATGCACATTTTATATTTTTCATTGTTTTTCTCATATTTTAGTTACTGTGTTGAAGTTTGGGGGAATACATATGAGAATACTATAAAACCTCTAAACGTATTACAGAAGAAAGTGATACGAATGATTCATAACGTTAGAGAACATACAAATAAATTATTTATAAAATCAAAATTATTAAAATTAGGAAATTTAGTGAAATTACGCACACTATTAATTATGTTTAAGGCTAAAAATAATATTTTGCCCTTTAAGTTACAAAGAGTATTTTTAATGTGTTCAGGGGGAGAAGACAGCAGAAGGAAATTTTATTTTAAGCATCAGCTAGCTAGGACTACACAAAGATTAATGAGTCCAACGGTTAGGGTTATACGACTGTGGAACTCTCTTCATTATAATTTAAAGAATTGTATAAGTTTACATTGTTTAAAAAAGTGTTACATGCTTAAAACGATAACTCAATATGAAGAATGCGAATGAAATTGGAGTTCATTGAAAATGGATCCATTATAATTTTTTGTTTTATTTATTTTAATTTTATTTTCTCCTTGTTACTATGTGGAGTGGTATATTCTGATTGTAAATTTGTTGTTTGGTTTGGGTTAGGACCGGAGATAAATGTTAATATTAGTTTTTTCCCTGATTTTTGGTGCCCACTTGTAATATAAGTTGGAATGTAGATAGGGGGCAGGGTTTAATAAGAATATTTTCTTGTTCCTGCTCCTTTTCACACATGGTTGTAGGGCTTTATTGATAGAAAGTGTGGTTGGTTTGTTTGATCTGTTGTACCAAGTGTGAAATAAATAAATAAATGAAATGAATGAAATGAAATGAAATGCCCACTTATACTGGCACAATCTCCCATTTACCTAGAAAAATATAAAAACAAAAGCATGTCATTTTCTCATACAGTAACATACACTCAACAAAAATATAAATGCAACACCTTTGTTACTGCTCCCATTCCCCATGGGATGGACGTAGAGACCTAAAATTCATTCCAGATACACAATATAACCATCCCTCCCAAACAGTGGTCACAAATCAGTCCAAATGTGTGGTAGTGGGCACATCTGCTATATTGAGATAATCCATCCCACCTCACAGGTGTGCCACATCAGGATGCTGATCTGACATCATGAGTAGTGCACAGGTGTACCTCAGACTGCCCACAACAAAAGGCCACCCTGGAATGTGCAGTTTTTTGCGCTATTGGGGGTCTGGGGACCCAGAACCGGTCAGTATCTGGTGTGACCACCATTTGCCTCATGCAGTGCAACACATCGTCGCATGGAGTCTATCAGATTATCAATTGTGGCCTGTGGAATGTTGGTCCACTCCACTTCAATGGCTGTGCGAGGTTGTTGGATATTCGTGGGAACTGGTACACGCTGTCGTATACGCCGGTCAAGCACATCCCGAATATGCTCAATGAGTGACATATGCTGTGAGTATGCTGGCCATGCAAGAACTGGGACATTCTCAGCTGCCATCTGCCCTGAACAATGTGAACCATGATTCATCCGTGAAGCGCACACCTCTCCAACGTGCCAGACGCCATCGAATGTGAGCATTTGCCCACACAAGTCTGTTATGGCGACGAGCTGGAGTCAGGTCAAGACCCCGATGAGGACGACGGGCATGCAGTTGAGCGTCCCTGAGACAGTTTCTGACAGTTTGTGCAGAAATTGTTTGGTTGTGCAAACCAATTGTTCCAGCAGCTGTCTGGGTGGCTGGTCTCAGACGATCTTGGAGGTGAACCTGCTGGATGTGGAGGTCCTGGGCTGGTGTGGTTACACGAGGTCTGCGGTTGTGAGGCCGGTTGGATGTGCTGCCATATTCTCTGAAACGCCTGTGGAGATGGCTTATGGTTGAGAAATGAACATTCAATGCACGGGCGACAGATCTGGTTGACATTCCTGCTGTCAGCATGCCAATTGCACGCTCCCTCATTGCTTGTGGCATCTGTGGCATTTTGCTGTGAGACAAAACTGCACATTCCAGGGTGGCCTTTTGTTGTGGGCAGTCTGAGGTACACCTGTGCACTACTCATGATGTCAGATCAGCATCCTGATGTGGCACACCTGTGAGGTGGGATGGATTATCTCAATATAGCAGATGTGCCCACTACCATTTGGACTGATTTGTGACCACTGTTTGGGAGGGATGGTTATATTGTGTATCTGGAATGAATTTTAGGTCTCTACGTCCATCCCATGGGGAATGGGAGCAGTAACAAAGGTGTTGCGTTTATATTTTTGTTGAGTGTAGTTTCTCTGTCACTGCTTATGGGTTTGGTTCAGATATCATGTTCTCTTCCATTTTAAATTTCAATATTACATTTTGATGACGCCATCTGAGCAATAGTAAAGACGTACCTGAAGCTACTGATGATGAGAAATGACTTCTGGTGCTTGTCATAAAACAAAGCATTTGAAAGCTTTAATCACAGCATGGGCGACTGCAAGGGTTCAGATGAAGGATGCTCTAACAAATGAAAAATAGAAAACATTCTGGGTACATGACTGTGATTAGTGATTCTATGCTACACAGCATAGATGTTTTCTATCTTGACTCCTCATTGCTTTTACATTCTTAAACATTAAAATAAATGAAAAAATTTGGATATAGATACATCAGAAAATGGAAGCAAGTTGACAGACAGCTGATTTATTCACTGCTCTTTTTTGTGCACTATAACATGTAACTTACATCCACAAAAAATTACATATGCACGATATATTATGATGTAATCATGTTGTCTAGCAGCCATCTAACAACAGACTCAAACCACAGGCAAAATAATACCGCAGTATGGGCGTGCACTAGCAAAATAATTGTACAGGATGTAATAAACCCAAATATGAACTACAATACTGAATTGCTGTTTAAATCATTGCATTAATATGAGTTACTTCTGATAACTGAAAAGAAAAAACATGTTGATAATACATTTGCTTTACTTTGATTCATAAATAAAGTCTTGTATTACAAGATTTCATTTTTCTTTACCCCTATTTAGCATCCCCTCTTTTTTCAACAACAGTCTGTAAACACCTGGGATCTGAGGAGGCCAGCTGCTGCACTTTTGGGAGAAGAACTGTTCTCAGATATAGGAGTCTAGCTGCTTAATATTCCTGGGCCTTCTTTATTGCATTTTCCATTTAATTATGTGCCAAATGTTTTCAGCTAGTGAAAGATTTGAACTGCAGGCAGACTAGTTCAGTTCCCAGTCTCTTCTACTATGAATCCATTCTGTTTTAATAGATGCAGTATGCATTTATCAGTGTCTTCAGGAAGATACTGATAAACTAAAAGACCTTCCCTGAAAGCTATATGGAGCAAATGTTGCTTTAAAAATGTTTTCTCAGATGTACTATTGCCATAAAATTCAAAGTGAGCCAATATTTTTCATAGAACAGTAAAATATCTGAATTTAAGCATTTCAACAATTTAAACATTTTAAATATTTAACCCTATTTTCTGTGTTTTATTTTGAATAAAGTATTGGTTTATGAGATTTTTACATCATTGTATTTTGGCTTTTATTTACATTTTACTCAGCATCCCGGCTTTTTTGGGACTGGGGATTGTTTGTTTTTGTTAGAATAGAATAGAATAGAATAGAATTCAACTTTATTGTCATTGCACATGCACAGGTACAGGGCAACGAAATGCAGTTTGCATCCATCCAGAAGTGCTTTAGTGATATAGATATATTACAATATATATTAGCAATAATATAGATATGTGAGTATATTACAGAAATGGGTCTATTATGGTATGTTATAATGTACACGGTATGAAGTATGTTGTGAATATTCTATAACTATAAGTATGTACAGGCTGTAGTGAGTACAAGCTATGTACAGGCTATGAACAGGATATAAATATGAAAAACTATACAGAATATGAAATAAATAAATAAATAAATAAGGTAGGTATAGGTATATTGTGCATAGTGTGACATACTTTTTAGGGATATAGTGATGGTTCATGCAGACTAAAGCACACATGAAATGAACAAAAGTAAACAAACAACACCATTGTTGATGTCACAAACAAACGGTTAACGATGACCTTTGAAACCTTTTTAGGGGAAGGTGGAGAAAGGCAGTAAACGCACAACTTCTGCGAACCAGTGTCACTGCTCACCTCCTTTACACACATCACATAATGGCCGTAAACAATGTGTCAGATCAGTGCAGAACATCTGAACAAAGCTGGTTGAGAGCAGGAACAATGCATGTAATGGAGGCCAGCCATTCTTAACCTCAGCTACCCATTACACTCACTGAGCTATTTCTGTAGCTGTAGGTATGGGGACAAACACATACACACAAAAACAGAACTTAAAACAGATATGACTGGATTAACGGGGGGATAATGGCAGGTGTTGATGGGCTGGTTCCATTATTTCTTCCATCAACGGCTGCTTGGTGTTTGTATAACAGTCACAGTAATAGCAGGTGTTTTTACTTAAACCAGAGGCCTTTGGGGTACAGTTTAGTCGGCTGAGATAAAATCCTGATGTGTTTGTGATACTCATTAAAATAACAACAAAAAGCAAAAAACAATTGTGGTTATTAGGTGCAGAATATCACTTTACAAGCTTTGAAAAACAAACAGCGTTTGTTAAAAAATTCTACAAATGGCAGATGCTTCATATTTCAGTTTTCCGACACAGTTTTCCTCAAACTTTTGCAAAACATGCTGCAGTGATTGATTCTTCAATAAATTCTAATGAGCATAATGATCAGATTAAAAAAAAATATTACGTACATAATATCATGAAAATAGTATTTCCCCCCTCAATGATTTCTTTTCTTTTATGGGTTATTTGTCACATTTAATGTTTAAAATCATTTCATTTATTAAGAAATTAGAAAGGGGCAAACACGTTCTCTGGCACCTTTCAAAACAAAGAATCATTTTTTACATTATCTACATTTCTCATCTCCACGTTATTTCAACTATTGTGTAAGACTGAAAAAAATTACATTAGAGGAGCAGGAAAATATTTTGTTTTCAGATTTATGCCTGAAGATGTTCGAAGCTAATGGCATCAAGTGATGATCAGAGAATCTTAAACTTCACAGAAATACACACCCCCCCCCCCCCCCAAACCCCCACAAAAACAAACAAACAAAAAAACAAAACAAAAAAGACAAAAAACAAACAAACAAAGACTGCAACAACAGCTTTACTTTAGGGGTGCAACATTAATACTGAAACCGTAGTCATTCTTTACTTCATTTTTGTCTTATTGATCAGACTTTGATGGGAATAACCAAATTATTTCTCAAAGAATTTTGATTCAAAAGATCTTGGTGAGCATTTTGCTTAGAAATACAACCTTTTTTGTGAACCCACATCTATTCAGTGATAGACACACTGTAAAAAGCTCTGATAATGAAGTAAATAATAATGAAATTGTTTGACTTTGATAGAAAATGTTTTGTTCTGTTACGGTAAGAAGCTGATTCCAGCTAACGGCTGAAGGCATGTGCAAACGTTTTATTCTTCACAGTTTCTTTTCTCGTCAGACACAAGAAATGTTATTTTCTTCACGTAGGCAGAAAACTGCATTCAGAAAGTCTCTTTGTGAGACATTTAGCAATCTTGTACAATCTTACATGTACAATACACATGTAAGTATTTGAATTTAAAACATAATCTCACTTCATTCTCCGTGAGGCTAAATTTGGTTTACCATGGTAATTTCACAGAGGTTCAAAGATACCACACATGCATAAAATGCTTGATGTAACTATCTAGCAAAACAGTTGAAATTTTATTAAATCTGAACATGCATCTTAACAATGTCACTTTCAGGCCTGACATAAAAGGAATACAGCACTAACGCAGTACTTCTTCATAGCCACATGTTGAGGGCAGACTGGAATCTACACTGACTCTCTGTCGCCTCTTGAAGTACAAACAAGACAGGACTGAGTGAACTAGTTTGCATGCACACTTTTAAGTTCTCACTCCAGGTGAAGAGGAAGATGTCTGTGACTTAATGTCAAATCTGCCCTTTACCTCTAATAAACTAGAAGTGCTCTCGCTCTGTGTGTGTGTGTGTGTCTGTGTGTACGTTATTTGCTTTTCTTGATGACCTTTCATTGAATCTGTGTTGACATTAAATACTGTTAAAGTTAAACAATCAGTCATGACTGTTATTACTTTTTCTGACACTGATGTATAGAAATATTTTTCGATATTACTCTAACAGAGATATTACTATAGCGCTAGATAAGAGTAGGTAAGAGTTTCTATGATATAAAATGAATGTGTTCACTTTTATGACACGTTAATTTTTTCACAGTCTGTTTCAAATAGGTCATCTGACAAATAGGCTCTGTTATTATTACCTATGACATATAACAGCTGTATTGTGGAAATTAGATCGAATGATAAATGTAAGGATGAAATATTTAAACACTAGTTAAAGATATTATTTGTTATATTGATCAAGCATCGATCTATCCAGTTTCTTAACTGCTTTTCTAATTTAGGGAGAGGACTGGAGCCTATTCCAGTTGTCATGGGATAAAGGGGGAGTACAGCTTAGAGTGCCACCAGTCTAGCACAGGGCTAAATATCATCAGAATGATTGACACGTGAATCAACCTAATAACTGCCTAATCAAATGAATTCATTAATTAATGGTTGAAAAAATATTCCCAGACTACTTTCAAAATTGAGCCACATAGTGTGAGGGGTGGGGTTAACATTTCCTTAACTGTGCTGGTTATTCCAAACAGGATGTTACCTATGATCTGTGTGATCTGTCTGAGTGGGAAGACTTAAATATTAAATATAGGTCATTCAAATGTACCTGGCTGATCATTTCTACCTTTCAATATTTTGGACTTCATGAAAAAAAAAACAATACTTATTACCTGGTATAAAAAAGTTTTGTGAATTTTTTATTTATTCACAAACCTGGTAATTTGATCTTGCATGGCATTTAACTATCTTCTCACCTGCAAAACTACTGCAGAGACCGTTTTATATTATTATTATTACTATCATTAAAATGTTAAAAGTTGCACTTTTAAAGTTACTGTTAATCTTTCACTGGCGGACTGACTTTGTACATGGTGTAACAGGTTTAAATAGATGCTATCATGAGTATGTTTGTATTGTTAAAATAGAAACCTCATGAACAAACAAGAACAATCATGCTCAAGTACACTCTTCCAATGCAAATATAAAGAGAAACCCAGTTCTGAACATACATGCACGCATAATGAAGGTTGTTATGCAGCACTGACGCAGTGATGGAACTTGGATGACGGATGTTGAAGCGGATCTTCCACCTCCAGTTTGCGATACTACTGTTCATAGAGTGAATGTACATAGAGCAACAGAAGCTCCGCACCGTGTGAACTACAGTGACCACACAGGTTAAAGACAAGCTGCAGAGAAAAGCATGCAGGATCACAATGTATGTACACTGTTTAACTAACAGGACCATGTAAGGGACAGTCGAAAGTGAGTACCACAACAAATGCTGAGCTGAGCTTCCTTTAAAACTGCTTTGAAATTGAGTTTAAAGTGAGCTCCCTTTATATGATTTTTGGCAGACCAGATTAGAAATTGAAGCCCTTCGGGGTTTTGGGAAAGATACTCACTTTCAGCAGGTTGAAGTGAGTGAGTCGACCTTTTAAATAAACCAGGACTAAAGGTACCAAGGTATTAGCTATTTTTGAGGGGGGAAAATTTTGCTTTTGTGATGACTGAAGTTTAAAAATAATAACCCAAAAGAATTAATAATTAATAGCTCAAGTTTATTTCTGTCTATGTGTAATGATAATGCAGTTTGTTTAATTTAAATCAATTTTATATATTTAAATATATAGCTATATATACAGTTATATACAGCTCCAAGTTGCAGTAGCGGTTACCTCAATGTGCTTTACATTGTAAGGTAAAGATCCTACAATAATAGAGTAATCCCCTTTGATTAAACACTTCGGGAGCTTAGGAAGAAACCCCGGCAGAACCAGGCTCAGGCAGGGGCAGCCATCTCCCACGACCAGTTGAGATGATAAAGATGCACATATTACTTTGCAATTGGTACTAGAATACCTGTTGCTATATTTTGCTAAAAATGTATTTTTGCTAGAATCCATGCACCCAACTAAGCCCTGCTGATCTGTCTGTTACTTTTGTTTTATATGCATAAATTATGTTAGTCACATTTTGTGGATAAGCCTTCCGATCCCACAATTGTGGGTATCTGTATGAAGTTCTATGGATGAAAAATCCTACAAACACCGGTAAAAACACAACTTAAGCTACTATAGGAGTTTCTCAAATGTAGATTAAATCCATTAATCTCACTAATAAAACTTTACAAGCAGGGCTCTCTTCACTGGTGTGATTGCAGGAGGCAGGGTGGAGGGGTGTAATGTAATTCATCTTATTACTTCAAAGAAGAATTACTATCATCTATTGCTCATAATGGTCTAATGATAAAGTTTTAGTACTGTTTACTCTTCAATATAAATAATTAATCATTGTAATTCTAATGATTGATTATTATTTCAGTGTTTTTGTGCACCTTCTGGCACTTAGTGCCCTGAAGACGGTGCGTAATGTGTATGTAGTGCTGGGTATGTTGTTGAATGTGAGTACGCCTTTACAATTAGTGCCAAAAAAGGACTCTACTACAGTTACCTACAGTCATATGAAAAAGAAGGTACACCCTATTTGATTTCAAGGTTTTAGGTGAGAGCAGCTTCAAACTGCTCTCGTGTATCTTGCCGGCTTCTAAAGTTTTTTCTGGATTCACTAAATCTCGAGTAGTTTTGAAATTGTAATTTCTGCTTGGCACTCTTTTCAACTTTAACGGTGCAATCATTGCTGACCAACACACCCTGAAGCTTCCTTACTTGGTTCAATTCCTTACAAGGCTAGCCTGGCTTGCCTTGTTTTTTAGCCTGTCTGTTTGCAGCCCTCAGTCCATGGCTGTCTGTGCTCAACCAGCATACTCACAGTTACAAGAGGATATCCAGTGACTGAAGCTCTACCTTAGGAAGAAGAATGAGCTTATAATACAGTTTGCATCTGTGACCACCACACAAGTGTAGCACCTGGCTTCTTTACACGTTACCTGCTGTGGCAACATTGGCAGCTGCTCCACCACTCAGTGCTCGGTCCCAGCAGCTTGCTGTGATTCCCCACTCCCCTGGTCTGGTTCAATAACCTCTGGAGGAGAGCTCGTCATCTCAGCTGATCTCCTGGGTCTGGCTGATGAGATGTGGCCCATCCTCATGGTGAAGCCAAAGTCCAAAGTCTGCTCCACGTCCTGTACCTCAGAGCCGTAGGCCCTGGAAAGGGCAGCAAGGGTCGTACTAGACACCCACTCCGTCTACACCCAGAGGCTAAACAGCTGATGAACACATTTTTAAAACTGAAAAATGTGAACACACCATGATCTCCCGTGCAGGACCACCTGAGTGACCACTTAAGTTCTAATGGACTATCTGCTCCACAGCGGGATGATGCTTCTGCCTCCATGGCTGCTGGAGACACCGGTGACCATTTAAGCACTGAAGATGGGATTGCTGCCCAATCTGTAGCTTGCCTCCACCAGTGTGTGAATGTGAGAGTGAATGAATAGTGGAATTGTAAAGCGCTTTGAGGGTCTCAAAAAGCACTATATAAAATGCAATCCATTATTATTATTATTATAACAGGGATGCTGCTCCAATTTCATTCCTCAAACTGACCCTTCTTGTGATACCCCAGTCACTGTACCTATCCGGGGACCTGTGTGAAGGATATTACTATTCAGCTGTTGAAAACCCACCATAAACCCTTGGCAATAGTTATCCATGTCAGCACTAATGACTGAAAACATGGTCAGTCAGAGACCCTCAAACAAGACTATTTACCTTGTGGACAGTCTGCTGGACACCGGAAAGCAATACCACTGGTTCAGCCTTGCAGAAAACAAGACTTTCAGTTTTAAAGTTGGCCACCTCATCTTTACCAATTTCAGTGATTATAAGGCATAAACGGAAAAAATCTTATATTGTCCATATTTGTACACCCAAACTCAGTGATCTAATTACTGTGCGACAAAGCCTCTTCCTCTCGAGCCCGTCTCTCCTGCAATTATTGTGCTTTTTAACAATATAGCTTTATCTAATAAACCATTCATACTTAACAATTTTGTCACAGCTCAGAATTTTGATATTTTCTTTGTCATTCAGACTTTGCTTAAACCAGACGACTGTCGTCCTCTTCATAGAACTTTGCCCAAGTTCTTGAATTCCCCGAGGTGCTCAGGCCATGGTGGGGGAATAGCAGTGGTTTATAAGTTTTATCTAATTTGTGTCCCATTTGATGCTTGTTCTTTTGACTCCTTTGACTTAGTATCTTTCAATTATAGCATCACTGATCATATCCACCACCAAAGAAGAGAAGGCAGAAAAGCTAAATGTAGACAGAAAAAGACTAATTTATCTCCATGTTCACTCCAATATCCATATGAAGGAGTTACTAGTCATACTCAACCAACTCATAAAAGATGTGAGAACATTTTTTTTAGAAGTTTGATTAACAATAACAAACATAGTCCGAAGTTTTTATTTGACACCATCAGCAAACTTCTTAATTCTCCTTAGTCTGATATCACTCCCATGCCTTCCAATGAGTTTGAATTTTTTTAGATTTCTTTACTGGAAAGATCAACAGTATCAGGTCACAGCTCAAGTCTGTACCTCTTCCATCAGTATCAAACAGATATTTCAGAATTCATATTAATCAAAGTATGTCCTCATCTGCACCGTTCATATATGGAGTGCCCTGGGTTAAATCCTTGGACCAGTTATGTTTTCCTTATGTATGTTACCCCTGGGCCAAAGAATTAATATCTTTTAATGGAATCTCTTATCCCTGTTATGCAGATGACAGAGTTCTATTTTCCTGTTAGCTCCAACAACCTGAGCAGCTCCTGCTTCAATGTTTTTCTGCCATTACAAATTGGATGTATTCTAATTTCCTCCATCTCCATTCCGAAAAAATCGAGGTTCTAGTGTTCAGCCCATTCAGTTTCTCTAAGGAAGTATAGCCCCTTTTCCATTGGTACCCACTCAGATCGATTCACAGTGGTCTTTAATGGTTTTCTGGCTTTTCCATTAGGTCATAGTACCTGGTACCAGGTACAAAAATAGTACCTGCTAAGCTGGGGTTCCAAAGCGATCGACCAGGTACTAAAATGTGGCATCGTCAGACTCCATGCCACTGATTGGCTAGTCATTGGTGTCACTTGATGAGTCATTAGAGCTTCTCATTCAAGAAGATCAAAGTTGCCATTTTAGAAACTGGCCATTGGGGGAAATGGCTACAAAAAACAATACTGTGGTCCCTGAGTCTGATGAAAGCCACAGACCGAGCCGCAGGTACGTCATCGCCTCGATGTCTGCCTTTGTTCTGGCGTTCGTGTCACATACTAATTATAAAGCCTCAGATGAACAAGCAAAAGTTGTGACATCTGCTTGATGACATATGATGCCACATCAGCTTTTACTCAACAGAAAAATACCTAAAATGCAGATGCAGTGTTTAAGCATACCCTTACTTGCTTCAGTACAAAGGGTGAGTCGCAGCTAGGTGCAGTTATTAAAATGCATATGATTACTTTATAAGCAGCAAATGCGGCCATCACTATAACAAGAGATGTTTTGGCAATTTGTTGGGGTGGAGCATTCAGGTGTGTGCTCACACAACGCCAAGGAGCAAAGTCATCAGCAATGATCTTAGCGAAGCCATTTCAAAACAATATTGAATGATGTTCATCATTCTACAATGTAAAAGAGTGGAAAAATTTCAAAAACATTCTGGTGGAAAAGTTGATGTTAAATGTCAAATTTCATGACACTACAGTTAGAATAAGACTTAAACGTGGCTTGTTTGCAATGGTTGCCATGAAAAAGCCTTGTCTTCCTTAAAAGGAATGTAATTGATTACTTCAAACTATTTCTGCTAAAGCTGCTTCTGTAAGTTTTTGAATCATGGGCTGGACTTGATTTTCAGGCTCTTCTTCTGTGTTTTTGCTTTAGTTTTGTCAAATAGATAATGACAAAGTGTGATTTGTCATGTTCTGTAGTTCATCCAAGGTGGTATTTACCTAGAACTGGGTAAGGACCAGATTATTTTACTACATTCTGATATGTTTAACCGCAGAATTGAAACAGGGTTTATTTCTTTTCGCATGTGACTTTATTTGATGGTTAAATATCAGTGCATGTGTCAAACAAATGTCACAAAGTTAAAAAATTCTAATGTTTAGGTCAGTAAAGGTAAAAAAAAACTTTGAAGCATACATCATGTGCTGTTTTGTGTTCATGTCAGTACTGATTTTTTTTTCATTCCCATGGTTACTACACTTACACAATCACAACTTGTGCTACACAAGTGTGAGTGTCAGTAACTACACATATATCATTCTTTTTGCACCTATAGATGATTATAACACTGCTCAAACTTAAAACCACACAAATCAGGTCTCTATCCTTGCTTGTGACTACTGAAGGTGGAGACATGTCCATCTGAGACAAGGTCGTACCAGCAGCCCATAAACAGGTTTAATCAACTTCTGGTTGTGAAGGAGTGTTTAGCCTCACAAACTCCACATGATCTGTTCCCACACTGTGGCTTTCAAATGCTGGTATGAAATTCTTTATGCGAGGGAAATCTCACTGAATGGTTTTATAGTCAGTGGCAGATTAGACTGAAATGAAATGCTTTAAGTCTCATCTGAAAGGCCCTTAATTAGAGAATTTGTACTAAATATTATGCTTATTCACAAAATAACAAACTTAGCCTTTAAGAAAAGAGCTAGTTTCATGATGTCATAAAAACTGAATAGAGTAGCTGTAAGGTGGTTCGGGTTTTTTTTGTTTATTTGAGTGGAAGCGAGCCAGAGATGAATGATATCTCATAATTAAATGCAGAGTGTGTAAACATATAGTGAGTGAAAAAGGGGACTGAAGAAAAAACATTCAATGCATCATGGACATGGACAGGAATTAGTAAGAGTTTAGCAACTGTCCTGGATGCGGTTTTCCACTTTACCATTTATCTGGTCCATTTGTGCAATAAAAATAAAAGTCCATATCCATGCTCAAGACTGTGTCACTATTTTCCTCCTGGGACATGCGAACTGAAATCAGCTAAGAGTAGAGAGGGTGTCTGCCTCCCAAAACCTGAACTGGAAGCCACAGAAGAAGGACCTGAAAGCTGAATGCTCTGGCTCCCTTGCTACTTTAAAATATTCTAGCAACCACAATAAAGTTTAACTTTTGCTTACCTGACTAAAGACTCCATTCCTCCACATAAAGCCTCTCCATTTCAAGTTTGAATGTACTTATTGGTTTGGGTTCACCCCGTTACAGAATTACAGATATTTTTAAGTGGGTGGAAGCAAAAGTACCTAAAGAGAAAATATAAACTCCACACAGAAAAATTCCAGAATGGATTTGAATCTAGACCATCTCTCTGTGAGCCAACAGTGCTAGCAACCACACCCACTGTAGAGCCCATATAGGCAGACAGGTAGGTGCAGGAACCAGATCAAACTCAGAAAACAGTGAGAAGATGCAGCACATGAATGAAAGAACAGTTTATTCCCCTTATTTACTGATTTTTTTGTTAGGCAAGATAAATCCATCTTAGCTGTGAGTAATTATAAATGGCTAATTACAAATGAGTTTATTGGAGTGTGGCCTTATTGTCCCAATAAACAATAATAGCATAAATTTTTTTTGAATGCATCTGAAATTTTTTTTTTAAAAAAAGGGTTATATAGGGTCATCGGTTTAAACTCATGCAATAACATCTATTTAATAAAAAAATGTGCATGATGCTAATTATCATAAAATTAATTAATCAAGAATTGTGAATAAAAATAAAACATAAATAAAAAAGGTGAATACACTATATATTAAAATACCCATAAATCACAAACATGATGAAATTCTATGACCCTTTCCAACAAATAAGTGAGCGCATGCAGTGAACAATCCAATATTTCTACTAATATAATCTGGAAGACAGATACCCATGAAATGGGAATCCCAGTATTGTATTGTGTTTATACACTACAAACTGTGCTATCAGTTTGTAGTGAACAAACACAGAACAGAACTCTGTCTCTGTCACCACCCCATAGGAGGAAGTGCCATTGCCAAACTTTGAAGCTCAAGGGAACAGATAATGGCCAATGGACAAATGAACTGGAACAGCCATCAGTATTTATATTCCTTTCAGAAAACCTGGCTTTCAATTCCAGATTAGTTTTGATTATATATGCTGATTGACATGGATATGTCAGCAAATAGACAATATTTTTGATCCCACAAGAAGTTCTTGCTGTAGGCATGACATGCGAAGGAATTCATAAAGTCTATATATCTTCACGAGTTCATGCCTAATACAAGCATGAAAGGCAAAAAAATGTTTTTAAAATAAAAGAAAGGTTTATCAAAAATAATCTGGCATTTTGTGGTGCATTTTTTTTTTTTAAATCATTTGTTTTAAAATTGAAAGACAGCACCGGAGATGTAAAAGTAGATGTGTTCTGATGACTGCTGATACAAAATCAAGGGTGAGATTGTCATATTTTTTTCCACACACACCTTTTGTAATAGGTGAAAGCTATTTATTTAAAGTTAATAAGCAATAAAACAACAGACATATCAACAACATGAGAAACATGCAACCCTTAGACAACCCTTAGTAGAGTAAAGCAATGCTAAGCTGTGCCGCTGCAGTGACATAATTTGTATTACTACAATATAGTTTCTTATTAGTATGCAAAGCTAGTTTCTTTAGACCAAATACCTCCTCTCAGTTTACATGTTCACTTTGGAAGAGAGACCTCAAAACAGATATGTACTAAGATTAACACCCTCTGTTAACAGACATTGCCAGTGGCTGAATTTAATTCTACACTCTGGGAAAAGCTTTTTTAATCCTGTTTAACTTTGTGCTAAAAGTCACCCTCTGTGAGAAGTCAATGAGCTCAGATGGGGTACACATGTGGGGAGATTTTCCTGGATAATGGTAAAAAAGAAGAACAATATGTTTACTCCTGGGGACTCTTTGGACAATTCTGTGTCAGCCAGTGAGATCAATTCTATTTACTGCAGCAAATCTCAAACAGATTTACAGCATGGTTTCCTCTATTTGTGCCCTCTTCAGCTATGGCTTTCATCCCTTACATCGAATTACTCGTTCTGCAAATAACTTACACATTAAATATCTGTTTCACAGGAACCTGTCAAAGGCTTTATGTCATGCAAACTGAATAACATGACTTTTCTTTCTTTATGATGCCAGATTATTGTATTTGGAAAGGTTGTAGCATATGCCTGGGATCTTGTTTGTGTATATATATATATATGTGTGTGTGTGTGTGTGTGTGTGTGTGTGTGTGTGTGTGTGTGTGTGTGTGTAAGCATATTCATGACCATATGTTTTGCCTGTATTGTTGAGCCTGTTTAAACAAGCTTGTGTCACAGACCCGCTCAGCAAAGTCATAAAACGCGTTATCACAAATTAACTTCTGCTTTTTCTCTCACTTTGAAAAACAGTTTCATAACATTTAGTGGACTAGCACTCGAGGGCACTTACTCACAATTATAGTGTATTTTAAAATATTATAGCGTGCCCTTACCTTCTCATTATATTAAGTTAAGTTGACATAAAGAAAACCCCATTGCATGCATGGATGAGGCAGATAGAGTCCTGTTTATGCACAGCAAAATCTCCAGTGTTAAATTAACACTAGAGAGTGTCTATATGGGTCCACACCTCTGAGTGTTAAATACAACACTGTTGAGTGTTAAATTAACACTTTTGACAGTGTTATATGTTTAAAAGTAACCTAGTCAGTTTTGAAGATTAACAATGGCTAACACTGAGAAGTGCTGATTTTCTAACACTGGAATATTATTTTCCAGTGTTAGAAAATCAGCACTGCTCAGTGTTAGCCATTGTTAATCTTCAAAACTGACTAGGTTACTTTTAAACATATAACACTGTCAAAAGTGTTAATTTAACACTCAACAGTGTTGTATTTAACACTCAGAGGTGTGGACCCATATAGACACTCTCTAGTGTTAATTTAACACTGGAGATTTTGCTGTGTGGGCAACCACAAACTCACTGAGGAACACTGGGTTTGTGATTTCAATGTAAAAGAACAAACTAAACAAGTGAATTTGTTGTTGTTGTTAACATGTCTGCATATTTTACACTGCAAATTTTAAATGTTTTCTCTAATATGAACTTAAGAAAAATTTGGATTGAAAACATCAAATAAAAGAATTTAACAGAACTGTAAAACCCTTATATCATACCTATCCAATGATGATGACATGAAACCCCGATTTACAATAATTTAAAGTTATAGTTAAACAACTGCGGGGAATGTGTGTATTTGCTTTCTTGGAGAGTGTTAAGTGATTTTTTACAATGCAGCCCTGAGCTTGTCTTACTCGTCTCAGCTATGTGAGAATGTTAGCGTCTCACTTAGCTGGGATCAGACATTAAAACATCTTTACTCAGCCAGCTCCCTATTATCAAGTCAGGGTAATGTGTCATGTGAGAATTGCCATCCCTTGCCTATCCAAATGTAGTATTTCCAATAGTGAGGACACATCTGAAGCAGACATGTCAGAAAAAGCAACTGGAGAATGTCCTGACCTGATTGTCCAACACTGTCCTAAGCTTTACTTGTTTCCAACACACAGCAGATGTTTTAGCTTAAAAACAGTAGTTTGATTATTTAAAAAAAAAAATTTTAAAAAGAAAAATGCTGAAAATTTGACTTTGCTTGACATGGAGGCAGTATTGAGACTTAATTCAAAAAGCAAAATAAAAGACATGTATAAAGAAAATCCCTTTACTTTTGGTTCGAAACAGTAGGCATCTCCCTCTTCAGCACCTCTGCAATCGCCTTAGACTGTCAGGATCCTGGGTCTCCTGACCCAGCGTGTTTAGTTCTTTGTGATTCTTGTATTTTGTACTCGTGTGATTTATTCTATGGTTTCTAGTTTTGATCCCGTGCCCTTCATGTTTCTCTGTGCCCCCTCTGTTCTGTGTACGTCTGTGTCTTTGCATGTTTGAGCTTCTTGTTTTCTGTCACTCTGTATTGTGAATCATGTTCTCATGGTTGGTCTTTTGTTACTCCCTCGAGTCTAGTTTCTTGTGTTCCAAGCTTAGTATTTCCCTCTGTGTGTTTTGGTTCTTAGAGTCCTCTGAGAACCAAAATACGCAGAGGTTTATGACATCTAAAAAACTCAGACATGGTTTATGTCTGTGTTTCTTAGTTGCTGTCTCCACCGTGTCAAGTCCGCGTCTCTGTTTTATACTTCCTGTTTTACTTTGAAGGTCCGTGTCTTATGTGAATGTGTCCTGCTTTGCTTCCTTGTCTCGTCAGTTCTGATTTCTCCCAGCTGTGCCCTCCTTCTGTGTCTCATTCCCCTCGTTACTTCCCAGTGTATTTAAACCCTGTGTTTCTCTGAGTCAGTGTTGTGTTGTCCCTCATTCTGTGTGGAGTGCCCTGTGTCTCTAGGTTGCTTTTTGTATAACTTTCCCCTTCCAGCAAATAAAGCTGAGTTCTTTCCTCGTGCCTGCATTTTGGGTCCAACTCCTGCCTGCCACACAGCAATTTATGACATAGACAACCACCAGATTCAAACCCAGATCCTTCTTGCTGTGAGGCAACATTGCTAGTCACACCATGCCTTTCCAGCATCAGGGAACAATACGTTTTGATTGTTCAGAGGCTTTTCCATTCAAGTAAGCTCAAAATGCAACACACAATGGAGCATAATCATGTGAGGAAATGTAATTTGCATACAGTATGGCATAAACATGTTTTTAAATTTGAAGGAATTCCTTTCCAGTAATACTTATCTGGGTACTTGTCTATGTAGCTGAGATGGACAAGTGTCGCTGTAAAATATCAATGACACTTTGAATTAAAATACAAAAACTTATGTTTGTATTTTTGAAAGAGTAGCTAGGTTGACGTAGATATCTACTTTAAACTAAATTTTAGGGTGTATACCATTTTGGTTACAATGCCCATTCAATTTCATGGTAACCTGCAAAGATGGCTTTTCACCTTCCACTTTTCAAATAAATGTAGATGTAAAGATGAGTGCTAATCAGAAATTACACACAGGTTGAATGAATGCCTTGTGCTTTTTGGGGGGGAAAATATATTGTGTATGTCAGTAAAATCTCCTTTACTATTAAATAAAATGTACATTGCTGCTCGTACAGTTAGCAAATAAACACATGAGGAGGCAGCTAGAAGATTAATGACAAAGAAAGAAAGAAAGAGGAGCAGAGCTAGAGAAGTATGTAGAGGAGGAATTGCCTCTCTCATTTGCGTAAAGAGGATAATTGGTGGCTGACCCTCTGATGTCCATCAACCTCTACTGAATAGTGAGGTGAGAATGACTAACAATGTTCTGCTGCATCACAAGCTATAAAGCACACTGCAGTTCACACTCACACACCCACAAATTCTCATAGACACACATTAAAACCTATAACCTCGCACACAGAGTCTTATTTGTATGTGTAGTACCCACTCACTGGAGTCATCACTCACTAATGCCTGTAATTAGGGCTCTTTGATCAGGCTGGATGAGTACTCAATAAGTACACTGAGTAAGTAATACAAGAGGTTTTGTAGCCATTTGCCGTGTGTGGGGGATGAACGAGATTTCATACATTTATTTACTGATCTATTTTCTTTCTTTTTGGTACATGCTGTGAAAAAAAGGTTAACCTGTAAGAACTTGTAAATTAATGTGCTTCTCTGCAATCAATTTTAATATGCAGTGACTTGATCATCTGGGAGTGTTTGATAATGTGAGGTGATTTTCTAAAGGCATGGAGATGTTACTGCCATATAATTAAATACTATCTGTTTGCATATGAGTCAGAGGGAAAACGTGGCACATTTTGAGTTTAAAAACAAAAACAGCCATCATAGTGCAGCATGTGCTCGTTCTCCCGGATAACTCATCCAACAGGAAGCAATATTATACCAAGGACATGTTTGTATGTGCACTGTGGGTGTTGGCATCAAACAGCAAGAGCTTCTCTGTACACATCATACAGATGACATATAGGCCTGATCAAATATTCTCCAGTGGAAGAAAATGATGCTATAAGGATGCTGTAATTCCAAAGTAAACCAAAAGCTAAACCCAGTGGTTGGCTCTTCTCGGTGTTAACTTGTTTGTCTCATTGAGACAGATAAAATCCTAACAGAGAAAAGGGACTGGCTGCCCTATAAGTCAGCACCAGATCACCAATTTGTATCTGGACATTTGTGATGAAGTATCAGTTGCAGATGGAACTGCTTAACGACACATAACGACATCCTGATTTGAAAGACAAGATAATAAGCCAATTTGTCTAAAAGTCTCGTGTTAGACGTGTTTGAATCAAATGTATGTGTTTTTTTCCACAAATATAATCATTTATCATAATGTTAAAATTTGCCAGTTTTACTTGATATGCTTGAAAAAGATTCCCATCAGCCTCAGCTGTGCTTTGAATTTAGTGCTGATCAGCAATTATTAGCAGGATAACACAGCTACAATAGTGGCAAAGGTAAACATAACCTTCTGTGCCAAATGTCATTATGCTACCAGTCGGGCTGGGAACCGGTTCACTGATGTTAGACTGGCTACTGCTGGAGGGTAGAGCGAACAGCATGAAGCACAGGCAGACACAGCTGCAAAGGATTGTCAGAAGTATTACATGTGCTCCTATCCGGTTGTTCAGTCTGACGTCACTAGCCGTGTCTGGGTCTAAACTCCGCTGCAGGTCCATATATCAAACGATCATATGGCATTACTGAGAGTTGAAAAACTGTCTAAAGTCTTTCATCTTTAATAAAATGATCAGCGTTCTGCTCTACCAGGTGTAACAATTGAGTTTAACATCCAGGCATCCATGAAAACGGAATTTATGACATTTAAAGGAGTTAGAAGTTAGCAGGGAGTTAGCTCGCTAGCTTCTATCTAAATACAATATAGCATGTCCTGACTGCGGGGTTTTGGAAACAAATTAAAACGTACAGCTCTGTTATCACTTCCAGCATAAATGAAGACAGAAAACTAAACAGCAGTGACGTTTGTAGGGTTACTGAAGTTGGGCTAGCTGGTATATAATGATGTGCTGCGTGACCGCTAGCGACACAGCTACGTTAGCATAATATAAACAAGCTAACTTTTTTTCCACTCGATAAAAGTTACCGTGAGTGTTCTCGGTGGTCAGGAACAAATGTAATCGCATGGCAGGATGCTGTAAAAGGACCAAACTTCAGCCAGGAGAACAACTGAGATAATCCATCCACAATACGAGGTTAGTCATTCATATACTGCTGCATGGGCTGGGCTGTAGTTACATCCTAAGGTTTTAAAAACTGAGCTTAAATAAATGATTAGCGGTAATAAAAGCCGAGGGAGATCAACAGGGATCACTGACTGTTTTAGGAGCTTTTTGAGATCAAATAGAAGAAAATACATAACATTAAACATGTTAACAACACAAAAGCCATATTAAACGCAGACTACTTTAGACCCGGAAGTAGGATTCGTCGCGTCATCACTGAACAACCGGATAGTGCCTCAGTGCATTTTCACAGCTTGGTCAGTTCCTGTCGACATCTTTATTTGGTTTGGTCATATTTTTTGACAGCCAGCCCAAGCGACTGTCACTGCAGGATGAATAGTAGAGTTAAACACGTTGAACATCAAATATTTACCGTTAATGTATTTGTGATTTCAATGTGTTTAGCTTTTTTATTTTTCCATTTCATTTGGGCGTTTTCATTTGCCACTGATGAGAGTTTTAAGGCAGCAGGGTTTGAAATTGCTTCTACTTTCCAGTGACTTTGTGACTGATGGTCAATCAGGCACAAAATTAACAAATCTGCATATAGCACCTCCTACGTTAACATTTAGGCTCAAGTGAATCTGGCCAATAAATAAATAAATAAATTAAACAAAATAAATGTAATTTCTTATCACAACAGGTACTTTACAGTGAGCCTCCTGCACATTTCTCAGCCTAGGTCGCAGCATGCTTAGAGAATCATTAGACTGATAATTGGGCAGACTTGCAGGGCTATTTTTGCTGCTAATGCTTCCATAGCAGGTTGTCAACTCTTAAATCACAAAGGACAGATGGCTAATTTTTCACACTGGGGTTAGGTAGCTACCTCTGAACAACATAGTGTTGATTATTAGACGATGACTCACAATTCCCTGAGGTGAAATAAGTGTGATGATCCTCTACTAATAAAAATAAATTCTGTTATTATTGACGTTCATTGTGTAGACAGGTATGACTATGAGAGGACATGGAGGAATTATACTGTACCTCAAGAAAAGTAGAAAAGACATATAAAGATACACTCTTTTTATGTGCGAGATACAAACTCATCAGCGCTGGATATTGTGTTCGTGTCACTTTACCTATTTATCTCGAGTACCAGTCATATATTATATTATGCGTCACAGATAACCTTGACAAAAGGACTAAAGAGTTTATTGATGTACTTGTCAACAAATGCAACTTCTCATGTGAAGCACTGGTAGCGTATATAAAACTGTATGACTGATAATACACCACAGGTGTCGTATACAATGATACTGCACCACACAACCTTTAGAAAAACAATTCTCAAAAACTGCCAGAATTTCAGGCCACATCTAGAGTTGATTTGTAGTTTTTAGATGCATCTCATAAAATATTTGAATGTACAATATTTATGATATAAAACACTGAATGAATAAGACATACTCAAATATGAATGCAGAGTATACTGTAGAAATAAGGCTCTCGGTAAACACACGCAACATTAGGCTGTTGTTCCCTGGGAACATTTATTAAAGCCTTATATAATAATTATTAACAAGGTAATTGAGGTTTACGACACAGATTACTCAAGCGCATACACTACAGCACATTCAGTTGGAAAAGACAAATGAAAGCAGTATCATCTGAGATGATGAGGGATGCTGCCTCCATCTGCTGAAGAATGACTAGTACTGCAGTTTTCTACGTGAGACGTTAAGCACAACAAGTTATCTGAATAATAAATAATTTTCTGAAGGTTCTGATCGATTTTAAAATCTGTTCCCCAGATTCCCCCTGATTTAAACAAGAAAATGAACATGTATGTGACAAATTTGCCCCTCATGATATACACTACTTTCATTTCTGCTCTTTTGCACTCAGTTTAGATGCATCCTGACTTCTTTAGAAGATGCTTGATGGAGAACAGTGCAAACAGCCTCATTTTAAAAATACATTTTCCTACATTACCCCCAAATGACTAATTTTGTGCTAATATACATTGATTATTGATTATTGTTTGATTTGCATTGTATATGTAAAAACTCTACACTCACTTTCTTGAAGCTGTTTTCATTGTTAGAATCTTATGTCATCAGTTGTGGTAATTCATGATTAACTACATTGAAAATGCATTGGAAAAGGAAATATTACTGAAATAAAATTCCTGTTCATCATAACATAAAATGGTTAAGTTATAACCCAAAAGCTATACTTTAATTTTGTGTAATATTAAGATGGCTATTTTATTGTATAATGATTTCATTAATGCAAATCACCTGTTGCACATTCTGAATTTGTTCAATGTATTTGTGTAAGTTTTGCATTAACTGTTTAGGAATTACAACAATTTGTATACCGTTTCAGAGGTTCAAAAGCAGTTGGATAATTGACTAATAAACTGTTTTATGACTATGTGAGATTGGTTCCCTCAATGTCTAATAAAACATTTGACAGATAAAAGATCTGGAGTTGATTCCTAATGTCATTCTTTCATTTGGTATCTGTTTACAGGAACGCTCAATATGAAGTTCAAAGAGACGCTGATGCAATTGCACCAGCAGAAGCACATTATCACAGAGCTTCACTGTTGATACAGGAAGGCTCTTTCACTGATCAGTATCAAAATTTATTAGGTCAGATCCTCTGATATGTAGCTTCATATAGATTATCTGTATGTGTGTTTATAAACAGTTTTCAGTCAGAAGATAAATATAGAGCAGTCTGTGATAAACGTTTTATGATCTTTATCTTTATCAGTTTTCAATGGCAGTTACTTAGAGAAAAAACTCTAACCCTCTGAACATTCAAGTGATGCAGGTTTATCAATCTGACATAACTTTTAGTCTTGGGATTACATGGAAATGCAAAGAAAGGATCTTTGACACCAAAGCAAATATATACTTAACTGATCATACTGTTGAATGCAAAGATTATCGTTAAGCTGACAACAGAGCCCAGACACATTTCCTTTCTTCAATTGTTTGCCTGATTTTTCAGTTTGGTTTACCCATGTTTTGAACAAACTAAATGAAAAGGAAATTAAAATGTAAAGGAAATAAAAAGAAAACACCTTTATGTAAGATGTTGAAAACGGCAATCTGTTCTGCAGTTCAGATTTTGATGCACACAAAGGTCATCTTCACCATGACATCCTTTTGTTCTTCATAAAACCATATTTTACATGTTGTTTCACACTAATATGGTGACACAAATTTTTCGTGCGCACCCAGTTAATTCCTTTAAAGTCTTTACTTAGGTGTAATCAAACAGCAGGAATGTGCAAATGCAAATGGTAAAAATGGTAAATGGCCTGTATTTGTATAGCGCTTTACTAGTCCCTAAGGACCCCAAAGCGCTTTACACAACCAGTCATCCACCCATTCACACACACACACTGGTGATGGCAAGCTACATTGTAGCCACAGCCACCCTGGGGCGCACTGACAGAGGCGAGGCTGCCGGACACTGGCACTACCGGGCCCTCTGAACACCACCAGTAGGCAACGGGTGAAGTGTCTTGCCCAAGGACACAACGACCGAGACTGTCGGACCGGCAACCTTCCGATTACAAGGCAAACTCCCAACTCTTGAGCCACGATATTATATTAACATTTTCCACACAAGCATTTAAGTGCAAATAATTTTATTGACATAATGGCAAAGACAGAAGACAAAGCAAATCTGAAAACTGTTATTTGAAGGTCTCCTTTATGTAGTGTTGACTGCGTATCTGTAGTTCTCACTCTAATAATATAGATTTTTTTTATTTACATTTTCTACCTACAATCCAAAGGTAAGGTCTGTGAATTGCAGATGACAACTCTGCTGGATGTCATGTTAATGTAACTTTAAAATGACATGATGATCCAGTGATCATCTCATGATGATGACTGAATCATTCAGGTCAAATATGGATTTCTGCTGAGGGACAGGATTTGTAATTATCTGTAATTATCTTTCTCAAGATGCTCAAGATGTTTACTCTATTCTCTTGCTCTTCATGGCCAGAGACTCCATGACAGTGAAGAAATTATGTGGTGTTTCTGTTTCCTCCAGTTCAGAGTTGGCACAGAAATCAGGAGGCAAGTAGTCCATAGGGTTTGAGGTGCCAATTACCCAGTTGAAGGTGCTGAAATTAAAAAAATACAAGTTTACTTGTATGACTAGGTTACCAACATCAAATTCAAAATTTACAGATGGAAAGCAGAGAATAGAACACCGTAACACTTCAGTGTCTTAACTTTTGCATGGTTCAGGGTCAAAAATCCAAAACAGGTTCTCATACATATGATTCTGTTTTCTACTGTATAATATAATAATATGATATGTGTTTGCATTATATTGTTAGACATACTGTAATAAAAAGAAATTCCCTCTCAAATCTAAAATGGTTGCTGAAGTTGTTTTTAATATCATTAGCACAGTTTTTGTTCCATTTTGTCTGTTTTAGTTTTATATTACTGCGACAAAGTGGGTGGAGCATTTGCACACTTTAACACTCACCATTTGTCTTATGCATGTTAATTTTACACACAACATTATATTGTTTTGTCTGCTTGTGCTTATTTGCTGTGGTTTGCCAATCCTAAGGTAACATTGCTTCACTTTGTGTGTGTGTTAAATTTGTGGTTAACATCAAAACAGTTGATCAAGTTAAAGGAAATACACACACATACATTTTCAAGTTTCTTTTATAATGTTCAATTTTTTAAAAAATTTTTTCCCCAGGATCCATGCAGGTCAAGTATCTTGTTACTTTTATAGTGCTGGTGATGTCATGGTTGACATCACTGGGCCAAACCAAGTTGGGAAGGGGGGGGGGTCTTTCTGTAGGAAGGCTTGTTTTAAATGGATTTGTTAAGAATATTTGAATTATTATTGAATTTTTAATTATTTATTTATAGGGAACCATTTAGCCATGAAATTGAGCTAGTGATAAATTACTGAGTGTTATGTGTTTCTCAGATGTTCATGTTGCTTTGTAGTTTTACTGGCTTACCAGCTATTGGTATATCTGGACTAATTGGCTGTGTAGGCTTCAGATGGGGAGAGGTGTGCTGTGTGTGTTGTGTGCCTATCATGTTGGTTAGTATATATTAATTTATGGAATTTCATTTATGTCTAAGTTTCATATGTCATGTAGAATACTGTAAATCTTATCTAATCTACCCTTTTCTCATAACTCAACTTTTTTTGCTGAGTCTGTCTACATACCTTCCCTTTACATTCGAGACAGACTCTCTTACAGTTACCTGACAGTGAGCCACCCAGATTGTGGAGTATAGCTTGTGAAGGACACAGGGATGCAGCCGATCTCAGTAAAGACAGTTGAATAAAAGCCTGAAAACATACAGTATAAGTTATATGTAAACAGGCTACCTGAGTGGCATAAATGAAAAAAAAGTGTTATTTTACATTTACTAAATTCACTACTATTTCTTTTTATTTTGTCATAAATAGGAATTTACACTTCTTGTCACTATGCTCGACATGCATGCACAGGCAAAGGTAATTTGGTCATTTAGTAGTACATTGGCTTAACCTAATAACTAGTAGGATAGAAAGGTTTATTGTAACACACTGCCAATCCTTTACTACAATGTCTATTTGAAATTACCAATCAGTGTGTACATTTACACAAAAATAAATTAAAATTTGTCTTCCAAAATAATGAAAATAGCACATAGCACTAGTGGTAGTATTCATGGCCTTTCAGCCTTAGAATTAGTACAGAACACATTTATTTTTGCTTCTTCTTACCATTTTCTGAAAGACTGCCATACCAGGTGTTGGTTAGCACACCCATTCCCCAAGCGGAGGAGGAGCCCATGAACACCTGACCCATCAGTTTAGCATCAGGGGGAACTTGCATGGGAATGAAGGAGGAATCCAGCTTCATCTTCTTGCAAGAGAGTGTTTTCCAGTTGGACTCGTAATAGACCCCCTGAAAGGATGAACAAAGAGAGTGAATGCTCTTTGCCTGTTCACATCTTGGCTTGTATGCTGCCACTGTAGTATTGTAGCCAGCACGGTCTTATAATATGTTTGCATAAATATCAGTGTGTTTTTGTCATTTTATACTTTCATTTTATTTTTTCAAATGTCACACTACGTTCATTTATTTTTTTATTCTAAAGATTGGAATTCTGTTTATGTGTTAGGTAAGACAGAAGAAATGAGTAATTTGAATGATATTTAGATACTTTTTGAAGTGGGAGGGATCATTATGAAGGAAAAAAAACACAAAACATCAACAGTGTAATGAGGCTTTACTACCTCTCTAAAAAGCATCAGCTGGTCCAGAGCAAAGTCCTGATTGTCACCAATTCCGAAGTTTTTAACTCGCATCCTCTGTCCCAAAGCATCATAGGTTATTAATCCCGTTGAGGAGATGAGTCCATCGCCAGTCATCTGAAAAGGAGAGATAAAAGCCAGTTTTATGAATGACCTAAACATTACTTAATGGTCATTAAATTATATTTAATCTGCTATGTCTTTAGTTCAAAAGTTTGTATGATGTCTGACTGCACTACTGAGAAAAGCACAGAGAACTGTCTAATTGATTCACAGCAAGAAACTGGATATCATGTGTCCATCCAAGCAAAAAAAATCTTTGTCTCAATGAAATGAAGTGTTTCTAGTTGTGAGAACTCATCTGAAGCAAATGATATCATCTTGTGAGGCTTGTGAGCATGTGAGAAAGTGAATGTCTCAAACATATATTCCTGAACTTGTCTCTAGTTAATGTCTAAAACCCAGGTACTAATGTTAAAACATATTTCAGTACAAGTTGAAGTACTTCAACTTCAGCTTATTGATCAGCTGACCTGGTCTTTGTGGATCTACACAGCTGAATTCAACAATACATCAGCAGTTATTTCATAAGTTGTCCTGGCTGGTTTCCATCCTTTATACTGACAGTAAGCTGTTTATGCTGTCTTCATATTATACTGTATACAGCCACAATCAGCTTAATTTCAAATTCATTTCAAAACTTCTGAGTATTTTCATGAAACCTTTAAATAATGCATTCAGATTGTTTTGCAGCATGTTTCACAATATGTAAAAATATAATGCCACACGTACAGACCCAATATTTGATTTACAAAAGTGAGGACTTACATGTAAACTTTGCATTTCCAGTTTATCCAATACCACTGCAATATAGTGTCAATATGAATATAGCTAGCAACACTCTGTGTGACAAACTGCACACACACTCATGTGTTTGGCTAGATGCTGAAGTGCGGGTTAGGCAAACCAAGTGTGCGACAAACCAAAGGTAACAAGCTTTTTTTGAAAATGCGTGAACTAGAAAGTACAGATATTTTTTAAAAATGTAGGGAATAAAAATAAAAAGTTGTCAGAAAAATAAATACTAAAGAAAAGTACAGACACCTGAAAATTCTAGTTAAGTACAGTAATGAAGTATTTAGACTTCATTACTTTCCATCTCTGTTAAAACCTAATCCGTACATATTAAGGCACAAAAAACTGCTCTGTTGCTGCATAATCATACTATTATGTAAGGACATATTACATCCAACAGAAAAGGGTTTAGTTGGCATAAAATGCAAGAGAAGTTTGCTTAACACTGATCAGAGCAATAGAGATATATAGTAAGTTCCTAAAGATTATCTGTGGAGCACATCAGTGAACTCACCACAGTGAGCCCTCCACTCAGCAGCTCTGGAACGACTGTGGAACAGAAAGTCAAAGTCAAGCTTCATTTGTTATAACAATCTAAAATTAAATGCATAAATATACTCATTGGAGAACCTTAGCTTACTATACAAATTAATCTTGGCAGCCAGTTTGACTATACCTGGTTTTTAAGATAGATTAAAAAATATGTCTGTGTCTCTGAGTAAAAATAACTTTTCTAACATTATGAATTGAGTTTTTTCATATTTCTGTTTCAGGCACATTTAGCAGGTCTCTTAACACAGATATAGACATCAGTTTGAGTATCTTGTTCATCTAAGTCCATACTCACCACAGGGTTTTGGGTATTGGGCGACACCCACTGCCAGCAAGAGGCTCAGGCAGGACAGCACACTAATGAAGTTCATGGTGAGAAAGTTGCAGAGTCGCCGGACCAGGAGAATCTGTGAGCGCTCTGGTTCAGGAAACACTTCCATATAAATCTGCTAACAGGAGGCAGTGCCCACATCATGTGACGTCCTTGTGCGTTTTCTGGACTATCTACTTCACTAAATAATTAACAGTTGTACTTTACAGTTTACAAGACATGGCTGTTTTTAATGTTGAAGCCTAAAGCTCATGACTTAAACTGAAAATAAAATGCAAGTAGGCTATTCTAATATGCCTTATATTTTATCTTAAATTTACATATCTTTTGCAAAAAAAAAAAAGGGGTGTATAGAATGTCATTAAAGTATTAAAGAAAAGGTCCTTAATCTGAAAGATAAAAATTAATAATAATAAAAATGAACATTAATAGTATAGCCCTTTTTGAAGGTTATTGCAAACAATTAATCCTTAACCTATAATTATTTTGCATTGCATGTGTTGCAAGTCTTCTTACAGTTTGTGCTATTCAAACCTGAAGATTTAGTGCCTTTCTCAAAAACAAATTTACCTGTAAATCATTAGTTAATGGGCTAAATGGCTCCAATCTTTTAACTGCAGATGTAAATATTCCCATGTTATTCTAAATAACTCCACCTGCTTATTTCTCAGCCTTGATGACAAAAGCATATCTGAATGTCACACTGTGGCGAGTTCTTCAGGATCCTTTGGTTATGCACTTCTACCGGGGGAACTAAAAATTAAACAACTGACTCACTTAAAAGCATCAGTTAGTACAGACCAAAGGTCTCACCGGCTTTAAAAACTAACGTTTTTAACTTGCATACTCTAAAAGCATGATAGGTTATCAATCCTGCTGAGGTGATCTGCCCACTGACATTCTAGGTTTTGAATACCACAAGTGGCAACAATGATTAATACATCAACATTAACCAAAATACAAAAAGTAATGCTTACTTTATGTGTTGAGTATTTGTATAAAAACAAATATGATCGCCACCACTTTTCAGTAGCCCAACTGTAGCTGATTAATAATGTCATTATTTCAAATATTCCTCTAATGTTCAGAAATTCTAACGGTCACCTTCTTATTATTCTTCCCTACATAACAAAATCCACAATGACACTTTAATAAATATATTTTTTACTTGTTATTATTATTTATTTTTACCTGTGAGTGAGTGTGATAAATGACCCCCTTTATTCAGGGCATTACAGTTCACACAAGGCCAATTTCCAGTGGAAAGAGATTTGGGAAAAAAAATAAAAATGTATATCAGCATATGCATGTTCATCATATATATAAATCTGTCTTTACACAATTGACTCTCAAATTAGCAGAATGCATAGTGGTAAATAAAGAAGGATTATCAAATACTTTACCAAGAGAAATGGGTGAAAAAGCAGAAGCTATTAAATACATTGTGTGCGTTACTGTCAGTGCTAAATTTCATATAAATAACAAGTAGCATTAATATAACAGCATGATTAAATGATCTTAAAATGCCTGTTGAAAAATAAATGAGGAAGATGTCTGGGGAATCTGCTTAAAAATTATGTTCACAAACAGTGAGATCTGTAAAAAGTCTTAAAAGTAATTTTTAAAAATATGATCTATCTATATATATATCTAGATATATATCTATATATATCTATATATATATATATATATATATATATATATATATATATATATCTATATATATATAAGAGAGGGAAGGTAGTCAGAACTGAGGGGATTGAACTACCAGAAGGCAACATTGCAGACATAGAGGACAGTTACAAGTACTTGGGGATCCCGCAGGCGAATGGGAACCATGAAGAGGCCGCTAGAAAAGCTGCAACCACCAAGTACCTGCAGAGGGTCAGGCAAGTCCTGAGGAGTCAGCTGAATGGTAAGAACAAGATCCGGGCCATCAACACGTACGCCCTGCCCGTGATCAGGTACCCTGCTGGGGTAATAGGCTGGCCAAAGGAGGAGATAGAAGCCACTGACATAAAGACAAGAAAGCTCCTTACCATGCATGGAGGGTTTCACCCCAAGTCCAGCACCCTGAGGCTGTACGCTAAGCGGAAGGAAGGGGGCCGGGGACTGGTGAGTGTCAGCACCACAGTCCAGGATGAGACAACGAACATCCAAGAATACATTGGGAAGATGGCCCCAACTGACCGAGTGCTCAGTGAATACCTCAGGCAGCAGAAACCCAAGAAAGAGGAGGGAGACGAGGAACCATCATGGAAGGACAGAGCCCTGCACGGTATGTACCACCGGCAGATAGAGGAGGTGGCTGATATCCAGAAATCCTACCAGTGGCTGGACAAAGCTGGACTGAAAGACAGCACAGAGGCACTAATCATGGCAGCACAAGAACAAGCTCTGAGCACAAGATCCATAGAGGCTGGGGTCTATCACACCAGGCAAGACCCCAGGTGCAGGCTGTGTAAAGATGCCCCAGAGACAATCCAGCACATAACAGCAGGGTGCAAGATGCTAGCAGGCAAGGCATACATGGAACGCCATAACCAAGTGGCCGGCATAGTGTACAGGAACATCTGTGCCGAGTATAACCTGGAAGTCCCGAGGTCAAAATGGGAGATGCCCCCAAGGGTGGTGGAGAATGACCGAGCTAAGATCCTGTGGGACTTCCAGATACAGACGGACAAAATGGTGGTGGCTAACCAACCGGACATAGTGGTGGTAGACAAACAGAAGAAGACGGCCGTAGTGATCGATGTAGCGGTTCCGAATGACAGCAATATCAGGAAGAAGGAACACGAGAAGCTGGAAAAATACCAAGGGCTCAGAGAAGAGCTCGAGAGGATGTGGAGGGTGAAGGTAACGGTGGTCCCCGTGGTAATCGGAGCACTAGGTGCGGTGACTCCCAAGATAGGCGAGTGGCTCCAGCAGATCCCGGGAACAACATCGGAGATCTCTGTCCAGAAGAGCGCAGTCCTGGGAACAGCTAAGATACTGCGCAGGACCCTCAAGCTCCCAGGCCTCTGGTAGAGGACCCGAGCTTGAAGGATAAACCGCCCGCAGGGGCGTGCTGGGTGTTTTTTTTTTTTTTTTATAGATATATATCTATATATATATATATCTATATATATATATATATATAGGTTCAGGCCTATGCATATATATATATATCTATATCTATATATATAGCAGTTGTCAGCCACCTCCTGTACATGGATGACATCAAGCTGTATGCCAAGAGTGAACGAGACATCGATTCACTGATCCACACTACCAGGCTATACAGCAATGACATTGGAATGTCGTTCGGACTGGAGAAGTGTAGTCGGATGGTATCAAAGAGAGGGAAGGTAGTCAGAACTGAGGGGATTGAACTACCAGAAGGCAACATTGCAGAGATAGAGGACAGTTACAAGTACCTGGGGATCCCGCAGGCAAATGCATAGGCCTGACAACTGCTCCGTTCCGTAGTCGGTATCCGTAGCCAGTCTTGTTAATGATCTCACTGAGGGGGTTCAGGCCTATGCAGAACAGCAGTGGGGACAGAGCATCTCCTTGGTAGATCCCGCACTTGATGGTGACTTGTGCTATGGGCTTGGAGTTGGCCTCTAGTGTTGTACGCCACATCCCCATTGAGTTCCTGATGAAGGCTCTTAGGGTCCCATTGATCTTGTACAATTCTAGGCATTCCAGTATCCAGCTGTGGGGCATTGAGTCATAGGCCTTCTTGTAATCAATCCAGGCAGTGCACAGGTTGGTCAGTCTGGTCTTGCAGTCTCGGCTGATTGTTCTGTCTACCAGTAGCTGGTGTTTTGCGCCTCTGGTATTCTTGCCAATTCCTTTCTGTGTCCCGCTCATGTATTGACCCATGTGCCTGTTCATCCGATATGATGCCTGACAGGAGCTTCCATGTAGTACTGAGGCAGGTTATTGGTCGGTAGTTGGAGGGGACCGGTCCCTTCTTGGGGTCCTTGGGGATCAGGACCGTCCGGCCTTCGGTTAGCCATTCCGGGTGTCTCTCGTTAACTAGCAGCTGGTTCATTTGTGCTGCCAGACGCTCGTGGAGTGCAGTCAGCCTCTTTAGCCAGTAGGCGTGAACCATGTCAGGCCCTGGTGCTGTCCAACTCTTCATACTGGAGACCCTTTCTTGGATATCTGCCACTGTGATGGTTACTGGACCCTGTTCAGGGAGGTCGCTGTGGTCTGCCCTCAGATCCTCTAGCCACTGAGCATTGCCGTTATGGGTTGCGTCCTTCTCCCATATGCTCTTCCAGTATTGCTCCGTCTCCAGCCTTGGTGGTGCTGTTCTCTTATTGTTCCCTTGCCACTGAGAGTACACCTTTGCTGGTTCTGTGGAGAACAGCTGGTTTATTCTCCTGCCTTCTATCTCTCTGGTGTACCTCCTCAAGCGGCTGGCCAAGGCTGTGAGTCTTTGCTTGGCAGTTTCCAAGGCCTCAGGTATGGACAGCTTGCTGTATTTCTTAGACACCTTCTTTGTCGCACCTTTCTGCAACTCCGTTAGTTGGCTAACCTCCCTCCGTGCTACTTTGATCTTGCCTCCTTCTCCATGGAGGGTACTGCCCCTTGTCGCTGTTCAACTTGTAGCCAAGCATCTCACTGATCACTGCTGCCGTATTGTAGATCAGCTTGTTAGTGTCGGTAATCGTGGTTGTAGGTATTGCCCGTAGTGCTGCATTAACATCATCTAGCAGACCTTCTGAGGGTACTTCACGTAATCTTGGTAACCGGCTACGGGGGATCCAGGTTTCAAGCTTGGCCATGATCCTATTTTTCAGGTCAGTTCCTCTCGCACTCAACGATCCTTCTCCTATCGCACTTGGGGCTATGTACCCAATCTCGGGTGGGGGTGATGATATCTCCCCCCTGACCTGGCGTCCTGACTCCTCCTTGCCGTAGCATTTGTGTTGTACCTCGTCAATCTCTAGCTGTGAGAGCAGTCCCTTCTTTCGAATGTATATATATCTATATATCGATATAGATATATAGATATATATCTATATCTATATATAGATATATATATAGATATATATAGATATATACAGATATAGATATATATAGATATATATCAGTCACACGTTAAAGAGGACAGGTCAAAATCTAAATTTAAGCTACTCTTGTCTGGGTTTTATTTTTTTTTATACTTTTATTATTTATTTTGATATATGGTATAATTGTAGAAAGATTTACTGAGTGTACATATTAAATAAAAGGGAAACCTTCATACAGATAAACGCCCACTACATGACCATTCAGAATATGGGTCAAATGGAAACAGCTGCCACTGACTACTGATAGTGATTAGAAAAAGTTGGAAGGTGCTCCATCTTTATCTTAGGACTGATAGTCGTTTACACCACATAAAAAGGGGCATAATTTACAGGAAGTCACTGTGGATCAAATGTTTTACTTGGTTAATATTAAATGCAAACCAAAGTATTTATTTTATCAACACGCTGGCAGTTTGGTTGTTGATTCAGCACTTTGTTCCAATTTTACTCTCTACAGTTACCAGGGTAACAAACACAAATCACTCAAGCACAAGCCAGCAAGTTTGAGGTAGTTTTACTTTACTTGTTTTTCTACTTCTGCACCACTACAACAGAAGGAAATACTGTACTTGTACTTCCTACATTTATTTCACGACTGCAGTTAAATAAAAGTTAGATAAGAATAATTTAATCTCCCCCACAGATTATAGAAGTAAAACAATAACAATTAAGTGAGTAATGAATAATTAAACTTAGGAATACATGGCTATTATTAGTGTGAATGCTTGAAAAGCATTCACAGTATTGTTCTTCTAATCTTTATTATTATTATTATTATTGTGTGGATGCTTTAAGCATCCACACTATTGAGTTCCTGTTTCTCTTTATTCTTTATTATTGTGTGGATGCTTAAGCATCCACACTATTGAGTTCCTGTTTCTCTTTATTCTTTATTATTGTGTGGATGCTTTAAGCATCCACACTATTGAGTTCCTGTTTCTCTTTATTCTTTATTATTGTGTGGATGCTTTAAGCATCCACACTATTGAGTTCCTGTTTCTCTTTATTCTTTATTGTGTGGATGCTTTAAGCATCCACACTATTGAGTTCCTGTTTCTCTTTATTCTTTATTGTGTGGATGCTTTAAGCATCCACACTATTGAGTTCCTCTTGGGACTTCCGTACACTTTTTGGCACTTAACTACTTCCACAATTTTCAGCCGATTTTCACCGTTCAAATTTTAAACTATTCTGCTATTTCTACTAATGTGTGCTCTGTCTTTTGGTATTTTTCACTATTATACTTTTTAAAATATTAAGCTTAATTTGTCCCATTGAAATGAATGGGAAACTTCTGCAATTCTGCTAAAATTTTCTTGTTTTTGAAACTTAACTACTTCCTCATATTTTCACGTAGAACAACCATTCAAACTTTAAAATGTTCTCAAATTATTGGGCTATTCAGGTATGATTCAACTTTTTCAAATCTTTTACCGTTTTACTTTTATGCCTCTTAAAGTTTTCAGTTGCAAAATTGTGATTTTTCACAAAATACATGCGTTGTTATGGTTGCTATGCACTTGGCTTCCAGTGTGCCACAGAAGGTTTTGCAGTCTTCTCTTCATGTCCGAACAACTTCTTGCTACTTGCTCAATTTTCACTCAACTTCCACAAATTATACATCAAAACGTAGGTATTTTTGCTGGATTCCGAAAAGGTCACTATCATTGTTGTGGGATTTATAGAATTTTGGCAAATCTCCTCAGACCAACACAAAGTTTTAAAACTCTCCATAGAAAGTCGATGGAGAGCTTGTTCAAAGTCACCGCTTGATCTCTGTAATGAGAGGCATATTCGAATCGTCATATCTCCTTAACGAAGCGAAGTTAAGACATGAGACTTGTCCCAGTATATCTTCAGACACTCCTGACGCTCACAATTCAAGAATTATTTTCTCACCTATTACCGTTCTGAAATGAGTTAGACTTGTTTGAGGGTAGGAAATTCGTCCTTCGCTCAGATTTCTTCAGATTTCAAACTCTGGAAATGAACCACTTTTTTCTCTCGTCATATCTTTTTAATGGATTTCCACAGAGACCTGAAAATTTTCATGATTGTTCACCAAAGCCTGCTGTCTCTTACGGTGAAAGAATGATATCGATACTCCAAATAGATTTAGAGTTAGAAAGCGTTGTTTGAGGGCAAGTCAAGGCAGTTTTTACTTTGCTCTACTCAGTTATGGTGCATTAGAAGTCAAATATCTTTAATAATACATATTTTAATGATAAATTGTCAACACTTTAAGATTCCCCCATCTCTTCTGAACAAAACGGTGTAAGAATGACCATTCTAGCCCCTACGGTTAGGAAATTATGGTCATTTGTTTGAGGGGAATCCTTACTATGAGAAATAGACTACAAAAATCCTGTCTCTGTGCTGCGTGTGTGCACCTGTTTTGGCGGGAAAAAGTACACAGCCTCTGTGGATTCAAATTTAGCAGCTCCCAGGCTGCTTGACTGAAAACAGCCTGACTGAAAACACTGCCTCTGTCAGTGCGCCCCAGGGTGGCTGTGGCTACAATGTAGCTTGTAAAGCGCTTTGGGGTCCTTAGGGACTAGTAAAGCGCTATATAAATACAGGCCATTTACCAAAACATGCTTCTCTCTCCCTGTGTGTGTGTGTGTGTGTGTGTGTGTGTGTGTAACATAGTATTGCTGCCAAATGATAGTATTTCTGTCAAATTATAGTATTTGTGCTAAAACATAGTATTGATTTAAAATTACAATATTCATAGTTCATCACAGTGTCTCTGGTAAATCACAGTATTTCTGCTCTGTTGTACTATTTTTCTAAATCATAGTGTTTCTGTAATGCTTAAGTATTTTTGGCTAAATATATTCTTTCTGTTATCTTATAATATTTCTCCTAAATTCTTGTATTTTTGAGAAGTTATCATGTTTCTGGTAAGTTACAATATTTCTGCTAAGTTCTGCTATGCTATTGTATTTCTGCCAAGTATTATGTTTCCTCTAAGATATTGCAGTTCTGCTAAGTTATTCCATTTTAGCAAAGTTCCTTTGCTTCTGCAAAGTTTTTACAATTTCTGCAACTTTTCAGCTTTTTCAGCTAATTGTTGCAGACAGCTTCAGCTTTAAAGCATCCACACTGCATTTTCGCAGGAAATGCAAATTTTTCAAATTTTTCGCCTCTTAACGCGATCTAATTCTGACTGCTCATCACCCTGTTTTACAGGTGCTCGCTCTCTTCTCAGTGGCGCAGTTGGTAATGATACGGGTCTGAAGCCCAAAGGTCGTGGGTTCAATTCCACCTTGTCCACATGTTTTCTTCCACTACAAATTAATACACTATCACAGACCAGTAATTCATATTCATCATTTATTACAATTCTGCAAACTTTTATGATTTTACCAGCTTTTCTAATATGGACCTCAGATTCTTGTTAACAGTCCATGGCAGAAATGCATACAAGTACACAGCCTGATGAAGCAGACAGAAGCAGTACCTCTGATTGGTTCAGCATTTTCACCTCTTATCAGCACAAATCTCAGCCTCTTCTGCTGTTTTCATTAGCTTTTTCACCTTTTGTCAGTTACGTGAGAACCAGTTTGGCTCAATGAGTAGCTGAAAAATATCAGCCTCTTCTGCTGTTTTAGCAGGATTTCAGAGTTCAGCTTTTTCACTTGTTTTAAGCACACATTTCAGTTTCTTTACCTCATTTCACAACAAAGTTCTTCCTCTTCACCTCTTTTCTGCTAATTTGAGCTTCTGCTCCACAGTGCACATTTTCATCATATCTTTGTTTGTGACCAGAACTCAGAGGTTGGCAGAGGTTCGAATCCTACCTGTGACAGTTGCTACACATGTTCCCTGCTTGCATGCACTCTGCTTTCTTGACACTCTCCAGTGTATCATTACACATACAGCCATCTTCAGCAAGCACTTCTGCTTCTACACCTCTTTTCAGCAGATAATTAATAACTTTGAAAAATTCTGCTCTTTCTGCTAATTATTGCTTTTCAACTTTTTCAGCTTTTTTCAGCAGACATCTTTAGCGTTAAGGCATCCACACAGCATTTTCGCAGGAAATGCAAATTTTTCTAGTTGTGTGGATGCTTTAAGCATCCACACTATTGAGTTCCTGTTTCTCTTTATTCTTTATTATTATTGTGTGGATGCTTAAGCATCCACACTATTGAGTTCCTGTTTCTCTTTATTGTGTGGATGCTTTAAGCATCCACACTATTGAGTTCCTGTTTCTCTTTATTCTTTATACTTTATTCTAGTTGCTTCCGTACACTTTTTGGCACTTAACTACTTCCACAATTTTCAGCCGATTTTCACCATTCAAATTTTAAACTATTCTGCTATTTTTGCTAATGCTGGCTATATCTTTTGGTATTTTTAACTATTATACTTTTTAAAATATTCCACTTTTTTCCTTTAATTTGTCCCATTGAAATTAATGGGAAACTTCAGCAATTCTGCTAAATTTTGCTTGTTTTTGAAACTTAACTACTTCCTCAAATTTTCACCTAGAACAACCATTCAAACTTTAAAATGTTCACAAATTATTGGGCTATTCATGTATGTTTCAGCTTTTTCAAATATTTTACCGTTTTACTTTTATGCCTCTTAAAGTTTTGAGTTGCAAAATTGTGATTTTTCACAAAATACATGCGTTGTTATGGTTGCTATGCTCTTGGCTTCCAGTGTGACACTGAAGCTTTTGCAGCCTTCTCTTCATGTCCGAACAACTGTTTGCTACTTGCTCAATTTTCACTCAACTTCCACAAATTATACATCAAAACGTAGGTATTTTTGCTGGCTTTCAGAAAATGTCACCATCATTGTTGTGGGATTTATAGAATTTTGGCAAATCTCCTCAGACCAACACAAGGTCTCAAAACTCTGCATAGAAAGTCAATGGAGAGCTTGTTCAAAATCATCGCTGGATTTCTGTAATGAGAGGCATATTCGAATCGTCATATCTCCTTAACGAAGCAAAGTTAAGACATGAGGCTTGTCCCGGTATATCTTCAGACACTCGTGACGCTCACAATTCAAGAATTTCTTTCTCACCTATTACCGTTCTGAAATGAGTTGGACTTGTTTGAGGGTAGGAAATTCGTCCTTCGCTCAGATTTCTTCAGATTTCAAACTGTGGAAATGAACCACTTTTTTCTCTCGTCATAACTTTTTGTTGGATTTCCACAGAGACCTGAAAATTTCCATGATTGTTCACCAAAGCCTGCTGTCTCTTACGGTGAAAGAATGATATCGATACTCCAAATAGATTTCAAGTCACAAAGCGTTGTTTGAGGGCAAGTCAAGGCAGTTTTTGCTTCGCTCTACTCAGTTATGGTGCATTACAAGTCAAATATCTTTAATAATTCATATTTTAATGATAAATTGTAAACACTGGAAGATTCCCCCATCTCTTCTGAACAAAACGGTGTAAGAATGACCGCTCTAGCCCCTACGGTTTGGAAATTATGGTCATTTGTTTGAGGGGAGTCCTCACTATGAGAAATAGGCTGCAATAATCCTGTGCCTCTCTGTGCTGCGTGTGTAAAAAGAGGCACATGTTTTGGCGGGAAAAAGTACACAGGCTCTCTGATTGGTGGATTCAAATTCAGCAGCTCCCAGGCTGACCTAGAAACTTACTTCTCTCTCCCTGTGCATTTTTTTGCTGATTTTTTCATTTAACAAGTATATTTGAGGGACCCTCAGCATGTTCAGCATTTTTTCAGCTGTCCATTTTGCTTTTCCAATTTTTCTGTTTAACTTATTACTATTGTGCTAAATAATACTATTTCTGCTATTTTATAAGATTTGTGCCTAATATAGTATTTCTGCTAAATTACAATATTTCTGCTTTTTATACTATTTGTGCTAAAACATAGTATTTCTACTAAATGTAGTATTTATGCTTAATCATACTATTTCTGCTTTTTATGGGATTTGTGCCTAATATAGTATTTCTGCTTTTTATAGGATTTTTGCTCAAACATAGTATTTCTACTAAATGTAGTGTTTATGCTTAATCATCCTATTTCTGCTTTTTATAGGATTTGTGCTTAATATAGTATTTCTGCTAAATTATAGTATTTCTGCTTTTTATAGTATTTGTGCTAAAACATAGTATTTCTACTAAATGTAGTATTTATGCTTAATCATAGTATTTCTATATATTTCTGCCAGGTCCCCAGGCAGCCAATCCTCTGTGAGGACTGAGAAATTCAAATTTTCAAATCAGGGCCTGCACGGCTTCCCAGCCAATCATATATGTGTCCTGAGGCATTCAAATTTGCATATTGGGGCCTTCATGGCTTCTAAGCCAGCCAATCATATCTGAGGGCTGAGGAATTCAAATCCACAAATCAGGGCCTGCACGGCTTCCCAGCCAGCCAATCATATATGTGGTCTCAGGCATTCATATTTGCATATTGGGGAATTCGTGGCTTCTAAGTCAACAAGTCATCCATGTCATATATCTCTAAAAATTCACATTTTAATGATAAATTGTTAACACTGGAAGATTCCCCCATCTCTTCTGAACAAAACAGTGTAAGAATGACCGCTCTAGCCCCTACGGTTAGGAAATTATGGTCATTTGTTTGAGGGGAGTCCTCACTATGAGAAATAGGCTGCAATAATCCTGTGCCTCTCTGTGCTGCTGCGTGTGTAAAAAGATGCACCTGTTTTGGCGGGAAAACGTAAACAGCCACTCTGATTGGTGGATTTAAATTCGGCAGCTCTCTCCCTCTGTGTGTGTGTGTGTGTGTGTGTGTGTGTGTGTGTGTGTGTGTGTGTGTGTGTTTAGTGGGAGAGAGAGGACCCTGCCCTTATTTGGCAGCATGTCATTGTAGGATTTAAATTGAATATAGTTAGACTGGTTGACTGGATTAGAGCCTGTGTTTGTGTGTCCCTCTGTGCATTTCTGTTTCAATATGCCTCCATATTTGTAATTTTGTAAGTTATTACTATTCTGCTAAATCATAGTATTTCTGGTACTTTTCGGTACTTGTGCTAAATACAGTATTTCTGCTAAATCATACTATTTCTGCTTTTCATAAGATTTGTGCCTAATATAGTATTTCTGCTAAATTATAGTATTTATTATTTTTATAGGATTTGTGCCAAACATAGTATTTCTGCTAAATTATAGTATTTCTGCTTTTTATACTATTTGTGCTTAATATAGGATTTGTGCCTAATATAGTATTTCTGCTTTTTATAGGATTTGTGCTTAATATAGTATTTCTGCTAAATTATAGTATTTCTGCTTTTTATAGTATTTGTGCTAAAACATAGTATTTCTACTAAATGTAGTATTTATGCTTAATCATAGTATTTCTATATATTTCTGCCAGGTCCCCAGGCAGCCAATCCTCTGTGAGGACTGAGAAATTCAAATTTTCAAATCAGGGCCTGCACGGCTTCCCAGCCAATCATATATGTGTCCTGAGGCATTCAAATTTGCATATTGGGGCCTTCATGGCTTCTAAGCCAGCCAATCATATCTGAGGGCTGAGGAATTCAAATCCACAAATCAGGGCCTGCACAGCTTCCCAGCCAGCCAATCATGTATGTGGGCTCCAGGTATTCAAATTTGCATATTGGGGAATTCGTGGCTTCTAAGTCAACAAGTCATCCATGTCATATATCTCTAAAAATTCATATTTTAATATTAAATTGTCAACACTTGAAGATTCCCCCATCTCTTCTGAACAAAACGGTGTAAGAATGACCGTTCTAGCCCCTACGGTTAGGAAATTACGGTCATTTGTTTGAGGGGAGTCGTCACTATGAGAAATAGACTGCAATAATCCTGTGTCTCTCTGTGCTGCTGCGTGTGTAAACAGATGCACCTGTTTTGGTGGGGAAAAGTGCACAGCCTCTCTGATTGGTGGATTCAAATTCACCAGCTCCCAGGCTGACCTAGAAACTTACTTCTCTCTCCCTGTGTGTGTGTGTGTGTGTGTGTGTGTGTGTGTGTGTGTGTGTGTGACAGAGAGAGAGAGAGAGAGAGAGAGAGAAAGGCTTTTAATGGGATGATCTCATTCTAAGATTTAAATTCAATATATTTAGACTGGCTGACTGAATTGGATCTTGTGTGTGGGTCTCTCTGTGCATGTGTGTTTCCTCATGTCTACATATTTGTGATTGTGTGGCTGTAATAAATTTTTTTGCAGATTTTTGTCATTTAACAAGTATATTTGAGGGACCCTCAGCATGTTCAGCATTTTTTCAGCTGTCCATTTTGCTTTTCCAATTTTTCTGTTTAACTTATTACTATTGTGCTAAATCAAACTATTTCTGCTATTTTATAAGATTTGTGCTTAATATACTATTTCTGCTTTTATAGGATTTGTGCTTAATATAGTATTTCTTCTAAATGTAGTATTTATGCTTAATCATACTATTTCTGCTTTTCATAGTATTTGTGCTTAATATAGTATTTCTGCTAAATTTAGGATTTCTGATTAATTATAGTTTTTCTACTAAATCATAGTACAGTATTTCTGCTTTTTATGGGATTTGTGCTAAAACAAAGTATTTCTACTAAATGTAGTTTTTGTGCTTAATCATACCATTTCTGCTTTTTATAGGATTTGTGCTTAATATAGTATTTCTGCTAAATTATAGTATTTCTGCCAAATTATAATATTTGTGCTAAAACATAGTCTCAATTTAAAATTACAATATTCATAGTTCATCACAGTGTCTCTGGTAAATCACAATATTTCTGCTCTGTTGTACTATTTTTCTAAATCATAGTGTTTCTGTAATGTTTAAGTATTTTTGGCTAAATATATTCTTTCTGTTATCTTATACTATTTCTCCTAAATTCTTGTATTTTTGAGAAGTTATCATGTTTCTGGTAAGTTACAATATTTCTGCTAAATTCTGCTATGCTATTGTATTTCTGCCAAGTATTATGTTTCCTCTAAGATATTGCAGTTCTGCTAAGTTATTCCATTTTAGCAAACTTCTTTTGCTTCTGCAAAGTTTTTACAATTTCTGCAACTTTTCAGCTTTTTCAGCTACTTTTTGCATACAGCTTCAGCTTTAAGCATCCACACTGCATTTTCGCAGGAAATGCAAATTTTTCTAGTTATTATTATTCTAGTTGCTTCCGTACACTTTTCGCCGTTAAACTACTTCCACAATTTTCAGCCGATTTTCACCGTTCAAATTTTAAACTATTCAGCTATTTTTGCTAATTCCTGCTACGATTTTTGCTATTTTTAACTATTATACTTTTTAAAATATTAAGCTTTTTTCCTTTAATTTGTCCCATTGAAATGAATGGGAAACTTCAGCAATTCTGCTAAAATTTGCTTGTTTTTGAAACTTAACTACTTCCTCATATTTTCACCTAGAACAACCATTCAAATTTTAAAATGTTCACAAATTATTGGGCTATTCAGGTATGATTCAGCTTTTTCAAATCTTTTACTGTTTTACTTTTATGCCTCTTAAAGTTTTGAGTTGCAAAATTGTGATTTTTCACAAAATACATGTGTTGTTATGGTTGCTATGCTCTTGGCTTCCAGTGTGCCACTGAAGGTTTTGCAATTTTCACTTCATGTCCGAACAACTTCCTGCTACTTGCTCAATTTTCACTCAACTTCCACAAATTATACATCAAAACGTAGGTATTTTTGCTGGCTTTCAGAAAATGTCACCATCATTGTTGTGGGATTTATAGAATTTTTGCAAATCTCCTCAGACTAACACAAGGTCAGAAAACTCTCCATATAAAGTGAATGGAGAGCTTGTTCAAAATCACCGCTGGATTTCTGTAATGAGAGGCATATTCGAATCGTCATATCTCCTTAACGAAGCAAAGTTAAGACATGAGGCTTGTCCCCGAATATCTTCAGACACCCCTGACGCTCACAATTCAAGAATTTCTTTCTCACCTATTACCGTTCTGAAATGAGTTGGACTTGTTTGAGGGTAGGAAATTCGTCCTTCGCTCAGATTTCTTCAGATTTCAAACTGTGGAAATGAAGCACTTTTTTCTCTCGTCATAACTTTTTGTTGGATTTCCACAGAGACCTGAAAATTTCCATGATTGTTCACCAAAGCCTGCTGTCTCTTACGGTGAAAGAATGATATCGATACTCCAAATAGATTTCAAGTCACAAAGCGTTGTTTGAGGGCAAGTCAAGGCAGTTTTTGCTTCGCTCTACTCAGTTATGGTGCATTAGAAGTCAAATATCTTTAATAATTCATATTTTAATGATAAATTGTAAACACTTGAAGATTCCCCCATCTCTTCTGAACAAAACGGTGTAAGAATGACCGCTCTAGCCCCTACGGTTTGGAAATTATGGTCATTTGTTTGAGGGGAGTCCTCACTATGAGAAATAGGCTGCAATAATCCTGTGCCTCTCTGTGCTGCGTGTGTAAAAAGAGGCACATGTTTTGGCGGGAAAAAGTACACAGGCTCTCTGATTGGTGGATTCAAATTCAGCAGCTCCCAGGCTGACCTAGAAACTTACTTCTCTCTCCCTGTGCATTTTTTTGCTGATTTTTTCATTTAACAAGTATATTTGAGGGACCCTCAGCATGTTCAGCATTTTTTCAGCTGTCCATTTTGCTTTTCCAATTTTTCTGTTTAATTTATTACTATTGTGCTAAATAATACTATTTCTGCTATTTTATAAGATTTGTGCCTAATATAGTATTTCTGCTAAATTACAATATTTCTGCTTTTTATACTATTTGTGCTAAAACATAGTATTTCTACTAAATGTAGTATTTATGCTTAATCATACTATTTCTGCTTTTTATGGGATTTGTGCCTAATATAGTATTTCTGCTTTTTATAGGATTTTTGCTCAAACATAGTATTTCTACTAAATGTAGTGTTTATGCTTAATCATACTATTTCTGCTTTTCATAAGATTTGTGCCTAATATAGTATTTCTGCTAAATTATAGTATTTATTATTTTTATAGGATTTGTGCCAAACATAGTATTTCTGCTAAATTATAGTATTTCTGCTTTTTATACTATTTGTGCCTAATATAGTATTTCTGCTTTTTATAGGATTTGTGCCTAATATAGTATTTCTGCTTTTTATAGGATTTGTACCTAATATAGTATTTCTGCTTTTTATAGGATTTGTGCTTAATATAGTATTTCTGCTAAATTATAGTATTTCTGCTTTTTATAGTATCTGTGCTAAAACATAGTATTTCTACTAAATGTAGTATTTATGCTTAATCATAGTATTTCTATATATTTCTGCCAGGTCCCCAGGCAGCCAATCCTCTGTGAGGACTGAGAAATTCAAATTTTCAAATCAGGGCCTGCACGGCTTCCCAGCCAATCATATATGTGTCCTGAGGCATTCAAATTTGCATATTGGGGCCTTCATGGCTTCTAAGCCAGCCAATCATATCTGAGGGCTGAGGAATTCAAATCCACAAATCAGGGCCTGCACAGCTTCCCAGCCAGCCAATCATGTATGTGGCCTCAGGCATTCAAATTTGCATATTGGGGGAATTCGTGGCTTCTAAGTCAACAAGTCATCCATGTCGTATATCTCTAAAAATTCACATTTTAATGATAAATTGTTAACACTGGAAGATTCCCCCATCTCTTCTGAACAAAACGGTGTAAGAATGACCGCTCTAGCCCCTACGGTTTAGAAATTATGGTCATTTGTTTGAGGGGAGTCCTCACTATGAGAAATAGGCTGCAATAATCCTGTGCCTCTCTGTGCTGCTGCGTGTGTAAAAAGATGCACCTGTTTTGGCGGGAAAAAGTACACAGGCTCTCTGATTGGTGGATTCAAATTCAGCAGCTCCCAGGCTGACCTAGAAACTTACTTCTCTCTCCCTGTGCATTTTTTTGCTGATTTTTTCATTTAACAAGTATATTTGAGGGACCCTCAGCATGTTCAGCATTTTTTCAGCTGTCCATTTTGCTTTTCCAATTTTTCTGTTTAACTTATTACTATTGTGCTAAATCATACTGTTTCTGCTATTTTACAAAATTTGTGCTTAATATAGTATTTCTGCTTTTAATAGGATTTGTGCTTAATATAGTATTTCTGCTTTTTATAGGATTTGTGCTTAATATAGTATTTCTGCTAAATTATAGTATTTCTGCTTTTTATAGGATTTGTGCTAAAACATAGTATTTCTACTAAATGTAGTATTTATGCTTAATCATACTATTTCTGCTTTTTATAGGATTTGTGCTTAATATAGTATTTCTGCTAAATTATAGTATTTCTGCTTTTTATAGGATTTGTGCTAAAACATAGTATTTCTACTAAATGTAGTATTTATGCTTAATCATAGTATTTCTATATATTTCTGCCTGGTCCCCAGGCAGCCAATCCTCTGTGAGGACTTAGACATTCAAATTTTCAAATCAGGTCCTGCACGGTTTCCCAGCCAATCATATATGTGTCCTGAGGCATTCAAATTTGCATATTGGGGCCTTCATGGCTTCTAAGCCAGCCAATCATATCTGAGGGCTGAGGAATTCAAATCCACAAATCAGGGCCTGCACAGCTTCCCAGCCAGCCAATCATGTATGTGGGCTCCAGGTATTCAAATTTGCATATTGGGGAATTCGTGGCTTCTAAGTCAACAAGTCATCCGTGTCATATATCTCTAAAAATTCATATTTTAATGATAAATTGTCAACACTTGAAGATTCCCCCATCTCTTCTGAACAAAACGGTGTAAGAATGACCGTTCTAGCTCCTACGGTTAGGAAATTATGGTCATTTGTTTGAGGGGAGTCGTCATTATGAGAAATAGACTGCAATGATCCTGTGTCTCTCTGTGCTGCGTGTGTAAAAAGGATGCACCTGTTTTGGAGGGAAAGAGTGCACAGGCTCTCTGATTGGTGGATTCAAATTCAGCAGCTCCCAGGCTGACCTAGAAACTCACTTTTCTCTCCCTGTGTGTGTGTGTGTGTGTGTGTGTGTGTGTGTGTGTGTGACAGAGAGAGAGAGAGAGAGAGAGAGAAAGGCTTTTAATGGGATGATCTCATTCTAAGATTCAAATTCAATATATTTAGACTGGTTGACTGAATTGGATCTTGTGTGTGTGTCTCTCTGTGCATGTGTGTTTTCTTATGTGTACATATTTGTGATTGTGTGGCTGCTATAGATTTTTTTGCTGATTTTTTTCATTTAACAAGTATAGTTGAGGGACCCTCAGCATGTTCATCATTTTTTCAGCTGTCCATTTTTGCTTTTCCAATTTTTCTGTTTAACTTATTACTATTGTGCTAAATCATACTATTTCTGCTATTTTATAAGATTTGTGCCAAATACCGTATTTCTGCCAAATATAGTATTTCTGATTAATTATAGTTTTTTCTACCAAATCATAGTACAGTATTTCTGCTTTTTATTGGGTTTGTGCTTAATATAGTATTTCTGCTAAATTATAGTATTTCTGCTTTTTATAGTATTTGTGCTAAATTATAGTATTTCTGCCAAATTATAATATTTGTGCTAAAACATAGTCTTAATTTAAAATTACAATATTCATAGTTCATCACAGTGTCTCTGGTAAATCACAATATTTCTGCTCTGTTGTACTATTTTTCTAAATCATAGTGTTTCTGTAATGTTTAAGTATTTTTGGCTAAATATATTCTTTCTGTTATCTTATACTATTTCTCCTAAATTCTTGTATTTTTGAGAAGTTATCATGTTTCTGGTAAGTTACAATATTTCTGCTAAATTCTGCTATGCTATTGTATTTCTGCCAAGTATTATGTTTCCTCTAAGATATTGCAGTTCTGCTAAGTTATTCCATTTTAGCAAACTTCTTTTGCTTCTGCAAAGTTTTTACAATTTCTGCAACTTTTCAGCTTTTTCAGCTACTTTTTGCATACAGCTTCAGCTTTAAGCATCCACACTGCATTTTCGCAGGAAATGCAAATTTTTCTAGTTATTATTATTCTAGTTGCTTCCGTACACTTTTCGCCGTTAAACTACTTCCACAATTTTCAGCCGATTTTCACCGTTCAAATTTTAAACTATTCAGCTATTTTTGCTAATTCCTGCTACGATTTTTGCTATTTTTAACTATTATACTTTTTAAAATATTAAGCTTTTTTCCTTTAATTTGTCCCATTGAAATGAATGGGAAACTTCAGCAATTCTGCTAAAATTTGCTTGTTTTTGAAACTTAACTACTTCCTCATATTTTCACCTAGAACAACCATTCAAATTTTAAAATGTTCACAAATTATTGGGCTATTCAGGTATGATTCAGCTTTTTCAAATCTTTTACTGTTTTACTTTTATGCCTCTTAAAGTTTTGAGTTGCAAAATTGTGATTTTTCACAAAATACATGTGTTGTTATGGTTGCTATGCTCTTGGCTTCCAGTGTGCCACTGAAGGTTTTGCAATTTTCACTTCATGTCCGAACAACTTCCTGCTACTTGCTCAATTTTCACTCAACTTCCACAAATTATACATCAAAACGTAGGTATTTTTGCTGGCTTTCAGAAAATGTCACCATCATTGTTGTGGGATTTATAGAATTTTTGCAAATCTCCTCAGACTAACACAAGGTCAGAAAACTCTCCATATAAAGTGAATGGAGAGCTTGTTCAAAATCACCGCTGGATTTCTGTAATGAGAGGCATATTCGAATCGTCATATCTCCTTAACGAAGCAAAGTTAAGACATGAGGCTTGTCCCCGAATATCTTCAGACACCCCTGACGCTCACAATTCAAGAATTTCTTTCTCACCTATTACCGTTCTGAAATGAGTTGGACTTGTTTGAGGGTAGGAAATTCGTCCTTCGCTCAGATTTCTTCAGATTTCAAACTGTGGAAATGAACCACTTTTTTCTCTCGTCATAACTTTTTGTTGGATTTCCACAGAGACCTGAAAATTTCCATGATTGTTCACCAAAGCCTGCTGTCTCTTACGGTGAAAGAATGATATCGATACTCCAAATAGATTTCGAGTTAGAAAGCATTGTTTGAGGGCAAGTCAAGGCAGTTTTTGCTTCGCTCTACTCAGTTATGGTGCATTACAAGTCAAATATCTTTAATAATTCATATTTTAATGATAAATTGTAAACACTGGAAGATTCCCCCATCTCTTCTGAACAAAACGGTGTAAGAATGACCGCTCTAGCCCCTACGGTTTGGAAATTATGGTCATTTGTTTGAGGGGAGTCCTCACTATGAGAAATAGGCTGCAATAATCCTGTGCCTCTCTGTGCTGCGTGTGTAAAAAGAGGCACATGTTTTGGCGGGAAAAAGTACACAGGCTCTCTGATTGGTGGATTCAAATTCAGCAGCTCCCAGGCTGACCTAGAAACTTACTTCTCTCTCCCTGTGCATTTTTTTGCTGATTTTTTCATTTAACAAGTATATTTGAGGGACCCTCAGCATGTTCAGCATTTTTTCAGCTGTCCATTTTGCTTTTCCAATTTTTCTGTTTAACTTATTACTATTGTGCTAAATAATACTATTTCTGCTATTTTATAAGATTTGTGCCTAATATAGTATTTCTGCTAAATTACAATATTTCTGCTTTTTATACTATTTGTGCTAAAACATAGTATTTCTACTAAATGTAGTATTTATGCTTAATCATACTATTTCTGCTTTTTATGGGATTTGTGCCTAATATAGTATTTCTGCTTTTTATAGTACTTTTGCTCAAACATAGTATTTCTACTAAATGTAGTGTTTATGCTTAATCATCCTATTTCTGCTTTTTATAGGATTTGTGCTTAATATAGTATTTCTGCTAAATTATAGTATTTCTGCTTTTTATAGTATTTGTGCTAAAACATAGTATTTCTACTAAATGTAGTATTTATGCTTAATCATAGTATTTCTATATATTTCTGCCAGGTCCCCAGGCAGCCAATCCTCTGTGAGGACTGAGAAATTCAAATTTTCAAATCAAGGCCTGCACTGCTTCCCAGCCAATCATATATGTGTCCTGAGGCATTCAAATTTGCATATTGGGGCCTTCATGGCTTCTAAGCCAGCCAATCATATCTGAGGGCTGAGGAATTCAAATCCACAAATCAGGGCCTGCACGGCTTCCCAGCCAGCCAATCATATATGTGGTCTCAGGCATTCATATTTGCATATTGGGGAATTCGTGGCTTCTAAGTCAACAAGTCATCCATGTCATATATCTCTAAAAATTCACATTTTAATGATAAACTGTTAACACTGGAAGATTCCCCCATCTCTTCTGAACAAAACAGTGTAAGAATGACCGCTCTAGCCCCTACGGTTAGGAAATTATGGTCATTTGTTTGAGGGGAGTCGTCATTATGAGAAATAGGCTGCAATAATCCTGTGCCTCTCTGTGCTGCTGCGTGTGTAAAAAGATGCACCTGTTTTGGCGGGAAAACGTAAACAGCCACTCTGATTGGTGGATTTAAATTTGGCAGCTCTCTCCCTCTGTGTGTGTGTGTGTGTGTGTGTGTGTGTGTGTGTGTGTGTGTGTGTGTGTTTAGTGGGAGAGAGAGGACCCTGCCCTTATTTGGCAGCATGTCATTGTAGGATTTAAATTGAACATAGTTAGACTGGTTGACTGGATTAGAGCCTGTGTTTGTGTGTCCCTCTGTGCATTTGTGTTTCAATAAGTTATTACTATTCTGCTAAATCATAGTATTTCTGGTACTTTTCGGTACTTGTGCTAAATACAGTATTTCTGCTAAATTATAGTATTTCTGCTTTTTATAGGATTTGTGCCTAACATAGTATTTCTGCTAAATTATAGTATTTCTGCTTTTTATAGGATTTGTGCTTAACATAGTATTTCTGCTAAATTATAGTATTTCTGCTTTTTATACTATTTGTTCTAAATTATAGTATTTCTGCTTTTTATAGGATTTGTGCTTAATATAGTATTTCTGCTAAATTATAGTTTTTCTTCTTTTTATAATATTTGTGCTAAAACATAGTATTTCTACTAAATGTAGTATTTATGCTTAATAATAGTATTTCTATATATTTCTGCCAGGTCCCCAGGCAGCCAATCCTCTGTGAGGACTAAGACATTCAAATTTTCAAATCAGGGCCTGCACAGTTTCCCAGCCAATCAAATAAGTGTCCTGAGGCATTCAAATTTGCATATTGGGGCCTTCATGGCTTCTAAGCCAGCCAATCATATCTGAGGGCTGAGGAATTCAAATCCACAAATCAGGGCCTGCACGGCTTCCCAGCCAGCCAATCACATATGTGGTCTCAGGCATTCAAATTTGCATATTGGGGAATTCGTGGCTTCTAAGTCAACAAGTCATCCATGTCATATATCTCTAAAAATTCATATTTTAATATTAAATTGTCAACACTTGAAGATTCCCCCATCTCTTCTGAAGAAAACGGTGTAAGAATGACCGTTCTAGCCCCTACGGTTAGGAAATTACGGTCATTTGTTTGAGGGGAGTCGTCACTATGAGAAATAGACTGCAAAAATCCTGTGTCTCTCTGTGCTGCTGCGTGTGTAAACAGATGCACCTGTTTTGGTGGGGAAAAGTGCACAGCCTCTCTGATTGGTGGATTCAAATTCACCAGCTCCCAGGCTGACCTAGAAACTTACTTCTCTCTCCCTGTGTGTGTGTGTGTGTGTGTGTGTGTGTGTGTGTGTGTGTGTGTGTGTGTGTGTGTGTGTGTGACAGAGAGAGAGAGAGAGAGAGAGAGAGAGAGAGAGAAAGGCTTTTAATGGGATGATCTCATTCTAAGATTTAAATTCAATATATTTAGACTGGTTGACTGAATTGGATCTTGTGTGTGGGTCTCTCTGTGCATGTGTGTTTCCTTATGTGTACATATTTGTGATTGTGTGGCTGTAATAAATTTTTTTGCAGATTTTTGTCATTTAACAAGTATATTTGAGGGACCCTCAGCATGTTCAGCATTTTTTCAGCTGTCCATTTTGCTTTTCCAATTTTTCTGTTTAACTTATTACTATTGTGCTAAATCATACTATTTCTGCTATTTTATAAGATTTGTGCTTAATATACTATTTCTGCTTTTATAGGATTTGTGCTTAATATAGTATTTCTGCTAAATGTAGTATTTATGCTTAATCATACTATTTCTGCTTTTCATAGTATTTGTGCTTAATATAGTATTTCTGCTAAATTTAGTATTTCTGATTAATTATAGTTTTTCTACTAAATCATAGTACAGTATTTCTGCTTTTTATGGGATTTGTGCTAAAACAAAGTATTTCTACTAAATGTAGTATTTGTGCTTAATCATACCATTTCTGCTTTTTATAGGATTTGTGCTTAATATAGTATTTCTGCTAAATTATAGTATTTCTGCCAAATTATAATATTTGTGCTAAAACATAGTCTCAATTTAAAATTACAATATTCATAGTTCATCACAGTGTCTCTGGTAAATCACAATATTTCTGCTCTGTTGTACTATTTTTCTAAATCATAGTGTTTCTGTAATGTTTAAGTATTTTTGGCTAAATATATTCTTTCTGTTATCTTATACTATTTCTCCTAAATTCTTGTATTTTTGAGAAGTTATCATGTTTCTGGTAAGTTACAATATTTCTGCTAAATTCTGCTATGCTATTGTATTTCTGCCAAGTATTATGTTTCCTCTAAGATATTGCAGTTCTGCTAAGTTATTCCATTTTAGCAAACTTCTTTTGCTTCTGCAAAGTTTTTACAATTTCTGCAACTTTTCAGCTTTTTCAGCTACTTTTTGCATACAGCTTCAGCTTTAAGCATCCACACTGCATTTTCGCAGGAAATGCAAATTTTTCTAGTTATTATTGTGTGGATGCTTTAAGCATCCACACTATTGAGTTCCTGTTTCTCTTTATTCTTTATTATTATTATTCTTCAAGTTGCTCGTTTTTCGTCCTTTAACTACTTCCACAATTTTTGTGCTATTTTCACCGTTCAAATTTTAAACTATTCTGCTATTTCTGCTAATTTGCGCTATGATTTTTGCTATTTTTTGCTATTATACTTTTTAAAATATTAAGCTTTTTTCCTTTAATTTGTCCCATTGAAATGAATGGAAAACTTCCAAAATTCTGCTAAATTTTGCTTGTTTTTGAAACTTAACTACTTCCTCATACTTTTGCCTAGAAAAACCATTCAAACTTTAAAATGTTCACAAATTATTGGGCTATTCATGTATGATTCAGCTTTTTCAAATCTTTTACCGTTTTACTTTTATGCCTCTTAAAGTTTTCAGTTGCAAAATTGTGATTTTTCACAAAATACATGCGTTGTTATGGTTGCTATGCTCTTGGCTTCCAGTGTGCCACTGAAGGTTTTGCAATTTTCACTTCATGTCCGAACAACTTCTTGCTACTTGCTCAATTTTCACTCAACTTCCACAAATTATACATCAAAACGTAGGTATTTTTGCTGGCTTTCAGAAAATGTCACTATCATTGTTGTGGGATTTATAGAATTTTGGCAAATCTCCTCAGACCAACACAAGGTCTCAAAACTCTCCATATAAAGTCAATGGAGAGCTTGTTCAAAATCATCGCTGGATTTCTGTAATGAGAGGCATATTCGAATCGTCATATCTCCTTAATGAAGCGACTTTAAGACATGAGGCTTGTCCCCGAATATCTTCAGACACCCCTGACGCTCACAATTCAAGAATTTCTTTCTCACCTATTACCGTTCTGAAATGAGTTGGACTTGTTTGAGGGTAGGAAATTTGTCCGTCGCTCAGATTTCTTCAGATTTCAAACTGTGGAAATGAACCACTTTTTTCTCTCGTCATAACTTTTTGTTGGATTTCCACAGAGACCTGAAAATTTCTATGACTGTTCACCAAAGCCTGCTGTCTCTTACGGTGAAAGAATGATATCGATACTCCAAATAGATTTAGAGTTAGAAAGCGTTGTTTGAGGGCAAGTCAAGGCAGTTTTTGCTTCGCTCTGCTCAGTTATGGTGCATTAGAAGTCAAATATCTTTAATAATTCATATTTTAATGATAAATTGTTAACACTGGAAGATTCCCCCATCTCTTCTGAACAAAACGGTGTAAGAATGACCGCTCTAGCCCCTACGGTTAGGAAATTATGGTCATTTGTTTGAGGGGAGTCCTCACTATGAGAAATAGGCTGCAATAATCCTGTGCCTCTCTGTCCTGCGTGTGTAAAAAGATGCACCTGTTTTGGCGGGAAAACGTAAACAGCCACTCTGATTGGTGGATTTAAATTTGGCAGCTCTCTCCCTCTGTGTCTGTCTGTGTGTGTGTGTGTGTGTGTGTGTGTGTGTGTGTGTGTGTGTGTGTGTGTGTGTGTGTGTGTGTTTAGTGGGAGAGAGAGGACCCTGCCCTTATTTGGCAGCATGTCATTGTAGGATTTAAATTGAACATAGTTAGACTGGTTGACTGGATTAGAGCCTGTGTTTGTGTGTCCCTCTGTGCATTTGTGTTTCAATAAGTTATTACTATTCTGCTAAATCATAGTATTTCTGGTACTTTTCGGTACTTGTGCTAAATACAGTATTTCTGCTAAATCATACTATTTCTGCTTTTCATAGGATTTATGCCTAATATAGTATTTCTGCTAAATTATAGTATTTCTGCTTTTTATAGGATTTGTGCCTAACATAGTATTTCTGCTAAATTATAGTATTTCTGCTTTTTATAGGATTTGTGCCTAACATAGTATTTCTGCTAAATTATAGTATTTCTGCTTTTTATAGGATTTGTGCCTAACATAGTATTTCTGCTAAATTATAGTATTTCTGCTTTTTATACTATTTGTTCTAAATTATAGTATTCCTGCTTTTTATAGGATTTGTGCTTAATATAGTATTTCTACTAAATGTAGTATTTATGCTTAATAATAGTATTTCTATATATTTCTGCCAGGTCCCCAGGCAGCCAATCCTCTGTGAGGACTGAGGCATTCAAATTTTCAAATCAGGGCCTGCACAGTTTCCCAGCCAATCAAATAAGTGTCCTGAGGCATTCAAATTTGCATATTGGGGCCTTCGTGGCTTCTAAGCCAGCCAATCATATCTGAGGGCTGAGGAATTCAAATCCACAAATCAGGGCCTGCACGGCTTCCCAGCCAGCCAATCACATATGTGGTCTCAGGCATTCAAATTTGCATATTGGGGAATTCGTGGCTTCTAAGTCAACAAGTCATCCATGTCATATATCTCTAAAAATTCATATTGTAATATTAAATTGTCAACACTTGAAGATTCCCCCATCTCTTCTGAACAAAACGGTGTAAGAATGACCGTTCTAGCCCCTACGGTTAGGAAATTACGGTCATTTGTTTGAGGGGAGTCGTCACTATGAGAAATAGACTGCAAAAATCCTGTGTCTCTCTGTGCTGCTGCGTGTGTAAACAGATGCACCTGTTTTGGTGGGGAAAAGTGCACAGCCTCTCTGATTGGTGGATTCAAATTCAGCAGCTCCCAGGCTGACCTAGAAACTTACTTCTCTCTCCCTGTGTGTGTGTGTGTGTGTGTGTGTGTGTGTGTGTGTGTGTGTGTGTGTGTGTTTGTTTGTGTGTGTGTGTGACAGAGAGAGAGAGAGAGAGAGAAAGCCTTTTAATGGGATGATCCCATTGTAAGATTCAAATTCAATATATTTAGACTGGTTGACTGAATTGGATCTTGTGTGTGTGTCTCTCTGTGCATGTGTGTTTCCTCATGTGTACATATTTGTAATTGTGTGGCAGTCATAAATTTTTTTGCTGATTTTTGTCATTTAACAAGTATATTTGAGGGAACCTCAGCATGTTCAGCATTTTTTCAGCTGTCCATTTTGCTTTTCCAATTTTTCTGTTTAACTTATTACTATTGTGCTAAATCACACTATTTCTGCTATTTTATAAGATTTGTGCTTAATATACTATTTCTGCTTTTATAGGATTTGTGCTTAATATAGTATTTCTGCTTTTTATAAGATTTGTGCTTAATATAGTATTTCTGCTAAATGTAGTATTTATGCTTAATCATACTATTTCTGCTTTTCATAGGATTTGTGCTTAATATAGTATTTCTGCTAAATGTAGTATTTCTGATTAATTATAGTCTTTCTACTAAATCATAGTACAGTATTTCTGCTTTTTATGGGATTTGTGCTAAAACAAAGTATTTCTACTAAATGTAGTATTTATGCTTAATCATACCATTTCTGCTTTTTATAGGATTTGTGCTTAATATAGTATTTCTGCTAAATTATAGTATTTCTGCCAAATTATAATATTTGTGCTAAAACATAGTCTTAATTTAAAATTACAATATTCATAGTTCATCACAGTGTCTCTGGTAAATCACAATATTTCTGCTCTGTTGTACTATTTTTCTAAATCATAGTGTTTCTGTAATGTTTAAGTATTTTTGGCTAAATATATTCTTTCTGTTATCTTATACTATTTCTCCTAAATTCTTGTATTTTTGAGAAGTTATCATGTTTCTGGTAAGTTACAATATTTCTGCTAAATTCTGCTATGCTATTGTATTTCTGCCAAGTATTATGTTTCCTCTAAGATATTGCAGTTCTGCTAAGTTATTCCATTTTAGCAAACTTCTTTTGCTTCTGCAAAGTTTTTACAATTTCTGCAACTTTTCAGCTTTTTCAGCTACTTTTTGCATACAGCTTCAGCTTTAAAGCATCCACACTGCATTTTCGCAGGAAATGCAAATTTTTCTAGTTCTAGTTGCTTCCGTACACTTTTCGCCGTTTAACTACTTCCACAATTTTTGTGCTATTTTCACCGTTCAAACTTTAAACTATTCAGCTATTTTTGCTAATTCCTGCTACGATTTTTGCTATTTTTAACTATTATACTTTTTAAAATATTAAGCTTTTTTCCTTTAATTTGTCCCATTGAAATGAATGGGAAACTTCTGCAATTCTGCTAAATTTTGCCTGTTTTTGAAACTTAACTACTTCCTCATATTTTCACCTAGAACAACCATTCAAATTTTAAAATGTTCACAAATTATTTGGCTATTCAGGTATGATTCAGCTTTTTCAAATCTTCTACTGTTTTACTTTTATGCCTCTTAAAGTTTTGAGTTGCAAAATTGTGATTTTTCACAAAATACATGTGTTGTTATGGTTGCTATGCTCTTGGCTTCCAGTGTGCCACTGAAGGTTTTGCAATTTTCACTTCATGTCCGAACAACTTCCTGCTACTTGCTCAATTTTCACTCAACTTCCACAAATTATACATCAAAACGTAGGTATTTTTGCTGGCTTTCAGAAAATGTCACCATCATTGTTGTGGGATTTATAGAATTTTTGCAAATCTCCTCAGACTAACACAAGGTCAGAAAACTCTCCATATAAAGTGAATGGAGAGCTTGTTCAAAATCACCGCTGGATTTCTGTAATGAGAGGCATATTCGAATCGTCATATCTCCTTAACGAAGCAAAGTTAAGACATGAGGCTTGTCCCCGAATATCTTCAGACACCCCTGACGCTCACAATTCAAGAATTTCTTTCTCACCTATTACCGTTCTGAAATGAGTTGGACTTGTTTGAGGGTAGGAAATTCGTCCTTCGCTCAGATTTCTTCAGATTTCAAACTGTGGAAATGAACCACTTTTTTCTCTCGTCATAACTTTTTGTTGGATTTCCACAGAGACCTGAAAATTTCCATGATTGTTCACCAAAGCCTGCTGTCTCTTACGGTGAAAGAATGATATCGATACTCCAAATAGATTTCAAGTCACAAAGCGTTGTTTGAGGGCAAGTCAAGGCAGTTTTTGCTTCGCTCTACTCAGTTATGGTGCATTAGAAGTCAAATATCTTTAATAATTCATATTTTAATGATAAATTGTAAACACTTGAAGATTCCCCCATCTCTTCTGAACAAAACGGTGTAAGAATGACCGCTCTAGCCCCTACGGTTTGGAAATTATGGTCATTTGTTTGAGGGGAGTCCTCACTATGAGAAATAGGCTGCAATAATCCTGTGCCTCTCTGTGCTGCGTGTGTAAAAAGAGGCACATGTTTTGGCGGGAAAAAGTACACAGGCTCTCTGATTGGTGGATTCAAATTCAGCAGCTCCCAGGCTGACCTAGAAACTTACTTCTCTCTCCCTGTGCATTTTTTTGCTGATTTTTTCATTTAACAAGTATATTTGAGGGACCCTCAGCATGTTCAGCATTTTTTCAGCTGTCCATTTTGCTTTTCCAATTTTTCTGTTTAATTTATTACTATTGTGCTAAATAATACTATTTCTGCTATTTTATAAGATTTGTGCCTAATATAGTATTTCTGCTAAATTACAATATTTCTGCTTTTTATACTATTTGTGCTAAAACATAGTATTTCTACTAAATGTAGTATTTATGCTTAATCATACTATTTCTGCTTTTTATGGGATTTGTGCCTAATATAGTATTTCTGCTTTTTATAGGATTTTTGCTCAAACATAGTATTTCTACTAAATGTAGTGTTTATGCTTAATCATACTATTTCTGCTTTTCATAAGATTTGTGCCTAATATAGTATTTCTGCTAAATTATAGTATTTATTATTTTTATAGGATTTGTGCCAAACATAGTATTTCTGCTAAATTATAGTATTTCTGCTTTTTATACTATTTGTGCCTAATATAGTATTTCTGCTTTTTATAGGATTTGTGCCTAATATAGTATTTCTGCTTTTTATAGGATTTGTACCTAATATAGTATTTCTGCTTTTTATAGGATTTGTGCTTAATATAGTATTTCTGCTAAATTATAGTATTTCTGCTTTTTATAGTATCTGTGCTAAAACATAGTATTTCTACTAAATGTAGTATTTATGCTTAATCATAGTATTTCTATATATTTCTGCCAGGTCCCCAGGCAGCCAATCCTCTGTGAGGACTGAGAAATTCAAATTTTCAAATCAGGGCCTGCACGGCTTCCCAGCCAATCATATATGTGTCCTGAGGCATTCAAATTTGCATATTGGGGCCTTCATGGCTTCTAAGCCAGCCAATCATATCTGAGGGCTGAGGAATTCAAATCCACAAATCAGGGCCTGCACAGCTTCCCAGCCAGCCAATCATGTATGTGGCCTCAGGCATTCAAATTTGCATATTGGGGGAATTCGTGGCTTCTAAGTCAACAAGTCATCCATGTCGTATATCTCTAAAAATTCACATTTTAATGATAAATTGTTAACACTGGAAGATTCCCCCATCTCTTCTGAACAAAACGGTGTAAGAATGACCGCTCTAGCCCCTACGGTTTAGAAATTATGGTCATTTGTTTGAGGGGAGTCCTCACTATGAGAAATAGGCTGCAATAATCCTGTGCCTCTCTGTGCTGCTGCGTGTGTAAAAAGATGCACCTGTTTTGGCGGGAAAAAGTACACAGGCTCTCTGATTGGTGGATTCAAATTCAGCAGCTCCCAGGCTGACCTAGAAACTTACTTCTCTCTCCCTGTGCATTTTTTTGCTGATTTTTTCATTTAACAAGTATATTTGAGGGACCCTCAGCATGTTCAGCATTTTTTCAGCTGTCCATTTTGCTTTTCCAATTTTTCTGTTTAACTTATTACTATTGTGCTAAATCATACTGTTTCTGCTATTTTACAAAATTTGTGCTTAATATAGTATTTCTGCTTTTAATAGGATTTGTGCTTAATATAGTATTTCTGCTTTTTATAGGATTTGTGCTTAATATAGTATTTCTGCTAAATTATAGTATTTCTGCTTTTTATAGGATTTGTGCTAAAACATAGTATTTCTACTAAATGTAGTATTTATGCTTAATCATACTATTTCTGCTTTTTATAGGATTTGTGCTTAATATAGTATTTCTGCTAAATTATAGTATTTCTGCTTTTTATAGGATTTGTGCTAAAACATAGTATTTCTACTAAATGTAGTATTTATGCTTAATCATAGTATTTCTATATATTTCTGCCTGGTCCCCAGGCAGCCAATCCTCTGTGAGGACTTAGACATTCAAATTTTCAAATCAGGTCCTGCACGGTTTCCCAGCCAATCATATATGTGTCCTGAGGCATTCAAATTTGCATATTGGGGCCTTCATGGCTTCTAAGCCAGCCAATCATATCTGAGGGCTGAGGAATTCAAATCCACAAATCAGGGCCTGCACAGCTTCCCAGCCAGCCAATCATGTATGTGGGCTCCAGGTATTCAAATTTGCATATTGGGGAATTCGTGGCTTCTAAGTCAACAAGTCATCCGTGTCATATATCTCTAAAAATTCATATTTTAATGATAAATTGTCAACACTTGAAGATTCCCCCATCTCTTCTGAACAAAACGGTGTAAGAATGACCGTTCTAGCTCCTACGGTTAGGAAATTATGGTCATTTGTTTGAGGGGAGTCGTCATTATGAGAAATAGACTGCAATGATCCTGTGTCTCTCTGTGCTGCGTGTGTAAAAAGGATGCACCTGTTTTGGAGGGAAAGAGTGCACAGGCTCTCTGATTGGTGGATTCAAATTCAGCAGCTCCCAGGCTGACCTAGAAACTCACTTTTCTCTCCCTGTGTGTGTGTGTGTGTGTGTGTGTGTGTGTGTGTGTGTGTGTGTGTGTGTGTGTGTGTGACAGAGAGAGAGAGAGAGAGAGAGAGAAAGGCTTTTAATGGGATGATCTCATTCTAAGATTCAAATTCAATATATTTAGACTGGTTGACTGAATTGGATCTTGTGTGTGTGTCTCTCTGTGCATGTGTGTTTTCTTATGTGTACATATTTGTGATTGTGTGGCTGCTATAGATTTTTTTGCTGATTTTTTTCATTTAACAAGTATAGTTGAGGGACCCTCAGCATGTTCATCATTTTTTCAGCTGTCCATTTTTGCTTTTCCAATTTTTCTGTTTAACTTATTACTATTGTGCTAAATCATACTATTTCTGCTATTTTATAAGATTTGTGCCAAATACCGTATTTCTGCCAAATATAGTATTTCTGATTAATTATAGTTTTTTCTACCAAATCATAGTACAGTATTTCTGCTTTTTATTGGGTTTGTGCTTAATATAGTATTTCTGCTAAATTATAGTATTTCTGCTTTTTATAGTATTTGTGCTAAATTATAGTATTTCTGCCAAATTATAATATTTGTGCTAAAACATAGTCTTAATTTAAAATTACAATATTCATAGTTCATCACAGTGTCTCTGGTAAATCACAATATTTCTGCTCTGTTGTACTATTTTTCTAAATCATAGTGTTTCTGTAATGTTTAAGTATTTTTGGCTAAATATATTCTTTCTGTTATCTTATACTATTTCTCCTAAATTCTTGTATTTTTGAGAAGTTATCATGTTTCTGGTAAGTTACAATATTTCTGCTAAATTCTGCTATGCTATTGTATTTCTGCCAAGTATTATGTTTCCTCTAAGATATTGCAGTTCTGCTAAGTTATTCCATTTTAGCAAACTTCTTTTGCTTCTGCAAAGTTTTTACAATTTCTGCAACTTTTCAGCTTTTTCAGCTACTTTTTGCATACAGCTTCAGCTTTAAGCATCCACACTGCATTTTCGCAGGAAATGCAAATTTTTCTAGTTATTATTATTATTCTAGTTGCTTCCGTACACTTTTCGCCGTTAAACTACTTCCACAATTTTCAGCCGATTTTCACCGTTCAAATTTTAAACTATTCAGCTATTTTTGCTAATTCCTGCTACGATTTTTGCTATTTTTAACTATTATACTTTTTAAAATATTAAGCTTTTTTCCTTTAATTTGTCCCATTGAAATGAATGGGAAACTTCAGCAATTCTGCTAAAATTTGCTTGTTTTTGAAACTTAACTACTTCCTCATATTTTCACCTAGAACAACCATTCAAATTTTAAAATGTTCACAAATTATTGGGCTATTCAGGTATGATTCAGCTTTTTCAAATCTTTTACTGTTTTACTTTTATGCCTCTTAAAGTTTTGAGTTGCAAAATTGTGATTTTTCACAAAATACATGTGTTGTTATGGTTGCTATGCTCTTGGCTTCCAGTGTGCCACTGAAGGTTTTGCAATTTTCACTTCATGTCCGAACAACTTCCTGCTACTTGCTCAATTTTCACTCAACTTCCACAAATTATACATCAAAACGTAGGTATTTTTGCTGGCTTTCAGAAAATGTCACCATCATTGTTGTGGGATTTATAGAATTTTTGCAAATCTCCTCAGACTAACACAAGGTCAGAAAACTCTCCATATAAAGTGAATGGAGAGCTTGTTCAAAATCACCGCTGGATTTCTGTAATGAGAGGCATATTCGAATCGTCATATCTCCTTAACGAAGCAAAGTTAAGACATGAGGCTTGTCCCCGAATATCTTCAGACACCCCTGACGCTCACAATTCAAGAATTTCTTTCTCACCTATTACCGTTCTGAAATGAGTTGGACTTGTTTGAGGGTAGGAAATTCGTCCTTCGCTCAGATTTCTTCAGATTTCAAACTGTGGAAATGAACCACTTTTTTCTCTCGTCATAACTTTTTGTTGGATTTCCACAGAGACCTGAAAATTTCCATGATTGTTCACCAAAGCCTGCTGTCTCTTACGGTGAAAGAATGATATCGATACTCCAAATAGATTTCGAGTTAGAAAGCATTGTTTGAGGGCAAGTCAAGGCAGTTTTTGCTTCGCTCTACTCAGTTATGGTGCATTACAAGTCAAATATCTTTAATAATTCATATTTTAATGATAAATTGTAAACACTGGAAGATTCCCCCATCTCTTCTGAACAAAACGGTGTAAGAATGACCGCTCTAGCCCCTACGGTTTGGAAATTATGGTCATTTGTTTGAGGGGAGTCCTCACTATGAGAAATAGGCTGCAATAATCCTGTGCCTCTCTGTGCTGCGTGTGTAAAAAGAGGCACATGTTTTGGCGGGAAAAAGTACACAGGCTCTCTGATTGGTGGATTCAAATTCAGCAGCTCCCAGGCTGACCTAGAAACTTACTTCTCTCTCCCTGTGCATTTTTTTGCTGATTTTTTCATTTAACAAGTATATTTGAGGGACCCTCAGCATGTTCAGCATTTTTTCAGCTGTCCATTTTGCTTTTCCAATTTTTCTGTTTAACTTATTACTATTGTGCTAAATAATACTATTTCTGCTATTTTATAAGATTTGTGCCTAATATAGTATTTCTGCTAAATTACAATATTTCTGCTTTTTATACTATTTGTGCTAAAACATAGTATTTCTACTAAATGTAGTATTTATGCTTAATCATAGTATTTCTATATATTTCTGCCAGGTCCCCAGGCAGCCAATCCTCTGTGAGGACTGAGAAATTCAAATTTTCAAATCAAGGCCTGCACTGCTTCCCAGCCAATCATATATGTGTCCTGAGGCATTCAAATTTGCATATTGGGGCCTTCATGGCTTCTAAGCCAGCCAATCATATCTGAGGGCTGAGGAATTCAAATCCACAAATCAGGGCCTGCACGGCTTCCCAGCCAGCCAATCATATATGTGGTCTCAGGCATTCATATTTGCATATTGGGGAATTCGTGGCTTCTAAGTCAACAAGTCATCCATGTCATATATCTCTAAAAATTCACATTTTAATGATAAACTGTTAACACTGGAAGATTCCCCCATCTCTTCTGAACAAAACAGTGTAAGAATGACCGCTCTAGCCCCTACGGTTAGGAAATTATGGTCATTTGTTTGAGGGGAGTCGTCATTATGAGAAATAGGCTGCAATAATCCTGTGCCTCTCTGTGCTGCTGCGTGTGTAAAAAGATGCACCTGTTTTGGCGGGAAAACGTAAACAGCCACTCTGATTGGTGGATTTAAATTTGGCAGCTCTCTCCCTCTGTGTGTGTGTGTGTGTGTGTGTGTGTGTGTGTGTGTGTGTGTGTGTGTGTGTGTTTAGTGGGAGAGAGAGGACCCTGCCCTTATTTGGCAGCATGTCATTGTAGGATTTAAATTGAACATAGTTAGACTGGTTGACTGGATTAGAGCCTGTGTTTGTGTGTCCCTCTGTGCATTTGTGTTTCAATAAGTTATTACTATTCTGCTAAATCATAGTATTTCTGGTACTTTTCGGTACTTGTGCTAAATACAGTATTTCTGCTAAATTATAGTATTTCTGCTTTTTATAGGATTTGTGCCTAACATAGTATTTCTGCTAAATTATAGTATTTCTGCTTTTTATAGGATTTGTGCTTAACATAGTATTTCTGCTAAATTATAGTATTTCTGCTTTTTATACTATTTGTTCTAAATTATAGTATTTCTGCTTTTTATAGGATTTGTGCTTAATATAGTATTTCTGCTAAATTATAGTTTTTCTTCTTTTTATAATATTTGTGCTAAAACATAGTATTTCTACTAAATGTAGTATTTATGCTTAATAATAGTATTTCTATATATTTCTGCCAGGTCCCCAGGCAGCCAATCCTCTGTGAGGACTGAGACATTCAAATTTTCAAATCAGGGCCTGCACAGTTTCCCAGCCAATCAAATAAGTGTCCTGAGGCATTCAAATTTGCATATTGGGGCCTTCATGGCTTCTAAGCCAGCCAATCATATCTGAGGGCTGAGGAATTCAAATCCACAAATCAGGGCCTGCACGGCTTCCCAGCCAGCCAATCACATATGTGGTCTCAGGCATTCAAATTTGCATATTGGGGAATTCGTGGCTTCTAAGTCAACAAGTCATCCATGTCATATATCTCTAAAAATTCATATTTTAATATTAAATTGTCAACACTTGAAGATTCCCCCATCTCTTCTGAACAAAACGGTGTAAGAATGACCGTTCTAGCCCCTACGGTTAGGAAATTACGGTCATTTGTTTGAGGGGAGTCGTCACTATGAGAAATAGACTGCAAAAATCCTGTGTCTCTCTGTGCTGCTGCGTGTGTAAACAGATGCACCTGTTTTGGTGGGGAAAAGTGCACAGCCTCTCTGATTGGTGGATTCAAATTCACCAGCTCCCAGGCTGACCTAGAAACTTACTTCTCTCTCCCTGTGTGTGTGTGTGTGTGTGTGTGTGTGTGTGTGTGTGTGTGTGTGTGTGTGTGTGTGTGTGTGTGTGTGACAGAGAGAGAGAGAGAGAGAGAGAGAGAGAAAGGCTTTTAATGGGATGATCTCATTCTAAGATTTAAATTCAATATATTTAGACTGGTTGACTGAATTGGATCTTGTGTGTGGGTCTCTCTGTGCATGTGTGTTTCCTTATGTGTACATATTTGTGATTGTGTGGCTGTAATAAATTTTTTTGCAGATTTTTGTCATTTAACAAGTATATTTGAGGGACCCTCAGCATGTTCAGCATTTTTTCAGCTGTCCATTTTGCTTTTCCAATTTTTCTGTTTAACTTATTACTATTGTGCTAAATCATACTATTTCTGCTATTTTATAAGATTTGTGCTTAATATACTATTTCTGCTTTTATAGGATTTGTGCTTAATATAGTATTTCTGCTAAATGTAGTATTTATGCTTAATCATACTATTTCTGCTTTTCATAGTATTTGTGCTTAATATAGTATTTCTGCTAAATTTAGTATTTCTGATTAATTATAGTTTTTCTACTAAATCATAGTACAGTATTTCTGCTTTTTATGGGATTTGTGCTAAAACAAAGTATTTCTACTAAATGTAGTATTTGTGCTTAATCATACCATTTCTGCTTTTTATAGGATTTGTGCTTAATATAGTATTTCTGCTAAATTATAGTATTTCTGCCAAATTATAATATTTGTGCTAAAACATAGTCTCAATTTAAAATTACAATATTCATAGTTCATCACAGTGTCTCTGGTAAATCACAATATTTCTGCTCTGTTGTACTATTTTTCTAAATCATAGTGTTTCTGTAATGTTTAAGTATTTTTGGCTAAATATATTCTTTCTGTTATCTTATACTATTTCTCCTAAATTCTTGTATTTTTGAGAAGTTATCATGTTTCTGGTAAGTTACAATATTTCTGCTAAATTCTGCTATGCTATTGTATTTCTGCCAAGTATTATGTTTCCTCTAAGATATTGCAGTTCTGCTAAGTTATTCCATTTTAGCAAACTTCTTTTGCTTCTGCAAAGTTTTTACAATTTCTGCAACTTTTCAGCTTTTTCAGCTACTTTTTGCATACAGCTTCAGCTTTAAGCATCCACACTGCATTTTCGCAGGAAATGCAAATTTTTCTAGTTATTGTGTGGATGCTTTAAGCATCCACACTATTGAGTTCCTGTTTCTCTTTATTCTTTATTATTATTATTATTATTATTATTCTAGTTGCTTCCGTACACTTTTTGCCGTTAAACTACTTCCACAATTTTCAGCCGATTTTCACCGTTCAAATTTTAAACTATTCTGCTATTTTTGCTCTTTCCTGCTACGATTTTTGCTATTTTTAACTATTATACTTTTTAAAATATTCCACTTTTTTCCTTTAATTTGTCCCATTGAAATGAATGGGAAACTTCTGCAATTCTGCTAAAATTTGCTTGTTTTTGAAACTTAACTACTTCCTCATATTTTCACCTAGAACAACCATTCAAATTTTAAAATGTTCACAAATTATTGGGCTATTCAGGTATGATTCAGCTTTTTCAAATCTTCTACTGTTTTACTTTTATGCCTCTTAAAGTTTTGAGTTGCAAAATTGTGATTTTTCACAAAATACATGCGTTGTTATGGTTGCTATGCTCTTGGCTTCCAGTGTGCCACTGAAGGTTTTGCAATTTTCACTTCATGTCCGAACAACTTCCTGCTACTTGCTCAATTTTCACTCAACTTCCACAAATTATACATCAAAACGTAGGTATTTTTGCTGGCTTTCAGAAAATGTCACCATCATTGTTGTGGGATTTATAGAATTTTTGCAAATCTCCTCAGACTAACACAAGGTCAGAAAACTCTCCATATAAAGTGAATGGAGAGCTTGTTCAAAATCACCGCTGGATTTCTGTAATGAGAGGCATATTCGAATCGTCATATCTCCTTAACGAAGCAAAGTTAAGACATGAGGCTTGTCCCCGAATATCTTCAGACACCCCTGACGCTCACAATTCAAGAATTTCTTTCTCACCTATTACCGTTCTGAAATGAGTTGGACTTGTTTGAGGGTAGGAAATTCGTCCTTCGCTCAGATTTCTTCAGATTTAAAACTCTGGAAATGAACCACTTTTTTCTCTCGTCATAACTTTTTTTTGGATTTCCACAGAGACCTGAAAATTTCCATGACTGTTCACCAAAGCCTGCTGTCTCTTACGGTGAAAGAATGATATCGATACTCCAAATAGATTTCGAGTTACAAAGCGTTGTTTGAGGGCAAGTCAAGGCAGTTTTTGCTTCGCTCTACTCAGTTATGGTGCATTAGAAGTCAAATATCTTTAATAATTCATATTTTAATGATAAATTGTAAACACTGGAAGATTCCCCCATCTCTTCTGAACAAAACGGTGTAAGAATGACCGCTCTAGCCCGTACGGTTTAGAAATTATGGTCATTTGTTTGAGGGGAGTCCTCACTATGAGAAATAGGCTGCAATAATCCTGTGCCTCTCTCTGCTGCGTGTGTAAAAAGATGCACCTGTTTTGGCGGGAAAAAGTACACAGGCTCTCTGATTGGTGGATTCAAATTCAGCAGCTCCCAGGCTGACCTAGAAACTTACTTCTCTCTCCCTGTGCATTTTTTTGCTGATTTTTTCATTTAACAAGTATATTTGAGGGACCCTCAGCATGTTCAGCATTTTTTCAGCTGTCCATTTTGCTTTTCCAATTTTTCTGTTTAACTTATTACTATTGTGCTAAATCATACTGTTTCTGCTATTTTACAAGATTTGTGCTTAATATAGTATTTCTGCTTTTAATAGGATTTGTGCTTAATATAGTATTTCTGCTTTTTATACTATTTGTGCTTAATATAGTATTTCTGCTTTTTATAGAATTTGTGCTTAATATAGTATTTCTGCTTTTTATAGGATTTGTGCTTAATATAGTATTTCTGCTTTTTATAGAATTTGTGCTTAATATAGTATTTCTGCTTTTTATAGGATTTGTGCTTAATATAGTATTTCTGCTAAATTATAGTATTTCTGCTTTTTATAGTATTTGTGCTAAAACATAGTATTTCTACTAAATGTAGTATTTATGCTTAATCATAGTATTTCTATATATTTCTGCCAGGTCCCCAGGCAGCCAATCCTCTGTGAGGACTGAGACATTCAAATTTTCAAATCAGGGCCTGCACGGCTTCCCAGCCAATCATATATGTGTCCTGAGGCATTCAAATTTGCATATTGGGGCCTTCATGGCTTCTAAGCCAGCCAATCATATCTGAGGGCTGAGGAATTCAAATCCACAAATCAGGGCCTGCACGGCTTCCCAGCCAGCCAATCATGTATGTGGGCTCCAGGTATTCAAATTTGCATATTGGGGAATTCGTGGCTTCTAAGTCAACAAGTCATCCATGTCATATATCTCTAAAAAATCATATTTTAATGATAAATTGTCAACACTTGAAGATTCCCCCATCTCTTCTGAACAAAACGGTGTAAGAATGACCGCTCTAGCCCCTATGGTTAGGAAATTATGGTCATTTGTTTGAGGGGAATCCTCACTATGTGAAATAAACTGAAAGAAGCAGGTCTATGTCTCTGTGCTGCGTGTGTAAAAAGATGCACCTGTTTTGGCGGGAAAACGTAAACAGCCTCTCTGATTGGTGGATTCAAATTCAGCAGCTCCCAGGCTGACCTAGAAACTTAGTCCTCTCTCCCTGTGTGTGTGTGTGTGTGTGTGTGTGTGTGTGTGTGTGTGTGTGTGTGTGTGTGTGTGTGTGTGTGTGTGTGTTTAGTGGGAGAGAGAGGACCCTGCCCTTATTTGACAGCATGTCATTGTAGGATTTAAATTGAACATAGTTAGACTGGTTGACTGGATTAGAGCCTGTGTTTGTGTGTCCCTCTGTGCATTTGTGTTTCAATAAGTTATTACTATTCTGCTAAATCATAGTATTTCTGGTACTTTTCGGTACTTGTGCTAAATACAGTATTTCTGCTAAATCATACTATTTCTGCTTTTCATAGGATTTATGCCTAATATAGTATTTCTGCTAAATTATAGTATTTCTGCTTTTTATAGGATTTGTGCCTAACATAGTATTTCTGCTAAATTATAGTATTTCTGCTTTTTATAGGATTTGTGCCTAACATAGTATTTCTGCTAAATTATAGTATTTCTGCTTTTTATACTATTTGTTCTAAATTATAGTATTTCTGCTTTTTATAGGATTTGTGCTTAATATAGTATTTCTGCTAAATTATAGTTTTTCTTCTTTTTATAATATTTGTGCTAAAACATAGTATTTCTACTAAATGTAGTATTTATGCTTAATAATAGTATTTCTATATATTTCTGCCAGGTCCCCAGGCAGCCAATCCTCTGTGAGGACTGAGACATTCAAATTTTCAAATCAGGGCCTGCACAGTTTCCCAGCCAATCAAATAAGTGTCCTGAGGCATTCAAATTTGCATATTGGGGCCTTCGTGGCTTCTAAGCCAGCCAATCATATCTGAGGGCTGAGGAATTCAAATCCACAAATCAGGGCCTGCACAGCTTCCCAGCCAGCCAATCACATATGTGGTCTCAGGCATTCAAATTTGCATATTGGGGAATTCGTGGCTTCTAAGTCAACAAGTCATCCATGTCATATATCTCTAAAAATTCATATTTTAATATTAAATTGTCAACACTTGAAGATTCCCCCATCTCTTCTGAACAAAACGGTGTAAGAATGACCGTTCTAGCCCCTACGGTTAGGAAATTACGGTCATTTGTTTGAGGGGAGTCGTCACTATGAGAAATAGACTGCAAAAATCCTGTGTCTCTCTGTGCTGCTGCGTGTGTAAACAGATGCACCTGTTTTGGTGGGGAAAAGTGCACAGCCTCTCTGATTGGTGGATTCAAATTCACCAGCTCCCAGGCTGACCTAGAAACTTACTTCTCTCTCCCTGTGTGTGTGTGTGTGTGTGTGTGTGTGTGTGTGTGTGTGTGTGTGTGTGTGTGTGAGAGAGAGAGAGAGAGAGAGAGAGAGAGAAAGGCTTTTAATGGGATGATCTCATTCTAAGATTTAAATTCAATATATTTAGACTGGTTGACTGAATTGGATCTTGTGTGTGGGTCTCTCTGTGCATGTGTGTTTCCTCATGTGTACATATTTGTGATTGTGTGGCTGTAATAAATTTTTTTGCAGATTTTTGTCATTTAACAAGTATATTTGAGGGACCCTCAGCATGTTCAGCATTTTTTCAGCTGTCCATTTTGCTTTTCCAATTTTTCTGTTTAACTTATTACTATTGTGCTAAATCATACTATTTCTGCTATTTTATAAGATTTGTGCTTAATATACTATTTCTGCTTTTATAGGATTTGTGCTTAATATAGTATTTCTGCTAAATGTAGTATTTATGCTTAATCATACTATTTCTGCTTTTCATAGTATTTGTGCTTAATATAGTATTTCTGCTAAATTTAGTATTTCTGATTAATTATAGTTTTTCTACTAAATCATAGTACAGTATTTCTGCTTTTTATGGGATTTGTGCTAAAACAAAGTATTTCTACTAAATGTAGTATTTGTGCTTAATCATACCATTTCTGCTTTTTATAGGATTTGTGCTTAATATAGTATTTCTGCTAAATTATAGTATTTCTGCCAAATTATAATATTTGTGCTAAAACATAGTCTCAATTTAAAATTACAATATTCATAGTTCATCACAGTGTCTCTGGTAAATCACAATATTTCTGCTCTGTTGTACTATTTTTCTAAATCATAGTGTTTCTGTAATGTTTAAGTATTTTTGGCTAAATATATTCTTTCTGTTATCTTATACTATTTCTCCTAAATTCTTGTATTTTTGAGAAGTTATCATGTTTCTGGTAAGTTACAATATTTCTGCTAAATTCTGCTATGCTATTGTATTTCTGCCAAGTATTATGTTTCCTCTAAGATATTGCAGTTCTGCTAAGTTATTCCATTTTAGCAAACTTCTTTTGCTTCTGCAAAGTTTTTACAATTTCTGCAACTTTTCAGCTTTTTCAGCTAGTTTTTGCATACAGCTTCAGCTTTAAGCATCCACACTGCATTTTCGCAGGAAATGCAAATTTTTCTAGTTATTATTATTGTGTGGATGCTTTAAGCATCCACACTATTGAGTTCCTGTTTCTCTTTATTGTGTGGATGCTTAAGCATCCACACTATTGAGTTCCTGTTTCTCTTTATTCTTTATTATTATTATTATTATTGTGTGGATGCTTAAGCATCCACACTATTGAGTTCCTGTTTCTCTTTATTCTTTATTGTGTGGATGCTTTAAGCATCCACACTATTGAGTTCCTGTTTCTCTTTATTCTTTATTATTATTATTCTTCAAGTTGCTCGTTTTTCGTCCTTTAACTACTTCCACAATTTTTGTGCTATTTTCACCGTTCAAATTTTAAACTATTCTGCTATTTCTGCTAATTTGCGCTATGATTTTTGCTATTTTTTGCTATTATACTTTTTAAAATATTAAGCTTTTTTCCTTTAATTTGTCCCATTGAAATGAATGGAAAACTTCCAAAATTCTGCTAAATTTTGCTTGTTTTTGAAACTTAACTACTTCCTCATACTTTTGCCTAGAAAAACCATTCAAACTTTAAAATGTTCACAAATTATTGGGCTATTCATGTATGATTCAGCTTTTTCAAATCTTTTACCGTTTTACTTTTATGCCTCTTAAAGTTTTCAGTTGCAAAATTGTGATTTTTCACAAAATACATGCGTTGTTATGGTTGCTATGCTCTTGGCTTCCAGTGTGCCACTGAAGGTTTTGCAATTTTCACTTCATGTCCGAACAACTTCTTGCTACTTGCTCAATTTTCACTCAACTTCCACAAATTATACATCAAAACGTAGGTATTTTTGCTGGCTTTCAGAAAATGTCACTATCATTGTTGTGGGATTTATAGAATTTTGGCAAATCTCCTCAGACCAACACAAGGTCTCAAAACTCTCCATATAAAGTCAATGGAGAGCTTGTTCAAAATCATCGCTGGATTTCTGTAATGAGAGGCATATTCGAATCGTCATATCTCCTTAATGAAGCGACTTTAAGACATGAGGCTTGTCCCCGAATATCTTCAGACACCCCTGACGCTCACAATTCAAGAATTTCTTTCTCACCTATTACCGTTCTGAAATGAGTTGGACTTGTTTGAGGGTAGGAAATTTGTCCGTCGCTCAGATTTCTTCAGATTTCAAACTGTGGAAATGAACCACTTTTTTCTCTCGTCATAACTTTTTGTTGGATTTCCACAGAGACCTGAAAATTTCTATGACTGTTCACCAAAGCCTGCTGTCTCTTACGGTGAAAGAATGATATCGATACTCCAAATAGATTTAGAGTTAGAAAGCGTTGTTTGAGGGCAAGTCAAGGCAGTTTTTGCTTCGCTCTGCTCAGTTATGGTGCATTAGAAGTCAAATATCTTTAATAATTCATATTTTAATGATAAATTGTTAACACTGGAAGATTCCCCCATCTCTTCTGAACAAAACGGTGTAAGAATGACCGCTCTAGCCCCTACGGTTAGGAAATTATGGTCATTTGTTTGAGGGGAGTCCTCACTATGAGAAATAGGCTGCAATAATCCTGTGCCTCTCTGTCCTGCGTGTGTAAAAAGATGCACCTGTTTTGGCGGGAAAACGTAAACAGCCACTCTGATTGGTGGATTTAAATTTGGCAGCTCTCTCCCTCTGTGTCTGTCTGTGTGTGTGTGTGTGTGTGTGTGTGTGTGTGTGTGTGTGTGTGTGTGTGTGTTTAGTGGGAGAGAGAGGACCCTGCCCTTATTTGGCAGCATGTCATTGTAGGATTTAAATTGAACATAGTTAGACTGGTTGACTGGATTAGAGCCTGTGTTTGTGTGTCCCTCTGTGCATTTGTGTTTCAATAAGTTATTACTATTCTGCTAAATCATAGTATTTCTGGTACTTTTCGGTACTTGTGCTAAATACAGTATTTCTGCTAAATCATACTATTTCTGCTTTTCATAGGATTTATGCCTAATATAGTATTTCTGCTAAATTATAGTATTTCTGCTTTTTATAGGATTTGTGCCTAACATAGTATTTCTGCTAAATTATAGTATTTCTGCTTTTTATAGGATTTGTGCCTAACATAGTATTTCTGCTAAATTATAGTATTTCTGCTTTTTATAGGATTTGTGCCTAACATAGTATTTCTGCTAAATTATAGTATTTCTGCTTTTTATACTATTTGTTCTAAATTATAGTATTCCTGCTTTTTATAGGATTTGTGCTTAATATAGTATTTCTACTAAATGTAGTATTTATGCTTAATAATAGTATTTCTATATATTTCTGCCAGGTCCCCAGGCAGCCAATCCTCTGTGAGGACTGAGGCATTCAAATTTTCAAATCAGGGCCTGCACAGTTTCCCAGCCAATCAAATAAGTGTCCTGAGGCATTCAAATTTGCATATTGGGGCCTTCGTGGCTTCTAAGCCAGCCAATCATATCTGAGGGCTGAGGAATTCAAATCCACAAATCAGGGCCTGCACGGCTTCCCAGCCAGCCAATCACATATGTGGTCTCAGGCATTCAAATTTGCATATTGGGGAATTCGTGGCTTCTAAGTCAACAAGTCATCCATGTCATATATCTCTAAAAATTCATATTGTAATATTAAATTGTCAACACTTGAAGATTCCCCCATCTCTTCTGAACAAAACGGTGTAAGAATGACCGTTCTAGCCCCTACGGTTAGGAAATTACGGTCATTTGTTTGAGGGGAGTCGTCACTATGAGAAATAGACTGCAAAAATCCTGTGTCTCTCTGTGCTGCTGCGTGTGTAAACAGATGCACCTGTTTTGGTGGGGAAAAGTGCACAGCCTCTCTGATTGGTGGATTCAAATTCAGCAGCTCCCAGGCTGACCTAGAAACTTACTTCTCTCTCCCTGTGTGTGTGTGTGTGTGTGTGTGTGTGTGTGTGTGTGTGTGTGTGTGTGTGTTTGTTTGTGTGTGTGTGTGACAGAGAGAGAGAGAGAGAGAGAAAGCCTTTTAATGGGATGATCCCATTGTAAGATTCAAATTCAATATATTTAGACTGGTTGACTGAATTGGATCTTGTGTGTGTGTCTCTCTGTGCATGTGTGTTTCCTCATGTGTACATATTTGTAATTGTGTGGCAGTCATAAATTTTTTTGCTGATTTTTGTCATTTAACAAGTATATTTGAGGGAACCTCAGCATGTTCAGCATTTTTTCAGCTGTCCATTTTGCTTTTCCAATTTTTCTGTTTAACTTATTACTATTGTGCTAAATCACACTATTTCTGCTATTTTATAAGATTTGTGCTTAATATACTATTTCTGCTTTTATAGGATTTGTGCTTAATATAGTATTTCTGCTTTTTATAAGATTTGTGCTTAATATAGTATTTCTGCTAAATGTAGTATTTATGCTTAATCATACTATTTCTGCTTTTCATAGGATTTGTGCTTAATATAGTATTTCTGCTAAATGTAGTATTTCTGATTAATTATAGTCTTTCTACTAAATCATAGTACAGTATTTCTGCTTTTTATGGGATTTGTGCTAAAACAAAGTATTTCTACTAAATGTAGTATTTATGCTTAATCATACCATTTCTGCTTTTTATAGGATTTGTGCTTAATATAGTATTTCTGCTAAATTATAGTATTTCTGCCAAATTATAATATTTGTGCTAAAACATAGTCTTAATTTAAAATTACAATATTCATAGTTCATCACAGTGTCTCTGGTAAATCACAATATTTCTGCTCTGTTGTACTATTTTTCTAAATCATAGTGTTTCTGTAATGTTTAAGTATTTTTGGCTAAATATATTCTTTCTGTTATCTTATACTATTTCTCCTAAATTCTTGTATTTTTGAGAAGTTATCATGTTTCTGGTAAGTTACAATATTTCTGCTAAATTCTGCTATGCTATTGTATTTCTGCCAAGTATTATGTTTCCTCTAAGATATTGCAGTTCTGCTAAGTTATTCCATTTTAGCAAACTTCTTTTGCTTCTGCAAAGTTTTTACAATTTCTGCAACTTTTCAGCTTTTTCAGCTACTTTTTGCATACAGCTTCAGCTTTAAAGCATCCACACTGCATTTTCGCAGGAAATGCAAATTTTTCTAGTTGTGTGGATGCTTAAGCATCCACACTATTGAGTTCCTGTTTCTCTTTATTCTTTATTATTATTCTTAGGACTTCCGTACACTTTTCGCCGTGGAACTACTTCCACAATTTTTGTGCTATTTTCACCGTTCAAACTTTAAACTATTCAGCTATTTTTGCTAATGCCGGCTATGACTTTTGCTATTTTTAACTATTATACTTTTTAAAATATTCCACTTTTTTCCTTTAATTTGTCCCATTGAAATGAATGGGAAACTTCAGCAATTCTGCTAAAATTTGCTTGTTTTTGAAACTTAACTACTTCCTCATATTTTCACCTAGAACAACCATTCAAACTTTAAAATGTTCACAAATTATTGGGCTATTCAGGTATGATTCAGCTTTTTCAAATCTTTTACTGTTTTACTTTTATGCCTCTTAAAGTTTTGAGTTGCAAAATTGTGATTTTTCACAAAATACATGTGTTGTTATGGTTGCTATGCTCTTGGCTTCCAGTGTGCCACTGAAGGTTTTGCAATTTTCACTTCATGTCCGAACAACTTCCTGCTACTTGCTCAATTTTCACTCAACTTCCACAAATTATACATCAAAACGTAGGTATTTTTGCTGGCTTTCAGAAAATGTCACCATCATTGTTGTGGGATTTATAGAATTTTTGCAAATCTCCTCAGACTAACACAAGGTCAGAAAACTCTCCATATAAAGTCAATGGAGAGCTTGTTCAAAATCACCGCTGGATTTCTGTAATGAGAGGCATATTCGAATCGTCATATCTCCTTAACGAAGCAAAGTTAAGACATGAGGCTTGTCCCCGAATATCTTCAGACACCCCTGACGCTCACAATTCAAGAATTTCTTTCTCACCTATTACCGTTCTGAAATGAGTTGGACTTGTTTGAGGGTAGGAAATTCGTCCTTCGCTCAGATTTCTTCAGATTTCAAACTGTGGAAATGAACCACTTTTTTCTCTCGTCATAACTTTTTGTTGGATTTCCACAGAGACCTGAAAATTTCCATGATTGTTCACCAAAGCCTGCTGTCTCTTACGGTGAAAGAATGATATCGATACTCCAAATAGATTTCGAGTTAGAAAGCGTTGTTTGAGGGCAAGTCAAGGCAGTTTTTGCTTCGCTCTACTCAGTTATGGTGCATTACAAGTCAAATATCTTTAATAATTCATATTTTAATGATAAATTGTAAACACTGGAAGATTCCCCCATCTCTTCTGAACAAAACGGTGTAAGAATGACCGCTCTAGCCCCTACGGTTTGGAAATTATGGTCATTTGTTTGAGGGGAGTCCTCACTATGAGAAATAGGCTGCAATAATCCTGTGCCTCTCTGTGCTGCGTGTGTAAAAAGAGGCACATGTTTTGGCGGGAAAAAGTACACAGGCTCTCTGATTGGTGGATTCAAATTCAGCAGCTCCCAGGCTGACCTAGAAACTTACTTCTCTCTCCCTGTGCATTTTTTTGCTGATTTTTTCATTTAACAAGTATATTTGAGGGACCCTCAGCATGTTCAGCATTTTTTCAGCTGTCCATTTTGCTTTTCCAATTTTTCTGTTTAACTTATTACTATTGTGCTAAATAATACTATTTCTGCTATTTTATAAGATTTGTGCCTAATATAGTATTTCTGCTAAATTACAATATTTCTGCTTTTTATACTATTTGTGCTAAAACATAGTATTTCTACTAAATGTAGTATTTATGCTTAATCATACTATTTCTGCTTTTTATGGGATTTGTGCCTAATATAGTATTTCTGCTTTTTATAGGATTTTTGCTCAAACATAGTATTTCTACTAAATGTAGTGTTTATGCTTAATCATCCTATTTCTGCTTTTTATAGGATTTGTGCTTAATATAGTATTTCTGCTAAATTATAGTATTTCTGCTTTTTATAGTATTTGTGCTAAAACATAGTATTTCTACTAAATGTAGTATTTATGCTTAATCATAGTATTTCTATATATTTCTGCCAGGTCCCCAGGCAGCCAATCCTCTGTGAGGACTGAGAAATTCAAATTTTCAAATCAGGGCCTGCACGGCTTCCCAGCCAATCATATATGTGTCCTGAGGCATTCAAATTTGCATATTGGGGCCTTCATGGCTTCTAAGCCAGCCAATCATATCTGAGGGCTGAGGAATTCAAATCCACAAATCAGGGCCTGCACGGCTTCCCAGCCAGCCAATCATATATGTGGTCTCAGGCATTCATATTTGCATATTGGGGAATTCGTGGCTTCTAAGTCAACAAGTCATCCATGTCATATATCTCTAAAAATTCACATTTTAATGATAAATTGTTAACACTGGAAGATTCCCCCATCTCTTCTGAACAAAACAGTGTAAGAATGACCGCTCTAGCCCCTACGGTTAGGAAATTATGGTCATTTGTTTGAGGGGAGTCCTCACTATGAGAAATAGGCTGCAATAATCCTGTGCCTCTCTGTGCTGCTGCGTGTGTAAAAAGATGCACCTGTTTTGGCGGGAAAACGTAAACAGCCACTCTGATTGGTGGATTTAAATTCGGCAGCTCTCTCCCTCTGTGTGTGTGTGTGTGTGTGTGTGTGTGTTTAGTGGGAGAGAGAGGACCCTGCCCTTATTTGGCAGCATGTCATTGTAGGATTTAAATTGAATATAGTTAGACTGGTTGACTGGATTAGAGCCTGTGTTTGTGTGTCCCTCTGTGCATTTGTGTTTCAATATGCCTCCATATTTGTAATTTTGTAAGTTATTACTATTCTGCTAAATCATAGTATTTCTGGTACTTTTCGGTACTTGTGCTAAATACAGTATTTCTGCTAAATCATACTATTTCTGCTTTTCATAAGATTTGTGCCTAATATAGTATTTCTGCTAAATTATAGTATTTATTATTTTTATAGGATTTGTGCCAAACATAGTATTTCTGCTAAATTATAGTATTTCTGCTTTTTATACTATTTGTGCCTAATATAGTATTTCTGCTTTTTATAGGATTTGTGCCTAATATAGTATTTCTGCTTTTTATAGGATTTGTACCTAATATAGTATTTCTGCTTTTTATAGGATTTGTGCTTAATATAGTATTTCTGCTAAATTATAGTATTTCTGCTTTTTATAGTATTTGTGCTAAAACATAGTATTTCTACTAAATGTAGTATTTATGCTTAATCATAGTATTTCTATATATATATCTGCCAGGTCCCCAGGCAGCCAATCCTCTGTGAGGACTGAGAAATTCAAATTTTCAAATCAGGGCCTGCACGGCTTCCCAGCCAATCATATATGTGTCCTGAGGCATTCAAATTTGCATATTGGGGCCTTCATGGCTTCTAAGCCAGCCAATCATATCTGAGGGCTGAGGAATTCAAATCCACAAATCAGGGCCTGCACAGCTTCCCAGCCAGCCAATCATGTATGTGGGCTCCAGGTATTCAAATTTGCATATTGGGGAATTCGTGGCTTCTAAGTCAACAAGTCATCCATGTCATATATCTCTAAAAATTCATATTTTAATGATAAATTGTCAACACTTGAAGATTCCCCCATCTCTTCTGAACAAAACGGTGTAAGAATGACCGCTCTAGCCCCTATGGTTAGGAAATTATGGTCATTTGTTTGAGGGGAATCCTCACTATGTGAAATAAACTGAAAGAAGCAGGTCTATGTCTCTGTGCTGCGTGTGTAAAAAGATGCACCTGTTTTGGCGGGAAAACGTAAACAGCCTCTCTGATTGGTGGATTCAAATTCAGCAGCTCCCAGGCTGACCTAGAAACTTAGTCCTCTCTCCCTGTGTGTGTGTGTGTGTGTGTGTGTGTGTGTGTGTGTGTGTGTGTGTTTAGTGGGAGAGAGAGGACCCTGCCCTTATTTGACAGCATGTCATTGTAGGATTTAAATTGAACATAGTTAGACTGGTTGACTGGATTAGAGCCTGTGTTTGTGTGTCCCTCTGTGCATTTGTGTTTCAATAAGTTATTACTATTCTGCTAAATCATAGTATTTCTGGTACTTTTCGGTACTTGTGCTAAATACAGTATTTCTGCTAAATCATACTATTTCTGCTTTTCATAGGATTTATGCCTAATATAGTATTTCTGCTAAATTATAGTATTTCTGCTTTTTATAGGATTTGTGCCTAACATAGTATTTCTGCTTTTTATAGGATTTGTGCTTAACATAGTATTTCTGCTAAATTATAGTATTTCTGCTTTTTATACTATTTGTTCTAAATTATAGTATTTCTGCTTTTTATAGGATTTGTGCTTAATATAGTATTTCTGCTAAATTATAGTTTTTCTTCTTTTTATAATATTTGTGCTAAAACATAGTATTTCTACTAAATGTAGTATTTATGCTTAATAATAGTATTTCTATATATTTCTGCCAGGTCCCCAGGCAGCCAATCCTCTGTGAGGACTGAGACATTCAAATTTTCAAATCAGGGCCTGCACAGTTTCCCAGCCAATCAAATAAGTGTCCTGAGGCATTCAAATTTGCATATTGGGGCCTTCGTGGCTTCTAAGCCAGCCAATCATATCTGAGGGCTGAGGAATTCAAATCCACAAATCAGGGCCTGCACGGCTTCCCAGCCAGCCAATCACATATGTGGTCTCAGGCATTCAAATTTGCATATTGGGGAATTCGTGGCTTCTAAGTCAACAAGTCATCCATGTCATATATCTCTAAAAATTCATATTTTAATATTAAATTGTCAACACTTGAAGATTCCCCCATCTCTTCTGAACAAAACGGTGTAAGAATGACCGTTCTAGCCCCTACGGTTAGGAAATTACGGTCATTTTTTTGAGGGGAGTCGTCACTATGAGAAATAGACTGCAAAAATCCTGTGTCTCTCTGTGCTGCTGCGTGTGTAAACAGATGCACCTGTTTTGGTGGGGAAAAGTGCACAGCCTCTCTGATTGGTGGATTCAAATTCAGCAGCTCCCAGGCTGACCTAGAAACTTACTTCTCTCTCCCTGTGTGTGTGTGTGTGTGTGTGTGTGTGTGTGTGACAGAGAGAGAGAGAGAGAGAGAGAGAGAAAGGCTTTTAATGGGATGATCTCATTCTAAGATTTAAATTCAATATATTTAGACTGGTTGACTGAATTGGATCTTGTGTGTGGGTCTCTCTGTGCATGTGTGTTTCCTCATGTGTACATATTTGTGATTGTGTGGCTGTAATAAATTTTTTTGCAGATTTTTGTCATTTAACAAGTATATTTGAGGGAACCTCAGCATGTTCAGCATTTTTTCAGCTGTCCATTTTGCTTTTCCAATTTTTCTGTTTAACTTATTACTATTGTGCTAAATCATACTATTTCTGCTTTTCATAGTATTTGTGCTTAATATAGTATTTCTGCTAAATTTAGTATTTCTGATTAATTATAGTTTTTCTACTAAATCATAGTACAGTATTTCTGCTTTTTATGGGATTTGTGCTAAAACAAAGTATTTCTACTAAATGTAGTATTTGTGCTTAATCATACCATTTCTGCTTTTTATAGGATTTGTGCTTAATATAGTATTTCTGCTAAATTATAGTATTTCTGCCAAATTATAATATTTGTGCTAAAACATAGTCTCAATTTAAAATTACAATATTCATAGTTCATCACAGTGTCTCTGGTAAATCACAATATTTCTGCTCTGTTGTACTATTTTTCTAAATCATAGTGTTTCTGTAATGTTTAAGTATTTTTGGCTAAATATATTCTTTCTGTTATCTTATACTATTTCTCCTAAATTCTTGTATTTTTGAGAAGTTATCATGTTTCTGGTAAGTTACAATATTTCTGCTAAATTCTGCTATGCTATTGTATTTCTGCCAAGTATTATGTTTCCTCTAAGATATTGCAGTTCTGCTAAGTTATTCCATTTTAGCAAACTTCTTTTGCTTCTGCAAAGTTTTTACAATTTCTGCAACTTTTCAGCTTTTTCAGCTACTTTTTGCATACAGCTTCAGCTTTAAGCATCCACACTGCATTTTCGCAGGAAATGCAAATTTTTCTAGTTATTATTCTAGTTGCTTCCGTACACTTTTTGGCACTTAACTACTTCCACAATTTTCAGCCGATTTTCACCGTTCAAATTTTAAACTATTCTGCTATTTCTGCTAATGTGCGCTATGACTTTTGCTATTTTTAACTATTATACTTTTTAAAATATTAAGCTTTTTTCCTTTAATTTGTCCCATTGAAATGAATGGGAAACTTCAGCAATTCTGCTAAAATTTGCTTGTTTTCGAAACTTAACTACTTCCTCATATTTTCACCTAGAACAACCATTCAAACTTTAAAATGTTCACAAATTATTGGGCTATTCAGGTATGATTCAGCTTTTTCAAATCTTTTACTGTTTTACTTTTATGCCTCTTAAAGTTTTGAGTTGCAAAATTGTGATTTTTCACAAAATACATGTGTTGTTATGGTTGCTATGCTCTTGGCTTCCAGTGTGCCACTGAAGGTTTTGCAATTTTCACTTCATGTCCGAACAACTTCCTGCTACTTGCTCAATTTTCACTCAACTTCCACAAATTATACATCAAAACGTAGGTATTTTTGCTGGCTTTCAGAAAATGTCACCATCATTGTTGTGGGATTTATAGAATTTTTGCAAATCTCCTCAGACTAACACAAGGTCAGAAAACTCTCCATATAAAGTGAATGGAGAGCTTGTTCAAAATCACCGCTGGATTTCTGTAATGAGAGGCATATTCGAATCGTCATATCTCCTTAACGAAGCAAAGTTAAGACATGAGGCTTGTCCCCGAATATCTTCAGACACCCCTGACGCTCACAATTCAAGAATTTCTTTCTCACCTATTACCGTTCTGAAATGAGTTGGACTTGTTTGAGGGTAGGAAATTCGTCCTTCGCTCAGATTTCTTCAGATTTCAAACTGTGGAAATGAACCACTTTTTTCTCTCGTCATAACTTTTTGTTGGATTTCCACAGAGACCTGAAAATTTCCATGATTGTTCACCAAAGCCTGCTGTCTCTTACGGTGAAAGAATGATATCGATACTCCAAATAGATTTCGAGTTAGAAAGCGTTGTTTGAGGGCAAGTCAAGGCAGTTTTTGCTTCGCTCTACTCAGTTATGGTGCATTACAAGTCAAATATCTTTAATAATTCATATTTTAATGATAAATTGTAAACACTGGAAGATTCCCCCATCTCTTCTGAACAAAACGGTGTAAGAATGACCGCTCTAGCCCCTACGGTTTGGAAATTATGGTCATTTGTTTGAGGGGAGTCCTCACTATGAGAAATAGGCTGCAATAATCCTGTGCCTCTCTGTGCTGCGTGTGTAAAAAGATGCACCTGTTTTGGCGGGAAAAAGTACACAGCCTCTCTGATTGGTGGATTCAAATTCAGCAGCTCCCAGGCTGACCTAGAAACTTACTTCTCTCTCCCTGTGCATCTTTTTGCTGATTTTTTCATTTAACAAGTATATTTGAGGGACCCTCAGCATGTTCAGCATTTTTTCAGCTGTCCATTTTGCTTTTCCAATTTTTCTGTTTAACTTATTACTATTGTGCTAAATAATACTATTTCTGCTATTTTATAAGATTTGTGCCTAATATAGTATTTCTGCTAAATTACAATATTTCTGCTTTTTATACTGTTTGTGCTAAAACATAGTATTTCTACTAAATGTAGTATTTATGCTTAATCATACTATTTCTGCTTTTTATGGGATTTGTGCCTAATATAGTATTTCTGCTTTTTATAGGATTTTTGCTCAAACATAGTATTTCTGCTAAATGTAGTGTTTATGCTTAATCATCCTATTTCTGCTTTTTATAAGATTTTTGCTTAATATAGTATTTCTGCTAAATTATAGTATTTCTGCTTTTTATAGTATTTGTGCTAAAACATAGTATTTCTACTAAATGTAGTATTTATGCTTAATCATAGTATTTCTATATATTTCTGCCAGGTCCCCAGGCAGCCAATCCTCTGTGAGGACTTAGACATTCAAATTTTCAAATCAGGGCCTGCACGGTTTCCCAGCCAATCATATATGTGTCCTGAGGCATTCAAATTTGCATATTGGGGCCTTCATGGCTTCTAAGCCAGCCAATCATATCTGAGGGCTGAGGAATTCAAATCCACAAATCAGGGCCTGCACAGCTTCCCAGCCAGCCAATCATGTATGTGGGCTCCAGGTATTCAAATTTGCATATTGGGGAATTCGTGGCTTCTAAGTCAACAAGTCATCCATGTCATATATCTCTAAAAATTCATATTTTAATGATAAATTGTCAACACTTGAAGATTCCCCCATCTCTTCTGAACAAAACGGTGTAAGAATGACCGCTCTAGCCCCTATGGTTAGGAAATTATGGTCATTTGTTTGAGGGGAATCCTCACTATGTGAAATAAACTGAAAGAAGCAGGTCTATGTCTCTGTGCTGCGTGTGTAAAAAGATGCACCTGTTTTGGCGGGAAAACGTAAACAGCCTCTCTGATTGGTGGATTCAAATTCAGCAGCTCCCAGGCTGACCTAGAAACTTAGTCCTCTCTCCCTGTGTGTGTGTGTGTGTGTGTGTGTGTGTGTGTGTGTGTGTGTGTGTGTGTTTAGTGGGAGAGAGAGGACCCTGCCCTTATTTGACAGCATGTCATTGTAGGATTTAAATTGAACATAGTTAGACTGGTTGACTGGATTAGAGCCTGTGTTTGTGTGTCCCTCTGTGCATTTGTGTTTCAATAAGTTATTACTATTCTGCTAAATCATAGTATTTCTGGTACTTTTCGGTACTTGTGCTAAATACAGTATTTCTGCTAAATCATACTATTTCTGCTTTTCATAGGATTTATGCCTAATATAGTATTTCTGCTAAATTATAGTATTTCTGCTATTTTATAGGATTTGTGCCTAACATAGTATTTCTGCTAAATTATAGTATTTCTGCTTTTTATAGGATTTGTGCCTAACATAGTATTTCTGCTAAATTATAGTATTTCTGCTTTTTATACTATTTGTTCTAAATTATAGTATTTCTGCTTTTTATAGGATTTGTGCTTAATATAGTATTTCTGCTAAATTAGTTTTTCTTCTTTTTATAGTATTTGTGCTAAAACATAGTATTTCTACTAAATGTAGTATTTATGCTTAATAATAGTATTTCTATATATTTCTGCCAGGTCCCCAGGCAGCCAATCCTCTGTGAGGACTGAGACATTCAAATTTTCAAATCAGGGCCTGCACAGTTTCCCAGCCAATCAAATAAGTGTCCTGAGGCATTCAAATTTGCATATTGGGGCCTTGTGGCTTCTAAGCCAGCCAATCATATCTGAGGGCTGAGGAATTCAAATCCACAAATCAGGGCCTGCACGGCTTCCCAGCCAGCCAATCACATATGTGGTCTCAGGCATTCAAATTTGCATATTTGGGAATTCGTGGCTTCTAAGTCAACAAGTCATCCATGTCATATATCTCTAAAAATTCATATTTTAATATTAAATTGTCAACACTTGAAGATTCCCCCATCTCTTCTGAACAAAACGGTGTAAGAATGACCGTTCTAGCCCCTACGGTTAGGAAATTACGGTCATTTGTTTGAGGGGAGTCCTAACTATGAGAAATAGGCTGCAATAATCCTGTGCCTCTCTCTGCTGCGTGTGTAAAAAGATGCACCTGTTTTGGCGGGAAAAAGTACACAGGCTCTCTGATTGGTGGATTCAAATTCAGCAGCTCCCAGGCTGACCTAGAAACTTACTTCTCTCTCCCTGTGTGTGTGTGTGTGTGTGTGTGTGTGTGTGTGTGTGACAGAGAGAGAGAGAGAGAGAGAGAGAAAGGCTTTTAATGGGATGATCTCATTCTAAGATTTAAATTCAATATATTTAGACTGGTTGACTGAATTGGATCTTGTGTGTGGGTCTCTCTGTGCATGTGTGTTTCCTCATGTGTACATATTTGTGATTGTGTGGCTGTAATAAATTTTTTTGCAGATTTTTGTCATTTAACAAGTATATTTGAGGGACCCTCAGCATGTTCAGCATTTTTTCAGCTGTCCATTTTGCTTTTCCAATTTTTCTGTTTAACTTATTACTATTGTGCTAAATCATACTGTTTCTGCTATTTTATAAGATTTGTGCTTAATATACTATTTCTGCTTTTATAGGATTTGTGCTTAATATAGTATTTCTGCTAAATGTAGTATTTATGCTTAATCATACTATTTCTGCTTTTCATAGTATTTGTGCTTAATATAGTATTTCTGCTAAATTTAGTATTTCTGATTAATTATAGTTTTTCTACTAAATCATAGTACAGTATTTCTGCTTTTTATGGGATTTGTGCTAAAACAAAGTATTTCTACTAAATGTAGTATTTGTGCTTAATCATACCATTTCTGCTTTTTATAGGATTTGTGCTTAATATAGTATTTCTGCTAAATTATAGTATTTCTGCCAAATTATAATATTTGTGCTAAAACATAGTCTCAATTTAAAATTACAATATTCATAGTTCATCACAGTGTCTCTGGTAAATCACAATATTTCTGCTCTGTTGTACTATTTTTCTAAATCATAGTGTTTCTGTAATGTTTAAGTATTTTTGGCTAAATATATTCTTTCTGTTATCTTATACTATTTCTCCTAAATTCTTGTATTTTTGAGAAGTTATCATGTTTCTGGTAAGTTACAATATTTCTGCTAAATTCTGCTATGCTATTGTATTTCTGCCAAGTATTATGTTTCCTCTAAGATATTGCAGTTCTGCTAAGTTATTCCATTTTAGCAAATTTCTTTTGCTTCTGCAAAGTTTTTACAATTTCTGCAACTTTTCAGCTTTTTCAGCTACTTTTTGCATACAGCTTCAGCTTTAAGCATCCACACTGCATTTTCGCAGGAAATGCAAATTTTTCTAGTTATTATTCTAGTTGCTTCCGTACACTTTTTGGCACTTAACTACTTCCACAATTTTCAGCCGATTTTCACCGTTCAAATTTTAAACTATTCTGCTATTTCTGCTAATTTACGCTACGATTTTTGCTATTTTTAACTATTATACTTTTTAAAATATTAAGCTTTTTTCCTTTAATTTGTCCCATTGAAATGAATGGGAAACTTCTGCAATTCTGCTAAAATTTGCTTGTTTTTGAAACTTAACTACTTCCTCATATTTTCACCTAGAACAACCATTCAAACTTTAAAATGTTCACAAATCATTGGGCTATTCAGGTATGATTCAGCTTTTTCAAATGTTTTACTGTTTTACTTTTATGCCTCTTAAAGTTTTGAGTTGCAAAATTGTGATTTTTCACAAAATACATGCGTTGTTATGGTTGCTATGCTCTTGGCTTCCAGTGTGCCACTGAAGGTTTTGCAATTTTCACTTCATGTCCGAACAACTTCTTGCTACTTGCTCAATTTTCACTCAACTTCCACAAATTATACATCAAAACGTAGGTATTTTTGCTGGCTTTCAGAAAATGTCACTATCATTGTTGTGGGATTTATAGAATTTTTGCAAATCTCCTCAGACCAACACAAGGTCTCAAAACTCTCCATATAAAGTCAATGGAGAGCTTGTTCAAAATCATCGCTGGATTTCTGTAATGAGAGGCATATTCGAATCGTCATATCTCCTTAACGAAGCGACTTTAAGACATGAGGCTTGTCCCCGAATATCTTCAGACACCCCTGACGCTCACAATTGAAGAATTTCTTTCTCACCTATTACCGTTCTGAAATGAGTTGGACTTGTTTGAGGGTAGGAAATTCGTCCTTCGCTCAGATTTCTTCAGATTTAAAACTCTGGAAATGAACCACTTTTTTCTCTCGTCATAATTTTTTTTTGGATTTCCACAGAGACCTGAAAATTTCCATGACTGTTCACCAAAGCCTGCTGTCTCTTACGGTGAAAGAATGATATCGATACTCCAAATAGATTTCGAGTTACAAAGCGTTGTTTGAGGGCAAGTCAAGGCAGTTTTTGCTTCGCTCTACTCAGTTATGGTGCATTACAAGTCAAATATCTTTAATAATTCATATTTTAATGATAAATTGTAAACACTGGAAGATTCCCCCATCTCTTCTGAACAAAACGGTGTAAGAATGACCGTTCTAGCCCCTACGGTTTGGAAATTATGGTCATTTGTTTGAGGGGAGTCCTCACTATGAGAAATAGGCTGCAATAATCCTGTGCCTCTCTGTGCTGCGTGTGTAAAAAGAGGCACATGTTTTGGCGGGAAAAAGTACACAGGCTCTCTGATTGGTGGATTCAAATTCAGCAGCTCCCAGGCTGACCTAGAAACTTACTTCTCTCTCCCTGTGCATTTTTTTGCTGATTTTTTCATTTAACAAGTATATTTGAGGGACCCTCAGCATGTTCAGCATTTTTTCAGCTGTCCATTTTGCTTTTCCAATTTTTCTGTTTAACTGATTACTATTGTGCTAAATCATACTATTTCTGCTATTTTATAAGATTTGTGCCTAATATAGTATTTCTGCTAAATTACAGTATTTCTGCTTTTTATACTATTTGTGCTAAAACATAGTATTTCTACTAAATGTAGTATTTATGCTTAATCATACTATTTCTGCTTTTTATGGGATTTGTGCCTAATATAGTATTTCTGCTTTTTATAGGATTTTTGCTCAAACATAGTATTTCTACTAAATGTAGTGTTTATGCTTAATCATCCTATTTCTGCTTTTTATAGGATTTGTGCTTAATATAGTATTTCTGCTAAATTATAGTATTTCTGCTTTTTATAGTATTTGTGCTAAAACATAGTATTTCTACTAAATGTAGTATTTATGCTTAATCATAGTATTTCTATATATTTCTGCCAGGTCCCCAGGCAGCCAATCCTCTGTGAGGACTGAGAAATTCAAATTTTCAAATCAGGGCCTGCACGGCTTCCCAGCCAATCATATATGTGTCCTGAGGCATTCAAATTTGCATATTGGGGCCTTCATGGCTTCTAAGCCAGCCAATCATATCTGAGGGCTGAGGAATTCAAATCCACAAATCAGGGCCTGCACAGCTTCCCAGCCAGCCAATCATGTATGTGGGCTCCAGGTATTCAAATTTGCATATTGGGGAATTCGTGGCTTCTAAGTCAACAAGTCATCCATGTCATATATCTCTAAAAATTCATATTTTAATGATAAATTGTCAACACTTGAAGATTCCCCCATCTCTTCTGAACAAAACGGTGTAAGAATGACCGCTCTAGCCCCTATGGTTAGGAAATTATGGTCATTTGTTTGAGGGGAATCCTCACTATGTGAAATAAACTGAAAGAAGCAGGTCTATGTCTCTGTGCTGCGTGTGTAAAAAGATGCACCTGTTTTGGCGGGAAAACGTAAACAGCCTCTCTGATTGGTGGATTCAAATTCAGCAGCTCCCAGGCTGACCTAGAAACTTAGTCCTCTCTCCCTGTGTGTGTGTGTGTGTGTGTGTGTGTGTGTGTGTGTGTGTGTGTGTGTGTTTAGTGGGAGAGAGAGGACCCTGCCCTTATTTGGCAGCATGTCATTGTAGGATTTAAATTGAACATAGTTAGACTGGTTGACTGGATTAGAGCCTGTGTTTGTGTGTCCCTCTGTGCATTTGTGTTTCAATAAGTTATTACTATTCTGCTAAATCATAGTATTTCTGGTACTTTTCGGTACTTGTGCTAAATACAGTATTTCTGCTAAATCATACTATTTCTGCTTTTCATAGGATTTATGCCTAATATAGTATTTCTGCTAAATTATAGTATTTCTGCTTTTTATAGGATTTGTGCCTAACATAGTATTTCTGCTAAATTATAGTATTTCTGCTTTTTATAGGATTTGTGCCTAACATAGTATTTCTGCTAAATTATAGTATTTCTGCTTTTTATACTATTTGTTCTAAATTATAGTATTTCTGCTTTTTATCGGATTTGTGCTTAATATAGGATTTCTGCTAAATTATAGTTTTTCTTCTTTTTATAGTATTTGTGCTAAAACATAGTATTTCTACTAAATGTAGTATTTATGCTTAATAATAGTATTTCTATATATTTCTGCCAGGTCCCCAGGCAGCCAATCCTCTGTGAGGACTGAGACATTCAAATTTTCAAATCAGGGCCTGCACAGTTTCCCAGCCAATCAAATAAGTGTCCTGAGGCATTCAAATTTGCATATTGGGGCCTTCGTGGCTTCTAAGCCAGCCAATTATATCTGAGGGCTGAGGAATTCAAATCCACAAATCAGGGCCTGCACGGCTTCCCAGCCAGCCAATCACATATGTGGTCTCAGGCATTCAAATTTGCATATTGGGGAATTCGTGGCTTCTAAGTCAACAAGTCATCCATGTCATATATCTCTAAAAATTCATATTTTAATATTAAATTGTCAACACTTGAAGATTCCCCCATCTCTTCTGAACAAAACGGTGTAAGAATGACCGTTCTAGCCCCTACGGTTAGGAAATTACGGTCATTTGTTTGAGGGGAGTCGTCACTATGAGAAATAGACTGCAAAAATCCTGTGTCTCTCTGTGCTGCTGCGTGTGTAAACAGATGCACCTGTTTTGGTGGGGAAAAGTGCACAGCCTCTCTGATTGGTGGATTCAAATTCACCAGCTCCCAGGCTGACCTAGAAACTTACTTCTCTCTCCCTGTGTGTGTGTGTGTGTGTGTGTGTGTGTGTGTGTGTGTGTGTGTGTGACAGAGAGAGAGAGAGAGAGAAAGCCTTTTAATGGGATGATCCCATTGTAAGATTCAAATTCAATATATTTAGACTGGTTGACTGAATTGGATCTTGTGTGTGTGTCTCTCTGTGCATGTGTGTTTCCTCATGTGTACATATTTGTAATTGTGTGGCAGTCATAAATTTTTTTGCTGATTTTTGTCATTTAACAAGTATATTTGAGGGAACCTCAGCATGTTCAGCATTTTTTCAGCTGTCCATTTTGCTTTTCCAATTTTTCTGTTAAACTTATTACTATTGTGCTAAATCACACTATTTCTGCTATTTTATAAGATTTGTGCTTAATATACTATTTCTGCTTTTATAGGATTTGTGCTTAATATAGTATTTCTGCTTTTTATAAGATTTGTGCTTAATATAGTATTTCTGCTAAATGTAGTATTTATGCTTAATCATACTATTTCTGCTTTTCATAGGATTTGTGCTTAATATAGTATTTCTGCTAAATTTAGTATTTCTGATTAATTATAGTCTTTCTACTAAATCATAGTACAGTATTTCTGCTTTTTATGGGATTTGTGCTAAAACAAAGTATTTCTACTAAATGTAGTATTTATGCTTAATCATACCATTTCTGCTTTTTATAGGATTTGTGCTTAATATAGTATTTCTGCTAAATTATAGTATTTCTGCCAAATTATAATATTTGTGCTAAAACATAGTCTTAATTTAAAATTACAATATTCATAGTTCATCACAGTGTCTCTGGTAAATCACAATATTTCTGCTCTGTTGTACTATTTTTCTAAATCATAGTGTTTCTGTAATGTTTAAGTATTTTTGGCTAAATATATTCTTTCTGTTATCTTATACTATTTCTCCTAAATTCTTGTATTTTTGAGAAGTTATCATGTTTCTGGTAAGTTACAATATTTCTGCTAAATTCTGCTATGCTATTGTATTTCTGCCAAGTATTATGTTTCCTCTAAGATATTGCAGTTCTGCTAAGTTATTCCATTTTAGCAAACTTCTTTTGCTTCTGCAAAGTTTTTACAATTTCTGCAACTTTTCAGCTTTTTCAGCTACTTTTTGCATACAGCTTCAGCTTTAAGCATCCACACTGCATTTTCGCAGGAAATGCAAATTTTTCTAGTTATTATTATTATTGTGTGGATGCTTTAAGCATCCACACTATTGAGTTCCTGTTTCTCTTTATTCTTTATTATTATTATTATTCTAGTTGCTTCCGTACACTTTTCGCCGTTAAACTACTTCCACAATTTTCAGCCGATTTTCACCGTTCAAATTTTAAACTATTCAGCTATTTTTGCTAATTCCTGCTATGATTTTTGCTATTTTTAACTATTATACTTTTTAAAATATTCCACTTTTTTCCTTTAATTTGTCCCATTGAAATGAATGGGAAACTTCAGCAATTCTGCTAAAATTTGCTTGTTTTTGAAACTTAACTACTTCCTCATATTTTCACCTAGAACAACCATTCAAACTTTAAAATGTTCACAAATTATTGGGCTATTCAGGTATGATTCAGCTTTTTCAAATCTTTTACTGTTTTACTTTTATGCCTCTTAAAGTTTTGAGTTGCAAAATTGTGATTTTTCACAAAATACATGTGTTGTTATGGTTGCTATGCTCTTGGCTTCCAGTGTGCCACTGAAGGTTTTGCAATTTTCACTTCATGTCCGAACAACTTCCTGCTACTTGCTCAATTTTCACTCAACTTCCACAAATTATACATCAAAACGTAGGTATTTTTGCTGGCTTTCAGAAAATGTCACCATCATTGTTGTGGGATTTATAGAATTTTTGCAAATCTCCTCAGACTAACACAAGGTCAGAAAACTCTCCATATAAAGTGAATGGAGAGCTTGTTCAAAATCACCGCTGGATTTCTGTAATGAGAGGCATATTCGAATCGTCATATCTCCTTAACGAAGCAAAGTTAAGACATGAGGCTTGTCCCCGAATATCTTCAGACACCCCTGACGCTCACAATTCAAGAATTTCTTTCTCACCTATTACCGTTCTGAAATGAGTTGGACTTGTTTGAGGGTAGGAAATTCGTCCTTCGCTCAGATTTCTTCAGATTTCAAACTGTGGAAATGAACCACTTTTTTCTCTCGTCATAACTTTTTGTTGGATTTCCACAGAGACCTGAAAATTTCCATGATTGTTCACCAAAGCCTGCTGTCTCTTACGGTGAAAGAATGATATCGATACTCCAAATAGATTTCGAGTTACAAAGCGTTGTTTGAGGGCAAGTCAAGGCAGTTTTTGCTTCGCTCTACTCAGTTATGGTGCATTACAAGTCAAATATCTTTAATAATTCATATTTTAATGATAAATTGTAAACACTTGAAGATTCCCCCATCTCTTCTGAACAAAACGGTGTAAGAATGACCGCTCTAGCCCCTACGGTTTGGAAATTATGGTCATTTGTTTGAGGGGAGTCCTCACTATGAGAAATAGGCTGCAATAATCCTGTGCCTCTCTGTGCTGCGTGTGTAAAAAGAGGCACATGTTTTGGCGGGAAAAAGTACACAGGCTCTCTGATTGGTGGATTCAAATTCAGCAGCTCCCAGGCTGACCTAGAAACTTACTTCTCTCTCCCTGTGCATTTTTTTGCTGATTTTTTCATTTAACAAGTATATTTGAGGGACCCTCAGCATGTTCAGCATTTTTTCAGCTGTCCATTTTGCTTTTCCAATTTTTCTGTTTAACTTATTACTATTGTGCTAAATAATACTATTTCTGCTATTTTATAAGATTTGTGCCTAATATAGTATTTCTGCTAAATTACAATATTTCTGCTTTTTATACTATTTGTGCTAAAACATAGTATTTCTACTAAATGTAGTATTTATGCTTAATCATCCTATTTCTGCTTTTTATGGGATTTGTGCCTAATATAGTATTTCTGCTTTTTATAGGATTTTTGCTCAAACATAGTATTTCTACTAAATGTAGTGTTTATGCTTAATCATCCTATTTCTGCTTTTTATAGGATTTGTGCTTAATATAGTATTTCTGCTAAATTATAGTATTTCTGCTTTTTATAGTATTTGTGCTAAAACATAGTATTTCTACTAAATGTAGTATTTATGCTTAATCATAGTATTTCTATATATTTCTGCCAGGTCCCCAGGCAGCCAATCCTCTGTGAGGACTGAGAAATTCAAATTTTCAAATCAGGGCCTGCACGGCTTCCCAGCCAATCATATATGTGTCCTGAGGCATTCAAATTTGCATATTGGGGCCTTCATGGTTTCTAAGCCAGCCAATCATATCTGAGGGCTGAGGAATTCAAATCCACAAATCAGGGCCTGCACAGCTTCCCAGCCAGCCAATCATGTATGTGGGCTCCAGGTATTCAAATTTGCATATTGGGGAATTCGTGGCTTCTAAGTCAACAAGTCATCCATGTCATATATCTCTAAAAATTCATATTTTAATGATAAATTGTCAACACTTGAAGATTCCCCCATCTCTTCTGAACAAAACGGTGTAAGAATGACCGTTCTAGCTCCTACGGTTAGGAAATTATGGTCATTTGTTTGAGGGGAGTCGTCATTATGAGAAATAGACTGCAATGATCCTGTGTCTCTCTGTGCTGCGTGTGTAAAAAGGATGCACCTGTTTTGGAGGGAAAGAGTGCACAGGCTCTCTGATTGGTGGATTCAAATTCAGCAGCTCCCAGGCTGACCTAGAAACTCACTTTTCTCTCCCTGTGTGTGTGTGTGTGTGTGTGTGTGTGTGTGTGTGTGTGTGTGTGTGTGTGTGTGACAGAGAGAGAGAGAGAGAGAGAAAGGCTTTTAATGGGATGATCTCATTCTAAGATTCAAATTCAATATATTTAGACTGGTTGACTGAATTGGATCTTGTGTGTGGGTCTCTCTGTGCATGTGTGTTTCCTCGTGTGTACATATTTGTGATTGTGTGGCTGTAATAAATTTTTTTGCAGATTTTTGTCATTTAACAAGTATATTTGAGGGACCCTCAGCATGTTCAGCATTTTTTCAGCTGTCCATTTTGCTTTTCCAATTTTTCTGTTTAACTTATTACTATTGTGCTAAATCATACTATTTCTGCTATTTTATAAGATTTGTGCTTAATATACTATTTCTGCTTTTATAGGATTTGTGCTTAATATAGTATTTCTGCTAAATGTAGTATTTATGCTTAATCATACTATTTCTGCTTTTTATAGTATTTGTGCTTAATATAGTATTTCTGCTAAATTTAGTATTTCTGATTAATTATAGTTTTTCTACTAAATCATAGTACAGTATTTCTGCTTTTTATGGGATTTGTGCTAAAACAAAGTATTTCTACTAAATGTAGTATTTGTGCTTAATCATACCATTTCTGCTTTTTATAGGATTTGTGCTTAATATAGTATTTCTGCTAAATTATAGTATTTCTGCCAAATTATAATATTTGTGCTAAAACATAGTCTCAATTTAAAATTACAATATTCATAGTTCATCACAGTGTCTCTGGTAAATCACAATATTTCTGCTCTGTTGTACTATTTTTCTAAATCATAGTGTTTCTGTAATGTTTAAGTATTTTTGGCTAAATATAATCTTTCTGTTATCTTATACTATTTCTCCTAAATTCTTGTATTTTTGAGAAGTTATCATGTTTCTGGTAAGTTACAATATTTCTGCTAAATTCTGCTATGCTATTGTATTTCTGCCAAGTATTATGTTTCCTCTAAGATATTGCAGTTCTGCTAAGTTATTCCATTTTAGCAAACTTCTTTTGCTTCTGCAAAGTTTTTACAATTTCTGCAACTTTTCAGCTTTTTCAGCTAGTTTTTGCATACAGCTTCAGCTTTAAGCATCCACACTGCATTTTCGCAGGAAATGCAAATTTTTCTAGTTCTAGTTGCTTCCGTACACTTTTCGCCGTTAAACTACTTCCACAATTTTCAGCCGATTTTCACCGTTCAAATTTTAAACTATTCAGCTATTTTTGCTAATTCCTGCTACGATTTTTGCTATTTTTAACTATTATACTTTTTAAAATATTAAGCTTTTTTCCTTTAATTTGTCCCATTGAAATGAATGGGAAACTTCAGCAATTCTGCTAAAATTTGCTTGTTTTTGAAACTTAACTACTTCCTCATATTTTCACCTAGAACAACCATTCAAACTTTAAAATGTTCACAAATTATTGGGCTATTCAGGTATGATTCAGCTTTTTCAAATCTTTTACTGTTTTACTTTTATGCCTCTTAAAGTTTTGAGTTGCAAAATTGTGATTTTTCACAAAATACATGTGTTGTTATGGTTGCTATGCTCTTGGCTTCCAGTGTGCCACTGAAGGTTTTGCAATTTTCACTTCATGTCCGAACAACTTCCTGCTACTTGCTCAATTTTCACTCAACTTCCACAAATTATACATCAAAACGTAGGTATTTTTGCTGGCTTTCAGAAAATGTCACCATCATTGTTGTGGGATTTATAGAATTTTTGCAAATCTCCTCAGACTAACACAAGGTCAGAAAACTCTCCATATAAAGTGAATGGAGAGCTTGTTCAAAATCACCGCTGGATTTCTGTAATGAGAGGCATATTCGAATCGTCATATCTCCTTAACGAAGCAAAGTTAAGACATGAGGCTTGTCCCCGAATATCTTCAGACACCCCTGACGCTCACAATTCAAGAATTTCTTTCTCACCTATTACCGTTCTGAAATGAGTTGGACTTGTTTGAGGGTAGGAAATTCGTCCTTCGCTCAGATTTCTTCAGATTTCAAACTGTGGAAATGAACCACTTTTTTCTCTCGTCATAACTTTTTGTTGGATTTCCACAGAGACCTGAAAATTTCCATGATTGTTCACCAAAGCCTGCTGTCTCTTACGGTGAAAGAATGATATCGATACTCCAAATAGATTTCGAGTTACAAAGCGTTGTTTGAGGGCAAGTCAAGGCAGTTTTTGCTTCGCTCTACTCAGTTATGGTGCATTACAAGTCAAATATCTTTAATAATTCATATTTTAATGATAAATTGTAAACACTGGAAGATTCCCCCATCTCTTCTGAACAAAACGGTGTAAGAATGACCGCTCTAGCCCCTACGGTTTGGAAATTATGGTCATTTGTTTGAGGGGAGTCCTCACTATGAGAAATAGGCTGCAATAATCCTGTGCCTCTCTGTGCTGCGTGTGTAAAAAGAGGCACATGTTTTGGCGGGAAAAAGTACACAGGCTCTCTGATTGGTGGATTCAAATTCAGCAGCTCCCAGGCTGACCTAGAAACTTACTTCTCTCTCCCTGTGCATTTTTTTGCTGATTTTTTCATTTAACAAGTATATTTGAGGGACCCTCAGCATGTTCAGCATTTTTTCAGCTGTCCATTTTGCTTTTCCAATTTTTCTGTTTAACTTATTACTATTGTGCTAAATAATACTATTTCTGCTATTTTATAAGATTTGTGCCTAATATAGTATTTCTGCTAAATTACAATATTTCTGCTTTTTATACTATTTGTGCTAAAACATAGTATTTCTACTAAATGTAGTATTTATGCTTAATCATACTATTTCTGCTTTTTATGGGATTTGTGCCTAATATAGTATTTCTGCTTTTTATAGGATTTTTGCTCAAACATAGTATTTCTACTAAATGTAGTGTTTATGCTTAATCATCCTATTTCTGCTTTTTATAGGATTTGTGCTTAATATAGTATTTCTGCTAAATTATAGTATTTCTGCTTTTTATAGTATTTGTGCTAAAACATAGTATTTCTACTAAATGTAGTATTTATGCTTAATCATAGTATTCCTATATATTTCTGCCAGGTCCCCAGGCAGCCAATCCTCTGTGAGGACTGAGAAATTCAAATTTTCAAATCAAGGCCTGCACGGCTTCCCAGCCAATCATATATGTGTCCTGAGGCATTCAAATTTGCATATTGGGGCCTTCATGGCTTCTAAGCCAGCCAATCATATCTGAGGGCTGAGGAATTCAAATCCACAAATCAGGGCCTGCACGGCTTCCCAGCCAGCCAATCATATATGTGGTCTCAGGCATTCATATTTGCATATTGGGGAATTCGTGGCTTCTAAGTCAACAAGTCATCCATGTCATATATCTCTAAAAAATCACATTTTAATGATAAATTGTTAACACTGGAAGATTCCCCCATCTCTTCTGAACAAAACAGTGTAAGAATGACCGCTCTAGCCCCTACGGTTAGGAAATTATGGTCATTTGTTTGAGGGGAGTCCTCACTATGAGAAATAGGCTGCAATAATCCTGTGCCTCTCTGTGCTGCTGCGTGTGTAAAAAGATGCACCTGTTTTGGCGGGAAAACGTAAACAGCCACTCTGATTGGTGGATTTAAATTCGGCAGCTCTCTCCCTCTGTGTGTGTGTGTGTGTGTGTGTGTGTGTGTGTGTGTGTGTGTGTGTGTGTGTGTTTAGTGGGAGAGAGAGGACCCTGCCCTTATTTGACAGCATGTCATTGTAGGATTTAAATTGAACATAGTTAGACTGGTTGACTGGATTAGAGCCTGTGTTTGTGTGTCCCTCTGTGCATTTGTGTTTCAATAAGTTATTACTATTCTGCTAAATCATAGTATTTCTGGTACTTTTCGGTACTTGTGCTAAATACAGTATTTCTGCTAAATCATACTATTTCTGCTTTTCATAGGATTTATGCCTAATATAGTATTTCTGCTAAATTATAGTATTTCTGCTTTTTATAGGATTTGTGCCTAACATAGTATTTCTGCTAAATTATAGTATTTCTGCTTTTTATAGGATTTGTGCCTAACATAGTATTTCTGCTAAATTATAGTATTTCTGCTTTTTATACTATTTGTTCTAAATTATAGTATTTCTGCTTTTTATAGGATTTGTGCTTAATATAGTATTTCTGCTAAATTATAGTTTTTCTTCTTTTTATAATATTTGTGCTAAAACATAGTATTTCTACTAAATGTAGTATTTATGCTTAATAATAGTATTTCTATATATTTCTGCCAGGTCCCCAGGCAGCCAATCCTCTGTGAGGACTGAGACATTCAAATTTTCAAATCAGGGCCTGCACAGTTTCCCAGCCAATCAAATAAGTGTCCTGAGGCATTCAAATTTGCATATTGGGGCCTTCGTGGCTTCTAAGCCAGCCAATCATATCTGAGGGCTGAGGAATTCAAATCCACAAATCAGGGCCTGCACAGCTTCCCAGCCAGCCAATCATGTATGTGGGCTCCAGGTATTCAAATTTGCATATTGGGGAATTCGTGGCTTCTAAGTCAACAAGTCATCCATGTCATATATCTCTAAAAATTCATATTTTAATGATAAATTGTCAACACTTGAAGATTCCCCCATCTCTTCTGAACAAAATGGTGTAAGAATGACCGCTCTAGCCCCTATGGTTAGGAAATTATGGTCATTTGTTTGAGGGGAATCCTCACTATGTGAAATAAACTGAAAGAAGCAGGTCTATGTCTCTGTGCTGCGTGTGTAAAAAGATGCACCTGTTTTGGCGGGAAAACGTAAACAGCCTCTCTGATTGGTGGATTCAAATTCAGCAGCTCCCAGGCTGACCTAGAAACTTAGTCCTCTCTCCCTGTGTGTGTGTGTGTGTGTGTGTGTGTGTGTGTGTGTGTGTTTAGTGGGAGAGAGAGGACCCTGCCCTTATTTGACAGCATGTCATTGTAGGATTTAAATTGAACATAGTTAGACTGGTTGACTGGATTAGAGCCTGTGTTTGTGTGTCCCTCTGTGCATTTCTGTTTCAATATGCCTCCATATTTGTAATTTTGTAAGTTATTACTATTCTGCTAAATCATAGTATTTCTGGTACCTTTCGGTACTTGTGCTAAATACAGTATTTCTGCTAAATTATAGTATTTCTGCTTTATTATACTATTTGTGCTAAAACATAGTATTTCTACTAAATGTAGTATTTCTGCTTTTTATACTATTTGTGCTAAATTATAATATTTCTGCTTTTTATACTATTTGTGCTAAATTATAATATTTCTGCTTTTTATACTATTTGTGCTAAAACATAGTATTTCTACTAAATGTAGTATTTATGCTTAATCATACTATTTCTGCTTTTTATAGGATTTGTGCCTAATATAGTATTTCTGCTTTTTATAGGATTTGTGCTTAATATAGTATTTCTGCTAAATTATAGTATTTCTGCTTTTTATAGTATTTGTGCTAAAACATAGTATTTCTACTAAATGTAGTATTTATGCTTAATCATAGTATTTCTATATATTTCTGCCAGGTCCCCAGGCAGCCAATCCTCTGTGAGGACTTAGACATTCAAATTTTCAAATCAGGGCCTGCACGGTTTCCCAGCCAATCATATATGTGTCCTGAGGCATTCAAATTTGCATATTGGGGCCTTCATGGCTTCTAAGCCAGCCAATCATATCTGAGGGCTGAGGAATTCAAATCCACAAATCAGGGCCTGCACGGCTTCCCAGGCAGCCAATCATATATGTGGCCTCAGGCATTCAAATTTGCATATTGGGGGAATTCGTGGCTTCTAAGTCAACAAGTCATCCATGTCGTATATCTCTAAAAATTCACATTTTAATGATAAATTGTTAACACTGGAAGATTCCCCCATCTCTTCTGAACAAAACGGTGTAAGAATGACCGCTCTAGCCCCTACGGTTTGGAAATTATGGTCATTTGTTTGAGGGGAGTCGTCACTATGAGAAATAGACTGCAATAATCCAGTGTCTCTCTCTGTGCTGCGTGTGTAAACAGAAGCACCTGTTTTGGTGGGGAAAAGTGCACAGCCTCTCTGATTGGTGGATTCAAATTCAGCAGCTCCCAGGCTGACCTAGAAACTTACTTCTCTCTCCCTGTGTGTGTGTGTGTGTGTGTGTGTGTGTGTGTGTGTGTGTGTGTGTGTGTGTGTGTGTGTGTGACAGGGAGAGAGAGAGAGAGAGAGAGAGAGAGAGAGAGAGAGAGAAAGCCTTTTAATGGGATGATCTCATTGTAAGATTCAAATTCAATATATTTAGACTGGGTGACTGAATTTGATCTTGTGTGTGTGTCTCTCTGTTCATGTGTGTTTCCTTATGTGTAGATATTTGTGATTGTGTGGCTGTTATAGATTTTTTTGCTGATTTTTTTCATTTAACAAGTATAGTTGAGAGACCTTCAGCACGTTCAGCATTTTTTCAGCTGCCCATTTTGCTTTTCCAATTTTTCTGTTTAAGTTATTACTATTGTGCTAAATCAGACTATTTCTGCTATTTTATAAGATTTGTGCTTAACCCTTGGAGATCCCTAAGGACATTTATTGTCTTTTTTATTTTTAGTTTTAAACCATCTTCACTGTGTTGAGTGGAATATAGCCAAATTTGTCAAAGAATGTTTTTTTTACTTATTTTTTTTAATTGTGGTGTCAATTCATTAAATCAGCCTAAAATGGCTAAGTTACAGCAATCCATCCACATTAGTCCCTTTGGACAAAAATGTCCACATTGAAACCCATTATAAACGCTATTTTTCACGCCAGAAAAATTACGGCCAAAGGGAAAGTCAGGTCTCCAGCTTAGGTTTCGTTTTGGACTACAGGCCTTAGAGTTGTAATTTTTTTATTTGTCCACCGGGTGGCGCCCTTGCTTCACATTTGACCTCTGCTGGAAAACAGCGGGCTGCTTGGACAGACCTGCCGGAAATGAAGCCTCATCTCCAGCGTGCAGCAAACTATGGTCATTTGTTTGAGGGGAGTCCTCACTATGAGAAATAGACTGCAAAAATCCTGTGTCTCTCTCTGTGCTGCGTGCACCTGTTTTGCTGGGAAAAAGTACACAGCCTCTCTGATTGGTGGATTCAAATTCAGCAGCTCACAGGCTGCTTGACTGAAAACTTGCTTCTCTCTCCCTGTGTGTGTGTGTGTGTGTGTGTGTGTGTGTGTGTGTGTGTGTGTGCGTGTGTGTGTGTGTGTGACAGAGAGAGAGAGAGAGAGAGAGAGAGAGAGAAAGAAAGCTTCTTTAATGGGATGATCTCATTCTAAGATTCAAATTCAATATATTTAGACTGGCCGACTGAATTGGATCTTGTGTGTGTGTCTCTCTGTGCATGTGTGTTTCCTTATGTGTACATATTTGTGATTGTGTGGCTATTATATTTTTTTTTGCTGATTTTTTTCATTTAACAAGTATATTTGACGGACCCTCAGCATGTTCAGCATTTTTTCAGCTGTCCATTTTGCTTTTCCATTTTGTCTAAGTTATTACTATTGTGCTAAATCATACTATTTCTGCTATTTCATAAGATTTGTGCTTAATTTACTATTTCTGCTTTTTATAGGATTTCTGCTTAATATAGTATTTCTGCTAAATGTAGTATTTATGCTTAATCATACTATTTCTATACATTTCTTCTCTTCTGAACAAAACGGTGTAAGAATTAAGAATGACCGTTCAAGCCCTTACGGTTAGGAAATTATGGTCATTTGTTTGAGGGGAATCCTTACTGGATAAGGTTTATATATATATATACATATATATATATATATATATATATATATATATATATATACATATATATATGTATTGTCTTTAAAACATCTTTGCAGACTGTCCTGGACTGGTTGTCTTTTTTGTTTGTTTTTTTAGGTCTGGTGAACTCTATCACCAGCTATTTGGTGTGGGTGTTCAGGAGAAGAGCCTTCTAATAATATTTATTTAACTTATAGAATTAAAGTTCTGCTAGTTTTTAGCAAATAGATATTGTATAAAATATTTAAAAATCACCTACATTTTTTATGTTTACAATGCCCATTGTGTGTAATACTGGAATTTCCTATGACCCGTGAACGCCTCATCTTTTACCTGACTGCCGGACATCCGCCTTTCTGCACACTTCGTTGAGTCCGCTCTGGGTGAGTGCTGCTCCTCTGCTTGTCCTCTCCTCTTCTAAATGTCTATACTCTGTTTGCGCGATGTAACAAGTTCTTGTTAGTGATTTATAAAGCCAGCCGAGGTATAACTCATGTTAAAGTAACACAATGGTTGCTTTTTAGTGAAAAGTTGTCATTTTTGTATGTAAAAGCAGTGTTTGATGAGCTAAAGCTAACAACCCAATGCTAACGACTAGCGTTCTTATGAGCCCAGTGTGAAATGAAGATTTGACGGTAAACCACGGTTATTGTGTTGTTTTATTAATTACATTTGGTGTGTTCGTGTTTGTCAGTCTGTTACATAAGGTGCAGTTAGTTCTCTTCACAAATCAGTTGGTTAAAACAGCCTCATTCTTTATGCTGTAAAGTTTTTAACGAACCGCCATCTTAGATTCAGTGTCAGCTGTCGGCAAGATCAAAGGAGCCATTTTACCGCCTCTGACCGAACACGGGAGAAAAAGAGTCGCGTGTGTGCAGGTCTTGTGGATTAATTAAGAGAAAGGAGGGGGGGAGAAACTGAGGATTAAACATAGGCTATGTCCCCACATACACGGGTATTTTTGAAAACTGAGACTTTACGTTTTCATTTTAAAAAACAATCCCGTCCACACATGAATGCAGAAATGAAGGAAAACTCTGCTAGGAACATACCAAAGCAGCAGGTGGCGATATATTCCTAACCGTGTAGAAATGTTGGCCAATCAGAAGTCTAGAAGCCTCGGTGGGAAATGGCAAACAAAGATGGGGCATAAAAGCAGAACAGGGTCATATGTGTGGGGGGACAGTAACTGTGTGTGTGTATATGTAAGCATTTAAACACTGCAGAGAGAACAATTAACAGTAACCTATTGTAGAAATGCATTTCACTGAAACAATAACGTGGCGCACAGTGTGACGGCAAAAAAGGCGCTGCGTTTTCTCCGTGTCCCTGTCCACACATAAATGCAAAAACGGAGTTTTCAAAAATATCCTGGCAAGCGTTTTTAGTTTTTCAGTGACCGAAAACGCCGTTTAAGTGTGGACGAAAGGTGCAAACGGATAGAAAAATGTCCATTTTCAAAAGTACCTGTGTACATGTGGACATAGCCCAAGAATAATAAGAACTCCTAATTTGTAGACTTTAATTTTTAAGAACTGTTTAACAAGGCTTGTTTGTGCCAACCTAAATCTGCAGCACAGTTTAAATTCTCACTTTGTGGAAAATTAATGAAATAAACAACAGCCCACCTTCACATTAATAAAATATGTCAGTATATTATTATTATTAATATGGTATATAGATATTTATTTTAAAATAACAGCATATTTAATGATACTATGTGCAGTTGGTAATATTTTAGGAAGTAGAATTTGAATGCAGACCACCTCAAATATTAAAGCCTTAAAAATATACACCGTGCAGTTTTTCATGTATGAGTGTTATTGCAATCTTAAATGAGAGGTAGACCAAAGAAAACAGAGGAGAGTTGTTGTTTGTATTCCAGCTGTAGTAAACAAAGAAGTTTAGTGAATCTTTTTGACAACAGAGAGTGATGCAGTATTGATGCTGATTTGAGTTTTCTGATCCTGTATTTTTGCTCTTTGTCTTTTGTTACACAGAGTGAACTAGAAGCTTGGTTTTGCCTTCGCTGGTAAGTAAACAGTGATTGTAACTGAAGCAATATGAAATTGGGATTGTGTAACATGTTTAGCAATTTATATACGATAGTTTGGCTTTCTGTGATATCTTGCCATTTGCTCATGGGCAAAAACACATTTAGGATTTATAAGAAGTAAAGCCCCCCCCCCCCACTAGATCTCTGAGTGTCCCTAAAAATGTCCCTGAAGTTTAATAGGCCATTTATGTCTAATTTTAATTTTAAAGGCTTATCAAAGCATTTCTGTAGTAATTATTGTTTTTATTACACATGTTAAGGCCATTTGAGACTCTGCAATTAAATGTTGCCCTCTTTAGACTAAAGTGAGTTCATTTTGTCTGAGGTACAGTGCTGGGAAAAGTCTTTCTTCCTTGCAGATTTATTTTGTTCATGCTTTTTTGTCACATGTTTCAAATCATCTAACAGGGATGATATGAATAAATACAAAAAAGCATTTTAAAGTGATGATTTCACGTATGAAGCAGAGAAAACCAAACCAGAGCTATCTGTTCTAATGTGAGAACATGCTGGTCTCTAATACCCAGCTGTGGAAGCCCTGATACGAAGAACTACCATCAAGCATTTATAGTATCAAGTATTATTTGTGATTGTTGCATGCTTTGAAACTGTGATGTTATCATTTGATCAAGTGTGCAGTGCGAGCAAATCCTTGCTTGTGGTATCTGATGTGTTATGTAATAGCACCAAAGTATTAGAGCTTTACGTTAATGAGGAATTTCTGTGGCTTATTGCAGATGGATAAAACGACACATCACCTTAATAAAGACAGAAATCTTTAATAAGGTGCAGAAAGAGAAGATGGGGTGTTTATAGTAAAGCTGTTGTAAACAAAGAATTTAACAGATTTTTTTTTTCACTACAGATTGTGATGCAGTATTGACTCTGATGCTGATTTTAGTTGTCTGATTCTGTATTTTTGTTCTCTTGTTACAGAGTGAAACAGAACTTTGGTTTTGCGTTTGCTGGTAAGTAAGCAGCAATTGTAACTGCAGTAATATGACATTGTCACTGTGTAACATGTTTAGCAACTTACCTAACGTAGTTTGGTTTTTGTGACATTACCATTTATTTATGGGCAAAATCAAATGGTCAGAATTTATACCTTGTAGCAGCAAAGGCCCCACACATGACCTCTGACTGTCCCTGAAGTTTAACAGGCCATTTGTGTCTGATTTTTATGTTTGAACACAAACAACTGTTTTTATACAGTTGTTTGTGTTCTCCGTTTGTTTGTGGATTTACGTAGCAGAGCACCACAGTTGTTGATTTATATCTTCACTCATATTCTGCTTATGTATTACATTAAAGTCAGACCACTATAGAAGTATTTTTGCCTGAGTGAACAGAAGTGGTAGGTTAAACATTTAAGCAATAATAAAAAACTCAGAGGACCAGAGTTGTGAGTAGGCAATGTTGTGTATGTTAAAGCCTGTGTGTAATTTATATACAATAAGTTTAAATCAGTTTCTTAATAATTTGCTTGATACAATGTGTTTAAAATTTTATATAAAAGGGAAATATTGAAAAATACAAAAAGATTCCTGCCAACAGGTACAATGGAAGGACTCTTTATTATAATTTTTGTAATTGCAAAAATGGTGTGCCACTGTTGTTACTATAACATGTCAGAATTTACATGTATTTTAGGATTTACATATTCAGATCAGAACTAAAACCTAATGAGGTTTTCCGTTGATTCTAACAGTTGTGGTTTTTTCACACTTTATTAAGCACTGTCTTGTGATAGAAAATGATGGAGCTAAAAAGCCATAATCTGTACCAACAAATATTGGTGCCTCTTTTTTGCACTTCTGTAGTATGCATGCCTTTATTACACATGTTATCACCATGTGAGACTCTGTAACTGAAGTTTGTCCTCTTTAGACTACAGTGAGTTCATAAAGGCTTGAAGAAATTGAGGATTTTACTAGTTATTTCATGTCACAGTAAATTGGATTGTGTGCGAAGAGGTTCAACAGTGTAAGTCATTAAACAGTGATCTGATGTTTTGTTTCCTTTCTCTAGGATACTGATCTGATCGTCGCAAGTCTGGTAAGTAAAGGTTTTGTCTGCGGTACAGTGCTGAGAAAGGTCTTTCTTCCTTGCAGATTTATTTTGTTTATGCTTTTTTCACATGTTTCAAATCATCTAACAAGGATGACCTGGATAAATACAAAAAGCAGTTTTAAAGTGATGATTTCATTTTTGAACCAGAACAACCTGGTCTAATGTAAAAACATGTTGGTCTCTAATACCCAGCTGTGGATGCCCTGATAGCAACAATTACCATCAAGCATTTACAGTAACTGGTAATGACTGGTTTACATCACTGGTTGATATTGGTCCACTATAATTTCAGAATTGTCATAATTAGATCCAAACAGGACAGGCAAAAAAAGAAAAGAAAAAAGTCTTAATTAAGGCCCAATATAGGGTTTTCAAGTCATGCCAAGAATCTTAATTTCATTAAAGTCCAGACTGATTAGTTTACACCATGTGTTTTGTTTCATTCATTCAATTGGACTTGCTTGTGTGCTTCAGATCCTAAGTGTGATTAAACTTAAGCCCAGGACCTGATGAGTTGATGTAGGTCCTGAAGTAGTAAAGGAACTCTGGGACATCACAGTAACAGCACCATGTTTGACTTTAATGCTGGTGTTTTTCTCTCACTATAGATGATTCAGTTTAGTGCAGTTAGTCAGCACAGCTCTTGGTTATCATCGAGATATTATTAGGCAACTTGTTTTTGCATGTTCAGCTACAACATCTGGGAGGGTTTCTGTTTTCTGAGGTCTCCAGATCCTTAGTAGTCTCTTTGTAAACCTTTACAGAACTATATGTGTTTGTTTCACATTAGAGCAGCTCACGACTAGCAGTTTAGGGACAATTAAATATTCACATAGGACAGGGGTCTCAAACTCCACTCTTCAAGTGCCGGTGTCCTGAAGCTTTTCCACGTGTCCCTGTTACAAAACACCTGAATAACATTTGTAGGTCATTAGTGAGAGTATAGAATTTGACTGTGTGCTGAAGTGGCATCCCCTAAGACTACTCAAATGTAAGTAATTTAAGTGTTTGGAAAAATGTACTTCTAAAAGTACTTTCATTGCATCATGTTCATTCACTCATGAGCTGCTATAACATGAATCAAATTCCTGAATTACCACCTCAGCATGCAGTCAGGTTCTGTAGAGTTTTGCTAATGACCTACTAATGTTATTCAGGTGTGTTGCAACAGGGACACATAGAAAAGTTTCTGGACACCAGGCCTTAAGGACCAGAGTTTGAGACCACTGGTGGTAGGGCATTGTGGATTTCAAAAGCTTCTTCCCTTAAATCACTGCCTAAAAACTGCTTTTTGTAATTTGTCATAATGACTTGCAAAGTATAGGTGGGATGAAAACATAAACATAAGACATTTTATAGTGGCCTGATATTTTTATCAAGGCTGTTTTTTGAAAATAATCCTGGCCTAATTTACAAAAGATGAACTGTCTGAAAGTCATGTTTGTTTGTTTGTTTAAGAAATGTGGGAATGTCCAGCAAAGATCTTACATGCAACAGCTCAGATACAGCACTCACTTCTGTTCTTTTTATCATGAAATGATCTACAAAGAAATGATCATCATACTAAATTTTGCTAATTAGGCCTTTATATCAGCTATGATAAGTTTATTATAGATTTAGTGTAGTGCTTATTGCTGTGCATCAAACATGCCCCAAATGTGACTGAAATATGTAGAAACTGCTGTGTAGAAACTAGCTGTCTCCAAATTTCTCATTTTGCCAAAATTCATACAGAGTGACCTGAAACTGTGCTGTAACCTCAGTGTGTTGGTTTTGTTGGACCATTTAATATTTACAGTAAGTTACTGTAGCAGCACGTCTTAGTTTGAGTTTATAGACTTAGTTTATTGTTTTAATAGAATGTAAAAATGTCCTTATAACAGTTCCACCATCATTTGTTAAACATTGTCATTCTGTTCAGTCCAATAATTTACTGTAGAAGTCTTTAGTATTTAAAGCCCTACATGTATTGTATTTTTGAGATTATAAGGCATAATGTCAATAAACAAGCCTGTTTTTAAGGCAGATTAAGCCAAACAAACAGTCAGATAAGTCAAACTTTATTCAAGTCATTCACAAACAACTCTCAACACTGTTCAGTTGTAACACATAAAATACAGAACAATACACTCACTTTTTCAGTTCATTCCTCATCCACAAATCCATCAAACTCTTCATGGGTTGATCAGTTTGAAATCTGCTTCTTAAGCATGTCTCTTAGCACGTGCCAGGTCCTTGTACACACACCATAATGTTATGTTGAAGCACCGTACGAATTACTCTGCGAGGGTCCTGACTATGGTAGCCATAATGCTCTGACAATACATCAAGCAGCGCAGCTTTGTAGCTTACGAAGTCTTACTAAAATATTTGACAGAATTTTGAGCGCTGTGTACCACAGAAATCCCGTTTGAGGTCAGTAAGCATAACCAGAATCGATACGCTAGGCACATTGTATGTTTTTGAGATAATGACAGGATTTTAGGTGTGCCATATAGTCTGAAGAATATGGTAAATCCAAGCATGTTGGAAATATGACTAATTCCATGCCTTTTGTGTCTTACAGGTGACCTGCTGCAGAAGATCCTCTCTCTCTCTCTCTATCATTATAAGCAATTCTGTCTATCCTATCACTCTCCCAACTCTATCTAATTTGAAAGCCATTCTATCTTGTATCCCTCTATCCCTACTGCTCTATCTAATTTGAAAGCCATTCTATCTTGTATCCCTCTATCCCTACTGCTCTATCTAATTTGAAAGCCATTCTATCTTGTATCCCTCTATCCCTACTGCTCTATCTAATTTGAAAGCCATTCTATCTTGTATCCCTCTATCCCTACTGCTCTATCTAATTTGAAAGCCATTCTATCTTGTATCCCTCTATCCCTACCGCTCTATCTAATTTGAAAGCCATTCCATCTTGTATCCCTCTATCTCTACTGCTCTATCTAATTTGAGAATCCAAGTTTTGAGAATCCTTTCAGAATCCAATTTTCAGAAATCCAAGTTACCAGAACTTGATCTATCTGTTACAGAATTCTGAGAGATCTCTGCTCTCACTGCTCTTTCTTTCCTGTCATTAAGCTCTCTCACATTCAGTCATTTTGCTTTAAATTACAAGTTGAATATACAGTAGTAGAATTACAGTACAGTAGAACTTATAGTAGAAACTACTTACACAGCCCTACATTTGTCATTTTAATTTTGCATTAGACTTTAGTTTGGACTGCTAGTTTGGCTTACTTTGATCAATTGTATAAAATATCACCTTTTTATAAGTTTATTTGTAATAAGATAATCTGGTTATTTTGTAATACATACATTCAGATAAATAATAAATCAGATCCAGTCTGTTAGTCTGTTTCATTGGCTATAACATTTGACTGCAAGTTTATAGTATTATTATTTAAGGACTAACCCATTTTGTCACTCAGTGTAAGTATTCAGTCAGTATTGTCATCGAGAAGTGCCTGAGGACCCAGACTTCCTGTTTCCTGACTGCTGCAGAACATCCAGCTGAAGAAACCCCGTTTCTAAAAGAGGTACAATAAAACGGACCAAATTGTTTCCAGAGAACTTTGAATTTCCTTTATTTTGAGTTTGGAGTACAAATCAGCTTTTTAACATCTATTCATATATTCATAAAAACATTTTATAGTATAATAGTACATTTCTCAGATTTAACAGTAACTTAAGGAGTTATAAGTTTTTCTGTGTTTCAAGGTTCAGTTTTGTTTATATTTGTGTATAACCACATATAAGCTCCAGATTGTACTTCAGCAAAATGCCAAGAAAAAGTCAAAGGTCGCAGTCCTTGAAGCTTAGATGGCAAAAGCAGAAAGAACAGGTGAATGTTTCTCAGAGCAGTGAGCAGGTAAAGGTTTGTGTTTCAGCTTTTCCCAGCACAGAAGTGCAGAGCAGTGTTCAGACAGCCACAGTGTCTTATGCAGATGTGGTAAAAAGAAGTGTTCCCTCAGTGTCTGTCCCAGAGCCTGAAGTTATGCAGGTAATCCAGACTAAACCCCAGCTAACTGTACAAACACAGCATGATGGACAAGCTCCAGGACAGTCTCATGTACAGGTTACAAACAGTGAAAGTCCACGAGTGAGTAGCGTCTGTGCTTCCCGAAGCCAGGCCGCTCCTAGGTATGGAAAGTACCGGAATCAGCAATGCATGGCTAACAGTTTGGTTTTCCTGTCATTCTTACACGAGGATGAATTTATTACCAGAGCAGATCTAAACCGTGTGTTGGACAAAGGCCATGCAGTCTATTCAGATGCCAGACTGAGGTTTGTGAACAGTGTGTTTCTAGCCTGCGATGAACTTCCTTCAGTTGTTACCAGCCGCAGACACGAGTATCAAGTCGACATGTCTCAGTTTGCTCATTACGGCACATTTGATGGTACAGATCACTTTCCGAGCCTTGAACAGGGACTACAGTGTTTGGCTTCAGACGTTCGCTACGCTTTGCTAGTCATGGGAGGAACAGTCATCGCTGTTAGCAGGCTGACTTCAGGTGAATATGCATATTTTGACCCTCACCCACGTAAGTCTACTGGTATGCCATTGTCGCTAAGTGCAAGTGGTGGAACTGCAGTTATGTTGAAGTTCACACGTCTTAATGACATGATTGACAGGATCAAACGTTTGTACAGAATGTTCAGCATCGCACCAAGCTGCACTTATGAGCTACAGCCCATCGAGTTTCACAGTGAAAACGCTGCTGACCAAAGAGATGCTGATGAAAACAGACAAACAGCTACAACTGTTCCAGCACCAGCTTTAAATGAACCTGAATTTGAAACTCCAAAGTCCACTGAGCAGACACAGAACACTGTGGCCGACACTTTAGCTACTGAAGTGATGTCATCCAGAGTGGATTATTCAAATGAGCCAGCTGCTGAGCTGAACAATCGTCCTTCTGATTATTTAGAAATAGAAACCTCTGCATCTTCTGTAAGAGACACTCAGGTAACATCAGATTCTGTTCCTCAGAATGATTCAAACAGTGCCTCCAGTTCAACTAAGATAACAGAGGAACTCTCAGATAAACTGCTGAAATATAGTAAACATGAAAGGCAAAAAATGAGGAGAAGATTATTGACCCAACAAAAGCTACCACAGAGAAAGGAAAATCAGAAGACGAAAGAAAGGCAGATGTACAGGTTTGATGAAAGCTTCAAGACAAAGAAAAAAAACTCAACTAAGAAGTGTAATGATCCTGATCACAGACAGAAAAAGAGCATGTACAAAAATGAATTGTATAAATTAAATGCTACCTATAAGGAGAAACAGAGAGAACATTTTAGAAAGATGTATAGGGAAAGTGCTAAAATTAGAGAGAGAAAAAGAGAATGTGTCATAAGGACATATAAAGACAATCCCCTATTCAGAGAAAAGCAGAAGGAACGTGTAACAAGAACATATAGAGAGTCTCCCATATTCAGAGAAAAGCAGAAGGAACGTGTAACAAGAACATATAGAGAGTCTCCCATATTCAGAGAAAAGCAGAAGGAACGTGTAACAAGAACATATAGAGAGTCTCCCATATTCAGAGAAAAGCAGAAGGAACGTGTAACAAGAACATACAGAGAGTCTCCCCTATTCAGAGAAAAGCAGAAGGAACGTGTAACAAGAACATATAGAGAGTCTCCCATATTCAGAGAAAAGCAGAAGGAACGTGTAACAAGAACATATAGAGAGTCTCCCATATTCAGAGAAAAGCAGAAAGAGCGTATAAGAAGAATATACAGAACTTGTGCTGGATTCAGAGAGAAACATAAAGCTTACATGAGGTCATATGTATATAACCTATATAAAAAAAGCGAAGATTTTAAACAGAAAAAACGATCTTATATGACAAAGCGGTATGGAGAAGAAAAACAATTTCAGCAACAACACAAGGACAATATGAGAGAACGAATGAGAGTAAAATATTGGAACGGTTTTTCTTTCAGACAGATGCATAATATCAGATGTGCAATGAATATAAAACGGAAATATCGCCAGATGCATCGACCAGCTGAGAGTTTACAGTGTCATCCAGAGAACACTTTAATGAATGAGGCCATATCTCGTTTCAGATCAAACATTAAGTCAGCACCATCTTATGTTTGTACTGTTTGTCTAAAAGCTTCTTTTCCTAATCAGGTGAAAATCTGCAAAAGAGAAAATTACTCAAAACACCAGACTGTAGCTCATCAGTGCCTAACTGGTAAATTTGTTCATGTGTGTGATGAAGCATGTCATGATCACTGCAGCTTTCCTGTTGAGAGAAAAAAAGAGTATATCTGTCACACATGTCACAGTTCCCTCAAAAGTGGATGCATGCCCAGGCTTGCTGCTGTTAATGGTTTAGAACTGCAGGATATTCCAGCTGAACTTTGTGATCTCAACATTCTGGAGAGACATCTGATTGCCAAATGCATACCATTTGCTAAGATTATTCCTCTTCCAAAGGGGAGACAGAGACTCATACGTGGTAATGTGGTGTGTGTACCATCTGAGGTCCAACAAACAGTTGACAGTTTACCGAGGATCAGAAGCCAATCACAGATCATGAGGATAAAGCTGAAAAGACGACTGTGCTACAAAGGCCATCAGCTGTTCCAGACTGTCACCTGGTCTAAACTCATTCAAGCTCTGCGTAAACTGAAACAAATTCATCCACAGTACACAGATATTATTATCAGAGATGATGCATTGCTTTGTGATCCAACGTTACCTGATGATGACAGCAGTGATGAAGCCAGCATGGCAAGTGATGATTATAATGAAGCAGATTTAATGGAAATTGACAACTATGAAAAAGATGCCCTTTTGTGTGAAAGTGAGTCTCAAAGTGACCAAGATATTAATATGCAATCCTGTGATGAACAACCAGAGGAACAAAATCCAGATGAACCAGAAAGTGATTTGAACAATGGAGGTTTTGCTCTAGAAAGTTGTCTGCAGCCTGTAGACATTTCAGAAGAGATTCTCTGTTTCACTGATAACACATATTGTGTGGCTCCTGCAGAAAGAAACAATCCTGTTAGCTTCTTCAGAACTCCTCATTTGGAAGCCATGGCATTTCCTGTGCAGTTTCCTACTGGTCAGAATACACTGGATGAAAAGAGACGTCTTAAACTCACACCAAGTGCTTACTTCAAGTCAAGGCTTTTCAACATTGATGCAAGATTTGCTAAAGACACAAATTACCTGTTTTTCTCACAGTTTGTCACTGAAATACACTTGGCTAATTCCAGCATGACAATACAGCTAAGGAAAGGTAAAACTATGACCAAAGATGGACGCAAAATCACATCAGGAATGTTACAAAGTAAGACAGAAGTAGAGAAGCTGGTAAGAAATAAAGATGCAATCAGATTTATGCAGCCACTCAGAGGAACTCCAGCTTACTGGCAGAAAACTACCAGAGATCTATTCAGCATGGTTCGCCAAATAGGAACACCTCAGTTCTTTGTCACTTTCTCTGCTGCTGAGATGAGATGGCCTGAAGTGATTCAAGCAATAAAGAGACAGCAAGGTGAAGAGGTTGATTTTGAAGCCCTGGACTGGTCAGAAAAGTGTGAAATTCTAAGATCAAATCCAGTAACCACCATGCGAATGTTTGATAAACGTGTTGAGGCTTTGTTCAGAGATTTGCTTTTTTCTCCTGCACAGCCCCTTGGTGAGATCATTGATTACTTTTACAGAGTTGAGTTCCAGCACAGAGGTAGTCCACATATACACATGTTGCTGTGGATTCGAGAAAAGGTAGAAGCAGATGTGGATGACGACCAAACTGTCTGTGACTTTGTTGACAGATACATCTCAGCTCAACTCCCTGATCCAGAAAAACAACCTGAACTGCACAAAAAAGTCACTGAGCTACAAAAGCACAGCAAAAACCACACAAAGACATGCTTTAAGAGTGTGAACTCTGGTTGTAGATTTGGGTTTCCCAAACCACCAGCCACAAGAACAATGATTGTGAGACAGGATGAGGATTCAGACACTGAAGCTGCAAAAGCCAAACTCAGACCTTTGTTGAACCTGCTGAAGGAACCTGAAGCTGCTTCCCTCACCATAGAGCAGATTCTGTCACGATGCAACTTGACAATGAATGAGTATGAACAATGCCTCCAAGACATAAACAAGAAAACAGCTCTGATTCTGAAACGTGACCCAAATGAGTGTTGGATCAACAATTACAACCCAGACCTGCTTGAAGCCTGGAACTCTAATTTAGATGTCTCATTCATTTTGAATGCCTATTCATGTATAGAATACCTCTGTAAATATATAACAAAGAAAGAATCTGGCCTCTCTGAATACCTGAAGACAGTTATTGACAACTCTGATAAGAACACCGTCAATGAGTGTGATGAAATGAGAGCTGTGATGCAGGCTTACTCAAAAAAGAGAGAAATCAGCGCACAGGAGTGTGTGACTCGAGTCTGTGGCCTAAAAATGAAAAAATGTTCCCGCAGTGTTGTATTTGTACCAACAGATGATAACCCAGTAAAAATGAGTCGGCCCATGAGCTTCCTGGAAAGCACAACACACGACAGTTGTAATATTTGGATGACAAGTTTGAGTGATAAATACAAATGCAGACCTGAGACCCCAGAATATGAGGAAATGTCACTGGCTGATTTTGCTGCCTTGTGCAGGTTGGTGAGTGGTCCAAATGAAGGAAAAGATGTGCTTCCTCTTCTAAACCAGCTTGGATTTGTACAAAGGCGAAAAAATGATAAACCAGCTATAATCAGATATTACCACTGTTCACAGGAAAAAGATCCTGAGCAATATTATGGTCGACTGTTGAGACTTTACCTTCCACACAGATCAGAGCAGGAACTGAAACCACAAGGGTTCCAAACCTATCAGTCCTTCTACAACTCAGGTTTTGTACGACTTCCATGTTCAGACCACAGTGAGTCTGTGAAAAGGGTTGTGAAAAGAAATAAAGACAAGTATGAGAAGAACTCTGAGGATATTGAGAGTGCACTGGAAGAGTTTGAACAAAATAGGGATGTTGTGATTGATGAATGGTGTAATCTTGCTCCTGAATCTGAAGTTGTGAGGCTGCAATGTGATGAGAATCTTCCTGAGAGACATTCTGATGATGAGAACGAACAGGAGAATGTCCCCGACTACAGTCGTCAGTCTGATGCTGTAACAGAGATCAGAGCCATCAGAGAACAACCTGCAGTAGATCCAGCCGTGGTACGTGTAATGTATCAGAATCTGAACCAGAAGCAGGCCTGCGTGTTCTATGCCATAAGAGACTGGTGTATTCAGCGAGTTTGTGGTTTGAACCCAGATCCATTTTTCTTCTATATCAATGGTGGTGCAGGAACTGGAAAGTCACATCTGATTAAGTGTATTCACTCTGAAGCATCAAAGATCCTGAGCAGACTGCCTGCTAATGCAGAAGAAGCTGACATATCAAATCCAACTGTTTTACTGACTTCATTTACCGGTACAGCAGCTTTTTCTATCAATGGCTCTACATTACATTCTCTACTGAAACTACCCAGGAGTCTGAAACCACCCATTCAAGGACTTGGTAACCAACTGGATGAAGTCAGATCTGAGCTGATGAATGCTGAAATTATTGTTATTGATGAGATTTCAATGGTTTCAAAACCCCTTTTTGCTTATGTGGATGCAAGACTGAAACAAATCAAAGGCACTCAGAGACCTTTTGGTGGAATGTCAGTTTTAGCTGTTGGAGATTTTTACCAGCTGCCACCAGTGCGACAGTCTAAACCTCTCTGTGTTTACGATCCAGAACAGATTGACCTATGGCAGGAACATTTTCAGATGATCACTCTAACCGAGATCATGCGTCAGAAAGATGATGTGGCCTTTGCAGAGATGCTGAACAGGATTAGAGTCAAAGAAAAGACAGATGAGCTTTCTCAGTGCGACAGAGATTTGTTGTCACAGGCTGTGACTGCACCAGAAGAATGTCCAACTGAGGTCTTACACATTTATGCCACCAACAAGAATGTGGAATCCCACAACACAGATACCCTGAAGAAGCTTCATTCAAACATCATAATCATCAATGCAGACGATTTCCAGAAGGATAAATGTACAGGCAGAATGGAACGAAGAGACAAACCATTTACAGGTGGGAGAAATGATTTACCTGACACTCTGAATGTTGCTGAAGGAGCTCGAGTCATGCTGACCAGAAACTTGGACACACTAAACGGTTTGGTCAACGGTGCTTTTGGTATACTGGTAAAGGTGGTGAGATCTGAAAATGATGGACACATAATTAAACTGGGGCTCAGGATGGACAACCGGCAGCCTATGAGACACAACCGCAGTGCTAATGCAGCTTCTGATGATCTGGTTTACATTGAGAGAGCAGAGGAGAGTCTGAAGTTTAAAGGAGCAGTACGCAGACAGTTTCCTGTAAAGCTAGCATTCGCTTGCACAATTCACAAAACTCAGGGTCTTACAACACAGACAGCTGTAGTTTCAATGAAGAACATTTTTGAACCAGGTATGGCTTATGTTGCTCTCAGCAGGGTGACGTCTCTCAGTGGACTCTATTTGCAGGACTTGGATGAGAAAAAGATTTACTCCAATCCCGAGGTAACTGCAGCGCTCCAAACCATGAGACAAGCCAGTGTTGAGGAAATGATGCCTCTTCTTCAGGTCAGAGAAACAGCCAGCAGACTTGACAGTCTTACACTGATCCATCACAATACAGAGGGTTTGCCATCTCACATCAGTGACATCAAGAGTCATCATGAAATGTGTTTAGCAGATGTTTTGTGTCTCACTGAGTCTCACCTTCAAGGCTCCTTTGTTGCAGACAGTCTTCATTTGGATGGCTACACCATGTTCAAACGCAACAGACATGTGTCCTACACAAATTTTCCTCACATGGCCAGCAGAAGTGGTGGGGGAGTTGTTGTGTATTTGAGGAATCATTTTCAGGTTCAGGTAAAACAGTATCTGCATAATGTCACTGATCTTGAGTTTTTAGTGTTGAAGGTTCAGGCTCCATTCCCTGCACTCATTGCTGTTGTGTACAGACCCCCTGACTACAGTTTGACACCATTCATGCAAAACCTGGTAAGTCTTTTAGATTCACTTGAAATAATGGACTGTCACCCAATAATTGTGTGTGGAGATTTTAATGAGAACCAGTTGCAGAGTGGAAGAAAACAGATTCTGGAGCAGTTTCAGTCGAGAGGGTATTCACAGCTGATCACTTCTGGCACTACAGACAAGAACACCCTGCTTGACCTCATTTTTATTTCTCAGCCACAGAAATGTCTATATTCAGGTGTTCTGAGATCATATTACAGTTACCACAACCCTGTATTTTGTGTCCTGTCCTCGAGCCAATCATGAAGTCATCTGGTGAGTTTTGAAACAATTACAGATCATGTTTGTTACAGAGTTTACTGATTGTAGAGCATGAAAAAGATTTTTCATTGAAAAAATTGTCTTCCCTACTCTGTCTGTAAGAAGACCCTTTCTTATTGCAATGTTATTAATCATTTCACCAAATCATTGCTGAACTTCATGCAGAGCAGAGAACATCTGCTATCATGCACCTCTGATCTGAAATGTGCTGCAACATTTATTAAACCAACATCATTTCTTTTATTCTCATGTTTTAAATGACTAAATCTTTTTACTGTGACGTATGTAGCTCAACAAACGAGATCTTCCCCTCCAAGGGCTTGAAAATATGAAATAGTAAATAAATAAATCCCACATAAATGCAGGTATTTAATATGGGTCACATGAATAAATACAGACAATTATATTTTCTTGATTATAGTAGCTTTTGTAGAATCAAAAGTTTTTGTGATGAATGAGTTTTTGCTTATCATGTTTTACAGGTAAAAAATGTCAAAAGTTATAAACTATCTTTAGGCTACCAGAGATGTCTATAATGATACATTATGTAGAGAAAAACATTAGTACAGCTTACAGAATATGTATAAAAACTGATTTAGAAGTAAATGGATAGTTTTCTGAAAGTTCCCGACTACAGTTTAACACCACCCACCCAGATCAGCCCCCAAGTGTCTATGTAATGCTGGTATGGTGTGTGAGTTTGACTTGGCCTTTATCCGGGTGGGTTTGGGTTTGGGTGGATAAAGGCCAAGTCAGAATTCTCTGAGCAGCTGGAAAAAGCTGCTAATAAACAAAGACATCAAAAAGTGTGGGCTTTAGGTGTAGCCCCTGCTTTCTGATGCACTAATTAGACTTAGTAACCGACACCCCATACCAGCATTACATAGACACTTGGGGGCTGAGCTGGGTGGGTGGTGTTATAAGCACGTGTTTTGTTAGATATATTTTTTCAGACACCATCTTCATGAACTGCTGAGCCAAACCTGATCCATCAGTGCTGGACTGCACAGATAACTACATGCCACAAGGAGACTGCTGTGTTATGAATTGCCATACCAGTGTGTCTTCAATGGAGAAGATGACACACCCATCACCTGACCTCCTGCCTGATCTGGAGACCATCATCATGCTACCACACTACACACCTCTGAGACCATCAATGATGACTCATACTGAGGAAACTGTATTTCCTGTCAGAGATGCTCAGTGATCCTCAGAGCAGAGAGAGGTATGATTCTTTATCTTTGATTAAAAAAAAAAGTCAGTGTTTTTAATTCAATTAATTAATTAAAATCCTGTTTATTGCATAAATAATTCCACACTCAAATGATTATACTTGTTGACACTTTTTGAGTTTTAATTCACATTATGGATTACAAATCTATGCTTTTTCTACTCTGTCTCTCTGTGCAGGTATTGCTGTCTTCTGAGTTCTTCCGTGTCCCAACTGAGGCCTTCAAACCTCATTGCAGAGCTCATGTCTTTCCTCACCATCATGTGAGTGTGAGATTGCTCTGGATTCTGGTTATGTGGCCTGCAGCACCTATAAGGTATTTCAACATTGTTCATTGTATAACTTATTTGTAGTTTTTAGGGTTTCTACAGACAAAAAAAATGTTCCTTTTTCTGTATTTTTTAGAACAAGCTCGTCCAGTGTGCCTGCATTCCAGCTTCTTAGACTCTACGCAAGTGGACAGAGTATCAGTGTTTGGCCACTCTTACAGACACTGACTTCTGTCAATTCACTTCTACTGATCGGGCACCTCACTCCAGGAAGACAGAGGGCTGCAAGCCTGTCATCATTTCCAGTGTGGCTTTGTATTCTTGGGGTAGCATCAGATTTTTCCCACAAATATTCAAAGGTAACACTTGTTTTAAGCTTAGTTATTAAATCAAAAGTCTTCCCTTGTGTCATGTCTGTGAAGGTTCTCATGATGTCCTTTGATGTAGTCTCTCTCTTCACTTGCATACCCACTACAGAGGCAGTGGAGACTGTCAGAAAACGACTGCAAGAAGACAGCTCCTTGGAAGACAGGACCAACTTCACACCCGATCAGATGTGCACACTGTTAGACCTCTGCCTCACCACTACATATTTCAAATACAACGAGGGTTTCTACAGACAAAAACATGGCTGTGCCATGGGTTCCCCTGTGTCACCTGTTGTAGCCAACCTTTACATGGAGGAAGTGGAAAGGAAGGCTCTTGGCTCTTTCAAAGGAAGAGTACCCAGCCACTGGTAGAGATATGTAGACGACACCTGGGTCAAAATCAAAAGGCAAGAAGTGGAATCCTTCACTGCGCACATTAACGGCGTGGATAAAAACATCAAGTTCACCAGGGAAGACACAAAGGATGACTGTTTGCTTTTCCTGGACTGCGCTGTGCACATTGAAGAGAACGGCAAACTCAACATCGAAGTTTACCGGAAGCCCACACACACGGACCAGTACCTCCTCTTTGACTTCCATCACCCTCTGGAACACAAACTTGGAGTAATTAGGACACATCCCTCCCCCCCCCCCCGGGCAGAACATGTTCCCTCTAAGCCTGAAGGGAAAAAGAAGGAACACACACATGTAAAGGAAGCACTCAAAACGTGTGGCTATCCTAATTGGGCGTTTATAAAGTCAGCAAAGATGCACAGAAAAGAACATCAGATACCAGCGAGGGAGGATAAGAAAGACAGATGCAACAACATTGTCATCCCCTATGTACTAATTAGACTTAGTAACCGACACCCCATACCAGCATTACATAGACACTTGGGGGCTGAGCTGGGTGGGTGGTGTTAAAAGCACTTGTTTTGTAGATATATTTTTTCAGATAGGGCACAGTCTCCTTTGTGGCAAAACCTTCAAACTTCACCATCCTCAGCTGAAACAACAACATCTTAACACCATCTTCATGAACTGCTGAGCCAAACCTGATCCATCAGTGCTGGACTGCACAGATAACTACATGCCACAAGGAGACTGCTGTGTTATGAACTGCCATACCAGTGTGTCTTCAATGGAGAAGATGACACACCCATCACCTGACCTCCTGCCTGATCTGGAGACCATCATCATGCTGCCACACTACAACCTCTGAGACCATCAATGATGACTCCTACTGAGGAAACTGTATTTCCTGTCAGAGATGCTCAGTGATCCTCAGAGCAGAGAGAGGTATGATTCTTTATCTTTGATAAAAAATGTCAGTGTTTTTAATTCAATTAATTAATTAAAATCCTGTTTATTGCATAAATAATTCCACACTCAAATGATTATACTTGTTGACACTTTTTGAGTTTTAATTCACATTATAGATTACAAATCTATGCTTTTTCTACTCTGTCTCTCTGTGCATGTATTGCTGTCTTCTGAGTTCTTCAGTGTCCCAACTGAGACATTCAAACCTCCCTGCAGAGCTCATGTCTTTCCTCACCATCATGCGAGTGTGAGATTGCTCTGGATTCTGGTTATGTGGCCTGCAGCACCTATAAGGTATTTCAATATTGTTCATTGTATAACTTATTTGTAGTTTTTAGGCCTTAACACAAATAAAATGTTCCTTTTTCTGTATTTTTTAGAACAAGCTCGTCCAGTGTGCCTGCATTCCAGCTTCACAGAAAAGAACATCAGACACCAGCGAGGGAGGATAAGAAAGACAGACACAACAACATTGTCATCCCCTATGTAGCCGGTGTATCAGAAAAACTCAGGAGAGTTTTCTCCAAATGCGACATCCCAGTGTACTTTAGACCCAGCAACACACTTTGACAGAAACTGGTTCACCTGAAAGACAAAACTCCTAAACACAAACTTAACAATGTGGTGTACGCTGTAAAGTGCAGCGAGGATGGAGGAGTGAAAGAAGCCATTTACGTCCACTGTGAGCGACCATCTTTGAACAGAGGCGGTGGTTTACAACACCAACTGTCTGCCATCTATAATCCAGTTTTGAGTTCCCTCCCCAGACACCGTAACATCCACTCACATCCTGGGAGTGGGCGTGGGTGATTTCCTGACCTCAGGAAATCACATGATAGGGTGGGGCCAGGTTTCACAATGAGCTCACCCAAAACCCTGGCTGATTGGGACCCACACCCACTTTCACACCTTGGCTCATGTGATTAGGTAGAGGATCATCAGGAGGTTCTTTGTCCCTCTTTGGGGAGAAACTCCCACTGGGTTTAAATCTGGGACTCTCCACCATTGACCCTTAGAACTGAAGAAGCTTCTCGGATGAGAGGTGAAACGTCTTCAAGGAACTCAAAGAAGTCCAGACGCTTTTCTTTCCAAGCTCCTTAGACTTCACTTGTGTTAATTACATTTTATTTGTTGTTGTTTTCTTTTAGATTTATATGCAGTGATTGGATGTGGTGGAGCTTTGTTAACCGTGTGGAAAACATCTGTTTGTGATGATATTTACAATGAGGCTTTAAGGTGACAGTTTCCATGTAATTTCAATCCTTTTACTAAGCAAAAACATGTTTGCAATTAACATATTTTTTCAGTTTTGTCTTTTGGATTTATGGTTAACATTCCTCTGTGACAGCAAATACTAAACTGGTCCAAGTAACCAGCATATCATTGGTCAAAGGCAAAAAGGACCACATGTCACACTAGCAATGAATTTGTGACTGTATTTGTGTTAGTATAGAGTAGGTCTAACAGTGGTTTTCCACATCTGCTCTAATATATAGAGATAATGGGTCAGACATATAAAGTCATTTTGAAAAGTTCATAAAGGTCATTTATATGTGTTCCTCTTTATCATTTTATATCAGGTCACACAGCTGACTTGAGTTTTGATCAGAGTAGAACCATAACATTCATGCTAATGGTTCTACTGTTTACAGTTACTTTATGATGGATTTCACCCTGGTCACAGCACTATGTGAAAAGCTGTTAGAGGTAAAGTTAAGCCAATTAATACCTCATCATAAGTCACTCTCTAACGCAGGGCAGTGATTATTATTCACTGTAATTTATTCCACAACAATGTTCTTTATTTGATTCTTTAAATATGCACATCGATTGTTTAGCTGTGTGACTCTCCACACCTGAAATATATCACAATGTGGACTTCATTTCGACAGTATTTTGTAGATTGGTACCATATTTATCATCAAATCATCTTGTGCATTTATTAACTAAATGTTGTTTGTTTTTGTTTTTTTGTTTGTTTGTTTGGGGGTTTTTTGTTGCCATTTTTACATTTCACCAACTGTGTAAATTCTGCAATTTTACTTTGGTTTTGTTTCACATCAGTTTATCTGCTGGCTGGTATTCCTGTCTTCCTTCTCTCACCCCAACCGGTCGCAGCAGATGGCCGCCCCTCCCTGAGCCTGGTTCTGCTGGAGGTTTCTTCCTGTTAAAAGGGAGTTTTTCCTTCCCACTGTCGCCAAAGTGCTTGCTCATAGGGGGTCATATGATTGTTGGGTTTTTCTCTGTATCTATGAAGCGCCTTAAGGCGACTTTTGTTGTGAATTGGCGCTATATAAATTTAATTGAATTGGTTTTCTTCCTTTTCTAATGTTTCTGGTCATTTTTCACAGTTAAACAAGTAACTTTGAGGTTACGTCATCATTTTCAGCTTTTATCTGTTTACAGTTTTTTCCTAATAATTACATTTCTGCAAAATTATAGCAGTTCTGATAAGTTGTAATATTTCTGCCAAGTTATTAATTTTCTACTAAATTATATCATTTCTGCTAAGTTATGTTATTCTAAATTATTACATTTCTGCTAAGTTGTAGCTTCTGGTACATTACAACATTTCTGCTGAATTGTTATGTTTCTTCTAAGTTATTGCATTTCTGCTAAGTTATTTCATTTTTGTTAACTTGATGTTGTTCTGCAAAGTTATTAAAATTTCAACAACTTTTTAAAAACTGGCTTTGATTTCTACAGCTTCTTCAGCTATTTTCAACTATCTTCAGCAGACAGCTTCAGCTTTACAATTTCTGCAACTTTTCAGCTTTTTCAGCTAGTTTTTGCATGCAGCTTCAGCTTTAAAGCATCCACACTGCATTTTCGCAGGAAATGCAAATTTTTCTAGTTATTATTGTGTGGATGCTTTAAGCATCCACACTATTGAGTTCCTGTTTCTCTTTATTCTTTATTATTATTATTATTATTATTATTCTAGTTGCTTCCGTACACTTTTTGCCGTTAAACTACTTCCACAATTTTCAGCCGATTTTCACCGTTCAAATTTTAAACTATTCTGCTATTTTTGCTCTTTCCTGCTACGATTTTTGCTATTTTTAACTATTATACTTTTTAAAATATTCCACTTTTTTCCTTTAATTTGTCCCATTGAAATGAATGGGAAACTTCTGCAATTCTGCTAAAATTTGCTTGTTTTTGAAACTTAACTACTTCCTCATATTTTCACCTAGAACAACCATTCAAATTTTAAAATGTTCACAAATTATTGGGCTATTCAGGTATGATTCAGCTTTTTCAAATCTTCTACTGTTTTACTTTTATGCCTCTTAAAGTTTTGAGTTGCAAAATTGTGATTTTTCACAAAATACATGCGTTGTTATGGTTGCTATGCTCTTGGCTTCCAGTGTGCCACTGAAGGTTTTGCAATTTTCACTTCATGTCCGAACAACTTCCTGCTACTTGCTCAATTTTCACTCAACTTCCACAAATTATACATCAAAACGTAGGTATTTTTGCTGGCTTTCAGAAAATGTCACCATCATTGTTGTGGGATTTATAGAATTTTTGCAAATCTCCTCAGACTAACACAAGGTCAGAAAACTCTCCATATAAAGTGAATGGAGAGCTTGTTCAAAATCACCGCTGGATTTCTGTAATGAGAGGCATATTCGAATCGTCATATCTCCTTAACGAAGCAAAGTTAAGACATGAGGCTTGTCCCCGAATATCTTCAGACACCCCTGACGCTCACAATTCAAGAATTTCTTTCTCACCTATTACCGTTCTGAAATGAGTTGGACTTGTTTGAGGGTAGGAAATTCGTCCTTCGCTCAGATTTCTTCAGATTTAAAACTCTGGAAATGAACCACTTTTTTCTCTCGTCATAACTTTTTTTTGGATTTCCACAGAGACCTGAAAATTTCCATGACTGTTCACCAAAGCCTGCTGTCTCTTACGGTGAAAGAATGATATCGATACTCCAAATAGATTTCGAGTTACAAAGCGTTGTTTGAGGGCAAGTCAAGGCAGTTTTTGCTTCGCTCTACTCAGTTATGGTGCATTAGAAGTCAAATATCTTTAATAATTCATATTTTAATGATAAATTGTAAACACTGGAAGATTCCCCCATCTCTTCTGAACAAAACGGTGTAAGAATGACCGCTCTAGCCCGTACGGTTTAGAAATTATGGTCATTTGTTTGAGGGGAGTCCTCACTATGAGAAATAGGCTGCAATAATCCTGTGCCTCTCTCTGCTGCGTGTGTAAAAAGATGCACCTGTTTTGGCGGGAAAAAGTACACAGGCTCTCTGATTGGTGGATTCAAATTCAGCAGCTCCCAGGCTGACCTAGAAACTTACTTCTCTCTCCCTGTGCATTTTTTTGCTGATTTTTTCATTTAACAAGTATATTTGAGGGACCCTCAGCATGTTCAGCATTTTTTCAGCTGTCCATTTTGCTTTTCCAATTTTTCTGTTTAACTTATTACTATTGTGCTAAATCATACTGTTTCTGCTATTTTACAAGATTTGTGCTTAATATAGTATTTCTGCTTTTAATAGGATTTGTGCTTAATATAGTATTTCTGCTTTTTATACTATTTGTGCTTAATATAGTATTTCTGCTTTTTATAGAATTTGTGCTTAATATAGTATTTCTGCTTTTTATAGGATTTGTGCTTAATATAGTATTTCTGCTTTTTATAGAATTTGTGCTTAATATAGTATTTCTGCTTTTTATAGGATTTGTGCTTAATATAGTATTTCTGCTAAATTATAGTATTTCTGCTTTTTATAGTATTTGTGCTAAAACATAGTATTTCTACTAAATGTAGTATTTATGCTTAATCATAGTATTTCTATATATTTCTGCCAGGTCCCCAGGCAGCCAATCCTCTGTGAGGACTGAGAAATTCAAATTTTCAAATCAGGGCCTGCACGGCTTCCCAGCCAATCATATATGTGTCCTGAGGCATTCAAATTTGCATATTGGGGCCTTCATGGCTTCTAAGCCAGCCAATCATATCTGAGGGCTGAGGAATTCAAATCCACAAATCAGGGCCTGCACAGCTTCCCAGCCAGCCAATCATGTATGTGGGCTCCAGGTATTCAAATTTGCATATTGGGGAATTCGTGGCTTCTAAGTCAACAAGTCATCCATGTCATATATCTCTAAAAATTCATATTTTAATGATAAATTGTCAACACTTGAAGATTCCCCCATCTCTTCTAAACAAAACGGTGTAAGAATGACCGCTCTAGCCCCTATGGTTAGGAAATTATGGTCATTTGTTTGAGGGGAATCCTCACTATGTGAAATAAACTGAAAGAAGCAGGTCTATGTCTCTGTGCTGCGTGTGTAAAAAGATGCACCTGTTTTGGCGGGAAAACGTAAACAGCCTCTCTGATTGGTGGATTCAAATTCAGCAGATCCCAGGCTGACCTAGAAACTTAGTCCTCTCTCCCTGTGTGTGTGTGTGTGTGTGTGTGTGTGTGTGTGTGTGTGTGTGTGTGTGTGTGTGTGTGTGTGTGTTTAGTGGGAGAGAGAGGACCTTGCCCTTATTTGACAGCATGTCATTGTAGGATTTAAATTGAACATAGTTAGACTGGTTGACTGGATTAGAGCCTGTGTTTGTGTGTCCCTCTGTGCATTTGTGTTTCAATAAGTTATTACTATTCTGCTAAATCATAGTATTTCTGGTACTTTTCGGTACTTGTGCTAAATACAGTATTTCTGCTAAATCATACTATTTCTGCTTTTCATAGGATTTATGCCTAATATAGTATTTCTGCTAAATTATAGTATTTCTGCTTTTTATAGGATTTGTGCCTAACATAGTATTTCTGCTAAATTATAGTATTTCTGCTTTTTATACTATTTGTTCTAAATTATAGTATTTCTGCTTTTTATAGGATTTGTGCTTAATATAGTATTTCTGCTAAATTATAGTTTTTCTTCTTTTTATAATATTTGTGCTAAAACATAGTATTTCTACTAAATGTAGTATTTATGCTTAATAATAGTATTTCTATATATTTCTGCCAGGTCCCCAGGCAGCCAATCCTCTGTGAGGACTGAGACATTCAAATTTTCAAATCAGGGCCTGCACAGTTTCCCAGCCAATCAAATAAGTGTCCTGAGGCATTCAAATTTGCATATTGGGGCCTTCGTGGCTTCTAAGCCAGCCAATCATATCTGAGGGCTGAGGAATTCAAATCCACAAATCAGGGCCTGCACGGCTTCCCAGCCAGCCAATCACATATGTGGTCTCAGGCATTCAAATTTGCATATTGGGGAATTCGTGGCTTCTAAGTCAACAAGTCATCCATGTCATATATCTCTAAAAATTCATATTTTAATATTAAATTGTCAACACTTGAAGATTCCCCCATCTCTTCTGAACAAAACGGTGTAAGAATGACCGTTCTAGCCCCTACGGTTAGGAAATTACGGTCATTTGTTTGAGGGGAGTCGTCACTATGAGAAATAGACTGCAAAAATCCTGTGTCTCTCTGTGCTGCTGCGTGTGTAAACAGATGCACCTGTTTTGGTGGGGAAAAGTGCACAGCCTCTCTGATTGGTGGATTCAAATTCACCAGCTCCCAGGCTGACCTAGAAACTTACTTCTCTCTCCCTGTGTGTGTGTGTGACAGAGAGAGAGAGAGAGAGAGAGAGAGAGAGAGAGAGAAAGGCTTTTAATGGGATGATCTCATTCTAAGATTTAAATTCAATATATTTAGACTGGTTGACTGAATTGGATCTTGTGTGTGGGTCTCTCTGTGCATGTGTGTTTCCTCATGTGTACATATTTGTGATTGTGTGGCTGTAATAAATTTTTTTGCAGATTTTTGTCATTTAACAAGTATATTTGAGGGACCCTCAGCATGTTCAGCATTTTTTCAGCTGTCCATTTTGCTTTTCCAATTTTTCTGTTTAACTTATTACTATTGTGCTAAATCATACTATTTCTGCTATTTTATAAGATTTGTGCTTAATATACTATTTCTGCTTTTATAGGATTTGTGCTTAATATAGTATTTCTGCTTTTTATAAGATTTGTGCTTAATATAGTATTTCTGCTAAATGTAGTATTTATGCGTAATCATATTATTTCTGCTTTTCATAGGATTTGTGCTTAATATAGTATTTCTGCTAAATTTAGTATTTCTGATTAATTATAGTTTTTCTACTAAATCATAGTACAGTATTTCTGCTTTTTATGGGATTTGTGCTAAAACAAAGTATTTCTACTAAATGTAGTATTTATGCTTAATCATACCATTTCTGCTTTTTATAGGATTTGTGCTTAATATAGTATTTCTGCTAAATTATAGTATTTCTGCCAAATTATAATATTTGTGCTAAAACATAGTCTTAATTTAAAATTACAATATTCATAGTTCATCACAGTGTCTCTGGTAAATCACAATATTTCTGCTCTGTTGTACTATTTTTCTAAATCATAGTGTTTCTGTAATGTTTAAGTATTTTTGGCTAAATATATTCTTTCTGTTATCTTATACTATTTCTCCTAAATTCTTGTATTTTTGAGAAGTTATCATGTTTCTGGTAAGTTACAATATTTCTGCTAAATTCTGCTATGCTATTGTATCTCTGCCAAGTATTATGTTTCCTCTAAGATATTGCAGTTCTGCTAAGTTATTCCATTTTAGCAAACTTCTTTTGCTTCTGCAAAGTTTTTACAATTTCTGCAACTTTTCAGCTTTTTCAGCTACTTTTTGCATACAGCTTCAGCTTTAAGCATCCACACTGCATTTTCGCAGGAAATGCAAATTTTTCTAGTTATTATTGTGTGGATGCTTAAGCATCCACACTATTGAGTTCCTGTTTCTCTTTATTGTGTGGATGCTTTAAGCATCCACACTATTGAGTTCCTGTTTCTCTTTATTCTTTATACTTTATTCTAGTTGCTTCCGTACACTTTTTGGCACTTAACTACTTCCACAATTTTCAGCCGATTTTCACCATTCAAATTTTAAACTATTCTGCTATTTTTGCTAATGCCGGCTATATCTTTTGGTATTTTTAACTATTATACTTTTTAAAATATTCCACTTTTTTCCTTTAATTTGTCCCATTGAAATTAATGGGAAACTTCAGCAATTCTGCTAAATTTTGCTTGTTTTTGAAACTTAACTACTTCCTCAAATTTTCACCTAGAACAACCATTCAAACTTTAAAATGTTCACAAATTATTGGGCTATTCATGTATGATTCAGCTTTTTCAAATCTTTTACCATTTTACTTTTATGCCTCTTAAAGTTTTGAGTTGCACAATTGTGATTTTTCACAAAATACATGCGTTGTTATGGTTGCTATGCTCTTGGCTTCCAGTGTGTCACTGAAGGTTTTGCAATTTTCACTTCATGTCCGAACAACTTCTTGCTACTTGCTCAATTTTCACTCAACTTCCACAAATTATACATCAAAACGTAGGTATTTTTGCTGGCTTTCAGAAAATGTCACTATCATTGTTGTGGGATTTATAGAATTTTGGCAAATCTCCTCAGACCAACACAAGGTCAGAAAACTCTCCATACAAAGTCAATGGAGAGCTTGTTCAAAATCATCGCTGGCTTTCTGTAATGAGAGGCATATTCGAATCGTCATATCTCCTTAACGAAGCAAAGTTAAGACATGAGGCTTGTCCCCGAATATCTTCAGACACCCCTGACGCTCACAATTCAAGAATTTCTTTCTCACCTATTACCGTTCTGAAATGAGTTGGACTTGTTTGAGGGTAGGAAATTCGTCCTTCGCTCAGATTTCTTCAGATTTCAAACTGTGGAAATGAACCACTTTTTTCTCTCGTCATAACTTTTTGTTGGATTTCCACAGAGACCTGAAAATTTCCATGATTGTTCACCAAAGCCTGCTGTCTCTTACGGTGAAAGAATGATATCGATACTCCAAATAGATTTCAAGTCACAAAGCGTTGTTTGAGGGCAAGTCAAGGCAGTTTTTGCTTCGCTCTACTCAGTTATGGTGCATTAGAAGTCAAATATCTTTAATAATTCATATTTTAATGATAAATTGTAAACACTGGAAGATTCCCCCATCTCTTCTGAACAAAACGGTGTAAGAATGACCGCTCTAGCCCCTACGGTTTGGAAATTATGGTCATTTGTTTGAGGGGAGTCCTCACTATGAGAAATAGGCTGCAATAATCCTGTGCCTCTCTGTGCTGCGTGTGTAAAAAGAGGCACATGTTTTGGCGGGAAAAAGTACACAGGCTCTCTGATTGGTGGATTCAAATTCAGCAGCTCCCAGGCTGACCTACAAACTTACTTCTCTCTCCCTGTGCATTTTTTTGCTGATTTTTTCATTTAACAAGTATATTTGAGGGACCCTCAGCATGTTCAGCATTTTTTCAGCTGTCCATTTTGCTTTTCTAATTTTTCTGTTTAACTTATTACTATTGTGCTAAATCATACTGTTTCTGCTATTTTATAAGATTTGTGCTTAATATAGTATTTCTGCTTTTTATAGGATTTGTGCTTAATATAGTATTTCTGCTTTTTATAGAATTTGTGCTTAATATAGTATTTCTGCTTTTTATAGAATTTGTGCTTAATATGGTATTTCTGCTTTTTATAGGATTTGTGCTTAATATAGTATTTCTGCTAAATTATAGTATTTCTGCTTTTTATAGTATTTGTGCTAAAACATAGTATTTCTACTAAATGTAGTATTTATGCTTAATCATAGTATTTCTATATATTTCTGCCAGGTCCCCAGGCAGCCAATCCTCTGTGAGGACTGAGAAATTCAAATTTTCAAATCAGGGCCTGCACGGCTTCCCAGCCAATCATATATGTGTCCTGAGGCATTCAAATTTGCATATTGGGGCCTTCATGGCTTCTAAGCCAGCCAATCATATCTGAGGGCTGAGGAATTCAAATCCACAAATCAGGGCCTGCACAGCTTCCCAGCCAGCCAATCATGTATGTGGGCTCCAGGTATTCAAATTTGCATATTGGGGAATTCGTGGCTTCTAAGTCAACAAGTCATCCATGTCATATATCTCTAAAAATTCATATTTTAATGATAAATTGTCAACACTTGAAGATTCCCCCATCTCTTCTGAACAAAACGGTGTAAGAATGACCGCTCTAGCCCCTATGGTTAGGAAATTATGGTCATTTGTTTGAGGGGAATCCTCACTATGTGAAATAAACTGAAAGAAGCAGGTCTATGTCTCTGTGCTGCGTGTGTAAAACAGATGCACCTGTTTTGGCGGGAAAACGTAAACAGCCTCTCTGATTGGTGGATTCAAATTCAGCAGCTCCCAGGCTGACCTAGAAACTTAGTCCTCTCTCCCTGTGTGTGTGTGTGTGTGTGTGTGTGTGTGTGTGTGTGTGTGTGTGTGTGTGTGTGTGTTTAGTGGGAGAGAGAGGACCCTGCCCTTATTTGACAGCATGTCATTGTAGGATTTAAATTGAACATAGTTAGACTGGTTGACTGGATTAGAGCCTGTGTTTGTGTGTCCCTCTGTGCATTTGTGTTTCAATAAGTTATTACTATTCTGCTAAATCATAGTGTTTCTGGTACTTTTCGGTACTTGTGCTAAATACAGTATTTCTGCTAAATCATAGTATTTCTGGTACTTTTCGGTACTTGTGCTAAATACAGTATTTCTGCTTTTCATAGGATTTATGCCTAATATAGTATTTCTGCTAAATTATAGTATTTCTGCTTTTTATAGGATTTGTGCCTAACATAGTATTTCTGCTAAATTATAGTATTTCTGCTTTTTATACTATTTGTTCTAAATTATAGTATTTCTGCTTTTTATAGGATTTGTGCTTAATATAGTATTTCTGCTAAATTATAGTTTTTCTTCTTTTTATAGTATTTGTGCTAAAACATAGTATTTCTACTAAATGTAGTATTTATGCTTAATAATAGTATTTCTATATATTTCTGCCAGGTCCCCAGGCAGCCAATCCTCTGTGAGGACTGAGACATTCAAATTTTCAAATCAGGTCCTGCACAGTTTCCCAGCCAATCAAATAAGTGTCCTGAGGCATTCAAATTTGCATATTGGGGCCTTCGTGGCTTCTAAGCCAGCCAATCATATCTGAGGGCTGAGGAATTCAAATCCACAAATCAGGGCCTGCACGGCTTCCCAGCCAGCCAATCACATATGTGGTCTCAGGCATTCAAATTTGCATATTGGGGAATTCGTGGCTTCTAAGTCAACAAGTCATCCATGTCATATATCTCTAAAAATTCATATTTTAATATTAAATTGTCAACACTTGAAGATTCCCCCATCTCTTCTGAACAAAACGGTGTAAGAATGACCGTTCTAGCCCCTACGGTTAGGAAATTACGGTCATTTGTTTGAGGGGAGTCGTCACTATGAGAAATAGACTGCAAAAATCCTGTGTCTCTCTGTGCTGCTGCGTGTGTAAACAGATGCACCTGTTTTGGTGGGGAAAAGTGCACAGCCTCTCTGATTGGTGGATTCAAATTCACCAGCTCCCAGGCTGACCTAGAAACTTACTTCTCTCTCCCTGTGTGTGTGTGTGTGTGTGTGTGTGTGTGTGTGTGTGTGTGTGTGTGTGTGTGTGTGTGTGTGTGTGACAGAGAGAGAGAGAGAAAGGCTTTTAATGGGATGATCTCATTCTAAGATTTAAATTCAATATATTTAGACTGGTTGACTGAATTGGATCTTGTGTGTGGGTCTCTCTGTGCATGTGTGTTTCCTCATGTGTACATATTTGTGATTGTGTGGCTGTAATAAATTTTTTTGCAGATTTTTGTCATTTAACAAGTATATTTGAGGGACCCTCAGCATGTTCAGCATTTTTTCAGCTGTCCATTTTGCTTTTCCAATTTTTCTGTTTAACTTATTACTATTGTGCTAAATCATACTGTTTCTGCTATTTTATAAGATTTGTGCTTAATATACTATTTCTGCTTTTATAGGATTTGTGCCTAATATAGTATTTCTGCTAAATGTAGTATTTATGCTTAATCATATTATTTCTGCTTTTCATAAGATTTGTGCTTAATATAGTATTTCTGCTAAATGTAGTATTTATGCTTAATCATATTATTTCTGCTTTTCATAGGATTTGTGCTTAATATAGTATTTCTGCTAAATTTAGTATTTCTGATTAATTATAGTTTTTCTACTAAATCATAGTACAGTATTTCTGCTTTTTATGGGATTTGTGCTAAAACAAAGTATTTCTACTAAATGTAGTATTTATGCTTAATCATACCATTTCTGCTTTTTATAGGATTTGTGCTTAATATAGTATTTCTGCTAAATTATAGTATTTCTGCCAAATTATAATATTTGTGCTAAAACATAGTCTTAATTTAAAATTACAATATTCATAGTTCATCACAGTGTCTCTGGTAAATCACAATATTTCTGCTCTGTTGTACTATTTTTCTAAATCATAGTGTTTCTGTAATGTTCAAGTATTTTTGGCTAAATATATTCTTTCTGTTATCTTATACTATTTCTCCTAAATTCTTGTATTTTTGAGAAGTTATCATGTTTCTGGTAAGTTACAATATTTCTGCTAAATTCTGCTATGCTATTGTATCTCTGCCAAGTATTATGTTTCCTCTAAGATATTGCAGTTCTGCTAAGTTATTCCATTTTAGCAAACTTCTTTTGCTTCTGCAAAGATTTTACAATTTCTGCAACTTTTCAGCTTTTTCAGCTACTTTTTGCATACAGCTTCAGCTTTAAGCATCCACACTGCATTTTCGCAGGAAATGCAAATTTTTCTAGTTCTTTATTATTATTCTAGTTGCTTCCGTACACTTTTTGGCACTTAACTACTTCCACAATTTTCAGCCGATTTTCACCGTTCAAATTTTAAACTATTCTGCTATTTCTGCTAATGTGCGCTATGACTTTTGGTATTTTTAACTATTATACTTTTTAAAATATTAAGCTTTTTTCCTTTAATTTGTCCCATTGAAATGAATGGGAAACTTCAGCAATTCTGCTAAAATTTGCTTGTTTTTGAAACTTAACTACTTCCTCATATTTTCACCTAGAACAACCATTCAAATTTTAAAATGTTCACAAATTATTGGGCTATTCAGGTATGATTCAGCTTTTTCAAATCTTCTACTGTTTTACTTTTATGCCTCTTAAAGTTTTGAGTTGCAAAATTGTGATTTTTCACAAAATACATGTGTTGTTATGGTTGCTATGCTCTTGGCTTCCAGTGTGCCACTGAAGGTTTTGCAATTTTCACTTCATGTCCGAACAACTTCCTGCTACTTGCTCAATTTTCACTCAACTTCCACAAATTATACATCAAAACGTAGGTATTTTTGCTGGCTTTCAGAAAATGTCACCATCATTGTTGTGGGATTTATAGAATTTTTGCAAATCTCCTCAGACTAACACAAGGTCAGAAAACTCTCCATATAAAGTGAATGGAGAGCTTGTTCAAAATCACCGCTGGATTTCTGTAATGAGAGGCATATTCGAATCGTCATATCTCCTTAACGAAGCAAAGTTAAGACATGAGGCTTGTCCCCGAATATCTTCAGACACCCCTGACGCTCACAATTCAAGAATTTCTTTCTCACCTATTACCGTTCTGAAATGAGTTGGACTTGTTTGAGGGTAGGAAATTCGTCCTTCGCTCAGATTTCTTCAGATTTCAAACTGTGGAAATGAACCACTTTTTTCTCTCGTCATAACTTTTTGTTGGATTTCCACAGAGACCTGAAAATTTCCATGATTGTTCACCAAAGCCTGCTGTCTCTTACGGTGAAAGAATGATATCGATACTCCAAATAGATTTCGAGTTAGAAAGCGTTGTTTGAGGGCAAGTCAAGGCAGTTTTTGCTTCGCTCTACTCAGTTATGGTGCATTACAAGTCAAATATCTTTAATAATTCATATTTTAATGATAAATTGTAAACACTGGAAGATTCCCCCATCTCTTCTGAACAAAACGGTGTAAGAATGACCGCTCTAGCCCCTACGGTTTGGAAATTATGGTCATTTGTTTGAGGGGAGTCCTCACTATGAGAAATAGGCTGCAATAATCCTGTGCCTCTCTGTGCTGCGTGTGTAAAAAGAGGCACATGTTTTGGCGGGAAAAAGTACACAGGCTCTCTGATTGGTGGATTCAAATTCAGCAGCTCCCAGGCTGACCTAGAAACTTACTTCTCTCTCCCTGTGCATTTTTTTGCTGATTTTTTCATTTAACAAGTATATTTGAGGGACCCTCAGCATGTTCAGCATTTTTTCAGCTGTCCATTTTGCTTTTCCAATTTTTCTGTTTAACTTATTACTATTGTGCTAAATAATACTATTTCTGCTATTTTATAAGATTTGTGCCTAATATAGTATTTCTGCTAAATTACAATATTTCTGCTTTTTATACTATTTGTGCTAAAACATAGTATTTCTACTAAATGTAGTATTTATGCTTAATCATACTATTTCTGCTTTTTATGGGATTTGTGCCTAATATAGTATTTCTGCTTTTTATAGGATTTTTGCTCAAACATAGTATTTCTACTAAATGTAGTGTTTATGCTTAATCATCCTATTTCTGCTTTTTATAGGATTTGTGCTTAATATAGTATTTCTGCTAAATTATAGTATTTCTGCTTTTTATAGTATTTGTGCTAAAACATAGTATTTCTACTAAATGTAGTATTTATGCTTAATCATAGTATTTCTATATATTTCTGCCAGGTCCCCAGGCAGCCAATCCTCTGTGAGGACTGAGAAATTCAAATTTTCAAATCAGGGCCTGCACGGCTTCCCAGCCAATCATATATGTGTCCTGAGGCATTCAAATTTGCATATTGGGGCCTTCATGGCTTCTAAGCCAGCCAATCATATCTGAGGGCTGAGGAATTCAAATCCACAAATCAGGGCCTGCACGGCTTCCCAGCCAGCCAATCATATATGTGGTCTCAGGCATTCATATTTGCATATTGGGGAATTCGTGGCTTCTAAGTCAACAAGTCATCCATGTCATATATCTCTAAAAATTCACATTTTAATGATAAATTGTTAACACTGGAAGATTCCCCCATCTCTTCTGAACAAAACAGTGTAAGAATGACCGCTCTAGCCCCTACGGTTAGGAAATTACGGTCATTTGTTTGAGGGGAGTCCTCACTATGAGAAATAGGCTGCAATAATCCTGTGCCTCTCTGTGCTGCTGCGTGTGTAAAAAGATGCACCTGTTTTGGCGGGAAAACGTAAACAGCCACTCTGATTGGTGGATTTAAATTCGGCAGCTCTCTCCCTTTGTGTGTGTGTGTGTGTGTGTGTGTGTGTGTGTGTGTGTGTGTGTGTGTGTGTGTGTGTGTGTTTAGTGGGAGAGAGAGGACCCTGCCCTTATTTGGCAGCATGTCATTGTAGGATTTAAATTGAATATAGTTAGACTGGTTGACTGGATTAGAGCCTGTGTTTGTGTGTCCCTCTGTGCATTTGTGTTTCAATAAGTTATTACTATTCTGCTAAATCATAGTATTTCTGGTACTTTTCGGTACTTGTGCTAAATACAGTATTTCTGCTAAATCATACTATTTCTGCTTTTCATAGGATTTATGCCTAACATAGTATTTCTGCTAAATTATAGTATTTCTGCTTTTTATAGGATTTGTGCCTAACATAGTATTTATGCTAAATTATAGTATTTCTGCTTTTTATAGGATTTGTGCTTAACATAGTATTTCTGCTAAATTATAGTATTTCTGCTTTTTATACTATTTGTTCTAAATTATAGTATTTCTGCTTTTTATAGGATTTGTGCTTAATATAGTATTTCTGCTAAATTATAGTTTTTCTTCTTTTTATAATATTTGTGCTAAAACATAGTATTTCTACTAAATGTAGTATTTATGCTTAATAATAGTATTTCTATATATTTCTGCCAGGTCCCCAGGCAGCCAATCCTCTGTGAGGACTGAGACATTCAAATTTTCAAATCAGGGCCTGCACGGTTTCCCAGCCAATCATATATGTGTCCTGAGGCATTCAAATTTGCATATTGGGGCCTTCGTGGCTTCTAAGCCAGCCAATCATATCTGAGGGCTGAGGAATTCAAATCCACAAATCAGGGCCTGCACGGCTTCCCAGCCAGCCAATCACATATGTGGTCTCAGGCATTCAAATTTGCATATTGGGGAATTCGTGGCTTCTAAGTCAACAAGTCATCCATGTCATATATCTCTAAAAATTCATATTTTAATGATAAATTGTCAACACTTGAAGATTCCCCCATCTCTTCTGAACAAAACGGTGTAAGAATGACCGTTCTAGCTCCTACGGTTAGGAAATTATGGTCATTTGTTTGAGGGGAGTCGTCATTATGAGAAATAGGCTGCAATAATCCTGTGTCTCTCTGTGCTGCGTGTGTAAAAAGGATGCACCTGTTTTGGAGGGAAAGAGTGCACAGGCTCTCTGGTGGATTCAAATTCAGCAGCTCCCAGGCTGACCTAGAAACTCACTTTTCTCTCCCTGTGTGTGTGTGTGTGTATGTGTGTGTGTGTGTGTGTGTGTGTGTGTGTGTGTGTGTGTGTGTGTGTGTGACAGAGAGAGAGAGAGAGAGAGAGAGAGAAAGGCTTTTAATGGGATGATCTCATTCTAAGATTCAAATTCAATATATTTAGACTGGTTGACTGAATTGGATCTTGTATGTGTGTCTCTCTGTGCATGTGTGTTTTCTTATGTGTACATATTTGTGATTGTGTGGCTGTTATAGATTTTTTTGCTGATTTTTTTCATTTAACAAGTATAGTTGAGGGACCTTCAGCATGTTCATCATTTTTTCAGCTGTCCATTTTTGCTTTTCCAATTTTTCTGTTTAAGTTATTACTATTGTGCTAAATCATACTATTTCTGCTATTTTATAAGATTTGTGCCAAATACCGTATTTCTGCCAAATATAGTATTTCTGATTAATTATAGTTTTTTCTACCAAATCATAGTACAGTATTTCTGCTTTTTATAGGGTTTGTGCTTAATATAGTATTTCTGCTAAATTATAGTATTTCTGCTTTTTATAGTATTTGTGCTAAATTATAGTATTTCTGCCAAATTATAATATTTGTGCTAAAACATAGTCTTAATTTAAAATTACAATATTCATAGTTCATCACAGTGTCTCTGGTAAATCACAATATTTCTGCTCTGTTGTACTATTTTTCTAAATCATAGTGTTTCTGTAATGTTTAAGTATTTTTGGCTAAATATATTCTTTCTGTTATCTTATACTATTTCTCCTAAATTCTTGTATTTTTGAGAAGTTATCATGTTTCTGGTAAGTTACAATATTTCTGCTAAATTCTGCAATGCTATTGTATCTCTGCCAAGTATTATGTTTCCTCTAAGATATTGCAGTTCTGCTAAGTTATTCCATTTTAGCAAAGTTCTTTTGCTTCTGCAAAGTTTTTACAATTTCTGCAACTTTTCAGCTTTTTCAGCTACTTTTTGCATACAGCTTCAGCTTTAAGCATCCACACTGCATTTTCGCAGGAAATGCAAATTTTTCTAGTTATATTTTATTCTGTATTCCGTACGTTTTTTGTAATCCTACTCCTTCAAAACCGTTCAACTTAGAAAAACCATTCCAACACCGTTAGATTCCTATTCTTTTGGACAACACTGCTTCCATTTTTCATATTTTTAACATTTATATTTTTAATTTTATTCAACTTTATTCAACAAAAATTTATAATGTATTTCAATGGGGAGACCCTTCAAATCCTCATTCAACTTACTCATTTTTAAACTCTTACTACTTCCACATACATTGACATAGAGCCACCATTCAAACTTTAAAACGAAGACAAGACATTCAACTATTCAACTTGCATTTATCTTTTCAATATCTATTATACTTTTTCTTCAGTTCCAGTTTAAGTTTCATGATGTTTTTTCACCCGTTTCAGAGTTTATAATGGGTGTGTATGGGACGGAATGTTGGGGCTAGAGTGAGACAGCTCAACTGCTAGAGTGAGAGGAGCAAAAAAATTAATCTTAAAATCTTTTTTAAAACTGCTGCTGTGTCCACAGCGTTTGCTCTACAGGTATGATTTTACCCTCAAAACGTAGCCATGGCTGTCCTCTTTCATCCAATGTGTTTACTATTGTACTAGGTGTTATGGTTCTTTCATAAATGTCACCAATGCACAGCCTCCTCCCTCCAACTCTTCCATAGACTCTAATGTTAAAATGGCTCAGAAGGTTCGTTTGAAAATCAGAAGAGCATGGTGTCTTTCCACTGTCACCACGTCCATATAATAAACTCCACAGGCATGAAAACTGAGAATTCGGTAGACTAGAAGCTGCTGTCGCTCACGGTGAAAGAATTTTGTCAATACGACTTGTACTTTTAATTTGGGAACGATTTGTTTCGGCCTGACTTTTCTGTTCATTTTAAGCAGCAAAAGTGAGGTGCATGTCTGTGTGCGTGTGTATGGAGCCATTGGGTGCAGTCACTATAGCAACCAGGCTCACACCTGCCTGCTTAACGAGCTCTGCCTGCCACTGTACCAAGATTCATCTTAAACACTTCTCTTTCAACTGCTGCTGTGTCCACAGTGTTACAGCCATCATTTTACCCTCAAAACGTCGCCATCGTTGTTCTTTTTCCAACATCTTGTCTTTCAAAGCTCAGAGATGTAAACTTTTTAAACTGTGTGGATCAAAGTGGAGGGATCACATTTGAGTCATTCAGTGATTCAAAGAATATGACCTTTTAATATTCTTTCAGATGTTTTCTGACTCTAAATGTTCTTTTCTCATTTCTTAGGTTTTTCTAATTTACAATTAAAACATTTTCAGTTTTTTTCCAACTCCTTCTTCTGTGTAACCTTCAGCTTTTAGCAGTTCAGCACCTTTGTTTTCAGGTTAAATTCGGGGTTTTTTTTGTTTTTTTTTAATCTCATTCAATATTTTTAACTCAAAATTCAGCAATTAATTCATTTCAGTGCATACATTCAGATTCAAGCATTCACACTGCAGTTTCTTCAGAAAATGCACTTTCTAGTTATTATTATATTTTATTATTTTTCCGTACGTTTTTTGAAAGCCTACTCCTTCAAAACCGTTCAACTTAGAAAAACCATTCAAACATCGTTAGATTCCTATTATTTTGGACAACATTGCTTCTATTTTTCTCATTTTTAACATTTATATTTTTAATTTTATTCAACTTTATTCAACAAAAATTTATAATGTATTTCAATGGGGAGACCCTTCAAATCCTCATTCAACTTACTCATTTTTAAACTCTTACTACTTCCACATACATTGACATAGAGCCACCATTCAAACTTTAAAACGAAGACAAGACATTCAACTATTCAACTTGTATTTATCTTTTCAATATCTATTATACTTTTTCTTCAGTTCCAGTTTAAGTTTCATGATGTTTTTTCACCCGTTTCAGAGTTTATAATGGGTGTGTATGGGACGGAATGTTGGGGCTAGAGTGAGGCAGCTCAACTGCTAGAGTGAGAGGAGCAAAAAAATTAATCTTAAAATCTTTTTTAAAACTGCTGCTGTGTCCACAGCGTTTGCTCTACAGGTATGATTTTACCCTCAAAACGTAGCCATGGCTGTCCTCTTTCATCCAATGTGTTTACTATTGTACTAGGTGTTATGGTTCTTTCATAAATGTCACCAATGCACAGCCTCCTCCCTCCAACTCTTCCATAGACTCTAATGTTAAAACGGCTCAGAAGGTTGGTTTGAAAATCAGAAGAGCATGGTGTTTTTACACTGTCACCACGTCCATATAATAAACTCCACAGGCATGAAAACTGAGAATTAGGTAGACTAGACATTGCTGCCGCTCACGGTGAAAGAATTTCGTCAATACGACCTATACTTTTCATTTGGGAGCGATTTGTTTCGGCCTGACTTTTCTGTTCATTTTAAGCAGCAAAAGTGAGGCGCATGTCTGTGTACGTGTGTATGGAGCCATTGGGTGCGGTCACTATAGCAACCAGGCTCACACCTGCCTGCTTAACGAGCTCTGCCTGCCACTGTACCAAGATTCATCTTAAGCACTTCTCTTTCAACTGCTGCTGTGTCCACAGTGTTACAGCCATCATTTCACCCTCAAAACGTCGCCATTATTGTTCTCTTTCCAACACCGTGTCTTTCAAAGCTCAGACTTTTAAATTTTTTAAACTGTGTGGATCAAAGTGGAGGGATCACATTTTAGTCATTCAGTGATTCAAAGAATATGACCTTTTAATATTCTTTCAGATGTTTTCTGACTCTAAATGTTCTTTTCTCATTTCTTAGGGTTTTCTAATTTACATTTAAAACATTTTCAGTTTTTTTCCAACTCCTTCTGTGTAACCTTCAGCTTTTAGCAGTTCAGCACCTTTGTTTTCAGGTTAAATTCGGTTTTTTTTTTTTTTTTTTTAATCTCATTCAATATTTTTAACTCAAAATTCAGCAATTAATTCATTTCAGTGCATACATTCAGATTCAAGCATTCACACTGCAGTTTCTTCAGAAAATGCACTTTCTAGTTATTAGTGTGAATGCTTGAAAAGCATTCACAGTATTGTTCTTCTAATCTTTATTATTATTATATTTTATCTATTCCGTACGTTTTTTGTACTCCTACTCCTTCAAAACCGTTCAACTTAGAAAAACCATTCAAACACCATTAGATTCCTATTCTTTTGGACATGACTGCTTCTACTTTTCTCATTTTTAACATTTATATTTTTAATTTTATTCAACTTTATTCAACAAAAATTTCCCATGTATTTCAATGGGGAGACCCTTCAAATTCTCATTCAACTTACTCATTTTTAAACTCCTACTACTTCCACATACGTTGACATAGAGCCACCATTCAAACTTTAAAACGAAGACAAGACATTCAACTATTCAACTTGTATTTATCTTTTCAATATCTATTATACTTTTTCTTCAGTTCCAGTTTAAGTTTCATGATGTTTTTTCACCCGTTTCAGAGTTTATAATGGGTGTGTATGGGACGGAATGTTGGGGCTAGAGTGAGGCAGCTCAACTGCTAGAGTGAGAGGAGCAAAAAAATTAATCTTAAAATCTTTTTTAAAACTGCTGCTGTGTCCGCAGCGTTTGCTCTACAGGTATGATTTTACCCTCAAAACGTAGCCATGGCTGTCCTCTTTCATCCAATGTGTTTACTATTGTACTAGGTGTTATGGTTCTTTCATAAATGTCACCAATGCACAGCCTCCTCCCTCCAACTCTTCCATAGACTCTAATGTTAAAATGGCTCAGAAGGTTCGTTTGAAAATCAGAAGAGCATGGTGTCTTTCTACTGTCACCACGTCCATATAATAAGCTCCACAGGCATGAAAACTGAGAATTAGGTAGACTAGACATTGCTGTCGCTCACGGTGAAAGAATTTTGTCAATACGACCTATACTTTTCATTTGGGAACGATTTGTTTCGGCCTGACGTTTCTGTTCATTTTAAGCAGCAAAAGTGAGGTGCATGTCTGTGTACGTGTGTATGGAGCCATTGGGTGCGGTCACTATAGCAACCAGGCTCACACCTGCCTGCTTAACGAGCTCTGCCTGCCACTGGGCCAAGATTCATATTAAACACTTCTCTTTCAACTGCTGCTGTGTCCACAGTGTTACAGCCATCATTTTACCCTCAAAACGTCGCCATCGTTGTTCTCTTTCCAACATCTTGTCTTTCAAAGCTCAGACTTTTAAATTTTTTAAACTGTGTGGATCCAAGTGGAGGGATCACATTTGAGTCATTCAGTGATTCAAAGAATATGAACTTTTAATATTCATTCAGATGTTTTCTGACTCTAAATTTTCTTTTCTCATTACTCATCTTTTTCTAATTTACATTTTAAACATTTTCAGCTTTTCTCCAACTTCTTCTCTGTGTGATTGTCAGCTTTTAGCAGTTCAGCTTTTTTGTTTTCATGTGCAAATTTCTGTATCTTTCATCTCGTTCAACATTGTTAACTTAAAATTCAGCAATTAATTCATTTCAATGCATACATTCAGATTCAAGCATTCACACTGCAGTTTCTTCAGAAAATGCACTTTCTAGTTATATTTTATTATTTTTCCGTACGTTTTTTAAAAGCCTACTCCTTCAAAACCGTTCAACTTAGAAAAACCATTCAAACATCGTTAGATTCCTATTATTTTGGACATGACTGCTTCTATTTTTCTCATTTTTAACATTTATATTTTTAATTTTATTCAACTTTATTCAACAAAAATTTCCCATGTATTTCAATGGGGAGACCCTTCAAATTCTCATTCAACTTACTCATTTTTAAACTCTTACTACTTCCACATACATTGACATAGAGCCACCATTCAAACTTTAAAACGAAGACAAGACATTCAACTATTCAACTTGTATTTATCTTTTCAATATCTATTATACTTTTTCTTCAGTTCCAGTTTAAGTTTCATGATGTTTTTTCACCCGTTTCAGAGTTTATAATGGGTGTGTATGGGACGGAATGTTGGGGCTAGAGTGAGGCAGCTCAACTGCTAGAGTGAGAGGAGCAAAAAAATTAATCTTAAAATCTTTTTTAAAACTGCTGCTGTGTCCGCAGCGTTTGCTCTACAGGTATGATTTTACCCTCAAAACGTAGCCATGGCTGTCCTCTTTCATCCAATGTGTTTACTATTGTACTAGGTGTTATGGTTCTTTCATAAATGTCACCAATGCACAGCCTCCTCCCTCCAACTCTTCCATAGACTCTAATGTTAAAATGGCTCAGAAGGTTCGTTTGAAAATCAGAAGAGCATGGTGTCTTTCCACTGTCACCACGTCCATATAATAAGCTCCACAGGCATGAAAACTGAGAATTAGGTAGACTAGACATTGCTGTCGCTCACGGTGAAAGAATTTTGTCAATACGACTTTTACTTTTCATTTGGGAGCGATTTGTTTCGGCCTGACTTTTCTGTTCATTTTAAGGAGCAAAAGTGAGGCGCATGTCTGTGTACGTGTGTATGGAGCCATTGGGTGCGGTCACTATAGCAACCAGGCTCACACCTGCCTGCTTAACGAGCTCTGCCTGCCACTCTGCCAAGATTCATCTTAAGCACTTCTCTTTCAACTGCTGCTGTGTCCACAGTGTTACAGCCATCATTTTACCCTCAAAACGTCGCCATCGTTGTTCTCTTTCCAACATCTTGTCTTTCAAAGCTCAGAGATGTAAACTTTTTAAACTGTGTGGATCCAAGTGGAGGAATCACATTTTAGTCATTCAGTGATTCAAAGAATATGACCTTTTAATATTCTTTCAGATGTTTTCTGACTCTAAATGTTCTTTTCTCATTTCTTAGGTTTTTCTAATTTACAATTAAAACATTTTCAGCTTTTTTCCAACTTCTTCTTCTGTGTAACCTTCAGCTTTTAGCAGTTCAGCACTTTTGTTTTCAGGTTAAATTCGGGGGTTTTTTTTGATCTCATTCAAAATTTTTAACTTAAATTCAGTAATTATTTCATTTCAATGCATACATTCAGATTCAAGCATTCACACTGCAGTTTCTTCAGAAAATGCACTTTCTAGTTAGTGTGAATGCTTGAAAAGCATTCACAGTATTGTTATTCTAATCTTTATTAGTGTGAATGCTTGAAAAGCATTCACAGTATTGTTATTCTAATCTTTATTATTATTAGTGTGAATGCTTGAAAAGCATTCACAGTATTGTTATTCGAATCTTTATTATTGTGTGGATGCTTTAAGCATCCACACTATTGAGTTCCTGTTTCTCTTTATTCTTTATTGTGTGGATGCTTTAAGCATCCACACTATTGAGTTCCTGTTTCTCTTTATTCTTTATTATTATTATTATTATTATTCTAGTTGCTTCCGTACACTTTTCGCCGTTTAACTACTTCCACAATTTTCAGCCGATTTTCACCGTTCAAATTTTAAACTATTCTGCTATTTTTGCTCTTTCCTGCTACGATTTTTGCTATTTTTAACTATTATACTTTTTAAAATATTAAGCTTTTTTCCTTTAATTTGTCCCATTGAAATGAATGGGAAACTTCTGCAATTCTGCTAAATTTTGCTTGTTTTTGAAACTTAACTACTTCCTCATATTTTCACCTAGAACAACCATTCAAATTTTAAAATGTTCACAAATTATTGGGCTATTCAGGTATGATTCAGCTTTTTCAAATCTTTTACTGTTTTACTTTTATGCCTCTTAAAGTTTTGAGTTGCAAAATTGTGATTTTTCACAAAATACATGCGTTGTTATGGTTGCTATGCTCTTGGCTTCCAGTGTGCCACTGAAGGTTTTGCAATTTTCACTTCATGTCCGAACAACTTCTTGCTACTTGCTCAATTTTCACTCAGCTTCCACAAATTATACATCAAAACGTAGGTATTTTTGCTGGCTTTCAGAAAATGTCACTATCATTGTTGTGGGATTTATAGAATTTTTGCAAATCTCCTCAGACCAACACAAGGTCTCAAAACTCTCCATATAAAGTCAATGGAGAGCTTGTTCAAAATCATCGCTGGATTTCTGTAATGAGAGGCATATTCGAATCGTCATATCTCCTTAACGAAGCGACTTTAAGACATGAGGCTTGTCCCCGAATATCTTCAGACACCCCTGACGCTCACAATTCAAGAATTTCTTTCTCACCTATTACCGTTCTGAAATGAGTTGGACTTGTTTGAGGGTAGGAAATTCGTCCTTCGCTCAGATTTCTTCAGATTTAAAACTCTGGAAATGAACCACTTTTTTCTCTCGTCATAACTTTTTTTTGGATTTCCACAGAGACCTGAAAATTTCCATGACTGTTCACCAAAGCCTGCTGTCTCTTACGGTGAAAGAATGATATCGATACTCCAAATAGATTTCGAGTTACAAAGCGTTGTTTGAGGGCAAGTCAAGGCAGTTTTTGCTTCGCTCTACTCAGTTATGGTGCATTAGAAGTCAAATATCTTTAATAATTCATATTTTAATGATAAATTGTAAACACTGGAAGATTCCCCCATCTCTTCTGAACAAAACGGTGTAAGAATGACCGCTCTAGCCCCTACGGTTTAGAAATTATGGTCATTTGTTTGAGGGGAGTCCTCACTATGAGAAATAGGCTGCAATAATCCTGTGCCTCTCTCTGCTGCGTGTGTAAAAAGATGCACCTGTTTTGGCGGGAAAAAGTACACAGGCTCTCTGATTGGTGGATTCAAATTCAGCAGCTCCCAGGCTGACCTAGAAACTTACTTCTCTCTCCCTGTGCATGTTTTTGCTGATTTTTTCATTTAACAAGTATATTTGAGGGACCCTCAGCATGTTCAGCATTTTTTCAGCTGTCCATTTTGCTTTTCCAATTTTTCTGTTTAACTTATTACTATTGTGCTAAATCATACTGTTTCTGCTATTTTACAAGATTTGTGCTTAATATAGTATTTCTGCTTTTAATAGGATTTGTGCTTAATATAGTATTTCTGCTTTTTATAGAATTTGTGCTTAATATAGTATTTCTGCTTTTTATAGAATTTGTGCTTAATATAGTATTTCTGCTTTTTATAGGATTTGTGCTTAATATAGTATTTCTGCTAAATTATAGTATTTCTGCTTTTTATAGTATTTGTGCTAAAACATAGTATTTCTACTAAATGTAGTATTTATGCTTAATCATAGTATTTCTATATATTTCTGCCAGGTCCCCAGGCAGCCAATCCTCTGTGAGGACTTAGACATTCAAATTTTCAAATCAGGGCCTGCACGGTTTCCCAGCCAATCATATATGTGTCCTGAGGCATTCAAATTTGCATATTGGGGCCTTCATGGCTTCTAAGCCAGCCAATCATATCTGAGGGCTGAGGAATTCAAATCCACAAATCAGGGCCTGCACGGCTTCCCAGCCAGCCAATCATATATGTGGCCTCAGGCATTCAAATTTGCATATTGGGGGAATTCGTGGCTTCTAAGTCAACAAGTCATCCATGTCGTATATCTCTAAAAATTCACATTTTAATGATAAATTGTTAACACTGGAAGATTCCCCCATCTCTTCTGAACAAAACGGTGTAAGAATGACCGCTCTAGCCCCTACGGTTTAGAAATTATGGTCATTTGTTTGAGGGGAGTCCTCACTATGAGAAATAGGCTGCAATAATCCTTTGCCTCTCTCTGCTGCGTGTGTAAAAAGATGCACCTGTTTTGGCGGGAAAAAGTACACAGGCTCTCTGATTGGTGGATTCAAATTCAGCAGCTCCCAGGCTGACCTAGAAACTTACTTCTCTCTCCCTGTGCATTTTTTTGCTGATTTTTTCATTTAACAAGTATATTTGAGGGACCCTCAGCATGTTCAGCATTTTTTCAGCTGTCCATTTTGCTTTTCCAATTTTTCTGTTTAACTTATTACTATTGTGCTAAATCATACTGTTTCTGCTATTTTATAAGATTTGTGCTTAATATAGTATTTCTGCTTTTTATAGAATTTGTGCTTAATATAGTATTTCTGCTTTTTATAGAATTTGTGCTTAATATAGTATTTCTGCTTTTTATAGGATTTGTGCTTAATATAGTATTTCTGCTAAATTATAGTATTTCTGCTTTTTATAGTATTTGTGCTAAAACATAGTATTTCTACTAAATGTAGTATTTATGCTTAATCATAGTATTTCTATATATTTCTGCCAGGTCCCCAGGCAGCCAATCCTCTGTGAGGACTTAGACATTCAAATTTTCAAATCAGGGCCTGCACGGTTTCCCAGCCAATCATATATGTGTCCTGAGGCATTCAAATTTGCATATTGGGGCCTTCATGGCTTCTAAGCCAGCCAATCATATCTGAGGGCTGAGGAATTCAAATCCACAAATCAGGGCCTGCACAGCTTCCCAGCCAGCCAATCATGTATGTGGGCTCCAGGTATTCAAATTTGCATATTGGGGAATTCGTGGCTTCTAAGTCAACAAGTCATCCATGTCATATATCTCTAAAAATTCATATTTTAATGATAAATTGTCAACACTTGAAGATTCCCCCATCTCTTCTGAACAAAACGGTGTAAGAATGACCGCTCTAGCCCCTATGGTTAGGAAATTATGGTCATTTGTTTGAGGGGAATCCTCACTATGTGAAATAAACTGAAAGAAGCAGGTCTATGTCTCTGTGCTGCGTGTGTAAAAAGATGCACCTGTTTTGGCGGGAAAACGTAAACAGCCTCTCTGATTGGTGGATTCAAATTCAGCAGCTCCCAGGCTGACCTAGAAACTTAGTCCTCTCTCCCTGTGTGTGTGTGTGTGTGTGTGTGTGTGTGTGTGTGTGTGTTTAGTGGGAGAGAGAGGACCCTGCCCTTATTTGACAGCATGTCATTGTAGGATTTAAATTGAACATAGTTAGACTGTTTGACTGGATTAGAGCCTGTGTTTGTGTGTCCCTCTGTGCATTTGTGTTTCAATAAGTTATTACTATTCTGCTAAATCATAGTATTTCTGGTACTTTTCGGTACTTGTGCTAAATACAGTATTTCTGCTAAATCATACTATTTCTGGTACTTTTCGGTACTTGTGCTAAATACAGTATTTCTGCTTTTCATAGGATTTATGCCTAATATAGTATTTCTGCTAAATTATAGTATTTCTGCTTTTTATAGGATTTGTGCCTAACATAGTATTTCTGCTAAATTATAGTATTTCTGCTTTTTATAGGATTTGTGCCTAACATAGTATTTCTGCTAAATTATAGTATTTCTGCTTTTTATACTATTTGTTCTAAATTATAGTATTTCTGCTTTTTATAGGATTTGTGCTTAATATAGTATTTCTGCTAAATTATAGTTTTTCTTCTTTTTATAGTATTTGTGCTAAAACATAGTATTTCTACTAAATGTAGTATTTATGCTTAATAATAGTATTTCTATATATTTCTGCCAGGTCCCCAGGCAGCCAATCCTCTGTGAGGACTGAGACATTCAAATTTTCAAATCAGGGCCTGCACAGTTTCCCAGCCAATCAAATAAGTGTCCTGAGGCATTCAAATTTGCATATTGGGGCCTTCGTGGCTTCTAAGCCAGCCAATCATATCTGAGGGCTGAGGAATTCAAATCCACAAATCAGGGCCTGCACGGCTTCCCAGCCAGCCAATCACATATGTGGTCTCAGGCATTCAAATTTGCATATTGGGGAATTCGTGGCTTCTAAGTCAACAAGTCATCCATGTCATATATCTCTAAAAATTCATATTTTAATATTAAATTGTCAACACTTGAAGATTCCCCCATCTCTTCTGAACAAAACGGTGTAAGAATGACCGTTCTAGCCCCTACGGTTTGGAAATTATGGTCATTTGTTTGAGGGGAGTCGTCACTATGAGAAATAGACTGCAAAAATCCTGTGCCTCTCTGTGCTGCGTGTGTAAAAAGATGCACCTGTTTTCTCGGGAAAGAGTGCACAGGCTCTCTGATTGGTGGATTCAAATTCAGCTGCTCCCAGGCTGACCTAGAAACTTACTTCTCTCTCCCTGTGTGTGTGTGTGTGTGTGTGTGTGTGTGTGTGTGTGTGTGTGTGTGTGTGTGTGTTTGTGTTTAGTGGGAGAGAGAGGACCCCGCCCTTATTTGGCAGCATGTCATTGTAGGATTTAAATTGAACATAGTTAGACTGGTTGACTGGATTAGAGCCTGTGTTTGTGTGTCCCTCTGTGCATTTGTGTTTCAATAAGTTATTACTATTCTGCTAAATCATAGTATTTCTGGTACTTTTCGGTACTTGTGCTAAATACAGTATTTCTGCTAAATCATACTATTTCTGCTTTTCATAGGATTTATGCCTAATATAGTATTTCTGCTAAATTATAGTATTTCTGTTTTTTATAGGATTTTTGCCTAACATAGTATTTCTGCTAAATTATAGTATTTCTGCTTTTTATACTATTTGTTCTAAATTATAGTATTTCTGCTTTTTATAGGATTTGTGCTTAATATAGTATTTCTGCTAAATTATAGTTTTTCTTCTTTTTATAGTATTTGTGCTAAAACATAGTATTTCTACTAAATGTAGTATTTATGCTTAATAATAGTATTTCTATATATTTCTGCCAGGTCCCCAGGCAGCCAATCCTCTGTGAGGACTGAGACATTCAAATTTTCAAATCAGGGCCTGCACAGTTTCCCAGCCAATCAAATAAGTGTCCTGAGGCATTCAAATTTGCATATTGGGGCCTTCGTGGCTTCTAAGCCAGCCAATCATATCTGAGGGCTGAGGAATTCAAATCCACAAATCAGGGCCTGCACGGCTTCCCAGCCAGCCAATCACATATGTGGTCTCAGGCATTCAAATTTGCATATTGGGGAATTCGTGGCTTCTAAGTCAACAAGTCATCCATGTCATATATCTCTAAAAATTCATATTTTAATATTAAATTGTCAACACTTGAAGATTCCCCCATCTCTTCTGAACAAAACGGTGTAAGAATGACCGTTCTAGCCCCTACGGTTAGGAAATTACGGTCATTTGTTTGAGGGGAGTCGTCACTATGAGAAATAGACTGCAATAATCCTGTGCCTCTCTGTGCTGCTGCGTGTGTAAACAGATGCACCTGTTTTGGTGGGGAAAAGTGCACAGCCTCTCTGATTGGTGGATTCAAATTCACCAGCTCCCAGGCTGACCTAGAAACTTACTTCTCTCTCCCTGTGTGTGTGTGTGTGTGTGTGTGTGTGTGTGTGTGTGTGTGTGTGTGTGTGTGTGTGTGACAGAGAGAGAGAGAGAGAGAGAGAGAGAGAAAGGCTTTTAATGGGATGATCTCATTCTAAGATTTAAATTCAATATATTTAGACTGGTTGACTGAATTGGATCTTGTGTGTGGGTCTCTCTGTGCATGTGTGTTTCCTCATGTGTACATATTTGTGATTGTGTGGCTGTAATAAATTTTTTTGCAGATTTTTGTCATTTAACAAGTATATTTGAGGGACCCTCAGCATGTTCAGCATTTTTTCAGCTGTCCATTTTGCTTTTCCAATTTTTCTGTTTAACTTATTACTATTGTGCTAAATCATACTATTTCTGCTATTTTATAAGATGTGTGCTTAATATGCTATTTCTGCTTTTATAGGATTTGTGCTTAATATAGTATTTCTGCTAAATGTAGTATTTATGCTTAATCATACTATTTCTGCTTTTCATAGTATTTGTGCTTAATATAGTATTTCTGATTAATTATAGTTTTTCTACTAAATCATAGTACAGTATTTCTGCTTTTTATGGGATTTGTGCTAAAACAAAGTATTTCTACTAAATGTAGTATTTGTGCTTAATCATACCATTTCTGCTTTTTATAGGATTTGTGCTTAATATAGTATTTCTGCTAAATTATAGTATTTCTGCCAAATTATAATATTTGTGCTAAAACATAGTCTCAATTTAAAATTACAATATTCATAGTTCATCACAGTGTCTCTGGTAAATCACAATATTTCTGCTCTGTTGTACTATTTTTCTAAATCATAGTGTTTCTGTAATGTTTAAGTATTTTTGGCTAAATATATTCTTTCTGTTATCTTATACTATTTCTCCTAAATTCTTGTATTTTTGAGAAGTTATCATGTTTCTGGTAAGTTACAATATTTCTGCTAAATTCTGCTATGCTATTGTATTTCTGCCAAGTATTATGTTTCCTCTAAGATATTGCAGTTCTGCTAAGTTATTCCATTTTAGCAAACTTCTTTTGCTTCTGCAAAGTTTTTACAATTTCTGCAACTTTTCAGCTTTTTCAGCTACTTTTTGCATACAGCTTCAGCTTTAAGCATCCACACTGCATTTTCGCAGGAAATGCAAATTTTTCTAGTTATTATTATTATTCCGGGTGTTTCCGTACACTTTTCGCCGTTTAACTACTTCCACAATTTTTGTGCTATTTTCACCGTTCAAACTTTAAACTATTCAGCTATTTTTGCTAATTCCTGCTACGATTTTTGCTATTTTTAACTATTATACTTTTTAAAATATTAAGCTTTTTTCCTTTAATTTGTCCCATTGAAATGAATGGGAAACTTCTGCAATTCTGCTAAATTTTGCCTGTTTTTGAAACTTAACTACTTCCTCATATTTTCACCTAGAACAACCATTCAAATTTTAAAATGTTCACAAATTATTTGGCTATTCAGGTATGATTCAGCTTTTTCAAATCTTCTACTGTTTTACTTTTATGCCTCTTAAAGTTTTGAGTTGCAAAATTGTGATTTTTCACAAAATACATGTGTTGTTATGGTTGCTATGCTCTTGGCTTCCAGTGTGCCACTGAAGGTTTTGCAATTTTCACTTCATGTCCGAACAACTTCCTGCTACTTGCTCAATTTTCACTCAACTTCCACAAATTATACATCAAAACGTAGGTATTTTTGCTGGCTTTCAGAAAATGTCACCATCATTGTTGTGGGATTTATAGAATTTTTGCAAATCTCCTCAGACTAACACAAGGTCAGAAAACTCTCCATATAAAGTGAATGGAGAGCTTGTTCAAAATCACCGCTGGATTTCTGTAATGAGAGGCATATTCGAATCGTCATATTTCCTTAACGAAGCAAAGTTAAGACATGAGGCTTGTCCCCGAATATCTTCAGACACCCCTGACGCTCACAATTCAAGAATTTCTTTCTCACCTATTACCGTTCTGAAATGAGTTGGACTTGTTTGAGGGTAGGAAATTCGTCCTTCGCTCAGATTTCTTCAGATTTCAAACTGTGGAAATGAACCACTTTTTTCTCTCGTCATAACTTTTTGTTGGATTTCCACAGAGACCTGAAAATTTCCATGATTGTTCACCAAAGCCTGCTGTCTCTTACGGTGAAAGAATGATATCGATACTCCAAATAGATTTCGAGTTAGAAAGCGTTGTTTGAGGGCAAGTCAAGGCAGTTTTTGCTTCGCTCTACTCAGTTATGGTGCATTACAAGTCAAATATCTTTAATAATTCATATTTTAATGATAAATTGTAAACACTGGAAGATTCCCCCATCTCTTCTGAACAAAACGGTGTAAGAATGACCGCTCTAGCCCCTACGGTTTGGAAATTATGGTCATTTGTTTGAGGGGAGTCCTCACTATGAGAAATAGGCTGCAATAATCCTGTGCCTCTCTGTGCTGCGTGTGTAAAAAGAGGCACATGTTTTGGCGGGAAAAAGTACACAGGCTCTCTGATTGGTGGATTCAAATTCAGCAGCTCCCAGGCTGACCTAGAAACTTACTTCTCTCTCCCTGTGCATTTTTTTGCTGATTTTTTCATTTAACAAGTATATTTGAGGGACCCTCAGCATGTTCAGCATTTTTTCAGCTGTCCATTTTGCTTTTCCAATTTTTCTGTTTAACTTATTACTATTGTGCTAAATAATACTATTTCTGCTATTTTATAAGATTTGTGCCTAATATAGTATTTCTGCTAAATTACAATATTTCTGCTTTTTATACTATTTGTGCTAAAACATAGTATTTCTACTAAATGTAGTATTTATGCTTAATCATACTATTTCTGCTTTTTATGGGATTTGTGCCTAATATAGTATTTCTGCTTTTTATAGGATTTTTGCTCAAACATAGTATTTCTACTAAATGTAGTGTTTATGCTTAATCATCCTATTTCTGCTTTTTATAGGATTTGTGCTTAATATAGTATTTCTGCTAAATTATAGTATTTCTGCTTTTTATAGTATTTGTGCTAAAACATAGTATTTCTACTAAATGTAGTATTTATGCTTAATCATAGTATTTCTATATATTTCTGCCAGGTCCCCAGGCAGCCAATCCTCTGTGAGGACTGAGAAATTCAAATTTTCAAATCAGGGCCTGCACGGCTTCCCAGCCAATCATATATGTGTCCTGAGGCATTCAAATTTGCATATTGGGGCCTTCATGGCTTCTAAGCCAGCCAATCATATCTGAGGGCTGAGGAATTCAAATCCACAAATCAGGGCCTGCACGGCTTCCCAGCCAGCCAATCATATATGTGGTCTCAGGCATTCATATTTGCATATTGGGGAATTCGTGGCTTCTAAGTCAACAAGTCATCCATGTCATATATCTCTAAAAATTCACATTTTAATGATAAATTGTTAACACTGGAAGATTCCCCCATCTCTTCTGAACCAAACAGTGTAAGAATGACCGCTCTAGCCCCTACGGTTAGGAAATTATGGTCATTTGTTTGAGGGGAGTCCTCACTATGAGAAATAGGCTGCAATAATCCTGTGCCTCTCTGTGCTGCTGCGTGTGTAAAAAGATGCACCTGTTTTGGCGGGAAAACGTAAACAGCCACTCTGATTGGTGGATTTAAATTCGGCAGCTCTCTCCCTCTGTGTCTGTCTGTGTGTGTGTGTGTGTGTGTGTGTGTGTGTGTGTGTGTGTGTGTGTGTGTGTGTGTGTGTGTGTGTTTAGTGGGAGAGAGAGGACCCTGCCCTTATTTGGCAGCATGTCATTGTAGGATTTAAATTGAATATAGTTAGACTGATTGACTGGATTAGAGCCTGTGTTTGTGTGTCCCTCTCTGCATTTCTGTTTCAATATGCCTCCATATTTGTAATTTTGTAAGTTATTGCTATTCTGCTAAATCATAGTATTTCTGGTACTTTTTGGTACTTGTGCTAAATACAGTATTTCTGCTAAATTATAGTATTTCTGCTTTATTATACTATTTGTGCTAAAACATAGTATTTCTACTAAATGTAGTATTTCTGCTTTTTATACTATTTGTGCTAAATTATAATATTTCTGCTTTTTATACTATTTGTGCTAAAACATAGTATTTCTACTAAATGTAGTATTTCTGCTTTTTATACTATTTGTGCTAAATTATAATATTTCTGCTTTTTATACTATTTGTGCTAAATTATAATATTTCTGCTTTTTATACTATTTGTGCTAAATTATAATATTTCTGCTTTTTATACTATTTGTGCTAAATTATAATATTTCTGCTTTTTATACTATTTGTGCTAAATTATAATATTTCTGCTTTTTATACTATTTGTGCTAAATTATAATATTTCTGCTTTTTATACTATTTGTGCTAAAACATAGTATTTCTACTAAATGTAGTATTTCTGCTTTTTATACTATTTGTGCTAAATTATAATATTTCTGCTTTTTATACTATTTGTGCTAAATTATAATATTTCTGCTTTTTATACTATTTGTGCTAAATTATAATATTTCTGCTTTTTATACTATTTGTGCTAAATTATAATATTTCTGCTTTTTATACTATTTGTGCTAAATTATAATATTTCTGCTTTTTATACTATTTGTGCTAAAACATAGTATTTCTACTAAATGTAGTATTTCTGCTTTTTATACTATTTGTGCTAAATTATAATATTTCTGCTTTTTATACTATTTGTGCTAAATTATAATATTTCTGCTTTTTATACTATTTGTGCTAAATTATAATATTTCTGCTTTTTATAGTATTTGTGCTAAAACATAGTATTTCTACTAAATGTAGTATTTATGCTTAATCATAGTATTTCTATATATTTCTGCCAGGTCCCCAGGCAGCCAATCCTCTGTGAGGACTGAGAAATTCAAATTTTCAAATCAGGGCCTGCACGGCTTCCCAGCCAATCATATATGTGTCCTGAGGCATTCAAATTTGCATATTGGGGCCTTCATGGCTTCTAAGCCAGCCAATCATATCTGAGGGCTGAGGAATTCAAATCCACAAATCAGGGCCTGCACAGCTTCCCAGCCAGCCAATCATGTATGTGGGCTCCAGGTATTTAAATTTGCATATTGGGGAATTCGTGGCTTCTAAGTCAACAAGTCATCCATGTCATATATCTCTAAAAATTCATATTTTAATGATAAATTGTCAACACTTGAAGATTCCCCCATCTCTTCTGAACAAAACGGTGTAAGAATGACCGCTCTAGCCCCTATGGTTAGGAAATTATGGTCATTTGTTTGAGGGGAATCCTCACTATGTGAAATAAACTGAAAGAAGCAGGTCTATGTCTCTGTGCTGCGTGTGTAAAAAGATGCACCTTTTTTGGCGGGAAAACGTAAACAGCCTCTCTGATTGGTGGATTCAAATTCAGCAGCTCCCAGGCTGACCTAGAAACTTAGTCCTCTCTCCCTGTGTGTGTGTGTGTGTGTGTGTGTGTGTGTGTGTGTGTGTGTTTGTGTGTGTGTTTAGTGGGAGAGAGAGGACCCTGCCCTTATTTGACAGCATGTCATTGTAGGATTTAAATTGAACATAGTTAGACTGGTTGACTGGATTAGAGCCTGTGTTTGTGTGTCCCTCTGTGCATTTGTGTTTCAATAAGTTATTACTATTCTGCTAAATCATAGTATTTCTGGTACTTTTCGGTACTTGTGCTAAATACAGTATTTCTGCTAAATCATACTATTTCTGCTTTTCATAGGATTTATGCCTAATATAGTATTTCTGCTAAATTATAGTATTTCTGCTTTTTATAGGATTTGTGCCTAACATAGTATTTCTGCTAAATTATAGTATTTCTGCTTTTTATAGGATTTGTGCTTAACATAGTATTTCTGCTAAATTATAGTATTTCTGCTTTTTATACTATTTGTTCTAAATTATAGTATTTCTGCTTTTTATAGGATTTGTACTTAATATAGTATTTCTGCTAAATTATAGTTTTTCTTCTTTTTATAATATTTGTGCTAAAACATAGTATTTCTACTAAATGTAGTATTTATGCTTAATAATAGTATTTCTATATATTTCTGCCAGGTCCCCAGGCAGCCAATCCTCTGTGAGGACTGAGACATTCAAATTTTCAAATCAGGGGCTGCACAGTTTCCCAGCCAATCAAATAAGTGTCCTGAGGCATTCAAATTTGCATATTGGGGCCTTCGTGGCTTCTAAGCCAGCCAATCATATCTGAGGGCTGAGGAATTCAAACCCACAAATCAGGGCCTGCACGGCTTCCCAGCCAGCCAATCACATATGTGGTCTCAGGCATTCAAATTTGCATATTGGGGAATTCGTGGCTTCTAAGTCAACAAGTCATCCATGTCATATATCTCTAAAAATTCATATTTTAATATTAAATTGTCAACACTTGAAGATTCCCCCATCTCTTCTGAACAAAACGGTGTAAGAATGACCGTTCTAGCCCCTACGGTTTGGAAATTATGGTCATTTGTTTGAGGGGAGTCCTCACTATGAGAAATAGGCTGCAATAATCCTGTGCCTCTCTCTGCTGCGTGTGTAAAAAGATGCACCTGTTTTGGCGGGAAAAAGTACACAGGCTCTCTGATTGGTGGATTCAAATTCAGCAGCTCCCAGGCTGACCTAGAAACTTACTTCTCTCTCCCTGTGTGTGTGTGTGTGTGTGTGTGTGTGTGTGTGTGTGTGTGTGTGTGTGTGTGTGTGTGACAGAGAGAGAGAGAGAGAGAGAGAGAGAGAAAGGCTTTTAATGGGATGATCTCATTCTAAGATTTAAATTCAATATATTTAGACTGGTTGACTGAATTGGATCTTGTGTGTGGGTCTCTCTGTGCATGTGTGTTTCCTCATGTGTACATATTTGTGATTGTGTGGCTGTAATAAATTTTTTTGCAGATTTTTGTCATTTAACAAGTATATTTGAGGGACCCTCAGCATGTTCAGCATTTTTTCAGCTGTCCATTTTGCTTTTCCAATTTTTCTGTTTAACTTATTACTATTGTGCTAAATCATACTATTTCTGCTATTTTATAAGATTTGTGCTTAATATGCTATTTCTGCTTTTATAGGATTTGTGCTTAATATAGTATTTCTGCTAAATTTAGTATTTCTGATTAATTATAGTTTTTCTACTAAATCATAGTACAGTATTTCTGCTTTTTATAGGATTTGTGCTTAATATAGTATTTCTGCTAAATTATAGTATTTCTGCCAAATTATAATATTTGTGCTAAAACATAGTCTCAATTTAAAATTACAATATTCATAGTTCATCACAGTGTCTCTGGTAAATCACAATATTTCTGCTCTGTTGTACTATTTTTCTAAATCATAGTGTTTCTGTAATGTTTAAGTATTTTTGGCTAAATATATTCTTTCTGTTATCTTATACTATTTCTCCTAAATTCTTGTATTTTTGAGAAGTTATCATGTTTCTGGTAAGTTACAATATTTCTGCTAAATTCTGCTATGCTATTGTATTTCTGCCAAGTATTATGTTTCCTCTAAGATATTGCAGTTCTGCTAAGTTATTCCATTTTAGCAAACTTCTTTTGCTTCTGCAAAGTTTTTACAATTTCTGCAACTTTTCAGCTTTTTCAGCTACTTTTTGCATACAGCTTCAGCTTTAAGCATCCACACTGCATTTTCGCAGGAAATGCAAATTTTTCTAGTTAGTGTGAATGCTTGAAAAGCATTCACAGTATTGTTCTTCTAATCTTTATTATTATTATTATATTTTATCTATTCCGTACGTTTTTTGTAATCCTACTCCTTCAAAACCGTTCAACTTAGAAAAACCATTCAAACACCGTTAGATTCCTATTCTTTTGGACAACACTGCTTCTATTTTTCATATTTTTAACATTTATATTTTTAATTTTATTCAACTTTATTCAACAAAAATTTATAATGTATTTCAATGGGGAGACCCTTCAAATCCTCATTCAACTTACTCATTTTTAAACTCTTACTACTTCCACATACATTGACATAGAGCCACCATTCAAACTTTAAAACGAAGACAAGACATTCAACTATTCAACTTGTATTTATCTTTTCAATATCTATTATACTTTTTCTTCAGTTCCAGTTTAAGTTTCATGATGTTTTTTACCCGTTTCAGAGTTTATAATGGGTGTGTATGGGACGGAATGTTGGGGCTAGAGTGAGGCAGCTCAACTGCTAGAGTGAGAGGAGCAAAAAAATTAATCTTAAAATCTTTTTTAAAACTGCTGCTGTGTCTGCAGCGTTTGCTCTACAGGTATGATTTTACCCTCAAAACGTAGCCATCGCTGTCCTCTTTCATCCAATGTGTTTACTATTGTCCTAGGTGTTATGGTTCTTTCATAAATGTCACCAATGCACAGCCTCCTCCCTCCAACTCTTCCATAGACTCTAATGTTAAAATGGCTCAGAAGGTTCGTTTGAAAATCAGAAGAGCATGGTGTCTTTCCACTGTCACCACGTCCATATAATAAACTCCACAGGCATGAAAACTGAGAATTCAGTAGACTAGAAGCTGCTGTCGCTCACGGTGAAAGAATTTTGTCAATACGACTTTTACTTTTCATTTGGGAACGATTTGTTTCGGCCTGACTTTTCTGTTCATTTTAAGCAGCAAAAGTGAGGCGCATGTCTGTGTACGTGTGTATGGAGCCATTGGGTGCGGTCACTATAGCAACCAGGCTCACACCTGCCTGCTTAACGAGCTCTGCCTGCCACTGTACCAAGATTCATCTTAAGCGATTCTCTTTCAACTGCTGCTGTGTCCACAGTGTTACAGCCATCATTTTACCCTCAAATTGTCGCCATTATTGTTCTCTTTCCAACACCGTATCTTTCAAAGCTCAGGCATTTAAACTTTTTAAACTGTGTGGATCAAAGTGGAGGGATCACATTTGAGTCATTCAGTGATTCAAAGAATATGACCTTTTAATATTCATTCAGATGTTTTCTGACTCTAAATGTTCTTTTCTCATTTCTTAGGGTTTTCTAATTTACATTTAAAACATTTTCAGTTTTTTTCCAACTCCTTCTTCTGTGTAACCTTCAGCTTTTAGCAGTTCAGCACCTTTGTTTTCAGGTTAAATTCGTTTGTTTTTTTTGTTTTTTTTTTATCTCATTCAATATTTTTAACTCAAAATTCAGCAATTAATTCATTTCAGTGCATACATTCAGATTCAAGCATTCACACTGCAGTTTCTTCAGAAAATGCACTTTCTAGTTATTATTATTATTATATTTTATCTATTCCGTACGTTTTTTGTAATCCTATAACTTCAAAACCGTTCAACTTAGAAAAAACATTCAAACACCGTTAGATTCCTATTCTTTTGGACAACACTGCTTCTAAATTTCATATTTTTAACATTTATATTTTTAATTTTATTCAACTTTATTCAACAAAAATTTATAATGTATTTCAATGGGGAGACCCTTCAAATCCTCATTCAACTTACTCATTTTTAAACTCTTACTACTTCCACATACATTGACATAGAGCCACCATTCAAACTTTAAAACGAAGACAAGACATTCAACTATTCAACTTGTATTTATCTTTTCAATATCTATTATACTTTTTCTTCAGTTCCAGTTTAAGTTTCATGATGTTTTTTCACCCGTTTCAGAGTTTATAATGGGTGTGTATGGGACGGAATGTTGGGGCTAGAGTGAGGCAGCTCAACTGCTAGAGTGAGAGGAGCAAAAAAATTAATCTTAAAATCTTTTTTAAAACTGCTGCTGTGTCCGCAGCGTTTGCTCTACAGGTATGATTTTACCCTCAAAACGTAGCCATGGCTGTCCTCTTTCATCCAATGTGTTTACTATTGTCCTAGGTGTTATGGTTCTTTCATAAATGTCACCAATGCACAGCCTCCTCCCTCCAACTCTTCCATAGACTCTAATGTTAAAATGGCTCAGAAGGTTCGTTTGAAAATCAGAAGAGCATGGTGTCTTTACACTGTCACCACGTCCATATAATAAGCTCCACAGGCATGAAAACTGAGAATTAGGTAGACTAGAGATGGCTGTCGCTCACGGTGAAAGAATTTTGTCAGTACGACATGTACTTTTCATTTGGGAACGATTTGTTTCGGCCTGACTTTTCTGTTCATTTTAAGCAGCAAAAGTGAGGCGCATGTCTGTGTCGTGTGTATGGAGCCATTGGGTGCGGTCACTATAGCAACCAGGCTCACACCTGCCTGCTTAACGAGCTCTGCCTGCCACTCTGCCAAGATTCATCTTAAACACTTCTCTTTCAACTGCTGCTGTGTCCACAGTGTTAAAGCCATCATTTTACCCTCAAAACGTCGCCATCGTTGTTCTCTTTCCAACATCTTGTCTTTCAAAGCTCAGAGATGTAAACTTTTTAAACTGTGTGGGTCCAAGTGGAGGGATCACATTTGAGTCATTCAGTGATTCAAAGAATATGACCTTTTAGTATTCTTTCAGATGTTTTCTGACTCTAAATGTTCTTTTCTCATTTCTTAGGTTTTTCTAATTTACAATTAAAACATTTTCAGCTTTTTTCCAACTTCTTCTTCTGTGTAACCTTCAGCTTTTAGCAGTTCAGCACTGTTGTTTTCAGGTTAAATTCAGGTTGTTTTTTTTTTATTTTTATCTCATTCAAAATTTTTAACTCAAAATTCAGCAATTAATTCATTTCAGTCCATACATTCAGATTCAAGCATTCACACTGCAGTTTCTTCAGAAAATGCACTTTCTAGTTATTAGTGTGAATGCTTGAAAAGCATTCACAGTATTGTTCTTCTAATCTTTATTATTATTATATTTTCTTATTCCGTACGTTTTTTGAAAGCCTACTCCTTCAAAACCGTTCAACTTAGAAAAACCATTCAAACATCGTTAGATTCCTATTATTTTGGACATGACTGCTTCTATTTTTCTCATTTTTAACATTTATATTTTTAATTTTATTCAACTTTATTCAACAAAAATTTCCCATGTATTTCAATGGGGAGACCCTTCAAATTCTCATTCAACTTACTCATTTTTAAACTCTTACTACTTCCACATACATTGACATAGAGCCACCATTCAAACTTTAAAACGAAGACAAGACATTCAACTATTCAACTTGTATTTATCTTTTCAATATCTATTATACTTTTTCTTCAGTTCCAGTTTAAGTTTCATGATGTTTTTTCACCCATTTCAGAGTTTATAATGGGTGTGTATGGGACGGAATGTTGGGGCTAGAGTGAGGCAGCTCAACTGCTAGAGTGAGAGGAGCAAAAAAATTAATCTTAAAATCTTTTTTAAAACTGCTGCTGTGTCCGCAGCGTTTGCTCTACAGGTATGATTTTACCCTCAAAACGTAGCCATGGCTGTCCTCTTTCATCCAATGTGTTTACTATTGTCCTAGGTGTTATGGTTCTTTCATAAATGTCACCAATGCACAGCCTCCTCCCTCCAACTCTTCCATAGACTCTAATGTTAAAATGGCTCAGAAGGTTCGTTTGAAAATCAGAAGAGCATGGTGTCTTTCCACTGTCACCACGTCCATATAATAAACTCCACAGGCATGAAAACTGAGAATTCAGTAGACTAGAAGCTGCTGTCGCTCACGGTGAAAGAATTTCGTCAATACGACTTGTACTTTTCATATGGGAACGATTTGTTTCGGCCTGACTTTTCTGTTCATTTTAAGCAGCAAAAGTGAGGTGCATGTCTGTGTCCGTGTGTATGGAGCCATTGGGTGCGGTCACTATAGCAACCAGGCTCACACCTGCCTGCTTAACGAGCTCTCTCTGCCACTCTGCCAAAATTAATCTTAAACACTTCTCTTTCAACTGCTGCTGTGTCCACAGTGTTAAAGCCATCATTTTACCCTCAAAACGTCGCCATCGTTGTTCTTTTTCCAACATCTTGTCTTTCAAAGCTCAGAGATGTAAACTTTTTAAACTGTGTGGGTCCAAGTGGAGGGATCACATTTTCTTCATTCAGTGATTCAAAGAATATGACCTTTTAATATTCATTCAGATGTTTTCTGACTCTAAATGTTCTTTTCTCATTTCTTAGGTTTTTCTAATTTACAATTAAAACATTTTCAGCTTTTTTCCAACTTCTTCTGTGTAACCTTCAGCTTTTAGCAGTTCAGCACTGTTGTTTTCAGGTTAAATTCAGGTTGTTGTTTTTTTTTTTTTTTATCTCATTCAAAATTTTTAACTCAAAATTCAGCAATTAATTCATTTCAGTCCATACATTCAGATTCAAGCATTCACACTGCAGTTTCTTCAGAAAATGCACTTTCTAGTTATTATATTTTATTCTGTATTCCGTACGTTTTTTGAAAGCCTACTCCTTCAAAACCGTTCAACTTAGAAAAACCATTCAAACATCGTTAGATTCCTATTCTTTTGGACAACATTGCTTCTATTTTTCTCATTTTTAACATTTATATTTTTAATTTTATTCAACTTTATTCAACAAAAATTTCCCATGTATTTCAATGGGGAGACCCTTCAAATTCTCATTCAACTTACTCATTTTGAAACTCTTACTACTTCAACATACGTTCACATAGAGCCACCATTCAAACTTTAAAACGAAGACAAGACATTCAACTATTCAACTTGTATTTATCTTTTCAATATCTATTATACTTTTTCTTCAGTTCCAGTTTAAGTTTCATGATGTTTTTTCACCCGTTTCAGAGTTTATAATGGGTGTGTATGGGACGGAATGTTGGGGCTAGAGTGAGGCAGCTCAACTGCTAGAGTGAGAGGAGCAAAAAAATTAATCTTAAAATCTTTTTTAAAACTGCTGCTGTGTCCTCAGCGTTTGCTCTACAGGTATGATTTTACCCTCAAAACGTAGCCATGGCTGTCCTCTTTCATCCAATGTGTTTACTATTGTCCTAGGTGTTACGGTTCTTTCATAAATGTCACCAATGCACAGCCTCCTCCTTCCAACTCTTCCATAGACTCTAATGTTAAAATGGCTCAGAAGGTTCGTTTGAAAATCAGAAGAGCATGGTGTCTTTCCACTGTCACCACGTCCATATAATAAACTCCACAGGCATGAAAACTGAGAATTCAGTAGACTAGACATTGCTGTCACTCACGGTGAAAGAATTTTGTCAATATGACTTTTACTTTTCATTTGGGAACGATTTGTTTCGGCCTGACTTTTCTGTTCATTTTAAGCAGCAAAAGTGAGGCGCATGTCTGTGTACGTGTGTATGGAGCCCTTGGGTGCGGTCACTATAGCAACCAGGCTCACACCTGCCTGCTTAACGAGCTCTCTCTCTCTCTCTGCCAAGATTCATCTTAAACACTTCTCTTTCAACTGCTGCTGTGTCCACAGTGTTACAGCCATCATTTTACCCTCAAAACGTCGCCATCGTTGTTCTTTTTCCAACATCTTGTCTTTCAAAGCTCAGAGATGTAAACTTTTTAAACTGTGTGGGTCCAAGTGGAGGGATCACATTTTAGTCATTCAGTGATTCAAAGAATATGACCTTTTAATATTCTTTCAGATGTTTTCTGACTCTAAATGTTCTTTTCTCATTTCTTAGGGTTTTCTAATTTACATTTAAAACATTTTCAGTTTTTTTCCAACTTCTTCTTCTGTGTAACCTTCAGCTTTTAGCAGTTCAGCACTGTTGTTTTCAGGTTAAATTCAGTTTTTTTTTTTTTTATCTCATTCAAAATTTTTAACTCAAAATTCAGCAATTAATTCATTTCAGTCCATACATTCAGATTCAAGCATTCACACTGCAGTTTCTTCAGAAAATGCACTTTCTAGTTATATTTTATTTTTCCGTACGTTTTTTGAAAGCCTACTCCTTCAAAACCGTTCAACTTAGAAAAACCATTCAAACACCATTAGATTCCTATTCTTTTGGACATGATTGCTTGTATTTTTCTCATTTTTAACATTTATATTTTTAATTTTATTCAACTTTATTCAACAAAAATTTCCCATGTATTTCAATGGGGAGACCCTTCAAATTCTCATTCAACTTACTCATTTTTAAACTCTTACTACTTCAACATACGTTCACATAGAGCCACCATTCAAACTTTAAAACGAAGACAAGACATTCAACTATTCAACTTGTATTTATCTTTTCAATATCTATTATACTTTTTCTTCAGTTCCAGTTTAAGTTTCATGATGTTTTTTCACCCGTTTCAGAGTTTATAATGGGTGTGTATGGGACGGAATGTTGGGGCTAGAGTGAGGCAGCTCAACTGCTAGAGTGAGAGGAGCAAAAAAATTAATCTTAAAATCTTTTTTAAAACTGCTGCTGTGTCCGCAGCGTTTGCTCTACAGGTATGATTTTACCCTCAAAACGTAGCCATGGCTGTCCTCTTTCATCCAATGTGTTTACTATTGTCCTAGGTGTTATGGTTCTTTCATAAATGTCACCAATGCACAGCCTCCTCCCTCCAACTCTTCCATAGACTCTAATGTTAAAATGGCTCAGAAGGTTCGTTTGAAAATCAGAAGAGCATGGTGTCTTTCCACTGTCACCACGTCCATATAATAAGCTCCACAGGCATGAAAACTGAGAATTAGGTAGACTAGACATTGCTGTCGCTCACAGTGAAAGAATTTTGTCAATACGACTTTTACTTTTCATTTGGGAGCGATTTGTTTCGGCCTGACTTTTCTGTTCATTTTAAGCAGCAAAAGTGAGGTGCATGTCTGTGTGCGTGTGTATGGAGCCATTGGGTGCGGTCACTATAGCAACCAGGCTCACACCTGCCTGCTTAACGAGCTCTGCCTGCCACTGTACCAAGATTCATCTTAAGCACTTCTCTTTCAACTGCTGCTGTGTCCACAGTGTTACAGCCATCATTTTACCCTCAAATTGTCGCCATTATTGTTCTCTTTCCAACACCGTATCTTTCAAAGCTCAGGCATTTAAACTTTTTAAACTGTGTGGATCAAAGTGGAGGGATCACATTTGAGTCATTCAGTGATTCAAAGAATATGACCTTTTAATATTCTTTCAGATGTTTTCTGACTCTAAATGTTCTTTTCTCATTTCTTAGGTTTTTCTAATTTACATTTAAAACATTTTCAGCTTTTTTCCAACTTCTTCTTCTGTGTAACCTTCAGCTTTTAGCAGTTCAGCACTTTTGTTTTCAGGTTAAATTCGGGTTTTTTTTTATCTCATTCAAGATTTTTAACTTAAATTCAGTAATTAATTCATTTCAGTGCATACATTCAGATTCAAGCATTCACACTGCAGTTTCTTCAGAAAATGCACTTTCTAGTTAGTGTGAATGCTTGAAAAGCATTCACAGTATTGTTCTTCTAATCTTTATTGTGTGGATGCTTTAAGCATCCACACTATTGAGTTCCTGTTTCTCTTTATTCTTTATTATTATTATTATTATTATTATTCTAGTTGCTTCCGTACACTTTTCGCCGTTTAACTACTTCCACAATTTTCAGCCGATTTTCACCGTTCAAATTTTAAACTATTCTGCTATTTTTGCTCTTTCCTGCTACGATTTTTGCTATTTTTAACTATTATACTTTTTAAAATATTAAGCTTTTTTCCTTTAATTTGTCCCATTGAAATGAATGGGAAACTTCTGCAATTCTGCTAAATTTTGCTTGTTTTTGAAACTTAACTACTTCCTCATATTTTCACCTAGAACAACCATTCAAATTTTAAAATGTTCACAAATTATTGGGCTATTCAGGTATGATTCAGCTTTTTCAAATCTTTTACTGTTTTACTTTTATGCCTCTTAAAGTTTTGAGTTGCAAAATTGTGATTTTTCACAAAATACATGCGTTGTTATGGTTGCTATGCTCTTGGCTTCCAGTGTGCCACTGAAGGTTTTGCAATTTTCACTTCATGTCCGAACAACTTCTTGCTACTTGCTCAATTTTCACTCAGCTTCCACAAATTATACATCAAAACGTAGGTATTTTTGCTGGCTTTCAGAAAATGTCACTATCATTGTTGTGGGATTTATAGAATTTTTGCAAATCTCCTCAGACCAACACAAGGTCTCAAAACTCTCCATATAAAGTCAATGGAGAGCTTGTTCAAAATCATCGCTGGATTTCTGTAATGAGAGGCATATTCGAATCGTCATATCTCCTTAACGAAGCGACTTTAAGACATGAGGCTTGTCCCCGAATATCTTCAGACACCCCTGACGCTCACAATTCAAGAATTTCTTTCTCACCTATTACCGTTCTGAAATGAGTTGGACTTGTTTGAGGGTAGGAAATTCGTCCTTCGCTCAGATTTCTTCAGATTTAAAACTCTGGAAATGAACCACTTTTTTCTCTCGTCATAACTTTTTTTTGGATTTCCACAGAGACCTGAAAATTTCCATGACTGTTCACCAAAGCCTGCTGTCTCTTACGGTGAAAGAATGATATCGATACTCCAAATAGATTTCGAGTTACAAAGCGTTGTTTGAGGGCAAGTCAAGGCAGTTTTTGCTTCGCTCTACTCAGTTATGGTGCATTAGAAGTCAAATATCTTTAATAATTCATATTTTAATGATAAATTGTAAACACTGGAAGATTCCCCCATCTCTTCTGAACAAAACGGTGTAAGAATGACCGCTCTAGCCCCTACGGTTTAGAAATTATGGTCATTTGTTTGAGGGGAGTCCTCACTATGAGAAATAGGCTGCAATAATCCTGTGCCTCTCTCTGCTGCGTGTGTAAAAAGATGCACCTGTTTTGGCGGGAAAAAGTACACAGGCTCTCTGATTGGTGGATTCAAATTCAGCAGCTCCCAGGCTGACCTAGAAACTTACTTCTCTCTCCCTGTGCATGTTTTTGCTGATTTTTTCATTTAACAAGTATATTTGAGGGACCCTCAGCATGTTCAGCATTTTTTCAGCTGTCCATTTTGCTTTTCCAATTTTTCTGTTTAACTTATTACTATTGTGCTAAATCATACTGTTTCTGCTATTTTACAAGATTTGTGCTTAATATAGTATTTCTGCTTTTAATAGGATTTGTGCTTAATATAGTATTTCTGCTTTTTATAGAATTTGTGCTTAATATAGTATTTCTGCTTTTTATAGAATTTGTGCTTAATATAGTATTTCTGCTTTTTATAGGATTTGTGCTTAATATAGTATTTCTGCTAAATTATAGTATTTCTGCTTTTTATAGTATTTGTGCTAAAACATAGTATTTCTACTAAATGTAGTATTTATGCTTAATCATAGTATTTCTATATATTTCTGCCAGGTCCCCAGGCAGCCAATCCTCTGTGAGGACTTAGACATTCAAATTTTCAAATCAGGGCCTGCACGGTTTCCCAGCCAATCATATATGTGTCCTGAGGCATTCAAATTTGCATATTGGGGCCTTCATGGCTTCTAAGCCAGCCAATCATATCTGAGGGCTGAGGAATTCAAATCCACAAATCAGGGCCTGCACGGCTTCCCAGCCAGCCAATCATATATGTGGCCTCAGGCATTCAAATTTGCATATTGGGGGAATTCGTGGCTTCTAAGTCAACAAGTCATCCATGTCGTATATCTCTAAAAATTCACATTTTAATGATAAATTGTTAACACTGGAAGATTCCCCCATCTCTTCTGAACAAAACGGTGTAAGAATGACCGCTCTAGCCCCTACGGTTTAGAAATTATGGTCATTTGTTTGAGGGGAGTCCTCACTATGAGAAATAGGCTGCAATAATCCTGTGCCTCTCTCTGCTGCGTGTGTAAAAAGATGCACCTGTTTTGGCGGGAAAAAGTACACAGGCTCTCTGATTGGTGGATTCAAATTCAGCAGCTCCCAGGCTGACCTAGAAACTTACTTCTCTCTCCCTGTGCATTTTTTTGCTGATTTTTTCATTTAACAAGTATATTTGAGGGACCCTCAGCATGTTCAGCATTTTTTCAGCTGTCCATTTTGCTTTTCCAATTTTTCTGTTTAACTTATTACTATTGTGCTAAATCATACTGTTTCTGCTATTTTATAAGATTTGTGCTTAATATAGTATTTCTGCTTTTAATAGGATTTGTGCTTAATATAGTATTTCTGCTTTTTATAGAATTTGTGCTTAATATAGTATTTCTGCTTTTTATAGAATTTGTGCTTAATATAGTATTTCTGCTTTTTATAGGATTTGTGCTTAATATAGTATTTCTGCTAAATTATAGTATTTCTGCTTTTTATAGTATTTGTGCTAAAACATAGTATTTCTACTAAATGTAGTATTTATGCTTAATCATAGTATTTCTATATATTTCTGCCAGGTCCCCAGGCAGCCAATCCTCTGTGAGGACTTAGACATTCAAATTTTCAAATCAGGGCCTGCACGGTTTCCCAGCCAATCATATATGTGTCCTGAGGCATTCAAATTTGCATATTGGGGCCTTCATGGCTTCTAAGCCAGCCAATCATATCTGAGGGCTGAGGAATTCAAATCCACAAATCAGGGCCTGCACAGCTTCCCAGCCAGCCAATCATGTATGTGGGCTCCAGGTATTCAAATTTGCATATTGGGGAATTCGTGGCTTCTAAGTCAACAAGTCATCCATGTCATATATCTCTAAAAATTCATATTTTAATGATAAATTGTCAACACTTGAAGATTCCCCCATCTCTTCTGAACAAAACGGTGTAAGAATGACCGCTCTAGCCCCTATGGTTAGGAAATTATGGTCATTTGTTTGAGGGGAATCCTCACTATGTGAAATAAACTGAAAGAAGCAGGTCTATGTCTCTGTGCTGCGTGTGTAAAAAGATGCACCTGTTTTGGCGGGAAAACGTAAACAGCCTCTCTGATTGGTGGATTCAAATTCAGCAGCTCCCAGGCTGACCTAGAAACTTAGTCCTCTCTCCCTGTGTGTGTGTGTGTGTGTGTGTGTGTGTGTGTGTGTGTGTGTGTGTGTGTGTGTGTGTGTGTGTGTGTGTGTGTGTTTAGTGGGAGAGAGAGGACCCTGCCCTTATTTGACAGCATGTCATTGTAGGATTTAAATTGAACATAGTTAGACTGTTTGACTGGATTAGAGCCTGTGTTTGTGTGTCCCTCTGTGCATTTGTGTTTCAATAAGTTATTACTATTCTGCTAAATCATAGTATTTCTGGTACTTTTCGGTACTTGTGCTAAATACAGTATTTCTGCTAAATCATACTATTTCTGGTACTTTTCGGTACTTGTGCTAAATACAGTATTTCTGCTTTTCATAGGATTTATGCCTAATATAGTATTTCTGCTAAATTATAGTATTTCTGCTTTTTATAGGATTTGTGCCTAACATAGTATTTCTGCTAAATTATAGTATTTCTGCTTTTTATAGGATTTGTGCCTAACATAGTATTTCTGCTAAATTATAGTATTTCTGCTTTTTATACTATTTGTTCTAAATTATAGTATTTCTGCTTTTTATAGGATTTGTGCTTAATATAGTATTTCTGCTAAATTATAGTTTTTCTTCTTTTTATAGTATTTGTGCTAAAACATAGTATTTCTACTAAATGTAGTATTTATGCTTAATAATAGTATTTCTATATATTTCTGCCAGGTCCCCAGGCAGCCAATCCTCTGTGAGGACTGAGACATTCAAATTTTCAAATCAGGGCCTGCACAGTTTCCCAGCCAATCAAATAAGTGTCCTGAGGCATTCAAATTTGCATATTGGGGCCTTCGTGGCTTCTAAGCCAGCCAATCATATCTGAGGGCTGAGGAATTCAAATCCACAAATCAGGGCCTGCACGGCTTCCCAGCCAGCCAATCACATATGTGGTCTCAGGCATTCAAATTTGCATATTGGGGAATTCGTGGCTTCTAAGTCAACAAGTCATCCATGTCATATATCTCTAAAAATTCATATTTTAATATTAAATTGTCAACACTTGAAGATTCCCCCATCTCTTCTGAACAAAACGGTGTAAGAATGACCGTTCTAGCCCCTACGGTTAGGAAATTACGGTCATTTGTTTGAGGGGAGTCGTCACTATGAGAAATAGACTGCAAAAATCCTGTGTCTCTCTGTGCTGCTGCGTGTGTAAACAGATGCACCTGTTTTGGTGGGGAAAAGTGCACAGCCTCTCTGATTGGTGGATTCAAATTCAGCAGCTCCCAGGCTGACCTAGAAACTTACTTCTCTCTCCCTGTGTGTGTGTGTGTGTGTGTGTGTGTGTATGTGTGTGTGTGTGTGTGTGTGTGTGTGTGTGTGTGTGTGTGTGTGTGTGTGACAGAGAGAGAGAGAGAGAGAGAAAGCCTTTTAATGGGATGATCCCATTGTAAGATTCAAATTCAATATATTTAGACTGGTTGACTGAATTGGATCTTGTGTGTGTGTCTCTCTGTGCATGTGTGTTTCCTCATGTGTACATATTTGTAATTGTGTGGCAGTCATAAATTTTTTTGCTGATTTTTGTCATTTAACAAGTATATTTGAGGGAACCTCAGCATGTTCAGCATTTTTTCAGCTGTCCATTTTGCTTTTCCAATTTTTCTGTTTAACTTATTACTATTGTGCTAAATCACACTATTTCTGCTTTTTATAAGATTTGTGCTTAATATAGTATTTCTGCTAAATGTAGTATTTATGCTTAATCATACTATTTCTGCTTTTCATAGGATTTGTGCTTAATATAGTATTTCTGCTAAATTATAGTATTTCTGCCAAATTATAATATTTGTGCTAAAACATAGTCTTAATTTAAAATTACAATATTCATAGTTCATCACAGTGTCTCTGGTAAATCACAATATTTCTGCTCTGTTGTACTATTTTTCTAAATCATAGTGTTTCTGTAATGTTTAAGTATTTTTGGCTAAATATATTCTTTCTGTTATCTTATACTATTTCTCCTAAATTCTTGTATTTTTGAGAAGTTATCATGTTTCTGGTAAGTTACAATATTTCTGCTAAATTCTGCTATGCTATTGTATTTCTGCCAAGTATTATGTTTCCTCTAAGATATTGCAGTTTTGCTAAGTTATTCCATTTTAGCAAACTTCTTTTGCTTCTGCAAAGTTTTTACAATTTCTGCAACTTTTCAGCTTTTTCAGCTACTTTTTGCATACAGCTTCAGCTTTAAGCATCCACACTGCATTTTCGCAGGAAATGCAAATTTTTCTAGTTATTATTATATTTTCTTATTCCGTACGTTTTTTGAAAGCCTACTCCTTCAAAACCGTTCAACTTAGAAAAACCATTCAAACATCGTTAGATTCCTATTATTTTGGACATGACTGCTTCTATTTTTCTCATTTTTAACATTTATATTTTTAATTTTATTCAACTTTATTCAACAAAAATTTCCCATGTATTTCAATGGGGAGACCCTTCAAATTCTCATTCAACTTACTCATTTTTAAACTCTTACTACTTCCACATACATTGACATAGAGCCACCATTCAAACTTTAAAACGAAGACAAGACATTCAACTATTCAACTTGTATTTATCTTTTCAATATCTATTATACTTTTTCTTCAGTTCCAGTTTAAGTTTCATGATGTTTTTTCACCCATTTCAGAGTTTATAATGGGTGTGTATGGGACGGAATGTTGGGGCTAGAGTGAGGCAGCTCAACTGCTAGAGTGAGAGGAGCAAAAAAATTAATCTTAAAATCTTTTTTAAAACTGCTGCTGTGTCCGCAGCGTTTGCTCTACAGGTATGATTTTACCCTCAAAACGTAGCCATGGCTGTCCTCTTTCATCCAATGTGTTTACTATTGTCCTAGGTGTTATGGTTCTTTCATAAATGTCACCAATGCACAGCCTCCTCCCTCCAACTCTTCCATAGACTCTAATGTTAAAATGGCTCAGAAGGTTCGTTTGAAAATCAGAAGAGCATGGTGTCTTTCCACTGTCACCACGTCCATATAATAAACTCCACAGGCATGAAAACTGAGAATTCAGTAGACTAGAAGCTGCTGTCGCTCACGGTGAAAGAATTTCGTCAATACGACTTGTACTTTTCATATGGGAACGATTTGTTTCGGCCTGACTTTTCTGTTCATTTTAAGCAGCAAAAGTGAGGTGCATGTCTGTGTCCGTGTGTATGGAGCCATTGGGTGCGGTCACTATAGCAACCAGGCTCACACCTGCCTGCTTAACGAGCTCTCTCTGCCACTCTGCCAAAATTAATCTTAAACACTTCTCTTTCAACTGCTGCTGTGTCCACAGTGTTAAAGCCATCATTTTACCCTCAAAACGTCGCCATCGTTGTTCTTTTTCCAACATCTTGTCTTTCAAAGCTCAGAGATGTAAACTTTTTAAACTGTGTGGGTCCAAGTGGAGGGATCACATTTTCTTCATTCAGTGATTCAAAGAATATGACCTTTTAATATTCATTCAGATGTTTTCTGACTCTAAATGTTCTTTTCTCATTTCTTAGGTTTTTCTAATTTACAATTAAAACATTTTCAGCTTTTTTCCAACTTCTTCTTCTGTGTAACCTTCAGCTTTTAGCAGTTCAGCACCTTTGTTTTCAGGTTAAATTTTTTTTTTTTTGTTTTTTTTTAATCTCATTCAATATTTTTAACTCAAAATTCAGCAATTAATTCATTTCAGTGCATACATTCAGATTCAAGCATTCACACTGCAGTTTCTTCAGAAAATGCACTTTCTAGTTATTATTAGTGTGAATGCTTGAAAAGCATTCACAGTATTGTTCTTCTAATCTTTATTATTATTATTATATTTTATCTATTCCGTACGTTTTTTGTAATCCTACTCCTTCAAAACCGTTCAACTTAGAAAAACCATTCAAACACCGTTAGATTCCTATTCTTTTGGACAACACTGCTTCTATTTTTCTCATTTTTAACATTTATATTTTTAATTTTATTCAACTTTATTCAACAAAAATTTATAATGTATTTCAATGGGGAGACCCTTCAAATCCTCATTCAACTTACTCATTTTTAAACTCTTACTACTTCCACATACGTTGACATAGAGCCACCATTCAAACTTTAAAACGAAGACAAGACATTCAACTATTGAACTTGTATTTATCTTTTCAATATCTATTATACTTTTTCTTCAGTTCCAGTTTAAGTTTCATGATGTTTTTTCACCCGTTTCAGAGTTTATAATGGGTGTGTATGGGACGGAATGTTGGGGCTAGAGTGAGGCAGCTCAACTGCTAGAGTGAGAGGAGCAAAAAAAATAATCTTAAAATCTTTTTTAAAACTGCTGCTGTGTCCGCAGCGTTTGCTCTACAGGTATGATTTTACCCTCAAAACGTAGCCATGGCTGTCCTCTTTCATCCAATGTGTTTACTATTGTACTAGGTGTTATGGTTCTTTCATAAATGTCACCAATGCACAGCCTCCTCCCTCCAACTCTTCCATAGACTCTAATGTTAAAACGGCTCAGAAGGTTCGTTTGAAAATCAGAAGAGCATGGTGTTTTTACACTGTCACCACGTCCATATAATAAACTCCACAGGCATGAAAACTGAGAATTAGGTAGACTAGACATTGCTGCCGCTCACAGTGAAAGAATTTTGTCAATACGACCTATACTTTTCATTTGGGAGCGATTTGTTTCGGCCTGACTTTTCTGTTCATTTTAAGCAGCAAAAGTGAGGCGCATGTCTGTGTACGTGTGTATGGAGCCATTGGGTGCGGTCACTATAGCAACCAGGCTCACACCTGCCTGCTTAACGAGCTCTGCCTGCCACTGTACCAAGATTCATCTTAAGCACTTCTCTTTCAACTGCTGCTGTGTCCACAGTGTTACAGCCATCATTTTACCCTCAAATTGTCGCCATTATTGTTCTCTTTCCAACACCGTATCTTTCAAAGCTCAGGCATTTAAACTTTTTAAACTGTGTGGATCAAAGTGGAGGGATCACATTTGAGTCATTCAGTGATTCAAAGAATATGAGCTTTTAATATTCATTCAGATGTTTTCTGACTCTAAATGTTCTTTTCTCATTTCTTAGGGTTTTCTAATTTACATTTAAAGGATTTTCAGTTTTTTTTCCAACTCCTTCTTCTGTGTAACCTTCAGCTTTTAGCAGTTCAGCACCTTTGTTTTCAGGTTAAATTCGTTTTTTTTTTTTTGTTTTTTTTTAAATCTCATTCAATGTTTTTAACTCAAAATTCAGCAATTAATTCATTTCAGTGCATACATTCAGATTCAAGCATTCACACTGCAGTTTCTTCAGAAAATGCACTTTCTAGTTTATTATTATTATCTATTCCGTACGTTTTTTGAAAGCCAACTCCTTCAAAACCGTTCAACTTAGAAAAACCATTCAAACACCGTTAGATTCCTATTCTTTTGGACAACATTGCTTCTATTTTTCTCATTTTTAACATTTATATTTTTAATTTTATTCAACTTTTTTCAACAAAAATTTATAATGTATTTCAATGGGGAGACCCTTCAAATTCTCATTCAACTTCATCCTCTTTAAACTGTATCTACTTCCACATACATTGACATAGAGCCACCATTCAAACTTTAAAACGAAGACAAGACATTCAACTATTCAACTTGTATTTATCTTTTCAATATCTATTATACTTTTTCTTCAGTTCCAGTTTAAGTTTCATGATGTTTTTTCACCCGTTTCAGAGTTTATAATGGGTGTGTATGGGACGGAATGTTGGGGCTAGAGTGAGGCAGCTCAACTGCTAGAGTGAGAGGAGCAAAAAAATTAATCTTAAAATCTTTTTTAAAACTGCTGCTGTGTCCGCAGCGTTTGCTCTACAGGTATGATTTTACCCTCAAAATGTAGCCATCGCTGTCCTCTTTCATCCAATGTGTTTACTATTGTACTAGGTGTTATGGTTCTTTCATAAATGTCACCAATGCACAGCCTCCTCCCTCCAACTCTTCCATAGACTCTAATGTTAAAATCGCTCAGAAGGTTGGTTTGAAAATCAGAAGAGCATGGTGTCTTTCCACTGTCACCATGTCCATATAATAAACTCCACAGGCATGAAAACTGAGAATTCAGTAGACTAGAAGCTGCTGTCGCTCACGGTGAAAGAATTTTGTCAATACGACTTTTACTTTTCATTTGGGAACGATTTGTTTCGGCCTGACTTTTCTGTTCATTTTAAGCAGCAAAAGTGAGGCGCATGTCTGTGTACGTGTGTATGGAGCCATTGGGTGCGGTCACTATAGCAACCAGGCTCACACCTGCCTGCTTAACGAGCTCTGCCTGCCACTGTACCAAGATTCATCTTAAGCACTTCTCTTTCAACTGTTGCTGTGTCCACAGTGTTACAGCCATCATTTTACCCTCAAAACGTCGCCATTATTGTTCTCTTTCCAACACCGTGTCTTTCAAAGCTCAGGCATTTAAACTTTTTAAACCGTGTGGATCAAAGTGGAGGGATCACATTTTCTTCATTCAGTGATTCAAAGAATATGACCTTTTAATATTCATTCAGATGTTTTCTGACTCTAAATGTTCTTTTCTCATTTCTTAGGGTTTTCTAATTTACATTTAAAGCATTTTCAGCTTTTTTCCAACTTCTTCTTCTGTGTAACCTTCAGCTTTTAGCAGTTCAGCACCTTTGTTTTCAGGTTAAATTTGATTTTTTGATTTTTTTTTTAATTTCATTCAATATTTTTAACTCAAAATTCAGCAATTAATTCATTTCAGTGCATACATTCAGATTCAAGCATTCACACTGCAGTTTCTTCAGAAAATGCACTTTCTAGTTATTAGTGTGAATGCTTGAAAAGCATTCACAGTATTGTTATTCGAATCTTTATTATTATTATTATTATATTTTATTTTTCCGTACGTTTTTTGTAATCCTATAACTTCAAAACCGTTCAACTTAGAAAAACCATTCAAACACCGTTAGATTCCTATTCTTTTGAACAACACTGCTTCTATTTTTCATATTTTTAACATTTATATTTTTAATTTTATTCAACTTTTTTCAACAAAAATTTATAATGTATTTCAATGGGGAGACCCTTCAAATCCTCATTCAACTTACTCATTTTTAAACTCTTACTACTTCCACATACATTGACATAGAGCCACCATTCAAACTTTAAAACGAAGACAAGACATTCAACTATTCAACTTGTATTTATCTTTTCAATATCTATTATACTTTTTCTTCAGTTCCAGTTTAAGTTTCATGATGTTTTTTCACCCGTTTCAGAGTTTATAATGGGTGTGTATGGGACGGAATGTTGGGGCTAGAGTGAGACAGCTCAACTGCTAGAGTGAGAGGAGCAAAAAAATTAATCTTAAAATCTTTTTTAAAACTGCTGCTGTGTCCGCAGCGTTTGCTCTACAGGTATGATTTTACCCTCAAAACGTAGCCATGGCTGTCCTCTTTCATCCAATGTGTTTACTATTGTACTAGGTGTTATGGTTCTTTCATAAATGTCACCAATGCACAGCCTCCTCCCTCCAACTCTTCCATAGACTCTAATGTTAAAATGGCTCAGAAGGTTCGTTTGAAAATCAGAAGAGCATGGTGTCTTTACACTGTCACCACGTCCATATAATAAACTCCACAGGCATGAAAACTGAGAATTAGGTAGACTAGACATGGCTGTCGCTCACGGTGAAAGAATTTTGTCAATACGACATGTACTTTTCATTTGGGAAGAATTTGTTTGGGCCTGACTTTTCTGTTCATTTTAAGCAGCAAAAGTGAGGTGCATGTCTGTGTACATGTGTATGGAGCCATTGGGTGCAGTCACTATAGCAACCAGGCTCACACCTGCCTGCTTAACGAGCTCTGCCTGCCACTGTGCCAAGATTCATCTTAAGCACTTCTCTTTCAACTGCTGCTGTGTCCACAGTGTTACAGCCATCATTTTACCCTCAAATTGTCGCCATTATTGTTCTCTTTCCAACACCGTGTCTTTCAAAGCTCAGGCATTTAAACTTTTTAAACTGTGTGGATCAAAGTGGAGGGATCACATTTGAGTCATTCAGTGATTCAAAGAATATGACCTTTTGATATTCATTCAGATGTTTTCTGACTCTAAATGTTCTTTTCTCATTTCTTAGGGTTTTCTAATTTACATTTAAAACATTTTCAGTTTTTTTCCAACTCCTTCTTCTGTGTAACCTTCAGCTTTTAGCAGTTCAGCACCTTTGTTTTCAGGTTAAATTCGTGTTTTTTTTTTGTTTTGTTTTTAATCTCATTCAATATTTTTAACTCAAAATTCAGCAATTAATTCATTTCAGTGCATACATTCAGATTCAAGCATTCACACTGCAGTTTCTTCAGAAAATGCACTTTCTAGTTATTATATTTTATTCTGTATTCCGTACGTTTTTTGTAATCCTATAACTTCAAAACCGTTCAACTTAGAAAAACCATTCAAACACCGTTAGATTCCTATTCTTTTGGACAACACTGCTTCTATTTTTCATATTTTTAACATTTATATTTTTAATTTTATTCAACTTTATTCAACAAAAATTTATAATGTATTTCAATGGGGAGACCCTTCAAATCCTCATTCAACTTACTCATTTTTAAACTCTTACTACTTCCACATACATTGACATAGAGCCACCATTCAAACTTTAAAACGAAGACAAGACATTCAACTATTCAACTTGTATTTATCTTTTCAATATCTATTATACTTTTTCTTCAGTTCCAGTTTAAGTTTCATGATGTTTTTTCACCCGTTTCAGAGTTTATAATGGGTGTGTATGGGACGGAATGTTGGGGCTAGAGTGAGGCAGCTCAACTGCTAGAGTGAGAGGAGCGAAAAAATTAATCTTAAAATCTTTTTTAAAACTGCTGCTGTGTCCGCAGCGTTTGCTCTACAGGTATGATTTTACCCTCAAAACGTAGCCATGGCTGTCCTCTTTCATCCAATGTGTTTACTATTGTACTAGGTGTTATGGTTCTTTCATAAATGTCACCAATGCACAGCCTCCTCCCTCCAACTCTTCCATAGACTCTAATGTTAAAATGGCTCAGAAGGTTCGTTTGAAAATCAGAAGAGCATGGTGTCTTTACACTGTCACCACGTCCATATAATAAGCTCCACAGGCATGAAAACTGAGAATTAGGTAGACTAGACATGGCTGTCGCTCACGGTGAAAGAATTTTGTCAATACGACTTTTACTTTTCATTTGGGAGCGATTTGTTTCGGCCTGACTTTTCTGTTCATTTTAAGCAGCAAAAGTGAGGCGCATGTCTGTGTACGTGTGTATGGAGCCATTGGGTGCGGTCACTATAGCAACCAGGCTCACACCTGCCTGCTTAACGAGCTCTGCCTGCCACTGTACCAAGATTCATCTTAAGCGCTTCTCTTTCAACTGCTGCTGTGTCCACAGTGTTACAGCCATCATTTTACCCTCAAATTGTCGCCATTATTGTTCTCTTTCCAACACCGTATCTTTCAAAGCTCAGGCATTTAAACTTTTTAAACTGTGTGGATCAAAGTGGAGGGATCACATTTGAGTCATTCAGTGATTCAAAGAATATGACCTTTTAATATTCATTCAGATGTTTTCTGACTCTAAATGTTCTTTTCTCATTTCTTAGGGTTTTCTAATTTACATTTAAAACATTTTCAGTTTTTTTCCAACTCCTTCTTCTGTGTAACCTTCAGCTTTTAGCAGTTCAGCACCTTTGTTTTCAGGTTAAATTCTTTTTTTTTTTGTTTTTTTTTAATCTCATTCAATATTTTTAACTCAAAATTCAGCAATTAATTCATTTCAGTGCATACATTCAGATTCAAGCATTCACACTGCAGTTTCTTCAGAAAATGCACTTTCTAGTTATTATATTTTATTCTGTATTCCGTACGTTTTTTGTAATCCTACTCCTTCAAAACCGTTCAACTTAGAAAAACCATTCCAACACCGTTAGATTCCTATTCTTTTGGACAACACTGCTTCCATTTTTCATATTTTTAACATTTATATTTTTAATTTTATTCAACTTTATTCAACAAAAATTTATAATGTATTTCAATGGGGAGACCCTTCAAATCCTCATTCAACTTACTCATTTTTAAACTCTTACTACTTCCACATACATTGACATAGAGCCACCATTCAAACTTTAAAACGAAGACAAGACATTCAACTATTCAACTTGCATTTATCTTTTCAATATCTATTATACTTTTTCTTCAGTTCCAGTTTAAGTTTCATGATGTTTTTTCACCCGTTTCAGAGTTTATAATGGGTGTGTATGGGACGGAATGTTGGGGCTAGAGTGAGACAGCTCAACTGCTAGAGTGAGAGGAGCAAAAAAATTAATCTTAAAATCTTTTTTAAAACTGCTGCTGTGTCCACAGCGTTTGCTCTACAGGTATGATTTTACCCTCAAAACGTAGCCATGGCTGTCCTCTTTCATCCAATGTGTTTACTATTGTACTAGGTGTTATGGTTCTTTCATAAATGTCACCAATGCACAGCCTCCTCCCTCCAACTCTTCCATAGACTCTAATGTTAAAATGGCTCAGAAGGTTCGTTTGAAAATCAGAAGAGCATGGTGTCTTTCCACTGTCACCACGTCCATATAATAAACTCCACAGGCATGAAAACTGAGAATTCGGTAGACTAGAAGCTGCTGTCGCTCACGGTGAAAGAATTTTGTCAATACGACTTGTACTTTTAATTTGGGAACGATTTGTTTCGGCCTGACTTTTCTGTTCATTTTAAGCAGCAAAAGTGAGGCGCATGTCTGTGTGCGTGTGTATGGAGCCATTGGGTGCAGTCACTATAGCAACCAGGCTCACACCTGCCTGCTTAACGAGCTCTGCCTGCCACTGTACCAAGATTCATCTTAAACACTTCTCTTTCAACTGCTGCTGTGTCCACAGTGTTACAGCCATCATTTTACCCTCAAAACGTCGCCATCGTTGTTCTTTTTCCAACATCTTGTCTTTCAAAGCTCAGAGATGTAAACTTTTTAAACTGTGTGGATCAAAGTGGAGGGATCACATTTGAGTCATTCAGTGATTCAAAGAATATGACCTTTTAATATTCTTTCAGATGTTTTCTGACTCTAAATGTTCTTTTCTCATTTCTTAGGTTTTTCTAATTTACAATTAAAACATTTTCAGTTTTTTTCCAACTCCTTCTTCTGTGTAACCTTCAGCTTTTAGCAGTTCAGCACCTTTGTTTTCAGGTTAAATTCGGGGTTTTTTTTTGTTTTTTTTTAATCTCATTCAATATTTTTAACTCAAAATTCAGCAATTAATTCATTTCAGTGCATACATTCAGATTCAAGCATTCACACTGCAGTTTCTTCAGAAAATGCACTTTCTAGTTTTAATAGCCCTTTCTAGATGCAAACTGGCTGCTTTTTTGTTTTTTGTTTTATTAAGCAAACAATTAAGAAATTATTCAAGAAAATATGCATAAATTTGATCCATGGTTAAAATCATTTAAAAGTTACGGCTAGATACAAGATTTCTCAAAATTGCATCCACCTGAACTACTGGAACAGTAATAAGTTATTGTATAAGTAAATAAATATAAATATTTCTAAATATTTAATGATAACTGTCTTTAGACTGTTTAGATACATTTTTGCAACAATACACTTTTAAATTTATGAACATTTTCAGAATTTAGTTTTTATTTGTACCATGGCACTTGTACAAAGTGGTGAATATCCTTAGATTGTACTAAGCTAAGAAGCTATAACTGGTAGTATTTTAAGTAGATTCAATGAGTTTAGAGCTTCATGGACTTATCAACAGGTTTGTTAACTTTCCTTAGTTCTCAACACAGAAAAGCCAAAAAACAACACTGATTGTCATCAGTAGCTTCATGCTGTTATTATTGCTCGCTCCCTACTCTTGACTCGTACATATCAAGTTTGTCGAATTTTTAACAAAACAAGCAAACGAAAAAAAAAGTGAACTGCAGGGAAGAAACTTACCTGCATGTGTTCTCGAGCAAGACTGCCTTCAACTAATCTTGACTTGTGACTTTGTTCATGTCACTTAACGTTAAGTTAAAGTAATTCTTTCAGCATATGTTGGAAAAATATGGTTGTTTAAAGTTATTATAAGAAAAAAAGTATTATAATACGAAAGCTCCACATTACAAACTATAATAAATGGACTTTTATTTGTCCTTTTTTGTTTGATTAACTTTTTTATTATTATTTAGTCACTTTAAAAAAAAAAACTTTTAAAGAAAAAACAAAAAACAATAGGATACTACAGATCTGCCAGTTTTCCGCATGAAATGCTCCTCTACCTGATGAAGCAAGCAAACATTTTTGCTGCAAATAAACTTCTGGTGTAGACCAAAATCAGTATCCTTTTAAAATAAGCTGAAAATCACAGCTAGTAGACAGATGTGAGACAAGTAAATCTCATAAAAACAGTTTGATAGACAAAAACAATACAGGTTACACATAATTGGATGCATATTATATTTATTTTTCAATATGCATATTAAATATTAACCTTTTTTTATACCTTAGATTCCCTTGGCCTCTCAAGTTTCAGGGCAATCATTAAAACAACCATCTTTAAAGAAAAGGAATAAACTCAAACATTTCAGTGCAAAGTGCTCAAGCCAAGTTCATTAAAACAACATACGATCCTGTCTCCGAGTTTAAAAATGAATTAGTTGACATGTATAAATAAAAGAAAACGAAAACAAGTCTGGCAGCTGTCCATAATAACTGAACTGATGTTACAAGAACAAACCCCTTTTTTTTCCAGTGTAAGTTCCCTTGGTTTGCAGCAAAGCATCAACTTACAAATTCTCACTTCATATACATATATTAATATGAACATTTTGTGTATTTTAATATAATCTTGTTACAGTTTCTACAAGAGGTCCATATGAATTAAATATTATATTAGGTGAACTTCTGTGATTTAGAGGTTTAGGATTACTCGGGATTTCTGCGTATTATCCACATACAATCTGTTGATATTGTCAGGGTTTTATAGATAATGTTGGCTCGTTTTGGAGATTATCATTACTCCAAAATTTGCAATGCACTCACACGTACACCTTGTTATCACCAGAGGACACTATTGGCATAAATGTCAAGTCATACGCAGGAACCCTGAGTACTGTGCGTGTGACCTTGCCTAAGCATAGGCAGACGCAAACTTGTTTGTTGTTTAGTGTCAGTCAAATGATCGCTCCACAGTCATGCTCATTCTGAGTGTGTTGAACTCTGGTAGAAAAGGCATCGTCTTTATCTGGCATCATCTCAAAAAAAACAACTCAAACGGCAGATTTTTAGCACACAGACAAAATGTCGTCCACTCACATTCATCCCTAACTTTCACCGCACACTCCATATTCCTCCCCATCCACCCAGCTTTATCTCAATAATGTATTTTTGAAACCTGTCCACTGCATTAATTCACAAATATTTCTGCTCATTCAACCACTCCACTTTGGTGATAACAATTTGCCATTCTTCCTGTAGCATTCCCTAACTGACTTTCTACATGGTATCTAGGATAAGCTTAACATAATTACATTATTAGTAATTACAGCTCTGTCTATGCTCCCTACTTTTCCTTTTAGTGCCCAGTTACCATTTCAACAATTCACAGCTTTACACATCAGTACCAGTCACTCCAACACACAGGTAACCCACACACACTCATCTGAACAAGCACACATCAGAACTGAGGACTATGTATGTCAAATCATCAATGACACAGTGCAGATAAGGTGTGCTGACATTAAAGATGTACATAAAGATTTAGAGAAACAGAAGGAACATGCAGGTGATTCCAGTTGCTGAAATGGAAGTTTAGAGTCTCAGTTTTTGTTATGGTTGGAATTACAGTAAAGTTGACGTGTCTGAAGAGACAGATTCTGGGTGGGGTAAATTTTCAAAGCCTGTTCTTAAACCGCATAATCAGGAGAAAGTCACTTGATGCAAAGAAGATTCAGCAGTTTAGACAATAAGTGGCTATGCTCCAGAAAGAAAACTTTGAGTTTTTAGTAGATGCAAGGGCTGAGTGTGATGCCCACATCTAACACTGAAAATTTATGGACCCTTAGTCTTATCCTCCTACTCCTTCGTGGCCGACTGTCAGCAGTCTGAGACTTCAGAGGTGTTGGAGTCACTGGCAAGTTTCCGACGTTGCCTCACAGATTTCTCCTCATCCTGTAGAGAAGACAGTGTTTTAACCATTTGGTGTAACTTAAATCTAATGCCAAGAGATCCTCCGTTTCTCGCCTGACAAAATCTCATCTTGGACACAAGATATCAAACATAAAATGTCTTAGGAAGGTTTACAGGACCTTGGTACTAGCATGTTTGACATAATAAAGCGTATGGTGACTGTATGTTTCATTGTATTATTTGTAATGTGGAGTGTAATAAACATTGAAGCATTTTAAGGGTCTGAAGATTTGCTGGAGAGCTTTTCATCTAAAGAGGTGAGTTATTATTGTTTCATTGGAGCAAAGACTGGTTGCTGGAGCTCAGAGAATTAAAACTGTAGTGTTACCGTCTGAAAAACTCCATTCTGTCCCCACTCCCCAGGAGAGTGGTCTTCAGGGTACTCTGCTTCATCCTCCTCTTCCTCCCCTTCTTCCTCTCTTACTGTGTCCATTCCATCTTCCTCATATTCTGTCAGACAGTCCGACTCCTCCGCTGATCAGAAAGATTTAGAGGAGATATTATAGAAAGAAATTATTGAGACTGACCCATCCATTTAAGGTGGCACTCATAAAATATCAGGAACATCCCCTATTATATTCAAGAAAAGAGACAAGGATACAATTCCTTATTTATCAGACTTATTGAATTGTACGTTGTCACAAAGGAGAATGCTGTAAGCTCTGTCTTTACTATTCTACATCAGAAGGAAAATATATTCCAACAAAACATCAAGAGCAACTCTTTCTAGACAATAATGAATTAGTAATTATTTACCTTCTGCAGCAAGGTAGCTTTGGACTGGCTCTATCCTCGATACAATCTCTGCAAGATCAGTGAAGTCAGCTCCTGGACACGTGTAGGACTAATGGACAACATGTTATTATTAGTATTACATATAGAACTTGCAGGTTCACCTTTAAAGACACGAGTTACAGCAGCCATGTAAGATAGGATTAATAGTTTAAGTGTGCGTATGTGCCCTTCTCACATCTGTTCTCTTGCTGTCATTGTAGTCGGCTGAACGATGGTCTTTCAGCATGTTCTCGATGATGTCACCCCGAGCCCAGCCAGTGAACACTAACTTGCCGTGCTGAAAGCCCACATCCTGCAATACACAGTAGTTCAAATGAAAGCTGTAAGTGTTTAGAAACAGACCAACTGATTTAAATTCAGACTGAAACACTGATGGATCCTGTGGTGTATTTAGAGTAATAATAAACATTTATATTTGCACTATGGGATGTTAAACCAACAGTTGACTAATTAAAGCTGTGATAGCTTTTCTTATGTTGCAATATACTATCTAAAGCTAGTAGCTTTACTTAAAAAAAAACATTTAAAAAATTAGCTGTCGATTCCATTTTCAAAGAAGCCCACATTGTTTTCCAGTATAAACAGAAACCAAAGTAGTACTTCTCCCTTTTTTGCCCAAATAATCAGATGATAGACACACGAATTTTAAAGCTGATCCATAATATGAGACTAGGGATTTACACAACTGTACTTGATGGGTTTAGATTTTATTATTGTCATTTGTATTAGGAAATATTTAACCATATATGCTTAGAGGTGTATAATCAATTGTGTAGTGATAGGATGTGTGATCGTACTTGTTTTTCAGATTCTCACCCTTCAAAGAGATTACACCCATTTTGGAAGTAGCCTGATTTCAGGTTCACACAAATAAAGTGTATTTTTGTGCAATTAAAAACCCCATACTGGGTAAGTAACTCACATAGATCTCATCAAACTTGCCAAAGTCCATGGTCTTGAAGCGGTCAATGGGTGGTCTGATGTACTCACAGTAGGCACTCTTCTTAACCACTTCTAACTGTCGCACGCACGACACATAGGCCAACCGTGACTGGATCTCTGCCATGTCCGGCACCTACAGAAGGGAGTATCATAGATCTTTATTCAGACAACACACTACCAGATTTCACAATAAATAAATAAAGATGAATCTGCTGATTCCATAGCAGAATTGGATATGCTACACATTGATCAGATGGACTCAAAAGGTACCACTGCCTCATACTGCCAACCCATAAAAGGCTTTTTCCCAGAAAAATCTTTCATAGAAAAATTTTGGCACCCTCTAAGAAAGTTTTAGCTCGAGCCAAATAGAAACATTTGGAACCAGTATTGTTGGACTCCACTTACTCAGTTACAAAAGACATTTATGTTAGCCCAATCTAAGACAGGAAAACTCCTGCATCCAGTACCTTTACTTTCTCTGCCCAGGGATTGATCCGTTTCCACAGCAACCACCAGCCCGACAGGCAATCGCCATAGTTACACAAGTCAGTCTCATCTTGACTACCCACGTCGATGGCAATGACTGTTCTGGCACCCGTGTTCCTCGCAATGTCCGCTGTTAGACGTTTAACACCAGTTTTTTCACACACAAGCACACAATCACGCAGACGAACGACCATAGCGTCACAAAATCCGGCAGCAGAGATGATAAGACAATAAATACGGTGTTAATAAGTTTGTTTCAGGTTTGCCTCCAGAAACCTTCATTTTTAGAGGCTCAGTGTTCTAACAGACGTACACCACAAAAACACAAAACTTTTAAGACATACAAGTTGTAAGCTCACTTCAGAGAATTTACAGCCAATTAAATGAGATGTATATATGTAAACTATACATATTTCCTGGCCAAATAGCGCAGGGCCTTTTTTATCCCCTTATTAAAAGGAGCTTTGCAATAGTAGGCATTTTTGTGGTGTTGAGTCTGTGGAAGACAACCCACAAGCCTGAAACACTGATCCAGCACCCCAAGAACAACTTTAAAAGCAGCTACACAGAAGGCAGAGTGAAACAAACAAACACAGGATGTTAATTTGACAAAGTTCCCTTCCACTGGATCAATCTTTTGGGCCCAGGCAGCACCATATTTCACAAAGCATTAGCCGGGACACAATGAGAAATGATTTAAATGCAGAGCAGAAAACTGCAATAGGCCAGTCTCATTGTGAAATATGGTTCTGTTTCTTCAGTACAGAGGATATTTTTTTATTATAAATACATCAACCCAGACTCAGGGGAATTTTCACCGCCACATCAAAATGAAAACTATGTAGTATGCATCTCAATTGTCATCATCATCGCACAAACATTTCAGGAATATGTACCTTTGGCTCTGTGCAGTTGCTTTTAAGCAATGATCATCCATTTACTAGTCTGCAGACAAAAAAAGTTGTTCCCCTGAGTCTGAACACACACCACTGATTTTTCCTCTTGTTGAAAGCACGTGACAAAAAAAAACTTACGTTTTATTCTTACAGCTTAAACAGAAACCTCACCAGGCAGCTTTTTGGGTTTGTTTTAATGTAAACTTGCCTGAAGTAGTTAATTTTGAAAATGTGTGGAACATTTGTATGATTATAATACCAATTAAGATTTTGCTGCAAGCCTGTTAAAAATATTATTGCCAATCATACAACAGTTTCAACATGAGAAGAATCAGAATGTAATCTCAAAGCAGACTGGCGTCTTATGCATGGCGGTTTTGATGTCAGAAGAGGATTTGTTTCCATTTCTTCAAATGTATATTTACTAGAAACTTCTCTCCAACCTTTTTAATTCTATCCCTATCTGACACCAGGCTGCTTCACATACAAATACATCCCCACTGTTTAATGCAATATTTCCTAGTTGTAGAAAAAGCCTTGTATTTATATAAAATTTAAATAAACTTTAAACGTTGCATTTCTTCCCCCATCTGGCAAACCAGGTTACTTCAGCGATTGATTTAAAGTATAGTTTGTTTTAATCTGGGCTTTTCAGTCCACTGATTTGAATTTTCTCATTATATAAATTTGAACCGGCTTAATATTCAGATGGGGAAAGCTCAGCAATACCACAGGACTTTCCTCCATTAACATTAAGCATTCATCCACTTACTTAAAAACACAACCTCTTAATATTGCTAACCTAAAAACCACCATTCAAAGCATCCCCCCATCACCATCCCACCTTCCCCCTCCTCTGGGAGACAGGAGTTGGATAGAAATTAAGGACTGGATTGGTTCGGGGTGGGGTGAGGTGGGGAGCAGGGGGTTACCACCTATACTTGCCTGGCAGGTTGTTGATGTAGCCACCATCCATTAGCAAGTTGCCATCTTTGGGGTCGCAGAGAGGCGGCAGGTACCCTGAGAGGGTCATGCTCGCCCGTACATAGCGCCACAGTGAGCCTGGCACACCAAGGAGGGAAGGAGGGAGGAGGAAGGGGGGGATAACATCTCAATAATGTTTGCTATACGTTTCAGATTAGTGTCGACACAGACCGCAATCCAAACACCAGAGCGAGGTCGGACAAAAGAAGGTAGTCGATCCCTGCAAAGGCTAGGACTGTCGTTCTGCCTACCTTTAAACTCTGCTGTAAACCACTGCAAACCTCATTACCTTGCACATAGATCCTGTGTGGCTTGTGCAAAAGGTAAAAAAGTAAATGGCAACCATCACAGAGAATCAAGGTTGTTTCATCTCCAAACTATGTCCCAAAAACAGTGCTTCACTGCATATGATCCTCCTTTATAAGTTCCTCAAAATCTACAGACCTATTGCAACGTTAGTGAATAAACCAAAGCAGTAGAATCCAATTTTACTCCTATTGCCAACTGTGTGTAGGGACGGAGCAGTAGTAGATGTTGATGTGACAATGTTTGGAGATTTTTCAGAGTGAATATTACAGGGAAGCAACCAGCCTACTCTGTCCTGCAGTACAGCTCAGTGTCAGCAGAGGGCAGGAGCAGACAAAGTGCTGCATGGGTTGGAAGGATAAGGAGCACCACAGAGAAAAGTGAGGGGTGCTACTATGCATAGAGAATATGTGAATGCTTGAACAGAATTACATTACTGAAATGTGACTTCTGAAAAAACACCACTTGCAGATTTTCATCCCTGTTGATTGTTTGTCATTTTAAGGGCTTCGTTGACTGTGTATAAGAGGTGCAATGTGCAACAGCAAGATCCAGAACACATATTTTCTAATAATAATAATAATAATAATAATAATAATGATATTTGTCATCAATATATATTTATGAAAGATATATAGATGGGATGGCTTTAACTAACATACTGGCATGCATAAAAAAGCAAGCAAAGCCAGGGGAGAGGACAACAGCTGGATAGGAGGGATTGAACATGCTCCTGTAGGCAGAGATGACTGAAATAAAATAGAAGCAGGGAATCAAATTGCATTTCAGTCCATTTGACATACACATTTAGGTGAATTGGAACACACAGTGATTTACATGTGATGTCAACATCTCATGTAGATTGCAGCCGTTCACCATCTCGTCAGTTCAACACTGAATACTGTCTGTTCTCTATACTTGATCTCGAGCTGATAAATCTGCCAACATCTAAATTAATTGAGGTTGACTTCAATTGAAAATGACAAAGAAGAAAGAAAAAAAGCCAAGTACAGTGGTGCATGAAGACATGCCTCAACCTTAATGTCATAGGAGAAGTGTGAGTTTCAGCAAATAGATGTGTTCAGATGAAGCCTGATGATCATGCAGCTCTCTATGACCGACAGATATCCAAACATGCATGGAGAAATCCTGAGACTGAATAAACACAGTGGAGTTCAGTGGGTTTCGTGATTTTTTTTTTTTTAGGTGACACTAAGCTAAATGGATAAAACGTGTTCTCTGTGTGAATAACAAAGTCAATGGGAGAGACGGTATGATGCAATCTGGGCTTTAAGATATATGTAGGATGTAGTCTTTCCTTCCAAACCATGGGCTCCCAATATCCACCAAGTCAAGGTGGGGTTAGTTACATTGAGAACTTGGGAGGGAGACGAAAGAAGAGGAGGGTAGCTGGGTGGTTGATTGTCGATTTGGGGATGGAGGCGGGAGGGGGGAGGTTTTGGTGAGCGGGTGTTTAAAATCTGACCTGGGACATTGTTAACATAGCAACCATCCACAAGCAAGTGGCCATCCTTGGGGTCGCACAGGGGAGGTAAATAGGGGGTGTAGGAGGCGCTGGCTCTAACATAGCGCCAGACACAACCTGTCAGGAAATGGAGATGGAAAAGGAGCAACACATCAAATATGGGCCAGACTCCACATCACAGATGGGGTAAAAGAAATATGAAGGAGAGTAAAAGAAAGAAAGGAGAAGAATAAAGAGAGAGAGAGAGCGAGGAACATGGAGAAAGAAATGCCTGCAAGATAGTGAGGAAACTGAAAGTAGCCGCAAGTAGCTAAAAAGAGAAATGGGAGTATAATCTCATCAAAATTACTTTTATATGCCTGTGATTTTAAGAAAATATTGCAAATTCTAATATGATCCACCTTTTATATAGAGAGCTAAACTGCAGGAGTACTCTATAACCTTTTAAATGTAACTATTTGAGGGAAAAGAGGTTACCTCAGAGCTTTGTTCAGAATACTAACAGGATATCAAAATATTTGTGAAGTAAAATTTAATTCAAGGAACAGAATATGATCTGACATGAACAGTTTATTTTTAGGATAAATATTAAAAGCCAGTGGTGATGTAAATGAAAGAAAATGAAGGAGAAAGAACAAAGTATCAGAGAACAAATTTGAAAAGAAAATAAAGAACAGTGATGCTATCTGATGTGTTCATTAAGCATGTCAGAGAAATAGTATTAGCACTGTTAGATGACTGGTTCATCCAGCAAGGTGCGATAAAGACAAGAAGACAAGGGATAACTGTAAGAGACATGAGATGAACAGACAGAAACAAGGAAAGAGAGACAGACAGAGAGTCTTAGGCCTCCAACTAAAGCTTCTAAAAAATATAAAAAGGGAAAAAAATCCTAGGTAATTTTTCTGTAAAAGATTTGCAATTTCTATTTAGCTTCATATCATTCTTAAATTTGTGCCTTGGCTGTGTTCCTCACTGGATAAAAACCAAAGTAAGTAATTCAAACTCTCTGCCTTACAACAACCATCAAAATGACAGTTATTATTTCCTTTCAGTGACTCAGAGTGACATATTCACAATAGCACCAAGCTAGAAATGCTGGACAAAAGCAAACCAAAAAAACCAAAACCAAAGAAAGCACAGAATGGAGATGAAGGAGTGATGGATGCAACATGGGATGGAAACCACTAAAAGACAATGCGGTAAATGGTAAGTTAAAGTGTTCTGGATCCTACATGTTGACATGGGAGAAGATTCAGTATTCTGAGGTGAGTGACTACACAGGTTATTTTGTCTTTGTTGTAAACTATAAATGAGCATATCTGTAATGTCTCTCCATGCTCAGAAAGACCAGACATAAAGTTATATATGAAGTGAATTCGGGGAGTTTTAAACATAAATTGGATTGACACTAAACAATGAAAAAGCTACAGGTTTGTTTGTTTTTTATATTAGCACATGGCGATAGTAAGAAAGGAAAATCCAGATATAGAAGAGAGAGGAAGAAAGAAAGAATGAAATTTAAGTAGGCACATGATAAGAGGCAAAAGATGGCAACAATGAAACCAAGTAAGAAGGCGTAACTCTAGCAGTTAGTTCATCCACATGCCAAGATGCAAACATAAGCATTCAGCGTGCTTAGCTGCAGGACTGAGACCTGAAAGCTTATGAACTCCTCAAATCCAGCAATCAGCCAGTTAATAATTCAAAACACTGATTTTACATCAAAGACTACAATAACTTCATTTAATGTACAAGACTGAATATTAGAAACGAGCATTAAACAGAAAATGGTAAACTGGATTTGAGGGTTGTTTTTTCCACACACAGTTGTTTTAGATTGCAGAGATTCATTTTGGCTATTGTTAGTGATGGTGCATTTTTAAGCAAGTCAAAAAGAACACACATCTCAGCAAATACACAGACAAGCATCAAAACATACGTCCTTTCTTTTGTACATACTTAGCAAAATCTCTTTCTAACACTTTAATGGAGGCATACTCCAAACAAGGTTGAAACTGGCATGTTTTTTGTAGGAACAAATAAATGGGTTTGCAAACGAAAGGCTACATGTTCCTTTGATAACTGCACTGTAATCACATATTCAAACATTTTTAATTATCCAATCTAGTATTTCTCCCTGTCTCATATATTTTTGATATGAGGAACTTAAACCTGCTTTCAGAATAACTTTAAGTATCCTCCCACGGGTAGTGGACACAGTAAAAGCAGGCCTCTGTTTTGCCCATTTCCAGATGCACGCCTTGGATGCTGTTCTAGTAGTTTTGCATAATTTACAGTTCAAAAGAAGAAGTGGCTCACAGGGATGACTTTTACATGTACTGACCTCATTACTGGAAATTATGTCCCTATATATGAGAGAAGGTACAGAGAAGCATCATAGCCTCCCCCCCTTAATCAAATATACAATTTGCCACCTACACATATATCCACCATATTAGTATTTGTCTATGTGGAGATTGCAAACACACCAGTTCAGTTTAGTTTGGTGTACATCCACCTCCAACCTTACATCTGAGACTTCTGAGAACATGCAATCCTGCCACTCTCATAATGCATTAGCCAGCTAAATGCTTGTTTGTGGCATCAGCTTAAGCCTAAACGTACAACATTTACAGATTTGCCATCTAGAGAATACGAGACATTATAATCCCTTTAGTACCTCGTGACACTTGACTGAGTAGAACAACATGCCAGTATATTCACTTAGATAAGAGCTTTGATCACTGTACCATATTATTTCTGACTGACTGCTGCAACCATTTAATTACATATGAAACCAATTTCACACATTAGTTTTCTGTCATTCAGGGCAGTAAAAATGGATTAAGTTGGGTTAAATTTAAAAAGAAGCAACTGTTCATTTCCACTTACATGTATGCATGAATGTGAACTATTCTTAAATCTTAGTAAATGTACTCCATGTAAACATAATGTGAAATACAAACGTACTGTAGTAATCTCGACTAAATTTTAAGCTAATAAAATGCTACAGGGGTAACGACCCCTGCGGTTAGAACAGCGCTCACTTACCATCCTGATGAACACGCATAGCTGAGGCCGTGATGTCAGTGGTGACGTTGAAGTACGGCAGCCACAGGTCCTGAGAAAACATTTTATTTCAAAGTTAATGATAGAAAAAAAACAAAACCCTCTTGTCTTATGGCAATGTTGTTGCAATAGGGAAAAAACATTTTGTACCACAGTCCCACCTCTATTTGCTTGTCCTGAAACACTTTATAGATGCTGGTGTTAAAGGCAGAGCCAGAGAACATGGAGGTGATGGGATAGGTAAGATCCAGAACTGTTTTAAACACCGAATTCATTGCCTGTTAAACAAAGAATTGCAGGGAATTAGTAGATGTTTGTCAGATTTTTGTGAAAAACTAAATTGTCATCAGATATGACCAAAAAAATGATTGCGTTGATAGTCCTAGATGTGTGTGCTCTACCTTAGACCACTCTCTTGCTCTCTGTTTTGTTCTAACAGCACTCCTTTCTTCTGCATAAAGGGCACCGATGAAAGAGCCAATTGAGGTTCCACCCACTATGTCAATAGGAATCCCTGCTTCCTCCATAGCTTTAATTACACCGACATGAGAGCAGCCTCTGTAAGAGGGAGACAATTTGTCTGAAAACAAGCAAGTACGCACGATGCAGAGTACATTTACAACATCAGTATTTGAAATGGCTTTTAGACTAAAAGACAGACACATTTTCCTAATGCTGCTTTACTCTGTATACAGGCACAGCATAGTGTTTCCACATTAGAAATCCTTCCATACATTACCACACAGACATTAACTGCACATTAGTTTAGTACTGCTGAACGTTTGTGAACTTTATTGGTGCAGAAAGTCTCATCGACTTTGCTCACCTAGCACCGCCACCTCCAAGCACGAGAGCAATGCTGTTTCCAGTGAGGACTCGGGCCAGCCGAGAGAAGTCACTATGTCTGTCTGCCGTTTTCTCAAATACCTTCTCATACACCTCCCTCTGCACAAGCACAGGAAGAAAAACACACAAAAATAAATACAGGGGTTACATTTTATTATGTGTAACAATATTATCAAAATATTACAATTGCTGTTATGTTGAACAGTAAATAGGGCTGGATGAGGTTGCTTTAAAAAAAACAACAACACTCAAGCAACATTTTAATGAATGAAATGATGCAAAAAACAACAACCCCCCCCCAAAAAAAACAAACAAAAAAAAAAAAAAACAGTGAGGCCTCCCCAAAGTGACAGGGGAGTGCTTTACCAACTAAACCTTCTATGATGTTTCCAACATGAAGTGCATACTGGCAGCTGTAACCGAGTTACAAAAAGTTTTAGTGTGAGAGCTATCCTAATGGTGTGTCTTGTGGCTGGAGTGCCAGAAAAAGAAATTACTCTTCAAGAGAGTCAGGAGGTCTGGCTAGTATTTAACAATGCGAAAAGCTGCAGATGTGAAAGGGTAATGTGTGTGCACGTGCCCTAATTAGCAAAAAGCAGAGAACTGTGTATTGTTTACTGTTAAAATGTGAGGCTCAAACCCATGTGGACTGTAGTTAATATCAATCTAGCATACTCAATATTCAAAACAAGGCTTTTATATTCTCCTAGAATATTGTACCTTCTAGAAATTATGGTACTGATATCTCTGCCATTCTGTCCACCCCTAAATGTAAATAAACTGAAAGCATCTAAAAATCCTATAAAAAAATTGACTCTGTACCAGTTTGCTGGGACCTCGTCTGGAGAAGACCCTCCGGGGACACTTGAGGTGAAGATGCCCTGAGCACCAGCTGCGCATGTTGAGCCACTCGACTGTCCTGGAAGGTCCAGGTCCATCTTCTCTGTGCAAAAGGACCAACTGTTTCAAAGCTCGCACTGCTGTGTTTTCCAGCATCTGCTCCAACTGAAGGAAGACGAGACAGTTAAAGTTATCTGTTGCCATTAGATTTCTTCTCTTCCCAGCTCTTTTCCCACACACACACACACACACACACACACACACACACACACACACACTTCTCCTAGTGTAGGTTCCTGGTCCCCAAGACCAACAATGAGGATGCAGTCAGCCTGTCGGATGCAGCGCTGTGTCCATGGGGTCATGCTGTTGTCTGTCTGGTAGAGGACAATCCGATTGATGTCCTCCTGCTGGGCCAGCCAGCCGGAGAGACGATACTCATGGATACTGATGGATAGAGAAGAAAAGCAGAGACACAGACAACGACTTGGAGGTATGAAAAGTAGCAGAAGTAATTTGTTTACATTTTAATACATTATAGGTATGCAACACGAACCACGCCTACAGCATTTATAGCACTTATTTGCAATGCCTGTCTCTACAAAAATACAAAACTCAGTAACATCTAAACAAGTAAGGAAAAAATAACACACACACTAAATGCATAGCTTCAAGTAAAGCCCAAGCAACAAGAAAAAAGGGTTTGTGATACAGACAAGATTCTTTGATTATCAGACTGACCTGTCCAAAGCCGAAGCACCCAGACGTTCTCTAATTATGTCACTGGTTAAAAGTAATGTAGGTCCTACAAGAGTCAAACAAATTGTATATCACAAAAAAGTAAAGAACTTGTGCGTTTGTTTGTCGACCTGCTTTAATTTAAAGACACAGCTACACAGAAGTCAAGCAATCCCACTAAAAAAAGGATTTTTACGAACAAAACTGAAATGTGTGGGTTTACCAATGGCACTAAGTGCATGGCTGAGCTCTAGGTTGAATGCATTGATTGGCACTTCATCACAAACAGGCAGCACTGCGACAGTGGAGAGGTTGCTTGCTGGGTTGGTGACATCAGCACTTGTTGTCATGCTGGGAAGACTGAGGGCTGAACCTAAAAGATTAAAACAGTGAACAAATGGAGTGAATGAGAAACTGAAGGCTGTAAAAGCACAGCTGGCTGGTGAGGAAGCACGCATGTGTGTGTTACTGCCCTCACTAGTCAATACTTGAATCGACAAAATGAACTAGACTATGTCAAGATAAATTAGCATTCAACTACATGACCAGAGTGACGCATAACGCCATCCTGCACAGGCGTGGGGGGCGTTACCCTGAAAAGAATATAACACTCCTAACTTTAGCAACACTAATCAAACTAGCATGACAAACTAAATCTGTATGTGCAACCACATGTCCCAGTGATGACGTGCAATAATAACAGTAGTATATGTGTGTATGTCTCGGCAACATCTGCAATATTTAGAATACCATTTAATTTTTGAATAAAGTGAATAATGGTCTCATGTGGTTCTGCATTAGTTCTCAACCTTGCTCATTAGCGCATGCTCATTTCATTAAATCTGGTCACCTGATCTTTTTTTTGGTTTTTTTCTTCTCCTCAATTTACTGGACTTACCAGAGAATGGCCCACGACCCTGCTGCAGATTTCCCAGAATCTTCTGACCCAACAAGTGGATCAACCTTGTCACCACCTAAACACAACAGTAGAGAAAATTGAAAAGAAACTATGTTATTATAGTACATTAATAACATAAAAAGCCACTTAATAGTACTTCAAGGACAAAGTCACAGACCTGTGGATATCGTCGCTTGATGTTGTTAAGGGTTCCCTCGGGCAGTTTAACCAGCTCAGTGTCTCTCACAGCATGGACCGTTGTGGCTCTTGGCTGTTTGGTCAGCGCCTCTACCTGATACATAGTTAGATTGGATTAGTCCCTCACTTAAAACTTAAAAAAAAAAAAAGAAATGAGAAGAAATCTAATCGAAATTTTCCAGATGTGGAAAAATGCAGCACACTGCTCTAGTCCCAATCCTAGCTCAGGACCACAGCTGTTTTTAACTTAATAGTCTTGAGCTTATTTTACTAACTAGTATCTATTCACACATGGGTAGGATGAGACAAAAATGCCTTGTTCTCACCACTCCAATGAGTTCTCCTCTACCGTATTCCCCCACCAGTTCTTTCTTGCCGTTCGCCTTACGGATGACTGAACGCAGACGTCCATTCAGAACAATGTAGGTGCAGTCTGACTTGTCATCCTGTCTGTTGATGCGTAGATTACAGGAAGAAAAAGCATATTTTACATTTACCGTTATAATTATGACTGAATAATAAGAAATGTAACAGGATGACCAAGTATTGTTTTCACATAGATGCAAAGATTGTTTTCATTTCTTTGTCTAAGTAAAGACGAGAGCAGAGTACCTGTAGAGGGCTCTGCCAGCTTCTACAGCCATCCAATCAATGGCAAAGTCCATCTGCCTGACAAAAGGAGACATCCGGACTGCAACCGTGTGGGCTGCACTCAGCACCACGCTGGGCTGCTCCCTCATGATCCTGCAGGGGGAAGCATATAACAGAAAGAGTGAGAACAAATACTGAATAATTCACACTGGAATATGGTCAAAAGTAGAGAGATATAACTCAAAACTGGGAGATTACTTTAGAAAAGAATACTAAAAGTTTACTTTTTTATATTTTAAGCTTTCATATTCTCTGGATGTATGTATGAATTTCACAAGCTGGCTTTTTCTTATTTATTCAGGTGATACAAGCTTTGTGTAAATGTGTATGCATGTTTGTTTTTGTTTTTAACTCAATTTAGCTTCAGTTAGCTTTCAGAGTGGGTTTGCTCATTTCAGTTCTTACTGTTTGAAAATGTTTAGTTTTAGTTTAGTGTTTATTAGTTTCAGTTGTTTTAGTGTTTTTAATTATTAATGTATGGAGCGCAAATGGTAGAGGCAAAATTTAGGAAAATCAGCACACGTATTATAATAATTAAAAAAAGAAAAAGAAGAAGAAAAAAGCAGGCGTTTTTGAAAGCAGGTGAATCGCATTCAAATTCTCAATCAACATGTCCATCGGTGCCTCATCGGCAAGTTGTGATAACAAATTTTATAAAATTAACAGATGCTAAAACTAAGGGTATTTCTCCCATATTTTTATTGTATTTTAATTAGTTTTTATTTGTTTCAGATGGTTTACAAAAATGTCGTTTTTAAATTAACCTCCTGGGACCTGACATCTGCATATGGGGACATCACATTTTGGGTTGTCTAGACCACAATACTAAATTTTGCTCTTTCAAATGGCTTTCAAACGGGCCGTATTGCTCAAAGAGGCACAATTGTTGTTTCTCATTTTGCTTTTGTGTTTTGCTGCTGTGTTCAGACACCAAATAAAGAGTTTTGCACATTATTACTCAATTGTGACTTAATAGTTTTCTATCGAACACTAAAAAGCCAAATAGCAAAGAGAAATTAAAAATGCATGCCATGAAAGAGTTCAGGTCTTAGGAGGTTAATTTATTTTTTAAAATGTAATTTAGAATAACCTTAAATATAAGTGAAAGTGACCTAAAGTTATTTGCATCTCTTGCACTTAAAAGTTTATCCGCACTAAAGCCGTAAGACTCACTCATAGAATTCAGACTTTGAGATCTTCAAATAAGTACAGTCTCGTACAGCCTTGATGGTAAATATAAGGGGTTCTCCAGTGAGTACAGCAAGCTGGCCCACCATCTCTCCCGGATGGGTGACAAACAGACAGACATCCTCCTGCTTGCCGATCATCCGCTGGTAGACGTGCAGACAACCAGACAGGACAAAGTGCAAACTCACGTCCTTTTGAAGTGAAAATAGGAAGGAGGAAAAAAGAAATACAAAGACAAAAATAACTTTTACTGCTGCAGTAATGTACTTTCTTTCTTTACTACATCTAATCTATTTCTGCTTTATTAATGCAATTAAAAGAGTAATTTGTAAGTTTTCAAAAGGTCATAGGGTTTCAGAATGTGTGAAATACCTGGTCTCCCTGTCTTGCTAACACAGCTCCTGCTTTTGCATGGTGCAGAGTCACTCTGCTGTTTAACAGAGATGGGTCCTGCATAACAAAAGGCAGAAAGCAAAGCAAAAGTCAAAAATTTATTGGGCAGTGACAAACGATAAAGCTAAGTGGAAAAAGACAGTGAATGAAATGCTTTTACTCCACTTTGATGAGCCTCGGAGAAAGATCGTGCTGCAGGCAATGATTTATTTCTTCACTCACACTTTGATCTAGTTACACAAATTTATTTTAAAAGTTTAAATGTAGCAACACCTGCACAGAGGCACAGATTGCATCAAGTGAATTACACAACCCCCTAAAGCACCACTGAACTCTTGCGTTTATTTTTTGTCATCACAGACTCAGTAACTCTTTCTTTTTCTAAAGCAACAGTCAATCATAAGGAAACCTATTTGCTTGCATTATTTGTCAAAACAAATTGTTCGTCGTATTATGATCACAGCCTGTAGGAGTTTAAACCGGCATAGAACAACAGCAAAATACTATCCTTGAACAATCAAAAAAAGTAAAACGAACCTCAATCCTCATAAGCTTTAGGACCTCCTTCTGACCTTCCTCAAAGAGAGCGGCACTGGATCGATTTGACACGGGTGTAAAAATGTTGTCCACAACTGGCTCTTCCTCTGGATACAGATAGATTCCTGAAGGAACTTCATCTACTGTCACCTTCCTCTCACGCTGTTCCTGTGATATGGACTGTAATAATGTAATAGAATAATCATAATGTAATATGCATACTTTGCCAATTTATAATAGGTGTTCCTGCTGTTAAATCAGGAATTCTAATTCTAAAAAACGTTATCAGAGATACAGCACTACTCTTTTTCCACACTTTCTCAAATATCTTATATTTAGCTTATCTTTAAATATTTTTGGCTTATGAATCATATATTAATTACTTCTTTGTTATTCATTAACTGTGGTCTATACTATTCTCCATTCTAAAATACTTCTGTTTTCTTTAAGTAATTAACCAATGTAATGTATACATATAAGGAGGGTTTATATCTTTTCTCATTTTTGTCCTGAGAGTCTGCAGTGTACTGACCCGAGTATAAGTGGGTGGAGTGTTGCTTTCCTCTGCCGAGACAGAAATCCGTCCTCTTTCATACGCCATGTCAAAGTCTGATCTTAGACTTTTCTGTACACCTGTTTAAAAGGTCAACATTTAAGTGGTTTAATTATTCTTAGGTTGATCTATGTTTAAAAAGAACAAATGAAAATGTGATGGCGCAAGCAAAAGGCAAAATATATTGTCATTTTTTTAAAAGGTTTTGCCTGCTTATTTACCTGCACTGTTAAAATACATTTCTTACAAATACAAGTGTTTCTAAAACAGTAACATTAACAACTGGTCATATATGTTAAAGTGGGCAATAGGCAAACTTTTTAATATGAGCAGTATACATTAGGTGTGCATAGCATATTGTAGATGGATGAGCTGAACGGTTTGTGGTATCAGTGTAACACTTCGGCTACCCATTCTCTGCTGGCTTCTCAGTAATCATTCTACATTAAAACATGTTTAAAATATCACACTGCACTGGAAGAAAGTGTCTGACTTTCAGCAAAACTAAAGAACAGTAAGACAATATAATCTGTCAGTACAAGAGAAAGATCCCTCACCAGCAATGTCTACAGGCATTGAGATTGTCCTGCTAAGAGTTGGCACTGTTCCATCCTTCCCTTGTTCTCCTGTTGTGAAAAATAAATACGATTTAAAGCATTTCTAAGTCACCCCAAAGCAAAAATAGCACCGGAGAAGACATATGCAGGGTTCATACGCATTTTTTGGGGTCAAATTCAAGCACTTTTAAGCACTTTCAAGGTCCATTTTCAAGCTTTTCCAGCACATAGCCAAAAAAAACAAAACAATTTATGTTTCACTTTGCATCACCTCAGTAAGAGGTAAAATGTAGGGGCGGGGTCACACATTGAAACAGACTGACATGCAGAGGTGCGAGGCAGCCCAGGCAGGGAAATTTTACTTTGCGACTCCTTTTATTTCTCTATCTGATAAGAAAACTATTCGGTCAGATAGTTATTTGTGGTGAATGAAATACAGTTTCAAGCACGTTTAAGCACCACATCTGAAATTCAAGCACTTTTCGTACCTTGAAAAGGCAATATTAAAATTTATGAATTTTCAAGGATTTCAACCACCCATACGAACCCTGCATATGAAGCTTTAAAGCAACTCTGTACACCTCAACTAAGATTCAGCTTCTCTAACACTGTGAGTTACTTAATCTGTATGCTGACACCCTACCTGGAGTTTCACCTTTAACGGCTGCTTCTCGGTGCTCCTCAGGTACCGTCAGGCTGCCAAAGCGTTTGCCATGGCGTACAGGACTGGTGCGAGTAGGGTGGGGTGACTGCGGTGGCAGACGTGAGGGATGCATTTCCTGTAAAAACAAGTAATGTATGGATGAGAGTGAGGTAGATGATTAATTTGAGTGTGTGTTCACAAGGTGGAAAGTACACCATGATATTAGTATTTAGGCACTGAAATCATGAAAACAGCAGGATGTGTATGAGGACTATGAGGTCCAGGTCACAAGGGTTACAGCACTTGTGAATCTATGTTACCGGTAACTTTACTGGTTGAGTGATAACTATCAACATACAGGAATTCTGTGGACTATTTTAAAGCATTTGAATGGGCAAACACGCATTACTCCTCGTCTTAAATATTTATATTGGCTTACATTTGATCTCAGGACTAACACCATTCTGAACTCTTTGATGAATATAATTGGGGTTTTTTAAGGCAATTAATCAGTTTAAGACTTTCTTTCAAACTGGTGCCTTGATAAGATGAACTCACATGACTGAAGAGCTCATTGGTCAGCCCCAGATAGTTGTGCAGGGCTAGCACTGTTACTCTTTGGAGACGAACCATGATAATCTGAAATGGCACAACAGAAAGCTAGTCATTTCAAGCATGAAAGGAAAACAATTAGTTTACAGACGTCGAGCCAGAAATACAGTGTGTGGAAAACGAATCCATAAATTCGACTCTAATTTTAAGCACATCTACAAAAAACCCCACAAACACTGAGGAATAATAATCATTATACAACTCACCTGTACTACTCGCACTAGACTCTCGGGATATTTCTCAAATATAGACAGGAAGGCTTCTACAGGCAAACGGAGAACAGTGGAAACCTCTGCAGCCCGTGCTGACACTGTTCTATAAGGCTTCTGGTGGCCCTGCACACAAATATCCAAAAGAATACTTTACATTTTCTCAGTCTATCTGTACTTACAGAAGCTCTACAGGTGGGATGTTTCTAATTAGCAGTTTATTTGTTTTTATATGGAACGACCCCAAAACATTACTTAATTTCAATCGACACAGATTGAATTGGTTAAGGAGTTATTTAGAAAATAGGTCGCAATATGTACATTATCTCGGCAATACCTCTGAAAGATTGAAGATTGTATGTGGTGTTCCTCAAGGTTCTATTTTGGGACCTAAACTTTTTAATTTATATATTAATGATATCTGTGATGTATCAAAAAGGTTAAATTTAATTTTATTTGCAGATGACACAAATTTTTATTGCTCAGGAGAGAATGTGAAAGATTTGGTTGAAATTATGATTTATGAGATTTTAAGATTGAAAAAATGGTTTGATGTAAATAAATTATCTTTGAATCTGACAAAAACGAAATTCATGATATTTGGCAATCGTGTAAAGGAGGAAGAAGTCATTATGTCCATTGATGGAGAATTGATTGAAAGAGTTACTGAATTTCGCTTTTTGGGTGTAATAATAGATGAAAATTTGACGTGGAAATCACATATTGAGTATATTAGAAAGAAGATGGTTAAAAGCATTTATATTTTGGGAAATGTAAGAGATTTATTAGACTACAAAACAATGCGCATTTTATATTTTTCATTGTTTTTCTCATACTTTAGTTACTGTGTGGAAGTTTGGGGGAATACATATGAGAATACTATAAAACCTCTAAACTTATTACAGAAGAAAGTCATACGAATGATTCATAACGTTAGAGAACATTCAAATAAATTATTTATAAAATCGAAATTATTAAAATTAGGAGATTTAGTGAAACTACGAACACTATTAATTATGTTTAAGGCTAAAAATAATATTTTGCCTTTTAAGTTACAAAGATTATTTTTAATGTGTTCGGGGGAAGAAGACAGCAGAAGGAAATTTTATTTTAAGCATCAGCTAGCTAGGACTACACAAAGATTAATGAGTCCAACGGTTAGGGGTATACAACTTCATTATAATTTAAAGAATTGTATAAATTTACATTGTTTTAAAAAGTGTTACATGTCTAAAACGATAACTCAATATGAAGAACGTGAACGAAATTGGAGTTAACTGAAAAAGGATCCATTATTTTTTGCATCATTTTATTTTATTTACTTATCTTTTCTCCTTGTTACTATGTGGAGTGGTATATTCTGATCTGTTTGGTTTGCGTTAGGACCGGAGATAAATGTTAGTTTGTTCCTTGCTTTTTGGTGCCCACTTGCAATATAAGTTGGATTGTAGATAGGGGGCAGAGTTTAATAAGAACATTTTCTTCTTCCTGCTCCTTTTCACACATGGTTGCAGTGCTTTACTGATAGAAAGTGTGGTTGGTTTGTCTGAAAGAACTAACTGTGGAAACTGTTGTACCAAGTGTGAAATAAATAAATAAGTGAAATGAAATGAAATTTAGAAATGGATGAAAAAAAAAAGAAAAAAGAAAAGAAATGAATGCTGGGTTTAAACCAAATAATTACTTTAGAGTGTTGTGTCATCCAGTGAGAAACGGTTAACTGAGTCAGCAGGTGAATGTGCTGTAGTATGTAGGTGTGGGCCAACACAATGACACAAAGTCATGTTATCTTATTTAGCGCTGTGTAAATGACTGTTATGAGAACTGGCAGGGTCTGTATAAGTAGGTGTGGCACAAAGCCTTTATGTGCGGTAAGAAATAGGTGTGACCTACTGTGATGACATCCAGAATGCTCAGGAGGCTATGCACACTGTCTCCTGGGTAAACCTCTTTCACCACATTTTCTTTGCCATCCTGGAAGACAGGAGTAACGCATTCATATCTATGTAAACAATTAAGTTGTTTTCTAAGAACTTATACTCAAGTTCAACTTGAGTGTGTACATAAAGATTCACACAATCAATATACATATAGATGTACACAATCAAGTATCAATATAGATAAAGCCTGCACTAACATCTCCCTCAGGACTTAAAACTTGGTAAATATATCCAAACACTAACACTGGCTAAAGGAGACATGATTAGCTACAATTTTTTTAAAGCCAGTGTTCTTGTGGGTAAGCACCTTGGTAAACCACTTTGCTGCTTGCATAAGTTTGCACAAAGTATTTGTGCAAACTTACAAAACATACAATAAACTATAGTCATAATTAAAAACAACAGTTCATTGCATAAAATTCAGAGGTAAACATGATTAAAGGGACACGGAGCCTGCATACCGTTCCAGTAAGGCACAATTCTAGTTTTCCATCCTGAACAACATAGATGCTGCTGTCGGGCTGACCTGGCCTGAAGACATACTCCCCTTGTTGGAACTGCAAAAACACCATGTGTTTGCACAACTCCAAGAAGAGTGGCTTCTCAAAGTGACCCAGCACCCTGTATGAAAGGACAAAAGGGAAGCTTGGGGGTTAGGAATTACACTCATTGCAAACAGCTGCAAACACTTGGTTTGTACAAAGGGCAATTAAAATGGTCTTTCTGTTTAGTTGTGGATTTATATATTATAAAAAAATATGCAGAGGTGAATTAAATATTATAATACAGTATATGACACGAGAATTTATCAGTTGATGGTTCAATAACAGCAGGTACAAGGCACTTTTTATAGTAATGTAAAGATCCTACAGTATTCTGGAGAAAACCCCAACAAATCAAATTAAGCAACCCCCTATGAGCAAAACTGTGCTTAGGGAGGACCAAGCACCTGGATCTATGTACTCTGGACTACAAAACACAATCACACAGACATTAAACCTACCGGACATTTTTAAGCATGTAGAGCACCTCAGAGGGGAGGTGGGAATTGGCCACATCAAATTCAGTGAGGTCTGCCTCCAGCACTGAGGGAGGGGGCTCCTTAGCCTGAAGGATGGGAACCTCCTTTTTAAAGCGCAGGATCCTACACAAGTCACATGCAGGAAGATAATAAGAAGGAAATAAGAGGAAAGCAACTGCCACATAAAGAATGTTAGTACAATCAAAATAGCGTATGCTTGATGAAAGTTAGCATTCAGATGTACTTTTTGGCAATGTTGAGCATCTTCTGCTTCTTCTTTAGGCGTGGCCGTGAAGAAGAGGATGTACCCACAAGGGACGAGGTAGACTGGGAGACCTGATGAAACATAGTTTTGTTTAAATATTACTCTTTCCTTAAAAAAAAAAAAAAAAAAAGTACTATACACTGAAACACTACGAGAATGACGTGTTTCTGTGTGTGAGAGCCAGCTAGAGCTTTTATACAGCCTGACTCACTTTACGCATGATCTTTCGCCCATAGAACATCACTTTGTCTCTCTTGCGGAAGCGGTATTTGGGAGCCTCCTGAGCTTCTAAGTCTGTTAAACATAATAAATGACATTACCACAGGTATACACACTACTGACTTCATGACTATCCTTATGCGTTTTAGATGTACAATGAGAAATGCATTTCAGCAACTACTGACTTCGAAGCTTGATCCTCCGCAAGATGAAGAAGATCAGGATGGCGATGAGGACTATGGCGATACCTGCACCAATTACCATCCCCACCATCTGAATAAAGAGGAACCAAAGAGGGAGAACGTCAGTGGTATACATTATAGTATTTACAACAGTAAAGCATTTATTTACTTGGATATTTTAATATTAAAGTAATATTTTAGTTAAAGTATTTGTGTTTTCTAAAAAGAAAAAAAAAACTAAGTTGAGGCCATTAAAAACAAATAATTTTATTTTCAGTTTTTAATTATTTGTTCATTGTCATCAAGGTACATATATTACCAGCAGTAAACATGGTTACACCTACTTGAGATGTATTACCGTAGGTAGTTTCTGTTAGTTTTCCAATTTATTTCCAAGTGTATAAATCTACAGTTCCCTTACCTGTGTGACAAATTGGCTGTTGAATGAGACTTACTAAGACATGAAATCAAACTGGATGCTCACCATGCTCGTTTGTAGTTCCTCCTCCACAAAAGTCTTGATGTTATCAAACCCGTCCTAATGTAACAAGAGAAGACACAAACAGTACAGTCAATCAGAAAATGAAAAACAAAACAAATTAAAAAGTGTTTTAGGTATTGGTCCCAACCAACTACCGGCCAATAACCTGCCTCAGTACCACATGGAAGCTCCTTTTAGGCATCATAGTGGCTAATATGAACAGGCATGTGGCTAAATATATGAGAGGGGCACAGAAAAGAATTGGCAAGAATACCACAGGGGCGAAACACCAGCTACTGGTAGAAAGAGCAGTTGCTTGCGATTGCAAGACCAGACTGACCAACCTGTGGACCACCTGGATTGACTACAAGAAGGCCTATGACTCAATGCCCCACAACTGCATCCTGGAAACCTAGAGCTGTACAAGATCAACAGGTTCCTAAGAGTCTTCCTCGGGAACTAATGGGGGATATGGATACTGACTATGGAACAGGGGAATTGTAAGCCACCTCCTCCTCACCTACATTGATGACATCAAACTGCATACCCACAGGCAAATGGAAGCCATGAGAAGGATGGTAGGAAAACCACAACTAAAAAATACCTGCAGAGAGTAAGGCAGGTCCGGAGGAGTCAGCTGAATGGGAAGAAGAAGATCCAGGCAATCAACACCTACATCCTGCTAGAGATTAGATATCCTGCTGGGATACTAAGCTGGCCAAAAGAGGAGACAGAAGCCATGGACATCAAGATAAGGAAGCTCGTTAGTATGCATGGAGGGTTTCACCCCAAATCCAGCACCCTGAGAGTTTATGCTATGCAAAAAAAAAAAAAAGGCTGGGGACTAGTGAGCTTCAGAACCACTGTCCAGGATGAGACAACAAACATCCATGATGACTGCGTGCTTAGTAAATACCTCAGTCAGCAGAAACACAAGAAAGAAGAGGAGCAAGGACAAGAACCATGATGGAAGGACAGGCCCCTGGACAGTATATGCCACCGGCAGATAGATGAAGCAGCTGGCATCCAGCAATCCTACCAGTGGCTAGACAGAGCTGGACTGAAAGACAGCATGGAGGCACTAATCATGGCAGCACAGGAACAAGCTCTGAGGACAAGATCCATAAAAGCTGGGGTCTATCACACCAGGTAAGACAACAGGTGCAGGCTGTGTAAAGATGCCCCTGACAATCCAGCATATAACAGCAGGGTGCAAAATGCTAGCAGGTAGGCCATACGTGGAACACCATAACCAAGTGGCGAGATGGGATTTTTTCATTTTTAATATTTTTTTAATTATCTCCTAGTATGAAGCCCGGGCCTGCAGGCTTCAGTTCTGAAGTGCACTGGAATGTGAGAATGCGGAATTTGTCCTTGAGGAAGGACTGCCTAATGCACATGAAACAACAGTCAAAGGAGATGAGAATGCAGCAACTCATCTGATCCTCTTCACACTTTGCCCTTACCATGTTTCACATAGTTACAAACTGATTACCACACAGAGTTTCACAGTTTTGGATACTATTAATAGACTCAGGATTTCAGATATAAAATTACTGGGCTCACAGGCAATATATTTTGGCTTTTCTTTCAACTAAGGAAATCTTTATTACTTAAATTAAGTAATATCAAACTCAGCACTTACTTTTGAAATAAAGACTGTCAGTTCAAAGAGTTTGAAAAGAGTGCAAAGATCTTGTGGCCAAGACAAGCTTCTTTATGTGTCTTTATGTGTGTGTGTCACTAACAATCCATCAGATACCATATTGCAAGAGTAAGAGTAATAGGTGCTGTCTGACAGCCAGACAGTAAGACTGCATGTCCGTTATCAGTCATTATTGATTACCGTATGTTTAGCTAAGGGTTATTAAGCAGTAAATGTCTTAAGCTGGACACGTCACTTGACACTCACTGATAGTGGAAATTAGAGACAGTAAGTGCATGGACAGCATGTGCACATGGAAATGCACTACACCTGCAGACTTAGAATAAGAGTTCAAAATATAGTTCAGAAATCAGTGAGTTGAGTGTGGAAAGTGTACATGTATGTTAGGGATGGGTATCGAAAACCGGTTCTTGTTGAGAACCGGTTCCCACTGTTTCAATTCCTTGGAGTTGTTTGCCATTTTTGCAAACGATTCCCATATCGATTCCAGTCGCCCCGAATGACGTCATCACGTTGCGGAGCGTCATTTACCTGGCAGGAAACATGGCGGCTCAAACGCTCAAAAGTTTGGTTATACTTTACGAGAACGGATGACAACAGGGCAACTTGCAATACTTGCAAAGTAGATATTTCATTTAAGGGAGGAAACACTACGAATATGCAAAAGCATTTGCTCACAAAACACACGATAACCTTAAATGAATGTCGTGTTTTTAATTCCGCTCCAGATTCGTGAATCTCAACCCAGCAGCAGCGGTAACGTTTGCACGTCCTCTCCCGTTAATGCGACAGGTAAATAATCAACTAACAGTGCATATTATGTTAGCGCGATCTGCCTTATTACAAAACCTGCCATTACTGTGCATTTAGGTGACCATGATGAGAGAGACAGACAGAGTCTGGTTGGCTCAGATGCTGGCAGTTCTCGCTGCAGTCTACCGGTAACGTCTCCTTTCAGGCCAGGATAGACGAATGTCACCGAGCAGTGACTGAGTTTGTGGTCAAAGGCTTGAACCCATTTGCCACAGCAGATGCCCCCGATTTTCAGTAAATGAATGTGTTTAATTGTAGGCAGGGACATTACTGGATATTCTTGTGTAATTGCTACAGAATAATTTATGTTATACTTTGTTATTGCTACAGAAGAATATTTATTTTACTTTTACAATTTTTTCCCCCGGGGACCTTGTGACACCCCATTAAAGAGCCGTAGGCTGGATCTCTTAAGATCTCACTGTTGGGTTTGTAAGGCCATGTTACTCCTAAATCTTGTTCAAAGAGAAGATATAAAACAAAGTTCTAAGCTAGTCGACCTTAGTGTTCTCCTTTTTAAAAATAAGAATCGATAAGAGAATCGATAAAGAATCGAATTGTTAAACAGAATCGAAAATGGAATCGGAATCGTGAAAATCTTATCAATACCCATCCCTAATGCATGTGCATTTGTCTCAAAATGACAACTAGGACAAATCTGTCACTGTGCATGCATGAAAAACCATATTCAGCTTAGTCTACACACTCTAAAGCTAACTTTGTTTCAAATGAAAGCTCAAATTGTGCACCACTAGGGTGGTCAAGAATGACCAAGCTACAGACAGACAAACTGGTGATGGCTAACCAACGAGACATATTAGTGGTGGACAAGCAGATGGCTCTAGTGATGTAAACGTAGTCTACACACTCTCAAGCTAACTTTGTTTAAAATGAAAGCTCAAATTCTGCACTAGCTGAGAAGTTTTAAATGGACACTTGTTTCAAGGTCTCTTTCTAAAACCTACAAGTCAGCTTTTCATATTTTTGTAAGCACAAAGTTATGTGCTAATACAAGTCACCAGCACACCGTTTTCTACTGGCAGGTTGCTGTGGCTTATGTTAATAACCTTGAAGCCTGTTTCCACATTAGGATTGTGAAAGACTGCCCATCCGCTGGAGCAAGGACACGTATACAAATAAATACTGTAGTCAAAACCAACCTCTTGGCTGTGACCTTCACCCTCTTGTTCGGAGGTACTCTGTCCCATTGTAACCCTGTTTCTTCATAGGGATGGTCCATCAACAGCCACTGAGAACAAAGATAGATATGCATACTCAACAAAAAGCTATTTTGACATGGCACGGTATGAAAAACACAGGTACACACTTTCAAATTATGGAGAGGCAAATTCTATTTAGCTGCTTACTGTGATTTTTCCTGTTAACACAAGTCAAACATATCTTGAGCCAACATGTTTAGCAAAGCAAAGTAACTTGTTGAAAGTCAACATAAAGCGTTCTTTGACATGTTACAGTTTGGTAGTCTATGCTGCCCAGCTGAGTGAGAAAACCACAGTTTGTACTACCAGGAGTATGAGTGGTACTATGGACGTGCATCCACACAAACAAATTAAATAGTTCACAGCTGCAGGAAAAAAAATAGTGGGGCAGAACGAGCAAATGTAGTTCAAAGACAAAGAAGTTGTTAGCACACACAGTTGCATAAGAGAAGAACATTTCTCAGTCCCTAACTAAAGTTTCTGGATTAGCTGTCTAACTGCATCTATTCTTCAAAAATCGCTTCAACTGCACAGAAGAAAAGGGATCCAAAAATTTGCATCCTACAACAGCATATTGCTGACATCACTGATCCAGGCCTTAGTTACACAGAAACACGGCAGGCTTGCTAGATAACAGATAAACGACTATACAGGTAGTAACTCATTACCCCCTTTTCACCTTTTTATCCTTCCCCTTCATCCAAATAGGAATGATTTTCTTGTTGCTCCACTAAATTTGTGCCATTTTTAACGGGACATTACATGATGATGAAATTAAAAAAATTAATTAATTAATTAAAAAGGCAGAAATGCTGGTTGACAACAGCTTTGTGTTCGTTAGGTTTGTATCTTAGTTTTCGTGTGTTTACGAGTGACTGCATAAGTGGAGAGGTTTTTTGTTGTTTTCTGTTTATTCTTTTGCACATACAATTTTCCTTTAACCACTGCCATTGTACACTGTAGTATTTTACCTCCCCAGAGAGATACACACTGAGCAGTAGGAGATGTACAAGTTTATCCAGGCACATACCACCTAACTGCCCACATCTGCCAGAATACAGACAGATTCAGCTGACACAGGCATTTATTCTATAGCAAAAACAACAAGCTCACTGTCTACAGACAAATAAATAGCGAAGCTGACTGAGGACAACCAATTACCCACTAACTCTAAAGCCTCGAGCAGAAAGTGATGCTGGAGATTAAACAAGCAGATTCTATGTTTGCTAAGGGTATACAGATTAGGCTGCTGCACAAAGAGGAAGATGCCTATAAAGAAGCAAGCATCTTATGGCTAAGAAAAGACATTACAATAACAATGCTGACCCTTTTTTCTGTTTTATAAAATCTTTTGGTATTGGACAGTGGAAGTTACTGGAAGTTTTGATAAACGAAAAAGAAAATATCTTTATATCTTAACAAATTATAAAATATATTGATAATTTTTAATGTGAATTATTCAGGACTATAAAAACAATTTTGAAATACCAAAGCCTTTTATCATTTTCCATAATAATAAAGAGCTGCAACAAATTTTGTTTATATTGAAACACTAGCATTAGTAAATCATCCTAACTGAGAATGACTGTTTTTTGTGTGTGTTTGTTTTGGATTCCTACTTGAAAAAATAAATAAATTAGACACTCAACACTAGGGATGGCACCGGTTCTGACATAAACGGTAGTAACCAGACTGAAAAGCAGCGCACATTTCAGTGCTTTATTTCGGTGCTTTTCTTTCCTGAGACCTCATACACTTTGGATTCTAGCCATTCATTTTACCTTTCCGAGGACAGAAGGCGGGCCCAGGTACATACGTTCTTTTAGAGCAAAGCTACAGAATAAAAAGTCTGGCTGTACTTCACAGCAAAAGATGCAAACTCATCAGCCTGCAACAAGTGCTTTAAGGTGATACTGTCCAAAGGAGGTAACTCCTGGAATCTGATGAAACACCTGGCGACGCATAGCGTTTTTTTAAAAGCCGAGAAATGCACAGTATTTCATAGCTTGCTGCGAGACCTCACACACCGAGCACATCTACTGCGGGTGTGGTGCCTGTTATCGGACCCAGAGTTAGCAACATCCCCCAAGAACCCGAAGAGGAGAGTCCTGGCCCCTAGCCCTGCCAGTGTAGCAGAAATGATGAGGATGATGATGGCAGCAGCAGCCGTTCTTCTCTGCGTGAGTAGCTTAATGTTGTTCGTGTGTAATTTACGTTGAGTAGGCTAACCACGTTATTACATTAATGCACGTAAGGTGAACTAGCAAACACTGTCGTAGTTACATGCGGTTGTCTTCTTGTTTGATGGCAGATACTCCCTTCACCCTGGCCAAAAAGGCTAAAATGACCAAAGAAAAAGTGGGAAACAGCTAAACATGAGAGGTTTTTGGACAAAGTTTGTGTTTTTTCCATTGATTAAGCACTGCTTCCAGCCAAGAGTGATACCATATATGCCCTATACCTGCAGAAAAGGCTAAAACATTGTTATCTTTTTACAAAAAAAAACAGCTAAAAATGAGAGGTTTTTGGACAAAGTGTGTGTTCTCCATTCTTTAAGCACCGGTTCGAGCACTGTTTAAGCACCGGCACCGTTTCAAAAGTACCGGTTTGGTACTGGTATCGGATAAAACCTAAACGATACCCATCCCTACTCAACACACCTTTAAACTGAGTTTGGATTATATTTTTCTACAAATACTGACTGTTAAAATTTGTGCAACATACAGCATGTCTCGATGTTACCACCAATTGCCTAAATGTTTAGACAGGATGTATACAATAGAGCTGGGCGATACGAGATTTTTTCATATCATGATATGTTTTTTTTATTTCAGTCGATAACGATATCTATCACGATATAAGCCAAATAACTATATTTGTAAGATTTAAATGTGCCGTTGCTCACAAGTAAAATGTGAAATAATCAGCAGCTTGTTTTTATTTAAATATTTATTTCCCATAATAAGTTCAACAGGGTAGATGTACTTAAGGAACATGAGACTTTTTCAGATAAATAAAGGCAAATATTGCAAACTACACAAAAGGCAGTCACTAAAGCGTTTAAGTTTCAAAATAGAACAAACGAAACAGACTAAATTGTCAATTCCACTTAGAAACAAAATATTAATTCTAAAAATAAATCTTAGTTTGTTTTACAGAAGAACAGACAAAACTGACTAACTTTTGTCAATATCAAATAAACTGAGAACTAAAAGGAAATTCTCAATCTCTCCTTGTTGTATAGCTGAGCTTTTCAAACAGTTTTAACAGTTACTTTAGTCTGACAAAAGCCGAATGACGAATTAGCGCTTCCAGTCAGAGACTGAGGCTACGTCCACGCGTACACGGGTATTTTTGAAAACTGAGATTTTCCGTTTTCGTTTTAAAAAATAATCCCGTCCACACATAAAGGCAGAAATGAAGGAAAACGCTGCTATGAACATGCCAAAGCAGCAGGTGGCGCTAGATTCCTAACCGTGCAGAAATGTTGGCCAATCAGAAGTCTAGAAGCCTCGGTGGGAAAAAGTAAAAGCTGGGGCATAGAAGCAGAACCGAGTCGTATGTGTGGAGGGACAGTAACTGTGTGTATATGTAAGCATTTAAACACTGCAGAGAGTAGAATTAACAGTAACAGTATTGTAGAAATTCATTTCACCGAAACAATAACGTGGCGCGCAGTGTGACGCATGCACCAGTTTATTGTATTTCCAGACTTGCTTTCGGCACAATTTACCTTTTTTTTTTTCAAGAGGACAAGAGCGGTGAAGTCTATCGCGATAGTTTAATTTCTCTATCGAGTAAAAGCTATATCGCGATACATATCGTTATCGTTCTATCGCCCAGCTCTAGTATACAACATAAACTGCAATCAGCAGCAGCTTTCTCCTGTGCGATTGGTGACTCGGAGAGAGATAGAGAGGCTGGACTGATGCATGGATGAAATTCAATCTGTGAAAAACAGAGTGGAGTGTTGTGTTACATGAAGTAACCCTGTGCATCATAAACAAAACCACAGAACAGCATGCTGCTGCAAAGGACCCACAGAGCTACAACACCGCATAGGAACATCTTTAGCATTTCCTACCAAAAGGCACAAATCTTGGATCCTGGCATTTATCTGGATGTTACTTTTACATATACCAGCCACCGAAACCTTGCTGCAGACCAAGCACACCCCCACGTGCCCTCCATACTGAAAACAACTACTCAAGAACTGGAGGAACACAACAAAGGATGCCATGGTAACCTGGCCTAATTTAAGAATGGACAAATAGGCGAGCTAAGAATGGACTGATAAAGTAGTCCCATGTGTTGCAAAATCTTTTTTCTGCCTCTGTTGAAGCAGCCAGTGTATCAAACCTTGCGTAAATCCAGACAAAATAAAAACTGAAACTTAGAGTTACACTTGACACTTCACTCAGCATAGTTTTAAAGTGTGGCAATAGCACCTTTAAGAAGAGTACAGGATGATAGACCCAAAGGAGATAGTATTCACCCTCTAGCCTCCAAGCAGTGCCCCTCTCCATGCAGCCCTACTCCTATTGTTCTCTAGGAACAATGAAGCCAGTGTTTAACCCACTATACACGATCTGACCTGGACTGACTGTTAACAGAGTACCGACTATACCATGAGATTCATGGTAACAATAACAACAGTTTGGGCTTTCAAGGTCTTGTGATGTGTATGGTTGGAAACTCTGACAGATAAAAAAAAAGATTCCAAAGTCGACTGAACTATCACTCTGTATCTTAATGGTTAAATGGTGTATTTAAGACAGGTAAAGGGAAACAAAACAGTTCTTTTGTTGTTACTTTCAGCCCAAACTGGGATTTTTTTTTTTAAAATAAACTACAGGCAGCATAGAGCCCTGACACATGCAAACTGCAGCAAAGCAGTGACCAGCTAGTTATATTGTACCGATCTGTCCAGTGTTTTGCCTGTATTTGAGTATTAAAGCCCTTCTCGCACAAAATATACAGTTTAATATATTTAGGAAGTGTTCTGTTAAATTGTGGACATGCCAACCAGGTGCAGGAAAGCTACACGTGACTGTGAATTTTGTTCAAAAACTGTTCATTAGCTGCACGGATTTATGTTCACATTAGCCTTATTGTGCTCTGTCCAGAGCCTGTAAACATAAATATCATATTAAATTACACTCCTGCTCTTCAGGGGGCGTCTTCTGACTACATCACTGCCCACTGTGTGAGGATGACATTAGCTCGTGTTTCCATCCAGCTAAAACTGCTCTCCATAATTTACGCCCGAAGCGGCGCTGGTTTGCTGACTCTGGTTATTTGGTTGCGTTGTAAACAGACCCTGGTGGTGAGGATTCACCTTCAGTACATTAGAAAAAAGTGGAGTTTTTATAGTAAGCTTTACGACATTTAGGTAGCTAGTACACACCAGCAGATGGTGTTTTTATTTTTTATTTTGTCGCAGTAGTGTACCGTTAGCTAGCAAACACTCACATGAAACCAATCCCGAAGACGACAGTGGCTACATAGATTAGATTATAGTTAGGCCTCGTTTAGTTCTTTCAACTCGGAGAACCGTTTATTATTAGTATTAGGACAAAGCCGATAAGCTGGAAGTAGAAAAATCTTTGCTACCTTCAAGGCAGAGGGCACCTGACAGATTATTGTCACGGGATGTTAGCTAGCTGTCGTTACCGGTTTTCTCCGGCCATCATTAATGACTTGGGGGTGCAAGAACTTCTAACCATCGTAAATACGATAACGGGCTTGGGTTTACAGTTCGTCTTTTTCTGACCTCCAAAAGAGCAATGTGACAGAGCTATAATATTAATATTAGTGACACAGTTGAAGAGCTATCTCCGGTTTTCACTACTATCATTAAGTAAAAGCCTCGTAAAATTATACAGTCGTCTACTAAAACATATACCAAACTCATCTCTTTAAATAATATATGTATAGAAGGATTTACCTAAGCTGATACACTCCGGTCAATCGTCACGTACAGTCAAGTGAAACACAACGGAAATCATCTTCAATGTAGCCCCTCCTCGTCTAAGTCCGCTAGACCTCCGTCCAATCAACATTGACGATGTTGTCAAGTCGGCCCAATTAAAATACAAGACTGGGCGCTGGCCCAGATCTCCCGCCCACATTTATGTAAATAAAAAAAATCTGTGTCCAATGAGAATTTAGAATAACTAACCAGACGACCCGTGATTGGATAATATTTGGAATGATTGACAATAAGACAACCATCACTCGCCTTTGCCGCGGGATACTGCTACACCTTTAAGAATGATAAAAGTGTTAATAAAACAATCAAACCTCAATTAGTTCCTCACATGTCCGTCACTTCCGTTACGTTTAAATCTGTCATTAGCTATATGTTATTTTCGGGAAATCGCTCTGTCTTGACATTAAAATATAGTACCTTGTCGAAACAAGACGGCCGTTATTTTCACCCAATACCTTTTACTGCAAATAAAACTGAAGCAACGTTGCCCTCTCGTGGGAAGTGTAACAAAGTGCTACTTTAAGAGAGACAACTAAAATAGACATCTTTTTTTCCACACACTAATAAAACAATGAAGACAACAAAGGTTCACCCTTAGAATACATAATCTTTATTGTGAGGTCAGTGTCAAGTAATGAAGTTACAGCTCTGCAATGGGCTTATGGGGCCAGTATGGGTGTTTGACTTTGTCCAACTTTGTCTCGGGGAAGACGCTGTTGAGGTCCTCGATGGTCATCTGATCGAAGGGGATCATGTTCTTAAATTTAGCCAGCTGAAAACACACAAAGCAGAAAAGAAGTTTTTAAACACCATAACACACTCATGGTGCATTTGAGCAAATAAGCCAACTACTGTCTCACCTCTTCTTCATACTGAGCAATGCGGGCCTTGGATCCTTCAATGTAGGCTTGTGCACTTTTGTTCTGTTGGAGAAGAGTGAATTATGAATTTGAAAGAGCAAAAAGAAGAAGAGATTTGGGATGCAGCTCCCTCTGTTTTAAATGTCAATTTGTGTTTAAACAATTTTGTGACCTTTGGAAAATTCTTTGCACATTTACAATTCTTATTATTAAAATATGTACACATGGTATGGCTGCCAATTCTTCTTTCATCATTACAGTTTCCAGATAAAAATGTTCTTACTTTTAAGCTAAACATGCAAATACATTAATTTGTTTGATCTCGCCACTTACAGCCTCAGCCTCCTGCGCATTGATGGTGCTTGTCTGTGTGTCAGTGGGCTCAGGAATCTGCAGTGCTTTAAACTGTGTGAAGGAAGAATAAAAAAGTAAAAGATAGAATTTAATAACACAGGGAATTTAAGCTCTACTTTTTGTGTCCCACTCAAAGCTAGTCTGAGACTGTCAGACTACACATAAAAATGGATAAAGCATTAATGCTTCCTCCCATGGTAAAAAACTGGGAGTTGGGAGCCCCATGTTATGGCAAAGCATGTGCTAATTTTTATTTTTTAATTATAGGCAATACAACTTGGAATCTAAGGTATTTCAATTGCAGGATTATTTTGTGCCTGCAACACGCTTGTTTTTGAGACCGGTTTTGAGTGGATTGTGCTGCAAACAAGGAACATGAGCTTTGGAGAAAAAAACAAAACAAAACACTTTCTAAAAGTAGTGGGTCCTGACTCGTTTTCGTGATCTGTTAACTCACTGTTATATGTAAAAGAAGGTTTTCAAAATAATCTATGCTGTGAAAAACTAAGTACACTATTGATTGAATAGCCTGTAGAGCCACCTTATTAGTAATAAGGTGAAGTAATCATTTTACATTTGTTAATGCATAATTCTCTTAATGTCCCACTGACAGCATTTTGATCATTTTGAGGTCTGTACTTAGACTGGGTCACTCCAAAGCCTGGATTTTTTTTTTTCAGATGGCCTCACGTTTGACTCCAGAATACTTTGGTAAACACTCAGTGACTGTAAGACATTCCGATCCTGTGGCACCAAAGCAAGTCCATATCATTAGCCCTCCACAGTTGGTATGAGGCATTTGTGTTGATATGCTGTGTTTTGTTTTTGGTAAATGTGAAACTGTAAATTATGGCCAAACATCTCCACTTTGGTTTCCTCTGTATAAAAGGACAGGAGTCATGTGGTATGTTACGATGCAACTTTCCAAACTGAACTGTTCTTTTTAGAGAGAAGAGTTTTTCTCCTGGCAGCCTTTCCAAATAAACCATAGTTTTTTGGTCTTTTTCTAACTGTACTGTCATGAACTTTAACATGTAAACATGCTACTGAGGCATGTAGAGTCTGACATGTAGCTGTTGGGTTTTTTGCAGTTTCTCTAAGCACTGCACGCTCTGAACATAGAGTGAATTTGCTGGTCCACTCCTGTGAAGATAGTAGGATTGTGTTAATATGACACTGAAGTTTTAAAACTGTTAAAACTTCTGCTTTAATTGGGGTTTTGAAGATATGTGGCCACCAACCATGTGACTTAACTTGTGACAATGCAGAGTCAAGTAAATAAGGCTCCAATCACACAGATCTAAAGACTGGTCTGCTAACCATTTGGCAAGCACCAGTGCCCTACCAGGAATAAGTGGTTGCTGGAAGTTGATGGCTGTCACCGGGAAAATGACTGTGCATGATATATGAGAAATCTCAATCGAGGTGGTCACACTTGTTATTTGATTGGTTAATCAAGCGCATTTGATTATACTCTATAAATCTGTCAACAAAATATTTTCAGTGCAATCAAAATTTCTCCTGTGCAATAATTGAATATTTATTTTATTATTGTTTTTAAATATGTACCACTGGCTTTATATTCATTTATTTATTATACTTGACTCTTTTTAATCTTTGTACTGATGTTTTTTATGTCTTTATGTGATCTTGTGCAACGTAATTTTGCAGCGTCTTTGAGGTACTGCTAAGTGAAAGCAAATCTTGAATTAGCAGCACCTGACTGCCACTTACCCTCTTATTTTCAATGGAAGATGTAAGGGTGTACTTAATTTTTCACAGGGATTCATGTAGTTATGTGAAAACTGATTTGATTTTACAGCCACTACAATGGGGCATTACAGGACAATCTTTCATAAAATGAAAACACAATTTTAATTATGTGAAAAATTTTCAGAGCAGCTAGACACAACATTAAAAATGCCACAAACAACTTTTTAAAAATGGCATTCTACACACGCTCTATTTGGTGCTTTAATATTGACTAATAACCTGCTGAGAAAAGCTCACCTTTTTCTCAAACTCATCAACCATCCCGGCTTTGGCCACTGCACTCCTGTAGAAGCTCCAGTCAATAGCCACAGGCTTTTCTGGCAAGGAGGCTAGCCTGGTAGGGAGGAGAAGAGCAAAAGAGAAACCCAAGTAGATGATATTTAAGGTGCAAAGAGCAAATAAAATGGACAACAGAACTGTTCACAAGTTGATACAAATGCAAAATTCAGTGATGATGCTTCTAGGAGACAAATTAATGCAACCGCCCACTTTAATTATTATAATGATGGTATAAATTAAAGTCTGCAAAGAATAATGAGACAGCCGCTTAATTTTCTATTAAATCTCTAACATAAATTTATTCATTAAATTGATGTCATGCAGTTACTAAGGTGATGCTTTTTTTTCTCTGATGTTTTTTATAATCACTGGAAACCAAAATAATAACTGAGATTAAAATGAAATTATTCACCCAGGCCTTAGTCTGCAGGTTATACAAGATGACATGTCAACTTGATCAATCTGTTTTCTACTGGCTGGGTGACCCAGTCACTGTTATCGCTGCTCTCCATGTCATTAAGCCATGTCTTAAAAAGAGTTTCTTGTTCCAACACATTCCAACTCCTTAAGTCTCCCACAAACACGGCTCTCTCTACAACCACAAATAGAATGGAATTATGCAGGAAACATTGCAGTTTAAATAACACATCCCAGTGTACTACAGTCAGTTGTTTTGTACTACTGATACTTCCAGCATCAGTAGCGTACAATGTGTACAAGATGAGCCGTTCAAGCAGCAATAATTAAGATAAATATCTACCATTTGCACTATTTGCTGTGTTCTCTTGAAAGCAGAAAACATCTTCTTTCTACTAAAGCTGCAGCGATTGATTGATTCGATTATAAAAAATTCTCGACAAACATTCGATGCTTCGTTTAACACTCTGTAGCGTGCTACCGTCGCCATGAAAAAGTGATGCATATTTGCCACTAAAAACATTCAGAAGCTGCATGTGAATAAAAGATTTGTCAACATTAAGCCCAGGTAGCCTCCAGTTTTAAACAAAAACACTGATAACACAATGGCAGCAGTGATGATGATGCTGGCCCAGCTTAAGGTGGAGCCAGAGTGTTTACGCACAGCTAAGAGGCGGAGCCGTTACCATTATGGTGAGCTCAGGTTTAGTGAAAGAAAACATGTTTTCTAACATCCAAAAGATCTGCACAGTTCCTGTGTTCACCCTTAAATCTTTTACTGGGAAAACCTAGCAGGAGTACTTCATCAAAGCATGTGATCAACAAACTCTGATGTTAAGAAAAGCCAAGTTTGCGGCTGCTCAATCCACAGACGTTTGTTTTACACTGGGAGAAATCTGCAGTAATCCTCCAGAAGTTGAATTAAAACAAACAGATGACCTGTTAACTTAATCTGATTATTGAGAGTTTACTTGATTGGGTAATCGACAGATTAGTCGATTGATAGCTGGAGCCTAATTTCCACACATTGGAGATGATGATGTATAACATAGTGAGAGGTGTATATCATACTTGGCAGAGATGCCATCACTGCGAGTCTTCAGTGCATTGAACATGCCACGCTGGTTGGGTGGAACTCGCTCGGCAAATGCCACCCAGTCAATGGCCTTCAGGGCTACACGACGGCCTGCCATCTCGACTGTCTGAAAACAGAAAGGACACATGTTTTTATTTATTTTAAGTATTGAATTAAAATGTCAACAATCATCTAGACAAATCTTGTCAACATGTGTTTTGGTCAATAATTTGTTTGTTTGTTGAGAAACAAACAGAAAACAGGAAAATCGTCTGTTGATGAGGAGGATACCTGGTTTGAGGCACCACAATGAGAAGACTACTTTTATTTTACAACTGGATTTCAAAACTTACACAAGCATCATACAGAAAAATCATCTGAGAACCTTGCCTTTCACTCCTGCTGCCATCCTTCTGTCAAACATTACCACCAACCCTGCACACTTCTTCGCCTCTCTTGTACACTGTCTGTTGCTTTGGTTGGTTGACCCCAGGTATTTAAGATTCACCAATTCCTTAGACTAAAATCAGAATAAACTTAAATATGTAAGCCTAAAATTTTAATATACATTTCAAATGCATTTGCATAACGTAGGTTAAACATAAGGACAAATGAAAGGCATATTCCTCACTCAATAAATAAAGAATGAATGTATATCATTAAGGAACGAACGGGTATACAGTTATTTTCATGTTTCCTTAATTTATGCTTGCATACTGTGCGTGGCATTCAGTGTATAAAACCCGATTGAATTGAATATATAAAATATAAAATTGAGTGTCTAGTGATTGCAGCATTTGGAAAGACATTTGCGTTTACATAAAACTGACAGATGAGGAGTACCTTAAATTGTTAAATGAAATAACTTTCAGACAGTAAATATATATTACATGTTCACTTTCAAGTTATTGAGAGTGGAGAGATATTTTGCTGTACGCCGAGATATGAATAAAATACTTCAACTCAATGTCCTCATTTCGCTGGACCCAGAGGTCCAGAGTTTCTCCTGGTCCTCTGGGTCACGGTCAGACAATATGAAGCCTGTTGAAGCTAAATAATTGTTGTGTCTTGATGAAATACACCCAAGTTATTCGTAGCGCGTTTTATATTTTTTAAAGATAGTTGCAGTGGCACCGTCCGTGACGTTTTGCTCAATTTAAACACTCAAAACCGGCCAAAGGTAGCTAACTCTGTTAGCTTGCTAGCCAAGGTCAGAGGACTCCGTCTATGACACCGGGACTTTGACAAAACACGAATGTGGCCGGTCAGGCTACTTTTCCATCTTCCATCCACCGACACATGCATGACCCCAACTAACCATTATTTAAGAAATTATTATCAGATATTCTTTCAATCAGTCACCCCTTCTTTGTACTCACCTCGCTGCAGTGTTGTCTGTGACAGGACGGACCAACGGAAGAGCCTTCTTCATCAGCGCCTTGAGCCGCAAATCGGCGCCACCGCCCTCTGCTGGACAGGCTGAGTAATCACAGCCTGTCTTCATGCGTTTCCTTTTCTTTCCTTTTTTTCATTTGCAAACTTTCGCAATTATGCGATCCAGCTTCTAGAAGCCAATTTCTAGAACTGTGGGCTTAAACAGTGAGTAATTATTAAATAAATAAACCCTAAATCTCACTAACTCTAAGCCTTTGGTTTCTGTTTCTTTTTTGTAAAAAAAAAAAGAAAAGAAAGAAAGAAGGGGGGTCTAACTAATTTAATTGAAGGCAGATTAACAAGAACAAATTAAAAATTGAAGAAAAGCGGGAACTTTTGAGGGTTTGGTTCAATTATGGGGGAAATGTGTCTATTAACTCTATATTCCAGGTAATTATATTGGCCTTAAGAGTTTACCAGTGTCCCACAAGTGTAACCAGGCAATAAATGGAAACAATAAAATGCATCAATTCCAAAACCAAAGCCATCATTAAAAATGTGAGATTTTCCCAGAAACGTGGCGCAATTGGTGCAACCTGTAGGTTAGACAGATGAATGTCACTTGGTTACTTGATGTGCGCAGCAAAGATAAAAGGTTTCCTTTATCCTTAAAAATCCACATCCTTTGAGTCGGTCGTGGGAAAAATGTGTTTTTTATATTTAAAAGTAAAATAAAAGTGTACTATCTCCAATAAACTGTATCATCGCGACAAACTGAGATTCAAGTAATCTTTTTAGGATTTACAGACCAAACTGTTTTCGCTTTAAAATGTAAATAAGGAAAACAAAACAATACGCTATGCTCTTTATTTATAAATTACGAAAGGTGCACAATGTGGTAAAAGTAAGCGGATCTGCACTGAAAATCAAACAGCTATGTGGTCATTCCCAAATCAGATAATTAAATGCGTGTGAATGCGATGAGGTTGTCAGGTAAACGTTTTGCACACTTATAAATCACATAATAAAATATCTAAATAAAATTTGAAAAACATTTAACTAACAAAGCTTTTCCGCTGCACTGCACAGTAAAAACCCGCAGAACACACGGAGGCTCCAGAGGTCAATGGCGATATTAACAGAAAAAAAAAGTGAGTCAAGCACTTATCAATTCTTGGATAATGTTTATTTACTAAAATCAGTTTTTACAAGTTACTGCACATTTTGATAGACTCATGTATGTACACAGTACAGATACAAAGATATTCAATAAATACCACTTCTCCTGCCCTTTAAGCGAGACTGCAGGACGTTTAAGAACACTACAAATTTTATTTACATTTACAGCAAAATTCATCAAAGTAAATCTAATATCACTCCCATAAAGGCCACGTTGTGAAGGTTAAAAAAACTAATACATGTATTTTTTTCCTAAAATATAATTCTGTCTCCGTTCTTTAAAAAGAATGATAGAAATCGTGACAATAATACAGATATTAACACAGCAAAAATGGACAACGCTACCCGATAACAGAAAAAATATTCATATCTTGAATGAGGAATTCAAGTGATGATAAAGAGAGTACACTTCGGGGTCCTAAGGCACTGACACCAATTAAGTACTTTTCTGTTGCTTTTATTAATGTCCCCCAGCTTTAGAGGATTATTGCCTTTAGATCCGGACACATTTAATTGCCCAGTTGCTACTGGAGAGCACGGAGGACAGGCTGGGATGAAATATTTAAGGCATGTCATCTACTGTGTGAGTAGATGACATCTGCTTATGGAGTTTTGCTTAAGAAAATTAAGGCCAAGAATCCACGATTCTCAGAAGTGGACACAAAATGAGAGCAAGTGACCGCACTCGGAACGATTACGCACACGTTTATACACCGGTATTCGCCACTTGTCGTATTTGTCTTCGGTTTTGGAGTTTGGGGGGAAAATAGTCTAAACTCCAAAACTTTTTAATTGTGCTGTGGCCAAGAGCACACACGCACACACACAGGAACATTATTAAGACAAATAGTACATCCCATAAGTGACGGGTCCACTGAACAGTCCTGGCACAGGCAGACTGGGTCTCGGGAAGGCGTTTGAAGGGCCCCAGGATGGAGAGCTCATGTGCGCTCCGAGGGGGAAAGGCAGCGCGAATGCAGGCAGGACGGGCTTGGAGGCTAACTTAAACTTTTCCAGCTCGGCCTCCTGAAGTCTCTTGGCTTTGGCCCTCCTGTTCTGAAACCAGATTTTGACCTGAGTCTCCGTCAGGTTGAGAGAGTTGGAGAACTCGGCTCGCTCTGCGATGGAGAGGTACTGCTTCTGGCGAAACTTGCGCTCCAGCGCCAGGAGCTGGGAGGTAGTAAAGGGCGTGCGAGGTTTCCTGTTGTTTTTATGCTTCCTTAAAGTACACTGAGTTGGACTTGAGCTTCCTGTCACAAAGAAATTGCAAAGAGAAAAAGCTGAGGTTAGATTAAATCGGAGTTTAACTGAAGCGGGATTGTCACAGCAGGTGAACATAAGAGCCCTCGCCACTGGATACAAACACCAGCATAACGCAGCTTACACACACTGATAAATACACTGCAGTATATTGATGTTGACAAAATAACCTGCATCACACACTGTCACATCTTTGTGGAATCAAAGGCTTGAGCACATACTCAGATTTTCTGCTTTCATTTATGACTTTTTAAATGTTTAAAAGTTGTTTTATTTATTTATTTATTTATTTATTTATTTTATAGATAACAAGACATATATGGCATCAAATGGTAAAGGGTCGGTGCAGCAGAGAAGCGAGTGTTTCTTGAGCTCAGATGCAAAACATATTTCCATTGTTATGCATTTATTTACCTAATAAATGACCAAATAAAAATAGTATTTACGCATCATACGTGTGTAGGAAACAAAAAGGCGTCTCACAGTTAAACTTGTTATGCAGCTCCTATAGAGAGGTGGATAAATGCAGTTTATTTTTGTTTCTGATAACTGCGGAGGGACGGACTTACGGGGAGGTGTAGAAAAGGAGGACGTCTGGAACCAAGTGCTCTGATCTTTCTCACAAAACTGTGGACTGTCTTCGCTGGAGCTACTGGAAACACCCTGCGAGCTCTCAGCCGATATCTTCCTCTCCGCGTAAAAAGTCCTTGGAGAGAGATGTTCGCCTTGCCCAGCCACGGGCTTCGGAAGGACCAGAGCTAAATCTGAGGACGAGTAAGAAGTCCGACAGGTGGTCTTCTTGGAAATCAATGACTCGACGCTAAACGGGAGGCTGCTCCGCTGGAGTTTGTATCCTTTCTCGGTTGTCATGTCTTTGGGTTGCAGTTCCTCGCTCTCCGTATCCGTCTCCTCTTTTTGATGAAGCTGTTTGGCGTCTTGGGACGGCGACCCCTGCACAGGATTCATCATGATACAAGGGGATGGGGCCATGCACCTCCGTGCGGCCCGTTTAGAGGAATTACGTGGCTGAGGGGTACGGTGTCCAATGTGCGTCTTTGCGCTGTCAGCGGTGCCCAGTAGCTTTTTACGCGCTGGACGGGATCGTCTATAAAAGGACAGGGGCTGTCCCCCCCCTGCTTCGACCAATCATCTCGTCAAGTTGGCCTCGTGACGTCTCAGAGTGTGGTTTTGATTGGCCTGTAGCCTTCCAAGAGAACATCAAGAAGGCTTTGAAAGGAAGGAGACGTTAATCATACAGACCCCATGCGGTGCGGGACTATTGATGGCTCTCACAAAGTAGCTTAGACCAATTTTAGTGCAATTAACCAGTGGGGAGGACTCTCTTGACCATTTACATCCTTTAGCAGAGCACTTCCATCGGTAGTATTAGTTTAATTACTCTCTTACTGTAAAGCTGAGCAAGGGCTAATGAGTTACGTGTCGATATCAAAGTCGTACTTTTATCAAAGAGATTAAAATATATTTTGTGCCCCAAATTAAATATAATAAAAGCAAATCCATTTGTCAATGAATAACCTGCCCGTAAGTGTATATTATAGAAATAAAAGTAAGTGAAACAGCTTAACAGAAATTCCAATCAGAAAGAGTGCGAAGCCAGGATAGAAATTGATTAGGTATGAGTGTTGGTCACACAGCATTGCAGCAATTTAAGGCCTGTCAGGAGCTCTTCTCCTTAACAATAGCCTCGGTTGAGAAGCAACAGGCGTTTTCTTTCTCCAGGTCATACTATTTAATAAGCCAGACAAGTTGTGTTTTGCAAGGCGCCAGACTCGGCAGGATCAAAAAGGAAGATACCTCGGGGAGAAAAGGCAACGGTTAACTCCACTTAACCAATTGTCCTCCGAATATTTCATAGTCCAGTGCATGGAGCTGGGTGGAAACAGGCGCTGACAGTTAACTGTTTCACGTCTGGGTTCATTTTTCCAGTCATCTGGACATATTTTGTTATGCGAAAAAAAATCTACAGCAAAAAATAAATTAAAAAAGAAAGAAACCTTTTGAAACTATTATAATGTGAAAATGTTCATAAAATGAGAAACATACCCATGATACTGAATGAGTATTCTTAGCTTGGAAGTTTTTACCATTTGTAGTTGATAAAGTTCATTTCTGTTCATCACTGAGTTTATAACTGTTTTGTCATAAATCCTTTTTTGAGTGGGGTGCTTTAAATAGGATAAAATAGAATAAATAAATAGAATAAAAAAGCACAGTAAATGTGTAGTGAGGTAGAAGCTGAATAAATATGGAAATACCTATGGCGCGACACCTCATGGTTTGATTTGTCGCTCACAACAATAACTACAGTATAAATCCCTTTAAATTTAACAAAGATTAACATCTAAATTCTTCTCCGCTGACATGTCCAAGCTGATATCACATTAAACATGTCAGCAGCACACTGCAGCCTCCAAGCCAACACAAGACCCCACTGAGAACTCACACAGTCAGCAATGCTATCAAATACACAAGAGGAGGATTAGTGTGAAGATGGACTGAGCTAGTGGTCAGTCCAAGAACTTAAGCCCTCCACTTCCCCATCCTCTTTTACTCCCCCAAATTACTTTAATAGCCCCCCTCCAAGGCTAGTTGCTTAACTGGATAACAGTGGTATGTAAACTGACTTGACCTGCCCTGTGCATAACCATGTATCACAGCTGAACCTCACATAGGATTCAGCATCTGACTTTAAATACAATTCACATGATTGGCAGACATTTCTTTAAAAATTTAACAGAGAACCATTATTTGACTGACAAAAATCTTGATTGAGATCAGTGATGGCTGACCCCCTGAACGCCCTCAGGTGTAAGAATTTACCTCTCATCAGGTAAGAGGCACAACTCCTGCTTAATCATTCAACTTGAGTAAATCCTGATGTTGAGTCTGCTCCTTCATTTCCTATCTGACAAAACTAGTCCTCTGTCTCCTCACACACCCTGGCCCCTTGTCACCCAGCTGGTTTGTGTTTAAATGTGTACCCCTTCCCTCTTGCTCATCGCCATACTGTCGTGCAAGAAGGGGATGAGAGTTGGGCCGTGGAGTGCACAGGCTGATTCATCTGATACAGGTACATCCAAAGATAAATCTACATGAGAAGTACACTTACCTCTCCTCCCCTGGTGTTTGGTGCAGTGTATTTAGCTTTGGGCCCCCTCTCCCCTACCTCAAAAGACATTTCTGTAACAGCATGCAGGCGAGTGAACAGTGTCAGAAGGTGTTAGTGAGTTTGAAAGCAGATCTGTTCTTCAAGGTCGATGCAAGCGCAATGGGAAGCACTTTCCCCTCAACTGGCACCAGAAATGAATACTTTTTCACATGTATGTGCAGGGGGGCCGTTTCCAACAATCTCATAGGTGAAACCATTTATCCAGTTCATAAAGTGGTGGTGGCACAATGAACTATGTGAGAAAACAGTTTAGGGCTGTAGACCTTTAAGGTCACTCTCATGTCAAACTTTCTTTTTTTTAATCATAGAGCCAAATAAACCAGTTTTCTTTTTCCTTTCTTTTAACATTTTTTTTTTACATATACAGACTTATTGAAGTGTGCAAAAACCTATGGATGCAGATTCTGTGTTATTCCTGTTGAGTTGATATCTGTCTTCCATCAATAATTTGTCTATTCCCCACTGTAGCGAGGCCTTCTAACAAACAGATCATTTATGAGGAGTGAGTGAGCCGTGGAACCCAATCCTTGTGAGATGTGTCAACAGTGGCACAAAGACCTGTAGCTACAGGCCTCAGCGAGATGGACACTTTGCTGACATGACAGCGTGTGGAGCAGATGGAGACATGGGAGCATGTTACTCTCAGCAACATCCCAACACGCCAATCTTGCTTTCTCTGGCTTTTCTTGTCTGAAATTAGCTGAAGAAAACCGGAATACTGAGCCGAAGTTTAACAAAGCTACCCTCTTCATGTAATCAAATGGAACATTCTTCGTAATGATGTAGTCATCATCTCTCCATGAAACCAAGAGGTAACTATTTATTATTTAAAAATTTCTACCACTGCAAACACTTTAATCCGTTCAGCTTCCTCACATACGGCAACCAGCACAGCGCTCTTTGTTTAACAGCAGTTTAAAAAGCAGTTATTTGTGTTGCTCCGTGCTGCGGAAAATATCTTTGACCTTTAATTTGACTTAACAAGTTGATCCAGTCCACATCAGACTGGCTTCAATCCTGCACTTAAACGCTAGTTTGACATTTTCTGCCAAAGCCACTTCCTCTTGTGGCATCAGAGTGCCCTGTGTTTGAATGTCGGGTAATGAGAGAAATATTCTTGCCGTGCTAAAGGAAAGGAAGCAAATTGCCTCCATCATGGCTTCTTTTTTGGACTGTAAAAAAACAATCAGGGGACGGAGTGCCCTGCGGTGTTATAGCTGCTCTTTTTGACTCAAACCAAATAACAGCAGGGTTTATTTCATACATCAGTGGGTATGGGATTTTACATTTTGAACTCAGCTTTTAAATTAATGCTTGCTCATGAGCTGATACAGGCTAGATTTTTAAGCAACATCTCTAGCACTGCTCACCACTCGTTTGAGCGTCTTCAAAAACAGTTGTGTTCTTTGAGAGGGTTCCTCCTGAGCTCTCTTGCCAATAGAGATTGTTAAGGAGAAAAACCTCAAGAGGTGACAATGCAATTGGCAATTTCGTCTGGCTTTCCATCGGCCATAGAAATCCACATTCTTGAGGAAAGTCTAGAGACAATGCAAGTGGGCGAGTTAGGTTGAGCACTGGGGACGAGGAACTTTGTGTGGCTACTCTGCGGTCTCATTCACAAACCGAAGAATGTCACCACAATCTCATATGCTCTTAGCAGCCAAAGCTGCGATGCAGTATATCTGAAGAAGAAGAAGAAAAAAACTAAGGCAGCAGCATCAATTTTCTCTTTTACTGCTGGCTTCAAATCCCAGAGAGGCCAAAACCAGTAACTATTGTATAAATTACAGCAATTTGGTCGATATCATATTTTCTGTTTTACGTAATAAAAAAGTTTCGGCTGATATTTAAGCGGGGCAAGATAAAATATCAATAATTCCTTTCAAATTATTTCCACAAAGTGTAACTGAGAGGATTATTCAATCCTTATGGCTGAATGCAGGTACATTTACAGTACTCATATGGTCCAATTATAGTAAATTAGGAACAATTTGTATGTATAACATTTCGTTGAACTGGAAAATAATCATAATCACAGCAATAAAACAGTAAGTGTTCAAAACAATTTATATCAAAAAGGATGACAATTTTTTTTTCTCACAAAGCTAAATCATAGTCACATTTTCTTTTTGACAATTGCTTCCAGGTGAGAATCTTTAGATTTTTTTTCTCCTGTCAGTGTATGTTTTACAAGCAAATGAACCATCCCCCATAATTGATGTGAAATTCATGTAAATGTAGCTGATTTAAAAATGCCCCCATTCATTATTTTATTTAAAATGTCCGTCTCTTTACTAGCTAATCTTGCTTTGAATCTAATTGTAAGTCAAAGATTTTGCAGTCAAAAGCGGTTTCATGCACTGTAGATCCAAGCTGGCAAGGCTTGTTTCATAGTAATAATGTTATTGCAGGCACCAAAGGTCAGAACAAATATGTGTGTTTGAATATCCTGAGATTACAATTTCAAAGTCCTCCCCATGAGAAGTCGAACAAAGGAGAGGGTGGGAAGTTTAAAAAGCGGGGTCTCTTTCAAATAAATAAGCATGCCTCGGTCCTGAATAGGGCTGCTACCCAGCAGCCGGATTGGTTCTCAGAAGACTGAGAGCAGCAACTGTGCACGCTCTCCTTCTTCTTCTCATCCTCCTACACTTAACTCCCAAACACACTCATGTAGTAAACATCAGTAAACCTAATAGAGTCTCACAACTATAATTAACTGCCCCGCTCATTTCTTTATCCCACCTTTTATCACCTCTGTTCACCCCCTTTTCACTCGCTGAACAGACCATGGTCGAGAAAGTAGATGGGGGGTAAGAGCTCCCCCTTTTTGTGCTATTGCTTAATGAGCCTGAAAATACAATTGCACTGTCCTGGCTGTGAAGGTAGCCTGCAGGCTAGTGTAAATTAGCAGTGCAAGGAAGCCTGGAGGGCTGAGTCTTGCTGAGTAGCCAGAATAGAGAGATGTGGTGAGAGGGGAAAATCCTGTTAGGGCAGTGCATATGGAGGAATCACGGTGCATTTTTGACCCAACTGGAGCTCACAGGGCCACTTGTTGAATCCCGCAGTTGTGAATCTCAAATGCAATCACATACAATCTCACTACCGATCTGTGAGATTTATTGAGACTGCACCACAGCCATGTGTAATGGCATCTATTATGTGAGATGTCAGTTGTTCGTCACATTTAAACCTATAATTCCATTTAGTTCTTCACAATGGCTCCTTTTCAGCCACTACTACAATCATCATTCAATTTAATTTTCTATTCTTTTGTAGATTCCAAGGCAGCGAAGGCGAGTCTCCCACATTGCATATGTCCTCTTATGAGCTCGAGATGCTCTTTTGACCGCTCCGCTAGGCATCTGCTGCCCGTAGCTGCATTCTAATGCACATATCCTGCTGGGATGTTAACTTTAGGCCCTCAGTAATTGATGGCTTCCACACTTCAGCCGAGTCCCCCCTTTTTCCTTCTCCCTGCCGATTGTTGGTATATCTCTGTGGTTTGGGGTCTTTCAGTCAACCATTGTTCTTTTATAGAGGAATTATAATAGACTAAAGTAGAAGGAGAAAAGAAAAAGAAAGGAGGGGGAGAGAAGGGGAGGGGATAAAAAGAAAGTCGCTGCTGATATTTAGTGAACTCCGAAGGGGGAGTTTTCATTCTCATTCTGCAAGTTTGGCACATGCCTTCTGTTACTAAGTGGCAGTGGATTGAAAGAGCTTCTTGCATTTCCCATTCTGCAGCTCTGCTAGGTGCCTAGACTTACAACCCTGGCAGCTGTTGGGCCTTCTATGCAGCTATAGACTCCTCTCCACAGGTGAGCTCCCCTACCAAACTCCCAGTCTCCACTTCACTCAATAGGGCCTTTTTCAAGCCTTTTATCAGTGGGGAGAGGCTGCCTTTATGTGTGTGCCCCTCACATAACTGCAATTCATGGTTCTCAAGATTGCAATTAATGTTGCTCATTGTGTAACGCCAGGGTGATTTATATCTTGTTTTAGCATCGTCTTCCCAAGCACACTTGGACTTTTTGAAATTTTGTGTAAATGGCAATTACAACATCCAAGAAAAAACAAACATAAGCATCACGCAAACAAACGCTGTTTCGGTGGCACAGAGAGTGGATCTTTTTCTGAGGCTTACTTCAGATAAACAACGCTCTAAAACAAATGAATGGAAATGCAGCGCAGCTTATTTGAAGGAAAAATAACAATTTTGTGTCTAATTTCTCCTAAATTTGCCACATTATGATGCTGCATACAGTATGTGTTTATGTGATATGCTAGCCAAAGTGGCCAGTGGTTGGTCTCTATTTCTGTAAGGCAACAATTACTTTAAGCGCTATCGGCTGGACTGGTGAACCACTCTAAATGATGTTGTTGTTTTGGTTTGGGCAGGTTTCAGCACCTTTTTTCTTCAGATTTCAGTGGCAGAATATTTACTTGTTTATTTTCTTCTTCTCTTTTTTCTCCCTGAGATGCGAGCTGTTACATATTACTCCTAAGGTGTGGTGCCTCTTCCCTCAAAGGGCTCCACTGTTTCCTCCAAACTGCTGCCAAGCTGGGCTATCTATTCATTTGGTTACTTAAGTGTAATTGCTCCCCTTTGAAGCCTCAAAGAGGCAAATCATTTGCTTTGGCCTCGGGGCAGTAATGGTCACCGAACTGGCGACCCCCTCCTGGTCCGAGAGCGTCGAAGAGACCGCGAGAGGCCAGCTCCCATACGGAGAAGAAATAATACGGCCTGGGCCGCTCAATTTCACCTCCCTTTTCATCCCATTCTTTGAAAACTTTTTATTAACAACAGCTTTCTCTCTCATACCAGGGCGCCAGGAGAGGGGAGGAGAGGAGGCAGAGAGGTGGGGAGGGAGGGGTGGTGGTGGTGGTGGTGGTGGCGGCATGAGAGGATATCAGCAGCGGGGGAGGAGATGGGGGTGGTGGAAGGGGTGGCTGTCCCCTGTAGATGTCTGCTGGATTCTCACACACTCACATGCACATGCATATACATACACACATCATCACTAGTGACAGGTCAAGGAGGCATTGAGAAAACAGCCTCCCCCTTCAGTCTCCCCCATGGCTCACACTGCTAAACAGGGATTCATGTTTCATATGCCACTGGCCTCACGCTCACGGACACGCACACGCACACGCACGCGCGCGCACACACACACACACACATTCCTAATCCGCAGAAGCTTGCGAGTGCATGTGCATTTTCTAATATAAATCAATAACCTATATGACCCTGTGCTCATACACATGCATCTGTGTACCTGCTCACCTCATTGTAGACATGGGAATGTATTTGACTCGCCTCCTTTCAACCCACGATGGGCCGCGGGAATATGCGGCAACGCAGTACAAAGACCACATTTAACGCTCAAAATTACTCCACCACTTACTGTAATTGTCACAGGTCTGACCACATTGACATTGTAATCTCATAATAAGGTAATGGGAGGACTGAAACTGTGTACAGGAGTGCAATTAGAAGGGTGTAGTTCAGAAAAAAAGGGTTAAAATGTCAGAGGACAACATTTCCTGCCCAGGCGGAGGCATACAGTACTCCACGTTTGTGTTTTTCACGAGGTTTCACCGATGAAGACAAACCCAAAGCTGATGAAGGTGCTCTGTTTTCTTCCTTATCATCCATGCAGGCTGTAACTAAAAGGATACTGGCAATCACTTTTTAGCACAAAAATAACAAATTTCACAAAGAACAATCCCTCTTTAACGCAGGAATTGCACGTTTCAAATCTTACACTCTATCTGGACTCTGTACCGTTATAGCGATGTGACGAGGCCTACTTTTAGAAAGAAAAATGATTACTTCTAAATAGCGCAAGTTATCTTCAAGACAGTGTGGAGCCAAATCAATGTAGACAGGCATCCATAAAAAGCCAACCTGGTTATGAATGCTGCATTTTACTTGTATCATTTTGACTTTGAGGTTTTTAAGAGAGAAGCATTCCCTGCAGTCAAGCCAGATGGTAACAATTCTTAGACATATTACGAGCTGCTCTCTGCCAAATAGCATACCTTTGGGCTATGTTTTCAGTGGGCTATAAAAGCCAATAATGTAATTTTGATCTATTTTATCAGATATCACCCCAGCTCTGGCTGCGTTTATATAAGACAAAGTTTTAAACAGTACAAGGAGTCTCTCTGTTTTGCTTTTCCCTCTATAAGTGCACAATTTTCAATATCTGACCTGCTGTGTGGCTTTGCTTGTTTGACTTCTGCACTGGACTGAAATTTGGAGTGGGCCGCAACGGAGAGGTTGGCCTCCATGTCGTCAGACATATGGCACTTGGTATATGTAAAAATACACTTAACTATAGGTGCGTGGTTGCCCACAAGATGACTTGTGCTGGCCGGCCCAGAGAGAAAAGGGGATTCTTTGTGGAAGTACTTAAAAAGTCTGACCCTGACATCTCTTAATGTAACAATGACACAGTAGCAAACCATCCCAGCACTACACCACACTCCCCAGTGGCCTGCCATCAGGTCCATGACTCACCACTGACCTTGCAATAACTTTCCAGCGCTCTACCAGCCCCATTTAGAAAATCTTAAGGGACACGGTATTCAGTATGACATGGTGTAACACTAAACACACCTGAAAACAGAGCAAGTTCGCATAAACATACTGAATAACAGAGCCAAGGGATTATATCCCATCTGTGGGTACTTCTCCCTCGTAATGTCTAAAAAGTGTAATTGCCCCAGAAAAAACACAATAAAGTTGGGACGATCGAAGACATTAGCTCAGGTTTTCCATTGTGAAGCATGTTGTTTTCTTCAGGTCCGATCACATCCACAACTGGAAGCCTGCTGTGTGGAATTACTCGCACTAATGGCACTACACACTTTTGTTGCAGGAAATCGGACAGCCAGGCTGTAACTGCTAAAACGGCGATTAAAAACCCCAAATTGCATCATGATGTTGGGCAATTCAGCAGAGGTCTAAAAAGCTCTCCAAATGAAGTGAACGAGATTATTGAGCAGTTATGGGATGTGTAAAATTGTCTCGTGAAGCTATACCTCTGTCTAATGGATTTCTTTGGAAAAGTAAGACTTAAAAATAACAAAATCTAAATCTGAAGGCAGCTAGTAAAGACTAATTAAAGTTTGCAATAATAACTCTGTAATTTGCTTGTCTGTGGGGTCATTAAGTGTCTCCCTGGCTCGGTTTAATGGGATACAAACTGCAGTTAATGAGACAAATAGTTAGCTGTAATTATGCCCGGCTGAGTGTTGGCTATAGATGCTCTGAAGACTGAGCAACTCAATTTGAGATTTCTTTGTACTCAGTAGGTGCTGCTCATTTGCTGAATTGCGTGTATTATGAGTGGTTTAGATGAGTTTGTTTAATAGTAATTGAAGGTTGAGTACAAATACCTGAGCCATGAGGGGAAAAGAATGATTTGCTGATTAAAAAATGAGAACAGGGGAAAAACAGTTTATGATCAAATAGCTCCACCAGCTTTTAATTATATGTGACCTTTTTAAAAATGTGGTCTCAATTTAACATCAGAGGGAGGAAAGTACAGTGTGCATTATTGTGAGGTTTTATCTCCTCATAGTCATATCCCCTTATTGCTTGTGCTGCTTGTTAAAAGCCATTGTCGATAACAAACACAATTTTTCTGTGATAAACTGAGTAAGACAGGAGAGCCTCAATGAGCGGTCTGCACAAAACTGTCTTTGTCTCTCATCTCCAGCAGCCAGTTACAGCAGCCCCCCCACCCCACCCCCCAATGACTGAAGTCTGACTTAACTAAACATTTTTTTTTCTTCGTCCCTTTTTCTCTCAGTGAATTTGTGGTCGTGTGCAATCTTTTAATGAGCTCCATCTTTGACCTAGGTTGTATGTTTCCAGAGATGTCATGTCTTGTAAGTCAAGGAAAGACTTTAATGTTCACATGATTTAAACGTAAAGGGACAGATTCCAAAAATGAGGCCCAGTGCCAGAGAGGAAATATTATTCCTGTAAATGAGAAATTGTAAATGCAAAGTACATCCTAGAGATGATGTGAATACACTGGGAGCAACAGACTTTGAAGAGTCTGAACTTTTAAGATGAAAAAATGATTAAAATTTCCAAATCAAGACGTGCTAATGCTACTTTAACGTTTTCATTCCAAAATGAAAGCCACCATATTCTGCGTTTCCAATGTACACTACACATAAATCAGAATCCAAGGGTTTTTTTTCCCCCAATGTAGTTTTTTTTTTCTTTACCGTAAATTTGTTGTGCGTGTTTCCTGTTAAAACACATGACTTGTGTCTTTATTCTTAACTTCAGATCATAAGGATGAAAAGAAGGCAGAGAGAAGGAAAAATAAAACAGAGAAGGACTTTGGCTTGTGACCGTAAGTGACATGCTTGCCACGGCATTGTTTGAGGTTTTTGCAGACCTGTAATCAAATTTGGGAAGGTTTGGAAACCTATCGTCATGGTGTGCTCTCCAAGACAGAATGATGTCCAGTGAAACAAAAAAAAAAAAAAGAAAAGAAAAGAAATGCTCTCGCACACATTCAACGTGCTGTGCTAGACTATGAGAAAATGTCTTTCTGAAAAAGAAATATCCCCCACAACAGCAATTTCCATGCACCATGAAAAACGTTCCTATTACAAATACAGTTGTTATGTCCTTAAATCTGTTTGTTTTGTCATATTGCTCCGGGGTTGTTTCTTTTTCAGGAAACCCTGCTTCAATTAAGTGTGATGGAACACATGTGTCCTTTATCGGGGGCCAGAATCTTCTCCTGTTGGCCTTTGAAACGACACCGGCTCCACGGGATAATTGGGTTTTAAAGGGGTATTCTCCCGGGTTGCCACTTCTTGTGCCTGTCTGCGTGGATCAGCTGATGTCTGTAGACTTTTTATAAGTAATCATAAATTGGTTATGTATGTAGCTACAGGGATGATAGAAATCCTAGGACCCAACTCTCTTTTGTGTTGGGCCCCTGACAGACACACAGACTGACATCCCCCTCATAGGTGCGTGACTAAATCTGATCCAATTATATGATTCACCTTTGAAGTTTTACACTTTCTGCAAAATTGATGATTGTGCTGATTTAATGTGGACCTCACAGTAAACAAAAGCAGCTATACAGGTGTGGGGTTTTTTTTTTAATGCTTTTGTTAGTAATAAAAGAAGAATTACAGAACAAGAGCTCGGCACTACTTAGTAATATCCTCTCTCAGTTTCATTCAGCTCATGACTCAGCTGATGACCTTCCTGCCCTTCACAGAGATGCTCCATCAGTGGAGGCTTTAGTGATCTCCAAACCTCCACTGACAACAAACCAGTGTTTACTGTTACGCTCCGCTTGCGTCACGTCACCAAAACAACAGCCTGTATGCGAACAAAAGACTTCATATTAAAAGCTTGTGACAGAGAGCACTTTTTTCACTCAGAAGCAAAGGGAAGAAGATTAAAAAGTTTATCCTCCTCGTTGCAGAAGATAGGTTTGCTCTCAGAGGAGATTGTGACAAAGACAGACTGAGCAGAGTGGAAAACTGATTCCCTGCAATCATCTCCTGTCATCCTTTGCAGCACTTTGGCCTCCACTCCAATCATCTGTCTACGAAATGCTCCTTTGAACAGCTGAACTTCTTGTAACCCTATTTGATTTTGTTTATTTCTTTATATGCTGTGTTTATCTTTATGTATACCCTTCCAGTGACTTAAAGGAACAAAATAAAGCAACTCAATCACTGATTTGCATTGTATGGAAGTCTCTCACAAACACACATGCTTTAACTTTATCAAAGTAATTTCAGCTAACTATAGAGATCTCCTGAAGCGCTGTCTTAATGGTACTGGACTTAGTGTAAAGTTTTACACTGGCTGCCAGGGGCTCAGAATAACTGCGTGAGTCGTCAACAGGAAGAGTGTGCTTCATGACTACAGGCCAACAACTTTAATTGGCTTTCTGCAGGAATTTCTGCTTTGACAAACTAATTGACCCACAACTCCCTGGTGCTTTATCAACACAGGGAAACGCCACTGGGCCGATAACCAGCCAGCCTTGTAAACCAATCTATAACCAATGGCCAATTTGAAACATGTGTTATTGGCTATTTTACAACGGGTCCCCACTTTTCCTTGACTTGGATGTTTTGATGTATGCACAGGACCTTTTCATGTCGAGTCTGTCACTCTTTGATTGACAGACGCGACAGAGCCAAGCCAGCATAAGTAAGTGTTATTGTATCTCACCTCAGAAAAATCTTGGGAAAACTCACTTTGGTTGGTTCACCAAAATGACAGTGTGCATATGAGCCTGGTTTTTGTTGTTTTTTTTAACTTACCTCTTGTGGTGCCGTATGAAACTGTCGAGATTGTCCAAGTTTTGTCGTGTTGAGCTTTCTTCTGTCACCTTTGTGCAGCAGAAGATAATAAAATTTAGCTGGTTACGCTCACAGCACTGCAAAATTTAAATCTGTCTGTTGTTTTCTTTTTTCTATAAACATCTAAGTACAAAACAAGCCTTATTTAAGAAACTGTGTATAAAAAAAATAAACAAAAAAATACATTTCATCTAAGGACTGCTGTAGGTCTTGAAAGACATGATCTCTCAGATTTGCTCATGAAACTGGCCCCTTTTGCATCTTTCGTATGTGTTTACTTCAGTCGTAAACCATGTATGAGTAAACCACTGTAGGAGACCTTTAAGTGTAATGAGGGAAACCATTGCCTTGTTCCTTTATTAACCCTCGCGTGACAAAGCTATGTTAGTGATCAAAATAAATGACTGGGATGTTTATGTTTATGATATGCATGCTATTTTTCAAATAACTATATTATTTTTATTGAATCCTTTATTTAACCAATAAAAACAAATCTTTTTCAATAGAGACCTGTGTAAACAAACATTCGGATAGACACATAAGGACACATTATGCAGGTTCATAAATTAAGAAAATTATGTACAAGAGTAATTGCAGATAGTAGTTACTAGTAGTAGTTTTTGTATTTTGTTCCAATTTTAAGAAACTAAGTATTGGATTTAAGAGGAAACTATGAAGTAGAGCGAGTCGTCAACCCAACGCACGGTTGACGAATCGACACCCCGGCAATTCTAGTCTGCATGCCAAAGCATCCTTGGCAAAATACTGAATCCCGAGTTGCCCCCAGTGCATCCATCAGAGTCTGAGTGTGTGAGTGAACTTTAAAAAAGTGTTTAGATACAGAAAAACATCCTTGAGTGAATGTCTGTGTAATTAAGAGGGTGAATGAGGTTTGTAGTAAAAAGAGTGCTCAGTTAGAGGATAAAAGCTCTATATAATTACTATTCCTTTAACAGGTATTGTTAAAAAGTCCTACGAACTTATGTTGTAAGTAAATGGTAAATGGCCTGTATTTGTATAGCGCTTTACTAGTCCCTAAGGACCCAAAAGCGCTTTACACAACCAGTCATCCACCCATTCACACACACATTCACACACTGGTGATGGCAAGCTACATTGTAGCCACAGCCGCCCTGGGGCGCACTGACTGACTGTGTTTAAATCGAGTAAAAGAGAAGAGATAAGCAGGCAGTCTTTGAGGTAGAGCCTTGAAAATGAACAGCATACAATGCTGCTCTCTTCTGTTAGCTAAGGAGGACAATGGTGATAAAGTGGTGAGTAAGAAAACAATCACCTGTAGTGCAGTGAGATACAGCATATAAATAATGTCACCATAAACTGTGTATATTATACTTATGTTGTCCCTTTATCTATGAAAGATATTCTATCTTCAAATCAAATAAACTTTTTTAAAATTTTCATCAAACATCAGCAGTATGTACAATATTTATCATGTTAGCCATACTGCAAGTTTTAAAATGTAGTGATTAGAAGTGTGAAACTGCAAAAAAATAAATAAATAAATAATAATAATAAAAGCCTCATTTTAATAAAAGTCCACACATATTTCTGGGGTAATAAATAACCCTATATAACTTTCCATTATTGTTGGTGCACCAATGGGCCAAATCCTTTTTGAAGAAGTAGCTTGACAAATTAATAGTAGGAAACATTTTTATGACTAAAAATGTCACAATGGCGCATATAAATATATGACTGGGGTCATATATGATGTAGCTCGCTCGCTTAAAGGTTGTATGTTAAGAACGGCAGATTTTGTTTTTCGTTCTTAAAAATGCTACTACTCATTCTTTCTATATTCCTCCAGTGATGCAGTGTAGTTCACTGTTCACTGCAAGGATGCTTTTTGCCAAAAGGATGCAGAAAGGTGATTATAAAAACCACTTCATTCATGGCTTTGGTTTTTCATGGTGCTTACTGACAATGAGACAAATATCCTCAGACCTGCCGAGTAAAGGGTTTTGCACTGTCTTGTATTTTTTTTTTTATTAAACAAAGAATTAACTGCATTGTATTTAGAAACAGTTAACCAGTGCAACATATGGAACATATCTGAAAATTTCAGCAGTTAATAAAAATTTGAAATCGTCTTCACCTGGACCCCAGTTGGTGAAAACATGCTTCTGTGTTACCTTTGCTTCGGTAGTGACACTTTGGCACAACACATGCTGTTAACACTAAGTGATGAAAAGACCCAAGTGAAAGGTATGGTCTTCCCTCGTGGATGTGGTATTTGTTGCAAGATTGAACTTTTCCAATTGGCTACAAAAATTAAGCCATAAAATCTTTCAGTGAGTGTGACAGGTCATGATCAAAACCAGCTGCCAATTAACTTAATGACTGAAGCTATCACATTCAATTAGAGCCAGTGTATCGACTGTCAATCCACCTCTTGGCTTGATCGCTAAACAAAAACACAGGCGGAGAATGATCACTTTAGGAGGCATGTCTCTTTTTTTTGTGATCCTTATCTGACGAGCCCTGGATCATATTTGAACCAGTCGGCCCTGACAGGTCCCACGGATAAACTGCTGTATGAGAGGGGTCACCTCAACCTCTGGAATCCATCGTCAGCTTTCTGTCTTGCACAGCTGACAAATGGTTTCAAATAGCATTCAGGGGGCTTTACAGAAGTATTCCCTGATGTGTGTCTGCGGAAAGAACAATCTAAAAGTAAAAAGACACAAGAGGAGGAGAGTGGTAAGAGAATGAGATGAAGGGAGAGATCCAAGTGAGATAAATAAACCAAAACAAAACAAGAATGAGAAGCACTTTCTCTCAGTTAGACCTTTACTCTGGCAAAGAGCCTACTGTAATCCCCCAGAGGAGCAGCTATCAGGCAGAAGTTTGCTCTGTGGTCAGTGTCTTTAACCCCAGATGATAACACTTAGCCTGGCCATAAAGCATAGGCCCCTTTAACTGATCCATTAGTGTCCGATTCCTGAGAGTGGACCCGCTGGTGTCTACTGAAACTTACCAGGAAGCCTTGAAGGAAAATAGCATTGCAGACATGCACTGAGATCAAAGACAACAACCCCCTCCTCCTGACTACCTTTGCTCCCTCTGCTTCTTCACATCCAACTCTGTCTTTCTCTCCTTTTCTCACTGTGTCCTCTAAAATATTGTCCAGCTTTTAAAGTTTAAACAATTAAAGATAACCCAAAATGAGATATTCATGTTTTATCCATTTTTCATTCAGTAGGATCTGAAATTTGGGTGCAGGCCAATGAACTAGAACAGCAATGAACCTCTGTTATGAAGGAAATAAATTAATAATAAAGAAAGAAAACTAATTAATGTTGCGTTTTCTTGTTTTTTGGTCTAGAAAGCAAGCTACATGTAGTTTGTGTGGTTACCAAACACCACCACCACATGATCACATGATCGTCACAATCATGAATGACTGTGACAGTTATACCTGTTGTGAAAGGAGTCCGATTTGAGTAGATGAGTCAGTGAAGCTCACTTCTGTCTGATGACGGCGATACAGAGGTGAGGTGTTGAAGATATCCGGAACATTTCTGCCAGCAAGCACTGCTGTATTACTGCTGTTAGCTGCTATCAGTAGAACTTTCTTTTAAAAGGATCTATCATTATTGGACAGACACTTAGTGAATAAATTCTCATTAAATACTGGAATGTAATATAACTGCTCATCAGAGGGAGAGTGCGATATTTAGGCTGCTCAAAGCTATCATTAGTCGACAGAATGTTGTTACCTTGTAACTGAACTGAAGAAGCTTCTCGGATGAGAGGTGAAACGTCTTCAAGCGACTTAAAGAAGTCCAGACGCTTTTCTTTGCAAGCTCCTTTGACTACGATGACCTGGATGACTGAGAACCTTCACAGACATGTTACCTTGTAACCAGCTGCTGCTGCTGTTGTTTTTGTCACCTATCCAAATCAGATCCAGTCCTGATCTTTCCCAGATCTGTGATCCTAATTCATTTCTGATCCATTTTACCATGCAAGCAGACTGAACCCAGTTTGTGAATCTGTTATGGAGCCAGTAGAATATCCAGGGTGGATCCGGTCCTGAGCCACTTTGCCATTTGGAAAGGAAATCCCCATGGACCCCCATGTTAAAAAGCCCAGAAATTAACATGTTTATGAACTAATAGGCGGACAAAATTACAATAACAAAACAATGATGCAAGATTAATAGTTAAAAACTTAGCAACCTTTACTGCTGAGTCCTTACCCAGTGTTGTTTGTAATGTAATGGATAGATGACATGAAACTAAGTTCCTGTTTTGTTTGATTTCAAAAGCTTAACATGGACATAATATAAATATTTTCCACATATCTTCCTGATGTCTTTCTCTTGTCCTCCACCTCCTCCTCTGTATCTCTGTAGCTATTCACCTTTCCTTCTCTCTCTTTTAATGTCTTCTTCCTTGGTAGACCTCCCTACCGTTCTCCCTTCAACATATTTGTTATCTGTTATATTTTCTTTCTTCTCCTCATATAAATCCTTTCTGTCCCTTGTTGATATTTCCGCTGTACTCTTTCTCTCTCCTCACAAGCCTTTCCTCCCTCCCTTTACCACCAGCATCCCCCTGTCTTCCTCCCCTTGTGTTTTCAATTTAGCGCCACTATGAACCAGTTCAGATTGTAACGCTATCAATTAGTTAGCGACTCCAGCACATTTATTTAATGGGGCCAAGAGCGGTGATTTACAGGCTGCAAGGGAGATGTAAGGGAGAGATGTGCAGACATGTGCTGATATGGGTCTTTAAGGTCTGTGGGAACAGAATCTATGCAATGTGTACCTTGAGGATTTGGTCTTGCGGTTTAAGGTCTCTGTAGTAATGCGGTGAAACCTCCATAAGATGAAAAGGTTTGCAGAGGAAGAGAAGAAATGCAAAGAAAAGAGAAAATGTTTGAGATTTTCTGGACAGCTAAATGCTTCTTTTCATATGTATTGGATTTCAACCACAGTCTTTTCTTCTGCAAGAGCTGCAGCCTTAATATATGTTTTGGAGATACTTTAAGATAAAAAGCAGAAGGTAAAAATGTATACTTGATTTTAGATGTTTGCTTTCAAAGGAAAATGCTCTTTTGACTGTTGCTGTCACTGACAATGTTAAAAAAAAAGGCTTGCAGTGATATACTTTTGTATATCATTATGGTGTTAAGTTTCTTTCTCCTTAAGTTGCAGTAGATCTTACAAAGAAACAATGTTCTTTGATTTAGGACCACAGCACTGCGGAGCTGAGGGTTGTCACAAATCATTCTGGTCATCTTTTGAAGTTTCAGACTGCTTTTTCATGATTTTGACAAAATTTCATCTAGTGAAAGACAGTCCTTATTAAAGTCTATTTCCTACAACAGAAAGGGGCATAATTTAAGATAATAATAATAAATCAGTATAGCAAAAATGACTCCCTTATTTGATTTTCATTAATATTTTGTTTCTTCTGCGTGTTTTTAGGTAAACTGGGTTTCTGATTAAATGGTGAGTTTCTGAACTCGCCTTCTATACTGTGTTTTTTCACTTCATTAGTCTCAATCAGTTGGTGAGCCCATGTAACTTGTTGCCTCAGTTTCATGTTTTTAGCTGGCAGTAAATGCACCTGGTGTGGTCTTCTGCTGCTGTGCCCACCTATTTGAGTTACTCTCTTGTTCATACCAGCTTGATGAAGTCTGGCCTTTCTCCTCTGACCTCTGGCATCAATAACACATTTTCAGAAGGGGAATTGGTTATTTTCTCTGTACACTATAGAGAACATTGTGGGGGCAAATTCCCAGTAGATTCGCAGTTTCTGAAATACACAGCCCATTTGGCACCAACAACCATGGCGCCTTCAAAGTCACTTAAGCCACCTTTCTCTCCCATTCCTATCGCTCAGTTTGTACTTCTGAAGGATGTCTTGACCATGTCTTTATGCATAAATGCAATGAGCTGCTGCCGCGTGATTGTTAGATTAGATATATGAAAAGGTGTACTTAATAAAGTAGCCAGTGAATGCAGATAGCTGTTGCTGTTTGTCTTTTTATGTTAACAACGTGCGCATGCACATGACTGCCTCTGCTGTTATCATCTTCATCAAAATCCCCACAAAAGCCTCATTTTAAAGAAAGAAGAAAATGTGTAGTTTCATGTACATAAGTACAATAAATTCATCTAATTAGGGCTCAATTTAATTCATTGTTTGAAAAGAAAACATTAAATATACCTGGCAGCTTTAAAGAGTGGGGAAAATTAATAAAGTAATCTAAGAGAAAATAAATACAGTTCAATTAGAACAAAACATGATGCAGAAAAAGAAACTTGGATATGAAAAAAATATTTAAATCTATTTACAACATTTATAAAATAAACTGTACTTTTATTTTTGGAAGCAGCATCTATTCCAGGGCCTACAATTTGGCTTATTTTATCTTGTCATATCATATGTTACTCCAGTGGCTGATTGAGGTTGATCATAAAACAAAGACTATATATAAACATGAATGACATGACATCACCCATTGCTATGTGACATCCCATTGTGAAGCCCCACCAACGTGATCTTAGCTTTTTGAAGCCTAACATCACGAGCAGTGTTAATTCGCGGACTGATAATTTTGTTTTGTTTTTTACGAAAACAAGATAATAACTATATAAAGCCTAAAGGATGAACACTATTAAGAAATGTACTGACACTTTCATCAACAAATCAAAATGAGATGAAAATGTTCTGGGGAGACCAGATCCGATCAGGACTAATTAAGATGTGTTAAATGCAGGATGAGTTTGGAAGTTACCTATTGAGAGGTAATTTCCTTGTGCAGTAAAGTTTCATCTTCCCCTGACAAACAGGAGCTAGTGTTCCCTGTTGCTCATGAAGATGAGACTGAAGGCTCGGGAGTAGAGGTATTGACACCTTTCACATTTGACATCAAGGAAAATAAGACCGCAAACTGTGTGGAGCAACTCTCTTTATGACTACAGCTAAAAAACTTTTTTTCCCCAGCATGACTAAGACTAAATCCAAATTTACCGTCAAAATTAACGTTCATGAGTGAGTAGTAGATATGACTGCGGAAGAAGACGCCACTGCAGTCAGTGGGTTAATGACTCATGACTGACAAAATGGTTTATCATCCTTTCCAACCATAATTTACAAAATGATCTTCATGTTTTGTTTTGTATGACCTGAAACTAAGTGGCTGATGCCATAAACTCATCAGTAAAGTGTTTATTGAGGTCACAGAGGTGAGGAAAAGAGGACTGTTTTCCTATAGACTTATATACAACTGAAAGTCTTTTTGCTCTCCGCTTCCCAGTACAACAAGCGAAGCTTTACTTTTCCTACCTGGTCTTAATGTTAAAAGGTGGACATAGCAAAGGTGCTAAAATCTCAGCAATCAATTTACAGCCTTGTCCAGCAAATAGTTTAGTTATCTATAGATAATTTCCTCATTTATAATAACTATAAAGGTGGTGATTTTTTTAAATAACTCACCCATTTGGATTTTGTCGAGGCTCCACCAATGCAAGTCACTTTTTTATCCAACAATATCTGACAAATATGGTCCGCTGTGAGGTACGGCCCATCTAAGAATTAGAATTAGCACTAATTAGCAAACTAGATACCAGCCTGCTAACTGAGCTGCATGGGATGCCCCTCTTACTCACCTCTAAATATGGCTGGAAAAACAAAAAACATGTCAATAATTCTAACCTTACAGCTTCAAAATGCAAGAAAGTAACAAAACTGATAATGAAAAAATATTCCAAAAAGTTGATTGTGTTCATCTGGACGTTTCAATCGTTTCATCACTCATCAGTCTCTGAGACTGTAGAAGTCACTTGGATGAGTGATGTAACGTTTCTCCTACTGAAACGTCCGGATGAACACAATCAACTTTCTGGAATGTCCCAACTTGGATTAAACGTGCATCAAAACATGAAAAATATGAGAATATTGTGGCAACAACATTGAACTAGTTAACATGTCTGTTTTTTTTAAAGACGCAATGTTCTCACAACAAAATTATCACTATGTGGTTTGTAGTTGGGGCAGCAGGGTAAGCAGACCAGTGTGTGTGTGTGTGTGTGTGTGTGTGTGAAACAGAGCCGGAGACCAGCGTGTTATTGGAGAACCAGAGATGGGTTTGTTGGCTTGTCAGTACACACAGCCAATGGCCTGTTGCCTGTAACCGAGCCCCCACCATGTCTCTCAGTGTCTTCCTCTTAATTACCCATCATTCCTCTCGCGGCAAGGCCCCTCACAAATTACAGCGCATTGTCTCCTGCCGATCGGCCTGTCATCACGCGGCTCCATGTTTCAGAACGCGGCTCATTGTCGACGGAGAGCAGTGTTTGGCACACACACGCATGCACGCACACAAGACCTTCATGCGTCCACATTCACACACATGCACACACAGGCCAGGCCCATTAGCGCTGGTGCCAGCTGACTCTGTGACCCAGACAGGTTTCTGCCATGTCAGCAGGGCCAAATGACAGTGCCATGGTAGTAATACCCCAACACGCTATCACACATGCACACACACACAGTCACGCATGCACATAGACACCATACGGGTGAGCAGAGTGTCGCTTTGGAGAGTCACACATCTTTCTGTTGATCAGCTGAATGACTGCATTTCCCCTGGAGATGAAAGGAGGTACCCCCCTGTTTGCTCTATCAACCAGGATGAAACGGCAACACAACAAAAGCTTCAGTGTTTCCAGCAGGACTCTCCTCGACACGGGTAAACAGAAATGTATGCAAATATTGGGCCTGAGCAGTCAAATTTTGGAGACATCTTTTAAGTTGGATGTTTTTTGGGGGGTGAAGCAAAAGTTGGGAAGCAAGTCAAATGTATTATTTAATGCAAAATAAAAAAAACGTATATAGTACCTTTCTTAATAAGCATCACAAAGTGCCTCATAACAACAATCAACATACAAAATACAAATAACTAACATGTAGCAGCAAATTCTTCTCAATATCAGTAAAATTAGAACTTGTGACCAATGCAGATGTTCTGTCTTTTTAAAACTTAATAATTTCTTTAACTGTTTTAAACTTTTAAACTTTATTCACAGGTTAAACTTGGGGGAAGGGACTTATTTCAGCTGTGGATGAATACACATTTAATGCTCTAGTGAGTATCTGTGGCAGTAAGATGGTGTGTGTGGGATTGAGTCAAGGTAAACTATAGTCTGTGAGCTTTAACTGTTAGAAAAGACTGAACACTTGAACACGTTTTTAAACAGATTCAGGAAAATAAAGGAGCTCTATGACAGCTTTAGCTGCACAGTCAATATGTGATGATGACAATAAGTTAGACTTTAGCAGTTTTACTATATGGATTCTATCATGTTTGAAGGGTCACACTAAAAAGTTTTTAAAGAAGCAAATTATGATCCAAAATAAGCACTTGTCTGTCTTTATCTTTTAACACATTGCCCTTAAAATTGTGCTATAATTTATACAGTATATCATAAACACATGAACGGATGGATGGATTACTTAAGATATTTGTGCTTCTATGAGTTATGGATTTATTAGTTTAAATCCGAAGCAAATTATTTGTTGCTGTTGTCTTGTCGACCCCATGTTTTTGGCTGGGATTTAAGATAACATTTGCCACGTGCTGACATGTCTGTCACATCCCCCTCTTCACCTTGGCCAATTCACTTGCTCCTTTGAACGTCACTCTTCTCTGTTCGGGCTCGTTGCGGCTCTGTGAGAAACTTTAGCCGCTCCGCACGTATGTCTGCCAAACTGTTGCATCAGCCGAGCATAAAAAAGGAAGGAAAAAAAACTATTGAAAAACAAACACATAGTAAACTTTAATTGTAGGCATTTGCCTTGGGTATGAGGGTGAGGGTTTTTACTGGTTCTCCCTCTTATTAAAATTCAGGCAAAACACTAATTAATAATCACTAGCATATGCTGGGTGAAGTGTGGAATTCTTTTACTGTGGCATTAGGTGCAAATGAGATTAAAAGTGCAGTAATGGCTGCTCGGTCCATCCGTCCAACATGTTCACTTTAAAGAGCACCTCTGGAAGGTTTTTGCCCCCGATATGGGCAAAGATGCGCTAGTCTAGCTTACTTTTGAAGTTCCTTTTTTTTAATAATCACATTATTAGGAAAAATAAGAAAACATAGAGTGTCTTGTTTTTGCTGCATTCAGAATTTAGCAACCCACAGCTCCTAAACAAATGCCACTAACTTATAAGCAGACGGTCCTCCTTCCCCACTAACTGCTCACTGAGACACATGAAAGCCTTGGTAATTGTGAGAGTTGCTGCATTTATGTGGAAGGTAAGGGGGAGGACGGTAAAAACTAAAAATGGAAGGCTCTCATTGAATACAATGACTTCCTTCCCCTCTCTGTATGGCTGCTTCTGTCTTCCAAGCAGGGTAAGAGAGGAAAAAAGAAGTCTCCATTTGGCACTGATTAAGGAAGACACAGATTGGAAGGAGGGGGCTTGGAGACCACAGGGGTTACACACATGTATCTGAAGCCGCGACACTTCAGGCCCCCTCTAATTTAGACGTCTAAGAATTTGCTGTATGTGCTGCCTCATGCCAGTAAGTCTCAGCCTCACTGTAAATAAATGGCACAGGGCAGCGTGCAGTCACCCCCATTTGTAAGTCATTAAAATATTTTTTGTGTGACATATTAATTAGAGTGCTCTGTTCGTCTTCTCGCCTGTGCACGGGGAGTGTTGAGGTTCTGTATGCTCGCAAACAAACGTGTTTCAAGTATGTGTGTGTGTGGCTTCATTCATGCTGTACAGACAAGATAGTTGTTTATCAGTCGTAACCATCTGTAACACGTCATCTCGCCAATTTGAAAAAAAAATTTCACAAGTTTACTGGTAACACTTACTGTGGTTTACTTTCTAGCTCTGAAACAGGGAGGCAGCAGGAATAATTTAGAAACAAAAATGTTGAACATGCCCAAGAAATAATGTTTAATTATTTAATTGTTCCGATTTTAGTTTAACACTAATTAGTTAAAATGCATGTCCTATAAATTTTATTCTCGACCTTTAAAGGCTCTTTTTTTAAGTCTTCCTTTTAATATGAGGGGAAAACAAGTCCTATGCCAAGTAATCAACTTTAAAGGTGAATTAGGAGATTTTTGTAGCTTTTACTGGATTTCGGAGGAAAGCATAACATGCTCTAAACACAACAAGATGAAATTGTTCACTTCTTGTCCTGTCATAATATGTTGATAAGTAGTATTATATGTACAAGTCCCAGTGAGTTTCAGTTGGATACTGACTCTGTTGCTGGCTCTGATTTGTCATAATCAGAAAAACTCAAAGCTGCAAGTCACAAAACCAAAGATACTAAAATGCTCTGAAACATAAGGGGAAGCTCAAAGCTGAGTGCTCTATTTCTATTGGTTCATTACCTTTTATTTGTTACAAAGTTAATATAAAAAGTTGACTAACTCAGCTTTAAACACACTACCAGGTTCAGCGTTTAATTTACCCGTCACATTTACGTATCATGGCTTTAATTGTATGCAAAAGATTTTATTGAAGTTGAGCAGGCTGCAAATAAACAAACGTTTCTGTTTGCAGAAGAGGAAATGTGGGCCATCAAAGAGTTGCACAGTCAGTGCAGTAATTGGAAGAGCAAAGAAAATGTATTTCAGCTTAAAGGTAATTTAAATTGAATTTGTAAATCTCTGAATCTCTTTCTGTCCCTGATACAAATAGAGTCCCTCCAGCATATCTTCTCTCTCTTCATGTGGATTATCGTTGTATCTCTTGGCCCGCTGGAAGAATTATGGCTCTAATAACTTTCATTGGAGGCCCCTGAAGCATCAGTAAAATGTTTACTACAAGAACGCAGCAAGGTCCTTTGGTGAAGCCGTGCATTCGTTACAGAGCCTTTGACTCAATTCAGTGTGTATAAATATATCCATTTCATTATAGGAGGCCAGTCAAATATTTGTTTCAGCGGTTTTCCCCCCATATAATGTAAATTGCTGCAAGCTGTTGCACTTGGAAAATGTTTTCTCATAATGCCTTTCTGCCTTCACATAAATCACAGCTAAATGTTGCATTCAAATGACTACAGACAGGCAATTTATTCTTGGCTTCCTCGTCCCCCTCCAGAGAGGCTTGTGGCGAGAGGGTCGCTTCGGTTTTAATAGCGACTGTCATTATTTGTTGACAGTTGTTCATCATCCTTTCCAAATTTATGGTGTTTCCTTAAAGTATTTCTTTGTTTTCTCTGCAGTTATGACCACTGTCAAATGAAGTGAGGGGTGAAAACATGTCAAGAATTAGGCCACTGTGAGGCAATGAGCACGTGACATGACATCTTTTTTTCTTTTCTTTTTTTTAAACATAATGAGGTTAAGGGGAGATTCTTTTAATAACCCCTTTGCTCTAAAAATCCTACTCAGTAAATATCAATAAGGTTTTTCAACGTTTAATTGTCTCACATTTGGCTTCCGTAGTAAACCATGTAACAGGAGCCTGAAACATCACCTCAAATTGACAGTGACATTTCCATTCCTTTTATAAGGGACAATAATGATACATCATCCACAGGCAGCGAGATAAGCCTCTGGTGAAACTGTGGTTGCCTAACAACAAAAAAGCAGGATTGTGTTGTGCAGTGTGAGTGAGCTCTGTATCAGCTTTAACTGGATCTCAGTGGGGTTTGCTGACAGTTGAACCACTGTGTAAGTGGCCCTGAGTTGCCCCACTGAGGGATTTTGGGGAATCTGTCATCAGTGACAATCAAAGCTAATCCTGTAAAAATCCATGTCATAGCTGCCTGTTAACTGAGGCCCTAAATGATTATGACATTGTAGAGCAGAAGTGCAGATGCTGCTTCACTGAGGTTTGGTTGGACCTTTGAATTTGGGAGTAGTGCAGCGGATCCACCTGCCACACCGCCGTTGAAAAGACCTTTATGTCTCATACAACTAGTACACACCCAACAACGCAGTGAGCTAAGTAATTAGAGGATTGTGAAAATAGAATTAGACAACAAATAAATGAACGTTATTGCAGTAAAGTGAAGAATTCCCTGTGCAACAAGTACACCAAAAGCTTTTTTTTTTTCTAATTACCATTTAGCAATTTACCAATTACCATAATTATGAAATATATTGGAGGTCACACATCCCTCCTAGTAGAGCGTTTGTTGCAGTGAACCACAGCAGAAGTCAAATTGCAAATGCAATGAGTATAGTCTGCACAACACTCATTTTGTTAATTTACTTGCAAACAGTTAGGACCTTATTTGTTGGGCAATGACACAATTTTGTATTTTTGCCTCTGTGCACAACCACAAAGGCTTTAAATCAAATTAAAGTGATGACTTTCAGCTTTAGTTTGAGGGATTTTTAAAAACTTTTGCATCAACTTCTTAAAAATTACAGCCATTTTTATACACAGTTGCCCATTTTCAGAGGCTTAAAATTCATTGGAGAAAATGACAGAATTTTAAAGATGAGGATTGTTTCTCACATGTTGATGAAAATACTTTGCAGTGGGTGATTTTGGGCAAAGCTCAGCTTGCGGTAAATTCTGATATTCCACTAACACATCAGGACAGATTACTGTCTTGAAAATGTGCGTTTCTACCCCACAAAATACTAAAATATTTGACATTCCTAAGCAGAACAGAGATGTTTCTTAGTGGCTGCTCAAACATTGATACAAAAATGTTGAATAAATTCATTTGGTTTGGGAGGATAAGCGATGGTTCTTGGGCTGTGACACCCTTTTCGGGAAACCCAGAGGCTGGACTGGTTCCCTGGAACATGTCAGGGATTAGAAACTTGTTGGGGGTTGTGAGAAGTTTGTCAGGGGTCCCAGAATTTGTAGCCACACCCCTGTTCAGTGGTCTGGACCTGGAAAACAAATTCTATCTTTCAAAACTGCTCTTGGTTTTAGGGTCATGAAGAAAAACCCATGAAAAATTAGTTGATGGGAGAACTACAGTAACAGTGAGCTGTAATTCAGTTTGCTTATGAATATCTTGACTTGCACAGGTTTTGTTTTTGATTGTTTGGTTGTGCCTGCGAGCAGTATAACATAAAAATTACCAAGCTGCATGTGGTGAAAGACGGTGGAGAGGCATATGAAACAGAGGGAAGAGGCTGTTCTTAAAGTTGCAAGAAAGAGCATTGGTGGCAGTTTCATCTTTCATCAAAGTACTAATTTGTTCATACTGTATTGATTTTACATTATTTGTCAGTGACTATTTAATCTAACACAACAGTTTTGCATTGAAGAAGGATTGTGGGAAACCAATTTTTTTCCCTTTGTGGGCAGAGTTTTAAACCATGACAGTGAAGTGATGACAAAGCAGAATAAATGACACTGGATCCAAAATCATGTTGTTATTCACTTGCTCCTAAATGATAACAGCATGCACGCTAAAAAAAAAAGGGATCGCCTTTCTCCGGCACAAACAGGCATATTGATACAATTTCTACGACTCTCAAAGTCATTTTTTTGCCACAGGGCACTACATACTGAAGAGATTTCACACTGACACTGTGGACACTCAAGGCAGAAAGTAAGTATTGCACGAGGTCACAGAGAGAAATGCTATTTCTATTTTATTAAATGTTTTGTGTGCTTTAAAGGACAAACAAAAAATAATCAACACTGAGAGTTCTGGTACGGTGTAGTGCAATGAGTAATTCAATATGAACTTTGTGTTCCTTTAATTAAATGATGGAATCCCAAATATGCTTTGTGTGTCAACACTGACACCAGCAGAGAAAAAAGATGAAGACACCCAGAGGGAGAAAAAGGTCAGTGAGAACATCCTGAAATAAAGAATTGGAGAATCCCACAGACAGACAGGAATACCGCAAACTAAGACAACAGTAACAGACTGAGATGGAAGTGTTTGTTACTCATAACATCACAAAGGCAAAAGAAGAAAAAAAGGCAAGCCTCTTAAAGTAAAACTAATTAGTGCACCACAAACAGTTAATCAGAAACTGCTAGAATAACTTTACTGCCTCAATAATGTGACATGATCTTTATTTGTTGAATTACAGCAATACAATTTACATTTAATGTCCTCTCTGGTGTCTTTACAAGGATAACACTGGACATAAAATTGATCTGAAGGAATAATAACATTTCCGCCTTTCACTCAAGTTAGAATCAATTGAGAATAAATTGGGTTGGTTCCTCGATTAAAGTAATAAAAATCCTGTGATGTGACCTAACAGAGGGGAATTTGTCTTTTTTTTTTATTCTAATAATCAAGAAATGTAGATTATAAAAACAGACCACTATGGAGATTTTCCTGTTCAGTCATGTCAGAACAGCCAACCATTATTCAGGAACACACATAAAACAAAGATCGGGTGACACAGAGACATTAAAACCACTCAAGTACAGACACAAAAGAGCCACAAGGATCAGATGGGTTTTCAGTCTGCAGATGTTCGACTCTTCTATCTGTGTTCTAGTACATCAGTGTGTAATTTAGACTTTATGTTGAAGTCTAACACCAAAATAAGACTGTTTCCACCTGCAAAATATGTGGATGCCCCATTGGGAGCAATAGTAAAAATGATTAAAAGTATCCAGAGTTGTGCAAATGATGTCATGTTGCTTTTATGAGTGTCTTACTATGATTTCAACGTGACATGAACACCATTGATTATAATAAATAGCAAACACAGACAGCATAAATCGCCATAAAACTGATGGCACAGCTCTGGTAATAGATGAAACCAGAGCTTGTCTGCATAGCTTGATTGAAAAACAAATGTAAAGACACTTTGGCTTTTAGGAACAGTTTTCTACACATTTCCTTAAGCATCAAGTGATATTTCTGCCTCATCACACTTTACATTTGTCCTGCAGATGTTCGTTTGCCGATAACTCATCCTGTACGAGAGCTAGCGAGCCGAGTCATGCATTCAACAGATCACCATTAATCACATTGTGACCTTCCTCTCAACCAGGCCCATCTAAAGCTCATTCATCCCCATTTGCCATGCAACTCTGCGGGTCGATAATTGGCAAAGCAAAACACAGATTAAACCCAATTTGGAGGGTTTCAACTTGAAGCTTAGCAGAGACGGCCAGGCTCAGGCTGAACTGGTCTCTGGTCCTGTCTGAGGCTAAACCAGGAGGGAACCACAAAACCTAAATCAAACCAGCCTGTTCTCTGTTTGTGTTGCATGCATGTGTGTGTATATGTGCGCGTGTGTGAGTGTGCAAAGCATGCAGCATTGTGCTTCACCCAGCAATGGCATCACTAATAGAAACCAACTTTAAGCATTCAAACTTCATTTGTCTCATTAACCTATTAGCTTAAAGCTTAATTACAGGATGTCGTAAAATGATTTGGTCTATGAGTAATGACAATATTTCAGCTCTTTAATGGCCAGAACAAAGCAAACTAAAGCTAAGTTAAGCAAAGCCGGTTGTTTTTCTTCCTCACGGCATGTCTGGGCTGCAGCTTTGGGCCTTTACCTCGCTGTGTAGGTCGGATAATTGTTTACTGGCGAGGTCTTTGTTGCATGAGGGCAACATCACGGCAGGAAAACAAAACTAATGACTAATTTCATGGCTATTGAGTCATTTTAAAAAGACCATCATGAGGATTAACTTTAAAAGGGCAACTGTTCCTAATCTGATAGCAGGTATTCAAGCTATGGTTCAAAAGGCATAATTACACTTGTAAAGTGAAAAACAAAGAAGGGCAATAAAACATCTTTTTTTTTAGTGATTTCAAACACTTTTAGGCAAACGTAAACCATCTTGATTCTGCTTATCAAGCTAGTGGTTCAAAATACGCAGAAAGAACATCCCTCTTTGCAACAATGGGAGATGACCCCTAGGTGGCAGCGTACCTCATGAAACCTCTACCACTGTAAGTACATCACTCCAATTACAAAGCCTACTCAATCGTCCTTGCTTTTATTATCTCCGCGGGACAACAAAACTGGATGACAGCGCGTTCGAGCGCTCGATAAGTTATGATCAGCTGCCTCGGCTCTAGCTCATGCCCTTTAAACAGCAGCTTGATAGGATCTGTGAGGCTCGCTGAGCATGTATAGTGTTACTCTCATCAAAGGGGGCTGAATGGCGGTGAATGGAGGATGATGTGTGTACTGCCTCTGCTTAGTGGAGGCATTTCCAGCTGGCGCCAGGGCAGAGGAAACCCACTGAGACACACAACAACACACACAGACACAGGGGTCAGCTTGGATTCACCCTCCTCCTCCACCACTACCTCCTCCATGCCTCTTGGCCTCTACCGCCTCCTCTTCTTCTGCTCAAACCCTCACCCCCCACCTACACTTCCCAGGCCTGGCCGCCTCTCATCTGCTCTTTCTCTTTTCTTCTGTTTGTCCTCATTTTCTTTGCTGTCTTGTTTTGTCATCCTCATTTGCCCCGTCGTCCAACTTCTAAAAGTTAAAATGCTTTAATGACCCAGCTAACGGACAAAATAAGTTCTTTGCTGACTGTGAACAGGAAGAGAGACACTCCACCTTGCAACAAAACGTGCAAAAATGGTCACATGATTAGTCACATGTGTTTGAGCAGGTAGAGACAAGGATTTCCCCTTTGATGTGTTTTGTTAACTGGTAAATGAACTGGTTCTTAAATGGCGCTTTTCTACTCTACTACTGCTTGAGCACTCAGAGCACTTTATACTACCAGCCTCATTCACCCATTCAGACACAAACATTCAACCATGCACTTCTAATGCTTTGTATCTAACATTCACACTCCAGTGAACACATCAGGAGCAAATTGCAGTTCAGTATCTTGCCCAAGAATACTTTGGTATGTAAACCAACAACTTCCTGCTGGCAGATGAACTGCGCCAGCTTTATTTGATCTATTTTATTATTGATTAACATAAAATGGGAAATCAACAATAGACTGAAATATTTTTACTTATTATATCTATTTATTGTATGTATAAACAATGGAGGAATGAAATTATGTTGTTAGCAGGACAGAATATATTAAATAACGTATAAGAACCAGTATAACAACAGTTCAAACGAAATAAAATTAGAACATGTCTGTTAACACGGTTAGCTCGTTAATGTGTTGATGCCACGCATGGGGCGATCTGCAGTAACGGTTATGGTGTTAACTTCATTTTAACGAGATTAACGCTGACAGCACTAGTTTGTTGTTGGGTTTTGGGTTTTTTTACAAGTTGCATGCCATGAAACATTTACATGAAATCAAAAATGTAGACAAAACCACAATTTTCCCAACTAAAAATTACACTTTGCTTGAAGTATTTCTATATCCACATGTCTGAAATTCTTTATGCTTCCTGCTGATGTCTATTTCTATTGAGAGACCATGATTGTTCATATTTAAGAGCAGTTAATCAGTTTGAAATCAGATAAATAGTTTATTTTTATAAAGCAAAAGATTGGCAGATTTGTGCATGTATATAGTAAACAACTGGTTGGCGTTGCTCAACATGAAGAGTGAGCTGAAAACATGATGTCTGAATGAACCAAATCAACCAATCAGCACCTTTGAAGCAGAGCAAGGCTCTTTTTCTTCACTTGGACTCCTTCTGAATCTCCGCTGGCTGCCTTGGCGAAAACTCAACAGGAGAACCTCTCCTGTACCTGTCATGTTATCAAAAAAACTGACAACTAATGTATTGCTGCTCAGTGTACATCGAGACACAACAGGTAAAATTGATAGGTTACACAATTAATACTGATCATCTTTTTATTAAGCAAAGCTCTGCTGGGAATCCTTAGGTCCTGGTGGGGATTTTACTTTGCCATACGTTTCTGTCTTAACAATGCTGTTGCCCTGGGATGCCCCCTTCATGAATGTGTGTGCAAATGGGTGAGTGTGGCTTGTGGTGTAAAGTGCTTTGAGTGCTCAATAAAACTAGAAAATTGCCAGTCCACATGCCTTTCTCTTGAGAGGGATAATGCACCCTAAGACATGCAAAAAAAAAGGCAGAACCGCGCAGGGTCGGCATGAGGAAAACAAGGTGTTGTTTTGAAACTCCTCAGATCCAAATCTGATCGATCATCCTCTGGATGCAGTGGAGTGACCCAAATGGGCCCTGTCTGTCTGTGTATAAACCCTATCTTGTTGGATGGGTTGCCAGATTTCCTATATCCATGCCCAGATTGATTGGTGATATTATAGCAGCACGAGGAGGACCAACAACAATAACAGGTTTTTAAGTAATGACTGATCAGTAGATGTTGCTCCTTCTCTCTGTCTTTTGGAGCCACACCTACCTTTGCTTACTCTTTTTTCTTGAAAAGCTGACACTGCAGCCTGAGCGGCACACAAACATGGAAGAAAGTACTTACATCAGTGACATCAGAAGTCAGAGGAATGTAGTTCTGGTGCGACACTAACAGCTAAATAACTCTTGGCATGGCCTCCCTCACGATCTTCAGGGGGAACGCAGGGGAAGGGTGGGGGGACTCCAAATGGCCAGAACAAATTAAAAAGCCAACCTGCTATTTTACTGTTCAGATCTGTTGATGCTATAAAGCAGGAAAAATAGGCTTGGCCGCCTTTACGTGACTACTCGGCTGATTTTACATGATTTTCCTCAGGCCCTGAATCTAAGCCCTTTTGGCACAACATGCTATGCCTTGACCAAGCATGGGACCTTTAAATGCACCAATAAATATTTTTTAGCACTTTATTTAATTCCATGCCCTGGGCCAACAGCATCTCAAAGTATGTCACTCAGCAACAACAGTGAGGAGGAGAAAAAAAAGGACCCTAAAGGGTAAACAGGGTGTAATGTAGATTTAATTAACAACCTAAGCACAGCGTCTCTCTCTCACTCACTCGCTCACACACACGCACACACACATGCACACACACATACCACATGAAGGCTTAAATATACTGTAACAGACACAAGTTGCACATAAACTTTATCAAACACATAACTTTAGGTTAATGGCTTCATATTCACACACACACACACACACACACACACACACACACACACACACACACACACACACACACCTTCAAGTCTTTGAGCCACACATCCCTGGGTTTACAGCGATGGTGTGAAAATATGTGAGTGTAAATGAGATGCAGACAGGCTCACAGCAGTGAACCCAGCAAAGAGAGATAATAAGAGGATGTGGCTTGGCTTTGAATTGCTAAACTAAAGTTTGAGGAGATGGAAAGAGTCATATTTTGAATTCTATGCATACTGATCATCTTTGAGCAACAGAGTGTAAACGGAGCCGAACATTTTTCTTCTGCCGGTAATTCAAGATTACATTTTTTAAATATTAAAAAATATGCACTGATCCCTTTTTCCTATGTAGCTCAAAAAGCAGGAATGTGTGGAAAGCATTCAAAGTGTCTTTACAGAAATATTTAGTCACAAAGAGCAGTTCTGTATTTAAAATATACTTGGCTATATGCATGTTTTATAAGTAAAATGTGTCACAAAAGTTACTCAAGAATAACTGAAGGAACAATTACAAGCTGTCTCTGATTTATTTTCAGAAACAAACTCACTATAAAACCTGTTTAGTGACTCATTAGCTTGATAAAATGAAGCAAAAATAATAATAATAATAATAATAATAATAATAATAATGATTACTTAAAGAATATTTATAACATTTGTGTGACATGAGGTCCTGTTTTATTTATCTAGTTTGTACTAGTGAAAGTCCGTTACATATGTAACGGAGAGGAGCGATAGTCTCTAACTCGGAGAACCAAGGTTACAATGTAACCGTACATTTAACAAAGTTTGAAGTTGCTAGTTTGCAAGTTCTGTGAGGATGTCCTTGTGTTAACACGTGAGATAGAATACCATATTGATTTCATGTTAATAATACAATATACAAATAATCCAGTAACTGTGTTACACTTTATACAATAGGGGGATGAAAAAACACTAGTAATTAGTAAAAAGATAAAAGTAATTATTAGTTACTAGTCAACACCACAGCGTGTGGCTACCAAAGCATAAAATTAAAGGAGAAAAGAAAAAAACAAAAAAAACAATAACCATTTACAAAAAAAAAAAAACCATACATTAAAGATAAGCTAAATTTGAATGATAATATGTTATTTATAGCTGTTATGGTAATATTGCTATCGTAACTTATTTTAGGCAAAATACTGTCAAGTGAAGATCTGATACCTTAATAGTGCCTAATTACTATCTTTGGTTTTGTGCATTAAAATGATTGCATTACATCCACTGAAATACCATATACACTCACCAGCCACTGTACTATGCACACCTGTGCTAGTACTGGGTTGGACCCAATTTTCCCTTAAGAAGTGCCTGAGTTCATGAATTCAGCTAGAAACATTCATTAGAAATTTTGCTCCATATTGACATGATTGTGTCACACAGTTACTCCACATTTAAACAATCCACAGTTGTTACTAAGTGACCCGAAGTATTCACATCATTACACTGACCACTGATATAAGGCAGGATGGATCCATGCTTTCATGTTGTTCTCATCAAATTTTGACCCTACCAACCAAATGTCACAGCTAAAATTTAGACTCATCAGACCAGGCAACATTTTTCTTCAGTTGTCCAAGTTTGGTGAGTCAGCGTGAGCTGCAACCTCAATTTCCTGTTCTTAGCTGACAAGAGTGGCACCCACTGTGCTCTTCTGCTGGTGAAGCCCATCTGCTTCAAGGTTTGATGTGTTGTACATTCAGAGATGCTCTTCTGCATATTTCCTTTGCAACAAGTGGATATTTGAGTTGCTGTAACATCAACGTCATTTTCACACAGAGAACTGATGCTCGCTGGATTTTTTTCTCTTTTTTCCAACCATAAAACCTTGAGATAATTATGTGGGAAAATCATAGTAGATCAACAGTTGCTAAAATACTCAGACCAGCCAAACACTATGCCATGTTTAAAATAATTTAACTTTCTTCCCCATTCTGAAGCTCAGTTTGAACTTTGGCTGTTCGTCTTGAGCATGTCTACATGTCTACATGCTTTGAATTGCTGCCATGTGATTAACTGATTAAATATTTGTGTTAACGAGCAGTTGAACAGGTGTAGGTAAGAATGTGGCCAGTGAGTGCATATTAACTTATTATTGGTAAAACTGTTTTACACAGAATAATAGATAATAGATAATCAACCATAAGCCAAGACTATGTTTGAAACCTCTGACAAGGACAACTTTTACTGCGGAGGATAGAAACACCTAATGACTGTTTCTAAAATATCATCAGTGATGTTAAGTTATTAATTCAATTCATTAGTAGCAATGACTCAAAATCATCATTGCCGGTTCTGAGTGAGAGAACTCAACACTTCAGACATTTATTTCTGTTCAGTCGGTGACATCAGAACAGATGTGCCTGATGTAAATGTTTGGCAGTTAAACCACTGGAAACAAGCTGTGCTGTGATCTCAGATTCATCCGACTCACATGAAAAGTTCTGTTCCAAAATAAGATTAATGCCATTTGGAGAAAAAAAGGAAAAAAAATGAATGAGACATAAAGAAAAGTCAAGAGAAATTCTTCATACTTCTTACATTGGCAATTTTCCAAACTAAACCTTAGAGTCAAGACACATTAAATACTGTACAGATATATTATTTGTTAATTAAATACATTTAAAAAACATAGACGCTTTTAACACATAATTAGCACTTATAATATCTACTGTATGGTTAGAGCAGCTTATTCATACATCAGGATTACATCAGGATTGTGATAAGTTAACCCTGTGTTCACCATAAAGGCTTTTACACAATATTTATAGCAACATAAGTTAAACAAGAACGAAAACAGAACGTCATGTAATTGGCTACTGTTCACAATAAGCGTACCTACATGAACATACAGTACAGGTTTTGTTTGTAATCATACATTAAAGGCTCTTAAGCTGTATCTATCATTACAGAAAGTAGCTCACATCATAATGTGACATAACAAGAGTCATCAAATGAGGAGTGGATTCAGAAAACAAACAGCATGTTTAAGTGATGCATACTTAATTGTGTTTTGTATTTAATTAATACTGATTAAGTGAACTTTTCTGGAAATTAATTACAAAGCCAATAACCCATTATGACAAAACTGTTTCCCAAAATCCGAATTTGGCTTTAACCTTACACAACTGCAATTAAAAGTCTAGACATAATAAGATGTGGGGTCAACTAAATTCAGTAAAATGGAAAATGTCTTAATAGTCAAATTATGTGCACATTCAATAATGACTTCATACATTCTGCTCTAAGACTAAATCAGAAGACGAGGCAAGATAACAAGGCAGCGCAATGAGGGGAAACTCATTAAAAACTTATCTTCAATTCTCACTGCAAGTTCTCGCCTTGCTTCTCTTCTCTCACCTCCAACTCACTCAGATGAGTACACATATTACCCATTATATACGTATATACACCACACATGAATGCAAACATGCACACATGAGCTCATACTAATGTAAGCATGAACAGTGAACAGTATTTACATGAGTGCGGACACACACGCCGGATCCAGACTTTAGTCATGACTCAGTAACGCTGTAAAAGTCATGCACATTCCTGCCTTTAACCACAAGAACTCACCACACGCACGCATGCCTTTACGTTGGCGCACCAGTATAAGCGAGTGATTCAGTGAGCTGTCTGAGGGAGGAAAAAAAAATCCAAACACGCACACACAGACGAAAAATAAAGTAACATAACATCCACCATGCCCCTCATTGTCATTTTCTCCCCTACACATTCTTCACTCATCTGCTTCCAGCACTCCTTTCAGCGGTTCGCTGCCTGGTTTGGTCACCTCAGCCTCCTTCAAAGCGCTGATGACTGGTAACCATGGCGATGGCAGCTCAGGTCCGCTCCTCTTGACCTGATTTAGGTGGCTGAGAGCAGCGTACAGTCCGGCGTTGGTGCCGCCGTGCACACCTTGCTCCTGCTCCTGCTGTTCTGTGTAGTACATCTCCAGAGCTGCAGGGGTGCAGTGCTTCTGCTGTTAGAGGGAAATATACAAACAGCTTTGGTGTTTTCAGTATTACTCACACACTGATTTGACATCATCATCACAGAACAAAAGCTATCCTGAGTCAAGATAAACTGCAGATTTCCTCCACCTGGTCCAATAGGAAGCAATCTGTTTTATGACTAGGAAAGCACAGTCCATGGGGATAAAGAACCATTTATTTGCATCATATTAGTTAGATATTACAGATTCAATTATGACTGATAGTTTTCTGTGCCTGTTATAGAGTTTACCTAAAATAATGTTTAATTGCATTCTGATTTATATTCGTGCTCTTCTGTATGTTTCACCTTGTTGTTTCATTTTCAATCATGCGTGCAGCTGCTTTGAGCATTCTGGTTTTCTACAAGAACAACTTACAAAAATGTATTGAAAAATGGAAGCCAGCAGCTGTCATAGGTTACTGTTTGTCTTTGCACTTTTGGAAGAAGCTTCTGAAGCTTGAGACAGTAACTAAGTAATCCTGGGTCGAATGTTGCCTGTTTTCACATGCAATGCACATCAAACTGCTGAGTGGAACATTTGAATTTCACATACATTAGGTGGGGCTGGAAAGAGTTAAAGTGTAAAACCATGTTTCAGTCCTGTTCAGGAAGTTGTATTACATCCACATGTAATAAACCACATACAGATTACTTTCAAATGCTGTTTCAGAGGCTAAGAAAACAATTTAAAAAACAATATATGTAAAAGGTACTCCAGATGATAATTGAAGCTTTTAAACATACAAGGAAGTATCAGAGTGTGAAGAACTTTTACAGACAGAAAAGTAATACAGTTGAGGGTGTTTAAATGCTTGGTGCACAAACATAATTAAAGATTCATATCCCCAATAAGCCTTCACTTGAGGCTAAAGCATCCTTCAGAACATCCTTAGACTCACATTTACCTAATAGAATTAAAGATACATATGAAATTATGTGGGGGAATTAAACCAAGACACTGAATGCCCGTCCTTTTATGGTTGTGTTTTGAAAAGGGCCCATGACCTTGCAAGTCTTTCCCTTAAGGAGAATTCACTACCTGACCTTCCCTAAAAGCAAGGAGTCAAGCCTCTGAAAAGCACAGCAGTGACTACACCACCCTCCACCTTCCATCCTCTTTTTATGTCTCTAACAACACATTAGTAGGGGGGAAAATGCTAAAAGCAACTGTAACCGGCAAAAACTTCAAAAGCTTTGCCGGAAGGTCCTCCTCCCATCCTCCCCCCCTTCCCTTCCTTGCTTCCCCCCCTCACCGTTAAGCCTTTAATCACAGTTTAGTCACGCTCAGCTCTAATTAAAGACCCCTACAATTCACAAGCGGGCATCCCAATCTCTGCCTGACCAGTAAGTAGGCTGTCACTCCCCTTCCTTCCCCCACTCTCTCTCTATCTACCCCACTCTCTCATTTTCCACTGCGAGACAGGCCCTTTAACTAACATTCGCGGTTGTGCTGATTTGGTGCACGATGCCTCCAAGGTGTCGTTTGCAGACGATGAGTTTGTGTTAGTCCTGAAGTGACTGAAATGAGAGTGTGCGGAGAAGAAAACACCAGACGAGCTGCACTGTAGACTGTCGAAGTACTCCACGCAGACTACTTCCACAGTAATAAGTTTGTGATATAGAAAGATGAGACTATGACCTTCTTCAGCTGTTCTCTGCTATGCTGCAAGAAGATAATAGAACATCTCCGATAATTTTCTTTCCTTGAACCATATTAAAAAAAATATCACTATTTGTACATCTATGTTTGTTTGTGTGTGTGTGTGTGTGTGTGTGTGTGTGTGTGTGTGTGTGTGTGTGTGTGTGTGTGTGTGTGTGTGTGTGTGTGACAGTATTACTCATATCATGAGGATCTGTCGGCCATCTAAGAAATAAAAGCTTTAAAATATTTCATAACGTAAATTTTTACTTTGTAGGTTGAAGCTATAATTTAAAATTTAGTCATAGTTAGGAAATGAACATAAATCAGGGGAAGGATCTGACTTTGTGTGGGCATGTGTGCAGACACATGGTTACGAGACATGTGTTTATGCTAAGCGTGGTGTTTGTAAAATAAAGAAGCTCGCTGTGCACACATGGATACGCTGCCCACCTTCAAGATGAAACCCTCTGGGCAGGTAAGTTGGTCGTACCACATGGCTTTGTACATGAGCAGAAGGAGCAGGCTGGTCAGAAAGCCCAGAGTAATGAGGATCAGACCTGTGATCTGAGGAAAAACACATAGTTATACAGAATGTAAGACAATACTTTTCAGTTCAGTTTTATTTATATAGCGCCAAATTGGATTCCACCTATGTCTATGGCCTTTAGCCACCAGGTGCTTTAGCTCCGGACACAGACTATATGTGAAGATGGTGACGTTTATAGCTCTGTCAAAATAGATGTTTCGTCTTTCTTGGTGCCTGGGTATAGCTGCTATAGTCTAAAAGGACCCACTGTGAAATTATCTATTGGACTACCATGTTGAAGCCTTCAGTTCGGCATTTTGACCACTGCCATTTAGATTTTTTACTTTTTTATAACCCAACATGATGAGCAAAGGAGTGGATCTAATTGAAAACCCGAGGACGCTATGCATGATCATACAGCTGTGACCTATCAATTGGAAGAAGAATAAATCCTGCTTATTGTAAATATAATTTTCAAAAGAAACATCATGGTGTACTGAAAAACACTCTAAATTAGTTACTGATAACATGAACACATTATTTTGGTAATAAATCAAGTGATAATTGAAGTCATTCTTTCACAGATTCCTATTCAAACATTTCTGAAAGGAGAGGAGACAAAAGAGCCTTACAGCTCCTGTTTTCATGATATAATAGGTTGTTGATATGATTATTTAAGTTTTCTTTGAGAAAACACCACTAGCCACTTTCATATTAAATGAATGAGGCAACATATTACAATCTTTTATGGAGTTCTTGAGCCGTTTCAAATAGAATGAACAACTTAATTAAAGAGCTCGGCTCTACGCTTTTTAGCAATCAATACAGTGCATTTGCTGGGGACTACTTTCAGCCAGACATTAATACACATGAAATGCTCTAATGAGGAGCAGGCCATTGCACATGATGGATTCAAAACAGTGCTAGTGTTTATTAAAACAAATGCAAAGTCCACCAAGCACTGCTGGACTTAACAGAAACAACAACACAGACTTATACTAAATTTACATGTGTGAAGATTTTCACCCTTTACCTTGGCCTTCTCAGAGACATCACTGTAAAGGTTGATATTCAGCTTCTTAATGTTGGGAAAATACAGCTTGTTCTTCTTCTTCTGCTGCAGCTGGTACTGTGTTGACGTTTTCACAATGACCTGCAGCAGAGGGAATGCACTGTCACTGCGAGTTCCTGGAAAAATTCCTATTAATCCATTATGGTTGATCGAGGATGCCCTCAGTTTTCAGCACAGGTTCAGCAATCCTGCTACCACTGAACACCATGATGGTTGTGTAAAAAAATAAAAGCATCACTTGCAAAAGCAGATCGTTTTAATGATATGTTAAAAACACATTTGGGAACTACAAAGTGTTTTTATGTTAATGTTTCACCATCATTTACTGAGCCTGTAGAACATCCTGTGCTGCTAAGAGCATTATCGGACAAAATATGATTCTGAGAGCTTTCTTCTTGTGTTATGTATTCAAAGAGGCGCTTGCATTGAGTGGGCTGGTGCCAAGGTTTTAACCTGGGATGGTGGGCAAGGAGAGGTAAATATAGCACTCTCGGCATTGGGGTTTAAGTGAGGACAGGTAAGTATGCCCACATGAATTTAAATATTGTTTGTCGTAATCTGTTGGGCATTTTTGCAATGCTGTAATGCATGGTTCTGTTGCACCCAGTGTTCAACTTGGAAACAGTATTTTAGAAAACAGAAGTGGGCAGGCACAGAAAAAGAACAAGGTGGAGTACAATTTTACCTTTTCTGCAAAAGGTTGCTGGAGCTGGTTGACCTCCAGGGGTGTGATGAGGGGGATGTTATCAAAGCCATCGTCCGCAGATGGCTGCTTCTCCAGCTTATCGGACAGATTGCTGGCCAGCTTCACCATAGCTGCTTGTCTGTCTGAAAATGACCGGACGGATCTCGGAATCAGGGACAGATTTAGTCAGACTGAGTGTTTTTGTAACCAAATGTGATAGAGCTGCTTGAGGACCCTGCCAGGACACAAGAGGAAGTGAGAAGATAACAGTCTGATGAGGACTAATGGGCCAGGATAAGACAAATATACACTGCATCAAAAGAAGAAAGGAGCATGAAAATTAATTTTGAGTCATTTTAGCAGCGCAGCTGAAGATAAGGAAGTGTGTGTTGGTCTACTACTTTTGCTCAAAGCAAATTACAGCAATAATGACTGTACCGAGTGACATTATTTTATAAATATAAACATAATATATGCCACTGACTTTGCCAAAACAGCTATCAGATGCACTGCCATCACATCTGCTTCATAAAAACATGTAATCCTTGGCAATATCTTTAATTTGCATAGTGCCACGTTCAGGCCGCTTCTAATTTTTACGACTAAATTAAAAACTAACAAAATCAATGATATTGCCATAATGCAAAGCTGCACTTTGTGTTTAATATTAAAGGCATGCTAAATTCTTGCTAAAACAGTGAATAATGCATTTGATAAATTTAAAAACACTGTTATTGTGAGCATAGCTTGCTGACATGCACAGAATAACAACCAGTGTTTGTTTAGAAGTTACGTATTCTGGCTAACACTATGTATACACGTATTAAATATTTTAAATTACTATTTCTTGGCGGGGAGCAGTGTAGACATTTTTACTCTTTCTGCTAAGCTACCCAACTGCCTATTTAACTAAATGTTCATAGTATATTCCTGGAATCATATTATAGCACTTGACAGAAAGCAATTTAGCAGATTTCAAGCTATTTCTTGACTAACTGCCTTTTAAAACTGTCGACACACGACACGAATGACTTTGATCATATTGTTACAGTCCGTTGTTGCATGGAAACCTTAGTTCCTGGCATTTATGGGCATGTTACTTTGGCATATACCACCCACCAACGCATTGTTGTAGATAAAGCACACTCCCCAACGGCAGCAACCTTCCCCAGCATGCCACACTGTAAAAACTGCTCAGTTTGAGTCTTTGATGAGAAACCCATCAAAGACTCATAACAACTCTCAATCTCGTCAAAGCACCTGCGGGGTGTGCCAAAATAAACCTCATCAACGGAAGTCACACTCAGTAACTCGTGGGACCCAAAGGATCTGCTGCTAATGTCCTGGTGCTAGACACAATATTAGGTTTGAATCTTGGGGCTGATCAGTGCGGTAATAGCTCGAGGACATACAGTATTTAAGTAACTCAGAGAAGCCAACTCTGTTTCCTGTTTATCCAGCCCAACAGTCTGGAGTAAACAGATTTCATTATTACTCTGTATCTATGAATCTACTATCTATCCATCTCTTCCTCCAGCCTCTCACTTTTAATGTTTATAGCCAACATATACAAACTTTATTCTCTCAGTGCTGTTCTGCTCAGATAACTGTCTGATTTCTTTTTCTCCTCTGACAATGAACTAGATGTGGAGGGAAGAGGTGAAGAGCCACTTATCTCATTCACGCATTGCAACACAACACCTTCCCCCAGCAAAGGACGCCATTGGCCCACTGATGCCAGTGACTCACAATGATGATACACACCAGGAGGCAAAGAGCTAGAGTTTGTATGCTGCTGGAGAAATCCCCAGTGCTCAGGAAATGTGTTTTTGATGAAGGAGACAGAGGATCATTTACTAAAGCCTCTAGTCCGTCATCAAGTGGAAAATGCATATAAAAATATTTTTAACTATGTGACAGCCTTCTACCAAACATTCTCAGCATTTTGGAAAACAACAAAAACCATTTGGACGTTTAAAATCTTTGTTAGGTAAGATCTTGACTGACTCTAGGGTATTACTCAAGACTACAACACATATTTCTTGATGAGTGGGTGGTTATAATGTGGTCATCTGCGCTGACCGCCATTTTTCCTCCCCACGGTTGGAGTGAAGTGCGGGTGCGATGATTCATCCTGAATCTGTGATTAACAAATGAGTCGAGTGCTGCTGTCAAACATTCAGTGTTCCCACACTCTGACAGGAAAGGAGTCCAGAAATTGAAGGAGCTGCAAATGACATCCTACAAATTCACAACCACGGCTCGTTTCAATCATACATACAATTATACTGTAAAAGATTAATGATTACTTCACAGTTCTATCCATCACCTATATCTGACACACTGAAGGAGACTTGAAGCTGTCTAAAGGTGAATACATGCTGTGCTATGAATAGGTAGCAGAGTGTTTGCTACCTGCGCCTGTCAAGTTCTTCAGGGTTCACTGGTCATGCATATCTAAACTTACTGCATTGAAGACTGCTGCTGCAAGATACACAGGCTGTGTATGCAATAATCAGAGACCAGAAATATGGATTGATAAAACACATTTCTGTGCAGTTGTGTTTTGAATTATTGGGCTATTTAAACAAATATTGCAAACTTATATATTTTTATTTTGTTCTTCCACTGTTTATTTTCTACATTATTGTTTTTAATGAACTGCAGACTTAATTAATACCCATAGGAGACGAGGGCAATCACAGAATTTAAGTGTAGCCTCTTATATAATGTGGAGGTATAGGGGAAATTGCAACGCATGTCAGTAACACATACAGTCCCATGGAGCACTCAAATCAAGGTTTTATTGTTGTCCATTCATTCCCCAAAGAAGATGACAACCCCCCCAATATAAGCTACCTGCACTAAATCACTTAATTGGGCAACGCATATCTAATCGATATTAAATAATCATCCCCCAGCTACATAACCCGCAACCGATCAGGCTGTTGTTAAACCGCATTCACGTCCGTCTAATAAACACAAATAAACCGCTGCACCGTCAGAAACACTGAAGCAGAAGGAGGAATAAAAACTTACGGTGGTCTTGCGGGCTCTCCGGTTGCCTGTGGATGGGATCGGAGCTCACCGATGCTGAAGGGGACTCGGTGTGAACGCAGGTTGCCGTGGTGATGTGAGATTCTCGGCAGGACTGCGCATGTAATTCAGCCTGGAGCGGCTCCGTCCTCCAGCAGAAACTGGCAGCTTAATGCGCGTCTCAGCGCGGCTCGCGAGGACCTCAGCTGATGTACGTGTGTGAGCCACATATTCATATGAGACTGTTTGTGATCGAAAGCGCCTCGTTTGTCTCTGAATTGAAAGACGGAGAGACCATTACTTCATCTTGGTTTCCAGGTTTGCGTACATTAACACAAGTGTTGGACTTCAGTGCAGTTTTGTGGTCCTTTTGAAGGATCTTGCACTTTTTACTTGATTACATTTAAGCTACTTGACACCTATAATTTCCGTTTAAGGTGCGCTTTACTTCAAGTCTCGTTATTTAGCATTTTTAATAAATGTAAACATATCTAATCAGTGCTTTACAAGCTGACATGTTCTATGTGAGGTGTCCACTAGAGGAGTTAGAATTGCTGATAACGACATTAATACGCTTTACATCTTCTCACAACTTAAATAAGTGTGTTTCAAACCAAGTGCTTAAAAAGTGCTACTTAGTGGGATTCAGACAGATTAAGATTTTACACTGGAAAAAAACCTACTTAAACCAACTTAAATGCAATTACACATTTAAAAAGAGCCCTATAAAGCAGTTCATATTTAAAATACGAACTGTAAAAGGGAACATTGTGCAAAACCAGTTTTATTGTTGATATTGTAGCACATTTTAGTACATTTTACCTCCATATTAATTGAGTGATTTTACTTTCATGTGAGTATTTTTAAACTGATGTATATGTTTAGTTAAATGTACATTTACCTGTAACTGGGCCTAAACTTTATAGCATCTTTGATCTTCAAAAGAATTGGAAGTAAAGGTCTTGAAAACATAACTTAGTAATGATGGGCAAAAGGTTAAAGATCTGCAGACATAGCCCAGTTGTCTCTGACCTACTAACACATATCCCATGACCCAGGTGACCTGCAGAGTCTTCAAAGGCATATTTAAGCTTTAGCTTATTTCTGTTTCTTTTTTCTTTTATTCTTTGTTGTTGTTGTTTTTTTTTATAAACTCTTGAATCAAATGTGTATTGCTGTGAGGGAGAGTCATTTAGAGGTGCTACTGAGGTTTTTTGTTTTGTTTTGTTTTTTGATTGGTGCTTGGTCACCTAGTTTAATTCTGTCAGTAACTCTCAGTAAAGTCAAGCGGGGGGGAAAAGTATTTAATCATACATGTGTATGTGATGAGAGTGAAATAAGAAAGTGATGCATTAGTGGGAAGAAGAAGCCATGCTTGTCTGCAAATTTAGGTAAACCTTTTCATGGAAAGGGGACTCATGCTGTTTTCTTCTTTGGCTGTGTCTGACTGTATGAATTCATTACCTCTTAAAGGGAGCACTCGTCCAAAAGTGAGTGCTGAACCCCCATGCCCCCCTGCCAACCCATCAATTGGGTCTACATTTATTATTTTGACCTTTCCTTTCAGGCAGAGGGACATCAAAGTGGATCCTGGACTAGTTCCTCTATGAGGAGATGGAGGTGTCATCCTCACAGTGTGAGAGGCAGACTGTCGGCCTGCGCTGGTTTTGTTGTCAGTGTAGAAGATTCACAGAGTCTGGGTCAACATAATTAAAATGAGAATCATTTAGGATAAAGTCTATGGAGGAAAAAATGTGACAAACCAGGCGTGAAAAAAAAGGTAAAAAATTTCTATAGTTCTCTATTAATAAAAGTGATTCGATTTAAAGTGGCTCCAACTGGCAAATTGATTTAACATTTGTAGTTCGAAGAGAGGAGACTCCACAAAATCAAACGAATTCAAAATTGTATGACTCAGTTGCTGTAAATGCTCAAGGAATTTCAATGGGTTTCTACAATATAACAAAATCAGTCATTTTCATTTGTTAGTTTTTATTATAACAAATCTTAGGTTGAAAATCAGCAATAAATCCTACTTTAAAATTAATTTTGTTTTACAACTAGAGTGGAGCAACAACAACTAGAATTAATACTAATCATGCAAGTTTTCACATAATGTTAGCAGGCGTTTCTGACTTTTATAACTGGAACTGGGTGCTGAGATTTAAATTGTCAAAAACAAACAAAAACAATACCAACAAAAATCAAGCGTAACAAGAAGAATTACAAAAGTTAAAATGATCATTAGTAAATCCTTACATTTGGTATTTTTACAGCAGGCATGAGAAGATTTTTAAGAGGAAAATAAGAAATAAATATTGGGAAAGAAAGCGCAATAAGTTGGCAAACTTATTACTGATGTTGGTGTTCACCAGTGTTTCTTTCTTTTTCCATTGAATTCTTATAGCCATTAAAACTGCACGCAGCATGCAATGTTTCATATAGCAGTATATATACATTTTTACTAATTAACATGCAGACACAATTCTCAGTGCTATGCACACTTTAGTTTTCTCCACCCTGACTGCTGATGTCTGCCCTTCACTGAAAACTCACCTTCCGAAACAAACATCGCTGCCTTCCCACAGAACCGTTAAATCTGTCCTTGCAGTCTTAAAATAGCCAATCTGTCTCTCTACTGCTTAAATTATGGTTCCTCCTCTGCAGTCACTTCCTGTCCTGTAGCAAAATCTTACTTACTTCACTGCACTATAAGCTAGTGTTACTTTTAGATGGACATGGGGACTTTTGTAACAGCCAACACAGAACTATGAATAACAGCATTAGTTAAATGCCTAAACAACAGTAACAGGACTGTTAAGTTGGTGCTTCTTTATCGTTGTTTAGAAATGAAGACCTTTCACATTTAAGACATTTTGTTATATTGAAATAGAAAGTGTAATCTGTTTAGAGTGTCAGTATTGTTGATACTGGAAATATTAGTGATAAATGAATCATTTGTACCGTAAGTGAAAATATATTTTCAAATATTTAATTTTTTACACTTTTTTTTCCCAAGAATAGACAATAAATGTAATTATTGCCATATTCAAAGTTTTATAATAAAATAATAACAAATCGTTTAATAGTCTATGATCAGGAGATACTGCAAACTTATTATCAGGATATATAATAATAATATATTGTAATATATTGTAAAAAGAGGGAGCGAAAACAAAAGAACAACAAAAAAGTGTCATGATTTAAAATGCAATCTCCAAACGTATAAAAGCTAGTAAGACCAATGTCATGTTCTCTGTTCTTCCAACAGATATGTGCATTAAGTCGTCTAAGTTGTCAAACTGAACAATAATGACATTACTATAACTTAGTTTACATTTTGTGTTCTTACAACAGAAAAAAAAAGTATGTTCAGTATCATTTGCGAGAAGTAATCTCGGGGAGGACAGTGCAGTAAACTGTTAAGTTAATAGATGAGAGCAGTTTGGTTACAGATCATTTACCAACAGGGCCATCTAGTGTCAGAGTCGTCACCTCACAGTAAAGTGAGCAAAGACCAATGAGACAAAGACTGTTTGTTCTTTTTTTTTAAGCACCGATAAATCAAACAAAATGAGCCCCAGCAGTTTACGCACTCGGTAAGTACAGTATGATGTATTACTGAGACAGTTGGTGTTCATTATCAACAGATGGCAGCATCACTTTAGTGACAGAAATGATCTGACTGATGCGACAAAGTCTTTGCTCTAAACTGTAAAATTCAGCGAGATGTAAACTCTCTTTTGGAGCAATAATTCAGACAGCAGTTGTTCACTTTTGAACAACAATTTATCATCCTCAAATTAATCTTACAGATTTACTTTATTTTACCAGACTTTTAAAAAATGATGCCCATCATAGCTGTCCTTTTAAGCTATTCTTCTGTAAATTTTTAAGTTATTAATTAAACCACATATGTTCTTTAAGCTGAACTGACCATTTAGAATATACTTCTTTGTGAGAACACACTAGTTTTTAACAACGGAAATACTTTTCAAAGCACTAGGGCATCGAGGTACTTTTCTTTTCAAGACATCACAGCTCTATGTCAGTCTGATAAAATGCTGTTAAATCAGATAATAACTTACTGTTTCAAATGAGATCAAAGAAGGCTAAAGTCTAAAGAAGTAAAACAAATTCAATTAGAGTTCGCCTTATGTTGTTTGAACCATTTTCAGTTTTCATGCAGATGTGGAAAATTCACAAAAGGTGTAACAGCGATTTAACCATTTCTAAGCAAAGGCTTGGTGCTGTTAGGCAAAGCAAAACTTTATTGAGAGTTCTTAAAACCCTTTGCAGTCACTCACTGTGCTTTAAAACATTCATATAAGACACATGTTTAATGTCTAATCATGTTTATTTAAAACATGAAACTTAGTGTAAATTTATCCCCCAAAATGTGTGCTTTTAATTTATTTTAATTTACTCATTTACTCAGCTCATTGATCAACACAAAAATGAACCAGATCAGTAGTTTTTTTTCTAATTTCTTTGCCCCTGCAAAGCTCTTTAAAATTCCTGTAACCCCATAATTAGCATAACATGACATTTTTAATGGTATGTTAAAGCGATTTAGCTGCTGACACCCCCGGCAGGATCCTATCCCAGCTACCACAGGGTGAGACAACCTGGACAGGTCACCAGGCTGACGCAGGGCCATCACAGAGAGACAGACAACCATCATTCACACTCACTTTAATACCTATGGGCAAAACCACCAGTTAACCTATCCCCACTAACTGCATGTCTTTGGACTGTGGGAGGAACCCGGAGTAACCAGAGAGAATCTGCAGAGAACCCACGCAAACGGAGGGAGAACATCTACACAGAAAGGCCCTGGATTTAAACTTAGGAGCATTGTCCTGTGAGGCAACAGTGCTAACCACCGCACCACCATGCTGCCCTAAAATATAAGATGTACAACATAATACACTATACACACATGCCCATAATATTAAGCATTTGTGGTTTCTCAAGAAAAACATTCACTTTTTCACTTCCGCATGATGCTTTCAAATTGACCAATAGATATATGTTTAAATCTAGGTTCTGTAATTTATTCCATGTCCAAGGTGCATAGTAAGAAAACATTTTTTTCTCATCTGTCTTTTAAGCCAGACTTTCTTTGGTTTATGGATTATGTATTTAAAGGATGTATCAGAAAGATAAGAAATGCAGTAATAGAAGTGTCAGTGTCAGTGTATGTAAATACTAAAATAGTAATGAAAACAACTTGTGACAAGAATCCTGCTTAAACATCCATAAATGCACTTTCACTGTAAACTATGATGGCTACAATAAATAAACACGTCTGCATCAGTGAAAGGTTCAATATGGTAAGTTATTTAATTAAAGTATTTGATACACCTTTAGACATATTATAGAAGTTAGTACTAGGAGAGTATTAGAAGTACATGAACTGTATTTTTTCCTTTATGTATGAGACACAAGTCATTGTTTCCTCATCGGCTCCAACAAAGAAAAACACACGTGAAAGTTGTTGGGTGTGTTGTGTGCCAGAGGGACAAGTTTACTCCTTGTAGACCTTGTGTGTCTGATGTCCCATTAAACCTCAAGTGAATTTAAGGCAAAGGTGTTAATAAACAAACTTTAACAAAAACACATGATGCAACCAAATGTCACATGAATGCACAGTGCCTGAATTAAGGAGTCAAATAAGTGATTAAACAGGAACTAATGTCATACATAATATGATAGACATAAAAAATATAGAATTACTTAAGTAGAAATGAGTAAAAACAAAATTTAGGCGATTATAGAGAATTAATTGCATTATTACACTTCAAGTGATCAGGACCAGTGCATGACAAGCTGTGAGCTAAAACTGAGACTGAAGTTTCTAGGACTAAAATTGATGGCATTTTCCACAGGAATAGAGAGTTTTGTTATATTTTACAATCAGCGTTTCCCATTAGCTCAATGCCTTACCTAACAGAAAAATTATACATAATTATAATGGCAACCAAGAGAAGCTGCATCATAGAAAGGGATCAAGGGATTACAGATGACTCTATATAATAGTAAAGGGGGGGTCATAATACTGATGCTTTAATGCAAATGACAATAGCACCAATACATTCTGATACTATAATAGCATATTTCACTCCACAGACTAATAATGGCTTTGTATCATTCATTTATCCCAGTCAGTTATGACAGTGTCACAGTGTGCCAGTATACAGAAGACCAAAAATCAAATCCAGCTATCTTTACTCTTAGTTTTGTGGTTTTATTAATGAATAGTTTATGTGTAAAATGTCTATTCGAACAGTTACTGAGGCCTACAACCACATACAGACATACAACCACAGGGCTGAAGTAAACAGAACTTTTCCTAACAAAACTAATACAGTCCGTTTAAGTTTCCATAAAGCTCATGTTGCACGGTTCCCTGCCTAAATAAAGAGACAAAGAAACAAAAGTTGAGGCTTCTGCAGTCTATCTTAATAATAATAATACCATCCAGGTAGAGACATGAGAATTTCATATCTTCAGTACATAATATTGTTAAATGAATCCAATCGAGATGAGGCCCCAAAACAGTATCGAATGGCACTCATCTTCAAGCCCTCGGGCAGCACTGCATTAAACACAGATGTGTTTCTATAGAAAAACCTTGTAAAACTTTACAATGCAAAGAAAAAAAGGTATAAACAAGATCCAGAAACACTACAGCATGTCTCAGTGAAAAAAGTCCTAGTGCTAATCTGGCTTGTCTGCAGTCCAGATCAGGCACCCACTGAAAATACTGAGTGAATTATAAAGCAAAAAATACAAAAAAGGCCATCATCTCTCATGGACCTTAAAACAATACAAATTAAAAATGTGAGAGCATCGTTGTTTTGGGTCTGCTCCAGATATGAAGTGGTGCAGACAGGATTCCAAGACTTTGTGGAAAGCCTGGCAACCCAGTCTGTGCTCCCATAACTGTTCAGTGTAGCTAAGGTCAGGTGCTGCAAGGAAAAGCCCACAAAAGTCAGCATTTAGACATCTTTGCTCTTCATGTAGTTCTTGTGTAACTTTGAGGTTTGTTTGCGCTCATTTGCTGTTGCTGCGTGATTCTGTTTCTGCAAAGTTTCCAATTGAAGAAGGAGAGCTCCTTCTTATTTAGCTGATTGGTATCAAAACAGCCGCAGACCTTAAAATTCACACCTCCAAGTTTAACTGCTCTATTATTAACCTCTACCCTTCATCATCTTCCATAACACTGATCTAATGCCACAAACCTTAAACTTGGATTCATCTCCACCACTTTTTCCCATAATGACTGTTGAAAGTATTTGACCTACCGGCATCCTCTGAAAAGTTTGCTGCAGACAAAATTTCATATAGTGATCTTCTGACACGCTAAGAAATATCTTCTTTCCCAATAATAAATAAACAGCAAATTTACAAGGCTCTAATGACTAGATCAAAGACATTTGACTTTAATCTAAAAACCACTTTAGTGGAAGAAATTCAACTCAAGGAAATATAACCTGTCGTACAAACACGTAACCAAGGTCAGTGTTGCCAACATGCTCACACTGCTAACCTAGAAATAGATACTTGAATCAGTAAATGATTTGAGTGACTTGGGGAAAAAAACCTATGAAATTCATGGAGGGATGAATCTAGTTGTTTGATTATTAGATTTATTTTTATTTCTAGTTATCCCCCTGAAACACTGATTCCTCACATGGGATATATATCATAAAAATGTTTTAAATGTATTAAATAATGTTGCCTTTATTGTGTTAAGCTGTAAATAATAACCCAATGTCTGCACACGAGGATGTCCTTTTGTAGTATGGAAAAATTAAGTAACAAAGTAATGACTTTCTATTTAAAGATGATGCTTGCTTTTTGATTAATCTGAAATACTTGGAAAAAATGTCAAATGCATCTTAAACAGGAACTCAAGTCTCACAACGTCAAACACTGTCAAAACAGACACATCTGTCAGCAGTGAAGGATGTGACTGCTGACTTATGAATGCTTTGGCTTTACACTTTAATCTGCTTTGAAACTACTTCACAGAACTTAGAAACTTGAATCTTGCATCATACAAATGGGTGATGAAAGGGGGGAGAGAGAAGAAAGGAGCAAGCTGGAAAAAACAAGAGAGGAGTATAGATGAGGAGGAAGAAGAGAGAGGGGGAAGAGAACAGTAGGAGAGAATCGGGGGGCAGGGGACTACTTAGCAGACAGTGATGAAAAGGTTGACTCTGGAGTTGGAAGGGGGGAGTGTCATCAGAGATAAATAAGCTGTACAATGTCTCACAGGGTCAGCAGGTTGCTTGAACTCAGCAGGTCCTCCTTTCTTTATACTGGATGATGGACAGGCAGGACAGAATTGAACTCTGCTACCCTGAGCTTGCGAATCTGTCTTGCAGGGGCTTAACACGTCCTCAGCCTGAGGCTGTCCTCCTCTATACACTGTTCTTGTCTATCTCTGTGCTAACTGTAGCTCTGAATGTGCTGGTTATCATATCCATCTCTCATTTCAGGCAGCTCCACATGCCCACCAATGTCCTCCTGCTCTCTCTGGCCATCTCAGACCTCTTGGTCGGGCTGCTTGTGATGCCAGTGGAAGCAATGCGGTTTATAGAAACCTGCTGGCTGCTGGGAGATCTCATGTGTGCTTTTACTTACATTATCGGTTTCACTCTCACCTCAGCCTCTGTGGGCAACATGGTGCTCATATCAATTGATCGCTACGTAGCTATTTGTTATCCTCTGCAGTACCCCACTAAAATAACTCACAGCAGAGCGGAGCTGTCTGTGACTCTGTGCTGGGCCTGTTCGCTCCTCTACAACGGGATGATCTTAAAGGAGCATCTCAGGCAGCCAAACAGGCATAACACCTGTCACGGTCAGTGTTTGGTGGTGATTAACTATGTCTCTGGAGCAATCGACCTTGTCTTTACTTTCATCGGCCCTTGCTCAGTCATTATCATTCTGTACATGAGAGTATTTGTTGTAGCGGTGTCTCAGGCTCATGCCATGCGGTCTCATATTACAGCTGCTGCAGCTGGTACAGTAAAAATCACCGCAAAGAAATCAGAGAAAAAGGCAGCCAGGACTCTTGGCGTTGTGATATTTGTGTTTTTGATGAGTTTCTGTCCGTATTACTATCCCTCTCTTGCAGGGCAGGACATTTCAAACAGTGCTTCATCTTGGGCTATTGTTTCCTGGATGCTGTACTTCAATTCTTGTCTGAATCCACTGATATATGCTTTTTTCTACCCGTGGTTTAGAAAAGCTATCTGGTTCATTGTCTCCCTGAAGATACTAGAGAAGGGCTCCTCTCAGGCAAATATACTTTAAAATAGCAAATTTATCCTGAACCAAATCAGTCTGTATGAGAGAATGAAACTGCTGATTATTATATGTGGCAGTAGCATAATGGTTTTTAATTATAGACTTATTCAATGAATCAAAGAACATCTGTCACAAAGTCTTATTTCATATGACCCACTGTCTCTAACAAGTATTGTATCCTGTCAGAACTGGAACATATAAGTCATGTATCAATGCATAATGGCAAAAAAGATTTACCCTCCTTACTGCATGAAATCAACAATAATAATTATAATGACTCAGAATCTTTCAGGCTTTTTACTACAGGACTTGTATTTATTCTGTTTAGATTTTTAAGTACTGTGCTCCTTATTACATTATTTTTATTCATTGAGCTTCCCTTTTTAACTTTCAAATTGCTGCTTCATTTCTTTGTGTATTTTTTATATTTCTTGCCATATTGTTCACTGCCCCAAAATTTAAAGGAGCACTTAAAAAACACACAAGATCGTGATGAAACATTTAAATTAAAAATCATTACTGAAATGTATTATGTAATTTGTTGGGGACAAGATAAAGTAACAATGGTTATTGTTGTTTCTTACATCTTTCAGTTTAACAGTTTGTATGCTACAGACTTAAAAAGGGGGTTTAGGAAAGTTGATAAAGGTTTGAAAGAAAGACATCGCCTTAATTTCCTCTCAACCACTGAGCAGCCACTGATCAGTGAAAACTTTCTTATTGTGAACACAGTGAGACACATTTTAAGATGGATTTATGTCATTATCTTCAGCAAATCAGATACTTGTGTATGTTGTACAGCAAAACTAATTTTCAAATCTCCATCACATGTTAGTTAAAATGGGCTATTACTGTAAAATCTTTTATGTCTTAGAATGACATTATTCTCTTAACTTATCTTCTAGTGGAACAGAAAATGTGAATATATATCTAGACAGAAAAAAAATGTTCACAATGAGAAACTTGTTTTGTTTGAGGGGCGGGGGTAGATATTTGTAAAATGCAATACAAATACTACAGTATTGAAACAATCTTTTATTTTGTATGTATAAAAGCAAAAACAATAAAGACATTTATATTATATTAATAAACCATTAAGAAAGACTATTGATGAAGCCTTCATCTCCTGGATTGTGAATGAGGACGTTTCACTTCTGTAATAAAAAGAACAAAGAACATGAGTTTGTTATGTTGTTCTATTCACCTTCCATTTGAATATATGTTTAAATGAATTATAAAACGGCAATCACACATCTTTTTTGCACTCTGTGGTGGGGTGTGGTCTGCGGTGCCGTGCAGGGAGGCCAGACACACCTGCACGGCATCCTTAATCACGCCCGCCTAGTTAAAAACACGGGGACTCAGGGGTTTGGGGGTGTTGTGGTGAGATGTAAATAAAGATGGCTCCGAATGATACTCCGTGGTCCCGCCGTGCCTTATTTACGCCACATTGGTGCCAAAACCCAGGAGGCAGCACGGCGGGTCCGTATCGGAGCCAGGGAATGGAGGAGCTGGCCCAGAGGGTGGCCGAAATGGCGGCCGCCCAGCGGGAGCAGGCGGCGGAGGTGCGTCGCCAGCAGGAAGAGCTGCAGGACCAGTCCGAGCGCCACCGGAAAAGGATTGGGGAGCTGGCGGTACTGCTCTGGGCCTGGGCGCCACCCCCACAGGTGTGTCCCGAGGACAGTGAAGCGGTGGAGGAGCCACGTGAGGCACCTCAGCAGCCGTGCAGGGAGGGCGGACGCACCTGCACGGCATCCTTAATCATGCCCGCCTAGTTAAAAACACGGGGACTCAGGGGTTTGGGGGTGTTGTGGTGAGATGTAAATAAAGATGGCTCCGAATGATACTCCGTGGTCCCGCCGTGCCTTATTCACGCCACACACTCATTTCTATTTTTATCATTCACAGTTCCAGTTGAAGCCGATCAAATGTGCACCAAAGTTTGGGAGTCTCTAACTACTGGAGGTCTAATGTGTCCAGAAACAGCATTTGAGAATAAACAACATATACCAGGGATTTCATGTGGCCAGAAGTCATCACAAGAAGGACAACGTGGCTCCGATTTGCCTTTGAAGTATCTGGCCACACATGGGTTGTGTATTTTTATGCCACATGTAGGATTCTCACAGATTTGGCACTGAAAAAACAAGAGAGACAAAAAAATAATAATTCAGATCAAATACTGTAAGCAAACAAATAATGCTGATGACACATTACAGTAACTGGTCATTTTTTGGATACATTTAACACATATCAGGTTGGACTATCCTTTATCTTAAATGTTTCTCAATTAAAAACATTCCTCAAAGATTTTGGTCCATACTGGCCCCAGATGATTCACTTATGTGGGCTGCATCTTCATTATGCTAGTCTCTATTTCCACTGGTTCTGGTGTGGTAGAGGCCACTTAAATACTGTGAACTCATTAGCACAGTAAAGAAACTGGTCTTATGCTCTTTGTGGTGTGTTATTCAGTCAAAAATGCCCATTAGCCGATTAAAACACTTGCCATTAAAGGAGGAATACAGGAATACAACATGAGTCAACAGGCTGTGGTGTTTAAGTGGTGCTCAGATTACACTAAGAGGCCTAAAGTGTACTCCATTACATCAGTCATGTGCCTACCACCAACAAGGCAGGGTGGAGCCATGCTTTTATGCTTTTAATCTCAAATTATGTTCCAATCATCTGAAACTCATCAGACCAGACAATGTTTTTCCAATCTTACATGGTTCTGGAGTACACTGGTTTTCTGCTGCTGTGGCCAACCTATCCTACATGTTTTGCAGTCAGAGATGCTCATATCTATAACGTGGTTATAATTACTGGGTGATTGTATTACTGTTTCTATCAGCTAGAACCATTCTGACATTATTCTTTGAGCTCTTTGAGCATCAACAAGACAACGTCAATTAGTTAGCACTCACACGATGGCTTTCTTCTTTCCCTGAGCATTCTCTATAAACTCTAAAAAATGTTTTATGTGAAAACCATTTCTGAAATATTCAAATAAACAATGCCACATTTAAAGAGACCTCAGTCCCCGTCCTTCTCCAGCTGACACTTGGGATTTCAGCACGTTTATATGAGTTTCTGCAATTTGGATGGCTGATTAGATATGCTTTATCAAGCAGTTGTGTCCAATACGGTAGGCGGTCAACATTACAGATGATATTTACTTCAATTCTCTCTCAAGATCAATTTTCTCAACAGCAAATGAATATAATATAAACAATAATTTGTAGTAATTGTAATATAAATTATAAATCGTATATGCATGCTAGTCATCTTCATTGTTCGTTTTAAAAATAAAAATTTATATTTTTAAAGTTGAGGTAATATAACCACACCAACCTAATGTTTACAGTTTACAGTGATCATCAGTGCCTAAATTCAAGCGGGTACGAGGGTGATATTACTAAGTGTAAAAAGGGAAACATTTACCTGGAAAGCGATGTTACGACAGATGTGGCACACTTTGATATGGTCTTGATACATTGTGCGAATATAAGGCTCCATCTCTATGATACACCGGGTGGACAAGGTGTATTCGCCCCGTTTCTAGGGTAACAAATAGCACGCAAGTTAAAATGATACTAGCATACTGAAACACATACCCAAAATGTTATTATTATTATTATATTTTTGTTATCATTGAAACAAAGAAATCTTGTTTTGTAAGCTGTAAATGAGAAGGATTGTCTAAATAAACGTTATTTTATTTGTATAATAAAGCCTATAATAATAAACCATAATTAATGACATTTTACGCCTTATTAATAAAGGAAGCAGTATGGGAATGATAAACATAAATGGAGTAATTATATTTGACCTTAATAAGCTGTATGACCTCCTCCTGCTGCATTCCCATTTTAAATATGGTTAATAGGAAGGCAAGTACTTGAAGAAGTACTTCAAGTATCTTGGTGTCCACATCTCCTCAGACCTGACATGGGCTGCCCACATTCAGGTCCAGACCAAAAAGGCTAGGCAGCGCCTGTATCACCTACGACAACTGAGGAAGTTCAGGGTCTCTCCAAAGATCCTCAGGATTTTCTATACAGGCGCTGTGGAGAGCATCCTCACACAGAACATGACATCGTGGTTCGGGAACAGCTGTGTGAAGGACCAAAAAGCTCTCCAGAGAGTGATCCGTACAGCAGAACGCTGCTGCAGGATTGCTCTCCCCCCGCTTCAGGACACCTACACCAGGAGATGCCGGACTAGAGCAGCGCAGATACTGAAGGACCCGTCCCATCCTGGCAACAAACTGTTCCAACTTCTGCAATCTGGTAGAAGGTTCCGCATCTTCCGGGCAAGGACAGAGAGACTCAAGAGGAGCTTCTATCCCCAAGCCATCCGTGCCCTAAACACACACACCCGCCCTCTCACATCATCTATAATTGACTGAGACAGGACTCTCTTCCAGACACTCTAAACCAAGGCACAATGTACATTTCAATTCCTTTAATTTTAAATATGTTTATATTGTCTATCCTGTAAAATAGTCAGATGTCTATTCATATTAATGTACAGAATTCACCTGCTTGCTGCTACTACTGCACATTCACCCAGTGTATATACTATATGTCTGTATATATATATATATATATATAATGTTCTTCCTCTACACCCCCCCCCCAATTTTTGCACATGTCGAGTAGCGTGTCAGGCTACATTTCACTGTGTGTTATACTTGTATAACTATGCATGTGACAAATAAAGAACCTTGAACTTGAACTTGAACTGAAATCATTTTAATAATCCGTTCACAAAAAAGAGGAAGTAGTTTGTGGGAAATAAATAATCAGAATTGTGAAATCCTACTAGAGACGGTGTATTTTACCTCACTGAGCCATTTGTCGTGCACTAATCGGCTCAACAGGTGCTCCGTTTCGCTCTTCTTCATCTTTCTGGTGGTCATGGAGTCTGTGCTGTTCAGAATATCAGTAGAGGAAGCCTTGCCATTCTCAGAGCACACGATGAGGTCCAACTGAATGAGCACAATTCAAGTTGATCATAACATTAGTTTTACTACAAGCCACATTCACCCATTCACACAAATTCATACCATTTCTTCTGTGTCTTTAACATGATATGTTTAGGAATTCCTGATGTAGCAAATATGATACAAAACTTCTTTAAACTTCTTTCTCAACACTCCATTTTCCAAAATTTTGAATTTTCATGGTTTGGGCTTTACAGGGTTAACGACTGCCAATTTAACACACACCAGAATTTGGGGTTCAATACTCTTGTCCAAGGAAACTAACATATGGACAGGAATCACAACCCCAGTCTTCTAAATGGTTGATGTTCTACCTCAAGAGCCACAGTCACACAAATCTGTGTGCAGTAATCTATTCATGACTTCCTACATGATCTTTTGAACAAAAAAATAATGTTGACCACTGTTTATGGATAATGTCACTGATTAGACTGTTACACTGAACTGCAACCTACAAGTTATTAGAGGTGGGAATCACCACACATCCCACGATACGATATTATCACAATACTTAATGCACGATTCGATATTATTGCAATTTTTTTTAAATATTTTGCGATATTCAGATTCTGTACATAAAGGTAAATTTTATCAATATTCATTTTATCTAATATCAAAGTCTCACACTCAGTCTTTCTCTCATTTCAGTCAGTTTTATTGTTGACAAACTGAACGATTTGTATTACAGTCTAGTCCAACTTAACTGAATGCAACCATCTGGTACAATTATAGCTATTCTGAACTATGCAATTTATGAAAACTATGCAGCCCCTTCAGCAACTGAAGAATTTGAAAGTAAATTAAAACAAAATATAATTTTACATTAAATAAAAAAGTTTTAAACTTAATTAAAATAAAACATGTCTTAAATTAAAATAAGTAAACTGTTATGTTTATTGCTGCCAAAAAAAAGTTAAACACATTTGGACAGTGAAGGAATGTCAGGATTCTTGCTCAGAAAAAGGATCAACATGCTCTGAAGTCAGAGCATGTTCCAGTCCACAAAAACTTTTTTTGTAACAAAATATCGATTTCTGCTGTCCCTGTATCGATACATTATTAGCAAACAAAATATCACGATACTACACAGTATCGATTTTTTCCCCCACCCCTACAAGTTATGTTGTTTCAGGGTTTTACATCAATATACCACCAGAGACTTAAAACCCCACCCCAACAAATACCAAAATTTATAGTGGAGGCATCTATAACATGTTGTTTTGCTGTGAATTTAACTCACTGTTTTCCTGAAGAGCTCAAGTTCATTGTCGGCATAATCTGACGACATCCTGGTGATGTCAGTTTCAGCCATGTTCACCTGGATGGGATTAAAGTTAAACTTTAATTAATAATGTATTTCCTTTAATATGATCCTTAAACATGTAAAGTCTTTGCAGCTTGGACACATACTAAACAACAGCCCGACAAGGCAGACCCAATACAAGCATTAAATCACTAACCAAGGCGTAGTACTGCAGACCGTTATTTTCAGACATCCCTTTCCTAATCTGCATGAACATTGGCTGCAGTCTTGAGTTGATAGTATCAATAAAATCTTCCAGCTTGTCGGGTGCATACTGTGCTGCAGAAAAAAAACAAAAACAACAATGTTTGTTAGTCTCCTACAAAAACAAAACAAAACAAGACACATTGTGGTTCTGGTGTCATAATGTGCACATTAAAGGTTGGTGATATAATCTCAAAATTGTATCACAGTATTTAAAGGGAAGTTGTGACAATATTTCTGATGATATAATGGACAATGGACAATATGAAATGGCACAGCCCTAGTGCATACACACACAAAAATATTTTATAATGTCTATATGTTTGGGGAGGGTTGGGCTGAAGGATTTTAATTGGAACATATATACCATCATCTTATTGTACTTCTATCCCAAAATTTGTATTTTACAACTTATTTAATAATTTATATAGCTGCACAGGGTCTGCAGACAGAAATTAGTTAGTAGCTAATTTTGGTACAAGGCGTCTTGTAACACTGCCTTCAAGTGTAATGAGGTTGCTTTTTTGTGTAACAGTAAATCAATAGTAACAGTCTCTTAGTGTAAGAAAATAAGAAATTATTTATTAATAATTAATAAGGGGGTGATACTACTTTTTGTTGCCCTACTTTACACTAGTCTCCAGATACACTATGAGGTGCATTTTGAATTTTCATTCAATTGTTGTTCACATGTATAGGAATTTACTTACTGTGGTGCGTTTCACAGCAGTATTGATAAAGAGCCTTTGCAGCTTGCTCATCGATTACTCCACTGACCATCATGGTCTGAAGAAACCTTCGATGGCTTTCTCCCATCTGTCGTGACATGTCTGTGGGTACAGACAGGTGGTCTTTATATATATAGTTAAATATCTGTAAATCAGACAAAAAAGATGATCATCCCACAACACTTTTGTGCTGGCTAAACGTAAATAATAAACAAATAGATAAATAAGAATGTGATGAAAAAGTGACACTTACTATTTCACTGACACAAAAAGAAGTTATAAAACATCTAAAAGGCACATGTAGACATCTATAAAAACAAACAAACAACAACAACAAAACATAGCAAACTAAATAAGACCAGCGTCCGATCCGACGTTCTGCCAAATTGTTATTCAAACCAAATTCACGGTACTTTCGTATTTCTGTTATAAAGTGTATAAAAAGTGAAATAAGCACTTTCTCTGAGGACTGTTAGCAGATGTTCTTTAAGTTAAAATGCTACAACTATTCCCTCCTGCAAACTCAACAATAGCATCATTTCTGAAACAGTTTCCTCGTCTTTGCCGAACGGCTAACTTACGCTAAAACTACTGATGCTAGCTTTTAGCATCAACTATATAAATATTGTAACTATGACTGAATCTTTTTAGAAAGGTTACGCTAGGTAACGTTACAGCCAGACATTTTGCCAACTTTAACTTAACTATCTGCTGTCTTTTGTCAATCAACGGTTATTGCTAATGGACCCGGTTATTTGCTTGTCCAGTTCTGCAGTTGCTCTAATGTTTAAAAAAAAAATGTAATTCTTTCCAGTTTCATTTAAACATGTTTACCTACTCACCCCCTACCGCTCGCGCCTTCCGTCTTTTCCTCCGGGTTCTCTTCGTCTTTGTAGGTTTTTGTGGTGAATCACTGCCACCTGCTGCTGTGGAGGAACTACTGCGGGACGCCATCCCTGCCACCTCTGTTCATTCAAGCCTGCAGACCTGTTTTTTAGAGCTGTCACAATATCAGTGACCAAATTAACATTACTAAAATTATTCCCTTTACTTTTACAATAGCAATACATAACATGTTAAATGTTAAAAACCTCTAAGTTTGAAATATTATAAAAGTGGCAGCTCCACATAAAATTCTTAATGAATAGATTTAGTATATGGTACATACACATAAGAAAAGCCAGATACACAAAATAATTAATACAGAGACAAACCACATTCATTGAAAAGCAGGAGCTACTGCTAAATAAAGTAACAGCTAAATAAAAAGCAGACTATTAGTGTTTTAGCTCAGACTTACCTCCTCTGACTGGCACCTCTTTCCTAGTCTCTCCCTTTTCTTTCATTCATTTTTTTAATCTAATCGACGTGTTTTAACGTTACCAGGTTGCCATGTCGACAGAGAAATTGCATCTTTGACGTATGCACTTGGGTGCCATGGAAACTGCAGAGAGAACAGAGTCTGTGGTGGTAATCGGTTTACTGATGAAGATGATGTCCACAGCAGGCAAAAGCAACCCACAGGCCAGTGATACCAAACAAAGCAACAAAAAGATTCATGTTATATAAAAGAATGAATAAAAAGAAAAACTGTGTCTCGTTTCATACAGATAATAATGTAAGCAAATTTTCTAATGGTGAAAGTGCATATTGGTACTGAGCGTTAATGTTTTGCGTGTACAGTACTGCACGTCACCACAATATATACGGTAGCAGTGTTGTGCTTTATTTTAATGCCATGAAAAAATTACACCGTATAATCTTTAGTGTAAATTGAATTTTATAAAGTATAGAGTTATACAAGGCTGGCTCAGGTTACCCTGAATCCTTCTTTAGTCACACCACCATAGGATTAGGCTGCTGAGGGCTTCCTACAGAGCACTGAGTGTTTCTTCTTCACTCACCCTTCACTCTCTGAGCTTACACACCACTCTGGATTTAATCATTATTTATTATTACTTGGCTCTCTTCCAGAGTGTGTTTTTTTGTCCCGTCTTCCTCCCATCACCCGCAACTCGTCACGACAGATAGCTGCCTCTTCCTCAGCCTGGTTCTGCTAAAGGTGTCTTCCTGTTCATAACAAGTTTTTCCTTCCCAGTATTGCCAAGAGGCTGTTCACTTAGTGATAATTTGATTGTTGGGGATTTCTCTGTATGTTCATTGAACAAATTCCACATCATGCAGCCCAAGGATACCCTGAGAACCTCTGGCTTTCAGGCAATGCTGGCATGTTAAAAAGAATGTGATCACAGAATTTATTCTAAATGCTTTATTACTCTAACAAATTAAATAAGAACATATAATACAAGGTGTCTCGAGTGTTTGATTACAATATAGCCTATTATTAACATTATTTAAATACAGTATCCAATGTCATTGAGTTTTACTGCAGCATTTAAACTAATATTCCTCAACATTATCCCACATCTTCTGAGGCTTTTCAGCAGAAATTTCAAGTTTGAGGTTTCAGGTGTCAGAAAACAGTTTCTCAGGCGATTATAACTGTGCATATAAGGAAAAAGTGGTGGTCAGTATGTTTACATCAAGAATTTTTTTTTTAAATCAATGTAAAAAGCAAAAGAGGGACTGAAGTATTCAGATTTGAGTTAATGTAGTTTAACCTGCCCTCTGAGTGGAAAAATATTTGCTTTCAGTGCTAAAAACAAGAACCACAAATGCTAATCGTGTTAGCATTGGTTTCAACACGTGACCCTCAATAAGCAGAATTACAATACAGGAACTAACAACTGAAACAGCTCTTACAGTATGTTATGTGGTCTGCTTGGTTCACGTTAACTTTGAATTGGAAACAAATGTATTACAACTTACAGTACATAAATTGAGGGATTATCAGAGTACTGATAGAAAATCTGAAACCTTAACTATGAATGTTTATGTAATGATATTCAGGCTGTGTTTAGGATTTCCTCAAACTGACAGCTTGATTAACAATCAACCACTTTCCACTTTGAAAACACAGTTTACATTTTAACAGCCCAATTAAATGTCTCCTGACCGAACTGTTGAGTCCTTGCTTCTTTTCTTTGTTTTACTCACTGACAGTCATGGCTGTCTTGGACAAATTATCGCTGAAAGTGCACTGGCTGCACAACATCTCCGTAAAGTGTAATGGGATGATTAAGCAAGGACTGATCTCAGAGATGTATGGTACAGACACCAATATTTCAGAATAACTTTTTAAGTGATACTAACTAGCCCACAGCAAAGAAAATGGAAGATTAGGGGCACTGTACTACACAACTTGTACTTTCTTCCAAATTTCTTCACATCTCCAACCTTCCTGATTAAGAACAGGCAAGATTTTATGAGCAACGTGACATAAATCTAAAGAGAAAACAAAGCTTGTTGTAATCACTGCCATGTCAAAACTGGAAAAAAAAGTGCAATAAAATTATCCACAATGTGATGAATCCATAGTAATGTGTCTGGAGCATCTAGGCATGTGCCACTCATCCTCCAAGGTTTGGCCTTCTGTGGTGACTCAACGTTACTCTCACAAGATCCAACTTTAACTGCTTTTTTGTGTTTTGCTTTGTTTTGTTGTGTTGTTTGTTGTTTTTTAAGCTTGGATCAGGACACCATAGGCTTCTTGTTTTAGCCCAGCATTGCAATCAAAATCTTCATGTTTCTCCAAACTGATGAGTGCCCAGTGTGCTTTTCGGCCCCTGTAATACCTTTTTCCTTTTACTTGGCAGCAGTTGGCTGAGAAACACTGAATCTGAGGACCAAAGAAATGGTGAGAGAAGCAGAATGAATAAATGAGAATAAAAAATACAATTTCCTTTTTTTTCCCTTTCCAAAAAAAAGAGGAAAGGTTATTACAGTCATTGTAAAAGCAGACATGTGACTGCAATGCGACTAAGTAATGTGTGCTGTGCTGTGATTCTTCTACCTTGTGATCTAGTGACTGGTAGGAAACGGGCCATGTGTGTTGATGGACTGTTGCAGCTTCTCTTCTTTGGCTCTTCTGCTGTGGCAAAGCTGGAAAACAAAACCAAAGTCATCTGACGTTTCCCCTTAAAATGTTAAGTGCAGTACTTCCTATAACATTCACACCTAACAATAATTTACAATAAATTACAATAGAGCCAAATGCAGTAAATATGGCACAAATTAAAACTATAATTTTTTAAAAAGTGTCAGGAGGTTCAATAAAACCTCTATTTTTAAACAATTAAAAATCTCTGTCAATTATTTCATGGTTCAGTTTTTAAAAGGTTAAAAAAAGCCAACACGTAACCCTAGAACAGCCACGGGGCATCATTTTTACCCACTGATGCAACAGTATCAACAAAAGCAAAGATTTCACTTCTTGAATAAGTTTTTTTAATTACTTTCTCCAATGATAACAAATAAAAGAAGCTACTTTCAGCTTTCCCTTGCCACAAGGGGTCAACACAGCGGGTAGGCTTTGCATGATAGATTGGTCATTATCATGACCGTCATCAGCCTCTCTCCAGTTCCTTACAGGTTTAACACCCTGTTTGCATCCCATTCAAAACTCAAAAAAATGATTTTTTATCGTTCAATCAAACCCAGCTAACTCTGACTCATATAACAAAACATGAATGAAACATGAATTAAAAAACAGCATAAAAATGACTCCTGGCCAATTCTAGGTATAAATGTTTTTTTGTCGTTCTTGCTGTTGTTAGCATCTCACTGTTCTTTTTTCCATGAAGCTGTTCAGGAATTCGTCAATGTCAATGCGTCCTTCCAGGAAGTTTTCAGCCGTCTCCTCAGACTCCTCCTCTGCCTGGTGAGCTGCGACTTTTAACCGAGCCTGTAGAGTGCTTAGACTGCAACTCTGGTAGGGAGTAAAATAAAAAAACAAAGACAAAACATAAATGAAATACAAAATAATCAAAGAGTGTTTACAGGCAAACATGTCTGGGTTGATATCTACAAGCTCTTCTTTAGAGTATTGCTCAATCTAATGAGTACTGTTAAACAAATCCTTTTTCTGACGGTGAAGGGACCTTGTATTGGCCAAGTCAAGTAAAAAGACAATGTAAAATCTTCAGGATAACCTGCTGAAAGATTAAAGTAACTGTATGTATATATTTGAGCCTTTAATGTATACTTTTGACCTTGTGTGGATTAAAGAAAATTCAAAAGAAATTCAAACTTATGCACCCAATACTTGCTATTTAAAGTGAATAAAGATATATGCTGTGCAATCATTAAACCCTGGAAAAGTCAATTAAAAGCCAAAAAAATCACCACAACGTTCACGTCATTGATGAGTGTATATAAACCTCTGACCACAACTGTAGCAGACCGACATGTAGTCACCAATTAAGTCTGTATCTTATATTTTACTTTTTCTTTTTGTGCTTGGTTTTCTGGAAACTAAGCAGTCAATCAAGCTTAGCTTAACCCTCCTGTTAAGTTGGTTTCCAGGAACACCAATTATGCTCCTGGGTTAATTTGACCCGGGGCAAATTTACTCATCAAAAAGTGTCAGAAACACTAGCATTGATTATTTTACAATTTTCTTTTATAATTGTGATTTTTTTTTTTCTGTAGTGATGCAGATGACATGAGACATCTCTTCTGTTCTGGGTCAATCTGACCCGCAACATAACAGGAGGGTTAAGTAACAAAGAGTACTACAATTACACAGTTATACAATTCACAAGTTACACAGTATATTAAACAACCCAAGCTCAGTTTTAATCAACAAAATGATAAATCAGGATTGGAATAAACATATGAAAATGTCAAAACTCTCATTTCAAGACGTGTATTTGCACTAAACATGTATTACATGTAAAACCAGAGTGTGCTGGTGTGGCCATTTACCTCACTGAGTTCGTGCTGTCTCTGCATCTTTGTTTCAAAAGCTGACTTCATCTGAGTCAGCTGTTCATACTGTTAGCACAAGAGACAAAAACACATAATGAGCAGCAGGACAATGGCATGAACGAATATGTGAGCTATGTGTGTATGACACAGAGAGGAGACCGTGCCTTTGCAGTTACTGCGCCTAAACTCTGAAACCGTCTGCCTTTTCAAATTCTGACCTCTCTAACATTTTGAAAACCTGTCTGAACACACCTCTTTAATCCCTAGCTTTTTACGGTGACTGAGTTGTTTTGCTTTTGTGGCTTATCTTCTATTTTTCTATATTGATGTATATATTTATTACTTTTCTATTTTTCAGTTAGTACAGCATGTTGGTCAAACTGCATTTTTTAAAATGTGCTTATAAATACACTGACTTGACTTGATTATGAAACAAAGAGGAATTACGTATGAACTGACCTTGTAGAGCATCTCTTGTCTTTTTCCTTCCAGATGTGGCTCCATTTGAAGATTTTTCTCTGCAAAAACACATTGACACCAACTTAAATTAGAGTTTCACTTTCCTATGACTCGCAAGACCATCTATGAGAACAGGGGGGGAACTTACTGGCCATGTCCAGTATACTGTTGACCAACTCTTCTTTATCAGATGTGACCTGTTTCAGTTGTGGCAAACTCACAAAAAACTTGAGCAACACATCTTCGTTTTCAGACATATCTGACAACTGTGTCAGGCTGGGGGTGGATAAAGAAAAAAGTGGATAAATGGGCAGATATGTGAGAGTAATTATTTGATGTGTGTGCCCACTTACAAAAAACATGAAAAGCTTGTAACTTTTATTGTAGGTTCATTTTAATGGATAGAGACAGAATATTAACCAAAACCCTCAATGGAGTGAAGTCATTGTGTACGCTTAGAAGAAAAAAAACAACGTATAACGTTTTAACTGCTTCTTGACTGTCGGGTTGGTGCACTTTGGGTTATACTCAGCAGATTTCATACTCCAAACACGGCTCGTTGAGCTGAGCCCTAGCATTTTCTGCCAGTTCTGAATCATTTAGATCAGCGGTCCCCAACCCCCGGGCCTCGGACCGGTACCGGTCCGTGAGTTGTTTGGTACCGGGCCGCGAGAGTTGAGGCTCAGGTGTGAAATGTATGGTTTTCAGGGTTTTTATTGGTTTTCAGCGTTATTTTGTTATCGTTTTTATCGTTAACTCTGTTTTCCTGGGTCTTTTCACGTGTGTTATGAATAAATCTTCTTTTTTTCAGTACCGTTACTAGTTTTATTTTGTTGTATTTATCCGCGACACCTTAAAGGCCGGTCCGTGAAAATATCGTTGGGCATAAACCGGTCCGTGGTGCAAAAAAGGTTGGGGACCGCTGATTTAGATGTTCACTAACAAACTTAGGACATGCCTCTACATGTGCTGAAAGATTTAAGTCATTTATGGCAAGAGTCTTACATGGTGTTCTGTCTTCAGATCACTAACAAGTTCTTCCCGTGTAGTTTCAGGTTGATCCACCACCTTTCTCATGATCATGCTCACCCCCTGGAGCAAGATTTTTATAGTTCTAGATTTTCCAAATACTTTTTGGAGATTTTTCTGGTTGATAATCTGTCTCTCACCATTAAAATGAAAAATTAGACACTATCGCTTTCTTTGTAAGTGAGCAACTTATAAATTCAGCATTATTTATAATTATTTCCATCACTTTACATAAACAGATATTGAATACATCAATAATGGTATGAAATAATGTTTGTCACGAACAAACATTTCACACTGTGCAAACATTTTAATTTGAAATCATTAAGGAATACTTTACTTCATGTCACAGAGTTCAGGAAAAGACTCAGGAATCTCAGGCATCTTGTACACGTGTCCATTTAGTCTAGTCTAGAAGAAACAGAAGTTATATATTCACATCACAATCTTCAGTGTATTAATGTCTGAACACTAGAGCTGTGTCGGACTGTCCAATGCTAGTTCGCTGAGTAATTTTGTCTGATGCTATCTGCTTCTTCCTGTAATGTGTAATGTGCATGCACTAGTGGCACTAATATTGGCCAGCATGAGATTAAAGTTTTATTTGAGTGACCTAGAAAGTCCACATTAGTTGTATGGAGTGTTAATGACAGCGCAAGTTGTAGATCTGTTGGCAGGACACCATGGCTTGTTTCCCAAGCTTGGATTTTTTCTTCATTCGCTGATTTGTTTTGTTTTCACTTTTGGTTTAACTCTGGTTAGGTTCATGTGCTGAAAACTACTTGATTAGGTTCAACAAAAAGTTCTGGTTTGGGGTAAAATACATCCTTGAGTTCCACCAAATTACCTTTAAATTTGGCCAATTTCCCCATCAGTGACATTTTCTCAACCATTCGTGGGTTGCTTCCAGCCCGGCTAATGTTTACATTTACAAAGCAATCTTTATTAAACAGAATTTGTGCTGGAAGCAGTCCAGAACCTGGGATATAGGTGGAGGAACCTACAAATTTTTGATCAATGCTTTTATCTGGTTGGGGAAGGTGATGCTTTGCTTGCTATATGCTTGACTGTTACCATTCCATTTTTATACACTGTGCATCAATTGCATACCTCTGAATCTCCAATAGGTACAGGCAGTGGCAGGTCAGAAATTATTCCATATGGCGCTGGAGCTCGAGGGGGCCCAAGGGCACTATCGACCCCTGGGTGAGGCATTGGCGCAGGGGCTGGACCAGAAGGTGGTGTCTGACTGGGTCCCATGTGGCGAGAACCAAAGTGAAAAGCCGGATTGGGGTAAGGTGCTATACCTGATGATTTGTACATGCTGCTCCAGTGAAAAAAGGAAAGAATGAAAGGCATAACATCAATGTTTAAATGATGTGGAAAAAATATATCGAACTGCTTTTTAGAACCACTTTAAAATAATATTTAAAATAAGACCACACTTGAAAAATATACAAACTTTCTTAGAATGCCATAAGAAAGTACTGAGAAATAAGTGTCTTATATTCTCAATGACAGAAGGAGGAGACTTACTAAGGAAAGCCAGAAGGACCGCTAGACATCAAGGCGGGAGGACTTTTCCAGAACTCGTCAAGCAGACTTTGGATGACCTTTCCCAGGTCTGAGTGCATCCCAAACTAGAACATATATAACAACAACTAAATACAGTAACATGGATAAAATTAAAGCATGAATTAACAGAAGAACCTAAAATAAGTGGATTTACTTCACAATGAACCAATGAAAGAAACAGAAAAAAGCAAACAAGTACATGTTTTTGCAGCTGATGAACACCTGGTTTATGTGCACAGCTGTGCATCGACGACAGCTCTCCCCACTCTATCTGGATCAATTTAATTATGTATTAAATTATTTTTTTAAATTTGGTTACATTCAAGATGCTTTCTAAAGTATGCTATTTATTTATTTGTGTGTGCAGATGATGTATTATAGCTTTAGAACACTGGATTACATATACGTATTTCCAAGTAAACTGGATAATAGAATTAGACTATTCTTCTTGGTTGAAGACACAGAGCATTTGATCGGTGGTGAGAAGACCTACTGCTCAGGCTTGGAAACCCCCTGACTTTAAGTTACTTATTTCACTTTCACTTTTAGTCAGATGAGAAATGTAGTTATCTTGGACACTACCATGAGTAATGATCTTTCAACTTGTCCTGCTGCTTTCACAGCAATGCTGTCACTTTGCAGCGTTTTACTTCCCTTTGTTTCTCTCTCTCTTTTTTTCCACACAGATCATTGAAAAACAGAAACAAAAAAGAAAACCACACACACATTTGTGCAATGACACTTTAAACAAAAAAAGTGTTATCTGTGTCATTTTAAGTATGGATTCAGGATGCCATAATTTATAATTCTTGTTTAAGATCTGAAAAAAACCTCTTTAATTCTCAAAAGCTACTTACATTAGTGATGAGGGGGCTCTTGATCATAGTGCCATTATTGCTGTCCACTAAATGATGACCAACAGGGGGAAAGACACTAACCACTGGTTTCTCCTGGGGGAACTGAGGAGGCAGCAAACTGAAATGAAGGGTAACAAAAGAGAAGTGTTTAACTTAGCTAACATTAAAGGGTTTAACTATCAACAATTTACAGCCCAGATAATATAATCTAGTTATGATGTAGTATTGCTGGATAATCAATAAACATTACTTGATAATCAATAGGAAACAAGTCAATTATGCAGGAAGCAAATGAGAACTTCACTGATAAACAAAGAAACAGACTTTATAAGAGCAGGATTATTGAAAATGTAGGTATTTATTGTGTCATAAATTTTGTTCTTGGGATTAGTAAGACCTGTGTTTACCTGCTGTTACATGCCAAAGTGGCATCTGTCAAAAAATGTTTATGGCAAATACAGTTCTCAAATACCCAGACCCAAACCAATTATTGGACAGTCCTCCACACCTATAAAGCATATATTATATATATTATATAACCCCATATTTTCTTTATAGGTGACAAAAATAGAAGCAGAAATGGGAGTGAATGTGTGACAAAGGTTTTTCCTAAGAGCTCTCACAAACATTTGACTACCTAATGTGAGAGTTATTAGAGCCTATGGCACATATTTGGGTTCTCAACCGGCTTTACTAGTTTTTCTTGTCTCATCTTCTTTGTGGAAATCTGAAAATTTCTATCTTGTTTCTCGTGTAATGTTAGCCTTCTTTTGTATTAATTTACAGTCAGATTTCAATCAGTGGTGTAAGTACAGACTGACTTTGAGGCACACAAACCATTGTCTGTTGATAATCTGAAATTACTGTATGCAGTGTGACAAAAAGTTTCAGAAAACAGGCCCATAAAATCCAAAATCCTTTTTGGCCTAACCCATGTTGACAGTCATAATGCTGGGTATGTTTAAGCAGCCTCCAGCATGGCTGCTATTATTCCCATTCTGACCACTCTTTTAAACTGACCCAAATTTCATCTGAAAAAACACGGCTGGTTATAACAGGCTCTGGCAACAATACAGCAGTTTGCAGTCCACAGTCTCCAAGCCTGAAGGCAATGCGGTACATGAGATGCTATTATCATTACCCAATGGTGTGAGACTCCCAGTGCAAAGTTCAATGCAATTACTGAAAATAAAAACCAAGCAGAAATGCAAGAGAATATAATGATAGTAGTGAGAGATCTAAAAAAAAAAAGCAGCCAGATGTATATGAGAAAATGACCTCCAATGTGAGCTTAGGTAAGGCTCTTTGTTTTCACAGCCATACAATTAGAACTTTTTGACCCCACCTGGTAGGTGTATAAATGTACTCACATGTTAACACTAATGGTTGAATTGTTGACTGTGAATGGTATTCTGTATTCCACATCCTTCTGGATTTCTGCAAGGCTGTAAAACAGGAACAGGGCCAGAAATTTGAAGATTTATCAACATGCAATCAAAAGAAGATGCAAAAGAAGAATTATACACCTAAGGTCAAGGTTTATGAAATTCTGCTAGTTTGAAGAGCAAATGATAGATTCAGTATTTATCCTCACCCAACAAATTCTGTCGGTGAGGGATTAAATGGCACAGAAGGTGAACATAGTTTTCATGAATAAGTAAATGCAATCTATTTATGGTACTTAGTAGTTGATCGCTGGGGAAAAGGTAGGAAAAAAAAGTTGTTTCACAAAAAAGAGCAATTAATACACTTGACATGTTAGGTTTTAAAATCACACACAAGTGTCTGTCAGTGTCTGATAATAATGAACTTTCCCTTCCACTGCCTCTAATGCTGCTGATACCACTATTTATCTGAATAACTGCAGTTTCACCAGATAAACTGCACCAGTGAAATGATGGAATAATTGTAATGCCACACTGTTTATAAAATCACAACTTGAAAAAATAGGGCAAAGAAGGTTCATGTTGAAGTTGGTCCGGAAGTCAATATAAGGGGTTTAAACAGTCAGCACCCCAAAAAATCAATTACCATGTCAAAGCAGCGTGTAGAAAACCTTAACCTTACACCTAGTAACATCAGTGTCATCATATGAGAAGCATTCAACAGAGCTCCATAGCATCTAAAAGCACATGATCTGCATTTGATATGCTTGGTTCCTTCTCAGAAACTGTGTAATCCCTTTTCTTTGTCAGACACGTGGCATAATTCGCATTAGGAGATAGAAGACTGTGACTCCTCAAGAAATGAACCACAACAGTGGGTTTATGGTGGCTTACGCTGGAAACATTCGTTGATAAACAAAGGCTAATACTTTAATCTCCACTTCTCAGTAACAAGCTCATTTTAAAACTACATGCATGGCAAACACATGACCACAGGACATGTTCAGCCACGAGCCCTAAAAATAGACCCTGTCATTTAATGCTAACATAGCACGCGCTAATTAGCCATGAGAAAAGGCTAGCAAGATTAGCTTACAAACCAGACTAAGGGGCTTCACAAAAGTGGGTTTACCTAAAATAGTATTACATAATTTGAATATTTAGAGAACAGATGGGATAAATGTGGTCGATAATAAACGAAAAGTTGGTTGCTAGCATGAGGTACTTTTAACTTAACTATGAGAAGTAGCTAGCTCTGAGAAGTAAACAGCAGGTGTGTTGGTAAACTGAGTGAGGGTGTTTTCTATTTAACCCCATTAAAATGTTCAGGAAACATCGTGGTGACCATAAAACAATCTCACGGGTCGGGTTTTGGGGTGACGGATCGTTATTACCTCGGGTGGGCAGCTTTTAGGGACTCGATCTGCCGCTGTCTCTGTTGCTGTAAGCTGTTCAGAGGAGGGAGAGATCCAGAGCCTTTGGAGGTTGGGAAAAACCAGTTCATTCTCTTCTGGAGAAACCACTGACCGGACTTGGCGAATCTAAAGGCCGAGTAAAAACGAAGAAGAAATGGAAGAGAAAGTCAGCATGAGCGGTACACGGTGTGGAGATTTGCGGCGCTGGCCGCTGTTAGCTGTTTGACTCTCGGTTTCTCGTCCTCACAAGGTGTACTTTCTGTATATGTTACAAAGTCGGATGGCATATCCTCATTTGTTGGTTAAAGTGTCAGTTCCGGTTTATCTCCCAAGAGCTGTGTGTAAATGTCACCCAGTCATTAATATCATGCGAGAGATTAAGGCTAAAGGAAGAAAACAACCTAGCTAATAACAGCTTGATCAACTTATTTACGTGTTACGTCACGCAAACGCCTACGTAGAGCGCAACTTCCTGTTTTCAACCTTTTTTCACAATAAAATATGAGAATAACATATTTTTGGGGATTGGACCTTATAATAAACTATATGAGATTTAAGAATAAAGCAGCAAAACCATTTTAAAAATGCAATTTTTTAGTAACATAAATGATAATAATTTTGTGGGTGTTAAAACGTTTTAGGGTGAGCATGGGTCCCTCTTTATGTAGGACTCCACTACATTTTTATCACTTGTCCCACACATTCAGATATTGTTCCAAATTTTTGTTTTTAAAATCCATCCTCTAGGATGTCTGTGAAGGTTCTCAGTCATCCAGGTCATCGTAGTCAAAAGAGCTTGCAAAGAAAAGCGTCTGGACTTCTTTAAGTTGCTTGAAGACGTTTCACCTCTCATCCGAGAAGCTACTTCAGTTCTAAGGTCAAATGGTGGAGAGTCCCAGATATAAACCTAGTGGGAGTGACCCCCCCACAGAGGGACAAAAGGACCCCCTGATGATCCTCTAATCGCCTGAGCTAAGGTGTGAAACTGGGTGTGGGTCCCCATCAGCCAGAGTTTCGGGTGAGTTCATTGTGAAACCTGGCCCCACCTTATCATGCGAATTCCTGAGGTCAGATGGCCCAGGATGTAAGTGGGCGTTAAGGCGTCTGGGAAGGGATCTCAAAACTGGATTATAGATGGCAGAGAGTTGGTGTCGTAAACCACCGCCTCTGTTCAAAGATGGTCGCTCACAGTGGACATAGATGGCTTCTTTCACTCCTCTGAAAGAAGCCATCTATGTCCATCTATGGGGGTTACTCCCACTAGGTTTATATCTGGGACTCCCACCATTTGACCTTAGAACTGAAGAAGCTTCTCGGATGAGAGGTGAAATGTCTTCAAGTAACTTAAAGAAGTCCAGATGCTTTTCTTTGCAAGCTCTTTTGACCATCCTCTAGGATGCATATTCTTCTAAAGTGTGAAGAAAGTAGCAATTTCACCATTGGTCTTCTCCCTTTTTTGTCAGTTATTTCTGAGTCTAACAAGAAACCTGTAGCTAAAAAGGAATCTGAAAGAAATAGGCAGCTGCAATGTGAGAATGTAGATAGGCAGAATTTGATGGTAGTCTGTAGGATGACTTGAGAAATCAAGAAGAAGTAGCAAGTGAAGGCAGACACAAGGATTTAATAGTGGAAGCTTAAGAAGGAATAACGTTGCACAGGGAAAAATTGTCACAGGCTCTGGGTGGTAGGGAAGAGTTCCCAGATATCTGGAAGTGGTAGAGCTGAAGTGGTGAAGGAAATTGTCAAAATGGTTTTTGGTATTTTCTCTGGATAGAGAAAAGAAGACAAGGAGGCTTTGCGGTGAATATGGAAATGCAGGAAAGTATTCAAAAGAAGAGGTTAACAAATAAATATCAGGGAGATGAAGAAAGTCAACAGGAGTACCGGGAGGGTTTTGATCCTAGTGATTTGCTAAATGATGATGATGATGATTTTTAAAGTTGACATAAAGTATATTAAAAAACCAAAACACTCCAAAAAACTCCAAAACTCAAAGAGGTTTTCAAAGGTGGTTGAAAAATATCCCAATAATTTATCTCACAACTGATCATAGTCAGGTGTACAGTTTAGATTTTATTCTTTGCACTGACAATACTGCATCCAGTTCCACTGTATATATATAGTGACGATAAAAATTATTGTACTTATCAGTCCTAGCATAACTAAGTCAACATAACTTTAAGTTAATTCTTGAGTATGCCCATCAACTTTCAGTTTCTTAAAGATAATTTAATACATATTATAATGCAACACAATTACCAACCATTCAAGCAAACATGGCATATATTTTTTTTCTTAAAATATGGGAATCAAATACAGGGCAGAAGGCCAAGGCATGCTGGATCCCCCACCCCAAGATCACGATTCATGGTGAACATGTAACACTTCTTATCACATACTTTTGAAACATTTTTATCTCAAACATTTGCTCAAAAGTTTGGATTTAAACTAAAGTGCATTTAAAGTACGAAATTGTAAAACCAAAGCCAACCTTCTTTAAAACATATTTCCTTCCTTTATGCTCCATAACAAGGCAAAGTGAAATTATTTAAAACAGTTGCTTTTTGCCCAGAAGAGACAACCATCTGTGTTTTTAGCCCTTGTGATAAAAACCGGAGCTTTAAGCACTTGAAACTATTTTTATCTTTAAATCCTTTCTATGACCACTCAGACCATATTCCCTTCATCAAAACTACTTTGAACTATAACTTTCACAAAAGCAAGATCAATCTACTGATAAAAATATTTTTTGGCAACACCAATTTGGAAACATTTATGTTGTTCGTGTTCAAAAATTTGATAGGAGTAAAAGATCATTTGGACCTGTTTTTGTTTTGTCAACAAAAGGGGATGATAAAACCATGGAGATGGCATCAGTTTAAAAGAGACAAGTGGATGGTTCACTCACAATATTATTTTGCTTTACTTCATACACAGTCCCTGTAAATGCTTTCTAGGCTTGGTAATGCAATTCCCAGCAACTTACTTGCTATCATTACTGTCTTTCTAATTGCCTTTTTCTGTCCCTCAGAGGCATTTCCAAACAAACAGTACAGAAATTCAACACACTTTCAACAAAAGCCCAGCAGAACATGTAAAGCATTTTAGACTTTGAAGGCTAAAAGTTTCTGCAAAAATATAAATTCAATGCCTGTCTTATTTAAATAACTCAGAAGTCACATATGACTTTTCAGGTATTAGTAAAGGGCAAGTGTCTGGAAAAACAGTTACACAATGTTTTCCTCTTCAGCTTTCTTAAAACGACTCAGATCATACTCACTTCAATTCTGTAAAGAAGCACAGAACAATCATGAATGACAAAAAACACATGACAGAATCATGACTGTTTGTCAGCTTCATACTTCAATGGAAATATCATAGCAAACCATGTTGGTTTGCAAGACCATACACTCTACAAACACATCAAATAAAACACCATAGGAATGATCCTTCAAAGTATAGCCTTAGAAAAACTGCGGGCAGAAAGAGCTAGCGATTCCCAGGACTACTCTCACTCATAGTTTGCCTCAGCTGTCAAACATGGCCAAAGTCTTGAGTTAATGAGAAGTTAATGAATTATCACTGTTGTACGTAACTACAGCAACATTAGCTCAGATGAAGCTGCTTTTAAAGTTGTGGTGTATTCATAATTGTCTCTGGTACATTTGTTGTATGGGCAGTATGTGTTCACTGTTTGATTGTGTAATTACGTGTTACGCACTGGCAATGCATGCCGGTAGATGGTAATACAGGAAGTAAAAGAGATGGTCTTACCGCACACAGTGGTCCCGCGTACTTATTCAGATTCAGAGTAAGAATCACACATGGTGTCAGAAGTGCTGTGTGACTCGTAAGACTCCATACATCTGCCGAGTGTGAGGAGAAGGGGAAGGTGGAAACAAAATGCCGAATGACGACGTAGACGATCGTCCGAGGGCAGGAGTTAGCACCGCGGCTAGCACTCCCAGCGCTACGTTTAGCATCCAACCACCGGAGCCCTTTGATTTTTCCAAACCACACGAATGGACAAGATGGGTCCGTCGCTTCGAGAGATTCCGTCAGGCAAGTAATCTGTCTGCGAGCTCGGAGGAAAATCAAGTGAACACTCTCATATATTGTATGGGAGACGAAGCGGATGACGTCCTGAGAGGACTAAAGTTAAGTGATGTAGACCAACGGGACTATGCTAAAGTGAGAGATAGCTTCCACAACTTTTTCATTGTCAGGAAAAATGTTGTTTATGAGCGCGCACGTTTTAATATGCGCAAACAAGAGCCGAATGAGACTGTTGATGCATTCGTGACTGCCTTGCATGCATTAGCAGAGCACTGTAACTACGGACCGCTCCACGATGAGCTGATAAGAGACAGAATAGTAGTGGGCTTGGCCGACACGAGGCTGTCTGAGCGCATGCAGATGGAAAAAGACTTGGACTTGGATAAAGCTATAAATATGGCCAGGCAGTCAGAAGAAATCAAAAAGCAACAGTCAGCTTTGAGAAGTGAAACAAATGTAATGCATGTAAATGCGAAAACAGTTGACAGAGTGATACAAAAGCACGACAAAACAAAGTTCAACATGTTCAAAAATAAAACTGTCAAAACACAACAGCAATATAGCAAGAGACAAAGTAACAAATGCTACAAGTGCGGAGGCTCTCCACATCCGAAACCTGAGTGCCCAGCAAATGATGCAAAATGTCATTTATGTGGAAAAAAAGGTCACTACCAGCGAGTCTGCAGACAAAGCAAGACAGTGCAAAGTATTGAGGAGGAAGAGGAGCAAGGTTTCTTCCTAGGCTCAGTTTCCAGTGACGGCCAGGCGTGGACAGCCAACATACAAGTGAAAGATGCAAAAATCACTTTCAAACTGGATACTGGAGCAGATGTGACTGTAATAGCTGACTCGGACTTATCAAAGATTTTTGCTAACGAACACAGACCAGTTCTCCAGCAGCCAGAAAAACCTTTGTTAGGCCCTGGAAAAACACCACTGGACGTTGCAGGTTTTACAAAGCTACAGCTCAACTACGGAGCGAAACAGACAACAGAGAAGGTCTATGTTGTAAGAAACCTGAGCACTCCACTGCTAGGCCTGCCCGCCATTACAGCTCTTGGCCTGCTGGTGCGAGTTGACGCGGTTTCAATGGACACTCTGAAGACTACTTACCCTAAACTTTGCAATGGTCTAGGGAAAGTGCAGCGGGCCTATCACATTAAACTCAAACCGAATGCTGTGCCGTACTCACTCAAAACTCCGCGAAGGCTTCCTCTGCCTCTGATGGGAAGGGTAAAAGAGGAACTCCAACGAATGGAAGAGCTTGGTGTCATTACCCGAGTTGAGGAACCAACGGATTGGTGTGCCGGCATGGTTGTTGTTCCAAAGAAAAACAGCCCTAGGCTAAGACTTTGCGTAGACTTTACCGGACTAAATGAGTATGTGTGCAGGGAAAAATATGTGCTGCCATCGGTTGAACAAAGTCTCGGAATGCTCGCAGGAGCCAAAGTGTTTAGCAAACTGGATGCCAACATGGGCTTCTGGCAGATTCCCCTGTCCGATGAGTCTGCCAAACTCACCACCTTCATCACACCCTTTGGGCGGTTCCACTTTAACCGCCTACCGTTTGGGATCAACTCAGCGCCCGAACACTTTCAGCGCATGATGGCGGAGGTCATCGAGGGTCTCGAAGGAGTGGTGTGTCACATTGACGATGTGTTGGTGTGGGGACGTAACCATCAGGAGCACGATTCCCGTCTCCATGCTACACTGCAAAGACTGGAAAAAGCAGGCATAACGCTGAATGTTGAAAAATGCGAGCTCTCCCAGAGCAAGGTTGCTTTCTTGGGTCACATCATAGCGGATACAGGAATCAGTCCTGACCCGAAGAAAACGGAGGCAATTACAGAAATGACAGAGCCAACTAATGTGTCAGAGTTGCGCAGTTTTCTGGGCATGGTGAATCAAGTGGGCAAGTTCATCCCCCATTTAGCTGAAAAAGACAAAGCCCTGCGAGATCTTCTTTCCAAAAAGAACGCATGGTATTGGGGAACTGACCAAGTGAGAGCTTTCAAAACATTACGAGATGCCCTGACCTCACCCCCAGTGCTCGCAATGTATGACCCCAACAGAGACATTAAAGTATCAGCAGATGCTTCATCCTATGGTCTCGGAGGTGTTCTTTTGCAGCTGTGGGAAGAAGGATGGCGACCAGTGGCGTATGCATCGAGGTCCCTTTCTCCTACAGAACAACGATACGCACAAGTGGAAAAAGAGGCACTGGCATCTACATGGGCGTGTGAGCGTTTTCGTGATTTCCTGATTGGTAAACATTTTTGTCTTGAAACGGACCACAAACCTCTCGTTTCCTTACTGGGAGGACAAGCTCTGGATCTCTTGCCACCCAGGATCCAGCGATTCAGAATGAGACTCATGCGTTACTCGTACACTGTGCAGTACGCCCCAGGGAAATCGCTCTGGACAGCAGATACTTTGTCCCGCTCACCTCTGAAAAAACCAATGAACCTGTCAGACAAAGAGCTAATGGAAAGCACAGACATATATGTCGACAGTATTGTAGCAAACATGCCTGTCAGTTCATCATATATGCAAACACTGAAGGAACAACTGAAAAGCGACAGTGTGTGTGCTCGCGTCATGGACATGTGCACCGAAGGCTGGCCAGAACATGCAAAACAAGAGCCTTTACTGCGAAATTACTGGCCTGACCGAGCCACGCTCACTGTTGAAGACGGCCTTTTGTTAAAAGACACACGGCTTGTCATTCCTTCAGCAATGAGAAACGAGGTGCTGGAAAAACTACACGAAGGACATCAAGGTGTTGTAAAATGTAAAGCTCGTGCACGCCAAACAGTGTGGTGGCCCGGGCTGAGTCAACAAATCTCTGAGATGGTGCTCAAGTGCAAAACGTGTATTCAAGAAAGACACAATAACAGTGAGCCACTCATGCCAACAGAATACCCTGCCCACCCATGGCAGAGAGTGGGCACAGATCTTTTCGAGCTGGGAGGGAAAACTTACCTTCTCGCTGTTGACTATCACTCTAGATTTGTTGAGATTGCTTTGTTAAACAGGACAAAATCAAACGACGTCATTACTCACCTGAAATCTTTCTTTGCCCGTCACGGCATCCCAGAGGTCCTCATGTCTGATAATGGGCCACAGTATTCAGGTCAAATCTTTACAGACTTTGCAGCAGCATACGGCTTCAAACACATCACAAGCAGTCCCAAGTTTCCGCAAAGTAACGGAGAAGCAGAACGTGCTGTGCAGACTGTAAAAAATCTTCTGAAAAAAGCAGCTGATCCTTATCTAGCTCTTCTTGCCTATAGAGCTACACCACTGCAGTCCGGATACAGCCCTGCAGAGCTTTTAATGGGCAGACGTCTGCGAACCACACTGCCGATGCTTCCATCGCAGCTGGAGCCCACACTGCCGGACAACGCACTGCTCGCTCGAAAGGAAAGGGAGAAGAGGATGATGGACATGGCAAACTTCAACAGGCGCCACCGCGCAAAACCTTTATGCAGCCTGTCCCCAGGAGAGCAAGTTTGGGTGACTGATGTCAAAACTACAGGCACTGTTATCCAAAATCACTCTACACCCCGATCATACACAGTGGAGTTACCACAAGGGACTGTGAGGCGTAATCGTGTGCATTTGATTCCTTTAAGTTCACCTGTGCATGAACCTGCTAATGTGCCTGTGTTGCAGAAGCCTCAAACACCCAGTGTGATCCCTGCTACACCTGTTAACACTGATGTGGTCAGAACCAAGTCAGGGAGGCCAATAGTTAAACCTAAAAAGTTAGATCTGTAAGAAAAAAAAAAAAGGTTGTTGTTATGTAACTGTGTTATAAGGGTTTTGTAGAGCACAGTAAAATAAAGCTAAAAAGAGTTGTTAAGAAAAGAAAAGAACAAGAAAACAAAAACAAAAGGTTAAAAATGTAATGCAGATTGTTTGCCAGATGTTCTTGTATGGCTTTGAAAAAGAGAAGTTCTGTCCTGAGAAAAGGAATATTCTGTTTTTGTTTAAAAGGGGAGATGTGGTGTATTCATAATTGTCTCTGGTACATTTGTTGTATGGGCAGTATGTGTTCACTGTTTGATTGTGTAATTACGTGTTACGCACTGGCAATGCATGCCGGTAGATGGTAATACAGGAAGTAAAAGAGATGGTCTTACCGCACACAGTGGTCCCGCGTACTTATTCAGATTCAGAGTAAGAATCACACAGGAATGATCCTTCAAAGTATAGCCTTAGAAAAACTGCGGGCAGAAAGAGCTAGCGATTCCCAGGACTACTCTCACTCATAGTTTGCCTCAGCTGTCAAACATGGCCAAAGTCTTGAGTTAATGAGAAGTTAATGAATTATCACTGTTGTACGTAACTACAGCAACATTAGCTCAGATGAAGCTGCTTTTAAAGTTGATTACGTAACATTTAAATCCAGTTTTGAGAGCCTTGATGCTCGGTAAAAGTATTTTAATATAATACCATTTACTCAATCCAAAATCTGTTGCTGCCATTACTGTGATCGTTTTCCAGAAAGTTAAAATTTGAAAATGACCCAAAATCATAAATAGCGCACATTTCAGATGCAGTTGTTCACATGACCATTAAATGTCACACCGTCTTAGATTGTGACCAAAGCACATAACTACCTATGTGGAAGTAATCACCAAACCAAAAAAACAAAAACACACTTTTGTTTTATTCTTTAATTATTCTAGAACCACTCTGAACATATTCCCTTTCTCACTGCTCTACAGTAGAGCAATAAGCAATCATCCATGACAGAGAACGTGTGCAGTACAACACTACTCCATCAGCTTCATGCTCAAAAGAGAATATCACAACTCATCATCGTGGTTAGCGAGACCATACACGCTAGAAACACATTCCTCAAGTCAAAAACTAAAGAAATGATCCCTGAAAGTATAGTCTTAGCACAACTGAGGATGGAAACAACAAGTCACTCTCAGTACAATTATTCTCACTCAGGGTGTTGATCTTTTAGAAATCGTCTTATTATCTAATGTTACTGTTTGTCTGTTTGTTATGAGTTATGAGTGTCTAGGGTGCCAACCTCTGCCGCACCTCGAGGTGCTGACAAAGGACACATTTTACATAGAACAGCACACAACATACATAGAACCAAATTTCAAACTGCATTTACGTCTCATTATCTGAGCTGATGTTACTGTTTGACCAGTTTTGACAGCTGAGGCAAACCATTAGTGAGAGTGACTGTCCTGGGAATCACTAGCTCTTTCTGGGCATTGCTTAGCTAAGACTGTACTTTTAGGGATTGTTTCTATAGTTTTTGATTTAAGGATTGTGTTTCTAGCGCGTATTGACTTGACATAATTAGCTGCGATGTTTCCTTTTTTGAGCTTTGATGAAGAGAATATGATCTGAGTTGTTATTAGACAATGCTTTAACCACAGAAAACACAGGTTCAGCCATCCCATGCAAGCCCCTTCATATGTAAGCAGAGTAGTTGCTGTATTAACAAATCAGAAAAAAAAACTTGTCGAAAGTCTCTATATGAACTGTTCTTCTTTTTTTAGTGAGTAACAGCGACCAGTCTGTTGAACAAGAATTTCTTACACTTGGACTAAATGTTGTCAGTGTACCAGCTCTTCAAGTAGGTCAAGACATCTAGTGACCACTTGTATTATTGGTCTCAGATAATAGCTTATTGAAATAAAAACCAAGATTTGCAGATACACAAGTGCAAGGGAGCATAATGTGTGATCTATAAATAGCAGCCAGAGGTGTACAAGAAGAAGACCTTAAATGTGAGATTGGCCAAATTTTGATCAAGTAGTGCTCTTTGTTTTAATCCCACCTGATAGGCAGACAAATGGACTTGCATGTTAATCTAGTCATCTAGTGCCCACTTGTATTATTGGTCTAGGGTTAACAATTTATTAGATAATTTCAGCTTAGCACTGACCTTTACTTGACCATTTAAAACCAGAAATTACCAGATGGGGAAAAAAAAACAGCAACACAGCACAGGACTTCCACTCTTATCTGATTCACTATCTCACTGAGCCACAGGGAAGTAATAATGAGCTATTAAACAGATAAATGTTACACAAATTTTTCAGTGCCTGTTTAACACTTCTACAACCACTCTGATCATATTCTCGCTCTTACTGCTCCACAGTAGAGCAATAAGCAATTATCAATGACAAAGAACATGTGCATCACAGTACTACTCCATCAGCTTCATGCTCAAAAGAGAATATCACAACTCATCATCGTGGGTAGCAAGACCATACACTCTAGAAACACGTTTCTAAAGGCAAACCTTATAGAAATGATTCCTGAAAGTATAGTCTCAGGTTACAGGAGGGTTAAAACTGCATCTCATTCATGGTAGCATCATTCTTACTCACGGTTACTTCAGTGGCTCATCCAAAGATACCAGTGCTTTTCTTCCTTATTTTAAGAAATAGTTAAGAAATGTGCCACTAAAACACATTTACTTATTTATTTGATAGATTTGAGATATTTTTTTTAAGTTTATGGTGTGGCAATCAAATTGAGTCATCCTCATGAGTCGTAGTCCTGTCTGACTGAGAATTTTTTTCTGTTCTCTTTGCTTAAAATCTAGCTGTTCTCTATCATATTGAGAGTATCTCTCCACTCCGTTACATATTCCATATATACGGGGTTGAGAGATAGTCTCTTGCTCAGAGAACCAAGGTTACAGTGTAACCATACGTTACCCCCAACATTTGGTGACTTTTATCTAAAAATTAATTTTCCAGAATGATGTTTGCTTAATCATTTTTCAGAACTCTCACGATTGTATGACACACTATACTAAAACTCATGTAAGTTAAGACTACACTTTCTATAGTTTCTGATTTGAGAAATGTGTTTCTAAAGTGTATGGTCTTGCTAACCACGATGATTACTTGTGATACTTCTAAGCATGAAATAGATACAACATCTAACATTTTATCTAAAAATTTATTTCTCAGAATGAAGTTTGCTTGACCATTTTTTTTAAAACACTCATGATTGAATGACACACTATACTAAAAATCATAACAAACAGACAAACAGTAACATTAGACAATGAGACGATTTCTAAAAGATCAACACCCTGAGTGAGAATAATTGTACTGAGAGTGACTTGTTGTTTCCATTGGCAGATTTGTTAAGACTATACTTTCAGGGATCATTTCTATAGTTTCTGACTTGAGAAATGTGTTTCTAGAGTGTATGGTCTCGCTAACCACGATGATGAGTTGTGATATTCTCTTTTGAGCATGAAGCTGATGACAGTGTTGTGCTGTTTCATCATTGATGATTGCTTATTGCTCTACTGCAGAGCAGTGACGAAGGGAATATGTTCAGAGTGGTTGTAGAAGTGTTAAAAAACAATTGCTGAAAAATATTTATGTAGCATCTATTTACTTATTGGTCAGTGCTTCTCTGTAGCACATTGAAGACAAGAGTGGAAGTCTTATCTAAATTTAAAAAACCTTGTTTGTTGTTTATGTTGTTTTGCACCTGGTGATTTTTTGTTTTAAATGGTCAAATAAAGATCAGTGCTAAATAGAATTATCTAATACAGTGGTTCTCAGAACAAATATTGCTTAAATAATTTTCTTTCCACTAAGCAATGTATCAAAACTACATCTAAGCCAGCATCACTACAGTCATAGATAAAAGCAGTCAAGCCAATATTTTTTTTTGTACATTCATGCAACCACTCACACATTTCTCAAATCAGAAACTATAGAAAGTGTAGTCTTAACTTACATGAGTTTTAGTATAGTGTGTCATGCAATCGTGAGAGTTCTAAAAAATGATTAAGCAAACATCATTCTGGAAAATTAATTTTTAGATAAAAGTCACCAAATGTTGGGGGTAACGTATGGTTACACTGTAACCTTGGTTCTCTGAGCAAGAGACTATCTCTCAACCCCGTATATATGGAATATGTAACGGAGTGGAGAGAGATACTCTCAATATGATAGAGAACAGCTAGATTTTAAGCAAAGAGAACAGAAAAAAATTCTCAGTCAGACAGGACTACGACTCATGAGGATGACTCAATTTGATTGCCACTACATAAACTTAAAAAAAACCCTCAAATCTATCAAATAAATAAGTAAATGTGTTTTAGTGGCACATTTCTTAACTATTTCTTAAAATAAGGAAGAAAAGCACTGGTATCTTTGGATGAGCCACTGAAGTAACCGTGAGTAAGAATGATGCTACCATGAATGAGATGCAGTTTTAACCCTCCTGTAACCTGAGACTATACTTTCAGGGATCATTTCTATAGGCTTTGCCTTGAGAAATGTGTTTCCAGAGTGTATAGTCTCGCTAACCACAATGATGAGTTGTGATATTCTCTTTTGAGCATGAAGTTGATAACAAAGTGTTGTGCTGTTTCATTATTGATGATTGCTTATTGCTCTACTTTGGAGCAGTAAGAGCGAGAATATGATCAGAGTGGTTGTAGAAGTGTTAAACAGGCACTGAAAAATTTGTGTAACATTTATCTGTTTAATAGCTCATTATTACTTCCCTGTGGCTCAGTGAGATAGTGAATCAGATAAGAGTGGAAGTCCTGTTTAAGATTAAAGAATTTGTGTTGCTGTTTTTTTCCCCATCTGGTGATTTCTGGTTTTAATGGTCAAATAAAGGTCAGTGCTAAGCTGAAATTATCAAATAAATTGTTAACCCTAGACCAATAATACAAGTGGGCACTAGATGACTAGATTAACATTCAAGTCCATTTGTCCGCCTATCATGTGGGATTAAAACAAAGAGCATTACTTGATCGAAATTTGGCCAATCTCACATTTAAGGTCTTCTTCTTGCACACCTCTGGCTGCTATTTATAGATCATACATTATGTATGGGCAGAAATCTGTGCCATCAGAAACTTTTTGAATAAGTTAAATTTGAATTCTGAATTATAAGTTGAATAAATGCTTTTAAAAACTGAATATGAATTAGCCTAATTTGAAATTCAATTTATTGGTTCGAAAATGATCATCACTTAATTGAAATTGAATTTTATATTTTGAAAATGAATTCATTTGCTTTGAAACCGTATTTTATCCTTTAAAAATGTAGCTCTCGAATAATTTCAGATTCACTTCTCACCATTCAGTTTCAGTTCTACAATTCAATTTCAGTTCCAAAATTCAGTTTTTTGGGACTTACATCCGGTTTTGGTTCAAGAGTAATCGAGCGCAGATTAATAGAACTACGTTTTACTAGCGGACCGAAAGTGTTACTGACGGGAATCTACAGCATCTTGAGCTGAATTAAGACATCAGAAGTCATTTGTTATGTCGAATGACCAGCGGATAAACTCTCAGGTTGGTAATAAATGTATTACATGTATAAGAACAAGCGTCATGTTAACAAATGATAGCCGTACAGTAACTTTTATGCTTATTGTAGCTGTTAGCTCAAAACGCTAATTTAGCGTAGTTTGCCCTGAATTCAGCTTTGACAAACAAATATGATCGACTGTTTCTAGTAGAATTCCAAAGTTGTCATCTTGCACCCTCTCAGAGTCCTGTATGCTTGCAGAGACCCCTACAGTAGGGAAACATGCAAAACAGTGTCCAAACCTTTGTATTTTAGCTTTATTTATGTCTTACACAGCATCCTAACTCTTTAGCTGACTTAATAACTTTAGCTAAAGTGAATAGTTAGTCTAATTCATTAGACTCCCATAATTATGCTCCCATGCACTTGTGTATCTAGAAATCTTGGTTTTTATTTCAACAAACTATTATCTGACACCAATAATACAAGTGGCCACTAGATGTCTCTACCTGCTTAAAGAGTTGGTAGACTGACAACATTTAGTCCAAGTGTAAGAAATTCTTCTTCAACACTTGTCTCTGTCACTCACTAAAAAAAGAAAATGTGTGTAAAGTCCCTTAAATAAGCATTTGTTTTCTCATTTTCAGTTATTAATACAACTACTAAATTCGACTTACACATGAAGGGACTTGCATAGAATGATTGCACCTGTGCTTTTAGTGCTATGACACCAGCTTAGTGAAATATATTTAAAGCATTTCCTAGAACCACTCAGATCATATTCCCTTTGTCAAAGCTCCAAAAATTAGCAATGAACAGTCATCAATAACAAAACACATGACAAAATCATGGTTGTCTGTCATTTTCAAAAGCGAACATCACAACTCATCATCGTGGTTAGCGAGACCACACACTGTAGAAACACATTTCTCAAGTCAAAAACTATAGAAATGATCCCTGAAAGTATAATTTTAGTTACGCAATGGCCAAAAACAGCTAGTGATTCCCAGGACAGTCATTCTCACTAATGGTTTGCCCCAGCTGTCAAAACTGGTTAAACATGAACATTAGCTCAGACTTAAATGCAGTTTTGATTTGGTAACCGCTGTTCTATGTAAAATGTGTCCTTTGTCACCACCTCGAGGTGTGGCGGAGGCTGGCACCCTAGACACTCAAAAGTAAAATATCCAATCTAAAAAATGAGTGTAATTTTACTTTCTGCATGGTTCTGTAACCATACATACAGCATTTTGCAGTTACAGATAGCAGTCTCCAATCTGAACGCACTTGAGGTGCTATCATCATTGCTTCACAGAATGAGACTGTCAGTGCAAAGTTCAATGCACTTACTGAAAAAAAAAGATTTGCAGATACACAAGTGCAAGGGAACTTAGAACAGAATAGAATACCTCTTTATTGTCACTGTTACAAGAACAATGAAACACAGTTTGGCATCTTTCTGTAAATCTACACAATAACACAGGCATTTACATTTACACAAGAAAGATATGTACAATTTATACATACACATGCATACATATGGCTACATACATGCATACATACAGATACATACATATATGTATATACACACACACACAAACTTCCACATACACGCTTACATATATATACATACACATACATGAGGAGCATGTGCATTGTGAGGTGCAGTGTGATCAGTGCTATTGCACATTGAGTGTGTATGTTTGGCGGGGGGGGGGGGATACTGTTGCTACTATAATAAATATGGTTATAATAAATACTGTTTAAAGAGGTCATGTCCAAGAGTGTTGGCAGTGCAGTTATTCTCCAATAAGGGCGGAGGTAGGGCATGTTTGACAGCCTGTGGGTAGAAGCTTCTATTGAGTCTGTTTGTCTTTGACCTGATGGACCTGTAGCGTTTACCAGAGGGAAGGGGGGGGAAGTGAGTGTTGAGGGTGCGAGGGGTCTTTGATGATGATACTGGCTTTCAAAAAGTCTGAAAATATCTAAAGTCCACTTTTCCACCTATCAGGCGGGATTAAAATGTTCTGACAGCAGATTTGTGAAAACTAAGAGCATTACCTGATCAAAATTTGGCCAATCTCACATTTAAGGAATATTAAATCTTTACTGTCTCATCTGAAATGTTGTCCTTGCTCTACAGAAGTTTTACTGAATCTGTTATTTCTTTCTGTATCGCTGCTTGGTTTGGTAACGTGACTCTGAAGAACAAGAATCAGTTGGGACTTTTGGTAAAAACTGCCAGCAAAATCTCAGGGCATTGGCAAGACAGACTTTTGACCATTTATAACAAGCATGCGCTGAGGAAGGCTCATTCTATTGTTAATTGTTTTAACCATTCACTTCACACTGAGTTTAACTTGTTGCCCTCTGGCTGTTGTTTTAGAGTACCTGTGAGGAAGACCAAAAAACTTGAGGTTTCTTTTATCCTTACTGAACCCATCTCTTTAATGGAAAATAACTGTCTTGTGGCTTTTTGTTATTGTTTTGTTTATTCTTATTGTTGCCCTTGGTGCTATACTAATTTCGTGTTGTGGGACAATAAAATATTGAATTGAATTAAGGTCTTCTTGCACACCTCTGGCTGCTATTTTTAGATCACACATTATGCTCCCTTGCACTTGTGTATTTGCAGATCTTGGTTTTTAATTTCAGTAAGTGCACTGAACTTTGCATTGACAGTCTCACTCTGTGGAACAATGATGATAGCACCTCACGTAACGCATTGCCTTCAGGTTTGGAGAATGGTATCTGCAACTGCAAAATGCTGTATGTTTGGTTACAGAACCATGCAGAAAGTAAAATTACATTCACTTTTTTAGATTGGATATTTTACTTTTGAGTGTCTAGGATGCCAACCTCTGCCACACCTCGAGGTGGTGACAAAGGACACATTTTACATAGAACAGCAGTTACCAAATTTCAAACTGCATTTACGTCTCATTGTCTGAGCTAATGTTCATGTTTGACCAGCTTTGAAAGCTGAGGCAAACCATTAGTGAGAGTGATTGTCCTGGGAATCACTAGCTCTTTCTGGGCATTGCTTAACTAAGACTGTACTTTTAGAGATCATTTCTATAGTTTTTGACTTGAGAAATGTGTTTCTAGAGTGTATGGTCTCGCTAACCACGATGATTAGTTGAGATGTTCCCTTTTGAGCATGAAAATGACAGACAACTGTGACTTTGTCATGTGTTTTGTTATTGATGACTGTTCATTGTTTATTTTTGGCGCTTTGACAAAGGGAATATGATCTGAGTGGTTCTAAGAAATGCTGGTGTCATAGCACTAAAAGCACAGGTACAATCAAGTTTCTTCATGTGTAAGTAGAATTCTGTGGTTGTATTAACTAAAAAAACAACAAATGGTTATTTTAGGGACTTTAAACAAATTTTCTTTTTTTAGTGAGTGACAGAGATGAGTCTGTTGAAGAAGAATTTCTTAAACTTGGACTAAATGTTGTCAGTCTACCAGCTCTTCAAGCAAACTTTTTTTGAGAATGCAATTTATTAAAAACAAGGCTTAAACAGAAACAGGCTGTTTACAGCTGATCAAGAGTTTAGGACCACAACTCCAAAAAAACAAACAACCTGTAACCCCATTTTCTCTCTAAACTAGCAGAATTCAAATAAACCTTGACTTCAGGCGCATAATTCTTGTTTTTTCTTTTTTTTTTTTGTTGGATGTGTTTTCTGTCATTAATCAATGTTCATTACTTCTTTTCAGAGCTTTGACAAAGGGAATACGATCTGAGGGGTTATAGGAAATGCTTTAAATATGTTTCACCAAGCTGAGGTTATAGCACTAAAAACACAGGTACAATCATCCCATGCAAGGTAGCCCACGTGGAAATAGAATTCAGTAGTCACCATCACAGTCACCACTTGTAACGCATGTAAAATGTGGACTCTGTCATCAGAGCCAGGTGATAGAAACCTACAGATGTTTGCTGGTTTGGTGCTTAACTCTAATCACTAAAATAAAGCACATTTTAAAAGCAGGTTCAGAGGCTTTTCCGTTCGAAAGAATTAATGTAATTTTACTCTTGGCATGGCTGCGTAACCACTCTGATTGTCAATAACAGACAACACATGAAATAAAACTATCAGCTTCATGCTCCTCCAGTCTATGTAAAAAACACTGTACAAACATGTAAGAGAGAATGACAGCACTAAATAAAAGAAAAAAAAAAAACAGGTAAGAGGGATGGTAAATAAAGGTTACAAAGCAATGACTTAATGAAAAAGACTATTTGTTTCAGGTTGAAAAGATTCAAAAGGTTCATGTCTCTGAGTCATTAAGAAGTAAGACTGTGTAAAAGCACCTGGATAACATTTAAGGATGTATAACTTTTTTTTTCTTTCTAATTTACTAACCTGACACTCCAACAGTCCTCAGTCCTCTTTTAAGATTTCAGTGCAACAACTAAGATGACTTTTTAATAAGGTAACAGTGTCTGTAACAGAAACTTTAAACACAAGCATCCAAGAAAACAACTAAATCACACTTTACTACTTTTTAACACTCTTATAACCACTCTGATCATGTTCCCTTCCTCAGTGCTCAGCAAAGAGCAATCATCAATGATAGAGTATGAAATGAATCATTATTCTCCACCAGCTTCATGCTCAGAAGGAAACATCGTGACTCATCATCGTGGTTAGCGAGACAGTACACTTTTGAAACACATTTCCCAAGTCAGAAACTATAGAAATGATCCCTGAAAGTATAGTCTTAGTGTGCTCACATGTGTAAACTGCATGTGGTTTTCAGTAAAGTCTTCATCAGTCAGGGTTCTTCTCTGCTATTCTATAAACCTTGTGCAGTTGCCATGTCTCGTCCAATCATCTGTGTTTATGCAAAGAACATAAATACAGAGGATGTAAAGAGACAGAGGAGCAAAGAGTGTGCGCATTAGAGGAGCTGCGTAAATCTGCTGTTTGATGAAACCAGAGCAACACACTAGACACAGAGGAGAGAAAATACCAATGTTGGTCAATCCTCTTGCTCCATAACACTGAGACATGCCTCTGAGAACTACCTCTAGTGTGTAGGATGGAAAGGGATGGGACTCGATATTTATGTTTTAGCAGCGTGTTAAGCAGATGTTTTGAAACGCTGCTACAAAGTGTAGTTCGAAACACCCGTGTTACATGACCATAAGTAATATAGGTTTTGGTGCGCTTTGCCCCAGTTTCAACTGCTGGCTTAGTTTCTGCTTAAAAGTTTGACTAGCAGAGTGGAGAACAAAACAGATAACAACATAAATTCCTTGAAATGTTAAAAGTCATCAACTCCAGCAGCAGAAGCAAAGGACAGTTTGCTGATGCAGCTGTGGAGGTCAAAAAATAGCCCACGGCTGCATCTGTTCCAAGGACACATGATCCTTTAGATTGGAAGGAATGATAAGTCATATATCCTCATATTTATAGGTTAGCCTACCTATGTATACTTGCAGCGTTTCCAAGGCTAAAGAGGTAAACTGCCCAAAAAGACACTAACTGAACCCCGAAATATGTTAAACATGACAAATGTAGACATTTGATTTTCTCTTGTTCATCTTCATTTTCCATCAGCATAATTAGCAACATTTGATCACACTTGATGCCACCGTAGTTGAAAAATCTTTTACAAAGCTTACTGGGGCCTACTCAGCCCACATACAAAGTAGCAGGCATTTAAATCTACTGAAGATATGAAAAACATGTTGATCATTAATAATTTGGTATAAGTATCACCGGTTTTGAACTGTGCAAGGCGATTTCACAGAAGTGCCACTGAGAAGTGACATTAAGGAAAGGCTCAGATTGCCATTAACACAGAGTAATACTACTGTAGCAGTGTATAAACCAATCATTCAGTTTCATTTAAACAGTTTTAGTAACCACTCTGATCATATTCCCTTCCTCATTACTCCACAAGGAAGTAAAGACCAGTCATCAATGACAGAGAACATATGAACCGAACCATTATTCTCTATCTGCTTCACGCTCAGAAAGGAATATCACGACTCTTCATCGTGGTTAGCGAGACCAAACACTTTAGAAACACATTTCTCAAGTTAGAAACTATAGAAATGATCCCTGAAAGTATAGTCTTAGTGTGCTAACATCAGAAAACTGCATCTGCTTTTCTGTGAAGTCTTCATCACTCAGGGTTCCTCTCTGACTTTCAATAAGCTCCGCCTGTTACCACGATTTGGCCAATCATCTGTATTTATGCAATTAATACTGTGTAGCACATCCAATCACATACAAGAGAGAACGGCCAGACTAACAGATCAACTTTATAAAAGTTTTTAGGGAACATGACGTGTAAATAAAAGTAAACAAAAGTGTGATGGTTGCGCCATTCAGTTGAAGCTAAAAAGATTCAAAAGGCCCGCCTCTCACTCACTGACAAATTAGACAGATTGTGTAAGTGTCCCTCAAACATGAAGTACAAAAAATATAAGGTGGTTTAGCAATCTGAGTACATAAATAGACTGTGCTAACTTGCAGGTTCCTTCACATACAGACAGATTATTAGACAACAGAGAGACACAGCTGACCCGACTACTGATATTTTTAACTTATAAAGTTGGCTCATGATTTATGAAGTGAGTGCATCATGAATATGTTTATTATGAATTCTTTAACTGTAGTATAGTAAGCGTAACTAAACATAAAAAGTATAACTACACATCTTTTACACATACATGTTCTGAAATTGTTTTTGTAGACCTGGAATTTAAATGTGCTTTTTTTTGTTCTATGTACAATAAACAAACACATGACTGGACAAAAAGGTTTGATTCAGACCTGTTCTCACTTCATGTTTGAGATTTTTTTTTAACTTCCAATAAAAAAACAATTTCACATGTTTCCGTGGGCCGAATCTATCACTTGAATATCTCAGTAAGGCCTGCAGGTAATCAGTGTGATAAAGTAGAACTGGGTATTCTTTTTTTATCAGTACGGATTCAGCTAGTCCGGTCTGGCTCGATGCTGAAGGCCTTGGATTCGTCCTCCTCCTTGTGTAATTTGTTCTTAATTTGTTTTTGGGGGAAGGTTTTTGTTTGTTTGTTTTTTCTGTTGTCTATATAAATTTGGTTTTGTTGCCGGAATATATTTTCCTTCCTACACAAAATGCAGCAGTGTCGAAACATCTGTAAGAAAGATTATTGGGATCTACTCAGTCTACATACAAAGTAGGTGAGAATAAAATCCATAAAACTCTCAAAAATGACATGACAATCATGTGTTGATAATAATTATTGATACTTGGGTATGATAAGAAGCCCTGTTTTATATTTTAAAAGTACTGGCTGTACGGTTATTTCACAAAATGGTGTTAACAAAAAGAATGAAGACAACACTTTTATGTAGTACCTGTTCCTGCCACAGGAAACCATCTCTGCTGAAAAGATAGCTTTATATGATTTCTTTTGTACCCATTGTAACCACTCTGATCATATTCCCTTCCTCATTACTCCACAAGGAAGTAAAGACCGGTCATCAATGATAGAGAACGTATGAACTGAATCATTATTTTCTATCCGCTTCACGCTCAGAAGGGAATATCACGACTCATCATCGTGGTTAGCGAGACCATACACTTTAGAAACACATTCCTCAAGTTAGAAACTATAGAAATGATCCCTGAAAGTATAGTCTTAGTGTATTGACATGTGGAAACTGCATGTGCTTTTCTGTAAAGTCTTCCGCACTCAGGGTTCCTCTTTGACATTCAATACGCTCCGCCTGTTACCATGTTTTGGCCAATCAACTGTGTTTATGCAAATAATACTATGTAGCACATCCAATCACTGGATACCTCTAACAATACTGACAGCAAATGTACAGGAGAGAACGGCCAGACTAACAGATCAATTTTATAAAAGTTATTAGGGAACCTGACGTGTAAATAAAGGTTACAAAAGTGACTTTGTGATTGTGGCGACATTCTGTTGAAGCAGAAAAGATTCAAAAGGCCAGTCTCTTACTGACAAATAAGATAGGTTGTGTAAATGTCCCTCAAGCACGAGGGACTTTTTTAATGCACAATTTAAGTACACATGACTTAAAAGAGTTAATTTGAGACTTGTTCTAGAGATGAGGTAAACTGTTCCACTGAAACTCAAGCTATTTTAACATTCATCACTGCTATAGCTAAAGGTTATCAAAATTAGGTACTTTAATACCATGTATAATTTTTGCACACTATTCGTAACCACTCTGATCATATTCCCTTCCTCATTACTCCACAAGGAAGTAAAGACCGGTCATCAATGATAGAGAACGTATGAACTGAATCATTATTCTCTATCCGCTTCACGCTCAGAAGGGAATATCACGACTCTTCATCGTGGTTAGCGAGACCAAACACTTTAGAAACACATTTCTCAAGTTAGAAACTATAGAAATGATCCCTGAAAGTATAGTCTTAACGAAATTCTGGGTCGAAGCAAGAAGTGATTCTCGGGAACGCCATTCTCACTCACGGTTTATGTCAACTGTTAAACATGACCTAAACGATCAGTCCGCGAGGAGTTAGTAGACTATAACTTTTACAGAGCTACGATTATGCAAGTAGATCTAAAAGTGTGGCTAAAGCTGTTTATTTAAGTTTTAAAATCCAGTTTCCAGTCCCACAATGCTTTGCGAAAGCAATCGCATACATCACTATACGAATTTATTTATTTTCACTCAAAAATCTGTAACAACCGTTATTTTTATTGTTTCCCTTAAATATAAAGTTGTGAATAACATAAAAATTGAAAGACACAATGCGTTGATCATGGAAATAGCAGTAACCTTAAGTTTAAATAAATGTTGTGTGGTGCATCGCTTATTATACTCCTGACATGAATCTGGAAAAGAGGAAGCGTTCCGCTTAGAAACCACTATTACAATTTGTTTAATTAAAAAAAAGTTTAAACTTGTAACAATTGGTTAAAATATTAACGATACATAAATCACAAAAAAGAGACACGTCTATTGTTTTTTCTTTTGTAATATAAGACGTCGAATCTGTACGTGTAGCACCGCAGCTACCCTTGTTACGACACACGAGGGCAGCATTTCATTGGCTAACAGAGTTTAATCGTCACGCGATATTCAATGTTTAGAAGACTGCCAAAATTTATATTTCGGTTAATTTTTGCTTAAAATAATAAAAATAAAAAGAACTCCGTTACATTAGTACACAACATCCTAGAAAAACTCACTAGGCGTCGAATGACTTCAACACGGACGCCTAACTTTAACTGAAAAAGCTAGGTGAAATAGTTTCACCTTCAACTAAAAGCAACACACTAAGGGCGAAAACTAAAATAAAAGTGCGCCACAAAAGGCTCAGTCGACAGTATTTTTAACTACATTTTAAACAGGCTGTAGCTAATTATCGGCTAACATAAATGTTTTCACCCAGAGACACCACGCCTCCATCTCAATTTTCTTTCTATAAAAATATTTTTAATCATCTTTGAAACAAACTACTCACCAGCATGTTGTCCAACAGCACATTCGCTTTGTCTTAAAGAAACAGTCTCAATTTTTAAAAGCTTTAAAATAAAGCCAGATAGCCAGGAGACTCCCCAGTTATTAACGTTTTGTTTTGTTGCGCATGCTCAGGGACAGAGAAGAAATTCGCGTGTTTTCTTAAAATAGTTTATTCGTGCATGAAATTAATCAAACAAACGCACTCGTTACATTTAAATGATCGTTTTAAATATCAGAACAATTTATAATACATTAAGACAATTCAACTTGATGTTCCAATTATCAGACATATGTCATGCTAAGACAACGTGTAGTCATCAATGCATAAGTTTTGTATTTGAAATTAAAAGCTCAAAAACTCGTGAATTGCTTTGGAAAAGGGGGGTGGATCAAAGGCACCTATGTGTGCATCTACTTATGAATACTAGGAAACCAGGAAACACGAAAGAGGCAAAAACATTCACCCCGAAAAAATATTGAAATACATTTTTCATACCAAGACCTGCTGTAGTATTAAGATAATAAAGCATTCCTAACTGCAACAGTAGTGTGAGTCATACTGTTCGTGCAACAAAAAGTAAGGGGTTAGATGGAACTACTGCTTAACATAATATAAATGAGTTGAGGACATTACAGATCCACAACATATTCAATTAATTATATAGTTTCAGCAACATGCAGGTTTCATATTGTATAACTGTTATCAGTTTTATATGGATGTTACTTTAATCCCCTAGAACTCATTTAAAGATTCTTGTGCTCCTATAGATTGCAGTGCTGTAGCGGAACTAACAAAGCAAGTTTTTAATAAATGCAATAATTAAAGTAAAGAAAGCAACTTTTGGGCCTATAGATTTCAGGGTGTTAACCAAAAGTTCTCCTCCTTATTATAAAAAACAAAATGACAAAGTTCCCACCATTGTGGAGGTATCGCGTTAGAACAGACATTAAATTTCTATCGTAACAAATCAACATTTAACTACATGTAAATCATACCCAGGATAACTGACATCAGATCAATGGATGGATGGATGACTGGAAACAGGGCAACAAAAAAAAAAGACAAAAAGAATGACACTTATTATCATCACAGAGAGAATCAGTCGGCTTTGTGCGGTCATGCTTGCAGTAATCACATATGTACAGTCTGAAGGTCGACAGGAGAACTGCTCCACAAATACTGGCTCCTCCTGATTAATTAACGTCGAAGCTCCATCAGATTTCGTCCACTCTCTATGGCTCCTTGTACCTCCTCCACAACAGGTGCACCTGTCTCCGGGCCTCAGAGCGAACACATCTGGAGAAGGAGGTGTGCTGTCTGCCCTTCACCTGGTAACCACAGAGCAATCGGACGCAGTTCACTTCAACAACTCACTACCTTTAAACTTTATTCAAAATGTACAGTCAACTAAAATATGGCAACTACTGGGACACAGTGGCAGTTTTTAAAGTATCACAGTGGAGTAAAATGCCCTCAGATATTACTGAAGATATTCAGCAACCTACTGCTCCTACTCTTACACATACAGGTTCACAAAATATTGTACAGTATACTCTATGAATTATATGAAAACCCATTCTGTAGATACATTGTAATAAGGCTAAACAGTTCAGGTGAATCAGACACGCAAAAGAAGTCATAATCCAGACTGAATTCAAGTCAAGAAACTACCTGCAACTCTAGAAATAACAACGAACAAACTCCTTGAACTGTAGCTGTTAGTGATACTTATCTGCTTGCCAGCTCCTTCTTCAGACAGGACCTGAAGGAGGTAGCACGCTCCACAGCTTTATAGCCCTGAGATGTGTGTAGACAGCCAGAGTGAGGCAGGAAGACAGGAAAACAATCGGAAAAGTGGTGGGCACATGGAAGGTGAGAAAAACAAAAGTATAAGTGTGGTAAATTCGTGACAATAGGGAAAAAAGCATGGGTTAGAAAGGAGATGAAGAGAGAGGTACATCAGCAAAGTAAGGACAAAAGAGAACACTGTTAAAAAGCCAAGAGAGTGAGGCCAAGACAGCATCAAAAGGGACATACGGGACCATATAAAGTGCAACATCCAGGCCTACAGTGGTGCCAAGTTTATTATCACATGACAACCTCTGTAGAAAAAAAGGATCTGAGCAGTGTTATTGCATCAAAATCCACCACTGGGGGGCAGTATGGCCTTTTCTGACAGCATCACCAAATTGCTTATAGGTGATTTCCAACCCACAAGCCTTCAAATTATCTTCCATTTAAGCTTTTTTTGTTACATTCCTGATGCTTACTAAAAGTTTTTCATCAATATTTTTAACCCTGTTATCATGTGTGTATGTTAAATGCATTTTTCTTTTGTTTTGGGTAACTGTTGATTTACCTTAACTACTTGACTGCAACTGAAGAGCACAAACAGTCATGAGTAAAGGATGGCTTAGTTGTACCAGCAGAACTTCTTCTACAAAAAAGGTTTAAGAAACAGCTGAATAACAATAATAATTGTAGTTTTGGATTTCCTGTTTTTTTGTTACTCTGTGACACTAAATCCTGGCACAGGTAAAGCTAGTTTGCATTTAAGGTAGAGACTGATTTGTTATTCTATAATGAAACAGGCAACAAGAAGCTCCCATGTTTTAAATTTCAGCTCTTCTTTTTTGAATCTAAAATGCTCAAGAAATAACACATCCTATAGCTTTAAATCCCTGTAATTTGTTTATGTGGCTAACTTTGAAATTGTAACTTCACCTCGACCAAGTTTTTGGGTAATGCTGGATGTCAGAGTTTATACTTGAGAACCCAGATGCTTGGACTACACCGTTCTTCTGGTCCTCTGGGTGCCACCAAAACAGCTTTGACCCACTAAAGCAAGGCGTGCACACAACCTGGTATCATGGCATAGCGTGTAATAGACACGCCGGTCCACAGTGTCCATTTCACACTTTGCCTCTCCAAAGCGTGAAATGGGCACGCATGCAGAAGCTGCAGTAAGCTGCAGTACCAGTAGAGGGAGATATTTCATTTCAGGCTAACATGAAAATAATCAAAGTAAAGCATTTAAAGAGACATTACTAATGCATTCATGAGCAAATTAGCCACTTAGCTTAATAATTTCTGGCATAGTGGGAGCTTAGAATGTACTTTATACCTTTCTTGGTCACTGTGGACTTTATGGCTTTACATATATTTTCTTCCCTTGTTGCAACTTGCGTCTCCATTTCATGCTTTAGAGAGGTAAAGTGTGAACTGGACACAGCAGACCAGTGTGTCTATTACACGCTTTGCTGTCATAGGCTGTGAAGGCGCCTCGTGGTATCTGGAAGTTCAGCAGCAGATCTTTTAGGTTCTGTAGGTTGTTTGTGTTAATGGAGTATGTGCCCATGTGCCCATGTGCGGTTCAGTTGGGCTCAGGCATGCTACACATGTACAGTTCATCTGTAGTTTACATCTGGCCATAGAACTCCCAAACTATAGCTGCCTTTGGGTGCTCAGTACTCAGGCAGAGTATAAGGCAACTGGTCAAGTGGGAGTACACCCTAAATCTTAATGAGAAACCTGTCTCTTTGTAAGTGCTCTGGAACCCACTTGACCTCAGACCTTTCTGCGAAGGGAGGTATATTTCTCAAAAGTGGTTCCTTTTTCGTGTCCTGGTGACTGGCTGTGCTTCAAACTTTTTCTAAACAAAGATTTTTCAGTTGGAGCTGAGTGCACTTTTTCTCAAAAAGAAGGAAGTTCTTTACCCTGGCTCCCCTGTGCAGCCGGTCCTTCATGATACCAATGAACTCTTTGTAGGACAGCTGGTCATCGTGATCGACATCGAAGATCTTGAAGATGGTGTTTACAAGGTGACGTGTCAGCTTGAGCCCTGTGGCCACATACACCGCTCTGGCAAACTCATCTATCAGGGGAGAAAGTAAAAATGACTTTGATCATTTGTCTAAGTGCAGCTGAGTGAAAAACCTGAAGGAGAAAACACAGCATCAGTGAGTGTAAGCAGAGACCTTCAGTGCCCGCATTTCAAGCTCAATACAGTTTTAATACCTTGTCCAATGGAGCGTGCAGCAAAGTTATACATCTGCATGGCAATGGCAAAGTCTTCAAGGTTGTTGAGAAACTGGAAGAAGGATCTGAACTCATCAAAGGTGATTCCCTGAAACACAAGTAGAAACAGTTAACAAAACAACTGCAGGGAGAGGTACTGGACAGAAAGAAGCTTGGAAATGACAAATATCGTTTGAGCGAGACTGTGAAGGTGCATTTAAGTGGCGTGCATACAGCATTCCTCAAAGTGCATCTAGTCATCTGTCTGAAAAATTAAAAAGCTAAATGATTATTCAAGCGATTCCATGACATGGCCTCATGAAGGACGTAAGAAGTCATTCATGGGGTTAACCATCGTATGTGTGTATGATGTGGAAAATTTTTCGTTTTCCTCAGTGGCTTTGGCTTAATTCTCAAATTGCAGTTAAAGTTCGTATGAGAAATCTTTTACAGCATTTTGTTATTCAGAAAGAGCTGCTCTCTATACAGTGGCATTTTCAAATGTTTCAATACAATTTGGCAAATCACTAAGCAGAACACTTATTGATTCTTTTTGGAATAAAAAACTCTGTTTATTTTTTACTGTATAAAATGTTGTGTTGACTCATCACATGCAGAATAGTCCAGCTAATTGTCCACATGTTTAGGTCAGTAGTGTAAGTAATAAGAGTAAGTGTAAGCAGTGTTGGGAAGGTTACTTTTAAAATGTATTCCACTACAGAATACAGAATACATGCCCCAAAACGTATTTTGTAACGTATTCCGTTACGTTACTCAATGAGAGTAACGTATTCTGAATACTTTGGATTACCTATTACATTATCATGCTTTTTTACAACTACATGAATGTACTATTGCTGTGTGATTTATTACTTTTACTGAAGGTTATTCGCCATACCAATACCAATCAGATGTTTAAATCTTAATATAAAATGAGTAACAGCAGGTTGACGTTAGGTAAGGCTACACTTTTTGCAGCGATCTCGTATAGAAAACTATTCAGCATGTATATAAAACAGGTCCGCGGCTCTGAACCGTAGTAAAGCGACCTCTGGCTAATACGTCAGGTTCGTGTCGGGCTCGTGGCCGAAAACTAGCTTTACTTGGTTGTTTGCTGTGCGTTGAAAGGCTGCTCCAACTGAACTTATTGTTTTGGAGAAAAACACGAAAAAAGTGTATAGTCGAGTCTTAATAGCTTACTTACAACTGGGCTCATCAGGCACTCTTTTTGGCTGCAGTTGTTATTATTATATATACATGCTTCCAGCTCCCGTTTCTGCTCGGTGACAACTCGTACTTTTCCTTTTACTCGCTCCTCGCGCTCACAGACACACAAGGGTATGGCAGTTCATTCTCCCTGCAGCACGGACTACACTGCCCATGAGGCTACATTCTTTAGGGCTATGCCTGTAACACTCTGCCTATTGCCTTCATATGAAATCATTTTTGTGAATCATTTTTTTAAATATTCACATCATTATGCGGGCTGCAAGTAGAGGTGACATGGGCCGCGAGATTGAGACGCAGGCATTAGAGCCTCTTAATGCGCCTTTTGTTTGGGGCGTGGAAACCAAAAATAGAGAGGGCATAGCCGAACATATGAAACAGGAAAATACCACCGTGTAATCCTTTTATTTCAGCAAAGTAACTGTATTCTAAATACCACCTTTTTAAACGGTAACTGTAACGGAATACAGTTACTCATATTTTGTATTTTAAATACGTAACATGTATTCCGTTACTCCCCAACACTGAGTGTAAGAGATCTTATGTGTTTTTTCTGTCTCTGCCCATTAAAATGGAACTACCATAAAAATGAGAGACTCTTCAATTCTCTAATTGTGAGAAAACAGACAAACAAATTCAGCAGAGGTTCAGATGATTCCTTCTACTACAAAAGATTTTCAGTTTTATTCTGTTCATTGTATAGTGCTGTGTTGTCAGTCAGTTTTTCCTTACGTGCTATGCAAATGTATAGGTCTTTTGCTTTACAAATTAGAATGTAAAACACTGCGCCCCTGAAATCAGCATGTGAATAGAGTCACTAGGACATGCTGTAGTTGTCACTAATCCTTGGAAAAAATATTAGCCTTGTATTGTTGGCACTCAGTGTCAGAGACACATGAATTGTGCAGGTTAACTATAGTGTTTTTCTGCATGCATGAGCTGTTTAAGGAAATGCATTTTTTCAGCTTCTGTGACCTTCAGATATGTTTGGAGAAATATACCAAAGCAGTTGAAAAAAACAGTAAAACACATTGCAGTGTTTCATCTCCGTAAAGTAGCATAAAGTGAAAACCAATTGGAATGTACAGTCTAATTGTTGGGATGGCATGTGTTCATACATTGAGCATTCACCCAGCACTAACAAAGGATATAAAGGATATTGTGTATTTCATATCATGAATAACCAAAGTCCATCTGAGCAAATGGTTGTGAGGTGCACCTCATGCTCTTTGCTGTGAACTTGCTGTAACCCTATAACAGATGCATAATTCAGAAGATAAAATATTATTAATCAAATAACTAAATGTTTTTTTTTAATTACATGATGAAATGTAGATTAAAATAAATACAAATAATTAAAATACAACAGCTTGCTGTGTATCTTAACCTTGACATTGCTTATATGAAGAAAAAAAGAGAAGGTGGCAAATTAACTTAATAGCAGGATAGACTGACAGATTGTAACTGCAGGTTGTGAATTATACGAGGCAGAGACCAACCTCCTGCTTCTTCCACAGCATGAAAAGGAAAGAAGGCAGGGACAGAAATAGAGACGGGTTGCATAAGGACTACATGCCAAAGTCTAGCTAGATAGCACAGCTAGATAGCACAGCTAGATAGATAGATAGATAGATAGATAGATAGATAGATAGATAGATAGATAGATAGATAGATAGATAGATAGATAGATAGATAGATAGATAGATAGATAGATAGATAGATAGATAGATAGATAGATAGATAGATGCAACTGAAAGTGTAGTGAAATGTGTGTTTTTGTGTGTGACATGTAGTGAAGCAATTGAGCGCTCAAGTGTGGAAAGCCACAACAGCCTCAGGCAGAGACAACAGTTTGAAATTACAGGTACTCTAGATGTCTAGAAGGTAGAAGCTCCCATACAGGAAGGAAGAATTTCATTATTATTTCATTACTGATCAATGAATTGTCCAGTAAATAACTGTGCGCACATGTATACTGTACCTTTTCATCAGGTATACACTGGCGGACATTTTCCAGATAGGCACTAATGTTTTCCACGTTTGTGAATCGCAGCAGGATTTTGGCAAAGTCTTCTTCACTGATAGTCGTCATACCTTTAGAGTAAGTCAGGAACTCAATTTCCAACACCTCTGTCTGGAGGTTATCCATAAATCTGAAAATAGAAAGAAAGGACAGTAAAAAAGACAAAAAGAGAATTGTTCTATAAATCATCCATTCTGCCATGTGGTTAATACTGTTAGCGTTAGCACTCTTTCGGTTCTAGTACCTGTAGAAGTCATCAAAGGTAAGCTCTGCCTTCCCCTTCTTCCCAAAGAAATGGACCAGTAGTGTGGTGTCAATTGTGATGCTATCATCTGCTCGCTATCAAAGAGAGAGAGAGAGAGTGATACGAGAGACGATCAGTGACTAAATGACAAACCTCAAGCGTCATGGGTGGAGAAGGACGAGTCCATCATTAGACCAACATGGCCACCGCTGTGCCAGATTAGCAGGAAGCAGGGTTCTATTGCACGTGTGCAAAACGTGCACTGGATGAGCATTACAAATTACATTACAAATTACATCACAAATTTCAGTCACAGTCATCAGCTCAGACAAACAGTCAACAGCCATCATGAAATCAAACTTACCAGTCTAGGAAGCATAATATGATGTGAAAAACAGTCAGAAGAGCCAAATAAAAATTTACAAGCAAACTGAAGTAAAGCAGGTAAGTAAAGAAGGGAAGTCAGATTATATCTATTAAAGAAATCATTCTCTATGCAGTCTAGACTGGTGAGTAGTCATGCTGTAGCAGCGTGAAACACAGACTGATACAATGTTAAGGAGTACTCAAGTATCAGCCCAAATAAAGAGAAGGCGGTAAGATCATAAGTCATGCCTACATTCACAGAGCCAGTGTGAAGGTAACGGTGGAGGTGAACAAGAATGCAGGAGGAAGGAAGACAACACTTTAAACAGGTGGAGTTCATTAAGGACAGAGAAACAGACGAGGTAAGCAGAAGACATGAAAGGAAAAGAAGACTTGTGGAAGAGCAACTAAGTGCAACACAGACAAATACATGACAAAGACACATCCCATGCATTTCTTCACAAATGCCACATTGACACACCTAAACAGAACCTCAAGTCACCAAAAGCAACACTAAACAAAAACCACATAAGCACAAGTGCAGAGATTTTGTGAGCCGATTCCACCTTTTTCCGTCATCAGATGTGTTTGGTTGCATATCCTTCTAGTCTCCCTTGAGTGTGTGTTGACTCTGTGACCCAGGTCATTTAAAATCCATTCAATGAGCTTTGGGTTGTTTCGACTGTTTGCTCTAGCTTTAATCTGCTGGTTAACACCTTGTTTAAAGCAAAGTGACACAATTAGGATTTTAAGCCTTTGCAGAAACTTAATCTAAGTATTTAGTTCACTATTTTCTGTTCATACACAGTAACATACTTGTATCTTTCAGAAAAAGGTGACTTTTGAGCAGTTCCAGAAATGAATCAGGCGGCATCAGGACAAAAAAGAGAGGAATTCAAATACACATCTTCTCTCTATTGACCTGTCATGCCCCACCCAGCCAACCTTCATTTCCAATCTTTCACCATGCTGAGGAATACGCAGACATAAGATTAAATAAAATCTCATGTCCTTCTAAGAAGGAGCATTTATGGCATTTCAGTCATCATCATAAATATCATCATCACCACGATGCCATTCGTGGTTCTACCTCAAGAGTAAAATCCTAAAATCCAGTGTGGGACAAGAAGAAAATGTGAAACAAGATCACACGTTTATTTAAGGGACAAAATATCAAGATTTGTTTTGTGATTTGTTTGGTGTCACACAGTGAATATTCATTCAGTCAGTCAGAAATGTCTGTAAGTGAGCTGCAGTCTTTCTGATAGAGAGGAAACCATCCCCACGGATAAGAATGAAAAAAAGTGATCTTACAAAAAACAACTGATGTGACAAAAGTCATTAGAATTTTGCTGGGCATTTACCGGGCTACATTTTAGGCTTTTATTAAATTGTTGTTATGTATGAATTAATAAAAACAACTAAAAACTCTACAGGTTAAAGTAAATCGTGTTTCAATTACAGATTCTTTTGGTCATCAATGCACAATATTAACAATAAGCTGCAGGAAGATGCAGATGTTCAAGGCAGTAAAATTCTTAAATGTATGGTAGATTAAACTGGAACCACACTGGTAACTCACACAATAAAAATGTCTTGTGAGAAACAAGCATTAAAAGTAAACACTGTAGTAAGACCAGTCTTAGCTTTTGGTCTGTTGCTGATTCACTTAAGAGTCTGGTCTTTCAGTCTTTGATTAGGGACAAAGGAAGATTTCCTTTGTGTAAACACAAGACAAACTGAAACAATTACAGACTTATCATTGCTGTGTCTAAGTTTTCTGTGTCTCATTTACTAGACGTTCTTTTCATTAAGTCTCTGATTACGGACAAACAGGACAAAATTTGTTTTGCTCTTTTATCTCTGAACTGACGCATTACTGTCTTTATGACACATGAGCTGTTCATACATCTAGACAGTATCCAGGTGGTGTGTCTCTGCCTCTCTTCCCTCCCACGTGGAGTTCCCTTAATTCTGTTTTGTTGTTTTGAACTCAAAACAAGGAAATCATTTCGCATTATCTTTATTCAAAACTATTGTGACTGAGGAGTTTATGTATCTGGTGGGTGTCTATTCACCGCTGCAGTGAGTTATCAGCTGTTGCACAAAGACTTGTACTAAATGTATTTCAGGAGTCTTCAAGATATATTTTGAAAAAGGATGGATCCACAGCTACAGGAAGTAAAGCCTGCAAATGAGTGGAATACACTATGGTTGGAGTGATATTTACTGAAGTGTACAAACTAGCAAGGGAAATTACTTAGATTACTTAGATTGATTGTACACTGTGGGTGTAGGATATAACACCAGTTATCTGAGCTTTGTTAAAAATAGAACATGTGGTTAAAAATTAATTACTAAAGCTACATTAAGAGATTTTTGACCACTACTTTGGTCACTACCAATTCCTCCATTAACTTTAATTAAGATTTTTCACAAAAGAAGCTCCCGATGCTGCTAAAAAATGAGCTAGACCAAAGTAATAATAAAGTTGCAGTCAGATATTTTGAAATTGAAAGTAGTAGCACTGAAACAATTTGATCTAAAGTTTTGATTATTTATGTTTAGTCCATGGTAACCTATTTTTCACTGGATGCTGTCTTATAATGTTGTTTGATGCTAGATCATCAATAATGTGTACCCTCACCATGACCACAGACTATAAAGAAGTTTATTTTAGCCAATACATCTTATATGTTCAAGTCTCTTTAAGTGTAATCTCTTCTACCAGCCAGCACGGGGCGACTTCTTTGGTTGCTAAAAAATCAAAAAGTGTAGACATCTGCTTTGTTTGCTTATCTGCTGTTTTTAATAAGTGCTGGCCGTGTACCCTGTTGTGTGGTTTGTTGCTCTGTTGTTTTTTTGTTTTGTTTTGTTTTTTTTGTTTTTTGTTTTTTTTGGTTGTTATTGTCTTTATTGTCTGTGTTCTTCTGTCCCACTGTTTGTGAATGTGTAAAAAATTTTGAAACTTGCATAAATAAATACATAAAAAAAAAAAGAAAAGTGTAGACATCTATGGGTAAATGGCCCTCGATTCCCCTTTCTGGATAAATTCAATGGATTATTTGCTAGCTTCGATTCTTACTGAACACAATAAGATGCTCATCTTCTAAAGTACGGCTGCAAATAGTGTCCATAAGGATGATAAAGCAAGTTGTGCCTTTGGTATCTTTCTCCATTTGGTATCTTTTGGTGTCACAGTCAAATTGTAACACCTGTAATGTCTGTTTTTCAAAAAGATTAGATGACAACGATCAAAGTGTTCAGCTTTAAAAACACAAGTTGGCTAATAAATTAGCAATGGCGCAGAGGCTACAGCCACCTTTTAATTAGTCCATAATCACAATGAGCCTACCTCCCTTACAAATTTTAGAGCTATTTTTTCTTACATGTCTAACCAAAAGAATTTTGTCATTGTGATGTGCAATAACTTTGTCATAGCAAAGGCTTTCAAGCATCCAGATCAGTCTACCAACTTGTCGACGTAATGCCAAACGGATCATAACAAGCTTATCATTCCTGGAAGTGTGGCGGTACTAGCGTGAGCTCATCATCCCCGTGACAACGTAATCGTTACCACGCCCACAAGGCACGAGCCAACACCTGGTGCATGCATGTGTCTATTTGTCCATCTGTGTGTTTATCTGTGAGCTTGTGCAGTCTTTGATCACGAAGCTGAGGGTAAAAACAGTAATTACTGATGTAAACGCTAAACGCTGTTCCTCACCCTCCCCATCTGTGAGTAATACTCCGGAGGAAGAGCTCATTGTGGGTCTTTAGTCAAGTCAGTCAGACTGTCAGTCAGTCACACCTTCCAGGGGGAAAAACAGCCAACCCCCCCTTTCCGTTTCATGGCTTGTTCAATTTTCTTGCAATGACTTTTATCTCCCACATTTTCTTTCTTTCTTCTTCTTCACATCTCTTATCATACCTTTAATCTTATCCCACCCCCTGCTCTGATTACGCTGATTTCCTTTCACCTCACACTACCCGTCAGTACCTCCTTCACCTGACAAACAGAGAGGTGATTTGCTCGGTCCTACACTCCCTCCTTTTCTACCTGTCAGTCAGTCCCTCCTTCTCCAGACAAAAGGAAAGAGGTATAATGGTGACTAATCTGTTGAGTAAACACATCTTTCTCTAAATACAACCTGGTTCTTTCTTTTCACCCAAATGTACTTCCCGAACTTCTTTTCTTCTCACTCACTTTGTTCCTGAACATTTGTTCTGCCTGCTGACCTGTGTCATCTTCCTTTGGCCTTTTTCACCCATTTGTTTACTCTGATTTTATCTCCTTCGCGTGCTCCTCACCCTCATGTTTTCCACTTATCTGATATCGCGTCCTTAAAGATATGTTATATTTCTTTGAATTACATCTTTTGCCTGGCTGTCATCTTGTTTGTCACTGTTTCACATTTTTTTCTTACTTAATTTAATCCTAAATCATTTCTAATCCCTTTTATGTTTAATATATCCCTCCATTAAAAAAAATCCTTACTCTTTTCCCCCCATGTCTGATTTTCCTGCTCTGTCCGTCTGACATCCCGGCAGATGAAAGGCTGCACGGTGTAAATACAAGGTCAACCCCATTATGTTTCACTGTCATTACCTCAACCTCAGCTTCCGCTGCCAACACAGCAGACAACCTGTCATTAGTGAGCTAGTCTGTTAGCACTATTTTAGCTGTTACTAATGATTACCAGTCTTCAGAAAGTACTATCAGGAAGACACTTTAAGCTGCAATTGTAGAAATAACTGGAAACACTAACTTTGATTTATTGAGACAGCTCATTTGTTAAACCACCAGTCATGAAATATGTTAAGAAGTATCAGTTTGATGAACAGATATTCTGGGATCCAAAGAGCATAAAAGCTTCTGAGGTAATGTCTCAGCAATTATTCTATCATCGCCTTTTCCTAGCTTGGAATAGTGCATTAAAACAATAAGGATGAGGTTGGATGCCTGCTAGTTCCGATTAGTTCAGCTCACCATCTGGTTTTAATTTTGATCCCAGGGATTTTGCAGGTTGTTTTTTTTTCCAAATGTTAACCTTTTGTGTAAATCATAGTGTAAGATGTTGTCCTGTAACTCCTCATGAATTCTACTGCGTGAATTTAAGTTTGTAGTGATAAAGAGACAAAGATTTTGTATGTGCTCTGCAGTCAACCGTCTTATCCTTGTTAAACACTTGTGGCGCAACGTGGGAATGATCTGACACCAAAGCTATGCCACTAGTCACAACACGGCACAGATAACAAGGCACAGATACACATATGAAGCAGAATGAAGACAGAAAGAAGGTGAAAAAAAAGACAAGTTATTAAAAAAAGGACATTAAAATCTTTGTCATTTAATGGATCAGTACCGATCAACAACAAAGGCTAAAGTCTTTCAAAATATTCATAATCCAAAAGTAAATAAATATCTTCACAGACAGAGTGAAATGACTTAGGATGGAGCAAAACAGGAAACATTTGGAGGATGCTCACATTATTTCATTCAAATCCACAGTGTGTCGAGTAGAAAAAGATATTTTCTCACAAATTAAAGGTAAACATTGGAGCTTGAATGCCGATTTTAAATGTTTCTTTTAGAACTCATCCAAACAAACATGATTTCACACTGAAAAAAAAACCAGTGATGATTTCTACACTAGTCTAAAATTAAATTATTACTATTTTTAGAAAGAAAAACAAAGAAGAATGCTGTGGGACAAAGGAAGGAACGCTGGGAAGAATGATGAGATATTTCTGTTCTAACATCTAGGAAACAAAGAAAGAAAGCAAGGAAACGTATCATCACTATCAAGCCAAACCAGAATAAAAGTTAGAACGACCAAAGCTTTTGCAATAATCCCAAAATGACTATATTAGAGTGAAGATTCAAAGTAACTTTTTTGGTGCATTTGCACTTCAACCATTAACACATGACTTCTCTGAAGATTGGAGAATAACTGGGGTGTGTGTTTCAAGTAAAGCTTTTATTCTCAGGGAAAAGTATTATATAGTATATAGGATTTCGAGTTTGATTCTGGCCAGCTTGATGGAACATATTTCTTGTGAACGTGTGGGGGTATTTGGATCCTCTATGTGAACTATCTGGTGCTGAAGAATGAGGAAAAAAGTGAAGGATAATGAATGCAGGGGTGAAGGAACAGTGGACGATTGGGTATGTGTACCTCCGCCAGGTCAGAAAAGAGGACTTGACTGGCGCTTCGCCTCAAAACGTCCCAGTAACTCCGCGCCACAAACTCCTGACTGTCTTTTTTTAGCACCTGTAGGAGTGGTCAAGCAGGGCCAGGGTCAGTCAACCTCCAAATCAACCAGTACAGGAAATAAACGTCCATTACCCATTCAATCAGTTGTCATTATAAGTAAACATACACAGATTATATCTCTGAATTTATATGTGAACATACAGGTGGATATTTAGGAAAGGTGTCACATGGCACTCACTAGTTCTCTCAATAAAGGAGACCCTATCCATTCAAACATAAAAAAACACAAAAACATGTTAGCATCAAACAGGAAGGGGCATACACAAATAGCTAGCTTCTCTGCAGCTAGGTTTAGATTACAGGTAAAGGAAAGGATACTACCAACAGGGAATCATCAGGATGATGATGGATGTGCTATTCTGTTTAAATCACTGAAGCTATAACTCACTCATGTTGCTGACTCAGCAACAAACACAAGGAAAAAAAAATGTTTTTAAAGAAGAAATATATGAAGATGTCACCCTATAGCACATTTTCTTTATTAAATAAGTACTTTAGGCAGTTCTATAGCAACAGTTGGCTCTGTTAGCAAACGTTATTCTACCTTAATAAAGGCTGACCACGGTGCTGAGCTTCTGACCACCCACCTCGTCTCTCTCTCCAGGGAGAAAGCAACAGCAGCCATTTTAACATGACCCTGCAATGCTCTTAACTTCAGTGCGACAATGCGGCTATCCATCACAGCAGTGACAGGAGGAGTGCATATGTGTGTCTGTCTGTGTGTGTCTGTCTATGTGTGAGACAGCATGACAGAGAGAGAGAGAGAGAGCAGTGGCTGGTAGTGTATTGTTTCTGACAGCACACTGCTGATTTTCACTACACTGCAGGCCGTTTCCACTCCACATATAAATTACTACTCATAACAGACAGCTACAGTCACTGTCATTACATCTCAACAGACACTAGGTACAAAAAAGCACTTGAAAGTGATAAAATGGAACTATAATTAAATGTCCAATGTTTCAAATAATGAGGTCCTGGTGATCTCTGTGAGCGAAAAGCTCAGGCTTGGAACCCTAACCCAAAACATTCAGTTTTAAACATTTCTTTCTGCTTTTATGGCTAAAAGGGAGGCAATGTCCTTAATACGGTGATCTAAAGTACACGGCTCTGGCTGTGATCACAGAAGCACCGCTCACCTGCTGTTCAAATTTTTTGTTTGCAATGGACAACCAATTAAAAGAAAGCTGTATTAAAAGGATGGTGGCTTTTGAGCTAAATTTGCTTTTCTCGTTTTTCTCGGCTGCATCAAGAATAACAGAAGTAAGGATTATTTTGAACTTTGAATTATGCAAATCTTTTCTAATACAATCCAGGCAGGAAAAAACATATAGAATTTAAGTATAATTAATTATTTAAATATTTAAACCATAATATAAAGCATTTCAGAAATGTCACACGTGATTATTATTCATTAATATGCAAAATTTTGTACAGCAGCTTCAGTAGTTTTAGTCATCATCATTGATACCCAATAGCCAATCTCCAACTATTTCCTAATGATTGATGCCTTAATAATTGTTTTCCGACTTAGAGCTCATCAGGTTACATACAATTAATAAGTCAAATCTATCAGCATTTTGCACAGGGTTGGTAAATAAGAAATATTCATCCTTGAGAGGTAAAAATCTGTTTCATTTTCGATCTCATAAGGCTCAACAGACAAATTCAACCTCTTTGTGTTCTTTATGTAAATATGATTTTGTTCAGACAACAGAAACATATTTTTGTATGTACCCTTGGCCTCCTTCCCTAAAAAATCTCCTTCTATATCTTTATATTAACAAACTTCCCCCATCAGGAACAAACAATACTGCCAAAAAATACAGCACATGTCCTAAAAAGGACTAAAATGGAGTCTGATTGTCTTTAGAGCTCTACAGGGTCTCAGGTCATTTTAAATTACATCGCTCTCTTTTTGTAAGAGTTCATCTCTCCTGACCCCTTAAATGTATTACTCTTTTCTTTGTCTGTCCATTAATCATCCCTCAATCAATCAATCAGCTGACTTGACAGATGGGCAACCTTTCTTGAATTTTTCCCTTCTCCCTCTCTCTTTCTCTTACATTCATCCTTCAAAGTAGCTTACAGAGTACATTTCACTGATAACAGAGGATCAGGTGGACTGGGTCAAATTTAAGGCTTTTTCCATCATCAGGAGCAGAAGGGAATGACAGGCCTTTTTATTTTTATTAAGGTTTTTAGACTCCAGAGAGTCAGTGTATTAAAAAACTCTGCTGCATATATATATATTATATGGAATGTTTAAACTGAACGCAAAATAAAGGCCATTAATGTGTGATTTAATGTATGATATTTAAAGGTCCTGGCAATCTATATTAATTTAAACTTGGCAGGGTTGGTGTGTCCTTATAATTAATGAACAGATATGATTGATGTAACTCTTGTCACCTAATTTTTCACATTAAACTTAATAATTGTATCTAAAAGGCATGGTGACACACAGACTGCAAAGCAAATGTTTTAGTGACTGAGAAACAGTTCAGATGTATGGAAATATATATGTGTCACAAGTGGCAGGTGAGCTAAAACACAATCACAGACAAATCATTTATATTTTTTCAGCTATTCATTTCCACACAGCAGCCCAAAAATATTCATCGGAAATGTTAAAATACCTCCTTGGTAATCACTGCAGCAGATTCACGCTGTCTTGGCCGGCTCTGCTCTCGAAGCTGAATTGTGTCTCGCTTGAATGATTCTGACTTTTGACAGTTTGGAGGGCAGAGCCCAAAGGGAAAAGGTCACTTTGAAAGTGACCTCATAACCTCTGTGATTGACAGGTTCAGTTTACTGTGTTCAATTTAAATATTTGCCCATGATTATGTTTTATTTCACATTATTATTGACACAAATATAATTCCACACAGGTAAAGTTTAACATATTCTCACATGGTTTCACAAAACTTAAGCTTTTTGTTACCATAAGGTTTCTACTCTGACTGATTGCTAAACAATAAAGCTGTTGAACTGACCCAGCTAATAAAAACAGCCTATTCTCTGCTCCATAAATATCTTTATCTATCTAAAAAGCAGAAAACGAGACTATGCCATGTGGATACCTACGCTGTTCATGGGGGCAACCTGATATCCATACAGCTGCATACTCTAACACACAGAGAGAGACACGAGGAAGAGAAAGAAGAGGACAGAGCATGCAGTCAGAGAGGAGGAGAGAAGGTAAAAGACATGTTAGTACATGCAAGGAAAGAGGATGTGCCATTTTCAACACATCTATGATTACATTTTAGAATACACACTGTGCCTAACACCAAGCATGTACTTTCAAGAGATAAGTTATGTGGGAAACATATCCTTCATTTTTCAGTGACAGTATTTCCTGTGAGCCAACAGCACAACCAGGACTGTTCTGTAAGATACCCAATGCTTAGATCAACAAATCTCTATCTCTTATTTGCTTACACATCTACACAGGTTCTTAGTAAACTTGGGTTTGAAAGATTTACTTCAAAATCAATAAGATATAGATAAGTAACAAAAGGAAGATTTTAATAAGAAGCTTTTAAATATTTCTTTTGCAAATCATGTCATGAAAAACTTACCTTGAGAACATTTTACTATAACTAATGCACAAGATACCTAATGGCTTATCTGTTTGTAAGTTACCTTAATTAATCTGTTTGTAGCACAACACATATGTGGGATGGGACAAGTTAATACTAACTCATCAAACCTGCTCTCTTTGATAGTTATTAAGTTGCATATACACTCTGACACAAAGAGAGCAGTAATGCGAGGTGCTTGGTGTTATTTCTAAAACTCAATCGCATAAAGTGCTGAGAAAGACACATATTCTATCATATATATAAATCAAATATACCAAGTCCACAGCAGGGATAACTGTCACAGAGATACCAAACAGTTTCTACGAGGCAGCATGCACTCAAAACTAGTTACATGAAAGGTTTAGTTTCACACCTGCATGAATACAAATGACAGTTAACTTTGACGATCATGATGATCGTTTTTAACAAATCCATGTGCGCAGTGTGACACAGCACTTCTGTCAGCAACCTTAACTAAATGGTAAGAGGTGTTGTGACAGTTTACACTCATGGATATATTAAAATGTAAAGTAAGTTTACATTAATGTTTACCTGTCTTTTAAGTTTACCCCACTAACAACAGAAGCATTTATGAAGTCCACGTCCACATAGACTATTCATGGTTGGTTCACTGTTGCCAGCATTAAGGTTAATTAGCAGTAATACCCATGCTTGTCTGAGCATACACCCCCACACCCCGTTACCATCTTCCTTACCAACTGCGCGGACTTCTCAGCATCTCCTTTCCTTCCTTTCTTCTCGTTTTTCTTCCTAAAGATCTCCTGAAGCTGTAATGAGAGAAAAGACGAGGAGCTCATTGACAATTCAAAGTCAGATCTAAAACGCTGTTAAAAAAATGAAATGCTCAAATGAGTTCAAACAAGGTCATTCACTCTTTCAAGCACATCTATGATGTCATTCAGGTAATGGTCTTTTGGCAGCATGATTAAGGGAGTATTCAGGTTTCACTCTGGAAGTGATTTATGTTTATGCATATGTGTTATTAAAGGAAAAATCAATGCTGAATTCAATATGAAAAAAAACAACTGCTTCTACACTACAGTGTCGGGTAAGTTTTTATATACTTACTTATTCAAATTTAAATTAAAATACTAATTTCTTTGAAATAAAATAATGAGATTTGTAATATAAATGTTATAATTAATTAAGAGTTAAATAAAAAATGCACAACCACAAACACAGCAACCTGATGTCTACACAAATACAGATACATAAACGCTCTCTAAGAGCATATGATCATAAAAGACAGCAATAGTCACTGGTATTGTTCAATTTCCATTTAAGAATATTTAATTACTCTGACAACCAATATCACATGTAAAACAGAAAAATCTGTATCTAAACCCTCAATGTGAGAATCTTTTTCTGTCCCACACCTGCCTGCTCCCACAGGATTTTAAATCATTACCACTCCCTCCTGCTGATGTGCCATCCCACTCCCACCAACCTTCAGAGACTCTGATCCCTTCATGCCTGCAGCGGTGTTTTGACTTGAAAACGTGTCAGTTCTATCCCACAGGGAAAGAAACACATGTGTAGCCCTCAAGAAATCCTACAGTTAGTCTTCTCAGCTTTGTAATAAGCTGCCTTTAGAAGATGCAAATTCAAAGTCAACCTTTTTAACTGCTTTAAACGTTAAAATATAGTTAAAGCTCAAGGCACTGGGAATAAAGGTACATAATAGTATATTCGCTTAGGGTACTACAATGTTGGCCAAATGTTTTTTTTATTGATTAAGATGATGGAGACACTTTAATAGGGAAAAGACTTCTGTAAATGATGCAATCTGTGAATGTATTGTTTGAGAGCGCAAGGATGCTTGCATGAGACTTGAGGAACAGTCTTACAGGCAGATAAAGCTGAAACACGACCAAGCATTAGTCCAAATTCTGAAATGATTTACTGAGTTTACAAACGTAATGTAACATGCTGAGAATCAAGATTAATTTCAAGCTGTCAGTCTGTTAAGTTTTCAATAAGGTAGTAGCAGCAAATGTTCTCAATCTTGCCCATCTGTAACATGGTGATGTTAATTTAACCAGAGAGCACAATTATTTGTATCTAAAAACTGTTAAATCTCTTTAAAAATCCCAGACAGAAGCTAGGAAAAGTCTAACATCAACTAGAGCAGCCTGCCTTACCAACTCTACTCGATTAGCAACAAAAATGTGGAGCCAAGTCACCAGAAGCACAGCACTACCACAGAAAATCAAAAAATCTTGTTGTCCTTTTTGGGGAGTTTTGACCTGTGATATCAAAAATGGTAGAATGTCAGGTATTAAATTTATCAGTATTGAGCTTGTAGTACTGTAACAGCCCAAGTCACAGTGGGTAAGGAATCATTTTAGTAATGTAAGGTAGACAAGATTTGACATACTGACATTTGATCTATAAATGTGATCTATGACAATTCAAGTGTTTCTACTATGCCTGGTTTGACAGTTCATAAACAGTGTTAAGTTCATTATAGTTGCTAATACTGACATAGAAAACAACCAGGCAAGGAAAAAACATCTAGGATGGACTGATTTGTGCAATCTTGTTTTTAAAGCTTCAAGATGAGGATTTCTGGTACGCCAATCTTTACTTTTCAAAAACCAGACATCATGAGTCAGAGGGTGACACTGGATGAACTGAGGGTCTGCACTAAAGCCCGTCATTTGATGTATAAGGTTTAGTATCCTTTTTCCTGTAAATCACATAAACATATTTGTACTATAAGAGTCCAAGAATTAAAATATTGACTTGAAAATGGGCAAAATAGGGCCTCTTTAATTTTAGTAATTTAATAAACTACATTAAAACACCATGGTACAAGTCAAAATTAGATTTTCAAAAGTAAGGTTTTGTCTTTTGTCCACTCTAAAATCATGGATTGTTATTTAATACTAAAGCTATTCTTTAACACTGCTTTTTAGTAAAAGGAGTAACAAAAAGGGTTAATATTAATATGTAAATTCAGGTTTTCTCCCAATATCTGCGACTCACCACTAGGAACTCCCTCTTATCCACCATCTGGTTGCCGTCTGCATCAAACATATTGAAAGCAATCTTAAAGCCAGCATGAGGCTCTGGGGAACAGAGAAGGGAACACATAGGGTGAGTGTGTGCATGTGTTTGTTAAAGGCAATTTGAAATCCATAAATAGTAAGTGGAAAAAGTGTCTCAAAGCATCAATAGGAGGGAGAATGACTTAAATGAAGCCACAGTTTCAAACATAGCTGCTTATCCAAAGAAAACATTAAAGTGTTGACCAGGTTAAAGTTATTTAAAAAAAAAACACAATAGCAGAACAAATACATTTGCTACAGACTGACCTTTCAATTTGACATTTTATTCTATTTATTCAACCATTTTTAAGGCCAAACAAGGAAGCATGCATGTAAAAAAAAAAAAGAAAAAGAAAAAAAGACAGTAATTTCTATTTAAACTAGTTTCACATGCTGGTCATACGTCTAAGAGATGAAGTAAAATGTAATTTCAATTATGGTCTTATGGTTTTTGGTGTGGGGGTGTGCACTGCCTTTCACCCTGTGGCAGCTATGACAAACTCCAGCCCCCTGCAAGCAGAAACTGAGCAGTTAAGATCAAGTATGCTTATTTTTATTCACTATAACTTCATCCATCATCTATTTAGGTTGAATTAAAATTAAAATTTGTGGAAAAATCATTAAAAGAAACAACTTTTTATTGATCCCTTATGTGTCAGTACAGCTGAGATCCATATTTGTAAAACACCCTAAAACATGCTATGCCAGTGACTGGCCCACCCCCAAGCATCAGAGCAATACAGTGTACACTCTTAAATGTCAAGAGGATGGCTGTAAATTATACACCGGGGACACCAAACAACCTCTGGCTAAGTGGACGGCGCAACACAGAAGAGCCTCGTCCTCTGGCCTTGACTCTTTAGTCCACTTAGACACACGGGCCAATGGTCACGCTTTCAATTACAAGGACGTGCACATCCTGGACAGGGAGGAACGCTGGTATCATCAAGGAGCCAAGGAGGACATTTATGTGAAAAGGGAATGACAATGTTGGAATTGAGGAGGCCTTAGAGAAAATCTTTAACCATCTGATCGCAGTCATTACCAAACTGTCTGTGAAGAGTGCAAGAGGCTACTGATTAACGGTCACGCCAATTTGCATATCAACCATTATGAAACTGATCTCATTGCTCATTGTTATGCAGTGGCGCTACTTTCAATCGTTATGCAGCTGGACTGTTTGTAAGGTTAGGGGGAGACTGGGTCACTTGGATGAGTGCTGAAAGTACTGAAATTGTTGCTTCCAGATGAAAAGAATAAACTTTATGGAATTTTATAGCCACTTTCTTTTTTTCTTTTGTTAAAGAAATTTATCTATTACTTTTCTTCATCTTTTGAGAAGATGTTCTTGCAACTTTCCTTACGTTTACATTTTTTTCATCTTTGGTCTGTCTCTGTCTCTTTTTGTCTTGCCCTAAGGTGAAGGGGAAAACCACAGCATTTGTGAGATCAACATTTTTTAAATTTCTATATGTACTTAGCGCACTTCGCTTTGTCACGTAATTTTTCTAAAAATAAGAATATAATAATGCAAACAACAACTGGGTGAAAGAGATATGATAAAAAGGTGCAGATGAGTTTAAGTGAAAGGAGAATGTGTGCAACTGAATTGACTCACTTGTCAAGATGCAGAGCAGGAACAGGTACTCTGTGTATGAGATGATGCCTGGTAATGAGATCAAGACAGAGAGAGTTAAGGAAGAGGTCATATTCAACTCACACACACACACACACATACACACATACACAATGTTTACAGATGTTCAAAGACTGTGGGCCTCACACAAAGACATACACACTAACACACATAATCCTTCCTTTCATGGAGATAGCATCTTAAAATGTGTCTTCTCAAAGCGGAGCTGCCAGCGGCCATTTGGCCACACACCGATTCTTTTTCTACACCCCAAGTGTCCAGAGTAAAGACACAGGCTAGCGTGTGTCTGTGTGTGTATGTGTCTTGTGTTTGGATAAGCAAGTGAAAAATGTTTCAGGAGGTGATCCTTTCTTGCCTCAGGCACATTCAGGAATCTTTGCAGCTCCATCTACGCTCTCTCTCCCTCTTTTTTCGCTTTCTGTCTGATCGTTCAGATAGTTCAGGGTGGTTCGCTTGAGTGTTACGGGAGACTTCTCCCCCATTTGTGTGTATGTATGCATGAGTGTGTGAGGGTGAACACGACACCAGTTAAAGTCAGTGTGAGCCTTGTGTTTTGCTGATGCTTGACTGCTTTGTGTATAGGAGCTGGTTTGGAACTGAAGTCTTTTTCCCCCATGTAGCCTGAGCTCTGCATAGACTAGAGCATACAAAATTGAAGCTACTCAGGTTTCTATAATACAGTCTGTTGTGTGTTTACGCTCCCATGCTTTCAGTGATATACCACAGAATAAGAGGGATTAATACTGATCTCAAGGTGATATTTAATCATGATGGAAAGGGCTGTAAACAGGCATTATATGTCCTCTCCAATAGTTTTAACATTAACATATGTTCCATATGTTTGTTGATTTTGCCTTCCTTTTCTTTTAATTGTCAGTGGGTTAAAGATGTTAAGAGTCCATTGTAATCCAATAATAACAAATCTGATGGTTTGAATCAGCCCCAAGAAATTTTATTAACTCAAAAAACCCTGATATTTACCTCCAGAGAAATTTATTTAACTTAATCTATATCAATGCATATGTTAATACTAAAGCACCTTCCTCTATTATGGACATCTGCTATGGACTCACTAGAATAGCATATATTAAGAAGCCCAAGAAGATCTAAATTTTGTGTTTGTTGTGCAGGTCAACTAAAGACAAATATAAGGGTTAGTTAAGTACATGTGAACCATGATGACATTACAGTAGTACTAATAAACCGTTTTAAATGGAAAACATGAATGTGTCACATGAGTATTAACATATTAGGCACAGGTAACAATGTTCCATGTTGCATACAGGCAATGCAAATGACTGCAATGAGTCTTTACTGCTTTGACTATATTTCCAGTTATATTTTCACTGCAGTCTGAAATTATTTTTGATTTAATTATCCAATGTGTGGCATTTCACTTACTTTATCAAAGTCAGAAAGTCAAAAACCAAAAAGGCATTCCCAGTTAACACAAATGCTTTATACTGGTACTATGAAAGGAATATTTACTCAGCTGTTGTGTGTGACAGATGGAAACATGGATTAACATTGTGTTAAATCTGCGATATACATACCCAGCATGTTACTGTATACTTACACAGTCAATTTTTCTAAAGCACAGTAATGCATTACCCATACTGTGGTAGTCATAAATAACTGATAATCAATTAATCAATCATGAATTAATGTAGTGTGTTCTGACATTAACACACAGACACAGTGAACCCCTTTGAGTCTTTGTCTGATTTTCAACTCTATCGAGCTCAGAAATCCAAAGACATTACAACGATTTCAACTTTCAAACGTACTGGGCCACGTACACATCACACCCACAGGAGCTGTTCAGCCACTGAAAAGCCATGTCATGAAGTTCCTGAGAACAGCTTGTGTGCTGATGTTAATGTCACTGGAGTTTTGGAGCTTTACACATTATGTACCTCAGCACTCGGTGACCCCCGCTATATAACTTTATGGGGTCTGCCACTTCATGGCTGAGTTTCTATGGTTACTAAATCCCTCCACTTTGTAGTAAAACCACTTACAGCTGATTGTGAAAATATAGGATTTAAATTTAATGGACTGACTTGTTGCAACAGTGACACGACTGAGTTCAGTGAGCGCTGTAGAAGGACTCATTCTTTTACAAATGCATGCAAGGCCACACATTTTATACACCTGTGGGAATGGGACTGAAAGCACCTGAATTAAAAAAAGTAGTATGAATTTTGTGAAATCTAGGTAACATATGCAGTAGTTTTGTGACCCTTTGAAATCCAGACTGATAGATGTCAATGACTTTGTTTTTCGGCTGTTTCTTAATATCGTGGCACGATGTGTTGCTTTTTGCAACACGTTCTCATCCTGACGCGTAAAATACCAACGACTGTGACAAATTGTCGGTATGGGAATGAGAGCAAGTTGGAATGAATGTATAAATGTGTTTTACGTGTGAAATGAAAATAAACCGAAAAAAGCATTACGTACCCTAAATCTGTTCACTTTCAGATCCTAAATCACTTTGGAAAACACAATGTGATGGCCACAACATAAAGCTATTTTATTGTTGAATTATTAGTCATACTTTGATGTGTTTGTATTGGAATGGATGGCTGGAGCCTTTGCTCTGAGCGTCTCTTACAGCCGCGAGCTTGTATTTACTCAGGTTATCTTTGTCTAACATTTAAATTTGTTTGATGTTCTGACACATGAGAAATATGTAAAAAAAACCAAAAAAAAAAAAACCTTGGAAATCAAGAATGTTTTACTGTATGTGAATGAAAAAATCAGCCCTGTTAAATCTTGATGGTGTGTGTGGTCTCAGTAGTGCTCCACCAGGAATGAATGGTTAAAGTACAATAACCATAGATTACCCTGAGGTTTCTGTTTACAAACTTTCTCTTTTTCCTCTCTTACCATATTCATTTCTCTGTCTACTTTGCCTGTTTGTCTTTTATAGCCCATCTTTTACACTCCATCTGTTTCTTATATTTCTCCCACTCTCCTTTTAAATCTCCTTTTCACTCCCTGATTTGATTTTCCTACTTCTTTTTTTCCCTCCATCTCTCTGATGAAAAAAGGAAGCAGACCACCCTCCTGGCTACTTGTCCCTGTAGACTAAATCAAACACACTCAAACGTTACAAGCTTAAGAATATACCTTTGTTATTATGGTAGAGGAAGAGAGGGGATGCATCACACATGGTTTGCTATATTTAGCATCTCCCAGTGTGTGTATATCTGTGTATCTGTGTAATTATCACTACAGGGAATCAGTCCCAGACTGTGTTATTCCTCTGTTACATACTCCTGAGGCAAATGCTTAATTAGGGTGAGCTTTTCTCTATCTTTTAGTGTTGCATAAATTGTAGAGGAGAGGAGAGGAGAGGAGAGGAGAGGAGAGGAGGTTGTTCAGCTGTACGGAGTAACAGCATGGCACAAACTTGGATTAGAGACCCCTACAGTGACACACAACTCACAAGTATGATTTTATCACACACTGAGAGCCAAGCACTGGGAAATGTGCACAAAAGCACAGTTAGGTCATCGCAGTTACTGTATAATAATGTAAGAACCCTGACAGTCATGCAGGTGTATCACCTAAGAAATATAACATGATGCAAGAATACCTCTTAGATTTCTACTACCTCTGTTAGGTATTTGCGGGCTGAATGAAAAGAAAAAAAATACATAATAAAGATAATTAAGTTAATTGCAAGGATGCATAATTATATTAGTGATCCAAGCAAAAACCCCGCCCCTTTGCTCCTGTCCTAAAACACAGACATATATGCTAATTTATCATGTTATTCTCTTTATCTTCATTAATATCTTTTTATGTAGTCATATGGCATAAATGGCTGTTCATAAACACCAGACAAATGAATAATAAATACTTGTATCTATTCTTCTTTGCAGGCGACATGTTTATTGTATAAGACAAAGCAATCAATCCCAGGTACTATTAGTGTCACTGTTTGATGCACACTTATTTACATATATGCATGACAGCTCATTCCAGTAACCCAAAGTGTCACTGCACTAAAATTTTGATTACCAAAATGTATTTCCGAACAATGTACACATACATAATGTGAATGTAATGTCACAATTTGTTTTGACATTAGTTACTACACATAATATATATGACTTATAAGAGGACAAAGTATTATATTTAGCACTCAATTCATTTGTGTGTTTTAAAAATAATTTCCAAAAGCTAAATAAATGATAATCGTGGTGCTCTAGGCAGTTTATAAAGTTTCATTCAAACTGATTAAGGTGACTGATTAGGAGGAGTTAGGGAACATACAGACATAGAGAATAGACATTATACATATACATGGTCTTAAAATGACAGTCGTGATTTTTACAACATTAAATTCTCTGACAGTGTATCAGCAAACAATTGTTCAGTATTTTAAATAATCTTTAACAACTTGAAAGCTGAAGAAACTTAAATACTTTACCATGTTTACTCATCATATAAACCGAGTCCTATTTGACTGACATTCACTGACCTTGTTATTATCTGACTCTTACACTCCTACTTATGTGCTCTGATAACAATTAAAAGAGAAAACAGTGTCAATGGGTTTTGTGTACAGTGCATGTGTGTTCCTTTTTTTATTTAGTGAAAAGGTATTTTGCTCCTGTTTTGTGTGTATGTGCGTGTGTGTGTGTGTGTGTGTACGCTCTCTGACCTCGTTCTCTCAGGTTGCGAAATAGTTTGGAGGATCCTCTCCACACGGGAGGAGTGTCTGATAGGATCTTCTCCAGCTCCTTACAGACACATACAAACACACAATAAAAAGGTAAGATAAACTCTAAAAACACAGACCTCTAACTTCAAACTTCAACTTTTACACACACCGATCCAGCGCAAACAGGAAAGGTTAGCATGCCGTGGAAAGAAGGAAAAAAAAAGCTTGGCAGGCCAACTATTTTAGTATTGTTATTAATGTGGTATTTTATATGACTTGTATAGAAATGAATGTATGTATATATATATTTTTTAATTGACACAAAGACTGCTTTGAAGAAAGAAAAAATAAAGTACCAAAAGTAGCCTGTGGAGGCTTTGACCATTTGTGGTGCTGTGAATTAGGATTTGAGTGGAGTCTGCATTTTTCTTAGATTTCACACTCCAGCAGCACAAGAATTTCCTTATGGATTCTTAAAAAGAAGTTACAACACTTAACAAAAATGTAAAAACCTCCAAAAGTTGATTCTGTTTATCTGGACGTAGTGTTTTCAGTGGGAGAAACGTTTCGTCACTCATCCAAGTTCTTCAGTCTCAGCTGACTGCAGGTTTCCCCAATCCCCAGTTCATTTGCATAATGACCAAAACCAGCCCACTGAAGGGAAAATGGGAGGTCAGTTCCTTCATCTTAATTATGCAAATTCTCATGACCATTGATCAACAACCACTGATCGAAGCCCACTGATCAATGGCCACCAGTACCATTCACAGAGAGTTGGGGAATGGCTGCAATCACAGCATTGTAATAGGGCTGAACGATTATGGAAAATAATCTAATTGCGATTTTTTGCCCCAATATTGCGATTGCGATGCGATATGCGATTATTTTTTAAGGTCTTTGTCTTCTGTATTATTAAACAAAGACAAGCAATACATCATATAGTATGGCCAATACTATATTACATTAATTTTAAATTGTTCTTTCCTGGAAGACAGACCTCTGTTATGATGACATGAGGTGATGCATGAATTGATGACTGACATTTTTATTTAACTTCTTCAATCACAACAGTATATTTGAACATACACAATAGTTTATTTTTAGCTTACAAACATCTGAGCATAAAGTGCTGACAAGGAACCCTGGTGTAAACATTAAAATGAAAGTCAGTACAATGCAGATTGCAGAAATATACATAAAAAAAATCAGTGGCTTTACCACACTCAGTTTTTCGACATCTGTGAACTACTAGACAGTCATTAAATTAAAAAATAATATTAAATAAATAAAACTAATAAATAAAAAATACACACATCTTACTGATCTCTGCAGTCAGTAACATTACACATAAAGTGCAAACATAATAGCAATTGTATAAACACACACACAAACACGCCTTTAAAATTTAAAGGCGTGAAATTGGACGTCTAGTTCTGATTAGCGTCACCGCTGTCTCGGTGGAGTTTAATAAACTCGGCCGTCTGCTTCTTGCTATCTAAAATATAACCAGACACTGGTGTAAATTCTCGACTGTCTCATACTTCTGTTTAATAAGTTTTCTGTTTGACGTTTAGTCAGCTGTGTGAAAACCAAGGAGGAACCCACCCGGGGGATTAATAAAGTTTTATTTTATCTAATCTAATAACTTTAATCTCAGCCAAACCGATTTACTCACGAACAAACAAAACACTGAAAAAAGCCCAACAATAACATTTTTAGGTTGTCTAAGTGACTTATATATTACGTTTAACCCGAGCAGCGAAACTCCGCGGTGATCTGAAAATGATGTGCCGGGAGTTGTGCCGTTCTCGGCCGCATCAGTAACCCTCGAGCTCCCGGCTAGCTGTCGAGCTGGTGGGTAGCAGACGCCTCTGAAAACGTCGAAGCACTTTTGCAAATATGGGATATCTTGATAAACCGAGCAGATATTTGATGTTTACACAACTACTTTCTCGCCTGAAAATATGTTAAAAGTTTATTTTGTGACCCTGAAAGATTAGTATGAGTAATTTTAAAACTTAGCAGTGGCCGCCATTGCTGGAAACTGGAGTTTGGCTGGGCCGCGCTATGAATTCTGGGATATGGTAGTAATTTGGACAGCCTTCGGCGCGTCGCTGTGACGTAATCGGTCTACAAATGCGGCCTCAGGAGGATGCAGCCCATGAATTTGGACATGTCCAGAGTATAATCGCAGCCTTTGCGGTTAGAAAATTGCACTTGATCATGTCGCGATATTATCGCAAATGCGATATATCGTTCAGCCCTACATTGTAAGATGGTGAAAGATGTACCCTTAGGCCCCCCTCCATTGAAAGAGTGTCCACTGGCCTGTAGGTGTGAATAGACTGCAGAGTCCTGGCCTGACGAGGTAGCTCTTCTGTGTTGTGCCATCCGCTTTGCCAGAAGTTGTTTGGTTTCCCCGATGTATAAATCCTGGCAATCGTCCTGGCACTTAACAGCGTACACTATGTTACTGTGTTTGTGTCGGGGCACCCGATCCTTGGGGTGGACCAATTTTTGGCGCAGTGTGTTTTGGGGTTCAAAAGTCACAGAAACACAGTGTTTAGAAAAAAAAAAACAGAATCAACTTTTGGAGATTTACTTACCTGGATGATTGAGCATTCATCTAAAGAATGTAAAAATTACTTGTGTCTAAAATCACTGTTTAAATGTTCAAATCCTTTTCAAAATCTATTTTATGGTCTGATTTTACGTTAAACAAAAGATTAAACAAGTTATGCTTCAGAATGTAGCCATCTTGTTATTAATAAGATACTGTATTACGGGCATGTGTAGCATCCTCAGGTTCCCTTTCAGATTTGATGGATGTTATCAAATTTAAAAAATTAGGATCACAATAATGCAACCCTTCAACACAAGACTTTTAAAAAGTGGCTGATTTTATATACAGTTTATATGAATAAAACTTAATGTAAACTGTGTCACAAACTGGCTCAAAGAAGGTGAGAAAAAGGGATTTCACACAAGAAGCTCACGTAGATATAAAATAATTTATTATACATAACCTAACCGAGACACAAAGATTGCTAATAAGTTGATGTCAGGTGGAGTGGAAGAGAGAGACTGAGTGGTTCACCTGGGCCGGCTTTTATAGCCCGCAAGACACAGGAGACCTGCATTAAGTGACCATTGTCCAGTGCCAGCCAAACAGCAAGCCATAGCTTTCATGAGTGTGGGAGGGTGTGCAACATGAAAACTGCACAGGGTACTGAGATTATAACCAGGTGAGTACTGATGTGGCGATATCCTGTATTTTCACATTCAATGGTATGATCTACAGTTTAAATAAAGCTAAAGATCCTGTTTGTGCTGTATGAAATTTTCAGAGCCTCAGTATTTTGCATACAGTATTTCTTTAATGCACTTACATTTTTACATTTGGATTTTAAATTAGTAAACCTGATTATTGCTGAACTTAGAGATAATCTGCAATACATACGTATGAGGAATCATGACATTTGTATGCAGAAACTCATGACAAATACTAGGAAAATAGGTTTTAAACTTTGCAGTGTATACTGATTTAGATGTAACATGCAACAGATGTCTGTCTGCAATATAGAGGAGCACGAAAAACAGTTAGAGTGTGTTTCCCACCTGTTTTGTCAGGGACCTCCAGGGCCTCTTGCCTGCCAGGGAAACGAGACAAAAGAGAAGAGAAGAAGAAGGGAAAGAGGAGAAGAGAGTTTGGGTGGGCTCAGTCAGATAGCATCTGTGTGATCTAGAAATGGGTCTTAATGTGCCAGGTACAGTCACAACACACACACACACAGGCACACTCATTTTATATACACTGTCATCATCACAGGCCCATTTGTACCATCTCAAGTGCCCTGTGCTTGTCTTTGTAGTATGTGGAATGTCCCTGTAAAAGCACATACTACTTTTGTTCTGTTTTATACAACAAAGTTCATCTAATTCAACTTCAAAGGGGCCATTCGAGGATGTCAGCTGCCGAGAGGGCATGTGCGGCTGTATCGTATGTCAGCGAGCCAAGGCTAGATGTAAACACACACATACAGGTGCACAGTTTGCACGCAACGCAATTATATATCCATTAAATAAATAAATAGCAGCTTTTTGTTTGTGATAACTTCCACATGTGAAGAGATACTTAAAGCAGTGGTCGCACAGGAAAATTTTAAGATGATTCTCCAGATTAGATATTTGCAGGGTAAGAGAAAGGGTACATGAGAGCAAATGGAATGTGTGTGTCTGACTAACATTAACCACAGACTAAACAATAGCTTTAAAGCCACCTGCTTTGAAGAAGCCAGCCAGGGCTAATCTGTTACAAATGACAGTGGGCCAACAGAAATTACAAAGATGTGTTTTAAAACCATATTTTTAAAGTTTTTTAAGAGATGGCAAAAAATTGTATACCTGGCACTGAAATACATATGTAATATTTAAAATCAACCACCAAACAGGGATCAGTAAACATGAGGTATTCACTGTCAATTAAATTATAAAAACAAAGGGTTCAAGTATCCAATCAAATCTTGCTTAAATTTAAATGTAATTTATATCTTAAATTCTTGAAGTATAAATTAGCTTTTCCCCGTCCTACACTATAGACTTCCTATCATTTTATGTTTCTCCATGAATCCCAGGAACCTCTGAGGTTGCTATTTTACCTTATCAAACACTATGTGTACTTAAGAGCCATTTGAAGAAACGATTTGTAAGGCAGTCATTTGTCTTACTTTTCATATTTACAATTTCTCATTGAAAAGAGAGAGGCGCTGCCATCTAGGCTTGTGTAGAGTAGCTGCATAAGACTTTAGACCCAGCTGGCATGTTCATTCATTAAAAATGAATGATTCATTTAATCGACTTGTACTTCTAGCACCGATTAGCAAGAGCAGCAACATTTAAGTCAATTAATCATGTGCATAACTAAATTAAAATGTTTCAAAATATGACAGAAAGCCTCTTTAGATGTCAGTGTTAGCTATTACAAAAAGGTGGAACGCTGCTTTTAAATAGCAGACCTACTGATTGGTGGATAACTTTCTGTGAACATTCAAACTCAGCTGTTCAATCTAACCTTTAACTGACAAGTCTTTAAGTCTGTCTGTTATAGATTTTCTTTAAAACATTTAATTATCCTTGCAGCTGAATTGCAAAGCACTTCGAGTTGTATTTATATAAATAAAAGTTTTTAATGGCAAAAGAAGCATAGAAGTTTACAGTGGTGACTGATTTTAGCATTTTTTCTGCACATTTTCCATCTTTATTTTTAGCACTCTGACAGAACTAATTTATTTGTGGACAACCAGCTAGCCCTGCCCCCTTCCTGTGTTTTCCCTACGGGAAGACTCACTGGCCAGCTTGTTTGCTCAGTCTCGGCCGTGGTTGGACAGATTCCAACTCCACCATTTTGGACTGCATGAGTAGACCTTGTTTTGCACCAGAGATCTGGAAGCCACCCTAACCTGAACCAGGTGGACAAATGGTTCATGTGCCACTATGCAGAGTTCACTGAGACTGCAGAGCAGAACTAGGTCTACCAGCTACAGTCCAAGACCATGGAGTTAATAATATTCAATAATAGGATATAGGAGAGACTGTGAAGATACAGCTGATGATATTGTTTGGTTATGTGTTTCATAGAAATAGCCAGCAGCACGATGGTTTAGTGGTGACCACTGCTGCCTCAGGACAATTTAGGTTCATGCTTAACACCCCTGTAAAAGATATTCTCAAGACATTCAGTTCTTGGTTAAATAAACTTCCCTCCTCCTTGGATCTTGGTTGAGGAGGGGAGAAATTTACAAACTGCATTTTCTGGTAGTTCCCCTGTGAAAGCAATCCTTTGCAGTGCTGAGATATATACACGTCCCATAAAAGCAGAATATAAATTTGTGTTAAATGATTGATTTAAATGAAGCAGTCAAGTACTCTGGGTACATGTCATATATGCAGATTAAGCAGATAAAATAAGCCCCAAATATTTTTGTCTTAAGGAGACACAATTTTGAGAACAACAGAAAACAAGCTATTTTTTCATACGTACTTCTCGGTTCACTCATGGTAACCGACTCGATGAAGTTTTGTGGGGTCATGTACAGCTGTCCTTCATACTCCACTGAGCTGAACAAGCGGAAACGATGTTCATGGGAAGACATGTACACATCTCCATCCTCAAAGTCAAATGGACGTGCCTGCAGAGAAAACCCATAATAAAGAAAAGAAAAACAACAAAACAAAGTATATGCATTCCACTTATACTGTTAAATAACTATCCTAATTCTCATATTAAGTGATTAAAATCAGGGATAAGCAATTAATGTTCCACTTGTGTCACAGTGGACATAATGTGAATGCGACCTGTGACAGATTTCTGTGCACACAAAGCAATTTCTATAATGAGGAAACTCATCTATTCTTGACATCAACTCTCTCCATTTAGCTCCCTGTGGTTATAAATAGAGCGAGCGCCGCTGGCACAGTGCAGTAATGGGAAAATGGGCACACATGCACAAAAATACTTTGTCACTACTTTCTACTTGATTAGCATCTGTCTCTCACTCTCTCTCTCGCTCTCTGCAAGCAGCCAGTGCTTCAACTTGATTAGCTGCAGAGTAGGAGAGCTTCTACACCAACCGACTATACTGCGTGAAACTGTATAATTAACAGAGAGGCTTCCATATTTAAACCTGTTTAGCTGCAGGCCCCAGCACACAGTGGTTTCGGTTCCGCTCAGCTAACATGCTAATGAGCATACAGATTCATTCATAAAGCTTTGATGATGCCTGCACCAAGGGGGGCTTTTGAAAGCGTGAATTGGAGATCAGTGCTTGGCTTCATGGGAATGCACCCCACTCAAAAGTAAGAGCATAGGCACCCATGGCTTTAACTCTCACTAATGAATGAAGTTTAGAAAGTTTTGCAAAGGCAGCTAAGTTCACATGCCATGCTGCACAACATGAAAAAGAAATGTAAGAAAAACCAATTAAATTGCAGAGATTAGAAAGTAGATTCAGTGTGGCTCGCTGCTTTGTGTCTTGACTACAACTAAAACTTTCTGTTGTCTTTTCACAACTGCTCAGCAGATGCTCCAGGTGTTTTCCCCTCGGGCAATGTTGTGTGTTCCCTTCGCAGCTGCAGCTCTGTAACCCTTCTGCTCAGTTTCACGCTTAAAACTGTCACTGTATTTTATCCAAAAATCCCAGTATCAATTCTGCTTATAGGTGTGATTCTTCATCAGTTGACTTATTGATCCATAAACATTTTTTTGAACGAAAAAAGTGGCTTTTGCAGGTCAACAACTATTTTGTTCTCTCTGAGTCTAAACACAGTGAAGCAACAATACAAATGAAAGCATAGGACTGTTTGCACATGTGGAAAAGCACCACTACCATTATTATTTTAATGTCACTATTCTGCACCATTCTGTCATTTACAGTACCATTTAGGGTACATAAACCCTTTTATATATAAGGTGTATTACCACTCCAGGTTGCTGGGCTCCCTCCCATGTGTGGTTAACTATTAGTGTGTGCTGCTCTGCTTTGGTGCCTGAACCTGTTCTTTGTCGTCCAATTGCCATCTGTGATTGGTCCAGCCCAGTCTCCAGCTACAACCACAACACGGCTGATTATGGCAACTGTTTCACAAGTCAAAGCTTGTAATTTGTAGCAGCTGTGATTTCAAGTGAGCAGCCTGACCTGTGCCTCTTTCTGGTTTGTTCTTAAATTTCAGGTTACTTCTTGTCTTTTACCTTTGTAAAAGATAGACTGTATCTCAACAGGCTTTGTGTACCCTTGGATGGTTATTAGAGCTGGGCGATATGAGATTTTTTCATATCACGATATGTTTTTTTCATTTCAGGCGATAACGATATCTATCACGATATAAGCCAAATAACTATATTTGTAAGATTTAAATGTGCCGTTGCTCACAAGTAAAATGTGAAATAATCAGCAGCTTGTTTTTATTTAAATATTTATTTCCCATAATAAGTTCAACAGGGTAGATGTACTTAAGGAACATGAGACTTTTTCAGATAAATAAAGGCAAATATTGCAAACTACACAAAAGGCAGCCGCTAAAGCATTTAAGTTTCAAAATAGAACAAACGAAACAGACTAAATTGTCAATTCCACTTAGAAACAAAATATTAATTCTAAAAATAAATCTTAGTTTGTTTTACAGAAGAACAGACAAAACTGACTAACTTTTGTCAATATCAAATAAACTGAGAACTAAAAGGAAATTCTCAATCTCTCCTTGTTGTATAGCTGAGCTTTTCAAACAGTTTTAACAGTTACTTTAGTCTGACAAAAGCCGAATGACGAATCAGCGCTTCCAGTCAGAGACTGAGGCTACGTCCACACGTACACGGGTATTTTTGAAAACGGAGATTTTCCGTTTTCGTTTTAAAAAAATAATCCCGTCCACACATAAAGGCAGAAATGAAGGGAAACGCTGCTAGGAACATGCCAAAGCAGCAGGTGGCGCTAGATTCCTAACCGTGCAGAAATGTTGGCCAATCAGAAGTCTAGAAGCCTCGGTGGGAAAAAGTAAACAAAGCTGGGGCATAGAAGCAGAACAGAGTCGTGTGTGTGGACGGACAGTAACTGTGTGTATATGTAAGCATTTAAACACTGCAGAGAGTAGAATTAACAGTAACAGTATTGTAGAAATTCATTTCACCGAAACAATAACGTGGCGCGCAGTGTGACGCATGCACCAGTTTATTGTATTTCCAGACTTGCTTTCGGCACAATTTACAGTGCATGCTACTCTGTTTTTTGTCAGACTTGAAATAGCCGAAATACCTTCACACTACGGAGCTTCTATGGCTCTTCCGTTCGACAATCTCTCCGGCATTGGAACCATCATCTGTTTTCTCTTCGGTCACGCTCGGTTGATTTTTCTAGTCGGCACACTCATTTCCTCCATTATGCGCTGGCTCCATTACCCGCTGGCTGCTTCCCAAACAAACACACATGCGGCTTGGCACTTGTGCTGTACGTAACAAGTCACGCGACGTGACGCTGCGGCTGTGATTGGTTCGGCTCTGCGCTACTTAGTTTGGATTGGCTGACCTTTTTTTTTTATTTTTATTTTTTATTTTAAGAGGACAAGAGCGGCGAGGTCTATCGCGATAGCTTAATTTCTCTATCGAGTAAAAGTTATATCGCGATACATATCGTTATCGTTCTATCGCCCAGCTCTAATGGTTATGTACTTGCTTGTAATTTTGGGGTCTATATTTGTTTGTTTTTCTCCATCTGAGACACCTTCAAGGCACTTACAGCCAGGCAGGAAACAGTGTAACACATTACACTGGTAGGAGCTTCTTTTGTCAGATACAATGTAATAGGTGTGCAGCTTCCTTTTCTAGTTTATATTTTTGATAGGACGGTTTTAATTTCTTTCTTATGACCTAGAAAACTCAGGCTTAGCATTTAAACTTTTGCTAGAAGTCATTTTTTATATTAATTGGTTATTTTAAATAGACATTGGTTTTGTAAAGGGGTAATCCACCAGTTTTACACGTATTAACTTTGTCTGCAGGTATACTTCTTCATATGTTAAAAAATACTATCTCAAACATTCTTTGATAAACCCTCTGTGCCACCAGTGAACTCACCCTTACACTTCTGAACCCTTTAAGAGCCAAATGATCGTGTGAACATATATCCCATACCCATTCAGCACAAGTCTCAACTGCCCCATATTTTTCTCTGCCTCTGTGGCTTTCTTTTACCAGAATAGCTGCAGTGAGGTTCAGTCACTACAGATGAGTCATCCAACTTTTTGAGGCAAATTATTCAGATTCCATTTCCTTCCCCAGTAAAGTAAAATTTATGTCTGCATCTTCTAAAATGCCCCCCTTCCCCACCCCACACCCACACCCCCAACTCTCAAAACACTAAAAAAACTGCGTTTTCGTCTGAAAACGCTCCACATCCACACTAGCGTTTTCAGCTGTTTTCACAGAGTTGTGCGTCCACATTGAAACGGCCGAAAACACTTACGTTCCAGTACTGAGCGTGTGTGAAGCGCAAGAAGATTCGGCCTGCCTCATTTCTGTCAGCCGTTTATTTACTTTGAATCGTTGAAACGTGGCGGCAAAAGGTTGAGGAAAAGCAACGAGTTTTTTAAATGGACTCACAATGAGGTGACATTGTTGCTGCGAGTAACACAAAAGTGCAAAGTTGCAAAAGCGAGTAAGAATTAAATAATTTGAAGAAAAGCTATCTGGAGCATGTACAAACTGATATTAATCTTTAATAGGGCTGTCAAAATTGAGAGCAAACAAAACAACTGCTGTATAATGCCCTCCGCTATCATTGTTTAATTGGTCACATGATGCATCACATGACTAAAATGTGTCACCCTTCTAGAAAGTCTCCGTTTTCCCTGTCCACACTGCGACGCAAACGCATCGTCTTCAAATGTATTCGTTTTCGAGAGCGTTTTCAAATTGCTGCGTTTTTCCTTGGGGAAAACGCCATCTCAGGCTACGTCCACACGTACCCGGGTATTTTTGAACACGCAGATTTTTCTATGCGTTTGCACCTTTCGTCCACACGTAAACTGCGTTTTCGGTCACTGAAAACGAAGATTTCTAAAAATGCCTGCCAGGGTGGATATTTTCGAAAACTCAGTTTTTGCATTTACTGTGGACGAGAAAAACTGAGAAAACGCAGCGTCAAAGGTGTGCGCCTTTTTGATGTCACACTGTGCGCCACGTTATTGTTTCGGTGCAATGAATTTCTACAATACTGTTACTGTTAATTGTACTGTCTGCAGTGTTTAAATTCTTACACATACACACACAGTTACTGTTCTTCCACACATACGACTTGGTTCTGCTTCTACGCCCCAGCTTTGTTTACTATTTCCTACCGAGGCTTCTAGACTTCTGATTGGCCAACATTTCTACACGGTTAGGAATATATCGCCACCTGTTGCTTTGGCATGTTCCTAGCAGCGTTTTCCTTCATTTCTGCGTTTATGTGTGGACGGGATTATTTTTTAACGGAAAATCTCCGTTTTCAAAAATACCCGTGTACGTGTGGACGTAGCCTCAGTGTCAAAACGGAGAGAAAATGATGCGTTTTCAAACGAAAACGCATTGGTGTGGACGTAGCCTAAAGAAGCAACATTGCTGGCTGAGAAGACATAATTTTACATTTGCAATCTGGATAGATATGCAAATGGTGCCACTGAGCTACTGTCCACTTCAATGAGCTACTAAATGCAGTTTGTATCTATAGCCAATTATGTGCAAAAGTCTTAAGCCACCCTCCATTTCTTTATATTTTGCTTCCAAGGAGCCAGGCTTTCCTTTATCTTTTTCAAAAGTTGTGAGCAGTTCTTCTCCAGATTTTCTGAAGGTCTTTCAATGCCTTTCTTTGCTTTTTCACTCTGCTTTTAAATTAATTTTCAGTCCAGGCCTTCTACCTGACCATTTTCAATTTTTTTTTTTGTTGCATTAGAAGAGCACCTAACTTAAGGGATGAACCAGTATCGTGTTTGCACACAACAGACAACTTAGCAAAGAACCAATTTGTAGGAAAATTAAATAGTTGCAATGATTCATTGAAACATGCTAACATGGAAGCGTGGGATATAAGGCAAAAACAGAGTTTGTACATTCTCATAAGCTGGAAAGGCAATACTATCTTAGGCAAGCTTTCTGAGGGACATTTGAAAGCTTTTTTGGATATTGGTGGCTCCACTACATTAATAATATTCAGGTCTGGACTCTGGGGAGGCCAATCCATGACTGATAGTGTTTTACTGTGTGTTTTTCTATCAAGGTATGCTTCACTGGATTCACAGTGCATTTGTGATCATTGTCATGATGAATAAATGAAGCCATTGCCATTCAAATGCTTTCCAGATGATTTTAATACCTCACCCTTTTCTCCTTGTTTCTCTTCCTTAAGAATGGCTTCTTGACAGCCACCCTTCCATTAAGACCTTTTCTAATGGGGCTTTGGCAAGCAGTAGACAGATTATCGAGATACTAGATGCATCTCTCAGGTCTTGCGTCGGGTCTTTGGAAATGTTTTAATGTATGATTTTTTAATAAATATCAGATATTGTTCAACTTTTGTTGATAGTTTTTTTAGGCCTGCCATTTTAGGCCTGCTAAGGATGCACTGCATAAATAGTGAGATATGCTTAGTTTTCTGCTAACAGGTCTTTGAGAATCACCTTTTGGTGTAAAAGTATAATTTTATGCCTGTTATACTTTGTTATCGTTGGTGCTTTTTAATATTTTCAATTAAAGGAATTGCAACAAGCTATGTGTTTTTACGGCAGGTTCCTAGTGACAATAAGACTAAAAATACAATTTAAAATAGGTCTATGCTAATTTGCCTGTTATGTGTGGACACAACACTAGTACACCCCTTGATTTAGGTCCTCTTTTTATGCTTGAAATAATTATATCCTAATTCTGAAAATGATCAAGTAGAAGGCCTGGACTGAAAATGAGTGAAAAAGTAGCCAATGTCCAAAGAAAAACTTTGAAAGACCTTCAGAAAGCCTTAGAAAGTATTTTTTCATGCTCAGTATTGCTTTTTGACTAGGGCTGCTCAATTAATCGAATTTTAATCACAATTACGATCTGGGCTTTCAACGATCATTAAAAATGACTGAGCCGATTATTAGCCCCTCCCTCGTGCTTTACTCTCGCACTGCTCCGTGTGGCAAATCGAGCGCACCTCTCTGCATTTTGAACACGCATCACAACAATTAAGAGGACCCGAGGGAAGCTCGGAAAGCTAAGCAGAAGTTATTTGGAGAGGAGAGTGACTGCCGTTGGTTGAAAAGAGAGGTAAAAAAAAAACTTCAGTGGTGTGGAAACATTATGGGTTCGCGGAGTCAGACGTGGATCAAGTAGACATAGTGTGTAAACTTTGCTACGGTGTCATAGCTGCACCACAGAGCAACACTGCAAAGTTCACTAAGCATAGATGTTTACATTTTTCATTTATTTTTTATATTGCAAACATTTGCACTGTTATCAGTATTTGCACACTATTTTACATTATTTTTTAAAGTCATTATTCAATACATTGTTATTGTTAACCCTTTAAATCCCCGTAGAACCGGAACCGCGTAAGCTAGCGCAATAATTTGTTTTGCATATGAAACCGGAGGAGTTGTACTTACATCTTATGCCATCAGCTTGTCCTCGGTCACGGTTTCCTTCCACATAAAGCTTTGCAAAAATTGCATAAAAAGCACTTGCAGGAACAAAAACATAATATTCCAGAAACACGCTTTGCCGATCCGATCAGCTGTTCGTAACACTTCCCACAATGAAAAAGATGTCAACGCAAACTATCGCATGTCCGCCATTTCCTGTCCGAAACCGGAAGTGACGTCATTTTGGCGGAAAATGTAGTTTTTTACTTGTAGGCCTTAAAAGCCTATACTGGTGTTTTTATAAGTCATGTTTGACTCTATACTTTTCTGAATAGTTGCTGGGATGCTTAGAACTCGAATTGCACTGCTGGAAATAGTTTGTTTTGATGCACATGCTGTTTTCTTTGCAAATTTGCATCATAGGATTGTTTTTTGTTTTTCCTGCAGTATATAAAAATTGCTGTATCTCCAAAATAAAACTATGAAGACACTCAAAATAAATTTCCTGTGGTGGGAAACTATTTTTTGCAACTTTTTTGTATTTAAAGTTTTGAGGGATAAGCCTCTTGAATTTCCCCAAGTAGAAATATATGTAAAAAAAACAAAAACGATTTTCAATTTTTTTGTTGTTTATTGCACTTTTTTGAAATTAATGTAATTACTATGGACTTAATGCATACATATTACTAAAATATGGGCTATAACAGTTGCATTGATGTATAGCAACTTGAAATGCTCCCAAAAATGGCACTACAGCATGTAAAAAATAATAATATAAGCTCTGGTGGACTTGTTTCTATGGTAGGTCTTAAAGGGTTAAATAAATATCGTCAAATAATCGAGATCTCAATTTCAGTGAAAATAATCGTGATTATCATTTTTGCCATAATCGAGCAGCCCTATTTTTGACTTCTGAAGCATGGCTAAAAGTCTTGATCATTAACTATGCAACAATTGCTAAACAAATGTAGATGATTTTGCCTGGCTAAAAATGGACTTTAAACAAAACTGTTCAACAAATCTTAAGGCAGGGAGTCTCTGTTATCTTACTTAACAGACATCCAAGGATATCATTTCAGCCCATTTGGAAAAAAATTTTTTTATGTTCAGATAAACGAAATCCTGATTAGAAAAAATTCTCAAAACATTACTCTTATTAAAATCACCACCACAAAGTGTCATTTGAAGCATTGCATTCAATCCACACTGTAGTGTGCATGTATGGCTGTGTAATGGTGTATCTGTGCTGTTCTACCCTCACATTATAAAATTTGAGAAAAAGGAGAAACAAACGCCTTTAGTTGAAACACTAGCAGAATATTAGCTATTTTATGGGGTGGCTGTAGCTCAGGTGGCAGAGCAGCCATTAATCAGAAGGTCGGTGGTTTGATCCCCGGCTGCCTCCTGGCTGCATGCCAAATATATTAGTATAGTACTAACCCCATGTTTGCCTACTGGTGGTGGTCAGAGGGCCCGGTGGAGCCAGTGTCCGGCAGCCTCGCCTCTGTCAGTGCACCCCAGGGCAGCTGTGGCTACAATGTAGCTTGCCATCGCCAGTGTGTGAATGTGTGTGTGAATGGGTGGATGACTGAATGTAGCGCTTTGGGGTCCTTAGGGACTAGAAAAGCGCTATACAAATGCAGGCCATTTTACCATTTATTAGCATAATGAAAAAGCTAATGAAAAATACAACACAACATATTTCTTTCATTATACTGTGGATATGCTGGATATTGTTTCCAAATAGACACATAGACACACTATCACATTTGCTGAAGTTTGCATTTCTGCAATGTGTAGTTACATTTCTGGGAAGGTGCATATACATTATGGTTTATAGATTTAGATTAGATTTAATGTAGTACTGTAATGAAGGAGGCAGAGGTTTGTTAACATTGTCTCACTAGCAAGAAAATCCTAGGTTCAAACCCAGCCTATGGGCCTTTCTGTGTGGAGTTTGCAAGTCTAAAGTCATGCTTAGGATTAACTGGTTATTCTAAACTGACCACCTGAATGCGGCTGTCTGGCTCTCTGTGTTCGCCCTGCAAAAACAGCCTATCCAAGGTGTACCCCACCTCTCAATATATGACAACTGGGATATGCTCCAGCCCCCCCACGTACCTGAACTGGTCAATCAAAAGAAAATGGATAAATGAGTGGATGGAAGGACTGTAATTAAGCATGGCAAGGAAATCCATTTAAAACAACTACATGTTTTAATAATGTGTTGATATCTTGGCCAGCTTATATACAACAAATTGTATATTGCCTTATCTATATTGTGGGTCATCCTAGCATAACTGATGCTTTAAGTATACATGAGTCACTTCAAGTTGTACTTCCTACACCTTTGTTTCAGATAGAAATTACTGATATCATATGGCTCATAGTTATTAATACTAATATCACAAATGAGTTATTATAGTGCTTTACATTTGAGTGAATCAACAATTATACTCAATACTATAATATATATATTTTTTGTAATGTGCTATGATTTACAGAGATAACTTTAACTTTTAGAACTTTGAATTATAGTATGGTTGGGTTTTTAAAATTGTTTTATTGTATCAAACCTTTAATGTATGACTTTATTATTTTCATGGAAATCTCTGAGAACTTCTGTCTGCCTGACCTGCACAAAGCTGTCTGATTGACATCTCGAGCCTGCTGTCATTTCAGCACCAGCTCGAGCGGAGAGCGCCCTTCTTGCGCCCTTCACATCGCCCAACAGCCAAGCAGTGAGCAAACTGTTTCCACTGAGCGTCCTAGGAATGAGTGACACACTTTATCCACCCCAGAAAAAAAATTCTATAAAAAACAAGCTCACCATGGCTACAGAAAGAGAAGTGGGCCTGTCTGACTGGGCCTGTGTGTCTAATCTTAGCGGAAGGAAACGAGGAAATACCCAGCGCTCTTTGCCTTCTCTCCCTCTTCTCTCGACTATGTCCTTCCACAGTCTTGAGCACTGAGCCCCGTGTGTCAGCAGTTACACATTTTCGACCAACAATCAACCACCTCGTTGTGTGTCGCGGCAGCTTCGGTTTTGTCGTTATCTGCAGCAGCTCAGTTTGTGCCACCTACCTTCTCTTTGGCTTCAACAGTCGGGATGGACGGGAGCAAACCGTTGATGCTGTGCCTCCTTATCCTCTTCCTGCCTCCGCCGCTTATTAAACCGTTGTAGAAGTAAAGTACGGCGCCACCCGTTGCAACGCAAACCCCGGCTGCCAGACACCTCCAGGTCCTTCTTCCATTGGCCGTCTGCCCACCGACCAGCTCGTTTCTTGTCGCCGACCAGAGGTTGAGCTTGCCGGCCAGTGCTGCCACTCTGCGGAAAGCAGCCATTGCTGCCGTGGTATTAGCTTCTGCTTGGCTGCTGTGATTGTAACTTTGAGGGCAGCTCAAAAGTATCGCGTTTCCCTGATTTCATCGCGAGATTTACGGCCTTTCTGTTCTTGGCATGACAGAGAACAAAGTCCCGCACAGCGCGGAGGATTTGATGCTTCGCTGAGTGATTAATTTTAACCAAGGTCAATTATAAACACAGAGAGATAAACTATTATGAAGCTAAACTCAAGCTTATCCAGTTCGCATAAAAGAGGCCATATTAACAGCCTACACCAAAATCAAAAATACTGAATATTAAATTAAAATGCATGTGAAATATAGTGAAATATATATAGACAGCTCTATTTTCTAAACGGATTAGTGCGTCTGAAAAGTGGCATTGAATAAAGTAGAACATATATGCGTTTTCTCATTTAGAAGTTAGGCCTGCAATAACCTAATAGAAGTATATAACGACTACTCTGAAGTATTTTAAAAATGTGCAAAGACAGTTGTACTACTTCATAAGGTACTGGCAGCTGGCAGACTAACTGTGACACACATGGAAAGAATAAGAAAACGACTCAGTAAAACATATTCCACGGTATCATCTTAAGTATCTTGTCAGGTGAGCATGGGCACATCTTGAAATAAATTAAAGAGATTGTATTTTTTTTTTTTTTTGGGGGGGGGGGGGGGGGGTGTCTCTAAATGAGTAATAATATTATTGATATCGATATTTGTCACTTTGCCTTTGTCATTCACGAAGGGTCAATGTAGTGTCGAATTTCCAGTTGTAAGTGATGGATCAAAGGAGCCAAAAGAGCAGATATCAAACAAATATCAAAGATGAACTCTTCATTTAAGTCCTCACATGTAGGGCTAATGTTAACCTGATGGGGCTTTTCTGATGACTTTGATGCTAAAACAATAAAGGGAAGAAGTCTAATAGATGGCCTGTCACCTGTTCACACATGAAGCTCAGTGGATCACTTGGCCCATAAGCTGAAAACAGATCAAACAATGTCTAAAACCTCTTGATAGAAATCAACCATTTAAAAGACTGAGTATTGATATTAAACGCTTCAATTATTGCTTTGATTTCTATTTTCTTCACAACCCAAACATCATTAATGTAGCATGGTGACTAATCCTAATTAAGTTTCCTGGTTTACTGGTTACATTTTTTTTATGAAACTGCAATTTGAAAAGCTGTAAAATGTCTCCAAATCTTTACTTTGACACAAAAAATTCAATATTTTGCTGGATCACAACAATAGAGGTATTCATAGGGGTTCAGGTAGATACAAAGTACCATATCTGCATGCAGGTCACTTATTTTTAATCTATCTATACACGAAAGATTGCAGAAATATGATTTTCTTTTTTTTTTCTCCTGCATTTTCTGACTGACCTATGAAGATTAAAATATGATGAAATTAAAGTCTGCACTTTCATGGGGCCCTCTGAATCGTGTCCTGGGTTCGCTAGACCCTAGTTTGGAGACCACTTGCATTAATAACCTCTAGGCTACTTATTCAGTTATTCCATTATCCAGGCATTCGATTAGGTTGTGATTTCTTTGTGTGTGTATTGTGTGTGTGTGTGTGGGTGAGGGGTTAGAGGTGGGGGTATAACCCTAGGGACCTCCTCATCATCATCGTCACCCTCCTCCTCCATGACAGCTATGTTCCTATATGCTTGGCTTCCCTCCATGTCCCACTTGCAGCGTTGTAAAAGAAAACCTACACTGGAGCGAATCATGTGGTCCTGGGAACTGATCACTTGCGCCTTGTGTGAACAGTTCCCAGGACGATGTGGCGTAGTAGTTGACGTCTTCACTGAGGCCAAATCGATATCCAATACTAGACCAGATCGGCCTGAGGCGATTACGATTGATCCTGTCGCCCTTTAAAAAAAAAGTTCTTTTTGTGCTGGTCATAAATACTAATGAACCGAGGGAAAGAGGGAGAAGGACACGCGCCACACACATAGATGCCCTCTAACTTGTCTGTCACACACACGTGTGCAAAGGCAGTGCAGAAAACTGGCGTCATAAGAAACATTTTGTACTTAATAAGTATGTCAGGTCCTGCAGCGTGACAAGTAGACCCGTGTTATTGGTGTGGGTATATGACTTTTTGTCATGCTGCAAGACCTGACATGAGTACAAAATGACCCGAGTATGGCACAGCAACACCTCTGGACCTTCAACTCATTTATCAACGGGACTCCCAGGGGAAGGGGAGGCAGTGTGAGCGCGTGCGTTTGCGTGCACGATCATGTGTCTGTATTGCTGCCCCAATCAATGCCATGATCTGGAACACAAGACCATGCTTCGTGCCCTTGGTTTAAATAAAATCACAGTCTGTATTAGAGGATAAATAGTGTTGAGCAATTCAGAGCTAAATAAATGACCCCGCACCATAAAAATTAAGAAAGGACTGTTTCGCCGGTGTTTCGAAAAAGCGTCTTTTTGGAATCCACAGGCTTTTATTACCAAACCGCCATGATCACGGTCAACTTCAGTATAGTAGACTGATATTTTACATTAATCTGATATACTCAGTATAACGTTTCCCACTGGAGCGTGTTCATTGTTATGATCACTAAAATATTTGTTTCCACAACAAACTCCGTTTTTGTCTCTCAAAATAGCACTTATTTTACACCCCCCCCCCCCCCAAGCCCTTCAGTGTCAAGTGTCGGGGTATTTTCTAAGCGTGTGGTTCAAACAGGTATATTCCCGTTCCCGTCTTCTGGTTGTTATTGCCTGATCCCCTTACAAGATCCCTGCGCTTTGAAGCCTCTGTTTCTTTGATTCGTCTCGTAAGACCACAATTAAGGGTATATATGAGCTCCAGTGTTGTTCAAAGCATCGTGGAAAGATCAATGAAAGGATTGACAGTCAAGTGATGTCGTTTGCACAGGTGTGTGTGGGTGCATGTGTACGGCTGTGTGTGTCTGTGTGTGCGGGTGCTGTAAATGTGCGGCTGGGTTACATAAAACAGGAGCAATAAATCAACATTCGAGTGCGAAAATTACGCAAATGGGGGCTTTCCTCGCCCCTTTTTCTCTCTGCACCTGAGCCATTTCGAAATGGGGGCACTGAGATGTAAAGCATTTAAGATAATGGCAACATCACTTTCATGCCTATTTGACATGCACACGCTGTTTCTTTCTCTCCACAACTATTTCACACCCAAGTTGCAGAGACGCGCGCTCCGCAGCAACTCTTATAAACACCTGTACAGTTTAATCTGTTTAATCTGCTGCTAAAGTGTCCACGAGCAAAATGACATTTTGCCCGTTTGTGAGTTAGGGAAACATTCATGTGGCTTGAGGGGAAGTAAGGGAAAATACGCCTGTCATGCTAATTTTTATTAGTGGTTATTAATTTTCCTCTCACGTGCCCCTGCGCTAAGACTGAACATCAAAGGTGAGACGGGAGAATAGCGAGAACAAAAATTAGCCATAAAGAGAGGGGATCGGGCCATATTTGCATAAAAGGCAACCTGGGGTTAATAGGAGGCAGTGCGCTATAAATGTGGAGTGGTTTTCACTGGTTTCACTGCGCTACACACTGCTGCTGGGGGAGGTATCACTTGAGAGAAGAAATAAAAGGCTGAGGTGAATTTAGCGAGAGAGAGCAAGAGAGCAAGAGAGGGGGGTGAGAAAGAGAGGGAGAGAGAGAGGAAAACCCTGGTGCGCACAGGAGCAAAGGGGGAGTATCCCGAGTTGAAGAGGAGAGAATAGAAGAGAGGAAAGAAGGATAAATAGCAGAAGAGAGGAGACGGGGGACACACGCTGCAGCAAGCGGGGATGCGTACTCATCCAACATCAAGATAACGCAGGAGTTTAATCTCAATTAGATGCCAGTCTGATCACAGGGATTTTCTCTGCACGCACGGTCAACTTTTTCCCTTTCTTCGCCTTTCGGCTTGACCTTCGCTCACTTGCTCATATAGAGGCTCTCTACTCATCACTTGGAACTCGACTTGGAGCTCCTACGCTGCAAACAGGATCTGGTGTGTCATCTGTGATGGGGGCAGCGGCCGAGGTTGGGAGCTTCGCCAACGGATTTTTGGACAGCTTTGGTGCCGTTCCGGCTCCAGTTGGCTCTCAGTTTATTCTCACCCCTGCCGGGGCGGTGGACTACAATTCGGCGACCGGATTGATAATGGGGGGACATGGACAACAGCAAGAGCACCTAATGTCTGCGGAGAGGCTGTCCCGGAGCCTGGCGGACCTCAGCCATCTGAAGGGGATTCTGAGGCGGAGGCAGCTGTACTGCAGGACCGGGTTCCACCTGGAGATTCATCCTGACGGCACCGTGCAGGGCACCAGGAAAGACCACAGCAGATTCGGTACAGAGCCTGTGAATTCTGGCAGCACAAGTAGTAGTAAGAGCATAGAAAAGCTATTTTGAATTTTCAGACTGATTGACACACTGTCAGGTATCATTGTGGTGGAGACGCTGACAGACTCACATACAAACAGAATCTAAACAGGGGAGGAAATAGTGATAATCAGCATACAGCAGCGAAAAGCTTACTGGATTGTATACCAAATAATATATAAAATAGAGGTGGCCATGAGTTATAACAGAGGACTTATAACTCATACGGGGAAATAGCTGCATCACTCCTACAGTCACAGCCGTCGTGACTTGAAATACCCATGCCAATACAGGCTGCTTTAATCAAACGCTAATCATGAATGCAGCCGCTATTTCCAGGTGGAACAACATTTGAGATATTATATATTTGCACTTTTTTTTTTTTTTTTTACCACGTTTCCTCTTTCAGATTAGATTGGACGCTTTTACAAACTTATCTCCAGCTATCAAGATAAAAAGCTGCAGGTTGCGGCACATCAAAAGTAGATTATTTATCGCTGCAAGGTTGTAGCGCCTCTGGTACTTGATTCATTTCATTTGAGATTTGGTTGTAACCTCATACCAGAAACCACTCTAACCTAACTTGTCAGAGGCATTTGATGGACATACTCTACGAATTTGTATGGAGAACAGACACAATTTAGTAAACTGAAACGTTGTCAGCAAGACTAGTGCTCTATTATACCAAATATGAATTGCTATTTAATATTTCCATGTTGCCAGATATGCTAATGATTGCTTAATTGATTAATGATTGTTTAATTAATGTAATGTAATGTGTGTTTGCAGGTATACTGGAATTCATCAGTTTAGCTGTGGGACTCGTCAGCATCAAAGGGGTGGACAGTGGCCTTTACCTTGCCATGAACAGCAAGGGAGAATTGTACGGCTCTGTAAGTATACACCTTTGAACAGATACATATTGGCACACACATATTTCTGTTTTTCAAGAATGATGTCCACAGCCAGTAGGTGGCACATTTTGCACCCTAAAACTCATCCGTTGTTGTCCTCTCTTTCTGCAGGAGAAGCTGTCAGCAGAATGTGTTTTCAGAGAGCAATTTGAAGAAAACTGGTACAACACCTACTCCTCTAACATCTATCGGCATGGAGAGAAAGGTTCATTTTATTTTGTTGCTTTGAACAAAGATGGGACGTCCCGTGATGGAACAAGATCAAGGAGGCATCAGAGGTTCACTCACTTCCTACCAAGACCTGTAGATCCAGAAAGAGTTCCAGAGCTGTACAGAGACATACTGGGTCAGAGCTGAGGCAGAATGAATTAGCTGGTGAAAAGCAAGGTTAAAAGCAGAAGTGCACCCGAGGTCATCCCCTTAAGGGAGATGGATGATCTTGTTTATGTGGAAAAAATAGGATCGTAAAAGTGCACCAAATCAACACTCCCCACTGCTGGCATGGAGGAAGGAAAGAAAACCCGACTGGTTGGGGAATGTGACTGAACAGCATCAGGGATCTTCTGTGGAACCTGTGAAGAGCCCCATGACAGAGACTACTGGGGCTCCACATATTTTCACCTTATCAGCCTATGCAAAAGCCCTGGTGGCCAAACGGATGATCTTTAAATTTTTATTAAGTTTCACTAATGAAATCCAACTATCTGCTTGCCCAGACTGCATGTTCAAAAGGACAAAGCTGTGAACTTGATAGCTGAGATTAACCACTGGCTGCTAGTAACCTTTTACTGCTGTGTCTTGTCAATTTTGATGTTTTGAGTCGACCTTTTATTCCAACATTACTGTGGCTGCTAAGTAAACAAATAATTTACATGCAAAACCCACTATAAAGTGTGGCTGGTTTACATTAAAAAAAGTTCATGCACTGGAAGGCAGCCACATTTGTTCTGTAAAACGGGTCTTAGAGCTGGGATAATCACATGTACTGAAATGACTGTTGTGATGGCATGGGTGAAGTACCCTTTGAAATCAATCCAGACTATGATTTTTCTGCAAAATGCATGAGGAGGAAGAGAAGAATAACAGTGTCCTGTGTGTGGGATGGTGTGTTTTGTAATGGAGCTCTTATGGAAGCCAGTGAAGGAATTCCGACTGCTGTCAAACAATGGATGGGACTGACAAAGACACCTTTACAGACATTTTGAAATCTTTATTCTTATTTATGAGTTTTCCTTTCCAAGGACATACAGTATATTTATTTCATATATTTATTTATTTTGAGACTATATTTTTACAGCTATGAGATAAAATAAAATAAAAACATCCAGAATATGCACGAGATTTTTCTTATTTATTTTATCATCATAGTATAAACTGTTGTTTTGTGGTCATTGAAGGAGGTCTTTTCATAGTTTTTGAGACTTTGTGTTCTGCATATTGACGCTATGACTTCTTAAACTGCAATATCGATCATATCAGTCTTTCCAATCTTTCCAGTGCTTTGTCTGTTTGAGCCAATGTGGTTAACTTAATCTGCATGTTGGCAATGATATTAAAAACGTTGACTTCTTTATGACTAGTACAACATTTATCTGGAGAACTTGTCTGGAACAACCAATCACTAACCTTAAAAATAGACATCCATAAGAAATAGATGCACTTTAAGTCTTTTGCAATGTTAAACTGTGGTGGTGTAGCATTTTTGTGTGAAAAAAGTTTATATAAGACTTCTGCATAGCACACGTGTGTGATTCCTCCCTCTCAGCTCTTCTAGAAGCCTCCTTTTTTGTCAGTCCCTGTCTACTGGGAGGCAGGGGCAATATCCAGAAAACAGGAAGAAAGAAGATACGAGGAAGTAAAAGTTGAAAGCTACCCTATTCTGTGATTCAATCACACACACAGAAAAATTCCCATATTTCAACTTTAATATTTGTTACTCTCCAAAAAAAAGCAAGACAACTGAAATGACATCATTTGGGCATTTTTCCATTCTTAATAATCACATCAAGAGCTGCACATAGTACTGATTTATACACTGATATTAATTTAAGTTATTTATACAGTTAAAATAGTCATTTAAAAAACTGGTACATTGTTTTTGACAAGTAATATTGCTAGATTTCCCCTTCAATATACTATACATCATGCTATACATGTTACATGGCACAGATAACCTGATAGCTGGATTATCAGCCCTCTCTTAGTTAACAACGTCCACAAAATTTGTTTTAAAAAAAAAAAGCCTGAATTGGAAAAAAATATTTAGCATCTTTTTTGTAGTTAAATGGATCACAATTTGAAGTACGGAAGACAGCGAGATGGGGCAATGAGTTACTGTGATCTCCAACTAGACACGTGATTGACAGGGCTAATGCTATGGCTCTTTCATTCACATATCCTGTGTGAGTCATCCCTCATTCTTAACACACCTGAAACTGATTTGGTCAAATTTCACAATGGCAAAAGTTAAAGAGAGATTGCAGTCCATTGTTTGACTTTCAGCCAGCTTTAATCATCATTAGAGTCTTCACTGCCTTAATCATTTATCAATCACAGTGTTCAGTTATCTGTATTACTAAAAAGGTAAAGCTAACATGACAAAGACGAGTACGATGAAGGAGAAAGTAAATCTCCAAAAGTTGATTCTGTTCATCTGGACGTAGCGTTTTGTGGGAGAAACGTTTTGTCACTCATCCAAGTGACTTCTTCAGTCTCAGCTGACTGCAGGTTTCCCAAATCTTATAAACAGTACATTTGCATAATGACTGAAACCAGCCCACTGAAGGAACAATGGGCTGGGGACCTCCCAAACCTGCAGTCAGCTGAGACTGAAGAAGTCACTTGGATGAGTGACGAAACGTTTCTCCCACAAAACGCTACGTCCAGATGAACAGAATCAACTTTTGGAGATTTACTTTCCTGGATGATTGAGAATGCATCAAGACGAGAAAGCATGATGTTTGTTTAGTAGTGTTTAAAGCATTTTGCACAGAATATTTCCCAGGTTTCATTCAACACGGTGTGTTGAGTTCAGTATCGATATTGACCAAACACTATAATTCAAAGGATTATTTACTAGCTGCTCACTTCAAAGTCCAGTTAGCAGCTGTTCAAAAATTATGATCTTAAAGTTCCCCTTTTTTACTATAAAAGGCCCAGTCTTATGAAATCATCAGTTCTTAATCACAGAAAGTTGATTGCATTTGACTTGATGGAACTCAGGGATATATATCTAGATATAAATATATATATTTATATCTGGATATATATCCCAGATATAAATATATATATTTATATCTGGGACTCTCCACCATTTGACCTTAGAACTGAAGAAGCTTCTCGGATGAGAGGTGAAACGTCTTCAAGCAACTTAAAGAACTCCAGACGCTTTTCTTTGCAAGCTCCTTTGACAACTCAGGGAGGCTTTATATGTGAAAAGGGAATGACCATTGCTGAACTCTTTCATCATCACCATCCCAACTTTGTGAATAGTACTCATAGTCACTGATCAGTGGTCATGATCATTTGCATATTAACGATCATGAAACTGAGCTTGCAACTTGGTGCTAGTTTCAGTCATTGTGCAACTGCAGTGTTTATAAGGTTGGGGAAACCTGCAGTTGGCTGAGAGTGAAGAAGTCACTTGGATGAGTGATGAAATGTTTCTACAACTGCAAAACTTTGCAGCAGATATGCAAATAACAGATAACTAGAAGTCTGGGGCAAGACTTCCCGTTCCTTGTTTACTATAAGATGACAGTGAGTGCTTTTGAGATTGCACGTCAGTGAATGTGTTCTTCATTTACTGTTTTTTCCCAAAGCCTCCTCTACTGAAGCTTGTATTACCAAAATCTGGCTCCTTTTGTACAGATTCTATATATTATTGTGTGGTTATATAAACATTATGTAAAGGCTTAAACCTCTGTGGAGGCAAAAACAAAGTTCCCAGTGAGAACAACTTAACTTCGCTCCTTCTTCAAACATCTCATGGAGCTACCAATAATTAGCAACTTAACTAGCTATAATAACATTTTACAGATATGCTACTTAAAGTGCACTGCAAGCTTTTGTGGGTATAGCAAAATGAATTAAAGGCAAAGGTGCTTAGGATAGTCCACAAAATAATCCAAATCTATCTTTGGATAAAAGCTGTGCATGAAGATCAAAAGCTTGTAAATGGCCCTTGAGGTAAGCATGTTTTATTACTCTGTGCATCTGTTTGTTAAAGTTTAATAATTCAAACAAAATTTAATTAAGGCTCTTAAAGGAGAGTGAAACTGGAGTAGGCTAGTTAGCATAACCAAGAAACATGTCAATCTTTAGAATTACTTTAGCACACCTTAAGTACTCTTCACACGGGACTAGAATTACCTGAGGCCCACGTGTGATTAAGGGATTTGCCCCCCACGTAATGTTTGGTAACCTTTAATCTACTTTGTGCAGGCTAAGTGCTTGAACAGGCTCTATAGTTATCGGAGTCCTGAATAACCCCCTGTTGTGACATCCACAGGACCCCTGTGTACTGGGGTCAAGGCTAAAATGGCCTAACAAAGCCTAACTCTGTACAGTACTGATGGAAGGCTACCTGTACCCTGAAACATCTGGCTGGTGTGAAACTGGGAAGAGAGCAGCTCCTTCTTATTTGCCTGATATTCTTTTATGTGTCCAGCTGCATTTCACATCAAGGAGATACTGTCATGCATAGGATGGTGCCAGCATACTGGCTCATCAGCTTGGCAACATGTTTCAGATAAGATTACATAGTGCTTTCGTTCATATCTGCCCAGTTGTACAGGCTGGAGCACGGTTACATTGTGTCTAGTTAGGACACGGTTCAGTGTGTGTATAATCCTCTGATAGGGGTGTACAGTGTAGGCTAAGAGGAAAAGAACATCACACAAACGGTACCTGAGTACCAGCATATGGATACTGACTGAAACTTCATGTCAGACACAGCAAGAGAGAAACATCTTAAAAACTAGGAAAAAGAGAGAGGCATGTATGACTTAAAAGTTTTCAAGAAACAGGTGGGTTTCGGAGAAGATAAAATAGAGAGGAAAAAAACTATATGGGTTCTTAGTGCTTTGCTGGTCTGTCGGGTTACAATCTTCCTTTGAAGTGTGTGTGTGTGTTTGCAGGGAGGGAGAGGCATGTTTATGTGACTCAAAGTGACTGCACAGATTCATGTCAGCACAACTTCTGTGTGTGTGCGTGTGTGTGCGTGTGATCTGTGAATCTGTGTGAAGGTGAGCCAGGGGTTCTCCTGACTAGAGGGCTGTCTGACTGATGTGTGAAGGCCTGTGTGTGTGTGTGTGTGTGTGTGTGTGTGTGTGTGTGTGTGTGCATTGCCATGCCTCAATCCTGTTTCTTCTTTCTCCGTCTATCCTCTGTGGGGTTTTCCACTGACTGGTTAGATCTCCACTGCTGGATCCATGCAGGAATCATCATAGAAAACAAGGGGAAAAAATGTGGTAAAATTCTTTAAATCTCGTCAAACCTCCCACTAATGTTTCTCGCCTTTCTCTTCCAAGTAGTGGAAAAAAAGCTCCTCTGAGGCATTTGTCTTACTCTGTTACACATACTGTTGTTTCTCCTGGAAGGCTAAACGTTTTATATCTCCACTAAAATAACAAGAAAATTCAATATTATCTGCTTCAGGAGTATAGTACCTTATTTTGACACAAAATTTTGAACTTGTGGGCAGAACGCTGAAAGTAAATTAAATTTAACCTTCTTCAAACGCTGCTTCTTTAGCAAAGTACTTTTAAGCCAATGTGCCTCTAAATGTACTGTTCTGACAAACTATAAGCTCTAAGCGTAACAGTGATAACGTATTCCCTTAAAAATAAAGTGTGTGTGCTGGTACGTATGTGCAACAAGCAGAATCCACACAGGTGTTCTTCCTGCAGACGTCAACACACACACACACACTCCTAAGGTGTGCGTACTCAAGCTTTCATCAGGTCTCTGTGTGTGAGATTAATGGTTCTGTGGGGGTGACTCAGCTGCGATGAATTCACAGAAGAAAAAGTGTTCATCCCAAATTCTTAGACATATTAGACAGCTATGAACTCATCCAGCTTTTGATAGATACGTCTTAATAAACTTAATTAAATGCTGTTCAAACTAGAAAGAAACAACTGAGTAGTTGAGCTTTAGCCTGCCTTAATGATGGACCTTTTGGGGATCTTTTTTTAGCTTAATGAGAACATTTTCAGTTTCTCTCATTTTAATGATCTCAAGGTACTAAGTTTGAAAAAATATATATAGTTTGATTAAAGATGCATTGATGAGTACCAATAGATCGAATGGTTGGATATCATGATGGAACATTTGGCAGCTAAATAAATATCAGTGGAAAGTAAAACTGCAGAAAAGGGAGAGTGAATCCTGGAATGGTGTTCTTTGGATGGTCAGCAACGCAACTCAAAATAAATAAAAATGTTGTGGCTGTTGCCAGTTGTGATGTGTGTTATATGTTGTTGTAAGGTTGTTGGTGGTATCTCGTAGGTGTAGATGTTTATCTAGCTTTAAGCCTCAGTCAGACAGACCTAGACACTCATTCGGCAGAGTCATTTTGCAACCACTGGTAATGAAGAGAAAATGAATACTCAGCAATCTGTTACGAGTGAAGGTTGCTGGCAGTCGTTGTGAAATCGATTGCTAAAGCCCCCAGTCAAACAGGCATAGACTGGTCAGTGAGCCTTTGGCACAACCTAAGGAGAAGTGTGTGTGCCGTGTTCAATTGGGAAGTTGTTTGTAGAGTTTACCAGCAGCCGCTAGCATTGGTCTCAAAGAGGTATATGTTGCTGGACCAAAAACCTCCTTGTGATTACTTTGGTTGCCAAAGTAATCCTGTAGTTTGACTTGTTTATAGACTAATTGCCGAGTGGTAGTCAAACTGTCAAAAGTGTGACGCAAACCTGAAATGTTCTGATTTGCATTCACCTTCAAAATAAATGTTTTACCCTTTGAAATATGCTGATTGCAGTGGCAAGGCACCACCTTTACTTTGAAGGGGAATGTTCACAATTGCCATTGTTTGTCACTTTTATTCCAACTTCTCTACATCTCAGAGAGTGTTTGTAGACCAGCTGATGTTTTTCATGCAAACTACAGGCTGCTTGCAACCAAAGCAATGACAAGGAGATCTTAGTGCAGTCTCCTCTTCACCCAGCATCAGCTGGCAACCTTCAGGAACCAACAGCCAACTGGTTGGGAAATACTGATTTTTGACTTGCAACTGGAGGATCTAGTGGTATTCTGTGTGACTGAGGCCTTACTGTGCACCAAATGGAAGTCCCAGATAAAGAGAACTAAAACCAGGGGGTAGCCACACAGCTTTAAAGCCGTTTGCGTATGTCTCTGCCATTGGCCATGTTGTTTTTAACAAAATCTTTCTATTCTGTCTTTCCAAAAAATAAAGCTTTAAAAAATAATTTCTAAATTTTCCTTTAATTCTTTTAATATTTTTTCCACCAAGGACAAGTTCAAATGGCTTTTTTTGGTCAATAGATGTTAATCTAATACATATTATATAGATTACTTAATGCATTAAAACTACTCACAAATTTACAAGCAAAAGCATTGACAATAACAGAAACTAAAGCGTAAAGGACATGAAAAAACTAGAAAAAAATAAGCGATAAATTATCTCAGAAGACACAACAATACTGAGGTAAACCACATCACAGGAAAAAGTAAACCAAGTGTACTTGAAATGCAACTCCACACCCTCCTGCTGTTTTTGCTGGGTCTGTTTCAATGAAAGAGTGTTACCTGACATATTGCAGATGAAAGATTCACACCGGTGCGCACATTTTCAACCCTGTTATCATCAACAGTTCTTAAGCAGTCGTTGAACATGTTGTTAAGCAGAAGGTAGAGTCCATGTAAAATACCCATCTAACCACTGACTTCAGCTCATATCCACACACCTAAAAACCACAAATTATACAAGACATGGGTAGGACACGAGATTGGGGAAAAAAACGAAAGGTGAAGTTTTGTAAGATCAAAACATTCTACGGATTTTATTTTAAAAATCAACTTCTTTTTTTGCACAATCACAATGTTTTCTTAGTTTATAGAGGCTGCTGACAGTTAGCAGCTGGCAGTAGTTTAATTACCTTACCTTTTAAGTCATGCAAACATATCAACAGGGCATAATTGGCAGTGCAAGAGTTCATAAAATCAGTGGTTTTTCCTCTAACTGCAATTTCTGCCTTCTTTTTAATTAATTTAGATGACTGAATGATGCTTGTGGTGTCATTTAATGCATGTTTTTGCACAAACAGAGGTATAAAGTGGATGACAAACTCAGTCCAACCTGCAGGTGTGACTAAAAAAACAACAGGAGCAGAGGTATTTGAAAGCTGTACAGGAAATGCACATTGTGGGAAAGAAGTCAAGCAAAATAACCCATTAAGCTAGCCAGGTTGGATGTTTTCTTTTGGACCATAAGATAATTTAAGTTCATTTCCTGCATTTAGTCGTACTCGTACCTCAAACTGACTGAAGAATAAAAGCACCTCAGCCACTCTAGCTTTTTCTTTGTTTTCCTTTTTTGTACTGCTATTAAATTATTTGAAATAAAGAACAGCGAACTCAAGTGTAGAGTAAAAGAAGACTCAAGCTAGAATTACCCTCCTCCTTGTGTGTAGATGCATATAAAAGTCAATTATAGGTTGCAGAAGATCGCAGGGAAGATAGTGCGCAGGCATGCACTACATGAGCTAGTACACTGGCTGATTCTTTCTGTAGTAGACACAAAGTGTATATCATATTTTCTGTCTTAGAAAAAAGCACACAAAAACATGCCATGTGTCTACGTGCAGTATGTAAATCTGTATCCAGCTAGCTAGTTTTGTGAATCTATACAGCAATGGTTTGAGCTAAATGCTCTGCTGACACGGTAATATTAATATACTTATGTTCAGAGAGTTAAATAATTTACATATCTTTACCATCTTGTCTTAGTCTGTTAGTACTCTATTAGCTGTGGCTGATGGGAAAGTTTCAAAGCTGTTTGGCCAAAATCCAAAATATTGGAGAAACTAAAATTGTCCCTTTTATTTTTACTAGATTGAAAACATCATTGAGATCACTAACGTTGATCACAGTTCATCCTTAGGCAAAAAAAAATGTCCACCTTTACATCCATCTGTCCATTGTCTTCACTTCTTATTCGTTTTAGTGTCATGGGGGTGGTGGAGCCTGTCCCTGCTGTAACAGTGCAAACCTGGACACTTTGGGCAAGTCACAAGTCTATTGTGGGGTGAAATATGAAGGCAAGAAAATTGGTAAGTAGAATACTTAAATAAATAAATCCAATTTTTATGCTGATGATAGATGAGGTTAGGGTGAAGGAAAGTTAAAAACAGTAAGGCTGAGACTGTGCAAGAGAGTGGTGCAAATTGCACTACATCATAAATCTAAGAAACATCTGCAGGAATGTGTAATGCACAATTCAAATTCCTGTCTGGACCAAAATGGTGAAAATTAGTGTGTAGTGCAAAGTGGTCAGTGTTCCAGTAACTGCCCCTTAGGTGATACTTGTACAATTTTCTTTTGATCACAGAAATACATTTTCAATCAGCTTCATTTTCAATACTACCACAAGTCTCAAATCATTTTACTCATCAAGTTAAGAACCTGTACTTGTGGATTACAGATGGGTTTCGGATGCCAGGTTGCTGTTTATAGTGGGTTTTATAACCTTTAGTTCCCCTCATTGTGAAGCTTAAGAAAAAAAAAAGAAACTTCTAGATCAAATAAATTGGATTGTTTTCCCTTTTTAACTTATGTTACATTTTATAGATGGGAAGTGATACCGTAACTTGAGAAACAATGAAAATGTGTGTGTGGGGGGGGGGGAAGTAATGAAGGAAAAGAAGGGATTAAAGATAAGACAGTAGACACTTAATCCCCTGTGGTTCTCCACCCTTGTGATGTAAAATTATTTATGAGGCTTACTGTGAACATGTTTGCTCAATGTTATGGATTCGTGGACAAATTCACTCTTAAATTCTTAATAGGAGGGGAACTATCCATTAGCATACGACACAAAGGGGACTACAGGGAGAAAGAGTGCAATGAGGAAGAGAAAACAGAAAAATCAAATTTGCATTTAAGAGAAAACAGAAGAGAACAAATATGAATGCTAAGAGGATGATAACTACCAATATTATGCTTGAGTAGAATATAATATTCACCATTTACAGCATATAAAAGATAACATTTGATTAAAAAAATCTTTTTTTTAACTATATAGATAAATATGTTGAGTTGATATTATTCAGTTTCATTTAAAAAACTACTTTGAAAGGTCAGTTTCCAGTTGTTTTGGCTTTGTTAGCTTGATGTAAAAGAAGCAAGTAAAAGGACATATTGTGTGCGCAATTACATTTTTTGGGAGTAACCCATTCACCACAGAGGAAACAGACCTGGAAGATTCCTTTGTAAAATAAAGGGACTGTATGTTCTTTGCTTTTTAATTTAAAGATTTATGTGTGCAAAACAGATACTCTCCATCCCTGAATTTTTTTCTCTTGGGAAACTAATACTTCCTCTTTGAAAAAAAAAATCATAACTCTCACCTTTATGTTGCTTGTCCATGTCTGGAGTCTGTGTCCTCTTCTTTACCTCATTGTGGTGCATCAAACCCTAGTAGACTTGTTAATTCTTCTTATGACTGGACAGTTGTAAACACCAGTCAGAGTTTGATGACTGCTGAAAAAAGCAGCAGCAGTGAGTATTTTCTCGCCAGCAGGGACAAGTGTTAACAACATAGCATTTTGTGAAGCGACACAAAGGTGAGACAGGCATTTTATTGGGGTTTCAAAGAGTGATCCAAACATAAAAACTCTAAGGATAAAGAATCATAGGTTAGTGTGGCAAATGTCCACTTACTCACTTGTTAGTGACAGCCTGCTGTGAAACTTCAAGCTGTGCATTTCTGGCATCAATAGCTTGGTGTTTTAAAACCTGACATGACTACCAAGGGGCTGATCTGACTGAGTAAACGATGAACGTCCCACGCTCGCTGGGAACAGTAATTTTACAAAATAAGCATCGCTTTGATTTAAAAATGACACGAAAGCAGTGAACAATATCAAAAAGCCAGCAGGTATGTGTTTACAAGCAGGGAAAGGCTGCTGGGCTTTTTCTCATGGACATTTTTAAAATCAGACTGCGGGGAGTCCTCCTGTGGTGGCCTTTGGAAAAAAAATGTAGGTTTAAGGCAGCTCTGTATTGTTTTGTTTTGGGAGGGGGGTTAGGTCAAAGAGTGAGCAGCAGTGCAGATACCTTGTTGATACCTGAGGTGAAAAGAGAATGGTCACACAACTTTGAGATGACAGGAAGGTAGTAATTTGTTACTTTCAACATATGTAGAAGAGCATCTTTGAATGCACAACAAATTGAATGTTGAAGTAGATGGACAACAGCAGCAGAAGACCAATGGGTGCCACTCCTGTCAGCTAAGAACAAGAAACTTAGGCTAGAAATTAAACAAATTAGACAAAAGAGTCTTAAAAGTCTTTTTTTTAAAATGGTGCCTGGTCGGATGTGTCTCACTTTCTGCTGTGACATTTCAATGGTAGGGTCTGAATTTGGCATAAACAGTAAGAAAGCTTGGATCCATCCAGCCCTGTAGCCCACACATTATATGGCTCAGGTAGTATAATGTGTGGGGGACGTTTCTTGGCAGACTTTGGGGTTCTCAGTGGGAACTGAGCATCTTCTAAACACCACAACCTACCCAGGTGTTGTTGCTTTAAATGTATGACCAATTGTACCCATCTTCTGATGGTTGCTTTTTGTTGGATAACTAAAACTCAGTTTTCAAACATGACACTGAGTTAATTATACTGAAATGGGCTCCACAGTCACCAAATCTCAGTCTAACAGGCCACCTTTGGGATATGGTGGAATGGGAGATTCTGCGCCAACTATAAGTTGCTTTCATGTCAATATGGACCAACATTTCTGAGGAATGTTTCCACACCTTGAAGAATTCAGACAGTTTTGAAGGAAAATGCTTTGATGACATGCTCTATAAAACTGCACTCAATCACATTACACAGTTTTCCGTAAGCCCTGTCTACACATTCAACAAACCCCGAGATCAGTAATTTTATTATTAGTTTCATGTGTTCTAACACACGGACACGCATACACACATACACATGGTGGAAGTAATTAAAGCAAGTGGAGCTAAATTGAAGTGTATTGAACTCTTCTCTCACACGCTCCTACTTTGTCGATAGATCACTCACCAAGCGCTATCGACCGCTACAATGAATTCCCACTGCAAAGCCCTTTGCAGTCCATGTGATATGTTGGAGCCTACAGAACATAGGGCAGGGAGGCAGAAAAAACACTGAAAAAGTCAGGAAAACAGATTTTTTGTGAAGCAGCATTGGCAAAGGAAATTTCCCTTCACGTTGTTTAACTTTTTATCTCTTTCTCTCCTTGCATCGGGATTATTTTATCGGTTCTGTGTCATTGTGTGCCCCACTCTGTCTTTCCAAGTCCTTGTTTTCTCCTCTCTCTCTAAATCCCTATATCTCTATCTATCTTGTGGGAAGGGTAATGATTTTAACTAAATGAGACTCTTGCACTTCTCCAACCCACTAGATTAACAGATCAATGGAATAGCATTTGTGTGTTCATCTGTGGGGAGAAGCCTATGTGTGTTCTCGCCGTCTACACAGTCTGTATAGTAATCATGAATACCCAATAACCCCAGTGACTAGTTATGACATGGAGGACAAAGCTCTGTTGATGGGAAGTGACAAGGGAGAAAAGAAATGACAGCAGAGATTTCCCACAAACAGTAGGGGAGTAGGAGGCCATGGATTTTTACTGAATAATTGGTAGGAATTTTTCACAAGGTCTCGACATGACAAATGTGCATCAAGCACACCATCAGTGGTGGAGTAGAAGAACGCCTCTGCTCCTCTGTTGAAATGCATTTCCCCTGTGTGGGTCGCCCCTTGTGCTTGATGTGAATTCAATTGGAGATAAATTGATTATCTCTTATTTGTGATCAATGCTAAATGTGTTAACATGTATTGGCTCTGCTCTTTCAGTGTGCACCTGTGCTTGTATGAAGCTTTTCTTCCAAGAGGTTTGCTATCTCTCTTCATCCACACACCTCTCTAAATGCTAGAAAGGCTGTAGAAATTTAGTAGTTAGTGAGAAATATTCACACAGCTGTAAGTAGTTAATTCCCCTGTTTGCCTTATAGGCAAAGAAAAAACATTTATTTTGACGATTCAGTTTAAAGAAATAAGAGAAACCACTGCAGAAAACAGACATTTAAAATTACATTTTCTTCTTTGTATTTCATTACCTGAGTATTTTTTTTATTGCTTTCTTAATACTCAGTAAGTGCTCTCTTTTTGTAACTACAGTGGGGCAAAAAAGTATTTAGTCAGCCACCGATTGTGCAAGTTCCCCCACTTAAAATGATGACAGAGGTCAGTAATTTGCACCAGAGGTACACTTCAACTGTGAGAGACAGAATGTGAAAAAAAAAATCCATGAATCCACATGGTAGGATTTGTAAAGAATTTATTCGTAAATCAGGGTGGAAAATAAGTATTTGGTCAATAACAAAAATACAACTCAATACTTTGTAACATAACCTTTGTTGGCAATAACAGAGGTCAAACGTTTACTATAGGTCTTTACCAGGTTTGCACACACAGTAGCTGGTATTTTGGCCCATTCCTCCATGCAGATCTTCTCGAGAGCAGTGATGTTTTGGGGCTGTCGCCGAGCAACACGGACTTTCAACTCCCGCCACAGATTTTCTATGGGGTTGAGGTCTGGAGACTGGCTAGGCCACTCCAGGACTTTCAAATGCTTCTTACGGAGCCACTCCTTTGTTGCCCGGGCGGTGTGTTTTGGATTATTGTCATGTTGGAAGACCCAGCCTCGTTTCATCTTCAAAGTTCTCACTGATGGAAGGAGGTTTTGGCTCAAAATCTCACGATACATGGCCCCATTCATTCTGTCCTTAACACGGATCAGTCGTCCTGTCCCCTTGGCAGAAAAACAGCCCCATAGCATGATGTTTCCACCCCCATGCTTCACAGTAGGTATGGTGTTCTTGGGATGCAACTCAGTATTCTTCTTCCTCCAAACACGACGAGTTGAGTTTATACCAAAAAGTTCTACTTTGGTTTCATTTGACCACATGACATTCTCCCAATCCTCTGCTGTATCATCCATGTGCTCTCTGGCAAACTTCAGACGGGCCTGGACATGCGCTGGCTTCAGCAGCGGAACACGTCTGGCACTGCGGGATTTGATTCCCTGCCGTTGTAGTGTGTTACTGATGGTGACCTTTGTTACTTTGGTCCCAGCTCTCTGCAGGTCATTCACCAGGTCCCCCCGTGTGGTTCTGGGATCTTTGCTCACCGTTCTCATGATCATTTTGACCCCACGGGATGAGATCTTGCGTGGAGCCCCAGATCGAGGGAGATTATCAGTGGTCTTGTATGTCTTCCATTTTCTGATGATTGCTCCCACAGTTGATTTTTTCACACCAAGCTGCTTGCCTATTGTAGATTCACTCTTCCCAGTCTGGTGCAGGTCTACAATACTTTTCCTGGTGTCCTTCGAAAGCTCTTTGGTCTTGGCCATGGCGGAGTTTGGAGTCTGACTGTTTGAGGCTGTGGACAGGTGTCTTTTATACAGATGATGAGTTCAAACAGGTGCCATTCATACAGGTAACGAGTGGGGGACAGAAAAGCTTCTTACAGAAGACGTTACAGGTCTGTGAGAGCCAGAGATTTTCCTTGTTTGAGGTGACCAAATACTTATTTTCCACCCTGATTTACGAATAAATTCTTTACAAATCCTACCATGTGAATTCATGGATTTTTTTTTTCACATTCTGTCTCTCACAGTTGAAGTGTACCTCTGGTGCAAATTACTGACCTCTGTCATCATTTTAGGTGGGGGAACTTGCACAATCGGTGGCTGACTAAATACTTTTTTGCCCCACTGTAGCTAAGTGTTTTCATGCGTGATTGAATTTTTTAATCACACTTGTAGATTGCATGATGTTCTGATATAGTTATATACCGTCTTACACATCAAGCTTTTGATCTCGTGATCTAAATTTAGTTCAAAAAATAACAAAATTTGTACTTTGTCAATTATTTCTTTGATGTAACAATGCTTATTTGCAATAACCTTGAAAGCCTGTTTATTTCCCCTCAAATAGTGCCACATTTGTAAGGATTCATTCATGGGTTGAGCAGCAGAGTTGAGTATGTGGGTTGCACCCATGCCAAACAGCTTATTTTGCTATTGACTCTTGTTTGGCATCATTTATTGGATTGGATGATTGAATTCTGAAGAAACAAGACATATTGCCAATTTAATAATATATTTTTTTAACAAACAGTAGGATGTGGAAAAAACATATACAGTCACAAGAGCCTGGCACCACCTCCTCATGCTCATTTTGATATCTCCCAGCATTGAGATTTCCTCTGTATTATGACAAGTCTGGTTTTTCCGTTGAGAGAGATGTGGCCCAATCATAATAGCCTTCTCTGTGTATTCTACACACTTTGACCGTATGATCCAACTGCTGTAGGCAGAATCTGGACTTTGGTCACGCGACCTGATTGTCAGCTGTTGGGGTACCAGAAGCTCAAAACAAGTGTCAGTAGCAGAATAAGCTGTTTGGTATTGGCAGATAAGATTTGGTAAGTTTTACATGAGTGCAACCCACATACTCAACTCTGCTGCTCAACCCAGCATTTTCTTTACAAATGTGGCAAAATTAAAGGGGAAATAAAAAAAGGCTTTCCAGTGGTATAAGAATTATTGCCAAGAAACTGTTTGTTAGAAAGAAAAATATTGAACAAACACAAACAAAAGTTTATATTTTTTAGTCATGTGGAAGTCGTGGTATTTTTTGGTATTTAATGTTAATATTTCTTATGAATTTTTTTAAAAAAAGGAGACCAATACACATTAATTAACATGAGCACTTACTTTTTTCATTCATAGACACTGGCAGGTTTAAAAAAGGAATATACAAGTATCTAACAAAAAAGAAAAAAGACATTTTCACAGGACTCTGTTCAATCATGTACAAAATTACACACATCCTGCCAGTAATTAAGAGAGTAAGTTGCAAGGTGCTGCTAGTCAAATGCAATTGATTAACTGATCATCAGCAAGTGTGATCACCTCTATAGAAGCAGAATTTTCATAATTTGATGGTTTGGAGGATTTGGTTGTGTTAACACAATGCGAAAAGGAATAAATGCATCACCAAACTCACTCCCAGGCCAGAACCTGCAGTGCTCAAAGAAACTGCAATGTTGGTCCACTCAAAGTCCAGATTTCAACACGAGTGAAATATTGTTTTGGCACCTTAAGAAAGCTGTGTATGTCTGAAAACCTCAATGAACTGATTTTTTTTTAAAGGTGGGCTTAAATTCTTCCTGAATTATGTGAAAGACTGATAAAGTAATGAAAATGAATACTTCAAGCTATTGCTTATTACTAAACATTGTTCCCCAAGCTATTGAATCATGTATTATAGTTTTTTATAGGACTGTAGTGAGTCCTGCAGGGTTTACTATCTTAGCTCTGTGCTGTTTAATAAGAAAAGACTGACTGCCCAAAACTAATTTTCTGAAATGAATTTTACAGTCCACTTTAGAAAATGTTTAGATACGTGTGGGTGTGCTTTATTTTAATACATATTAACTTCCCCATTTTTGTCCAAACAGTTATAAAAAAATATGCAGCGACTTAAAATGTTACTCAGTAATTTGTGTGCCCCCAATGTGCTTGTATTGCTGCCTGAAAATGTTGGGACAAGCTCCTAATGAGATAAAGGATGGTATCCTGGGGGATCTCTTTCCAGATCTGGACCAGACCATCACTGAGCCACTGAACAGTGTGACATGTCATTGAACTGAAACATAATATCCCAGAGGAGTTGGATTTAGGTCAGGTGACCAAGACTTCACTGATCTTCTAGGAACTGCCTGCATACTCTCGTCATATGAGGCTGGACATTCTCGTGCACCAGGAGGAACCCAGGATCCACCTCAACAGGTAGAGTCTGAGAGTGGGTCCAAGGATTTCATCCCAATACCTAATGGCAATCAAGGTGTCATTGTTTAGCTCAGTGATAGTCCCTCCCTGGATATACCTCCCCAGACCATCACTGAGCCCACCACTAAACCTGTAACGCTGTAACGAAGTTACAATAGTGTTATCCAAGCTTTCTCCAGACCCTTTCATATTTGTCACTATACTGAGATGAACCTGCTCTTATCTGTAGGACCCACCGGCCTACACTTCACACCTCCTCTATTCACCCTGCTCACTCCCCCCCACCCCCAACTGCAGCATCCAATACACACTCAACACAAGGCTCCAGCCTGTCTCTCTCAACCACCCAGGTTAGGAGGGAACTGAGGAGGATTAATGGCAAGAAGGCAGCGGGTCCAGATGGCATCAGCTCGAGGGTCGTCAGGTCCTGCGCGGACCAACTGTGTGGGGTGATGGAGCACCTCTTCAACCTGAGCCTGAGGTTGGGAAGAGTCCCACAGCTCTGGAAAACCTCCTGTGTTGTACCAGTGCCAAAGACTTCACGCCCCAAGGACCTCAACAGCTACAGGCCGGTGGCTCTGACATCCCACCTGATGAAGACCCTGGAGCGGTTGGTCCTGGCTCAGCTTTGGCGCCTAATAAGCTCATCACTGGACCCACTTCAGTTTGCCTACCAGCCTGGCATTGGCGCGGATGATGCCGTCATTCACCTCCTACATCGTTCCCTCGCTCACCTGGAGACCACTGGAAGCACTGTGAGAATCATGTTCTTTGATTTCTCCAGTGCCTTCAACACCATTCTTCCCTCGGTTCTAAAGGACAAGCTGGTGAACTCTGGAGTGGACCATCACCTCACTACCTGGATCCGGGACTACCTCACCGACCGACCACAGTATGTGAGGACTCAGGGCTGTGTGTCGGACAGGGTCGTCTGCAGTACGGGGGCCCCACAGGGAACGGTTCTGGCTCCGTTCCTCTTCACCATCTACACTGCAGACTTCTCCCACAATTCCACCCAGTGCTTCCTGCAGAAGTTCTCTGATGACTCTGCAATAGTCGGCCTCATCACTGATGGGGACGACAAGGAGTACAGATAGGGTTGCCAACCGTCCCTTAAAATACAGAACCGTCCCGTATTTCGAAACAAAAGTACACGTCCCGTATTGAGCTAATAAGGGACGCACTTTGTCCCGTAATACAGTGAGAATCAAAAGTAGTCTATAACTTTTAATGGAATTAACGCTTTGTTTGAAAACATAATTCCCAGCCCCTCTCCTGCTTTGTGACCAATGAGCTGACAGCACACTTATGACAATTCGAGTATGACAATTCAGATTACCGCTCATCTCATTGGTCGAGGAAAGGTCGCTTGCGGAGAAAATACCGGAAGACAACAGATGACCACAACAACAAGCATGGCCAACAGGGAAACAAACGCTGACACTGCGGTGCAAGTCTCGGACGACAGTACACCTAAAGCTGGACATACACTGTGCGATTTTTTTCAGTCACGTTATTCAGCTCCTGCTCAAACTGCACGATTGACTCGCAGGGGTTAAAAGTTGGTAGGTCACGATGCAGGTCTCACACTATACCGCCCGATGCTCTGATGCGACCTGAGTGCGCACACTGTGCCTCCATAAAATGAAGGTTATAACAGAAAATCTCTCTCTCTCTGTCTTTCACTCACACAGACACACCACCACCATCAACTTTGCTAAATTGCTAATGAAAAACATTGATCAGGCAGCTGTGATTAAGCAGCAGTGTAGATCCAACTATTTTCACGGTTGTTGTGGTCGTGATAATTTTGTGATGCCACATCGAAAAGGCTCGGATGAGCTTTCCAAAGTTCTACAAGTTGTGCCTCCATCGCTTGTGTCCAGATCACACGCTGCACAGCCGTGCTGCTCCGTCTTTTACACCAACGTTTACGTGTTTGCGCGTGTGCAGTGTGAGCGGCTGTGGTGAGACCCTCACGAGCGATTGATGATCGGGAGCTGGTCGTGAGGTGTTAATCACTTCTCTTTACCCCACGTATACTACACGACGCACGATGAAGGCCAAAATCGGTCCGATCACTCAAAAATCGGCTCAAAATGGGCCAAAAATCGCACAGTGTCTGCCCAGCTTAAGCCCAGCATTAGAGCAGCAATGTTTGTTCCCCTCAGAGAAAGGGAAGAATGGGAAAAGGAAAACACCTGGCTGGAAAAAGTTAATATGGGCATGTGCAGTGAATATCAGCGCTATGTGGCCAGAAGTGTGATAATATAATTTATTTTGTGTAATAAACAACTGCAAGGATAGATGATTACAACAAATAGATGACTAATACATAAAAGTAATACATAGATGAATAATGATGATGAGTTATGATGCGTAATCATGGGAACAAGCGGGTTTACAAACAGGAGCAGCTGATTAGCATTAGAAAAGCTGAAATAATACCTCAACTGAAGCCAATTGTACTAAATGCACTAAATGTGCACTGTTACAAGAATGTTTTTCTTTCTATTGTTTTCTATTATTTTAAGTTAAGCAGGACAGAGTTCTTTTAAAGAAAGATTTACTTATATTCTCAAAAGTTAAGCATGACAGGCTTCTGTTTAAGAAAGAGACCTGTTTTACTGTGTTAATGTTGTCATTTTGAGCTAAAAATAAACGGCTAAATGATCATTTGTTTCATATGTGTTCATATCACAAAGAATACACATCTACTTAAATCAAATTCAAGTCAAAGGGTTAAAAAAATAATTTCACACATAAAAAAAGAGCTAGAAAATTCACCACACTGGGAAGGGTGAAGACAACTGGGTCGCCCGGCCCTGGCCACGAGGTGTCCCTTATTTATTTTTCAGGGAGTTGGCAACCCTAAGTACAGAGGTCTGACCCAAGACTTTGTGGACTGGTGCCAGCAGAACTACCTCCAGATCAACGCCAGTAAAACCAAGGAACTGGTGGTAGACTTCCGCAGGCACAAGCATTCTCCACTGCAACCACTGAACATCCAAGGTATGGACATTGAGGCTGTGGACAGCTACAGGTACCTTGGTGTTCATCTGAACAATAGACTGGACTGGACTCATAACTCAGACGCCCTCTACAGGAAAGGGCAGAGCAGGCTGTACCTGCTGCGGAGACTCAGGTCGTTTGGAGTGGAGGGCCCACTCCTGAAGACCTTCTATGACTCTGTTGTGGCTTCTGCTATCTTTTATGGTGTGGTCTGCTGGGGCGGCAGCATCTCTGCTGGGGACAGGAAGAGACTGAACAGGGTGATCCGAAGGGCCAGCTCTGTTCTAGGATGCCCTCTGGACCCAGTGGAGGTGGTGAGTGACAGGAGAACGGCGGCTAAGCTGTCATCACTGTTGGACAACATCTCCCACCCCATGCAGCAGACTGTGACAGCACTGAGCAGCTCCTTCAGTGGGAGACTGCGGCACCCACGGTGTGGGACGGAGAGATTTCGCAGGTCTTTCCTCCCCACTGCTGTCAGACTCCATAATAAAGACTTTAACTGATCAAGCACACACATCCATACATATGCAATAATACTAAGTGCAATAATCCTTTCTGTCATCGTTGTATTTTTACTCAGTTGTATATAGTATTTGTATTTGTATTCTATTTTTATCTTATTGTATATTTATTTTATTCTACTGTATATAGTATTTTATTCTATTCTGTACAGTTGTGTACTGTATTTATTCTTATTGTATTCTAATTTTTGCCTCATAACTTTTGCACTGTCCACTTCCTGCTGTGACAAAACAAATTTCCCACGTGTGGGACTAATAAAGGTTATCTTATCTTATCTTATCTTATCTTATAAAACCATTTCGTTTTGCCAGTTGTCTCACTGTTTCCCCTCTAGTGCTCATGTTGCTAATTTCATTAACACCAAAGCAGTTGAAACTGATTACCAATCCCCTCTGCTACTTAACGGAGTTGATATCAGTTAGCCTTATTGGCTGTGGAACCTGACATCATGATGCACTGAAAGCACAAACACATAAGCACACACATGTCCAAGCATGCTGTGTTCAGATTTCTGTTCAGTGTGGAGAGCCTATCAAAGCATGGTGATTTCTGCCTTTTAGTGTGACAACTCTTAAGCCTCAAATGTGAAAGATTGACAGGGAGGTTTTATTAAACCTCTTCTCAAAGTATATGTGAGTGCACAGAGGTGTAGACAGAAGCCAAATTTTCAGAACAAAACATGACTATATAACAACAACAGATTTCCTCAGGGTTTTTGTCTGTGTGCTCTTTTCTGAAACATGAAACTGCGAATTCAAATATAAAGGATTATATCTTGCACACTACGGGTGTCATGACAACACAGTATCCATAATGATGATGTTTAAAAATGAAATGCTAATATTATTTCAATAACGTGTATATATTGTTTGTAACCATTTGTCACCTTTTTGGTGACAAATGGCATCACTGACACAGAAATTGCAGTAATTTATTTACCTCTGTTTGCAGCTTCAAAGCCATCGGTTTCTGGTTTCCCCATTGACAGATGAACCCAAAATAACCAAGACCTAGAGACTATTTTGAATTGAGTCTTTGCATAATAATTGACAACAATAAAAAGGACAAATGCCCTTGAAAAATGATATTGCCCTAATAAAATACTTGAATGTACACATGACACAAATGATTAGTTTTGGTCATTGTTGCTTTGTTAACACAGGCACAAACAAGCACACAGACAGGATCATGTCTATTTTGTGGTTGTGTCACCTCCATCTAGCCGATGATTTCATTTATAGTGAGAGAAACTTCAACAAAGAAGTACAGAAAGACACCGGGATGCGTTTGGCTGTGATGAGAATATCCATACCTGAGGAGTTAGAACATGTGGAGGTGACAGACAATATTCGTAAAAGCATTGGTGAGCGTGTGTGTGTGTGTGTGTGTGTGTTTGGAGAACAAATGGCAGAAGAGCTCTGGAATGTGTGTCTTATACATACTGCTGTAGATCTACTTGAATGCAGACAGCAACTATGACAATAGAAAACATCTTAAACACTGATAAAAACCACACACACACACACACACACACACACACACACACACACACACACACACACACACACACACACACACACACATTGTTATCCGAAGATCAGGATATGAGTGATCACCACCTTCCCACATACACAAACAGTTTCCTTTCATGGTTGCTTGTGTGTGTGTGTGTGTGTGTGTGTGTCTGTGATTCATACATATATTACATGTTGTGGGGACTTAAATCAGTCTACTTCTGCTGATTATTCACGAATGAACTTTGGGCAATGCCGCAAGAATTGGACAATGTCCAATTCTGTCGCAAGAATCGTGTACCCCGGCCTTGCCCGGACAGATTGATAATCTGCTGCTGAGAGATAGACAGCCATTCACACACACAGGCAATTTAAAAGAATCACTGACTCTAACAAACACATCTTTGGATTTGGAAGTAAGCTGGAATATCTAGAGAGAATCCAGTGAGGCACATTGATAACTTCAGTGTCTAAAGGCAAAGAAAGATGCCCAACGGATTTACTTTACCAAACTGACCATCCCAGCCTTGCCGTAATGGTCCATTTGATTCACCTTTTATTGTTTATTTTATTTTCACTTACTGAATACGGGACAGACTTGACTGGGGGAAAGAAGGGGAGAAAGAAAGAGGGAAAGAGAAACAGCTGAGAAGAGGGACGGGGGAGAAGGGCAAAAGACAAAAACCAACAGAACGGGCAGAGAAAAAAAAATGCATATATCAATCACCTGGATCACCTGCTGAGAAAGAAAAAAGAAAGCAAGCAGAAGAGAACAAGAGTAATAGAATAAACAACATCACAATGATATATGGGAATATGACAGTAAATACTAAATGTTAAACATTATTGTGCAGCACATAAGATCAACAGAACACAGTGTGCTTTGAGGTAGGAGCCAAAAAGGGTGTAGTTTGTGGGTGTGATCACCCGTGTGTACACCTGTGAGCATGGACGCGCTTGTTTTTTGTTTTTTAAAAGGTTCCTTCATGTAATAATCTGCTAACTTCAGTGTCACAGAGTAGTGTGAGAAAGTAATACCCAATGTTGGCTAACTGTTTACCTTTAATACGTTTTTAAAATGACTGACAAATCTTGAACGTAAGCAATGATCACACTTTATCATGAATTAATTCTGTAGCAGTGCAACTGTAAATGACTGTAAATGAAAGTAATTGCAGTTTTAGAAAAAAAAACCCCAAACTGATCTGAAAACACTTGGACAGGACGACACATTCGATTTTAATGGGATTTAGATTAAAACCAGCAAATGTCAATTTTTAAAAAATAATATTAACAGTGAAATACTTCCTATAAAATTCCTCCACCACATCAAAGACAAAGTCTAACGTACACGTATGCAAGGAAAAATATTCCTGCATTCCGTTTTTAGTCTGGTTCTTTCTTCCAGCAACTCCAGGCCGATCTCTTGTGCTGGGCCTGGACATGTCAGGACACGCATACCCCGTGAACATCCACAGAGCTAGTGATTTATCTGTGTGACTTTTGTGTGCTTTAATCACGGACAAGGAACACACACACACTCATACAGGCGCATGCACAGATGCAATGACAGGTGGGGTTTGCAAATGCAGCATGTGTATGTGGGACAGTGGTGCATGGGTGCATGAGTGTTCGTGTCCCTGTAGCCATGTTGAAATCAGGGTCCAGGGTCCTCTTTGAAGGTGTGTTCATGTACACAGACAGGCACACATGCACTGACCAGCTGTTTCTACCCTTTGATGTCTGCACTTTTTTCATTCTACCAACCATAGTTGCATCTCTCTCTCTCATCATTCCCCAGCGCAGCTTTCACCTTTTCATCTCCTATAACTGCAGCTTTTTAAAAAAAAAAATAGAAATCCTCTGTCAACGTAATGTCACAGTTTGTGCAGTCTACACAATTCCATAAAACCTTCCTTGCAAACAATCCCTTTTTGCAAAACAGCCCACAATTTACTATTAATGCATTCTAAAATTGATTTTTTAAAATTCGGTAATCCTTAATAATGATCAAAAAACTAATCACAGAAAACTCTATTGGGTGAAATTTGATTCAATTTAATTGTGATTTATGGAGCAAATCACAACAACTATTGCCTCAAGGCACTTTATATTGTAATGTAGACATCACAGCATTAAAAAACCCCAACAATCAGACCTTTGTGCAAATGGATTGATTAGACTAGATTAAAAATCTATTTTGCAAAAGTGTCTTGGCCAAAATATCTCACAACTTGCACTTCAGTCATATTTTCTTTGATTTGAAATCCACTGTTGTAGCGTTCGGTGCCAAAATTACAAAAAACCGTGCCACTGTAAAAATATGGAAATATTTTCAAATGTGCGAAAGATGGACCTAATTTATCTTTCAAAGATGGACCTAATTATATGACTCACACTAATTGATCTGTATCATTCCTGAGCACATCTGACTTCCAAAGTCGTTTGACAAGTGTGGTTTCTGCACAGGTGCAGGAAAGCATATTGTGCGCTGGACTGCTTGAAGAGGTGAGTCTTGGTGTGGTTCAGTTAGATTTCATGTAGTATAATCATGAATGTTCACCCAGTACAGCTGCCTTCATGAAAAACTGCTTTGTTAAGTAGTTAACAAATGTATATAAGGCATGTAAGGATGGTGTTTCACTGTCTATAAAATGTCCCCAATAAAGCCAAAAAATGCATGAAATCCTGAAATTCATTTTTCTCTTGAAGTGTGATTTTCAAAGGTGCGTGTCGGCACTGTTTTATGAAAGCGAGCCTACGAGTTAGAGACAGGAGGCTGGATTGTTACGAGAAGTGTGAGTGCATGTCAGCATGGGAGCAGGGACAATGTGCTTTGGCACGGAACAAGGCAAACATGCCTGGTGTGAGTATAGCCTTAGACCTTGTTTTTATTTAGTCCTCAACAAAAAGTTCTGTACGTCTGTATGTCAGTGAGGTATGATAATTATTGTTTAGATTTACTTTACTGCAGTAGGTATGTTTCAGCAGCAAAACATACTGAACAATGCAGAAATCAAAACGTCTTTTCTTTCATAAACTTTATTAATGGCGTCTCAGAGGGAGGCTGGTGCTGAAACAAGGATCGGTTTCACACACACACACACAATCTCTTTCAACAAGAACACACACAGAGATGTAATAGAATTACATTAAACAATTTTTTCCATCATTCCAACACAGCTGAGCATTTGAAGTATTTGCACAAGACCTAGTCTCATCTGTTCACTCCTTGATGTACTTGGATTTTTTTTCCAACTTCACAATCAAAAACAGCTGTAAGAGTTTTTTTAATAACTTATTATATGACATGAATAAGACGCAAACCACTGTTTTGGTTAATATTTTGTGAGACATCACACATGCCATTATTAGCAAGGCTTGTGGTGAGCGAGTGTACTAGGTTTGAACTTTTTCACCTTTAGAGTATCATAATACAAATGTGCACATATATGCCTGTTAATACAACATGTGAACCATCTCCCCTTTCTATTATGACTTTCTATAATTACTGTTATTCTGCTTAAAACCAATTGGGCAATTTGGGCAATACCATTATCTAATTTTAGCTGGAAACATGGGGTTATAGGGTTAACCTCTCCACTAACCTGGACTTTTTTTTTACCCTTTTTATTCAAACAAAGGTTAAGAACTGTGGGATAATCTTTTATGCAAATTAGAAATTTTGGAAACAAATAAATGCAGTATTTTTCCGACTAAGAACAATCTCCGGAGTAATCCTTATTTAAAACATTTAAGCATTCCTTTGTTACATCTAAACTTGTCTACTGTACTGCTTGGTATACTGGAATTAGTCATCTATTGCTTGTTTTTAGTATTTTTTTAGTAACTAGCCCAAAATGCTGTCGTCAGATTACTGACTGGGACAGAAAAGAGAGAGGACATTACTCCAGTGTTAGCAGCCTTGCACTGGCTCCCTGTGCATTACAGAATTCAGTATAAGCCTTATGTGGTCTTGCACCTGCATATGTGGTAGATATGATGTGCCCTATACTCCTTTGAAATTTTTAAAGTCTGTGTTTCAGTCACTCCGGATGATCCCACAGTCAAAGTGTATTTGTTGCACCAAGACCTTGGAATGAGCTCCTCAGTCACCTGATACAGACGAGAACTGTAAGCTAAAGACATACCTCTTCTGTCAAGCTTTTATAAACTTCTGATTTCTGAATTAGCTGCTGTTGAGCTATTGAGTTATTGCATAAACACTGTACATACATGTAGCATACATTTTTTAGGAAACTATTTATTCTAGTTTTTTATAAAGCAGTTTGGTTTTAATAATAATAATAATGGATACTTTATTGATCCCCATGGGGAAATTACTTGTTTTTCTCTGCATTTGACCCATTCACTCAGTGAAGCAGTGGGCAGCCCACTAAGCAGGCGCCCGGGGAGCAGTGTGTAGGGACGGTACCTTGCTCAGGGGTACCTCAGGGTAGCCGTTAAGTGGATTCGAACCGCCGACCTTCCGATCATGGGGCGACCACTTTACCTACTGAGCTATCCCTGCCCTTAATTGTGCTATATAAATACAATTTACTTACTAACTACACTAATAAGGTTTCATTTTTACTATCCCTTCCACAAAACTAATTTAAACCAAATTCAACATGTGTCTCTCTGCATTGCCCCAATTAAAGAAACAAAATTAAAAGAAACACTGATAATTAATAATAATTAATTTTAAAGATGTGTACAAAAAAAATAAAAATAAAAATAAAGAAAATTCATATATTAAATTTTGAAAAAAGCTTTTTATAAACTGATCAGAGTGCTCAGTGCATGAAAGGCACAATTTGCTTTTTTTTTTGCAATAATCAGATAAATTTGGTCTTTACATTTTTTAATCACACAAGTAATGAAACTGGCAACACCAGGTGTAGTCTTGCAAAAACTGAACTGGTTTCTGAGAATCAACATTTAAAATAGCAGTGTGGGAAACAAGTCACGTTGGTGACGGCAGCACCTCAGATCATCAAAAAGCCGTGTTTTTAACCCAACATTTTCCCATGTTGTAATCTTTCAACCATCTTCCCTTCATCTTGGAGCCATTAAGACCTTCTAGGGTTACTTGGTTTGTCTGTGGCCTAGCAGAGCCCCAGAGCCCCAGTCTTTGTCCAGATCCAGGCAGCAGGTGAATAGGATGCCCATGTAAGGGGCCTCTCAGCCTAGATACACCTGATACCTGGCTCAGACCCCCACAATAAAATCTATCCACCACCTAACCTTCCAAAGACCTGACTGGACTCCTAAAGCCCCCCAACTTCTCTTGACAGCCTGCCAGCTGCTTCTTTTTTTTGGTACGCACAGACTCACAACAAGAGTGAAAGAAGTTATTGTTGACAGTATCGGCAATGCAGACCCCCCACCACACACACACACACACACACACACACACACACACACACACACACACACACACACACACACACACACTCTGTATATTGTACGTATGTTCTTAGTTCTGCCCCGTCTCTTTTTTGTATGTCTATGTGGGCTCTGCCCTGTTGTCTGAGCCTCATATCTGTGTGAACTCTGTGTTCACCTTTGAAGTTCTCTACCATGCATCTCTGCACCCCCTCCGCCCCGCCCTGTCTCTCTCACTGCTTTGATTCCCTTTCTTGTTACGGGGAGTTGGCTGATCCACAGATAATGCCACTTGGTCTCTCCGAGGCTGCATGTTACTTGAAAAATACAAATCAATGTATAATTCAGGAGCAGAGCCTATACAGCTCAGAGCCTAACTAAACTTTGTTAATTTGTGGATTTATTTGCTTAAGTATGCAGCCACAAATTAGGGCCAACAGGTGCGCAGGCTAAAAATGGGTTAATAAAATGGATTGATGGGTAAGAACCATGGCACCATTACTGGACTGGGTTAATTGGTGCACTTTTTCCACAAACTCCACGTTTTACAGCGTGTCACCAAGGTGCTGAAATAGCACAGCTGCTTTGAAAGCACACAAATGGATTAAAACAAGACTAACATTTGCATGCTGATGATAGTTTGACTGGACTGGCCCAAGAACAATATAATGAAACGTCTTCATTCCCTTTTACTACATCCACAAACAGTTATCACAGGTGTTAACTATCGCACATCTGTGTCAAGTTGGCACAGCAGTATCTTTCTTTTCAGGACAAAACGCTGTACTTATGTTGCCTTCATGTTTCAGGAACACTCTTATTTTTGGTTTGACCTCCTGTGCAGTTTACATCTTTGACTGAGAAAAATGAAAACTTAAATTGGATTTCTGCAGTGAATAACTTTCCTGAAACAGTAGCTGTGATTTTATCTAAAATGGAAAATTCAACCTTGACTTTGAAGCAGTTCTGTATTCTCACCAAGCATCAGTGTAGCATAATAAAAGTCAAAAACCTTCATGAAATATTCTTTTTCTCGCTAGTTCACAGAGCCAATGTAAACATTTCAAATTTCCTAACCACAACTGGTCTGACTGCAGCTGGTATCAGTGAACAGCCAGTTTTTTATAATTCATCAAAATAAATACACACAAACTTGACCGATTTTGTGTTTACCGCAACATAAACTTGGTATATTTATACATATTAATGTAGCAACATGGGAAAAAATCAGGGAATTATCTGCTAAAAGTACTGTATAGACATGTGGTGTGCATGGCTGCACAGCAGGTATGCTTAGCTCTCCGGATTTAAGCATTTCAATAACATGAAGGCAGAAAAGTCTGTTCAACACATTTGACATCAGAGGAGTATGACGGCAGGGCAACACGATCCAGGCAAATTGTTTGGTTCTCCCCATACTAAAGCCTGACTACTTTATATCTTTTTCATACAGTACACCAGAAATGCAAAGAGCTGCATTGAATTGCATTTTTTTAAAAATCAATTTTGGTTACTAATATTAAAGAATGAAACGATCCGTTAATTAAACCCAGCTAAAAAAAATGTATTCAGTGTTTCTTAATTTTTCATATATTTTTTTCCTTAGTTGCCTGATTGACAGTAAACATCTGTTGTGTATTTATGTGAATGTCTATGCATTTATGTGCACACATAACAGTGTTAATGTGTAGTTTTAAAGTAAATGATGAATGGCTTTCGATCTCCCAGCTGTTGAGTCTGTCTATATAGACCAACAACTATGGCTTTGTCAGCAAAAAGAAATGATCCATCAACACACACAAACACATGCACACACACAAACACAATTCTGCAGCCTGGTCAGTAATGAGTATGATGGATTGCACCTGAGGTGTGTCATGTCTGGGATATTGATAGGCAGGTATTGGAGGGCCAACATGAAATATTAATAGGCAGGAGCTAAATGCAGATCTGACATAGAGCGAGAAGGAGAAAGAGAAGGGCAAAAAAGAGAGATGTTTGAAATGCAATTGGTTGTACCTGAGGCTTGATAGCAAGTACAAACTGTGCATAGTGATAAAAAAAAAATGCAAGCATTCATGTAAGTTTGTTTGAGAATTTGAAAGATGTCTAATATCAGTATCAAATTTTTGGTTTTCTCAATGGAAATTCCCTCCATGTTTGACACATCTCACATAAACACACACACTCAAATCTCTCTCTGTCACTCTAACCCATATCCTGTTGTGGTTCTTGCTCTCTCCTCGGCTTTGATATCTGAGAACCGCTGACTTTCACAGACAGACAAGGGACACCTTTGTCTTTGCCACACTGCACGAGTGTTTGTCATCGTTTTTGGAAATGCGTTTGTTCGACTGCGTCCAGGCCATTTCTAAAAAACAATAGCGACTAACACACTTAGAACAAGTAAAGTCCTGCCAAGAATCTGTCCTTGGTAATGCACTTTAAACAGCAAAGAGGGCTGCAACATATCTCCCCTGCTAGAAGTGGGGAGGGCATGTTATCTTGATGTCTGTGTGGGTGTGTTTGTGTGTGTGTGTATTGATGCAGCACTGCAGAGCAATCTATACTAATGATTTCCCATAGACACCTCAAGTTGTTCTGAGAATCGGGGAGGATGGGAGGGAGAGAAGTCAAAAGAGACGAACGATAAGATAGATCTATAGGGAGACAGACTGAAGGAAGGTAGGGCCAGCACGGAGGAAGGGAGGGAAGTTGTAAAAGGATTATTACCAATATTATCACACTTAATGCACAAGCCACAGTTTAAACATGTGCTACCTTTTAAGCTGCAACATTGAGAGCCCTGCACAGGGTTTATAAGCCATAAATGATGACGTTACTAAAAGGTAATGAAATACTTAGAACTTTAGACTTACCTTTTGCTAGTAAGCCATTAACTGTCATTATTAGGATATTAGGGAGGCTTTTAGTAAAAATGTTATGTATAAATGTTGTATAAAGGTAAATGGTCACCTTTACTTATACAGTCATAGACTACAGAGTAGATACACCTGTTTAACTGTTTAACACAAATATCTAATCAGCAAATTGTAGTACAGTAACTCAATGCATTTAAGCATGTAAACATAGTCAAGAAGGCTTGCTGAAGTTCAAACTGAGTTCAAACAGAATTGGGAAGACAGGTAAAATCACTCAGGATGTGGCAGGTTTTTGGCTTATGACAAGCTGGTCTGATTATTTCAGTAATGGCTGATCTACTGGGATTTTCACATTTTCACAGCCATTTACAGAGAATGCTCTGAAAAACTTCCTTGTTGATGGCCAGGGGACAGAAAGACAGAGAGGCAACAGTAACTCAAATAAGTAAAAAATAACTTGTAACAGTAACAACCAAAGTATGCAGAAGAGCATCTCTGAAGGCACCACCTTCAAGTAGATGGGCTACAGCAGCAGAAGACCATACGTGGTGCAACTGATGTAAGAATAGGACATAGGCTACAGTTCACACTGACTCATTAAAAATAGACAAAACAAATTTGGAAAAATATTGCAACAACATTGCAAAGCTCAAATGACCTCAAACTAGTTTCTTGAACAGTGACTGAGTTCACTGTACTCAAATGGACTTCAGAGTCACCAAACCTGAATCCAGAAGAGCGCCTTTGGGATGTGGTGGATTTTGTGGAATGGGAGATTCAGATGTGGTGTCGGTAAATCTACAGCAACCAGATCAACCATCATGTCAGTATGGACGTCTGAGATCTCTGGGGAATGTTTCCAGCACCTTGTTGAATCTATGACACAACGAAGGCAGTTGGGAAAAGGTTCAAACCCACTGGTAGTGATGTGTACCTAATGAAATGTTTGTTGAGTGTAAATGGCAATTCTCATTCTAGCAGCTGCTAATAAATTCTTAAATGCAGTTTGTAGTTTGTAGCCCAGATGCTGTACCAGTAAAAGCTGTACCGCTCATTCAGTAACAAAAATCTTGGTACTAAAAATCTTTTAGAAATACCTCACAACTGACCAATAACGCATCAATAAACAATGCATTAATCACCGTAATGATTATGTGTCTTTTTGTGAGCGTAAATGTCATGCTGCACTTTCATCATATAGTAAAAGTTGTCCGTGCCATTAAAGTACACTTAACCTGGTAAAAGGAAAAATATGAAAGGGACTGGTTTTACAGTACTGAAAGTCCCCAAATATGAGAAATCACTTTGCATGTGTCCACAAACTCTGCCTATATGGCAAAATATTAGAGGAGCATTTTAAGAAACTCTACTTTCTTCATATATATCATATTGGCCTTGTCGTTCTGTTTGTTTCCCTTGTCTATATCTACCTCTGTCTTTCTTTCCCTTCTCAGTTTTTATCTGTTTAGCATTTCTAATATATATGTTGTGGGTTTTTTCATTAATTACTAAAATGCATTTATTGTGTTTGCTTGCTTTGTCATTTCATTTGAACTTTTTTGAAATGTTTTTATTTATGGAAAACTGTTAAAATTGAATTGAAAGTGATATTTAGTCATTTCAGTACATTTTTACATCTGTAATTTGGTAAGAAATGTTTTTATGATAAATTATAAAATTGAACTAATACTTTTCTGCTAAGGTCTGCATTGGAGTTCCTGATATATGATACTGTGTTGTGTAAGAGCAAGCGTTCCTGCTAACTTGTATGTGGGCTCTGTATGTATGGTGTGACTGTGTGAATGCCTTGAACTTGCACAGTGGAATTTCCTCCAATCACTCCACATTGTTCACACGAACAACGAGTCAAAGCAACAGGGCAGGACAGAAACACTCCACACCCTCAGGGGTGTCTCTGAGGAACCATAAGCACTTCCAGGTCAAAAGTCCAACAGAAACACACACATGGTAGCACACTCTAATTCACCAGGTAATTGTCCAGAAAGTTCACATTTCATTAAAGAAGTGGGTCTTCATAGAGAGGGATGCTTTAAGTCTTTGTGTTTCTTATAACACTTTTGCTGAAGGCTCACAGCTGCTTGGTTGTCCACTCAAGGACATTCTGACCTCTCAATGACAATAAAATAAGTTGTCAGAGAGCATGAGAAGTCATTCATCTCTATTATCCTCTGTGGTTTCCTGCATCTGACAGTAACAGTGAAGCAGGACTGAGAAAACAGCAGAGCCGGAGAAACAGACACAGGGAAGGATGACACAAATGGAGAATTTACATTCTTTTTCCTTGTTTTATAATTAAATTTTTAATGATTCATTCAAATGACTGACACTGATGTATAATATTCAGTATAAAAACCTTTTCAGTATAACATCTGCCTTGTAGCTGCTTGGTGACCTTCTCAGTGGGCTATACAGGTGGGCAGAGGTCGAGCTGCAGTGGGCTGAGCTGTTTTATCTGTATATATAAAGCACATTTAAAGTAAACCTGAGCTAGATAGATTTATGTTTGCATGCCCTATTTATATATATATATATGTGCGTGTGTGTGTGTGTGTGTGTGTGTGTGTGTGTGTGTGTGTGTGTGTGTGTGTGTGTGTGTAGAAGAGAGGCAGTTGGTCTGGGAAAGACTCTTGAGGTGCTGCATTAGAGGAAACAACTGTGATGAGCATTGTGTTGTGCGTTTGATTGTAGGCGAGGAAGTAGAAAAAATTGGTGTGTTTATACAGCACAGTACAGCACATGAGTCTGAGCCCTTACAGTCGCATGACCCTCTGCGTGTGTGAGTGTTATCAAGAGGAAGTGATTACTGTATAACTTGGTCAGAGGGAAACCTCTGACTATTGTTCGGCCCTTCCTGGTCATTACAGAGGAAGACGAGACTCCATCACTGTCACTTTTTCTCTAGCTAGCTTTCTCTGTCAGTGACTTTCTTCTCTTTCACTACTTCGATCTATTTATTTTCTCATTTTCACTGTTTAGCTCCACCTTTTTTTTCTTTTTCTTTTATTCTTCATACTAAAATAAACAGCTGAATTAAAACCAACTGTTCGATAGGCACGAACTAATTAATTATACATTTAAAATCTTCTTTTTATTTAGCAGGGACTTTAACTTCGTCACAGTTCTTTTGATCAAATGCAAGCAGTTTGTCTGTTATGTTGTGCTGCCCTCTGCCGTCTAAGATTAATCCTACGCAAAAGCGTCTGCAGCCCCCAGAATTTCCAGTGCGAGGAATTTAGGCTGCTAGCGTTTAATTATTTCTTATAACTGTGTACATATATATATGTATTATTATGCATGTATCATGTGTATTCCAGAGTGCATTATAGGAAAAAAAATATTTAAAAATGGAAATCCCCAGCCTTTAATTTGAGCTATGATCCGTATAAAATTAAAATCTAGTAAAAGGCAGTCTGTAGTAGAATTACATTTTTTGCTTTTATTTTATTTTATTGTTTTTGCGAATATTTTTAAAAGAAGCAGTTCGTTCTATTCTTGCTGTAGACTGAAAGTGACCTTGCGGGAGCCCTAAAGTTCGTTACTTAATTGAAACCTGCACAGCTGCGCTTGAATGAATCAGCACGACTCCTCCAATAATCACATCTAACTTGATTCACCTGAGGCGGCTTTGACAAATATAATCACCCGGCGGTTGGTTTCACTGAGTTTTTATTTCAGGAGCTTGGATTACTGTGCGCTCAAAGGCCAACATGCCCACCAAAAACGTTACCGACGAACGGCTCTCCAAATTTAAGAATAAGGGGAAAGATCCAGCAGTAAGTTGACTATGATTTTTTTTTTTAATTTATTTATTTTTTTAGGTTCTATGTAATGGGTTATTTTATCTGAGCTACACCATCTACTCCTGTAGAAACTTCGGGAGAAAAGGATCACGGAATGCGTGGAGTTGCGCAAAGCTCACAAGAATGAAAATTTCTTGAAAAGAAGAAATATAACGCTGTCGTCCCTCCCGGACGAGGAGGCCCTGTCTCCAGACTACATCCCCAACGAGCTGGTAAGTTTCCAGAAACCTTTAATAACTCTACTAAAACTAGCAGAGACTCTAACAACATACCTGTAATCCAGGTGACCCACTTATCCATTGAGGACATAATTAAAGACGTGAACAGCGACTGCAGGAAGTCCCAGACCCGAGGCTGTCAGGCAGCCCGGTGAGTGTTCAGGGATGATTATGATCTGTCTGATACTGTCTTCAAATGTAACCCTTGCTTTTTGCCATCTCACAGATGATTACCAGCTCAGTCTGTCTGTAAAGAAAAACATCAATTTCAGGGATCACATGGGACCTGTGGGGAAACCGTAATGGGCGTTTATACAATGTTAATGACACCCAAGAATTTATTGGGTACAAGTGAACTGAGCAAAGTAAAGCCTGTACCTTAACTTTTATTTTTTTTAATCGTCTCCTCAGGAAGCTGCTTTCTCAAGAGCGTAACCCTCCTCTGAAGGAGATTATAGATGCTGGTTTGCTGTCTAACTTTGTGTCCTTCCTGTCTATGGACGATGAGCCAACTCTGCAGTTTGAAGCAGCTTGGGCTCTAACAAACATTGCCTCTGGGACCTCTTGGCATACACAGCAGGTATTAAAGCTGTCTGATATTAATGTTATGTTGGACAGATTTCACAGTAATCTATCAACATGTTGGATATTGTCAATATTCAACATATTATAGTCACATGTCTGCTTTGGGTTTACCTTGTAACCTCCTCAAGCCATTTTCAGAGCAGACTAAATGTGTGTGTCTACCCTCAGGTGGTGGAACATGGGGCTGTACCAGCTTTCATCTCTTTGCTGTCCTCGCCAATGCTGCACATTAGTGAACAGGCTGTCTGGGCTCTTGGGAACATTGCAGGTTAAATCTTAAATACAATGTATTGTCATGTCTGGCTTTGCTCTAACAAAGGGGGGTGTTGAAAATGGGAATCTGAGATGAGTTTCAAAAAGCGCCTCAGTTGCTGAGTAACTCTGTGGTCTTCCCACTAAACAAAGGAATATGGAAAATAAAATCCAGTCCTCTACTTCAGTTTCATTGTTATGCTTACAATGTAACTACTCCTCAGGTGATGGTGCAACTTATCGCGATGTCTTGATTGAGTGCAATGTCATCCCAGCCTTGTTGTCTCGAATCTCTCCAGACACACCGGTCAGTTTTATGCAAGCTTTGTTTGTGTTTGTCCTCTTTTTCTGATAACTTCTAAATATTCTGGATTTGAGATTGTCCTGCACTTGGTAGAGTCTAGGTTTAGCTTTGCACTTAAACCAGTCATGATTTGGCAGTGTGGTTAAAATGCATTATGCTGAAAAATCTATGGTTTTAATTTGTCAAACTGAAGTTCCCACAAAGGAACTTGACTGCCTTTAACTGGTTCTAGTGTATAGTAATTCATGTTGATGGCTTTCAATGCCAATGAGTGCATCAAATTGGTCAAATGTGATCAAATAAGTTCTAATGAGGAAGATTATTATTATTATTATTAATAATACTTCAACTGCATGATTCTTCAACTAAAAGCTACTAAAATAGTATTATCAGATAACTAGTAAAATGGTGAAAAACTTCAAGTCTAAACTGTAATTGACTCTAACTCTAGGTTGGCTATTTGCGTAACCTGACATGGACTCTGTCCAACCTGTGTCGAAACAAGAATCCATTTCCACCCTTGTCTGCAGTCCAGCAGGTAAGATCAGGAACTGTTGTATTGACACGTGATCAGATTGCACATCTTAATTCCAAATCCACCAGTTGATAAGCTACATCTTCTGCTTCTGTAGATGCTTCCTTCACTGGTCCAGCTGCTTCATCTAAGTGACAAGGACATCTTATCTGATGCATGCTGGGCAATCTCCTACCTTTCTGATGGTGACAATGACCGCATTGAAATTGTAGTGAAAACCGGTATTGTTCCTCGACTGGTGGAGCTCATGAGTCACCAGGAGCTTGGTGTCATGGTAGTGTATATACACACACCCCTACTCTGAACTTAAGGGTCTGTCACTTGAGCATAAGTTAAAAATCTGACATGAGATACGAAGATTTAATACTTTCCCCTCTGTCATTACTCAGTGTTGCATTTGAATATGAATGATCACTTCATATACTTTTTTTTTTTTTTTTCATAAATCTTTGACAACCAGACCCCAGCTCTCCGCTCCATTGGGAACATAGTGAGTGGCTCTGACCTACAGACTGAGACTGCAATTGATGCTGGAGTTCTAAATGTCTTACCCAAGTTAATGAGGCATCCAAAGGCCAGTATTCAGAAGGAGGCAGCATGGGCCTTGTCCAACATTGCTGCAGGTCCATGCAAGCAAATCCAACAGCTGATCACCTGTGGTCTGCTTCCTCCTCTAGTACACTTACTGAGAAATGTGAGTAGCCTTCAATCTGTAGTCTGAATTCAAAGTGTAAAACTGTGTACACCACCTTTGTGTTTACTGGGTTACTTGATCCAACGTAGTTTTAATGAGCCATCACTCTGTGGATAAAGGCCACAATGAAGTGTAGGAGTTTAGTTCTTTTCCAAGTGAAGTTGTGATAAATGGGCTGAAATCCACACCGAAAGTTGGCACTTAAACACTAGTGCCGTTCAGATTCTGAGTAAGCTAGCCATCAGTATGTTAGGTTCTTTTTTTTTTTTTTTTTTTTTTTTTTCTTTAATACAGAAAATTGTCCAATTTCACAAGTAACAATGGGCTTATCTGTTCAGCTGCCAAATATTTTATTTTTTGTAAATATTCTTCCTCGTCTCAGGGTGACTTCAAAACTCAGAGGGAAGCTGTTTGGGCTGTGACAAACTTGACTAGTGGGGCTACTGTGGAGCAGGTAGTCCAGTTGGTGCAGAGTGGTGCTCTGGAAGCAATCATCAACCTACTTCAGGTCAAAGATGCTAAAGTCATTCTGGTCATATTGGATGCCATAAACAACATCTTCATGGTGAGGGCAGAAGATGTCGCAGATTATAAAATGCATTAATCTGGCTAAATTAAAATGCAGTGAGATTTAAGTCTAAATGATACTATGTTTGGTGGGGTTGGCTGTGACTTTTTCAGGCTGCAGAAAAGCTTGGTGAGATGGAGAAGCTTAGCCTGTTGATTGAAGAGCTGGGAGGACTGGACCGCATTGAGATGCTGCAGAACCATGACAATGAAATGGTGTATCAGGCTGCACATAACATAATTGAGAAGTACTTTAGTGATGTAAGTCTTAGCTGTGTGGATGAACAGTTATAATGTAAGCCTTAAACTTTGTAATCTGAAGTTGGGAACTTGTACTAATATTTGTATTTTATTTTTGCATTTTGATTTGAAAGCTGACTAAAAAATTTTTTTTTTTCTCTCTCTTCCCCTCTCTATCTAGAGTGACACTCATGGTGAGAAGGTTGATGCAACAGAGGATGAATTTGCTTTTCAAAGCCCTGATGTCCAGAAAGCCTTTGAATTTTAAAACTGACTCTGTATGTTTTGAATTCATGTTGAAAATTTGAATAAAGGAATGATCTCAATGGTACTAAACAGTCATGGGTAACTTGGGCAAATCTCATTTGCACCTGTGAACCACAGCAAACTAAAATGTCACAAGTTTTCCAACATTTAAAACTGTTAAATCTGCAACTTCTCAAGTGTAAACTTGAGTAAGGGCTAGACGTCAACTGCATTGCTGGAATTCGGGTTGCTAGTTTCACTTTACTACTTTCCTGCGCTGTAACTTATTCTGTATCACTCTGGGCAAATCATTAGCTTGCAGAAGACTGACAAGAAAATTGGCCTCAGTTAAAGGTGCTTTATTTCTGCCTCTCGAACATTTGTGGCACTCTCCTTTATCCCATCCCCACCTGCTTCATCCACCAGTGTCTAAACTGTCAGGATCATGTCCTGCTTCCTACAGTTGGTAGTGACTCTGAAGTTTATTAAAACTGAACATGAGTTGGCAATCCCTCCTTTACTGAAATTTAAGCATTCAAGTCTGGCTGACTACTCTGAACTAGTAATTCAGACACTCTGACGTGCAAAAAGTATAATGAAATACACTTTCCACCCCTCACATGCACTGTGAGGAAGTAGAAGACTAAGTCAAAAGCATGAATTGCCAAAGCCACCCATCCTCTTCACATACCACTGAGATGTGGCTGCACACTGATCACGAACTACAGCTTTGCTCTGTAGAATAGCATTACAGACGACCTAGCTAACAGAAGGGACCTATAAATAAAGCATTTTCAGAACTTTACAACTAGAGAATTTTTAATTACATCGTTACAAATAAAGAAATTTACACATTTCCTTAAAGCTAATACAAAATAACATTTATAAAAACCAAGATGTGAAAATTCACAATGGTCAGACCAGGCTGAAGTGTGTGCACTGGTGCATCTGGCCAATGCTCTTTGATAATGTCTTTATCAATTGAAAATTGATACTCTTGGCAGACTGGCACTGGACTGACTCCCAGAATGCCTTGAGCATAAAGCCATGATGAAAACAAAACTACAGCAGGTGATGTGAACTTCTAGTCTTAGACATCTGGCAACAGCTGCAGACTTCTTTCATAACTGCCCTCCTAAGATATGACTTTTTCTAAGAAGGCAGCAGCTTTGGAAAATGTCCTATTTGTCACAAGGAAGACCTACAATTTTTTACACAACATTTTACACAAGTTTCAGTATCATGCTTTCCTTGACTTGCCAAATTTCAAATGATGCAAAACAATGAAAAGCAATGTGCATAGGTATGGCTAAAAATACAACTGAGTCAGCAATCAAGCTAAGATGTGCAACAGCCATTAAAAAAAAGAACTTACTGCTAATGTGTTGAATACAATGGTGATTTTGGCCCCTATTATGTGATCTAGGTGGAGCATTTTATTGCTATTTATTATAAATGGAAAAAATACAAATAGGAATTTGGAAACTTGCGTTCCTGTCGAAGCACCAGACATCAGTCTTTAACAGTGTTTGTGGACGTGTGTCTCTACATTTTCTCATAGCTAAGCTCATGTCCACAAGTGAGGCACGTTTTCTTGTAGAGGTCTTCCTCTTCATCTACAACCTCTTCTGGTCCGTACTCATGCTGGTGAGCGGTGGTGTTTTTGGTCCACATACTGCTCCTTACTGCTCTGCGTAGCTCTGATACACGCACAGAGACACACAGCTGATGTTTAACAATGCTCAGTGTAACCCATTTGGGAGGGGAGAATTTTGGCTCAAAGCAAACACCAACCTTTGACCTTCTTGTTGAAGCGTTTTTGTTTCTGCACCTCTCTGTTCTCTTCTCTTGTTTCTCTGGCTTCTTCTAGAGCTTCCTCTGAACCCCACACCTCCATACATCTTTTCTCCACCTGTAATATACAAAAACCTTTTAGCAGGTCCATAGACTGTACAGGTAAGATGGACACTGGCACCATGATGCCCCCCTTGGAATTGTAAAATTCTGCTTTAAAGTTGAAATTTAAGCATTTCGCTGCAGCCATCTTTGGTTTTGGGTTGAAGCTAATATCTGGAAAACCGAGGACTAGTCAGCCACACTGTAGCTAGTAAATTCTAAATGTTTAAAAGTGATTAATAAGTTACTAAACCAAGTGGGAACTAAGTTTTTTTTCATAGATCTTTTTGTAACCAAAGGAATCGCCCCCTGCTGTCCATTAGAAAGACTGCAAGTTTAAATCACTTTTACCATCTTCTTCACTTTAAGATTATGTAAAAGAGACTTTTACATAATCTACAAAACATACACCCTAATACATTTCCTGAACATTTAGCGGTACTTTGGTTTACTCACACCTCAGCCTCTCATTTCTTGGGTAATAGTATTTTCACATTATTTATGTTATCACAAATCTAATGACTAACGATTTTTAACACACAGTGTGTTAAAATTACAGTTAATTGGTAAGCTTGTGTCCTAAAACGTGTGCATTGTAAACTTAAAACAAAACAAAACAATTATCTGCTTGTTTTTAGTGAAGATTTACGAACCAATCACTTCACTTTTATATGAATAAAGTTTCACATACATTAAGCTTTTTAAGACAGAAATACTATATTTAAGTTCACAGTGAGCAGTCTAGCCACACAACACTGAATGCTAAAGAATATTAGCATAACGTGAATATAGGTTAAAAAAAGTTGTATGAACTGCCCTTCGCATATTTTCATACCTGCAGCTGGAGGTAGAGCTTCATATCTCCCCAACGTGGGTTATGGGGGTTTTTCTTCAGTATAAACCTGAGAGGAGGCTCCCTCTTGTCCAGGTCACAGTCCTTCAGCAGGTAGCGCTGCTTAGCCTCAGTCCTGGAGATCAACTTGTGCTTTTCCTCATTGTCCCTGAAAAGGAAATAGGTTTAAAATAGATCTTTAGTTGTACGACTATATAAAACAAAGTTGACAGTTATACACAAAAAAAGTTTGAGGCAACTAAATGACCAAAACATTGCACTTTAAAGCCCCTAAATACATAGACTGTGATGGACACCAACACAAAATGTTTAGGTATCTTAATGCTTAATATAGAATGCACAAGCAAATACAGTAAATGACAGCAAATCATCCTTTTTTTAAATTTCGTCATGATGACGCCTTAGTTTAGTTTTGTTTAAAAAAAAAAAGGTTCAGTACATGTAACATGTAACATGAGGAGGTGTTAATTCATCCTCCAAATTCTTCCAGATCTCAGGGAGCATGACTGTAAACAGCTGTTAAACACTGGAAATCAGTGAGGCTTGCAGGTGTTTATGGTTCAAAGTTTTAAAATATAAGTCACCAAATAAATCTAATAAATATAAACGTATTAATTGTGCACACAGACTGCAGCAAACACATCAGGTGTGTGTGTAAGTGTATACCTGCAGTTGTCGCACACAGACAGGTCAAAGCTGTTGCTCAGGTACGAGTCCATAAAGGGTTTCTGACATTCATCACACATCAGGTACTCTGGTTCAATCACCGGAGCTGAAAACAACGCAGACCCACAGTGATCAAGAACAAAGGTAAATACAGTTTTTCTCAAATGTTAAAACACAAAAGCCAATCCTGCAACCCAAATGACCAGTAGTCTAAACACATTTACTAAATGTAGCCACCATATTCCAGTACCATAAACACATGTCACATGAAGACACAATTCACAAAACACAACCCTCTGTACTCATAAATCTAAACACATTTTTCCTTGCTAAAACACATGTTGCAAAACAACTCTGCTCATATTCCCAAACAAACACAATGGATGAAGGCAGAGTCAGGGGAAGAGGAATTTGATGCAGAGGAGGGTGAAGAGCGGGTTTGGAAGAAGAGGAGCAGGCCAATGAGGAAGAGGAGTTCAAATGAGAGGAGGAAGAGGAGCGACCAACGAGGAAGAGGAGAAGGCCAACATGGGAGAGGAGAAGGTCCAGGAGGGAGAGCAAGACAACCTCGCACCATCATTACGGACGAGATGCGAGCAACAGCTCAGCGACATGATGCCGCACAGTGATTGTGGTGTGTGTGTGGTGTGAATAACGTAAATAAAAAAACTTCACACCCTGTTCATGTTTTCAAGATTACTGTTGTGTGCAATAGATTCTGTTTTTGCATTGAGTTGTGTTACAGTAGTGTACGTACATGCAGGATTTTCTATAGATTTATACTACTCATATGAAACTCACAAATCTAAATGCCTAATCCTCTGCAGGGATCTACGACGATCCGTTACTGTATAGTTTCTAAAATATGCATTGGCAGTTATGAAACAAAGAACCTTCTCACAAATTGAGCATTGTGTTTTCAATTGTTTTGCTGTAGTGTGTAATGCTGTGTATAGTGTTTACAGTTTTGACAGCTTCGAGCTGCTCTCTTGGTGTGGGAGTTTGAGTTTTGCAGTGGGAAGGTGTGGTTGTGTTTATGTAGCTTTAGAGAAGGGTGTTGTGTTTGGACATTGGGGGACCTGGTGGTAACGTTTGTGACGTGTTTTAGCATTTGAGAAAAACTGTAATGTAAGTACGAGACGAGCACGTATTTGTCTAACTAAACACACACCTGGCTGATGCACCACTACCTTGATCGTCTGCTCTCCCTCTATATTTCCCTCCTCGTCGATAAAGAACCCAGCTCCCGAGTCGATGGTCTTGGAAACTTTGGCCGCTGTTGCGCCCTCCACAGCGGACAAAGGACGACTCGCAAGACGGGCTTGTCGGAGCATCAACGCCCGCTGCCGGTTCCTCTCGATTTTAGCCCGCATCGCCGGGGAAAGCTCGAGTTTGGGACTCGAAGCACCACCATCCACTGTCTCGGCCTGTGACGGATCCATGGTGCTCTCTAAACACAGCGATCACGGCAGAGCAATGAATTAAATTACTCTGCAGAACTTGCCCCGGTCCCTCTCGCTCCATGCAAAGTCCAGCACTAGATTGTTGTTACAAAACTGACAGCTGAATGCTTCCGGCTTCTTTTTCGTTTGGGTCTTTTGGTGATTTTCAAACAGCTTTCGGGGGCAATACCGCCACCTTCTGTCTGACCCCGTGTGGAGTAAAGCACACCGCTATCGGACTAATAGTAACTGAATTCAAAAACGTCCACATATCTATTTATTACACTTTATATAATAAAATATTGCATATTCATTTTGATTCTTATGGCTTAGTGATTGTAAAACCAGAAATTCAATATTTCCAATTATTATTATTATTATTATTATTATTATTATTATTATTATTATTATTATTATTATTATTATTATTATTATTTTCTAAACTTAGTCAAAAAGAAAGGATACAATGTATCCTTAAATAAAGCTCCCAATGAGCCAGAGTTTCTTAAAATGTTTCAGTTACTCTTTAGTAACAGCTATCCAGACTTTTTCTTCATTCAAAAGAATTGTCAGGCCTGAAACACATACAGTATCTGAAAGTCATGTCTTGAAGAAACAACAGAGACCAGACCCAGGGCCTGACAGGTGTATATGGTCCTTCAGTAGCAACAGGGTTTATGGACCTGATGGTGGATATTAGGAAAGAAGAGCTAAGCAGAGCCTACAGTCATTTGTCAAACACAAGGGAGGCACTGTTATTGTTTGGTGTTACATTTTAGTCAGCGGTCTTGTCAAAATTGATGGATGTACAAACAGAAAAAGTATGGTAAGATTCTGATCCACTGTGTATTATCATCTGGAAAACATCTGATTGGCTGCTCAGATTGGAAGATCAGATTATCTACTAATCAGAAGATTGGTGTTTTCATTACTAGCTGCTCCAGTCTGCATGCCAAAGTATCCTTGTGGAAGATACTGAACCCCGAGTTGCTCTCAGATGCTTTCGTTGTAGTCTGTATAGAAAGCACTTAGGTAGAAATAGCATTTTAAAAAATTGTATGAATGGGTTTAAATGGGTCCATGAGTAATGTCATATAAAGTGCTTTGAATACTCGAGTAGAACAGTGCTACATAAGAACCAGACCATTTACTATTAACAATGATCCCAAAGACACTGGTAATGCAGCGAAAGCATTCCCAAATAGAAAAACACACATTACTATCAGTCATGAATTGGCTTCCCCAGAGCTCAGACCTCAATATTAGTGAAGTTATGTGAGATCATCTTGGCAGAGAGTGGAGCAAAACACCGCCAACATCAAAGAAGAGCTTTATATTTGTAAACTTCTTAAAGATTGCCGCAAATTACAGCATCAGCGTAGCATGGCCTGGAGACAATCAGCTTGTGCTTCTGCTGAGTTATTATTAATTTATTATTAATTTATCCAACAGTTATAACCAGTCCTGTCATACTAATGTAAGAGTAAAGCATTTTGACTGGAAAGCGTCATGGAAATGTGAATGTAATTTTTTTTAATTATTTGTAATTTCCAGAAGTATTAGTCAGAGGAATTATGGCTAATATGATATCTCACACCATTCAAAACTCTTTTTCCTAAATAATCTTGCTTTCTTTTTTCTTTCTTTCTTTCTTTCTTTCTTTTTAAACGATCTCCAATATGAAAAGGAACCTGCACAAAAGTAAAACACTTGCACCCTTAATGGCTTCTAAATATAGTATTTCAAATTATAAATCTTTCTTAATCCTGGTTTTGTGAGAATGTAAACTCATTATCGCTGCACCAGAATGCCACTCATTACGACTTTCACTGACCTAATGCCCTTGAACCTTTACAGGGCAAAACTCATTAGCTTGTGTGTGTCCACACTCAACATTAGTTATATTCAGTTCAGTTATTCAGTTACTCCCTAACAAGCACATTTTAAATGTCATCATACTTATATCTGTATACAACTTCTGTAATCCTAAAACAGTTCCACCCCAAAAATGATCATTCTTTTATAGGAATCAATAGCACACACATTTACTCAGTTACTGACAAAGACACTTGATACATATATGGGAATTTGGCTGGGGTGATTTTGTAGCTTGTTAACTGGCAGACAGGTACTTGAGTTACTCACAACCTAAATTTATAGGTAGTGAGGAAATGTCCTCAGATATCCCCCAAGAACAACCTTTACCGCTGTCCTCAGCTGTCCATTTAATCTTGGTTGCATCTCACTGGTCTTTGCAGCGGGCCATGCCTGCTTTTGTAAGAGGCTTGTGTCTATGTAAAGCAAACCACATCCTGATGGATGACACTGCTAATCTGTGTTATGAGGAAGGTTGAGTGGTAAACTGACCTCCCTATTTACGTGATTTAAATATGTCAATGTCACATTTTGTTAAGAATCTAGCAGGCAAAGTATTCCAAGATCTGCAGAGTAATTCATATGATTTTCATTCACAAATTGCAAATATACTGCAGTTAAATTAGGCTGACAAGGCTGTCGGGAGCATCTATTTCTTAATATTAACTAAAAAAGTTCACCGACATTGATTTTTTTAATTTTTTTTTATTTGACCATATAACATTTTATACAGAGATAAATTATATATGTTTTTACAGTATAATACATGTTTCAAGTAGAACATTATAACATTGTTGTTGAAACTGGTCAGAACGAATCTTTCTAAATGCACTCATTCACATACATTCCTCACATTCTTATGATCCATCAAAGCACGAAAAATGTAGTAGTGATACTGCATAGACTGGCTAAATCTGAGCTGGAGTCTGAGAACATTGTGCTGAGTTTTATAAGCTGCTGTTTGTTATGACTTTGACATACAAACGCTTACAATCACATTAGTCTCAATTAACGATTACAAAAAAGTAGTATACATAAAAATACACAATAAACACACATTTTGACGTTCGGAATAGTTGGTATCAGTTTTATGGAAATAAACTGTACACTTATTTTAAAAAAATAAGAATAAAGTTAAAGTACAATGAAAAGAAAAATCAGAAATATATATGCATATATATATATGTACCTGAATAAAGCTGATATTTTTCATGACATCTTTTCAATATTAGCATACAGAATTTAAAAAAAAATCCAAGAATAATTTTAACAAAGATGTGATATATTGTTTCCATTATTTATTTATTTTTTTACTTGTTTTAAATGCTAATGTTTGCACTTCCAAGAATTAACAGCAGAGGGAGGTGATAATGGTCTACAGCTCATTTAACTAGCAAGGACCCCAACCCAAATGACAAAGGTTTATTCAAATGAAGCAACAAGGTAGGCCAGAGACAACGTTTGGGTTTGGGGAAGAATCAGCAGAGGCTGACTAGAGAAAAATGGAAGGGAATGCAGAAATATATGTGTAGGCATTTATAGGTGTATGACCGAAAGGGCATTGTTTGCGGTGTGGACATGTTCCTGAAATTCAGATAAACTATTTTTCATTTCTTCAAGAATTATAAATTATTGCCCAGATTAAAGTCTGCTTCAAATTCTCCTGAGAACCGAGGGGAAAAATTTTTTTCCTTTAGAACTTTTTTTTGTGTCATTTATTTATTTTGAGTATTTTGGGGCAGGTTAGAAGAGCTTTTAAGCCATCTGTGGTCTATGCTGTATATGAGGACAGGCGGTTGGTAGCAACAGGTGGTGCAAAATGCTCAAGATGGACAATATGGATACTAACTTGCCTTTTTAGCAAGGCCCCATGTTACTAAATGGGCCACAGTAGTTGGATTTTGCTCATGAAACAACAACAATAGAGTAAAAATTTCGCACCATCAGAGAAAATGCCAAAGAAGTAAAAGCCTTTCTTCAGTTTAACATTTCTTTATTGTATTTTTCTGTAAGTATTTAAAATTACAACCTCCTTAAACATTTCCATTCAATCCCGAAGAAAAAATTTTAACATTTGCATACATTTGAATGGAAACATTGTACTGTGTTTTCTTACTACTACTAGGGATGTAAAATTCCCTGCTTTTTACTCAGCGTTATGTCACTAACTGAACAATGGCTTACAGCCTGTAAGTCTAACAGAAATAACACAAATCTGTGTTATCTTTTACAGTACATTAGTTGTTTTACATCAAAATAATACAGATGAAAAGCAGTGATATCGCTTATATTGAACACTCTTTTTTCAGGAACATATAAGTTGAAAAATAACCTTGAAGTTTAACAAGTAAAATAAAACAACCTCTGTTAATCTTTAGTCCAGCACTCGTTGTCCAAACTGCATCTCTGGGAATCAACCCTTCACTAAAGTCATGCAATGTAAAGGCAGCCAGAACCGAAGAAGTCATGTTCACAAGCTCGTTATAGATAGTTGGGATATACATATTTAGGCAGTACTGACAACCTTAGCCAGTTTTATCCATGTGCAGCAACTATTTAGTATTTGATATGTGCTACAATAGATTTCAGTGGATTCTGCCAAATATGACCCCAAATGTCAAAATGTATTTAAAAACACATAACATTTCTCTGATGTAGCAAAGTACGTGGAGTATTGGACATCGCCCTCATAATGATCTTATATACTAAATATCTGCTTGTAAGAGTAATGATGTCTCATACTTGGTTTGAGACATCTTCATCAACAAACCAAAATCAGCTGAGATCTGAGATCTTCAGCTGACATTTCAATCTGGCTTTTCTTTCACTGACCATCAATTATTTTCAGCATGTTTCAGCCAACACAGGAAACTGCTTGCAGTCACGTCGGAGAAAGAGAATTCTTCTTATTCGATGGCATGAAATCCATAAAAGAAGCACAGGTCTGTTTTCCACGGATAAACACCTGTGATGCACCAGCCTGAATTTGCAAGATTGATTTATGTCACGGCTTCTGCCTAGCTGACATCAACAACCGTGTGTGTGTGTGTGCGTGTGTGTGTGTGTGGGTGCAAACTTGTATGTCTGTGTGTGGACAGTGGCTATGCAGACCTCTACTGTGTGCATATTAAGTGACAGTGTGTATATGTTTGTTTTATGTAATGGTCAATATGTGCTGTTATGCTTAATTTCTGCTGTTTGACCAGCAGTTAACCAGAGTCCCTCCCTCAGACTGTAATGGGGCAGACAATAATTCTGTCCTCCAGCATGACACTGACAACAAGGAAAACAAAGTACAGCAAAAACATAAGTAAGCCCAGACTCTTGCTCATTCTCCACTTGCAAGCGGCAATGGACATGATGACAAACAGCAGCATGAGGAAGAGAAGGACGATGGCGCAGAACAGGCCATTGCTGCTCACCTCCACTGGCTTCAAGTCATTGATAATGTTGAAAATGAGCCAGGGGAATGGCAGACTGGAGGGAGGACAGAGGCATAGAAAAGACAACAGAGAAGAATTGGGTTTTCTTGGCACATTCTTATTTAAAAATGAATGGCTTGTGTGTTCTTGTTTATTGGCAGACTCACCCCACAGTGATGTCAAAGATGTTGGAGCCCACTGAGCTGGACACAGCCATGTCACCGAGGCCCTTTCGAGCTACAATCACACTGGTGATCAAGTCAGGAATTGAAGTGCCAGCTGCTAATATTGTCAAACCCATGATTTCTTCTGTGATCCAGAAAGTTTCTCCAACCTAAAATGAATAATATTCCAACTCAAATCTTCAGTTCTTTTCAGCCACACAAAACCTAAATCTACTAATGTGACAGCATCCTGTCAAGGAAAACATGGGTTAAAGTTATGATAACTCTGTCATTCAGACGTATGCATGAAAGTGAAAGACAGGGCCCCTACACTTCACAGTAATTGTGACGTGACGTTACATTTAGTTTAGTCAACAAGTGTCACTAAGGGCAGAGTTTGTAAGTCTCTCTCTCTCTCTCTCTGTGTGTGTGTGTGTGTGTGTGTGTGTGTGTGTGTGTGTGTGTGTGTGTGTGTGTGTGTGTGTGTGTGTGTGTGTTGCACACTGTATCAGCTGCTCGTGTTCCTCACACAGAATTTCAGAAATTGAGAAATATCTTCTGTATCAGGAAAAATCACCAAGAAGAAACATTTTAAGTTTCAGATGATAAATGTAGCTGATTAGACATGTCCAGTTCTAGCTGTGTGCAGTTTCATGCATTCAGGCTTGCATATTACTGAAAATGATGCACAAAACATTACTTTCTTCAACCTAATAACACTTCTAAAATTAATACATATAGACATGAAGTCTATAAAGAAAAGAGTCCCTGGCTGAAAGAGTGATATATTCTCTTATTTCTTTGTATTAATCAGTTTATTTTTTATGGGTTGACTTTCATCCATCCATTAGTTTCTGGTTATCCAGTACAGGGTTGGACTGGTGCTGGGGCCTATCCCAGTTGTCACAGGGCAAGATACGTGGCCCTGGACCACCAGTCTGTTCCAGAGCTAACATAAAAGACAGCATCAGTCACACTCCATATCCATATCACCTCAGTTGTACGGAAGGCCCAACAGCGCCTCTACTACCTGAGGAGACTGCGGAGCGCACACATTCCCAGATCTCTGATGTTGAACTTCTACAACTGTGCCATCAGCAGCGTTCTGACGTATGGATTTCTAGTGTGGTTCCCCAGCTGCACCAAGGCCGATCAGCAAGCACTCCAGCGGGTGGTGAAAGAAGCTGGCAGAATTATTGGAACAAGTCTGCCAGAGATCAGTAATATCTTCCCCACTCGCTGTCTGAGGAGGGTGCACAGTATCCTGCGGGACCAACATCACCCTGCGCGCCACCTTTTCCATCTGCTGCCCTCAGGGAGAAGGTACAGGTCTATACAGGCCAGAACATCCAGACTGGCCAACAGCCTGTATCCACAGGCTGTGAGGCTCCTGAACTCTCTGCCCCCCTCTCACGGACAATAACCATATCCAACTTCTTAATAGCAATGAACTGGTCTGCATTGGTGCATCATATCTTTATTCTCTTCCCCCTCCTGCCCCCCCCCCTCTTTCTTAAATAGATAACTATCATATCTGATATCATATCTCACAGTACAATAATATTGAATGGGTTGCATTGTTGTATTTTGTCATGTTTCTCAGGTCTTTGTCTGAATTTCTACGAACATTATTGCTAAGGATTGTCTTATTGCATTGGAGTCACACTGGGTTAAATATGTACACTTGGGTTTTAAGGGGTATTTATTATTTTCTTCTTTTTTTTGGGTTGTATGGAAGCCCCAAACGCAATTTCATTGTTCTTGACAATGACAATAAATAAATAAATACTAAATACTAAATACTCACATTCACAACTACGGCCAAGACAGAATAACTAACTAGCCTAACATACATGTTTTTTTTCATTAATAAATATTTCTGGATAACACACATTCATCTGCATGCATTGAGTTAAATCTGCTATACAAAAAAATAATAATATTTAAATATAATCTAATCCTATTTCAAAAAAATATTATAATATTTTCATTAAAACAAACCTAAGAGAACAATTATATTTCATGTATTTTAGAAGATAAAGGGAATCAGTCCATGGATGCTGCTTTAAAAACTAAAAATGACATGAGGCTTTCAATATCTGAAAATGTACTTATTTACGCATTGCCACTCACAGGTGAGAGCGTAATGACCAATTCTTATTGCACTTTTGGCAATGCTTTTTCACGTGGCGTGCTGCACCTGTAGAAGCTAAATTAGCAGGTGCACTTTGTCAGTAACCTTGTGCTTTTGTCCTGTCGCTGCACTTGTGCTCTTAAAATAGAGTGCTACAGGTTGATCTGACTGTGGCTCAAGACAGATTAGCCAGGATTAGTTCCCACGGTCACACATTTAACACCCTGACAGCTGCGCTCTGACGAGAAAGGCCTCAGATATAGTGTGTATAGACAACAAGGCTGTTGTATGCTGCAAACAATCATACTCTAATATTTGTTTGTGAGTGCGTTGTGTGGGAAATACCTGATGAGCCCACCACACCATCAGGTAGGAAAAGAACGCAATCCAAAAGATGGAGCCGAGGAAAGTGACCGGGAAGAACCTTTCTGAGGTCTAAAAAACATAAAATAAAGCAATGTAGCTTCTTAGTCTATCACTTCTTTTTCATCTAACTTAACATGTAAAATCAAGCAGTAGAGAGCATTCAAAGCACAGCCCTATACCCCTAAACTAAAGCTGTGTGTGTTACTCAGTAGAGCTGTGGAGCTCTACTCTATTTTCAAATAGGGTTTCAGTTTGTATTTTCATATTTGGTTATGTGTATATCTACCTCTCTCCTGACATCAGGCAGCGTGAGCCAGAGAGGGAGGATGATTGGCAGGATCAAGAGGTAGGTGATTTGTTTCCTGGGAGTGTCAGGCCATGCCAGGCTCAAAGGCTTGTCTTCATCTTCATCTTCCTCACCACCCTGAGGATTAGGTCATGATCTTACATTGTAATATTGTGCCTATGTTGTACATAAATATATTTGGACATATTTCTTTGGGTAAACATAACTAAATTAAATTTCCTGATTGTTTATAGGTCAAACATTTTGCTTTTGAAAAGGAGTGATGCTTCCATACCTCATCTCCTCCTGCAGCACCATTCATTGGTGGTGTAACTTCCACTGCAACATTTGTACTTTTTGTGATCTTTTTATCAGCTGGAGGTAGAAAGTAAGTAAAAAAAAGTAAGTGCATTTTATTTATATAGCACAGTTAAAAACTGTGCTTAAAACAAGCAATAAAGGGTGTGTTGAAACAAAAAAGAAGAAGAAAGAAACAAGAAAGATAGAGGGACAATACTGACAATAAAAAAAGAGCAATAATATCATGGCAATAATTTATCAATAGTAATTATAATATAGTTAGTTAATATAAAATAACAAATTAGAAATAAAATAATCAAAGATCATGTTTAATCTCCTCTACTGAGAAAAAGAAAAGATAATCTCTTTGTTTACTTTTTTTTTACAAGTATAAAGCAGTTTGTGCATCTTTGTGTAAAACTTCTTGGATGATAACAGATCAGCTGTTCAACTAAAATGTATTAAATGAAATAAATCAGAGATTAATCCACAACCAGAAAAAAAACCCTCTAAATTACAGCCTGACCCATAAATGTATTAATGCAATCACTGTCTATAAAAATATAAAACTTTTGTCATTTTAACTGTTTCTTTAACATCAGTGACGCAAGGGACAGTCACGTTACTTACATTAATGAGGGAAAACATTAAAAAAAAATAAAGATTCAGTCTTCTCGTGAAATGAAAAGGTAGCATTTAGTTTTCCTTTTCAAAGCTTTATTGCCTGAACAATTCTTTCTTGTGTAGCCTGCCCATGATCTATTCCACTATTTTTTAAATTAACATACTGATAAATTTGTGTGCCGTTTCAATCATTCATCTATAAACTGATAAATAATTGCACAACTGATTTGTCACTTTATCGATTGGTGGTTGACCAAAAGTACATTGGCGTTTCAGTATTCACTGGTACACACCTACTCCGTTGGCAGTGGCACCGTCTTCTTTACACTTCTTCTTGGCCATTTTGTGAAGGATTGACGCCTTCTCTTTAAAATGTCCTAAAACAAAAGAAACAGTCCTTAATGCAACATGTCTTAATGCAAGCTCAATCATCCAGTTATGGAAATCCCAAAAAGTTGATTCTGTTCATTTGGACGTAGCGTTTTCAGTGGGGGAGGCGTTTCGTCACTCATCCAAGTGACTCCTTTAGTCTCAGCTGACTGTAGGTTTCCCAACCCTATAAACAGTACATTTGCACAATGACTGAAACTAGCCCACTGAATGAACAATGTAAATTGTCATGACCATTGATCAGTGGCTATGGTGTCATCATGGAGGCAGATGAAACAATGGTCTCGTATGATGTTACATCTCTCTTAACTTGTGTTGTTTGTAGTTCGTAAGAGATTTCAGGATGGCCCTAACCTCAGCATCAGGACCACTCTCAGCAGAAACAGTGTGTTTGTTCTTGGAACTGTGTCTTCATTACACATATTTCACATACAAGGGTCATTACTACAGGCAGAAATATGGGCATGCCATGGGTTACCCTTTTACACCCACTGTGGCCAACTTGTACATGGAAGAAGTGGAAAAAAGGGCTAGGGTTAGTATTGGAACAGCTGAGACACATTTTTCTAAACACAGCGCCTCTGTTGTTTTTAAACCCCAAAACAGGCTGCACCAAAAATTGGTGTTCCCCAAGGATCTGGTCCCCTGGTATTATACTATAGTATAATGCCAGGAGGATTCCCATGATTTATACATCAGGGAAATCAAACAACCTCTGTTTCAGCCGATGGCACAACACAGAAGAGCCACCTCGTCAGGTCAGGACTCCTCAGTCTATTTACACATACAGGCCAGTGGACACTCTTTCAGTAAGGAGGACATACACATCCTGGACAGGGAGGAACGCTGGTTTGAGCGGGGAGTCAAGGAGGCCAAGGGAAGGACCGTCTCTGAATCAAGGAGAAGGCCTAAGGGTGCATCTTTATTGCAATGCTGTGATTGCAGCCATTCTGCAACTCTCTTAACTGTCTATGCTCTTAAGCCTAATCCTAGATATAAACCTTTCATAGGATATCCTTTTGATCTTGGGCTAGGCTTAATCTGTTTCTTGGAAACCTGAAGTTATTAACTTTTATTTAATCTCAAGAAAAGTCACATTTGAATTTGTTGTGGTGAGGGAATGTAATCTTTATGTCAGCACGTTGTATGTGTCACATTCTGTGTTTATTTGAAACATTTCGAATTTGGGAAGATTATAATGTTTGTGAGAGTGTACGTGATTTGTATCTGCGCATGCTCACTCATACCCTCATTACTGAGGGGATCCAGTGTGTGTATCATGAGCTGGAAGATGCTGTTTCTCATCAGCGAGTTGTGTAGAGAAGCACAGCTGCCTTCCCTCTGCAGCCTGGGTTTAGCCTGTAAAACATAAAAGCACAAATACCAAATGTTTTTATGGATTCAAATGTAAATGCACACTTATTTTACGCATCATTATTTCTCTCTGTGTCCACTCATGGGCTTATTATAGTCTTAAACCATTGTCAGGTGGAGCCGGTCACAGCTTCAGTTCTTTAAATAAATACAATTAAATTTGCAATGTTCCAAAGGGGAAAAGAAAGATAATACAGTTTTTCTCAGTCGCTTTGGTGCATTTCTCACAACAGAATTGAACTCTCCACCACTACTAAGGCACTTCTCAAAACAATTAGTGCAAACTGCAAAACATGGTGGATAACTTGCAAAAGTGAGTCACTCCATCAAAAAGAAAAGTCAGGTGTCCAAAATAAGTTGTCAATGCATCAACAACAAATCCCTTGAGCAAAACAGACAATACATTCATCAAAAGCAAGTACTGATACCAAACAAAGTGTCAGGGCTGTCACAATTACAAGTCATTACACCAGCACCTTTGGTCACAAAATCAAATGGTTTGAACATGTTCTCATTGTGACGGATTTCTTTGTAGGTGCTTCCCAATGACATGTCAAGTCTGGACAGCATGCATGGCATGTTGAAAACCATAAATTGTAAAGGAAAATCAAGACACTCCATATGCACTCTTGATAATATTTAATTGAAACTGTTCACAGCATTGTGCAAACTGGGGAAATACAGTAAATCAAACATTTTACAGCAAACATAAACTCACTTAGACAGTAAACCTCACTCCAGTGGTTATGAAACAAAAAAACAAAACTGAAAAACAGACACTGCTGCATATCAATCATTGATATCTAGACGCTCCCGTCTGTCTGCCCACATATTTGCATCAACATCACAGCGAATGTCAGCTCTATCGATGCATCGGGGAAAGTATCTTCTGGAGTGTCAACTCCACTCTCTGCAGGACTCTGCTGTGATGTCATCACAAGCTGCATCCATAGCTGCTAGCAGGGTCATTTGGGTATGTGGATGCCTGTCATATACCTTCCACCTCCAGGAAGAGAAAAACTCCTCAATTGGATTTAGGAATGGAGTGTAAGGAGGAAGAAACTCCATAAGTATCCTGTCGTGTGCTGCAAACCACTGCCCGACTACAGCAGAGTGATGGAAGCTAACATTATCCCAAACCACTACATACATTGTCCGATTGTCACCAGGATCATCCCTTTCATTTTGTGGGATTAGGTCCCTATAAAGAGCGTCCAGAAAAGCCAACCGGTGTTGTGTATTGTATGCACCAATACGAGGAATATGGGTGTGAACGCCATTTTCTGAGATTGCTGCACACATTGTAATATTTCCTCCTCGTTGGCCTGGGACATCAATGGTGGCTATTTCTCCAATGTGATTTCGTTCACGCCTTTTGCAAGATTGAATCCCGCTTCGTCAAGATATACAAACGTGTGCAGGGGTTTCATGGAAACTCCTTAAAAATAGGGTTTTCAAAATGGGTGTACAAAGTGTTTGACAAGATGTTCAACAATTTTGAGTGCACTGACACAAGCAATGCAATGAAGACTATTAGTTGTAAGGACAATGACTATTCAGCCGGTACAAGTATAAATAATTGTGACATTCATGATAAAAGAAAGGAGATAGTGATGAATAGGAAGTCAAACGTGACCATTCTTTAGATATTTGTACTCACTCAACTGCTTCATGTCCAAAGGCATTTGCCTTTGGACGCAGTGAACGTGAAACCGCCACAGGGTTGTGCCAAAACGACTACATGTTGTGGTGGTTGAACTAACTGTTGTGCAATGTTTAATTCTGTTGTGAGAAATGCACCAAAGCGACTGAGAAAAACTGTAAGACGTTAAGCTACTATTTAAAAATTAAATGAAAGCACAAGAAACACATTTTTAAATAAACATTTTTGAAAGATTTGAAATATAGTGAAATATAGAAGCGGTATACTATGTTATGCTTATAAAACAGTACAAATAAACTTACCGTAAGCTTGTTCTCGTCATCACTTGGGGCATTTACCTTTAGGAAAGAACACAGAAACAATAATATAATAAAAATATAATAATAGACATAATAATAGATTACTGTAATGGAGAATATAATAAACATATTAAATATGTAGTCAGTATATTCAGTATATTTAATAAAATGCCACCAACACTTTTTGTATTTGTGGCACTGGATTGGATTGCATTTAAACAAATGTTAATTAAAATAAACATGGAAATGGTGATGGAATAGGGAAAGAATAGGACCTCAGCTTGAGTTATTCACAAAGCACTTTGGAAGGCATTTTTAGATCAAGTATATGTAAATTATTTCTAACAGCAGGGAGGGTAAAGACACCATTAATCAAGTAATTATGCAAAAATGAAAAGATTAAAAAATATTTACTCAAGATTTATCATCACCTTCTTTTTCAGTATCCCAGCTATTTTAGAATCAGAATCAGAATCAGAATCAGAATACTTTATTCATCCCGAGGGAAATTAGATGTATAACTTCAGTGGAGATTACATCACGTTGTTCATGTCCAGTATTTATTTAAACTTCCTCATGAAAGCAAACCATTGCACGTTTTAGGTATCTTTCCAACACGAAGACTACACACACAGGAGGATCTCACACTAATCTCAATCCCAGCCATGTCACTTTATAGCTACATACATACATACATGTCAAAGCTCCCTCAGTCCTAACTCACACTGTGCCACTGAGGTATACACGCCGTGGTGAAAGAAAACAAAAAAGCTGGATTTTACTCCAGAAAAACTAGCAAGGATAAAACAAAGAAAAGAAAACATGCACACAGACTAAAAGGACAAACCATGAGCAGCATAACTACAAACTACAAAACCATTTGGCTTTGGAGGGGGGAAAAAATCACAAATTGGATTCATATTAAAGGCTATAGAAGATTTTTTGCACCATTTCCAAGGTGAAAGGCAAATTAAAATAATATAAATTCTCAGTGTTTACTGTTCCAAAGTTGTCTCCCAAAATATTACTTCTGACAGGTTTGTATAAACATGATAATCCTGTATTTTTACTCACTTTGTTCCAAAGATGTAAATCTTATTAAAGGTAAAATAGCTTCCAAAGAACCAAAGAACAAGATAAATGAGAAGATATAGTTACTATCCTGAGTGCAATTAAAGCTCCATTAGCAAAGCAACAGCCAAAAAACCCCCAAAAACCATTTAGACGAATATTAGATTAATATAGATTTTCTGGTCCTTTTACCTATTTGTTGTGTGATTGTGCTTGTCTGTTGTTTATAATCATGACAGTGTGGTCCAGAAACCTGACTGGGTCACAACTGTGCAAGAGGAAGCCATGGTACCATAAAGTAGTGTAAATGATGGTAAATGGCCTGTATTTGTACTGGTAAATGATGCAAGTGACATCATAATAAAGTACAGTTCTAATACTGGATGTGGTCCAAGACCTCATTGTTGTCACTGCTGGTGTGATCTTATTGCTAAATGGTCTCCACTTAATCTAGATGAGGCGTTTTACAAACACAGAGTGAACATGCTAAACTCAACAACAGAGGGTTTTCTAACTAACTTGATGGTTGGTTTTGTTTTTAACAACAGGTACCCTTCCTGCCACAACACCAAAATGGAATTTATGTCTCCAAATGAAACAAAACCAGCAACATTTCACTTGCCAAGCAAAAGCTTAAACCATTAAACCGGCACACTCTGGAGCCACAAAGTCATCTTATACTCAACAAGTATCTCATGAACAAAATCGAGCACTAAAGTGGTCTCTGAGAAATATACAAACACAGACAAAATACCACACCTGGCACGTTTTCATGACTGAGTCTTCAGAGATTGAGCAGATAATCCCTTTAATTAAAACACCTGCCGCTGCTAGGGTTGCTAAACCAAGACACGGGTGGTTAAGTATTGTTTTTTGAAGTCATCACTACCAAATTGCTCTGGTCCACCTGGTTGTTTGGTAATAACAATTGTGTCTAATCTTGATAGAGATCAGTTTTCAATTTAAATCTAGTAAAACTATGTATCTTATCAGTCAGAGCCTTTTCTTCCTTTTTATATTGTTGTGAGTTCAAACATTGTATCATATTTCTCATTAGACTTATTAAACTCAGCTAAACAACATAATTTTAGAAAGTTTTGGCCAATCTTCTAAAACCATTTGATGGTTAAAGATGGAAGATGTGAATACTTCACAGCATTCATCTTACCCTTGTAACAAAAAAATATATATAAAATGAAATAATAATATGGATGATGATGATGATGATGATGATGATGATGATGATAATGGTAATAATAATGATGGTGATGATAGCGAGAAAAACATGGTCAAATGAAGGACCAAACCTAAAGTTAAGGAAGCTTGCCTTTTGTTGTCACCTGTCTTTCTTGGCCTCGTGATTTCTGAGCACTGTAAGCAGAAGCCAGCTTGGCATTAGGTCATGTTAGCTAATGCTCACATGGCTCATAAGAGTGGCTGCATGACAGAAGACACTTGCAGCCTGCTGTAGAATCTGTTGAGCCTGAAGCTGTTCTTTGGTAATTCCTCTTTGAAAGAAGCATTTTTTTTTTTTATTTCAATTTATTTTCTGATTGAAGTTGTTAATTAGATACTGCAATCTGACAAGTAACTATCATTTATAAAGTTTGGGTGTTTTTTTGCATTTTACATAACATATTACTTTTTTACCAAGCTCTTATTATGTGTCATAATAACAAAATCATCTCCTGCTACCCAAATGAAATGCATGCACTGAGCAAACCAACTTGAAAAAGTCCAGTGTACATACAAAATACAAGCTTCACAGCACTATGAGCATAACTGCAGGCAGAGAATGAACTGTGCAGGATTGTTTCTCTCTGAGATCTGCTGATTCCTGCTCCTCCAGGTACCACCTGACTATTATTAGTGGCTCTAATAGGATTAGAGAGCATTAACCTGAGGGATTATTTAGGAGCTACCAACACATGAGAGCAAGACAGCTTGACATCCAGTGCTGGACAGCAAAAGAAGAAAGCTGTTCTTTGGTTCAAGTGAGGCAGCTTGGGGAACAGCTGATTCCCAGAAGGGCACAGATGTCAAACAGAGCTTCTGTAATAACAGTGATATTAAGTTTGATTAGCACACATGTGTATGTAATCAAAGGTTTAAATAATTCAGTATGAACTAAAATATAACAACTCTACAATGGAAATTAATTCTTAAGAAATTGTGTTGAAAAAGCTTAAATATATTTATATCATACTTCATATGCCATTTGCCATTAATGGCAAAAATGCTGAAATAAAACCACTTGGAGTAATATTTGGAGAACATTTTGTCTTGTTTAGACCTACAAGAAAATTTCATGGGCGGAACTTTAAAGCAAATACCATCACATCAGAGGTCAAGAGCTAATATGCAATGTGAAATGTGAGTATTACTGAAGCAGCATGTATAGCAATGGATTGAATATGACCCTGATGGACTGATAGTGGACGATGGCAGATGAGGTTACACACATATGATTAAGAAATCGCAGAGCAACAGATTCAACTCCAGCTGTACCCAAACAATAATAGGATAGATGGTGAGTCACTGAACAACTGTTTCTGATTCCATTTGTTTAAATGATTAACGATGTGAATAACGACAGAAACCGATGCTTAAATTAAAAAAAAAAAAACAGGGCCAAACATTACCCTATCATAGATAACAGCTCCCGCCCACTTTTTTTCTAATGTGAGGACACAGCTGGGAGAGCTAAATGAGGGACAGGACTTAACAGAGCAGAGAAATGCACACGGAGGTTTGTACTAGTACTTTTCCTTCTCACATCATTGCTTCAGTTTTGGCATTTTAGACTATATGGAATACATGAAGGAATTAACAATAAAAGAGTCCAATTGATGGTTAAGTCATCACAAAAAAATCTTAGTGTGGCACTTTGGTGGCAATTTCTGCATGACATGCCTTTTCCTGTTATTATCTGAAATAAATTGTAAAGTGAGTGTATATGTTAAATCTGTTCAAGCAAAACTTTGTGGTTAAGTAGTTTGGACCACCAACTTGGCTGATGCAAGTCTTTGGCAAATGTTCAATAATACCTGTGATGATCTCGATAGATGGGAATACAGTAAAACCCTAATGAAAAATACAAAATTTGAATGAAATTAAATGCATGACAGATTAATCTAATCTTTAACTTACTTAAGTTTTCAAACATAAAAAATCTTAAGTCTTGTAATCCAGTTTAAATGGGGACATTGACTGGCTCTGTTACATCACTACTGTTCTAAGAGCCCTGCTGGACTCTGGTCTGAACTCCATTACTAAAAGTAATGATTAAAGATGAAGCCTGGTCTTAGTCAGCATGAATATGGTGTAATCCGGCTGTCTATCAAACATCATCTGAAGTACACAGGTGCACAAATGTTTATATCCTTTAAAAGTGAAATTAAGGAGATTTTGATGGATGATAGAATGCAGTCTGTTTAGTACTCAGGTCTCTTTTAACACCCTCTCAAATTCTCAAACCATGAATACTATTATTCTAAGGCTCAGCAGTCTATGTAAGTTTTCCCTGTTATGTAATTTACTTGAAAAATTTTAAACAACAAAATGACAAGAGCAACAACAACAACAACAACAACAACAAACTAAACCATTTTGAAGCTTATACTTTGTACCACTCCTTTCCTATGCAAATCAAGTGGTATAGTGTTGCTGGAGAAGATTCAGTGTCCTTTTTCTTTGTTTACCTATTTACAGTGCACTTTTCTTGGTTAATTTTATATACATGTTGTTGTTGTTTTTTATTAATTGATTTCATGTAAATCATTCAATCTATCTATCAATCAATCAGTTTCTTCATTTCAAATTAGGCATTTTTCTTTCTGAGAAACTCCCTAGTTTTAGTATCCGAGATGTAAGACTCATTCTCCTGATACACTCTTTTAATTTAAAGTCTTCATGGTTGTTTGACCCAGTAGATTGAAGTGTGGATGAAATCTTTTGTGAAATTTTTTGGCATTTCTATTTACTTATTTATTTATTTATGTTTTACGTTTTGGAACTTAACCTTGGAAGAATATTTATAGACTATACAAAGCTGTCGCTTGACAATGATCAAGGGTGTTGTGGAGTAGAAAACATCTGGGTAAGAGTAGGGAGGATAAATGGATGGATGGATGGATGGATGGATGGATGGATGGATGGATGGATGGATGGATGGATGGGTGGAGTCAGCTCACCTTCTGTGCATTCTCCAGCTCGTCCACCTGGTTGCTGCCCAAAATGCTTCTGATGATCAATTCGCATTTGGGATTGAACTTCATGAAAGTTACATAGAAGGTGTAGAATAGCAGCAGACTAACACTTTCTTCCAACACAATTTGATTATCCAAAAAGAAATAGATGAGCATGAGCAAGCCAACGATATAGAATGAGACATCTCTGAACAGAGGCCACCAGGTGAGATTCAGCACCTCTTTGGAGAACAAGGCGCACATCCCAATTACAAATAGGATGTTGAAGACAGCCGATCCCACAATGGTACCAATACCCACATTGCTGTGGGAGATGAAGACTCCTATAATAGATGTGAAGAGTTCTGGGGCAGACCCACCTGCAGCCATAAAGGTGGCTCCTGCTACATCATCAGAGATCTCCAGCTTCTCTGTGATGACCGTGAGTGCAGGAACAAAGAACTCATCACAGACAATGGCTAAAGCTATGAACATGTACAACATGCCAAACATATGAAGCACTACGTAGCCCTGGCGCCTGTCCTCCACACTGAAATAGTCCGTTGGGTAGTCCCCATGATTCATCTCTATACTGGAGGATTTCATGGCCACTGGTGTATCCTCTGGTGCTGCTGAAAGGTTCCGGTACTGCAGAAGAGTTCTTTGGGGCATTGCTCCCTCAGCTGAGCGTTCAGCAGCTGAATCTACCTGAGTGGTCACTGATTTGGCCAGCATCAAGGCACTCCATGAACAGACTGTGCAGACAACCACCAGGCTGATGATAAAGCCCAAAATCCGTCCAGGCCGTAGCTTTCTCTTGACACCATGGTACAAGTGCATGGTACTCCTACTTTGAGGGCCCAGGCGAGGTGGTGAGCTGGAATATGCTATCAGGTCTTGATTTCTTATGGGTAGGATGAAATCCATTCTGTTTGGTGCAGGTTGTCAGAGTGGAAGTGTCTGGAATCCCCCAAAAGCTGGGTTGGTGGTGATATTGGCTATAAGGGTGGGGGTTTGACAGGCCACGGCGGTTTACCAATTGGTTTGCATGCTGCTGCCAGGTTTAAACACAACGGAAGCCCTTCAGTCTGATTCCAGGATCTATGCCATTTAAAGGTTTCCCCATATTACACACTGCAAGACAGAGAAAACAGAAGTTATAATACAAGTGTGCAAATGAAATATAGACATAAAAAGATATGCATAATAATTAACTATTTATCTATCAAATGGAAATCACACGAGCCGTCCAATGACAATAATAATCAGCAATTTTGATGAGTATCCTTTTTTTCCTTTTATTTCTTTCCTTAAAAAAAACAAACATTTTCACTCCTGCTATTAGCTTTACTGTGGCCTCCTTGGCTCGAGTATGCCCATTCACCTACTTCTTTGCTATTTCTCAGAGAGAAACTTTGTTGGTTTAACTTTACTCAAGTGTTTGATGAGTTGTTCCCTTCTGATTCTTTAGTCTTTCAAGCATTCTTGTTTCCTTTCAAGCATCCCTGCAAGTATTGTTTTTGTAACAGTGTCACAAACTAAAACCCTTGTTAAAAAGCAGCTTCAGAAATAGCTATTCTCAAATCTAGAGTAAATCATATTTTATTCAAACACATAAACCTTCAAATATATAATTTTATTTTGGTAGAACTTAATTTTAAATAACAGTTAAAATCACATATAGCAACATTTTTTTTTCACTTGTAGTTTTTGTAATTTTGGTGTTGTAATTGGTCCTGAGAAGATGCAGTGAAAGCTTTTCTTTAACTGTAGCTAGAACATTAATGAAATCGCATTAGAGAGCTTTTTAATCCCCCATAGGATATACTTAGATTAGCCTCACGTCCTGCACACAGGTACCAAAAGGTAGGCACCAACAAAATGAACAGAATGAAAAATGAGACCTGATGAGATTATTTTGCACATTAGAGTTATTAAACACTTATTCTATTCTACAAAAGCAACAATAATCTCTGAAGTCTTACAATTTTGTGCAGTCTCATTTCTATCATTTAAATGTTTTAAACAAGCAACAATTTGCTGTCAGATGAATACTAAATCTTTTAGGTTATTAGAGTGAAGACAAATTGCAGCTACACACCAAACACACACATTCATCTTTTAGGTTCTCATACCACTCTTGGATATCTCCAGTTCAGTGGAGAAAAGTACAGCAGTCAACAGCTTGTCAGATCCTGAATCTCTGAGTGAATATTCCTGTAAATTGACTCTTAAAACAAAATGATCCCAGGTGTTCAGTGCAGGTCTCAACAGTAAATCCTCAGTGAGATTTTCTTCTCTAAGCACAGAAAGCTTCAGGACAGCATGTCCTGAAGGAGCTCCTCCCTCTTTTTCAGTGTTCCTCCCCCATTGACACTGGCCACCTCCTTTTACTTTCTCCTCCTTCCTTGTCCTCTCTGTCGCCAAGTCACTGTTAAAAAATGAGGATCACTATATATGTCAATCGTATCTGCTTCCTCTGGCCACCCTTCCTATCGCCCCACCTCTCCAAATCACCTGCATAATTCCTTCCTAGCTCTACAAACAAGTGAACAGATAATGGATTGAGAACAATAAGCTTACAGCTTGATGAGGCTGAAATTATCAGATCACAGTCTTGTGTATAAAGCGCTTGAAAATGATCCTACTTACTCTGTTATGCAATACTCTGCAGCACAGTTCACAATAGATGCTGCATGATATTTGTATGCGTTAGAGGTTTATAACCTATAAATAGGATGCCAAACTATTTAAAAAAATGAAAGTTATAGGATGTCATTTTGCCATTTAGTTTTATTAATTTAAGTAATTTTTTTCTTAGAGGGTTAGATACCTTATTAAGCTGCATAAAACATATTTACATGTGAGAGAATAGATTCTGAGGTATGTATATACTTTGAAAGTACAAAATAAGTTACTGTGATTTCTTACAAAGATGGACAAACCATAAATTTCACATTTCATATTTGAAATATGATGCAGCTCTGCTTTTTCTTACCTAATCTCCCCTACTCCCACAGCAAAAAACTCAATTAACAGAGAAGAAACCTAAATAACTTAACATTTACTTTGTAGGTAGCAAAACCAAAAACAATTTAAGAAAAACATTTAACCTGATGTATAAATACCAAGTTTAAATAGATCAGAATGATTCATGAAACAAGATGCCTTTGGGTGCTTCTTCCCCCAAACTTTAGATTTTATGTTTTTGTAACAAACTTCAGCATATATCTTGTGTGCATATTAGACCGGTTTTCAAAATAAATTAATAAATAAATAAAAAGGCTATGATGTATACAAACATATATTTTCCTTTTAGTGGCGAATTCTTGGATTCTTGCTGGACAGTACAAAGCTGCAAAAGCTGTTCAGGAACTGCTTGAGGAACATAACAAAGAGTCCAAATTGATGACCTGACCTCTACACTCCCTAGAGCCCAATCCAATCAAGCATTTGGAAGATCCATTCAATGTAGTGGGATCCAAAGATGTCCCACTCTGCAATTCACTGCTAAGATTTAGCAGTCAAACAAAACTGACCTTTAACCCCTCCCCCTCTCAAAGAATTTACATTAGAGCTGTTTTGGCAGCACAAGAACCATCTGATATTAGGTAAGTAGTTTTGATGTTGGGATTGATCAGTTATGCTAATGTCATAAATAACAAGTTGTTATGGAAGTGATATCACCATGCTGTCTTTTATTTACTGAATGTATGTAATGGGCTTTGAATGCCACACCCACTCTTAGGAAACAGTCTTAATGTCAGGTCAGGGTTAAGCCGGAGCAGCTACCTGAGGGCAAGATCAAATGATGCTGCCATTTCTGTTACCTAGCATGTCTCTAAGACAGATGTATGAGGGAGAATAAGCATGTAATAGGCAAATGTATTGTACCAAAAAAATACAGATTTAGCCTCGTTATAAAAAATCTCATCAGAAAATTCTTCTAAATGGTAAATGGCCTGCATTTGTATAGCGCTTTTCTAGTCCCTAAGGACCCCAAAGCGCTTCACACTACATTCAGTCATTCACCCATTCACACACACATTCACACATTGGTAAAGACATACTCATTTTGAATCGTGTATTCAGAATAACATGTAGAATAAGAATAATCCGAATAATGCTGTTTCAGTTTCCTTACAAACCACAAACCCTGCTGGGATTAAATCCTATGGGACCTTTCTCACCTCCAATTGCTCTTATCCAATTAAATGGGAGTATACTTAATGGAGTGGACTGCTTATTTTCCTTTGTAAGCAAAATTTGCATCTTCATTTCTTTGTTTTCTCACCAAACCAAGACTATTTAAAATCTTAATTACATTTTAATATCATGACTGAGACTTTTGTTAAATTTTCTTGAAAGGATAAGAAAGATATTATTTCTAATGTTTGTCCAGGTGGTTTGGATACTCTCTAAGACCATGTCACATAAAGGAAGGAAGGAAGGAAGGAAGGAAGGAAGGAAGGAAGGAAGGAAGGAAGGAAGGAAAAAGGAATTTACAAACTATAAAAACTTTGCATTCTCTCTGGTTATATATTTCCACATGGGAAAGCATAGTATTGCCATGTCCTGAAGAGACACTTGGTTTTGTGCAGACAAGTTTGACCTCTGTACTGACTGTGTATCTGTAGCTGAGAGATTAAGAGCTATGTAAAGTCCTAGCAAGGCTAAATGTGTTGCATAATCAGCCGAGCTAACCTAACCTTTGGGGTAGGCGAGGTACACCTAGTATATAATTTGAAATGTAAATAATTACAATCACAATGAGCAATAACACAAGCTAGGGAATAACCCTTAAATAGATGTAGATTCCGTGCAAAGGTCTAGCCACATCTGGGTGACTGAATTTGATCAAACCTAAGCAAACATAAATATACCTGCAGAACTTTTGCATGAAAAATAAGCTGCACAATTAACTGCATATATATTTTTTATATTGGGTTAAGAGCTGAAGTGGGTTTCTTTCCTTCCTAGGTCAATGAAAAGAACGCAAAATGGATGTTCCTCTGTGAAGCTAGGATCAGCAGCAGCTTATTGGCTAAAAGCTCCTGTCTGAAATAGCAGCTAAGTTGGAAAGGGAGGGACATTTTCTCTGTGAACAGGGACGGCCCAGGTAATTGGTGAGATCTATATAATGAGTCTATGAATAGCTGAGTTCACTTACTCTCCAAAAAGTGACCTTTCAATAAGCTCACCCCTTCAATCACCACACCTGCCAGGCACAAAAGCAATTTACAGTCATAAAGACGTCTAGATATAACACTCATTTAAAAAAGAAAATGTAATTTTCGCTGTTAGTCTCTCTCAACTGTTAGTGGCAAATTTATCAGCTTTAGCTGTTAATAGAAATATAGAAATCATTTGACATAAGAATAATTGTTGAAAAACTGAAAGGTTTGAACACATTTGAAAATGACCAGGAAATTCAAATGTATTTTATATTATATGTTGTATATTTATATATATCCAAAGATATGAAATAAAACAATAACAATAATAATAATTCACCAAATATTTATGATGCAGCCTACTGATGATTCAAACAGGAAAAAAATGTTTAATTAAAGGGTTACAGTGACCAATTAAAATAAATTTGTATTGATTTGCAGTAATTCTTTTGTCTGACAGGACAAGGAGACCCATGCTAGCAAAATGTCTCGCATCACATAACAGCGTAACCAGATCATCCACTGTAGAGTTTACATTTTCAGATTGCAGATAGAGACACTAATGTATAGCAAATTCATGAATGCATGTTTTGAGCAGATAATGATGCTCAGTTCAAACATTTCAATCGTTAGGATCACAGTAAAGTTTGCAGGACTGTCCCTGTTCACACATGAGTTTTATACTGGCCTCTGAGCAGGTCAGATACAGTCTTTGTACTTGTCATGAATAAGGCTTCTCACTGTAACGTAAACCCTATAATGCATATAGCTTATAACACTAAGCCTTGAGCTGAACTGTTACTATTGAGCTTAGTTCCCTATAACAAATAAATGAATTTAAACCATGCAGATTGCAGTTTCTGGAGAAATGCAAAGCTAGAAATATCTCACATTTCTTTGCGGCTGCTAAGCTACAGTGTTCAACCAGAGAAGTAAATATTACGTCAAATTTATTTAATGTATCAAATGTATCTAAATGATTTAACTGTGATGTGGAAAAAGTTCAACTAAAGCAACGCTGCACACAGGCATAAAAATATTAAACCTCGACAACAGAAATAGTATGAAATATATTTAAATAACAAGTACAATATAAGAGTGTATTAGAGACTTACTTGAAAAAAAAAAACTAATATAACCCAGTATATATAACCCTAATATATACTGCATGTTATTTGGCATAATCACTTAGCATACAGAATGGGTAAATTCTGTATTCTTCGTTCTTACTGGAACGAAACCAACATTTACCACAGGACTGCACCTGCTTCCTCTGCAGCTGACACTTTATTTTAAGATTGTGGAGCAAATGTTTCTCCTCGTATTTCTGTCGACAGCAGTTAGAGATGAATCTTATTTTGTCAACAGGGTATTTCCTCTCAACAGCAAACTGATAAAGTTCTGTTACACATGAAGATTGTGATATTAGTAGCTAGGAACGATGTTAGAAGGCCAGACCAGAGTAGTGATTAGTTTGCATTAGCTTCAGTTTAATTTCCGACCCACACCACAAAACCAGAACGTTATATATTTTATGATATTGTCAGGGAAATCAGCAGCAAGTTGGTTCAGCTCTGGCTCAGGGGGCTCAATAGGACAAAAGTTTCTTATCTGATATAATTATGTTTCACATTTACTGAAATGGCAGTCATGCTGTGAATGGAGTTACGGGAGGATCCAGAGCAAACATCTCCATCTAGTGGAGAATGAAATTAGTTTTTTACAGTCCCAATGTAAAACCTTTCATTTACAGAAAATACTCCATTAACATAAAAACATGTTTCACAGTGATTCACAGATCATGAAGCACTGATTTATGATTAATGATTAAGGTACTAGAGAGTAGTCCTGCTTTCAGGTTAAGGACCTCTACAGTCCTGTCCACCTCCCCTAGAGTAACTGTCTGTCTCCTGGTATCTCCTTGAGACTGTGCTGGGAGACACAGCAAACCTTCTGGCAATGGAACGCATTGATGCGGCATCCTGGAGAAGATGAGCAACTTGTGCAACCTATGTATGATCCAGGTATTGCCTCATGGTATCACAGTGACACTGACCCAAGCCAAACGCAAACACAGTCAGAAAATATGAGGGGGGTAAAAAAAAAAAAGTTCAGTGGCCCCAAATCATAGCTGTTTTGGGGGGTTGTCTCATTATTGTACTAAATCAACTGAAACTAATTAATAACCCCTTTTACTACTTAACTGACCAGCTCAACATGTCATGAAGTAAATATTCAGTCAAATTTATTTAATGTATCAAATCTAAATGATTTAACTGTGATGTGGAAAAAGTTCAACTAAAGCAAAGCTGCACACAGGCATAAAAATATTAAACCTTAACAACAGAAATAGTATGAAATATATTTAAATAACAAGTACAATGTAAGAGTGTATTAGAGACTTACTTGAAAAAAAACCTCATCTATAAGAATTCACTAAGCATTTACTTTGAAAATAGTATAATTATTCACCTCAGTATTTAAAAACCCAGGTTCTTATTTTTCCATTTCTAAATAATGTGTATTACCCAAGATGTGGAATTTATTATATCTTCATATATGACAACTATAGTAGTAGTAGTAAATGATCCATGACATGAACATTCTCATCCATGAGAATTAGTTCATCTATGTAAAGAACAAAAAACAAAACAACATCAGTGTTGAGGCAAAATTTTAATTTGAAAAATGTTCATTCTTCCATTACATTACAGACCTCAACAGATATCAAAATGTTGACATTTACAGGTGTAAACAAACATTTTTAATCTGAAAAGTAGAAGTGCAGTGTGTTATAAGTGCCGGAACAAAAATGAGGAATTTTCAATTCATGACCCCCCCACCAAAAGAAATTAATAAAATAAATGAATCAAGAATGGGTAAAAGGGCAAATGCATGTGTAACGTGTAAGGTGTCTGATTTAGTTTTGCTTCCCTCTCAGCATTAGTCTCATTTTCCTCTTTCTGAAGAAACGATATAAATACAACTTCTTTCTGGCAAAAGTTGACAACCTCAGCTGGTCAATGAGGTCGTACACAAAGAGCAAATAGCCTCCGTGACCTCACTGCTATGGGATGAGATGATGGGGCCACAGCAGTGCCTATTCAACATTTATATAATCACTCAAGTGTAGGCAAAAACGGTAGCACAAAGAACGCAAGGTTAGCGGTAACAACTCTTGTGCCATCTCTCAAAGTGTTGGACTTAAACCGGATGCTGAGATCAAAGTGTTTGCCAGAAAGTGCATTATGTGAGACCACTTGTAGAAAATGTAAAAACTCTTTGGCTAAAGAGAACTAAAGCAGGGGCACGTGATAACATTAAAACCATCTGATGAACTGTCCAATTATGTAACAAATTACTGATCACCCATGCCTTTCAGCAACACCAAGAAAAATAACCCTTACTCTCATCCACGTTTCAGATTAAGCACCTTCAGAACTAACCTTCAATGAATCAACTACACTTTCTCTAGTGACTTCGGTCTTCCCTTCAATTTTCAGTACTTTGCCTTCTTGGCATAACAATCGACGACCTCAGGCACGATGCTGTCGTCCTCTTCCACGTCATCTTTGACGGTCTTTCCGACCAACTGGAAAATGTCCTCAGCTACAACGCCCATGGGCTCTGCCACCTTCACCGTCAACATGTCCTCAGTCAGAACTGTTCCTTTGGGGATCTTTACTTTGGCTACCACTGACTTACCCAGCTGAAGGAACAGCAAACAAAGCAACATTATTAAAGGAAAAAGTTGGACATTTGCTTGAAAAGCTTGCTAAACAGTAAAGCTGAGTATTTTTAATTAATTTTTTTTTTAGAGAAAGGCGTTCTGACCTTGTCGTGGCACGGCTTCTCACAGGGTAACATCCGCTTGATTCCGCTTCCCAGTGCCCTCTCCACCAGTCGGATAGAGCGAACCAGCTCAGCAAGTTCAGCGGGCTCAAGTGATGCTTCATGGTCACTTCCTTTCCACGTCTTGTCCAAGGTTATGTGGCGCTCAACAACCTTTGCTCCCAGAGCCACAGCCGCCACTGTTATACTGACTCCAGACTCATGGCCTGAATACCCAATGGGAATATCTGGAAAGTCCTTCTGGTATTCCTGCAGCCAACAAATGGGTGACATACATGTTATTCTTAAAAGTTAGTCATTTTACAATTTGCAACATGTACTCATGTTCATGTGGGTTTTTTTTTGACAAGATGCTACAGGCAGTTGCTATTGACATGATATAAAAATGCTGTTGTGCAGATCACCAGTCATTTTAAGTCCAGCCCACACGGCAGGGTGACAACAATACCCCAAGCCTTTCAGGCTGAGGGATAAAAAATAAGCTTCATAACCTGTAAAACTGGATCATTCTGGACTCTCTGGATTATTTTGCTCATACCCAAAGGAACACACCCTTCAAAATAATCCCACATGCAGTTTGAATTAGAAGATTCACCGTAATCACTCTGAGGTTGACATCTTCAGCTTCCAGAGGATAGGCGCTGGTACACTGCAGGATGGCAAAGTTTTTGTTGTGCTCCTTGACCGTCTTGTAAACCCGACGCATCGTCTCCATGGACTGCATCCCGCTGGACACCACCATGGGGCGTCCTGGCAAATGAAAGACAGCAACACTAACACTATAAGAAACCTCATGTTACTGGCAGTAAGCTAAGCGCTACGACACCCCTCAGTATTCCTCTGGAGTTATTGTACACTGCCTTGCTTGTACAGTGTAGAGTTCATGTCATCCATATTTATGCAGAATGAAAACAGACACAGACTCCTCGAGGTCCAACTATATTTAAAGTTTAAATTACATTCTAAATATTAAATTGTAATTCTGTGTCACATTTTATAAAATTATAAATGTATGCTTCCTTTAAGACACATTTTATATATTACATGGTGCATGTATTGAGTTGTCTATCGTTTTCTCTTTTTTTCCTTTTTAAAGTGTACCTGTGCTTTTTCTTGATTTCTGTAATATAGTCTATCTATTTAATCTACATCTAATTAAAATGATGGATGGTCAAATTAAACAAAACCAAAGCGTTAAATGATGAGGTATGTATATGCAAAGGTAATCTCTGAGCATTAAGTTCATGTTTTAAACAACTTTAGCTGAACAATTTCACAGTTTTTTCCTAACATTTTACTGCTGTATAACAGCAACTATTCACAGAACCATAATCTTAGGTATACAACTCTGGCTCTGGTTATAGAAGCCTCAATCAGGTGCTGCTCAAATCTTTTATTTGTAAGGGGGAGCCAGAAGAAATGTGACTTAAAGGGACAGTGGCCTTAAACAGAGAGGATGAATTAGGTGTTCACTAAGAATCAGTAGAATTTAAATCAGGATTCTTAAAATTATATATATATATATATATATATATATTAGGGGTGCAACGATATTCGTATCGATATTGAACCGTTCGATACAGTGCTTTCGGTTCGGTACGCATATGTATGAACAATACAACATTTGTAATTTATTTTATCAATTTTCCTTCTGACGATGCTGTCTGTGTTGAGCGCTCAGTGAATCTGTGTTCAACTACTCCGCCTAGGCTGCACTGTCGAGCGCAGATCCACTGAGCGCTCAACACAGACAGCATAGTCAGAAGGAAGAGCGCAGGGCAAGCTCTCCTTGCAACAGGCAAGTTGAACCTCATTCAGATCTGGCGTTTGGAATTATTTTGATTTTCATGTGACGTATGACCCTGAAGGTAAGCGAGTCATGGACTAAAGTAAAACAGTATGTTGGATGTGCCATGCAATGCTCAATTACATTGGTGTGAACAAGTGTGTTAGCGCAGTTAGCTCGTTAACGTGTTGGCCGTCTAGCCCCATGCACGGAGCGATCGGCGGTAGCTCGTTAACGGAGATTTGCCGTGTTGTGGCGTTAAGGTCATTTCAACGAGATTAACCTGAAAGCACTAGTGGGAACACAACGAATATGAGTGCACATTTACGCCGACATCATCCTAGTGCAAAGACAAGTGGAAGCAGACAAAAAAAAGCAAGCATGCTACTAACTTTAGCCGAGTCATTTAGACAGCTGTTAGCACATGATTCTCCTTATATGTTTAATATGCTGCTGAGAATATAGCCCAGAAGAAGCGGATAGTATAGCTTTTATTTTGGAAAGAGCCATTTCTCTGTAATAAACTCTCTTTTCCAAAGATGAGTGATTCCTCAATCAGATACAGGGCTTGCAATATCGCTAGCCCGACGTCCCGGAGCTGGCGATTTTTTCAGTCGGGCTACCAAAATCTATCTCTTCCCTGCCCTCGGGCTATTGTAGGAAAAATATATGTCAATGCTTTTGCATTCTTTCAGAAATGTAGCTGGGTAATTATGTCATTGGCATCGGTGAGCCACTGTCAATATGTGACATATTGAAATCGCGTTTGAATTTGCGCTTGTTTTTTTTGCTTTCACTTTGCAATCGTGCGAACTGTGTATAGAGAGCGACAGCACTGATCTGTGAGTGATGATAATTTGTGCACCAATTCCTCTGACATCGTCTTATTAATCGTTAGCTTACTATGCAAACTATGCAAATCGAATTTCCCAGAGGAACCCACCCGAGGGATTAATAAAGTTCTATCTAATCTAAAAAACATGACAAGTGAAATCTCCCGCAGCAAGCTTAAACATGTGAGAGGTTGATCGCGCAGAGAATCGCTGAGCTTATGTGAGTGAATGTGTAAAAGCATTTCAGTTCTGCTGAGCCAAATAAGACAGGTCAGGGTGAAGAAGTGACAGCCAAAGAAAAGCTTACCACAAAACGGAGAAGTTATGATAAATCAGACTATAAGGCAAAAAGAAAGTGCAGCTTTATGGTTTCATGGACAAAAGAATTTCTGTGGCTGCGATATGATGAGCTAAATAACCAGGGCTGCACAGATGCGCATACGCTGTCAAAATAAAAAACACGCACAAGGGTTAGGGTTAAATTTAAAAACTGTACTTTTGAGTTAAAATATATATTTATAATTTTAATAAATGACAAATTAAAAATGCATGAACATTTTTTTGTATCGAAAAAATATCGAACCGTGACACCAAAGTATCGAACCGAACTCAATCGTGAATTTTGTGTATCGTTGCACCCCTATTATTTATATATATATATATATATATATATATATATATATATATATATATATATATATATATATATATATATATATTGAACACTGATGCCGATGATTGAGTTTCAAACTTGAGCCATTTCTCCACACATGGTATTTCACTCTCACCTTTTTTGGCAGTTTTAACTAGATAGGGGAAGTTGTTGGTGTCTCCAGAACCCACTTTGAAGAAAGGCACATTAAGCTCATGAAGAAACTCCACCGCCATCTGAAGACAGAAAAGCTTATGGTTAAACTTCTCCACTGAGTAAAGTACCATAATACTATGAACAAAACTCTCCCTTACCTCATCCATTCCCGATGCAGTAAAGTAGATCCCCACCTCTTCTGCATATTTCTGCAGTTCCCTGTACTGATCGTGGCTGAACTCCAGATGGCGCTTGTGCTCACCGTAGGTTTCCCCCCAGGAGTGTTTGGAGGTGTATGGGCGGGCCAAGGCTTTCTTGTTGAACTTAAACTCTAATTCACTCTTCTGAAATTTGGCACAGTCTGCACCACAGTCCTGAGGAGGTGGGGATAAGATTTTTGATTTTTGTTTTTTGTTTTTTTTGAATGGTACTAGTTTCTTGAGTTGCTCTCACGTATCTTTTAAGATCCTACAAGACACACTTGATAAATACCTGTAACTTGATAGTGTTCTGGGAAAAAAAATTGTAAGTGTTGTACTAAAAAGATGTGGACATGATAAAAATCCTTCATAACAGGTTTAATGGGCACATGAACACAGCTAACGAATTTAAGACAAATTTTACTACAATTGAATACAATTCACGTCTGGTTTGAATCAAGCAGCAGGCACAAGAGGGCGCTATAGGACAGGCACAGAAAGAGAAGCCAAACTCCATTCATAAATCTAGTAATTTAATATTTTGCAGCTTATGCCAGAAACACCGTTTAAATGGCATAAACTGGTTAAATGAAGCATCCAACTTTGCTTTCAGGATTTCATGTCTGAAACGAAAAGTTTCAGACCAAGTTATTTGCTTGGGTGAAGCAGAGGAACGTGTCATATTGCTTTCTTATGAATGAAGTTCAGGAAACATACGGTATATCGTGTGCGTGCGTGTGTTTGATTGTCTGTGCGTAAATATACCTAAAAGACAAACCGATACGTGTTTGCTTTTTTACATTACCTTTGCCATTTTTATCATTTTCTTTGCGATCTCAATGTCTCCCTGGTGGTTCTGTCCAATCTCAGCTATGATGAAACACGGATGGTTCCCTCCGATCATACGACCGGGACACAGCTCAAACTCTAACGGCATTTTGTTGGTAGAAAAGAAAGCGAGTACAACCAGTGAAAGTGATAAAGACAACTAAAAAGTGTCAACCCGGGTAGATAACCGGAACAGTTAACGTCATGCACAAACAGGATGTGCCGCAACTTCCGCCTTTGTGGATCAACGTAGCAATCGCGGATTTTCTTTCAAAATAAAAGCAACCATTCTGTTCTGTTTTTATTTGCATCGACAAATTTATAGCTATGGAAAATCACATTTATGGATATGTACATTTATATTTATAAACTTCCCGTGAAACAAGTGGTTGAATAGACATTTTCCAATCAAAGCTTTGAGCTTTCCAACCAAAGCTCAAAGCTACAAGCAAAGTATATATATATATGAAATTTAGCCCAGTGGGCACGTACCGGGCATTTTCCCGGTGAGCCGAGTCCGACTCACTTTTGGGCCGATGGGACGGCCTGAAGTGCCCGCTGCGCACCAGCCATACAAGAAATGGCAGCAGCCCATTCGTTCATTTTCATTAGTGAAACTGGATTAGCCAATCAAATGTCCTAACGCTACCGGCCCCTCTCCTACCTTCGCTGCACCTTGAAGAAAATGTTTGGTGTGGAAGAAGCAGCGAGAAGGTGGAGCTGGAAAGCCGAGAGAGGACACTGAAAGAAACTAATATGAGATGCAGCTAAATGTGTCAGATTAACCGACATGTTATTTTTTTTGTTTGTTTGTTTGTTTGTTTGTTTGTTTTTTGCCTGTCCCGTTTGGCTCTTTTGCCATCAGAATTGTTGTCTAAAGGCAAAGAAAGATGCCCAACGGATTTGCTTTACCAAATTGACCATCCCAGCCTTGCCGTAATGGTCCATTTGATTCACCTTTTATTGTTTATTTTATTTTCACTTACTGAATACGGGACAGACTTGACTGGGGGAAAGAAGGGGAGAAAGAAAGAGGGAAAGAGAAACAGCTGAGAAGAGGGACGGGGGAGAAGGGCAAAAGACAAAAACCAACAAAATGGGCAGAGAAAAAAAATGCATATATCAATCACCTGGATCACCTGCTGAGAAAGAAAAAAGAAAGCAAGCAGAAGAGAACAAGAGTAATAGAATAAACAACATCACAATGATATATGGGAATATGACAGTAAATACTAAATATTAAACATTATTGTGCAGCACATAAAATCAACAGAACACAGTGTGCTTTGAGGTAAGAGATTAACCGACATGTTAGCATCGGTCTGGCTGTGACTGTAACAGAAGTACCAGCAGCATCTAATAATCAAGCTTTACAATCAGAGAAGGCTGCTGGTGCTGAGGAAGAGACACGTGAATTTCTCACCACGTGAATTTCACCTTCACGTGGTAAGAAAATAGATGGAGGGACATAATTAGGAAGGGATAGATTCAGGGATTCGGGTAAAATCAATGGCTGCTTTGACCATAAACCATTTGCTAATAGTAGATTTTAATTATTATCACACACTGCAGTGCAACTGAGAAATAACACAACAACAATTGTACCGACCCGATTAATACCTATGTTAAAATCAATAGTCAAACAAAATGAAATGATATATAGAGATCATGGTGAGTCGCCTGGACCACAAATGCCTGGGCTGATTATTTTATCTCAGTTCAGCCCTGCCCAACAGCAGTAACTGATTTAGCCTATTCAAAGACATGAAGGTCCTGGTCTCACATAAACAGCCTGTGGTCTTAAAACAGAAAGTAAAACAAAGAGAGGACAGTCTTAACACAAAGCAAACAATGTCTGAAGAATTTATTAAATAAATAAATCCACCCACTTGAGATGACTCAGTGCAGACAAACTGAAAATTCATGTTTAACTTGTTTATACAATAGAATTAAGAAAATGGTTCTAGAAGAACATGTATGAGCAACTTTTCAGTGTATGTAGCAAACCTGAGTACTTTAATTTAATGTAGATGTGGCAGGAAATACTACAAATAAAATCACAAAGATAACATAAGAAATATTTATTTGTTTTTGCTACACAAATTGGTCCGTTTAAAAGACAATAACAATTTGAACATTGCCTTCTGTTGCCTCACAGGCCTCTTCCAATCACTCTTCCTCTGTGCTCTTGCTTCTCCATCTTGTTTCGTAACACCTGTATAAGTCACTTGAGGCCTTGTTTTTATCCTGACACATGGCTGAATTGTCCTTCCAATTGAGTGCGCTCAGGCACAACATGAGTAAGATTAATTGGTATTCAGTATGTTGCATTTTGAACACCAGTGTTTCTACCTCGACCAAACACATCTAAATGATGGAATTTTTAAAGATTTATAAAGTTAATATTGGTGAGACAAATAGAACTGTGTTTAGAGTTTTGAAATCTTGAGTCAGTTGGTTGATACATACTTTCAGAACTGTGTGAATAGTCAGTGAAGCTTTGAATGTAAGTACAGTATTCTCATACACCAGTTAATCAAGACTTCTATTTCTGAAGAGAAGCCAATAAGAGTTAGTGTTGTTTTTTCAAAAACCTCCACCTTTTAAGTGTATTTATTATTGTGTTCTTTAAATCAACAGTTATTAATGAAAAAGGATCTGAGGTTAGATGTGTTTTGTTTTTTTGTTTTTAGATGGGGACAACAGCATCAATTAACTATTCTATATTTTTGCTAAGAAATTATTATATGAATTCAAAGTAATTTCACAATAATTTTCCTCTGGTTGTCTGCACCCATTCTTAAATGGCTGGATGGCCACCAGTAGAGGGCGCCCACAGTTTGAGAATCATTGCTCACAGGGAAGGGAAGGTGGCCTTAAATGGGGAAGACCTGAAATTAAACAAAGGGACACAATTTTTTCCCTTTCTTTAACATTTTTTCAAAGAGTTTTTTTAAGAGACTTGCTTTAAAGACACTCAAGGAGTGTTATGGTGTTGTTTGGTGGATGATACATGGATGTTCTGTGGTGTCCTCTGCTGTCTGGTCTGCATATTTGTTTCTTAAAGGATGTACAGATTGTACTTCTTATTTATTTATTTGTTTCTGTATATTTTGAGAACCCCAAGACAGAAAATGCAAACAAGCTGGTTCATGTCATACATTAGTACCTATATAATAACACAGGGCTTCTTCAGTTTGTTAGTCAACCCCATAGGAATTGTAAACAGAAATAATAACCAAATATCCTCTTTGATTCTATGACTAGCTAGCTTTTTTGTTTGTTTTTTGTTTTTGTCTTGTAGTTGGGTTTAAATTGAAACAAATTGAAGCTGCAGCAATTTTTACCTGGCAAGCAGCAGTTAGAAAGTAAGAATTTTATTATTCATTTTAGCTCATGTCTTTTTCATTAGAGTAAACTTTACGTGCTATTTGCTTGCCAACTTAATTAGAAATGTAACACTATTTATTATTTATAATAGTTAGCTTTTTTTGTTACCTACAACCTGATGTTTTACAACATTAAAGTGGTGTTTGAGTTTACTATTTAAAGCAAAACCTATGAAATGTCCAAATTGCCCCAAATTCCTCCATGCTAACAATGAACTTTAAGCTATGCTGTGGGACGAGCTGCCCCTCAGCTTCTGTGCTGCTGTGGAAAATGAGTCCACAGAAGCATAACCTAATTAACGTTGAATTTTAACTGCAGGAGGTTCAGTATATTCAAGCTGAGAGTAGCCTGTGCCTTAAGTTGCTCAATGCTTCTCTCCTAAACCCCTCCCAATCCTTCACACTCTCATTGCAGTATTCTGTAAAGCTGAAGCGGGTTAAGGTTGACTCTTGCAATAAAGATTTGTATGCTGTTTATCACTTTGTCCTTTGCCTGTTTCCATTTTTTTCTTTTCTCTTTTGTCATGTCAAAAATAGCCGAGACTTTTGTGGTACTGCTGGCCTTCCACTAACAAATGCTTAAGCGATAGATGATCTTCACTTTTGATGAGGTCACCCATTGTATTTCACTAACAACTATTAGCTCCCTGAATTAGCCATGGATTGCAATAAATGTTTATAAAACTTGACAAAATTTGTTTTAGTTATAAATGTACATTTAACTATTTTGTATATAAATGATTTGACCATTTTTGTGATGGCATGAACAATTAATAGAGACAACTGTTTAAATGTTGATTCCACTGTTTCTAAGGTTAAAAAATGTCATTATTATATTTAAACTTATAAACTGTTTTTGTAAACTGTGTTTGTAAATTACACACTAATGTGTACCTAACACCTAATTATACTCAGTACTGCATACTTATATCTAATGTTACCATCTTGGGTTTATTAATCTGTGTCTAATTGGTGTGAAGCCTCTGTATTGACACATTTTGCCATATTTAAATGTTTGGATGGGAAGGGATGAATCACTCCAGAATAAAGATGATGCAAACTAGATGTTTTCAGAACTTTTTTATTTAAAGGATAATTATTAAAAAATCCAGGACCATAATCATTTCTCCAAATGTAAAGCCTGCAAAAATGACAGAGGTGGTAAAGGTGTGTTTGATTGGTGTGGAACCTATATAACCATATATCACCATAATCACCCAATAATGTGTGCTGGGAAAACAGAAGCAGGAAAAAAATCACTCACAAAATAGTGAAGGTGTTTGTATATTCTTATAAAGTGCATGTGTCAGTTTTGACAAATCTCATACACAGTTGTTTCCTTATTTTGGGGGAAATGTTTGCATATCAGATATATTTGCATCTGATGCTATAAATGTAAACATTCATTCCTAACATGAGAATATGCAGATATTTTTGCCTTTACATGCAAACAGTGCATGGAAGCATACAGATAGAGCACCTTAAGCTGCATTCTAATTCTGAAGTACAGACATGTTCACATTTAATTTGCTTTATTTGTGCAAATTATGCAGAGGAATGACAATTCCGCTCTTCCCATTAATTTGACCAGATACACACCTTATCTTCATTTAAGCCCATATTTTCTTCCCTTATTTGTTGTTTCTCTATCTGTTCACATCACCTGTCCAATTTCTTTCTACATTTTCTAACCCTCTCTTTCTGGCTGCCTCTATTCCAACAGTTTTGAAGGTTATTCATTCTATCATGTCTGCCAAGATGCTGTCATCTTCCTTCACATCCACTTTGATCTTCTTGCCCACTAGGTTCTGCATGTTCTCTGGAGGGATGCCCTTTGGCTCACCAACCTTCACGACAAACATGTCGGGGCTGAGCACTGTACCTTTGGAAATGGCCACCTTAGCTATCACTGACTTGCCCAGCTGTGTAGAAAACAAAGAATACAGAAATCACAGATAGATTAACAACATATAAATACTAAATATTTATCATTTTTATGGGAACAACTTGATCTATTTCACAAATAAGGTAAGAATTCAAACTGAAGAGGCATGCTGCTAACAGAGAAATTGAACAGATGATTCAAATTCAGATTGCAAACGACCAAAGCATTCGAGTTGCGAGAGGACAGGAAGTGGTTACTGCTGTATGTTGTACTTTATACACCCGAAGTACCGCCTCCACAAATTTTTTTTTTGGACACATAGGCAAGAATTCATATTTACTTATCCCTACCTTAACCTACACCAGATTTTTAACATTTTTCATAACACCAAGTTTGAACACTTAATTATATTTTGGTTCATTTCTGTATTTATCAGGGATTCTTTAAGCTAAAAAAAATTAAATAAATACTAACAGTGATTTTAATGGTTGTTGGCTTTGTTGTAGCCAATGAAGTTATCAGACGGAAGGTCACATGCTTGAATGATTGAATCCAAATATTTTCATTTTATTTGAACAAAATATTAAAAAAGAAATTCAAAAATGAATTTTGCACAACTGATTTTCCATCATTATCAGAGTTTTTTAAGCCACAATATGCTGTCTGCAATATGCACTTTAAATGGGAAAACAAAAATGAATTTTGTTGATGTTTTCATAAGCCGTGAATGTTATTATAAAACGTCCTCTATAAGTCCTCTTCAGCTAAACATTTTCATCAGACACACTTTTCACCACCTTAGGTGTACTATAACATAAAATTCAAGAATTACAAATAAGAAAAGAAATTTAGTAATTCAACAAAATGCTGATAATGTTTGACAGATACATTTCATGGTTTATTAGAAAATATGAAACTGAATAAGGTTACCAATAAATGTTGCAGTACTGCATTACTAAATGCTTTTGATTATGCCATATCTTAGGGGGGTTGCATCATAAATGTTCAACAATTTTGCGATGCTAGTATTTAGTGATAACAAAAATGTGCAATGTTTCCAACACTTTTGGAACCTACAGATCACTAGAAGCAATTACATCAGAGTACCGACTGCTTTAATAGTCTTTTAGATATTCATCCTCAAACATTTATGAGTGTTTAATGTGTGAAAGAAAGGCCAGTGGGTCAACTGACCATTTCTCATAAAAGTATATCTTAAAGTATTAGATACATGAAGCTAAAATTTCACAGCACTCATACATGTTAAAAATTTATACCATTATCTTTTATGCAAATTTGAGACCGTTGAGCAGATGGCATGTGCTGCGATGGAACGCCTTTTTTGAAAAGCAAACAAAACTTTGTTTTTTACAGTGTATTCACCTCAAACAGACTGTTAAGTGGACAGCTACATTAGCTTTTGGGTGTAGTAAACATATACCTTAGATGAAGAAAAGAGTTTATGATATGCAAATATTTTCCCAGTTTTATAATGGTTGTACCACTTGACATGCAATGCAACTGTCTATAATCTGAATTCAGCTATTTACCTATATATTCAAGAGAGAGGTCCAAAATTCAACCAGTAATAAAGACCCCTCTGGATAGTAAAATATACTTTGCATTATTGTTATCTTTTTACTTCGAATTAAAAGTCTCATATGGCAACATCAATTTCATGACAAAATGCTTGCTTAATTTAATTATATCAACAGCTTTAAAACGGCTTATTTTTACATTTATATAAATTATACACATTTATTTAAAAATGAAATATTATATATAAAACATAATATAATAAGAAAAATAAAATAAACAGCTTATATTTTAAATTTACTATTATTATCACTTAAACACAATTTTAATACTCTCCATTGTCTTACTTTACATGGGCTGCCTCACTGTCTGACATGTTAGGGGATTTAGATATCAAAATCTGAAAGAATTTTATGAATGCACTGAAAAATTATTCAAACTAAAAATGTTTTATAGGTTAAACCCCTAGAATGTTTTGCTTGAAGTAAATTAAAAGTATTTATACAATTATGCATATCAGGTTATGCTATAAATAACGGTGACAAGGTTGAAATGTTATGCTTTAACACCAGTCTAAAACCTGCCACAATTGAAACCATGCCACATGAAATAGTAGCAAACTGGTGTGGCTTTATATTTGCCATTAAATCAAACAATAAGATAAGCTTATCTTGGCAAGATTTTTTATGTGGACCTATAACTCTTGAAATTAGTTCCAGGAAAGACAGGCTATTCGTGTAAAGGACTAATGCAACACATGCGAATCTGTGGCGGGGCTTCGTCTGCGGTGCTGCTGGTGGACGCACCTGAGCGGTATCGGCAATCATGCTTCGCCGGCTTAAAGTCTGAATTGGGTCTTGCTGCAATTGTTGTTTGTTGGTGATGTGCGCGGCTGCAAGCTGCAAAGCTGCAGCCGATTGTAAAACAGCAACTGTAAGAATAAAGTGTATGTGAAAAGTGTTACCATATAGTTGGGTGTGCCGTGGTATTGTTACAGTGGTGTCAAAACCATTTAAATGCACATGTTGCATTCAGCCCTTTCCAGGAATAACCTTCCCTTCCTCGAACTAATTTCAAAAGTTGCAGGCACACACAAAAGTGTTGCAGAGATAAGCTTATCTCAAGGTTCAAGAAGTTTATTGTCATGTACACAGCCCAACACAAATGGTTACACAGAGCAATGAAAGTCTAACTAAAAGCAAAGTATTAAATAGGTAAAACAATGTGTGGGTGTAATAAGAATTTAAAGTGCAAGTAGTTGCAACACTGTCACAGTGATAATATATACAGAGTATGCAATATTAAGATGTTTATGTAAAAATATATACAGAATTGCAGATTTACAGTTATGGATAATTAGTGAGGTTGCTATTCACCTCACTGATGCTGTTAGGAATCTTGGAGTTTTTATGGATAGTTCCTTCAAACTGGATAAACAGGTGTCTATTGTGGTAAAAAAGTAGCTTCCATCAACTATGCCAAAAATCTAAGGCTTAACCCTACAGGGAGTGCAGAATTATTAGGCAAGTTGTATTTTTGGGGAATAATTTTATTATTGAACAACAACCATGTTCTCAATGAACCCAAAAAAACTCATTAATATCAAAGCTGAATGTTTTTGGAAGTAGTTTTTTGTTTGTTTTTAGTTTTAGTTATTTTAGGGGGCTCACTGCAGCTGTGGGGTCTCAGAACCAAAAGAATGACAACACCACGGAACAGAAGCTTGATACCATCATGGGGAGGCTCGCAGCGCTCCAACGGGAAATCGAGGCCCCAGTGTCAGAGTGCTAAATTCGCTGCTCGCATAAGGGAGAAATCAACAATATTCTACATTTGGACACTACGGCGCCAGCTGCTAGGCCCAAGGCTGGAGCCCACCAAAACAACTCCCTGATAACGACTGTGTGATGACTATTCTTCCCATCCCATGAAGGACACCTGGATCGGCTGGAGGACTGTTTACTTAGCCTGATACAGCGAAGGACACTGTCTCAGCTGAACTATGGACACGCACACACATACACTTACACTGATAAGCACGCACTCATCCCCCTCCCTTCCAAACGCCTTCGATGCTTGTTCCTGCGGGGGAAGGCAGCGGGTCTGCGTGCCGCGCTGAAATGATAGCATGGTGCAGGACGACTGCTGTGTTCCTTCGAATCACCCCCCACCCCCCTATCCATCCCCTGTGGCTTGTCATGTGCTCTGATGTTGTGATGTGGACATTAATGTGCTCTCTGTGCAGAGGAGTTTTTTTGTTTCCTGTTCTCATGCTGTCCTCCCATAGGTTGCCCAGCGTGTGAAGAGGTCTCTTTTTTTCCTCTTGTACTTTTCCCAATGTTGTGTAATTTTTTCAGTGTTATTCTCCCAACGCTGCCGGTCTCCAACTGTATTCCCTTGTGTTGTCTTGTTGTTGTGTGTGTAAGTCGGGGGGGGTCCTATTCCTCTGTGGGGCAACCTGCATATGGCCAATAAAGCATTCATTCATTCATTCATTCATTCATATCTGTGTGTGCAGGTGACTATTACTGTGCATAATTATTAGGCAACTTAACAAAAAACAAATATATACCCATTTCAATTATTTATTTTTACCAGTGAAACCAATATAACATATCCACATTCACAAATATACATTTCTGACATTCAAAAACAAAACAAAAACAAATCAGCGACCAATATAGCCACCTTTCTTTGCAAGGACACTCAAAAGCCTGCCATCCATGGATTCTGTCAGTGTTTTGATCTGTTCACCATGGTCAAAGGAGCTTGCAAAGAAAAGCGTCTGGACTTCTTTAAGTTACTTGAAGACGTTTCACCTCTCATCCAAGAAGCTTCTTCAGTTCTAAGGTCAAATGGTGGAGAGTCCCAGATATAAACCTAGTGGGAGTAACCCCCCACAGAGGGACAAACGGACCCCCTGATGATCCTCTAATCGCCTGAGCCAAGGTGTGAAACTGGGTGTGGGTCCCAATCAGCCAGAGTTTCGGGTGTGTTCATTGTGAAACCTGGCCCCACCTTATCATGCGAATTCCTGAGGTCAGATGGCCCAGGATGTGAGTGGGCGTTAAGGCGTCTGGGAAGGGATCTCAAACTGGATTATAGATGGCAGAGAGTTGGTGTCGTAAACCCCCGCCACTGTTCAAAGATGGTCGCTCACAGTGGACATAGATGGTAATGGTAAATGGCCTGTATTTGTATAGCGCTTTTCTAGTCCCTAAGGACCCCAAAGCACTTTACACAACCTGTCATCCACCCATTCACACACACATTCACACACTGGTGATGGCAAGCTACAATGTAGCCACAGCCACCCTGGGGCGCACTGACAGAGGCGAGGCTGCCGGACACTGGCGCCACCGGGCCCTCTGACCACCACCAGTAGGCAACGGGTGAAGTGTCTTGCCCAAGGACACAACGACCAAGACTGTCCAAGCCGGGGCTCGAACCGGCAACCTTCCGATTACAAGGCGAACTCCCAACTCTTGAGCCACGATCGCCAGATGGCTTCTTTCACTCCTCTTTCAAACCATCTGTCCCCTCTGTCCAAAATGTGAACATTGGCATCCTCGAAAGAGTGTCCTTAGGATGCAGATGGACTGCTGAGTCTTGTCCTGTGGAGGTGGCTCTTCTGTGTTGTGCCATGCGCTTGTGAAGTGGCTGTTTGGTCTCTCCAATGTAGAGGTCTGGGCATTCCTCGCTGCACTGTACAGCATACACCACATTGTTAAGTCTGTGTTTTGGCGTTTTGTTTTTCGGGTGAACCAGTTTTTGTCTGAGCGTGTTGCTGGGTCTGAAATACACTGGGATGTCATGCTTGGAGAAAACTCTGAGTTTTTCTGATACACCGGCTACATAGGGGATGACAATGTTGTTGCGTCTGTCCTTCTTATCCTCCCTCGCTGGTGTCTGGTCTTCTTTTCTGTGCCTCTTTGCTGACTTTAAGAATGCCTTCCCAGACGCCTTAACGCCCACTCACATCCTGGGCCATCTGACCCCAGGATGTAAGTGTGTGAACTCACCCGAAACTCTGGCTGACTGGGACCCACACCCAGTTTCACACCTTGGCTCAGGCGATTAGAGGATCATCAGGGGGTCCGTTTGTCCCTCTGTGGGGGGTTACTCCCACTAGGTTTATATCTGGGACTCTCCCCCATTTGACTGAACAGGGTGATCCGAAGGGCCAGCTCTGTTCTAGGATGCCCTCTGGACCCAGTGGAGGTGGTGAGTGACAGGAGAACGGCGGCTAAGCTGTCATCCCTGATGGACAACATCTCCCACCCCATGCAGCAGACTGTGACAGCACTGAGCAGCTCCTTCAGTGGGAGACTGCGGCACCCACGGTGTGGGACGGAGAGATTTCGCAGGTCTTTCCTCCCCACTGCTGTCAGACTCCATAATAAAGACTTTAACTGATCAAGCACACACATCCATACATATGCAATAATACTAAGTGCAATAATCCTTTCTGTCATCGTTGTATTTTTACTCAGTTGTATATAGTATTTGTATTCTATTTTTATCTTATTGTATATTTATTTTATTTTAGTCTACTGTATATAGTATTTTATTTTATTCTATTCTGTACAGTTGTGTACTGTATTTATTCTTTTTTTTTGTTTTTTTGTTTTTTTTTTTCCTGTGTGAGTCTTTATTGTCTTAATTGGAAAACTACAGAGCCTTTTTTTTAAAAACTGATTTTTCATGTTGTGAGAATAGGACACATTCTGTTCACTTTTTTTTTGCAACTAACTTTTATATCTGCTCATTAGATGTGAAGTTAAAATCCACAGCTAGTTAGCTTAAGTGGTCAAAGACTGGAAAATTAGTGATGCACCAATTGCAATTTTCTTATCTGATTCCAATTTCCTTTTTTTTTTTTTTTTGGCCTGTCCCGTTTGGCTCTTTTGCCATCAGAATTGTTGTCTAAAGGCAAAGAAAGATGCCCAACGGATTTACTTTACCAAACTGACCATCCCAGCCTTGCCGTAATGGTCCATTTGATTCACCTTTTATTGTTTATTTTATTTTCACTTACTGAATACGGGACAGACTTGACTGGGGGAAAGAAGGGGAGAAAGAAAGAGGGAAAGAGAAACAGCTGAGAAGAGGGACGGGGGAGAAGGGCAAAAGACAAAAACCAACAGAACGGGCAGCAAAAAAAAAATGCATATATCAATCACCTGGATCACCTGCTGAGAAAGAAAAAAGAAAGCAAGCAGAAGAGAACAAGAGTAATAGAATAAACAACATCACAATGATATATGGGAATATGACAGTAAATACTAAATGTTAAACATTATTGTGCAGCACATAAGATCAACAGAACACAGTGTGCTTTGAGGTAGGAGCCAAAAAGGGTGTAGCTTGTGGGTGTGATCACCCGTGTGTACACCTGTGAGCATGGACGCGCTTGTTTTTTGTTTTTTTAAAAGGTTCCTTCATGTAATAATCTGCTAGAGGGTGTGGGGGGGCCACAGCCCCGTCCTCCAGGGCGTGAAGCAGGTGTGGAGGAGATCAAAACTCCAGACATCCAGAGGCCCCCAGAACACAAGAGACCAAGGAAGACCAACAGAGGGGCAGCTGCGCCACTGTCCCGGAAAGAGCTGAGGAGAGTCCCAGATGAGGGCTCACTCAGCAGCCGCGGAGCAGAAGCCAGGGGGGGTTGCAGTGACGCGCCCGTGAGCTCCGCCGGCAGCCAGCTGCGCCTGAGTGACCGAGCCCCAGGCCGAGAGGCCGGGGGCACCCCACCTCCGAAGTGGCCCGAGCGAGCCCCAGGCTCCAGGCCCCGATAAGCGGCCGCCAAGGAGTGAGCCGGTGTGTACCTGGACGCCCATCCCCGGACACAAAGAACCACCAATGCACCGATGTCTGAGGGGGTCCGCCACTGGCAGGGGAAGTGGTGGTAGGGGGAGATAGGCCTCCAAACCTTGGAGGGCCTGAGATGTCCCCAGAGAGGTGGCGCCTGACACCCAACCTGACATATAGACACAGATATACAGGGACACACAGATACAAACATCCATTCCCACCCTCATGCTCTCATATGCACTTACTCCACACTCAACCAACCTGGAGACAGACATAAAGAGACGTTGTACACACGATCACACTCCCCAAGCGTACTCTACAAACCGGGTCTAGGTGCCCCCGCCCCTGGAGGGGGGAACTGCACCCAGACCCAGGTGGTGTTTCCCTTTTCCCTGCGGTGGGGAGAGGCAGACCGCCCCGACTCCGCAGCAGCAGGAAGGCTCCACACTCCAGACCGCAGTCGGACGGCCAACTCCTCCTCCTAGCCCCCCCGCTCCAGCAGGTCGCAGAGAATGGGGGTGAGAGGGGTATTCTAATTTTTGCCTCATAACTTTTGCACTGTCCACTCCTGCTGTGACAAAACAAATTTCCCACGTGTGGGACTAATAAAGGTTATCTTATCTTATCTTGACCTTAGAACTGAAGAAGCTTCTCTGATGAGAGGTGAAACGTCTTCAAGTAACTTAAAGAAGTCCAGACGCTTTTCTTTGCAAGCTCCTTTGACTACGATGACCTGGATGACTGAGAACCATCACAGACATCTGTTCACCATCAACATTGCGTGCAGCAGCAACCACAGCCTCCCAGACACTGTTCAGAGAGGTGTACTGTTTTCCCTCCTTGTAAATCTCACATTTGATGATGGACCACAGGTTCTCAATGGGGTTCAGATCAGGTGAACAAGGTGGCCATGTCATTAGTTTTTCTTCTTTTATACCCTTTCTTGCCAGCCACGCTGTGGAGTACTTGGACGCGTGTGATGGAGCATTGTCCTGCATGAAAATCATGTTTTTCTTGAAGGATGCAGACTTCCTCCTGTACCACTGCTTGAAGAAGGTGTCTTCCAGAAACTGGCAGTAGGACTGGGAGTTGAGCTTGACTCCATCCTCAACCCGAAAAGGCCCCACAAGCTCATCTTTGATGATACCAGCCCAAACCAGTACTCCACCTCCACCTTGCTGGCGTCTGAGTCGGACTGGAGCTCTCTGCCCTTTACCAATCCAGCCACGGGCCCATCCATCTGGCCCATCAAGACTCACTCTCATTTCATCAGTCCATAAAACCTTAGAAAAACCAGTCTTGAGATATTTCTTGGCCCAGTCTTGACGTTTCAGCTTGTGTGTCTTGTTCAGTGGTGGTCGTCTTTCAGCCTTTCTTACCTTGGCCATGTCTCTGAGTATTGCACACCTTGTGCTTTTGGGCACTCCAGTGATGTTGCAGCTCTGAAATATGGCCAAACTGGTGGCAAGTGGCATCTTGGCAGCTGCACGCTTGACTTTTCTCAGTTCATGGGCAGTTATTTTGCGCCTTGGTTTTTCCACACGCTTCTTGCGACCCTGTTGACTATTTTGAATGAAACGCTTGATAGTTCGATGATCAAATCAAATCAAATCACTTTTATTGTCACATCACATGTGCAGGCACACTGGCACAGCACATGCGAGTGAAATTCTTGTGTGCGAGCCCCACAAGCAACAGAGATGTGCAAACACAACAACACAAACGAGCAAAATACAAGAATGGCCAACCTGAAACTAATAAATATATGTACAATATATAATAGTGTATGCATTTCTGGATGTGTATACTAAATATTTTCCTACGTGTGTGTGTGTGTGTGTGTATATACACACACATTTTTACAAATTAAATATTAAAAAAAAAAATCATGCTTCAGAAGCTTTGCAATTTTGAGACTGCTGCATCCCTCTGCAAGATATCTCACTATTTTTGACTTTTTTGAGCCTGTCAAGTCCTTCTTTTGACCCATTTTGCCAAAGGAAAGGACGTTGCCTGATAATTCTGCACACCTGATATAGGGTGTTGATGTCATTAGACAACACCCCTTCTCATTACTGAGATGCACATCACCTAATATGCTTAATTGGTAGTAGGCTGTTGAGTAAGACAACATGCATGAAGAGGATGATGTAGACAAAATTTTTGCTTATTTTGCTTGTTTACATTATTGTATTTTGCACAACTCTGTTGCTTGTGAAGCTCGCACACAAGAATTTCACTCACATGTGCTGTACCAATGTACCTGCACATGTGATGTGACAATAAAAGTGATTTGATTTGAAAATACTCATTTGCCTAATAATTCTGCACTCCCTGTACTGTATGTGTATGGTTTGTGTATTTATACACAAGCACTCATATATATTCAAATAATTAAAAAAAAAAAAAAGTTCATTTACCTGCTACTACCACACACCAAATCCAGTCGTTGCTGGCTGGTGTAGCCACTAGGTAACAAAAGCTCAACACTGCTCCTAGCATCCTGGAGCACTTCTGTTGTGTTTTGTACATGTTTTGGAGTTTTTATCTCCTTTTGTCAAGAGATTTTCTACATTATACAATATAACCAAATCTCTATAATACAATATAATCAAGTGTGCCTTATGTTTTATGTGTTCATATATTTTCACATAACCAAGCTTATTGTTAAAGAGAACATAATGCATTCCTTACTTCAGTGTGTGATGTCAGATAAGCATGATATACTTCTGCATTGTTATTTTCAGTGTATGTGTGCAAGGTCAGATAAGCTGAGATAATGCCTGACCTCTCCCCTTTCTGTTAAAAGAGGAAGTACTATGTAAACTTACTTTCACTATAAATAAAGCAACCGAGCCTGCACTCGGTGTGTGTGTCTTCTCAGAGGCATTCACCCGTGTGCACGTTTCTAATACTCTCCGAGTCGGTCTGCAGTGTCTTATTTCTCTTACTTGTGTTTGAACAAATGTCTACCCCTGACACCTTTGTCTCTAGGGGCCACCGTAAATATACTTTTATTTATTCACTCCACATAAAATGTAATAAATAAATCATATAATACAAAAACCAACTAGTCACAGTTCAACTTTTAACTATTTAAATTTTCAGCTTTTTCCTTTTAAACAAATTTAACATGAAACACAAAAACTCGCTGTCTCTTTCTCTCTCTTTCCCTCCGGCTCTGTTCCTGTGCTACTGCGAGTGTAACCACCGCCTTTCCCCCCTCTGCTCAGCGAAAACACAATGCGCCGTGAAGCAAAAAAAAGAGAGAGAGAGAGGGTGAGAAAAAATAAAAAATAAAAAAAATAAAATAAACACTGCTCCCAATAAGGAGCTGGCGCCCTTTGTTCACTTCAAAGACCCGATTCTGAGCAGTTTCGTTCGTGACCGACACTAATCACTAATTGTGACGCACTGGGAACATGTCCAGGCTGTACCCTGCCTCTTGCCCAGTGATGGCTGGAAGAGACACAAGAAAATTGGGACAGAAAATTCAAAAGGTACTTTAAAAATTAATGGATGGACCTGACAAAAATCTATCACTATTGTTTTTTGCATGGAATGCCTGTATGACCGTTGTATGATTGTAACGGTCACACATTATCACACAATTTAACATCTAAACATAAAATCTGAGTGTAGATACTGCTCAACAAAAACACTGGTTTTGTTTAGTCTTTCATTGTCAGGTTCCTTCTGTCCAAACAATAGTACCTTACAAAGCTTTGTGATAGTGTAATGTCATATAAAATTTAAGGAATGGATTTAACTAACTGTTGAGCTAACTGTTCTGTCTAATTTACTGAGAGCAAGACCTAGACTCTTAATGTTTAAAAAAAAAAAAGAGAAAAAAAGGACATTTAAAATGGTATCTTGATATTCTTTACTGTACCTTTCCAATGTGACAACACCGTCACATTGGAAAGGTACAGTAAAGAAAATGAGTGACATCAAGAAAAGAAGCAAAGTCTGGAACCATTTCAATCTTATTGACAAAACAAAGGCAGAGTGTAGAGTCTACAAGAAAATTACATCATATAGAGCCGGCTCCACAAACAACATGCACAGGCACCTAAGAACTGTCCACCCATCAGTGCAATGGGAAGATAAAACGCAGTCAGTTGAGTGTGATATTAATATTTCTAAATGCCAACCGTTGCCTTAATTAAAGATCTGGGCGTTCTTTTTTCCCCCCTGTTTTTCCATATTTTAATTTAGATTTTATTGTGTTGTGGTTTGCAGTGTTTTGTGTTGTTTCACTTTAAATTTGTCTAAAAGGAAAAAGCTGAAAATTTAAGTAGTTAAAAGTTGAAATGTATGAAACGTGAATAGTTGGTTTGTGTATTTTATAATTTATTTATTACATTTTATGTGGAGTGAATAAATCAAAGTATATTTACAGTGGCCCCTAGAGACAAAGCACGTACAAACTCCGGAGCACGTACAAACTCAAAAACACAACAGGAGTGCTCCAGGATGCTAGGGGCCATGTTGAGTTTTTGTTACCTAGTGGCTACACAAGCCAGGAAGTATCAACAGTCAGATTGGGTGTGTGGTAGTAACAGGTAAATGAAGTTGTTTTTTTGTTTTTTTTAAATTATTTGAATATATGAGTGTTTATGTATTAATACAAAAACAATAGACGTATGAATTTCAATTGTGTAATTTAAGTTATCTAGGTAGCTCTGTTTTGGAAGTTCAGTTAACGCTAGAAATGTGTTTTGGAGTTTGTACATGCTTCGTCTCTAGAGGCCCCCATAAATATTTATATATAAACATACATAAAGAAAACCACATTTTTTTACATTACTAATTCCTTTTGTGCATAATTTTATATTGTTGTTGATAATTAATTAATTAAAGCAACAAAACAACCTGAAGAGCCGGTTCGGAGCCAAAAGAGCCGGCTCTTTTCAGTGAGCCGAGCCGAAAGAGCCGGTTCTCTAAAAAGAGCCAGAAATCCCATCACTAATTACTTCTCAATGCACTCTGGGTAGTGACGTCTTACGGCTGCACCGCATCGAGTTCACAGTTAGCAGCGCACTGGAAATGGCTTCTGTTCAATCTTTCCAGTTTGAACCAGAGCAAACTGAGAGAGAGGATGAAAATAGTCAACCAGTACTTAGTTTAGATCAGTGGTTCCCAAACCTTTTTTGCTAGGCCCCCCTTTGTTTTACAAGAAAAATGTTTGCGCCCCCCATTACACGAGATGAATTGCAGAATGGCAGATAGAGACAAAATACTGTCAATCTGACAGGTTTTACACGCTTACATACACGCTTTTACACGCGCAATTACTGCCCCTCTATTTAGAAAGGCAGAGGCGTCACGGTGTAATTATTTTACATGTAGTTGTTTTTTTCCTGTGTAATAATATTCAACATTGCTATCAATACATTTTCAAAAAATGCCTCTCTGTGCAAAATGGGTTTAAAAACATAAACAACAATAGGATTCTGTTTGTCCGTAATTTAGACAGGAGGAACAAATCGTGGCAGGATCAGTCTGATATTATTTGTATCCCACTGTAATATAAAGAGCTAACATCTCCAAAAAGGCAGGAGTATTTAGTCATTACAACAAGTGTTTGTGAACTAAAAATCAAGAATGTGGGATACTGTTTGTCCGTGATTTGAAGAGCCCAACGCGTGCTCCCGACGAACTGAAACCCAATTATGCAGGGGAGACCTATCTTGGCACTTGTGCAGCCCTTGTTAACCTCCCGGTATAGTGCTGGTCTACCAAGTCGTAACCAGGTCACTAATAGGCAAGTTAATTAATACCGCTACACTATTTAAAAAAAAAAAAAAAAAAAAAACACAGGTTAGGTGAACGAAAGCGCTTATACTGCCGACAACCAATACATGTCATCATCCCAGAATGCATTGTGCGCGAAAAAAAACATGGCCGCTCCCACGGCTCCAAAATAGTTTTAAACAACAAAGATTTAATGAATAACAAAACAATTGTAGTTATTCTCAAGTATGTTTTTATGTAATGGAGATAATTTGTAACATATTTAGAGTAACTTGTCATAGTCGGGGTTTCTTTTAAGAAGGCATGCTAAGCCAATTGACCTTTATAACAGGCAAGGGTAGCACTCGTTTTGGCTCTGTTTTTTTCCCCATGCAGAAAACTGAAACATTTTTATTTTTAATAATACAACCTATTAATGGTATAACCGTAGAGGAAAATAAATCTTTAAAAAAGCACCAGAGACTAAACTATTTGTGAAGAGTCAAGTACAAAGAGCCCAAACTGCACAGTACTAGAGCAGAACAATGTCAAAATTTATAGAAATGTATAAATTAGGGCACAGTAAAGAAAACATGAGATTTGTTTTATACATTGTGGATCTGTAGCTGACAGTTGATACCTCATGACCTTAGGCTAAGGTCTTGCAATGTTCACATTGTGACAGTTTGTGAATAGTTTGCTTTGTCTTTCATTATCTAAGAAAGCACCATGAGTAGATGTCACCAAGGACAGTGTTAATCTGAGTGGTGAAACTAAAGGCCATGAAATATTTGGGGAAATTCCTAACACCTGCTGTTAGAGTTTGTATTGTTGATTGTTATTTATGCTTAGAAATATTTAACCATAGATGCTTAGAGGTGTATAATCAATTGTGTAGTGATAAGTTGTGTGATCTTTAACAGGCTACAGAGGCTTGGTGTGCATTCCACACTAGAATGCACACCTACATCCTGGGAGCACGGGAAGAGGTCGCATCTTGTTTTAATTGTTTTATGGTAGGATTAACGTAGCTACGTCTGTTCTAGTCTAAGTGCTTTTCTGTTTAGATGAACTGCTGGACTTCCTCACCGGGGGGGGGGTCTAGTCTACCCTCTTCCTGACCAAGGATGTTTGACCCTTTGATCAGCAACACACACACACACACACACACACACACACACAAAGGTACTCTTTGTTTGTATGTAGACGTCGTATGTTAATGAACCTATGCATATTCATGTAACCTCAATAAAAGGACAGTGTTACGGGAGGACGGACGAGAGCAACTGGGGTCAAGCGAAGGGACGGCGCTCTGTCCGGTCTCTCCCGTGCACGAGTAACATGAAGAACTTTGCCTATTTGTGTCTTGCTTAGCAGTGTAATTATATTGTCTTCAACGTTCCAGCGGATGGGTTCAAGCTACAAACCTATCACCTGCCCTAACCTAAGATCAATAAAACTTTCATATGCAACTGTCGGTTTCCTGCCTCAACAGGGAGAGTGAACCTTCATGTAACCGCAACATTCCCTTTTTTACTACTACTATTACATACTACAATAAAAGCACATAATCTGTCATTGTGATGACTAAGCGCACACCTTGATCACATTGAGATTGACCACTTTAGGGTCCAAAGGGTAGGCACTGGTGTACCGCAGGAAGGTGGTGTTCTGCTTGCGCTCCTTGGAGACACAGTGTTTGGTTTCCATGGACTGCATCCCAGTGGAAATCACCATAGGTCAAAGATAAGCAACGTTTAACACCCAAAGAGTCATTTGGACCATGTTTCTATGGAAAAGAAAACACCGGGAGCCGCAAATACTTGTTGACATCTAAAATAAAAATAACTGTATATATTGGGGGTTTTGTTTTTTTATCTTTATGCTTTGTATAAACAACTATAGTGTTCTGCTTATGAAATTCACAAAGTGCTACAGAGAAAATTAAAAGTTATTTATGTAATGAACACATTTTGAACTCTTAAAAAATGATAACAACAAAGTAAGACACCCAGTCGAAAGTCTCTTTTTAAAACCCTTGGAGGGTCTTAAGGACATTTATTGTCCTTAGGCCTAAAGGTGGATGTCTTTTTAAGGACCCTCCAAGGGTTAATTAATTAAGAAGCTGAACTTAAATTATCCATGTATCAAACAAAAAATTGTTGTAAACCATCATCATTATATCTCCTTTGGGCTTTCACAGCCTGTAGCGGAGCCTTGACCTGAATTTAAAAAAATATATATTTGGAAAACAGCACTATGCTACTAAAAAATTAAACATAAATATTTGCAAAATAACTGCATAAATATTTATTTTACCTGGTTATTGTGTGTGGTGGGGCGTGGACTGCAGGGGAGGCGGACGCACCTGAGCGGCATCTGCAATCACATCTCGCCGGCTTAAAGTCTGTATGTATCGGGCTGTGAGCTTGAAAGCTAAAGCCAGCTGTGTGCACAGCAACTGTGTGAGAAAAGTGGTCAATAAAGAGATGCTGCTGAGCGTGTTCGTGCAAACATCGTCGAGTCTACCGTGGTATGTTTACAATGGGACTTTTGCCCCTAAACCTCTGCGCACACAATCTGCAAATCGGGGCTTTTATCTTTACGCAGGACTGTAAGCTGTCATCTGTGAGGTCTGAGCAGTGTTTGTTTTTAACATAGTTTATGGTGGAGAACAGCTACTTACTTTGTGGATCTGAACATCGACAATCCACAAATTAGGCATACTGATAGGCAACTCTCTGCCCAGGCATCATAATATATTCTAGTTTCATCAAATATTTTTCTTTTGTTACATTTCTCCATACAAATAAAAGAAAGTATTCTATTTATATATTATAAGATTACAATGATCTAATTTAGAACTACAAGTAAAAAAAAAAAAAAAAAAAAAGAACCAGACACTTCAGTTAAATACTTAATTTATTTTTCCAAACCACGCCGAGCTGCAGTATAAGGACTCAAGAGTCGGATGTGGCGCCTGCCATAGGTGGTCCTGATATTATAAGATGTATTATGTGATCCAGATGAACATGGGTGTGTACTTAAAATAATAAAAATTAGCCCATCATAACAGAGCAGACAAGAGAAGATTTGGGTGGTATTTTAAAAGAAATAAAAAATTCAGTTTTGCAGTATTTGTAATTTAGCTCTACATCTTACTGTTGTACTTTTTAATGCTTCACACTTTTTCAGCTTTCACATGCAGTCTACATCAAAGATAAGAGGTTTTTGTTTTTCAAACCAAGAACTACTCTCACAAGGTGGGATCAGCTATAAAATGCGCTTCAAACTGCAGATTTGTTGTTTCCCCACGTCAGTTCAGATAAGATTTGAGGTTTTCAATGAAAAAAGCCTTGTACCTTTTTTGGCTGTTTTTTCCAGTTCTCTCTCACATACAGCTCATGAATGAACTCCACAGCTATCTATAGATATCAGATACATGTATACACACTGAAAAATTCACACATAACAAAAAAAAAAAAAAAAAAGCTATGATGGAGTATATCTGGTATAATGGCTATGTGTCTCGGCACTGTGTTTAAATCTCTACTAGTTGTACTTCTAGTTCTACTGGAAGGCCTGAACAGTATTCTGCAAAAGATATTGCCAATATCTTTCACAGTTGTTTAGATAGATTATGATTTGTTGACTGCATAGATCATTGCATAGGATTTACATCATTCTCAATAAATTGTGTGATTCATTGTGCTGTATGGATTGGGATTGTTATCTTGGAAGTCACCACAACGACCAGTACAGAGGTGCTTCAACGTAGGATAAAAGTAATTATTATCTTACTCAGTTGAATATAGCATTTCTATTCTATTGTACATAGTATTTTATTCTACTCCATTCCAGTGTTTTCTAATTTCTGCTACATAACTTTGCACTTTTGCTAACGAAACAAATTTCCCACCTGTGGGACTAAAAGATCATATTATTCATTCATTGAATTGCATTAAACCTTCTTGTCCAGGAGGATAATCAACACAAACCATATATTTAAAATTCCACCCACAACACAGCAGAACCTCTTGACTGCAATGGCTTAAGTCTAAAGGTTTTTCCTGTAGTTTGGATCTCTGTATTTAAAACATGTTTTCTTTCATTGCAGCTTTAAGGAATATGGCAGTGCATCAATACTCAGTACCATACTGTCCTCTGTGGGTTGAAGTGAAATTTGCTGCACACAGGATTCATTTTTTCTTGTACCTCATCCATGCCAGAGGCTGTGAGAAAGATGCCTGTGCTGGTTTGTACACATACATGAGAGACACAAGAGTTCTTCTTTACAGATGTTTACTGTACTCCTTTTAACATACACAGGTATAACGTAGAACTGGTGAACATAAATGTACAATAAAATTATATTTCAACACTAAAACATCTTACAAAATACATTTCACAAAAATAAAACAAACACGACACTTTGGCCTGCAAGTGGACAAACCGGCGTATTTGGAAACTAAGTACTTATTTCTTTCTTGGCTTGATATTCAAAGGCTAGACCGTCACTATAGCTGTGTCTCAATTCAGGGGCTGCATCCTTCAGAGGACCTGGCCTTCGCGGTCTACATGGGCCAGGACCTCTGAAGACCGAGAAGGCTGGAAGTGTGAGGATGTGAAATGGGACGGTCTAGCCTTCAGATTTGCATCACCGCTGTAATAAACTCAGCTGTTGGCTCCTTGCTATATAAAATATAACAGGACATTGGAGTAAATTCTCTACCATCTCACACTTCTGTTTAATCCGTTTTCTGTTTGACATTTTATTCAGCTGTGTGAAAACTATAACTTTAATCTCAGCCAAACAGATTTACTCAAGAATAAATAAAACACTGAAAAAAGCCAAACAATAACATTTTTAAGTTATTTAAGTGATTTATATATCATGTTTAACTTGAGTAGCAAAAGACGCCGTGGGGTCTGAAAACATTACTGATGAGGCACTCATCAGTAATGTTTGTATAGTGTGCCTAAAATGTTGCATAATTTTACTGAAAGATCTTTTACTTTGTGGTAATCTTAGATGAGTAGTTTTATGGACAAAACCCACCAGGTCATTCAGTGTTCCCTTAGTGCTAATCAGTGTTGGTCAAGTTACTTGAAAAACGTAATCAGTAACTAATTACTTTCCCCAAAAAAGTAATCCCGTTACTTTACTGATTACATTTTTCAAAAGTAATTAATTACTTAGTTACTTTTGAAAAAAAAAAACCCCACATGATTTACAACCTGAACAGGTGATAAAGCGATAGATCTCTCAGCCCAATTATACTTTTTCTGCCTAATCCATCATACAAAATGTAATCAAATGGAAAAGTCTCTTTTTAAAACTCGTTTTATTAGTTTTAATCTTTTAGCTTTATGCATCAAGCAAACATTAAATTATATGCAACATTCACTCACTGGAAGAAATTTGTTTAACATTTGAACCTATTTTCTGCACAAATCTACGCCCTTGGTTTAGATACCTTGATTTCCTTTACTTACATTGTGAAGCCGGTGGCGTCCTCCCAACACCCGCTCTACATCACTCCTCTCCGGCACCCACCCACAAGGGCAGCGCTCCAAACTCCGCCCGCCTCTGCCTTAGGCTCAAGCGTGTACCAGGGCTCTCGTTTCCTTGTCCTCGGGTCTAGCCGCTGGCAAAATATCCTCTGGTTCTGCTCATCTCTGTCTCAGCCCAGGACGCCGGGCCTTCCACAACCTGCCACCACCACCAGTCGCACTCCACTCTCTCAGAATGTCCTCTGTCCTCTCACCTCCCAGGCTGCCTCTTCTGGCTTCTGTGCTGCTCCCCACGACAACTGCCTGCCACCAGCTACCACTCCATTTCTCGCCTTCTCTCTGCTCTGCCAGGCCCTTTTATTCACCTCTGTGCCTTCCGACTTTTACTTCCTCTAGATAGTCAAGTTTGATCGTCTTCTCGGCGCTCCGCCAGGGCCGTGACCGACCCCGGTTCCCAGGTATGTCCAATTAGTGATTAGAAGTGGGCGGAGTCTCAACAGTGCACATCAACAAATATACGCAGTTAGAACATGCAATCACTGCAAGGATAACAACACTGAAAAAGAAAGAAAAAACGCAGAGCACTGCAACACATGCATAACAACATATGCAAAGTTAATACGGGTCAATTGCGCCCGGGGCGCAACTTCCTTTTTTTTTAAATCCAAAACAATTTGGATACTTTTCATCGGTCCCCTCCCCAGTCTTACAATGCGTAACATGTTGCTGGCTGAGTGGCATCCAAAAATAAATGTGGGTTTTATAGATAATTGGATAACTTTCTGGGGAAAACCTTGTCTTGTTAAGTGAGACGGAATCCATCCCACTTTGGATAGAGCAGCTCGTTTTCTAAAAACCTGTTGAAATTTATTCTGTGGCACCAAAGAGTAAAACAGTTAAATGTGGACTATTAAACATGGGGTCTCTCTCTTTTAAGTCCCTGTTGGTATATGATTTAATAATTGATCAACATATTGATGTACTCTGCTTTACAGAAACCCAGTTACGGCACCATAATTATATTTGCTTAAATGATTCCAGACAAAGTTTCAATTAATTTGAAAGCCGAATTCTTAACCTTGTCCACCCTAACAAGATGTATTATGTAGCATAGCATAGCATAGCATCTTTATTTATAACGCACTTTACATCCAACAATGTTGACCAAAGTGCTACAAATATAAAACAGAGAGGAAACAGTTTAAATTACATATAAAATATCTTAAAATTAAAAATAATATAATTAATAAGAAACGTATTAAGAGACATCAACAAGTCCTGCTGTGCTAAAAGCCAAGGTAAATAAATATGTTTTAAGACGTGATTTAAAAACAGATAAGGAAGGTGCCTGTCTAACATGTAAAGGCAACTCATTCCACAATTTTGGTGCTGCCACAGCAAACGCCCGATCCCCTCTGAGCTTACGATTAGTCCTGGGCACGCTCAGGAGGAGCTGGTCTGCCGACCTGAGGGACCGGGAAGGTATGTATGGATGAAGAAGCTCAGAGAGGTACACAGGGGCAGCATTGGACAAACATTTAAAAACAAATAAAAGCAGCTTAAAATGGATCCTAAAATGCACGGGCAGCCAATGAAGTGAATATAAAACTGGGGTGATGCTCATATCTACGAGTGCCAGTTAAAAGGCGTGCAGCAGCATTCTGGACTAACTGCAGTCGAAAAACAGAAGATCGACTCACCCCAAAATAAAGAGAATTACAGTAATCCAGCCGAACGGTTACAAAAGCGTGGATTACTGTTTCAAATTGCTGTCTCGTAAGAAAGTGCTTAATTTTGGCCAGTTGCCTCAGATGAAAGAAACTAGACCTTACAACCAACCCGATCTGGCTTTCAAGCTTAAACTCAGGATCCATTTTAAAACCCAGATTAACAATCTCTGGTTTACAGAATGATTTCAGGGATTGCAAATCAACATACGGAACAGCAGTGGAGGCAGGTCTGAACACCATTACTTCAGTTTTAGAAACATTAAAACAAAGAAAGTTTAGCGCCAACCACGACTTGACGTCCTCCAGACATATTTGTAAACGATTTACAGACGACCCATCTTTCTTTTTAAGAGGAACATAAATCTGGCAGTCATCTGCATAACAGTGAAACGAGAGTCTGTGTTTTCTAAAAATTGAGCCCAATGTAAGTAAATAAAGTGAAAACAGGATAGGGCCCAGAATCGAACCCTGTGGTACTCCATGAGACAACGGAGCACGGGAGGACTCACAGTTTCCTAAGCGAACTGAAAAGGTTTGTTTTGTTAAGTAAGACCTGAACCATTTCAGAGCCACACCTGTTATACCGACACACTGCTCCAAACGTGAGATTAAAATTTCATGGTCTACAGTGTCAAATGCAGCAGTTAAATCGAGTAAAATAAGAATGACACTTTCACCAGAATCACATGATAAAAATATATCATTAAAAATTCTTAAAAGTGCTGATTCAGTGCTATGCATTGCTTTAAAACCAGATTGAAAAATCTCCTGAACATTTTGTGCATTCAAGTATGAGATCAATTGGTCATATACAATATTTTCCAAGACTTTATGTAAAAAGGGCAGCTTAGATATTGGTCTAAAGTTCTCAAACGCTGTGTTTGTATCTAGCCCAGGTTTCTTAAGAAGTGGTTGCACAATTGCATCTTTGAAATTCTTTGGAACCACACCTGAAGTAAGGCTGCTATTTAAAATGGTTAAAATAGTTGGACCTATGGTAGAAAAAACTTCTTTCAGAAAAAGGGGAGGGATAGGATCATAAGGTGAGCCTACAGGCTTTAAATGATCCACCACCTCCTGTAGCTGAGCAAGAGTAACCGACTCAAACTGTTGAAAGACAGCTGAGCAAATTGGAAGATCAGAGGGGTCAGATGTGGGCAAAATAATCTGCGCCCTAGCCGAGGCTACCTTGTTTATAAAGAAGTGCAGAAACCTTTCACACATTTACAGCGCTAATGCTTTAACGTGCTAACACGTTGACATTGTGCAGCCCCACGCACAGGGTGATCCGCACTAACTCGCTAACGGAGATTTGCAGCGTTATGCAGTTATGGCATTAACGTCATTTTAACGAGAGTAACGCTGGCAGCACTAATATTAAGTAATTCATAGTATTCAGAATACGTTACTCTCATTAAGTAACTTAACGGAATACGTTGCAAAATACATTTTGGGCCAAGTATTCTGTAATCTGTAGCGAAATACATTTTAAAAGTAACCTTCCCAACACTGGTTGTAAGGTAAGTGAGGTTCTTGTGATCTGTCACTATAGTAGGCTACTCGGCTCCCTACAGCTAGTGATGCCATTTCTCCAGCGCCAACTTCACTGTGAGCAGCCTCCGATGAGTCATGTCATAATTATGTTCTGTATGGGCATCTTATGTTTTGTGTTAATTCATATTTTGTATTAGTTCTTAGGGTTTGGTTTTTGTGTTTAGTGTTTTATCAGCCCTACCTGTGTCTGTCCTCTGTGCTCTGTTCGTGTCCCTGAGTTTGTGTTGTAAAACGGTCTGTGTGTTTCCTGTTTTACTTTGAAGGTTTGTGTCTTGTCTTGTGAATTAGGTTCAGCTGTGCTCCCCTCCTGTGTGTCATTCCCTTATTACCATGTGTGTATTTATAGTGTGTATTTGCCTGTGTTCCTTGTCGCATCGTCTGCATTACTCTGTGTTACTCAGTGTTTCTCTGCATATCTCTGTCCCTCTCTACCCCTCTCCGCACTGCTTTCTCCATGTCTTTTCTGTGTACCTTCATGAGTTATGGTTTTGTTATTATTAGCTTTTCCCAGTTTAGGTTTATGTTCATTTCTGCCCTCGCCATGGTTATTTTTCACTGTAAATAAACTCACTTGCACCTCTGCCGCTGTCTCCTATTTGGATCCTCCTTCTCACCTCCACACGACTGCTGCCCCAGCTGTGCCACCACCTGGGCATGACACAGAGTGTCTCTCTGATTTCTCAGACTTTTTATCTGATAGTGCTCAGCTCAGATCCATGCAGATGCTAAAAATGATAGCCTCAACACAGCACTTAATCTGTTATTAGACTTAATTGGCTTTTATCAAAATGTAAAAGAACCCACACACCACCTGATAACATTTACATTAACAATAATTGATTACAAACCAGTGGAGAGTAGATTTCTTCACAGACTATGTCTTTCTGAAAGTGTTGTAACTGAGAAAGAAAATAATTTGCATGCTGTTATCACTGTCAATACCCTGTACCAACACAGAGCAGAGCAGCTACCTGAACACTAAAAAAAGAGGTTGATTATGTTGTTACTGATTTTGCCTCCTCACTACGTATGACACTGGATACTGTAGCTGCTGTCAAGAATGAGCCTCAAATCAGAAGTACCTGACTCCCTGGTATAATTCTCAAAAATGTAGCCTAAAGCAGATAACTTGTAAGCTGGAGAGTAAATGGCGCGTCACAAATTTAGAAGGTCATCATTTAGCCTGCTTGTTGTTTTATAAGAAAATCCTAGAACATCTTACTATTCGTCACTGATTGAAGAAAATAAGAACAACCCTAGGTTTATCTTTAGCACTGCAGCCAGGCTGAATAAAAGTCATAGCACTGTTGAGCCAACCATCCCTTTAAATTTAACTAATAATGACTTGTCTGTCAAGGTTCTCAGTCATCCAGGTCATGAAGTTGCTTGAAGACGTTTCACCTCTCATCCGAGAAGGTGATAGGGTGGGGTGGGGCCTCACATAGGATAGGGTGGGGCTAGGTTTCACAATGAGCTCACCCAAAACCTTGGCTGATTGTGATCTACACCCATTTTCACACCTTGGCTCAGAAATTACTCCTATCCATCTCACAGATGTAACATTATCTACAGCTACTCTTTCTCCAATTGATCTTCCTGAGTTAACTTCAGTAATTACTTCCTCCAAACCATTAACGTGTCTTTTAGACCCCATTCCTACAAAGAAGTTCTGCCATTAATGAATGCTTCAATCTTAAATAGGATCAACCAATCTCTAATAATCAGCTATGTACCACAGCCTTCAAGGTGGCAGCAGTAAAACCACTGCCTAAAAAGCCATGTTTTGACCCAGTGGTCATAGCTAATTATAGGCCAATCTCCAACTTTCCTTTCATGTCAAAAATTCAGAATCTGATTATTTTTTCAAGTAACGAGTAAAGTAAGGGATTACTTTTGAAAAAAAGTAATTAGATACTGTTAATTTCCCATAAGCACGCTGCAATGATGCGTTACTAAACTGTGATTTTGTTTCTGAGAATGTCTCATGATAATGAAGTACGAGCGTGCGACATCCGTGGTAGCAACAGATGTGTGTAGATCAACAATGCATAATAGGGAGTGTGGGGGAGAGTACGACCATGCAGCGTTTAAAGCTTTAGAGTACCAAAAAGTGATAAAAAACATTGGTGTCCGCTGTACACTCTGCGTGGGAAGAAAACTTCTTTCTACAGCGAAAAATTTCCAACACATCATAGAAAAAATACAGACTAAAAGTGGTGTCAAGCTGCCCCAGAGAAAGTGATTTGTAAGATACCTTGAGAGAGAATACGATATAATAAACTCTAATTTGAAGGCTACACTCTGAGAGGTAGACTTTGTTTCCACCACTGCTAACATCTTGACAGTAAATAATAAAAGTTTTATGGGTGTAACATTTTACTGGATTCATTCCACTTAACACTGCAACAAGGTCACCCTAGCATGCAAGAGAATCAGAGGCAGCCATACCTATGATGTAAATGGAGCAGAGATTCCCATCATATGGACTTCAAGGTTGCCACTGTAACTGTCAATGCATCCAATTTTGCCAAAGCATTTAGAGTATGTCAGCCCTGGATTTGGAGTCTGAATCTGAAAATGAAGAAGGTGATGACGATGAATCAACTTTTACTGATGTCATAGAAGCTCTTTCAACCTCATCTGGTTATTCACAGTTTAGCCGCCCTCCACAGTACAGATGTTCATCGCACACAATAAATCTGATTTCAACAAGTTGACAAACATCTAAATTCCCGTGCAGACAAAAAGGCTGTATATAGGAGTAGCATTGCAAAATGCTCTGCTCTGTGGCCTAAAGCATGTCAATCAACATTAGCCTCTGAACAGGTGGAGGAAGTCAGCTGCAGGAAGCTAATGGTACCCACATCCAAAAGGTGGAATTCCCTTTTGGGGCCATTGCCAGAATCATCACAATTCCCTTGAATTAACTTAATCCCCTGTGTCTAAAAATGAGAATTAAGTGCCTTAACGAAAGGAAGTACAAATTCTTGAAAGAGTACTGCACTGTGATGAAGTCCCTGACAGTAGCTCTGGACATCTTACAAGTGGATGAGTGACCTATGGAGCTTTACTACCAATACTCACAAGCATGATGTCAAAGACACTTGCCCTGAAAGATGACCCTCTCTAGAATAACCAGATGTCATTGTAAAGGTAAGATTGCTTTGAGTGGATTTGTTGAATTTATTAGACCATTCATGGTGGGCGGATGTTACCCTTTGTTTTAAGCTGTGTGTGCAATTATAAGACAGAATAAACTAAATATCCACCCCTTGTTAAATATCAGGGATATTGATCATCATTAATCATGAATATTAATCATAATATCAACAGAAGCCTCAACAAAATTTAAATCTCATACAGTATTGAGAGCACAAAAGATGGTTTAGGGCAGTAAAACCTACAAAATAATTACAACAGCTAATTATATAGTAAATTATTGTTATTCTTAGTTGCATCATATTGTATGTTACAGGCAATCAAGACTTGTTTTGATGCTGTTCTGGATAGCTAAGAAGGACTTCTCGCAGCCGCCACTTGTCCCAAGTTTAAACTTCCTTGACTGAGAGATGAGTGTTGGAGAGAGCATGTGAAGGAAGAAGGAAAGATGAAGGAACTTCTCACAGCAGAGTGTCATAAAGTTGCTCCTGCAACTGACAATGTTTATGTGTCCCAACGGCCAGCCAGCCCAGCCGGAATTGACTTGTTTGAATTTGAGAACCAGCCCTCAGTGTATGAGCTTGAGATTCTGAATCTGTTCCCAAATCTCATAAAGATGTACATGCAATACAACACTCCAACTCCATCCAGTGCACCAGTGAAATGGCTGTTGAGTTTAGGTGGATTGGTGCTTTTCTTCGAAAGGTACAGACTATCTGATAGAAGGTTTGAGAAGCATCTGCAGATGCGATATAATCACTGTGATATAATCACCAAAAGAAAACAATAAAGCATAGGTAATTTTCTGGGTAGCCACAAAATGAGACTGTATCAACAGCCTGAATGTAGCATGCAATAGCATTTTCTGTTTTGTTAATTTGGTAAAGTTTGGGGGCAGCACGGTGGTTAGCACTGTTGCTGCCCAGCAAGAAGGTCCTGAGTTCAATTCTTTCTGTGTGGAGTTTGCATGTTCTCCCCGTGTTTGCATGGGTTCTCCTCAGGTACTCAGGCTTCCTCCCACCGTCCAAAGACATGCAGTTTGTGGGGATAGGTTAATTGATTAATCTAAATTGCCCATAGGTGTGAATGGTTGTCTGTCTCTGTGTGTTAGCCCTGCAACGGACTGGAGACTTGTCCAAGGTGTACCCCGCCTCTCGCCCTATGACGGCTGGGATAGGCTCCAGCGACTCTGAAAAGGATAAGCGGAAGCGAATGGATGGATGGCTGGATGGATTTCAGTGTTATTTGTAAACTGTTAATGAACAATCAAGAATACAGAGCTCTTTAAAGCCTTGTTTATTTGAAGTATTAAAATTACAGAAACATTTGATTACAGTTATAGCCCACATGTGACACCTGGATGATTAAGAGAAATTGTATATGAAGTCCCCTAGATGATTTCACAATATTTTTCCTGACACATGCGCTGCATACATATAGGTGTTTTGTATAATTGGGAGAAATTGTGTCAAACTGGATTAGTATGACAAATATGTGAATCTTATCACTGGTTGAGAAACTCTGATAGATGTCTCAATTTGGACAAGGCTGGTAGTGTGAGTATTTCCTCATGAAAGGCCTGTGGCCTTAAGAAAAAAGTGTTTACATTTATTCAAATTACATAAAGGTCATATAACTGCCATGTAACTTCACCCAGACATATGTTTCAAGTTCAATAATATTCACATTTGTCTTATCCCTCATTAAATGCACCATATCCCTTTCTGTTCACAAATGACATCATTATCTGTCCATTTTCTAGCTACCTGCCTATGTAACTCTATTTTATTTTCTACCCTTCTCTATTTGCCTGCCTCTCTGTCCCAATAGTTTGGGAAGATCCTTTATTCTATCATGTCTGCCAAGATGCTGTCATCTTCTTCAACGTCCACTTTGATCTTCTTGCCCACGAGCTGCTGCATATGTTCTGGAGGGATACCCTTTGGCTCACCAACCTTCACTGCAAACATGTCCAGGCTCAGCACTGTTCCTTTAGGGATTTTCACCTTAGCAATGACTGACTTGCCCAACTGGAGTAGAAAAAGAATAGAAATACATAAAAGATGTATTTTAATCCAGCTCATGTACGTTTTGCAAATTTGCACAGTTATGGATGTTCAGTGAACTGAAGAGGGTGGACGTAAACACAGTTAACAATGACTGGTTTGATAGTGTTATGACATGGTAGAATTTCAAAACTCAAGTCAAATGACTCAAACTGACCTTATCATGGCAGGTCTTCTCGCATGGTAACATTTGCTTGACTGGTGACCCCATTGCTGTTTCCACCAGTCGTATTGCTCGGACCAGTTCTGCCAGCTCAGAGGGCTCCAGGGATGCCTCATGGTCATTTCCCTTCCAGGTCTTATCTAGGGTCACATGGCGTTCCACAACTTTTGCTCCCATCGCCACAGCAGCCACAGTGATGTAGATCCCTTTCTCATGACCAGAATATCCAATTGGAACATCTGGAAATTCCTCCTGGTATTTCTTTTAAAAAAAGAAGTAGAAAATAAAAAAGCCTATAGTATTATTGTCTGCTGCACGCACTGCCTCTTTGTGTACCTGTAACTGTCATACAATACAATGCTAAGACATACACAAACAATTTAATTTAAAATCTAAACACAAGTCTGAGTATATTACAGTCAAATGTGTTGTACTGCCCAACACAATCACGGGTTTTCATTGACAGGTGTCTTCTCTCCAGAATCAGCATCTACTTTGTGATTGTGTTATATGACACTGTAAAATCATGTAACATTTAGGGGCTGGATTTGAAAGTAATTGTTTAGCTAGCTGTTGTGTACTATAAAACCGCTAATGTTTATAGTAATGTGCCATTTACAGTGCACTGGCAGTTTGTATTCTCTGTATACTACTGCAATGAAGCTTTCATTCATGATATATGTTAATCATTAGATTCTAAGTATATGTGAACATAAAGGACAGATAGGAATTGAATTTAGACTAGTTTATGTTGATCTGATTAGAGCAAATCCTTGACTCTTGGAGTAAACAAAATAGTATCTGCTGAACCTATTTCCCACTTCAAATCTATAACTAATAAAAAGCTAATATAGCTGATACAATCATATGTAAAAACAATATAAAAATATTTTCTCGTACATTTCATGTAGTTTTTGGCATATTGATTATTTCACCACATTTTACCCAGAGGAGATGATGATGATGTTCATTCATCTTACCCTGATCACACTGAGGTTGACATCTTTAGGATCCAGAGGGTAGGCGCTGGTGCACTGTAGGAGAGTAAATTTCTGGTTGTGCTCCTTTACTGTCTTGTAGACACGGCGTATGGTTTCCATGGACTGCATCCCAGTGGATACCACCATTGGTCACCCTGACAATGATAGATTTGTATATATGTAACCCAACAGACTTATTAATAAATGTAGTTAATATTTTAAGCAATAAATAAAACATATTAATAATTGTTTTATTATAGGTAAATAATTCACAATTAATTATTTATTAACCTCAATTACACATAATTAATTCATATTTAAAATGTATTATGTCATTATTTTTATACTCCCACTTGATTTATACAGCTACATGTTGAAATAGTCTGCAATACAAACAGCAAACAAACTTCCATTTACAGCTCGTTAATCCTGCCCACTTTTATACCTGTCCAATGCAGTTTCTCATTTTTCTTTTCGTTCTTTTTTTTTCTTTTTTTACAAAGGACCACACCCACCTTGTTACACAGTGTTTAATTCACTCCACACTGTCAGTTTCGTGTTTCCTTAACATTGAGGTAAGAGTGCTGTTGAGGTGTAATACAACAAAGGCCTGTACCTTTTCTGGCTGTCTTTTCCAGATATGGGAAGTTGTTTGCATCGCAGGACACAACTTTGAAGAACGGCACATCCAGCTCATGGAGAAACTCCACAGCCATCTATGAATATCAAGGTAATTGAGGCACAGAGTATCATCAGTGATCTGTGATATATGTACTGTTCTACGTGTTAGTTATGTGCCTACAGTATGAAAAAGAATGTAAACACTATTAATTCTACATTTTCAGGACAGAATTTGAAACTTTCATTAATTTCTGATGCTCTGTGCATGGTGAAATCATTATCATCATTTTTTGTACATTTTCTTCCAAGTTTTGTTTTTTTCAGGGCTACACATACATTACCGCATCAAAAGTAATAAAACATTTAAAGTGAATGTTCCTGATAATACATAGTTATTTGCAGCTCATACCTCATCCATACCAGAGGCGGTGAGAAAGATGCCGATGTCCTCTGCATACTTTTTTAGTTCCCTGTATTGATCATGACTGAACTCCAAGTGACGCTTGTGGTCACCGTACGTTTTCCCCCAGGAATGCTTTGAATTGTAGGGGCGCTCCAAGGCTCGCTTGCTGAATTTGCACTCGAATTCACTTTTCTGGAATTTGGCACAGTCAGCACCACAGTCCTGATAAGAGAAGAGATGAGAAGAGATAGCAAGGCAAGATAGTGATTTTACAGTTCAAATATTTTTTCATCATCATTCACAGGCAGACTATCACATCCTAAATTTACCTTTGCCATCTTGATCATTTTCTTGGCAATCTCAATGTCTCCCTGGTGGTTTTGTCCAATTTCAGCAATAATGAAACATGGATGGGAGCCCCCGATCATTCTGCCAGGACACAGTTCAAACTGCAGAGACATAGTGGCGACAGAAAGTTAACAGGCTAAAATTCTGAGTGGAGTCAAATTCACAGTTGAATCTCAAATGACGAACGCTTCCTTTTTTTTTTTTTTTTTTTTTTTTTTTTTTTTTTTTTTTCTAAATGACATCAGAAACAGCAGTATGCGACATTACGTGATGGCAGAGCTTCAGTTCATCCTTTGTCATTTTTTTTTTTTTTTTTTTAATAAATAGGACAGGGGGAATGAATGAGAGAGAGAGGGGGAGAGAAAGAAAGAAAACCAAAGGGGAGAAGAGACGGTGAGAAGGGGGGGGAAGAGAGAGAAAAAATAAAAAAATAAAAAACTCCTGGGTCACCTGTATGGAGAAAAAAAAAAAAACAAACAAAAACAAACAGAGGAGACAGCAAACAACAAAGAGCAACATAATAATAGAGAAAACAAAGCACCATCACAATAAACTAGCTAGTCATAGATATCAGTATTTACTAAGTAATAAACGATATTGTGCAGCACGCAAGATAGACAGCGCACAGTGTGCTTTGAGGCAGCAGCCAAGAAAGCTTTAGTCCGCGTCTGTGAATACCCATGTGTGCATACCTGTGTGGATCAGCATGCTTGCATTCCAAAGGTTTCTCCATGTAATGATCTGCTAGGGAGTGTGGGGGGGCCACAGCCCCGTCCTCCAGGGTGTGAAGCGGGTATGGAGGAGATCAAAACTCCAGACATCCAGAGGCCCCCAGAACACAAGAGACCATGGAAGACCAACAGAGGGGCAGCCGCGCCACTGTCCCAGTAAGAGCTGAGGAGAGTCCCAGATGAGGGCTCGCCCAGCAGCCGCGGAGCAGAAGTCAGGGGGAGTTGCAGTGACGCGCCCGTGAGCTCCGCCGGCCCCCAGCTGCGCCTGAGTGACCGAGCCCTAGGCCGAGAGGCTGGGGGCACCCCACCTCCAAAGGGGCTCGAGCGAGCCCCAGGCCCCAGGCCCCGACAAGCGGCCGCCAAGGAGTGAGCCGGTGTGTACCCGGACGCCCACCCCCAGACACAAAGAACCACCAACACACCGACACCTGAGGGAGTCCGCCACCGGCAGGGGAAGTGGTGGTGGGTGGAGATAGGCCTCCAAACCTTGGAGGGCCTGAGGTGTCCCCAGAGAGGTGGCGTCTGATACCCAACCTGACATATAGACACAGACATACAGGCACACACAGACACAAACATCCATTCCCCCCCTCATGCTCTCATATGCACTCACTCCACACTCAACCAACGTGGAGACAGACATAAAGAGACGCTGTACACACAATCACACTCCCCAAGCGTACTCTACAAACCGGGTCTAGGTACCCTTGCCCCTGGAGGGGGGAATTGCACCCAGACCCAGGTGGTGTTACCCTTTTCCCTGCGGTGGGGAGAGGCAGACCACCCCGACTCCGCAGCAGCAGGGAGGCCCCACACCCCAGACCGCAGTCGGACGGCCAACTCCTCCTACTAGCCCTCCCGCTCCAGCAGGCCGCAGAGAATGGGGGTGGGAGAAGACTCCAAACCTCCCTCCACCCGCTCATTGTAGTGTTGATGCATATGTGTTCTAAGGTGCAATTAAAACCCAGGAGGGCATGGAGCTACCTGCCAAGGAGCAGCAGGTAAGCGCATAGTCCCTCCTGCTAACCCTCAATGACTAAGTGTATTTAAAATTGAGAGGTGGGCAACGACGTCAGGGGTGAGGTATACACCCTGATGGTGATTTGGACTCCGTGATTGTGCCCACCCCCAAGATCCTATATGTATGTGTAATGAGAGTGTGAATAATGTGAATGTCTAAGTTGTGGGATAAAATTGAGGCAGAGGCAGCCAGAAGGGGACGGGGGGGGGGGGGGGGGGGTAGCCTCCTCTGCACCCTGGTGACATACCCCCACTCCAAGGCCCTGCATGTGTGGGTGGTTGTGGAGGAGCGGGAAGAGGGAGGCAGCTGGAGATGGGGAGGGAAGGAAGGGGGGGGCAGGTAACCCCTCCCTGGGGCCAGCTCCCCCGCTGACCCCAGTAGGCACTCCCACCCTCCGCGACCCGCCAGGGAAGGGGGGCCCAATGACGAACGCTTCCAGGTTGAAAGAAAGAGGAAGATGCTGTTGGACACATTGCTACTTATAATCCTGGGAAGGCCCGCCTCTGCAACACCTAAATTTGCATGTTATTCAGGTTTGACTTATACACCTACTGTTTGTTTTTTGTTTTATTTTTTTCTATCCATGAGAACTAGCAGTGGTCCGTTTCTTCTGCCCAGATAGATCGTTGAGGATGACTGGATGATCCTGTATCTAAATAGGTCATTTAACAATTTCTGCCAAATTTCAATCAGGCACCATGTTTCCTCCATAAATGGTGCTGGTCTTGATAGTGTGGAGTGGTCCTTGTTTGTCATCATTTCTACAGTTGAGCCTTTGTGGTTCTGTATATGTTGCTGCAGTTTGGGATAATCGGTGTAATCGCTTGCTGTGTGGTGTATGAATGGCAGAACAGATAGAAACAGAGGCTACAAGCCTGATTGCACGACTGAAGCATTTTGACGCAGTTTGTTACCAGTTTGTTAGCTAAGCTCTGGCTGGTGGGTTGAGATTGACATGCACTAAGCTCTATCATTACTCCGGGTTTCTGGTTCGCTTTGTGTTGTGTTAGAATGCCATCTGTGCAGATGTGTACAAAAAACTAAAGTTGTATTAGCAGTATGCTACAGGGATTTATGTCCTGCATGCATTTTCCATTCTACTATTTCACTCTTGTGCTTTGTGCAATAAAAACAAAAGACATGCATAAGGCATGCATTTTGCTGAAGCAAAAAAGAAGTTTATTTGGCAAAGAATATATTGACAATGAAGTCATTAAGTGCCAAGTGTTTAAGTTCCAAACAGATAATTCATTTCAGAAGCTTTCTAGGAAGAGGTGTGGCTTTTTTTTAAGTCATTCAACAAACCAATAAGCCACGTGTATACAAAGAACTTAAAATCTAACTGACATGATAAGACAAACAAATGGAAAATAAAATGGATCAGAACCACTATATAAAAAGTTGTGACACCACACCTACAATTGTCATGCTTGTCATCCCATATGGAAAAGATATATATAAATCTTATAAAGTTTGTATCTGTCTTGTGTGAAACTTGTATGAAAAGCATACAAGAGTGAAAACAGGTATAAGATCCCTTGAAAAATTATATAATGAAACTTGTATGTTTTGGATACTTACTAAAACAATGTATGAAAGTAATGAGAAAGTGGCCACTTTCATGAGTAAATCTGTCACGGTCTGGCTGGCAGACCGTGGGGATGTGGGGAAAGGAGGACCCAAAACGCAGACTCTGCGATGCAAACAGTGCTCTTTATTCACAGTGAAAAGCTGTAAACACAATAACTCCCTGTTGCTCCCTCGAACCCCGTGTGAGTGCTTCCCTCTGACGTCTGTGCTCGTGCTCCCCGCTGTTGTGTATCCGCACTCCCTGTGCGTGCTGCCTTTCTGGACCACTCTTCCTCCTGCAGGGAAACCATAGAGGCAGCCGTCAACACTAACCCTCAGCGGGCATATACGAACAGCACAGACATATGCTGACACACTGACTTGGTACGATAACTCAATGATCCCGCGCCGGTGGGAGCTCCAACACTCTCCTAAGTAGCTCCCCGATGAGCCTGATCACCAACGGGTGTGGCAGGAACTTCAGGTGTGGCCAGTCCTCCCGCAGGGCCACACCCATCAGGCCTGCAGGTGGCTGTGTTCCATCCTCCAGTCACACCCGCAGACATACACACATACACACCCACACCCTGCCTATACATACGAGTGGGACACAGACTAACACAGCACTGTGCAGAAAAACACACACATCACCAAATAATAATAATACTAATAACAACAACAACAACAGTCAAGACTGCTCACGGACCCCCGAGTCCTCCAGAGCCGGGTCCATGACAAAATCATGTAAGCCTTATATGATTTACTCATGAAAGTAATCACATATAAGTTTTTACTATTTCTTTTCCATATGGGATGGGTTTTATTGAGAAGGATCATTTGTAGTCTCTGTTTCAAAGACATAAGCTGACATAAACTGAGATGCTAAATGAAACACAGTACACAAAGTCAAATAGGGGGTGAGAAGCTAATGTGGAAGACAACAAAAATGAACACAAATGCAGATGTTTAAAGCAGGAATTCAATACTGACATTTGTCTTTTACTTTTTTTAAGGAAGAACATTTTCTATTCATACTCCAACTGAGTCAACAATTTTGTTAACAAATATTGTTAAAAGGAGTGCCAGCAGAGACTTGGCGTCCCACTACTTTAATGCTGCGATCCATGCCAACCCTAAAAATATAAAACTGCACAGACATGGATCAGTATTCTAGCTATAGTTTGCAATTTTGTGCAAGATGAATGAATTATGTGCAAGTTACTTTTTACATTTTAATAATATTTTTAATGAGAACTTTACACATTGATTGGTACCTTACACCAAGTGCAAGTAAAATATACAATTATTTGTTGGATGAAAATAAAATCTCATCTATAAAATGATGTAAAAGATATTTTTTATAACTTAAGATATTGGCAAATATAACTGAAATAATCCTTTGGATATCAGTTTCCAAAGTATAGTCAAGTCAAATATATCTCTGCATCTCAAATACTTTTAAATCTGTTTGAACTTCTCCAAAAATGCCTTGTTTATGTGGGATATAATGAAAATGCATAATTACAAAATAGTGTGTAGAATAAATATTGATTTGCCCAGAGGCCTTCATCAATAACATATTTCACCTAATTCTTCACCTACTACATAATTTACTTAGGGATTATTAAAGCATTCTGATTAGGATTCTTCAGATATCAGTGCAACTGGCAGTCAGAGACTGACTGGATAACCCTGTTCTAGCCCTGTGGTATGCTTTGGATCACGAGCTGTTTCTCTCTTTTTCCAAACCTTCTTCTTCCCATTATTCTGATCCAAGTTAACTTTGGTTTCATCTCTCAGAAATGTAAAAGTCAGAAATACCCAGGCTGTTTTAGATGTTGGTGGCAAAGTCCAACCTGGCCTTCTTGTTCTTGGTTTCGACCTTGTTCTAGACCCTCTGTATAAGGTGTGCCTTGATTATAAAAATTGAAAAAAATGACAGCCCTACCTCCAGAAAAATTGTCTAGATGTTGTAAAGTTGTTTTCTTAACCAAGGAAAGAATTCTCTCTTCCCACAGTTCATTTATATTCTTTTGGTGTTGCTGAGCTGGCCAGTTCATTCTTTCTTTTCAAGAATCACGTCTGCCAGAATGTTGATTTGGCCAGCCTTAAAGTTTTTTGTCATCATACTAATAGGTTTTGACTTGGACAGAATGTGAAAACAAAATGTCTCTTCTTCTGTGCTTGGTAAACCTATAACATCATTACAAGTGTGACTCACTTGCAATGTTGAACCTGGACAAACCTTATGCTGATTCAGGAACAACACTAATTATTTCATACCGGTTATAGAGATGAATTAAAGTAACAGAGCAACTGAAGATAAAAATTCACTGGAGATGAAACTGTTTGCACAGGGTGTATCTAATATGACTCCCATATAACTTCAAACTTTGAAGCTTCCATTATCATTGTCTTAGAGGACAAAGAAAGAATGCCCCTAGGAAACCAAACAATGTTTACTTAGTTCGTGAAGTTTCACTTGTATTATTGACCTTATGAAAGGGTCTAATTCAATCTATGTTGATACCACAACAGCTTTTATGGTATTACATTATTATATTCCACTATAACAAAGCCTTGTAGGTTCTGTTGTCCAGAGAGTAGGCACCTGCCGTTGCAAACAGCACACCATTTCAAGCATTAGTGATAGTAATAGATTTTTGCTCAGCCATCAGATTTAACAGACCTAGTCTGATCAATTCAACTGATGGAAATGCAATGGTATTACTTGTCAAGCATGGGGAATACTTACAAAAATGTCTATAATTCTCAAACAATACCTGAAAGCTGAGTTTTCACTTCAGGCACAACTTACGGTCTGTGTTTTTTACTCTGTACACCACATACCAACAAAACTACAGAAATTATGTCTTTGTGTAAACTGTAAACAAAAAGCAAAACAAAAATATCCTACACATCTTGTATTTACAATATAGGACACATAAAACATATCAAATTTTTAAACTTTAAACATTTTATTGAGAACCTAATGTAAGAGAAATATGCTTTCTAGTCCCTGTCAGGACTCTTGCTGCAGCATTTTGAATTAACTGAAGGCTTTTCAGGGAGTTTTTGATAATAATGAATTACAGTAGTCCAGCCTGGAAGTAATAAATGCACGAACTAGTTTTTCAGCGTCACTCTGAGACAGGATATTTCTAACTGTAGAGATGTTGTGCAAATGGAAGAAAGCAGTCCTACATATTTGTTTAATATGTGCGTTGAAGGACATGTCCTGGTAAAAAATGACTCCAAGGTTCCTGACAGTGTTACTGGGGGTCAAAGTAATGCCATCCAGAGTAAGAATCTGGTTAGATACCATATTTCTTAGATTTTCAGGGCCGAGTACAATAACCTCAGTTTTATCTGAACTTAGAAGCAGAACATTATAGGCCATCTAGGTCTTTATGTCATTCTTGCAGTTTAACTAATTGGTGTGTGTTATCTGGCTTCATGGACAGATAGAGCTGGGTGTCATCTGCATAGCAGTGAAAATGTATGCTATGTCTTCTAATGATACTGCCTAAGGGAAGCATGTATAATGTAAACAGAATTGGTCCTAGCACCGAACCCTGTGGAACTCCATAATTGACCTGTGAAGAGGATTCTCCATTTACATGAACAAATTGGAGTCTATTAGATAGATATGATACAAACCACTGCAGTGCAGTACCTCTAATACCTACAACGTGCTCTAATAGCTCTAATACAAAATTATGGTCAACCGTATCGAATGCTGCACTAAGGTCTAGCAGGACAAGCAGAGAGATGAGTCCACTGTCAGAGGCCATAAGAAGAACGGTTAAATTATATTTGTGAAGAAGTTCATGAAGTCATTACTAGTTAACACTAAAGGAAAAGTTGGCTCAGCAGTACTCTGACCTTTTTTTTTTTAGCCTGGCTACAGTGCTTAAAAGAAACCAAGGGTTGTTCTTATTTTCTTCAATCAGTGATGAATAGTAAGATGTTCTAGCTTTACAGGGGGCTTTCTTATAAAGCAGCAAACTATTTCTCCAGGCTAAAGGATGATCTTCTAAATTTGCGACACGCCATTTCCTCTCCAGCTTACGAGTTATCTGCTTTAGGCTTCGTGTTTGAGAATTATACCACGGAGTCAGGTACTTCTGATTTGAGGCCTTAGTTTTCAGCGGAGCTACAGTATTCAGAGTCGTACGTAGTGAGGAGGTAAAATTATTAACAAGATAATCGACCTCTTTTGGAGTAACGTTCAGGTAGCTGCTCTGCTCTATGTTGGTACAGGGCATTGAAGATGACAACAGTAGGTGGATTATATTCTTAAAATCAGTTACAGCACTTTCAGAAAGACATCTACTGTGGTGAAATCTACTCCCCACTGCTGTGTAATCAATTATTGTAAATTTAAATGTTAGCTGGAAATGACCACACAGGAGAGGGTTTCCAGGAAACACTATTAAAGGTTCAGTTTCTATGCCATATGTTAAAACAACATCTAGAGAGTGATTAAAGTGGTGGGTGGGTTCTTTTACATTTTACTAAATCTACACAGCATTTAATCTGTTAGTCTACTAACAGATTAAATGCTGTGTCGAGGCTGTCATTTTTAGTATCTACATGGATGTTAAAATTGCCCAAAATAAAGATTTTTATTTGAGCTGAGCACTAAATCAGATGAAAAGTCTGAGAAATCAAACTCTGTAAGGCTCAGGTGGACAATAGATGATTACAAATAAGACTGGTTTTTGAGTCTTACATCTGACTGAGGAGCAATTACAATCTGCAACTTCCACATATGAACACCCAAACCATTTTGAACAGAGTTCTAAGTAAAATAGTAAAATCTGTCTGTTGAAACTTATTCATCTTGTGAGTATGAGAATATGAGTTTGAGACTTTTACATCATTGCGTTCTGTTAACGGTCTCCCAATAATGGGGGGTTGTGTACTTTTGATAGTGTAATAGTACATAGGTGTTCATATCATTTAATAGCAGGTAGACCGTGGTGTGACCTTAAGGTTTTATATGACATCGGCGTGATGTTGCAATGTCACCATTGTTGCAAAAAATAAATAAAAATGTTGATCAATACATTTACATTAGATGACAGTAAAAAGGAGTCTTCAATGTGGTAAAGTTCATATAAAAACATTTAATGCAAATCTGAGATTGTTTTCCCCTTAGTTTGAAGCAATATCGAGTTATACTCTGACCTCAAGATAAAAAATAAAAAAGCTAAACAAAGACTAGATATTCAATATGAAGTTGAAGGACAGCAGAACAACATCTTTAATTTACTTTTTATTGATATTGAAATCAAATGGACATCAAACAAACATGGTCAACCAACATCTGGCTAGGATCTAGTTCTCTTTAAACCCACAAATGTCTAATTTTAGTGACATAAATGTTTTATATAATGTATATATATTGCCTTCTGTTTATGTACATAGGTACACGCATCAAGTACATACACTGCTGAGGTTTAAACACACATACAAATAGGTCACATTTATTGTAATGACTGGACTTCAGTTCAGTTCCTGACTAGGAGGGGGAGAGGCTTTCAAAAGAAATGCATAGTTTAACACAATATGCCACAAGCAGGCTCTACACACAGTTTAAAGTACAAACACTGAATTTGGAGTTCTGTCTGAAGAGTTTGGTCCTTCAAATCAAAATCAGAAATGCTTTGTACTGGACATGAGGCTGACAGATTAACAGTGACAACACAGCGTTATAGGAATGATATCGGTGGGGGGTGTTTGGGGGGGGTGTTTGGGGGCGCATTGTAAAGCACTGTAGTGTAGCTGTTGGCCCAAACAAATGTCAGCCCTTCCCTTTTCGTGTCCCAACTCACCACCCTTGCACAACTGTCACACACACCTTGAGACCTTGTGTAGATCTGTCCTTGATTTCATTTTTACTAAACAAGGGAAACAAAGTCTTGACTGATTTATTAAAGAGGTGTATAGGTAAAATCTTTAAGGGGCAGAAAATAGTGAGCAGGTACATCAAGGCTAATCTTTACAGCCCTGCCAGGAGGAAATACATCAGGGTAAGGCAAGTGACTATACCCTGTGAGGTGGGGGAAACAAGGCTGTGCATGACTGACAGATATAGACACAGGGGTGTAAGTGCCCCTTGATATCAGAATACAAATGGAGGGGCATGAGAAGTTGGTTTCGTTGACGTGTCATGGAAAAAGATGATATGGAATGATTTCCCGAGCAGCCTTGGGTGTCTAGCGGACTAGTGGGGACTGCTTCAGGGAGATGAGGACCGAACGCATGCGGGACACATCCTTAGCCTGCTTGCTGGACTTGGGATTAAAGTCACAGAGCCGTGCCACCCGCTCCCACTCTGTGCCTGGGTTGTTCTCATCCAGATCTGAAATCATGGCTTCCTCAGCCGCCCTGTAAGCATTAAAGGAGGAAAAGACAGAAGAGCGAGCCCATCAGTGTGTGAAGTCGTAAGATACACAGCTGTGCAGCCCTGAAGAAGATCTCTGCTGACTAACATCACATACAAGTTCTTTAGACAAAGTCAGAGGCGCCAACAGTGAAATTTTGACTCAAGTTCTCAGTTTTGGTTACACTGAAATTGAACTTTAAGCCTGGCATTAAAAACTCAGTTTTTCCATCTGATTTTGTCTGGGTTGGACTTTTTTAGTTCAGCAGCGTCTACCTCAGGGCTGGACAGTCCAATCACTACACACAAACATCCATCTATCTTTACTCCCAAAACTGAGTAATCAACAAGGAACAAGCTTTCCCGGCTACATTACCTGTGGCATGCCCCCCACTTTACAGAATACAGCAAGTCACCTGTATATTCTACTCTCAACATCAGGGGGAGATATATACACAACAATGAGATATCAAGCTCAAGCCAAAAACAACCAACCCACCCCCCAAATAATAATAATAATAATAATAATAACAATAACAACAATAAATTAAGAAAAATGTGTTTCTGGCTGGATAAAATTGCTGTTCATTAAGGAACTCAACAAGAACCAAGTATAGTGATATGTAGTTATCTGTATACTTGTCCTTGATTAATAGGAACAGTAATACATGTTCAGATTTTTAATCAAGCCTAGCAGAAAAACAACAAAACGAAAAAAAAAAAAAAAAAAATGCATTAAGCATGCATTGGCAAGCAGAAAAGCGGGGTGTTTCAGCTGTGGCAAGGAATGCGCTGACGTTGAAATTATGTGTCTCAAATGCCAAACAGATAATTAACTTTAAAATATTTAGGCACGGGTGTGGGTTCATTAAATCCATCAAAGACCAAAAAAAGGCCTTTACAAAGATTACTTATGTAGTTAAACAAATGCAAACAAGAACAAAAACAAATTAAAATAAATTAAATTGATCAGTTCCACTATTACAAGGCAATTTGAGATTCAAGCCACAGATATGGCTAAACTCTTGTGACACCCCATCCACAAACATGAAACTCAATGCTATTCTTTGGTTCTACTTAAAAGGATCTTTTGTAGTCTCCACCCCACCTGAGCTAATAACTTAAACACAGTACACAAAGAAAAATAGGGCAGGTGAGAAGCTAATGAGCATTCACTTTCACAACCATCTACAATACACAAGGGACTAGAAGGACCACAACATCACAGGAGGAACATTATACCAAACTCTAGGCTCTGGATCTAACTCTTGTGCTATTCAACTGGGTACCTCTGCAATGCACTATAAACACATACACAGACAGAACTGCATCTAACCCCTGTGAAAATGATAAAGTATTTTGAAATTCTGGGGTTTTATATTTTTACTTAACTGGTCTAGGCGGTAGCAAGGATGGTTAATATGTGTGCTTTAAGGTGCATAGGAAAAGAAAACAGGGAGAAACAGTTTCACAAGTCAGAATTTAGGAGAGAGAGAAAGAAAGAGAGAGGGGGGGGGGGGTGAAATAAAAGACAACAAAAATGAGCTCAAATGCAGATGTTTAAAGTCAGCATGCAAAAGCAACATTTTTCTTTTGGCTTTATTTTCCTAAAAATGAAAATGATTAGTGTGCAGCCTTTGGTTTGCTAAACTGAACTGATCTTCTTTGTTTTCTATAAATAAAATATCAGCTTCTCAATCTTTAATAAAGTTAATAAATTTAACCATCTGCATCATCTCAGTAATCTGATCTACAGAGTCCAACAGCTCACTTATTTTTCATGAATTATAAACACACAATGTTCCTACATTTGCAAATAACACTCCAATTCTCACTTCCTCCAAATAGTAGGTATAGAGTGACACCAATCAGATGGAGGAAGACGGAAGTGGAGCGATTAAGATTCAGTGTCATTCTGCATTACTAAGACTAAAATTTCATTCTGTGTTTAGGTGAGTACAACAATAAGTTGGAAAGCTCCACGGGTGTGCACATTTTGAGAAAAGGACTATTCAAATAACACAAAGACAGCGGTAACATGATGCTAATTTTCAGATGAGCAGCTCAACAAGAAAGAAACTAAACACTTTAAAATGCTGGAGGCAATGTAGGAATAACAAGAGGCCTGGAATTTCTTTACATGAAACCAGGTTTTGCACCAATCTAAATTCTTACATTTGGCAACTAAGCTGACAGCAACAAAACGTGCACACCACAATGAAGGCTAATGGATATACCCAAGTAATTTGATAGCAGAACCAAAGGCTGCACAGCTCAAGCTATTCGATAGCTAGCTGGGCGTATCAGCAGGTCATCTTAACATTCTAATAAAGCATGAACACAGCTCAGTTTGAAGCAGTTGTGTATCCACGATTTGATATCTTCACATTTCTTATATATAAAAAATAAATAAATGCAATAATTACTACTGCCTGGAAACGAACTCCAGGCTCATTCAGCATTTAAGAAAAAACCTGGCATGTGTTTCTAAATAATTACGGTTTTCTTAATCATTTATAGGCTGATGTTTATATAATACTAAGAAACCTCAAAAGTACCATTGTGAAGTGAAATGATTTACCGTCTACACAAAGTTTGCTGCTTCAGTTTAGCAATTTCCTTCTTTGCCGTGAAAACAAATGAATACGAGAGGAAAAAAAGCGTTTGAAAGTTTCAAATCTGAGAGAAGGACAGATTTCCTATCCTGAAACAAACATAATTCATGGGGAAACGGTCAACGGTATCAAAAAAATTCTTTAACCGTGAGTGTCAGGAGTGTGAAGATATATCCGGCCCTCGAGGCCTGGAGTTCAACACTCCTGGCCTATGGCATTCACCCAATAAAGAATGCTACCATTGTTTGTTTGTTTGTTTGTTAATTAGTTAGTTAGTTTATTTGCTTGTTTTAATCAATTTTAAATCATGCTTTTTATTTGTTCTTGTTTCTAATGTCTCTGTAAAGCACTTTGAATCACCTTGTTGTTGAATTGTGCTATACAAATAAACTTGCCTTGCCTTGCCTTACCAAAACATCCTGCAACAGCAACTTCTTCCAACCACCCAAGAACAGTTTGGTGAATAACAATGCCTTTGCCAGAATGATGGAATACCATACCATGAGGCCAAAGTGATAACTAAGTGGCTCAGGGAACAAAACATTGAAATTTAAGGTCCATGACCAGGAAACTATCCTTAATCCAATTGAGAACATGTGGTCAATCCTCAAGATGTGGGTGAAAAAGCAAAAACCTGCTAACTGTGACAAACTCCAAGCAGTGATTATGAATGAATGTGTTGCCATCACTCAGGATTTGGCCCAGAAGTCGACTGACAGCATGCCCGGGCGACTGCAGAGGCCTTGAAAAAGAAGAGCCAGCAAATATTGACTCTTTGCATAACGTTGATGTAATTACCAATAAAAGCCTGTGAAACTTATGAAGTGCTTGTAATTATACTGGTTTACATCACAGAAACAACTGAGAAATTTTTTTTTTTTTTTTTAAATTCTAAAAACAATGAAGCAGCAAACTTTGAAAACCAGTAAGTGTGTCATTCTCAAAACTTTTGGCCATGATTATAATATATGAGATTAAGGAAAAGAAAAACCACACACAATTGCTTCAACCCATCTCTACATATCTTACTTGTAAGTAAAACAAGAAAACCAACATTAATAAAGTTGTTAAGTGGAAAAAAACCCAAAACATTTTCATTAATTTTTTACGCAGTTGGTTTAAGCAGGTGTTAATTGTTAGAAATTTATGAAATGCATTTGGATAATGAGTTGCTGAAGAGAATCAAAGAGAAATGAATGAGAAATTAACATGGGCACAGTTGTGAAAGTATTCATTTGATTTCCATGGATGTGATGGCATGCGTTACTGAAATATACCGACAGGCATCAAACTCACAAATGTCATGCAGATGATATGGATATGGAGTTCAAATTATAAATGCAGTTTATATTTGGAAAAAGTTCAAGCTGGATAGGTAAAGTAACGATTATGAATCCAAGCACTTCAAATGTATGACTGAAGGAGAAAGTAACACATGGCAGCAGAAAGAAGGTAAACTGATGCTCTAAGAGATATGTGATGTCAATGGCTGTTGACAATGGGGGAAAAAAACAAAACAAATAAACAATAAGAGGAGGATGTTAGTTGGAGCAACATACACATAACCAATGAGCTCAGAGAAGGGTTGCTTGTAGAAGTCTTCATCCAACACCCTGGACAAATATCCGCCCAAACGACAGAGCAGCAAGAAGGCAGGAGAAAAGAGAGAAAGTGGTAAAAGGGAGAAGAGGAATGGAAACACAAGCACTGCAAGTTACCGTACAATAATATGCTTAGGAATATAACCAATCAGGTGTTTGATCAGTGTCAGAGGGATTTAAAGACTGTTTAAAGAAAGTTTTACATCTTTAATGCCATTGCACCAGTCATGCACAACACACTTTTAGTTCTTCATACCTCTCACATTTTGAATACTTGACACATTTTTAACTAAGTAGCCTAACAGTGGAATCTCTTAACCCAGTATGTTATAGCTATAACAATAAGCGTAACCCCACATCAGTGCATGCAACGCTGTAAGAAAAATCATGTGACAGGTGAAACAGCTGCTGTGCTGAACAGCAGTGCAGTGTCTGACACGTAAGCGCAACTTTTGAATCATTCGCATTTGTGCTGAGGAGTAGACGAGACCACTTTAAGTGCCATTTGTGCTTTTAAATTTTTGGCTTGTCATCACCCACTACACAAAGGGACCATGGAGGAAAAAGAACATTTTTCCAATCTGGGATCGTTTAACTCCCGCCCACATACACAAGAAAAAACAAAAACAAAAAAAACATTTGTGCATTCTGCATTTGACATACTAATAATAATAATAATAATAATAATAATAATAATAATAATAATAATAATAGATTGGATTTATATAGTGCTTTTCAAGGCACCCAAAGCGCTTTACAATGCCACTATTTTTAAAACCCATTACCCTGTTCTACACCTTATACGTTTCTGAAGCCAGAATACGGTAAAAGGAGCTCTGCAGATTACCTCGAAAACTGTTAGTCACCCACAGGATGTGTCGTGAGATGTCATGACCTTTAGTAAATTACCTGCATCAAGTCATGAATGCAAAAGTAGAGATGCACCGATTGACCGTTCATAAATTGGAATCAGCTTATTTTCAGTGTTTTACACCTTGTCTGGTGATCAGTCAGACTCCCATATGACCGATTATAAGCCAGTCCTTTTAATGTACGTATGACTCACATACAGCAGCACAGGCTATTAGTTGCACACCTACCCACATGCTACACTGTTAGCACGGAAGTGAGATAAGAAACAAGGGTGGCTTAATCAAACAAACAGAAAACAAAAACGTTCAGAACAACAAATCTAAAGAGATATTTAAACATGGACATTTTAAAGAAACTAACAGAGGAAAAGTAGCTAAAGCTATCCAGAGCTCAGAGGCAGCCTGAGGATGAGCAAAGGATCAAAGCGGTTATGAGGAAAATTACAGAGAAAAAGAAGACAATGTCTTGTTATCTGGTGAAGTCATTTCAGGTAAATGTGGGTGTACAACAGCTTATTTTCAGATAATTATTTATACTGCACTGAAGTAGTTTAAATTTAAAAAAAAGATCCTGTAATTGTCAAGTTTATTGACAATTACAGTTTATTTTACACGGAAGAAAGGTGGAGTTTTGTTTGTAACTGTTGTCAGTTAAAAGCCTGCAAAAATCAGTAACAGCAGATCAGAAAAATATCTAAACTGACCAAGAAAATTGCAATCGGTGCATCTCTATACAGAACCCTCCTGTGATAATAAAAGACACAGTAAAAAGTGTTTTTACCTCACAGGAAATATTTGACTCCATTTGTTTTCCTTAAAATATCACACATTAGTTATTAAATTTCCTGAAATAACAGCAAATTGCATAGACTTGTCTTAGGTATAGGTAATTTTAATGACTGAAGACATGCAGTGAACAATAACTCCAGTGTCTGGGAAACTTAATAAAGTGGAACCCCGACTTACGAAATAAATTCATTCCAGAGGGTCTTTCGTAAGTCAAAATTTTCGTAAGTCAAAATTTTCCATCGCCTTTTGAGTGAGACGATGCTGGCTGAAGACGAAGTTCTTGGTGGAGGAGGACCTCGCTCATACAGTGGGGCAAAAAAGTATTTAGTCAGCCACCGATTGTGCAAGTTCCCCCACTTAAAATGATGACAGAGGTCAGTAATTTGCACCAGAGGTACACTTCAACTGTGAGAGACAGAATGTGAAAAAAAAAAAAAAAAATCCATGAATCCACATGGTAGGATTTGTAAAGAATTTATTCGTAAATCAGGGTGGAAAATAAGTATTTGGTCAATAAGAAAAATACAACTCAATACTTTGTAACATAACCTTTGTTGGCAATAACAGAGGTCAAACGTTTACTATAGGTCTTTACCAGGTTTGCACACACAGTAGCTGGTATTTTGGCCCATTCCTCCATGCAGATCTTCTCGAGAGCAGTGATGTTTTGGGGCTGTCGCCGAGCAACACGAACTTTCAACTCCCGCCACAGATTTTCTATGGGGTTGAGGTCTGGAGACTGGCTAGGCCACTCCAGGACTTTCAAATGCTTCTTACGGAGCCACTCCTTTGTTGCCCGGGCGGTGTGTTTTGGATCATTGTCATGTTGGAAGACCCAGCCTCGTTTCATCTTCAAAGTTCTCACTGATGGAAGGAGGTTTTGGCTCAAAATCTCACGATACATGGCCCCATTCATTCTGTCCTTAACACGGATCAGTCGTCCTGTCCCCTTGGCAGAAAAACAGCCCCATAGCATGATGTTTCCACCCCCATGCTTCACAGTAGGTATGGTGTTCTTGGGATGCAACTCAGTATTCTTCTTCCTCCAAACACGATGAGTTGAGTTTATACCAAAAAGTTCTACTTTGGTTTAATCTGACCACATGACATTCTCCCAATCCTCTGCTGTATCATCCATGTGCTCTCTGGCAAACTTCAGACGGGCCTGGACATGCACTGGCTTCAGCAGCAGAACACGTCTGGCACTGCGGGATTTGATTCCCTGCCGTTGTAGTGTGTTACTGATGGTGACCTTTGTTACTTTGGTCCCAGCTCTCTGCAGGTCATTCACCAGGTCCCCCCGTGTGGTTCTGGGATCTTTGCTCACCGTTCTCATGATCATTTTGACCCCACGGGATGAGATCTTGCGTGGAGCCCCAGATCGAGGGAGATTATCAGCGGTCTTGTATGTCTTCCATTTTCTGATGATTGCTCCCACAGTTGATTTTTTCACACCAAGCTGCTTGCCTATTGTAGATTCACTCTTCCCAGTCTGGTGCAGGTCTACAATACTTTTCCTGGTGTCCTTCGAAAGCTCTTTGGTCTTGGCCATGGCGGAGTTTGGAGTCTGACTGTTTGAGGCTGTGGACAGGTGTCTTTTATACAGATGATGAGTTCAAACAGGTGCCATTCATACAGGTAACGAGTGGGGGACAGAAAAGCTTCTTACAGAAGACGTTACAGGTCTGTGAGAGCCAGAGATTTTCCTTGTTTGAGGTGACCAAATACTTATTTTCCACCCTAATTTATGAATAAATTCTTTACAAATCCTACCATGTGGATTCATGGATTTTTTTTTCACATTCTGTCTCTCACAGTTGAAGTGTACCTCTGGTGCAAATTACTGACCTCTGTCATCATTTTAAGTGGGGGAACTTGCACAATCGGTGGCTGACTAAATACTTTTTTGCCCCACTGTATTTATCAATAATTTCTTTGTTTCCATCGAGAGCACTTTACGCTTCTTTTCACTTGCAGAAAGTTTTTTCGGCCACATTATGAATGAACGATAGGCTAATTGCAAACGAAAAGCACACGAAATAGCGCACTGCAACAACAATACGTCTTTCACGTGAACAGCGAAACGCAAGTACGAAAGCCAAGGAGTTTCACATGATTTGGAAGGCATTGTGAGCATTCTGGGCTCAGCCAGCAGATTTCGTTACGCGGGCATTTTGCTGTACCACGGGCAGAAATATTGCAGTTAAGTGCCTTCGTAACTTGAATTTTTCGTTAAATGGGGTCTTTGTAAGCCGGGGTTCCACCGTATTTTTTGGACCATAAGGTGCACTGTCGATGAATGGGTCCATTTTCATACATAAATCGCCCCAGATTATAAGGTGCACTGTCGATTTTTGAGAAAATTAAAGGATTTTAAGTGCGCCTTTTAGTGTGAAGAATAAGTAGAGGTCAAATAGCATTTTAACTAAAAAGGTGGTGAAAAGCCACATGAGATTTCCCCTTAGAGAGAATGGATTTTCTTTAAAATATGAACCTGTAGACAACTGAAACAAAAACTGATGCCACACACAAATGGGGAGACCAGCATACTGTGTTTCTTGAAATTCAAGGATAGGTTATTCCGATTCTTCCTGAAAAAAAAACATATGGATACAAATTTCAGTAATTAGTTGTAAACTTACTCAAGGATACAGAAGTTGAGTGACCGGATGGCCATCATTTCTTCCCCTGCCACAACCGACAGATCTACATTCTTTTTAAGCTGGGATAACTCACATATCCCCACAGTCTTCTTTCATTTTTATTGATCTTCCATCCTGTTTCTATGCGTTGACTATCATTGACTACAGTACCTGTTATTGGTTTTGGTTTTCTCCAGCTGCTCATTCTGCCTGGCATGCCATTCCTCCAGCTCCACCTTGGCCTTCTCCTTCCATTCCGTCTCCTGCTGGCGAGAGTTAGCATCTGCAGAAGTAAACGCAAAAATACAGAAATCACGCTCAAGAGCAGAGACTGATAAAAGAATAAACATCCCCAAAAAGATGATGAACATAATGATGTGAAAGGAAACAGGGACAGAAATAATTGGTTAACACTGTATGTGGAATATCCAGTAAAGGAAGGTCATTTACACAACAATATTTCAATAAAAAAATCTGCGATAATATTTCTGATGATACTTGCATACAGTGACACAACAAGACAAGTTGATGTTACAAAAGTGGCTAGATCAAAAACTATTAAAAAGGTACTAAATGTCATAAGGATCTAATGCTTAGCGATCAGAGATGCCTGGGGTTCACACACTGTCACTCACAAAGTAAACCCCTTGCATTGCTATAGCAACGGTATTGCAACATGATAATTTATATCATGTAAAAATTGTTACCAATATTATCGTTGACAATGTGATATAGCACAGCCCAAATCTCCACCTTTACTTATCACATCTCACATATCAGTGTTCTGTCCTACCCTATAATAAAGCGTTCTTCTGGGTGCTTACCTAGCTCCTCCAGCCTCTCTCTTTGCTCCTCCCTCCACTTACGTAGACTTTCTGGTTCAGCCTGCAGTCGGTCTGCATTAGAAATTGCTGCATAGGCATCTGATGGACCATTGCTTTCCTGAGAAAGGAGCAAAATGGTAAGCACAGTTTTATCAATATTTCCAATGATTTGGCTATTTATCCATTCATGTTCAGTGTTTCATTTTTCTAACCCGTATGTGAAAGTTGTCATTAAAGTGGAATTGGCTTCCGCACCCCCACACCCCAATACGCATAGCGTACATGTACTCTTAGAAGATTCTCTCACTGACAGGAAAGGAAGAAATGTTGCAATGACAGCACAGGAAAAGGAAGCTGAAGTGACTAACAGACAAATATTCAAAAGCTCGGCTACTAAAAATCACTGTTACGGTGTTAAAAGGAAATTAGTATTTTCCAATGACGCACACAGTGAAAATTCAGCAGAATTGATATATAAACATCTCTTGAGCAAATCTTAGTATTCAAGTAAATGAATTTCAAGGATAATTGCTGTTTGTTATATTTATATAACAAACAGCAATTATCCAGGAAATCAAGGAACATAACTAAAATGAAATGTGTCAAGAAGCAAAGAAGTTTAAATCCAAACATGAGAATCTTCAATGTCATGTTTTTAAACTGATGCTAGTAAGCTGTACAGAGTGAAATGTTTTGTTTTTTTTTTAATAAATCACCCCCTTTGATCTTTACTGAAGGCCAATTGCCTGCCATCAGGCACTACTTTGAGTCACTGAACTGGTTGCAGGTCATCCATGAGCAGCCATGGTGCTGAAAGTCTGCAGTCTTACCAATTTCAAATAGGTCTGTACCAGAAAAGGCCCCACTCATTGTTGTATATCAATGCATCTGTGGGCCCTGTACTATGAAGCAACTTCAACACACTGAGATTATCTTTTTGTTTTGTAGATTCAAATCCTTCTTTATGGTGCAGGCATTTAGTACAGACCATCCTTTTCATCCCTCTATTTATTCTTCCTTTAACACTATACGTTAGTGCATACACAAACAATAATTTATGTATTAAAAGATTTTAATCCTTTGTGCACTTATACACACAAAACACAGGAACAAACACAAGGTGATTTCCAACATGATAACTAAAGAGCAGATGACATTACCCCATGAAGCTCTCCATTGATGGCACCATCTAAAACAGGTAGAGGTGAGACTGCAGTTAGAAATCAAGCAGACAAATTAAGGCATAAACATGACAAAACATCTTGAAATATTAAATGTCCTAAAAGAGATTTTTACCATGCCTTGAACTTGTCTAATGGAGCACCAATTACTGTTGCTAAATGCACTCCTGTTTCGTAATAATGGATTTCAGCATTTCTGACCAACAATTCCTACAACTGAGGCTAGATTGGAGGAAATGAGTAAGTCATGAACAAAGGTTGTTAAGCTGTGCCCATTTCCTAAGTGGCTGACACAAACTGCTGTAAATGTAGCCGCAAGCAATCAAGTTAATTGGAAAGCAATGAGTGGCAGTGCCAGCAGCAGTAGCTTATTTCAGCATAAAATAGCATGTATTAATAAAGGACTTCAAGTTTCACCTGTACGTGTTCCTTGTGAGTTCAAAGTAATCTTACACAGGTTAATATCAACGCTAACCATGTCCACTTGGCTAATCTGCTAGCTCAGTTAGCCTTAGCTTTAGTGTCCGTTCAGGGCCAAAATAGCGTCTAGATTAACCGCATGTTGAACGTTTAGTTACACGTACACAAAATCCTCTATCACTAATGACGCCAAACAGACAACATACAGCGACATTTTCTTCGCTTGAGGATAACAGCCACGCACCGTTAGTGTCTCCTAGCGAAGAGGGGACATCTCCACTGTCCAAGATGCTGAAGCCTTCGTCGTTTTCAATGCCCGCAATTTCGCTTTCCTGCTGGGCCAGGAAAGCGGCAGCGGGGTCCTCCTCCGAGCCGACACCGTTTCCAGCACTGGGCGCGTTCAGCATGTCAAAATCGTCCATGTTGTCTGTAGTGATAGAGGGATAAAACTGTGAAACAACGAGCAGGTGTAGCACCACTGAAACCGATTAGACCAGCAGGAAGAAGGACGAAAGGGGAAAACGGTAAAAGCTGGCGTAGCGGAAACATCAGAGTAACCAATCACAAGCAAGAATGGATTACTGGCAGTAGTCATGGCCAATCATGTAACAACTTTCTCATAACGGGACCAATCAAATATTTGAAAGCGTTTCATGCGGATCCCATGACCTGCTGGGTGCTGTTGTCAGAAATAGAGAAAAATCTGCAGTATTTTTTTTTAATCTGCTGCACGTTTAACACACAACTGTTTGCATAGCTATGATTGGGAATTCGTCAGATAAGAAAAATAAAATTAAAATTTCAGCATTTTTTTCTGTTTTATTTCCTCAGGTTTTTCGTTTACCCTCTAACTTTACAAGGCCTGTCATTGATTTAACTCCCTGATATTGCTTAACCCTTATATTGGAAAATTGTCTTGAACTGTCTTATTCGATCACAGACCGTTATTCCAGTTATTTTAGTCTTAGGACTAAGACTTCTGTCGTCTTCTGTCAAAAAGTTTTCCAGCTTCCTCTTCATAACCCTGGCAGCAGTTGTGTCCCGCCCCAGTATAATTCCGCGCTGGTTAATTATTTACAGTTCTGACAGTATCAAAGGGCTCAGGTGGCAAGCGTTCACCTGACTCAGGTTATATAGCTGGGTGCAACTGCTCTTTTAAAACAGGAATACTATCGGAGTTACTAAGGGAAGACTTAAACTATTAGTTTGTTTATTTTTATAGTAATTGAAAGATAACATTCAAAGAAGTTCAAAAACTCCACCACAACTGATTTGAATTACTAATACATATGCTGAGTGAACTGTACACTACTGAAATATGAATTACTTTACTGACAAAAGACTATATTATCATCGCCATGACTTCTCCATGAAAAATCGCCCTTTACAATGCTTTTACCTAAATTAATATTATGCTGCAATTTACTGTATCAGCTAGGCAACTCCAGGCCTCGAGTGCCGGTGTCCTGGAGGTTTTAGATGTGTCCATGATCCATCACAGCTGATTTAAAGGGCTAAATGACTCCTCAGCATTTCTTTAAGTTCTCCAGAGGCCTGAAAATGAACTAATCATTTGATTCAGGTGTGTTAACCCAGGGTGCGATCTAAAACCTGCAGGACACCGGCACTCGAGGCCTGGAGTTGCCTACCCCTGAGCTAAACTCACAGTATTCACAGTTTCACAGGTGATAGCTTTGCACAATAGTCGCAATCTCTTAAACAATACATTTAAGACAGTCAGTTATGTTTGTGACTACAAGCTGGTATGCCCCAAACACCCCTATTTAACTACTGTTGCAATCTACATTATGTAAGTATTTGCTAAACTAAGTAAAGATTTTTTTAAAAAGTCCATCATTATTTTAGACAGGAAGCCTCTTCAAGCACATTCACAAAAATTAACTGCTACAACTACAAAGCATGAATGCGATGATGGAATTGAATAGTAAAACAATGGGCAATTTATTTACTACAAGGCAATCGAATCCAGTTTGTGTTTAGTGGGAGAAACCGTGCTGCTTGGTTCCAGAAAGAAGGCAACAGAGTCGTGAACCACATGACCTGTAGTGCAGCAGATCATCTAGCTTCTCCATTTAGGGGTTGCCACAGCAGCTCATCTCTTTCATCTTCTTCTGTCACACCAACCCCTTGCATGTCTTTGTTCACTACATCCATGCACCTCCTCTGAGGTCTTCCTTTTTTCTCATGACTGGCAGCTCTATATTTAACATCTTTTGCTCAGCGTATCCACTATCCCTCCGTACGTCCAACCCAGACTCAGCCTCGTCTTCCAACTCCTCAACCTGAGCTGCCCTTTTGATGTACTCTTTGTAAATCTTGTCCATCCTAGTCACTCGTGATGAAAATCTTAGCCACTGGAATTCTACAGGCTCCACCCCTGTCTTTTTGCTAATGCCACCTTCACCAAACAGTACATCAAAGCAGGTCTGACTACTATTTAGACTTTCTCTTTCACTACTGCTCCCCTGACACTTGTGCCCATCCACGTCACCCTGGCTGTACTCTCTTCTTCACCTCTCTTGCCCATTGTCCATTGCTTTGGATGGTTGACCCAAGGTATTTGAACTCATACACCTTTAGATCCCCCTTTTATTTGTGCAAATGTAATTGTTTTTCATTCCACTTCTTTCCAGGCTCTCTTCCACTTGCTCCCTTAAGATTACAATGTTGTCTAGAAACATAGTCCACTAAGACTCATGCCTCCTCTGTCCAATATGCTGAAGCCATCATTGTTTGACCTTATCTGTCAACCTGTATATGACAATTGCAAACAAGAAGGGGCTCAGAAATGACCCCATCTGTCACCCCTACCACACACCCCTCCAGTGTCTCTCTGTCCACAAACATGTCCTGCACCAGCCTCACATACTTCTCTGTCACTCTTGACTTCCTTATGTAGTACCACAACTCCTCTTTTGGCACCCTATCATTTGTGTTCTAAAGAACACAGGGTGGCCATCCACTATTTGGTGGTTCCCAGCTGCTCCAGCCTGCATGCCAAAGTATCCTTGGGAAAGATACTGAACCCCAATTTGCTCTGCAATGCTTTGATTCAGTAGTGTTTGATTGTGTACAAATGTTAGGAAGCACTTGGGCATAGAAAAAAAGCACTTGTATGAATGGGTGAATGAAGCATGTTCTATACAGCACTTTGAGTGCATCACTGGAGCAGAAAAGGACTGTATGAGAGACAATCCATTTACCGTTAGATCCACAAAAAATACATTGAACCTTCTGTATGTGCCTTCTTTAACACTTTCAAAACAAAAATTAAATTTGCAGTGGTCTTTCTTGGCATGATGCTTTACAGCTTCTCACTGTTCATTGCCCCTTTTCTCAGAATGTGAGTCAAACCAGAAGAAACCAAAATGGCTTCTGGTCTATCCCCGTCAAGGGCCAGGAAAGGGGGGGTGAGCAATAATTAAGAACCAATTAGAAAAACAATATATATATATATATATATATATATATATATTAGGGGTGCAACGATATTCGTATCGATATTGAACCGTTCGATACAGTGCTTTCGGTTCGGTACGCATATGTATCGAACAATACAAAATTTGTAATTTATTTTATCAACTTTCCTTCTGACGATGCTGTCTGTGTTGAGCGCTCTGTGAATCTGCGTTCGACTACTCCGCCTAGGCTCGACAGTGCAGCCTAGGCGGAGTAGTCGAATGCAGATTCACTGAGCGCTCAACACAGACAGCATCGTCAGAAGGAGCAGGGCAAGCTAGCGAGACAGAAGTTAAGCTCTCCTTGCAACATGAACCTCCCCCACCCTCATTCAGATCTGGCGTTTGGAATTATTTTGGTTTTCATGTGACGTATGACCCTGAAGGTAAGCGAGTCATGGACTAAAGTAAAACAGTATGTTGGATGTGCCATGCAATGCTCAATTACATGGGTGGGAACTAGTGTGTTAGCGCAGTTAGCTCGTTAACGTGTTGGCCGTCTAGCCCCATGCACAGGGCGATCGGCGGTAGCTCGTTAACGGAGATTTGCCGTCTTGTGGCTTTAAGGTCATTTAAACGAGATTAACCTGAAAGCACTAGTGGGAACACAACGAATATGACTGCACATTTACGCCGACATCATCCTAGTGCAAAGACAAGTGGAAGCAGAAAAAAAACAAGCAAGCATGCTACTAACTTTAGCCGAGTCATTTAGACAGCTGTTAGCACATGATTCTCCTTATATGTTTAATATGCTGCTGAGAATATAGCCCAGAAGAAGCGGATAGTATAGCTTTTATTTTGGAAAGAGACATTTCTCTGTAATAAACTCTCTTTTCCAAAGATGAGTGATTCCTCAATCAGATACACGGCTCGCAATATCGCTAGCCCGACGTCCGGGGGCTAGCGATTTTTTCAGTCGGGCTACCAAAATCTATCTCTGCCCTGCCCGTCGGGCTATTGTAGGAAGGAAAAATATATGTCAATGCTTTTGCATTCTTTCAGAAATGTAGCTGGGTAATTATGTCATTGGCATCGGTGAGCCACTGTCAATATGTGACATATTGAAATCGCGTTTGAATTTGCGCTTGTTTTTTGCTTTCACTTTGCAATTGCGCGAACTGTGTATAGAGAGCGACAGCACTGATCTGTGAGTGATGATAATTTGTGCACCAATTCCTCTGACATCGTCTTATTAATTGTTAGCTTACTATGCAAACATGACAAGTGAAATCTCCCGCAGCAAGCTTAAACATGTGAGAGGTGGATCGCGCAGAGAATCGCTGAGCTTATGTGAGTGTGTGTAAAAGCAGCAGGATATATATTTGACTACGATGACCTGGATGACTGAGAACCTTCACAGACAGATATATATTTTAGTTCTGCTGAGCCAAATAAGACAGGTCAGGGTGAAGAAGTGACAGCCAAAGAAAAGCTTACCACAAAACGGAGAAGTTATGACAAATCAGACTATAAGGCAAAAAGAAAGTGCAGCTTTATGGTTTCATGGACAAAAGAATTTCTGTGGCTGCAATATGACGAGCTAAATAACCAGGGCTGCACATAAGTGGTCCACAGGTGCGCATTCGCTGTCAAAATCAAAAACACGCACAAGGGTTAGGGTTAAATTTAAAAACTGTACTTTTGAGTTAAAATATATATTTATAATGAACATTTTTTTTGTATCGAAAAAATATCGAACCGTGACACGAAAGTATCGAACCGAACCGAGAATTTTGTGTATCGTTGCACCCCTAATGTGTATATATATATATATATATATATATATATAGCGTAGTGGCTTAGACTACACGCCTTTGGAACAGAGGATCGCAAGTTCGATTCCTGCCTGGGGCGTCTGTATCCAGTAAGGGTCCTAAGGCTAGACCCCCTATGCTAAGCAAGCCTACCGCAGACATGAGCGAGACAGATAAATATGCCGCCCGGATCAACAAGGTCCGCGTCAGGTGTTGAGGAACCAGGGCACCCTGACGAAAAGTGGGCTACTGGAACAAGAAGGCATCGGTGGGCAAGAGACGAAAACAGGGCGTTGTTGGAATGCTACTACGCAAGTAACCCCGGCGGAAGGGGCTACATGAATAGGATGAGGGACCTATGGATTCTTCGATACCCAACATCCACAATGACGGCGAAACAACTAGTAGCTCAGTGTTCCAACATTCGAAAGAAGGGACTGCTCTCACAGCTAGAGATTGACGAGGTACAACACAAATGCTACGGCAAGGAGGAGTCAGGACGCCAGGTCAGGGGGGAGATATCATCACCCCCACCCGAGATTGGGTACATAGCCCCAAGTGCGATAGGAGAAGGATCGTTGAGTGCGAGAGGAACTGACCTGAAAAATAGGATCATGACCAAGCTTGAAACCTGGATCCCCCGTAGCCGGTTACCAAGATTACGTGAAGTACCCTCAGAAGGTCTGCTAGATGATGTTAATGCAGCACTACGGGCAATACCTACAACCACGATTACCGACACTAACAAGCTGATCTACAATACGGCAACAGTGATCAGTGAGATGCTTGGCTACAAGTTGAACAGCGACAAGGGGCAGTACCCTCCATGGAGAAGGAGGCTAGAGGGCAAGATCAAAGTAGCACGGAGGGAGGTTAGCCAACTAAAGGAGTTGCAGAAAGGTGCGACAAATAAGGTGCCTAAGAAATACAGCAAGCTGTCCATACCTGAGGCCTTGGAAACTGCCAAGCAAAGACTCACAGCCTTGGCCAGCCGCTTGAGGAGGTACACCAGAGAGATAGAAGGCAGGAGAATAAACCAGCTGTTCTCCACAGAACCAGCAAAGGTGTACTCTCAGTGGCAAGGGAACAATAAGAGAACAGCACCACCAAGGCTGGAGATGGAGCAATACTGGAAGAGCATATGGGAGAAGGATGCAACCCATAACGGCAATGCTCAGTGGCTAGAGGATCTGAGGGCTGACCACAGCGACCTCCCTGAACAGGGTCCAGTAACCATCACAGTGGCAGATATCCAAGAAAGGGTCTCCAGTATGAAGAGTTGGACAGCACCAGGGCCCGACATGGTTCACGCCTACTGGCTGAAGAAGCTGACTGCACTCCACGAGCGTCTGGCAGCACAAATGAACCAGCTGCTAGTTAACGAGAGACACCCGGAATGGCTAACTGAAGGCCGGACGGTCCTGATCCCCAAGGACCCCAAGAAGGGACCGGTCCCCTCCAACTACCGACCAATAACCTGCCTCAGTACTACATGGAAGCTCCTGTCAGGCATCATATCGGCTAAGATGAACAGGCACATGGGTCAATACATGAGCGGGACACAGAAAGGAATTGGCAAGAATACCAGAGGCGCAAAACACCAGCTACTGGTAGACAGAACAATCAGCCGAGACTGCAAGACCAGACTGACCAACCTGTGCACTGCCTGGATTGATTACAAGAAGGCCTATGACTCAATGCCCCACAGCTGGATACTGGAATGCCTAGAATTGTACAAGATCAATGGGACCCTAAGAGCCTTCATCAGGAACTCAATGGGGATGTGGCGTACAACACTAGAGGCCAACTCCAAGCCCATAGCACAAGTCACCATCAAGTGCGGGATCTACCAAGGAGATGCTCTGTCCCCACCGCTGTTCTGCATAGGCCTGAACCCCCTCAGTGAGATCATTAACAAGACTGGCTACGGATACCGACTACGGAACGGAGCAGTTGTCAGCCACCTCCTGTACATGGATGACATCAAGCTGTATGCCAAGAGTGAACGAGACATCGATTCACTGATCCACACTACCAGGCTATACAGCAATGACATTGGAATGTCGTTCGGACTGGAGAAGTGTAGTCGGATGGTAACAAAGAGAGGGAAGGTAGTCAGAACTGAGGGGATTGAACTACCAGAAGGCAACATTGCAGACATAGAGGACAGTTACAAGTACTTGGGGATCCCACAGGCGAATGGGAACCATGAAGAGGCCGCTAGAAAAGCTGCAACCACCAAGTACGTTGTGTTACCCTCGTTAAGACCACACTGGACTTGTAACGTTGTGATTTCTACTTCATTAAGGACAGCCCCTTGAGATAGGCCATCTTGTTTTCAACAGGGTCCATATGGGAGTGAAAGTACAAAATATGTCAGCTAGGATATTAATATGAGCAAATAAGACACAAATCATTATTTGAACAGGGTGTAATGAGTTTAAGTTTTCACATATTTTAGATTCTAATGTTAGGCTATAACCCCTACAGCTTACTATTCATTTTCCAGATATTTTCTTGAATGTGAAATATTATTTACAATTACAGTCAGCATAAGATTAGAGTGTATAATTATGTTTATTGATTTGAGGGTACATCCTTTGCTCATTATCACCAAAAGCTCATTTCCATCAAACTTGTAGGATCAACCAATCACGGCTTTTGAAATGATGACTCATACCTAGCAACGGGGTCAACCACACCTCCTCACTAAGATAGGATTTTCCATCCATTCCTTGCTCAGAGTTCACTGAAAATGTTCTGGAATCACTTCTAAGCTAAAACTCCTGGCAAGGAATTTTTAGGTTAAGTTAGGAGCTCTCTGAGAGGATTCTCAGAATCTTTAGGGATACGGGCCCTGGTGGCTTTGAAAGGGATCATAAATGAGATGAAAATTGATAGCTTGATTTTTTTTCATAGACTTACACTCTACTACAAGATGCACTTTCTTTCAACAACTGCCTGGCAGAATTTTGCATACATTTTTAGTGCAATTCATCTTTATATTTGTCATTGGACCTAACTTGTTAGAAGTTATCACCATTGGCTTTTTTTGACTTATTAATTCTTGCTTTTTCAGTCATTGATTTCATCAATGAGCAAAAAGAACAAAGGTGTAAAAAAAACAGCCTCATATTCTCGGCAGTGAAACTTGCAAACGGTGGTAATTAAAAGTTCGTTATTACACAAATATCAACAGCCTTTTAGATTCAAAACTGGCTTAACTGTTGCTAGCACAGATTCAACAAGATAAAATAAACATCTTGGTCCATGTTGATAGCCACACGCAGTTGCTGCAGATTTGTCGGCTAGACATCCATGAAGCCAGTCTTCCCCTTCCACCACATCCCAAAGGTGCTGCGTTGGATTGAGATCTGGTGACTTTGGAGGTTTTTTTTGACTACACTGGCGTGTTCATGAAACAAGTTTAAGAAGTTCTGAGCTTTGTGACGTGATTAGATATTTGCGTTAACAAGCAGATGAATCGGCGTAAAGTGTTCAGTGTTTGTTCGTTAATATTAAAACTGATCTGGTCAACAGATAGGAGAGGAGCCACTATCGAGTGCTCAACATTTGTAGGAATTCCTTCAGGTCCACTGGAAAAGCATTTCAGGTGAAAACCTCATAAAGACCTCAATGCATGTTTAATGCATAAATTAAACATTTATAAGTTTTAAAACAAAACTGAAGACATCAAAATTTGAAAATTAATTAAAAACAAAAAAAAGAAAGAAAAAATTGATAGGTGTTTTGCCTTCTAAACAGTAAATATTTTAATCTGGTCAAATGACACCTTAGATGTATACTCACTGTAACATTTCAAAGATGCAAAGAAAAAATGTTTGAACTGCTATGCAGTTTCAATTTTTCTTTGGACACTAACTAAAAAGTTGAATAATAAATACTTAATTAACTTCAGTCTTTTTCTTACAATTGTCTAAAACGTATTTTCTCGATGAATATTAAACAAACATCCACAGAAATGTATTTAAAACTTACAAATAGCATGTATTGTGCAATGCAGTATAAAGGTGTACATAAAAACCATGTTGTACATCTTCAGAAGAATAACATCTTCATAACAAGCCTGGGAAAAACTTAAACAAAACAAACAAACAAACAACCCCCCCAACCTCTTATCATACTATAGCATCCATAGATCCAAAGCAGTTTTAATCATGTTTATTATACACCAAACACCGACAACATTAAAACCACCTGCCTAGTACTCTGCATGTCCCACTTGTCCTCTAAATGGGGCAAAGGTCTTGTGGGTTGAATCTTTATAGTAAGGCAAGGCTGGTGCTGCTGTTGGGGACTACTACCACATTGTTGGGTATTCTTCATGTAAGTGAGTTGTAGTTTTAATGTTGTGACAGATTGGTGTATATTTAAAGTTACTTAATACCATTTTAGATTATTTCATTCATAAAAAAGAAGAAGAAGAACAACAACAACAACACACACAAAAAAAAACTAAAAATGTAAATTGTGTATGTTCCATACAATTGGAAATGCAACATCCGCACAAAATTGATAGAAAACTAAAGTTACAATAGAAAGAAAGCAACAGAAGCAAGATTCAGCTATAATTTGGTCACAAGGTTTCTATAAATAGACTATTCCATCCATCCACACCACAAGCACAGAAGGAAGGTTCTAGCTTGTACAGATAAGTTTTGGAGATTAATTCAACCTCGATACTATAGGCACTGTACAAAAGAGAATTAGGATTTCTGGCCCATGCACTAGACCCACTCCCACTTCACATGTGTTTCCGGATTTTAATCCGACTAACAGACTTCAACTTTGGAAAATAATAACTGTACTTGTATGTTTGTTAGACCACAGGGACAAAACTGCCTTGCAGGTTTTAATGATTTTGTTCTTTAATATATTCTTCTGGTTGCATAGTCTAACACCATGCTGGCTGCTCCAAGTAAAGCTGGTTCTTCCAAGTCTGATGTTACAACCTTGATGTTTTGGACAGAGAAGAGCGCTCTCTGCGAGATGACATGCTGCACTGGCGCCTGGTAGTAAGAGGCCAAGACTCCAGACAGAATCACCTGTGAAGGGTTGACTATGTGGAGGATGTTGATGATGCCCACACCCAGTGCAGTGGCGGCTAAAAAGGGTAAGAACACATAAGGAAGTTATATTTTATCTTTTTTTAAATATATCTTTTAAAACATTACCACATAATCTAAATAACAGGCTGCCTATTTCCATCTGTTTCCACGTGTATGCCAGGTTTTGAGATTTCTTTCATATAACAAAAGGGGTGTGTTATAAACGGTAACACACGGCTGTGTTAACCCCACAGAAAAACTCCTACTCAAATAATGCCTACTGTAAATGTAAGATGCCCAGTAATATGTCCACGAGTAATTTATTTATAGTATTGACTCTTAAGTTAAATTCAGGCTGTTGTGTACATGTGAAAATAAATCAGATTTAGACTAGAGATGGACCGATCCAATATTACGTATCGGTCCGATACGGACGTAAATTACTGGATCGGATATCGGAGAGAAATAAAAAAATGTAATCCGATCCATTAAATATAAAAAAAAACACCTCACAAAACTTGGCGACATGGCGTAACTCGGCCCATAACCGTAGCACGTCGGAGCAGTGTGCTCACATGATAGAGCGGCTGTGTGTATTTGTAGCCTCAACCAGCATTTCATCTGTGATCCCAGAGAGAAGCAAAGCAAGTGTGTAAGTTCATCTCTGAATGTTTGTAAAGCATTCCCATGTTAAGCTTAACAACTGATATATGGAGCAACTGCCTCTTCTCTCTCCCTCTCCTGTTGCTACTTCAATCATGAAACTGCTTAATGATCAGCTGATCGGCTTTTCTGTCGCGAGTCCGTCTCTCTTCTTTGTTTTTGGCCCACTTTGCACCAGAAAGAGGAAACCAGTGGCTGAACAACAGCAGCACGTTTAAGCTTGATAAGCTGCTGTTAGAATTTATTTAATATTACTTTCTAGACCAGGATCTTTTTCTACGTAGCTGACGGCTGGTAACTGTGCAGGGGCGGATCTAGCAAAGTTTAGCCAGGGGGGCCGATAGAGATTGAAAATGTGACGTCATTCAGGGGTAAAACCGCAAAGAATTCTGGGAACTCGTGGCAAGAGGTACTAGCGCACGCAGGCTTTCAATTGAAATCAGTTATACAGCGATAAAATGAAACACAAAAATGGCAAGAAGCTGTTGTATTATTAACTGCAATAGCCGGTCGCATGACAGCCACGGGAAGCCGACGGGTAAAGAGATCGGTTGTTATCGGATTATGTCGTTGAAGAGAAATTGTTCAAGCCATGTTTCCGAAGTAACAAAGAGGCGATGGATGGCCTGGATTGCAGCCATTCAAAGACAAAATATAACGTCCCAGAACACTCCAGCTCACATGTTAGTCTGCTCCAAGCATTCCCACAAAGGTCAGTCTTCTGTTGTAGTTAATGCGTCATTTTTCTTAACATAATTGGTGATATAGGTTACAAGCAAGTCTGGCGCTGAACAGAAATGGTCGCGCTATGCTCCTTTGTTTATTGTGCATAAGCAGTGAATTGTCCTGACACAATATTGCGTTTCGCTTCTGTTATTATGGTACATTGACAAAAACATATACTTTTATTCACAGGATAAAACAGGTTTTTTGTATCACTAATTGCCCAGTACGATTACAGCATACAGTATTATTGTCACTGCTACATTTCTGTGATGGGTACCAGAAATTATTTCCACTACTAATTAATTACCGTTGAGCTCAAAGGTCCTATTAATAAACGGTTAACGAATGTGTATTTATGAAGACGATTTGTGAGACTGGTAAACTTATGATACGTACGATGATCTTTCGTTCTACACTGTGCATTTCAAGGTCCTGTACCCATCCGTCAGTAAACTGTACCTGGGCTTGTTGCAGTGACCTGAAGTTACTAAACTTCATGAGTGTATGCACTCACTCCAAGAAGCGTATAATTATAAATCTGAGCGTGGTGAAAGTTGGGCAGCACGCTAACGTCTTTTGTCCACTCTGTGTGCTCGTAAGGGTCTGACCCTTTCACTCCTTTGATTTTTTCCTCGTATCTTTTCTTTGTCTTTTCGTCGAGTCTGTATTTGTACGGACCGGCATTGTTCTCCTTCGTTTTGTACATTCCTTTTTTGGGGGGGCAAAGAAAAAGCAAGAATTTATTGGAACCGGAAAATGAACGTTTTGCGGTGCTGCAAATGCTTGCATTTGATGCGGTACTTGGATTGTTTTGCCACGAGTTCCCGGCATGCAATGCGCGAAAATCACGTGGTCTGTCAATCTCTATATGGCATTCACAGGGAAAAGGGGGCACAAAGACATACTTTTCTTTCTTATTCTCATTTAAAATGTCTAGCTTTTAATAAATAATTATCTGAATCTTACACCCAAAGTTTTAATCTGATGTAAGAAGTCCATTACTGTATATAGTAACTGTTAAGTCTAATATACCCTAGTAAGCTATAGTGCTTTTTCCTTTGGGAAGATACCATCTGTGCAGTCTGCAATTCTGTTGAAGGAAGATGTTGAATCTATTTAATTATTCTTGAAAAATAATTTATTTCTGTGCATTTTTTTCCAACCTGCATCAAATTAAAGTTGATTACGTCGATTAAGAATCATGAGGTGGAGGGTGGGGGGTGGTTCCCTATTTTTTTTTCGCTGGGAGTTTGCAACCCTGTTAGTTAGGTTGCTTAATATTTCTGCTAAGTACTCTTTAAAATACCAGAATAGTAAGGATTGAGTAGGTTTAAGTTTATTAGATTGATCAGTATTACTGAACTATGAAATATTTTGGGTGCAGTGTATTTTTTACATACAGGTATAACAGAATAGCTTTAGTGTTGTTGTTTATTTAAACTTGAGTATGAACTTATACAAAATGCAGCAAGATATTTAAAAAAAAGAGTTTTATTGATTAAAAAACACTATATCGGATTCATATCGGTATCGGCAGATATCCAAATTTATGATATCGGTATCAGACATAAAAAAGTGGTATCGTGCCATCTCTAATTTAGACCACTGCTGAGGTAGAAATATTGTCAACCCCATTTTCAAGCTAGGTGAACCTACTATTCTCTACTATTTTCTCTGTGTCCTTTGTGAACTAACCCTTGGTCAGAACAGCGTCGGCTTTGGAGTTTCCCATTTTGGCTGCACTGACAAGATGTGCAGCAGTGATTGGCTCTGAGAGTTTCATATCCATCCCCTCCACCTTCAACAGATCCTCTGTAAAAAACAAACACACAAACAAACAAAAAACACATGGATAATGAACATGGATAATGATAAATGGAATGAAGCCACTTGAGACATACAACAAGAAGGGTTATGCTTAATTACTTCCTGACGTCGTTCATTCCTGTGCTGGATTTAAACTGACTTTACAGCTTAAGAAACAGGAACTAGCATTGCAGGATACAGTTTTATCTAAATAATACCAATCTCACTGTTTACCAGATTATCATGTGATGGATGACTGAGTTGCTAAACAAAAACTCAATAAATATATATTTGTTTAAAAAGATTATAGAATACAACATAAAACCATAAGAGTTGAGGTACAATTTTCTCTACCCCATCAAGAAAATACATGCCCCAATTTAAAAACAAACAAACAAACAAACAAACAAAAAAACCCACCCCGGCCTTCTGTGTAAAATGTAAATAAAAACAGAATACAACACTTTCCCAAACCCATAAACCCACATTTTACTCAAAACAGAAGATATAAAATCGTATCAAACATTTTAACAGAGTCACTTTACTATTTAATGAAAAATATTTGCTCATTTTGAATTTGATGCCAGCAACGCATCTCAAAAGTTGGGAACTAATTATACTAATATTAACTGGCAACAGGTCAGAAACATGATTGGGGATAAAAGGTTGACCACTCCATCTATCAATGCAGGTTAAATCTCTATCACTCAAAGAAGGAGCCATGTGTTAGCATCTGCTTAAAATTTCCTGGGTAAACACTACTTAGGCTACTTCTGTGCTTACATTGAACTTATGCTGTTTCAGTACTATTGCACTATAATGCTGATTGCTGCTGCTACCACTTAGTGTCAATACATTCACACTCTTGGGTAGGGATGGGTACCGGTGTCCGGTGCCATGATGGCACCGGTTCTGACATAAACGGTAGTAACCAGACAGAAAAGCAGCGCACATTTCGGTGCTTTATTTCGGTGCTTTTTTTTCCTCAGCTGTGATACACTTCTAGCCAATCATTTTACCTTTGCGAGGATAGTAGGCGGGGCCAGGTACGTACGTTCTTTTAGAGCAGAGCTACAGATTAAAAATGCCCAAAGCGAAGCGGTCAAAGTCTGGCTGTACTTCACAGCAAAAGATGCAAACTCATCAACCTGCAACTAGTGCTTTAAGGTGATACTGTCAAAGGAGGTAACACCTCGAATCCGATGAAACACCTGGCGACGTATAGCGTTTTTTTTTTTAAAAAGCCAAGAAATGCACAGTATTTGATAGCTTGCTGCGAGACCTCACACCGAGCACATCTACTGCGGGTGGGTTGCCTGTTATTGGACCCGGATTTAGCAACATCCCCCAAAAACCCGAAGAGGAGAGTCCTGGCCCCTAGCCCTGCCAGTGTAGCAGAAATGATGACGGGTGATGATGGCAGCAGCAGCCGTTCTTCTCTGCGTGAGTAGCTTAATGTTGTTCGTGTGTAATTTACGTTGAGTAGGCTAACCACGTTATTATATTAATGCATGTAAGGTGAATTAGCAAACATCATCATAGCTACATGCGGCTGTCTTCTTGTTTGATGGCAGATACTCCCTTCACCCTGGCCAAAAAGGCTAAAATGACCAAAGAAAAAGTGGAAAACAGCTAAACATGAGAGGTTTTTGGACAAAGTTTGTGTTTTTTCCATTGTTTAAGCACTGCTTCCAGCCAAGAGTGATACCATATATGCCCCATAGCTGCAGAAAAGGCTAACATTGTTATCTTTCTACAAAAAACCAGCTAAACATGAGAGGTTTTTGGACCAATTTTCTGTTCTCCATTCTTTAAGCACCGGTTTGAGCACCGTTTGAGCACCGGCACCGTTTCAAAAGTACCGATTTAGCACCGGTATCGGATAAAACCTAAACGATACCCATCCCTACTCTTGGATAGTCTGTCATCATGACAGCAGCATACAAGCAACATGGATATGAACCCTGCTCCTGACGACACTGACAAAGTATTTTCATTTCGTTAGAGGCGATCCTGCCAATGCTCTATTATAAAAAAAAAAGTTGATGGTGTAAAATTTAGTTGCACTTTCTGTTGCTCTGGTATCGTAAGAAAACTTGTAAAAGATTATCTGCTGGATAAAGATTTATTTTGTGTTTATGTTTTTGTGGAGAGATTTCAATTTTTACATTTTCAAAGGTTTCTAAAGCCAAGTGTTGGTAAGCGCATAGCCAATATCCACTATTAAAAAAAACAAAAAAAATCTCTCACCATCATGCAGTTTTTTGGCCTCTCTCTGAAGGGCCATCCCAGATGCATAGGCCTCTATACAGCCACGGCTGCCACACATACACTCTGGGCCTTCCAGGGAAACCATGATGTGACCCAGCTCAGCAGCACAGAAGGTACTACCATGGACCAACTCATTGTGATGGATAATTCCTCCTCCAATACCTGCACACAGAGTCAAAATATTTTTTACTTCCTGAGACTTAAATAACCAGACGATGTAATTTACAAAAAGAATAAGGCAGTAAATATTATTTCAGCTGTAAAAATCATCATCGCAGTTTGTTTGAATTCATACAGGTCTCACAGTTATCATTAGTGGTGCAACGGATCAAAAATCTCATGGTTCAGATCGGATCACGGTTTAAAGTCACGGATCGGATCAATTTTCGGATTAGCAAAAAAAGAAAAAAGACAAAAATTTAACATTTACTTATTGAAGTATTTTTTGCCTGTTAAAAACATTCACCTCAAGACTCATTCCACACAAATATTTAAAAAAAAATTATGGTACAATATAGGGCAGTATAGGGCTTTGTATCTACCACTCAATTCAATTCAATTTTATTTATAAAGCGCCAAATCACAGCAACAGTCAGCTCAAGGCGCTTTATATTGCAAGGTAGACCCTACAATAATACACCATACCACTCATTATATCGCACTCCGCTGTGATATAATGAGCTGTCAACGTTGCTTTCCGTTGCCCTGGAGGTCCACCCATTTGTAGTAGTTAGGGCAACAGAAGATGCCTGGGACAGTTCAGCCACAACTTAAATCTTTTCCTGCTCATACATGCTTGGAACGATCTTGCCACTAAAGTGGACGCGAACGGGATATCATAGCGTGGCTCAAGCACGTTCATCTGCACCACTAGTTATCAAGCAAATAGATGAAGATCCTCATCTGAAAAACTTTAAAAAACAAAAACTTCTCACCTGTTCCTGTGATGACTGTGACAAAGTTCTCCACTCCTTTGCCGTGACCAAACTTCCTCTCTGCCAGTGCAGCACAGTTGCCATCATTGTCAACCCAGACGGGTAGGTGTAAAGCATCTGATATGGGCGTTCTTAGGTCCACAGAAGACCACTCCTGAATCAGCTTTGTGGAGTGAAGGACCACACCATCTTGGGGGTTTACACGCCCACCAGTGGACACTCCTAAAGAGCAGAAATAAATCTGAAATTGTTGTGCTGGGTTTTTTTCCTATGTGTAAATGTGTTTTAGTATTAGTGTGTTTTCATACCGACACCAAGTATTCTACAGTTAAGGCCCACAGCATCCCGCATGGCATCATTGCACATCTTTAATATGAGTTCCATTCTGGCCTCGAAAGTCTTTGGATTGGGCTGGCTGTATTTCTTCACTATGGTGCCCTGGAAAAGTTTAAAAAACAAAACAGCAGAACAGACAAAAGCTTTTGAAAGTGAAAATGAAGAAACATTTAAAAAAACATTTAAAGTTTAGTGTTCATCCAGCCTACCCTCATGCAGACAATAGCCACTCTGAGGTTGGTCCCTCCCAGGTCGACGGCCAAAGCACTTTGTGTCTCTAGGATATGATCAATGTCCTGGGAAATCGGATCTTTCACAGGAGGGAAGCAGAAGGTCTTTTGGAGAGGCTCGTCCAGGTCAATAGAACGGAGAAACTTGAGAATACGAGGCACTGCGTTGCCATCACCATAAATCTTAGAACTGATTTAAACAAACAAACAAACAAACAAACATATTTGCGTGTTTGCATATTTGCTAATATAAACATTTTTTAAAATTTTGTTTTGACTCCAAATACAGTTCAGTGCAACCCATTGTTACATTATTACCTTCTCCTGATTCTCAAACCTTTTTTTTAAATTATGTCACAGACAGTGACTCTGCCATAACCCATTTTTTAAAAATAATTTGGATAAAATCTGCCTTATAGACGAACAGTTTGGTAAAGTAACACAGTTTTCTTCTTTCTAAGACTGCACACAATAATCACAGACGTATATAACATTCACCTGCATGTCTATTGTTGGTTAATGAGCCTGACCTGATTCTGTACAAAACGTGTTATGTTAAACATACCATAGGATATACATTAGGGCTGCCACAAATGATTATTTGGATAGTCGACTAGTCACCGATTATTTTTGCGATTAGTCGACTAATCAGATCATCATCCATTGGACGTAAAACGTACAGCTTATTGCACCAGCAGCATCTGCTCTAATATAACTATCATTAGCTTACAGCTTTAAGTGTTTAAGGTCTGTGCTAACTAAAAATAAAGACAAGATGATAGTTTATTAAATTTTAATGAAATTTGCAGATTGTTTCGGTGAAGTTTAATAAACTCCTTGCTATCTAAAATATAACAGGACACTGGAGTATATTCTCCAGCATCTCACACTTCTGATAATCAGCTGTCTGCTTGATGTTTATTTAGCTGTGTAAAAACTATAACTTTAATCTCAGCCAAACCGATTTACTCAGGAACAAATAAAATACTAAAAAAAAGCCAAACAATAACATTGTTAAGTTATCTAAGTGACTTATATATCATGTTTAACCTGAGTAGCGAAAGACAGCGGTGGGTTTGAAAACGATTTGCCAGGAGTCCGGTGTTCTCACGGCTCTAGTGAGCCTAGCCCCCGGCTCGCTATCGAGCTAGTGGGTAACAGACGTCTCTGAAAACGTCAGAGCGCTTTTGAAAATATGTGGTGTCCTGATAAACTGAGCAGATATTTGAGGTTTACACAGCTACATTCTCGCCTGAAAATATGTTAAACGTTTATTTTGTGACCCAGAACGAATAATAAGAGTAATATTAAAACTAACTAGCTGCCGCCATTGTTGGAAACTGAGCTGGGCTGCGCTATGAATTCTGGGACACAGCTTCTTCTTCTTCGGGGTTTAACGGCAGCTGGCATCCTTGTACATGCAGTGCTGCCATCTTCTGTTTCAGTCTGTTATTACACTCTTAAATCCTACTACTTATTCCTGCGTCTTTTGGGATCTTACAAAGCTTCAAACGACGCGTCGACTATTAAATTAGTCGTCGACGATTTTGATAGTCGACGTAATCGTAACTAGTCGACTAATCGTGGCAGCCCTAATATACATCTTGCCATTTCCTGCTACTTCTAATATCTTAAAGGGCTTTAACAAAGACAATTCATCAACTGACTCATTTGATAGATATGCAAAAAGTAAGTACTGGCTGGCAGAGGAAAAACAGGTCACACAACTTGAATGTGACAAACTGATAATGACAGACTGTAATTTCCAACATATTTTTGAAATCCTGTTCAACAGGACTTTAACTGGCACTGTAAGTAAAGTTACTGAAAATATACAGCAGTTCCTTCATTGAAAGAAGGCTTGGCAAATGAAAATACACAGTTAAAAATTTGGTCAAACACCCAGGGGACAAATGAAGATTGTACACTGGCCATACCAGGGGTATCTCTTTCCAAACTGCAGCTCCAGAGCATGGTAGATTTTATTGTGAGTGTCGGCATCTCTGACATGTAAAACATTTTCACCTGGGAGAAAAAAAAATGTCCTCAAGTTAATAAGAAAAACAACCTGAGACAGATTTAGCAGAACAATACAGCTTGGCAGGTTGAGGAAAATAACCTTGATGTTTTTGTACTATTTTGTCTTCCAGCAGCCTCAATCCTTTAAATGTTCAAGGACAATTAATTCATGTCCCAGTAAATGATTCTTTCCAGCTATACCACACATACTGACATTATATTACTCAATCATTAACATATACTAAAAAAATAAATAAAACATGAGTCTCAGTGGAGTCTTTTGGACTATGATGACCTGACTGTCTACTAATAGTGCTGGGTGTTTGTCTCCTGGAGATGGGATTGATAGCGGATATTATGGGAATAGTATGAGAAAGTTCATGATGGGATAATCATTCCCGCTGTAACTTGTTTTCACCTTTTCCTCTTGATATTGCGTGACTTAAAAAAAAAAGAAGAAGAAGAAAACGTTGCGCCTTTGTTTAGCTCCTGTGAAGCTTTGTATGAGATAAGCTCAGGGCAATTGACATTCTTGTTACACCTACCTGTTTCTCTGCCTGTTTGTCTTGTTCCCAGGTTAATGACAGGTGTGCCAAAGGCCCCAGCCTCTCGTACCCCGCAGCTGCTGTTTCCAATCATGCAGCCAGCATGTGACACAAGCTGGATGAACTGCTCAAAAGGAATGTGCTTCACTGCTCGGAAGTTTGGGTGTTGCTCAATCCCCTTTCTTCGCATAACACGTACCATCTCCTTACTTCCTGTTTATAGGAGAAATGCTTATGTTATTTTTCTCAACTTTTGTTTGAGTGTCCAAACCTTATTGAAAAGAGGACTTTAAAAACAGTAAGCACAGGTGGAGCTAACCGGCATCAATGTTGGGAAAGAGGATGAGAGTCTTCTTGTTGAAGGAAATCAACGCATCCAGCATCAGCCCATAGATTTTAATAGAGTGCTGGATGTTCGTCGTGACCGGGTGCTGCAATGCTACAATATAGTCACCTTCCTGGACCTTGTCATCTGCAAGATGCAAATATCACATAAAATACAAACGTAGACTTATTTCTCATTAAATAATTTTGTCCTGTGAATATATTTCTGCATACCCAACCAGCTTTTGATGATATCCATGTAGTCCTCTCTGTGATGAGACAATAGCAGCTTGTCATATGAAGGGCAGCCAGCAAGGAGGATACGAGAGTGGTCCTCACACATAGCTATGAGGTGCTGCTCTGCCATCCGTGTGCAGCAGGCGTGGTAATGGGCCAGTTTACTGATAGCATGGCGGATTGAGTCATCAATTGTACCACTAACCTGGAACAAGCAGCACAGGATAGAGTTAAAAAATAATAATAATACTGATGTAACCACCCCCATCCTCCAGTAGCTAGTGTCCCCTATGTTTTAAATTCTAGGTGACTCCCTTCTTTTGTTATCACAAGATTTTCAGAAAACCTGACCGCTGAACTTGATCTCAAGGTCAAGGTCACCAAAATTCAAACTCCTCTGGCATGTTTTTGAAGATGCACCTATTGTATGAATTAGAAAACTCTAGGTGACAACTTTTGAGATACTGTTATGACATAGTTGGGTGTCCAAGCTGTCCACCTGCCCAGCCCATCAGCCTTTTACAGCTGAGGGGTAAAACAAAAAGAAGAAAAGATTCTGCACTGGCAGAATGCATAAAAAAAATCTAAGTACTTATGATGCAATATTGCCCCCATATTTTAATTTTCTTTTCATTGTGTGCTGCTTTCAAGAAATGTAATTGCCTCTAATGAAGGAGAAACTGTTCAACTGGGTTTCCTCACCTCTCCTCCCTCCAGGTGAAGTATTCTAATATTCATTAATGCTGCAGCAGTAGCCAAAGCGAGAGCATCGAAACGATCACCGTGTACGACCAGGATGTCAGGTTTCAATCTCTGTATAACATCAGGGAGTTTTACAAGTGCCAGCCCAACACTTTCCACCATGGCAGCCTCGTCCTCTCCTCTCACAATAGTGTGGAGCTTCGAGCCAATGTCAAAGTCGTCCTGCTCAATCATCCGAAAAGTGTTCCTGCAAAAACAAAACACTTCGGTAAGTTGCAAACAGCACAATGTATACTGAAAGTTCCAAATCATGGGATGGCAACAAAAGGTTTCATTTTTGCAATGTTTTTGAGATGCAAGAAAGAAAGAAAAAAGACTGGAAGCTTATTTTTGGAACTTGGCAATGTGAGATTCAAATTTTAAATGCTGACCAAGTTATCGGAGTTATCTTTTGCACACAAATATTGAGTGAGTATGGAAAATATGACATGTCTCTATGAATATTCTAGGCTTATATACTCGGTCTTGCTTAAAACATGCAGACCATTGTTATACTGTCTGTGCAGTTGTTTGACTCCTTTACAAATGTTCGAATCCCATCCGTTAGACACCAAAACTGGATAAATATCACAAATCTCTCAAATCTCAAACTCACTATTGATATCAATGTTTTTTTGCCGTCACTCCACAACTGTAATCTTTTCCTCAGCAACCAAACCCCATGAGTTGCTATGTAATTTTACTCCTAGTAAATCAGTTATGTGGTTTGGAAGCACTGGTGTCCTTCAACTCTTCATTTATTTTACAGGTCACCGAGCAAACAAAATGTTGTTGGCTCAGAGGGCGATCGTGGCTCAAGAGTTGGGAGTTCGCCTTGTAATCGGAAGGTTGCCGGTTCGAGCCCCGACTTGGACAGTCTCGGTCGTTGTGTCCTTGGGCAAGACACTTCACCCGTTGCCTACTGGTGGTGGTCAGAGGGCCCGGTGGCGCCAGTGTCCGGCAGCCTCGCCTCTGTCAGTGCGCCCCAGGGTGGCTGTGGCTACAATGTAGCTTGCCATCACCAGTGTGTGAATGTATGCGTGAATGGGTGGATGACTGGATATGTAAAGCGCTTTGGGGTCCTTAGGGACTAGTAAAGCGCTATATAAATACAGGCCATTTACCATTTACCATTTATTTTGTGAGCATCTTCTGAAGGTCCACAAGTGAAAAAGAAAAGAAAAAGTGGCATTTGCAAAGGAAAAAAGTTGGGTCGTCTTACCCGTAGTCATCAATGAGATGTGAACCAAGCACCACAACTTCCAGTTCAAAGTCTTCTGGGTGGGATTTGATCCCAGACATGATGGGGGCCAGCTTGGAATAATCTGCTCTGTTGCATGTTGCCACACACACCCTCAGTTTCCTCTTACACTAAACCAGAAAACAGTGTAACCACCACACGCACACAAAGACACACACAGACAGTTTTTGTCATTTTAATTTAGTATGCAAAACAAAGAAATACGTCTCTCAGTTATTTCACTGAGGTCTGAAGGAATATTATCATCTCCACACATCCTTGAATTTCAACTATATACTACATATGCATCTGCTTCACAACAACTATATACATTTTTTTTTAATTGAGCCAAGACATAAAATCATACCTGATTTGACTCTCCCATCTTTTCCATTGATTTCTTCTCTTTGTTCCTTTGCATTCTCAGAAAATACTGCTCCTGGGGGAAAAATAAAAATGCTGTAGGTAAGATCAAAATAAAAATGTGTAAAACATTATCTTATACATTATTTTCTTTATACACAACACCCACAGATCATACTCACTTGGGCCTTCCAAATATTCAGAGGCTGAAGCATGAAAATAAACAAAACTACACTAAAAATGATTCATATTTAACATGAAGAACACACGCTAACACATTATTTACCCGACAGAAAACATGCTCTACAACAGTGCTTTACTTTACAAGGCCAAAGTGACGCACCTAGTAATGTGACGTAAGAAAACCTGTAGCACCAGCTATGCAGCTAATAACACTTTCAGCTTAACAGAAACACAGAAAGACGTATGCGAGAACTTTGGATTGGCAAAGACATAATTTATAGTACTTTTTAAATGTAAACTGTCATACTGTCTTCTGTGAGAAAAAAATTATTGCTCCTCTTCCATTCACCCATTATTCTGAATAAATACCAGATCCTGCAATATGTCATTTTAAAGGATTTATAGCTCCTCCAACATGATGATAGCTCTGTTTATTCACTAGACAATATTGCTTCCATTTGCTGCAAGGAAGAAACCATATCAGTTGTGTTTTACCAGTCTGTCTATATATTTAGGCAAATGAGGTATATCACTAATGCTGGTAACATATAATATTCAAGGTTCTTTATTTGTCACATGCATAGTTATACAAGTATAACACACAGTGAAATGTAGCCTGACACGCTCCTCGACATGTGCAAAAATGTGTTGTTTTTTTTACTACAAAGTTATCTGGATAAGCCAGAACTTTGTATTACATTTAGTTGGTCAAATTACAAAGTCTCAAAAAATGTCTCAAAAAATACTTTTTTTAAAAAGTCCAGGATAAGGTGGAGGAGGAGCCGTGGCATGGATGAAGGTTTCAAAACCCTGTTTGTCCATAATGTGCTTGAGATGTTCTGTGAAAGAGCTTAACAAAACTACAAGACAAACAATTTGGATGGCGTATAGAATTTAGTCCAAGTTTCTACATAGTAAAAACATATCTAAATCATAATTCTGCAACTCAGAATGACCAACCCTAAAATGTGTCCAGGTAGTTCAACTGCAACACAAATGCAGCCATAGACAATATAAGTATTAACAGGGGGGTAGTCCAGAGGCCATTATTATGAATCAGGATTTTGGCTTATCCAGATAAGCTTATGGTTAACCCGGGTTTTTTGTGCTATAAGATTAGAGATCAGCAGCAACAAATCACCACCTATTGACAAATTCATTCTTAAATGCAACTTTATTTTAAACTGCAGGAATTACAGTTACTAATCCACACTAAGAATGCCCGTTCAATCACTGAAATTGATATCACTTTTATCGACTCATTTATTAAACTGTGGGACAGTAAGCTTCAAGTTTTTAAATGGATCCAGTTTAAAATTTCAGAGCAATTTCAGAGGTGATGTGTAGCCATCACCTTAAAAATAAAAAGCAGCACTGAAAATATGCTAGGCCATACATTAATTAACTGGAATTAAAATGTTTATCTTACTGCTCTGCACGATAAATAACTAGATTTATGCAGCAATTTCTTCTGCCAGTGTTGCATTTTATAATAATAATGATTGGATTTATATAGCACTTTTCAAGGCACCCAAAGCGCTTTACAATGCCACTATTCATTCACTCTCACATTCACACACTGGTGGAGGCAAGCTACAGTTGTAGCTACAGCTGCCCTGGGGTAGACTGACAGAGGCGAGGCTGCCATATCGCGCTATCGGCCCCTCTGGCCAACACCAGTAGGCGGTAGGGTAAAGTGTCTTGCCCAAGGATGAAACGACCAGGACAGAGAGCCCGGGGATCGAACCGGCGACCTTCCGGTTACAGATACGCTTCCCAACCACGTTCGCCCCACTGGTTTTTATTTGTTCTTTATAGATTTTCAATCACCATTTGATAACTTCTGTAGAACAGCTGTCACTCATAGGGATCGTTTTTTGTGGAGGAGGTCATATGACCTGTGAAATACTCCTTTTAGCTTGGGTTAAGTTACCCTGGGTTAAACACTTTTGTGCGCCTGTTTATCCTGACTGCTAATGTAAAATGCCCTGGTTGTGATGATCTTGCCTTGTAGTACTGTCTAAGAAACATCCTCTGTGTCTTTCTGCTGCTTAAACAGGTAGTTCCAGATCCTGCTAGTCTTAAGGAAACAACCTGAACGATGTCATTTAAGGGATGCAATAGGCACATAAATGACACACCTAAAAACACAATAGTAAAAGATGAGCCTGTTCAAATCTTGACATTCATCTTCCTTTGTCACTAAAGATAAATAAGACCAATTTACATAAGGACATAAGGGGTAAAAGTTCCGAGCTGTCAAATTTGTTCTTAATTTTATCAATTTCTATGATCTCTGCCTTATAGAATAATGTTATGGTTACAGATTAGAGAAAAAAAACAAGTTTGAATTCAAATCAGTACTTTATTGTCCCACAAGGGGAAATTTGTTTAGCACCAAGGGCAATGTATAGTGTATACACACACTATATCGTGTATACAATATAGTGTGTTAAATCTAAATAAAATCATAAATAGATGTTATTCAAATTATTTAAACCTATGTTTACATATAAAAATGCAAATAAATCGTGAAATTGAGAAAGATTTGAATATGAAACTACAACCAAGTTAGTCTATCGTTATACAATAATGTAACTAAAGCAGTGATGCTTAACATTTTCTTTTCCTTGGCATTTGAGTACAACGGTAAAGATGTAAACATTTCACTTGTTAGCATATAGCTCTAAATCAACAGTCTTGCTCTTGTCAGGTGCTAACACCATTTTAAAGCAGAAATCCTAAAACTTGAGCCAATATTTCTTCCACAGAACATACAGCTAGCAACTCACAGATAGTTAGTGTGTTGTTATCATTATGCTGCCTCTGTTGCAAACTTTTGAGTTTAATGGAAATAACACAAGAGAAACTAGTAAGCTAAGCATGGCCTTGAAGAAATAACTGCAGCTAGTCTATTGAAACCACATCTGACAATCAAGGTTTGAGACTGAGAAGCTGAAGTATCATAAGATGGTCCTACCCTGAAGGACAGAGCCATGAATCTAGCCAGTGAGCTCCACTGAAAGTGTTTACTGGGGTCACAAATCAAATGGGTAGTAGCGCTATTTTCCATGTATAGCGTTCTACACAATCCACTTCCTTCTGCTAAAATAGCAGGTATAAGGTGTATCCACATTGGCTTCACTTTCAGGCCTGGACCACTACATCTTTCAAATATAGTATGTTTTCAGTAGCATTTTGTAGCTTTCCATCATTGCCTCCAAAATCAAGTACCTTGAAAGAAATGTGGATGATGTCTGTTGTTAACCGTTAAGTAATAGAAAAGCTGGTTTTGTTTTGTTTAGAATGAGGGCTTTGCTGCAGGAAAAGGCACCCTCACTTTAATTATTAAGAATTCAATCAGCTATCACAGCAGTGTGGTGCACCATGTTCTTCAACCCAATTTCAACCAAGTATTCATGCCAAGTGTTATATCTGTGATTTAGTTAAAGCAACATTAATTCTGGTGTTACATACACGGGTAAATCCTGTAATTTACCCTAAATTGTATTCAGCATGCGGTTGGTTCCACTCAAGCATCACAAGACAGCATCAGCAGCCAGCATTAAGGTATGGGAGGGGGCAGGGATGCATGCAGAACGCAAAGGCAGGAATGACACAGCAATAGGAGGCAGACAGAGATGCTCAACGTACAGAAGGGAGAAAAGAAAATGAGCAGCAATAATCAGATGATGATTTAAAACAAACGAACAAAAAAAAAATATATGGAATCATGCTAAATGACAAAAAGGCCCATCTGACTTACGTGAGGACTTATCTGCACAGAACCCAGATGCATATCCATGCCACACCTCTACAGATTCTTGGCTAAAAAGCAATCTTTGATTGTTATTATTATATTCTTATTATCCAAGGATTTGTTTTTGCCGTTATCATGGACGTATTGAGGAATGAAGGGAGAGCATGCGCAACCCAGCACACAGCAGGAGAGAAAGGAAGTGAGAGAGGTAGCGCGACACAGACATAGAGCTGGGGGAGGAGCAGGAGACGAGGGTAGGGTTCAATTGAAATAATGCCAATGATTCACCGAGTATGTGACAGCAAACAATGAAGAACAAAGGCTTGGCACTTCATACTCTATATCATATGCCTCTAGTTATTATGACAAAATAAAGTAATTCCCTATTGCAGTAATAGACATGAAATTGTTAAGTGCTGTTTTTCATGACCCTGTTTAAAAAAAAAAGAAAGAAAAAAAAAACATCTATGCAATGTTAAACTAAAATGAAAACGCATAGTAATGATTTACTAATAATTTCAAAAAATATTAAAGCAGCTTTAAATAGTGTTTAGCTGCCACTGTACATTTAAAAGGTGCAAGAATTTTACTCCAATTAATTCAGTGATTATCAAACCAAATCTGCTGTCAGCATGAAACTGAATTGAACTGCACAAACTAAATTGAATTACATTAATTAAGTCAATTTAAATGAATGATTAAAGGGGTCATAGTAGGGATAGTTACAGGAAAACATTTATGCACAATATATTGATACAATAACCACTACTGCAAATACTGACTTTGAATTTATACATATAAACATTAACTTTACAAATATATTTTTACCTATATTTTTTCAAAATACAAAGAATAAAAAAAAAAAAAAAAGACTACAACATTATGTTTAACAAATTATTTGACAACTAATCTTTTAGTCTGTGTCACAGCTTACCTATGTCAGTAGAAGAAGAAAAACAGATTGAAATTTACCGTTAGGCCCTAACGATCCTTTTTCTCTCTCTCTGAATAATTAACGGTCATCAGTGCTGGGCCATGTGCCTAAAAACATGCAACATTCACATTTAAAGCAGCACGCTATTATTCCTATGAAGCTGAAAGTATTTATCAAAGTCAAATAGCTGGATACAAATACAACCTCGACTTGTAACTGACCAGTAGGGAAAGGTTACATTCAGTGGTGGGTCTAATTATTAACCTTTTGTAAGCAGACGTGTGCAACTCAGGCAATTCTTATGTTCAGACAGGTTTTGACCATTCTCCCTATAGGGCATGAGACTTGAGAGAGAATCATAAGAGGAGGCAACCATACTATAGTTTTTAATTATGTGGGGATGTCTGAATAAAGTCATGAATGAGGGACATTTCACAACTGACAGAAACGTCACTATGCATTGCATCTCTTAAAACGGCTTTAAGGAAGCAATGAAAACAGATATGTTTATGTAGTGAAAAATCACAATATCAGGATCTGCTGTCAGCATGAAACTGAATTGACAGCTCGTCCTTGCATCAACAGCTAACACTTTAGCATGCAAACACGCAAATATTATACCACTTGTAAAGGATCCAGCTTTGCCTGGGCCCAAGCTGACTGAAGATCAATAGGTGAAGCTGAAAGCTGCGTGGTCTTATACAAAAATTTGAACGTATCTTTAAAAAACACACTAAAGAGGAGTTGGAGAATCTAGCTTGAAATCTGTGTACAGTTCAAAAGCCAGTCATATCAATCACTGAATGTAACAGTGAACTCATCTCCAAATGTTAGGTGTACAAAGAGATAACCGCTTATTTCTGAAATATATTGGTCTTTATGCTATTCAATAAATACAAATAATTCTGAATGTAATGTATTTTTCAATAAATATTGAAGCAGGACTTTCTTTTTATGCAAAATCAATAATATGCAAAGGCAGTGCTAAACAGCTAATATACATGCCACCTATACAACAAGCTTCCCAAGTTCACACAACACGTTAAAAGAAAAGGAAGTGTAACACATTGTTCAGTTGCTTTCTTAAACAGGTTTTTCTTTTTTGAAACATCTCTCACTGCCATTATATTGACCAAAGAAAGCACATATTCTGAAATAAAATTAAAAATAAAACAGTGGTGAACATTCCCAGGAGGGGCCAGCCAACCAAAATAAGAGTCTATTGTCAACTCATTCAAGAGCTGTTGACTGTTAACCTACTGATTCAAGACATCACTTATATAACTACAAAAAGTAAGTAATTTGTGTTTGGTCAATTATTTGTTTACGGTGACAATGCCTATTCACAGTATGTTTTACATTTGTAAGGAAAATAGATTTTTTTGGTTAAGTAACAGAGTTGTGTTGCACCGATGAAAATCACGTCAAATCTTCTGTGCTAAATAATACCAAAAAACGTATTCTGCTACTGCTATGATCTAAAGAGACTCAAGAACAATGTTAGTGACATTTATCAGTGTAAAAAGGGCTACAACGCCATTTTTACACTTTGGGACGGCAACAAGCCATGGTGAGAGCCATTCTCCATAAATGGAGCAAACCTGGAACAGTGGTGAACATTCCCAGGAGTGGCCAGCCAATCAAAATAAGAGTCTATTGTCAACTCATCCAAGAGCTCACAAAAGAATCCCAAACAACTAAAGAACTGTAGGCCTCTCTTGTCTGAGTTACGGTCTGTGTTCATGAGGTAAGAGAATATTTCAGTTTTCTTATCTTGTGTTATTTCAACTCTTAAGACTTCTAAAGCATTTTTATTGTCTGATAAAGACTGGTTGCATGCCAGTGCACACACCCACTTACTGGCACAGACAAACCCTTGGAAAGTTGCAGTTGAACTTGGAATGTGTGTGCAAGCTGTTACATCATGTGTCAAAACCGTCCCAAGTGGCCGCCTACTCCCATAAGACTGAATTACTGTAGGAGTTCAAATTAAAACGGAGACAAATATGATGCACCGTACTCCATTCTGCCATACCGGATTGAGAGTCATAGTGCTCACTGGCTCCGTAGGACTTTGTTTATTTAAGTAGTTCAGGGACCTGCAGGATCCTGCTTCACTCAATTTGCATAGGAGTTCAAGGTAACTTAGAAAAATTATCTATTTACAGGGAAAAAAGTGACAGAACACTGAAAAATAGGAACAACAGCAGCTAAAATGTTCATTCAGATATATAAAGTCTTCATTAAAAAGCACAGAGGGAAGTACTTCCTGCTTTGCCCTAAGTAAATATGTTGCAACACAAAGAAATCCACACGAAGAACACTCTTCATCCATGACAGTAATCTTTGAATTTAAAAGTTGATCTAACTGCTTTCCTTTTCAAAGGTACCCAGTTTCTGTAGTTCTGTTGTGCAGTTAAAATGTTTGCAAAGACACAAATAGGCCAAAGTCCACACCAAAAATTTATTAAATATGGCTGCCAAAATGCCAACACCTTATTTGCAGTCTAGGCTTTTCTTGTATTACCAGTCTATGTAACACAATGGTATAATGTCAACCAACATAGCACACCGTCTTCCAAAGAATAGGGAGCAGTCACAACTAAGCCCAGACGTAGTTACATGATTGCTTCTCTCCTGCACACTGCTCATAAAAACTGCAAATAAAGCCTGACAAAATGACAGTTGAGGACCTTAAAGACAACTACGATGTAACCTTAGTGACACTTCCATGTAAAGGAAATACTGAGAATACCATTACCAAACTTATGGTACTGTATAATGGTTATGACACATGATAGTTAAATATTTGACATCAGGGTTTGCACTGCCTCAACAAGCTGTCAATTCTATTAAGAACTATGCAAATACATTACCATCCGCATACAGCTGGAACATCCTGGTATACAAATTATACAGATCAGGTGTGCTGACTGACAAATAACACAAAAATAGCAATACAGAGTCAAAAGCAGCTCCCAGGTAAGACCAGGAGAGTAAAAGGGCATCATGGATAATCTGCATTTTTTTCCCATTAAGCTGACCAAGAACTGAATGTAAGGGTCTTCCTGTGTGGACATAGTTTTACACTGTGCAGCAAAGACTTGAACGTGTTGTACAGAGATTTCCAGCCCACAGCCCACTCAGTAGCTCTCTATTTCTCTGTCCATGAAGCTTTCAGCCCAGAAATCCTCCAATTGCTGACAAATTATACCACATCCACTGTTTCAAGATTAGTTTCAATGTAGATGCACACTTATAAAATCAAATAATAAATTAATTAAACTGCTTTAATATTTAAACGTTATAATTTGTTCAGCTGTTTTCAGCAGGCCAGTAAAAATATACATGGGCCAGTAAAGCACAGAGCCACAGACCCAGAGCTGTTATGTTGGATACAAAATTTTTACTAACATTATTTTTAAACATCTAAATCATCAGTACATCCGTTTTCTACAGCAGTAAACGTGGCATCAAAGCACAGGCCAACTGTCAGCACTGATGATCTTGTTCTACTCGCTTTTCTTCATGCTCTTTAAAAACACACAGACCCACCTACACACATGAACAAAAACACATACAAAAGAACGCACACCAAATCTTCCTCATACCGGAGACCGTCACAACACCTTTTTTTTAAGCTCCTCTTAACACAGAGGTTAAAAGCGCTTGAACACTGCTAGCATAATGGACAGACTTTTGACGGGGCTTGCACACAAACGCAAAGCAGGAGATGAATATAAATATACGCAGTAGATAAATGTGTTTCCAAACCAACTTCCTTCCAAGCCAAAGACTAGAAAATATGGTGAAAATATGGTGGTGAAAATATGGTGAAGCATATTCCATTCGGCTTCACCTGCACAAGTGCCAAGGTAGGTCTCCCCTGCAGAATTGGTTTTCCCTGCGTCGCGAGCACGCGCTGGGCTCTCCAAATCACAAACAAACAGTATCCTACATTCTTGATTTTTAGTTCACAAACACTTCTTGTAATGACTAACTACTCCTGACATGTTGGAGATGTTAGCTCTTTATACAGTAAAGTTACAATGGGATACAAATAATATCAGGCTGATCCTGCCACAATTTGTTTCCCCGGTTCAAATCACGGACAAACAGTATCCCACAGCTGTTTATGTTTTTGAACCTATTTTGCACAGAGAGGCATTTTTTGAAAAATGTATTGATAGCAATGTTGAATATTATTACACAGGAAAAAAACACAACTACACGTAAAATAATTACACCGTGACGCCTCTGCCTTTCTAAATGGAGGGACAGTAACTGCGTGTGTATATGTAAACGTGTAAAACCTGCAGATAGTCAGATTAACAGCAACAGTATTTTGTCTCTATCTGTCATTCTGCAATTCAGCTCATGTAAACAATAACGTGGCGCACAGCGTGACGTGAAAAAAAGGCACATACCTTTGACCTTGCGTGACGAACTCTGTATTCCTCGTCCGTCACGTAAACACAAAAAGGGAGTTTTTAAAAATCAAAGTTTTCAGTGATTCGAAACGCCGTTTACGTGTGGACGAAAGACCCAAACACATAGAAACAGCTGCGTTTTCAGAAATACTCATGTAGGTGTGGACGTAGCGCAAAAGAGTTAGTAGTTTATTTTAGCACTACCTGTAATTTATTGCTTAATTATCTGCTTAATTGTTGTTAAAGAAGGGTGTGTGTGTGGGGAGGCCTAGCAAAAAATTTTGAGAACCACTGTCTTAACATATTGAAGCATTCAAACAAGACCGAGTAAATACTGCTTGACTATAATTATCTACAAGGGTGGGACAGTGGTGGTGGAGCTTACATCATAAAACACAATCATAAATGACTCTTAAATATGCAGCAACTATTCCCATACTTTTTCTGAGCAAACAAAGCAATAAATCAGGAAATGTGCACACATCCTGCTTCCATCCTTCTTTACTGGTTTGCTATGTAATCACACCTGTTTGAATATATGCAGGAATACCTTATAAAGTATTACAATTTTCAATCCATTACACTCTGGTATTTTTATTTCACCTTTACATCACTCATTCATAACCCCGACCGGTTATCGCCAAAGCACTTGCTCATAGAGGGTCATATGACTGTTGGGGTTGTTTTCTGCTGTCTTCTTTGTATTATTGTAGGATCTTTACTTTACAATTATGATATTCATTCACTTGTCCTGTAAAGGCTTACACACAACATTCAGACATCTAAAAAATGGACAGAGTATTCTATCCAACCAACCATAATCTTCAAGTCATCCAGTTCAGACAAGTTGAGACGTTACATTAATACCACACTGCCATCTAATGCCGTTTTTAAGAAAGCAAGCTTTTTTAGGGCGGTTCTACCACTGGTGTCTTGCAGATGTGGTTACACTACTAACTGGAACTTTCATCCACACCCACCTGCTCAAATTACATCAATGCTCTTGTGTGGATGTTTTATAGGTGGCCGGCGCGATCGGCGCAACATAACACACTAAATGCCAACATTAACCATTATAATTTTTTTCAGTTGTTTTCAGGAGGTCAGTAAAAATATACACGGCCCAGTAAAGCTCAGAGGGTACAGGGACACCCAGTGATTGACCGTTAACTTAACAGCCCCTTACATAATGCCAGTTTGTAAGTGCTTGCCCTGATTTCTATTTAAAAATTAATCACCACTACGTATCGCTGAACTCAGTTGCAGAAAGTCATCCTTCTGCAACCAGAAATATTTTTAGACTAGATAAAGATTAAAATGATTGCCTTCGGACTTTTCTAAACGTAAAATAATGTTTAAAGAATTCAAGACATGCTCGGGCGGGTACAATCGGACTAATTTGTTATTTTCGCCTTATGTTCAAACGAATAGCTGTCTCAAGGAAGTTTAACTGTTTTAAATGAGGGCGGCTGTCGCCTGGTTTAGCCAGAAACTTATGCTAGGGTTAGCTAGCACGTTAGAAATCAATATAGTAAATGAGCTAAGAGTGCTGCTAACACCAGCACACCCCTTACAGGGCGCTGTTTCCCAGTTTGAGTGAGTGACACTTTATCCGGACAATCCCCAAAAAGTGAACAAACGTTTCGGAGTGGCCTGACACTCCAAGCTAGCTATGGTTAGCTGGCGAAATTATACTAAAGTTCCGTGAAGTTTCCATCTGTGTAGCCATCATTTTAATCAGATTGCTGTGGAAATCCACTTACAGAAACTCACCATGAAACCTCCAGAAACGCCGTCCTCATCTCACGCTAAAACCATCGATGGCCACACTTTTTTTCTATTCCGCTTTTGGGTTTCTGTGATTACGTCCCCAGTACTGTACATTGGTGCTCTCACACGAGGGGGTTTCAAGCTAACACAAACATGAAGCAAATCGCGACGACACCAGATGCACATAGTTTGGACCTTCAAAATAAAAGCCAGAGCGCTCACTATCAACGCCTTTTACACGGCGGGACTCAACACAATCTGTAACAATACCGGTCGTGTGTGTGTGTGTGTGTGTGTGTGTGTGTTATTTTACCCTTGTAAAGTTACTGTCCTAAAAACACAATTGTGCACGCTTTTAAGCTTTTGTTTTATTTAACCCTACCCGGAAGTGCTATTGGTTGAGTTTTCCCCCTAAGCTTTATCATTACTCCAGGGGAATGCTAAGATACGTCAAAAAACCTGGCAACAACGTAGAATTAAACGAAATTACGCATATGGATAACGCAGTTAGACTTTACACGTAGTCAAATATGGTGGGGGAAATCGGAATGCTGCACATCTCTTCTGGAAAGATTTGTACACACTGGTTATATTGTGCAAATGAAAACTGAACGCATGGTTTGGAATTGTTAAAAATGATTTAAAACTATGTTACAGTACATAGTGCAACACGCATGTTGAATCTAGAAACTGTAGCACTAGCAGGTTACAATGATTTAACCTTGAGGAAAACATTGCGACGACATTATTTCTTTGGGCATGAACCTAGTCAGCTAGAGAAACACATAAATGAATGTCTTTCTAAGCAGTACCTTTACACAGCAGTGTTTTCGTCTTGGATGCAGCCCCCACAATGACTGATGCTATTTTATAACTATTTTATAGCATTGCAGAGTTCATTCCCTGAAAAGCAGGACTGAAGTAGCATGAACTGACTGCATCATGGTGGTTTGGATGGACCCTTAGAGGAAACTCAGCAGAGGGTGGAAAGACGTTTGAAAAGCATGAAAAGTGTATGACTGAGCACTGAACTGGCCTGTGAAGTCACGGAAGCAAGTAAAGGAGTGAGTGTGTGAAATGCATTAGGAGATACACTCATACATGCCCTCCCCCCTTTGCTCTTTCCTCCTCCCAATTAGCCTTAAGATTTCACAAAACACCCGGCAGTGTTGTATTGTGTATGTGTGAAATTATGTCGACCTGGTTCAAAGACTGTAATGCAACTGTCTATTACATAATGAACAATAAAATAAAAGATGATATTGCACTGTGTGAGAACATTACTTAAAAACTATAGACGACTAAGGTGTGCTCAGCTTTTGTACTATATCCAATTATGATGTGTATTCTGAATTAAACAGCCTGATAGTGGTTGGGTAAAAGCTGTCCCATGTGCTGTCACAACCGACATGGTGCCATCATTTTTAATATATTAAAAAATACTGGTGGCTACCAGTGCTATCCCTTAGCCTCCTAGTAGATGCACCTGTTGTATAAATGTGAAAATCCTGGATGATTTTATGAAAACTTTGACTTTGACCAAGTCAAGATCGCAGTGATTCTAACTTGTCCAAGATTTTTAGATGATGCACCTATAGTATGAATTGAAAATTCCTATGAGGCCTCATTCTCAAGTTATCACATTCATAAACTTTGGTGTGTATGCTGCCTGCCAATCCACCCGCCCAGCATGGTGAAAACAATACCCCATTAGACTTTTATGGCTGAGGGGTAAAAAAAATACCTGTTTTCCCAGCTGCTGAAATGAGCCAAAACAGAAAACAGAAGCTGCATGAGAGTGCTTGCCTGTGTAAAAGAGCGGTCCACTGCATTCAGTGTCAGATTTACTTGTACCATTTGGCAGTTGAAGAGTTGCTGAGGAGCTTGGAAAACATGTAGAAAAATGTATCAAGAGAAAAAACTATATTCATTAAAATCATAAAATTTGCACAGATATATGTTAAATTAATCTCTGATGAAAAAATGTTACCCATTTAAACAAGTTTATATCAGTGTTTTTACCAGATTAATAAATTGAACACTGGGAAAATGTGTACATTTGGGTATTTTAATCCTGCACAAATGACAGCTTTTGATATCTGACAATGATTTTAAAAAGCCACCGAACATCTGCTGTAAATGATGGGAGAGAGAGAATGAGGGAAAATAGGCTTGAGTGACACAGTCATGTGGGGAACTTGTGACTGCATCATGTGGATGTGCTTTTGTGCATAGGCATGATTAAAGCTACAGTTCTAGGCATAGTACCATTTCTACAGACCAACTCGCAAAGACAGTACCTTTCTTTTTACCTGTAAATGTAAAATCTTTATACAGTGAAATTGGTCTGACAAACAATTTGTTGGAGTTTAAACAATTTTAAAATTATGGTAACAAAGGACCAGCAAAGAAATGAGGGCCGTGAGCCCATTTACACATTACACCTCCTTCCTTATCCAGCTGTGAGCATGTGCTCCAGGATACCCACAAAGCATTTCTTTTTTCCTTAATCATACCACCTCTTCCTTTTATATCCATGCCATTGCAGGCTTGAGCATCTCTATGTTGTATTTCTCTTCGTGGCTAACCCAGTTGGGGTGCAGAAAGAAGCTTATCACAGTGGCTCTGAGAGATAACAGAGAGTGTCAGATTTCCTGAAGACAAACACCTACACGAGATCAGCAAAACAAACAGCAGACAAACAAAACCCAGATACACATGTTATCAGTTGTTATGGCCCATTGTCACTATCTGCTTTCACTGGTCAATACATCCCTCCAGGTGCATTAGGAATAAATAAAGGAAAAGAATCCAGAATTAAGCGTCAGACTTCTTTTGTCTGGAAAAAAAAAGAATGATGCCTGTTTTTTTTGGTTTTTTTTATTTGAGAGCGCTCACCGAAGAACAGGGTAATTTCCTTTTGAGAGCTGCTGACAGATTTGGAGCAGTTTGATATCTGGGTGTGAGCAGCCAGCACAGTAACACACAATATGCTCTCAGTAGTGGCTCGTTTTTAATTAGGGTGTTTTCCCCCACAAATTCACAATAAGCCCACATCAAAAAAATTTTAAACTCACATTGAACCCAAAGTTTTCCCTAAGATGTTTAGTCAGAAATTTGTCATACTAAACCAGAGCTTGGGCTCAAGCATCAGAACCTAGAAGCCAACAGCAGTTTTACCAACTCTATTTGAATAGTGAGAGCAGGGTTTAATCAGCAGGTCAGTGGCACTGACAGGTAGTTAATCTGCAGAAGTGTTTGTATGCCAAAGAGGCTAGTGGTGACCAAGATGAGTTTAACAAACTCTTGCAGTTTTTCCCAATTTGATTTGGAGACTTTACTTGTTTGTTTCTTGAGAATGTGATGAGTATATGGGCAGTTGGGATTCCAGGAAAGTGGAGAGAGGTTGGTGGAGAGATGGCAGGTAAGAGAAGAAAAAGAAGGAAAGGCAGAAGAAGAGGTGGGAAAAGGAAGAGATAAAGATCTCCTATCTTAAAGAGTCCTATCTTGTTCTGGTTTTGTCACACATAAAATTTAACAAAAATAATCCTCATAACACATCTCTCATTTTAATCATCATTATCATAGCCGTGGGTAACAGTGCTAGAGGAGCTCAGCTCATATTTAGTCATTCAATGGGTTTTCCCCTCTGTACTTACGCTGAAACTATTTGCAGCACATTTAAAAAAAAAATAAAAAACCTCTGCAGTTGCACTTCTTCATTTTGTCCACAGGGGAGCAGCAGCGCAGCCACATTGCTGCTCTCATAGCCATCATCGTGACTGCAATGCAAGCCAAGGTTTCTTTCAAGGGCACACATCATATCTGCAAAGTCACATGTAAAGCAGGGAGAGGCTGTATGGGCATTTTCGGCTTATCACACAGACTATGCAGTAGGGCAGAGAATGCTGAAGCTTAGTCTAGACAGTCACTAAATATCTAATCACAAATCACTCACTGACACCTTGTTGTAGTTGCAAATATTCAAGGGCGAAACCTTAATTTCCAGTAAACATAAATTGCAAGCATGTAGGTTTAGCAGATAAAGGATGTTTACTAACATGCTGACATGAAAAAAAAAAAAAAAGGACAGATGCATATATAACAAATGCATCTTGTTTTGCAAGAAATTCGGTTTTCAATCAAGGTAATGACAGACAGCATCCTTGCTGCGCTGCTTCTAATGAAAATCTATGTGCTATTACACATAGTGATGCATAGTAAGGTAGAAGCTGTGTTGTTCAACCTGAAAGGGCAGGAGAGCCATCATAGCTCTCCCCCAGTCTTACCTTTTTATAGTCATCAAATATGTATGGCCCCTCTGAGTGTGTATATATAATGTATTCACAGATCTCCAGCACACTGGAAACCCTGCATCAGCGGTTTGTGTGTGCATCTTCAGAATAAGACAGAAAGCCTAATCAATAAAATGATTCATGGAAGACCCATTCTGGAAGAAAGGCGTAGCGTGAGTGGCTTTGGACTGCTTGTTCTGAATATGTCAACAAAAGTGTAATGTATTTTCATTTTAATAGAATAGAATATCTTTTTCATTGTAACATGGAACATGTGCAACGAAATTAAATGTTTTTCTCAACAGTGTGAAGATCACAACAATCATGTGAAAACCTATATAAAAATATAAACTATATAAAACCATCTACGAGATGAAACCACACCAGGACAAACACAACCCTTCTATATTCTCCCAAACTACACAAATCTCTTATTGCACCAAGCACAATTATATGGATATTGTTTTTGCAGCATTTAATGCTTGTACTGCTCTGGGACCAAAATGGTTTTTCAGTCTTTTTATCCTTTTTAAAAAAAAATTTCAGTACTATCTAAGTGACGTTAACAATGTATCCCTTATGATGTCACTGCCCTTTGTTGAGGTAGCCAGACACGTATAGGTCATCCAGAGTAGGGAGAGGAGCAAGAAATTATTTTCCTGGGCTATATTGATAACCTTCTGGAGCTCCGTTATCTGTGCCGCTGTGAACAGGAGAACCACACACAGAAGCAATATGTTCAAATATGGAGCAGCAGTAGAAGGACACCAACACTCTTTTTTGCTCTTTCTGATGACCCTCAGGAAGTAAAGGAAGCTCTGTGGTGTTTATTTCCCCGAAACCACCAGAAAATGGAAGTCTGTGACTCTGTCCACATACACCTTGCTGATAAATAAAGGCTTAATATTTTTAATGTCTTCCTGAAGCTAATGAGCACTTCTTTAGTATTAGACATGTTAGAGATCAGGTTTCTGCCTCTGCACGACTGAAACAGCTGCTCCACCTCATCTTGATAAGCAGACTCCTCCCCCAAGAAATAAGCCCCATCACTGCAGTGTCATCTGGAAATTTGGTGAATGTTTTGCTGAAATCAGAGTAATCATATGTGCTCAGCACATAGAACAGACAGCATTGTGTGGGGCTCTAGTGCTCAGGCTTTTAACCAAATTTCACTGAAAATGCAAACATTTCTGTATATCTAAAAGCTTGTGCAATCATCAAAAAGAATAAAAAACAATGCTTTCTCATATATGGGTTACTAACAAAACTGAAATAATAAGTAAACTTAAAAAACTCTCACGTCCTAATTTTTAACTCTATGACTTCATATATTTTCTTATTAAAGCCTAATGAGAAGTGCATCATATTCCATGACTTCACTGTACTTTTGGGTCTCTGACATTTTGTGCAGGATTTGTATGGTTCACTAAGTGGCAATGTTGGCAGCAGGAAGTAAACCTTTTCATACTTTTAAAATGATACTTAAAAAATGTGACACTACTGTCAGTACACCCAAGAGGGCTTATACTCAGTAATGATACATGAAAGAAATGCGTGCACACGCACACACACACACACACACACACACACACACACACACACACACACTCACTGGACATGAGCCATGGGGTGGTTAATACAAGATTGTTCTGTCAGCAGAATCTTTATCCTCAAAGGATAGGTGCTGTGGATCAGTGTGTGAGACAGAGAGAAAGAAACAACGCACATTGGTGACTGACACGTGAAATAAAAGCAGTAAAAGGACCATAGTGACCCATAGAGTATTGATCACTACAGTCAGGCTACTTTAATCAACATGCACATACCAAAAGACCCACACATCTTTAGATTCACCAATCCACCATATTGCTTAGAGTCCTCCCCTTTGGTGTGGTTAATACTGATCTTGCAGAGGCTTAGAGCCAGAAATGTGACTGACATGAAGCATTTTATTTTCCTTGACATGAAATGCAAAATGTGCCCATATGTCTACTCTTCTCTTCCTCCCAAGCAAATAACCTTACAACACAAGGAGATTACTTCTGATCGGGTCAATTCCAAACTTATCCTGCCTTTCTACCCAACTTAATTAGTTTAGATTGGATGTTGCTTCTCCAATATATTTTTAGTTATGTCAATACATTTCGTAATAGTTTTTGTCCCCATGCCTTAGTTTTTATTTAGTTATCATTTCCTTTTTGTCAGAAAAAGAAAAGTTGTTGACGAAAACTGTTACGGAACTTATTAGTTAACATAATTAATGCTGCTTATGGTTTGCACTGAAAATATTCATCTACAAAGCAGAAGTTTTGCCATCACATTTCAGAAGGCCCAACTTTTCCTTTAAAGGCAAATATTCTCCATTTCTGGTTTAAGTGGTACTTTTCAATTTCACTATCCCTTGGTGATTAGTTTTTGATTGAAGACAAGTTGACATCTTCCATGCGAAATATTGCCAATCAAAGCAATCGCAAGGTTTTGGGCAGATCACTTTATATCTCTTTACAACCAGTTTCACACTAGCAACTGCAGGTAACCTCCAGCAGCCAGTCACCTGGTCATGGAATACACTTTCACTGGTGGTTACCAGGGAGTCTCCGACTGGTCTCAATGGGGCTTAAGCAATCAATTTCACAGATATTGCCAATAATCACTCAACATCAGTCGGAGAATACACATTATACCCTTGCAACTGATGGTTGGCAGATGGTCACCAACCAGTCTGTAGACCTGTGCAACTGGGGCTGCAATGAAGCATCGATTTAATAGATAGACAGGCAGACTGAAAGACAAGTATGTGAATACAGCTTTGTGTTATTTTGTTTAGGAAAGTAAAACATTCAGAAAAGATATTTTACATATCTTTCAGGAACATAGCAGTAATGTGGCTGCTTTATTCTGGCAAGCTGGACACCAGAAAGCTTTTTCTAATTTAAGAATACTGCTTTAAGCCAAACACTCCTGGCTATTAATTAGGCTGACTTCACAGACCAGCCAAAAACACACACACATACAAACACACTATTCTCAGTCTCTAAAAGGTGGGGGTGGTGCGTCTCTTATCCCATGTATCACACTCACATTTTCTCTCTCTCACCTGAATCACAAGTCTGTTGTGCTCTGCTTTTTGCCCATACTTTCTACCCCCACATCCTGGTGTTGATGTGGGGGTAGATGTAATTTAAAAACAAATTAAAATATATCCAGTCTGATTGGTCTCTAAACAAATGAAGCCATGAAAAAGATTAGACTGCTCCTGAAAAACTAAAATCCTATTTCCTTGCTTTTCATGCATTTATCTCTTCAATATTTGTGTGAATGACTGCACTGCAGAATGTCTGACAGCAAGCAGCTCTCTCTGGTATCTTAAATGAGAAGCTGGTTAGACAGTCAGACTGTCAGATGTAGTGCACTGGAAAATGCTTCCCCACAGGAAACAAGACACTTTGGACCTGATTCTCTGCGCTTTGTTTTTCATTCCTTTCCAGGGGCTGAGAAGGGGGTGTCACTTTATAAGAGCAGGCTAATTTGAGCATTCACAGTAGCTTTTGATCTAGCTTAAACTTAAACTGCACTTGAACCACAATGTCTTTTATAATTTGTCACGTACAGCCATAAAGCATTTCATCATTCATTTTTAATCACGTGTGTCCATTTTGTATAATGGAAATTGACGCATCAGATTCAAAAGATTAACAATGATTGAATCCTTAAAAGATAATTCCTTAGACCCCCTTCACTGTTAGTCTGTTTCTTAGTAGGGCTTTTTGAGCTGTAGCTCAAATGTCTTCAGAAAAGCCCCAAATCTCTGGGGTTCCCGTCCACTGCACTAGCTGCAGGCTCATATTTGGTACTGTGGTGGGTGTGAATTCAGCTCCAGCCGTCCTGTTGACAGTTCTACTGCACTAGCTTTCTGGGGCATGATGCGTTCACTCTGGATGCTTTCCAATCATTTTTGTACAGGAGAGCGGGGAGCCCAGCCTCCTGCAGTATTTTATGCCTTCAGACAGGTACAGGGGAAGATTCAAAAGGATACTGAAGGTTGCAAGAAATTTGCACTGGTAAACAATAGTGTCCAGTGACCTTGCCACCAGAGCACAGTGAAGGAACAAATCAGCTCTGAGTCTTGGCTGTGCTTTCAGTTGGAAATGTCAAGTCCAAATTATGTTTTTTTCACAGACAGATGGAGGAAAAATATTACTGCACTGTAGCTCGGCTATGACTTAATCCTTTCCTTTCCTTTCCTCATATTTTTTCTAAAATCTGTCCGTGTGTTTCTTCAAACTGGAGTGTTTCCAGCTGTCACACTGAGATGCTTCCCTCACCACTCCTTTGCCCTGCTGTCAGACCTCAGGAAGTTAATGATCTTCTGACACCACAATATGGCAAGCTATGGTGACATCATGCTCGAGTATGAACGTCTCAGCTATGGAGCGTTTACATTGGTGTGTCAAAGCTAAAATAACGAATAACTGAGGAAAATTTTTTACCTTTGTTCAAAATAAGTATATATGTGCATCACAAGATATACATTTGAACAACAGAAAGCTGAACCACCCTTCATTGACAGGAAGGATGAAATTAAATCAAACACCCTCCTTCTGGGAGAAAAAAAAAAAAAAAGGACACCGCTGAATGGCTTTCCTGCAATCCTTCACGCCCAGCTTTTGCACTCCTGAACTAAGAGGAAAAATAGCCATTCTCAATCACCTGCTGCACCTTCTGTTCTCTTCTCTTCTCTTAATTAGTAAGTAATGATTTCTATATAAAATTTCATAATTCGCCAGCACTTTCAACTCTCTTCTTTTTACTTTTTTTTACTTTTACTTTCTGAGTGTAGTTTTGAAGGGAGAAACCATGTAGTTCATATGAATTTGTGAATATGGGAGAAAAAAACAAACAAAGGGTGGATTGGAAGAATGCTTTTTAGTGTTCTTAACATAGTGAAGATCATCGCATTAACTCTAGGGCTGACTTAGATTGGTTTGATGAGGAAAGATCAGAACAATAAAGTAGATTTATCACAAGATGAAGCAGACCAGTGGGTCTGTGATTATGAGATGTGCAAGGGCTGTAAAAGCCTATAAAACCTATAAAGACAGCTCGGTAGTTAACTATTTTGACAGGTTGTTGTTGTTTTTTTTTCATAAAGAGAACTGTACTGTATGAAACTCTGATCCCATCAGTCAACCAGTCAGTCATTCAGCATTTCAGTCAGTCACACTCAGTGTCTGCTCACTGCTTGAAGCTGTAATGCCTTTACGCATTGCAGCAGTATACACCTCCCAATGTCTGGGACTTCAGAGGTTGATGGACACACACACACACATACTCACACATATAGAGACACACACATAAATTACATGCAATCCCTCAACTGCCCTCCCCTCCTTTTTATCCCTCACTTCACCTCCTCCCTTTCATTCTTTCAGCATCTCTGAGGACCTCAGAGTGCAGCAGGAATGATGGACAGCAGACTAATATCCAAAGAAAACCACCCCTCCCCTCTGACTTCACAGAATAGCCGGAGAGAGGCCAGTATGCCCTTCAGAAAAAATAAATAAATAAATAACATGACCTACCACTGAAAGAGAGGAAACGCTGGCAATGATACAGCACTAAGAAAAAGGGGCGGGCTGAGAAGTCATCAATATTGTAATCTGTTCTTTAAAATATGAATACTGAACATCTGCTCTAGAGACATAGACATTTCATTGTCATGCAATTATCACCTTGTGAATGCACTGATTCACTGGGGACTTTAAATATGACTAATGCACACAATGTCCCCAGTGAATCATGCTATTTAACATTTTAAGACTACAATTATGGAAGTAGAATGGATCTTATGTTTTTAACATTGTGAAGATCATTAGAGGCACCTTTGACAACACACAGGAGGTGATGCATGAATGCTCTATGCTATTTTAGGACAGTAACTATGTAGAAACTTGCTTGGGTCTGCAAGGGGATAGAAATGAAAGCAGGGATATCATATGTAATGTGATAAAAAAATTGTAAATAACAATAAAACAGAAATAACTTTTCAACGAAATACATGTTTTAATCTTATTCAATTCAGTTCGGTTCATTTTATTTCAGTTCATTTTAGTTCAGTTTATTTAGTGTCAAATCACGAAACCTCAAGGTGTTTATATTCTTAATTTCATAATAACGCTTACCCTTATTCTTCATCATGTGAAAAGGTCACACTTATTTCTGTGGAGGAGGTTTTTTAAGTATTGAATGGACCACCAGTAAAAGGTCATAAAACAGGGGCCTACTGGTTAGTCAATCAGTCTAGGGGGATGGGATTGGTGGATTTGGGTTGTCTAAGAAGATACAATCCACATATTTACTGATGTGTGCAGGCAGCATTTAAACATACAGCTATGAAGAAGAGTTGTCTGCAATGAAATTAACAGCTGGCTTTAAAAAAACAAACAAACAAACCTTTCTTTAAGAAATGGTACAGCAGCACTAAGGTTCTTCATGTGCCATAATCTATAATTCAACAGCAGCAGTGCCATAAGCCAGAAATTTAGCACCCACTGTGTTGTATTTTACTGTCAGCTTCTCTATTTCCTGTGGCACCAGCTTAAGTAGACCAGGTCCAAGTAACAATTTCTACAATGGAAATTGAAGTTTATAAATTGAAGGCCATTGCTGATTATCCTTCATTTATTCTAACATTGCTGCCGTTTTCATTTATTCCATACTTATAACTATTCTCTGATGAAGATTTTCTAGCCACATACCTTCAAACCTGACAAAATTGCTAAACGGCAGATGTTCACACTGTAAACTAAGATGCTGGATAAGATAACTTTTGAGGTCACATTATGATGTTGTACAGTCATGTAAATAAATAAATATATGAAGTTGTCAATGACTCTATGGTGCAATGAAAAAAAAATACGAACACTGTGAGAATTAGAATGGACCATTCAGGTGTGTGTTGATATGACGCCAATGAAAAGACATCAGGAGCGAACCGATTGTTTCTGCTTATCTGAAAAGGATTATAAGACCAAACAGTCCGAAATCCATCATTCTACAGTAGATTATACACAAGTGGAAAACAAAAAAACTGTTGAAAATCTTCACCAGAGTGGACACGCCAGCAAATTAACCCAAAGGTCAAACCACAAAATGCTCAGAGAAATTGCTAAAAAAAAATCCAAAGTGTTGACAGACACAATTACCTCATCCAGTTGTCCCACACAGTGGTGCAGGGGTGCTGATCTGGACTTGTTTTTCAGCTACAGGACCTGTGCACCATATATGTAATGAGTTGACTCTGACCTCCCATTATTCTAGAGCCTAATGTGAGCCCATCAGCCTTACAGCTAAAAATTGACCAAAATTTAGTTATGCAACAGTACAATCATCCTAAACTAGCAAGATCTACAACACAATGGCTGAAAAAGAAAAGAATCGAGGTGTTGGAGTAGGCCAGACAAAATCCTGACCTCAACCCAAATAAATGCTGTGATGGGACCTTAATCGAGCTGTGCATAAAGAAATGCCTGAAACCCTAAATGGACTGAGTTAACGTTATGAAGAATAGTGGGCCAAATTTCCTTTAGAAGAACAGAGACGGTTAACATCTTCCAGAAAATGAATACTACAGTTAAAGGTGACTCTACAAGCTGCTGAATAATGAGGTGTCTAAGTAGAAGCCTCAACCCAAATTAGAAGAAACACATTGTAGTGATGGAGGACAATCACGGGACAATGGCGTATCTCCGTGCGTATGCGGGATGCTATTGTTACTAAATATTCTTAGGTTGTAAACTGCATGATGGATGTGTGTGTCAGAGTGTGCTGACTGGACACAGCTTCCTATGTCTTGATTAATTGATGGCAGATTCAGCAGTACAAGCTCCCTTTGGTGCATAGTGTTCTCTCTGCCTGTCTGTCTCACCATGTCTGCAAAGTGTGTCAATGTTGCAATATGAAAAAAAAAAAAAGCACGGACATTATAAGTAGTTACAAGGGCATTAAAAAAATCTTCTTTTAGAGCTGGAGGTTCACTAGGCCCGTAGCATCTGAAACAAGGTTAAGTTCAGGTGATAAATATATACTTTGTCCTTTATGTGGGTCATCTCCTAGGGTGTGTACGAGAGAAAGACTCGCATAAGGACAGACTGGAACAATTAAGAGTTTCTAACCTTAGAAATATACAAATGCCTGCAAACACAAGGGTCCACACAGTAAAACAGCTTGACACCGAAGCATAGACAGACAAACAGCCCCAGGAGGCAGTAAAACGGTGGCACAGAGCATTACAAACCAACGAGGAGAAAGGGCAAATATGGTGGTGGGCTGGTAGGCAAACAGGGAACAGGTGAAGATGTGGATTTCAGGTGGAGACAAAACAAGCTATAAACCTAAAAGAACTGACCTGATCCAGCTGCTGTGATACCTCTATATGCTTTCTGGATGAAAATGTGGATACTTTTTGGCTCCAGACATTGTTCACACAGACTGTGGCTCAGGAGAAATAGAGCGGGTTGCCCACCATACAGATTGATCTGAACTCATCCAGTCCACAGGTTAAAGAAGGGGAAGATATTGAATCTCCAGTTGACGCAGCCATTACTGTGTGGGTGCGTGTGATAAAAGCACCATGCACACTGAATGTCACAAAGCACCGCATAAGTACGCGTGAATCTGACTTATGAATGGTCAATAAACCTAAAACATACAAGTTCAGACTGTGAACTAAAGTCATGGTACCGGCCTCCCTACTCAATTCCGAGCATTGCAAAGAAACAGTTACTAAAATTTATCTCATCAAATCTCATCAAAACTGGAGCATAGACTTCTTGAAGGGCCTGCATTGTTGTGTGTTGGAGTTCCTACAAGAGCCTACACAGAGCGTCATCTGCATGTTGCAGCTATGGAGTGAGACCAGGAGGCAGAGTCAGAAATATGTGGAGCCTCTGGCCGTACTTGTGTCTGTGCTTTTTGAGCAAGCTTCAAGTGGCTATTCCAGAAACTGCAGTTTTTGGTATTTCTATCTTCATTTTTTAATCCCTGAAGGTTGACATTTCTTTTACAACATGTTGTGTTTGTTACTTTACTTGTTATCCTGCTTCTTTAAATCCATAGTACTACATAAACTGGTGTGGACATAGCGGTACAGTGGTAACCACTGTCACCTCACAGTGAGAAAGTTCTTGTTTCAAATTGTATGTTATGTTGTTGTTACCTCCAGGAGCTGCAGCTTCCACAGTCCAAAGACATGCAGTTGGGTTAACTGTTAACCCTAAACTGATTATGGATGAGAAGCAGATAAAATGTTTAAAGTGTATAAGGTCACAAATCAGAATAAGGCACTGTATGAATGCATGTGAAATGTGTCTTAACTCTTTTAGTATGTCTGTGAAGGTTCTCAGTCATCCAGGTCATCGTAGTCAAAGGAGCTTTGACTACATATCTGGGACTCTCCACCATTTGACCTTAGAACTGAAGAAGCTTCTCGGATGAGAGGTGAAACGTCTTCAAGCAACTTAAAGAAGTCCAGACGCTTTTCTCTGCAAGCTCCTTTGACAACTCTTTTAGTAGTCAATAAGATCACCAAAGTGTTATATAAATGCTAGTCTGTAAGTACTGTGACACAGTGTATCGAGGAAATAATATGAGGACTCCTTCAGCATCATGACAGTAAACAACTGATACAAAACATCTGGCTTGACTCACTAAAAACAAAACTTGCAACAGTCTGATCTCAACAATGACGGAAGACGTCATATCTACTCAATAATACCTGTTTAGTATCTCGTCATAGCTTTAGTTATTCATTAATTAGTATTATTATTGTTGTTGTTGTTGTTTATAATGAACTTTGTATAATGTGAATTCATAAATACTAACAAACAAATCTGGAGCATGTTTCTTTTGTGTGTGAACACTGGTCATTTTAATTGAGGTCAGTTTGTATTTATCTATGTATGAATTATTTATGTTAACCATTTCCTGTGCCGTAGTATTTACATTATGATTACGTTCTCTATAAAGAGATAATAAAAATACGAATTTTGAATTGTGAATAATAACGAATCAAGAGCTAATCAGTTAAGAGGTGTGAGAATATCTGAGGTAACGAACCCACGCTGTTATAGCTTACTTCTTGCACGTTGCACCGGGTAATTAAGGCGCTCTTGTTACTTACTGTTACTGTTAGTTTTTAACGTTGTTATAATGAAAAAGAAATGGAGTTTGGAAACTAGATAGACCCTCCAGTTAGCCCGGATTAGATTCATGAGCATCCCTCCTGCCCCCTCCCCCTCCCTCTCCCTCTGCATGTTCTTCCCTCGTCCTGCAGGAATAGTCTTTCCTCCTCCACCGCTGCAGCCCGGCATGTCCGCAAACTGAGAGCGTGAGCGGTGAGACACGGAGAAAGACAAAAGCCAGCCTTTAAGACACACGGCTTGTATTTTGCGCCTTCCCTTTGAAGGAGAGAAGATTTTAACACCGCGACGAAGCTTTTAGAAGGGACTTGGACGAGGATCAAAAACAAGGTAAAGGATGTCCCGAGCAACCACTGGGATGTTGACGTGTGGCTTCACTGTACGGGACAGGGTGCGTGATAGGTCCGGGCACTTGGTACAAGATGCCGATGCTTCCGTCCACTGAAAAACAACAACAAAAAATAACAAAGAAACAAAAACACTGGCATGTGTGTAAGTTGTGTCCCCTGAAAAGAGTAGGGGATGCATCGCTCTAAGCTTGTAGAGTAGATAGTACATTCTGTGCACGAACTGTGGCGACATGCTGCAGATAATAATACAGTGTTAACTGCGAGGGTTCATATGGGGGGAAGGAAAAAAGGTGCAGCTAAGGAGACCGATGAAGAGGAAGGAATCCAGGAAATGATTTGAGCATCTGAGCATAAAATCGTTGACGAAAGAGCGATGCCGCAACCGTGCAGCAAGTTCTCAAGTGGATTTTTTTAAAATTCTGCTATAGTGTGTATTGCAATGTCAGTGGGATGGTGCGAATGCTGCAGAACTTTACATGGTTGTTATGTCCTAAAAAGGGACTTAACTCAGGCTTTGAATGCTGTAGAAATGTCTTTGGGACATTATAATCTTTTGAAATGACTACAAAGTATCCACTTGTGAGCCCCTTAGCAGCAGCGTAGAGAATCGTAGCTTTTTTCTTTTTAAAGTTTTAAATGAACTGCTGATTTGTTCTGAATACCTACAAATCCAATGTAAATGATTATTATAGGAATAAGACATGCAGGAAAACGCCACAGTTACCAATATACTCACACAAAAGAATCAGACGTACTATAAGAAATCAGCAGAATGCATATTAAAAGCAGTGTGGTCAATCTTTCTAAGACCCATGCAGTGACACAAATTGTGCCTAGGTTTGCTCATCTTTGACCCCGTGTTTGTTTCCCTTTGCTTCTGGGAGTTATCTCCGTGAAGACAAATCGCAGGCAGTCCAGCACTGTCAGCATAAAATGCGCAAGACAGAGCGCAGTTGTAAATTGAGGGCACAGGTGCCTCAACCAAACTCAGGACACAGTGTTATCCTGAAGGGTAACGATGTTTTAACCGCTCGAAGTTTAACTATTCCCTGTTTTATTCACATTTTGAGATGGTTTCTGTACATTTTTAGCGCAGCTAATGGAAATAAAATTCCAGAGAGCTACTAAATATGAAGATATTCTCTTTAGAGTGACTCCTTTACCAAACAGGGATCTCCGTCTGAACATCGTGTTGTGTCCGCATTGTGCCTCGTCATTTCTACCCCCACCCCAAACCCATCCCATCAAACTTGTGTAAGAATCACTGGAGTGAAACAGTGGTGTTCCTACAGTCACAGCTTGTGTATTCTGTCTCCCTGGCTGCAGGTCTGTCCCTGTAACGCGACCACTGAAGGAGGAGAACACAGAACTGCTTCATCATGAATTTTGTAATGAAAGCTGCGCTGGGAGGTGAGTAGACTGCCCGGCGTGAGGTTGATTTAACAGCACTGCAGCGTAAAGGATTTAACAGGATGCTTGGCGGCAGTAGCAGCAGTATACTGGTACTGGCCTCATAGTTATGGAGACACTGGACTGCATCCAACATCAAACTACTCTCTATAGCATCATATTTCCTCTTTGTTTTATGCCAACTGTTTTTTAAAACCTCCAAGGCTGCAACATAACTTGTTTCAATAAATGCATTCTGTTGGCCAGTGCTTCATTATTGTCAAGAACTGCTGAGTGTTTTAACCTTGTCTTTATGGCCAGCATATCAGTCTGGAACCAGGTTAAGGACCGCTGCAGATGAAATAGGACGGCGGCAGCAGCAGTGATAGATCTAGTCATATACCAATAATACGTCTGTCAAGTGAAAAAGCCGCGTATCTCCAAAATGTCACCTTCTGAGGATGGAGGCAGCCTTACTGTAGGTTGATTTTAATGCATGAGGTTTTCACATGGTTTTAATACCCAAGCAGACTCGGCTTTTCAAGTCCAACCAGTGGCACCTTTTGAGGCAAGAGAGATAGAGAAGGGCGGTTTTGCCAAGAATTAATGCTGACTTTTGTCCTTTAAAGCCTTCAGGTATTATCCCTTAGAATATTATCTCAGCTATTATTTGCCCCCTAATTAATCCTCATTATAGCTCTGTAATTCATCCTTCTCGTCAGCTATAGCTTCAAGGTGAAGGGCAGGAAAGTGGTACCAGTAGCTACAATGCAGCGGTTTCACTCATACCTGGTCAGTCGTGCATGATGTTGAGCTGTTGTCCAGGTTACAGAGATGTTAGGCAGTTACAGCTGGAGTTAAAGCATAGCCCCAACTCCTCATTGGGATGCAAAGGATGCAAGCGCTGCCTTGTTCTGCATAGCTCCTGTGCTGTGCAGCTGTGCTGTGAATTCTTAAATCAACTGCACTGCACTGGATGTAGTTTTGCTCTGCATAGGTTGGGCTGCACTCCCCCTGCAGACATTGGGAATAGATTTGACAGTGTGGGTGTTTATCTGTGTACACTGCCAGTGCAGGGGCGGGGTAGTGTGTTATATAGATGTGTGCACCTTATAAAAGATAAATTACAGTGAATGCAAAGGCCTGTCTGCGTGAACAGATCCTTGTTGTATATGTGAGAGAAAGGTGAGAGAGTAAGGATGCAGAGAGAAAGTTTGACGATTATCAGGATGGGTGTCATATTTAATATTTAATAATTATTCCTTCTGGGATGCATTGCTGTTAATGCCTTTGTATGTTACACAAGCTGTAGTTCCAGTCTGGACACAGTGACCTCTTTCCACGAAAATGTCCACAAAGTATTGACACTGCAAAACATCATTAAAGCTCCCTAAGGGGGGGTGAAAGGTTAATGAAGGAGGCAAGCCAGTTAGCCAGTTAATCAATGAGCTCAGCTATCAATCTGATGCTCAGAGCCTGAAAATCAGTAAATCAATATTTGTGAAATATTATTTAATTAATTAAGTTGGATCATTGAGTCTCCTCCATGCTTTAGCAGTTTGAGCTATACAGTGCTTGTGGTTTCATTCCAACCAGTGACCTTTGTTATGTGTCAAACCCCTCTTTCCCTTCTCGCATTTCCCCGAGGCTTCAGTGACAGCTATGAAATTAAAAAAAGAAAAGAAACAGAATAACATGTTTTATTAATTAGCAATGTCTTACAGTGGATGTCTAATTGAGACTGAAATATGTTCAGTAATACTGGGTGGATTTCTATGACATGAGCGTAACTTAGGTACCGACTCAAGCACCAACATCAGTTCTAAATTTAATCTGTGCAGCACTGTGCTTAATGAGATATCAGGGAAAGTATCAATCAAAATGCTGACCGTGCCATAAATATCACTGTTCCTGATTTCAGTTTTGTCATCCTTTTCAACATTGTCAACTTGTGCAGCAACACACTGCTCCCAGCCCCCCCTGCTATGTGTGGAGCTGTCAAACAATGACTTACAGGCTTAAACATATCCTATTAAATGGTCAGGATGCACAACCTGTAATGTGAAATGGTGTCAATGTAAAACCTCCAACACATATTTAGGCTAGCCTGCCTAGCATGGGATGTGGCATAGCTTGTCAGGATAGAAATATCCTGGATGTCAAAATGGAGACTTCGACAAAAGCCTGGTCTCCATAGCACTAGACTAGAGGGAACATCTTGTGGTGCTGTTGGGGAAATATGCTTACAAGTAAGGGCGATCGTGGCTCAAGAGTTGGGAGTTCGCCTTGTAATCAGAAGGTTGTCGGTTCGAGCCCCGGCTCGGACAGTCTCGGTCGTTGTGTCCTTGGGCAAGACACTTCACCCGTTGCCTACTGGTGGTGGTCAGAGGGCCCGGTGGCGCCAGTGTCTGGCAGCCTCGCCTCTGTCAGTGCGCCCCAGGGTGGCTGTGGCTATAAGCTTGCCATCACCAGTGTGTGGATGACTGGATGTGTAAAGCGCTTTGGGGTCCTTAGGATACAAATACAGGCCATTCACCATGTTGGAAGTTAAAAATGCTTTGAGTAGAACAGTGTTATATAAGAGCCAGTCCATTTACCAGAATGGATCTAGCTGAGGTATCTTGGGGATCTGATTAGAACTCCTCAACAATGTTGTCTCCGAGAGGTTGTGTAGTCATGGGCAACCTTAAGGAGACCCAGAAGCTCTGGCTTGGAAAAGCTTTGGTGTTCCCTCAGAAGAGCTGGAAAAGCTGGCTCGGGAGTGTTGACCTTGTTAGTGTTGACCTCTAAAATCCACACTAGCATGTATACACTGAAAAACTCCTGACAGAAACATTTATATGACCTCCATTTATTCCTGTGACTATTTCTTTTCTCCTTAAGTCAATATTCAGACAACCTTAATGAGACAATTTAAACAATCTGCAGAAAGGTAGCTTGCTGAGAGACAGAAAACAGAATAAATCAAGCAGCATTTCTTCATTTCTACAGCATTCGTTTCCATCCAGTGATGATTTTTTTTTACCTGGTTTTGGATTTGCTATCCTGCCACTGAGTGTTTTGCTGAGTATGTTTGGCGATGTGCGGATGAGAGTCTGTGTGACAGAGGATGCTGCCAGTGCATTAAGTAATCCTCCAAGGCTTCTTTAGTTACAGATACTTGAAAGAAAACAGAGCGATGTTTAACTGTGATGATTCAGCAGGACTAAGATCCAAAGCTTGAAGAGTGCTGGGTAGTTTGCTGCATTTGCCACAATCGACACCGCTGGTCACGCGACTCCCAGACATATTATTTTTCCTCACACAACAACTAAAAAAAAAAAAAATGAAAACCTACCAACGTATTTTTATACTGTTGCTGTGTGCAAGCTGCAGAAAGCTCCTAGATGGGATATACAAACAGTGTAACTGAAAAATTTGTAGGCACCTGCTTGGTGATGCAGACATTTTAAAATACAATGAAACTTCTTTTGTTTTTATAAATTTCCGTCTTACTGAGAAGCAAAAGAAATGCAAAGAAAAGAACAAGATGTAATGAGATGAAACAAGTATTTTAATCCAACTTAAGGAACTTCTCAGAGTAAAATGGCATGCACGGATGGGCACATACAGATGAGGGGTGCTTACAACCACTTGAACAGGTATGTTTAGGCATGTTTATCTCATTTAAAAAAATTATTAAATTAAATTAAATTATACAGTACCTTGAGCTTCTTGGACTACAGTTTAAAAGCCCACAGCATCCTAAAAATCTCCATTATGGAAACAAAAAATTATGCAGTTAGATTAGATTTTATTATTATGATTCATCCGTGAAGATCTGTTGCTAGTTCTGAGCTATGGTACAGAGTAATGCATCTTAAAATTCCAGATCCACTTTTGTCTCCTTGTTAAGTGATTGCTTCGACCTCTGAATGCTTGGGTGCTGACTTGGCACCTCCTGACTCCTAACTAAAAGTTGAAGTTAGTTTGACAGAATGGGAAGCTGTTAAATGCGCTAGTCATTTAGTCCCAAGGTCTGGAGCTCAATCAAACTCTGAAGGCCTCAGGCAACAGCAGTGACACCATGACTGCTGCATCTGCAGAAAAGTCAGAAGTGCAATCGTCTAGTCAATAGTCACATTTAATTACTCATTTAACGCACGTTAACGCAAGTTTTATATTTTTTCCATTTGTTCAACAATTTCTTCAGCTATGGGAAGGTTAGATGTGCCAAGAAGATTGTCTTTACACAGAAGTTTGCAATGCGTGTACACTAGAGTTTATGTGTTTGTCTGTTGGTGGCACCAAATGTGCAAAACACAGTCATGAAACTTTACAGGTGTGAAGTTCAAGTACACCTGAAGGCCAGCTTTAAAGATCTGTTTAGGGGGACTTTGCAGTAGGACAGTAGACAGCTAATTGAATCGGCACAGTGGAATAATTATTGATATTGATATAATCATATTGATATAATCATCAATATGACACCCAAAGAATAAAAGGCAGGAATTAGAAATTAAATAGAGTGCATGCTTAATATTGAGTATTTTGTTTTATTTGTCAGATGTTGTGAATGATATGGAAACTTGCATGTGAAACCAATGAACAGAAAGCTGACCTTTGTTTGGGTGAAGATCAAAGTCCATGAATGGCAAAAGTCCATGAACAGGTGGTAAAACATAATGTAAGACTGACTAGAAACACAGAGGAGGTTAAACAGATGCTCTCACAAAGGAGAAAAGAACAGTCTGGGCCTATATACTCAAAATGGGAAAAGAGGCAAGGGGAGGTTAAAAAATAAATAAATAAAAGCGCAAGGAACATATGACTTTCAAAGTAACACAGGAGGTAACCAAACAGGAAATCGCCAATAGTGGTGAAAATTTTTACAATAACCCATAGAGAACTCAGGGGGGATAAACAAGGTAAGACTGAAAAATAAAACCAAATAAAAAAGATTTCAAGAACAAAGAAACTAAACACTGAGGCATGACAATTATATGGAAAAACCAGAAGGCCATAGACTAATGAAAACAATGAAAATCAAACTATAACCAAAAGCTGGAGCTAAGAAATCAGACTCAGTCCCAAACTTGAAATGCTTGGTCAAAGACCTGAGACCATAACATGAATAATGTCTCATAATTAAATACACACAGTTCCTTCATCATTAAATTAAAAGATCAGTATGCCAGCATAGCTGAATTGCTCATTTCTGCTGTTGTCTGGAAACCATTAAGGCTAGATACCATCGTCTGACCCATGAGCACCCAGTAATAATTTCTTCACCACATATCTGGTAGTTCCTGCTGCAGTAAAAGACTCCAAGACCACATTTTACCATGATCAAACACGCTTACACACAGACTGCTAACTGTTGGCTAAAAACTACAAAGAATTTACCGCTTCAGCAAATTAGTGTTCTACATATTGTAAACAAAATGGGAACATGCTAGTTTTTCCTGGTAAAAATATGAAACCCCATCGTTTCTCTGCTGTAATAATATTTAGTTATTTACTCTAACACATAAATGCGATCATAAGACATTTTCATTAGTTAAGTCTGACAAAACTGTGTTATTTGAGGTGGAATGAACAGAAGAGACACCTTGAGATTTTGCTTGCTCACCCCATCGCCTCAAAGTAGAGATAATCACATTTAGCAAGCTTCTAATATGATTGGCAAAGGGAGTGAGGCCGTCATTACTTGATTGGTGTGGAGGTCTACAGCTGGCACCCACACATAATTTTCCCATTTTCTTCTTGTGTTAACTCCAAGAAATCAAATCATTTGCAAAAGTGACCTTGAGCTTTTGCTAGAGTGCAAGGTGTGCGTGACTGCATGTCTGTTTGGTACATCCAGATTCGACAACTAAATTATTCCACCGTATAAGGCATGATTAGTGAAAGAGAGAGACGGGGGAGGGGTTCTGAGAAAGGCAAATTCACAGAAAGTATCACTTTTCGAATTCATAGCCTGACGATTGTTACATGCTGCTGCAGCATTTTTATTACTAATACCATTTTTCCTGTGCTGAAATGGCCATGTACCTTCAGAACGAATCTCAAGTCTTGCTTAGAAGACAGCTCATAAGCTCAACTGCTTGTTAACGCAGCTATCTAATCAGCCAATCACATGGCAGCAATTCAGTACGTTCAGGCTTGTGGAAATTTTCAAGACGACCTGCCAAAGTTGAAATCAAGCACCAGAATAAAAAGAAGACTGACAGAACGATAATGAAAGTCTGTGTATTTCAGAAACTGCTGATCTGCTGGGATTTTCCAGCACAACCATCTCTGATTTACAGACAATGGTCTGAAAAAGAAGACAATATCCAGTGAGTGGTAGAGGAGATGTTAGACTGCTTTAAACTGATGGGAGGGCAACAGTAACTCAAATAACCACCTTAAAACGAAGGAATGCAGGAGAACACACATGTTGAACAGTGAACAAGACGACACCGGCTGCCAGTCCTGACATCTAAAAACAGGAAACTGAGAGTAGAGTTTGCATGGGCTAACCAAAATTAGAAAATTGAAGATTGCTCACCCCATCTTCACTTTAGCTGCAACGGTCAGGCTGCTGTTGGTGTAACGGGGTGGAGATGCTTCCTTGGGACACTTTTGGGAGAGGAATATAAGCTGGCATTAAAGCTGCTACCAATTAGTAGGCAAAAAAAAAAAAATCAAAATCACAGTTAACATGCTCCCCACCATCTCCTCCACCGTCTCACAAAGCTGTTATTGAGACAATGACTTATATCCCAAAGGCCAAACTTGCTGGAAATCTTTACAGCACACTTGTGAACTTTCTCGCCACACACTGGGCTTAGAGGGGATTTGCCCGAGAACTTTGAGTGGGAAAAGAGAGATAAGTACTGTTTATCTGATTCTGTCAAAAGTTGAAACTCTGTGAGAGTTAGCTAAGGTTAGTCTTCTTTGCCACTTTCCCTCAAGACTTTGGATTTAACAAAGATTTACTGAAGAACTTTCAGAAGGAAGGGATTAAAGAAATGACACTTCTTATTAAGCAGGAAATGCCCAAACATGGAGGAAAGAAATCATAGTATATTAATTAAAAAGAGAGGTGATACAGGAAATGACTTAAAATGTTGTACTTGGATTATCTTGGAATTGTATTTTCGATGTGGTCAGTAGCAAGATTATCTACAATATCCAGTGGCACAGCAGGGCATGTCTATGTCTGTTATGGATAAAGTGGCTGATATTACTGATTTTAATTGAAAAACATAGCTCACCACAGCTTTGTGATAAGAGCAAGCTAAATAAATTTACTTTGGTTTAAAAGGGCGTTAATGTATCTGTGGCAAATGGCTTACAAAACAACAGCCAGACTCATTGTTCAGTTTTAAAGCTATCGTCCTTTATTCTATTTGAACAAATATGATCTGAATGCACAAATAGGATTTTGTGAAACCAGACCAAGTTTATTTTGGTTTGATTTAGTGTTGTTAAAATAAGAGCTGAGGGCCCTTTTCACCGTGTTTTCCTAGGGAATTATTTGACAGTGAGGCTCAGCTAGTTGTGAGTCATTGCATTACTGACGGGATTCAGCGGCATTGTTTACACAGCTTCTGCTGGAAATATTCCAGATCTGGGCCATAAGCTGATCTTGAAGTCCATGTTTATCTGGGATTTTCTGACACTGACAGTATCGATTCATGTAAACATTTATTTCAGTTTCCATAGTTTCGCATAGTGCAGTGCCTTTTTCCTGACTAAACCAGTGGTCAAAGAATAGTGGTGTTTATTAGTAATCATTGTCTGGGCTGGTAACATTCAAAATTTTTTAACTTAATACAGCAGGTTCTCTACTAATTGGAAGGTCGGTTGATCCCTAGTTCCTCCAATCTATGTGGTGAAGCATCCTTGGGAAAGATACGGAACCTCGAGTTACCACCAATGCATCCATTTGAGTGTGTGTGTGAATGTTAGATAAAAGTACTATATATCTATAACTGCTAGTCCATTTAACATTTAAATGGCACCTTTTCTCAGCACATATGAAAGCAATACAATGTTTATCATCGTGTGAACATGTGTGCACATTTATCACTTGCATTCAAAGACATATAAAAAGAAATTGCATAACCATGCAAAACCTCATGTTTGACCATATATGTTGACAACTAAGGACTTTAGCTGTAACCTGCCTCTCTTTCACTGTCTGATACAGATGCAGACTTGAAAGGAGCAAGTATAGCATGCTCTGCCAGATGTTGCTGTGTTGGCTTCTATGTGCTGCTCATCCAATGCTGATGCAGCTAATACCTCACTTTACCTTGTATTTCTTTCCTTCCCTCTGAATTTATTCTCTTTAATAAAGAGATTCTGACTTTCTCTGTCCTTTTCAGTTTAATACAAGTGGCTCATTAATGCTGTTGATAAATTGCTTTAAATGCTGAAAAAAGTGCTGCTATTGCAATGCTTAAAATCTTGGTTGAGAATAAACTCACTGCTGGTTGGGTGTGGATAAGCAGGGAACACAGATATGGAGTGAAACTAACTTGCATGAACATAATTTGTATTGATGGAAAAAGAAATAGAAGAAATTCAGTTTGGATTGTTTTTATTCTCATTGAATGATAGAACTGAAGGAATTTGGAGTATGAACTTTTTCAGCCTCTGCGGTGGGAAAAAGGTCTGAGAACCACTGAGCTTGTTAATAATTGTAGCTTTGCTGCTCTACACTTCCCATACAACACCTGTTCAAACTGTCTTGAGATTACAGTCTTCTTTCCTAGCCCCTGGGCTAGAGCTATTACTAGTTCTCCAGTTGTCAATCCCTTATTTTTGCAAGCCTAGCAAAGTATAAGCGGGTGAAACCAGCCGTAGGTGGTGTAGCTCCAGGGTTAGAAAACTTTTCCTCCCTGTTATAGATTTTATTTTTATGTTTTTTTAACATTAGAACATTAATGTGTTCCATTTCATGCACGAGTTGGAGCTTATTCCGTTGAGTGTACTTTTTTACACAAGCACTGGCACAGTGTGTGTTTGCAACCTGAGCTGTCAGAGTCTTACTGTTGTTTTAAGTCTTCTTCCTTTGTAATAAAGTCTCTGAGAAGCTGTGGAGCCCCAGAGCCTTAGAAATAGCCTTGTAACATTTCTAAGACTGATGTCTTTCAATCGCCCTCTTCCTCATTGTGTCTGGAGAGCTTTAGATTTTGATATTGTGTTCTTCTAGGCGATCTTTCAGCATACTTAAGTGTAGCCACGGCCCTTTAGCTGAGGTCCTGTTTTGAAGCCTTATTGTGAGCTTTTTTACCGTCACCATCCTGTTTAGTTAAATCACGAGTGAGAAGTGGATCTGACTAAGAAAATGAGGACACTCAATACGCTTAAGTTAGCATCTTGTCAGTTAAAGTAGTTCTGTGCTAAATCGTACCCTATTTCCATTTTAGGACTATAAGTTGTAAATTATATGTGCTATAATGTGTATAATCTGTTGTATTAAATGTGACTTAAAATAAAAAATGTGACTTTTTAAATGTATTTTTATTGAGGTTATAGATCAAATGAGCTGTAGGGCCTTTATTACAATTAGAATTTTTGCAAAAAAAAATTTATAATTTGGGGGTTAACTAAGAGGGCAAATAAGCCTACTTCTCCATACAAGCTGTAATGATTCAATGTTACGAGTGTTGTCCCGCAGTTTTACTATTAGTCTGTTCTAACAAAGCCCAGATAACCTTTTTTGCTTATGGAAATACAGGCATCCTTTAAAACTTGTGTTTTGTGACTACTCAGGTTGCTTTTTTTTATGCTAAATTCTGTTTGAATATTTGATGCAATTTATTTTGAGATGTGAGCAGAAAAACTGGTGTCATTTGTGTTTTGTTAATTACCCAACACAAAAATGTGTTTTTCGTTTTCTGTCCTTCAGCACCCTTGTGCTCGCCCATTGCCAACTCATCTTTTCTCGTCTTCTGCCTTAGATGTCTTTTATCTCTCTCTACATTTTGCTACAGTTTGTTTTTATTATGCTGATGAATCAGAAAAACTAACAGCACCAGGGGAAGACTGAAGGAGTAGTCAGTCTTGTGCCTTGGTTGCTTGATTTTTCTCGTCCGACGTCCTTGCCCGCCTCTTACCTTTTCAATCCCACTCTTCGTTCTAACCTCACTCTCTCGTTTACTTCACTGTTTTCTAACACAACTTATTCCTTCATTGAGCACTTTCTCCATATTGCTTCCTTTCCAACTTTCCCTCTCTCTGTGTCACACTGTAACTTCACATGAACTGTTGGATAATCCCACTAACTGGAACACTTCAACAAATTGGACGATTATTTTTGACAGATTCTCTCCTTCTCATCACACTCTTCTTGCTTCCCTTCTTGTTGTGTCAAAATGTTCGGATGTAGACTGCCTTGATATCCTAGATTCCTTATTCTCCAGTTCTTCTTTCCGCCTCTTCGCTACTTATCTCCTCCCGTCTTTGCCAAGATTCTTCAGACCACTGGTTTTTCTCCTAATCTTTTATATCATGATGCTTGATGACTGTTTCTACTGTTTTCTATTGTTCGTGTTTGCAGAAGTCAACATTTTCTGTACTGAAATCAGGAGGTATTATTTTATTAGATGTATAACTCTGACAGGCACAGGAAGCAGATTTGTGCAAAGCATATTCAAAGGCTTATGCCTTGTAGATTAATATACAGAACTGTGTACTCTCTGAAATCTGTCACCATTCTTTCATCCTGTGTCATACTGATTATACTGTTAGTCTCATGAGTACGTCTTTTTTTCCTGTTTGCTTCTGATTGTTGCAGAAACAGCGTATTGCCGTGTCATCTGGCAAATAACTGTATACATCAACAGTGTGCTATGCAAAAACCGTTTGATCCATAGCCTATCTGATATCATCTATGTTCCTCAAATTCCACATTGAGACTTATTAGGACTGCAGCCATTACTGGGGTCACTAACATTTAAACTACTTAGTTAATGCAGAATTCCATTCAGTTCAGTTATATTTACATAGCACTAACTCAGTGTGCTTTATATTGCAAGGTAAGGACTCAACCATCAGGCATTTACCTGGCAGCAACACTCGGCAACAGTGGGGCAAAAGAACTCCTTTTCAACATGAAGATTCCCAGCACAACCAAACTCATCAGGGACAGGTTATGGGATGAGGGGAAAGAGAAGAGGGAAAAAAAGGAGAGCATAGAGACACAAGGACAAAACACAAACTGTGGGAGAAAAGACTGCATTTCATGGCGTTTACTAGCTGAAGGAAGTCATTTTCAGTGCATCATGGGTCATCTTCCAGCAGCATAAGGCAGATTAACAAAGGGATAGGTCAGCGTCACCTGCTGTAGCCCTCACTATGTGCTTCTTCAAAAGGAAAAATAGAAAAATTGTAATCCTGCTTTTACGAGTAGAGAGCGTGTCTGTTTCCCAAATACAAGCTGGGAGACGGTTCCATAGGAGAGCGGTCAGATAACCTAAGACTCTGCCTCCTGTTTTACTTTTAAAACTCTAGGAACCACAAGCAAACATGCTGTGTGGGAGCCAAATGCTCTGTTTAAATAATGTGATTCTATGAGGTTTCTATGTTGTTTGACTTTTTTTTTAAAACTTTGTATATCAGGAGAAGTTTATTACATTCAATTCAAGATTTTTAGGGGCAAAAACAATAATCCCAGCTTTGTTTTATTTTAGAAGTGAAAGGTTATAGGTCATCCAGACCTTTGTGTCTTTAAGACATCCATTCACGTGAAGTATTCATTTTTCTGCCTTTTTAGATAATAACAGCTGGGTATCATCTGCATAATAGTGAACATGTATCCAGTGTTTTATGATAACATGACTTCAGGGAAGCATGTATAATATAAAATCCATTGCTTTCAGCACAGAGCTCTGTGGACGACTGGAATTTAGAAGGAAAGGGCAAATTCAGCTATGTTTTAATTGCCACCAGTCGTCAATATTTGCTTTTTTTTTATTTTTAAAAGGCTTTTAATGATCTCATCTACAAGGAACTTGCAAATGCCTTTCCAGCAATATTAAATAGGGTCCAGCATAAGGTTCTATTTTGCTGCCTTTTTTTGGTATACTTTGCTGTCCATTTCATCAAAATGTGTCTCAGTTTTGTATGAGTCAGATGATTGTTGGGACCAGATCATCTGCACTGGTCTTTTAAATAGGCTTTGCCTGATATGTTTTGGTTTCATTTCCCAAAATCAAGCAAAATGGGCCACACTGTGAGTTCTGAATTAATAACCAAGTGTTACCAGCAGAGGGTGAACATCATGGTCAATGCAGACATCCATTTCCCTCTATTTTATTGTGACACGACATGTGAGGGCACCAACTATAAACACATGTTCCCCAAATGGACTGTGAAACAGTATCTGGTTGGAATTAGAATAGAAGAATCAGAGAGCCAACAAAGAGCAATGACAATAAAGCGAAATTATGGGTGCTCCACGGCAACTGTGCAGGACTAAAAAAAAATACAAATAGTAAAGACATCAGGAATAATTTCAGTCAGTTGTGGGTAACTGAAGACACTACAGTAGAGTACTTGTTTTTATTGGGTGCCCTTGTAATGCAGTGTTTGCATTCAACAAAGTGGATGGCATGCTAGATTAATAAGAAGAACTGTGGTGTCCAAAGCTAATCATGAGAAAAGGTAAGCCCTTGCTTTTGTGGTGTAGCTGGAAGTACCACATTTTAATTTAAACCATGCTTGTAACTAACTCAGGCAGCAAAGGAGCTGTGCTAAAACAATCTTTGAAATCAGCTTGTAAACATATTAGAGGTGCCATTAATAACTGCTCAGACAGTATCTGTTTAAGAAAATCAAATAGTGAGTGAAAAGGGCCAACAAAAGACCAAAAACGGAAATGTTTTTGCATTTGATGTCAAATAGCATTGGATACTGGCAGATAATAATAGCTCTAAGGTGAAATGCTGAAGGTTGTACCTGTGTTTGTGAAATACATCTGCCTCTATTTCATTCAGTCAGTTTATCTGCTTGTCATCTCGTGTCTCGCAAACTAATTTGACAGCTCAATCTTGAAAGCCTGCTGGAGCAGTTGTTGTGTCTAATGTGTTTCTTTTTTGTTTCGTGTCTCTCAGGAGGCCCTCCTGATGTTGGCAAAATGCTTGGTGGGGAGGAAAAGGAAGAGGACCCTGATGCAGCGAAAAAAGAGGAGGAGAGACAGGAGGCACTGAGGCAGCAGGAGGAGGAGAGGAAGGACAAATATGCCAAGATGGAGGCTGAGAGGGAATCGATGAGACAAGGCATCAGAGATAAGGTATAATGAAAAAAATGGATTTTGCTCTGTGGCTAGCTAAGGTAGTCATAAAGTAAAATTTACAGTTTTCAACCCAACAAACAGAACTATAGTAAGTCAGTCAGTCTTGTAAGGAAAACAACCACCAAAACAAAGACAATAAAGAAACAATTAATGTAGAATTAAATAATGTCATACAATGAGCACTGCTTACTGCGCGAGAGATGCATATGGGCAAAAAACTTGGATTTTTAGAAGCCATTCTCTCTTTTGTTTTTCACGTACCTTCTAAAGGCTTCTCATCTTGGTGGCTTGACAGCACAACTGTTTATTTATATATATATATAAAACTTGTTTAAAATAGACTACCGTGACATTGTTGTGCTTGCTTTGTGCTATTTTTAAAGCTCTCGTACCCATGAAATAGATCAGTAGATCAGGAAGGAGCTGTAGAGAAGTAAAAAGCTGTTGAAAAATGAGATGAGATTAGATTGATTTAGAAACAGTAATGGTAGCCAGGATACAATTGAAGCTACATATACATTATTAGGCCATTATTTGGACGTTTGTCTTTGTTCCATGATTACACACTGTATTTCTTTTATACAAACTAGTCAGGGCTGTAGAGACGCTGAAACTGCAGTGGCTGCAGTGTAACCACTTCACTGCAGTGTGAAAGGCAGGCAGTCTGTGGGTGGGACAGGTCTGAAGGGAATAGCCCACTGTGAATCAGCGGGTTGAAAAGCAGCACTCCTCCCTTGGTTCGTCACCTCGTCTATACTTCTTAAGTTCTCCCGGAGGAAAACAAAGAGTGAGGAACAGCTCCTAAAGTGCTTGTCACCAAAAGGATACTGTCAGTTTCCTCCACAGCTTCATTCCTTTGTGCCAGATTGTGTGAAAAATGCCCACACTATGTCCATGTCCTTGCTGGAGCATGGCAAAGCTAGCAGTGTCACATGCATAGCTGCTTTATTTTATGATTACCAAATTACTTGACTGACATTTGTCAACCAGAAATGGCATCTTACAAATGTAGTGTGTAGGCGTCTATAAAAATGTGATTCACAAGAAGCACTCACTCTTTAAAAAGCTGGCTGACAGCGCAATAATACTTCTTTTTCCATGATGTTTTGATTGAAACATGTTTTTTTTTTTAAATGGATGCTTTTTTTTTCTTTGTGTGCTTTTGTCAAATACAAATTTGCAATGTATTTTTTGTCTGAGCTCTTATCAGCAAACTTGTGTTTCTGTTTCAACTCTAGTATGGCTTGAAAAAGCGTGAAGAGGCCGAGGCTGAGGCAGCAGCTGCCCAAGAAGAGTCTGCAGCGGGCAGCTTGACTAGACCTAAGAAGGCTGTGCCAGCTGGCTGTGGTGATGAGGAGGAGGAAGAAAGCATCATGGACACAGTGATGAAATACCTGCCAGGCCCACTGCAAGACATGCTCAAGAAGTAAGCTAGGTAGCTAGCTAACACTATCTAGCTTAGTTCACAGGCTACAGTTACTTTAATTTAGTTTTTCTCATTTTTCAAACACATCTAAACAAATAACATGAAGTTACATTTTGGCAAGGTGTTATGTTGTTTGGCAAGTCAAGGTTTTGTGATGAAGAAATGCACCAACAGTGTGAACTGCAGCCATTGGACTAAGCTAGGCTGGCTTACCGGCCATGTGAACGTTAGTTATGTTAGAAAGCTAACAGCAAGCAGAGGGCAAAGACAAATCTTAGACGATTTATCCTTCTAGTCTGAGAAGTTTTAAACTCCCTTTTCTGTCCCCTGCAAGGGATGCAAAAGCTTTCTTGCACCACTGGAAAATAATACCCTTGTACACCATATTCATTCAGTTTGTACATAAATAAGGCAGTGCATAACAACCCTCCATGTGGGCAAAAAAACAATCAAAAATATTATATATTAAAAATATTATTCTGTATGTCTGTCTTTAAAAGAAAAAAAGTAATAACTTGATAAGCCATATTTTAAAAAGGAACTTTAAAGACTACTCTTGTGTGCTCCTAAAGCTCGTTTTATGTTCAGCCTTGTCTAAAATTAATGTGAAACCTTTTGCACACAATGTTAAAATCTCTGTAAAACCTGTCGTCTACTTTCCCCACACACTCCCACAATGCCCTTCATGTAGTATAGTGTTTAAAATGTTTCCATTCTCACATTCTGTGTCTCTTCACGTCCTGCATGCCATTTGTCTGTAAGAGTTAGTCGTGTGAATATGTGCTCCCATCATCTCGGTCTCCTTTTATCCTCTTTGTTATCATGCAAAAAATAATATGGCAATAACACCTGAGTTTGACTGTGTTTTCATGTCTATATAGCCGTTAATATTATTAGTAATAAAAAGAAATATATATATATAAATAAATATGTATGCTTTCAGGAAGTTTAATTTACATGTTTGCAGGGTTTTTATTTTTTTATTTTATTGTTTTGATGAAGAATGACTGCTTGGCTGTTCATATAATAGCCAAAAACCTTAAGCTTTCAGCCATAAAACCAGAATTTACAGTATATATACTATTACCATCAGGATCACTTAAAAGGGAAAGAATAATAACAAAACAGTGTGAATAAAAAAAAATGTGTTTTTGAATAAGCAGCGTTGAGCCGAGAGTGAATTATAAGACCAGGTTTCGCATTATACAATGATTTGTGAGAAAAAGACCGCCTTCCCTCGATACGCACAGACACACAGTGAATACTGCAGTTTGCCTTCTAATTTAGCTACACAGAAAAAAGCTGGTGTGTTTTCAAAGACGATTTAAAGTGATGCTTGATTCAGTTTCTTATTGTTGGCTTAGATGTGATGATGGTCCAATGAGGTTGCCATGAGCAATAAAGGTTTATCATGTATGTTTCTGCCTGAGATTCAATAAAAACTTAAAACCTTGTTCACACATAAAAGTGTGTCACTGTCTTATTTGTGATATTCCATATTTAAATCATGATGTAAGTTGCACTTTACAGTCTCAGTATACATGCAGTATTTGTTAGATTGGAACAATTAAGACGTTCTGCACGGTACAATAATAGAATATAAATATGTGTTTGTGTTTGCCATGTTGAATTTCACCAAATTAACAAAAACTAAAGACCTTCCTTCCTGAATTTTATTTCATTTGTTACTTTTGTAATAATAAAATTCCATTTCCATTCCACAATTATCAGGGATTGTAACATCTAGCCCTTTTACTGAATCAGTCTCATTTTTATTTTTTATCACGATTAACTAAAATCGTTTTAGTTTAGTCCAGTTAACTCTAATAACCTTGTACTGAAACAAATGATGCATAAAACTGTAATTTTTCCCTCCAATGAAATTAAAATAAATTTTTTTTTCCAGATCATTCTTACAACCTCCCTGGAATGACAATGAGAACCTGTAATTTTTCATAAATATGACATGTGGATTTTTTTCCTTGTTGCTGTATAAAATCAATTGCAACCAAGCGCCACCATTGAGGACCGTAGCCAAGAGAGCCAAGAGGGATGGAAAGCTTCACCAGCTTGGTGTAATTCTTCTCTTTCGCCACAGAGTGGCACTGTGGGCCCTGCGGTCTTTGTATCAAATGTGCTGAAGGTGTATAAACAAAGACAATTTTCAAGCTTTATTTAATTCATAAAACAGAACAAAAAAATGTGAACTATCTATGAAAAAACCGAGTCAAGCAGTACAATATGAAAAAAGCCCTACACAGGAGAAAAGAACATGACACACAGAGACTGTGAGAGCAGAGTCCTCTTTCACTTTTAGCTTTCAATTCTTCATCTTTATAATGAAGATATCGACCATTCACTGGACATTGTTACTGACAGTGTCAGTAACAAAGTGGTGATAAATAATAACACTGAATGTGTTATTAGCCCTTAAACATGCAATCAGAATTTTGAGCAAGAGTTGTTCACATTAGGAAGACATAAACGTTTCCTAAAACAAATAATTCATCGACAGCTAATAAAAGCTAACAAACCATCCTGTGATTTCTACTGGAACTGTTCTAATTCCTGCTTATATAACAGCTAACTCTACTTTTCCCTCATTGCACTGCTGATTTTTAAAGTTATGAGAAATCCCGCTATCTGCTCCAAAGTATACAGCAGCATAAAATCAACATTTATTCGGGTGTTTTTTTGGCCTATGATGAGAACCATTTCATTTTGATCTCCAAAGGATTACGGTGCAATACCATATCTCTGATTTGCAGTACCTGTCATAGCCAGACATGCTTGTAAATAGTCTGTTTTTCATACGAATAAGGGGGATTGTTATAGTCTGAAAGCTGCAAAGACATGAAAGGTTTCCTGCATACAAAAATACAACAAACCTGGATTTAGGGATTAATGTGAAACCTGTAGTAAAAAAGTCATTTCATACTAAAACACACATTGTAGCTCCAGTAAATACAAATCAACACAAACAATCAACAAACCAGACCTGGCTGAAAGTGTAAAACAAATCCATTCAAATATTCACAAGTTGCTTGGGTTAATATAATCTGGTGACTGTAAGCAAAAACCCTCTTGCCACTCGGCAGCTATGTAACATTTATTCTAAAAAACTGCATGTAAAGAATCTCATCAAATTATGTTTAAAATTGTTACATTTCTTTGCAGATTTTGTCCCATCACAAAGTTTTTCAAAAGCTTTTTACTCTCTGGGAGTTTTTTTTCTAACACCATCTTTAGTTTTGGGAATTTCTCTCAGAATTTGTTGAGCTTCTTGTCTCTCTCTCTCTCTCTGGCGCTCTTACAATGCCGCTGCTGTAAACACTTCTATATAACAGTGCCGTATTCGCTGGATATTTAAAGGAAAATATAAAGCACATTACACTGGCATTTGAATATTGCACATTAACAGGCAGCGAGTGCTAATATAAACACTGGATAACGTCACAGTGTAATTTGACAGTACATTTTCTTTTACAGCAACGTTTTTACTACTGGTTATTTGATTATCCAGCATAATCAAACCAAGTCATATGAATGGCTTCTGACTCTTTCCCAGGTCTGTTTCAATAAATACGTATGTAGTGACAAATCTCACAGTTGCCAGGTTTATACAGCCATTTGTAAATTGCTCAAGAATCTGTGTAGCTCAGTATTGAAATGAGTCACTAAATACTTTTTTTCACACTGAAAAATGAAAAGAGAAAAACATCAGAAGATGGGGGCAAAACCAGATGTTCATTTTTTTTCTCAATTCAATTTAAATGAATAATCTGACATGGCAGAAATTCGTAGTCTTGTAAGGTGTCCTGGAAGCAACAGCAGTAGTGACAACACCAGTCATTTACAGCACAGTAGTAATAATAATAATAATAATAATAATAACTATTAAAATTCAACTCAGCAGACTGCTAAAAGTTGCCCATCACTTTTCATATGGGACCACATTCAAAACCAGACCTTAAGCCCTTCACTGAGGAAGCATTGAAAGACTCAAAATTACAGAGTAGGAGTTGGTTTGTACAAAAAGCTGCAGTTATAGCTGTCCAAGCCTAGAAAATATGTCAAAATGCAAACTTCAGAGCACAAAGTAATAATATTAATGTCACTTTTTTTGTTGTTGCATGCACTGGAAACTCAGAAGGATCTGTTAATTAATCCAAATGGATCATTTAACATTTACTAAGTAAAAGTCTGTGAGTGAAAAAGTTCAGACACTGTCTCTGAAACCAAAACAATTGAACCTGATAGAGTGGAAGGGGGTGACAGATGGCAGGAGTTGAAGGTAGCCCTGGTTTCTACACATTTGTCCGACACTTTGGGAAAATGGGTCCTCCTTCAAGCCTTCTCTTTCTTACTGTAGACAGAGGGAAAATGGAAGGTTACAGGAGAAAGAAAGATGAAAGACAACATCAACCTCATCATCTTAAGCAACAGCACAGCAAAGCTGACCTCTTTAACTGACAGGAAGCAAGATAGCTGACAAAAAAAGCAAGGCAAAAAGAACATCACAACAAATTGGTGGCTGCAACGTGTAAGAAGAGTTCTTTGTGAATAAATACACAGGACAAACGTAAGCAAGTGGAAAGAACAGGACAGCGTCTTCTTAAACGTGATTACTTTGTGGTTATTGTGCACAATAAAACAGAATATATGTTCAGCTCTGAAGAAAATTCTGTCTCAAGATCACGTGATAATGCATGTTCAACAACCAGAAACTAATTACTAAAAGGTGATCAGAGACTCCATGAGAGTCCTGTGGGTCCACTTTTGGGGCTTTGGAAAGGAGTGAAAAAACAGGAGGAACCAAATTCCTCCAAAAATGCAGATGAAAAGAGCAGAAAGACCAAAGACTAATCACTCAAAGTCAGTATAGAAAAATACAGCATAATTTCAAAGTCAAATTCTGTGCTATGAGATTCTTTCTTTTTTTATACAGGTAGTTATCTCATCTACATGTTTCCAGAATTGCAAGATTTTTGCACTATTTCAGGAATGCCGTGGGACTAAAGAGCAGTCTCCGTAAGCTAGAGATGATTAAAAGAGTGAAGATGTGGACAAGCAATAGAAACTCTCAGAAGAGTATGACAGAAGGCAGCAGAGCTTCCGGTAGTCCGGAAAAGAACCGGGAGATGTTGGCAGCAGAAAGGCAAGGCTGAGCGGTCATACAGTGTGTGACTGTACTGTACTTTTTTTTTTTTTTTTACTTAGTCTTAGACTTGAACTTTTTCCCAAAGGCCCTCTCCAGCTCAGGGACAGATAGAGTGAGGGTGAAAGAGCCGTCTGTCTCCGACCTGACGACCCGGGCTTAAAGATGACGTGGGGAAGAGAAAGCATCATAAATGATGTAAAGTGGTTTTGAACATTATATATATGTATACACAAAATACAAGAAGATAGTAAGACCATTTAAAACAAAACACAAACAAAATCATATCCACATCTAATTTAGTTTTGAAGCTACATTCTGTAGCGTGAATGTTACAGCAATCGAGTCAGAGAGGATTTATTCTGCCCTAGTTTGTTGTACAAAGTAAATATTTTGGGGGAAAAAAGTTGGAAATCAGGTCAGCAAACACAACAATTACTGGTAAAATTTGTGCATGACAGGAAACACTCCACTCACTCGCTTCATTATGTTCTCTCTCACGCTCACAGGCTTTTCTTAGTGCTGAGGTCATAACTCAGGAAGGTACTGTTATGATTGGCTGAGGCTGTTTGGCAGCTCTACTGAGTAACCAACTGATGATATCACTCTCATTCTTCTATTAGCCTCTGATTGAAGTAGAACTCAAGGAGATATAGTGATGATAAAGTGCACTCGTGCCCATACTAACGTCTAACTCTGCCAAATGAAACATTACAAAAAGACATAACTAAAAGAATGAAAATAATATTACTTGAGTATTTACTTGACGTTCTGTCAGTTCGAGACCTAATGCCACATCCATACAGTGATCATGCAGGTGTGTGTACCCACCCAGGTCATTGTTGTTCATCATGGCATTGGAGCCCCGGAGGCGTGGACCCTGCTGGGTGAAATGATACCCAAACTTCAGCAATGTGGTGTTTTTCTCCAGCATGTTGGCTATTTCCATCTCCACTTTGTTGCCTAAGGGCTGACTCTGGAGTTCACAGAGAGTGCAGGAAAGGATGGTGGAGAGAGGAAGACGAGAGAGGAGTAGATGATTAAAGGCAAAAAAAAAAATAAAAAATCAGTGGTGGGATTGAGGGTTTAAAAAAAAAAAAGTTGATTTCAATCAATAACTGGACTTGAAAAGCAAAAAAGAAAGGGCCAAGAACAAGGAGAGAAATAAAAGTAGGCATTAGTGGGCAATGAGTCACAGATGTCCAACTATGGCATATGAGACATTGCAATGCAATCAGCGAGCATTAGACCAAAGTGGCAATGATGAACTGTGTACACTGCATGACACATACATACTGTTCCAGTGTGTTTAAATCTGTCTGTACTCTATGGAGGGTGTGAGCTTTTACCTGATTGTCTATCTTGAGCTCCAGTAGTGTGGTGTTATTCTGCAGCGACTCTATGAGGGCCAGGATTCCAGTCCCTGTTATGAAGTTGGACTCAACGTTCAGACTCTTGAGCATCGTGTTAACTTTCAACATCTCTGCCAGGGCCTGAGAAAACACACAGCACTTTGTATTCAGGAGCAGCTTTGAAGCCAGGCTGCTCTTGTCAGGCTTTCGTTGTGGTTTGGTCCCCGTTTTGATTTTGATTTGGTTTTTCTTCTGTTCATATTGTACAAATGTCTCCACTGTTTCCTACTCTTAGTCTCTGTTTTGTCTGTGTTAGTTCCCTCGTCTTGCTTGTTTCCATCTCCTGCTTCATTTTGGTAACTGCTATTCCTTGTGCGTCATCTGTGCCCTCACTTCCTGTCTTTGTTTTTCTTCTCATTTCCTGCTTGTTTCCATCTGTGTCTTCGCCTATCCGAGTTCCTTCCACTGTGCTATCTGCCACTTATGTCCACCTATGTCTCATTCTAAAATCTGGCCACTGAGTATATGCAAGTCTTTTCTTTTTTTTTGGGGGGGTGGCTGTAGCTCAGGTGGCACAGCAGGTCAGCCACTAATCAGAAGGTCGGTGGTTTGATCCCTGGCTGCATGCCAAATATCCTTAGGCAAGATACTAACCCCGTGTTTGCCTACTGGTGGTGGTCAGAGGGCCCGGTGGCGCCTGTGTCCGGCAGCCTCGCCTCTGTCAGTGCGCCCCAGGGCAGCTGGGGCTACAATGTAGCTTGCCATTGCCTGTGTGTGTGAATGACTGAATGTAGTGTAAAGCGCTTTGGGGTCCTTAGGGACTGAGTAAGGCGCTATACAAATGCAAGCCATTTACCATTTTCCCTTTGTCTGATCATCTGCTTGACTCCACATGTACTCCTATTTGCGTCACATTTCTTTTCTGTATTGTTGGGACGAATTTTCCTTGTTGCCTTGAGTTTGGATATCTTGCTCTTGTTCTGCAGAGCTTTTTCTTCTTTTTGTTTACGCCCTGCTTTTTTACCCTCTTGGTGTATTTTGATCTGTTTAGGAGGAACTTTGTCAAACCACATGTTTATTTTAATCTTCATATTGTTTGTCAAAATAGGACTCATCCCCATTAATGATAAAAAGTGAAAAACTGGGAAGCTGTTAAGATAAAAAGGGAAGAGAACTGAAAAAAAAAGCAAGTTAGGTTGAAAAGCATTAGACTTACAAATGCTACAGGGTCATTGCTCCTTGTTCCTACAATACTGAACCTCTCCACCACTGTGTTCTTCATCAGAGCCTCGGCATATGCCTTCAGAGTTGGGATAGGAATATTCTGGGTGCAGAAAAACAAAAAATTAAATGTTGGAAAAACTTATTTCTATGTATTTTTGCATTTTCCCTTGTCATAAACAGTAAAAAAAAATATTAATTGCTGTGATTCATAAAGAAACAAATGCTTGAAGTTTATGTATAAAACTTGAAACCAAATCCAATATACATCCAAATTTAAATATAATTTTTATAATAGATATAGATTATTAAACCTGCACTGTCTCTCTCTTTTTTTTTTTTTTTTTTTTAACACAACCCAGCATTCTTACCTTGATGTTATTGAGGTTGACTTCTACCAGGTCGGGATCATTCCTCTTTACTCTCAACAGAGTTTCCTCTACATCAGTGGAGTTGGGCTCCTCATCAGGGACTGGCTTGTACTGGGTACACTGGATCACACCTGGGGTGCAACACACGTATAATATAAAAATATATTTACAAAATCAGACTGCTGATGGATAAATTTGCTTTACTCAGGGTCTGATTGGACTAAATCTCATTTCAAAAGCAGCACAAAAAATAACCTCTCCATTAAGTAGTTGACTCAATTTCTGAATCTGCGACTCTAAACACTGTAAACAGCATTTTCTGGATGATTGCTTGAGACTTTGCTTGTGTCAAGCAAAGAGAACACATTTATTTGGTAAAAGTATAGTTTTCCACATTCAGTGTTGCTTTTGGTCGTGGAGTACTCTGCTGGTTCAGAAATGCTGTTCTTCTTCTCCATGCTTGCCCCCTTTTTTATGGTAATCCAGGCTAAACATCTGTGTAGCTTCACATTTATTTTACTGACAGGGGATTGGTATCAATCTTAAGAAGGTGATTAAGCGTACTTCCAACGATAGTTTTTTGCAGAGCACAGTACAGGCAGAGTATTAGTATTTGGCTACAATAACCTCAGGAGATTTTCAAAATGATATTTTTTATACTTTGCAAAAGCTGCACAGAGTACCTCGTTGTAAGTGCTCTGCAGCAGAAGATCTAAAATACGGAAAAACTAGAATCCGTTTGGTTTACCAGCACGAGAAATGTGCACCTACTTTAGTAATGGATTGCAAATCTCTGAGATTCAGTCATTAAGGTTAATATGGACCAATGCTTTTGTAAAAAGGGTTTTTGTGCCCTCCTCTGTATCACTACTCAAAACAGAGTGACAACTTCAGCAGGAGACTGTGGGTTGCTTTATAAGGTAGTCATATTTGGATGTGAGATGCTCAGTCTCTGTTTAGAGCTGGAAGTGTAACTATAGGATGAGCCACCACACAAGATAAACAATAGCTCATTAACCTGTGAAGGAGAGCTAAAAGTAATCCCACAATTCAATCGTTTACACGATGTAGCATAACATGAAGTGCAAACAGATGAACCAGCGATAGTGTATTCCTGGCAGGATAATAGCAAAATGTATGTGTGCTTATACTCTTTTATCTACCTATCTATTTTACTTTAACCTGTTTTACATTATTTGTGCATGTATCAAGTGCAAAACAGAAAAAATATGAGCATACACTGTTTTTGGTAAAATAAACATTCTGCAAACATGAGATCACACTTTATTCCAATCCAACTGCAGCATTTTTCTTAAATGATGCAATTTTTTTGGTACTAGTTGAGTGATCTGCTTTATTTTAGAGTACTTTTACTTGTTCCTCGAAAGTCCCTATAATTCATGTGTACTTGTGTCCAGTAGTATACATTTCGGTAGGTGAGTGCAAGCGTGTATGTGTTTCACATACTGTTAAGGCCTTGCTTGTTGACTATAGTGCTGCTGGCCAGGGCTTCATAGTACTGCTGGTTACTCATCAGCGTGTGCATGCCCAGGATGGCTGGAAGAAGAGAAGGAGACTGAAGAATGAACATTTGAGAAAAAAAAAGGATCGAGAAAGAGAAAGCAAGAGAGCAGTGCTGACACTGAGTGGACTTATTGATTGGCTTGCAACCTTAGACCAGACCACCATGCACCAGTCGCTTTCAGCATCGCAATCAAGGCAAGCATGAGGAAAAAAAAAAAAGAAAGAAAAAAACCTGCACACTGTATGGATTCAGCTCCCGTGTACTGGCTTTGACTTCTGCAACCACAGCTGACCTTCTGCTCTTAGCAGGCCGAAGCCAAATCAATGTGCAATATACTTTATTTGTTATAAAAAAAATAATGAGATATCAGCCAGCCAAGGCAAAAAAAATCTATGATGTGCTCTGGCAGCAGGAAATCTGAAATATGTTTCCAGCCAAGCAGTTACTCTGAGGACACAATTAACAGAGAGTCTTTGCCTTGTTTCTTTGTCAGAGAGATTGAGAGTATCTGACTGTTTATTCGATTACTGAATGCAGTGAAGTGCGTGTATTGCAACAAGCTAAGAGGCTTGTTCACCACGAGCATTTCTCATTTTAAATCTCCGTCTTCTAACAGCAGCAGGGTTGGATAATATTTTTGTCACACATGAAGTATGCATCGTCTTGTAATTACTCTGACAGTGGTTAAAACTAAATGTGTTTACATGGTATAAGTAAGTATACTTCCCACAAAGTCAACTCACTGTCATCATTAATATAATAAGTTCAGCACATTGACTGCAATAACTCAGGCAGGCTAAAAACAAAGAAACAAAACAGACAGAAAAAACCCTGAAACATCAGCAACACTGTTTTAATGGCAGCTCGAGTTTCTCCTGATGGTATGGACATCGAAAAAGTTATTATTTTATATTTTAAGGCAAAGAAAAATAACTTCAAACACTATTCAGACAAAATCCAGCAAATGACAATAACTGCAGTGTGTAAAGCAGAGCTGCGTCATATCACATCATACCTGCTATAGCGGTGTCATGCACTTACATTCCCAACTGCCGCCACCTGCAAGCTGCAAGCTGATAAAACACTGGGTGTTTTCTACATCGTCATTAATATCATTTTTACAATTTTTTGTGATGTAGCTTACATCGTCCTTCCCCACTATGCAAAAAAAATGTACCAGCAGGTCCACTCGCCCTGCATGAACCAAGTTTTTTGTTAAATACAATGCACGGTCCGCACATGCAACAATACGACTACAAAGTAAAACAAAAAGCACAAATGTCACAGAAGACCAGTGTTGTTCCATGCAGGACTATGTGCAGCGTACAGATACCCTGGACGGAGATGAACTAATAGATAGAAAGATCCAGAAAATGAAGGTACGGATGATGATGATGAAGAGTTGAACGGTAAGAGTGGAATGAAGATGAAAGGAGTGCTAGAGGAAATGAGTGAAAGTTAGATTAACAAGGGCTAGTTACACCTATGGTAGTCTACTTACATTCATTAGTGAGAGCATGCCTAAAACCTTCATATAGAAATATATAGAAACAACTCTTGAAATGGAGAAAAGTTACAGTTCAGCTACATGTGCAGACGTAAAATCCAATTAAACTTAAGTACTTTTATTTGTTTATTTTCTTGGAAAAATTAGCCTACAGAGAGATGTTGTGTGATAGTTACCTGCAATATCACAGAGTTCAGCATCGGTAGCACTGGACAGGGCTTCTTCTAACTCCGGCTCCAGAGTCACAGACTCTATGATTGGATCCACTCTTGTTTTAGGCACCCAGGCTTTCCCTGCAATATGAGGGGATATATTTTATGCAAAGTAAGTGACTGCAAGCACTACTATTACAATGACAATTATCAGTAACTTTAATTTAGCATTTAGCTTACAAGTTACATTTGACAGACTCCAGTTTTTTCCTGGATTTTTGTCAATTTAGGGACCTCTATGGCTACAGATTTGCTTCTTAAGTAGCATTTTTTCTCAAAATGACCCAAAATTTCTATACATTCTGTGTGGTGTGACCGCATGTAGTGGAAATGCAGCTTCATAGTATATGCACTGAATTTCTCTCTAAGGTTGAATTTGTTGAACTGCTGTGTATTGAGGTTATTAAAGTTAAAAATATAACTAAAAACTAAAGTAATAAAAACTGAAACTAGGCATGAACACATATTTTTGTGAACTAAAATGAAAAAACAAACAAAACTACACCTTTGGAAAAAAATAAAACTGATGGAAAAGATTTTGTGAATTTGGAAAACTAAACTAAAATACAATTACAGATGAAATGTGTTTTCCTTGTCATTTATTATAAACTGCCTGATGAGGATTTGATGAATGCTTCTATTGAGGCCAAAAAGTCGAAAGGTTTGTATTTATATTGTATCTACACTCATTTTTCACAGTTCTTGCCTCTGGCGTTTGCCGTAAATGAAATAATAAGAATTAAAGATTGAAACGAATGAAAGCTAAACATTTTCAAACAATAAAAGCTAAACTGAAACAAGCAAACCCACTCTGGAAACAAACTGAAACTAAACAGAATTAACAAAAAGTCAAAATGAAGTAAAATTAAAAACTAGTAAGAAAATAATAATTTAAAAAAATCTATGATAACTCTGTGATATATTGTTTTATTTCTTAAAATAATGGCATAAACAACTTTGGATTGTCCCCTCACAGCGAGGTGTGTCAAATCCACTAGACAGTCGGGGTGTTTCTGTGTGACGTTAGCATGTTCTCTCTGTGCCTGTGTGGGTTCTCCTTGGATACTCTGGCTTCCTCCTGCGGTCCTCCCATGTTAGGTTAATTGGACATTCTAAATCAGGTGTAGGTGTGTATGTGAACATGAATGATTGTCTGTCACTCTGTTATTCCTGAAACACAGCAATCATTTTCATTGCTACTACCATTAACAAAGGCTCACTCTTTTGTCATAGAAAGTCATGTATAAAAAAGACAGAACAAAAGCTAAGTAAATGTGAATTACAAAAACAGTGAAGACCATCAACCTGTTAGAACCTATAACTAGTACTGAATACAGTACATACAGTAGTATGGAATTTGAATGTAACTGTCAGTCTAAGGTGAGGACATGTAAGACAAGGTCAGTCCAGTTGCCAAAATCAGTTCTGTTACACAAGCTGTGTGAGGTGAGTATGCTTTCATGTCACACCTGACAAGCGGCTGACTCTAGAAGCCCAGAGATGTCTTTACCGATAGGTTTGCTATGTCTGTATTTGTGTGGCTTGCTCCTCGAGTTTCAGCCAGACATTTTTTCTGATGCTCATATGAACACGTGGCTCTGTGAGAGGAGTTGTGAGAGCAGTTTTTGGAAAGTCACGTGTGACCTGTCTTGGTTAAATGTCATGGCACCGCTGAGGGCACGGCAAATGCTGCGGCAAGTGGAGTGAGTCCCAAAGCAACAACACCACCAAATCAGAACGTAACAAAAGTCAGAAAAACAGAAAGAAACTTTACAGAGTTTAAAGAGTTTGACATGGCTGAAGTTCTTCACCACCAGTCAAGTCTGTGTCTACGCTGTGGATTTCTGATAAACCGAGTTTTAGTGTTAACACCTGAGCTACAGGTTGGCTGTTTTCACTGATCAATTTGCCTTTTTGAAATCCATCCAAGAGTCCAGAGATATTTGTTTAATTACAAAGTAACACCATCATTTAAATCATGTTTAAGGAAGCTTTAAACAGCTTTCATTTATTAATAATAATAACAATAATATCTTAATAAAAAGATTAATCATGAAAAGATTTGCCTGATTAACTTGATTTTTATTAAACACACCAGTTCCTACCTCTCTTCTCCCCGGTGTAGGGCACCAGGTCTTCTTTGTCAGGATGCTCTTTGGCCTGTTTCTCCAGATGGGCCAGGAGGTTGTCTCTTTGAAACGTCCCTGTTGGTGCTTTCTTTGTCTGGTCCTTCTGGCGCATCCCAGCAGGCAACAATGCATTCTAGACACGGATTAACATTTACAATATGTTGGTATTGCATGTTGGAAAAATAACCCATACTTTTGCTAATTTGACCAGTCTATGTGTGAAGTCTATGTGTGAAGTGTGAAGGAATTTTTCGATGCTTTTAGCCAGACTTGCTCCCTGCTTTACAATTCCGATCCAGCCTAATGTAACTCAACATTCATTCCCCAGAGAATGAATCCTTGAGTTTCCCAAAGTGCCTTTCTACTTATTCTATCATGTTAAAAAGGTTTTCGTTTTTTTTCCCACAGAACTTGGTAGCAGAGACTGTATTACGCTCCAAGAAAGAAGAAAGAAAGAAAATGTACTTTATTGATCCCCGTGGGGAAATTCCTCTCTGCATTTAACCCATTCACTCAGTGAAGCAGTGGGCAGCCATTGGGCGCATGGGAAGCAGTGTGTAGGGACGGTACCTTGCTCAGGGGTACCTCAGGGTAGCTGTTCAGGGGAATCGAACCCCCGACCTTCCGATCATGGGGCCACCACTCTACCTACTGAGCTATCCCTGCTAAGAAGCCAATCACATAGCAACAACTTGGTCTCAATCATGCAGACATGGTCAAGACTACCTGGTGAGGTCTAAATCGAGCACCAGAACTGGAGTCAAAGATGGTTTGAGCGACTTTGAATGTAACATTGTTCTTTTTGCCAGATAGGCTGGTCTGAATATTTCAGTGAGTACTCATCGACTGGGATTTTCCCCACACAGTCATCTCTGCTTTATAGCACAAGACCACACCTGCTGTCAGCTAAGAACAGATGAGATGATGTGAGATGATGAGATTTTTTGCTGCTGCAACCTTAACGCTCCATGTCATAAAGTTCAAACCATCTCAGTGACAGTGAGCTCACTGCACACAAATGGCCTCCACAGTCACACGAGCTCAATTGAGCATCTTCAGGTTGCGGTGATGTGCCGACAACAAATCCGAAGCAACTGTGTGATGCTATCGTGTAAACATGGACCAAAATCCCAGAGGAATGTTTCCTGCACCATGTTGAATCTGAGCTACAAAGAATTAAAGCATTTCTGAGTGCTTTAACTAAGTCCAACCAAGTATCTCATATCTCACCTCATGAGGTGTCAAGATGTATGTAGCTTCTGAAAAGTGAAGTGACTTACATCTGCATTCTTTCTAATGGTCAACAGAGGGCAGCTTCTTTGACTGCAAAAGCAGGGCAGTGCAAAGTCTATGATAAAATTACACTAATCAGGCTTTTCAATCACATCCTTCAAGCACAGCATAGCATATCTTTCTTTATATTAGGATTAAAGTCAGTAAGTAGCTGTGTTGGCACCGGATCACTTAGTTTATGTTTCCCTATGTCTCTGTCAGCAGTTATCTCATGCTAAAGTGGTCTCGAACAGGTGCTTATGTGGTTTTATTTTCTTTATCTTGTTCAAACTTCTCTTTTAGTTAAGTCTTGTAATATTTTGAAGCAAAACACAAAGCTAAGAACAAATGACTTTGATTTTTTTCTTCTGTAACAAGTTTTATGAGCTGCTGAGTGAACTGTATGATGTCAGGCCTAGACAGCATGACACCATATAATTCTCTCTCTCTCCTCTAGCTCAACACAGGACCAAGAAATTTCCCAGACCATTAGTGCACACCAAGTTATTTTGAACCTAAAGCAACATTCAAAACCATGCTCTTAGAAGTGCTACTTATAGCTGCATATCTTATCTGCTTCTCAGCACTTAGGGGCCTCCCTTTCTTTATAAGTCTGTTTCTCTTTTTGCTTCTCACTGTTATTCATCTTCAGTCAGACTCTCTCCTTACATTAGGAGCTTCCAAATAATAATCTGGTTGTACGGCAATAAAAAAAAAAAAAACCCAACCGAACATACCCGACACTTTGCGCAGTCAGCACAATCTAAGATATCACCAACACAAAGCTGATATCAGCTTTAGATTACAGCGCTCAGTCCCAGTATTTTATTTTTAACAGCATGAGTCGGCCTCTGTTTCTCTCCCATCAACTAACAGTCACATGTACAATACGTGTGTCTATGTGTCTATGAGCCTGAAGCTGAGACGATATCATTTCAAGATATATGACACATCAAGATTCATTTCAGATACCAGCATATAAAAATGCACAATGCAAATAAAAATGACCACCTGCAACAAATGCAAACAAACATCAGCACAGATTTCAACTTTTTCACGCTCTAATAAACATATCCAATAATACCTGCCAGCAAAACACCACCTCCACCTCCTCAGGAAAATATCCATCTATTCTGTAGCTACAGGCTCTCTACAACTTTTTGAAAATGGGAAGTTGCAGTCTCAGAGCCATTTTGATGGTTTAATCTATGCCAAACTTTTCACTTTGATTGGAACTTTTTCTACGTGTGATTTGTATTAATCCACACAAACAACTGAGTATGAAGCAAGCTTGGGTCAGTACACTTGTGAGGCAGTACTGTGTGTTGTAAAACACAAAATGTTCTTGTAATTGTTGCTGAATAATCAATAATGGCAGACATGCGTGCAAACTTTCAGTCTGTTTACTGGAACCGATGTGGGAAACCGTGCTGGGAATGTTACAGTCAGAGCAAATGGGCACTTTACTGTTGTGTAACAGGTGACCCTCATAAACAGGCACAAACAAGGTAAGGACATACGCACTGCTTCTCTCTGTTTCCTCTGTTTACGTCAGCGAGTCCCTGCAGTCACTCACTGCTGGCATGAGCCTCGCTAACAAACACACACACATATCTACTCCACATTATACCCTTCGAGTCATCCCCTTGGCACTGAGGGGGACTCCGGTCTCTTTATGAGGAGTTAGACATTCATCTGGCAGCTATTGCAGCAGCTGTCCACACCTTGACCCCTGATTTATTACTCGGTGGTCTGTCGGTGGACGAGAATCAAATGCAGAAATAAACATATCATAAAAAGCAGCAGCGAATAAACACGAGTGCTGATGTAGTATTATAAGTGCTTTAGCTGTACTTAATACAAAAGGAGAAATACTTTGAATAACAGGGAAGACTAAACAGTAACAAGAGGTTATTAATTTAAGGTTAGTATTTTACTTTTTCACACTTTCACTCTTCGTTTTTCGTTTGTTTCACCATTTTTACATGTATTACTGAATCAAACCCTGCCGCAGACACAAAAGACCTTCATGTTTAGTTGTAATACTTTTACACAGAGAATCTAATCTGCGCTCAGCAACTTCTAATACAGTCGCGGTCCAAAGTTTGCATAAGCTCATTGTGGTAAATGCTCTAAATGATTTATTTGAATTGATATTTTTCCAGGGTGGAATGAATATACAGCATCTATCTTTAATGACTTCAAAACATAAAAATAAAGAATTTAATTCATTTAGGATTTTCTCTAATTCACACAAGGTCAAAAGTGTGGATTACACCCCAACTAATATTTGGTTAAACGTCCCTTAGAAAGTTGCACCTGGAATAGATGTTAATCAAATTCTTCTAAGCAAAATTGGTGGAGCTCATTTATTTTGGCTCATTTTGTGGCACAGAACCAGCTTTACAGGTTATCCCAAACATTTTCAACATGGTTAAGGCTGGAGGTTCGGGAAGGCCATTAAAGAAGCTTAATGCTGACCTGTTTTATTTGGAACACCCAATTCTGTCCATGTTTAGTCTAGTGTGGAGTAAAGTTGAAGAATTCCATCTATTTGAGTAATGTAACAGTACCACTAGCAGCAAAACAGCCCCAGAGCATGATGCAACCACCACCGTGCTTGAGAGTTGGTACAGTGTTCATAGGTTTGAAAGCCTCATCTTTACTTCTCCAAACATGCCTGTTGCCATTGTGGCCAAAGAGCTCAATCTTTGTCAAATCTGACCAAAAAACCTTTACCAAGAGGGATTTTAACTTGTCCATGTGGGACCCTCTCAGGGCATGGCGATGTAAAAACTGGCTTCCCTGTGCAGTTGGTATTCCAGTAGTTTCTGGTAACCTTGAACTTGGGGTTTTTCCTGAACAACCATCATCTGAGGGTGACAGTTTGGGTTTTCTTCCAGACCTTGGCAAAGTGGTGACACATCCAGACAAGATGTGCTTGCGCATAACTGTTTTGAATCATCTTGGAATGTGCACTTGTTTAGAAATGGCTCCAAGAGACCTTCCCAACCTGTGCAAATCTACTCTTTTCTATTGCTCTGAGTAGTGACCAACACTCAGAGCAATAGACAACTGCTATGAAACAAATCCTTTTTATGCTGGCAAAGAAAGTACCAGTTGTAGGCCTTGGCTTTGTCAATTTAAAAGAGACTATGGAACCTTCAGCACCGCTTATGAAAAAATGTGAGTGTATGTATATTTTATTTTGTATATACTTTTGCCGGTGTGGATCAGAGGAAATCCAAAATAAATTGCTGCTTGTGCACCCAATTCTTGTTTTTACAAGTCATTAGAGATATATGCTGTTATAATCAGGGGTGCACATAAGTGGTCCGCAGGTGCGCATTCGCTGTCAAAATAAAAGACGCGCACAAGATAAGATGTTGCAACGCACGTTTGTGTACATAAGATTTTCTGGAGGAGGACAGACATTTGTTTAGAACTCTTAAAGATGTCGAAGAAGCTCCTTTAAGCAATTACTTTGGTGTTCCTCCACCTCCAAAGAAATGTCAGAAGGAGTCCGAACTGCAAAAGAACCGCATATTCTCAGAAAAGTAGTTGCAGGAGGTGAGCTGGCTTCAAACAAATGATGAACGCACAGAGATGTGGTGCAGAATTTGCCGTGAAAATCCCACTCTAGCGGACAAAAACAGTGCCTTTTATATGGACGCAAACGCGTGTTGCAACTTCTTATCTGGTGCGCGTCTTTTATTTTGACAGCGAATGCGCACCTGCGGACCACTTATGTGCACCCCTGGTTATAATCAATGCACCCTGGGAAAAAATTTCTTAAAGAAATCATTAAAAGCTCAAAAGTATCACGACATTCATTCCCATGATGAGTTTATGTAAACTCCTGACCATAAATGCCATGGCTTTGTAGACTTTTGTTTTCAGTCCTTTCCTTCAAACATATTTTAACAATTACTACTGTACTACCACTATAAAAACTAAGATTTATGTTATTTTAAAAACAGAAATTACCAGCTAACAGCAACTCAAACGAAAGCACACTGCAGCTCCAGTGATATACAATGTGATACATTACATCGTGCTGTCTGCTGAGCATGTATGCCCCCATTAATCCCCACTGATACCAGCATACTGACATAGCTTCTCCTTATGGACTTCAATGTTATAAGCTTACATCAGGATCCAGCTCCTCTAATTCATCCTCTAACCGCTGCAACTCTTCTTCTGACAGTTTCTTCAGCAGCTCGTCCTCGTCTATGTCTCTGTACTTCTCCATCTCCTTCCTCAGAAGCGCCATTGTGGACAGCACACCTGGGGGGGAAAGAAGAGTACAATATCTTGGAAAACAACAGAAATAAAATATTTACACATCAATTATGAGCAATGATGGCAATCAATTTGAGAGTTATACTGTTTGAGGGAATATACGTGGCAATAAAGCATAACCGTATTTATCATTTTCTTGTATTCTCTTTGCTCTTTGTTATTCTTGGGATGTGTTCAACATGTGAGGCATATTCAAACTGTTCTCTCACTTCAGCAACGCCTCCAAATGAAAAAGGCAAACTGTAGGAGATCAGGAGCCTAGATTATATCTATGGATGGAAACAACCAAGAAGTGAGTAATTAAAATGAATGTTGGAATAACAGTGGGTTTGAAGGATCAGAGAAAAGCAACACAATGCTTTAACAGTGGAATTCAGAAGACAGACTGACCTTAATGACCCCCACCTCGGGTAAAATAACAGCAAAGGCAGCCAAGTGCCCGTAGCCCTCTTGGGAAAGCAATTACACCTGAAAGAGGCACAAGTAAATAGTGTGAAGAGAGATTAATAGCTCGCAGAATTAGAAAACAATAGTACGTCATGAACATGGAAAGAAGTGAAACATCATATTTCTCTGCTTGTCATCTCTTCTCTACTACTCCGATTTCTCAGAAAGCAACTGTCCGGAAATACAGAAGGCTTGAAAATACGAAATTCATTGAGTGCAAAAGAAATGTATGAGAATTTGTCAAACATTTTCACTGGTAATGCTTTAAATGTTCTTCTTTCCATTTCTCTTATATCGTCACAGAGTTTTTGAGAGCTGTTGGAGTGTTCATTTTCATGTCCTCAAAAGGTTTCCATGTGCCACACTCACATCTTTAGATTAAATATGACGCTACAGCCAGCAGGTTAGTACAACTTAGCACAGAGTGGAAAGATAAAAAGCGCTAACCTAGGCCTTCTCAAAGCTAACAATTCCCATCTGCCAGCAAATATACAATTAAGCTGTTAACAGAATTGCTAGATGGAACTGCTCCTAGCCAAGACAAGTCTGGTATATAACTGCATCTTTAAGCTTTTATGCAGGTTTTTGAATGACTTAATACTAAATATGAATGAGTTTACAAATGCAGACAGGTGAACAAACTGCACCGTTAATTATTATTTAAGGAGAAATATTTTGAAGCCTTCCTAGGTGTTTTATTGTTCTTCTCTGCAAGAATTTTTCCATTTATTTGTCACCATTTCAATTTGATTCAATTAGACAAAAAACAGTTGTCTGATTGAATTGGATTTGCTTACAAGTTTTCACCTATTTGCTTGACACTTGGTAATTTTGCACATATCCTGCTGCTGATCATCTGCTTATTTTCTCCAAGTGTTGCCCTGAAAACTTTATAAATGTTGGATAGGTCAAATATGCTGTCCGTAAACGTGTCTTGCTCTTGTTTCTTTCTCAAACAGCTATGAAGACTCATTCCAAATCTTGCTCTCGAACTCTGTCTTGGCTCTGTGACCAGATGACTGAAAATGGATGAGCTGCAGTGGAACATTTGTGGACCAGAGCACCAAACACTGGGCGCGCACACGGTCACTAAGCCCCAAGTTCCTTAAAGCTGTAGTTCAGACTCTGACAAGTGTTGAGCTGCTACCGATGGATGCCCACATAACAACATTAACTATAACTTCACTGAGCTTGTATCAGGCGATGGGAATGATCTCAAATTAGGCAGAAAATATTGAGCTGGAGCTCAAAGTGCAGAAAATTGTGTTTTTGAGGAGCACAAATGTGAAAGAAAGCTTATCTTTTTGATCTTAGCGATGTCACCAAGTGTGCTTTGGCTTTAATCCTAAAAAGCGGGGTCAAGCGTGTTGTTCTTTTGTTCTGCTTTCTCTTTTCACTCCATGTCAAGACAAGTTTCCAAAACCAGAGATGAAGAACTGGGCTGCACGCCAAATAGCACTGCAAGCCCACTGGAAGACTGCAACCTGTTCTGATGATATCGAACAGACACTTGCCTGTATTTAGAACATTTCTATAAGCCTCTGCTTCATTACAGGACATTCACTGGGCAGAAAGAGCAAAACAACTAAAAATGACCTGAACCAGAACGTACCCTCTGCAGTCATAAACATCTAACTTGCCTCTTGCCCTTGAAAGCAGGCCTATCCAATCCTTAAGCGTCTAAGAATAGCCCACTGATACGGGATAATTAATCAAGTCAGATATGTGTAAAACCTTGGGAGGGCAACTGGTCTTGCATGAGCACAGCCTTTCACTAACTGAGAGCAGAAGATAAAAATATTTCAGAATAAAAGTCTTTTTAAAACTGTGTGTATACAAGTTAGCTACTCCTGGGTGAAGGCAAGATTTTTTTTCAGTCATGAAGTACGCAGACATTTCTGCAATATTCACAAATGCTCTCAGAGTGAAGAAAACTGAAATATTCATCACAGAAATAAGCTCATGCAGCAATATTAAAGTAACTTGATTTTTCTTTTTGCAACTCCTCGTTAACTGCCTTCAAACAGCATACAAATGGTACGTGAAGCCTTTGTTGCCATCTTCTACAGGCTGCTGAAATGACCTCCACAACATCTTTGTGCATAACTACTTCACAGATTCACATTCAAATATAAGCATAACTCTACATATCTAAAAAAGTAAATTAAAAGTGATTTTAATTGATTAAATTACCCCAAACATATCTTAGCTGCTCAGTTTGTTCTAGGTCTGATGCTGAAATGGAATAAAACTACAATAATCACACTTAACTCTGCTCATTTTTGAGAAAGTAGAAGAATTAAACCCTAATTTTGTGCCACACAATCTAAAGGAAAGATAGCAGTTGTAAAAATTGCACAGATATCTGAAATGTCCCAGCAGACAACAGCTGAGAGACAACTGTTCTCCTTTACTCAGCCACATGTCACAATGCATGTGGCAGAAAATAAGCTCTGTGGAAAGGATGGCGTGTTTTATTACTGGCACTCCAAAGAAAAGACAGTTTGGTTCGTAGATTTAGACCTGGCATTGAGGTGTGCATACAACCAAAACCATTAAAGGCCACACGTTAAATAATCCTTCATTTTGCTGAGGACATCTGTGGCCACTGTTTTTTTGGTTTTTTTTTTTGCTTTGGGGCCAGCACAGAGTCATATATCATGATCTGTATACCAGACCAAGTAGCTCACTTGCTACCTTGGACCTGGGGTCAGGCCATTTGTTCATTCTGCAGAGGTCAAAGTGTCATAATGTTTTTGTTAAGTGTAATATCACCAATGAGTGCTGTTATACTCCAGCTGATAATATAATACATGGCTAAACCAGGAGGTAAACAGCAGACTTCTGAAGCACCATTAAGAGCTGTGCTCATAAAATAAAAATGACTGACAAACAGAAGTTCCACAGCTTAGTTATTTCTAGAGTGGATGTGTGGAGGTCACAGAAAACCAGCAACTTTTGTATACTTCGGAACTCCTGTTTCTGCAAAGTTGTAATAACTTTAAAAATTAAATTAAAAGATGTAGTTATGATTGGTCCAAATACAATCACAATAAAATAAAAATAAAAAAACCCACCCAATCTGCATCTTTCAGTTTAATATTTAACCTGCAGCAGCCAAATGATGAAAAACAGAAACAGGGAACTTATAATTGGTGTTCATTTTTTCTAGAAAACCACTTTCCCACTTTAAGTAAATGTTAAACTAATCCGGTTCACGGTTTTAACACGGAGAAGTGACCTTAACTTATTTGACTGCTTTGCTGCCCGCAGTATAATATATGCATTAATTTCCCTACCTCCTCCAGCGCTATTTATAGCCGGCTGGTCCCGCTGGGTGACAGCAACGAATACTTTGACCAGATATGGTTTCCTTCACAGCCGCCTGGAGTCGCAGCAGTGCGAAGTACGGTCCGCTGCAAGCGCGCAACTCCGGGAATCCGCCAAATTTCCCCTAAATCAAACCGTCCATGACCCGCGGACAATCTTGAATCCAGAAGATTTCAGCGCTCACAAAGTTTCCTCCCCCGGCTCTGGTCGACTCTCTGTGGACCTGTTGGGACTGAATCTCATCTCCAGCAAAGGGCAAACCAAACTTTTGGGGAAGAGATCCTCCTCCTCTCCTCGCTCACGGCTGCTGTGTCACTCCTGTGATGTCACGAAGATGCGCTGCCTCCATTATCGGACAATGGTTCACTATGTAGCGTAGCTCACGATAACGTTTATGGTTTACATTAAAGCTGCAAGAGTCTGGGTAGGATATCGGTTAGTTTGGTGACTGTTAACCGCTTAAGTGCTGGACTCTGGATCCCTATTATTTTACTGTGCAATAAGTTATTGTATTCTTACAAGTACAGAGAGCAAATCTGTACCAATTCGTTTATATTGGTTCTGCAATAAGCACCAAATTAAATTTAGGTTGGCTGAAGCGCAGACAGATGACTGTCTGTTAAAAAGTACTTGTATTTAAAACACTGTGTAGAATAATAAGTGGAGTAACAGATGTTTGTGCAGACACTTTACAGTATATGTTTCTAACACTGAAATCTTAAGTCCACTCAAATCCATTAAAATTGTGAAATTATAATTCAGTCTGATTCAGTTTGTACAGACAGCCAAATAAAACTGTTTAAAATACTCATTCTAATGTGGGTGAAGCTACAGTTCATAATAAGGGGGGGGGGGGGGGGGGGGGGATGTGCAGTTACAGAATATTTTGACTACAAATCAACCGTTTTAATAGGACCAAGTTTTTTGTTTTCTACCTTCGTGATTAAATAAGTTAATAATAATAATAATAATAACAACAACAATAATGCTAAATATTATGTAGCAAAACTCAAAGCTGTTTAATAAAGCACCTGATAAACAAGCAGCACTCTCCCAAGGCAGCTCACTCTGAGCATTATTTGCTTTAAAGGTAATATTACTGTATTTCATGTATATTAACTTTATGTGTTTTTCTTTTTAAAGTTACTTGAAGACATTTGTAATGCAGTTAGTCAGGTCAGGGTAACATGACAGATGTTTACTTGATTACACAGACATTATGTAGGACTAAGATAGGTAATGGATACCAGGTATCAATTTTAAATAACTGGACATGAATAATCTGAGCTCCTTTAATATTATAAAACAACATATTTCAAACTTACTAGACAGCTCTTTTGCTTGACAAAAGTGCCTTTAAAGGTTAGAAGAAAGGTAGAAATGTGAAATGTAAAAGTGAAATCAGGGGTTAAATGTGAAAACGCTAACATTAAACATTCAACATTAAACATTAAACTATATTGTCCATTATACAAAATGATACTGGAAGGCAGAGGTTAAACTTGAAATCTTTATACGGTGCATGCTTTCTATATTTTGAAAATACACATCACACTTGCAAGAATCTGCTGACAAGAAATTGCTCACCCCCCCCCCCCCCCAATATTTGCCCAACAAACCGTTAAACTGACATTGTTGATATAAGGAAAAATTTAATGGATTTATGACCCTATCTAGAAAATTGTAATCACAATTAAACTTTTTGAGCCAGAAGGTATGGACGCACATGCAACCCCCCCCCCAAAAAAACAACAACAATTTCTTCATAAGTATACATTTCAAATATATATTATATAAATAAACAGCTGGATTCACTGCAATATCAAACTCTGCAAAGTCAGCTCAGCTTAAAGAAAAAGCAAAACATGCAATAAAGAACACATATGGCTTAACTAGAACCAAAAGAAAAATGCAGGAAATTTTTATTAACTTCAAGACTGTGACCCTACCAAATCTCAAAAGTCTTCGTACAGAATAATGAACACTGAAACAGAACAGAGGACATTTATCCCCATGCTTGTGTTTCCATTCTAGGAAGTTCAAGACAGCTCGACATCAATCGCAGAGATAACTGTGTGGATCCAAAGGTCCTGATTATCCACTGTGGTGTCCACTAGGTAAACTGTCAACCTGCGCTCCCAAGGCTCACCTTTGACCTCCGACACATCTTGCACACTGTCCACCACTGCGACCAGTGCGCGATTCTCTACATGATTTCTGAATAACATCGAGGAATCCTCTGACCATTGGTGCTGTGTTACACCTGTGTGATCAGGAAAAGGAAACAACTAGTATGTGTACACCACAGATTTCATATAAAACATGGACATGTCTACTACAACACCCCCCCCCCCCCCCACGGCCTTTTGCATTTTGGCTTCCACTATATTGATTGGTAGTAGTGACTATGTTTGGATGGATGGATGGATGATCTCCGTCACACCTCTCTGATCTTTCAACTAACAAAACCTCCAAATAGAACTCAGTCAGCTGGTAAGTTGCTTCTGATTTTCCTTGAAGCAGGCTAAAATAGGCCAAACTTTGGAACAGTCTGCCTCTTCAAACTAAGATCTCTCCAACACTCGACATCTTTAAAACCTGTCTGAAAACACATCTTTACTCACTAGCTTTTAATTCTGACTCAGTTTTTGTTTTGTTCTTTGTGTTTGTTCTACTTTTTACCTTTTTAAAATGTGCTTATAAATAAATTGATTGATTGGTTACTAAGTTGGGCTGTCAAGTTAAGTCACATGCAACAAGATTTGCTTGTTGAACACTTCTTTGCAAGTGGCAAGCAGTCCCATGAAGGACACTCCAGGTTTCAGATGGTAGCTAACCCTCAAACAGAATTTTGCTATTCCAATAGTAGACATAATTGTACCTAGGGCTGTGGGATATGACCAAAACCTCATATCCCGATATAAGACATTTATCGCCCCGACAACGAGATATATCACAAAAATGTTACATTTTCTGTAAATTCTGTGAATCTCGGGCAACTCTACTTGCGTGAAGTTTTTTCAGCTGGGCGTCGTGTACCTGGAGTTGAGTGTGTTACATAAGTTGAAACTGCCACAATTTTCTTTGTATTTATTACACTGCGTGCTAGCGAGACAGAAGCTAAGCTCGCTGCAACATGGCAAATGCCTCAACGCTACCCGAAATTGAACCTCCCCCACCCTCATTCAGATCTGGCATTTGGAACTATTTTGGTTTTCATGTGAAGCATGACCCTGAAGGTAAGCGCGCCATGGACAACAGTAAAACAGTATGTCGGATGTGCCACGTAATGCTCAATTACATTGGTGGGAACTAGTGCGTTAGCGCAGTTAGCTCATTAACGTGTTGACGCCGTCCAGCCCCACACACGGGGTGATCCGCGGTAGCTCGTTAATGGAGATTTGCGCCATTATGGCGTTAAAGTAATTTTAACGAGATTAACGCTGACAGCACTAGTGGGAACACAATGAATATGACTGCACATTTACGCCAACATCATCCTAGTGCAAAGACAAGCGGAAGCAGACAAAAACAATAAGCACGCATGCTACAAACTTTACCCGAGTCATTTAGACAGCCGTTAGCACATGCTTCTCCTTTTGGGGACCTGATATGTTTAATATGCTGCTGAGAATATAGCCCAGAAGAAGCGTATAGTATAGCTTTTATTTTGGAAAGAGCCATTTCTCTGTAATAAACCCTCTTTTCCAAAGATGAGTGATTTCTCGATCAGATAGATTTTATTTTTTTATTATTTTTTTGTTTCAGCAACATTAAATTTAAAAACTACTTTTGAGTTAAAACATATTTATAATTTTAATGAATGACAAATTAAAAAGGCATGAACATTTTTTGTGTCGAAAAAATATCGAACCGTGACACCAAAGTATCGAACCGAACCGTGAATTTTGCGTATCGTTGCACCCCTACTATCCATCTATATGTAAAAAACCAGTGAAGCTATATGAAGACAATAACTCACCTGCCAGTTGTGCAGTCATAGCCTGGAAGGGCAGCTGTCTGAACTCCTCTATTAAGGGCCTGATGAGCGTACTGTGGACTAGCTCATGCTTACCGTAGTCCAGCTGGTAGACAGACACCAAGCCATTGGAAAGACTCCCCTTCACCTTCACACGGTGCCAACTACATACAGGTAAACATCGGTTAAGCCATTGACCCTGACACAATAGCAACTTATTGATTTTAAACTGTGAACCTTGGCATCACACAGCAAAGCAGTTGAAGGTTTTCCTCCTAATATAAACTTATAAAAGAAGAATTCTTTAAGAATATCTTTTATAATTTTGGAGTCTCAAAAATATGCTACAAAGACAACAATGTGTAAGGGAAGGAGAGAGAATAAATGAAGTAGTTGATTTATTTCGGGAAAAACTGACAGACCTTTAGCAGCCATGTGTCGACTTACTTTTTGTCTATTTTGGCAGCATAGATGTGCCCTTTCTGGATGGTGGTGGTTGGGTTGGTCTTCCCTGTCTGGTTGTAATAAAGCATCATCTCCCCCATCAACACCACCAGCTTATGCAGGTCATGCCAAGCCTGCAGCACAAAGTAACCAGGGTGGCATGCCACTGGTACGAACACATCTATATTCTGACCAGGCTGAAAGAAGAGGACAAGGAAAATGACTTCTTGGTACTCCAGCTTTTTTTGGGTCTGGAATAACCCCAAACCCATATTCTTTACTAATTTAATTTGACCATAATCTGTAAACGGATGTGAGAAATTGCTCTCACACACACACACACACACACACACACACACACACACACCAAATTTGAACAGCAAGATTATGTTGAACTTTTAACTGGAAAACTCTATTCATTTTCAATGCTTCAATGTTACAGTTTTATTGTTGGACTGTAGTAGAGTAACTGCATGTTTCACCATGCAAAACAATTGTTTTATTTTAAACTAAGCCTTGATGAACTTCAGTTTATTCTCTCTGAAACAAACCACTTTGGCTTCACCATGCTCCCCTCTAAACCAACTTTTTTCAGATTGGCTCCCCTGGCAACAAAAGCATTTAAAGGAGTGGTAGGGAGGAGTTTTGTGCTTAAAGCCAGGGCTGCGTGCTTGAGACTATTCAAGCACACAGACTATTCTTGCAGCCATCTTTTACTCCCAATAGAAGGTTATCTCATCTTCACACACCAAGGGGAGATCCAGCAGAGGTGGCAGCTGAAGTAGTTGCGTCTGAGTTTTGGTGGTAGCATCCCCGCCCCCTGCTATGTGACGTAGCTGCGGTGAAGCCTTCACAGCGGGATTCGAGACTGAGCTGCTGAGAGACGACCTCTCCATCACAGGAGTGAGACCTACAAGTTTAAACAGCACCCCATTCCAAATATTACATTAGAGATTATGAGCTTAAATAAAAAAAATAAAAAATAAAAGTTTCAGGTCAAATGTTTACTGCTGGTAGGAAGTATTTCAGACCCAGAATGTTTATGATGCGCACCATTACCTGTATTCATGTTGCAACTGGTGAATGTGTTGTTTTGTATTGTGAGCTTCTTCCACAACTCTGACTGGGCCAAGTGATGGTTGATGCTCTCGTCCAAATGCTGACCGCCAACACCAATGAAAAGATACATATAGACAAGCGTGTCCTTTGTGTCCTGGTTTAATTTCAAGATCTGAAAATGAAAAGAATGGTTAAAAGAATGCATGGACAAAATGTACAAATTGAGAGCTTAAATTTATCGTGACTGCTTTACACAGTTGCACTTTGGAGTTAACTGATATTTAACTGCACGTCTACTAATGAATCAAAATACGACAACCAGAAGTCTAACACACTGTTAGAACCTACAAGACCTGTGATTTGCCCTGTGATGTACAGCACTAATACAGTGCCAGCAGATCCTTTATTCTGTGCATTTTGAGTGAAAGAGCCAACACAAATCATATTTGGTCCAACACATTCTCATTATCCATCAGAAGTTCATGGTTTGTGGATCGTTAGACCAGTGCTAGTAGATGCTGTCCATAGCTCTTCCACTAGCAATGCTGGTTATGGTATGTCTCAACAGTCAAATCTTTCCTGTTTAGAGATACTTCATTCCATTTACCTGAAAATTTGTCAAAAATCACTTCTTTCACACTGGCCATTATTCCAGTATGCAATTACAAGTTACTGTGCTTCAAAGTGAAGATTTTATTATCAGCAGCATTTACCAAGTCTATTTTTTGATGTAGATAGTACCTTCATTCTACAGGCTTCAGAGCCCATAACAGCCTCCTTCACCCACAGAATGGCCTCTTGGCTCCAGTCACCCTCAGGAACAGGAAGGTCAGCTAGGCGACATTTAATAGCCTGGAGAAGACACACTTACAAACCTTTACATGTGTTACAAAACTCGTGAAGCCTGTCTGACCACTGATCTCTCCATCACCTAGAACAAACACAAGTAACTAACCTGTGGTGGGATGATAATGAAGTCTTTCAAAAGAAGAGGGGGGATCTCCCGAAGATCAGTGAGTTCTAGTGTTGCTGGGACACCAAAGTCAATGACAGAGATCTCCATCACTCTGTTACCGTACATATTGGTGATCTAAAATTAAAAGCAACAGAAGATGATGAAGATGAAGAAGAAGAAAAACTTACTGGTCATGATTTTTGCCATTCTCAAAACATTTCTTTCAATTATTTTTAAGTCTTCAAACAAATACATTGCCAATATTTGATTCCTACCTCAACTCTGGCCCACTTTTCTTTGTAGCGAGCTAGACAGAACTTGCCAATGAAGGGCCTAGACACCAGGAACTCAGATGTGATCTAGTAGTGGGGGGGGGGGACGACGACAAACAAACAGAAAAACCCAGTAACAGTGTTAGAAAGCTTCGCCCATTCCACAGGTGAAACGGCAGTTGCAAGGAACTCATATCTGAGAGAAGTACAAATAATGAATAAATCCCAGTAAATGACAGACAAGTGTCTGAAGTCTTTGGTGGGGATCAAATGCACTGTCAACGAGATAAAAGACAGGCACAAAAAAGAAGAAGAAGAAAGGAAGCCATTCGTGCTCAAAGGTCATCCTTAAGGAAAAACCTCCAACAAGAACTTTTTTTTTTTTTTTTTTTAAAAACTAGATGTTTTTTTGCATTCATTGTTCTTTGTATTTAAAGTAAATGCATGCTTCTGAAAAGCAATTTAAACAGCCAATGTGAGGTACAACAACTGCACAAAAACCTCATTGTCCCTGAGGCCCAGTATGGGGAATGTATTTTTCCCCCTCCTTATCTTTATCACTTTATCACTGTTTATAACTTCTCACAAAAACACATGACGAAAAATACAATCCTGCACACATAGTATGTGGAAATACCCTTATTCCATTGTCTTCCACTCTTCCATGAATGTATGTACTATAAAGTATTATATACCTGGGAAATGAAGTAGGCCTCTGTTTCTTCTAGTAACTTGCTCAGTCTTGCAGTTCCACGGGAAGGGAGCTGGCAGTACAAGGTGCCATCTTGACACACATTTGTGACAGACACATCCTGATAGGTAACATTTACCTACAGGCAACAGTATCATATTATACAATGCTGGAAGAATTCATCAAAAACTTGTGTGATGCAGCAATGATGATAATGGTTAGTCTCACGCACAAAACAGTCTTTGCATTTTCATCTTATTTCTGGCCATTTGATGAGCTAAAATGAGTGCATTATGCTTCAATAAATGAAACCCAGATTAATTTATTGAAGAATAATGAACTCATTTTAAAAAAAGCAATTTTATTACTACAATACATTAAAAAAAAAAAAAAACAACAACAACAATGAAGATAATGAAAGTTTTGCTGCACTCCCAAAGTTATTTTTGTACTCTTGCATTTTTAAAATCAAGTAACACGTGTTTCTCAGGAAAAATAACAAGCAGCAAGCTCTGCCTGAGGGCTAACAAATCACTTTGCCCAAAGCTGAATATAAAACTGCAGTTTCCAAACCACCCACACACGCAAACACACACCCCTACTGTAACATAAGACACAATAAAGTACGGGTAACACAGCACCACTTAGTGGTTATGTTGAGTTTATAAGAAAAATATGAAAAGGGGAGGAAAATAATTACAAATCTAAGTCTTCCCCACTAGAACTAATTGTCTGACCACTTTTTTTTTTTTTTTTTTTAAATAAAATAAGGGGTATATCCTCAATAATATGTAAACCTACAGACAGAGGGTTGTTCATGGTCTTGTCCTGTAGAACCTTCAGGCAGGCGGAGTTGATGTTGAGGTCGTCATCCTGTGAAGTATCATAAAGTACTGCTGTAGGTACTTCACTCTCTTGGCATGGCTCTAATGTTTCCATCAGCAGGATCTTTCCAATTGCCACATTATCCATAAGTGAGAGCACCAATGGATGGGAGCTGAATCTTTCTAGGCCTGACAGGAGGATAGTAAAGAAATGGAAAAAGATGAAGACAATGGCAAGAGCATCAGGGTAACAGAAACTCCTAAAAACACTTCCTTTATCTAGAGATTGAGTTTGTTCTGTATAAAACAGTTAAACAGAATTTCCTAATGTTCTACATACCTGCAAGCTGAACATTAGTGGCTTGAAAGGGCAGGGAAAGAAAGTCCCTGTGTAGTTCCAGCAGATTTTTCATGTTAGTCTCTACAGAGAAGCCATAATCCATGTAGTAAACCTGACAGACACACAGAGAGGTTCTTTGGTTTCACATGTCTACGTACACACACACACACACACACACACACACACACACACACACACACACTAAATATTATAAGACTTTTGGACGCCTTTTAATACACATTGTATTGTGATGGAGCTTATACATCAGTCTCACACAATTTGAGACTAAACTTACAATAAAACAACAACAACAACAAAAACATACAGAGTATTAATTTTCAAAAGTAAGAATGCACTCTTTGCAAGTGTACATAAAGTTGGTTTAGTTTAACATTAGAACCACAAAAGGGGGTAATTTGGCATTTATAAAAAAAAATTAAAAAAAATCCTTTTACCTCTGTTAAAATAAAACCATCATCTCATATTCCTACACAAGGCTTATTCATCAAATACTGAATTTCTAGGGGTGCTGAATTTTAAACAAATATTTTGACATGAAAGATGCTATAACATGAGCCAGAGCTAGACAGATGTTATAGATAAATAAATGTATACGTTATAGTATTTAGATAAAAAAAAAAATAATAATAATAATAATAATAATAATAATAATTAACTGCCAAGGTGAGCATGGGATTCTGAACTACAGGGAGTGCAAAATTATTAGTCAAGTTGTATTTTTGAGAAATAATTTTATTATTGAACAACAACCATGTTCTCAATGAACCCAAAAAACTCATTAATATCAAAGCTGAATGTTTTTGGAAGTAGTTTTTAGTTTTAGCTATTTTAGGGGGGTATCTGTGTGTGCAGGTGACTATTACTGTGCATAATTATTAGGCAAATCTACATTTCTGACATTCAAAAACAAAACAAAAACAAATCGGCGACCAAGATAGCCACCTTTCTTTGCAAGGACACTCAAAAGCCTGCCATCCATGGATTCTGTCAGTGTTTTGATCTGTTCACCATCAACATTGCGTGCAGCAGCAACCACAGCCTCCCAGACACTGTTCAGAGAGGTGTACCGTTTTCCCTCCTTGTAAATCTCACATTTGATGATGGACCACAGGTTCTCAATGGGGTTCAGATCAGGTGAACAAGGTGGCCATGTCATTAGTTTTTCTTCTTTTATACCCTTTCTTGCCAGCCACGCTGTGGAGTACTTGGACGCGTGTGATGGAGCATTGTCCTGCATGAAAATCATGTTTTTCTTGAAGGATGCAGACTTCTTCCTGTACCACTGCTTGAAGAAGGTGTCTTCCAGAAACTGGCAGTAGGACTGGGAGTTGAGCTTGACTCCATCCTCAACCCGAAAAGGCCCCACAAGCTCATCTTTGATGATACCAGCCCAAACCAGTACTCCACCTACACCTTGCTGGCGTCTGAGTCGGACTGGAGCTCTCTGCCCTTTACCAATCCAGCCACGGGCCCATCCATCTGGCCCATCAAGACTCACTCTCATGTCATCAGTCCATAAAACCTTAGAAAAACCAGTCTTGAGATATTTCTTGGCCCAGTCTTGACGTTTCAGCTTGTGTGTCTTGTTCAGTGGTGGTCGTCTTTCAGCCTTTCTTACCTTGGCCATGTCTCTGAGTATTGCACACCTTGTGCTTTTGGGCACTCCAGTGATGTTGCAGCTCTGAAATATGGCCAAACTGGTGGCAAGTGGCATCTTGGCAGCTGCACGCTTGACTTTTCTCAGTTCATGGGCAGTTATTTGGCACCTTGGTTTTTCCACACGCTTCTTGCGACCCTGTTGACTATTTTGAATGAAACGCTTGATTGTTCGATGATCACGCTTCAGAAGCTTTGCAATTTTGAGACTGCTGCATCCCTCTGCAAGATATCTCACTATTTTTGACTTTTCTGAGCCTGTCAAGTCCTTCTTTTGACCCATTTTGCCAAAGGAAAGGACGTTGCCTAATAATTATGCACACCTGATATAGGGTGTTGATGTCATTAGACCACACCCCTTCTTATTACAGAGATGCACATCACCTAATATGCTTAATTGGTAGTAGGCTTTCGAGCCTATACAGCTTGGAGTAAGACAACATGCATGAAGAGGATGATGTGGACAAAATACTCATTTGCCTAATAATTCTGCACTCCCTGTAAAGCAGAGTGGGTAAGAGGTGGGAGTGTGCGACCAAACATGTGGAGAACTGGCCATTTTACTGACTGTACAGAGCAGCGAGGAAACCATAGCTGAACCCAACTGAGAGTGCACAGTATGGAGAACTAATCCAAGGGAAATACATTTTTTTGTTGCAGGAGAGGTCAAAATTACACTTTCTGGCAGAGACAGAACAATAAATTCAAATTTCTTTGTATTGTGAGAAACTGGAGAAACCCATGCAAATACAAATTTTCCAGTGTGTCAAGTTTAAAATACTTTCAAAGCAAACTATGCTGCCTATCTTAATTTGCGTAAGCATGCCATTTTCGTAAGTCACTTGTCCTTAAACTTGCATTTTTTTTTTTATTTACATAGACTAACAGCCACACTATCAAACTCATCTTCTTCAACTAATTCTTAAGAAAGGGAAACAGTAGTATCATTAGATTTTAATCCACCAATGTGTGGGATCATCTAGACAAGCGGTCTCCAACCTTTTTTGCACCACGGACCGGTTTATGCCTGACAATATTTTCACGGACCAGCCTTTAAGGTGTCGCGGATAAATACAACAAAATAAAACTAGTACCGGTACCGAAAAAAAAGAAGATTTATTCATAACACACGTGAAAAGACCCAGGAAAACCGAGTTAACGATAAAAATGATAACAAAATAACGCTGAAAACCGATAAAAACCATACATTTCACACCTGAGCCTCAACTTTTGCGGCCCGGTACCAAACGACTCACGGACCGGTACCGGTCCGAGGCCCGGGGGTTGGGGACCGCTGATCTAGACTGAGAATGAAACAAAAAGAAGAGCTTTGAATGACCTTCAATATGCCTGGAGAACTCTTCCTGAGCACCACTTAAAGAAATTCCAAGAAACAGAGTTCAGTCTGTGTTAAAGAGTAACATGTGGGCATACCAATATTGACTTTCAAGTCTGTTCAAGTCTGTATATGCTTTACTTCTATTCATGTTTCATAAATCACTGCCACCATCTCCAATTTTCCCAGCAAAATATAGAGAAATGAGACATGGATCAAGACTTTTGGACAGTTAAATGCTCTTACACTTATAAAAACTGCCTGATGGTTTAGCCAAATTAAAAAGCTTGGCTCTATCAATATAATTTACTGAGACGCATAAAGGGGATTAAAAAAAAAAAACAACAACAACAACAAAAACAGTGACATTGTGTGTCAGAAACTCTCAGGGTGACTAAAATTGTAGTGGGTGCAACTAGATATTTTAAATATAAACATTTAGGACTTTAAGGACTTATAAACACACTAGCACAGAACTATGGTTAAAAATAAATAAATTCAAGAAATTTACCTTGACCTTGTTGGGGCCTGTGACCTCTAACACCTGCCCTCTGGCCATCTCAGCTCCATCCTCACCTCTGACAGCTACAAGCTGACCAACTATGGGATTAGACACAGGATGCTGAATGGAGTTTTGGCTGTAAAAGGTTTGCATGGCATCCTCCATGGCTTCCTGGGCGTTGGAGTAATTCTCACCTACATACCTGAAGAAAGACAGATTTTCACTTCACTCTTCAATTTGTCATAACTTACTGTGGGGGAAAACATTTTTGTATTTTCAAATTAAATCCAAATAATGAAGGTTGCAAGACATGATTTTAGTCATAATAAATCACAAACAAACAAAAAAAAGACTGAATTGATATTATGTAATAATAATAATAATAATAATAATAATAATAATAATAATAATAATAATAATAATAATAAATTGCGTTTATATAGCGCTTTTCGAGACCCTCAAAGCACTTTACAATTCCACTATTCATTCACTCTCACATTCACACACTGGTGGAGGCAAGCTACAGTTGTAGCCATAGCTGGCCTGGGGCAGACTGACAGAAGCGAGGCTGCCATATCACGCCATCAGCCCCTCTGGCCATCACCAGTAGGCAGTAGGTGAAGTGTCTTGCCCAAGGACAACGACCAATATGTAGGTGAGAACTACTCCAACGGCCAGGATCGTGGCTCAAGAGTTGGGAGTTGGGAGTTCGCCTTGTAATCGGAAGGTTGCCGGTTCGAGCCCCGGCTTGGACAGTCTCGGTCGTTGTGTCCTTGGGCAAGACACTTCACCCATTGCCTACTGGTGGTGGTCAGAGGGCCCGGTGGCGCCAGTGTCCGGCAGCCTCGCCTCTGTCAGTGCGCCCCAGGGTGGCTGTGGCTACAATGTAGCTTGCCATCACCAGTGTGTGTGTGTGAATGGGTGGATGACTGGATATGTAAAGCGCTTTGGGGTCCTTAGGGACTAGTAAAGCGCTATATAAATACAGGCCATTTACCAAGACAGACAGAGCTGGGGATCGAACCGGCAACCTTCCGGTTACAAGATGAACTTCCCAACCCCCTGAACCACGGTATGTTGATAACAAAAGGTTTTGGATTTTTCTCTTCCATTTTGTTGACTGGGTTTAAATTATTTTTTAGATTTAATAATGCATTAAGAAGTACAAAAATGTCTGCATTAATAAAGTCTGTCTCACCTTACAGTAACGGCATTGGTGGTCTTGACTTCAGTAACCAGCACTGATGGGTATTGCACTGAGGGAAGAACTAAAGAGGGAGGAACCACAGGACTCAGGACCTTCAGACCAGAAGGAAGAGGATGCCTTATACCCTGCTGGTTTTCTCGACCGTCTGTGGGTTTTATGTCTGCTCTGCTTGATTTGTAGAGGATGGCCTGATCACAGGAAAGAACGAAAACATAACCATTGTTAAAATCATTGTTGTTTTAGCTGCAAACAATCACCATTTTCACCCCTACAGTTTCTGTGTTACCCATCAGAACACCTACTGCTGTTTACTCAACTTATACGTCACCTACACTGCATCAATCTCTTACCTTCTTCTTGTCATGTGGCGAGGGGTACTCCACATTGCATATATCAAGCAAAAGAGACAAGTTGTCCAGCACATGCTCAGGGAATGGCACCTTGTATGCCTCCATAAAAAGTTTGGGCATAGCATGGGCCCACAGACCCTGGCTGTATTTGGAAAGGAGCTCCTTTATTTTCTGACGAACATCAGCTGAGACAACAGCACACGGTTTTGATGGAGGACATGGTGTAGAATCAGAAGTGGGATTGAATGTGACTTGTGTACAAGGGCTTTCAGGTGTTGAGGGACATGAAGAAAAATGTGTGCTGGTAGTGCTTAAATTGTTGAGCGATGCTTGTGAAGTGCTGGTGGTGCTCTTTAAAGGAACAGGAGATTTCTTGGTAGGCAGAGGAGGGTAGACCAGCTGGTCGGCTCGGTTGGTGGAAAGTTCCTCTACCTTTGGAAGAAGATAAATGAGACACACAAAAAAGTGAACATCTTAAATAAAGCTGTTAAGCATACAATCAAAGACCGCAACACACCTCCAACTTACCCCATCTCTAACACCCTTCTGTCATTCTAACCCTCTCCATGACCACCTTCACTAAATCCAGGAATCTTACATGTACTCCTGCCTGGCAGCTCCATTAAAATTCTTTGTCTAATAAATCCACTGTACCTCATTTGCACAATTCCAAACCATCTCAACCTTGCCTCAAACTTTGTCTCCTCAAACTCTGACTCATTTTTAATCTTGTCTAACCTGGTCATTCCCAGTGAAATTCTGAGCATCTTAAACTCTGCTACCTCCCTCTCATTTTATACGTGTGTATTCTGTCTTGCATCCAACTTTCTTCTTCACTCCAGTGCATACCTCCATCTTTCCAGACTCTCCTTCACCTGCTCGCTACTTTTACTACAGATTGGTGCTCACAGATGACATCCAGGGAAACTCCTACTTGACCTCATCTGTCAACCTGCCCATCAACACTGCAAGCAAGAAGGGGCTCAGAGCTGATCCCTGATGTAATCCCATCCCCATCTTGAACCCATCTGTCACTCCCATTACACACCTCACCACTATTTCAGTGTCCGCATACATATCCTATACCACCTCACATGCTTCTCCTTGCCACTCCTGACTTCCTCGTGCAGTACAATAGTTAGCTGGCACCTTATCATATGCTTTCTCTACATCCACAGAGACACAGGGCCTGTCTCAATATGCGTTCTTGTGATACGTCATCAGTCGGAGACCAAGTACTGTTCCAATTCAAAGTACGCATCAAGCCGAGAACACGAAAAAGTCCCGGATGTGTTCTCGCTCCGCCCGTTTTATCGAGCATGCATCGGTGGTGACTTGTGTGGACTTGGTACAGCTAAATATCCCAGAATGCATTTCGTCCAAAACTCAAATGCAGTAATGGCGGACGTGCGGGGCTAAAAACTTTTAAATATTACTCTTTCTGAGTCACAAAATAAACTTTTAAGTTATTTTCAAGCGAGAATGTAGCTGTGTAAGCTTCAAATATCTGCTCGATTTATCAAGATATCATATATTTCAAAATGTGCTCTGATGTTTTTGGAGACGTCTGTGACCCGCCAGCTCTATAGCAGATATGGCCTGCATGGTAAATGGCCTGCATTTGTATAGCGCTTTTCTAGTCCATAGGACCCCAAAGCGCTTTACACTACATTCAGTCATTCACCCATTCACACACACATTCACACACTGGCGATAGCGAGGTTGAGGATCACTAGAGCCGGCGAGAGCAGCGGACTCCCGGCGCAACATTTTCAACCCCCCCTACGGTCTTTTCGCTACTCAGGTTAAACAAACCCCAAACCCCAGCAGCTGCCTATTGTATTGAGTGTCCACTAAAATATAAATAAAAGCGTTCTAACATCTCACCTGCTTGTTTTTATTAAAACATACATGTACACTATTTTTATTTTATTTCGCTACTGAGGTTAAACATGATATATAAGTCACTTAGATCACTTCTAAAAGTTAACGTTTGGTTTATTTCAGTGTTTTATTTGTTCCTGAGTAAATCGGTTTGGCTGTGATTAAAGTTAAGCTTCATAACATATTACTCAGTTAAATTAAGAGGGGACAGCAGTAAAAACTCCGGACCTGTGACATCATCAAGTACGCTGGTGTTCCAAATGTAGAAATCGCGAGTCTGTGCTCACGTTCTCGGCAAGTCCGTACTCCCGTGCGGTCTCGGCAAGTCCGGTCTCCCCGAGAACGCGAGTGCGTACTCGCGTACTTAAAATTGAGAAAAGGCCACAGTGAAGCTCCTTCTAGTGCACTCTTCTGGCATGAAGCCATACTGCTGCTCATTGACTGCCACCTCTCTTAAGCTAGCTTCAACAACTCTGAGGCCTAGCATTACTTTTTCATTTGCTATAGGTCTGAAAACTAGTACTGGTAACGATTTCAACTGAAAATACTATCACTTCCTAAGAGTTTGTTAAAGAAAAAAACTTGACTAAAAGTACTTTTTTTAAAAGGCATCACGATACGTCCACAACCACCCTTACTAACCCTTTTTTGGCATTTTAAACTACAAGTTTTCAAAATAATTGATTCTGAGACTGCAGAACTGAGTGTGAAATTGAAAACTGTCACTGGGTTTACAACCTAACATAAAACAAGACATTAAAAAGAACAAAAAAACAAACAAAAAAAAACCCCCCAAAATACTCAACTTACGGTACACACGTGTGTCCACTTTGCCATGTCCCTGAGCACCTGAGGATGGAGGTTCCGACTGAACGTATCACAATAGAGTTCTGAGAGTTTTGACATCCACAGTCCACTGTAGTACTTCTCCAGGAGCTGACTTATTTGACTCTGCACCAGCTCCACGTCATACTCACTATCCTGCATGGAGGGATTTGAACGATCATGTGTTGCATTGCCACCTATGGGTTAAAACTTTCTACTATACCATATTATCAAAACTATGCAAAAGTTATTTTCTTAAACAGAAAGCATCTGATGTGACTTCAGTGATCAAATAGTTTAACTGAAATAGTATAAATATGGATTCTAAGTGTATTTTTTTACTCAGAAGTATTAAGATTGTCCTGACCATCTAAAGAGCACTTTGTATTCTAATATTGACAAAATTAACAGCAACAGACCGTACCTGGGATTGGCTGGGCATAGATACTCGCTGTAGGTTCACTACTGAAAAATGTTTGAAAAGATAGAAATTAAGTAAATACACTTTGATACAAGCCAGTCTCAAAAGCAGAGCACTGCTGTTTGTTGTTAATCTTTATACATATGCTGTATTAACTTCTTAAATCAATCATTAGCACTAGAGCAAAACTTTGTTTCATTTCAGATCCTATGATTATTGTGACCATACATTGTTCTGAGCACTATAGCTGATAAAAAGTCAAACACTTCAATATGGTGCTGGTTAAACTGTCATCTGTGCAGCTGATTACAAGAGTTATATATTGTGATGCTGCACAGCCAAATTCACTTTGCTAACAAGCTTGGTACTGTTTGTACTTTTCTTTAGTAATACATTTCTAAGCCTGACTTGAAAAGATCTAAAAAATATGCCCAAAGAGCAGTTTAAAAGCAGATATATGCAAAAGCACTATATTTGTGTAACTCTTGTTATACTTGGATTCAACTTAGAAAGTTGTGCTATCAGAAAAAAAAAAAAAAAAGAGGAAAAATCTCAAATACCTTTGGAGTTCATCAAGTTCTTCTCTTTCCTGTTAGCAACATAGATATCTTAAAGCACAATGTGATTTCATAACAATAAGCTGTCACTCAACAGGACACAGAATTTTGCATTCATGTAGCTATGATTCTTAAAGGCTATACATACTAAAATTACACAGTACATTTTTTTGAGGAGAGCTTAAGCTTAATTTGCCCACAAGTGTATCTTCACCTGTTAAGTGTAACACATGCTGGTTTTAAAGCTGGTTGAGGAGCTGGTTGTCGGTGTTCAACTGGTGTGATGGAGCTGAAACCTTGGTCCAACTTCCTAGCATTTGAGAAGATTATGACAGAGTGTGACAAAGAATTTCTGCAAAGCTGAATTTATTGTCTAAATATTGCTTATAATTCCTTGAATAAATAAGTAAAGAAGATATTGTTAACCTGTAGTCCCCTGAGGCACTGAAACCTCTATAGCCACCATAGGGCCAAGAACGGTTTTTTGATGAATAACATTTACTATGAGCAGAAGGTTGGCGGAGTGAAGTCCTTGGCCTCACTAAAACCAAGGAAAGAAAAACAAACCATATAAATAATGACCAATGTTTCCCCACAGATACAGTGTATGAAAACCTGCCCAATCATTATGACATTAATCTTTTTTTTCTTCTCTGTCTAAGACGAGACCATGATTAATTAGTTGTTCCAACTAAGAAACACCTACCATTGAGCATGTACGAGTTGGGAGGCTTGAATCTCATCTTGCAGTTCACAATCTGGGAGCGACCAGATTTCTTCGAGGTTTTCTGCCTGGCAACCAATTGAGCAATGTTGGCAGTCTCCTCATACACTGCAGCTAAGCACTGTAACTAAGGTAAAGATTAATAAAAAATTGTTTAATAAAAATTTCTAGCAGTTATACGTCTCCCAGTTCTTTGAGGCAGTAGTGTAGAGGGAAAACATTTTTTAAACAATACACTCACCTGACCCATGCCGTACTCAAGTTTCACAACGGAGGGAATGCTTCTGAGGTAGTCCTCGAGCTTTGAGAAGCCCAGCTTCTCCAGTGGGATGTTCTCTCCACACAGTGACCGGTACTCCGACTGAAGGTTGTCAATTGACACGCCGTCTTTGCTGGACTGGAGGACAGCCCGCAATATCCTCTTGACGAACTCGGCATCTGCCATCTTGGCAAACTGAGACTTGCACAGAACTGAGAAAAAACGGAAAGCAAAACATGTTTTTTTAAAAAAACAAAAAAAACAAAAACATAACATTGTAACAAAAATGTGAGCTTCAACAGCACATTTCTTATTTTCAAAGAGCTCTGATATATTTTACAGTTTGGATACTTTAAAAATCTACAAATCTTTGGTCCCTAAGTTAACATACCAACACGTTTGGGGCACACTCATTATGTCCGAAATCTTTTTTTTTTCTTTCCACTCAGGTTCATGAATTTAGCCTGTAAAGGGAGTCACAGGAGTGACTAACGATTAGGTAGGAGTTTCAGGTGTCGAAAACCTCACCAATAAGTTTGGTGTGTGAGATTTTGGTATACCACGTTTGTATCATTGATGCAAAGAGCAAAATCTCAGTGCCTCATTACTGGACTCCTTTTTAATCCTCATGGAGAAAAATGGCGCAAACCGCGGGAGTTGGCTAACGGCTAACTGTTAGTACAAAGTAGCTCGTTCAGAGGTCGGAAATAGTCCTTCATTTCGGCCCACAGTTGACATAAACCAGCGAAAAACATCTATATTGCGCAATTAACATCAACTTAAATTTGGTAATTTTATCGACAGGGAGACGGTTAAAAGTTAATAGTACCTGCACCTGTTAACCAAACGCCTGGAAACTCTTCTCTCGCGAACTCAAAATCTCGCGCACGCCCACAACTCCCAGTAGTTAATTATCCTGAACAGCGCAATTTTGAACCGCCTCATATACGTTTAAACATTACGTCGCTTTTTTTTTATTTGTCTCGTAAACATTTAGCTAGCTAACACATATTTTCTTACATCACACAAAAAAGGTTTAATCAATTTTTTTTGAAAAGCTGCTTTTAAGTGTTGTGGAAAATTTAAACTTTTATCGCAGAAAAAGACTTCACTATTCTCAAAGCAAATGTTTGTTGTAAATTTATTATTAGTATGCTGTTTTGCATCATTCATACAATATACCAGTAATTTTGCATCTGGTATACATTATCCTTGATTAATTGTTCAAAGTATTAATCCAAATAACATCAACTCTAGGATTTCTGGTATCATTTTATTAATTTGTATTTTGATTTTATTTTCAGCAACCTACAACCTACACTGGCCTTTCTATATATGTACTACTATAAAAAATTGTATGAATGCTCACTATTAAACACAACCAGACATTTAAGGAAAAGTAGTGTTTATTAGCAGTTAGATTTTATGCTGCCAAGACAAAATAAAAATAACAAGCACAATAGCTGTGTGGTGTAGGTCAAGTAACTGTATGGCCAGCTCCAACTCGAGATGTTATAGAGGTTGTGACAATATACAAAGGTTTGTTTATCCCTGCATTTATACATTTATATTTTTTTTTAATTTGCCTTCACAGCAGATGCTTTCATTCTGAGTCAGGGAAAGAGATGGCATGAACTCATGTTTGAATTCTTATGCCAAGTCTGAGTAAAAACTATGTATTTGTAAAAAACAATACACGCATAAAACCCACAGACCCTAGGCCACAGAACTCCATTAAAAAGAAGTACATTCACTAACTAGCAAATTAGTGAAGTTGTTCTAAACTTATTTATGGCACTCTCAGCTGGTGACATAACAGGTAGTGAGATTATGGCAGTGCTGAAAAACTTCCTTCTGCTTTATAACAAGTTTCCATTAAAGGTCTTCGTCATTCATTGGATTCCAGCTTATATTTTTTTAAAGAACCGGAATCAAATGTGTTATTAACAGTCTTCTTCTGGTGGCAATTTGATCTCTGGTGGCAGCTCTGACAATGCCTGTTGCCTCTGTGTTTGAGATGCCAAAATCCAAGCCTGCAGCACTGTGTCTGCTGGGGGAGATGATGACGAGAGGTGGTGCTTTCTTAGCATGATCAGGGGAGGGTTCCTTAGTAATGTGTAAAGCAAAGCCCAACGCCTCCTGGCCCGACTGTTCACAGGGGGTTCTGAACAAACAGAAAGTGATAATAAAACAGAAGTTTGAGAAAGATCAGATGACAGAAAGGTCAAAGCAGTATAAAGGTGTCTATAAATGGAAGAGACACACAGACACACCACTGACCTGACACATTATTGTCGAATGTGGAGTAAGCAGATGAATTGTGTCTCTGCAGCGTACTTGACACCAGCATCTGACAGAAAGATACCATGACTGGGTTGTTGTGATAATGGTCAGCAAAGATCATCCCAATCCATGTAGTGTAGCCTGGATAAAAGGGGAAATACAATTATCAATATTCAGAGATACAAATTCACACACCATCAGACAGGGTATTGCAGTAACATAAGAACAAATGAGCACAAAGCTGTCATTTTACATGTCTTTTACATGTTATTTGTGAAATAACATCTTTTTTTGTTGTTTTTTTTTTACTAGCTTTAATCAATATTTGACTGATACCAATATTTGCCTTGAGACAAAGTAACTTGTAATTCTCATTGAAATGCTGCCATCTCGTGGATGCATCTGAATGTGGTCTTCTGGACATCAAATAATATGAATGATAAAATTATTTTTCATTATTACTGCAGTATATTAAAATACCAAAGAGTTTAGGTTTGGCTGTGATCTTTTTTTCTTAACTATATGTTTTTAGTTGAATCTAAGCTTACCAGCATCCATGTTCTCATACCCCCGCTGCATAATAGTTCGGTCTATGCGAGACACCAACCATGTTCCCACCACAATGCTTAAAAGAAGCCTCAGTATGCAGGTGGTCATCCCCATAACCACGTTGTAGAAAAAGAAGAAGTAGTTGAAGCAGTGAAATGCCTTCCTAAAAAGGGGGAAATTGTGATTTCAAGTTAATGTGCTTTGAGTTAAATTCTTTTGTCTTATTAATATTTGAAAAAAATTGTTAAGTGATGTTAGCATTGGAAATCAATATATATCTATTAACTATTAAATATTAACTATAATTCTTTATGACTCTGGTGGTCATCTGGTTGCTTGTGAATATGCAAATCTCCTTGAAAAAGTGCCAATAATGCTTTCATACTACTTTAAATATTTTGTATCTGCTATCTAATGAGCCACTTACTGAGTATGTGAGATTTACGAGAGATTTTGGGATTTTTAAAATGCCTTTTGGCATTTTTCTACCACGATGAATTGCTGGCAAATGAAAGATCTGAGTGTTGGTGTGACTCAAGAACACACTTTATATGAGATACACCTACCTGTTGTTGAGGGCTAGAGGTTTCTCTTTGTCTGTGGCATCTATTTTGTTCTGAAGGAAGAAGATCTGAACCAAAATTATTTGAAGAATCACCAGGCTAATTACAATGCAGATGGTCAGACTAAAAGAGACACAGAAAAACATTAAAGGTCAGCCAGAGTGCACATTAATTTATATATGTAATCATAGCAACACACTTATAGAAAGAAAAACAGCCTTACAATATAGTTCCCAGTGTGGAGAGCATGCTAAGCACTTTCCCATTCAGTATAGGAAGAACCACCACGTAAGCAATCAGCAAAGCAAACAGGAAGTGGACAAAATGGACAATCAGGTAGCCTAAAAAAAGCAGAAATAATTAACAACTGTAAAAATATTTTCCTTATAATAGCTGCCTGTATAATAAGTCAGACAGCTTTTCTGTGATTAATTTCATCTATTGGCATAGATTACATCTACATAGATTTGCATTTTGATGAAAGCTACTGTATGAAAATGATTCTTAAGATTTGGTTCTCAAGTCCTAATACAGGATGTCCTATTTAGATCAGGCCAGTTGTCCTTGTTTTGAAAGTTTACGGTAAGAAAAGCTTACCCCACAGTGTGAAAGCGATTTGCCAGCCCGAGTATCTTGCAATGGAAGCCTGGTAAAATTCATGGCACAAACATTTTTGTGTACTTTGTTAAGAATGCAATAATTTAAAATCACTTCAGCTCTACAGTATGCGTGTTTGCATCCAAGTGTTTTGCTTACCACACTCGTAGCAGATCTAGGCTTATGAAACTTCTCAGGAAGAAATACTTTCTGTCCTTTCCAGAGCCTCCTTAAGTGTTTCCTAAAGCAACAGTAAGCTCATTAAATTACAGACAAATTCAGATCTGTTTGTCTGCTTGCTGGTAGTAGAAATGGTAGTCTTGCTGTAAACTAAATATAGCTAACAGTCATTATACCCGTTTCTTAAATTTCTTACCTGTAACATACCAAAACATGGAAGGTGTAGGCAACAGAGTTAAGACTGGCAAAGATGGTGGTGGCTAGCCAGGATTCTTAAATAAACAAACAAACATAAATTCAAACATACATAACTTTATATTACTGTATATTACTTTGTATTCTTATAAATGGCGATGACCATTGTGTTCCTAATATTTAACAAAAATATTATTCAATTTTCTAATAGAGGTTTATTTGGTAATTCCTACTGGCAATATTAACTCTCAAAACAGCAGGAAATAAAATGTGTCTGATATCCACTTTACACATAATATGTGATATTAATCACAGGGTTCATAAATGCTCCCCCTTTAAAAGTCTGAAGGGACTACTTACTCCTGGCCACAACGATAAATTCTTCCAGCTGTGGTACCATGTATCCCAGGGATTCTGTCTCGTTACATGCAGTAACCACATCTTTCAGTGTATTTTTCCAAGTTTCAATTTTGTCAAAAGTAGAACTACTGACACTGTAGTCTGCTAGTGTCATCTAAAGGAATGGAAAAGATAAATGAATATAGGAGTCCCCGCAGAAGAAGTATAAATCATTGAAATAACACCAAACAAAGGGAATCAATTAGACAATTCAAGAAAATCATAAAATATATTTTTCCGTACCGTATATAGGCCTATTAGGGATATTACAACAGTGCCAATGATTCTGCTGGGATACTTGAAGTGGGGGTCCCACTCATAAACCCTCCTTTGGAACCAGGTAAGTGGCATACTGCAACACAAACATGGATGAAAAGTTTCAATTTGTCCTGTTCTTAGGTTCAATAGCAGCTGCAGCATTTTTTTAACAGCACTGAAAATTCTCTACAGAACTGTGACACGTGTGATTTTCAATTAGCTGGATTGTTAACTCTCACATTTTTGATACTAAAACCTTTTGAAATGGCTTGAACACAGCAGACTGGACTTTAAATCAGTCTGAAACTCGGTTTCTATAAAATGCAGTCATTAAAACTTAACATCCAATGTTGAGTCACATTTTATATTAGAATGAAACTAGGATACCCTGAAGATTTGTAAAAATACAAATACTGGTGACACTCTTGATGGAGGAGATTGAACAACATCTACCTATTCGGAACCATGATAACAGATGCATGCTGTCTATGCAATGAGGGGGGATGTCTATTCTGTTCTCTATTTTGTTCTCAAACTGATCTCACTTTAGCGGCTCAGTATCAGTATGGGTGGAGTTCCTTTTTCTCCTCCATTGTTCTACCTCTCTGACCTGTCTTCCCCATGTGATGTCTGTGTAATGTCTGTACGGGAGGAAGGGTAAGATGGCGCTGGTTGCCGGCAGCCTTAAACCAATTTCATTCGTGTACACGAGTGGGTGTATTTACCTATGTCCGGGTGTCTTTTGCAGCAGTCTCTTAACATGCTGAACCTGGTGTCGCTCAGTTAGCTCTGCAGAGTCCTGGCAACAGATTCAGACATTCATACTCAGACAAAATTCACTATATTCATAAAAAATTGTAACTTTCTAATCTATTATGAAAAAAAAAACGTTATTAAGATAGCAACTGACATCGACTTCAACCAAGGCAGCTACTATCTGGGTAGTATTCATTTTATTATCTTTGTATTTTTAATGTATGAATTTTGTTTTCTTTGTTCTTTTTTTAAAATGTATGGAAGTTTGTACTGCAGGCTATTGTTGTTTGCCCTGCTGAAGCCCATTTCAATAGAGAATACCTGACATAATTTTTATTGTAATTATTTTTAGTAAAATGTGTATGTGTGTTGAAAATACAAACTACACTGGTAAGAATAATAGTTTGTGTGATGAGGTAATGAGACTTTTTGTCCATTTTTAACCAATAAATCATTAAGTTCAACTTGAAGACCTTGGTGAATGTAAGTCAAATTTTAATGTAATGTTAACACATCCCCACTCTACACCCTTACAAAGTTTTATCAGAATTTAAAAAATATGTGAGCTATTGTGTTTACAGGCAGAATGGGGCACATGCACACACATTTGCTACCAACAACATAATATTCTTGATGGCAGTAATGACGTTATGTTGTACACGTATTTAGTAGGAATCATCACAATCCATGTATTGGTATTTCTGACCTCTTGTTCCATGTGCAGGCGTATTCGAATAGCTTTGACCAGGATGTAAATAAATCGCCCGAAGAGGAAGATGAGGGAGAGCATACGGGGCCACTGGGAAATCACCTTTTGGTATTTACCCAGTATCTTTAAAACCATAAACACAGACAATCATAAATGTGTTCTTCAAAGCTTAATGCACTAGGCAACTTCATAGCTAAATGTTCAGCAGAGTTTGAATGCCTTTAATTAACATGGGTCGAATATTGTGAAAGCTTGATGGACGGTACATTGCTGGGTTTCCTACCTTACCACTGGGACAAGTGACTGTTTCCCAGGCTGTAATTCCTATCCTACAACATAAAAACACAAATGTGTAATACGGTTGTTAATAAAATTAAATCACCCACACATCAACCAGTTAATCTATCTATTTAATCTCCAACTTTTTTTATTATATTTTGTGTTTTTAGTTCCTTTTTTAAATTAACCATTAGTTTATTTTTGTTTTAGTTTATGAGAAGCTTTAAATGATGTTGTAAAACATGCATACATAGACCATGTCTGAATATTTACCAAAATAGAGAGTAGAGTATTCCCAGCACTGCCCCTGTCATTCTGAATGGTGTGGACAGACAGGCAAAGAAAGGGAAATAAACCAAGCCCACTTCTAAAGCTCCAATCAGGTACAGAAAAGCTGAGGATAACAGTCAGAACAGTGTATCTGTCAACACAATTCTTGGAAACTCTACAGTAAAAAAGTAAGAGGATAACAATGTACCTCTGGCCCAGGATGGAACAGTGAACGGGACATAGTTTTCAGAGAACAGGAGCAAGACGCTGCTTGATACGGCCCCAAAGGCAAAGCCATAAGACCAACGATTACTGAGGCTGCCTACAGTATCCAAAGGGCTGAGGCACAATGATTAATAGAAAAACAACCATAAGTACAGAAAAAGCCATAGTGATGCTGTAGTCATACAGACACAAGTAAATGATTCTTAAAGGATGTCAGTGAAACTTAGTAGGGGATATCCCAAAAAGTTGATTCTGGTCATCTGGACGTAGCGTTTTCAGTAGGACAACGGTTTCGTCACCCATCCAAGTGACTTCTTCGGTCTCAGCTGAATGCAGGTTTCCCCAACGTTATAAACAGTGGTTTTGCATAATGACTGAAACTAGCACTACTGACAAACAACGGGCTGACGAGTAATTGTTCCCATTGTTCATCAGTGGTGCTGGTTTCAGTCATGAGAGGAAGAGTGACGAAAACTTTCTCCCACTGAAAACGAAGAACAAAATCAACTTTCTGAGAATTCCTTACCTAGATGATTGCATACTTAATTAATTTTTACACCAATACATTAGTTTAAAACTACAAACTTATGACTGATATTTACGTCTCGTTCTATTGTATAATAAAAGATAAGACACTGACTTGAGGACCCATCTGTTGTTACTACTCCTGTTGACTTACACAACTATAGCAAAACGTCGATCTAGGAATGGCAGTCTGTCGTCAATGGCCAGCCTCTGGGCTCGTTTCTGAAGGAATGACAGCACCCCTGCAATCAACACCTGGATGAAAAGATATCACATCATAAATACTATAATAAATAATAATGTCATGTTCGCATCAACTGTGTGAACAAGGAAATAGGGTGAGCATATGGGTCTCTTATAAAGGCTTTATTTGATCCTTATATATTGCTGCACCAGTCAGTGCTGCTCACTTATTGTGGCAGCAGTTTTTTTGTATGTTGCTATGCTGTTACCCTGCATTCCCAGTAGCACTGCGCTAGTGCTACTCGTAATCCTTGGTTACACAATACTATGCAAAAGTTTAGAGTCACCCCAGACTTTCTTTTATTTTTTTTCAACGTTGTCTTCAGTAAAAGTGACTAAAGTTACCATTCAAAGTTAGAGTGCTAAGTTTTCTGTTGTGAGCACACACAACACTTATTCATTTCTTGAGTTAGGTGACAGTTTCTGGCTTGTATTTCTGGCCACTGTTGGGTGGTATAGTAAATATAAATTTTTTTTTGATAACGTAATTTAACACATTACTTGCATTACAAATATTTTTCAATTCTCTACAAAAAAAGTTAATAATAAAAAAAAACACCCCACCATGGATAATAGACATCTTTTGAATAAAATAGGCCTGGCTGAAATTAAGTTGGGACACTACATACTTGAGTTGTTCAAATACAAAACAAATTTCAATTATTAAGGGAGTTTCTGAAACTCTGCATTATTAATATGGTCTTATTATAGGCAGTGTTGTAGTTGACCATGTCTAAGATCCAGTTTTAATGAATGAATAGCTTACTGCTGGTATGAGTGAAAGATGCAAGATTAGCTCCACAGACACTCTTTGGTGACAATCCTCATCCGGGGAGACCCTGGAGACACAATGTAACATAATGCACTGTAACACATGACAAATTAAGGAACACCTAGTTTGTTCCCTTTTGTTCTGCTGAGTACAAATTAATTTGATAGACTAAAAAGACACCAACAGGACAGAGCCTATTTAAACTAAAGTGCTGATCTGAGTGGAATAAGCCTTACAAAACCTTACCAAAGCTTTACTTACTAAATCAGATAGAGATAAAAGAGCATTTAATAAAAAGGGTTCATAGTGCACTGATAAAGTCAGTTCAAGTTCTGTCCCTGTGTCTTTGTTTCAAACTCCTAGAATCAGTTTGTAAACTCGAACGGCGACAACAATATACAGCTGATTACAACAAAGTAAAGATCTGTAATGTAACACATTTAACATTTAGTGTTTAAAGTTTGTACTCACTCATGTTCCAGCAAGTTTCTAATCATCTTTCGATAAGTTGGTTCATTACTGTCCAGAAAACTTTGTTTCTGCTGTGCTGTAAAGATAAAGCAGGCTGTGGAGTGATCCCACTTCTCCTTTTCCTGGTTTTAGTCATGTGACTAATATGAAGTTGACCTTTGGCCTCAGGACTCAACACTTTTATAACTCTGCTGTTTTACTGTCCTCTGTGTTTTTTCTTTTTTCGTTTGGTCTCGCTCTTTGTCTGTCCAGTCCTTCCTCTTTCTGTCACTCTTTCTGCCACACACATACACTATCGACCACTGTGTTACTCAGTGAAAGGAGTGTAAACAGTTAGCTCACCCAGTTAGATAACCAAGTGTTCATTCACCTTGTGTCTTCACTTTACAAAGGAATGTTACACTGATTCCTGTCTCTAAATAACAAATCTCTTCTTTCTTTCTTCTATTCAGCATTGTCTTCACTGAAACATTTGTTCAATCTTTCGTCTGTTTCACTCTCCTTATTATTGTCTGCTTTGGTGAAATGTGAATTTGGTGGATAACAAAAGAAAATACCCCAAGCACACTGTTGAATGATATTTATTGATTGCGGTAAGTATTTAAAACAGTTGGAATCATTTCACTTGATTCTGATTGGGCCCTTGACAGTGACTTCACCAGGTGTGGAGGTCAGCAGCTCTGCTCTTTGACAATCATAATGTCCACCTTCGTTGATCTGATAAGAAAATAATAACGACATGACTGGGATGATTTCTGTCAAATGACTTTTAGTTTAACATATGATAAAGAGTGAAAATGAGGTCATGTTAACTACAGGTCACATTTCATCTGTGAACAGAGATAAAAATGTGTCAGGAGTTACCGGGTCATGAACAAACAGAAAGAGGGAGAAACAGAGACAGAGATCTTTTTTTAAAAGAAATACATCATCCTAAAATAGCATTACTTTCCTGTAGCTAAATCTGTCTGTCATTTGAGGAAGATTCAAGCCTATATAAGATAATGTTTTACTTTAATCATTATCTGATAATTAAAAAAAACCCTCACATTAACGCAGCATTGACTTTATTTATTTTACTCAGACTCACAATATTTCCTATGTAAGGATTTTATCTTATCTTAATCCTATCTTCTATAGTTTTGTCAGTATTTTTGGCAATATTGAATAAGAGCATTGCTGCTAAATTACCTGTTCAAATGTAGAACTTTATCATTTCCCATGATATAACTATTACTTTCCTAAAAAATCACTAACATCTACATGCTTATTACTCGTAAAAATGAATCAAGAATGACCTGGAAAGCTTCATTATTTGAATCATGAAGCAATTATTTGTCTAATTTATTTTTTAATTTATTTTTTACAAACAGATGGATGTGCAAGTATTATATCCTCCTTAATGCAGGCTTGGGTGATGTTGAAGTAATGTGTGAATACTGGGAGTGTAGAGCAGCTGTGTGTACTCACTGTCTCTGGGCACACAGCTGACACTCATTTGCATAAGTGTTTCCATCGCTGCCACATACAGGAGAGAGGTTCAAAGGACACGCCACAATCTCTGCCGTGTCAGGACAAGTAGGCTGGCAGAAAGGTAAACATTTGTCATTTATATTCTATAATAGATACAATAATACTAACAACATTTCAGCAACAAAGCTGTAGCTTCAGTTAAAACAAATCCAATCCCCGAAAGTACTCAAATATAAAGTTTCTATTTAAAAATATGTCACCTTTCTCATGAGTCCAGACCTCTCTTCTGCACCTTAAAAAAACCCAAAGAAAACTTTAAAAATATATATATATTAAAAATAGTTCATATAATAGTCAAGAAATAAAGAAAGGCCAAAAAAAAAAATTTGGCCTTCAAAGAAGTAACTACACTGATTCAAACTGTGCACTAGAATGAGAAACTACTACTGCTGTATTGTTAATATGTAAAATGTTCACTAAGTGTATGAGTGCATAGAATTTAATAACTAAAGTAAAACTGACACACCTGACATAACAGCCCCATATTGCAAAATGCGTATGCATATGTAACCAAGTATTCTGTATTTCCTATTTATAATGAAGTCAACTTAACTATACTTTACAGAGATATTTTGTCTGTGACATTTGACTGTTGTTTTTGGTGATCAGTGTTGAAGCATAAACCCTTCAACTCAGTGTTGTAAAACAATAAAACTTCATTATGTCAGTGTGCTTCTACAACTGCAGCTGCTCCCCAAACTAACTAACCCCGATCTAACACAAATATAATTTCACTTAAAAGTACCCCACATACAGAAGAATGATTGTTTGTTTAGAATAGAGGGCTTTTCTTTGTTACCTGCAGTCATACAGATGAGCAGAAGTCCCAGAAAAACAACTCTCCCAGTCATGATGTTGGTGGGTGAATAACTCGGAGTGACAGGAACCCGTGAGTATGCTTCTCTTTTTAAAGGCAAATAAAATGTGTGTGTGTGGTGGGTGTGTATACGTGTGTGGGAACACAGCAGATGAAAATGGACACACAGACGCATGAAATCTCTAGAAACTTAGTCACCAGCACACATTAACCCACACACCCAAACATAAACTGATCTTTTGTTCATCCAGTAGCTACAAACTTCCATGTGACAAGCCCACCCTTTTTTTCTTTTTTTAATCTAGCACACAGGTACTGTGAAAGCAAAGTCAAAGTAATCACATCGTGAACCTTTTTTTTTTTTTGAAAATGTATGAATTTATTACTGTAAAGAATAACTATACATAATGGGTAACAACCACAAACGGCCATAATACTTAAAAATGTAAACAAATAATAATATTGAGCATGAGAAGAGAAAAATCCCTACCTTAGTACTGTCTCGCTCTCTCGTTAACTTGCTACTATCTCTGCTTTTGACTATTTCACTCATTTCTCACGATCACATGTAAGCCTTTGTTCTCTATTTCAAGTTTCAAACAAATCGTGTTATGCAGTGGATTAACTTTGTTTTGTCTGTATTCCAGTGCAGAGATTTGTTTTTACATGTCTCTTTTGCCATGATTTCCACTTTAAAATAGTTGAAATAAAAGACTATACTAAACCTATAAAGTGCTCAAATTTAAAACAGGGGTTTGGTGGGATGGGGATCAGACCCTTTGTGTTGGTAACAGAGTCAGCCCCAGAGCAGTTATCCCCGAGATATTGGAACCCCCTTCCGAGATTCCGCGTGAAACAGAGCACCTGTTATCACCTTAAAGCCTGGATTGGACTTCTGAACTATAAAGCATTACAAGCATAAGTATTAATTGACATGGTCCTCGATTTTAGCCTGGCTTACTGACTAGCTCTTATAAACAAAATATCTCAACAGCTTGTCCTATATCAGAGCTACTGACAGCACAGATACCTTCAGTGTGGCAGTTTATGGACGTGGACAGAGTAGAATTTGGCAACATGACCAGAGGATAGAAAGAACTTGCAGTCTAAATAAGACTGAATGAGAGCACAAGTTTGTTTCACGCTGTTGACAATGAGAATAGGAGGATTTTGACTGAGCTGATGGATAAAAGCACAACACAAACTTTAAAAAACATTTGCCTCCTCCAGATTATGCTGGTTGGTTAAGGATACATATTCATCTTCATTTGGCACAGATACTGTTTGTTCACTCCACTGGTAACATCTTTTTTTTCGACTTGACGTCACAAAATTGCTACTGTACATAATATCCACATCGGCACTGGCTCAGGTCTGAAAAGCTTCCGTGGTACCCTCGCACTGATGTTTATAAAAGCACATCCTGGTCACACTCAGATCTGGCGGCATGCTTTGGTACACAGAAAAAAGGCCAGACAGTCCAGGTGTGTGGCCCATTGGAAAGCATGCACTATATATTTCCATTTGACTTTCAAAAATTCTTCAGTAATCCTTAGCCCTCCTTTGTCCGAACAGGACAGAGTGAGTAACAACAAGCCAGCATAGCAGACTGTACATCTTGTGCATATAACAAAGAACCACAGGATTTTTTTTGTTGTTGTTGTTGTTTTTTCACGATGAAGGACACACTTTAAAACAAAACAGTCAAGTTTCTCTATACACACAAAGAAATTGGGCTTTTTTTGTGCTTTGATGCATGTTGGTATCTGTCTTATACATTCCTTGGCAGCCTACATACATTGTTGTTTTAATGGAGTGCTCAAATTTCTGTCTCCGCCAGTTTAGGCACTATGATGGACAATGTCAAGGACACCAAGTACGACAAATAAAAACAAAACAACTTGGTTAGCAGTTCTTAATTGTTATTTGAAGAAAAGTAACTCTGTCAAGGTTATGTTTGCCTGGAGGAATTAAATTACCTTTAAAAATGTAATTAGTAAAAATTACTATGCTGATGATTGCACATTTGTGACTAAAAGTGGATTGTAAAAGCTTTTTTTTTAACCATCATTTGATATAGAAAAAAATCCCCCAAACTGCGCTTGGTAATGAAAAGAAATCTAGAAAGGTTTGACCCTGAATAAAAAAGCAGTCAGTCTGTTTTTAACCAGGTTAAAAAGGTTGAACAGATTTAACAGCTGGCAGTGACTGATCCAAATTTGTTTTTTTATATCATCCTCATTTCTCCATACAGGCAAATACATTAACACCCTCACTGACCACAGCTAACTACTTTAGGAAAGGGGTTTAAAACTGAGAGATCTTCTGCCGTCCCCTGGGTCTTGCCCATTGAGTGGGTAGCTAGGCTACACATGCTTTCCAGTCTAATACAGCATTAAAATTCTGCTGTCAGTTCAAGTGTTCTGAGTCTTTCCTTTCTTTCTGTCAATCTAGTGAAGGAGAAGCACCTGTCTCCTACCCTCACAGAAATATCTCGTCATCTTAAACATAATTATATATATATTTCTTGCATTGATTTGCATTGAGCTTTCATTGTTTCAGTGTCTGTCACAATACCTGCAGTCTCTGCCTTTTCAAGAGGCTGTGCATTGAAATGCAGGTCCACTGAGAAATGATGACAATTGAAAAAGACTAAAAAGTAGAAAAAAAAAATGAACGCAGTCTGTCTCCCCAGAGTTTAGTGGTCCATCTTTTCTCGGTCGTGGGGAGGGTGGGCGAAGCATTGCAACTCCCACAGATGGTATGTTGTGGAATCAGACACAGCTCTCCCTGGTCTTGTTGTCTGTGAGAAAAGAGTTCAGCTGGGAAATGTCCACTACAACAGCGTCCCGCTTGCTCAGATGGACATCTTTCAAGTGGTCCTCGTCACTTTGGTCCTTGGCAAAATTTACGAACACCTGGAAAAGGAGGGCGAAGAAGAGGAAAAACAAATGAGCATGCTTAAATTGAAGTTGGATGTTCATAATGATTGTTTGTAAGTTTGCTTACTTGGTCTAAAGTGGTCTGAGAAACAGAGTAGTCCTCTATGCTGAGAGCCTCTTTGTTCTTTGAGAGCAGGGAGAAGATTCGGGCGAGAGAGGTGAGGGATGAGGGAAGCTGGTACTGGAGCATGTTGCGGTGCTTCTCCTTCAACGTGCTCCCTGGTAGCTCCCTTTCTATGAAGTCCATTACTGGCCTAAGGTCTGGGTCTGGTCCCGCCACCCGTAGGATGATTGTGTAGCCATCTCCAAATCTAACAAGTATATTAAATATATATACATTCAGTTTTTTTCCCCTGCTATGGGGCTGAAGACCAGTCTTTCCTTCATATGAATCAGCTGACAGAAATACAGAATCAGGATTGCTGCCATATATAGTCATAAACATAAAATAATACCATTAATCTTGCTAAAAGTGTAAAACGACTTTTTGTGAGCTACAATGTTGTGAGAGGTGATTTTTTGTGGTCTGACCTGTTTTTGAGATGCTGCACGCTGCCCAGACAGCGGAACCTGCCGTTGACCATGATGGCCATCCTGGTGCAAAGAGCTTCACACTCCTCCATACTATTACAAGACACATAAGAAAGATATTCATAAGGGGGGAATTAGAAAAAAAAGAAAAAAAAAGAAAGAATGTCCAGGTAAACAAACACATGGACCGGAAGGGCCTGTCGAACCTGTGAGAGGTCAGGACTACAGATCGCCCCTCTTTGATGATGCTCAGGATGGCGTTCCAGAGAGCACGACGTGCCTTGGGGTCCATGCCTGTAGTTGGTTCATCCTGCGAACATGTAAGAGCAGGTACTCAGCTGCTGCTACACAATCATATTTACGAGACAGTTCACTGACTTTAGGAGCTTTAACATTCAGCAATGCTTTATTATTATTGTTATTATTAGTTTCACTGACCAGAAACACAACAGGTGGTCCTCCTATTAGAGCAATAGCAGTAGACAATTTCCTCATATTTCCTCCACTGTAGCTGCCAGCTGCCTTGTCCACATACTTCATCAAACCCAGTTTACGGATGCCCCAGTCTGCCACCTAGTGGAGGGTTAGAGTTTTGCGTGTGTTAAACTGACTTCTGGCTGAAACATCATATCATGGCTGAAAGTGTTATCATTATCAGGTAAAGTGTCTAGTTGAAATATAAAATAGGAAAAAAACCCAAACAAACAACAACACTGCACAAGTAGAATTATAGGTGTAGTTTACGTGTAAAAGGCAAATATGTATCACGTGTGTATGCTTGTTGCTGACCTCACAGACTTCCTTCTCGGGCACTCCTCTCAGGATAGCATAAAACTCGAGATGCTCTCTGCCAGTCAGTAGGTCATTGATAGCATCAAACTGAGGACAGTAGCCCATGTTCTGATGGACTTCATCTATCTCTGTGGTTACACTGCAGTAAGAGAAAATAGATTAAAGTGGTTTTTTTAAGTGATATGAAGAAAGAAAAAGAAACCTGAAATGTAACACCTTTTCATGAATTAAGTAGTGTTGTAATCTACATAGTGTCGTATGATATGACGTCTTTTCTTGTCTCTCACCTCTTGCCAGCCAGGTAGGCCTCGCCACTTGTTACCACAGAATCTCCTGTCAGCATTTTGAAGGTGCTGGTTTTTCCTGCTCCATTCACCCCCAGCAAACCAAAACACTGCAGGAAAGAGGAAGAATATATTCTACTTAATATTTCACATTCAAAATGCCATTTGCTAATCCTTAACTGAAAAAGAAATTACTCATCCTCATATGTATAAAAGCTAAAAGACAGCAATACCTCTCCAGGAGGGATGCCAACACACAGCCGGTCCACTGCTGGCTTCTGTTTACGCTTGTAAATCTTGGTGAGCTGTCTGAGCTCCAGGATGTCTGACTGTCCTCCACCGCTGAGGATCCGCTGTCGCTCTCTTGCCACATCCTCGTCTTCCTCTCCGATGGGCTTCAGATGACTAGTGGATGACCTGAAAGTTACGGAGGAAAGGAGTTAAGTCTGAGTGTTGTGATATGGAGAACAAAGTTTAATGCATTTAAAACAGAATAATCACATGTATGTAATAAGTTTCCCCCACCTGGCCTTGAAGCAGAAGTGATACTGAATGAGGACGGTTATACAGAAGAAGACAACACCCTCAATGGCCATTGCAAACAAGTTCTTTCCAACCATGTCCCAGGCCAGAGGAGAGCGGAACCGGTTTTCACCTACAACAGGACATACATTTTAGGAACAAACACTTATTTTTCGTACCTTGTCAAAAACTAATAAGAACACATTTATTGCTGTAGTTAACAACTGCCTGCTGTGTTTACCGAATCTCTCCAGAGCATCAGCCATTGCTTGATTCTTCACCATGTCAATAAGTCCTCTTCCCAAGCAGAAGTGAGGGAAGATGAGGAACACATTCTTCAGGATATCATTAATGCCACCGATTTCCTGAAGGAGGAATGAAGGCAGCATTTAGCCAAGAAAGGTTGAAAATTCAATGTCAGTCATTCAAAAACCTGCAACTCTAGATATTTTTGAGTAATTCCTTACAAATTTACAAGTCTCCTGCTACTAATAACTGCTTACATTGCTTCCAAACAGCTCGAGAACAAATGTGGACACGCTGCCGTTGATTCCTATCAGTATGTTGACGCTAGTAAGAACCACGTAGGCTGTGCTGGGTATTTTAAAGAAAAATGAAGCTGGGTACATCAGAGGGGTGATTGACCATCTGAAAAAAGACACAAACAGAATTTTATATGAAAACAGGTTAAAGATAAACAAAAACGGAAAGAGACAAAGAAATTGTGTTTGTGCCTAATTTACCCATATAGTAGCAGCAGCAGAGCCAGCACAGGCAGATTGGTGGAGGAGACGTAGGCGTCTTGTTGGAAACACACAAAGATGATGATCACCAGTGTGGCGGGAACGATGTAGTTACACTGCAAATGGGATAAAAAAATGTACTTTCAATAAGCTAGATGTTGTATCACGACTGTGGTTTTCAAGTCTTTTTCAAGTCTTGAGCCAAATGAACCTTAAGTTTCGAAAAACTAAAATGACTTACCATATCCCAGACAAAGTTGGCCAGCCAGTAGAGGAAGGGTTGTACTCCACTAATGAAGTGCATGTGTTTAGCCTTGTTCACTCTCTCTTGGATGAGAAAGACCACAAAACTGGCGGGCACAAAGGACATGGCGAAGATGACGCAAATGGACACGAGCACGTCCACCGATGTTGTCATCCTGGAAAAGAAATAACAAAAGACACAACGGGAGTAAGGAGAGGCCAAAGAGATAGTTAAACCTTTGAATTCAGCACTGTAGTCACTGTAATACTCACAACGCGACTTGTGAGAGCTGCTCCTTGGTGAGGTTGAGTGGATGATTGTAGGCAGTGATGCCAAACTTTGTGGGGTCTTTTCCACCTGGCAGACTGACCCGTAGAATGGCGTTGTTCATCACATTGAGGAAGGAACCAATGCTGTGCCAGCCTTTGTTGTTAAACCAAATCTGCATTAAGAGAGGCAATTGTGAGAGTTTCACTTGATGTAACATTAGAGACTAAATAAAAGGAGCTTAGACATAAAACAGCAGCTTGGAGATCAGCTAAGTGTTACAAGTCTGTAAGAGTAAAGAAAGTCTACAGCATTCATTTATTTTACCCCCTCTTGAGCACTTATTATCTTTCCACAGTCAAAGTAGCACTTAAAAAAACCCACTTAGGTTCTAATGTTATAGTGCATTTGCTGTTATTTTGGACACCAAATAGTGCCAGACACCATTTGCATTTAAAATGTGAAAGTACAAGTACAAGAAAAATACACATTACTTGATACTCTGTAAGAAAGAAAACATAGGGCAATAAATCTCACCAATGTGGAGGGGAATCTATGTAATGTTCATTATCTATGACATACTCAACATAAATAGCATGTAGGTTGAGTACTACACATTTTGTGTGCAAGCTGCAGGTTTAACAATGGCACTGTTGAAGGAATTGATCAAGGAGGCTTAACTGTAATGTCCAGAGCCACGTGCTGTTGTATAACTGCTGTCTCGTGTGTGCATGTGTGCGTGTGTGTGCTAACCTTGACGTTATTCTTGGTGTCCAATCCTTGGATGAAACTGGAAAGACTGTGAAAGAAACGATCTGCTGCAGCTCCCTGGAGAATGGGCGAGGCAGCAGACAGAAGAAGTGAGCCAAGTCTTTTTTTAGCACATGTGTAAACTGACACTGCTCAGACTTGTAATAAGATACCATGTTTATCATCAGTACAGCTGTAATTATAACAGCACAGACAGACCCCCTGTAAGAGTCTTATCCCGACAAAATCAAAGCAGGCCATTATGGAACGGTTTATGGATTATGTAGTACATAATGTAATAAAATCTCTTACTCTTTCAAGATGGAAACGTCTCCTCAGCTGAGCAATTGCCCGATCAGTTTCATCTGCGTGGGCCAGAAATTGTGAACTCCTTGCACCTAATGAGAATCCGCCATATCTGCAATAGATTACAGCCATTTTAATACTTTGAAAGGACACAGCGGAGAAGCACTCACTCAGTATTATTGATTTGTGAAGGAACTAAAGATGCATCATGTCTGTTACTGTACCTGAACTCGTTGACCCAGATCTTGTTCTTCAGGCTGTAAGAAAGGAAAAGAAATTACTCAGTGCTTGATAGTTGCTTGAATGAGAACAATTTGCATTAAAAAAAAATCAAGGTAAATAATAATAACATGTCAGAGGAGTGTTACCTCTTGCCAATGATCTGAGCGTAGGTCTTAACCAGATAGTCTGAAACGTTTCTGCCTGTCAAATTCTGCAGAGTGTCTGTCTCACTGAGCTTCATCTGGATACAAAAACAGACAAATCAGTTATTTCGTGTTCATTATTCATCTAGTTGGTTGCTCACACTCATTATATGACTTTTGTTTTAACTGGTTTTAGATTTTATTTGCCATCTCAATTTCAATTATTTATTTATACAGAGCCAAATCACAACAACAGTCGCCTCAAGGTAATTTATGTTGTAAAGTAAAGACCCTAGAATAATACAAAGAAAACAGAGAAAATATAATCATATGACCCCCTATGAGCAAGTGCTTTGGTAACAATGAGAAGGAAAGAACTCTAACCTGTGGTGGTGGAAGCCCCCCAGCTCCAGATGGACACTCGGGCAGCATCCTCTTGCGCCCTTCGCAGCTGCACTCACACAATGGAGACGGATTCTGCATGGTCCAATTTCCTTTGTCAAACATGTCCTTCACACTTTGAGAGACTTGAGGGACCGACCACTCATCTTGAACTGCAGTGCAGGGAATGTCCCTGGAGCATAAAGAGGGCGCTCATATTAAAATCTCCAATTTGTCCATATGCATTAAGCATTCTTCCTGAAATTCTGACTGATTCTTACACGATCTATAATATAGATCTAAATATTTTTCCTAAATGTAAGTTAACTCACGGTATTGGCTGTCCTTCCATGCAGCGTGTTCCAAAGCCAGGTTCTGCTGTCAGAGCTCCAAGCAGATTGTTGGTATGAGGGTCTTCAGGCATGTCATTACTGCAAAGGCACAAACAAAACACATTCCTTTTAATAACACATGCCATTTTAAACTATCTCTAAAAGTAGGAGAAATACATGTTAAAAGAACATCGTCACAAAATTCTACTTAGCATTTACAGCTTTGGTAAGAACACTAAAGGATAGGCAGCGTTATGTAACGTTTTACATCTTTAATGGGCTGAGAAAAATGGGCTATTTTGCAAAACAATGGATTAAAGTTCTTTGCAGACAGATTTTATCTTACCTGATGAAGGTAAACTGTTCTCCATACATGCCAGGATCCAGAGCCAGGCTGGGGTACTTTCCAAATGGAGGAACGATCAGGCTGAAGACCAAGGCAATACACACAAACACTGCCGGAAGCACAATCTGAAAGATAACAGCACTGATGTTAAAAGAGAAAAATACAGCTATTATTTTATAGAATCAGAATCAGCATCAGAAAGACTTTTATTTATCCCCAAGGGGCAATTAAGTTAGTAGTTAGGAAGAGCCTCATGATTGAGCGAGGCATAAACATTCATATAATGGCTAGCACTGTGTGTAGAGCCCATATATGTGGGTTTAATGCCAGTATACCTGGGCAAAAAAGCCCTTCCTAGAGCGTCGAGCATAGAGGAATCGTTTCCACAGTAGTGCTACAAACTGCTGTCTCTTCAGACTCCAGCCTTTCACTTGGTATGACCCTTTGCCATCTGTTCCACTAAGCCAGTCGGTCTCACGGGATTCTGAACACAGACAACATGATACCCATCAGCAAAACTGCAGTGTGACAACATGGAAACATAACTTGTGACACATGGATTGTAATAACTTAATGTCTGCAAATTTGTAATTTTGTTTATATTTATATATCTGGTAAAATGAAACTTTAGGTACAAGCATAGGCTGAAAGATTTGATGAATGATAGCGAAAAAGATCTTTGCTATCACTGCACTTCATGCTGGGTAATCCATTTCTACCTGGGTCACCTTCAGAGTCATTGAAATCAAAGTCATCCTCAGTGAAGGGTTTCAGGCAGCTCTGGTGATCTCCGAACGCATGACGACGACGGGTTCTGGTGGGCACGACTCCATCTGCAGCCACATGAGAATCAGTGAGCTGAGCTAAACTATTTAAATTCCATTGTTTTGTCTTTTCTATGTTCCCTGATGCTTCTTATTTAAGACTCAGTGTACACAGCATTTAATTTCTAATTATTTCATCTAATGTTTACCAACAAATGGTGTTATAATGTAGATTGCATAGGAGACGTTAGGTGTGGAAATGTTGGAATAAATATCCCAGATTTACCTGAGAGCTCAACTGAATCCACTCCACTGTCCTCAGCCACTTTCAAGAAAATCTGAAGAGTTAGAGGGAAATAAATTAAAATACTGGCTAAGGTGAAAACAGACTGCAAAAAATAATGCAAATGACATATAAATATGTAAAAAAAGTTAACTCCAACCAAATGAAAATGTAGTATCTTACTTCTTCTAGGGTGGTATCAGATATTCCATAACTTGAGATTCCCAAGTCAGTCAGTCGGTCATCAAGCTCATGAAAGAGCTCCACAAAGGCGCCATCTTTTGCAGCCTGGTAGGGCAAGACATAGGCGAGTTCATGGCCGAGATCCTCCACCAGGCGAGCCTCAGGGACATGCTTGAAAATCACATTGGAAATGAGGGAGACATCTGTGGGGAAGAAAAAGCAGAGAGAGTGAGAAGTTAGTAAACGGACAGAGGTCATTTTACATTACAGCTTTCCTTTTTGGAGCTCAAACTGATAATGTGGGCTTAATTTTATAAGAAAGACAGCCACTTTGTTATTGATTCTTACCAATAGTAGTGGTTTCACTTTCTGGTTCACTGCCAAGACCAGCATCTGAACTGCTTTCTGATACATTGTCCTCCTGTTTAAAAGACAAGACAATGTTAAGAGGGAAGACTAAATCAGTTGTCCTTCATTAGCAATCAGCATGTATATTTTCTATTTTACTATAGTAGAGTATATTTCTGTATTAATGATACAGAAAGTTTTTTTTTCTTCATTTGAAAAAGCTTAATATTGCTTTTTACATTTCTTGTACCTTTTCTGTTTTCTTGCTATAGGAGACTGTGCTGGCAGAATTCCTGCATGACTGTAGTGTCAAGTCATAGTCTCTCTTGACCAGGGTCAGGTAGTAGCCTGTCCCCAAGTGGGTCTTCAGGAAAAGAGAGGAGCCTACGCAACACAGCTTCCCGTGCGAAATGATGGCAATGCGGTCACCCAGGATGTCAGCCTCGTCCATGTGATGAGTGGACAGGATGATAGTGCGGCCTAAGAATAGAAAAAACTGAATTTGTCATTTCATTCTTGGGGGTGGATTTCTTGACTCAAATTCTATGTAAAACTACAAAAATAACAAGCTAAGACAATATCAGATCTAGTTACCTTGTCTGTATTTGAGCAAGAGATCCCAGATGCCCCTGCGTGCGTAGGGATCAACACCAGCTGTGGGTTCATCCAGAATCACAACCTTTGAACCACCAACAAAAGCCAAGGCCACTGACAGCTTCCTCTGCATCCCACCTAAAAAGACATCAAGAAATAAAAGTCAGAGACAGACTTTCTGTAGAAGCGTTAAACAGAAAATCCCTTTGCACAACCTGCCCACTGAAATAAATCAAATTTAAACTGACCGGACAGGGTGCTTGTGCGAGACTTTCGTTTGTGAGGCAGTCCAACATCATTCACAATTTGTTCCATTTCCGCCTTCACCTTCTCCTCTGAAAGACCCTTCAGGCGGGCGTAGAACCAGATGTGTTCCTCGACTGTCAACCTGCATTACAGCAAGCAACAGTTCACTTAACAGCCAAAGCACAAAAGACTGAAAGTTTCCACAAAAGTCTGTCCCCCAGTAACGCATACGTACATGCTGAAAAGTACGTTGTGTTGAGGGCATACACCCAGATTCTGCCGGATTGTGCTGAGTTCAGAACGAATGTCTTTGCCGAGAATGTAGGCTGTGCCAGAGGTGGGTGGAAACAGCCCTGTCAGGATTGACCTTGATCAGAAACAAGAAGGAAACACAAAAATACAGTCAGCACTTCAGCTGAGCAAACTTTTAAATCCTTTATCAAGTGTCAAACTCTCAGCTCAGCAAAACTTGGGAGTACTGTAGACAACATGTGCACTATCTTACATAGTTGTGGTTTTGCCAGCTCCATTGTGTCCGAGGAAGGAGGTGATCTGTCCCTCATAGAATCTCAGGGACAGCCCGTCCACGGCCAGTTTGTTTCCATGGCTGTAGATCTTCACGAGATTCTCAATGTAAACACCTGGCTCTATGTGGCTTGGCTCTTCCTCAATGCAGACAGCTGCAAATCAGACACAAAAAAACAGCATAATTTATCCTGGTATGCCATCCAAACTTTAAGTAGTTTAAAGTGAAGATGTGTTGTATATCTAAAAATTATGATAATAATGATTATGATATGTACCATCAGCGTTACCCTTCTTTGACAGAGGGGTGGAGATGTTCTTGTTCTCTTTTTCTCCACACCAATATGTCCTAGTGAAGGGAAAATACCAGGGCCTAGGGATCCCATACTGACCTGTAACAGAATGTATTGCTTGTCAAATAATTCATATTGCTCATGTGCAATTTGTCCGCTAAAGGGAAAAATACCCAAACTGCAAAGTTTTTGCACAACTCACCAGGGAACACAGCTTCAATGTACCAGGTCATTATTCCGTACAACACAGCGTCAAACAGCATGAGGCAGATGGAGGTGGTCAGGTTGTAGCTGTCTTCCTCTAGAGGGCTGGCAAGTAGGTTTGACCACTGTATTCCCACTCCTTGCTCCTCAAAGAGGGCAAAGTACTCACATCCAAAACCGAAAGCCACAGGAGAAAGGAGACTCTGTGAAAATGAAAGAGCATTCAAATTTTAGGACAGAAAATTATGCCTGCATACAGCAAGCTTGTTTTTAATCACTATATTCAAACATAGAAGTAATATTTTAAGACAAAGAGTACAAAATGCAAAAGAATCATGTTTGTATTCATAAGTGTGTAATTAAATCTATTCAACACACCACAACAATTTTTGCTCCAAAGCCCACGTAGTCCTGCCAGGCAACACAAAGCACGTAGGGCAGGTAGAGAGTGAAGTATATAATGCCACCGCAGGCGGCTGCCAAGTTGGCACGAGAAAACAGCGTGCTGATGAGAAAGCACTGCATGATGGTAACTACGCCAAACGATCCCAGGAAGAGAAACACAACGCCGGAGTCACTGTAAGGCAGCAGGTTACCCATCTGAGAAGGACGTCAGACAAAAGAGACAGGGAGAGAAAAGAATGATGTCAGTTGTTTTCCACCTTTTAATTAAATTTGGAGACATCATGGAAAAAGAGTGACTTAATTGTGCTGAGTATGAACATCTGCAATGATCAGTGCGAGCATGTTCACTTGTTTTCTATAATTTGCTGACATTCCTTCATGGTGACATATTGGGCATACGTGTGTGTGCCTGTGGCTGCACCAACCTTCAATAACATCACCAACAACCCAGCGCTGATCAGCAGGGGGATTAAACTGCTGATGAACCAGCTGAGCCAAAGGGTGCCGTTGTTCAGTCCCATGATTCTCATAGTCTCTTTGAGACGTGCCTCTTTCTCGTATACCACTCCCTTGATGATGATAGCTACTGAGTACATCCATGCCAAGGTCATGAAAAGAGGCATTGACCGACTCATCACACGCAGGAATCTGAAAAAGCGCATTGAATGTTACACACATATCCTCTGTAGAACTGAAACACATTCTTTTTTTAACCACAGCATTCACTTACATATCATCAACGTAACAGGGGTAGGGCATCTGCTGAATGTAGATTCCTGTCTTCTGCTTGGTGCCGGTGACAGCTCTGATAATTCCTTGTTCGATTACATCCTGCAGGTAGGAAAACCCACCCCAGACATACCGCAGGTCCTCAAAGGGGTCTGCCCTGGGACCAGGGTCCCAATATCTGCAAAACAAGATGAAAATCAAGAGGGTCAAAGGAAAAGGGAAAATAAATAAAAAACGTCTGGTCAACAGGGCCACTTACCCGTCTTTAATCTTGTTTGTTCTCTCCACATTATCGATGTCCATACGAATTTTGTAATTGACATTGGGTGGCAGGTCAGTGCTGTTGTTGTGGGCAATGTCAGGAAACACGATTCCAGCCCAAAACCTCTGGTTATCAAGAAGACCCATGGACTTGTTGACCAATCGCTCCTCATTAGCCACTGGCTCCAGCTTGTCCAGGTTCACACACTGAAGGATTTTGATAAAGAATGGTTTTAATTACAGTTTAGCTAGAAAAAAGGCACTTTTGCAATAACTTTTATCTGAAAAGTGTTCATACTGAAGACGCCATCAGCCTGCAGACATCCAGTTCAAGTGTTAAGTCCTTAACAGCTCCAAAACAAACTACTCAGCTCTTACGAATGCTAAAAAAGTTTCAGCTCAAGTAGTCACACAGTTTCTCAGAATTACATTTATTTAAACTGGAAAACAGCAATGAACTTTACACCTGATTGCACAAACTCAGGTGCTTTTGTAACCACACCAGGATTGTTTAGCTGATTTGTTGAGAGCTCCTACAGATTAGCTTCAGACTTTTTTAGTTGACAGAAGCAGACTTGTACCAGATCCTCCCACAGCAAGTCTCTACTGTGCCAACAGAAAGCTAGAAAGCATAATGAAATGTGGGTGGACGATAACAATTAAAATACACCATATGCTACATATGTATGTCATTTTTGACTGTGTACGGTTGTCCTCGACACAGTTCACAGTGCAAGAAGCTTCACACATCATATGATCTTAAAGGGTGAAACAGTCAGTAGGTCAGTGAGTTGTTTGTGATTTTGCTGAACATGTAATTGACCCTAAGTGAGGCTTTTTAAGTGATTTGTATTGCATTTGTGCATTTAATAACATTATCCGCAGTGGCTAGAGACAACAGGTCAGACAAAACCAGGTCAGATTCACATTGAGATTCACACTAAAATGATCAATTACAGTAATAAAATTATCTATATATGGGAAGTAAATAGCTGTGAGGATCTGAAAGCAGTTCAAATGCACTGAACAGTCGAAGATGATGGCAGATTTGTACTGTGATGCCAAAAAATGTGAAATTAGCTGTTATTTTTCTGCATGCATGAACACCTATTCTACAGACATAACTTCAGACTCACGTTATTATGGCTTTAATCCCAAAATCTCAAAAAACATGGCAGCACATGACAGTTTGTTGTGCACTTTTTGCTAATACATCCTTTTATTAACACTAACCTCCATGAAACGAGAAATGGTCTGTATGGCGTGGTTGGTTTCATTGAAGACGTCTCTCCAGGTGTAGACCGATCCTGCGTGTTTTTTGTTAACTGAGGTCTTAGAGAGGAATGCTGCTATGTCTGACACGCGCAACTCAGTCCCACTAAGCTGGGTGTTAAGGAACATAGCGCTGGCATTATTCTGGAGCAGGGTCTGCAAAAAGAAAAAATAACATTTAATAACAAATAAAATCAAAATAACAATGCTGATTTTGATAGAAAAAATTTTTAAGATGCTGGAAAAGCTGAAAGTTCTTTTTTCTTTCATTTAAATTGTCTTTTAACCTTCTTCTTTTTGTGATGCAAAATGCCAAACTGTGAAAAACTCCTGCATGCATTCTTGCTTGTTCAGGCAGTTTATCCCTGACAGCAACTTATCATTAAACTCAAAATGCAGCTCATTATCAGTCAGTAACATCAAAGTATTTTTACAACCCTTCACCACCAGGTGGTGCTTTATGTAATTCCCACATGAAAATGCTGAACAGATTTCTCAGGCACAGCCATGCACTGATGTATTTTTGAGAACATAATAACAAGTAAACTGACTCCAATAGGATGAATCCAGAACGATGCTCACTAATCGTGGCAGAACAAGTAGTCAACCAAGCACATGTGTGGTTGGTCCGGCTCTTTTCTTATTTGAACGAGAACAAGTGTGGCCTAAATGAGATCAGTTCTTAGTTTTGGTTTACGAGGTTTTTTTCCTCAGCTGCCAAATTCTCATTTCGATAGCTTCAAATAAATTCATCAAAAAAATCCCAGAACATAAACACTCTTTGCTATTGAGGTCACATCAGATATATAATTATACATAATTACATTTCAGTAAAGGCGATCCTTTCATGTAAACAGGAAGCACACAAAGCAGACAGTGCTGATGTGTGCCAAAGGAAAATGCCCCTGCACGCACTCACCCTGACCATGTCCATTTCCTCGCTATTCTCCATGAAGTTCCAAATCTTGGGCTTCATCTCCTCCCACATCCCTCCAAGGTCCCTCAGCACACCCAGCTCCTGGAAGGTCTTATTAACCTGAAAGACCCACCAAAGATAATTTCATTTAATGGTTCATACACACCTCTAATGGGGATTTTATATGTTAAGCGATAGCTATACCTCGTGGATGATCCTCTGTGTTGCTGGAGTGTCTGGTGTATAAAGGATCTTCCCCATGAGAAGGGGCTTCAGAGCTCGCCAGATCATTCTGGAAATGGGACTGGACTCCAGGTTCTTCATCAAATTGTTACAATAAGGAGCTGAAAAATAAAAATAGAGACATTTAAATGGTGAACCTTGTATTAGTAACAACAAAATATTTGACTAACAAACTGTACTATTGTGAAACTAAATTGATAGGTGAGCTCTGGACACTTACTGGAGGAGTTATCGTAAGTGGAAATGGGTTCACTGTCATTATCGTTGCCGTGGTTTCCAAAAAGGGCCTTGTAGTTGTTGTCTTCATACCAGTTGAGAGACTTGATTTTGAGGCCCCCTCCCTCAGGATGTCCACAGACGATACGTGACACGGCCTGGTACATCTGATTTGGAGACCCTGTAGCATTTGCGGTAAGATACAGGATCTCCTTTCGCATATCCTTCCAACTCTTCATGCTGGAAAGCTGTAGTAGAGAGAGGCAGATAGAAATGTCAACATATTGATGATTGCTAGGTGGCAGTAGGTCAAATTAGAGATCTACTTCTCATGTCCTCAAAAAATCGGTTGACAATCTTTGGTTTGTCTACACAAATAGAGATAATGCTCCTGAAAAGACCTATTTTAGACACAAAATATCATCTTAATATATTAGAACAATTTTTATGTTTCAGGCAGGAGGCTTTTTTTTTTTTTACCATATTGCCTTTTTACAGTAAAGTAACTGCATATATTTAAGACTGTCACTTTTTTTTTTTTTAATTATGCAGATCCACATGGTTGAAATTCATCCTGAATGACAACATGAGTGTTTTTAATGCACCGCTGATCACTTCAAGTGTCATCCCATATGTGTTCAAAGTTGCTCTGCACACATTTCTTCTTCAGGTATTCTCAAATGTCCTGAATGATTAAACAGATAACGAGCAAAATGAAAATAATATGCCCACATCCTTATTTGAAAAGGGATCATTTGTGACAACAGTAATATAAAATGTTTGAGTGCCTGTGTGTGACACAGGAGGTGTGAAGATATTGAAGGTTATCATCTCCTCTATGGTTGGTATTCTGGACGTGGAAGTCAAGTGCTGCACTGAGGGGTGGAGACACTTAGCTGTCTGCCTGCCTCAGATAAATTTAACTGGTGTTCCTGGTCTATCGTTATGCCTGAGTATGTGTGTGCATGAGGAGAGGTCAGATAAAATGTAACACGTATTTCTGCACGTGACTTGCATGCTACTGCTGAGCAACTTACATAAAAAGCAGCTGTGATGATGATATTTATCATAGTGTACATCTCACATGTGTACGTTTTGTAACAAATAACACAGAACTTGCATTGCATTTCAACAGCAGTTATCTCTGCTAGTTTTCTGCTGCTTATGCATGTGTTTTTAATGTGCACACAGATAAAGGGAAATTGACTTTTAAGTTAGATAAACTTTGTGACATTCACTCATCATTCTGTTAAACATTTGTTTGGCATTGGCACAAAATGTAACAAATATAAAATGACCAAGATTATCTTCTTTTGCATATCCTTCCAGTTTTAATCTCCAGAAAAACTGGAATTATTGTGATGTCAACATACATTTGCATTGTTTCATCAAAGTGAAGGAAGCAGGGAGTTCATTCTGGTTCACACTGAGGTTACTATAGGTCATCAGACAAGTCCACACTAGTTCACTGTTAAGTTTCCAAACTGGTCATCAGCTACCTACACACGCAATTATGTCACCGACTCGTGACAGAGAAGGATGTCTTTTGTTAAAGTAAAAAAGAAAGAAAACAGACGATAACTTCAGCAATTCCAGCGTCACACACGCACAAAAAAAAAATCAAGCATTTCAAGTCCACTCAAAGGGGGACTTTTGTGAAAGGAAGGGGGGTACTAGGGCATACGGTAATTTTGAGCTTTGTGCTTTAAGCATGGAGGATGAAGAAATCAGACCCTTTCTTGAAAAAATGAGATAAAAATGTGAAAGAAAGAAACTGAAGACAAACAAACAAACAAGACAGTGTGTGAGAGGCTGCAGCAGGAGGTAGAAATGAGCACAGAAAGCAGAGGAAGGTACAAGAACAAAGAAAGGTTACTATCGGGCGTTCTCGTAACTGGCAAACATCCGCAGGCTCCACAAGTACAGCCCTATTATTCTGACAACTGTTACTGAGTACATGCTCATTGACACAGAAACACACATGCACACACACAAACGCATATAAACACATTCAAGCCAGACAAGTAGAAACGCACACGGCTTGCCACGCATTCCTGTTTTAGACTGAAATCTGCAATTTTCTTTGTCATCTTTGTCACTTAATATCAGCTGCTCCATGTCATTTTTATTCATTTATTTATTCGCTATTTGCCAGGCAAACAAATATTCAACGTAAGTTTCAAACAAAGAGAAACTGAGCCGTAATTTAAAGACCTGTTGCGTCCTACATTTGCACTCGCTGAGCTCGTTTTGTATGCGGTCGCTTTGCAGCTGATCCTGCAGCCACATCAAATGGTCACATGCTTTCCTGCTCTGTCATGTACAAAGAACTGTGGGTGATTATTTCTGCCAGTATGTGTCTGTCTGTAGTGCTGACTGGGTGCATATCAGAGTCTTTTAGGAAGTTTTGTTTTGTGGCTGTCAAAGTACATTAAAAAAATATCAGGCTGTGCATATGTGTATGTGTGTGTTTGTATTTAACACTGCATGTAGCCACCAGGCAAAATTTATATATAGGTCTGCATGAGTGCGTACTTGCCTTGTGCTGAAAACGCTTTTGTGTGACTAAATTAATGTGTCATTTCCCTAGTGGGTTACTGCCCATGTTATCTTGGGTGACTAGGTGACTAATACACACATCCATGCAGGAACTTGCACAAAAATACACACACGCACATCGACACAGACATGGAGGCAGCAGAGAAAGATCATCCTAGAGTAACCCCACAGCTGAGTCTACACAGGTTACTAAAGTTCAAGTTTCCGCTCAAGCACACAGCTATTTAGACGAGAACAGACCCTCGGAGGGCAATCCTAAAATAATTGTGAACATCAAGTCACAAGTATAAAATACATTTAGATAACTTCCAAAGAGATCCAAATTCTCAGACAAAACAATAGAATGGGAGTTGCAGGTGCACACAGTTGTTCTTTCTAATAACGTAAACCTATTAGAAAAACACATAACAATACACTGATCATTTTAAAGCAGGAAAGAGTAAATAAGCTAAGAATGTTGCTGTATGCACTGTAAACTGGGCTTCTTTGTGAAAAATTCTAATGAACACTATACGAGTCAAAAAAGTTAAGTTATAAGCTTGTTCTCTCTTGTTCATCTGGTCATGTTAAGAGATTCAGCTGACTTTAAAAACTCTAAAAAGAGTTTTAAATCAATTTTTCACAAATAGTCTGCATTTGCCAGTCTTGCCAGAGAAGACAATTCATGACCCCCTTTTCAATAATTGCCACCAATCATAATGAAGGTTTTAGTATAAATTCTAAGGGGGGATTCCAGATTATTAGTGCACAAATGCCTGCCTCCTCAGCAAAACCAAAATAATCTACTTACAAACTGAGAAAAGGCTTCAGATAAAGTACTTAAGTAATTAGTTTAACAATACATTAAAAATTTAAACTCATCATGGCTAGCAGAGAAATAAAAGGCAGCGATGTCTGATTCAGACAACGACCATTATGTAAGTCTGACATGGACCATTTCTTTTTGCATAATTTTCCATGTAGTTATGAGATGCTGGTTGATAAGAATAGTTACATCTCATTGCTCCATAATGCCAGGCTCGCTCATACTACTTATCCAGTGTTTAATGAAAAGCCACGAGGTAGCTTAAAAAGTAGACATTTTTGAAAAAAAAAAACCCAAACAAACATTTGATAGGTTTGTAGCTTAAACCTATTCGCTGGAACGTTCAAGACATTTTAACTACACAGCAAAGCAAGACACGAGTAGGCAAAGTTCTTCATGTTTCTCGTGCACGGGAGAGAACTGGACAAACGTCGTTCCTTCACTTGACCCCAGTTGCTCTCGTCCGCTCCCCCGTAACACTGCTCTTTTTGAGGTTACATGAATATACATAGGTTCATTAACATATGACGTCTACATACACACAAAGAGTACCTTGCCTGTGCGTTGGGTCAGAGTGTGACCCCATAAACGACTTCCCTAAACCTGCTGGTCTGGAAGTCCAGCAGTTCATCTAAACAAAAGGCACTTAGAGTAAAACAGATATAGATGTGTTTGCTATACCATGTATCAGCAAGAAAAGATACAACCTTGCTCATGATCCCAAGAGTGATCTATGCCAGAACACTCTGGAGAGGAGTGAACGCACCCCCCTCTTCATGCTACACAGAGTTGTTACAGACCTCCTAGGATGAGACATTCTTTCAATCTACAAATGATTATATACTTCTAAGCATATATGAGTAAATATTTCTAAGCATAAATGACAATCAACAATATAAACCTGACACATTAAAAACATTAACATCTGTACTTTTTTTCATGAGGTTTGTCACAGGGCTGGTAATGTGGAAAAGGGCTTTTTCTTTGCTCCTGAAGAAAAATTCTGAAAATGCATTAAGCTCTTTATGCCATTCAATAGTGATAAGCCTTGGCTTGAAACACAGGCTGTGAATGATTTTTGGTTGGGAACAAGAGGGTACATGATTGCACGTCTCCATTCTGGCAGCTGCATATCTCATCTATCAGCCAGCTAAGCAACGTCATATAATCTGCTTCTAACAAAGTAACAGACTGAAAAGAATTATAGTCTTTTTTTGGTCATTACGCCACTGCATGATAGCAATTCATTCCCAATTTCAGCAACCTAAAACATAACCAAGTCTCCAGTGACGTGTAAAAGTTTCCAAGCAGCTGTGGCCAAAATGAATATAATCATGGTAAAGCACAGAGGAAGTTGTGCAAGAATGATTGCAGTTGAAATTCTTTTTTAAAAAAGATTTCATGAGATTATGCTTATAAATCATTTACACAGAACAGAGAGTGGAATAATGCAACATCAGCTGCCGAGAAGAGGAGAAGACAGAAGTACATTGGTGTTCTTGCAGCTGCTTAGGAGGAACATACACCAACACATACACACACTTGCATTCACGACTGGATCTTTATGTTTTGCCAACTCACCAAGCAGGGGCCTGAGAGAAAGAAGGTTCTGTTGTAGCTTCTCTCGTTTCTAACTACACTCCAGCAACGCTAAGATACATTAGCTCAGACGTGGAAGTGAGCGTGCATGCACGTGATTCTATACTGCTTGTCTGCAATGATGTGAGACAAGCGAAGACAGTGCACCTGGTTGCCTGCTGAGCAAAGCTTTTACAGGAATATTTCACAGCCTGCTTACTTTTATCTAAGCTTCAACAAGATGCATTACTGCAGTTTTTTATGCTTTAGACTATAATTTATTTTCTACTGTTTGTACAATAACGTGATCTGTGGTGCAAAATCGCTTAAAAACAGAGGGACCCTAGTAAATCAGAGCACACTGTGTCAGTAGAGGAGATCTGATTTTATATGAGGTGTTATAAAAGACTCATATAAGAACAACCTTTTCGAATCAAAGTGCACAGTGTGCTTTCTATTACTTATTACTACCTCGACCCTAACTTTAAATATCTTTAGTGAGATTTGGTTCTTGGTAAGCATTGATTTTATAGGGGACTGAACTTTGGACACAAATACCTCAGTAACCTTGTTTGTTCGTGTTATGTTAACATGGGGGGGTTGCGTTATCTGTATACATCGGCGGTGTGTTTACCTCAACGGCCAGTGCTCCCAGGCTTTCCAGAAGATTGTCGGTTGCAGCTGAGACTTCCTGAATGTCTTTTGGATCAGACCTCACATCCCTCTGTGAGATACAAAGAGGACAGTTACTGTGCTGTAGAGATTTTTAAGGTAGCCTGCACAAATAAAAATTGATTGGCTATTTTCTAATTGCTTTTGTTCTTGCATAATATACTACTAATGACCACAGGAAAAGATTTATCACACAGGCAGAGAAAGGTGAGAAAGTTGTGGGGTAAAGAGGAAGAATAACATTTGGGTCAAAGGTGAATGAAGAGGGACCCAAGAAAGAACAACAGGTCAATGTTAGTTTGACCTAGGTTTCCATTTGTCAGACTGCTGTGAGTATACAAGTGCGTGAGAGTGTTCTCATATATCACATTTAGTTGTCAGCTGCTGGAATGTCTGAAATTCGATAAAGCACAGGTGCTTCTGAAGACAGAGTGGCTTTCTAAGAAGAGAGAAAGACAATTTAACTTTCTAGTAAGTTCTTTCTCTCTAAGTTGCTCGCTCGTCTGCCTGACTTTCTCTTGCCATAACAATTTCTCCACTGTCCCTCTGTTTTACACACACACACACACACATGCACATACACATGCACAAATGGGGAGAAACGGACTTATGCAAGTTGCGGTCTTCATATTATGCAATTCAAATTTTTTCCTGTTGGAAAAATTTCCCAGTCTTGCATCATTGTTTTAAAGACTCAATTAAAAAGACATACACATGATTTTTTGGCTTGATAAAATCACGCTTCTCTGAGCCAGAAATGTTCCTTATTTACACGTGAGTGAGCAAGACAACACCAGCAATGGTTATTAACTTTACTGACAATGATGACATTCAGAGATATTCTCCATTTCTCTCCTCCTGTGTTTGTTTCTTGTTTGAACATTCTGTGCTGCATAATGTTGGCTGACCTCTTCCCATCCTTCCAATCATGACTCACATTTCTATCATGGGTTTGGAGGGATAGGGCAGGCGTTTTGGAAACATGCAGGGAGAAGGGAGGTTAAGCTGAAAAGAAAAAAAAAACCCCAAAGCAAACAAAAAATAGACATGGGAGCACAAAATATAAGAGATTGTGGTTATAACTATAATTCCTTTTGACCACTGACTGGTCAAAAGGTGTTTTTATAAAGAACATTTGTGATTCTCCTTGCAAAAGAAAGCTAGGGACTTCTAAAAAAAAGTACTTTGTTTGACTGAAAAACACTTTGGGGATATCTGAATAAATACATGAGCACTAGTAATAGTTTTACTATAACCACGAAGCGTCACAGTTCCGTGACAATAATGCATATTTTCCATTTTAAACAGGAAGGGCATGTCTTCCTAGTTCCGGGCAGGTACACAAAATACCACATCCCGGTCAAATATGTAAACACAGATGGCAGATTTAGAGTGCTGTACTCTGACACACTATTGAGTTACAAGTTTGTTGCTTTTTTTCATCTGTTTTCTTATGTTTCATTTTATGCCAGAAATACTAAAATAAGACGTTATATAGGTATTATTAGCAATATTACATTTGATGTCAAAATTAAGATCCATTCTAAACTTATCATTTCATGGATTTCAACTTACCCGAACAGGTTTTAGGAAGTCCAAGTTAGACAGGAAGTGGCTCTGGGCCTTGTTCAGCCAATCACTGGAACTCTTACAGATGATCTCTTGAGTCATGCGGGACACGTTGCGGTCAGCAATGTGGACAAACTCCTCCAGTGGTGTGGTGTTGCAGAGATCTCTGAGATGGAAGCCGAAACCTTTTGTGAGGACCTAAAAAGAGAGGAGGGAAAAAAGACAAAACAGGATTGAGATAATATAGAGAATAATGAAAAAGAATGCATAGGTGAGATAATGTAACAGGAGAATTTTAATGTCTGTGTGTGTTTTATATATTGAGTTAAGCTACGATGGATTTACAAGTAAAACTGCATCAAAATTTGGTGAATAACAAAGTTTGCTAGGTGACTGTTACTGGCTCTTATATGACTAATATCCAAAAAACACGCACAAACTGATAAATTCCTGAAAGCTGACCATGTAAGCAAAACAATGATGTTCCCAGAAAAAATATTATTGAGCAATTATGAGGTAAGAAACGTTCTGAATGGCGATGCTGGGTAAGCCAAGAACAAACTGGACAAACGTTAAAAGTACTCCAGTACTCCAAGCAAAACTCAATTCCAAGAAATTCATTTTGCCTTAAAAAATTATCCCTCTTTTTCTCTTTTAAAAACTCACAAAGATAGAAAGAAATTTTATTAAGCAGCTGCAGCCACAATTAAGGCCCCTTTTCCTCAAGACTGTAGAAATGTGTGTATTTGTGTCAGTGTCTTGTTTTGTAAATGTCCTTTAACATTTTTTGTTATGCCATCATGTCGATTAGACTTCACAATCTGCACAGACATACACGACTTCCAGTGTTTTCACTGGGAAAACATCAGTGCTTACAGCAGACAGGTCGAGGGACTGGGAATCACTCTCACTTTATACAACAAAGGACACAGCAATATATGGCAACACATACTTCCTTGAATTTTCTCTCCTCTCCTTCAATAATGCTCTTTATGAAATTTCTGACCAAAAGGACATCGCCCTATCTGATCAATAGCTGTCCGGGAGAGAGGAATGAGATGAACAGATGGTAAAACATGATCCCAGAGTGGGAATTTGTCTCTGAGCTTTGGTCTCTGCACGTGAGGAGAAATGTGGGGAAGGAGGAGCGGCCATGTGACTTCAGCCCTCCAACTGCTAAGCAAGGATGATGTGATGTGCTGAGGTGGGAGCTGTTGTTGAGGGTAGGCAGATCAGTCAATGTATGTTCTATGGAGTTTGTTTGCATAGAAGAAGTGTTCTGTGTGTTGACCTGCGCATGAGCATGTTCTGAATTATGGAAAATTAAACACAAGACGAGAGGAATCGTTTAAAAGTGAGGGAGGGAGCAACAGAAAAGGGAGTTTTGAATGTAAAAATAATGGAAAATAATTAAATTACTGACTTAAAAAAGAAAAAAACAATATATATAAGCATACATGACCTCATTTAAATTGTTTCCATTACACTGGGTTTAGAGAAAAAACAAACTGAACAAAAAGACTAATGATAAGGGGACAACCTCTTCACCCATCTGCCCCTCACCCACTCTGATTTTTCTCTCGGGTATTAAGGGCTTAGCTGTGCCACAGCAGAATACAGTGGCCCAATAGACGCTATGAAGCCAAGGTCATTGGATTTATTCACAAACACTGTGGCCAGGGGTGGTTATGATTATCTCATAAAAAAGAAAAAAAAAACAGTGATACAAGTATTGGTAGTGGTTCTCAGGTGGTAAGAGAAGCTGCACGAAAACATTTAACCCATTGGTGAATGTTACTTTAAAATAAATAATAATGATTCTAGACAACTGTCTTCATTTACCTTCTCAAGATTGACATCAGCCTCCACTATATGCTTCAGGGCGTGACGAGGAAGTGATGCATTGTGATGCAGGAAGTGAGAAAGGGTTTCATCATCACGCAAAAAGTCTTTCAGCTTGAAACCTAAAGGAAAGAAATCCAGATACACTGATTAAAAATAATAATAATAATACCACTTTCTAGTGGTTGATTCTGACATAAAGACAAATAGCAGATATCCCAGGAGAAGAGGTTTAAACAAACTGCTTTCAAAAAGTTATAAGCTCTACCTAAGCACATATCTGCAAAGAGACTGTTTTTATATTGTCAAAATTCAATCTCACAATTGTAAAATTTAAAGGCCTTAATTAAAGATTCAGTGATTCGATGATAAATGACCTCCACACACAGATAATCCTTGTTTTTTTGGCTAACTCCAAAAAAAGATAAAGGAAATGAACAATGATGGCTTTACCCAGAAACACAATGTCTCATCTGCACTCGTTGTACTTTGCTGCATTCCAGTGAAGTCAAACCATTTCAGAAACTGGCTTGAGTAAGCTGTGTGGTTAAACACATGCACGCACACACACTGACTTCTCTCTATTCCTCAGCTCCAGGTTTGGAACTCAGGGTTACTACAGGGCATTCAACTTTGGACTAAATATTGTGTCTTCTTCTCCTCTATAAGGATTTATCTCCCCAGATTTTCCCATCTCTCCTTTCACACAGCGTTCTGCCCTCTAACTAACATTTTAGACCATTTGAAAGCCATCTATTTACTAGCCGTGAATGAAACTACTAACTAGAATAATCATGTAGCAAGAACAGGAACTCCTTCAGTTCGCAAGAATAGATTGTTGGTGGAACGACATACTTTTATATCAACTTTTTCCCTTTAAAAAAAGGTTTACGCATTCTTTTACCACCCTGCCTGATTACTGGCCGTCTATTCTGTTTTTATCTGCTCTCATCTAGTCTGTTCTCAACTATAAATCAGGAATGCTTGTTTAAAAAACATCTTCCTACAACCCCTCTCATCTTCCATTCCTTTCCCATTATCTTAAGTAAATCTTTTTCTGCTCTCTGGTTTTTATAACAAGCACAGATGCAAACGCACACAAACTCATGCAGACAGGAAACACTTGTCTCGACTGAACTGAACATCCCCCGAGAGGAAATGAAAGGGAACAGTGTGTTTCTGTGTGTTTGAGGGCACATGTGTGTTGTCACTTTTTTTACTGCCTGCAATATCTACGCGCCGTAGTGTGTGAATTGTTTGTAAGGGTGAAAGTTTTAACATCTACATCCTTTTAAAGTCCTAAATACCCTTACCAGTCCTTATGGACCTGTGCATGTACAACTAATTGTGTGCCTTTGTGTGTCTTTGTCTATGTGTGACCTCAAGTCCCAGCTGGTAACAGCTAGGGAGTATTAATAAGGTCTAATCAGCGCCCCAGTAGGAAGTCAAAGCTCCCATGGTGCACCGCATCCAAAGACCCTTCGGGACACACCAGTGTGGATGGTGCAACCTTGTTGAAATGGAAAATCTAGCAGTACTTTGTGCAGTCAGCAACTTATCACTTATCAGGAACAGGAACAGTTTTTGAAGTATTTGTTTATGTGTGTTTTTCCTGCGTTGGTGCCAGCCTGATATGAGTGCAAGTCCCATATTAACATTTGCAAGTCTGTACATGTTCCTGGCATTACCTATCAATCTTGTTTGTAATTAAACAGTACTGACATCACACACCTTAGCGACCGTGGCATCACTGGTCAAACTAGTTCAAAATCAAGCTGTCATTTCTGTGATACCAAATCTGTCACAAAAACTCATCTAACAGACTTAAGGTGAAATTAACCTCAAGGGGGGAAAAAACCTGCTGGACTGTCTACGAGTATGTTGGCATGTGAGCCTATTTGTGTTGTAGATCACTCTCCATTCACTGATTATTGATGTTACATAATAAGAACTGTTCTGAAAGTTTTTCAGTGTCTTTGCAAACTGTTGTTAAAGTCTCTACTTCAAAAGCTCGGGCTCAAAAAACAAAACAACACTCAAATAAAGTCTTTTAAAGCAGTCAGGCAGATTGAAGACGGTGGAAGATTCACTATGCAATTGCAATTAAGCTTTACTTCTCTGAAGATTAGCAATATGGTTAGGAATCAAAATCAAAATATATTTACCTCTCATCTACTCTTATGATATTAAACACATTTCAAAAACATATTGCATATATAGCAATGGCAATATGCAGCATATTGGATATTGCAAATTACTGCTGAATTGTTTACTTTGATGTAATTGTCCATGTCATCTCACACCACAGATATCTGTTAGATCTGATCAATGAAAATAACATACAGTGTCATCCACTTGTCTTGTTATCTAAAGTCAAAAAGCTTATCCGTGTCCACAACACTTCACAATCCACCTTTATCAGTTAAGGTCTTATTGAAATGACCTCCCTACAAGTGCTGAATTATTAACCAACATGTGAGAGGCTCCACTCTCAGCTCTTTGATCTAGGCTGTTATTCTTATAGCATCACTCTGAAGCAGCACCAGCTCTGTTTGCCCTCTTTGGCATCACACAGCGCTGTCTCTGCTCTATATCAGCTCATTTCCTTTTGTGGATTAAAAGAGATACTGAGTGGAATATGGGATTGACGACTATCAGACCGCTGCGCTTTCACAAAGCAATTATGATGAAGTGCACAGATACAGAGAAACTGTGTTAAAAAGAAACCCCATGGCTCCCTGTTCACTCCATTTAAAATAAAATGTAATAACGCACAGATAGATAAGATATATCACTGGTTTTTAAGGCATTCCAAAGAAATTCTGACAGAAAAAAGGAATACAATATCACACGCCACACAAGGCATGGAAACTGAGAAATCTTTACAATTGAAAACTGCCAGTCCATATTTTCTTTGTGTGAGCTGATTTGTTTGCAAACCATGCTTTGCTTTGTAGGAATCATTGCATAATGAATTGTATCTCCAGGCTAACAAAACGGCAAAGTCAGCTAAGGTACCCAAAATAACAAGAAACTGATTGCCGTGTTTTATTGCATAATTTATAATTGCTTTAGCTTCTCAGTATATCAGAAAATAAATGTACTTATTATTGTGTGAGTATAAAAGCAAGGAAACACTAATGAGTCAAACAAAAGAGCAGCCAGATTAATTAGACTTCCTCGTTTCACATCACCAATTAAGGGAGGTTAGTAGTTACATCACTGCTGTTTAATGTTGTTATACACTGTCCTGAAATGCCATCCTTCTGGTCCTCCTTTTTATCCTTTAATAATGTTTTTTCCATAACATCATTATATGTTTCCCCCCTAAATGTGCAAACTTTATCGGTAACAGACAGGAAGAAACAATACTCCAATCCAGACAAAGTAGAAAATCCTTATTATGATTATGCTGTGATTGTCAGGGCAGTTTAGACTTTGCCACCACCAGCGACACATAAAAGTGGAGAAGTGCAACACCCACTAGCTGCTCAGAAAACGGGCCCATGACATCTGGTGGACTGAGATAAGGGGCCTCTGAGTACTCAGGGTACCATTAGTTGCACGAGCTGGTACACTGCAAACGTGATCTTAAGTCACTTTATCTACGTTTAGCATATTTTTGTCAGTGTATTGATCTGCAACGACTGAAGTCTATCTCACTGCAGATCACAAGACATTACAGCTCTTACTTGTACCTGGAAATATATTCTTGGGTCTTTTTCAGAGTAAAAAGGGAGGAGGAGTGGGTTAAAGGGTGATCAATGATCAGTCACCTGATCCTCAAACACTTACTAACACAAAAAATACCAAATAATCAAAGGCACAAACTTACGAGCAGTGTTTTTCTGAAGATTCCTGAGGGCTCTTAGCAGTCCCTTGTAGCCTTCATAGCTCTTATCATTCTGAGTGTACAACAGGATCTTCTTGGCATCAGTGAACAGACGGGAGATTCTGGTGTTTAGAGAAGGATGAGAATTGGATGAAACAAAAAAAATGTGTTGTTTGAATTCTGTGAATCAGTGCATAAACTGTTAAATATTAATACATTTGACAGCCAAAGTACTCACATAGAATCATTAAAATTTCCCACCACCCCAGGACTCTCTCCAGGTGTGGGATTACGGAAGCAGGGGTTGTTGGCATTACAGATGATACCTTGTACCCAGGGCAGAGTACCTGCTGAAGGCATGGCCTTGTTTGGGAAGTGACCTGAAAAATATACATACAAATTCAGATATAATTTGATGTAATAATATCAGCTTTTGTTAAATGAAGTCATAAAACAGATGACAGACACTGCAGAAGAAAACCTGATAGCATTAAACTACCAACTGGGAACATATACATCATTGCAACATCAGTATTAAAGAGTGCTGATTTTATCTTTAACATAATTTGAACTCTCATGAGCTAACATTACCGATATAACCACAACTGACAGAGTAGAACCAGTTATTATAATACAAAAGATAAGAAGAGAAAGCCAACCATTGTCAGAAAGTTGACACAGCCATGATTAACTTTCTGTCATGAGTTTATTGGGTTAATTGCGATGCAGCTGAATTGAAAATTTGAGGAAATTCTGTTGGAGGTGACAACTTTCCTTTTCAAAAGTGGAAAAAAAAATCTTTATGAATACTACCAGGATTATTTTGTGCTTTCAATCAATGAGTTGCAATCTTATTGACTTAAATGGGGCCAAAGTTGTGAAACCAGCTGTATTGACAGCCAGTAATGTAATTCCCCGAGTCTTATCACATGTTCAGTCAGTGCAAGTAAATGTTGGCAAGTCCAACAGATTCTTCTATGAATAAAACAAAAATTCCCTGGATGAGTAAAGTAGTGATCTAACCCATTTGGCATAGTTTTCCTGAAATTTTTTTTATAAAATGCAGAACAACTGTTAGAAAGTTCAGACCGATGATACCAAGTTCACTTAAAAGTAGGAAAAACTTGCAGAAATTTTTAAGATGATGCTTTTAACAACACTTACATTCATGTTGTTCATAGGGCGGATAATATATTCGGACTGATATCAGGATGAAAAAGATGAACAGGGGCCAGACGATCTCAATCAGCAACTGGATCTAAGACACAATGGATGATGACAAAGCTTAATCAATGAAAAGAAAGCAGGCTTTAAAATCTTCATGTGAAAAAATAAGTTAATCATCCCAAAACAATGGGTAATCTATTTTTTACCTTGCTTTTGTGTGTTTGTGTATTTACAGTTCATCTAAGGGTATTTCTACTGCTTTAAGACAGAAAAATATCAAGTGCGTGAGGAAAGGGGCTATCAGCTGTTGCTCTTCAAACATTAATCCCAGCATGACTCTAAAGTAAAGTATATGGGTTAATAAGAGGAGATGGAGTGAGACAGAGAGATCTGCTGGATTTAAGGACTGTGGATTTGTCCATCTGCTCCATATGGCTTCCTCGCTTCATCTGCTTTTGACACAGGCTTTAACAGCATGCTAGACATACAATGTAGGGATAAAGAACAAAGCCAACGTCTCAGAAAATGTACTGTATCCCATTGTTGCAAATAATTGGACCGAAAGTCACGCAGCTAAGCCGTCACTTTGAGCAGCATTTTCGACTTGATGGACAAATGGCTTAATTGTACACAGAGAAGCCTCTCCATTTATAATGGAATACTATTCAACACTTGGGAACTGAATTTCATTTACATAACTTTGAGTGTGTAGGCATCAACCAACACAAGAGTAACTGGATAATGGATCTGACACATAATTGTGTCATCAAGCTGTCTTCAACTGATTCACAGTAAACAGCAGCACTTTTCTTTCCAAGTGGCACAAAGGACAATTACACTGTTGCCATTGCATTGGGCTATGCAATGCAATAACCCGTATAAACAAGCTTCTGCAATGCTTTTATGACTAGGCATGTGGCATTGGAAGATCACATTCAAAGATTACATTTAAAGTAAACCAACTAAAAAGTGAGACAAAGCATTGCTGGGAAATCATAAACGATGGATCTGTCTTTTTTGTGACGAACAATACCATGGGCAATAGTAGGAAATTATAGCAACGATAAAACCAAACTGAAAGAAGAAAAATAAAAGGTACACAATTTCCTTGTGGGTACTGAATAAAAGGTATTTAACCCCCAAAAAATTGGTTTAGTGAAACACTGATAAATAGGAAAACATTTTAAGAGTCACGACAAACAGATAAAACAAATACCCAAATACAGGATTAATCAGTCAATTGAGCTACACTGCTACTTACAGTCTGTCTCCGTCGGTAGGTGAAGTTCTTCCAAAGCAGTAAACCCAGCTGAGTGGAGACTGCCATGTTGCCGTCTTCCCAACCTCACTGAGCACGCTCCTGCTCCTCACTGTGAATCCACACAGACAAGAAAGAGGATCAAACACTGTATAAAGGACTCATCAATAACAATCTGCTCCGTGTGAAAAGTCCACTAATTAAACAAAGTCAGCTAACTGACTAACTAAACCTCTATTCCCTGTGGATAAAGACACGGATGACAAAAAATATACCCCACTGACGCACAAAAAAAAAAAAAAGAAAAAAGAAAAAAAAAAAAGAACAGGAAGTTGTTACATGTTACATTAGCAAAACCATGATTACCAAGATCACGCATTTCTACCGAATATGGCTGTAAACTCGGCCTCGTCATGTGACAGTAGGCCATGAACATAGAAACAAGAAATCAAAAAATAATAATGATGGCAAAAACATTCACCTATTTAACAAACTGTTTCAATCTGAAACTCAGAGCCAAGCCGAAAGTATCGCTACAGTCGACAAATGAAGCCAACTCTACTGACTGAGGAAGGGTGCTAAACCCTGCAAACTCAGGTCCACTTCATGTAGCCCCGTCTGTACCAAAGTTAAGTGACGCTTCTTCTGGGAGAATGACTGGGTGGGTGGGGGGCAAATTCGTCATCTGGTACGAGTTGTTAGCTACCACCCCCCTACCCCTCCAATCCCTTCTTTTCTTTAATCACAAAATAAAATTCATCCTGTTAACACTCAGTATCCCACACAATACTGTGTCTCGTTTAAAAGTTAAAGTTATCACCGTAAACCCATTTATTCCTATTGTTTAAAACAAAATAATCCACTGATTAATCAGAGTTTCTTTCAAATGCTTGTGAAAATCTGCGTGGGTGGAAACCTTTCCCTGCCTATTTGTTTGCTCTATCTGCAGCTCAAAAAGTCCTTGGATATTTGCTCAGATGTGTTTTATGCAACGCGATCTAATGAGACTACCTATACAGTCACTTATAGTTTTATTTCAGTTTCTTTTTTTTAATACCAGGAACAACTGATGATAGAAAATTAATCAATGTGAATAATTAAAACAAGAAAGCCTTGGAAATCTGAAACATGGCATTATCAAGAATTAGTCAGTAAATTTGGTCTCCTGGTGATCAAAAGTTAACATAAAAACTCTTTAATAAAGAACTTAAGAGTCACTGCTGCTCAAGGCTGATACAATTATTAATTAAGGTCACTGAAATCTATTTTACTTGATGTTAACTGCAGTTAGAGAGGAAGACGTTGTAGCATGACATATCAAAAATAGTATAAGGGCTCATTCCTGACATCTCAACATTTCACTGAGCTCAAAAACTATTAACAGTAATGCACTTTATGTATTTTCAGATTTGATGGTTTTATTGGTGATGAAGTTGGATTATTTTTGGTGGGAGAATTAATGCTGTGCTGTTTATTACGCAGAAGTCCTTTATACAGAGAAAAGCTGGCTGGATTTCACAAAGAGCAGGATGACAAAATAACAATGTCAAGGACAGGGTGATGTTGAAACACGATCTTAACTGATCTGCCTGTGGGCTGAAAAACCTTGTCCTTATTAAGCCATTCATACACTTCTCTATGGTTTTACACCGCATTTTTGCTATTTCAAGCAAATAACATTTTAGTCAATCTAACCACATTCTCAGGTGTTTTGCAGCGAATTTATAAGTAATCAGTAAATCCACTTAAATGCATTAAATGTCGCAATTAAAAACTAACATGAACTTTGGGAACAGCAAACAATACTCTAACCCCTGTCCTTATTCAGCTGTACTCCTACATCTGTTTTCTCCATGAGTCACTTATTTTAATAACAGAACTCGGGGGCATATATAACAGTTTCAGAGAAACAATGTAAGATACCTGGAACTGACATGTTGAGAGCCTCTTCACTGAAAAAACTAAACTAAAAGCAAAACATCAGCTGTCTGATTTTTCGTTATTATTTTAACGCTGTTGACCATTTGTGATGACCATTCACTGAGGATGTGGGGGAGAATTCTGAAAACCCCGAAGACAAAAAAACATCATCAGCACGATCTTGTGTTTTATCACAGCTGATGGTGAATGCGGAGAACACCATGCTTATTACCATATCAGAGACAGCAATGGTGCTGTAGCAGATGGTGAACTATGCATACAATGCATTCTTTCTATGCATTTCGTCATTTAACACACACAGTGAATAGATGTCACTATTCTTTTCTACTAAATACATGGGATTTAAAAAGAAAAACATGTTTTGTCTTTTTACTGGCAAAATTTATTGTTCTGTAACTGCCCACCCCCCTTCCCCTCAACTGAACCCCGCGTTTGCGTCCTTATTGCCAATTACAAACCTTTGCATTCATTTACCTTTAATTCTATCTATATTTTCTCCAATAATACAACCAGCTCAACATGACATCCCGATAAATCATTATCGATCAGTCCACCCTCCGGGATTTGTATGATTCTGAGACACGACGTGGTGGAAATGCGTCGCATACAGAGAGACACGAGCGGTTCTGCTTAGTGATGAGAAGCCCGTACAGTGCAGAGACAATGCGCCTCTAGTGGTAGACACACAAATTTTTTTCTTTTTAATACTTGTTTACCATCAATCCTCGCTCACGTGTTATATCACTCTCACACATGATTTCCCCCCCTTGACTTCATTGTCTTGCTTTGTGTAAAACACCTGACAAATCACTCAAGAGTTTTTATAGAGAGCGTTTTCGATATTAAGAAAAAAAAAGAAATATAAAATCGTCGATGCTTTACTGGAAAGACGCGTTTATGCTTCCCTAAATCACGAATGAAAAAAACAACCTACAGTAATGCATCTCGTCATCACTGCGTACATAGCTACACATAAAAAAAAACCTACATTCTCGTCACCACTGCGCACATACACATAGATTTAAAAGAAAAAGACTTTTTTTTCACTGACAACAAAAAACTAAAATAAAGGAAGAAATTATAAGCAGCATATAGTTAATAGTCATAGTTGAAATTGGCCACCTTTTGCACTACAACCAAATGTCAACGATATAGCAGACTTCAAATCATCGTCTGACAGAGTTTTGTGCTTCTGTTTCACTGTGTTACTGAGCTGAGGTTACTGGCGGTCATCAGCTTTGCGACGCTGACCCACAGCAGCAGCATCAAGTAAGCCAAAGTGAAGGCACAAGTAGGGTGAGCAAACCTTCAGCATTAAGAGGCAACAAATGGGACGAGAAAATATCGATGTAACAAAGACCACCTATACATACAACTTATACCATGCAAAGCGCTCTGTCGTGGATTTGCGTTAATTGAGGAAGAATGTAGATATTTTTTGTTTGTTTGTTTTTACGTCTTTAGTTTTTCTTTAAGGGTTTGCAAAAGAGGACATTGCAACAAACTGCCTTTTATTTTTGGTATACCTCACCGGAAGTCCTGTACTTGACTATAGCTACCTTGGCATCGCTTTTTTTAACACCACATAAGACACTTGCGCCACAAAAGAGCAAAAAATAAGGTAAGAAAAAATGCATTCACTTGTACTTAAAAAAAACCCCAACAGTACTGACTTAAACTTAAAGTGTCTATTCAGGCACATTAACGTCACTGGTTAACTCCGCGACGTTAATGCAAAAACGTCGACTAATAATTAGCCAATAATTAAACAATATAAATTTTCATCAAAGAAGAAAACTAAATTTTCACTCACGCGGACTGAGAATATTAAGATGACAACGTCTTCATAAATAGTAATATGAATTTTTTTCTTTAAAAGAGATATTCTCACACTCTTTGTTAAACAAAGAAACGCACAGTTTCTCACAAAAGTCAAAACTGCGCTTCCAAATCACCGACCTGTATCCTGCACGGTGTTTATATCCACTCCTTCTCATAAATTGAAATCCAAAGGTTGAATAAAATGTTCTCCTCAGTTGTTACGGTGTACCGTTGCTCTCTCTCTCACTGGCTGACAAAATGTTTTTTTCTTGTCCGCCAGGGTTTTATAGCGCAGCTCGATGCGGAGCAGAGAAGAGCAGCAGCAGAGGTAACTAACGGTCACCGTTTGTTGCTGCTCCCATATAAGGAAAGCACGTGCGGAGGCAAAACATGTCTTAAAGGGCCAGCGACACTCGCGCGCCTCTGTGCACTGTGCCGCTTTTCAATAAGTGGATGATTCATGGAAAAATTCAATTAGCAACAACACTTCTTTTAGACTTAATCAGATTACTGACCATTGTTCTATATCCATTCAATAATAATAATAATAATAATAATGCGTTATTATCTCTTTCTCTTGATAATTTAAGTAAAATTATGCACAGTGGATTGAGTTCAAGAAATTTAAAATGATATTAGGTATACAACATAATCGTAAAAATGTAGAACACAATATGTATTAGATTCTGTAAATTCTGTAAATATAACATTTCCATATCCATATGTTGTGTGGGTAAAGGGCATGGATATATTGATAATTTAGAGAATGAATGTTTAAAAGGCCTATACAAACACAGAACAGTTTCTATTTCAAAAGGTCCTGTAGATAAACAAGGGAGTTGCAACAATACTGGATGTTCAGTCAACAAACTGTACACTTGTATTCTTCCTGAAACGCAATACTATAGGTGAGTCTTAATGTGGCTCTATCTGTATATGTGTATTCTGCCTCCTGGCCAATGTGTGCACAGATAGGCTCCGGCCCTCTGTGACCCTGAAAAGGATAAGCGGCTTAGAAAGCGCATGGATGTTAGCTTGTCATTGCTTCATTTCTAATTGCTGCTTTCATCCTTCAAACCTAAACTCAGATCACGGCAGGCTAAGACCACTCCAGGTCACGTGGAGTGATTTGGTAATGCACAATAAACAGTAGATGCTGTACAGCAACTATGTGCTGTAGTGATTTGGATAAGAAATGAGATTATCCTCTTTCAGAGCTGCAGCAGTGCTATCACAGTCAGCTGGGATAACATTGCTGGGCTAAGTAAATAGATCCACTTCAAAGGGATGCAATCCAGCAGAATCCCCTTCGAGATGAGTTTGAGTTTTGATGTCTTTCACCAAACTCTGAAACTAGGAAGCTTTTATTTGTAATTCTTTGCTTTGTATTGCACTGTGGTCAGATATGTTTAATGTGGCCTGTTCATAACTTACTGACTGACTGAACAATGTTAATATTTAATAACTTGTGTAACTTGACTAAGCTCAAAAGTTTAATTATAGCTGCCACAAGTTGCTGCTGGTCATTCATATGCGTCTATCTGGCCATCACTTTCACTTTGATCAGTGACTGTGCCCAAGTTTACAAAAAACAACAACTTTCACATCATCACTTTTTAAATGTTCTTTTTCTTTGAATGTAAAGAGAAGCAAAAACAGAAATTCTTGTAGATTCTGTTTAATCTTAACAGAATCTGTAAGAATCTGTAAACTCGGGCTCTTTAATGAAATGCTAATAACCAATGCCTTCAAGAATCAAGAAAAATTGTTACAATCTATTCTAATGAGAGAACACTATCTCTATTACTTTGCCTGCTCACTAGCCCCAAAACCTTTGTCAACTTGCTAAGTGTGGTTAAATATGGATAACTGGATAGCTCTGCTGTCCAACAAACTTCCATTCAGGAACAACTCTAAAACCTTTGCATGTCCACAACGTCAGTGACAATTGACAACAACTTCTGCTGTAAGAAAAAAAACATATTTTGACAAATTAAGCACCACTACTGTCAAGTTTTTGCAAGATAAAAGTTTGGACCTCTCTCTCTCTCTCTCTCTGGTCTGTATCAAAGGGATAAAGACCAGCAATCCCCTCCAACACTGATTCTATTTGTTTACTGGTAAGCCTTTGTTGATGTTTGAGAAAAGCTGCAAGATGGGTGCATGATGTATTACACAGATTCTCTGACGTACAAAGAACATGACAATCATCTGGCAATGACATGTCCTTTGATATACTGCAATGAATTCTGACTAAATGAACTGCAGAATCTGTCCAGAGTCTTATCGTCCTTTGTGATCTTGCAAACTTCATATTACTCAGCTTTAAAAAATAAAAGAAACATTATACACCTCTATTTAACTAACTATATAACTATAACTGTTCTCTAAGCATGGGGTGAAATTAAAGCACCATCTCCTGTCTGTCACAGTAATTAGTTACAGAATCTCCAGAATTTTGTGAATCGGTGAAGATGGATCACAGTTATCTAGGTCATACAGAAACAGTAATTAATTGACTGAGTTATACAATAACCTGTTTAGCTGTTTATTTTATCTGAAGACTTTGGACTAACTAGGGACAATTTAAACTGCTTCTGGGCTACAGAACTCACCCAGCAGGCATTACAGAGCTCTAAATGAAAGCTCTCAGAGTACTTAAAGACAAAACAAACGCTTGTCTGACAAAGCCAAGTGGATCCTAAGATGCATGTCTCCTTCTCAGTTTACTATAACATCTCTGGACAGTTCATTGTTTCATTAGAGTCTGTGTTTATGTTTTGTTAACTCAGTCAGTGCTGGACTGAAGGCAGCGTACACAAACACTAAGGTAATTAGTCTTTCAGTTAGCTTTTGACTGAGCTGCACACTTTAAGTTCTCTGGATAAATCGTAGTTTCTTTTCTCTTTGAAACAAAGGGAACTGAAATAAAATGTAAGATGTGTAATCTCTTTATTGAAAACAGCTTATTTTATCCATAAAGAGACACATTGTGACACAGTTCTGCTGTGTAAAAGAATGTAAAAAATATAGCAAAACCTTGCTCAAGTTTCCATAGTTTTTAAAAACATGTGTCTGCATTAAAAACGAGAGTCCAACCACAGCAAGTGTTTTTCTCAAAACTGATATTTCCAATAATTGTCCATTTTCTTTGGCTATCCAAAGTAATCTTGAGTGAAACCAACAATAATCTTCTATCTTTATTTATTCCATTGAAACAAAACAAATCATACACCACAATGTTTGAGACACCCAAATCACCTTCCTACAAAGAGACAATTATACCAGTGTTTCCACAATGAAGACTGATATGGTGCCAAACCTTAGATCCATTAACCTCCACACTGATCTCATTCTTAATAATGCTTCAAATGTACTGACTCCAGCAGTTACAAATGTCTCACATGCACTGAGACTGGTTTCCTCAGTAATATGAGCCTCATTATGAACTAAATGGTAAGCGGACTGGTTCTTATATAGTGCTTTTCCAATTTACCTGAGCATTCAAAGTTCTTCATACTTCATAAGCTACATGAAGTTTCTGTAAACTCATTCTCCTATGATTCATTCACAGATGAGCCATATAGAGCAATATTCTCTAGACAGATCTTCACTCAGCCTGTACATGCATTAAATTTATGTAAGAGGATGTTTGTTCGTGTATACATCATCCGACATTGCTTTTAAATATCATCATTGTTGGTCATTTGATCTGCAGAAAGATGTCTAAGATATTTAACCTTATTACAGACAGTAAGATTATTATCTGATTATTTAAACTTGAAAATCTTTGATATTCGTCCTCCTTGTTTCTACAAATCATCGTGCAGTGTTCTGGCATTGTGTCTGTTTCTCTGTATTTCTATACTGTTTTCCACACCATAAGCAGAACGTGTGAAGAATTAGAGACTACTAGGACTAAATACCATAAGATCATTTGCATACATAATATTACCAACTATGCACTTAGTGTTATAGGCTCTGAATGCCTTTGATAATTCATAAACATGCAGATTAAAAACTATTGGGGACAAAATTGGTCCTTGTTGAACTCTGTAGCCCACCGAGGGGCCAAAATGATAACCCCCACCCCCCATTTTCTTGCAAAGTTTGTTTTCCATATCAATAAAGCAGAATTCTCACACATAAAGACTAATGAATTTCTAATGTTCAAAAAACAGTTTAATAAATGCACTGTCAAGAAAAGTAAGAGTTAATGATACAGCATTTGTAGAGGAATGTGTCTTGAACGTACAATAGCATACATTGGTGAGCTGGCAACCCAATAATGTATATATATCACCAGTACAAAGGTAACTAACTAACTATTTTTTTTTACCAATAAAGAACATTTGAATGATCCAAGCCAACGGTCATATCTTCATGTGGTCACAAGTCTGAATTAGAAGAGATTCCAAAAGCACATTAATTTCCCAAGAGCTTGTAGTATTGTGATCAAGTAAGCGAACTCACACTGTGCCAGCCATGGCAAACTATTGTTCTCCAGTCAGTGGTAATAAAGACACCAACCCTTTACATATAATTGCAATAAATGAAGTGAAGAACACTTCACAGGAACGACAGATATTCTGATCAGTTTTCATGAAACTAACTTTACATCACACAGTTTCTCAATCCTCCTACCTCACTCTAATGAAAACAGGCATCTCCAACTATCCCTCTGGACTGGGCAGAGCTGAAAATGCTGTACTCGTGTGCACCGTTTAGATTTTGCTGTGTGATTTTTAAGTCAGTTTTATCCCTCTTATTCTTGCTGTCTTAAAATACTCTGAAACCAGACACTGTGACTTCTTATTTTTCCTAAATGTCATTGTCATAGCATTTTTGTACTTCCCACTGAAAATGTGAAAAAGTGATGGAAGGGAAATATGCCAGAAAATACTTTTTTCTTATTGTGACTCATTGTGACTAAGAAATCAAGCCAATGTTAGCAGCCTTGTTTGTGCTAAAGCGCAATTTGCACAGATACTGTGATGGAAACTCTGAGATAATAATAAGGGTCCACAGTTATGGTGCACATCTAGTCAGTCTCTTTAGAAAAGGCATTGAAAATGATTAATTTAATTAACTGGTTAAAACCTTGAAACCATTGAGAAAGACCATAGTTATTATTACACGGGACTAAAGCCTTCTTTGAAAACAAAACATATCAGTGTCACTGGTGTAGTTTGCTGTTTCAAAAACACAACACAATCATCATATAAAGCTTGTTATCTGAGACACTTACTTGTGTCTAAAATGTGAAAAACGCAAAAGAGAAGGACATGGACTTAACAGGGGAACAAGGCTCCCATGTCAAGGTTGACCTGAGTGATAAGGACTTCTCAAGAATTTCTTGCAGGCAGTTTTTATTCTGGGTTTCTGAATGTGGGTTTCCATTAAAATACAGCTTGTTGATTCTCTCGCTTATGCAACTGAAAGCATATCTACTGATTTTTTCATCTCCTATTTTTGTGAGTAAATATTTTAATGTGTCTTTGTCTCAGTTAATGAATCGTTTCTTTGTTTCGTTTTTGAATAAGGGACCAAATGTGTCTCAGCTTCCTCGTTTTCGGGTTGACCGATAGTAACCCGGGTCTCTCTCTTTTTGCAGGATTTAATTAACATGCAACATGTTTCACTTTCAGCCGTGCAGCTCGTAAATTGTCGTCCTTGGAGAAACATATCGTAATTTTTAAGGAGTACCTATGCTTGAAAAATATGCGGGTCCAGAAAAACAGGAATAAAACAGGTCAGGATGAAAATGAAGAAGAACAGGAGGAGAAGGAGGATGATTTTGTCCGATAGTAACCCGGGCAGTGGAGGAAGGGAGGTTTGTCCGATAGTAACCTCGGCACAGAGAATGATGGAGAAAAGCAGAGTAGGAGGGGGTGGTGTACATATCACCTAAATTTAACTCCGCATCGCAAAAATGTGTCACATCTGTTTGCTGTGCTTTTAAGAAATTACTGCCCTAAAACTGCATGGTTTTTAAAACCGTGTCAGTGCCACATTACACCCGTGGTCTTTTGCACTAAGCAATGCGGCAAGATAAACACGACACGGGAGTTTATTATTATTTTTTCTTATATTTGCATATATTTATCTAATGACTGTCACAGATAACATTGAATTGGTCTAAATACAATAGGACACCTTTCTCCTAACTGTGCAGCAGGCTACAAAAATGACTCCCGTATTCAGGAGTTCTGTTATACCGACTCCCTGCATGCAACGTAGACATCTTATGTAACATTAAGGAGCTGTGGGAAATTTGATTGACTAAAACATTAGTAACATAACATAATAATGAGGTTCTTTCCCCCACTTGTTCTAAATTCCGGACTATTGTGTTCTATTGTCTGGCATTCGTGTAGGGCAGTATCATTTATGATTATGGCAGCAAGTGTCACTGTTCCTTAAGTGCTCCACAGAATGCAGTTTACCTTCCTCTCTTCTCAGGAAGTGAAAAATGCAGAATGTCCTAAAGACACATGCATAACACAATCAGCGTAGTCTTTAAATTCATATTTGTCAGATGTCAGCGGACATACATATTTAGCCTATCTGGAAAAATGAGCCCACGTTAAAGATGTGTGCTAGTATCTACATCTAGATGAAGGTACTAGCGATTTATCTGTGGACATCATTAATGGAATATAACATCAGTGTGGAAGTCATTGCCTTTAATCATTGCCTAAAGCAGGAGGCTGGCTGGAGTTATTAAAAAAAATAATAAATTAAAAAATGGTACTTTATTCTACTGCAGTCTGTGCCCTGTGATATTTTTTGTGTTTGACTTTTGTGTTACAATATGTATATTTATCATATTTATTGTGTATGTTATTCATTTAAATATTTTTTAAAGGCCCAACAAGGGACAGACATATTTCTTTTTCTATTTCTTTTTCCATCTTTAATCTTACGGTTTTCGGAGGTTAAGAACGGCATTTGAACGCATCGCGGTTTGACCGCAAGTTACCTCGCACTGCAGCCGACGGAGAACTGGGTGAAAGGGGAATGATGTCACTGCTTAGCCGACGGATGAGAACAATAAAGACGCCGAGACTACTGGAAATGGTTACTGGGCATAAATACAGCAGCGAAGACGCTTGAATAATTTATCACTTAAAGCATGTTTTAAATCTGAACAGGACAGAGATACTAAGTTTACATTTCTTAAACTTACAGTATCATTTAACGTGGAGTCAGTTATACCGCATAGTTTTAGAACAGTTTTGTTTCCCTTTCCTTTTTCCTGTTTCATAATCATAAACAAAGAGGCTTTTCATCTGTCAACTAATGACTTGTTAATAGTTCACTTAACATGTTTGTTTTTATTTTCATTGCCACACTTCAACACTTATTTAAAGATCCATAGCTGCAGATAATTTAAGATTAAATCTCAGAATCGTTGCTGTTTGTTTCCTTTTTAAACAAGTTGTGTGTTGTGGATCCAACCAGGTCACATCAACAGCAGAAACTGACACAAGCTCAGCTCAGAATGAACTATATATGCTGCGAGGTCAATCCGTGCTTCACTGGATAAGTAATACATCAGATTTAATTGGCTCTAATGTGGCAAGAAGTTCTAAGAGGACCTGGGGTTTTAAATCACAAGAAAGGGTCGAGAAAGGATCACAGCTTTGAATCCATGACCTATGACAGAGTCAAAGGAATAAATAAACTTTTCTGTATTGTAATTTAAAGATCTAAAGAAAAAAAATCACCAGGATGGCACATAAGTAAGCTTTGGGTGACCGTACAAATTTTGTGTTGAGTACAGTGTGGTCACTGAGCTGCTTTCTTGTGTGTATGTAAGGTGTATATGTGTATGTTGTTGTTTTTTGATCATGTGGGCTATTATCAGTTGCTATTAAATATCTCAAAATAGTGGCGACAAAAATGCAAACTGCATTGTTTTCCTTTATTTTGTCTCTTTGTTGATTTATTGCATAAACTCATGACCAGTAACTCACACACTGAATAATGATTTTCCATGTAGCTGCAATGAAGCTCTTTCACTCCACTGGGGACGACCTACATATTCGCAGTTGTTGAATGAGCCTGTTGTTGTTGTTGTTGTTCCACTGGGTTTCAGATTTTTGATTTTTTTTTTCTGGGAACCATCTGAAAGAATGTATTCTCACAAGTCATGACCCAAACTAATTTGTATTCTGTTATGTGCCCTATGTCCTGCTTTATTTCTAAGCAAGCATTTCTAAGCAAGTGGTAAACAAGTGTTTCAGCTTTTGGGACCAACTGTACAAATAGATCCATACACAATTATAAAATGTTCTATTTTTTGGTTCCCATTATAACATCTCTGCAACAAATCCAGCTATGATGAAGCTTATAATAAGCTTATTGGCTTCACAGCTTGTTTATACTTTGTTTAATCATCTCTAAAATGATATCAAAGGCCCTTTTGAAGGGTGTGAAAAGTTAAGTCTTGACCTTTGAAATAAAAGCATGGGAAAAATATAGCATTAACTTCATATAGTGACAAAGTGACAAGTGAAAAGTGGACAACTGTAGTTTCTGGTATGGCTACTGAGGGTTTCTTCTATGTTAAAACACCCAACTTTAGTCACGAGAAGGACATGTTTATAGTCTGACACCAAAAAAGCAACAAGAAAAGGTTTAAAAAAACATTATGATGGTTGATTTACAATTTTTTTTAAACTTTTACATTTTGCTAAGGGTTAAGTTAGGTTTATGGTGTGGTTGGTGTGTGTAAACACTGTAGACAGTATCTTTCTGTTAGGCCTCGCCTCCGCTAATGTGAGTCGTTGACCTGGACATCTCAACTGTGTTTGTGGTCTTTGTTCTTTTGGAGCCTTTTAATGAGATTATCTGATGGTTATCTCGGCCTGTTGCAAGGTGTGAGCCATCCTGACATTTCTTTATCTTATTAGTCTTTTACTTAGCACTAATTACGAGGTATCTGGTGCTAATGACACTTCAATCTTTCATCAAAAAGACAGCGATCTTTTATTAACACTATATGGTAATAATATGGAGTTAAACTGGATATAATTAGACCTACTGGCATGAAAAGACTTTACATCTTGCCATGTTTGATTAATTTGTGTCACCAAGATGATACGGTTATCTTCAGGCAAGGATTTGAAAACCTTTTCTTTTTATTGTTTTTAGGTCATTCTCACAGGAAACTTTAAAGATCAGTACCTTTTTTTTTAAATAAATGGGCTACAGTTAATATTACAGATATATAAACTCATAAATGAAACATTCATAACACCTCTCCTGTCCTTGACACCTTTTCTTGCAATATGAAAAGAAAAGAAACACATTTCCTTTCAAGTTCGATTGATGATAGTACGAAAACATTCATCAAAAGAAATCACATGATTTAGCTTAGGTGAAACTTGTTTGTTGAATACAGTATGTTGCATAATGTGTTTACAGTGTGCTTTTAGTAGGCTGCTATTGTAAACTTTTCTTTGACCTGACCAGAGCGTATGTGTGAGAATTTAAGGATGTTTATGTGAACATATTTATATGTGATTTGATTTTATCTCAGTGGATATCTTAACCGCAGCTGCACTCACTGAAAACTCCTCACAAAATCAGCAAGCAGGTGTCAGCAAAGTGTCAACTAAACTGTTGCACTTTGTTTTTCATTCAAGTTTTCATTGCTTTGATGACCTAAAATATTTTCTCACTCACTGCCAATGGGCTGTAAACCACACCACGATGTTACTTTTTGTCAGTTTATTCCCGACCTTGTACAGGAATTCCTTTCCTTATAAATGTGGATAATTTATGCCACATGATCAGATATCCTTTTGGAATGCAACAAGTCTTGCATGTTTGGATAACTCTGAAGAAGACTCTTCTGCAGGTCACAGAAAGCAGGTCACAGAGACAAATTTATGCATTAGAGTTGCACTTTTACTGTAAGCTGCTTGCATGTTTTATGTCGTGATCACAAAAAGGACTTAAACAGGACTTAGACACACAAAGTAAACTGGAAGGTGAAATAAACAATAGTGACTTAAATAAAAGCTTTTGGCAAACAAAAAGCCTCTGGAAGAACAGATAAGTCCCAATAAAACCATCAAAGAAACATCTGCAGATTAAAGCTGAAAATCGAAAGGCCTGAATTTGTATAGTGCTTTACACGTTCAGTCATCCACACACACACTGGTGATGGCAGCTACATTGTAGCCACAGCCGTCCTGGGGCGCACTGACAGAGGCGAGGCTGCCGGACACTGGCGCTACCGACCACCACCAGTAGGTAACGGGTGAAGTGTCTTGCCCAAGGACACAATGATCGAGACTGCCTGAGCCGGGGCTCAAACCGGCAACCTTCCGATTACAAGACGACCTGCCAACTCTTGAGCCACGATTGCCCCAGACACAAAACATAAATCATACTGGGAATAATAAAAACCAGCTGTTGTGGATCTGTGCCACTGCTTTTTAGATATAGCAGAATAAGAGAAATTGGAGTCTAGTTTACCCTATTTTTGTGTTATATTAGAATTTTAATGTAGATATTTTATGCAAACAAACAAAGCAGTCACAATTATAGTAATGGTTGAGTCAGTAAAATGGACTTTCTCACAGAATATAATAATTCTAACTGACCTCCATTGTGCTGAATGTGTGAGGAATACAGGAAAGGGACCTCAAACATCTAAAATGATATAGAAGTTATTATATGTGATAAGTCAGACAGTGGGCAAGTTTTCATATTTTGTCATTTGAATGTGTAAATAGTGTGTGTGTGTGTGTGTGTGTGTGTGTGTCAGTGCTGACTAGCCATCTGCCGCCCTCTGTTCTATATAACGGTCTATTCTTCTCAAACAGCTGGCGACCACACTGACCTCCGCCTATTCTCTCTCTCTGTCTGTCTGCTTTTCTTTTCTCAGTCTAGCATTTAGTAAGTATTTAGGTCCCTACACTGCATGTGGTATCCCAGCCGCACCATTTAACATCTGTTTAAATGCTCTTTACTTTTTCAAAGGTAACGCTCGAGATCACATTTGTAACTTTGTTTCACTACAGAGCGATCTCACTGAAAACAATGAGTTGCTGTTGTGTTGTTGTCCTGCCTCAGTGTTGTGCTAAATGTTTAAAAGACTAAGAGTAAGCCTGTAACACAGGGGAGTGGAAAGTAACAAGGCGACAAGGTTACTGGGTTCAAGATTAAATGTAACAAACCTACCAATGTCAAACACACTGATTTAACTGTGGGCGAGACCAAAATTAAGGGTGTTTAGTCTTTTTTGCTCGAGAAGATTTGAAATTGTGTAAAATGCATCTAAGTAGTGGTCAAAATATGAGCCTTGAATGTTAAAAAAAAAAACCTGTTTCAAAATTCTTTTCAAAAAGCCCAGTGCAAGTAGAGCTTGAAGGAAGATGAAGTAGAAAAACAATGGGTGTAATTTGTTTGACTGAACCCAGGAGACCTGCTGGCTGATGCCAGCTTTTATAATGTAGAGCTAGGTTCACCAGTTTTCCTGATAATTTTTAACTCAAAACAGATGAGTAACCTGTAGGTGGTGTCATTATTACATTATATCTATGCATGCAAGCAAAGCTAAAGTTAGCTATAAAAGCATAAAATATGTTGTTATTTAAGTAATCTTAATGTATTCTATGTTAACCGCTGGTGGTCTCACAGTCTAAAAAGGTGAACAGGAACATAATTTAAGAATGTTTCTGCAGAGATAACCTGTTTTTATGTGTTCAGATCTTCTTTTCGTTTCCTTTATTTTGCTCCTGTCTCTTTAAACATTTCACCCCCGCTGACAACTTTCAGCCATTTTAGGAATCTCTGCACACTGTTTGCAGGGAAGTAATGCTATGTTATTTTGACCCCCTCTTTCTGTTCTGCCTCTTTCACCCCGCCATTTGGAATTCTTGTCCTATATTTTTCTTTCTCTGATTCTGCTGTCGCGGTTGTTTTCTCCTGTCAGGGCCTCTGTCTGCTTGTGCTGATCAAGCAACATTTATGTCCTGTGCAAGTTATTCATGCTCACAGACACGCACATGCACAACCACACGCACAACCAGCAACACACAGGGAGTCTCATCAACCAAGTTCAATGCCATGCTCAGAGATAACTTATTTAGAAAAGCTAAAGGAATTTATTTCCTAATAGGTTTTGGTTTCAGCTGTGAAAGTTCCCCTGCATGTAATAAAACACAGCTGACAGCTATTCTTTCTCAATCTTAAATGATGCTGTGTTGGGGAAGATGTCTCTGTAAACGCTTTTGAAACTAGGCACACACAGATGCAAGCACGCATGCATGTACACAGACATATACAAACAGATTATTACAGCAAAGCTCTGCTGTCGTTCCCAAAGGAGAACCCGTGGCTATTTTTGGCAGTGTGGAGGACTTAATACTGAGTGAGAGAGGTTTATAGAAAAAGGATTGAATAACCCCCGTGATCCTCTCTAGAGTGAGAGAGACAAAATTATTGCTGGTAAGATAATTTGCATTAACGCAAATGACAAAACAGAAGTTTAAAGTTATAAATATAACAAAAAAAAACCAAACAAACAAACAGTCTCCTCATTTTTCTCAAGTAATTTTCAGTAGATAACTGGAAACTTGAAAACCAACAAGTCTATCTGTAAATGCCAGTGATAAAAGTATCTGTCTGTGGTACCTTCAGAGGTTAATTATTAACATGCACAGCTCATTTTATGTAATGTACAACAGCTGAAAAGTACAACACCTTATACTAGAGCTGAAAATTCTGGCTGTGTGAGAAACAGCCTGCTTTCAAAAGAAAAACACATTTGCTATTAAATGCAATATCACTAAAAAAACAGAGATAATACTAATGAGAGGCCCAATGACAGCAACCAATCTTAAATTGCAGTGGCACACTGTGGTACATAAAGTTCATCATTTTTAAAAGGCTACAAGTTGCTCTGCTGATTAAAGAACTGAAAAATACAACTTCATAGATGTATGGCGCCTTTAAGGTATTGATTAATATATATATATATATATATATATATATATATATATATATATATATATATATATATATAAAAAAACACCCAGCACGCCCCTGCGGGCGGTTTATCCTTCAAGCTCGGGTCCTCTACCAGAGGCCTGGGAGCTTGAGGGTCCTGCGCAGTATCTTAGCTGTTCCCAGGACTGCGCTCTTCTGGACAGAGATCTCCGATGTTTTTCCCGGGATCTGCTGGAGCCACTCGCCTAGCTTGGGAGTCACCGCACCTAGTGCTCCGATTACCACGGGGACCACCGTTACCTTCACCCTCCACATCCTCTCGAGCTCTTCTCTGAGCCCTTGGTATTTCTCCAGCTTCTCGTGTTCCTTCTTCCTGATATTGCTGTCATTCGGAACCGCTACATCGATCACTACGGCCGTCTTCTTCTGTTTGTCTACCACCACTATGTCCGGTTGGTTAGCCACCACCATTTTGTCCGTCTGTATCTGGAAGTCCCAGATACAGACGGACGGATATGTATGTATATATGTACATACATACATATATATACATACATATATATATACATACATACATACATGTGTATATATATATGTATATTCTAAATATACATATGTATATATGCAAGAATACCAGAGGCGCAAAACACCAGCTACTGGCAGACCAAGCAGTCAGCCTAGACTGCAGGACCAAACTGACCAACCTGTGCACTGCCTGGATTGATTACAAGAAGGCCTATGACTCAATGCCCCACACCTGGATCGTGGAATGCCTAGAACTATATAAGATCAACAGGACCCTGAGAGCCTTCATCAGGAACTCAATGGGGATGTGCCGGACAACACTGGAGGCCAACCTCAAGCTCAAGCCCATAGCACAAGTCACCATCAAGTGTGGGCTCTACCCAGGAGATGCTCTGTCCCCACTGCTGTTCTGCATAGGCCTGAACCCCCTCAGTGAGATCATTAACAAGACTGGCTACGGATACCGACTACGGAACGGAGCAGTTGTCAGCCACCTCCTGTACATGGATGACATCAAGCTGTATGCCAAGAGTGAACGAGACATCGATTCACTGATCCATACCACCAGGATATACAGCAATGACATCAGAATGTCGTTCGGACTGGAGAAGTGTAGTCGGATGGTAACAAAGAGAGGGAAGGTAGTCAGAACTGAGGGGATTGAACTACCAGAAGGCAACATTGCAGACATAGAGGACAGTTACAAGTACCTAGGCTGCTAGGAAAGCTGCAACCACCAAGTACCTGCAGAGGGTCAGGCAAGTCCTGAGGAGTCAGCTGAACGGTAAGAACAAGATCCGGGCTATCAACACGTACGCCCTGCCCGTGATCAGGTACCCTGCTGGGGTAATAGGCTGGCCAAAGGAGGAGATAGAAGCCACTGACATAAAGACAAGAAAGCTCCTTACCATGCATGGAGGGTTTCACCCCAAGTCCAGCACCCTGAGGCTGTACGCTAAGCGGAAGGAAGGGGGCCGGGGACTGGTGGGTGTCGGCACCACAGTCCAGGATGAGACAAGGAACATCCACGAATACATCACGAAGATGGCCCCAACTGACCGAGTGCTCAGTGAATACCTCAGGCAGCAGAAACCCAAGAAAGTGGAGGAAGGCGAGGAACCATCATGGAAGGACAGGCCGCTGCACGGTATGTACCACCGGCAGATAGAGGAGGTGGCTGATATCCAGAAATCCTACCAGTGGCTGAACAAAGCTGGACTGAAAGACAGCACAGAGGCACTAATCATGGCAGCACAGGAACAAGCACTAAGCACAAGATCCATTGAGGCTGGGGTCTATCACACCAGGCAAGACCCCAGGTGCAGGCTGTGTAAAGATGCTCCAGAGACAATCCAGCACATAACAGCAGGGTGCAAGATGCTAGCAGGCAAGGCATACATGGAACGCCATAACCAAGTGGCCGGCATAGTATACAGAAACATCTGTGCTGAAATGGCCTGGAAGTCCTGGGGTCAAAATGGGAGATGCCCGCAAGGGTGATGGAGAATGACTGAGCTAAGATCCTGTGGGACCAGATACAGACGGACAAAATGGTGGTGGGTAACCAACCGGACATAGTGGTGGTAGACAAACATGAGAAGACGGCTGTAGTGATCCATCTAGCGGTTCCGAATGACAGCAATATCAGGAAGAAGGAACACGAAAAGCTGGAGAAATACCAAGGGCTCAGAGAAGAGCTCGAGAAGATGTGGAGGGTGAAGGTGACGGTGGTCCCCGTGGTAATCGGAGCACTAGGTGCGGTGACTCCCAAGCTAGGCGAGTGGCTCCAGCAGATCTCGGGAACAACAGCCGAGATCTCTGTCCAGAAGAGCGCAGTCCTGGGAACAGCTAAGATACTGCGCAGGACCCTCAAGCTCCCAGGCCTCTGGTAGACAACCCGAGCTTGAAGGATTGACCGCCCACAGGGGCGAGTGGGGAAAAAAATTAAATAAAAATAATACTGGATGGAATATCGGGGGAGGGGATTGTAATGTTTTACAAAGAGACAGCTTAAGGTGACTAAAAAAAGCATTGTGAAAATTGTGAGTTTGGGGTATTTTAATGAAGGTAAAGTGGGACGTTTGTGCTTGATAAAGGCTACTGTATCATACTCCCTTCTAACACAGCACCACACCCTGTGGACAAACATCAATGAGAGCTGTTTTCCTCCCATAACAGTGCAGTGACCCAAAGCACTGCTCCAAAACTTGTAACAACTATTTAGAAAGTGAAGCAGTCATCTGACATTCTGTCTCTAGTGAATCAGGTAGCACACCAACACCAATAAATTGTTGTGGGACCCGCTTGACCATATGATGCATAATAACAGACAGCTAGAATGCCAGATGTGTGTAAACATGTGACTGATCATCATTGTGATGGTGATAGCTGATTCTTAGATCAAAACATAATCTAAGAAAAACATTTCAATTACATTTTTAAAGATTAGTTCTTCAAGCCTCAGAAATGTCTTTTATTCACTTCAATTTCATGAGTAGATTTTCATTTTTCCAGTCCAGCGACTGTCAAAAACACACAATTCACTTTTATTGGAACCTGCACTTGCCTGCACATGTTTCAGATCTGCTACAATGTTAGTGAAAGCAAATTAAAGGAAAACCTAGTTGAGATCAAAAAGACAAAGCTGAACAACTCAAACGAGAAAAAAATGAAGGAAGCATGGAAAAATGAAGAAAAAGAGCAGAGGTGTATAGATTGTGAGAAGAGAGGACACAAATAGGGGACAGCAAACCAGCACAGCTGCCCCAGTGAAAAAAGATGAGCCTTTTTTTCTTTTTTTAACGTTCCTCCTCATGCTGCTCTCGCCGCATCCACGTGAGAGACAAGGGGAAGGAGGGGAGAAGCAGAGAAATGAGGAGAAAAGGGCTAAAAACCACTGCATGGCAACCTGCGCCATCTCTCAGCCAAAAACCCTCCTTAAGAAGTTATTTGATTAAAGACTTAGGTTTAAAATGTCTTGGTATAACAGTGAGGTATTTAGAAAATATTATTATTGTGCAATAAGATACAAAAAGCACAAGTTAAAGCTAAATATAAGAAAAAAGTTGTAAATTAAATGTTGAATTGATAATAGGATAAATGGAAAGAGAAGTCTAAAAAGGAAAAGAAAAAATGTTAAGAATGGGTATATTTGATAGCAAGATGATGACCCCAAAAGACATCTAAACGCACATGCTTGTGCTAGGGTTTTTTTGCTGTGAACCCGAGCTGGTTTGCTGAAAGCTGGTTTGGCGATTTTTGGCGAAGCCAGTGATTTGGGGATATAAATAAATCTGTCATGTGATGGCTTTGGCCAGTGGAACCCGGGAACCAGCTACAGGATTCCATCATGATTTAGTCAGCCTCTTAGTCTCCATGAAACCTGGAAGAATCCCTTATCCTGGTGTCAAATCCATGCACAGCACACTGAACAAAACACACTGATGTGTGTATACATAAAACATATTTAACAAGCGAGTCCAAAAACTTTTGACAACGTGACTGAGGCTGAGGCTAGTTATTTCTTTTACAGGAAAAATTTGCAGCAAGCAGCAGTATCATAATGAAGCCTTACCTAAGCAGTCATGCGAGCAGTTAGTTTGTGGGAGTGGGCCGTTGCCTCAAGGAAATGCCTGATATCTCATACTGAAACTCCATGAAATTCTCTAGGTGAAAAGTAGGAACAGATAACTCTCATTTCTTTCAGCTACATTTACCAATAGGGTGTGAACGTCTCTGCTGTCAGTCTTGCATTTCATTTCCTTTAGCCTGATGTGAGGACGATGTGTTCTCAAAGTAGTTTGCTTTTATATTCCTAAAATAGAACTGAAACTAGAAGAATGGTCTCCAATTTTTCTTCTTTGCACAAAAGGACAAAAACACTATTAAACTTGAAGAATGATGTCTGCAGCCTCACTAATAGCATTTTCTCTCATCTGTTCAAGTAGTCCTTGTGTCTCCCTTAAAGTTTTTTTGAGTTCTCTGGTCACTTCTATCACATCATAACATTTAGCTATATAAATAGACAAAATCTATTGGTTGACAAACATGTCGATCAGTAAATATATACCTATATTAACTGATCGACATGTTTAAACACATTTCATGACATTTCTTTTTCAACAATATTTTTAACAGTAGTAAAACTTCATTACGCCCTGCACCCCAGTCCATAGGGACTAAGTAAAGCAGGCCATTTACCATTTCCAAACATACATATTGCTAATCTGAAAAATCTCATACAGAAAAGGATACATTTTTCTTTCCTCACCTCTTCTCTCTACTATGGTAACAGCATCTTATTCCTGGTAATGCTTCACTGGCAGCATTTTCCCGTCAGTGCTGTTTTTGTATGAAGGCCACAGTATCTTTGTGTAGTCTGCTCTGGTTGGTCCCAGGTGCATTGTGTCCTCTCATGAAGGACAGTCTTTCAGTTTAGTGTGCATTTGTTTTTCTGTGTGTTCTTGTAGAGTCTATGTATATGTTGTTGTCCATACTTGTTACATAATATAATTTCAAAATGACCATGAAGGTCTGGATCCGTGGAATGAATCATCTTATTCTCTTTGGACTCCAGCTGCAACAGCAAGACCAGCAGCAATGGCAATGCTGGTCTCTAGCGCCATCTGCTGCACCACATTTGGAAAAGCACTTTTGTGAAACAAAACATCTGTATACATTTTCAGTTCACTTGGTTATTGTATTTGCCTTTTTTAAAAACTTGTTTCGACCTTTCCCACTTTGTACCATTCTAAAAGGTACAAAGATATGACGTATGAAGTAATGAGGCTTATTTAATGCTGTCTTTAACTCTTTAACGCACACAGAGTGTCTTTAACTCTGATCTTTAACTCCTGATGATCTAGTGAGATTATCTCTTGCATCAGTGCGAATGCAGAGTTGACATCAATAGTGTGAAATTAGTCACATTTACAGAGAAATACTGTCATCCTAGAAAAATGCTCCATTGATTTAGTGTATTACATACTCTCACAGCAGAGTTAGAGCATTGCTTTTACTATAACAACAGATTTTTAAATTTGATTCAGTTCAGCTGAAGATTGTCAACAAATGTAGTGTATTTTACAACTTTGTCATACAGCTTCGATTTGGTCAGCCTGCTAAAATGTGTTTTAAGAGTTAAGTCCTGAGTTTATTAAATATGTTAGACTTCATGTTCCCACAATCCAAGGAAATTTAATTGCAAAATACTCATGAAGCCTTTGATGGTTTGAAGTATTAATTCACACAGCCAGAGAAATAAAGTTACATTAGAGACTTGAAATAAGATTGATAGCTGTTGTATTTCAGGTAAAATGGAACAGTCACTCAAATCATCTACTGAAAAAGAAAAGAATCAGTTTTCTTGCCTTTCCTCATCCAAGGGTGTTTACTCTGAGGGTTTTTTTTTCCCCAGTTGCAAAAATGAAAGAGTTAACCAAGCAGAACCAGGCATTGATTTTAACATTTTAAATAGTCAGTGCTGCTTTAAGTAGTACTGAAACTTTTACACGTCAAAATGTTTACTTCAATGTAAAGCACAAATTTAGAATTTAGATAGAAAAATGTGGAACCAACAGGTTTGATGCAACTTTGCTCTACAACCTTTAATGAGACTTCCACAAAAACAGCAACATTCTGTTTTCTCTTCTTTAATGTCACATCTGCAGTGGCAGATGTGTGGAGCAGAGGGAGACAGGACCCAAGTGCAGACATAACTGTGAGTGAGCCTTTATTTACAGTGAGGACAGACAAAAACAGGAAAATGTCAAAGACTAAACTAAAGTAAGCAACTACAAAAGCAATACAAAGGAACTAAAAACCTGATTGGAGACATGAAACACAGAACAGGAAAACCTGAGACAAGGAACCCTGGAACAAGCAGAGGATGATGCTAAGTAAAACAGGAAACATGAGAGACACGCAATCCAAATTATGTTAATCATATAAACTCCACAAACTGCATCTAGGCTCCTACAATTTCAATGACCCTAAGACTAGAAGGAATCACATGTAATGTTACTCTTAATTTATTGTCTTAATGGGGCCCTATTTGTGGCTTCTTTTCTGTCCAGTATACAGTGCTTTACAAAAGTCTTCTATCACCCCTCACGTGTAGCAAACACAATGGGTATACATTATATAAGAATTAAACGTAGTTTAACAAGCTTGAAGGTCAATATTTGGTATGATCACCTTTATTCTTCAACACAGCCTGATCTCTCTTTCTTTAAGTAGTCTTCAAGAATAGCTATACCAGCTTCTTGAAGCAAATCCAAAGCTCTTTTTTTGTATGTTGGCTGGTGTGATCTGTCCAGTTGATCCCACACTGTTTCAGTAATGCTAAGGTCAGATTCCAGCAAAGCCAATCAATGACTGATAATGTTCAGCTGGCTGTTTTCTCCTATGCTTGATCACAGAGTAGGTGGCTCGACTGAAGGGATGGAGCGTTCAGGTCCTGTGTCAGGTCTTTGTTGGATTTTTCTCCCCTGTTTCTTAAAGACGTGACTTTCTGATACAGTATCATCTGCTGTGGATAATTTTTTCAGGCTTGCCACTTCTTTTTAAATGTTTTCGGAACAGACAACACGCCAAACTGACAGCTCTTTGGGAATCACCTTGCTGATACAAAAATGCCCTCTTAAGCCAAAGTCAAAATTTGTTATCTTTGACATTTTTCATGATTTCAACTAAAGAAACAAATTATATGTTTTTGCATCAGACACTAGTAACAAAGTGCCTAAAGCTACACTTTAAAATGAGCGATTTCTTTGCTATGTTTTCTGTTATGTGTAGACACAACATTACTTCATCCTTTGAATTAGGTGCCAATTTTATGCTTGAACGACAACACATTATAAAGTGACTGCAGTGAAGATAAAGAGACACAGACTGTCTTTTGTACCTAGTGCTATTATCATAGTTAACAACACTAAACCGTAAGTGTTGTTGCCATTGCACATTGCACTTTTTTGATGAAAAATCTAGGTTGTTTTATCAGGCTTTTATTATATTATCTTGGTGAGTGTATGTGATGTGTTGGCTGTCTGTTTGTTTGTACGGACATACTGCAAATCAATTTCCCGTTAGGGACAATAAAGTTACCATTGATTGACCATTGATTGGCTTGATCATATTGGATTCAGCCTTGATGGAATGACCTCCTTCAATGCATGAATACAGTCACTGTACAGGCATTTCTATAAGTGAGCTGTGCCACATCAATGGCCATGCACTTTGTAGATTGGTTTGTAAATTCCAAGTTATAATATTAAGAATGGCATTCTACTTCAGGGCCTTTGCCTTCAGCTAAACAGTCAGATTTGATACAATCAGAATCAGAATCGTGTTTATTGGCCGATTCTGATTACAAAGGACTACTTTTGGAACTTGAGCAATTCACACATCTTCCAGCAGAGGGTATTCGTGAGTAGAATTAGTGGCTCCTCAAAGTGCTGTATAAGAGAATTAGAGTAAAGAGAAAATATCCAGTTAGTGACAGTTCTGGGGTGAAAATGCCTTGCTTATGCCAATGGTCAGAGGGGAATGGCTGAACTGCTTCAAGCTAATAGGAAGGAAAAAATAAATCAAAAGTGACCAAACAAAAAAAAAATGTCAGCAATAAGCCAGATTGTGTCATCTTCATGTGGGTCGTGAGGATCCAGGGTGTTGTCCTGCTTAATGCCAAAGCAGAGCAGTTTGAATAGGGAGAAGTATCAGTATCACACAGGAATTGTGTGATCTTGTCTTTAATCATAACTCAGTAAAGTTTGATACATAAAGTTGAGCTATTTTTTCTCTCTCCATGCAACACCACAGCACATCTGTTAAAAAATTAATAAACAATTGTAATTGGATTTAGAGTGAACATTTTTGTACAAGCACACAAAGCACGCTTGTAAGGTATGTTCAGTGTTAGAGCCAATGGGTACAAATCCTTATAATAATTTCACAATCTTTTGGGGACATCTTTTTTCTGCACCACACTGTACGTTAGATTTGCAAACAAAGTTCTAAAATGAAACATTGTGCGATAGTCCTACATTTAAACTGTTGTTCCTAGCTTTTGGATGAGGTTAGGCAACTGCATATAAAACTGAGAAAACTGAATTTTCACATTTTTACATAAAAAGTTCCTTCCAAGAAAACATGAAAGAATAAATTGACTTGAACTCCAAAATAATGAATATCAGTAAGGTCAGCACTTATTTTCACAGAACTTAATCTATGGTAAGAAGCCTTACACTGTCAATTAAATCTGTAATAACTGTGGCACGGACACATCTCATTTTCAGGAGCCAGAAGTCTGTTCGTACCATGCATGCATTTCATATTTTATGGATAAGGGCACCCACACATAAATAGGTATAATTAGGGGGTAAGGTGCTGAAGTTAAAAGATAAACTTTAAAAGTCAGAGATAAAAGGTCAGAAGGTTGAATCCAATATGAGAAAATTAACAAGGCACTAAGGCACCATGTGTGATTTCTTAATAAAAAAATCCTTGCAGGTACTCTGTATCTATAGAGTGGAAAGTTTTAATAGTAATCTATAATTTACTGGTGCCTTATTAACGTGTCCTTCAAATTGGCTGATAACATTTCAGTAAGTCAGTAAACTTAGGCAGGTAGACATGGTTAGGACAACCTGCTGACATTCCCAGAATAGGAAAAAGAAAGATGGTTCAAATGATTTTGAACACGGCATGGTTTTTGGTGTCAGACTGGCACCGGTGGTCTGAGTATTTCAGAAACTGATCATCTGCTGGGATATTTTGTTGGCACACTTTGGACCTCTTACTACCAATAGAGCATTGCTTGAATGCCTCAGACTGGATGAGTATTGTTGCTGACCACATCTATCTCTACAGTGCACCCATCTTCCGATGGCTACTTCCAGTGGGATAACACACCAAATCAGAAATATCAAATTATCTTAAACTGGCTTCTTGACCATGACAGTAAGCCCACTGCACTCAAATGGCCTTTGCAGTCACAGACCTTCCAGTGCAGCCAATGATACCATGATAACATGGCAGATGATGAATCTGCAGCTGTGATGCTATCATATAAACACAATCTTCAGTCTAACACAACTGAAGATTGTGTTAGACTTTCAGAATTATTGTAGTGTCTTGCTTTACCAGCACTGTTGCTGTTTAGTCGTTTGTAAAAGATTGTACTGTTTTGGGCTTAAGGATCTGTGAACTCTTCTCATGCTGCTAATAATAATAATAAAAAATCCTCCTAAAAAAACTAAACAAAAACTGTTACAGACCAAAGTTGTTTTACCTCTGTAATTATTCTTCATCTTGGAAACGAACACAGAAATAGGATTTACCGTCCAAGTAATTCAATTTTACTCATTTTATGTGTTAAAATGGGGCGACCGTGGCTCAAGAGTTGGGAGTTTGCCTTGTAATCGGAAGGTTGCCGGTTCGAGCCCCGGTTCGAGTCTCGGTCGTTGTGTCCTTGGGCAAGACACTTCACCCATTGCCTACTGGTGGTGCCAGTGTTCGGCAGCCTCGCCTCTGTCAGTGCGCCCCAGGGTGGCTGTGGCTACAATATAGCTTGCCATCACCAGTGTGTGAATGGGTGGATGACTGAATGTGTAACGTGCCTTAGGGTCCTTAGGGACTAGTAAAGCGCTATACAAATACAGGCCATTTACCATTTAAACTCTGAAGAAAGTAAAACCAGAGAGTAAAGCCAGTGGTAATTGGAGCACTAGGTGCAGTGACTCCCAAGCTAGGCGAGTGGCTCCAGCAGATCCCGGGAACAACATCTGAGACCTCTGTCTAGAAGAGTGCAGTCCTAGGAACAGCTAAGATACTATGCAGGACCCATCTACCTCTGGTAGAGGACCTGAGCTTGAAGGATTGACCGCCCACAGGGGCGAGTGGGGAATTTTTCATATATATATATATATATATATATATATAAATTAATTAATCTGTATATTAATTAATCTGCTAGCATCTGCTAGGATTAATTATGTATATTAATGCTAGCAGAGACATATAAGGTGCATGTATTTCCTGATATGATAACAGCATTCCAGCAGGTTTCACTGGGTGCTGTGGGGAGTGAATGACAAGATAGCAATGGAAGGAGATGTGATAAACCTGTAATTGGATGAATGCTGAATATCTCACTCCACTAGGCAACAGAAAATGAAAAAGCCTCCTACTAGCTAACCAATCACCAACTTTGCATATGAATAGTAAGAATATGAGAAATCATAACCATGCCTTTAATAATAACTACATCTGGAACATGAATTATTTATGAGGTGTGCATCCCAGACTGTGTGAGGGAGCCGGAACATTATGGACTACAGATGTTACCTTCTCGCCTCCTCTTCTATTTTCTCATTAAGTGTAGAGAGGAACAATAATCACAATTTTTTAAAACAGTATTATTTTTTTGGTGCAGCTCAATCCTTTACTCTTCATATCTGTTCTCCATAAAATGGGCTTTTGCCTCAGAGGGAGAGAGAAAAACAAACAGGCAGCTTTTTGTTGAAGTTGTGATGACAGAACGTGGGCCAATGTTTACTCATCTTGGGAATGAAAGACTCCTCTGACTTTACAGAGGATTTAGAAGTTAGACAAGCATGTCCAAACACACACACACACGTCCATACAGCGAAGTAAAGCCTTCTGACTGAAGTCCTTCTCCTTCTCGTCTCTCCTTCTGCCACTTACTCCTTAATTAGTTTCTCTCCCTTGTTCTTCCTGTTTCTTTCTACTAGTTTTTCTCCACTCTCACCCTGCCTGTCCTGCTTTCAAAGCAATACTTCACTTTGCAACAAATAAGTTTTCATGCAGTTTCAGCTAGGGAAAATTGAGCACTCAAGTGACTTAGAATAGAAACATGGTATTTTTCATTTTCAAGATGGAAATAAACTTGTCTCTTGCCTCTTTGATGATGTTTACTATCCAGTCATTGCAGCTTTATCTTGGATGCCCTGAATAGACACTAAGATCTGACTGCAAACCTCTTATTCCTGAAGGTTATCAGCCTTCATCCACCAAGGCAAGAGCTAAGGGGAAATATATATTTCAGTGCTGCTGAAAGACAGCTAGACAATATCTGTTATGCAAATCTGTTATGGTTCATTTCATAAAAACATAACGAAGACAGGCAGCACGGTGGCACGGTGGTTAGCACTGTTGCTGCACAGCAAGAAGGTCCTGAGTTCAATTCCAACATCAGGCCGGGGTCTTTCTGTGTGGAGTTTGCATGTTCTCCCCGTGTTTGTGTGGGTTCCCTCCGGGTACTCCGGCTTCCTCCCACCGTCCAAAGACATGCAGCTTGTGGGGATAGGTTAATTGGAAAAATCCAAATTGCCATTAGGTGTGAATGTGCGAGTGAATGAGAGCGCGAATGGTTGTTGTCTGTCCCTGTGTGTTGGCCCTGCGACAGACTGGCGACCTGTCCAGAGTGTACCCCGCCTCTTGCCCTATGACAGCTGGGATAGGCTCCAGCGCGACCCTGAAAAGGAGAAGCGGAAGCGAATGGATGGATGGATAATGAAGACATAGAGCAAAGTGTAAGGCCTAACCTATTGCACAGATCTAAAAGGCTTCTATAAAAAAGCAAGGGCATTTGGCCTTGCAGAGGATGCTCTTTATCAGTATCATTCAAGCTTTTGTTATGTTTTTAAGGCTATTTCTGGTCTTATATTTCTTTTAAAAAAAATGTATTTGATTAAAAGCACAAAACAAAGAAATAATAAATAAATAAATTAAAAAGTGGGCAAAGTCATTTTTAGGCTAAACTGCTCTATGATGTTACATAAATTATCTTTGTCAATCTGCAGTTAAATAACAATAAAAATGTCCTTTAGCTAAACAATAGAAAACAATAGAAAAAAGTAAATAATTAGTAATGAACTAATAACAGTCTATGTTATAGAAATACACTGGTCATTTTGAGTTAATTTTATTATCTTTATGATTAGAATACTTACCCTCATATTTTCATTTTTCATTACATAGTTTACGCCTCCATATATCCAAAACAAAACACATTTAAGGAAAACAAAAGATCTTTTTTTTTTTCATTTTATCTTTACAATTAACACAATCTATTGAGTTTTGGAACTCAGAAAAACAACCCAAAAAACTATACCACCAGTAATTGCAGCACGACTATATCAATTTGAAAAATAGATATTTGATTGTTTGATTTGATTTAGTATCAGATACGCTAGCATGAACATCACTTTTGAAGCTTTTTATTATTGCATTTACTTGACTGCATTATTACTTAAATGATGTGTATACAGCATTGAAATGGTGTAAATTGATAGTTAAGACCAATACCACAAGCAGAGCTATCTACTGAAGTAACACTGGAAAAATAATAAAGATAAATAGAATAAAGAATAAAACATAAGCAAAGTAACGTAACGCCACTTGGTATTGGCTGCTGTGCTACTGCAAAACATCAAGTCCTTTCAGAGTAAATTCATTTACATACTGGACATTTAAGTGAAAAACCTTTGCAAAAACTCAAATGAAATGAGATCAAATGCCATTAGTAATTACAAGATTAAATCACGTAAATATCATCATCATCATTATCACCGCCATCATCATAATCATTTCCATCATCACTGACCTTCAGAACTGAATTTGAAGCATTTCAAATATTTATAGCATTCAAACAGGTAATCAGAGCCATAACCAGTTTATAGCCTACACACACACACACACACACACACACACACACACACACACACACACACACACACACACACACACACACACACACACACACACACACACACACGTGTGCACACAGCATGCCTCCACAAAGTACATGCAGGTTAACAGCTGCTGAACACAGAGCTGATAAATATTTTAAGGGGTACACAGATTTTCTCACCAGCTTGCTTCCCCTGCTGATGTATTAGGTGGTGTTATGGCCAAAAAGGATGTGCATGACTTATTGATGTGACCGAGGAGACTGCTAGATGATGAATGATGGAAGGAAATAATAAGAATTTATGCTCATTATGAAGGGAAGGATTGCTTTTGTGTGCTCATTAACACTGACTTTGTTTATGCATGCATTATGAATTAACTTAGGTCTTCGAGTTACCTCGATAAACTGATAAACTTCACTCCGAATTTCAGATCTTTTTCACAAACTTCATGAGCAAACACATATTTATAACTGGTGTTCTTTCCAACTTTGTATTTCTATGATCTGATATTTACACGGCCGTTAAAATATAAGATTTTGCTAAAGTTGTTGCCCAGCAGAGATAGCACAGTAGTGTCGTTTTTAGATAAATGCCTGGAGACTGGAGTTCAATCTAGGACTTTCATGTGCCCCTCACAATGAGTTAGGTTTAGGTTCCTGTCACTGCAGTTTCAGGAAATTACAGTGGCTCACATTCATTTTGTGGGCACAAACCATAACTGCTAAATGCCTAACTAAATCCCTTGTTTCATCTTGACATTAGCATGATTAATATGGTAGGGACTCTCTGGCCTCAGAAGGGAATATGTCCCCTTAATGTGCAATACACGTGCGTGTGTACACACACACACACACACACACACACACACACACATACAGGGTACAGTACAGTTTACCGCTAAAGAATAACATTTGTGTCTTGTCAGCATTTTCTTGTCACTGTATGGGGTCAGGGCAGCTGTGAAGACACTTAAGCTGACTATAAAACGTACTGGATGTACTTTTACATTGAGGACTGGCAGCAGGGGGAAACATTTACTGCGATACCAGCTGAGTGAGTGAAAAATGATGAGAAAAGGTTGTTATTATGAATGTCTATATGAATTTGCAAGTAAACTTGGATACAATGCTTCCACGTTCCCATAACTACAAATTCATTTAGATTTTCTTTTATCTATCTTTCTTGAGTTGCCATGCAAATTGCCAAATAAGAAGCACATTTTCATTTATTGAGACTACACTTCCATTTAAAATGTTTTCCCAGTTGTAAGTGTGAAGTTACTGACAAACATGATCTTGGTCATCTCAAACCCCTGTGGAGAAAAAGGGCCTTGCTGCACTTTTCTCTGTTCCGTGTGCCTTTGATAACTTCAGCTCACAGCTTCTCTCAGGACCTCAGGAGCTATTTTCTCCTTTCTTTCCTTCTTTCATTTCTATCCCCTTTGTCGGACCCACTTTCTGTTTTGATATTACTCTGCTTGTTTTAGTCCAGCTTTGTAATCATGGTATATGACACCTAAACCATCTATTTTTCTCTTTATCTCACTATGCGCCACTCATTCCTCTCCTTAGATTTTTACCTCTGTTATTTCAGTTTTACTTGTTCCATTCTGTTCTCCCCACAATGCTGTGTTCTCTTATACCCGCCTGCCTTGTGGTCCAGGGTGATTACAGTATTTATGTCTTTGTTATTCTTGATTTGCAAAGCTGTCCACAGCCATTGCTTAAATTGTTACGCTTCGTGCTCGTGAATGCAAAATGAATCCTGAGTGTTTCTCAGCAGCAGCTGAAGCTCAGTTTTACTTATCGTGCAAATTTTTCTTTTCTGTCCCACAAATCCAAATGTAGTAGCCTGAATGCAGTGCCGATGAAGAAATTTGTGCTTTATAGATATATGCACACTCTGCCGTGGACGTACCTGTGTGTGGCACTACACTATTAAATATCGAGCATTAGTAGTGCCAGGAAATAAAGAACTTGGCTCAACCCATTCATTTAGATGAAGCCAATTAGAGGAGCTGTCTGGGGATAAGGCCCTCACTGGGCCATTTATATATACCGCTAATCAGCACACACACACAAACACACACCCATATGTATAGATATGTGTGTGTGTGTGTGTGTGTGTGTGTGTGTATGTGTGAGCTTTTTCATAAGATAAATGAGTGCTGCTTAACAGTGCAGTAAATACTGAGGTCTCACAAGGGTATTGCTCTCTTTATTTCCTGTGTAACTCTCTTCCTTAAACACATGCTTACATTAGGTCTACCACACTCTCTCCCTAATTAATCCCTTAACTTTTTCTTGGTGTCCTATTTTGCCTCATCAGACTTTAAGGGATTAATTTGAGAAATTAGGCCTTTTTAAAAATATATATATAAAACTAAGTGAATAAGAATGAAAAATATTCTGAATGAAAAAATACAAACACAAGAGAATGTGAACTATGAGTGGAAAGATTAGTCTTTATTGAGGCAGATGCTGCTCTCATTGCCCTCAAAGCTGTTTTCTTTTAATCAGAATTGTGAGTGGGGGAAAAAAGGTGAACTGAAAAGAATTCATAATTTTAGAGCCTGATGATTTATATTGGTATTTTTGTTGACCTCAAAAAGGCCTTCGACACAATCAATCACTCAATTTTACTGGATAAATTGGAAAGATATGGTATTCGAGGGAAAGCTGGTAACTGGTTAAAAAGTTACCTAACAGGTCGGGAACAATATGTTAGCATAGGGCATTACCATTCAGAGAAACTTGGTATTACATGTGGTGTTCCCCAAGGGTCAGTGTTGGGACCAAAACTTTTCAATGTATACATAAATGATATTTTTGATGTTTCTCAAGTACTTAAACTCATACTGTTCGCAGATGACACCAACATATTTTTCAGTAGCGATGATTATACTGATCTTGTAATGACTGTAAACAGGGAGCTAAAATTAATAAAAAAATGGATGGACATAAATAAATTATCATTAAATATAAATAAAACTAAAGCAATGTTTTTTGGTAATTTAAAATATAATATAGAATTACCAATTATCATTGAAGGTGTACCAATTGATAATGTGAGTGAAAACAAATTTTTGGGAGTTATAATTGATAACAAAATTTCATGGAAACCCCACGTCAGACACATAAAAACCAAAATTTCTAGAAGCCTCGCAGTTTTGAACAAAGTGAAACAATTCCTTGATAAAGATGCACTTCGTACTCTGTACTGTACCCTGGTTCTTCCATATCTTACATATTGTGTGGAAGTGTGGGGAAATACATATAAAAATACAACTAATCCATTAGTCACAGTACAGAAACGAGCACTGCGTATTATTCACAAGGCTGGTTATCTAGATCATACTCACAAATTCTTTCTTCAGGCAAAGTTACTTAAATTCCAGGATCTGGTTAATTACAATACATCCATAATTTTGTATAAAGCTTTTACTAAACTTTTACCGGCAAATTTACAAACTAGATTTAAAATTCGAGAAAAGGTTTATAATGTGAGAGGCTTTGGAGAATTCAAATTACCCAGAACTCGAACAACCCGTAAAGGCTTTTGTGTGTCTGTATGTGGTGTGAAAATCTGGAACAGTCTGAGTTTACAATTGAAACAATGCAAAAATATTCATAGATTTAAATTTCTCTACAAACAGTTGGTCTGGTCACAGTATACTCAATGATGGGTTTTAGTGTGCTCTGTAATGTCTGTCCTCTTACCATTGCTGGTATGGATTCCAAAATAAAAAATAAATAAATAAAGTGTGCGTATGTATGTACATATATGTACTTGTGTGTGTAGATATATATGTATGTATATGTATGTGTGTTTGTTACTTGTAGTTATTACTGCCTGTTACCTGTGGTAATGCAATTTATAATTTATATATTCTGTATTCAGTTATGAAGGCTCTAATTGTTGGTTGCGAGCTGCCGCTTAGATGCTTGTATCTGCCCGGGGCTGTTGATGGGTCTGTATGCAATGATGGGCGTAGCTGCGGGAAGTTTATTGTTTTTTTTTGTTGATGAGTGAGTATAGGGGTGGGATTTAATAAGTTTTCTTCGTCCCACTCCTTTTTCAGGCAAGTTTTGTTTTTTGTTTTGTGTATTTTATGTTCAATATAGGTATTTGTTGTGCCTGAAAATGAATAAATAAATGAAATGAATGAATGAAATGAAATGAAATGAAATGATTTATCCCAGATCTTTTCCATCTTAGGATCTGCGCCCACTTTTTGTTAATGTTCCCGTTTGTCTCTTCATGACTGCCCCTTATTGCTTTTCCAGAGCCATTTTTTCCCCTTTATCTAATATTACCTTTGTTTTTTTCCTCTCTCAGTCTGCGTCTCCTGTTTTAAGCTGTTCAGGCGTATCATCATTTATCTTATCAGAATATACCATCATCATCTGTCACTGTAGGTTTTGTGGGATGTGAAAAGTGAGTGCGGCGTATGTGCATGTTTCAAAAAGATATTGTAAAGTGGAGTGATAAAACAATATCAACCGTTATTGATGACGAGAACTCGGATGTTTATAAAGGAAGTAAAACTTTACCAACAGCACCAACACAGGAATAAAGTGATTAATCTGCTTGGGTTGGTAAGTGCTTGCATTTATTTCAGACTGCCACTTCAAAAGCTGCCATAGTTGACAAAAGACCATGTGAATATAAACAACAGTGTCAAGTTAAAATGAATCCCTAAAGACAGGTAGCGTGAACATAAAAAAGCAGGAGGGAAATGTGATTTTATTCTTCAATCAAAGTGGCAGGCACTTCCTTTTTAATGCAAGGAGCAATTTCAACTCAATTTAGTTTCCCATTAAAAATGTAATTGTGTCACCCGATGAGAAAGTGATTCAATCAAAACTTCAAAATCAAAACTAAAATGATAGGAAAGAAATTATTGCTTTTTCTTAACTAGAGTGCTGGGTGTTTTATACCCATAGCCAGACATTATTTTCATGCCAATCCAAGTGCCCCCAACTCACTCTCCAATCTAATTTCCTATCATTTTCTCTGGGCAGTCACAAGTGCCATTATTTTTATGGTTGGAAATCATCAGGCACATGTAAGCAATTTAAAAAAAAAGAAAAAAAAAAAGAAGTCAAATCATATGGCGTACGAGAGCAAAATTGGTTGAACTGAAAGTGCTTATACCTTTGCAATGAGAGCTTCTAAAGCACATCAATTGTTTCTTGAACTTGTTAAAAGTTACAGACTTCGTTTCAGCTCACACCATGGAACTGCAATTACTGCTGGTGGCAGCTCGCCGCAATCAACACTACAGAAATTGTTCAGGGAGAAGGTGTTCCAACTAAAGGTGCAATCTGTAATATATCCTTGCACACAGTGCCTGTAATTTCAAAAAGAGACTTTGTAAATGGACTGGTTCATATATAGAGCTTTTCTACTCTTCTGAGCACTCAAAGCCCTTTACACAACTTGTGCATTCACCCATTCACATTTTTCTTGGTGCTTTCTAAGTAACATTCACACACACACACACACTCCGATGGATGCATCGGAGAGCAATTTGGGGTTAGTATCTTGTCCAAGGATATTTGGCATGCAGACTAGGGGAAGCCAGGAATCGAACCACCAACCTTCCGATCAGTAGATGACCTGCTCTACCGCCTGAGCTACAGCCACTTTGTAAATGCTGCTGATCAATGGCAGTAACTCCTCAGTTTGCGACTGCTGCAATTTTAAGATTTTTCAACAGGCACATCCTGCCCAACTGGAAATTTTTTTTTTCTTAAGCAAAAAATGTCTTCGCTACAATGGTTCGTTTGGCTATTGTGCACAATTTCATAGATATTTAAAAAAAATTCAACAAGTATTTATTTATTTATTGTCACAACTGCATAAGATTTCGTCACTGTTGGACGAGATCATTATAATTAACTTATGGCTCAGTTGTCCCTTTCTCTCTTTCTATTACCCTTATGCTATATAACCCTTTGGTCTACCAGTTTGAGCCAGAACCAACCGAAACTGTGATTAGCTAAAAATGAAAATGTAATGAATCCTTTTTTTTCTTTTATCCAATTCAAGGCCACAATGGGCGTAGGGCTATACTAGGGCAACAAGTCAGATACACCCTGGACAGCTCGTCAGACAGACAACAATTCACACTTACTGACAACTTAGAATCACCAGTTAACCTAACATGTATTTCTTTGGACTGTGGGATGAAGTCAGAGTACCCAGAGAAAGCCCAAGCAGGCACAAAGAGAACCTGCCAACTCCACGCAGAAAAGCCCCAGCTGGCTGGTGGATTCAAATCCTGGTCTTGCTGTGCTTCCCAAACTAAATAAAAATTAAAGAACATTTTGGATGCAAAAACAACATAGGCATTTGATCAACAATCACACCTCTACAAAATAAAGGATGTGATAGTATCACTGTGAACATTTTGATTATTTGTGACACAGTCGAGCACAGAACATTGTCATGTTGAACTGCCATCTTTATTTTTGGATTAGGAAATTAATTTAAAACTACTGCAGCCATTTTTATATTTTATTTTCAGCCAGACAGAAAAGTCTTTGAGGACAAAATACGTATTCACAGCTGCAGGAAATGCCAAGAGATGTTATTTTCCCCACGTTATCTACCTAGAAAACATTTTCAGTTTTCATCAGTCATGATAAAAATATCACAGGAAAAGGAGGCTTAAAAGGTCCCTGTAAAATTATGAATAAAGAAGAAATGAAAAGCATCAAGTAAAAGAGAAATTTGACATTACGTTACTCAAGTCACTTTGTTTTGTGTTCTTATGCTTTTCTGGAGTTTATCGTGAACATGAAAGCCAATATGGTAAAAAGTAAAACATGGATGACTGTCGGCGCAGATGTTCATGTAGTTTATAATGTCAGCCACTAGATGCTCCTGAAGAGACATATTTCACTGACAGAACCTTTAAGGTCTGCACCATATTCTCATCCCTTACTGTGACTCAGAGTTGTGACCTTCCAATCAGAAGCTGGATTTTTCAATCTCCAGACTACAAACAACCCAGCCTGGCCCTCTCTGTGACCCACACGACTTGTGTATAAATATAGATGCCTCAAGCCACGGTGTGTGCGAGTGAATTGATTGTAACAACATGAGGCTGCTCGTGGTGGATTCAAGCCTCACAAGGGAAAGAATACAGAACGGGACAGCAGCATGTCTCAAACATGTCTTGAACCCGACTGTAATTTTATTGAGAAAACAAAGAATCTTTTATTTTTTCAGCTGGACACAAGCCACTCTCAGATTAGAGTTGCGGCATTACAAACAGAGAGAAGGAATTGAAATTCAGTGAGCAACAATGGCACTGCTGTGATGCTAGAGTAGACTGTTGGGGGAGGAAAAAAATCTCACTATAATCATCTCAAATCACAAAGTGAGTCTGCACGCAGAAGCAAGGCATCCCATTCCCGTTAATTGAGATACTACAGCGGCAACCTATTTACCCAAATTAAATTTTGATATTGAGCATGGGCATTAAGTGAGGATTTTCTTTGGAAGAGAAGTGATGAAATTAAACTGTTTCATAAGCAGAAACAAAGGCAGTGCACTGTTATTAGTGGCACACTGTGAAGCATTCAGCATTCAGCACCATTTTTTTTTTGGATGTCTTGGTGGTGATGAACTCTAAAACATAGATCCAATTATTATTCAGTACCATTTGGAGGGAACTCTGAAACCTCAGTGGTTCAGTAATATAATTATTTTTATTTTTTCAGATTTCATTATTTGCAATCTGTGAATGTGACAGGGCGAGGTGGGGGAGGGAAGGAAAAATGAAGGAGAGGGAGGATGCAAAGATCTAACTACTGACGTTGCTAAATGTCTACATTTGGCCATCACTCATTCCCTGTGGTGTGTGTCTGTGCCTGTGTGTTTTGTCCATTAGTCACTGAGAGCTTTCTTAACGAGGTGCTCTTAATTGCCAGAGTCTGTTGTAAGTTACTTTTCCTTCTGTACATCTCACCATCTTCTTTTCTTTTCTTTTCTCATGTAAAAAAATTTACTATTTGTATTAGACAGATAAATGTTTAAGTCATGCACTTAGAGGTGGCCTTTGGAGTTTTCTTTTAAAAAAGAATATTTGGAAACTTTCAGTGTTATTCACCAAAATGCATTTGTATTGCAATGTATTTCGTTCCTCATAAAATATTCACAAACCTGAAATACGCTTTTCTTGAAATCTTGAATATATATTGCACATATATTTTTCTTCCCACTATCCCTGCCCTTGTTCCACCACAAATAAACAAAATGTTTCTCGGCTCTTCTTTTCTCTTTGTTTTGTCACCTCATCCAGGCTAGGCAGAAGGCTGCCCTGCTATCGCTTTTTTTTTCCTGTTAAAGAGAATTGTTTTATCCCCACTGTCCCCAAGTGCTTGCTTAAAGGGTTTTGTTGGGTTCCCTTGTATGTATCATTATGTAAAGCCTTTATCTTACAGTACGAAACCCCATGAGATGACTCGTTCTTAAATGGTAATAAAAGGCTAAACAAATTTGATGTAAAATGTTTAAGCTGTTAAATACAATGTGTAAGGTTACGTTTTTAACAAGTAATGTAAAAAATATATTTTTTAGATAAATAATGTTATGTAATGATATGTAAACCTGACAGCTTGGGTGGAACAATGTAACATGTTAACAATATATTAAAATTCAGCTTACATCCACCAACGTTAATTTAATGATTCATTGGTTGAAAACTGAAAAAAAGCCTTGGAAACCCAAAAACTATCATTCTTACAGTAAGTAGCATTTAAAGATTTTTAAAAAATTATGTCATGTTTGTCCTTTGATCTCTATTTTAAGGTAAATAAATTGATCTGAAGGTCAAAGTGATAATAATGCTATTTAAAACAGTATTTCTAACTGCCATTGTTTGTAGTGACATCATATAAGCGTACAGAGAATGATATACCGGTATAGGAATTGTAAGTATCACGTTCCTTTGGACCTCTGACCACTTCAATGTCAAATAAGGTCAACTTTCAAATGTATTTTATCTTTATGCTTAAAATTGTACTGCCTGTTTTGTATTGAGAACATTTATGGAATTACACTGATATCTGTGGATACTAAATATTCGTGGAAATATGTCACATTTGACCTATGATGGTACCTTTTTTTCAAGCTAACCCCAAAATGCATTATAGGCTCAATAATCTTTTTAAAAAGAGAATTATATACATACACACATCATAGCTTGATGCATGGATTAAGAAAAGCTAAGCCAAGTAATGCTTGCTTGCTACATTATTGCAGGCCAAACACCCCAGGCCCCATTCTGCCACAGGCTGATAAACCAGGATGTTATGCACTTTATATATAAGCACAAGCGAGTCTCTTCACAAGGAAAAGCCAAGTGCCACTGAGTGACAGTCTGTCAGGATATCACTTCATTATTTGCATTTGGGTACTTTGAGTATTAGCATGGCAGTGTGCAGTTATGGCAGTTATTGTCTATGTGTACCAGAATTCCTACATATATTCATGTCCACTTGGCAAAAAAGTGTGTCTTGGTGAGTCAGATGGTTATGTAGCATTATTGCTCCACTGGGCTGACATTTAGATGGTTGGGAAATATCCTGGAGTTGCTGTGGGTAGATATAACCTGAGTCATTGCGCAGGGCCTGAATATGAACTAAATTAGTAGACTGGAGGGACAGAGAGAGAGAAAGAGATGTCAAAATGACCGTTAGGGAGAAGTCTTAATACTGTCTTTCAGCTTATCCCAACACTCCTACCTTCTTCATAAAAGACTTGCCCAGTGGTTAGTGACTGGTGGACAATGGCATAAAAAAAGAGCAACCACATAAAGAGCTATACAGTCAAACGACACATACATCACATAAATACAGCACAAAGATGATTGATGGCTTTATGTGTATATGAAAAAGAAAACAGTTGAAAGGTAAAATGATCCAAACTTCATCATCTACTCTAATGTGTTGGATAATCTCCAACAGCTACTTTGAATAAATTACCAACTACAATTCCATCTGCCACTAAAACAAACTTTAATGCTTATGCAGTTTAATTATAACTTGATTTCAGCAGGGAGGGAACATTTTGATCATTTTACCATCATGATTGCACGTAGAAATTGGTGCTGACTATTTACACAAACTAAATATGTAAAAGCTCACATTTTTATGCATCTTTTCTCCTCGTCTCTAAACCAGACTTTCCAAAAGTGCCTGCCTAATTTTTCTTTATATGGTAGCTTTATGGATGCTACTTACCACACAATAGTCTCTGTTTTATTGGATGTGTGTTAAGGCTTTGAGTTGGCCAACTTGAAGCTATGATATTTTCAGTGTCTGTTGTTTGGATCTTTTCATTGTAAGGACTAATTTTTTTTTTAATAGTATTATGACTGTTAGATTCTGGAAATCCAAGAATCCTGCCCTAGGCATTGATCTCTGGGATAAAGTGCCTTGCTGAGGGTTTCTTTTTCTACACCAACACTTTTTTCTCCCCTCAGGGCTTCCCTTGATTCAAAGTAATCTTGTTGACCCTTGACTCGACTTTGTACTTTGAATCCAATGCAGTACTCGCCTTACCATTTCTATTTTTCTCTCATTGTCTCTTTCCCCTTGATGCAACACAAATCCTGAGCCAGCATTACTATTCTATTCATAATGAATGTCAAAGCAATGTTAACTTAAGAAACTGAAAGCTCTGCTTCTTGCACTATGGGGTTTGAGATGAAGCAAAAATTCAAATTACTTTTGATTTTTGACAAAAGAGGAAGTAAATATTGCTTTCTTCCTTCTCCCCAAGAACGGTTAGTTGGCAAAAATAAATTATTTTTCTCCCCTCATTTGTCAGAAGTAAAAATGTAATGGAAATTAAAATGTGGATGAGTCATCTTATGCAGCTGGGACTTGCCACGAGGGAAAAATCCTCCAGCAGAAGCCAATATGAAATCATCTTTTGAGTTAATTGTCATTTTTTCCCCCCCTGATATAAATTCCTTCTCGTTATTCTAATACGCATTCTGTCAGTGCAGTTAGTGAAAACTCTTCCTTTAAATAAATATGTGGTATGCAGATTTAGCATTTTCTATTTTACATTTTCTTCTTTATATTATTTTAAAATGCAGCCCAAAATGCAAAGGGACCTTAGGAAAACATAATGCAGATAAATGACTAAATTTAGCATCATCATTTCCATATTCCCACCATGAGAATGCTCTCTCTTTAATATGCATATTTCCATATGGCTAGAGAATACTCGAGTGGATACCATATAGAGCAGATAACGATGATGGGCAGATGATAGCAGAATAAACAAAAGATAGTATCATTATCATTAGGATGTTAGCTCTGTTTCACCATCTTTAATCTTGGTTATCACTTTTCTCTTCTCTGTAAAGCACAGTAAACACACACTTTGCAATTATTTAATGTGTTGTTATTCCACTTTTGCTCTTCCTCAGCTGCAAAACACAACTGAATATAATAATAAAAAGTCAAGAACCAAGAACACGTCAACATGTCTCCAAAAAGGTGGGACAGGGCCATGTTTAGCACTGTGCTCTTCTTTTAAGCACAGTTTGTAAATGTCTGGGAACTGAGGAGACCAAACTTTTGGGAGAGAAATGTTTTCCCATTCTTGTCTTATAGCTGCATGGTGTGCCAAATGTTATCACTTGGTAAAAGGTGTGGGCTACAGGCAGGCCAGTTCAGCACCTGGACTCTGCAGTATGTGGTTTAATATTGTCTTGCTGAAATATACAAGGGGTTCCCTGAAAAAGACAATATCTCCATGGAAGCATATGTTGCTCTAAATCATCTATATGCTTTTCATTAGTCCAGGCCAAAGGTCTATCATTAGTTTCACAGCCTTCTTATCTAAAAGACCTTACAGAGACCCTGCCATTCCACACCAAAGGTAGAGAATTAAGCTGATATTTGTTTATGTTACATTGTTAAATGAAAAGAGTGGCATTGATGAGACATGTTTGAATTTTGAACCAGTTTTCAAGAAGACATTTTTCAGTGATGGTCATTAAATGGTCACATGATCAGAATGGACTTATACTCTTTACACTGAAACATAGCTGGACTGGCCATCGGGCATACCGGGCATTTGCCCGGTGGGCCGCTGGCGATTTTTTGTTTTTATGGGCCGATGGTTTTTTTTAGTTTTTTTTTTAGCGTATATATAATGAAAGGTGTTGGATTGGCCAATTGGTCATGATCGACTCTGGGCTGGACCAATTACAGCCGAGGAGGCCGGATGCACCCTCCCCCTTGTTTAGCAATCACGTGATTTTCGCACATTGCATGCCGGGAACTCGTGGCAAAACAATCCAAGTACCGCATCAAATGCAAGCATTTGCGGCACCGCAAAACGTTCATTCTCCGGTTCCAATACCTTCTTGTTTTTTATTTGCTGCACAACAAAGGAATGTACTGTGGAGCAGGGAAATTATTTTACTGCTATTGTTAAATAATTGTCATCATTACCATTGCATTAATAATATAATCTGGAGTTTATATTGCATTCAGGGGTTAAACAGTGTGTCTTTCAGAAAGGCTAAAAGTAACAGGACAGGAAACAGGCTTGGAGAGTTTTGCAGAAGTGGAAGTTATTCTGAGCAGCAGGCTAAGACGAGGCTTTAACAATGTAACAGATAGCTTTAAGAAGGCCTTAAGCAGTTATGACTATTTTATACACAATGCATATCTGTGCTTATTAAAGAGTTGGAGCTCGGTCAATTAATTGGGGGTCGGAAGCTTTGTTCGGCGCGATGTTCGGACAATCTATTGTGCAAGTGACTTGGAGCCATAGAAGGAATTGCAATACATGCTTACAAAACACTTATATATCAGATCATTTTATATTAAGGTTTTAGTAGAGGTTCTTGGTTAAAACATTTATTTAGTAGAAGACATACACATAGTCTCAGTGAGCCTCTGTCCTGGTGAAAGGTCAGAAGTGCAACAGGTGAATTGAGAAAGAGCATTTGAGGACGAAACACAGCAGGTTGGAGGTGAAGAGGTGACACAAAGAGCATGTGAGGTCAACACATACACACACATTAGTTAGATTTATTTAGAGGAGAGATTAGTCATGTCTGGTTGTAACTGCAAAAGTGTCTCGGTAAAAGAGGAACCGTCCTTGTTGTCTCGGCAAGAAAGAGGAACAATTCACTTTAAGATAAGAACGGAAAGTACCAGCCATGAAAATAGAAGATGATCTTCTGGGTTAAAAGTCTGATCTATGTATAAAATGTATCTGTGACGCATGAAGGGGCGTCAGTAAATCAAACCCTGATGCTATAAAATATCTGTTCATGCTTTGATTGAGTCGAGGACTACTGGCTGTCTGCGTACAGAGTGTCTTCCCACACGTGTGTTCATTAAAATCATTGTTGGACCAAGAGCTTCTGGACCATGGGTGGTTTGTACTCTCCCTCCTCAATTGTGAACCTTAACATTTGGGGGCTTCGTCCGGTGGTTGAGGAGGGAGAATTGGAGGTTTAGATGGAGAAATTTGGTGGTCTCTGAGGTGGTCTGACGGGCAGACATGAATTCCAGTGGTCGAAGTGAGTGGGCATAAGCCGGCTTATCCAAAAGGTAAGGCACTACCTGTTGAATTATTTCCAAAGTGTGCCAAATTGGACATGATAAAATTTAAGTCTACTCACTGAAGTTACTGGTGGATGTCTGTTTTGATTTTGATGAAAAATCTCATGAGTTGAAGCAGTTAGAGTTCTGCTAAGAAGAAATGAAAGCAGTAAAGTCTGCTAAAGCAGTTTGAGTCTGCCAGGAAAAGTTTAAATACTGGGTTGAAGTCCCAAAGAAATTGAGTTAGAGTCTCAAGTAGTTTGGTAGGGTATTTGGTCATTTTGTGGGTTAAAGTCCCGGTTGGTCATTAGGTCAGACCTTTGTTGGTCAATTTGTGGGTTAGAGTCCCCATTGTCCATCAGGGTCGATCTGCCTCAGTTATACACTTGTTTTGGGTGTTGATTGTTGTTTCAAAGTATTATAAATTATTCTAGAACGGCAGTTCGAGTCTGCTAGGAAGCGCAGAGCCCGGAGGTTATGCTCCCTCCTTGTCGTGGACGCGTGACATTGACCTGTCGGCGAACAGGGTTAGTTCAGTTTGGCTTAACTGTGGGGTACAGGGCATCCTGGAATTAAGCTAGGAGTTAGAGTCTCCTTACCGTTTGGAACGGTACCTGCGCTTTTTTGGTCAGAAGAAGTTGGACTTCGGGCGTGTAACTTTAACTTAACACTTTGGGGTAAGCCTTGGCTGTGAAACGCCAAAAATAGAGCTTCAGGCAAAGTTTGGGTTGGTTGACGCTTTTAAATTGAGTTAGGGATTTTAGAGATGAGGCCAGAAACAGTTAAAGTCTTGATACTGGTTAATTGGTCGCAAAAAACTCAGGGAGTTTATCCGCTGGGCGGTTATTTTAAATTTGTCTAAATTGTGTAGGCGCTAAAGCTGACAGATCTGACAGTGGTTGTAAATATAAGATGTCTTTGTAATATAAAATAAGAGATCTCTGTGTGAAAGGAGTCTGAGGCAATGCTGGAGCTATTTTTAGACGGTGTGTGTGTGAGTGAAAATGCAAATGAGTAAGCAGTGAACTGTTTAAACCACAGTTGGTTTTACATATACTGCTGCAAACATTGTTGAGTGTGTGTTTCAAATGCCATTCATGTTCATTAGAGGGTTATAAATAAAGTATTGAGTTGCCGTAGTGGATGTATAGTAATTGACTGAGTTTGGATGCAGATATATAAATATATTGAGTGCACTGTATATATTTAAGACTAACACATTACTTGCAGTAGTAACTTTTCTCCAGCAATAGTTGCTGGTGTGTTTTATTTTTTCAATTTCTTGTGTGTGCGGTGAGAATTAATGGAGGTTCCAATTTTTCGTTTGTTTTTTGTTTTTTACGTGCTCTTTTTGATTATGACAAGCATGTCTAAAATACTCTTAGGAAAGTGTGTTTTGAGTTATATTCCTCAACTCTGGTCACACTTTAAGTGTGTGAATGCGGTGACTAGAAGGTTTTGAATGATGAATAAAGGTGTGAGAGGTATTTCTTTGGTGATGTAAAGTAGGATGTTTTAAAGTTTGAAAGTGTTTTTAATTTAAGAGATGCATGAGTGATGTTATAAGAGTTTAGTTTATTTCAAAGGTGTGTGTGTGAGAGGATCATGAAATCATTGTGTGAATGAGGCTACATTTTAGATCAAAAGTTAGTAGAATTACAGAGGGTTTGTAGATTGTAAATCAGAGGTGTGGACTCGAGTCACATGACTTGGACTCGAGTCAGACTCGAGTCATTAATTTTATGACTTTAGACTTGACTTGAAAAAATGTTCTAAGACTTGTGACTTGACTTGGACTTTTACACCAATGACTTGGGACTTGAATTGGACTTGAACCGGTTTACTTGAAAAGACTTGATATTTTACCCCAAATATAAAATTTAACATGCATATTATATAGAGATTGAAAATGTGACGTCATTCACGGGTAGAACCGCAAAGGATTCTGGGAACTCGTGGCAAGCGGTACTAGCTCACGCAGGCTTTCAATTAAAATCAGTTATACAGCAATAAAAAGAAACACAAAAATGTCAAGAAGCTGTTGTATTATTAACTGCAAATAGCCGGTCGCATGACAGCCACGGGAAGCCGACGGGTAAAGAGATCGGTTGTTATCGGATTACGTCGTTGAAGAGAAATTGTTCGAGCCATGTTTCCGAAGTAACAAAGACGCGACGGGTGTCCTGGATCGCAGCCATTCAAAGATCAAATATAACGTCCCAGAACCCTCCAGCTCACAGGTTAGTCTGCTCCAAGCATTTACACAAAGGTCAGTGTTTTTTAGTAGTTAATACGTCATTTTCATAACATAATTGGTGATATAGGTTACAAGCAAGTCTGGCGCTGAACAGAAATTGTTGCGCTATGCTCCTTTATTTATTGTGCATAAATAGTGAATTGTCCTGACACAATATTGCGTTTCGCTTCTGTTATTATGGTACATTGACAAAAACATACTTTTATTCACAGGATAAAACAGGGTTTTTGTATCACTAATTGCCCAGTACGATTACAGCATACAGTATTATTGTCATTGCTACATTTCTGTGATGGGTACCAGAAATTATTTCTACTACTAATTAATTACCGTTGAGCTCAAAGGTCCTATTAATAAACGGTTAAGGAATGTGTATTTATGACGACGATTTGTGAGACTGGTAAACTTATGATACGTACGATGGTCTTTCGTTCTACACGGTGCATTTCAAGGTCCTGCACCCATCCGGCGGTAAACTGTACCTGGGCTTGTTGCAGTGACCTGAAGTTACTAAACTTCATGAGTGTATGCACTCACTCCAAGAACCGTATGATTATAAATATGCATATAAATATGCTAAGATGAGATAGCTGACTTCATCTAACTAGCAAATGTTGTCCAGGCTACGTTGGTGATACAGTTTTTTTAATGTGTATGATATTTTTGTCATGCGATTTTAAAGCCGGTCCTACAACCGCATCCAAGAATAACATGCAGCTTATCTCAGAACTGTCGGTGAAAATTATTCTTGGAGCTAGGTTTAATTGAGCTGCATTTTAAAGAGGTGCAATTTCACAATTTGTGTATATTTTCTAAGTTCACTATTTTGTCATGTGTTGAGAAAAACACAGATTTTAAAATTACATGGTCCAATATTTACATTTAGCATATAACTGCAACATTATTTTTTCGTTTTTTTTTTTTTTTTTAAAGACTCGAAAGGACTTGAAATTCAAAGTTTCAGACTTGTGACTTGACTCGGAGTTTTACACCAGTGACTTGAGACTCGACTCTGACTTGCCTGACATTACTTGAGACTTGACTTGAGACTTGAGGATAAAGACTTGAGACTTACTTGAGACTTGCAAAACAATGACTTGGTCCCACCTCTGTTGTAAATACAAAATAAGTTTGATTAGCCTGGAGAAACAGCAAAGCAGCTTGAGCTGCTCTGAGCAGCTGCGTGCTGTGTGTGTGTAACAGGAAATGGTGTGGGTGACAGGAAGTTTGCATGCCCATATAAGGTGACGAGTGAGCACCCAGAGAGAGAAACAGATGAGTTAAACTCTAGGCAGATAAAGCGAATGGAGGTTTTGAGAAAAGAAATAAAAAGGATATTAATTGTATGTTTTAGTGTGTTAACACAGATTACAGATAAATAAAGGTGGACTTCTCTCAACCTGGAATTTTGAGTACGGCGCCAAAACCACTAGAGTAGCATAATTGGGAGAAAACAGGCCAGATTTTGGCTTAAAATTTTACAGCTTGACCTCGCACTTGTCCCCATCCTGAGAAGAAGCTCAAAGGACAGTTAATCTCCTGATGAAGACCGACAGAACATCGTGGACTTCAAGAATTAACAGCAGCCAAAAGACAGTGCAACTGACTCGTTAACACTGAAACCACACTGACGACACCAGCAGCAGCATGTAAGGAACCACGAGGTGGAAACATGTACTGTAAAATACAGGCTGGGCAGTTGAACAGTGGGATAATGAGCTGTGGAAAGCACTGGACACTGATTGTCAGATTTGCCATGCTTGGAGTAATCTTGAAAGAGATGACTGAGAGGATCAACAGAAAAGAAGAAACCACGTGATGAAACATGCACGGTGGACAGCAGGCTGGTAAGAACAGTGTGACATGACTGTTTAAAGGCACTGAATGTGGTATTTTGCCAGGCTGGGACTTGATCCAAAAGGAAAATACTGAAGAGAAACAGAGAAGAAACAGACTGTGTTTGCTGGAATTCAAGACAACAAAAGGACACTGAGAGAAGAGGACAGTGACCAGTGAGAGGTGAAGCCGGACGAGTTCGACTGTGAGAATACAGGGTGTAATTGGATTGAAATGAAAGCCTGAACTCATGATGGTTTAGAGATGTCCACCGTCACAAACAAAGAGGTAAACAAGAATAGAAAACATACATAGACAAAGTGTTACATGTGAAATTATTTCTGGAAAGAATCAGAAGTGAGATAGTTTTGAATTAAGAAATCAGGGAAAAGATGCATGAATTAAACCTGACTATAACATATAGAGGCAATGAAGAAAGCAGCTTACACTTACTGAACATTAACAAAATACATAGGAAAAGCAATGAAGACCTGCTTACACGTATATACATGACATAAGTTGGGATTTCTGACCAGAGAAAGGGAAACGGGTAGTTTAAGTACTTATGATAATAATGAAAATGTCTCAGTTGTGTTTCTTTAGGGGCTAAACAGACCTGGATCAATTCTCCCCATGCAGCGGTCGGAAGAAACCTGTAGGTTAACTTGACTGGACATGCCAAGGCAAGTTTCTGGTTGAATTGTTCACAGCGCCATGTCTCCATAAACCTGACAAGTGGGCCCTAACTTCTGGCTGAGGAGCAGGGATGCTGTTAGTAAGGTGGGAACTTAAAATTTGGGTTAGCAGATTTGGGAAAGACAACTGACGGCTTGAGTGGAGAATTGTGCAGGAGTCTGACACACTGCAAAAGCAACATATGCAAATTCACATACACAAACAGAAAATGCATTAACCTTATAAAGACAAGACAAGCTCATGGAGTTTAATGCATAGACACTGATTAAACCTGGCTAAGAACACAAACATATGCAATGAAGAACAGCTTGCTATTTTGTATGAATGATACAATGGTGTGAATGTTTAATAAAATGCATTTGAGTTTGTAATTGAGGAATAGAAGAAGCCATATGACAAAGGGAATGAGTTATGTAAACAAAAAGTGATTAAAGTAGTTTTAAAAAGAGTGACTTAGGAGTGCTCTCTCGTACTGAGTGATCAAAACCAGTGATCACTGTAGAAAGAAATAAAATGATTTAATGAGTTGGGAATGTTTAAACATATGTTTCGGTTGTTACAGCTTTTTGAGAGATGACTCAGTATGCACATTAGCTGGAGTGAGTGGTGACGTAGGAGCTTCCTGTATGTGTGTGACTGAGGAAGTGACTTTCAGAAGAGGAAGCATAGCAGACACAAGAGAAGTACAGATTTGGGTAGGAAATTTATAGTTTAGTGATATGTTGTTGTAAGGGGGTTTTATGCTGAATGTAAGTATGTTACAGAGCATAAGGGGGTGATTTTTGTGTGCAAATTGTGTGGTTTTAATGAGACTTTCGGTGTATTGAGGAGGTGAAATTATGTGGTGGCAAGATTTGTGTGTTTAAGGTTGTTGAGGTTGTTGTGGTGATGGGTTGACTCTGTCAGTTGGGTTTGGGTTGTTGTTTTTGTTTTTAATAGAGGGAGTTTTAGGAAACATGGACATGTCTAAAAATTGGGCCCATTATTTTGTAACAGTGCACTTAAAGAAAACCTGTCAGGTGATTTTGTTTTGTTTTTATGAGCTAACAATCAGCTCTATTTTTTTCATTTCTGTTTTAAGCAGGCCTGCAACAGTGAATAACGGCGCTGAAAATTCTCGGGAAGAGCAAATATAAGGGGGCTTTCCAAATTACAATTGGCTGAGGAGAAAGCTACCTGGGGACTATTCAGGTCGTAAGTCCCTGTAAAAAGGATTTTATGCGAGTCAATCCAGTCCTAAAGCATAAAGAAATATTTTCCTATGGAAAATAAAAATGACTGAGCTCATTTTGCTGAGGGTGGAGAATCTGACGCGGGAAGCTCCACTATTAGCAAAAATATGGAGTGAATGTGTGAGTGAATGTGAGGATGAATAAATGTGGACAAACAATTTGTTTTTACCAGAGAAAATTTCTGTTTTGTTTTATTAAGTGGGGTTAGATTATGGGATTATAGTATATTGTTGGGAGAATGCCAAATGCTAAAGGAGAAATATTTTTTGATGTAACTCAGTTACCATTAATTGAAGAAACACATGACTGATAACTGTTCTGTTTTAAGTTTATTTTTATGACATAGATTGGATCATGAGTGGGGAAACTGAGCATTTTAAGTTTTGTATAGTATCTTGACACATGAAATGTATCAAGATAAAGGGGGGTTTAGGGTTTAATAATTTAATTGTTTAATAATTTAGGATCATTTTAGGACCTTTTGGGGTTTTTGATCATTTGGATATGGTAAAACTGAAACTGTTATTTTTAAGTTAAGGTTAAAGGATTAAAGTGAACTTGTCACGGTTTGCGGGGCAAGCCGTGTGGAGTTGTAGAAAAGGACCCAAAAGGCGGCAGCTCTGGTGCAGGTGAATATTTATTTACAACGGTGGGCACAAAACAGCACTGGTGGAAAAACAAGAAACCGGAAACCTAAACTGGGTAAGCTAATAACACAAACCAGAAACGAGGATGCAGGGAGGTCCGGGGAAATACACAAGAGACGCAGGGAGACCGAGGGGAAACAACACAGACGAACCAGCAACTACCATAACAGAAGACACAACTTAAATACACCCAGAGAACACAGGGAGATTACACACAGGTGGGGAACACAGGTGATACTGATAAACATAACGAGACAGGGCAGGAGTGAACACAACATTACGCATACTGACGAGAGACTGTCAAAGTAAAACAGGAAGTACACAGAGGTTCAGACAGGAGGAGAGAAAGCACGGGGAGAACACAGACATAACAGGCTGGGGGAAACATGGAATAAACACAAAGAGAGACGAGAGCTCATAAATACACAGAGGGGCACAAGGGGGTAAGAGTCACAAAGGGAAAAACACTTAGGGAACACCACAACAGGACACCTCAGAAAACCTGGCCTAAATAAGGAGCGAAAATACAAGGAACCAAGAATACTGGGCCAACATGGCCCAGGACCATGACAGAACTGAATCCTGTTTAGAAGATACAATGCCGGTTTTTCAAAGCTGTGAATAATTCTTAGAGGGAAAATTAGTGAGGGTTGAAGGAGTAGAACAGCTTTGATTTCTTTTTGATTTCTAGAAGTAGTGGTTATAATGTAGGCTTACACAGACAGATATTACACAGAAACACACATGACAGTATTGATTCCAGGCAAAAGGCCTCAAATTCATTTAGCTTTTAACTGAACTTAAAGAAGGACCAAAGAGGAAGGAAAGCATATATTTTGGTTAAGTCTGATAAATTAGAATTAGAAGGTATTGTTACATTAAAGGGAGCAAATGAAATAAAAAGGCTATACCAAAAACAGGTGATAACATAGGAAATGTGAGGTTAAAATGAAGTTAACACATAGGACGTTGAAGAATATATATAAATATAAGTCAATAAGTTAAGAAGATAATTAGGATCAGGCTTTTGATTAAAGAGTCCCAAATAGGATAAGTTAGGGAGATGCAGGAAAAGGTGTTTTGTTTCCTTTGCAGAAGATCGATCTCGGCGACCACAGGAGGGGCGAGGATCCTGGAGATCTCGAGGCCTGCTGAACCACCAGAGAGGGACCGAGAAAACCAAAGCTTACACATGGAGTGTTCTCGAATGGGAGCTGGTTGAGCCAGAGGACGGCTAGAGAGGGTCTGAGCGAGGACACAATGTATTGCGACCTCTGGTGTTCCAGAGGTCGAGAGAGGGAGTGTGGAGCAGGGAAATTATTTTACTGCTATTGTTAAATAATTGTCATCATTACCATTGCATTAATAATATAATCTGGAGTTTATATTGCATTCAGGGGTTAAACAGTGTGTCTTTCAGAAAGGCTAAAAGTAACAGGACAGGAAACAGGCTTGGAGAGTTTTGCAGAAGTGGAAGTTATTTTGAGCAGCAGGCTAAGACGAGGCTTTAACAATGTAACAGATAGCTTTAAGAAGGCCTTAAGCAGTTATGACTATTTTATACACAATGCATATCTGTGCTTATTAAAGAGTTGGAGCTCGGTCAATTAATTGGGGGTCGGAAGCTTTGTTCGGCGCGATGTTCGGACAATCTATTGTGCAAGTGACTTGGAGCCATAGAAGGAATTGCAATACATGCTTACAAAACACTTATATATCAGATCATTTTATATTAAGGTTTTAGTAGAGGTTCTTGGTTAAAACATTTATTTAGTAGAAGACATACACATAGTCTCAGTGAGCCTCTGTCCTGGTGAAAGGTCAGAAGTGCAACAGGTGAATTGAGAAAGAGCATTTGAGGACGAGACACAGCAGGTTGGAGGTGAAGAGGTGACACAAAGAGCATGTGAGGTCAACACATACACACACATTAGTTAGATTTATTTAGAGGAGAGATTAGTCATGTCTGGTTGTAACTGCAAAAGTGTCTCGGTAAAAGAGGAACCGTCCTTGTTGTCTCGGCAAGAAAGAGGAACAATTCACTTTAAGATAAGAACGGAAAGTACCAGCCATGAAAATAGAAGATGATCTTCTGGGTTAAAAGTCTGATCTATGTATAAAATGTATCTGTGACGCATGAAGGGGCGTCAGTAAATCAAACCCTGATGCTATAAAATATCTGTTCATGCTTTGATTGAGTCGAGGACTACTGGCTGTCTGCGTACAGAGTGTCTTCCCACACGTGTGTTCATTAAAATCATTGTTGGACCAAGAGCTTCTGGACCATGGGTGGTTTGTACTCTCCCTCCTCAATTGTGAACCTTAACAGTACAAAACAAAAGGAGAACAATGCCGGTCCGTACAAAGACAGACTCGACGAAAAGACAAAGAAAAGATACGAGGAAAAAATCAAAGGAGTGAAAGGGTCAGACCCTTACGAGCACACAGAGTGGACAAAAGACGTTAGCGTGCTGCCCAACTTTCACCACGCTCAGATTTATAATTATACGCTTCTTGGAGTGAGTGCATACACTCATGAAGTTTAGTAACTTCAGGTCACTGCAACAAGCCCAGGTACAGTTTACCGATGGATGGGTACAGGACCTTGAAATGCACCGTGTAGAACGAAAGACCATCGTAGGAACAAAGGTAAGTTTACCAGTCTCACAAATCGTCGTCATAGATACACATTGGTTAACCGTTTATTAATATAACCTTTGAGCTCAACGGTAATTAATTAGTAATGGAAATAATTTCTGGCAGCATTACAGAAATGTAGCAATGACAATAATATTGTATGCTGTAATCGCACTGGACAATTAGTGATACAAAACACCTGTTTTATCCTGTGAATAAAAGTATATGTTTTTGTCAATGTACCATGGTAATAACAGAAGCGAAACGCAATATTGTGTCAGGACAATTCACTATTTATGCACAATAAACAAAGGAGCATAGACCGACAATTTCTGTTCAGCGCCAGACTTGTTTGTAACCTATATCACCAATTATGTTAAGAAAAATGACGCATTAACTACTACAAAACTCTGACCTTTGTGGGAATGCTTGGAGCAGACTAACATGTGAGCTGGAGTGTTCTGGGACGTTATATTTGGTATATCCAGACCATCCGTCGGCTCTTACTTCGGAAACATGGCTTAAAAAATTTCTCTTCAACGACATAATCCGATAAAAAAAACAATGATCTCTTTACCCGTCGGCTTCCCGTGGCTGCCATGCGACCGGCTATTGCAGTTAATAATACAACAGCTTCTTGCCATTTTTTGTGTTTCTTTTTATCGCTGTGTAACTGAGTTCAATTGAAAGCCTGCGTGCGCTAGTACCTCTTGCCACAAGTTCCCAGAATCCTTTGCGGTTTTACACCTGAATGACGTCACATTGTCAATCTTTATCCTGGTCTCTAGTCAAAATGCCCGGGCCAATTTTTTGTCCCAGTCCAGCCTTGCACTGAAAGAATATTATGCACGAGTTTTACTGATCTAGCCTACTCTGATAAAATTCATCTGCATGTGTCCCACAAACAGAAAAGAGTTTGATATAGGTGGTCCTGAGCAGTAGTTCTCGGTGCTTTCTGAATGTCATTGGCTGCTTTTTCATTTATTTTCAGTCTAGTATTTGTAGCTCAGCATTTTCAGAAGTTTTTCTTCTCTCTGATCCATTAACAGGGGTGCAAATAAGTGGTCCGCAGGTGCGCATTCGCTGCCAAAATAAAAGACGCGCACCCGATAAGAAGTTGCAACGCGCGTTTGCTTACATATAAAAGGCACTATTTTTGTCCGCTAGGGTGTGATTTTCACGGCATATTCTGCACCACATCTCTGTGCGTTCATCATTTCTTTGAAGCCAGCTCACCTCCTGCAACTACTTTTCCGAGAATATGCGCTTCTTTTGTGGTCCGGACTCCTTCTGACATTTCTTTGGAGGTGGAGAAACACCAAAGTAATTGCTTAAAGGAGCTTTCTTCTTCGACATCTTTAAGAGTTCTAAACAAATGTCTGTCCGCCCCCAGAAAATCTTATGTACGCAAATGTGCGTTGCAACTTCTTATCTGGTGCGTGTCTTTTATTTTCACAGCGAATGCGCACCTGCGGACCACTTATTTGCACCCCTTTCCATTAATCATTTAAGGACAACAAGGGACCTAACTTAAGGGATGAACCAAGGTTCATCAGACAACTTAGCAGAGAGCCAATTTTAAATTGTATCTCTATGCTCTTTGTTTCTAGCAGCATATTCCAAAAATATGATTTGTTCCCATTTCTTTGGGGTAGTCTACAAAAAATACACTTTCATATCCAGTTTGACAAGCATAAAATTGTATTTTTGCACCAGCAAGGTGATTCCAAAACTTGGCATATCTTAGCACTGTGTGCAGTTTGTCTTTAAATTGTTTGATAAAACTGGATGGGTGGAGGACAAAGGAAGAACTTCCAGGGCTAATAAATATCTGTAGGAGATAATTGATTATTTAAATAGAAGGAAATACAAACACAGAAAAATCTGGTTTTGATCCCCCGTGCAGTTCCATCTAGGAAGTGTCTCATTGGCAGCATCTTCATTTTAATTATGAACAATCCCAAACACATTGCCAATACAGTAATAGCATACTTGGAGAGAAAAACACCCATTGGAACGCCATTACTCCTGGACTTACTTCCCACAGATCTCAACATTGTTGAATCAATGTGGGATCATCTCCACAGAGAACAGAACAAAAGGCAGCCAAGATCCAAAGAAGAGCTTTGAATGTCCTTCAAGAAGCCTGGAGATCTATTCCTGAAGACTGCTTACAGAGATTACAAGAAAGCTTGCCCAAGAGAGTTCAGGCTGAGTTGAAGAATAAAGGTGGTCATACTAAATACTTACTTTCAAAATCAGAACTGTAGAACTTTAGGAACTCTCTTCTTGCCTTTTATTCTGTATTTCCATGTACACTTGCACATTTTAAAAATTAATTGCTGGACCTATTTTTCATTTTTCCTATTAAAATATGAAGAAAACAGGAGTGGCTCATATTTGCTATACTTTCAACTGATTCTTGCACATTTTCTCAACAATGGATTTAAGTTAATTTAGGTGTAAATTTAGACTTAGGGATTTTTTGTCCTTTGCTTTGTGCAACTTTGTTTTACAAACATGCTGCATCAAGAAGTGTATAAATTGATCAAAAAGTTTCTGTTAGAAAATATGAAGATGTTATTTTTCTGATATTGTTATCCCATATAGGGCTTAAAAGAGACTAATGGAAAACACACATTCACACTTGCAGCTTCTTGTTCCTTACTCCTTCTTTTTCCCAACATTACATCTACTTTAGGCAATTAGTCCTGACTACAGTGCTGTTAGTGCACACACACACACACACACACACACACACACACACACACACACACACGTTGGTGGGGTGCACCATGGAGAACAACAGCATCAGTTACCTGCCAAGCCCCTGAGAGGCACAGCAAACTCCACCTCCCCTCCTTTACACTACATCTAGATAATTGCCATAGAGCGCAGGCATCTACAATCTTCTGTAATGAACTCCTGCATCCCCAGACACCTTACTTCTCCCCCTGACTCCTCTTCCTTATCCATTTTCCTCTTTAAACCCCAATCTCTCAACCGTCATTTGCTCCCTCTATTCTTCCCTTCAGACACCTTGTCTTTCTTCACACTCTCCCATGCCCGTCCCTAAACTCCTCATTTGTTGTCCTCTACTTCTCCTCCTAATATATGTTATCCCCATACCTCCACCTTTTCCAGCTTATTGGATCCTTTTCTCAATTCTTCCTGCTTTGTACTCCTCCACTACTTTTAATAGGATGCCATTTCAAGGCCATTATTGAGCTAAACTACAGGGCTGTTAGCCTTACTATACTCAACACTCTAGACCTTCGACATGGTCATATTTTACAGACTTGATTGTAACCATCCAATTTATTCAATTTATACAATGACTGTTTTATTTAACCAGTATTTTGCTAAATCAGCAAAATACAGTTAGGACATTCATTCTTTGGAATAATTTCCCCGAGGAGATCATATTCAGAATTGTAAAACCTTATTGTGGAAGTAAAAGCCAAATTATGTGGATATTTTGCATCCAACTCATTGTGTAACATTTTATTCGATGGTATTTGATGGTTTGGGCCCCAGGAAGACTAGCAACCACTGTTGTGGAAGCTAATGGGGTTCCTTATAAATAAACAAATAAACAAATATCGGAAAGCTCACTTTCATTTTCTAAATCCCTCTTAAAGACGCATTTTTACAAGACGGCTTTTTCATTGCATCCATCTTGATCTATTTCAATGTTGTTATTTTTATTGTCCTATGAGCTTCTCCTAGTGATCATTTTTAATTTATTTTAATTATTTTATACTTGCTTTTATCTGTCTTTTTAATTAAAATAGTCTTTATTCCTCACGTTTACTCATCTTGTGCTGACTGTATTTCCATACCTTCTCCTCTTAGTTGCTGTTTGTTTCCTATCTTTTCTTGTGAAAAACTTTGTTTTTTAAATTTGCAATAAATAAAGTTTCTTATTTTTATTCTCATTGTCATTCTAAACTGTACAGAGTACTTTCAGCTCATTGTATTGGTGTTATTAACAATTGTCACTTGGATTCACAGTTTCCAGCAAAGTTTTTCATAAGCACAAAATTATATATAGTTGTATTTTTGTATATATAGAAACATATCTTGAAATCGAGACTTAGCAAAAAATCGTTATATGGGAAAGTTAAACTAAAGCAATACAAACTACTCAATCGATACATAGTTTCAATTAATGAAAAAACTCACTGTACATGTGATACAAAGTTGTAACAAAATACTGTAAAATATAAAACGTCACATGCAAAACATTCATAGTGAAAAATACCCACTTGTTCAAAGCATGTCTGGTTCTCTATGACTGCCTGGTGGTTGCTGCCTAATGAATGCTTTCACAACAGTCAGGATGGTGGAAAAAGGGAAAATGCAGCAGGACAGAATCTGAGAAGCAATGGTAAAATACAATGAAAACAATTTATGTTTTTTATGGTCCTAGTATAACAGTTAACCACATAAAAATGGCAAAAAAAGTAATTTAACAAAGAATCGAAAGCCTTAATTACAGCTGTCAATATTAGCAAAGCAGTTATAGTCTCAGTTGCTGAAGTCGTTGATTAATATGATGTTGTTGCTGTTTGCTCCAACACTTTTTATAGTTCCCAGGAATGCAAAGAGCCCAAAGTGAGCTAAAACAAAGTGAATATTGAAGTACCATAATATTGTTAATGTTGTTGTTGGTCAGATTGATATGTAAACAGGCAAAAATTTTGTTAAATGCTAAAGTGCTAACAGGTGTGTGTCTGTGTGTGTGTGTCATGTGTACTGTGTGTAATGTTCAGCATGTTGTGTAAGTCTACCAAAATCATCTTTTATGTTTTGATGGTTAATAAGCCAGAATGGGTTCTCAGAGAAGTCCAGATTTGTATAAATCTTTGAGTTTCCATTAACAGTTAGTAAGGTTACAGTGTCCTTTCCTAAATACATTACAAAATAATATACATCCCCTCAAAAGCCCTTGCTCTGTTAGAATCTGATTGTGTATCATATTCATCCAAGATGGGTTGATCAAGGTGACATTTGCAGAGTCGAGTTGAGCGTGGCTCAGGGCCAGTGTTAGAATTGTTCCTGTGTCCTGGATTTGATAATGTGTCTAAATAGTTAGTACAGGATCATTTATCTCAATAAAGACACCACTCCAAAGACACGTTCTTGCCCTGAGACAGGAGAGTGGGGATGTATTTCTGGTACACTCACCGTGTAGTGGAATGACAACCAATAATTGATTACAGTGGCAATTAACTTTTAAATTACTATAGAGATGCAAAAGGTGGTTAAGTGGAACTTGAAGTGGAGTGGTTTTACACTGTCAAGGGAGAGAGCAAATTATAAAGTGGTGTGTGCAAGTGAATGGTTGCACCTGTGTAGTGTTATGAGGGCACACACACACACACACACACACACACACACACACACACACACACACACACACACACACACACACACGCACGCACATATTTCAGTCTATCCCTACTTTTCCTAAATCAGAACCTCAGAGACTTCCTTCAAAATATCCAGCTGCCAGCTTGATGTGCTTCTATATAAAGAAATGAGAAAGAGTGTTTGTGCCAACACTCCCACGCAAATAGAGGCGCACACAAACACAGTGTGACAAACAGTATGAAGGCAAAACTAATTATTCATAGCAGGCAGGAAGATATTCACATGGAGAACACATGCGCACACACAAATGGAGGGACACTTCTTGCTAAACAACCTGCCATGAGCCTAAACCATCGAGGACTGTAGCCTGACAGCAGATGTGATACACAGGAAAGTCTGCTTGTGTTATGCATGTTTGTTTGTGTGGGCCTGTGAAAGCTGCTATCAGTGTTTTGTTATGAAAAGTGAAAAAAAAAAAAAAGAGTTTGAATGAGGATGTTTTAAGTAAGTTCTGGACATTTTTAGAGAACTGATTGCAATCACAGAAGCTTTCCCACATGACAAAGGAAGAGGATCTGAGAGACTTGAGATCATAAATATTACATCGCACGTAGCTTACACTGATCACACTCATGCTGCAACCACATGAAGACCTTGTCAGTTGCCAGCTTGTTTATGCACCGATGTGTGGGGCAAAAGCCAGTCTGTCAATCATTTCAGACACGCTGTTTGATTAAAACAGAACATAAAACAGCAGGCTGGTACTAACTCTACTACTCCTGAAAAAAAGCAGTATTCCTCAATTAGAATACAAACCGTTTTTTTCCTCCTTTCATTTTGCCCCTTTTGAATAATGTCCAGCATTCCTCTGTTTACAGCTGAGCTGCTATCCTTTTGTCAGAAGTATGAAATCAAACACTCTGTTCGTCTTAGTGCTGACAGCTCGGACCAAATCACAGACCACCTGACAAAATGTACATTTGAAGTGCAAATTTTTCCAGAATATTCCTGTGAGATCTTTACTCATTTAGTTTTTGCTTGGCTTTTAAATGACATGTCTGTACAGGGATAAGAGAAACTCATCAGAAAGCACAGAATGAACATTTAAAAGGGTTCTTTTAAGATTTTATTATCTACGTCAACACTTTACCCGTGAAACTGTCACAACAGAGACTGAACCTGCAGGAGATAGAATGGCAAAAACATCACTATAAGAGTCAAAGTCACACCGCAGCACATCACATGCACCAGGATAATAGCTTGGTGAGCCTGATGTTCCTTTAGGGTAACAAATTGCAAGTTTGTGCAATAATTAAGGACTCAAAGGACACGCAGTACCTGAGAGTCTAAACCCACTTAGGTGGTCTATCCATCCACTTTTCTCGCTGTGTGTGTTTGTGTGTGCTTTTTTTTTTTTTTTACCTAACTGAACTGCAGGGCCTTTATCTGTCCCACCTTTGAGGTAAAAGGCAGAGACTGTCTATTTATTATATGTAGCTCTGGAAGCCTAATCTTTAAAAAGGCATGTTGGAGTTTTAGCTCAAAAAAACATTCATACGAGGAAGGGACTTCTCCTGATGCAGAAGGGAGCACATTGGTGGAATTAAACCAATGATTTTGTTTGTGCTTCAGCAGCATAGAGCTTTGAAAAACCCAGGAAGTATCGGTGGATGTCTTTTGATTTGCAGCAATTGAAGTCAGTCTTCACTGTTGATATTAATAAGGCAGGCAGACAAAGAATTGACTGGATTTAGTGAAGGTATATGTTGAAAATGTGCAAGCCTAAGCAGTACGAGGAAAGTTTTAAAAGTGGAACTTCTGTTAATGTTATGCAGATTTTAGGCTTCAAATGTTCTCCAATAGTAGGTCTGTATGATTGACATTTGCACAAGAAATGTCCTTATCCAAGTTCATTTTGTATAATTGAGGGGAAAAAATGTTCTCCAGGTTAATCATCATATTAACAATCTCGTTTTTGGCACAGAGTAAAAAGTGAAGCTAAACTTATTAAATTAGAAAGTAAAGTTATGATATTAGCACTTGTGTGAGCCAATCATCGTAACGGTTATAGCTAGCTAGCAAAACTATGCAGCTGCTTTTTAAACTTGATGTAACTAAAAATAGTGTCTAATAAGTCAGGAAATGCGATTCTTCTTTCTTTCTTTCTTTGTGGAAGTCGATGATAGCAGGGACTTCAAAGTCTCCCTCTACTCAACAATGTGTTTATTGATCCGTTTTTCTCTACTCAAACATTTATACTTCACTCTGAAGTGTGTATTCTGAGTGTCACACTAAAAACATTTTAGTCATATCAGTCTGAGGAAAAGACTGACGTGGTAAAAGGAGAAAAAGGTTCCCTTCGTAAAAGACATGGAAGAGCATGATTATGCCCACAAAAGCCAAGCTAATCATAGCCGAGTATGAAAAAGCTTGATCTAACAACATGCAACCAAGCAATGACACTGAGAATGAACTCGTAACGAGATAAGCCATCTTGCGCCCCTCAATTTCTTTTTGAATTATGGCACAATATTCATCAGAGAGTTTTCATATGTGCTTACATCCTTAGTGTATTTGATGAGAACAGCAAACAGTGAAGCTCTGCTAAGCTGCTCTTCAGTTCTACTAAACCTAACTCAAGTACAATCCAAAGACTGTACTCGATACTCTGTGTTCATCTCTACATTTTGGAATTGCTATAAAAAAAAGATTTACACTGCTACTAAAAATTTACAGTTGGCTCAGTAAGTATTTGTGTACAGCTTAATGTTGTTGTAATACCTCAGAATCACAACTGTTTAACTGGAATTGAAAGAGAAAATAGTTGCATTCTTGTTTTTGGCAGTAGAACTCTTCCGGGGCTGCTCAATGGATTTATCTGGAATTCGATCATGTACATGTACAAAAAAAATAAAAAAAATAAATAAATCCAGTGTTTGCACTTTTTTTTAAACCAACCTAGAAAAATAGCAGTGCTTCCCTGCATTCTCAGGCTGGCTCCTAAAGTAATTGGGTTTATGAGAGTGTTCATTACAGAGTGTTCTAAGCCAATTTTATGCCCTCATTTTAGTTACCCAAATGCCAGTGACACATTTGCCTTGTCATGTTGATTTCCACTGCTGACCATGAGGTGGCAACACAAACTCAGATATCAGGCGCCAGAGTCTTATCAAGGCCAATTCCATACAACCTTCCCTGTAATTCCCATCTTCTTAAGGTGTATGTGGCCACTACATCTGATTATTGTTTTTTTGAATTTTAAATCAGATAATATTATGACACACAAAAAGCAGTCTGATATTGATATTAAAGTCAAGCATTTACGTTTGTTATTTAAACATGCAGATTTAATTAACAATTTTTACATTACATGGAAAAAAATCTACTTTACGTTTGCGTCACTCACTGATAGGAGAAAGGTTCAAAACTCCAAAGAAAGAAAAATGAATGTTCACGTAGTGAATTAGATCAAATGAAATGTAAGTCTGCTTCTGGCTTTTGCAGATAAAAGGCTTACAAGATCCATGTTGCATGACCAAAACATACAACATAGTAATCCCATCTTTGGGAGCCAGTCACTAAGATATTTTACCAAATTTTTTCAGCAGCAGGAAAATCAGTGGAACTCAAACTTTTTAACTGCAGTGTCAGCTCTCTATTTGGTTAATTAGACATCTGTCTAAGGAGCTTGGAAAGAAAGCTAATAGACTTCTTTAAGTTTCATGACGATGTTTCACCTCTCATCTGAGAGGCCTTTTCAGCTCTGAAACCGATGGTGGAGATTCCTAGGTTTAAACCCTAGTGGGTGTTTTCCCTCAAGAGGGTCATTGATCCACTATTATTCATGTCTCTCATCAAATGAGCCAAGGTGTAAAAACTACCCCAAACCATTGACAACCAGTGTACACCCTGTCAAACATACGCTCAGCAGTCACTTCATTAGGTATACTTTTTCAGCTGCTCATTAACACAAATATCCAATCAGCCAAAGTTGGATAAGAGAAGACTCGATTACTGTTGCCTGATGTCTGGAGTCTTGATATCTGCTAGAACAGGGGTGGGCAATCTCAGTCCACGAGGGCCGGCGTCCCTGCAGGTTTTAGATGTGTCCTCGAACCAAAACAGCTGATTTAAATGGCTAAATTAGCTCCTCAACATGTCCTGAAGTTCTCCAGAGGCCTGGTAACGAACTAATCATGTGATTCAGGTGTGTTGACCCAAGGTGAGATCTAAAACCTGCAGGGACACCGGCCCTCGTGGACTGAGATTGCCCACACCTGTTCTAGAATGTTCAGATTTTGGGATGGGATGTAGGGTTTGGTGTAAACAGCATGAAAGCATGCTGACCATGTCCAACCCTTTGTGACCACAGCGTACCCAAGTTGCCTGCTTTTAGCAGGATAATGTGTCATGTCACAAAGCTGATATCTCAGACTGGTTTCTTGACGATGAAACTGAGTTTACTGCACTTAAATGGCCCCACAGTCACTAGATTGCAATCCAGTAGAGCACCTTTGGGATGTTCAAATTCCAAATGTGTTTTAATGTTTTGGAGGTCACATTATTTATACAAGAGATTAATATTAAATGGAAAGGCTTTATGAAAGCACCCAAACAACAAAACAGCATGTTTGTTTAAACAAACACACTAATTAAAGCTGTAATGCTTGTTGTTGTAATTAATTACATTAACAATTGATCTGGCATTTAAATGTCCCTGTAGAGAACTACATAGCATGTGCAATCTAAGTGCTCTTTAAATGGAATTTAAAAAAAAAAGCACACCAAAAAATGGATATTATCGAGCATGGTGTGTGCGTGTGTGTGCGCGTGCGTGTATGTGAAATCTCCAGGCAAAACTTAGTTTCGTTGTCCTGCATTTGTAGTCCTCAGGTGTTACGCAGAGCTTTGCAGACCACATATACATGTTGTTGCTATGTATGGTTCCCTGTGGGCAAAATAAAAACAAAAAACGTCCAATTATTCAGCCAATCAGCTTCGATGTATGCATAGTCACATCTGGTGAATTGCTGTTGGCTCTTTAGAAGACACAAATATGCCTCCATAGCCACTGCATTGGCCGAATTCCCATAATGCTTCTCTCAGTGTGCCCAAAGAGTTATGCAAATAGACACAAATGTGCAACATGGCATCGCTGACCTACATTATGGGTGTCAAGAAATGAAAAGTAAAGTAGTAATATTTAAATTTCTAAAATAAATTCTTCTTATTTGACAACAATTATTTGTTGTTGTTGAAGAATTAAAGGCCAAGGCACTGTCCTCTTGTGGGGATGTGGTCAATTTTGAGCTGCTCTTGAATATGTTAATGCTTGTTGACAGAGTTTGGGTAAAGAGCGCACAGCCTGAATGGCCTCTGACAAGGGCAATGTTATTTAAAGAAAATTTCAGCCTATTGCAGAAAAACTAGAACTGTTGGAGAGCTTCTTCAGATATGATACAGCATGTGGAAAAACAAACAAACCATCAAACAAGAACAGAAAACCCTTCAGCAACATAGCAAGATTTTCAACTTTTTCCTCTTTCACCTGCACTAAACAATTAGACATACAAATGCTGCTCAACTAACTATGCTTGTGTTGGCTTTTTATAAAAAACCCCCAAAAACAACAACTTATGTCTCTGCAACTGCAAGCCACACATGGCACTATTAAAGGGGAAGATTTATTCAAGGAAGCAGTTTTGGCAATGACTGACCCAAACCTGGAAAACTGGTTGCTTCTTATACAAACTGCAATCAGATGCTTGCTAAGGAGAAGCATTTCCAACCATTGCATTGCACAGTTTAGCGTGGCATACAGGTTCCGTATTTTATTATAGTCATCAAAACTGAAATTGTCACCATTTTCCAATGTATAGAAATGACAGAATGCGGACCCAAGCGCAGGCAAAATGTAGTGGAGGTGACTGTTTAACAAAAGACGAGCCTTTATTATTGGCTGGAGAAAACACTACAAAGTAAAAGGCAAACAGGGAACTGAAAACATGAAGGAAAACCTAAACTGGAGTTTAGCTAAACAAAGGAACAAGTGCAACATTGAAAACATAGCAAAACCTGACAATCGGGAACGAGGAGCCTGAGACATGAAACACTGAGGAGGAACTGCTGAATGAAAACACCGGGATGACAAACAGAGGTAACGCAGACGATCCGACAAAGAACAGAGGGAAACACACATTATATATAGATACACACACACACAAGGAAATGAGGAAATGATAGACAGGCAGGGAACACAGCTGAGACTAATCAAACAAGATGAGACAACGAGGAAGCAAAACTCAAAACACTGAACACAGGATGCGACACTCTCCAAAGTAAAACAGGAAACACACGAACTTGGAGACAAGGATGACAAGAAGGGACACAAGTGAGGCACAGGAACACCTAAATCTGCAGTGCTGGATCAAGGACACATCTAAAATCTGCAGGACACTGGCCCTTGAGGCCTAGAGTTGGACACCCCTGCTCTAAATTGATAGTTTAAAATGTTTAGTTTGCAACAGAAACTCTCGCTAAAGCTAGCAGTAAAACCTGATTCTATCTTGTCCAGTGATCGTTACACTAGCAAAACCTCACTTTGAATATGCCGATTTAGAAACATTAGTGACTCTTGTTCAGCAAATAGTTTGTGGGTTCTATTTTACAACACTGAATTCTCTGAACTGTAAACATCTAGTCTACTTAGCTAGTAATTCTCTTTTGCACAAAGAAAAGACTGAAATTGATGAGGATGTAACTACCAGTTGGTTAATACTTCCTCTGGCCATGACATGGCAGGACAGACAATGCTCCCTTTCTCACAAACACACATACACCCCAATACATGCAGAATATAATTGAACAGCACTGTGACAGCACTCACAGCCATTTGGAAGTAAATATGATCAGTTCCACGTACCAGTACAATTTGCACAGCGGACAATGAAACATTCTTTGGCAGAGCAGCCGTAAGTAAAGCAAACAGATTTATTAATGTAACATTACTAGTCACTGAAAGGGAAATAATGAGCCTTAGGCTTTGTTTTCACACCGTCAATAACACACTCAATACACCGAGTGCCTATTATCACATGCTGCTCCACTTGATTTTAATTTATCTTTTTGAGATAAAAAAATAACTTGGCATTCATTAAAGATTGAGAAAAAGAAATCAAAAGCATTATAGCTATATATATATATATATATATATATATATATATATATATATATATATATATATATATATATATATATTGGACCCCAAGTTTCTGGTGAGAATAATTTCATAAGGGTTACAGAATTTGTGACCATGTTGAAATGTAGAAAGAAAAAAAATGAACTTTCTTATTTTAGTTTGAAGTTTCTTTCTTTCTTTCTTTTCAGGAGACATTTTATGCACATTTGTGTTACCTTTGTTAGCAATTGAACACCTTTTTGATCATTTATTTGCAGTGCATGTTTTCATTGAGCGTCTACATAGACATACAGTGTGTGCAGTGCCTGTGCTTATGTACACCTGTGTGTGAAAAATTGCTCTGCCACTGCTTCTCTGTGGGGTGGTTTTCATTTAAACAGGCTCCTATTCCCTTACCAAACACTGAGGCTGATAAATGAAAATTGTCCTTCTGTACATAGTGTATACTTCTGTGTGTGGGTGATGTAGTTTCATTATCTCACTTTTGACAATAATTTAAAGAAATAAACTTTGAACTAATTTACCTTGATAGCTATTAAACTGAAAATGTCCCCCTGCTCTCTCCTACATCTCACATGTTTATTTGTCTGTGTCTTGCAAATTTATGCAAGCTTGTGTAAAATGGTTTGCTCTGTGTGTAGACTAATGCACATCCAGAAATGCACATGTATATGTGTGCTTTGTATGCATGTGTACTGTGTCTGTTTACAAGGTAGAAGCACTAACAGGTTTATTGCTGTTTGTACTGCGTCAGTCTGTCAGTGATTGCTGGAGTAATTATTTCCACTTTGCATTGTGTTTGTGAATAATTTAACAGTGCTGAGTGTATTTTAAGTGAACGCATCCTTTTATGTTGTAATATTTTTGTGTAAACTTGGTTAAGGGAATAAAAGAGATAAATAGAAATGGTACAGTGAGATGCAGATGGATAAAAATGACAAGTGCCAAATGTCTTCATTAAATTCTCATTTCTGGGATGTTTCATTCCGTCTGTCTTTGTAAACCTTTAATAGCATCTGTACTTTTGTCTCTGTGTCAGCCTCTTTTGTTTTCTTCATCTGTATCCTCAGCATATTTTCCTGACTTTCTAAACTTTGATAATTTTTGTTCAGAGAAACCAGGCCCTTCTCTAACACTGCATTGTTTCTGGGCCACATCAACAGAACAACCAGGCACAAACTTTCTGTTGCAGATGGCACTTTTTTTCATTTGACATTACAAATCAGCAAATCATGATTATAAAGTATTTATAAACAGTTCTGGTGTGTATTCGGCAATGGCTGGCAAGTGGTTTCTGGTGTATAATTAGCCACAAAGAGGTACTATATATGATTCTGTACTGAAAACCTCCATGTGATTGCTTTAGTTGCTAGCAGATTTCTATGGTAGTGTTTTACGTGTTAATCAAAGTGTCTGCCACATTTGCAAACAGTGTTGGTCAAGTTACTTGAAAAAAGTAATCAGTTACTAATTACTGATTACGTCCCCCAAAAAGTAATCCCGTTACTTTACTGATTACTTATTTTCAAAAGTAATTAATTACGTAGTTACTTAGTTACTTTTTAAAAACACGATTTACAACCTGAATAGGTGATAAAGCGATAGATCTTTCAGCCCAATTCTACTTTTTCTGCATAATCCATCATACAAAATGTAATCAAATGGAAAAGTCTCTTTTTTAAAACTTGTTTTATTAGTTTTAATCTTTTAACTTTATGCATCAAGGAAAAATTTAATTATATGCAACATTCTCTGACTGGAAGAAATTTGTTTAATATTTAAACCTATTTTCTGCACATTCCAGCACATAATTATTTTTTTTTGTGTTTACACTCAGTCTTTCAAATAGATGCAAGTAAAACACGGCAGAAAATAAATAAAGTCAAAGACTAGCGGTCCTGTTGCTCTATTTTCACCTGTAAAGCAGGAGTAGGGTAGGCGGAGGTTTACCCTGGTGCAGGTGTGCCGCAGCGGTCGGAGTTTCTCTGTGAGTTTCTCTGTGAATTTCCCATTACGTCGTTGCGCACTCGGTGCTTGCTTGGAAGTTTAGGGGTTTTTTTCGCTGTAAAAAGAAGTTTTCTTCCCACGCACAACGGACACTAATGTTTTTGTCACTTTTTATGGAATCAAACTCAAAGTAAGGTCAGTACTTCCACGCTTTAAACACTGGACGCTCATACTCTCTCCCGCACTCGATATGTGATCCATTGTTGATCTGCACACAGCTGTTGTCACCAATGTCGCACTCGCTTACGTCACTGTCATGAGACATTCTCACAACAAAATCACGGTTTTAGTAACGCAGTAACGCAGCGAACCTACGTGAAAGTAACGGTAATCTAATTACCGTTTTTGCAATAGTAATCCCTTACTTTACTCGTTACTTGAAAAAGTAATCGGATTACAGTAACACGTTACTGCCCATCTCTTTTTTTTTTTTTTTTTTTTTTTTTTTTTTTTCGCCTGTCCCATTTGGTTCTTTAGCCATCAGAATTGTTGTCTGAAGACCAACAAGGATACCCAATGGATTTACTTTGCCAAATGGATCATCGTGGCATTGCCGTATTGGTCCATTTGGTCGATCTTTGTTTTTATTATTTATTATATTTTATTTCCAGATGTTACAGACGGGACAGACATGAGTGAGAGATAGGAAAGGGAGAAAGAAAGAGGAAGGAAAGGAAAAACAGAAGGGGAGAGGGACAGTGAGAAAGGGGGGGAGAAAAAAAAATAAAAATCTCCTGGATCACCTGTTGAGAGAAGAATAGAAAACAAGCAAAAAAAGACAAAAAAAAAAAAAAAAAGAAACAAAGCAACATACTAAACACAACACCATCGCATTAATCTAGCTAAGTGTAAACAGCAGTAAATACTAAATATTCAATGTTGTTGTGCAGCACGCAGGACAGATGTGCTTCGAAGTAGCAGCCAAGAAAGGTGTAATTTGGGTCTACGAGCAGTGAACACCCGTGTGCATACCTGTGTGGATCAGCGCGCTTGTATTCCAAAGGTTTCTCCATGTAACGATCTGCTAGGGAGTGTGGGGGGGCCACAGCCCCGTCCTCCAGGGTGTGAAGCAGGTATGGAGGAGATCAAAACTCCAGACATCCAGAGGCCCCCAGAACACAAGAAACCAAGGAAGACCAACAGAGGGGCAGCCGCGCCACTGTTCCAGTAAGAGCTGAGGAGAGTCCCAGATGAGGGCTCGCCCAGCAGCCGCAGAGCAGAAGTCAGGGGGAGTTGCAGTGACGCGCCTGTGAGCTCCGCCGGCCGCCAGCTGTGCCTGAGTGACCGAGCCCCAGGCCGAGAGGCCGGGGGCACCCCACCCCCGAAGGGGCCCGAGCGAGCCCCAGGCTCCAGGCCCCGATAAGCGGCCGCCAAGGAGTGAGCCGGTGTGTACCTGGACGCCCACCCCCAGACACAAAGAACCACCAACGCACCGACACCTGAGGGAGTCCGCCACCGGCAGGGGAAGTGGTGGTAGGTGGAGATAGGCCTCCAAACCTTGGAGGGCCTGAAGTGTCCCCAGAGAGGTGGCGTCTGATACCCAACCTGACATATAGACACAGACATACAGGCACACACAGACACAAACATCCATTCCCCCCCTCATGCTCTCATATGCACTTACTCCACACTCAACCAACGTGGAGACAGACATAAAGAGACGCTGTACACACAATCACACTCCCCAAGCGTACTCTACAAACCGGGTCTAGGTACCCTTGCCCCTGGAGGGGGGAACTGCACCCAGACCCAGGTGGTGTTACCCTTTTCCCTGCGGTGGGGAGAGGCAGACCACCCCGACTCCATAGCAGCAGGGAGGCCCCACACTCCAGACCGCAGTCGGACGGCCAACTCCACCTGCCCATCTCTGTTTGCAAACCATTCGCCAAATGTAAATAAAGCTGTAGAAAGTACATTGCAAACCTGAGACCCTAGTCCTTCAAATAAAAATTGTGCCTTATACTTTGTCCCTCTTCTACTGGTGTGAGAGCCTTTCTGTGGATGTGTGGGATTTTGTGTTCCAGTGGCAGAGTGTGCCTGAGGTCTCCACCCTGCTGATCACACACCTGAGCCTCATACCAAATCACACACCTACAGGCTGTTGGACTGATTCCTGTTGGTGAAAAAAAAAGCTGGAGCATCTTTTCGGTCATAGCCAGACTGTTGCACCGCATGCGGTATTGCAAGCTTAGCTCAAAACTATTACTCGTCTGTTGTTTAATTATTATTGTGCGCTTTACTCACCTTCATGCGTGAAGTGTCCGAAGAGAAGCTGTGGATAGAGGATCTCATTATGACAGACACGGAAAGGAGAGAACTGCTGGAATTTGATCGTGTAGAAGAATGTTACAAGCAACATAGTGTTCGCCACGGCTTCTCCAGACCCTTTCATGTCTGTAACATGTGCTCAGGGTTAACCTGTTCTCATCTCTGAAAAGCAAAGTGTGGCAGTGGACCCGCCAATTTTATATTCTGGTTGGGCTCCATGGTCCCAAGCAGTGAGCATAAGGCCCACCACAAGATGTAGGGCCTTCAGGCAACCCTCGTGAAATTTGTTTCTGATTGTCCGGTCAGAGACTTTCGCATTAGTGACCTGATGGAGGACATTCTGTAGGGCTCTGAGGGTGCTCATCCCCTTCCTCTCTGTACAAAAGAGCAGATACTGCTCCTGCTGGTTACGGCGCTTCTACGTAGGGCTGCTCGATTATGGCAAAAATGATAATCACGATTATTTTCACTGAAATTGAGATCTCGATTATTTGACGATATTTATTTAACCCTTTAAGACCTACTATAGAACCAAGTCCGCCAGAGCTTATATTATTTTTTTTACATGCTGTAGTGCCATTTGTGGGAGCATTTCAAGTTGCTATACAACTGTTATAGCCCATATTTTAATAATATGTATGCATTAAGTCCATAGTAACTACATTAATTGCAAAAAAGTGCAATAAACTACAAGAAAATTGAAAATCGTTTTTGTTTTTTTACATATATTTCTACTTGGAGAAATTTAAGAGGTTTATCCCTCAAAACTTTAAATACAAAAAAGTTGCAAAAAATAGTTTCCCACCACAGGAAATTTATTTTGAGTGTCTTCATAGTTTTATTTTGGAGATACACCAATTTTTATATACACTACAGGAAAAACAAAAAAACAATCCTATGATGCAAATTTGCAAAGAAAACAGCATGTGCATCAAAATAAACTATTTCCAGCAGTGCAATTTGAGTTCTAAGCATCCCAGCAACTATTCAGAAAGGTCAAACATGACCAGTATAGGTTTTTAAGGCCTACAAGTAAAGAACTACATTTCCGCGAAAATGACATCACTTCCGGTTTCGGCCAGGAAATGGCGGACATGTGATAGTTCGCGCTGACGACTTTTTCAATGTGGGAAGTGTTACGAACAGCTGATAGGATCGGCAAAGCGTGTTTCTGGAATATTATGTTTTTGTTCCTGCAAGCGCTTTTAATGCAATTTTTGCAAAGCTGTATGTGGAAGGAAACCGTGACCGAGGACAAGCTGATGGCATCAGATGTAAGTACAACTCCTCCGGTTTCATATGCAAAACAAATTATTGCGCTAGCTTACACGGTTCAGATTCTACAGGGATTTAAAAATAGTTACACAAAACGGAGCATGCAGCTCTGACCGGCTTTAAAGGGTTAACAATGACTTTAAAAAATAATATAAAATAGTGTGCAACACCACTGAAGTTTTTTTTTTTTTAAACTCTCTTTTCAACCAACGGCAGTCACTCTCCAAATAACTTCTGCTTAGCTTTCCGAGCTTCCCTCGGGTCCTCTTAATCAGCGGTCTCCACCCTTTTTTGCGCCACGGACCGGTTTATGCCCGACAATATTTTCACGGACCGGCCTTTAAGGTGTCGCGGATAAATGAGGGAGGGGCTAATAATCGGCTCAGTCATTTTTAATGATCGTTGAAAGCCCAGATCGTAATCGTGATTAAAATTCGATTAATTGAGCAGCCCTACTTCTACGTCCCTTTCCAGATCTCCTAGAGTAACTGCTTGTCTCCTGGAATCTCCGTCATGAGACTGTGCTGGGAAACACAGCAAACTTTGTATTGATGTATTGATGTGTCATTCTGGAGGTGTTAGACTGCGAAACCTCTGTAGGGTTCAGGTATTCCGAGTCAAATACAAAACTAGTGACAAAACAGTCAGAAACTGGTTTTACAGTGGTCTCCATCTGTAAAACCAGTTTCTGTTTTGGGGGTCTCATTGTTTCCCCTGTACTGCACCTGTTGTTAATTTCAAGAGAACCAAAGCAGCTGAATCTGATTAACAACCCCCTCTGCTACTTCACCGACCAGATCAACATCGCAGAGGTTTTACTGACTTGATGCTATAAGTGTTTCTTTATTTTTCTTTTATTTTTGAGCTGTGTACAGCTACCACCTCAAGTTCTCCCCAGAGGAAAGAACCAGGTGAGGGATGTGATATTTGGAGTGAGTGGGTACATTAACTGACTATAGGAGGTTAAATGTAATCACCAAGAATATGAAAGGTGTAATTTAGGTAAGGCAGCGGAGAGGAATTCAGAAAAATACTCTGATGCTTTGATGAAATTCCTATCTTTCTATAAATTAAAATAATCACACAATCACAATCTAATCACAAAACGAAATACTTTAAATGCAGTAAAAATACCAGAAGAGCACTTATAAAGAAACAGCTAAATTTCTCCTTCTTCCACAGGGTTGAGAAAGATACAAGTGATTAAATTCTGAAGGTTGTTTTTAGTTAGCAACTTAAATCAGCCTGAGTGCGAGCAGACCAACAACTGATGGAGAGTGAGTTGAAAATATTTGTTGGTCCACGCAAGAATATCATCTGCATTTATCTTTTATTGAGATAACTGGAATGACAGTATCAATCTGATAAGTTGCTCTTTGAATTACAACAGTTGCCGAAATAGCTCAGTTGGGAGAGCGTCACACTGAAGATCTGAAGGTCCCTGGTTCAAGCTTGGTTTTTGGCATGGTGGTCCATTGACATAGTTTCCTTATGAATTAATAAAGTATTGTGATAATGTTGTAGCTTACATCTGGTGGTGAGATTTACACGGCAGATAATTTATTAATTAAACAAATACAATTAATCTATTTTCTTCCACTTATCTATGGACGGGGGCAGCAGCCTAAGCAGAGAATCCCAGACCTCTCTCCAGCCACCTCTTCCAGCTTATCCAGGAGAACAAGATCTTCCCAGGCCAGACTTGAAGGTGCTAATTCTCATTCTTTCCACTGCACATTGGGCTACAAACCACTAGTTATGGTCCTGTAATGCCAACAGGACCACAATTTCTAGCAGAGAAGCCTAGAAATTCTGTCCATAAAAATTATGAACAGAACCAGTGACAAAGGATACCCCTGTGGACTCAACACCCACCATAAACAAGTCCAACTTCTTGCCAGCAATGCAGACCAAATTATTGCAGTTGTTGTACGGTGACTAAATTGCACGTAACGATGGGCCACACACTATATTACCAAAGTATATCTCATATGACAATAAATGAGAAAACTGTTTGTTTCTACATTTTCAATGTACAAAACCTTTTTTTTTTAACTAGGATGTAATCATTTCATGATCATTACCAAACTAACTGGTAGCTGGTTTATGCTGAACTGCCATGGTACAGTTCCGATCAAAAGTTTAAGACAACCTGAAAATTGGCAAAAAAAATCACATTTTGCATGGTTGGATCTTAAAGAGATTACAAGTAGAGCTTCAACATGCAACAAGAAGAAATGGGAGTGAGACAAAACATTTTTGAGCATGCAATTTATTGAAAATGACGCTTAATCCCACCTAAGATGTTTTTTAAGTGCCACAGAGGAGGGGGTGCCATAATGGTGTGAGGTGCTTTTTCCTTCAGTGGAACAATGGAGGTCCAGGGGCATCAAACGGCCGCTGGCTATGTCTGGATGCTGCAGGGAGCGTCCCTCATGACTGAGGGCCTTCGTCTGTGTGATAATGACTGGATTTTTCAACAGGACAACCCTACAGTACACAATGCTGGCAGGACAAGGGGCTTCTTCCAGGATAATGACATCACTCTTTTGGACCAACCAACTGAGAACCTTTGGGGATGGATGGCAAGGGAAGTTTACAAAAATGGACAACAGTTTCAGACAGTAAATGCCCTTCGTGCAGCCGTCTTCACCACTTGGAGAAATGTTTCCACTCACCTCATGGAAACTCTTGCATGCTGCAACGAACTTTGGAAGTGATCAACAATAACACAGTGATGAGTTGTTCATGTGTGTTTGTTTTGTTTGCACATTTTTATTCTAAACATTGCACACGCTTATAAACCTTTTAATGTCATAATCCAGAATCGAAATTTTTCAGCCTAGTAATTGTAATTTTAAGCATTTATTGCTTTAGTAAAATAAAATACACTATTTGACACCTATGCTAATTAGGAATGCGCTATAAATGGTAAATGGCCTGTATTTGTATAGCGCTTTACTTAGTCCCTATAGACCCTAAAGCGCTTTACACTACATTCAGTCATCCACCCGCTGGTGATGGCAAACTAAATGGTAGCCACAGCTGCTGGTGCCACCGGGCCCTCTGACCACCACCAGTAGGCAACAGGTGAAGTGTCTTGCCCAAGGACACAATGACCGAAACTGTTGGAGCCGGGGCTTGAACCAGCAACCTTCCGATTACAAGACAAACTGCCAACTCTTGAGCCACAATCGCTCCATGAGTGTGAGTTTCTATAAATCATAAAAATCAACTCATAAACAAAATAAGACCTCAAATAGGCCCACATTTTCAAGAAATTACAAGCTTAAAAAAGTTCCAACATATTTCCAAAGTTATAAAAATAACAAATTGCCATCTGATCTTTGGTTTAAGCCCTCTTTCTGCGCTGTAAAATAAATGTTTTATGGGATACTATTGAAAGGCAGGCAGACACACCAAACAGTGATGAGCTCATTACCTCCATTTTCTCAGTGAGGCAACCACCTGACTAAATATTTATATATCATGAAGTTAGAAATTAAATGCTAATCCACATATAAAATTAAACAAAACTATGTTGAAAGAATGGAAAGAAGGCCCTAGACCTGAGCACAAGCCTGTGCCTAAGGCTGTGCAAAGATGTAAGCATATATTTAAACAAGAAGCTGTTCAAAATAATGATGTATAATAATTTCAGAAAAATCTAAGAGATACATTTGCAGAACCAACAGAATAAAACTGCTTGGCCTTGAATGATTTATCACACTTAAAAGGCAATAAAACACCAACGCTGGAAAACAGAGAGAGCACTGATGTTGAATTTTGTTTGAAATGAGCCTTAATGAGCCAGAAATAGTTGCTAAGCAACATCTGTTTTGACATTCCCAGTGTGCATTTTCTGTCCCTATTTTCTTCTACTTTACCCTTTCTTCGTCAAAATATCATTATATAAAACCTATAACACTATCCAGTGTACGCACAGTGAGTAATAGTTCCTAATAGCAGTTATCTTGAATTTTGCTGGCAAGTTTTCCCTTTGAAGTTTTGGTTCCGTGGTATTGCACAAAAACTCATCAAACAGAATAAATATCAGTGGCTTCTGAGCATATTGGAATGATCAGCCAAAAACATTGTCTTTTTTGGTCACTTCTCCAACTCCAAACTGGATATGGCCAGAAATAAATCAAATCACTTTTTATTGTCACATCACATGTGCAGGCACACTGGTACAGCACATGCGAGTGAAATTCTTGTGTGCGAGCCCCACAAGCAACAGAGATGTGCAAACACAACAACACAAACGAGCAAAATACAAGAATGGCCAACCTGAAACTAATAAATATATGTACAATATATAATAGTGTATGCATTTCTGGATGTGTATACTAAATATTTTCCTACGTGTGTGTGTGTGTGTGTGTGTGTGTGTGTGTGTGTGTGTGTGTGTACACATTTTTACAAATTAAATAGTAAAAAAATAAAATAAAATAATAATAATAATAATAATAATAATAAAATATATAAAATATACAGAGTTGAATATGTGCAAAACAAGTGGCATTTATATACAGTGTGGAGTGCATAATGTTGAAGTTCCAGTAGTGAAGCTGAGGTGTCTATGACGTGTTCAGCAGTCTGATGGCCTGATGGAAAAAGCTGTCTCTCAGTCTGCTGGTACGGGACCGGATGCTGCAGAACCTCCTTCCTGATGGAAGCAGTCTGAACAGTTTATGGCTGGGGTGACTGGAGTCCTTGATGATCCTCCCCGCTTTCCTCAGGCAGCGCTTCCTGTAGATGTCTTGGAGGGAGGGAAGCTCACCTCCAATTATCCGTTCAGAGCACCGCACTACTCGCTGGAGAGCTTTGCAGTTGTAGGCGGTGCTGTTGCCATACCAGGTGGTGATGCATCCAGTGAGGATGCTCTCAATGGCACAGCGATAGAAGGTCCTGAGGATGCGGGGGCTCATGCCGAATCTTTTCAGTCTCCTGAGAAAGAAGAGGCGCTGCTGCGCCTTCTTCACTGTTTTGTTTGTGTGTACTGACCACGTAAGATCCTCAGCCAGGTGTACGCCAAGGAATATGACTGAACAGAAATGCTGATGCATAAAAGGAAGTGATTTAATGCTAAGTATATATGCCTGCAATTCTTAGAAAAAAAGTGTAAATGTCTTGCCCCAGTCACTCAGGCCTAGAAATTGGTCTGCAACCAGTTGCTAGGGAAAATATTATCTATTTCCTGACCAGTTGGTGAGTGGTTGCTGTAGATGACTCACTCTGAATCTGTTGCTAAAGCCTGAGTCACACAAGCCCATAAACTAGTTAGTAAACATCTGGCAACCACTGGACTCTAGGGAAAAACCTGCTAGTTGCGGTTTTAAGGCACAACTTTGTTTTTAATCACTATCAGATTTTTGATTGATTTTGCCTGGCAGCAACCACCAACTTCCAGCAACCTTTCGCCATCCTGTTAAGCAATATGCAATATTCCTTGGATAGGGCACACAGGTATAGACAGGTTTCTATGCATGTGTGACTAAGGCATTAGCTTATACTTTCATTGTGGTAATTTTAAATACTGGTTTTGCAGATTTTATTATTTTGTTCTGCTATTCTGTTACATGCTCCAAAAACTCACTCAGCAGCAAAATCCCATACAGAAATTAATGCAGACAAACTGAACAGAGAAAACTATTTCCTCGTTGTCCTTGCTTCACCAGTTATACACATATATTTTTATTTTTTCAGTGCTATTAATATGTAAATTGATATCATCCTTTCTGCACAGACAAACACACAAAGGAGACAACACCTTCATACAAGTGCTGATTGACAGACCAGTATGAGGCACACACTTCTTCTATTTGTCAGCAATCAATGCACTAAATTAAATAGCAATCCAGGGGATTAACTACTGCATGCAAGAAGAGAGGAGGGGTGAAGATGGTGTACACATACACAATGAAGATGCTGACTTTTAACATTTGAAAAAACTACTTAATCTTGCTGTCATTGCAGATATGAATACATGTGCACATATACAGTCAGGGACAGGAGGTGATATAAGTACTAGAAGAGAATACAACTTGTCCTGGCCACACAGCTATCTCTGTTTCAGCTGCAGGACACACACACACACACACACACACACACACACACACACACACACAAACACACACACACACACACACACACACACACACACACACACACACACACACACAGGCCTTCATGTTCTTGTTTTCCCTCCTTTTCAGGCTCTCTCATACACTAATGGCCTAGTTTCAAACTGCTGAATTAAGGGTTTAGTGACTAACAGACTGTGTTTTTTGTGTGTGACCGCTTTAGGTGCGCAGACAATCATCATTATACTACCATAAAAATATGCCTTCTCTCACTATTTATTCTGATCTGTCCCAGTCTGGGAGAAATAAGATCAGATTTAGCATTGCTAAAGTCATACAAGGATGCCCTAATTTGGCTTCACACATTCCAAATTGTATCATAAAATGCAAAAATCATGCACTTCTTTCATGTGTTTCTGTGTGATTTGTGAAGTGTTTTGAAGCTAGAAGACTGATTTGATCTACATGTACACAGTTTTCTCATGGGTATGTTACATTTTCATCAGTTAGTTAAAACAAGAAAATTTCGCACTTGTGGAAATAAAGAAGATTAATACTGGCAATTATTTCCAATTATCCTCTATCTAATGGAAGCTTCATAGTATAGTTGCTTACACATTCGCCTAACAAGTGAAAGGTTCCTCATTTAGTCCCAGGAGCAGACACAAATCCCTCGGGGGTTACATCAGGAAGGGCATTTGGTTTTAAAATATAAATAAAAAAAATCTGCCAAATCGAACATGCAGAGCTACCCGCTGTGGCCCTTGGGGTCTACTGTAACAGATAGGCTTACTGTGAATGGGATTTTTTCCTCATGCAGTTTGGGAAATATAACTCTTACTTTCTTTTTTTCCCCTAAAACATTGATACATGATAAAGATGAAAGTTTTCGAATAAATTTGACATTAAAGTAATGTTAACTAAGTTTTTAAATGTTCAAAAGTCATCATATCTATCCAAAGACTCAGATCAGATGGTGAAATTGTGGTGCTCTCAGTGATGTCTCCAGATTTGTTTGACACCCACGGAAGACTATTGATGGAAGTAAATCTTTCTTCATCAGATTCATTATGTCTTGTCTTTTATTTGTTTCTTTTCGTGTCCCTATCAGGCTTTGCATTGCAGTTTATGAGGAAATCATAGCTTTGGTTCTGCCTTGTGAGAACGAATCTTTGATATATGGTTTGGTATGTTTCATAGAGAATTTCTCTACAAGCAGAGTTCCATGAAGCACAGTAAAGTGTAAAGTGTCTGGTCTTCTTGTTTTGGCAGATCAGACTGATGATGTTATCAAAGAAACATAAAGAGGCTTTTAAAGTCTCTGTGAAGTCAGAATTCCAACAATAACAACAAAGAAAAGGTAAAATATTTTGGGAAATACTGATTTTGTCTATTTGTTTGTTTACTGCATGTACAGATAAACTGTTTAACAAAACAATTATTGCATTGAAAATCCTAATTTGCATGACCTCAATACATTTAATGTTACTACCTATTTTGCTGTACAGTATTTCTGATTTTTTTTATTGTATTTGATTTTTCTTGACGTTTTAAACTTTTATATTACTATTTCTAGGGAAGTTAGATAACTAACTGCTCGTGTTAACAAACAAAAGAAAATGATAATTGAACACACAGACCTTTACTTTTCAAAGCACGACATAAGTGATGCTGTCATGGCTGCAGAAGCAGACATATAGAGTTATGAGAGAAGGACCCAAGTGCAGGCACTGACGACTGACTTTACTGCAAGTGAGCTTTATTTACAGTAGGAAAGTGAAATACAAACAAAAGCTGAGGGGATAGGAAACAGGAGGGACACACAGCTGGGGCTAATCAGACATCACGCGACAGGGAGGAAGCAAGGCAGTAAACGCTGACATAGGACAAGGACTGTCAAAGTAAAACAGGAATCACGAGACATACGCAAAGACACAGACTCAGAGAGACAGGCTTCACTCTGAGACATGGCTGACTCAGGAACACAGGGAAGATAGAGACAAGGGTGACTAGACATGGGACGTGGGACCAGGACTAGCACAGAGAAGACATAGGAATTGACACAGACTAAGAAAAATAGAAAAATACAGAGGAAGGAAGAACTAAGATCACTAAGCACAACAGAAAAATAACCTAAACCAGCACCAACAATAGTCAAATAATATTAAATCAAGATCTGAAACATAAATACTGGGTTGCAGACCCAGCACCATGACAGATGGAGAGGCTGAAGTGCAACTGACTATTTATTATTTTAATCTTGGCATGTGACGTGTCTTGTTTGACTATTATTTTTCCAAAAGTAAAGAGTAAAGATAAAGCAAAGATAAAATAGTAAAGACAAAAATTAAACAAATATAAAGTAAAAGATGTGGTTTCTACCCCTTTCATCCTGAACTGAAAGCATTCCCCTCTTCTACTTTTCCCTGTTTCATGTATGGTCTTTGATGGAGGGCAGCCAGCAGTGAACGACCCTTTCAGCCACTCACACTCTGAGCTATCAAAGACTGTGATAGATGATGGGAAAGAATTCTCAGTGATGGATTTGGATCACAATGTGTTGTGACACATTGTATGGGGCTGCTGACATAAAAATCCCATTTCTTGACTTACACACATATAACATACACACACGTATACATAGATACACACACTGAGGATGACAGTATCAACTCACTGTGTCATCTTTCTCATTGACAGCATTTTTAAGTGTCTCTGCAGGTTTGAAAGAAAGAGAATCTCTATAGGTTGGTGTTTTCACTAAAGACAAGTTGCAAGAGAATTTGAGTATCTCCTGTGACTCTTCCCTTACCATCAGGTTATAACACCATCTTCCACTTTGGGAAACACAACTGTCAACTCCCCCCCACCCCCTCCCCGCCTTTTTTTGTGAATACCATCTGAGCATCTTATATAAGGCTCTTGTGGCATTCCTTCTTTTCAGCCTCTGTCTTTTTATTCTCACCTGCAGGCATTTCTGAAGGAGCTTCCTCAAACAAAGATCAATGCTGAAAGTAGAGGGAATAGCCACATGAGAAAGCTTTTGTGTCTTTTTCCTTTAGCAAAAGAAAGCAGAAAAAGTAGAAAAAAATGGGGGGGGGGGGGGGGGGGGCTTCATTTACTTTATCATCTACATTGGAGTTCAGTGGAAAACCCCAAGGGTAAATGCCATCTTTTGGAAAGATGAATTAAGCACACAGCCATTCATCCACCAAAATCAGAAGGTTTCAAGTTGATTTTTCTGTATGTATGTTTAAAATATACAAAAGTGTGTATTTTGTGTGTATTTTGTGTAATGTTTTGTAACCCTCCCTACATAAATAACCATAGAAATGAAAATAATACAAATGACATCCCTACATAAGAGCTAACCCAAAATACTGCAAAATCCAGGCTTGGATGAAGCATTAATATTCCCCTTGGTCAAAAAACATGATATTAACAAGGACAAAAAATAAAATATAGGAGAACTCAAATTAATGCATGCTATCAAAACAGGGATTTGCAGATATGCAATATATACTGTCTATGCTGTTCACTAAGACTATGGAAGGCAAGTTGCCCATTTGCAAGTGTTTTACTTAGTAATACACAATACAAATAAAATAATCTCTTCAGTGTAAACTGCATGAACTGTCTCCTTTTGGCTATCCCTGGGTAATAGATATATGATTGTAGTCCCTGTAATATCCCTTTGGATTGCAGAAGAAAAGGTTTACAGGTCTGCTACAGAACATGAAAATCTGTATTTCTGTAGACTCAGAAATCCAAACCTAATCTCATGCAAAATGACGCAGCGTCTTAAACCATGAATGGAAACCCAACTAAACTGATAGTAGGACACTGCTGACTTTCAAACCAATCATCATGCCTTCTTTGTCATAACCTTTGCCTATCTGACCTTCTGGTTTGTACCTACCTGTACTCCTTGGTAGCAAATAAATGTTAATTTTTAAAAACACTGGAGTTTAAATGTGGTCATATTCAAATGGTAATGATTATCTGAAGAACTGTAGTTTGCTAAGAATGAGATTTTGTTAGAAAGGATGTTAGTCGGTGCCAGGAAAATACTGAATGATATTACTTGTAGACACTGAGCTTTTTTAACTTTATTCTTTCACATCTGTAAGCTGCATTACAAAAGGTTTCTCTAAAGAGTTGTAGAAGGGAATTGCTCTGCTTGTAATGATTCTTCAGCGGCAAACTGTGTGGGACTTAGTGTCATTCTCAGTAAATGGGATGCTGAGAATCTAAGGAATGCTTCTCTATCACATACCCCCGCATTCATTTCTAAAGTTATGTAAGCATTCATTTAACTTTGGAATCGACTAGAGTCAGTCAGGTTCTGTCATCACAAACGCAAGCCCCAATTTTCCCTTTCAAGGTTTACCAAAGGACACACGACAATGGAGGTTTCAGCATCAGGCCTTGTAATTATTGTGAAAAATTCAAGAGAAGGAGATTAATGCCCTCTACCATAGCACGTACTAATTTCTGCTCACTGTGTTACGCAAACTTCTTTCAAATAAACCAAGGGCAAAATATAAAATAGCCCTAATCATATTACGGCAACAAAGTATTTTTGTCATGATCAGGCTGTGTGCAGGCAGGATGGGGACCCAAACGCAAACTCACGGGAAAACAGGACTGAACTCAAAATACAGCTTTATTGCTGACAAAACATAACGGCGACACAAAATAATACGAAACTGAATTGGGAAGTACTAAGGAACTGACTTACGAGGAAACACACGGAGGGGCACACAGTCACGAGGGAGAACGCGACACTGAACTGAGGGAGATGTGGACATAAATGCACAGAGGGTAAACGAGGGAAGTGGGAGCACATGGGGAACACAGCTGACACAGATAACCGTAACGAGACAGGGCAGGGGTGAACACAACATGACGCATACTGACGAGAGACTGTCAAAGTAAAACAGGAAGTACACAGAGGTTCAGACAGGAGGAGAGAGCACGGACATAACGGAAAACATGGAATAAAACACAAGGAGGGGAAACAAGGGTTCACAGATACATAAAGGGGAACACAGGAGGTAACCAAATAAGGAACATCTTAACTAAACAACCTAGGAACCAAGGCATAAATAGAGAACAGAATACAAAACACACAAAAACTAAGAATACTGGCCCAGGACCATGACAATTTTGCTTTCAGAATAAAAATTAAGTCCGTGGATTATTCTGTGTCATCTCCTTTAATACAATAATAATAATAATAATAATAATAATAATAATAATAATAACAAAAACTTTATAACAATTTCTCTCTACTAGACACAACTAATACACACACTTGTGCTGTCTATGTACTTGCATATTTCTATACTTATTTGCCGAGATGCTTTTGTGTGTTCTGGTGTATAGATGTCCTTCTGTCTCTGTTTGGAAACAGAGGCAGAATTTACTCTGTGTGTTTACTTCAGTACAAACAAGGATTGTGTTTGTTTTCTTATCTTGAGTGTGTGTTTTTGCACACCGGTGTATGTATGTGTGTGATGAAGTTTGTAATTAAACTCAAATCCATTACATTACAGTGGGGAGTTTTTCAGGAAGATTCATTTCTACAAAGGCACCACCTCCTCCAAGTCCTTTTAATTTGACAGATAAGTTTATCCATTTTTTCCTTTTGGGGGATAAACTGTACACAATACATCCCTGCATGGTGCCGCACAAATGAAAACTATAATTAAAAGTGACATGGCGGGTTTGGAGTAGTCATGAAAGCATTTGTGTGCATTTTGTCTCTCATAAACAACATAGTCATAGTTGACAAACTGTCCAGCACTTTTTGTAGTTGACATTCAATTCAAATTTTTTTTTATATAGCACTGGCTCACAATAATTATAACCTAGAGGCAGTTTCTATTGTAAGTTCAAGACCCACAAATATTAGAGAGAAAACCCCAACAATCAGACAATCATCTACAAGTAGTACTTTGTAACAACAGGAAGTAAAAACTCTCTTTAAACAAGAAGAGACCTCCAGCAGAACCAGTCTTTGGGAGGGACAGTTGTGTCCTACTTCGGGATGAAGGGAAAGACAAGAAAAAAGAAGGGCACACAGAGACGAGGACAAAACACAAACTATGGGAGACAGAAGACAAAGTATTTATGACATGTAGCAGCGGTAGTGAGTGAAGAAGAAACACCCAGAAACCTGAGCCTATATCAGCATAACTGAGGACTGATCCAATCCTAACTATCGGCTGAATCACAAATGACAGTTATAAGTCTAATATTAACAGTAGAGAGTATGTCTGTCTCCTGAATCTGAAATGGGAGCTGTTTCCACAGAGGAGTGGCCTGATAGGTGAAGGCTCTGCCTCCCATTCTACTTTTAGAAACTCTAAGAACCACAAATAACCCTGCAGTCTGAGAGCAGAAGTGTTCTACTGGGACAATATGTTATTATTAGCCTTATAGTAACATAATCAGGCCCCCTCACATCTTACAGATCTTAAAAAATCTTTAAGATGCGACGAGCCATGATGAGGTTTTGTACGTGATAAGAAGGGCTTTAAATTAAGTTCCAAATTGAGTGTAGGGAGGAATCTGATCTTTCTTTTTAGTCCCTGTTAGTACTCCAAAAGTGTGACATTTTAAATAAAATTGTAGAATGGCTTGAGATGCCAGTTGGACTGAATAGCCTAATAAGGAATTACACTAGAGTGAATGAAGAAAGCAATTCTGCATATTTATTTAACATGCATGTTGAAGAACACATCCCAGTTAAGAATAACTCCAGTGACTTCTCACAGTGTTACCGTAGGACAGAGTAATGCCACACAGAGTAGGTTTCTGGTTGGATGCCATGTTTCTGAGGTATAAGGGCAAAGTAGAATAACCTCGGTACTGTCCGGATTTAGAAGTATAAAATTACAAGTTATCCAGGCCTTTATGGCTTTAAGGCATGCCTGTAGCACTGTGTCTTACATAGGGAAACACAGAGCTGTCCCAGTGCTTTTAATGGAAATTAAATAAAAAAAAGAATTCAAAAATTTGAAATAAAAAAAGAAATGATGTATCTTATTCTATAATTATAATAACAAGTATACAATGATACTACACCCCTTTGTTAAATTATTGAGGTTTAGCAAAAAGTATACTGTCCACAGGTCACATACAAAGCAAATTTACAAAGAAATATGATACCAAAAATACTCATTACACAGGGAAAATTGCAATACATGCATTCAATTGATTGTATATATGTTTTTACCGTATCTGCTATTTTTACATGGTCACTCACTTTGGCCCAACTTCAGTCCCAATTTTGTAATCAAACCAATTTGCAACTGATTTTACAGTCTGGCAAACTTTCTGGTAGTTGTTTTCCTCTGCAATTTACAGGGAGTGTTGATGCCTGATTAAGTCCTAAACCAATCCTAATCTGGATCTTTTGGGTATCTGGCAAGATCCAAAGTCTGATTTCCCACAACCAAGCATGAAATTACCTCAGTGGCCTTGCACAATGACAGAAGTTAACAGTAAGAAACACAGTGTAGACCAAAGAGCTTGTTTTATGGACAGAACACAGGCTAGCATTTTTACTTTTCATTTTTTCCTCGAGGACGAGGATACAGCTATCTTCTTGTAACCCAGCTGGAATAATCTTCTCATCATCCAGAACAAGAAAACAGTCTCGAGTGTGGGGGTAGAAGTATAACTTTAAAATTCACACTTATCTTTTAACAGAAGACAGAAACATGATTTCAAAAAAAAAAAAAAGGTTATTGTTGAAATTTTAGTCAGCAGTGTCCTACTATCAGTTTAGTTGGGTTTCCATTCATGGTTTAAGACGCTGCGTCATCTTGCATGAGATTAGCCTTATGTTAATTATATCTAATAACTCCTGGTGTGACGTGACTCTATGGGCCATGAAAAGAACAAATAGCTTAGTACACACACACTCTCTCTCTCTCTCTCTCTCTCTCTCTCTCTCTCTCTCTCTCTCACACACACACACACACACACACACACACACACACACACACACACACAGGGAGTCGGTGAGTGTTAAATAATGTAAAATGTGATGAGAACCATGTTGGTAGTTTCGCTCACTCGTATGTATGATTTATTCACAAAGCTCTCTCTTTCTTTTGATGTGATTTTGTGTGATGCGTTATGTGAGGTGAGAGACACACTTCCTTTCTTCACCCAAGAAGAAAAAGGGGATTTAGTCACAGGATAACACAAGTGAAACGGAACGGTCGAGGAAGATGGGGACGACGAGTTTTCAGGCAAAAAAATAAAATAAAAAAATGCAGAAGCAGGGAGGACAGACAAAGTGCCTTTCAATTACTTTCCTCTAGAGAACATGAAAGAAACTCGTCATTTCACCTAAATGGAAATTGTTCCAGGTCTGGAGAGACCTAAACCCAAAACATTCCCACCCACATTTAAATAAACTAAACCCACTTAAACATCTTATTAGCAGAGAGGTCCAAATAAGATTAGCACTTACTGGACAGCTGTTAGTGATGTTACGCATTCGCTCTTTCCATTATCTCTCTTTTCCCCACTCACTAAGTGACAATAAGAAGTAGTTGTTTAACAAAAAGTCTAGTTTCTGCAATTTTTACTGCCTGTGATTATAATCTACAATAATCCACTCCATAATGCTTCCAAGACAAAAAAGAGGCAGAGAATTTGAATTGGGGATTTGTATTACTCCAGTTACTTTTGTTTTGCATATTTTTGTCTTAGCCTTACTTTTAAGCTTGCATTTGAAATGGAACACCATCTTAATCGAAGTTTGCACTAATCTAAATGCTAAATGCAGACAGTTGAGATGTGAGGACAAAAACAGCAACATTAACAGGAAAATACACAGAGGGAAAGCAAGTTTAGAATTGCAAGTTTATAATACTATCAACATTGTTTGTTGTTTATTGACCATATTTGTAGATATTTATCTGTATTTGTCAGTGTGTGTGTGTGTGTGTGTGTGTGTGTGTGTGTGTGTGTACACCAGCACTGAGAAATCTGACCTTTACTACAAGTTGTAATATGTTCCTGCTTTTCTCTCTGGTGTGCTTTAGAAGTATATTAATCTGTGGTACTAAACCAAACTCATATAACTCCAATGTCAAGTACCAAAGGGTAAAAAGGGAGCACAAACCTCAATTTCACCAGGTTATCCTGGCCTTATGAAAACATGAAACAAAAAGGACATCATGTCATTTATATACAGCAGTTTGACAGATGATTAGTTTGAAGAGTCACATAGTAATTCACTTCCCAATTTTGGATATATTCAGTAATAACAATAACAAAAACAAAGTAGTACGTTTGAACAAGGTTATCTGTTTTTGTAGTAAACATTTATTTCTATATTTTATGTAGACTGGTTCAGAGGAAACATTTCCAACTGAAATCATCATTCAGTCTAGCAGGTGACATTGTGTTGAGTGCTGGGATCCAGTGCATCTCTCTCTGTGACAGCAGCTTTGACAAATTGCCTCCTGTTGCAGGAAGAGTTACATATTTAACATCCAATAAATTCCTCCTCCAGCATTATGGATATTGCACTTATATGCAGCATACATAATGTTTTAAAAAAGTATTGGTTTGCAATGAATCACGGTGAAAGTTACTAGTCACAAATGGAATAAACTTGGAACAGTGGTGAACTTTCCCAGGAGTGGCTGATGTATCAAAATGATTCTAGTATTGCATCAACGACTGTTCCAGGAGGCCACAAAAGTACCCAGAACACTGAGGTCACTTAGGGTCAGTGTTTATTATTCAAAATTATGAAAGAAACTGGATAATAATGGTATCCATGTGAGAGCTCCAAGCTGAAAGCCACTGTCCATCCATCCATCCATCCATCCATCCATCCATCCATCCATCCATCCATCCATCTTCAACCGCTTTATCCGAGGCCGAATGCACTAACATGAGACACAGACCTTCAAAGTAAAACAAGAAGTACACAGAGGCAGCCTGGAGGGGGAAAGAGAACTTGGAGGAGCACATGTTGGGATGAGGAACACAAGGAGTGGGAACACGGCACCAGAACTAACATCACAATATAAACACAGACACACAGAGGAGGACACAGAGGGCAACTATATGAGGGAAACTTATTAAATACTCAGGGAACTAAACAGAGAATACAGGAAACCTAAACTAGAACACTAGACAATATAGGATAAATTAGGACTAACAAAGTAAACTTTGAACATAAGCCTGTAGAGATTGGTACTGTTCTAGAGTTTCCCCCTCGAAACCACTATAACTAAGGAGATGGTGGTGGATCACAGAAGAGTTAGGCCATTCCATCCACCAGTTTCCATGTGAAGGACACTGAGGTGGAGCACTGTTATAAATGTCTGGGGCTCCTATTGAATAACAAGCCGAACCAGTCCCTGCTCTCTACATGAAGGGGCAGAGCCGCATCTACTTCCTGCAGAGGCTGACATCCTTTGGTGCATGTGATAAGATGCTGCACATACTTTATTAGTCTGTGGTGGCCAGTAGTCTCTTTTATGCTGTTCAGAGTGCAGCCTGATGGACAAATATAGCAAGTGGCTGGACATGCTGATGAAAAAAACACAGCTTGGTGCTTGGCAGGAAACCGGACTCGCTTAAGACTGTGGTGGGGAAGAGCACAATGAATAAACTGAAAGTTATAATGAACAACAGAAAACACCCTCTCCACAGCCTCCTGGCAGGGCAGAGGAACAAAGGTAGATGGCTCCTGTCACTGTGCTGCAGATCTGATCAGTTCAGGAGGTCCTTTGTCCCCACTGCAAAAAAGCTTTCTAAGACTCTCTGTAAGTGTGATAAATGAGGAATGGACAAATACTTTCTCAAAGCTCCTTATGTACAAATGATTTTAAATCATTTGATTTAAAATCTATCGTGCTGGTGTAGAGAGGCAAAATTACAAAAGTGTCACTTTCCAAAAACATATGGACGTAAGAGGAATTGTGACTTTCTTTTGTTGAAATGAATCAATCTGTTTTTCCTTTTAGCATAAGAGGGATTAAATTGCAACAATTAATCTTAGTGCAGCCAAGCAGCTGTCATCCCTTTGCTGCTGCTTCTTTAAAACTTTGGTAGTTTATAAAACTTGCCTGTTTTCACAAATGATGCATATGCGTGTATGTGTGTACATGTGGGTAATTGTGTTAAATTAGCTGGCTGCTGAATGACGCTACACTTAATATTGTTAACTTTATATTACCATAATCATCTTGCATTTCCTCATTGAATCCTAATTTAATGCATCATTTAAATAAAATGATCACATTACATTAACTTATCAAACAATTATAACAGTACTTGCATTACATAAGTTCTCTGCACAATGAGAGGATAGCAAAAAAAATACAAAAAAACCCTTCAGCTTCATAATATAGATATTAATGTGTCTATTATCCACAAAAAGGCAATATGATGAGACATGAGCACACTGCACCTAGACCAGATATAACTATTTAGTGCTGCTAACCTGGCACCCTCTCTTTTCAAGCGTAAAACCCCCAAACCCAGAGTGGTGCTCAAGATGAGTGTATGCTGACCCCGAACCAATCAGCAAAAGCTGGATTTTCAACAGGTATCAAAAGCAGCAATGAGCTGCCAGGTTTATAGTACTGTAGCCTCCACTGTACTAAAACCTCCACCTGTACCTACTCAAAAAATATATGTTGTTTGTCAGTTGTCAAAGGTTTATATTGTTAACTTGTAATTATGAGACAATGCACCGCAGGCCATGTAATGCAAAAGTGATACAAAATAACATAGAAGTAATGTTAGGAATTTCTTTTTAGTTTTAACTGTTTTGTGTAAAAACAAAGTACAAAGTAGGAAAACTCAATAAATCTGCTTCTTAAATGTTTAGCCAAGAGATATTTTAACACACCAGCTTCCACAGACCTCTAAATAAACAGTTTAGCATATATTTGGCTACTATGATAGTACATGATCATGGATGAAGTGTTGTGTAACTTCCTATCTCTTGGTAGCCAGTTGGACATATAGATAGAGTTAAACCTTATGATCTCTGAACTCAAATGCAATAACCGCAAACAAACGAACAAAAAATCAGCCAAAAGTACGTTTATAAAGGATACATTAAAATAAAAAAATATTTAATTTCATATTTTAGCACTACTTAGCAGAAATCTGTCTGTGCAACATGAAGATATAGTGCATGGGTGCAGTTTTCTCACTAAGGTTACGTCATGAATTATGGTTATGAGCATGTTTCTAAGAGATGTGTCAAATCAAGGGCTCACAAATCAATGGGGTAATGCAGTTCTAGCTTTGTCCTCCTTTTCTATACAGTCTGTGACTATGTCAGCTTTCACCAATGCCTTCACAGCACAGACCGTGTGAGGAAATGTTAGAAGAGGATTACAAAAGTTTGAGGCGTGTTTGGGAAAAATGCACATGACCTATCCAAATTTTCCACTGCTTCTGTTTGTGCCAGAATGATACACTGGCGCGCGCGCACACACACACACACACACACACACACACACACACACACACACACACACACACACACACACATACAGAATAAACATTTTAATTATCTCTCTCCCACATATACACATGCACATAGAGATATGTACGCAAATGCAATCTCGCATCAACAGAGATACACACACTCATACATAAAGGCAAACTCAAAGAGTGCAGACTTAGCAAGGTAAACATAGGCACATCATTACACATGCAGTTTAATATGTACCCACACACACACTCACATACACAAACTCTCACACATGCACAGTCCCCCCACAGCCCAAATCCTCTCTGGCTTGTTTAGACAACCCACTGCTTTCCAGTAAATCCTAAATAAGCTAATCCCAGAACATCAACAAATGTAATTTTCAGCTTACCATAAAACACATGCAAATGGAAGGCAACCCCTCTATGCCCTCACTGTGACAATATGTGAGTGCATGGATATGGGTATTTTGTAATGTGCAGGTAATGTCCGACAGGCAAAAATGATGATGAATGTAGGTGAAGAGGTGCATAAGGCTAAGAAGGTCATCCAAGCATGGCATATATAGAGAAAAAAATATGGCTTTTGTTGGAGTGGGGGTAGCAATTAAATCCACAAATTTCTTAAGTAACCTTGACATTGTTAGTGCTGTCTATGTCATAAAGTCACTGAGTTGACACATAACCCAATAATAATGTGTTACAAAACCTGTTACAAAACACATTATCACTGAAAAATACAAAACTGGGATCAACTAGTCAGACACAGACTATGATGTGAATATGAAAATGTGACATAGTCTGAGCTAGTTATTGTGTACTGTAGTTTGTTCCTCCTCTGAGTCCAGGTTGTGGGATGGGGAGGCCCTCCAGCCACCTGCAGGGCAGAGTCTGAGTTCCCATTCACCAGGAAGGCACACCCATTTCTCACCAAGCTGCAATCAACCACCAGTACTTAAGGATCAGTTTGAGCCTCCGGTCTTTGCCAGATAGTCTGCTGCTGTTCAGTGCTTAATCTTGCCTGAATCAGGAACATATCACTTACCTGTACAGCTTACCTGACTCCACAAGACTGGTCTTCTTTACCTTAAAACACTCACCTACATTCAGATTCCTACCCCTCTCTGCTGGCCCTCCTGGAACTCTCAAGTAAGCAATAGTTTCTCAATGTTTTCCCTGTCAACAATCATCTCTGCAGATCTCTCTCTCCTGAAACTGGATTAACTCCCCTCTCCTCTTCCTCAGTGTTCCTGAGGATCCAGCCCTCAGTTCCTGCTTCCCGGCATCTGCAAATTCTTAAAAAATAAAGACTCTGAATTTTATAAAACTGTCTCAACCATGGCCACATTTGAGCCCTCCCTTTTGTTTTTGCCTGTAATAAAATGGCATCTCTTGAAAAAGAAAAACAATCAGCAGATATTTATTTATTAATTTTTTTAACAGAATTCAATTGAAAAGTGCAAATAAATTATTAATAAGGGTTTTGGTTTAGGCAGCAGTTGTGCTCCTCTCTTTAGTGATCCCTTATTTGTCAAAAGTGTTGGAACAGTTGAGATGCATTTTTTCTAAACACAGCATCTCCATGACTTTTAAACCCAAAAACACGCTGCTCAAAAACACCCGGTCCACCCCATGGATCGGGTCCCCGACACAAACATTGACTTACCTGGATGATTGAGCATGCATCAATGCTGGAAAACTTCTTAAGTTTAGGCTTGAATCACTAGAATAAGGTCTTTTGTTGAGAATCAAATACCAAGTCACTGATTTTCTTTTCTGGGCCATTCATTTATTAATTATCAATATTCATCCATTTCTTTTCAAGCTGCCAAAGAGTTGTGGAGCCTTTCCAAGATATACTCACTGGAGGGGAGTACTGACTGTTTGCCAGTCATCACATAATTATGGCAATTGCATTCACAAGTATAGACTAATTAGAGTGTCTTGTTTACCTCACTTTGAATCAGCTGGTAGGAAGACACAAAGGTGAATGCAGAAACAGAAATGAAAGTTTTAACACAAATCAAACTGAATATGCTGGCTTTACAGGTTATAATGTGTTACTGATACAGAATCTGAAGGATAAACTCCATAAGTAGCTGCTGGTATGCACAAAGATACTTTAAAAAGTGTTGACTAACCTGAGAATTTTCTTTCTACAACATCCTCCAGCCTACAGTAAAGCACCAGAAGACTTAGCTCAGGATGTCATGCACCAACACAAATGGAAGGAAATCTCATTTTTGATTAACCCAAAAGTGTTTACTAGATCTAGGAAATTTGTGCATTATTGAATCTAAGGGCATGCGTATATCCCAGTGCACAAGTTTCAGTATCTACTAGGGTTATTTATGGATGTGTCTGGAAACCTGTGTGTGCGCTCTGGCCCAGGTAAACATTAATCATTAGCCTTGCCATATGGTGGCCACGTTGATCACATTCCCCTGACAGGCAGGGCAGCTTATTCTGGAAAGAGGATGTACTGGTTCAGGTGAAAGCAAGTACACATGTTCATGCACACGACACACACACACCCAGACACAAAAACACACACGATCCTAAAGCCAACAGGAAACTCAATCTGTAACACAAATTCCCCTTGCTGCCACGTTGGGTTTGAGTATGTCTACAGATATGCTGTTGCTGTTATCAACAGTTAGGAAAAAGAAAAGGACTAAACAAGAGTTGAAGTTTCTTTTCCTCAGTGAAAACTGTGTCTATATTTCCTGTGAAGACAATTATCTGGTGTTGAGAGAAAGAAAAATAATATATATTTAAAAAAGGGGGGAAGAGGCAGGCATACCCTGAACAGGTTGCCAGCTTGTCACAAGGCAACCAGAGAGACAGACAACCATTCATACCTATGACCAATTTAGAATCACCAATAAACCTAACCCCACTAACTGCATGTCTTTGGACTATGGGAGGAAGCCAGAGTACCTAGAGCCCAAAAACTATTTGTAAGTGTCTAGAGCTGTCTCTAATTCTTGGTGTGATGTAATGCTAATGTTTTATAGGCCTATCTGTTATCATACAATACACCTCTACCTTCTTTTGGTAATTGTCTTTTTTCATACATACAAGTGGAAATATCTGGTTAGTGGCACAACTTTCATAGATTTTATTTTCAATGCCATCCTGCTTATTTCACTGTGACTGCAGGTGATCTAACATACTTTGGATTATGAGCTGTTCCTCTAATCTTTATCTGTCAAAAAAAATTGTTTTCCAAAGTGATCTGAATTTTCTATTCGACTTTTCTAATTTTCAGATGGATAGCAGATTTTCATGTTTTGTTGAACCTTTGTATAATGATTTCACATCTCTAAAAAATGTTCTTCACTTGGCTGGATATTGCAAAGTCTTTTTTCCCCTTTTACTTTACCAGGTAAAAGACACTGAAAACATCCTGTACTATTTTACCTCATGAGCACATGCGTCTTTTTATGTTGTTCCTTCATATGTGCAAAACTGTCCTAATATTCCCACTATCTCCCTGATAAATTTGTTTTGTTTTTGCAGTTTAAGGATTACCTTCATTTGCATTTAAATGTTTTTGGTTCACAGCAACAGCTTCCAAATGCAAATCCCACACTTAGAATCAACTTCAGACCTTTCACCAGTCTAATTTATGAGGAACTGCACACACCTGTCCATTAAAAAGCTTTTTAGTCAGTTGTGTATGAGAGTCTGAAACTAGAGGACTGTGTTTAAAAGTGACTATAATTCCTTGACAGTGAATGTAGTATTGTTAAATATGTAAACTTTGTTTTCAATTCAATTCAATTTTATTTATACAGCGCCAAATCACAACAGTCACCTCAAGGCGCTTTATATTGTAAGGTAGACCTTACAATAATACATACAGAGGAAAAAACAACAATCATATGACCCTCTATGAGCAAGGACTTTGGCAACAGTGGGAAGGAAAAAAACCCTTTTAACAGGAAAAAACCTCCTGCAGAACCAGGCTCATGGAGGGGCGACCATCTACCGCGACCGGCTGGGGTGAGAGAAAAAAGACCGGATAAAAGACATGCTGTTGACACGCATTTCAAGAATTCAACTGCATACTGATTGTTTTATTTAAAATCTGTTGTGGTTGTATACACGGTTAAAGCTGTGAACATGTCACTGTTCAAAAAACTGTATTTCCCTGTAAGTAGCACAATGTCTTATCATTGGCATCACATAACTGAATAAATGACTTTTTAGAATTGGAAAGCATTTGATTTCTTTTGTTTAATACCTTGTATTGGGTGTTACTGTGACCTAGGTTGAGTATGTTTCAGTTTCAGTATCAGCACCCCAACTTCCTCTCCTGTTAATGACCTAAGGCAGTGATTTTTGTGGAGGAAGCTGTACAGAAAGCAATACACTTTTGCATCTTGAGTGTTCTTGTACTACATATCCAACCTGTTCAAGCACACTCAGGAATGGCATGCTTAAATATATCCAAGTTGGGTACTCAGTTATCACACTAGTTAAAGAAACTGTACTGTCAAACTAGCTTATAATGGATTGCATTTATATAGCGCTTTTCGGGAGCCCGGGGAGGGTGCCCGAGGGCGAGCGTCTGGTGGCCGGGCCTTAGTCCATGGGGCCCGGCCGGGCACAGCCCGAAGAGGAGACATGGGCCCATCCTCCCGCAGGCCCACCACCCACAGGAGGCGCCATAGGGGTCGGGTGCATTGTGTGCCGGGTGGCGGCCAGGAGCGGAGGCCCTGGCGGACTGACCCCCGGCTGCCAAGACTGGCAATAGGGACATGGAATGTCACCTCTCTGGTGGGGAAGGAGCCTGAGTTAGTGCGTGAGGTTGAGAGGTACCGGCTAGATATAGTCGGGCTCACCTCTACACATGGCTTGGGCTCTGGAACCAGTCTCCTGGAGAGGGGCTGGACTCTGTCTCAGTCTGGAGTTGCCCCTGGTGGGAGGCGGCGGGCTGGGGTGGGTATCCTAATATCCCCTCGGCTTGCTGCCGGTACGTTGGGGTTTTTCCCGGTGGACGAGAGGGTTTGTTCCCTGCGCCTTAGGGTCGGGGAACGGGTCCTGACTGTCATCTGCGCTTATGCGCCGAGTGGCAGTTCAGAGTACCCAGCCTTCTTAGAGTCCCTGGGGGGGGGGGGGGGGGGGGGGGGGGTGCTCCACCTGGAGACTCTGTTGTCCTGCTGGGAGACTTCAATGCTCACGTGGGTAACGACAGCGAGACCTGGAGGGGCGTGATTGGGAGGAACGGCCTCCCTGATCTGAACCCGAGCGGTGCTCTGTTATTGGACTTCTGTGCTAATCACAGTTTGGCCATAACGAACACCCTGTTCGAACATAAGAGTGTCCATAAGTGCACGTGGCACCAGGACGCTCTAGGCCGTAGGTCGATGATCGATTTTGTAATCGTATCAGCAGACCTGCGACCATATGTTCTGGACACTCGGGTAAAGAGAGGGGCTGAGCTGTCAACTGATCACCACCTGGTGGTGAGTTGGATCAGGTGGCGGGGGAGGAAGCTGGACAGACCTGGTGCACCTAAACGCGTAGTGAGGGTGTGCTGGGAACGTCTAGCAGAGGCCCCAGTCCGCAAGATCTTCAACGCACACCTCCGGCAGAGCTTCAACAGCATTCCGAGGGAGACTGGGGACATTGAGTCCGAATGGACCATGTTCAGCGTCTCCATTGCCGAAGCTGCTGCATTGAGCTGCGGCCGCAAGGTGGTTGGTGCCTGCCGTGGTGGTAATCCCCGAACCAAATGGTGGACACCAGAGGTGAAGGGAGCCACCAGGCTGAAGAAGGAGTCCTATCGGGCTTGGTTAGCCTGTGGGACTCCGGAGGCAGCCGACAGGTATCGACAGGCCAAGCGGAATGCGGCTCGGGCAGTGGCTGAAGCAAAAACTCGGGTGTGGGAGGAGTTCGGAGAGGCCATGGAAAAAGACTTTCGGACTGCCTCGAAGAGATTCTGGCAAACCGTCAGACGTCTCAGGAGGGGAAAGCGGTGCTCTACCTGCACTGTGTATAGTGCTGGCGGAGCGCTGCTGACGTTGACTGAGAAAATTGTCAGGCGGTGGAAGGAATACTTCGAGGACCTCCTTAATCCCACTGACACGTCTTCCGAGGAGGAAGCAGAGTCTGGGGATGAGGGGAATGACCCGCCAATTTCCGGGGGCGAGGTCACTGAGGCAGTTAAAAAACTCCTTGGTGGCAGAGCCCCTGGTGTTGATGAGGTCCGCCCCGAGTTCCTGAAGCCTCTGCAATGTTGCGTGGAGATCAGGGGCAGTACCTGTGGACTGGCAGACCGGGGTGGTGGTCCCCATCTTTAAGAAAGGGGACCGGAGGGTGTGTTCCAACTACAGGGGGATCACACTCCTCAGCCTCCCTGGGAAAGTCTACGCCAGGGTGCTGGAAAGGAGAGTTCGTCCGTTAGTCAAACCTCGGATACAGGAGGAACAATGCGGTTTTCGTCCTGGTCGCGGAACACTGGACCAGCTCTTTATCCTCTCCAGGATACTTGAGGGTGCATGGGAGTTTGCCCAACCAGTCTACATGTGTTTCGTGGACTTGGAGAAGGCATTCGACCGTGTCCCTCGGGGTGTCCTGTGGGAGGTGTTGCGGGAATATGGGGTGTCTGGCCCATTGCTACGGGCCATTCGATCCCTATACAACCGTTGCAAGAGCTTGGTTCGCATTGCCGGCAATAAGTCGGATTCGTTCCTGGTGGGTGATGGGCTCCGCCAGGGCTGCCCTTTGTCTCCGGTTCTGTTCATAATTTTTATGGACAGGATTTCTAGGCGCAGCCAAGTGGCGGAGGGCTTTCGCTTTGGTGGCCTCAGAATCTCATCTCTGATTTTTGCAGATGATGTGGTTCTGTTGGCTTCATCGGGTGAGGGCCTCCAGCTCGCACTGGAACGGTTCGCAGCCGAGTGTGAAGCAGCGGGAATGAGGATCAGCACCTCCAAATCTGAGGCCATGGTTCTCAGCCGGAAAAGGGTGGAGTGCCCACTCCGGGTCGGGGATGAGTTCCTGCCCCAAGTGGAGGAGTTCAAGTATCTCGGGGTCTTGTTCGCGAGTGATGGGAGAAGGGAGCCGGAGATCGACAGACGGATTGGGGCTGCAGCTGCAGTAATGCGGACGCTGCACCGGTCCGTCGTGGTGAAGAGGGAGCTGAGTGTAAAAGCGAAGCTCTCAGTTTACCGGTCGATCTACGTCCCTACCCTCACCTATGGCCACGTCCTGTGGGTAGTGACCGAAAGAACGAGATCGCGGATACAAGCGGCAGAAATGAGCTTCCTCCGAAGGGTGGCTGGCCTCTCCCTTAGAGATAGGGTGAGAAGTTCGGCCATCCGGGAGGGGCTCAGAGTAGAGCAGCTGCTGCTCCACATCGAAAGGAGCCAGCTGAGGTGGTTCGGGCATCTGACAAGGATGCCCCCTGGGCGCCTCCTGGGTGAGGTGTTCCAGGCATGTCCCACCGGGAGGAGGCCCCGGGGCAGACCCAGGACACGCTGGAGAGATTATATCTCTCGGCTGGCCTGGGAACGCCTTGGTATTCCCCCGGATAAGCTGGAGGAGGTGGCTGGGGAGAGGGAGGTCTGGGCCTCTTTGCTTAGGCTGCTGCCCCCGCGACCCGGCCCTGGACAAAGCGGATGAAGATGGATGGATGTCATAAATGTAAGAACTCCAAAGTTTCAAAGTCTTAACTAATACGCGTTTTAACCTTTCATTTTTTGTGGTAGCTGCTTAATCTGTCCACATCTTTTTCACTCTCTTGCCTTAGTTTGAATTGTTTGACTGTAAACCTATTTTCACAAAAAAACATAATGACTCATCAATGCAGGAAACACACAACTGAAACAAATTTCAGCAATGACGGGCCAGCTCCATTAAGTCATAATAAGAATTGAGCACACACACTACCTAGAACCAGAAGCATGAAAACTAGAACTGTATTTACACACAAAGGCAGAGACGTGTTTACGCATTCTTATTAAATAAACAGGTAGGGTTATTGGAACCGGCAATGCAAAAAACAGCAAAGAAGTAGCATAATTTCACTGAATGTCAAATTCATGGAATTGTGAAACAAATAGAAACTACTGAATGGAAAAATGGAACAAAATCGACTCGATCAACTCTGCAAGGTCTGCATTGAGGAAAGCAAAAAATATAAAATGGTCACAGCATAAATATATTGGCAAGATCCTCCAACAAAGCCTGAGCAGCCATCATTTTGCACAACTGCAGGAATTTATAGCGTCAGCATTAGCATAATCATAATTAAATAAATAAGTAAATGTGAAAACAGTAATAAGAACATGATAAATTCAATACACAGTCAATTATTTACAAGACTGATTATGAATGTTAAACTGTATATATCAATATTGCTGCATTTGTAAGCTGAATAAATATTTAGATGATAATAAGAAATGCAATAAATAAAACTGGATGTTTTATTTGTGTTCACTTCATCACCGTATTTTAATCTCCATAGCTTCTCATAAACTTGATTTACTCCAAAGCAATGTGTGTACACTTGTCCGCTTATTCTTCCTTTATATTTTGTTAATTCCAGCTTACCTGTGGCATGTTTTTGTGCATATATCAAGATGCTGCAGTTAATGGAAATCAGAATTCATTGTCTTAAGATTTTCAGTTAAAGTTGTGCTCATCCTGTTGCAGAACGTCTCTGGACAAAGACAAAGGTAAGCAATATATAAATGTATGTTTTTTAATAGTTATTTAGAATTTGCACGAGTTATCTGAGTATTAGTTCCAGTACGATGAGTTTGATGTCTTGTGTTACATATCCCATTAGAAATCTTTACAGATAAGTATCATAAAGTAAATCAGGATAATAGTTTGATGCAAATGATGCTTAAGAAGTAGAGTGATGCATTTTGTGCTATTGCTGTTTACATAGGAGTAGATAGAAGCAGTAAAAAAAACAGTATTTCATCCACAAAAGTGGATTTTTAGTATATTTTACCCTCAGGCTGTCAGACTCACGGGTCACTCTTGAGAGGCTCAGGAGAGAAACTATAATAACCCCTCAATACAGAAGATATCATTAAAAGCAAATAATAAAAATGATCTGTATGTTTTACATTATACTTTTTCATTTTTCTTTGTAGTTCTTACAAGGACTTAGGCTCAGAGCTATTTGAGGATTCTGCTTTGTTTCTTCTGGTGTGAACATCTAAGCACATTTATTCTGTTTCAGGGTTCAGTCCAGGCAAAACGAAAACAAAAAAATATATGTCAGTGTGTATGTGTGTGTTTGTATTAAATTACTTGTTTGCAGCACAGCACTACTGCAAATCATTAAATGTCAGAGTACAGACTTTATTATTATGTTTTAGTTTAAGGCTAAAGTAAGGAAAGGACCATTTCTAATGAGAACTCCAACTTATTTTTTCTAGAGATATCCAAATTAAATTTAACTTTACAGCTTTTGAACATTTCCTCATAATTCTTAAATTCAGCTCCTGATCTTACTCTCCCATAAGATCTTAAAAAAACCCTCTTATTTTTTCTGTCTCCACTGATCTTTTACTGGATTAAACAGCTACTCATATAAATATTTGTATATAAAAGAGAAATCTTGACTGGCTTATAAATGAGGCTTTATGTGTGTACATGTGTATGTGTGTGTGAGGTCTTGGCTACAATAAAAATACTGTAAGTGTCAAAGAAACTGTACTGTGTTGGTATTGCAGTCCTGTTGTATGTCTTTATGCTTCTTTATCTGAACAGATATGCACATATGTGTGTTTGACCTGGCTTATGCCAGAGCCTAGTTAACCAGAAATAGCTACAAGAGCATCGCATCCCCAGCAAAGTGGTAATGGTTTCAATTCCTAAGTCATTTTTCAAATGTGTGGTGTGATTGAGTCAGCCCGCCCATTGAATTCAGTATTTAATTTCCTCAAGGTCTCATGAGCCATGTCTCTATTTCCAATTTCTCCTCCTCATGAGATCAGGACAGGACACTAAATGAAGGGTTTTCTTTTTCTTTTCTCCCCTTTTTTCAGTCCATCGTTTCCTTTTCTTGCCTGTACAATGCTGAAAGCTCAGGGTTGGATAGGAGGGGACAGGTTAATAGGTGTTCTTGGAGTAGAAACACTTTCCATTATCATCATTTCTCTTTCCCTTTTACTCTTCCACAGCATTTATCAGCCTTAATCCTTGTTTCCTTTTCCCCCTGCTATCTGTCACCTGATGCCATTTATTTTCCCCATTTTCTGTAATTTCTTGTAATTTGTATAAATTTTTTTTAAATGTGCATGCTATAACATAGAAGCAAAACTTTGCCCTACCTAGAATTTGTTTCTGTTCTCTCTCTTTAAAAGTGACCAAATTATAAATTTAAAAATAAGTAGAAAACATTTAAAACCTAAAGAAATCACATTTTCCACCTAAACAATTAACACAATGCAAAATTTTAAAGAGTGGTGGTCTTAATAGTTGCAGCATTTGAAGCTGGAAATCAAAACTCATATGTATGTGTGTACTGGTAAATGTGAAACAAATACAAAAAAAGCGTACTGTCTCTGTCATGAATCGCTGTGCGGCAGGCAGGAGTTGGACCCAAAGTGCAGGACTCACAGACTCAGGGAGGTGAACTCAAAACTCAGCTTTATTTGCTGGCAGGGAAAAAACATACAAACTAATCTAAACTGGGAACTTGGAAAACTCACAGAGAGACACACAGGGAGATCCACACAGCATGAGGGACGACGCGACACTGACTCAGAGAAACACAGGGTTTAAATACACTGGGAAGTAACGAGGGGAATGAGACACAGAAGGAGGGCACAGCTGGGAGAAATCAGGACTGACGAGACAAGCAAAGCAGGACGCATTCACATGAGACACGGACCATCAAAGTAAAACAGGAAGTATCACACAGAGACGCGAACTTGACACAGTGGAGACAGCAACTAAGAAATACAGAGACATAAACCATAAGGCAGAGGTCTAAGAACCAAAATACACAGGGAAATACTCAGCTGGGAACACAAGAGACTAGACTAGAGAGAGTAACAAAAAACCAACCATGAGAACATAATGCACAATGCAGAGTGACAGAAAACAAGAAACTCAAACATGCAAAGACACACAATTACACAGAACAGAGGGGACACAGAGAGACATGAAGGGCAAGGGATCAAAACTAGAAGCCATAGAATAAATCACACACAAGTACAATAATACAAAAATCACAAAGAACTAAAAACGCTGGGTCAGGAGACCCAGGACCGTGACAGTCTCATGGTTGAAAAGCCTGGAGGGAGACAAAAAGTTGCTATTTATGGTGGAAATGTTGGGAAGAGAAAATAAACTGACCTCAGCCTTTACAGGAAGAATGACTGCACACAAGTAAAGGTAAACATGGTTTTATTTTTTTACTTTTTACTAAGAGGCCTACATGACCAGGCATGCCTCTGGTCAATGGCATCGACCGAAAGCCAGATGACCGCTAATGAATCAAAGATTGAAAACACGAGTGGCTCTTCCCTCACAGGAGGATGCACTTGAAATGAATCACAAACACTTTTACATATCCATCCAAGTTGATTCAAACTTCAAGGGATATACTGTAAAGTCATTACACATACAAACCCAAGCACATGCAATTAGTTTTCAGTTGTAGTACAAGAACTGAATTACAAGTGCCAGAGAGCAAATTATAACTACATTAAAACTGTGAATAGGGATGCAAACAACCCCCTTGGAAGGTAACTAACTGAATATGGAGTTACTATATCACCCTTAGTCTTCAGCTGCTTTGACACGTCCTACAAAAGGCAAAAACTTCCACAGAAAACAGGCACTTTGAGGGATTTTTTTTTTAACCAGATAAACATTACTCATTTTGCTTTTTATTTTATCTCCTGTAGAGAAAAAATATGAAAGTGTTGAATGCAGAGGTTGGTATCACAGTATGACTTGGGAAGCTCTGGTTGATGGATGGTGCAAGCCCAAAGTCAAGTATGTATAATTAAAAACAAAAACAAAAAGTAGAAGAAAGAAAAACTAATTGAACAGCAAAGTGGACTAGCAATTCAGTTTTCTCTAGCAACAAGGGAATTCACCATAGGGTGCTATGGGATCAGCTCAATTATAAAAATGCTACAAACAATCTAAACAAATGAAAGGGACTCCTGTGGTGCTTTCAATGAGCAGTACTGCTTCATTTCTTTTATTCCAAATGGGAAACACAAGTTGCATGTAAGTGTGTTTATGTTTCAAAAAGAATATGAACACTTCTGAACAATTTTTAACTTTGTGTGCTTTGGATGCCAGTCCTCAAATGGAGAATTTTGGTTTTCACTGTTTTATCATTTAAGAAATTGTACAAGGTATTTCAGTAAGGATTATAAACTTAAATCACACATTGGATTTCAATGAATAAAATATTAATATGTTCTCTTATTCACTGAACATTGGTTTTGCATGGAACGGAAGGGCATGGTGTGAATAAGACTGCAAAAGAGCATAAATATTTAGGACAATAAATATAAAACTGGACTTTGGAGAATGACCTAGTATTGTGTTAAATTTAAATTACTAACAGACCTTGAGATAGTGGCTCAATGACAAAAGGTCAATCAATTATTTTTAAGATCTTTCTCAAATTTGGGGGATTACAACACAATAAAGATAAAAACATGATAATTGCTGTTTCCAATATACCACTGTGATTTTAAATGTGAACCACAAAACAGAGTTCCTAGGAAGGACTTTAATGTGTTTTTAAATATTTATGCCCTTTTGAAAATATTTTCCCCTTATTTTCCAAGAGTCATCCTTTCAGTAACATGCATGAGCTGGAAGAGTACATATTAAAGACTGCTAAAAGGATTCTAATTCATATAGATATAGGAGAATACTACTAAAGCACTTCTGTTGCTTGGAAAGACATGACTATAGTATCACTATCCTTCTTATGATTATTTTGAACTGTATATAAGGTAATATAAAGCTTCAGAAATGTAGGTCTATGCTTGCATGTGTGTATAGAAATGGATTGGCAGTAAAACATCATGAGCTTTTATTAGGAATAAACATTTAACTGATTGAATTTATATCAAAGCCGTTTTTCAGAATTAATCCTTAATCTTTGAGCAAAAGCCATTGATCAGTGACAATTGATCAATGGCCATTAGTACCATTCACAGAGAGTTGGGGAATGGCTGCAATGGTCTTTGATCAGTGGTCATGACAATTATTATTAATAACCAAAATACTGACCATTATCATTATGCAAATGTACTGTTTATAAGGTTGGGGAAACCTGCAGTCAGCTAAGACGAATTCACCTGGATGAGTGATGAAATGTTTCTCCCACTGAACATCCAGATGAACAGAATCCACTTTTTGGCATCCATCCTTCCATTCTCTTCTGCTTATCCTTTTAAGGGTTGCAGGGAGGCTGGAGCCTATACTAGCTCCTATAGGGCAAAATGCAGGGTACACCTTGGGCGGGGCTAACACATGGAGACCATTCACACCTGTGAGCAATTTAGAATTACCAATGAACCTAACCACACTTACTGCATGCTGTTGGACTGTGGAAGGAACATCTACACAGCAAGGTGGAATCGAACTCAGGACCTTCTTGCAAGGCAACAGTGCTAATCCCTGCGCCACCATGCTGCTTGACTTTTTGGCATGTAGATGAACTTTTAAAAGTACTTTTATTGCACTATGTTCATTCACTAATGAGCTTCTGTAACATGAATCAAATGGCTGAATTGCCACTTCAGCATTCGGTTAAGTTCTATAGAGTCTTACTAATGACCTACTAATTGTATTCAGGTGTGTTGCAACAGGGAAGCATGGAAAAGCTGCAGGACACCGGCCGTTGAGGGCTGGAGTTCGAGACCCCTGGTCTAAAAACAGCAGAGCTTATTGACGGGAATGAATATCCTCAACAACTCACCCCAGTACCGGTGTCAGAAGTGAGCTTTACTGACTTACTGACAAAGTTTGACAGTCTCTTCCAGAGTAAATAGAGGTAAAGACCCAGCCTATGGGCAGTAGGGATGGGTATCGTTTAGATTTTATCCGATACCAGTACCAAAATGGTACTTTTGAAACGGTGCCGGTGCTTAAACGGTGCTGGAACCGGTGCTTAAAGAATGGAGAACACACACTTTGTCCAAAAACCTCTCATGTTTAGCTTTTTTTGTGTGAAAAGATAACAGTGTTAGCCTTTTCTGCAGCTTTAGGGGATATATGGTATGACTCTTGGCTGGAAGCAGTGCTTAATCAATGGGGAAAAAAAAACACAAACTTTGTCTAAAAACCTCTCATGTTTAGCTGCTTCCCACTTTTCTTTGGTCATTTTAGCCTTTTTGGCCAGGGTGAAGGGAGTACCTGCCATCAAACAAGAAGACAACCGCATGTAACTACGACAGTGTTTGCTAGTTCACCTTACATGCATTAATGTAATAACGTGGTTAGCCTACTCAACTTAAATTACACACGAACAACATTAAGCTACTCACGCAGAGAAGAACGGCTGCTGCTGCCATCATCATCATCCGTCATCATTTCTGCTACACTGGCAGGGCTAGGGGCCAGGACTCTCCTCTTCGGGTTCTTGGGGGATGTTGCTAACTCCGGGACCGATAACAGGCACCACACTCGCAGTAGATGTGCACGGTGTGAGGTCTTGCCACAAGCTATCAAATACGGTGCATTTCTCGGCTTTTAACATAATGCTATACGTCGCCAGGTATTTCATCAGATTCCAGGACTTAACTCCTTTGCACAGAATCACAGTATCAGCTTAAAGCACTTGTTGCAGGCTGCTGAGTTTGCATATTTTGCTGTAAAGTATAGCCAGACTTTTGAGCGCTTCACCTTGGGCATTTTTAGTCTGTAGTTCTGCTCTAAAAGAACGTACGTACCTGGGCCTGCCTACTACGCTTGCAAAGGTAAAAGGATTGGCTAGAATTCAAAGTGTGTGACATCTCAGGGGGGAAAAAAGCACTGAAAGAAAGCACCGAAATGTGCGCTGCTTTTCGGTCTGGTTACTACCGTTTATGTCAGAACCGGTGCCATTACCGGTACCCATCCCTAATTAGCAGCTGAGTTAAACCGTAGACTGACAGCTTACCCTCACTACAGATGAAAGGTGGCTAGAGTTTTTGAGGTGACTCGGGGATTAAAAACGTAAAATTCTGAATAATATTTAATTGACACACTCTGTTTTTTTGTCTGGTTTTTATATTATTATTCAAATAGTATGTTACAGTGCACTAGGGTTAGTTAAATTAATATGCACAATATGCTTTTGTCTTCAGACACTGAAAGTCAAAAGCAACAATACAAACAATTTAAAATGCCAGAATTAAATCCCATGTCCACTTAGCACTATGTGGTGAGATGTGCTATTTAACATCAATATTTAATAGGAAATCATCTCAAAACGCAACAGCACAAAATGCAGTCAGTTTAAAGAAAGAATGATTAAATATAACTGAGTACATTTCTAAGAAAACTGTCTGCTGTGAGGGACTTTTTCTGCTTTCCTGCCGTCGGCATCACCACTGTTTTTTTTTTTTCTATTTTTTGTTTATTTACTTTTTCAACACAAATTTATTAATATCCACATAGGGAAGGAGGCAACTTGTTCAATTTACCAATATCAGTAGACAGTTTGAAAAGTAACAGATATATTAAGTTTACTTAGCTCTGTAATGTGTTTTACAGCATCATGGATCACAAATCTGTGAATGATATAATAATTTGGGGTCAGGATAAAGTCGATCTTTTCATTTAGGAACGTTGCTGTTCCTCTCCATTGGCCAATCACAGCAGCTTCACCATCATTTGCAAAGCCAACAAACCATACATATAACATTTGTTCAAAGATGCTCCTCAAAGCAAGGCATTCTAACTGTGGGATGTCAAACAACAGCCCTAGTGCATAAACCCATCTCCATTTACCATGTAAGAGTATTTTTTAAACACTCAGATGGTTTGGAAAATGAGAGTGATTGTCAGGACAATACATGGACCCTAGCAATTTTTAACATAAGAGTTCAGCCTTATATCATATAGATATTCACTTTTCCTCAGTTTTCTCTCATTTCTGTGAACAGACATGCTGTTTAAAGCAAGAAACACATGTGTAAAACACATGCTTACACTGAGTACATTACCTTCTCCATCATTTTTGAGCCACAAGCTTGCAGATTGCTGGTCATTATTAAAATGAACTTGGTGCATCTGTTTGTTTATAAATTTAGATAAGGCCTAGTCTGTGGCTGAGAGTTGTTTCTGCCGTGTTGATTTCATGTGATTCACTGGTAGTGTCCATCCCTGGGTCTGTACAGCACTACAAGTCTGATGCAGATGAAACAGCTGAATTGCAAAGGCAACAGATTTGAGATTTATCACAAGTAATCACAGTATTATTGCAAACAGATTGAATGTAATTACCAACTTGACCCCATTCAATCGAAAAAAACTGGTGGCAGATGGATCCCTGTCTTATAGCCATTTTCTCGCCACGTTCATGCAACAGTGTCATTTTGAAAATAAAGTCATCTCAGACCTAGTCCCTGTCTTTAAAGTGACCACTTCAAAGGCAGGGATCTGTGTGTTGATTGCCAAAGCTGTGCTGCATTGTGCTGTTTTCTCTATTGTAACTGAAGCCTGATATATTAACCTGGGGAATTATGGTCTGGCCGGGTCTTCCGTAGCCTTTCACATCCTTGCAGTGTATGAAAAGCTATGGACAGGGTGGAATGACCCATAAGTGTATTCACATAGTGTCGATGATTAAATAAAGACACCAAGACATTCCACTCCATAGTTTGCCTGTTTGTTAAAACTGATGATAACCTTAAGACAATGACTCAACAGAAAGTGCTATCAACCCACTTTCCTTCCACCTTTCCACAACAAGAGGAGCCAATGCATTTCCAGAGAGCTTGCCTCTCTGCTACTGAACCTCGGTGGAAGATCCAAGTGGGTGAGCACCTTTATTGCATCAGAATGAAGCTAAAAAAGACTCACACATCAGTAATGGCAGGAGTACAGACTTGTGGCTCTCAAATAAACTTCCTGCCCTTTCTCCTGTTATCTGCCTGACTCTGTTCAGGCTATAAATTCCTTTCACATCAGGCTTTGGTTGACTGTGGTTTTGAGAAAAGTTTTCTAAGTAAGAAACAGAGCCACACACTCTCTGAAATGATGACAGTCACAACTTTAAACAAAGATTTTTTACTTATATCACCTAATATAATTTCCCTCGTCTCAATAATCCTATCATTGATTGATCAGCTGGTAGGTGGGGTAATTTCTTTCTTGCTACCTGTTTTCCGTCCACCCTGACTTCAGTTAAGGATCTTGTTTGAGCTGAGTAGTTGCTTTCCTTAGAATATAACAACCTTGAACAGGCCTTCAGCAAGGCTGGGCCTCGGATGTTACCTCCCCACTGTCCATACAAGTGCACCACAGATGTCCTCCCTTCGGCTCTGTTTCCCTCCAGCCAGATTTATAATCTATCATGCAGTAAACATGAAGCCATGGAGCAGTTCATTTTATTCTCTTTCATTATTCTCATATCATGTGTCCCCTGTTTACAAGAAAGAACAAAACCAACACGCTTGCAGTTTTTTGTCATTGGTTATACTATTATAATAGTTTTTCTACCATTAATCAGCTCAACTTGTTAACCTCTTCACTGTGGCCACCATAATTGTTGAGAAAAACCCAACAATCATATGACACCCTATGAGAAAACACTTTGGCAAAAGTGGGAAGGAAAAACTCCTTTTTAACAGAAAGAAACCGCCAGCAGAGCCAGGCTCAGGGAGGGGCGGCCATCTGCTGCGACCGGTTGGGGTGAGACAAGGAAGACACTATAACAGACATGCTGTGGAAGAGAGCCAGAGATTAATAAGAAGTATGATTCAGTGGGGTTAGGGTTAGTGCGTAGGCTGTAGCTAAAAAGCTGCAGCCGCGTGCATAAGTTGACAGCTGCAATAAAGAAGTGTACTGAAAAGTGTGAGTATGTGGTTCGGTCTCTTGTGTCCCAGTCCTGGGTTTCGGCACCACTGTAAATGATGCACGACAGATCCGACCACATGTTCACACTTTTCAGTACACTTTTTTATTGTGGCTGTCAACTTACACACACGGCTGCAGCTTTTCAGCGGATGCGCATATTATAAATGTAACTGCTGTGAATTTCTTTGTTCTGACATAAAAGTGATTCCTATGTTAAACATTAGCGCTGCATGACTTTCCTGCCAGGTAACTTGCTCCTCACCTGTCAGAACTCTGCGCCGCACCAGTGGGGGGCGCCACACACTTTGAGAACCACTGCATTAATCCAACACGTCACACCATAATCACTGCATTTTAATAGACAATCAGCATCATATATCACTTTGTTATGACATGACATTTATCAAATAAAGTAAAAAAAGAAAAATAGAAGTTGCGCTGTGTGTGCACCGCTGAGAAAAGAAAAGAGTTTTTAGTAGAAATGTTACTAAAATCCTGAAATACTGGAGCGTGCTCTGTCCACTGTACAGAGAACAAAATGTGTTGGGATTCTTATCTCATCACATAAAGTTCAGTTTAGCTCTGTTCTGTTTTAATAAAATACTAGTGTTAATGCAAAGCATAAATATGTGGGGCTTCACTCTAAACACTTAGAGTGAAGAGTGAGTAAAGGGTTAAGGCACAGAGTCAAAGTTTTAGATCAGAGTTTTGAGATCAGAGTTTTGATCTAATGGCAGCTGTACCAGTAATGTCTTTGTTATAATAACATCTCCCTGTCTACTTTCTTTCCCTAGCTGTAACTATCACATATATATAAGGTGCTTTTTGGTGCTAAATCAAGCAGAGTTTGCATTTGTGTGATTGATTATATTCCATGCTCACTTGGGGAAATAAATGGAAGAGCAGATGAATTGCACTCACTGGTACAGACGGACTCTGAATGACTGCAATCTGAATTGCCTTCCACCAGGTGACCTGTGCAATTGCCTTGCAACCCAAAGTCTAAACCTCTGGGCAACCAGTGGATCACTGCAACTACTCACTCTCAGTTTTAGACAGATTGCAATGATCTTTCCTGGTTGCAAGGAGGTTGCAGTTCTATGTTTACTATTGTGTGACTGAATCTTTAAAGTTATTTACATTATACATTATATACATTTGGGAGCATGCTGTTCATTTCACATGAACCATGAGATCAAGTAGCTAATTTTATCTCACTGCAGTGAGATAAAATTAGCCCTTGTTACTGCTCTAGACAGATGACATACTGCACACTGAGTAGCAATCTCTTTATAATCTTTATTCTATTTCAGTGAAATTAAATTGAGTTTAAAGTGCAGGATCCTGATCAGAGAGTATATGCATGGCCTCAGCTGGATTGGAGGCAGGAAGCCATATTTAGGCTTTGATAGCTGCTTGTAAGAGGGTTTGAAGTTCATAAAAAGATTTGGGGAGCGTTGTCATGAGCCCAACCCCCCCACCCCACCCCCACCCCCAACCCCTCAGCTTCAGAGTCCAGGGAAGTAAATTAACTTAATTGGAACAAATCATTTTGTACATGCAACATCAGAAGTTCAAGTCTGTAATTATGAGCTTAAAGGATTTTAGGTATGCTTGTTATTGGGTTAATCTAATTTTAGAACACAGATCGTAAAGGTGTTTATTAGCTACTTGATCTCATGGTTCATGTTAAATGACCACCATGCTCACAAATGTATATAATGTATATTTCAACCAGAATGTGTCGTTGTAAATAAATAACAGAATGAGGAAAAAAGGCTTTTAAATATTCTGTCTGTGTTTCTTGAAATAATCTGCAGAAGGAACTGAAGATTATCAGAATTAGTTACCTTGGGGGAGTTTAAGTCCATTTTAAAGGAACCGGATAACTCTTTTACTCAGTGCGATTGTTTTTAATGTCACTCTTAATTGATTTGCTATTGTATATTTTTCACATGTTTGAACGGGATATTGTATTTGTTTTAAATTTTGTTTGTTTTAAATGTACTTATGTGGTACATGTATTTTTGACGTTTGTGGCCATGATGCCAGGTCTCTCTTGGAAATTAGATTTTTAATCTCAATGAGATTTTTTTACCTTGATAAATAAAGGACTAGTAAAATTTGGCTGAAGTCCTTCAAAATATTTCTGCAGATGAGTCAGAAACAGGATAATTTAGCAAGACTGGGGGTCCATACCAACTGGAGAGAAAAAAAGAAACTTATGTGTAATACTGCCTAAAACAGTCCACACTATTAATTTGGCAAAGAATATGAATTAATATTTTAAAAATGAATAAATATATTTTAATAACCATTATACCCAAAGCTATCCTTCATAGTTTAATAACCAGTCATGTTTTTAAAATCAAAAATATCAATTTGCTTTTTGTTGTAAATTGCAATTAAATGTAACAACACATCTTCTGGTATCTACTCCGCACTCTTGAGACTGCACTGGGAGACACACTAAACCTTGCAACTGGCAGACGTGGCAATGGTATCTTGAAGCATTTGGACTCCCTGGGTAAACCTGAGTGGCTGCAGGTAATGTCTCATGCAACAGAAGCGAGAGGAACATTAGCAAATAGCAAAATTATAGAACAAAAAGGTCAGGAGAGAAAAGGAGATGCTAATGGTTTGTGGCAATCACTTGTAATTATTTTTTAGGAGTTGTGTTGCCGCTGCTTTTCCAGTGACCTGTTGCCACTTTCATTTCCATGCAGGTGAAACGGATTCATAATGGTTTACACTTTCAAGCTGGACTAATTGATATCCATGAAGTTTAACTGACTTGGTGTTTCACTGTGATGATTGAGCGTTCTGTTGATTTTACTGAGCAGTGTGTACCCTCAGGCAGTTTTCATCTCACCTACTTAATGAATCTACCTTAAATTTTCTTGCACCCTTCTTCAAACAAAACCAGTATAGTGTATGGTTGGAAGTGACTGAGAGTGAAAGAAAGACAGAGAGAGAAACAGATGGCTAATCCTTTTCACTTAGTAGCAGTGTCATTGACTGTCACTGATAACAGAGTGAACATCCCAGGCCAACATACTCTTTCCCTGGTGGGTGATGTACACAACAACAATAACAACGACATCAAGCTGCTCTCACTCTGAGTCTGACAAGATCAGCTACTGGAGGGCATACCCGCTGCCAAGGTGACTTCAGCTGCCTCTGTGTGTGAATGAATCTAGCAAGAGTAAAAAAACAAAACAAAACATACTGGCAGAAGAAATACAACAGAAATTCATAAAACAGCCAAAACACCTGGCTGTGTATTACTCTGAGCATTTTGGTTTGTTACCAAATCATTCATCAAAAAGGAAAATGTCAAAAGAGAGATTTAATGTCATCTTTAATATTCAATAAAAAAAAAATCTAAAGCTTAAATAGGCGTAAGCTTAAATATAAAATGAATGCAGGTATTATTGTAAAAGATGGTAAATATTTTTGCGTGTGTTGTGATGCCAGAGAAAATGTTCAGCTGCATTTTCAGTAAGTGGTGCACAGGGCAGTCTGGATCCATTAAATATCTACAGCCATTCACCACAGCCACATTAGAGCGACTGTTGCGTCAGTTAATGGAGGAATGCACATAGTGTTGATTGAAATCACATTCAGATTGAAACAGAAAGGATGATTTCTCTCTGTGAGTAATAGGAGTGCATTTCAACAGCAGTTCAGTCCTGAAGCCACAAAAATGTCACTTCACAGTTACATATCCAGGTTTACACAACTTCCCCAACTAGTGTAATCCACATTTCTTCCTACAGCTCAGATTAAGGTTGCTGTCTCCTGAAAAGTTTTGAAGCCAGTTATGGTCACATTGTGGTCCAGGAAGTGTGAGTATTGTCACGTCTCACTGCAATGCTCCATGAACTTAATCCTTTCACTGTGCTCCCATTGGTCTTAATCAGCTCACCAAGCTCACCCACAATATTGCCCATATAACACCTTACAGTCTTCATGTTTGCAGGTGGATCAGCACCATTGCTGAAAACCCATAATTTCCTCCATAGTTCCTCCTGGATTGCAGTGTAATGTGTAGAAAACTCGTGGATTTGTAAAATTTGACTTTACAACACTTGCAGAACAAAAATGACCAATTAACCTTCACAGAAATCACAAAGCGCAAGAAAAGTAAACTTTAACAGGTGATAAATTTTTTTTTTTTAAATCAAGGGATCTTCTGCAAGAGCTACTCCCAATTCAATTCAGTTTTATTCATATAGCACCACATCACAAAAACAGTTGTCTCAAAGCACTTAATATTGTAAGGTAAAGACCCTACATTAATACAGAGAAATCCCAACTATCAGACGTACACATATGGGCAAGCATTTTGGCAGTAGGAAGGAAAAAACTCCCTTTAACAGGTAGAAACCACTAGCAGATCCAGTGTCAAGGAGGGCCAACCATCTGCCGTGACCAGTTAGGAGTGAAAACCACCGCAACAGGCCAAGGAAAAAAAAAAAGGTCACATACCAGAGCTGAGCTTGAGAGATGCTGTCTTCATGCAAATCTGAAACATCTGGCTTGGTCTACCTTGTGCTTTTGGACAGATAAAAATAATATGGCCATTGTTTGGCAAGAATTTCAATAGGAATTTCAATTCATGAAGTCAGTTTCACAAAAAATATAGAACCAGTGGAGACAATTATACATCAGAATCCAGTACAACACTCAGATTTCAGATTTATTAGGAAGACGCAGCTGTCAAAGTTACACTGTTAAAAACAATTCTAATGTTTATGCTTGGTAACATAAGTCTACTGTATAATGTCTCTTTAATAAATACAAAAAAACCTATCACTTTCATTCAGAGGTGTCAAACTGAAGGCCTGGGCCCATACTACACAACAGTAACTAAATAACAGAAAACATCCTACTGATTATAATGATTTCTTTTTTCTTTTCTTTTCTTTTTTGCAATGAGTCCACAATAAGGACATTTTCAGTGGGTTCAGTTTTGAGCTAACAGATATACATATTTAATTCTTACAGTTTAAGCCCAAACAGTCATGCTGACACATTTCTTTCATTTACCAAGCAGTATTTCTTTATCATGTTGGAAGACTGAGACATCCTTTTGGAACTGAAATTCTTTTTCTTATATTGAGGCATTTAATGTGTAATGAAACATCTTTACACTGACAGAAAGGGGAGTTTCGCCGGTGCTGCCCACTTAGCATCAAAGTGGTCTGCATGTTGTCCTCGATATAAAATGAGTTTGAGTCCTGCTTTTATTCACAGCCAAATCTCCCTGACCGTGCTAAAGGTCTCTTCCTGTTCAAAGGGAGTTCGTTCTTCCTACTGTGCCAGTGTATTTGCTTATCATCTGATTCTCTGTAATACTAAAGAGTCTTTAATATCAAGTTGACTCTTATGTGTTGGCACTATAAAACCGAGTTGAGTTGAACTGAGTTGAATATTTCGGTATGATGTATTTTTTTTTTTACCTTAAAAAATATCAAATTTTCCAGAACAAGTGAATGATTACTTTAATTCTTATAAGTTAAAAGGTTTTTGATGATTTTGTGCTCATAGCACTGTGCTGTTTTGTGCTTAGATTTTGTGCTGTTCAGTCTACTCACTAAGAAACTATGTGATGTTTAATGCACAGTGCAGGATATTTGTTTGTGCTGGTAAATATTTATTTTATTCATCTTTGAGACCTGAATATGAATTAAAACTTCTTGCTCACCTTCCTTATCATGTTCTCTTTTTCTTGTTCTGCTTGTGTTTCTGAAATTGACGTTCATTTACAGTATAATGATGGAAAATATGAAAATGCTTATCAGTAACACAGGATAAAGCACATGTTTGATGCTCTGTGTACAGAACATCTATCTGCTTGTAGGATTATTTTGATAGTAATCCTTCTTCCAATCCTTATTTTGATCATTTGGAATAGACTTGGACTTAATTTTTGGAATTATTTGCATTCATACATGCGTTACACAATACACTGCTATATGATAAAGAAAAGAAAAATGAAATTTTAACAGCATTCCCTTCTAATTATTTCCTGTCACAGTTGTCAGGTTCAGGTTGCCTGTGGTAGGTAAACAAGGGAATATATAGAATTACTTTTTTGTTCATTGTGTTCAGTTTTATGTTTGAGTAGTTGAGCAAAAGAGTACAATGAATCGTTTATCACTGCTTATTGACTGTCTTGGAGATAATTTGCATAGAGACTTTCAGAGTCAACATCAGCATTCATTCTAGTGAGACTTGCACTCAAGACCATTGGCCTCGCAGTCTGCTGGTCTTCAGGTCCAGTTTCATCATATGTAAAATCCTTAAAGTTTTAAAGATAGAAAAGAGAAAAAAAGTAGTAAAACATAAAAATGCTATTACCATGCTGAAAGCATTGACATAAAAGTCACTGCCATCCTTATTAAACACAGCTGATGTTATCTTGTTACTGAAGATGGCATTATAAGGTTTTAGCTATCAATATTTTAATTTATGAATTAAGCTTTAGAGAGTTCAGTAATCAATATATTACCTCAACAGACGTTACTGGTGAAATAACAAAACTGTTAACTGAATAATATGCATGCAAACGCACACACCAGCCTGCCACCCCCCACCCACCACCCCCACCCACAGACATCTAAAGAAAAGAAAAAGCAAACTAACTTACCACATGTGCATCTTCCTGTGGAGACACAATTTCTACAAATGTACAACAGGAAATGTGTCATGGACGCTGTACCACATTTTCCATGCACAATGTCTGTGGTGGTGTGTGTGACCTTACCCATTTTTTTTTTAAAAGTTTGCATAAACTTCAACATGACCATCAATACTATCATCACTGTTATGGCAATGATACCTAAAATTAAATATGGCAAAATTCCTGGCCAACAAAGAAAAAAATAAAGTTATTCAGAACAAAATCTTTATCACATTTCATAATATTCAGTATATTCTTTATCGTGCTATCATTGAAACAGTTCATCAGAGAAATTTATTTGAACTCACATCTGAAACTACTGAAAACTGAAGAAAATGCAAACATCAAACTCTGACTGAACATGATAACGTGCATGCACAGAATACAACATGAAGAAAGCATGTGAACCACTGATTTAGTTCATGTGTGTTCTTACCATCTTTTTGAATGGGTGGTGTAGTTGGTGTTATATAGGATAGGACAGACAAATTAGTAATAATATCCAAATGGCTTGAAGGCATAGTCGTTCTGTTTAAAACAGCAAAGGACACAGTTGACCCAGCAGTGACTGTCTTAGCAGGTTTTTTGGGACCTGGAACCACAAATGCAGCATACATTTATAAATAAATTAAGATTGTAAGTTCCTTCTGATTTGAACAAAGGATTTGTTTTGTTTAATTCTTGAAAGAAAGGAAAGAAAAGAAACTCACCATGTACAACTTTTAGATTGACCTCTATAAGTGGATCAGAGGCAAGTCTCTCAACTCCACAGTAATATTTTTTTGAGTCTACCAATTTAAGATTATTAAAAGTCACTAACAAATCATTCCCTTTGTTTTTTAGGATTACTCTGTTTTGATGTTTAGTCTTTCCAGGTGCAGCAGTGATGATTATGTGTTTTTTATCTGAGCATGGACTTTCACAAAGGTACTTATTATTAGTGGTCACACTGAACCAAATGTTCCAGTTTGAACATGTGAATGACACCTTTCCCCCAATTTCACCTTGTACATTGAGTGTCATTATCTCCACAATATTGAGAGCTATAAGCAGAAATAAAAAGAAAACGTTTTCAGTGAATGCATACCTTCAAATATTAACATTTCTATCAATAGTGATATGAATTGTATTTTAATATTTGCAAACATTACTTGACAGCTACCACGTTTATGCACCTGCTTATTGTCTAGGTGCAAATACTAAAAAAAAAAAGAAGCAAACCCCCCCCCCCCCCCCCCAAAAAAAACAACAACTTACCAGAAAGAATAAAAGCACATCCACTGATTTTTACCATGTTTACGATGAAATCATAAAAATGATCAATGACATAAAGTGTGTGGCAGTATTGACAAATAGCTCCACTGTCGATAATTTCCACTTCCCCTTCCTGTTACTCTTTTATGAGCTAGACGCTCCTCCCTTTTGCAAACACACACAGACACACAGTCCATTCGCAGTTTTCTCCCAGTATGTTTTAAAGTTGAACAATGTTTTGTATTTACTGTTGTTGACTTTAGAACTTCACTATGAAAAACTAAAAAGACTGACAACAGCAATTGAGAATACACATTCAGTGATAACAGCAATCAGTATTTAATCAAACAATGCGGAACACTTCACAGCTTTACCCACACGGTCGATTAAGAGTGCTATAAACTTGAAACACTTTTCTTTTAACTTGTTTAACACTCATACCACTTAATGTATGCATGTGAATGTCTCAGGATCACTTTGAATCACTGTCAGAACTAATAAATTGAACATGAGCATTGAGGTCACATACTGTAAGAATAAGGTTTAAAAAGGTAAAAAAATATTTTTTTTCAGGGTATGGCTATGATACGCTATGATTATTTATTTGCGATCGTTAAATGAAGCTACAAACTGTGTTTCAGAAACTCACAACTAAAATAAATAAATAAATAAAAAATCCTGCCCTCATGCCTGAATGACTACTGGCCACTTGCATTGACTTTGGTGGTAATGAAGATGTTCAATTCAATTCAATTCAATTCATTTCAATTCATTTCAATTCAATTCAATTCAATTCAATTTTATTTATATAGCGCCAAATCACAACAAAAGTCGCCTCAAGGCGCTTCATAGATACAGAGAAAAACCCAACAATCATATGACCCCCTATGAGCAAGCACTTTGGCGACAGTGGGAAGGAAAAACTCCCTTTTAACAGGAAGAAACCTCTGGCAGAACCTGGCTCAGGGAGGGGCGGGGCCATCTGCTGCGACCGGTTGGGGTGAGAGAAGGAAGACAGGATGTTCAAAAGGCTGTTGAAGAACATCATCTCCTCCTCCATCCCAATCACCACAGGTCCGCTCCAGTTCGCCTACCGACCCAGCAGATCCACAGAGGACACCATCGCCTATGGCCTGCACACCACTCTCAGCCACGTGGACAAGAAACAGGGTAACTATGTGAGATTGCTGTTTGTTGATTACAGCTCAGCGTTTAACACAATAGTGCCCATCCAGGACTCAACGGCCGTCTATGTGCATGGGTGTTGGACTTCCTCACTGACGGAACTCAGGTGGTGAGGGTTGGTAGGTGTGTCTCCGACAGCATCACCATCAACATGGGAGCGCCACAGGGGTGTGTACTCTCACCACTGCTCTACTCCCTCTATACTTCTGACTGTGTGGCCACCCATGGCTCCAATACCATTGTGAATTGTGACGACACAGTGGTGTTGGGCACCATCTCCAACAATGATGAGGCAGCCTACATGGATGAGGTGAAGAACCTGGTATTGTGGTGCCAGGACAACGACCTCCAGCTGAACGTCTGCAAGACACGTAACCATTTGTGTTTTGCAGTGTACGTGACAGTAAACTTCTTGAATCTTGAACATTCCACTCACACAAAGTACATTTTCAGAATCCCAATTTAAAATTTCCAGATTATTTAATTTAATTTACTTAATGTATATAATTCACTTACCTACTACACATAATGTCCTCTTTTGTATATAATTCACTTACTGTATACAGTTTTCTCTTTTTGCACAGTCGATGAGTGTTTCAGGACACATTTCACTGCGTGTTAACTATACATGTGGCAAATAAAGAATCTTGAATCTTGTATCATCTACATCATAATTCTTTACAAAGATGAATTCTGCATTTTCTTATCTTTTAGATGACTATCACCTCCAATCTATTGAACATGGACAAATATTTATTCTCATAAACTAAACATCTTTAAAAAATCTTGGTGGACTCATTTGAACATGATACAAACACATCCTCTGGATACCATGCATTGTATAGGTCATCAGGAAATTTCAACATTGTAATATATGTGTATCATCATTCCTAATCAAGAGTGCACAGTTATTTCCCTTTCTCATTGAAAGGAGGCAGGTTTCTGAAAACATGTCATTTTGTTTTTTATAACAACAAAAAATTTCCATAAGTGTCACTGAATAGTCAAACTAAGTACAAAATCACTGTGCCAGTCATGTAAATCGAATTGTTTTGAAACGTCATCAGCTCCTGCATTCATGAGCAGATAATTTCTTTTTTCCTATTAGTCACATAATTGTAGTATTTTTGCATGCTCTCTAACATCAAAAAACCAGCTTAATCACACATGAAAATAGGCAGAATTGTAACAGAGTTGTTGATGCCTGTCATTACAAAGAACACTGTGTATTGGTGTTTTGGAAGCGCAATTTGTGTTTTTAGACTACAAAGAAACATAAATAGCTCTTTGTGGTGTGTCCTGGGAGCCATAAAATCTTTTTTTCTTTAAGTTTATCTTTTACAGCTGGGACTGGGATTTAAGCACATCAGAATGCTATGGTGATTTGCTATATTTGGAAAGGATAACAAAAGCTGATTAATGCCGCCATGATTGAAGGTAACCTTCACTTCACATACCTGTGGTTTAAAGAATGACCAAAAATATGTTCTATATTCATGGAAACATAGGACCTTTATCTAACCAGTGTCATTCTTCTTCTTCCCATTTCATGTCCACTGTACTCTTTTCTTTTCTCATATGTAGTGACCATAGTGGTTAACCATTCTCCTATTATAAGTAATGTGTCTTAATGTACAAGGAGGAAATGAGAGTATTATCTTGCACCTCTGTTGGCAGTGCTTGTCATTCAAGCACACACATTTATCACACACCGGCAGTACTAGACCTCTTCTTTGTGCATATGTACAACTTGGGTCATCAATAAGTAGAGATTTGTTGGAGCACCTCAGTAAATGCTGTCACTTGAGTACATGGCGAGTCATCTACTGTCTGTTTTGTAATGCAGCATTCAGTTCAAATTTAGACAAAGAAGTGGGCAGGCAAATGAATAAAACTTTTTTAAATAAAACTTACACTGTGGTGAAAATAAAGGTAGCCAAACAAAGATTAGCTGGAGATCCAGAAAAAGTAGGTAAGTCCAAGTATAAATCAAGCAAAAAGGGGAACAAAAACAGGGTAGAGAAAACACAGAAGTTAGGCGATACAGCCAGGGAACATAGGCAGGTAAACACAAGCTGACAAAGAAGGGAAAAAAACAAAAGGCTAAAAAGTAATGAGTGTTGGGAAAAAGAATAATGAGCCTGTTATGTCTCAAACTCTAACACAGAGCGCAGAGGACAGAAGGAGTGCAAAAAAAATGTGACATCAAGACACAGTAGAGACTCTCTGCATTGTTTTTTATTACATGCATATTTTGATGGATGCACCTTCCAGTGTGGCCTTCCAAGATTTACTTGCCAAATGGAAAATCTGCCTGGATTTTGCAGTTTGTGGACCCCACATAAACACCACATTTGGCCCATTCTCCTTTTTTTGTTGAGAATCGGAATTTTCTGCCACCACTTTAGGGAATTAGGAATAGGTGGCATAAACAACTTCGAAACCACATTAACAAATAATAAAAATTACTATATTGTGCAAATCTTGACAGAATTATACAAGACATTCCACTGAACACGGTCCTGGAAAGAGGTGACATCCAAATAACAAAAAATGATTAACAAAAAACAAAATATAGAAGGAGAGCACTTTTAATAAGAAAAAGGATTCTTTAATTGTTAATTTAACTTTTTATGTTTTGTTGCTTAGGCAACAAAAATGTTTCATATTGTTATAATATGAGAATATCATCTTTAATAAAAACCTACAGCTTCAAACAGAAATCAAAACCAGTAATGAAATTTAAGCTTCACTAGCCTAGCATTAGCTCACTGACTGCATTATTAATTATAAGAAAACAAACAAAGTAACTTGACTCACCGTCGAGTGGATTGAATGAGGGCACAATGCTGAATCAGTTGGCCGTGTTATTTTATACTGTCAAGCGGTATTGTGTCAGTAATTAGTCAACTTCTGACAGAGCACGCCAACTACAGGGAGCAGCAATGAAGCAGGGGAGATGCAGCAGATCGCCCCAGAACTTATGAAAAGTTCACTCCCACCACAATAACCAGATTGCTGGAAATGGGGTCTGATTTCAGCTTGTTTACACGATTCTCCTTCAGCTGCCTGCTATTGATCTGAATTGTCACATTGTTTCACTATATTACATTATATTCTAAACATTTGCAAAACTAAAAACCCTGGCTCACCAGGCACCATGACAAATAAATTACACTCAAAACATTGTCATTTTTAAGCTTGTAACCTCACACTAATTAGAGCCAATTTGAGTAAATTTGGCCTCTTTCATAAGTGCCCTTCAAAACAAACTATAATGCAAGATAATAGACTTCACTCCCACAAGTTGTCATTGTATCTTGCATCACTATAAGGTTCTATACAAATAAGGTTTAGGTATAATAAGGTTCTGAATCACTTGTCTTTATAGGACCACAACACAATTTTAAATGGTTCTACCTGTACATTTTTAAAATAGGTTAGAGCATATAACATCCTTCCATTACTGTCAGGAAGCCTAAGGGTCATGTGACCCACCGGCCTCACTGATAAATGACAATTGAATGTGCTGGTCAGGGTTGCTCTGCCCCAAAGCATCTATGTGGTTACATGTGTCTGTAAACAATTTTTTTCATGATTTTTGAAAGACACGAAAATAAATGTTTAGAGGGTGAGTTTACCTCTATAGAAAAATGTGTATACTCAGGGGTTAAAGTGACATTTGGCAGGTGGCAGAATCCTAAGATCTGTTTTAGTAGCTGAGCAAGGTGAAAACGATCACAACTCACATTCATTTCTATTGTAAGCTCTAGTATGTTTTCTTGGTGTACAGGGTGTGATGAGCTGACCTGCTTCTGCTCTGAGGTTTACTGCTCTTTGTGGAGTCACACAGCTGAATTCAACAAGATGTAAGCAGAAGTTTCAGGAGCAATCTTGGCTGATTTCCATCCCCTGCTCTAACAGTATACCATTTATACCATGGATGTGAAATGCATTTTGAAGCCAACGTACATGCCACTTTGATCTTAGGTGGGCCGGACCAGTCTAAAGTTTTTTCCCCATTTCTGTCAGTGTACAGTAGTTTAGCTGCACAATTAATCTCTGAGATACCTCAGTACAAGCTGATCGAAACATTGCATTTAAAATGACCTGTTACTTCAAAAAAAAAATACTGCCTTAATTGTTGCCCTTCTTAGTGCCTTTACGTGGTGAAAAGACTCTGAAACAAACCGTGCAAGTTTCTCCTCGTATTTGCTAAAAATAGTTCTTTAACTTTACTTAAAGAAATCCTGATCAACATGCCTTTGCCTCAAGTTTGATAACTCAAGTATCCACCCTGTATTATAGTAAAAACTGTGATGATTCATTCAGAATCTTTTTCTTTTTTTTTTTTTTTTACACGACAGTACAAACTGAGATGTGAAAATGATTGAATATGTTTTGCCAGCATCATAGTCCATTGCAAGGGGAATATGTGTGATATTATAATTGGGGGCTTGGCTTCCATAAATGTTCGATCCTAAAATCACCCCTGCTTGAGCATTTAGTTGAGTTGACACAATACCCAATGGGAAAAGACATCAGCAGTGATCTTAAAGAAGTAATTGTTCCTTCCCATTGATCTGGAAAAGGTTATAAGGCCATTTTCAAACAACTGTACATTCTACAATGAAAAAGATTATTCACAAATGGAAAACTTTCAAGTGAGTTGCCAATCTTCCCATTAGTAGACATCCGAGCAAATACAAACATTGGATACAAGCACAAACACCTCATACCACCTGTCAAGCACAGTGGAGGAGGGGGTGATGATTTGGGTATTTTAGAGCCAGGATCTGGATACCTTGCAGTCACCGAGTCAACCATGAACTCTGGAGTAAAATCTGACACAATTTGATTGAAAGTATGCCCTTTATCCTTTGAAAGCCTACTAGGAGTAACCCTCAAAGCTCTTTTCTGAACCAAGCAGTTTCATCCACATTTCAGGCATGCTTACATAACAAAATAACTAGGTGTGCATCAAAAGTTAGTGTGGGTGGTCATTGCCTGTGTAGTTACCCCTAGAAAATCCTGGAAAGTATGCTAATGGTCGTCAAACCACATCTTTATTGATAAACACTGAGAGGTCAAAATGTGAAATCAAGGGTACAAGGGGACGATGTCAGTTGTGATCTTTATGGGAGAAAAAGGTTAACCTTGGCTGAAACTGGGCCATGCAACAGGACAAGAATCCCAAGCACAACAGCAAATTTACAGCAGAAGAGCTGACAACGAAAAGCATCAAGGTGTCACAACTGCCCAGTCAAAGTCCATCTGAAATGATGCAATGATAGTCATTTAGTTTTATTCATGTTCAATTAATAATATAGCAAAAAAAACAACCCATAAAACTATTTTCTTTGGAATGACGTGGCAAAGTGATGGTGTCCTTAACAGACAGTTATATTCTCAGCTTATCTTTGGTAGCAGTTCTGGCCATGTTTGCATTCTAGTGCAAGACCAACCTTTCTGCTTTATGTATTGTTAAAGTGAGTTGTCAGACTGTAATTGAGCGGTACAGCTGGCAGCGGTCTTTCAAATTCTTCTCCTGTTGAAACCAAGTTCTTCAGGTAAAAGGTAGCAGACAAAGAAAAGGATAAGAGCAGGGTTAAATATGGTATAGCTTTCCCAAGATAAAAAGTCCCAGAAGATAGTTGTGTTCTTGTCTGACCAAGTGCTTCTCGATGTTCTATATACCTTAAAAAAACATTGTTAGGAACATAAAAAAGTGATGGTTACATACTAATTACAACACCAGTTCAAGAGATTCTTTTTAAAAACAATACTATTTTATTTTGTATTTTATTGGTATTGTTATATACATGGCATAATTTGTGCTTTTTTATTATCAAGAATAAACCATAGGGGAACACATCAGAAAATTAAACTTTAAATGATTGAATTATTCATTGTTCAGCTGGATATACTGAGAGTTCTACAAAACCAGGAGGGAAGGGGCAGAAAGGGAAAACAAACTAGATAGGTAGATTGATAAAATAGATAGTTCAGAGACACTTGCAGATGGTCCACTGAGGGTAGTGTGAATGTTCAGACTGTGATGTGCTTTTACCAACAGTAGCAAAGGCACCTGTGTATCGCTTTGTTTAAAAAAGAAAGTAAGCTGCAGGGCCTTATTCTCGTTGAGTCCATACACATATAAACCAAACCCATCCATCACTTCTTGCAGGGGGATTTCTTCCACACAAATTTTTTTTCCGCCAGCCATTACAGATTTTGGGCACCAGGTTAACCAGCTCATGGCCATTCACACTGATCCCCCTTCTGGGACTGACTGAATAATATAAAAAACAAAAATACACCCCAAAATAGTATTTCCCAAGATTTCCATATTTTCTTGCTCAGATTTAGAGATATTTTGAATGACTATAGAGGGACATTTTCAACTTAGACTGGAGAAAGCATAATGGATAGGATGTGGAAACAACATTAATGTATGCTAGTTGATTGATGATTGGGATAAAAATATGAGATAAACAGGTGAGATGCTTCTTAACTGGGAAGATAAACAATGAATAGTGAGTGGCAGGCATACTGCAATAAAATACAGAAAGGACAAAATGGACTGAGCACAAAGAGTGAAAATGTCTCTTGGTGGCTGAGAAGGAAGAGCACAAACCTGGCATGAAAAGCAGAAAGGTCAAGCAAAAAAGATGTAAAGACAGTATGACCGACAAGACAGCCTGGATGAAGACGTATAATACCCCATAAGAGGACTAAAATTGGTCTGTCTTTCAGCTGACTGCTGCCTCTGCCTGGCGTTGGAAGTTTGGCCCTATACCAGAAAGTGGTCTGTCTGCTACAGCACCTACCTGAGTATGATCGAAGACTGATATCTCATTTTCTCCTCCCTTTTTATGTTCCATTTGCTGTCTGTAGCTAACCATCATATGTCCACATAGAATAACTTGTGAGAAACAAAAGACGTGGAGACAATGGTGGAGGAGGAAGTCGAAGCAGTCTGTATGTGGCGTTTTTTTCATTTTTAAACTACACTGCTGGAAGAAATAGATAGGCCTTTTCCTTACCTGAACAGTGCTAGTAGGTGCATAGACAGAACAAATAACTAGCGCATGGAGAGGGGCACATTTGCAAAATATGAAATGATAAAGGAATACAAAAACATTGATTGGGAAAAAAGAGAAGAAGTAAAAGATTTCATCAGAAAAAACTAAAAGAAAGTAAAAATAGATATGAAGAATGTAAAAAAAAATACTAGGAAAAGAAGCTGGTGAATACAATGGTTAAATCACAATAATTTGCATTAGTTATCATATGAAAAGTGGGGATAGAGAACATTTTTACTATCAGGTGCGGATTAATGCAGAAGAGTCACATGTCAATGTTTGAGTTGAAGGGCTGGAGAGGAAATAGAGGGAGAAGGCCTTTCTGGTATAGATTGGTCCGTTAGCTAGCCTTAGCTTCCCTAGAGACAAAACTATATTTTGATTTTCTTGTTAGCTACCCACTGGGGTAAACAAATGTCATCATTGATGTCTGTTAGCCAACTGATAACCAAGTTTTCATGTCCATGTCACTGCCAAGTATGTGTTCCTTCATCATATTATAGCAACAAGTGTATGTTTTGTCAGGACATGTTGGCTATTTTCTGAACACACAAAGGTTGCTGTTCATAAAAAAAAAAACCCAAAGTCTTTGCGACCTTCAGCAATCATCATGGCAGCAATTAAACAATGGGAAAGACACTCAACAACAGCCCCAGAATGAGACTGCTCACATATGTCCAAGAGTGGTCTAAGCATGAAACCCATCAGCTGATCTTGTTGGCTTTTGTGTCCCACAAAGTTATCCATGCTCTGGACTGGCATTGGCTACCCACCAACACATTAATTCAACCAGTGAGCTGGTATTAGCTTTGCTCAAGCTCTAGTCTCTGTTGATTTAGTCCTTTAGTTGGCATTAGCTTAACACCGAGCTACAGTCTATGTTGATTTGGCCTGTTAGCAACCATTAGCTTCCTGCCAAGCTGTAATCCATATTATTTGATTGGTGAACAGACATGAAATTGTCGCCTTGTTACAGTTCATGCTGATTCAGTCTGTTAGCTGGCAAAAGCTTCCCATCAAGCCATAAATCCATGGTGATTCAGTCTGTTGGCTATATTAGCTTCAAACTCAATCGTCCATATGTCCCGTGTGTATTTCGACCTCCCGCTTTCAGCTCCAGAGACAAAAGTTACTGGTGGTTTGGCAAGTAGAGCCTTTCTCAGCAGGGGACAGGTAGAGCTTGCCGTTAGCACAGGCACAAAGCTCGTACACAGTCTGTTTGGTGTAGGTGGTACCTGCAGGCGCTCCCTCCAGGGGATCCACAGCACTACCAAGGGGAATGTTGCCCAGTCTGATAGTGTTGGCATCTAGAAAGATCTGTAAACATAAAAGAAAAAACATGCATAAAACATGGAAACAAAAGTTACAAAGAATCCAGCTGTAGGGGGCAAAGCTCTTAGAGATGGTCTTGGTGCTGAAAGTAATGCACAAACAAAGAGAATTTGAAAAAGGGAAAAAGAAAAAAAAGGGAACCAAGGAATGCTTGGTGCGTCGAAAGAGAGGTCACATTGCTGAAGGCAATGACTACTTCTTGCTGTTGACTACGGTTGTCATCATGAAAGATCTATGAAGACACAAAAAGGAATTTCTATGTAGAACAGGTCTCTTTTGATAAAGAGGTAGGGTGGGAGTGAATGAGGCAGAGAGCAAGATAGATTATGAGAAATGGAAGGAAATCAGTGGGAGAAAAGAGAAGTGAAGTACTAGCATGCAACAGAAAAAAAACACACTGGAAGCAGCTCTTTTTTTCCAGGTGATTTGATATTGTATCACACTTATCACAAATCAGACTTAAAAGAATAAGACTGTCTAAGATAGATGATTTAAGCGCCACATTTAATTTAAAAAAATGATCACAAACTGTTGAATCTGAATTCTATAGTTTCTTTTAAAAACATATGCTTATTTGAAATTTAACAGACTTCTTAAAGGGTTGAAAGGCCAACAAAATTTACTTGCACAAGTTCATTTACTTCCAAGGTGCATGGAGAAGACAAAGATCTGATGATGTGAAGACTCCAGAGAAACTTAAAGTATTAGGGAACAACTTTATTGGGTGACCAACGCATTTCGCCTTGTGGCCTTCATCAGGTTCATTGCACAATATCAAACAGTTTGTGTTTAAACACAAAAACAGGAAACAGAAGAAAGTGGACCAATCACACATTTGCAAATGCTGACCAATTAGCATTTAACAAGGTGGTACTAGCTGACTGGTTAAGCCAGTACCACCACTACTGGACTGAACCACTACAGATTGAAAGGGGGGAAAAAATCTCAATAAGTCCAAAAGTAGTTCATACTCAAAATTACACAGAAAAATGCAAACAAGTTAAAATAAAAATAAAGTAAGAACAGGGTCAAAAGGCCAGCAAAGTTCCATGTGTCTTGTTTCTAAAAGAGAATAATTTGATTATTATATTAGTTGGCAAGGTCAGTAACATTATTGAATACCAAAAAAGCATCCAACAAATATTCATATCTGAACATGAGATCACTCAAAAAAAACATATTTTCAAATCTGTGTTCAGTGATTTTTTTTTGTTGTCGTTTATTTTGGATTCTCTAAAATCAAGTAAATATTTATTGATATTAACACAAAAATAAATATAAGGATAATAATATTTGATACTTAAACACTTCTTTGCTATATCTGGATGTCAAGTTAGCTAAACAAATAATTTCCAGTGTTTGAACCTTTGTACAGTTTTCAGCAAGCTGATACAAAAAATGCACCCCCCCAAAAAAACAAACAAACAAACATACAAGCAAGTGTTACACCCCGGCCTAGGCAACCGGGGTGCAACGCAGGAAAATAAAAATAAGGCAAAACACACGAGAAAAAAAAACTAAACTAAGGCTCTCCACCAAAATCCCAAAACGAAGGTGTCTCAAAACGAAAGTATTGACAAAACCCATTTACAGCTATTTACAGCTATTTACAGACTATTTATTCACAACAAAACACCAAACTATTTACAACACGGGGGAGATCGCGACCATGACACACTGAAACACAAGGCTTAAATACATAGAAGGGGCAATCAGGGAATGGACCACAGGAGGGAAACACAGCTGGGGCAAATTAGACCTGACGAGACAGGGAAACGTAAACTGAAAACACTAAGATAACACAGACTTTCAAAGTAAAACAGGAAACACATAACAGTCACGCCAAAAACAACACACCGACAACACCAAAACGTAACAGTTCCCCCCACCCAAAAATCAAACATTTAACACCAAGTGAAAAGTTTGATCCAGACAGACGAAGCCGATGAAGGCTGGAGCGGTCCCACTGACCCTCCAGCAGACGACGAAGGCTGGAGCAGTCCCACGGACCCTCCAGCGAAGGCGGATGAAGGCTGGAGCGGTCCCACGGACCCTCCAGCGACGACAAAGGCTGGGGCGGTCCCACGGACCCTCCCCTCAGCGAAGGCAGACGAAGCTGATGAAGGCTGGAGCGGTCCCACTGACCCTCCAGCAGACGACGAAGGCTGGAGCGGTCCCTCGGACCCTCCAGCGAAGGCGGATGAAGGCTGGAGCGGTCCCACGGACCCTCCAGCGACGACAAAGGCTGGGGTGGTCCCACGGACCCTCCCCTCAGCGAAGGCAGACGAAGCTGATGAAAGCTGGAGCGGTCCCACTGACCCTCCAGCAGACGACGGAGGCTGGAGCGGTCCCACGGACCCTCCAGCGAAGGCGGATGAAGGCTGGAGCGGTCCCTCGGACCCTCCAGCGGAGACGGACGGCTGAAGCGAAGGCAGACGAAGCTGATGACGGCTGGAGCGGCCCCACCGACCCTCCAGCGGACGACGAAGGCTGGAGCGGTCCCACGGACCATCCAGCGAAGGCGGATGAAGGCTGGAGTGGTCCCTCGGACCCTTCAGCGAAGGCGAATGAAGGCTGGAGCGGTCCCACGGACCCTCCAGCAGACGACAAAGGCTGGGGCGGTCCCCGGACCCCCCAGCGAAGGCAATCCCGGACGAGCCCCCATATGTTACACCCCGGCCTAGGCAACCGGGGTGCAACGCAGGAAAATAAAAATAAGGCAAAACACACGAGAAAAAAAACTAAACTAAGGCTCTCCACCAAAATCCCAAAACGAAGGTGTCTCAAAACGAAAGTATTGACAAAACCCATTTACAGCTATTTACAGACTATTTATTCACAACAAAACACCAAACTATTTACAACACGGGGGAGATCGCGACCATGACACACTGAAACACAAGGCTTAAATACATAGAAGGGGCAATCAGGGAATGGACCACAGGAGGGAAACACAGCTGGGGCAAATTAGACCTGACGAGACAGGGAAACGTAAACTGAAAACACTAAGATAACACAGACTTTCAAAGTAAAACAGGAAACACATAACAGTCACGCCAAAAACAACACACCGACAACACCAAAACGTAACACAAGCAAGCAAACACCGCCCCCCCCCCCCCCCTCCCAAAAACCCCCCCAAACAAAACAAAAAGAAAAACAAAAAACCCAAACAAAACCAAACAAAACAACAAAACAATAAAGGCCACTTTTAATTTATTTTAATGCATCCTTTGATGGACTTAATCACTGTTTTTTAGCAGCTTCTTGTTGGTGTCACTGGATCTGGGTTATGTGTCCAGACAAGCTTAGTGAAATACCCAGTCAAAAAATCAAAAATGTATTGCACTCTAATGTTGGAACATTATAAGATCAGAAGTAGTTCAGTAGATTAACATGATAACCTTGGTTTGATTTTTTTGAAAATACATTTTGAACCATAATCAAGCACAGTTACTGAAAACATACTGTATAATCCACTATCAGGCTGCACAGAGTGATGTGGCTTCCCAGTCACAAAAATCATGTTCTAAAGAATCACAAGAGATTACAGTAATCAAAAAAGAACACAGTTTCATTTTCAGCTATTGATGTATTAGCCTTAATTACAACTTTGTGGACAGCTAAAAAAAACACAATTGTTTCTAAAAACTATCTGTTTTTTCCTTTGCTCTGTCTGCCTTATTTTCTCCTGTCTTCATAAGATACAAGGTGAGTTTTAAGCAATAATCATTAGACAATCTTCGCTTCTATTGACAGCTTCACTTGCCTATTTATTTACTCTGTAATGTTCAAGGAAGCTCTGCTTGTTATTTCTCGCTCTCTCACACATACCCACAGGCTGGACGGTAATCTCAGCAGACATCTGCATCCCTGTTATTTGTCTACTTCATTTTAGAAATGAGGACAGGGGAAGTGAAAAAGTGTGAATATAATTGCCATGAGTGCAAGAGTAAGGTAGAAGAGATGGAAAGGAGGGTCAGATAAAAGAGTGAGAGACAAAATGTCATATCAGAAGTGGTTTGAAGAAGATAGGCGACACAGAAGGAGGGAAATAGATGAATGTAGGAAAAAGAGGAAGAGAGGAATGAGGGATTAAGATACGCCGGTAGTGAGGAACCAATTAGTATAACTAATGATTTCACGTTAGCTGACGGGGCACATCTTGAGCTGTATAAACAACATCCGTACATATAGTGTATACACACACACACACACACACACACACACACACACACACACACACACACACACACACACACACACACACACACTCAAGCGCTCTGTGTGTGCTGCTTATGTTTCCTTTGAGTATCTGTTTCAATAAAAGCAGTACATGCATTAACATGAAGACAAATCTGCAGAACTTTTGAAATTATTGATTTCTTTGATACTTAAGAGACTCAAATTCCTATAAATAAATAAAAACTGGAATTTCATAATCTCAACATTAATTAATTAATCATAAAATTAAAACATGGCCTGATCTCTATCAACATTACACACAAGAGACAAAATAAAAAAAATAAAAAAAATCTCTAAAATGGTTTATAGTACTACCTTTACCTACACTTGCTGCAATACACTCATAAAGTCATAATCGAATCAATTCTGCATCACTCAACAATGTATATTTTACTGAAATGAGAAATGAATCCTGATCAATGTTTTAATAGTCAGATTACAGTAAATGCTATTCCCAGCCCCAATGCGCTCCCTCGTATCTTAATAGGCTTCAGCATCACTTAATAATTTCATTTTATTTAAAAGAAGTTCTTTCTTTTTATTCGTATTTTCAGTAACTCTGCAGTCAAGAGCCTACCAAGTTGTAGAGTGGGGAGTGATCGGTTCCGTTCAGACATTTAATTTGGAAATTACAAGCGGAGAGTCAGTCTGTTCTGTTACTGTAGGGCAGTTTGACATGGGCATTGTGTTTGTGAAAAAGGGTATAATAATTCTTCTACTAACATTAAAGAAAGGCACACAACCGTAACCATGGTAACTGGTCTCACACAAAAAATGGCAACAGCTTCGAACCGCTTAGCCTCCAACAAGTGTAGATAAAATGACTTTAATACAAAATAGAAGTTACTAATATCATAGTTCTGTCTCTGTAGAAATAGATGGGCAAAAAGAAATAGATGATTTTGTGTTAAATAAAATGGGCAACCTCTTTAACAGAGCTGTGTAGAGCTATCTCATTAGCCTGTCATGCCTATTGGTTTTAATGAGACATAGTAACAATGAAAAGGAGACACTTTAAGAGCCAGTGAAAAAACGGGTGTGTGAACTTCTTTACTTATGTATAGAACAAAAGAAAATACCGCAGTATCTCTAAATGTCAAGGTATTCCTTTAACAGGTCCCTGGTGCACACCTGTCATCTTCCCTTTGGCTTCCAACAAAAGCTGCCAGGGCTCAGTTATAGCCTTACAGGAGCAGGACTCAGTCACGGTTGGCAACAGAGCCCAAATCTAATTCTAACAACCTACTTGCCACAGTAACAGAAAGCTACATCTAAAACAAACTTGGGTACGGCACTCGAATGTGGCGGCGACAAGAGTTGGGTGCATGCATGTTTAAGAGAGGAAATGGAAATCGGTTCTCCTCTAAACAATAGAAACATCAGTGCAACAAAATGGTGCAGCAAAAAGAGAGGATGAAGTTGGAGGAAATAGAGGTGAAGAGTAGGAAATAATGGGGAAGAAAACAAGGGGAGAAGAGGATATGACATTGGAAAGACAAAAAGGCAATTAGTGGGTAACAATGGCTTACAAGGAAGGGTAGAGCGAGGAAGAGATCAATAAAAAAAGGAAGTGAAGAAGATGGAAATTCAAGAAAGAGAAATCTATGTACGGTGATTATGTGAAGGAATAAGGATAACAGAAGTGAGACTATGGATGGACAGACAGATGGATTGATAGAAAGGGGAGAAAGTCATTTGATGAAGCTTAAGATCGGATTAGTGATGACATTCATTCTAAATGAAAGTGTCTGTAAGTATTAGGTGGCTCGACGTTAGCTGTCTATACACGTGAGACAGTGTGTGCTTGAGAACAAGTAGTGTGGGAAAGGATGTGTCTGTGAATATAATATTGTTTGTGAACAAGTATGAATAAGTGCTTTTCATTCTTTCTTCTGTTTATACGTGTACTTACTGACATGCCTTCATTACATTAAAATGTGTGTGTTTTACACATTATTTTTATGATTAAACTATTAATTTTCATGGGGTGCACTGAAGTTACTACCATGACTGCACAAAGTACACGTCGTCATGATTAAATAGCACTCCAGTTCAGATTTCACTTTTATAGTCATTGTTATTAAAAAAAATGGTATAATTATAAACAGAAGAATCAATATTCTTTCTTTTGACAAACACTACCAATTTAATTTAAATATTAAATAACATATAAGCGAACTGAAACAGTAAAGACTAACAGTTTGAATCCATCTCCAGTGCTTCTTGCCTTGCTTCACACATCTGTCTAGTCTCTTGCGCACACAATTTATCTACCTTCTCTCCATCCTATCAGCAAACTCTCTCTCTTTACCATCATCATTTAGCCTATTTTTAAAGTTGTTCCTCTAACCTTTGCAGTCCTGCCTTTCCTTCTCTCTCGCTGGCACCAAACATGCCTTCTTCTTCTCCTCTTCCTTTTGTCTTTGGCCAACAGTTACAGCTGTTTTTTCCGCTTTGTATGTAATAGTGTGTTTATAACAGTTATGCGGTAATAACCTAGTTAAAATAGTCCTCAAAGATAAAACATCATTTTGGTCCAAATTTGGTTTTTATGCTACTTCTTTTGGTAAGCTACATATTCCATCTTTCAAGTTAAATGTACAGAATTCTTTAAAAAAAATGTAGTCTCCAAAATAAAACAAAAAAAATTAAAATAAAATATAAACATTGTCATCTTACAAGTTAATCTAAAGCTCTAAAAATAGCAATTTTGGTTTTCTGTGTGTCATATGCATTCCTTGCACATTTCAGTCCAAATATACAAGTCTGTGTGGGTGGCTGTTTATGTGGATACAGTATGAATGGAAATATGTCTACACCCATCTCTTTCCAGCAGCAGTTTAGCAACCACATTGCTAAGGCATTGAGAAGACGGAAACATGCAGGAAGTAGCAATTATGGGGGTTCAAAGCATTTTTCATGGATGATTTCCTTTGGCAAAACAAAGGAACAAAAGGGTTGAAGGCAAGTTAGCTGAAAGAGAGAAGGGGGACGTGGTGGCGGTGAAAGGACAAGATTTTTCTGGGATTAAAAAAGAAGGGAGGTGGAGAGAGCAAAACATCAGAGGACATATCAGAGATAGAACATCTGGAAAGAGACCAGGAGAGAGAAAAAGAGCTCTCTGTATACAGTGGAGTTGTTTCAAAGGAGAAAAAACATCTTTTTAGGACACCTTTTTAGGTGTATTTAAGATGAAACCAGATGCATGAGGAAGAATAGTTAAGGACAAAAACGAGGGTGCAAAATTGCATCTGCAAAAGTAAAGCACATAAGAGTAAAAAAGCCAGAAAAAAGTTTTTTTTTCAAGAATTTATTTTATTACCGCCATAAGGTTTTCCATTAAATGCAAACAATGCCATCTTTCACTTTTTTCATCTGCTAAAAGCGAATCCTTATTGGCACGTCCACAAAACCAAGTGGTAATTTCAGAATGAATGGGCTCTCTTTGCAATGGGTTTTATGGATTCATTCTTGCATTTATTTATTGTATCGAATGCCCCAAAGTATTCACATAATGTATGACATGTATAGGAAGAAATGAGCTGTGGCTATTGGGAAAATGAAAGCAATGTAGCTGCCTTCATCAAAAATATAATAATAAATAAAATGGTAATAGATACGTTTTTTTATTATTATTATTATTATAATAACCATGGGCTAATCTGAATTTGATTGGTTCCCTATGAACTTCTCTTTCATTTTGCAATTATGTCTGGCATCTGCTAAGAAATACCCCGGGTTTAATAGGGAACTGATAAAATGAACTGATAAAATATGGAAACTTGTGAGTTCAGGTAGTCATAGAAAGTTTTTTGTCTGTTTGTTGAAAGATGTGAGAATTTTACTGATCTTCATATCAACCTTTTCAGCGAGAAACTGAATAAGTATATTCGGTTTCCAGTGTCAAAATATAATCAACTGACTTAAACTGAATCATAACTGAAAAATACTAAAAACTGTGTTAACTTGATAATCTTTGACTGAGAGGATAAAAGGATAAAAGAGTAGAAGAAGAGAGGTTGAAAGGACACTAGTACTACTTCACAACACACACAGAATTCTGCCCACACAAATAGATTCAGTTCAACCTCTATGTTCATCTAGCCTTAGCTCACCTTGCCTCCCATTCTCTTTTTATTTTCCTCTCTTGCTCCCCCTGCACTTGGACATGGAACACACACACACACACACACACACACACACACACACACACACACACACACACACACACTCCAACAACACCAATAGGTGGGAGGCTGTGAAGCTTTCTGAGTGTATTACACAGACCATTAGGCTTGTTGAATGGACGGACGCTGGAATGGGAGCTGACAACGGACTAAATGACAGAGGCTGGAGAGAGACTGAGAGTTTAGTAACCCAGATGTAGCAGGGACATAAAGCAATATCAGCCTACTCTACTGTACCATACAAACAAACACATTCAGAACACACACAGGTGCAGGCATAGACAAATTCATTCACCCAAACTTCTACAGGTATACAAGAAGAGAGACTATAAAAATGATGTGTACAAACACACAACAAATGCAGGAAGTAAGAGCTGCAGAATAAATGAGCCCCCAAACATATGCAGCGACAGATGGTAAAACAAATGAGAGAGAGAGAGAGACAGACAGACAGACAGACAGACAGACAGACAGACAAAACTCCCACACACAATGAAACACTCAGACCGAGAGTGACAAAATAACAAACACATCTATGACGATCACCTCAGGGAGTGTGAAGTAGGCTAATAAATTTCCATTAATCACACCTTTGAAAAAACATACACTACTTAGAGCTATTGGCAGATATCTGTTAATCTATTCCTCACACTCTGATGAAAACAAGTTTTGGAAGTAAACAGAAAGGCTCTGGAGACCAAGAGAGCAGGGGGGCAGCTGTGGACGTGTCCTTTGAGTTCATGTTTGTGTGTATGTGTGTGTATCAGTGCATAAAAATGCATGTGCGTCTCTTCATCTGTGGGTTGAAGATTTTGCGTGCATGTTTTGCATTTAACTTGTATATAGTTATATGTTTGTGAGGCTTCCACAGCACAGCATCACTTGGTACAACAGCGAGTTACCCCCTGCCAGCATTCTAATTTACTTACTATTCTCCCTTACCCGCAGGTAAAACATGAAGTAGTGAGGAAAAAAAAAATTTAGTCCCAGTGTACCACCCCAATAATACCTCCAGGCTACAGTTTCTTAATAAGCCCCATCATTGTGTCAACAAACAATAAAACTCCATGGTAACCTAACTTTGTCAAAAGTTTGTGTAAGCTGACCTGATTTCACCTCGCTGAACTCACTGGTAGAAAGCACATACAGATGTGCAAATGTGCCATGTTGGGTATTGTAGACATCTTTTGAAAGAGTTTAAGGTGATCAAGAAACTTTGCCAAAAAAGCTGCAAGTGAAAAAAGTTGTCGGTTTTTATCAGGTTTAATTCTGCATTTAGAGATTTTGGTCTTCATTTTTTTTTTATTTGTCTTATTTGTTCAGACTGCTTCAGACTTCACACAGCTCTTGCTCCTGAGGTGAGAAAATACAGCCCACACTTAAAATACATGTGGTTGAACTAATTAAATTAAATTCAGTTATCTAAAAATTGTATTTAAACATAGTAACTAGTTCCTATTATCACCATGATAACAAAAATTAACGTGCACTCCCTATATAATGATTATAGTAATAATAGCAGTCATAGTAAAGACCAAATGGTTTTGTTGTGCCAACAACATGATAATACAGCTTTGTGGATTCCACTTCCTGGTGACAGGGGAGGTGTGAAATTGGTATACCACATTCACACCTTTACATATAGAAAAAATGATATCTTTAACCTCCTAAGACCCGAACTCTTCCATATCATGCATTTTTAATTTCTCTTTGAACTTTGGGCATATTGGGAACTGAAGAATGTAAAAACAAAGAATTGCCAGATTTATTTTTTTTTACCTGATTTTTGTTCCTGACAAAAATGAGATGCACATATGAGGACATTGGTCTTAAATTTTGATAGAACAGTGCAGTATAATGTCCTCGTAAGTGATATCAGGCCGCTGTAGAGCAAAATTTAGTATTTTGGTCTAGACAACCCAAAATGTGATGTCCACATATGTGGACGCCAGGTTAAATAAACAAATGCAGTAATATTCAACATGCAAGCAGCAATATGCAACATGAAGTCACTTTCTATTTCTCATTATTACACATTTTGCAAATGAAAGCAAACTCTACACCAATGTATGAGCATGCAAAAGCTCTTTAGCGTCTGCAAACCAGTATGTAAACTACAATGGTTTGTGTGATTTCTGCATGTAATAAATTGTTAAAAATGGGACTAACACCCTGCCCACAGATGGGGAAGTCATCATGGAATTTATATGTCTTGCATTTATGGAAAACACATCACTGCAGTTGATTTTGTTCCCACTTAGTAAATAAATGAATGATTTCTATTTACAAAGTTGTAGTTTCACTGGAAAACTGCCACTGTTAGAACTCATAGACCTTACTCAAGGGCATTCTAATTGTTTGTAGCTTCCCTTACTGCAGTGGTTCCCAAACTTTTTTTTGCTGGGCCCCCCTTTGTTTTAAAAGAAAAATATTTGCCCCCCCCTCGCCCCCGCCCACGCACGCACGCACACACACGCACAATCACAAACACATCCTCCAACCACACACACCCACATTTTGCTCCATTGTTACGGTTCTGGGTCAGTGTTGACCTAGCATTTTGAATTTCTTATATTTTGGTTTATTTTTGCATTATGGATTGTTTTCTGATGTTCTGGTGCTTTGTTTATTATTATTATCATTATAGATCTGTTTCTGTTATTCTTGGTGAGGGATCAGTTCTTAGGTTTTGGGTTCTCATGTGTATTGCAGTTTCTGTTCAGTGTCTAGTCTGTCTCTCAGTGTCGTGTCTGCATCTTTATTTAGTGGTTCTTGTTTCCTGTCTTATTGTGAAAGTCTTTGTCTTATGTTAGCGTGTGCAGCTTAGCTCCCCCGTCTCATTAGCCCTGATCTCCCCCAGCTGTGTCTCCCTTCTGTTACCCATTCCCTGATTACCACCCTGTGTATATTAGCCCTGTGTTGTCCTCAACCCAGTGTTGCATCGTACCATCAGATTATGCCTGTGTCTTTTTTGGTCTCAGTGTTCAGTCTTCACTTCATGTTTTGTTTTCTTGCCAGCAATAAAGCTGAGGTTTTGAGTTGCATTCCGTTTTCCGAGTCCTGCATTTGGATCCTCATCTCCGCCTGCCCGCACACAGAGCCCTGACAGTTTGTCCGTGATTTAAACAGCCCAGCGCGTGCTCTCGACGCAGGGAAAACCAATTCTGCAGGGGAAGCCAAAGGGAAGATATGCTTCACCATATTTTCGAGTCTTTGGCTTAGAATGAAGTTGGTTTGGAAACATATTCAGCTATGCTTCATCTCCTGCTTTGCGTTTGTGTGGGCGCCCCGTGCTAGCAGTGTCCAAGCGTTGTTTTGTTTTTTCCCTTTTCATGCCGCGCCCCCCCTGCAATGGCTCTGCGCCCCCCCTAGGGGGCGGGCCCCACACTTTGGGAAGGTCTGCCTTACTGGAACATATTTCTGTACTTTTTACGTAACAACAAAAGTGTCTTATTAATTTTGCTCACCTCCAACGCTATGCAGCTCAGTCTTCATGAGGACTTCTGTGTCTTCCTTTTCATTTCTTCTTGCCCCTGCTTTTTTTTTCTGTGTCTGTATTTTGCCCTGTGTAGCACCTCCTTCCAGCTCTTGGCAACTACCAGTTTGGCACAGATGCATTTAATCACTCAATCAGCTTCAGTAGCATATCTACCCCAGTGTTTATTCAGTGCTCGCTAGATTATTCTGTGTGCTTGTTTGGTAGCAAACTTGGCTACTTATGTCAAGTTTGTTGGTTCCTTGTATGTTTACTGCTCCTGACTGAAATGTTGAATCCTGTATGCTTGGTTACTCGACTTCATCTGTTGTTTTCCGCACGTGCCTACTCTGCGTCTGCTGTGCTCCCAACATCCCTCGCGCTCTCGGTCAGGCTTTGTCTTTCCACTGTTTTCTTCTCTGCCAGACCTGATCTAGTACAAATTTCTCCTGTGACTTTGTTCACTGCAAACTTCAGCTTACTTCAGACACTTCTCACTTTTTTTTATGTATTCATTTGGCAGTCTTCTCTGCTCTGAATTTTTAATAACTAGTCTGAGCTACTGAACTCCCACATCTAAGTGCTTACGTATTCCCTATTTCACAGACACTCACCTACCAAAGTTATTTGTAATTCTTTAAAATGTTAACATTAAAGCAGTCATCCAGATAAAATGAAGCCACATTAATGATAGAAGTGCATTGCTTTAGAAAATACAAGTCCAGTGGTTCAAAATGTTGGGAATTTACTCACCATTCATTATGTGAATGATGAGTAAGGGTGAGTAATTTTACTCTAATTTTACTCACCATTCATTATGTGAATGGTGAGTAAAATGGTGAGTACCTCCTGTGGGACAGAATATAAAAAAATGAAATAGAATAGACAATTAAGTAAGTGCATATTATGTGGCATACATGTCTTCTTGCATCATTTAATTTATGTTCCTTTCAACTTGACTCCTTCCAAACTGATTTTAGTGGTTCCTGCATGAGCCTCCAAACTGTTATGCTCCCTTATTAGGGCCAGGGTGTCCGCAAAACAATAACAAAGTATCTGAGTAAAAACAATGTCAAGACTTTCTTTCAAGGTTTAATTTGCATAGAAATTAACTTGAATATGTTATTTCTCTCTTCCTTTCAATAAACACGGACATTATTGCAAAATACTTTTCTGTTCTCGGATAGAAACAGTCTCACTTATAACTGTAGACTGTATATAAAAAGATGGATATGGATATGCCCATTGGTTATTAAAGTCCTGATGTGCAGCTTCAAACTGAAGATATAATGAAAGGGAGTTGATCTGACTCAAAAACCGAGGGACTGTGTATGCTCATATGCTAGCAATTTGACCATCGCATTAACGTATACTCAGGTTTATCAACCTTCAATTAGTTAACCCTTTAAGACCTACCACAGAATCACATCCGCCAGAGCTTATCTTTATATTTTTACATGCTGCAGTGCCATTTTCAAATTCAAATTTTATTTGTCACGTACACAGTCATACACAGTACGATATGCAGTGAAATGCTTGGGAGCATTTTTGGGAGCATTTCAAGTTGCTATACATCAATACAACCGTTATAGCCCAAATTTTAATAATATGTATGCATTAAGTCCATAATAACTACATAAATTGCAAAAAAGTGCAATAAACTACAAAAAAATTAAAAATCATTTTTCCTTTTCTTTCTTTCATTTTTTGCCAAATTTGCCAAAAAACAGCATATGCATCAAAATGAACTATTTCCAGCAGCGCAATTTGAGTTTTAAGCATCCCAGAAACTATTCAGAAAAGCATCAAGTCAAACATGACTTATAAAAAGGCCAGTATAGGCTTATGAGGCCCCGATGGTAAAAAACCCCCCAAAAAAACCCCTACATTTTCCGCGAAATGACATCACTTCCGGTTTCGGGCAGGTAATGGCGGACATGCGACAGTTCACGCTGACGTCTATTCCAACGTAGGAAGTGTTATGAACAGCTGATCGGATCGGCAAAGCGTGTTTCTGGAATATTATGTTTTTGTTGCTGCAAAGCCATATGTGGAAGGAAACCATGACTTAGGACAAGCTGATGGCATAAGATGTAAGTACAATTCCTCCTGTTTCATATGCAAAAAAAATGATTGCGCTAGCTTACGTGGTTCTGGTTCTACAGGGATTTAAAAAATAGTTTTGCAACCAGAGGAGCGGCCCAGAAAACAGGTTTAGGGACTTCCTACTTTAGCCCCAAAAGCTCTGTCCATCTTTTACTACAGTCTGTGGTTATCACAGAGGGACAGTGATTTCTGAGTTATGAAGACGCAAAGGTGAGAAGTAACAATAATTAAAAGAATAGAAAGCTCACATAGACTAAAGTGTCGACAAAGGGAGAGTGAAAGAGACAGAAAGAGAGAGAGAGATGACAAAAGGGGAGAAGACAATAAAAAAAAAAAACACAGGAGGACTGCAAGAATCCTGAGAGGATCTGTCAGCTCTCGTTGGCTTTGATTTTAATGGAAGCCAGCGCTCCCCTACCTCTAACCCATTTGGCCCTAATTCCAGCACTGCTTTCCAAACTTTTTAAACTTTAATGGCCTCTTCTTAAGTGCCAGCTGCTGACAACATTGATTTGGCTTTAAGCCTTGCTGTCCTGCACGCCTTTATTTTCTCCTGCAAAATCGACAGAAACATCTATTTTCTGCCATCCTTCTCCACCTCCTGCTCATCCGATCCCCCTTCTATCCTCCCTTCATCCGCTCTTCTCTGTTCATTTGATGGTGTCAGCAGTCGAGGAACGCTTGTATGAGACTGGATGAAAAGGAATGCTTTTGGATAAAGTCTTCTTTTTAGAATGTATGTATTTTTTGTTTTTAAAGAAAAGCTTGGTTGCCATTCAGTCGTGAATCTTTACAGAACAGAGCTGAGATTTTTTTTTCTAATGTATTTGAATATTCCTGTGTGGTATCACTGCAATACCTTTAGGTGTTGCCCAAAGTGGAACACAAAGGGAAATACGGGTCATGATAAATGTTCTTTAATAAGTAGGTGGATTTACCAGGAGCCCATGTAAAAAACCCAAACAACCTTTATACCCCACCAAACTTACTACTGAAGGAAATTCAGGGATTCAATCTGATGGTTAACTTATAAAAAGTTTAAAAATTGTTGAAGATATTAGTTGCTTAAAAAAAAACTAACTAAAAAGCAAGTCCAAGTTCTGTATTAGAACAAGACCGCAGCTCAAATTTATAAAAAGCTGAGAATATTGTTGAGTGTGCATGCGGTTCATGCAGATATGAAAGAAAACACTGTAATATGTTTATTTTCTTGATCTTTTAACCAGTATAGACAATTCTTTCGGTTTCACAGGGTCATGTTGAGGTGGATGTGGTTAACTGGGGATAACTGGAAAAGGTCATGCGAAATGCAAAACCACTGTTGGATGAAGCAGTAAAAGAATATGAAATTTATATGAAAAATGTCACTGATTGTAACATTCATAAATGCCAGAAAAAATGGTATGAACTTGAATCTGTAATCTAGGTATCAATCAGATGTTCTTCTATACGGATAACACATCTCCTCATAATGGACCGTTTTCAAATGGAGCTTCTCTAGACATTGCATCATTGGGCTTCATTGTGATAAAATGGCTCAAGGGTACAGTATGATCTTTAGAATAAACCCTGGATGCCATTTGTTAAAATTATTTTTTTACCTGCCTTTCAAGCTGCTTATTATCCCATCTCTTTAGGGGCCAGATTTACAAGGGCAAATTAACATAAGGTCTGATGATGTGATAATGTGAGTAATCTAACATAACAGTAATCCGTCAATCATAATATATAAAGGCATAGGTTCTACAGATGTGTTTCTCTTGGGAAACAGAATGACAGCACAGACCAAGGAGAGACATCAGAAGGAGAACATTTTTATGAAAGAGAAACTACAGAAAAATACTTTGCAAGTACAAACTGCTCCACAAAAGGTACGTCTGGAACATCATCATGGGAAAGGCCAGTGTTACCCATATGGAAAAGAAATAGTAAAAACTTATAAAAAACTTGCATACGTTGTGGCCTACTTCATATAGTGAATCATATAAGGCTTATATGATTTACTCATGAAAGTGGCCACTTTCTCATTACTTTCATATATTGTTTTAGGAAGTATCCAAAACATACAAGTTTCATTTATATAATTTTTCAAGGGATCTTATATCTATTTACACTCTTGTATTCTTTTCATACAAGTTTCACACAAGACAGATACAACTTTATAAGATTTATACATGATGTGACGGAGTTACACCGTCCCGGGCCGCAAACAGCTGATCTGGGCGCATACACGCACCACCACCATTAGTTGTACAATTACCGTGGCTGCGCGTCTTTTAGTCGACCGGGAGGATAAACAAAAAGGGGTGAGAGGTATATTTTGAGTAGGGATGGGTATCGAAAACCGGTTCTTGTTGAGAACCCGTTCCCACTGTTTCAATTCCTTGAAATTGTTTGCCATTTTTGCAAACGATTCCCTTATCGATTCCAGTCGCCCCGAATGATGTCATCACGTTGCGGAGCGTCATTTACCTGGGAGGAAACACGGCGCCTAAGCGACTCAAACGCTCAAAGGTTTGGTAAATAAGGTAAATAATCAACTAACAGTGCATATTATGTTAGTGCGATCTGCCTTATTACAAAACCTGCCATTACTGTGCATTTAGGTGACCATGATGAGAGAGACAGACAGAGTCTGGCTGGCTCAGATGCTGGCAGTTCTCGCTGCAGTCTACCGGTAGCGTCTCCTTTCAGGCCATGATAGACGAATGTCACCGAGCAGTGACTAGGTTTGTGGTAAAAGGCTTGCACCCATTTGCCACAGCAGATGCCCCGATTTTCGGTAAGTGAATGCGTTTAATTGTAGGCAGGGACATTACTGGATAATTTATTTTATACTTTGTTATTGCTACAGAAGAATATTTATTTTATTATTTTACATTTACAATTTTTTTTTCCTGGGGACCCTGTGACACCCCATTGAAGAGCCGTAGGCTATGGATCTCTTAAGATCTCACTGTTGGGTTTGTAAGGCCATGTTACTCCTAAATTTCTATCTTGTTCAAAGAGAAGATATAAAACAAAGTTCTAAGCTAATCGATCTTAGTGTTCTCCTTTTTTAAAAAGAATCGATAAGAGAATCGATAAAGAATAGAATCGTTAAACAGAATTGAAAATGGAATTGGAATCGTGAAAATCTTATTAATACCCATCCCTAATTTTGAGCAGAGGGTGGCCAACATATTCTTTTTTGCTTACCTTTAATAAAGCCGGTCGCATACTCTCTGTGATCGCCAATAAGACGAGTGGTTATGCAAGCCGATGGTATGGTGTTCTGGGGTTCAAATAGTGGGTTCGCACGCGCTTGAAAGGTCACATGAACTGCATTATTTTTGTTTGGTTTTTTTGTTATTGTGAAACACTGTAGACTGCCTGGAAGTGGCCATAAATGTCTGTATACACATATATATGTATTGTAGGAATACAGCTGGAAATGAGCTGAGGAAAAAAAGAATGTTTTGGGAAAAGAAATGGTGAAGGGATGACTATTATGCCTAGTGGGAGGGGCAATGGGGTATAAAAGAAGGCTGTCAGGGCCTACCTGGGCATTATGTGAGATGTTACAGAGAGGGTAACATGCAGACTGGCTCAGCCGCTTGTGTTTTGTACAGATGTTTGTTTTGTGTTGAATTGAGTTAGTTTTCTATTTTCTTTGTAAATAATCTTTTTGTGCACCTGGGAGGCCGGCCGAATAAACTATCCACACTGAATGCTTCCTGACTACGCCTGCATTTGTTGGGAGAAGTTTAGGAGAGGACCCCGCGACACATATATTTTCCATGTAGGTAGAGGCACTGTAGATGAAAAAAAGTGAATGTTATTTGGAAGAAACAATACGAAGGTGGTTCATGTGAGAGCAAATAAGAGAAATTGGCTAGACAGAAAACACTGCGATACACAGTGATGGATGTTGTAGGTTACGTTTAAAAAGTTTAACATCATCATACTTAATTTATAGGCTTATATGATTTCAAAACATTAACAGAGGTACACAGTTTGGAACCAGATTTGGTGACAGTGACTTCATTAAAAAAAAAAAATAGACAAACTGAGTAGATGAGACTGACATTGAGGACACAGTATGATAGAGCTATCTGGCTATGCCTGTGTGTGCTCTGGTCAAGGCTCAACAGGCCACAAATGAATCCCTGATGCACTGAATTGGCTGACTCAGGATGACAGCAGAGACTCCACAAGCTCAGGGGGGTGAATATGAACTGGATGACCAGCATTTCAGTGTCCCAAAGGCCATCAAAGGCAATCATGAAGGCAAAAAAGTAATGCAATAAATATGCCACTTTTTCATATCTTATTTGACCTCTTTTTGGGTATATTTATCATCTATCTTCATAATGTGCTCTTAATTTAATCTATTTTAAAAACAGCATATTTTTAACCTTATTTAAAATAGTGTAATCCATGAAAAATTTATTAAGATTTGAACAAATTGACTTCATTTTACTGAATGCACTACTTTGGATAACCTTTTACTTTTGTTCGTTTTGTTCTGAAGATTATGCTCAGCACATTTCACCATGTGTGCCTGGTTGTGTTTGATTTTTTCTAGTTCTGTATATTATATGATATGTGTTTTGCAATTATGAGATTGCCACCTTTTATGTTTCAGATTTTTTTTTGCCCATTTCCAGATCCTTATTAAGGTTTAATATAGCACTTAGGTTTTATCATCCCAAATGAAAAGTCACTTTTGTTTCTGTTCAAACCAGACTGGTCTTTATTTAACTGCAATCTCCCAGTTGATATTTCTGTGTTTGATCCATGTACTATATCCACCCAAGCCTATGTGGATTTTGTCACTTTTATTATACTGTGGACATTATCACTCTCTTGAGTTTAGCAAGTCATATGAGGTAGAAATAAAATGGAGAATGGTACCGAGGAAAAGCCTCAAGCCAACCCTTATTTCTTTATGTTTTTCTTTCAGGGATCTATACTTTCTTCTAATTTTTTAAGTGCTCTTGAGCAATGGTTTATTAACTTTTTTGGTTTCTTTTTTTGGAAATTTCACTCATTTTCAGTCCAGTCCTTGTATCTGGCCATTTTCAAGGGAATGTTTTTTCTTTGTTAGGGCACTTAACACTGACATATGAATTGTTAAACATAAAAAGGCATCTAACTAAATGACACATGCTGATGTCCAACGCATTATAGATGACTTGGGAAAAAACTGTTTTCAAAAACACATATTTTTTCCCTTGTTGAAACTGGACAAGAGGTGGACAAAAGAGGAAGTGGCAGATTTAAAAAAAAATTCTACAGTAAGTGAACAGCATCTGAAAGTCATTAAGAAATAGAAAATCCAGCAAAGACACTGGACCTGAGAGATACACCTGGCCCATCTACTGTTTACTGAATGTAATGGTCTCAATGGAAGTGTTACTCCCTGTTTCTCCTTAAGGAAGGAAAAGGCTGAGGTAGTCTTACACAACTTACCCAAGAACTGGACTAAAAATCAGTGGGAACTGGTCTCATGGAACGATAAAATGAAGTTTATTTAGCACAATTCAACAGTAAGGTGATTCAAAGTGCTTTACAGAGACATTAAAAAACCAAAACAAATAAAAATCATGATTTAAAATGGGAAAAAAAGCAAGAAAGGAACAGTAGATGAATTCAGTAGTTGAAATGTAAATTTTGAATTTGGTGGTTTATTCAAATGCAGCTGAGAACAGGTGAGTCTTCAACCTAGATTTAAATACACTGAGTGTTTCAACTGATCTGAGGCTTTCTGGGAGTTTGTTCCAGATATATGGAGCATAAAAGCTGAATGCAGCTTCTCCATGTCTGGTTCTGACTCTGGGAACTGATAAAAAACAGGATCCAGATGACCTGAGGGATCTGGAAGGTTCATACTGGGTCAGGAGGTCACTGATGTATTTTGGTCCTAAACCATTCAGAGCTTTATAGACAAGCATCAGAACTTTAAAGTCTATCTTCTGACGGACAGGCAGCCAGTGCAAAGACCTCAGAGGTCTTTAGTGAGCTTTAGGTCTGCCTCCATCACTACACCCAAATTTCTCGCCCTGTTGGTGGTTTTAGGTGTAAAGATTGAAGTTCTCTGGTGACCTGTAATTGTTTTTCTTTGGCTCCAAAGACTATTATTTCAGTTTTGTTTCTGCTTAGCTGGAGAAAATTGTGGCACAACCAGTCATTAATTTCCTCAATGCATTTACCAAGAGCCTGTACAGGGCCTCGGTCTCCTGGTGACATTGTGATATATATTTGTGTGTCATCTGCATAGCTGTGATAGTTTATTTTGTTGTTCTTTATAATCTGTGCCAGTGGGACCATGTAAATGTTAAACAGAAGGGGTCCCAAGATGGAACCTTGGGGAACTCCACATGTGATACTTGTCTGCTCAGATGTGAAGTTACCTATTGATACAAAGTATTTCCTGTTTTCTATGTATGTTTTGAACTAGTTTAGTACAGTTCCTGAAAGACCTGCCCAGCTCTCCAGTAGTTTGAGTAATATGTTGTGGTCAACTGTATCAAATGTTACACTGAGATCAAGTAAAGCCAAGACTGACATTTCTCTTCTGACAGGAGGTCAACACCACGTGTCTAAAGCCATATAGAAAACTTGGTGGAGGATCTGTCATGTTTTGGCTGGATTTCATCCAGTGGTTTTGGAGATCTTGTCAAACTTGATGGAATTATCATTAAGTACAGTTAGCCTTTGCTCTACTATACAATGCCAGCATCTGATTGGCCATGGCTTTATTATTAAGATTGACAATGATTTTCAAACATACTCCTGAAGAATATAAAAACACAGTGAAACACTATCATTCATGGACTTCTCCAGAGTTTGGAACTCAACATTGTTGAAGCAGTGTGGGTTCGTCCTGACCGAGAAGGGAACAAAAGACAGCCAACATAAAAAGAAACCTTGGATGTCATTCAAGAACTACTTTATGAAATCAGAAGAAATCTTGCTTAAGACATTTCAGGCTGTTTTGAAGGATAAAGGTGGTCCCTTTAAAATACCAACAAGCCTCTTCAAATTGTACAAACTTGGTTTTGCCTTCTATACTATAGTTTCATCATTTTTGCACCTATTCTTTATTTTTCTAGTAAAATGTAAAGCAAAGATGATTGGCTCCAGACTTTTGCAAGGTATGTATTTCAGACTGAAATCAATGCAGGCAAACCTAATCCATTAAATAAGTAGGTGGAAACTTTGTAAGCTTCAGTATTGACCCATGATTAATTATTCCATGTGAAGATTGACATGAAGCCACAATGTTTTTGACCAGGGTGACACCCCAAATATAATGTACTCCTTACAGAAAATAAATACAAGCTTAATAAGTTAATTCATTATGAGGGGTTCCCAAAGAAAAAAAAATCATATAAAAACCGCTACCACCATCTTTCATTTTCTGGAAAAAGGTTGATGATATTTCAAAATGAAGGAATTGTAGTTGGACCCCGGGTATTTAGCCATGGCACTGGTAATTAAAGTTGTGGAGTTGCACCGTACTTGGACGTTGATAGAGTATTTGTGCTTCCTGCTGTGGAACAGACTCACTTTCAGATACAGTGATCAGCTGAACATGTGTTCCCTTTGGCTACTCTGTAGAAATCTGCAAAAGCCTGCCACAGCCTTAGACCCTTGCTTGAACCATTAGCATTATGTGCTCCTGCACTCTAGTAGTAAAAAACTGCAGCTTCAGACGGTTCTCTTAAGGATACTGTTTGGAGTTTAGATTTTACCATGATAACACGTTTTTCCACAGTAATTATTCTTAGATTCATTCACATCTTCTACTCAAGCTGTATTCTTTTCAAGTGTGACCTTATTCATTTCTATATTTTGATAATTTAAAGCTTTTTATATAAGCCCTCTTTAGCATTTCAAAACTTATACCTTTGGTGAACAAGGTTTTTCTTTCTGTTAATCTAAAGCTGACAAGTGCTGTAATAAAGGGTGAGGAGGTTGAGAAGCAGTGCACCACAAATCCTTCATTTTCTCAAGCCTTTCACGGTATCAAGTCTTGCTAAAGGCCCACACCAAAACCCTTGTTACACTCTGCCTCATGCTAATGTTCACCATCAATAGGGAGACATCTATTTATGCTGGGATGACAGACAGAGATGGAGACAGAAACAGAGAGAGATAATGGATGAACAAAGACCACAAAGAGACCAAAGACTAAACATATGAAACAGAGGGAGTGAGAGAGAAAGGAAGAGATGACAGAAAAGAGGTAAGAATTAAAATTCCCCTCCCCTTTTCTTGTGAAGTGACAGCTACAGTGATGTATAACCCTAGCAGTGGAAAGTTAATTAGATAGGCTGGGTTACTGAGAGATGAAGGACTGAGGGGCTGCAGAGGAGAAGAGGGAGGTGGAGGAAGAGAAGAAGATGTAGAAAGAGAAGGTTACACAAAAAACAAGAGGAGAAAAGAAAGGAGAAGTAGGGCATAGGAAAGGTGAGGAATGAGACAAATGATGAGAGAAAGGAAAATAAGATGAGGTAATAATTCAATGATAGACAGAATGAGAGACTTGCTGAAAAGTAAAGTTGTAGAGGGAAAGATGAAATAAGAGGGAAAAGCCTTGTCAAAATTATTTTCTTATTCTTTGAAGCTGTAAGAATGTACAGAAACAACTACATGGTAGTCACACAAGCCACATCAGAAAAAAATCAGCAATATGCACATATTCAAAATCATCTGTCTCGCAATAAAACTTTCATGATGCTCTCTGACAATGAACTTGGTTAAAAGACAATCTTAAATATATCATCGGCACTGCAAGGCAGGCAATTGAATGTCTCCTCTCCATGCATGACACACATCCTAACAACAATCCTAACAGGATAAAAACAAATGCCACTGAACTTGCAGACTCACGCACTCTCTGTCCCTAGAAATGTTTCACTGTTCGAATGAGTACCCACTCACTGGAACCAGACAGTCCTTGGGGATTTTTAATACTTCTGAACACTCAATAAGTTCATAACCTCCTTTAGAACTCCCTGTAAGCTTGCCATGTATGTCACACAGACTGCTGTCATCTGAGTGAAAACTATATGTTCTGAAAATCTCTTTTGAGTGGAAGTTACAACCCATGGGTAAAATAATAAACACACAAAAGAAATAATAAATACAACATAAAACGCTTTTTTATTTAGTAGCTGAACATTCTGGCTTCCCTCTGGCACTCCTCAAAAAATTTATTCATATTATTTTAATTATTAGGATGTTTTTTGTTTCTTTTTCTATTTGAAGTAAAGGGAAAAATATCCTTCTTCCAGGATAGATCCTTTCCTTTCAAAAACAATTTTCTGATTGACATCCAGACTTTTTACTTGTCATCATATTACTGAGCTGAAATGCCTTTTCTGAAAACAACAACAACGAAAAAAAAAAAAAAAAACATTGCTTGGTGGGATTATCATTCTGAAAAAATCCTTCATCTTCATTAACCCAAATTTACAGCTAATGTTTGGACAGAATGAGAACATTTCAGCATGTACCTGTGCATTTACTGATAATGTAATGATTCCCACATGCTCTGATCCTTTATATGGCATAAAAAATCCCGATCATAAATGAGTGAGGAAAACTGCTTGTTTTCTCAGTTTTAAAAGTTTTAGTATCACCTCCGCTGCTAAAGCAGATTTGTTATTCATCACTGTTAAACATTACTTTCATCCAGTCATCCAATGACCAAAATTGCTTCACTTTAGTCCACTGATATCCTTTGATATCGTTTGTCTACCTGAATATTTTCCTTTTATAACCCTCTCATTTTGTTTGTATTTGAACCAAATCATAGATAGAACTGATTCTGTGTAGTAAATGATATAAATTTTTGATATTGGTTTCCTTCTTAGACTAGATGGATAATCCCTTCCATTGTTTCACCTGACAGCTCTGTTGTTGTGGTCATGCTTTCTTTCAGCGAGGTGCAATGTCTTGAAAGTACTTTAAATGCAGCGTATTAGATTTTTACAGTATTTATATTAGAAACAGATTAAAAGTTACAATTCTTCCCTCTATTTGTTCTGGAAAAATATCATTAATTAAAATAATAATTTTAACTTAATCTGTTTGCTTGTGTCTTGTGGAAGATTCTTGGATTGTTAGTTGAGTTACCAAGTGAAGTGGTGAACCGAGAGTACGAATACACATAGCATAAGTAAAGTGGAACAAGTGAGCTGATGGGGCAAGCTGGAGTGACTGGGCATTGTTAAAAACACTGACAGCCTCTGCTGGGTGGAACAGGCAATTAACAGAAAAGTACTAGTAAATCTGGTTCATCAAACTCATGTCTTTAAACGGAATTTCTACTGTGGTGGTGTGGGTTTAAAGTTAAAATGCTGTTAGCCTAAAAACTAAACATATGCCAGGTTTAAATAAATTTAGTATCTATGAAGTGACAGTGTTTCCAGTTAGCTGGAGATACAAACATTTTAAATAATTTAGTCCTGGCAATAAAAATAGTATTGTGAAATAACAGACACTCTTACGATTGTGCGGTTAGATACCTACATTATATATTTCATACGTCATTAAACATGACTTCAAAATTTGCACAATAAAGCACAATACTGTGGAAAATGTCTGTGCAATTTGTCAAAGCCTGATCTGCAATTACTGTTTAGATAAATGGACTATTGTCCAGATACAAACACATTACACTGTCTGCAAAACAGGTGTTTATGTTCATTTAGTTTTATTATGCCATTTTTACTATAACGACAATACAGTGCACTAAACCTCACCATGCCCTCTACACATCATCAACAATTTCACTCCTGTATAGTCCGTATGACTACATATATTGGGGTAATCCTATAGATGTTGTCCTAGCTCTCCCATTTTGTTATTATGACTACTGTATTCTTATCATATGCTAAAGTTAGAATTTGTATCCACAGTATCATGTTATATGTAGCTTTTGTTATGTACTTTTTCCAAGTAAGGCCCGGTGGAAGAAAAAAGATAAGGAAATGAGAATAAGGCAGTAAGAATCAACAGCAGCAGAAGGAAAGAGAAGAAAGAAGAGAGAAGATTGTGATAAAACACAGGAAATGAGAAATGGAGAAGAGAACCCAACTTTTACCTGTTTGTGTCTGTTGGTGTGTGTGTGAGAAAATGTGAGTGTGTGTATTTGTAGTAGAAGTCAGTTTGTGAGTGTGACTGACAATGACAGTGAGTGCAACGAGTGGGGGTCATTCTTCTGTTAATTAGTAAGTTAATGACACACTATGCTCCAGCGGACATGCAATATGGCAGGCTGACACACACTTACATACACACACTTACAGCCACACATAAGGATAATGGCTAAGTCTGCTTCGGTGCTCACGCAATGTGGCAGGCTGCTATGCAAAGAGCTTGACAGTGAGATAACAGGCTAACAATGACACTTCACACATACAAACACACACACAGCAGCAACAACTGACAGGGAATCTCATCAAACCAGCTTTAATGAAGTCACTTTTCCCAAATAGAAAAGAGGAAGAAAGGAGTGATGAGCAGAGGAGGGGAGAAAAAGGAGGACAAGGTCGCATGGATTGATGACGCTCATTAGCCTAATAAGGTACTTTAATGAAGCGGGCCCAACACTATAGAGTGCCACAGAGTCTAAAGAACACACACACACACACACACTAACAAAAACACCCAACTGGTTTGTGTTCTCTTGTATTCACATATAAATATAGCTATTTTTGTCAGCTTCTAATAGAGCTGGGCGATATAAGGAAAATCTAATATCGCGATATCTTTTGGCTATATCACGAGACACAATATTTAGCACGATATTTTTTAAATAACCTCCAAAAAGCAATGTTATTTTCAACCACATGATGCCTAAAATTGCACTTGTGTACTCATTCAAATCAACCGTTCAATATTTTTTTTCTACTTTAAATACAAAAAAACTGAATTAATTAAAATCTTTCATTTTAACCGCTTTTTAACCATCCATTGCCCACCAAGGTTTTTCACAAATGACTATACTGTCACAGTATGTCTCTTTCTTTAACAAACAAAAGATCCTAGTAAGGAAAAAAAAGGACATTAAGCAAGAATTCACGGGGAAAAATAAAACAACCGAAATTAAAAAGGTGCTCTTTTGAGCTTATAACATATAAAAATTGTAAAATAAAAAATGTGATGACCTCAAATTACAGAAACAAAAGTCAAGACAGTGGTTATAAAAATGACTGACCAAGAACAGTCACAAGTATCACTGTTGGTTTATTTAATGTTTTCTTTGGTGTGTGAACAGACTGAATTTTTCAGTGGATGACTTTTCAGCTGGTGGGATACATTTCTGGTACGCCTACGTTTTGCAGGAATAGTTTAACTGCACATTTTGCAAATTATCGGATTTTGTTCAACATCCTCCTTGTAAAATCCAAACGACAGTGAGTCTCATTCCCTCACTTGTCTGAAACTCCCGCTGTCACCATATTGTCCCTGTCTGGTAGTATATAAACACCCATGTTCAACGCAGTGAACATTTTACGGGTTAATAATACATTCGCAGCATTGGCATAAAAAAACTCATAAAAAAAACTCAGTAAATTACCTGCAGACAGCTTAATATAACCATGGCAACTTATACTCGATGATTACAATAAAGCCATTTTAACCACTGTACGTGGAAAAGTCCACAATACATTGAGTATATTCAATATATCGCCCACCCTAGCTTCTAACTTCCATTTCTCTTCCAAACACTCACAGATACCCAACACAGTAAAACATAACAGTATGTACACAAACAGTTTTACATGCAAACACACACATGCATAAACAAATACAATGTAAGCTCACACTCACCTCTCCTTCTGAGGACTGCAAGAGGAGGTCTTTTCTACAAGATGCCGTAAAATCTCCCACTCCAGCACTGACCTCCACACCTCTGGGGGCCTCTAGAGTTAGGGTCCGAGTTGGGGATTCCAACCTGAGAACCATTAGCACAGTCTAGTCATGCTGGAAGCACTGGAAAGAATAGACACACGCACCTGCAAGGATTTGTAGTATGAACATGAGCAGGGTGATTTTAGGTTGATGCTTCAGCTGCCATTAGATGATTTTGTTTTTGTTTTTTTAACTTTCTCAGTGACTGTTTTGTGAACACAGTTTTTTAATCCACCAGCTTTTCAATCAAAAGCAATAAAGGTTCTTGTATAACAACTGAATATTTACTCTTGAGTGAGTACGGAGCATCGTACTCTGTAGGTAAACAAGGTAAAACATTCAATAAAATACAACTTCTTGAACACAAAATTTGAACTTTCACAGTTACTCATTTAATGATTAATGTACACTGAAAATTTTGGATAGAGCCCTACTATATTCTTAAGAAATTTCATGAAATCAATGAATTTGTGATTACTTTGTAATAAGCACTAACATAACCATGTATTTAGACTTCCCTGTTTCAGGGTTATCAAGTAAGCTCTTGAAAAGCTTGTTGAGACAGCCATTTTTGCTAATCAATGAATAAAAGTACACTCCTTTTTTAGCATTGCACAGTAAAGTTTCATAGAAAATTGTATTAAACTTTTTATTTAGTCTTTTTTTTTCACATGTTTAATACATATTAAAATAAACAGAATGTAATGTTTACAGAGCGACACATCCATTTTCAGGTTTTGATAAAAAAAAAAAGCAATTTAATTTTAGTGAGCAGAAACGTATTTTTCTTTCAGAGAATACAGGTGCATTGAAGGGTCAGTAGGTAAGGTTGTGTGAAGCTGAAAATAATACAAGGTGATTAAACAGTTTGGTGGAGTAAGATAAGCACAATGCTTCGCTCAAGGACATATTGGCAAATTAAATCGAATAAAGAGCAATTTTTGATGTGAAGTATAACAAGTTACACACCACATACACACCAAAGACCAAATAACAAACATGTTTCAGTATAGGGGAAGTTTTCCAGACAAGATTTGCTCAAGGGCACTTCAAAAGATTGGTTTCCCAATCCATACGGAGAGGCTGAAAGGATAAAGTGTTCAAGCCAAAGACTAAATTAACTGAACTCATGATGTTTGTCAGATCTGTGTTCAAAAAACAGATGGACGTAAAAAAGAAATAGGAAAGAAGCCCTTGGCCAGGAGCACTTTGGTGATGATATCAAGCTTCCACTGTTAATGTCCTCACTAGACTACAGTCCCCGGGCTAAAGTCATTTACTTTTATTGTGTAGAAGCTGAAAACTGTTTATTCACACAATTGACACACGCACTGTGGTGGGGAAAAAAATGAACAATTGAAGATTCAATCTGAAAAATTAAACATTCTCTGACAGAAAAAAAAGCTACTTTAGTAGTGTCATGGTCTCTGTGCCTTCACTCACATTTTCTCCCTTATTCTTGCTCATGAAGGCATAACAGGTTGCCACTCTGGGGTGTGGCAGTTAATCAAGACTGGGAGGCAGTGTACACCTGGTTTCCATTATTCATCCTTTGTATATAAAGACCACCTTCTTTCATCCACCTTTACCAGGTTGTTCAACTGCTGTAGCAGTAATATCAAGCTTCACTTGTTTCATGCTTTCTTTAATTCCTTGTAACTTATCTGTTGTTTCTGTCTTTAGAAACCCCTTGGTATGTGCTCCAGATCTTCAAGGCTTCTCTGAAAAGGTTTTGTGGATCCCCCAATCTCACTGGAACTGGACACTGAACACTGACCTTCTAGCCCACTCATTAGTTGTCTGCAACAATTATTCACTGCTCAGATTAGCCTCTGTTAATAAACAATTTGATTTGCAGTTGTGGACTACATATAAAGGTCTATCCATTTTGAGTTCATTATGACAAAATGATCGAATGAGACACAGGAGAACCACAAAGGCACGGTAGTCATGTTTGAACCAGTTGGAAGAATGGACAAACACAGCTGCAATGATCTTGAATATGTACAAGGGGAGGGTGGTTTTAGATTGATGCTTCCGGTACAGGCTTTGCATCAATTAAAAAATTACCTTATTAACCAAGGATTATACTCAGTCAACAGATTATCTGCACATTGCTGGAACAAAATCACATCCCAAAACAAGTTATTGTAATCAGAGCTCTCCTCCAATCTCTAGCTTCACCAAGCACTTTTAGTTTTGTCTCAGTCCGCAGCTAAAACCCCTACAAGCCTAAAAAGATTCCCCACCTCCCTTCTGTGATGCTTCTTCCCCCATGCTTGAGGCTGAGGGAGGTTATATTGGTAGTGGGTAATTGCTTCAGCAATTGCTTCCTTTTAGTCATCAACCCTGCTTGTTTTCTATAGATTCTCCCCAGGTTAGTCTTTTAAAGAGAAGGCCTTTAGAAAAAATAAATAGATACATTTATTCATGAAAGTTTATTTAGCCATTAGGACCCATGCCTATTAATGATTTGTTAGCTGAGTTTGATGACCTCTTTACTCTGGGAGAGTACTGCTCATAGACATGTCAATCTCTGGCAGCATATCTGATTATTCAGCTATGCTACTGCAGCTTCATGTGACCACTGGATCGCAATGGTGAAATTTTGCTCTCCGAGATAATTTTAACAGTTTTAATGGACAATTTAAGGATTAGCTAGCCACTAAACAGCTCCAATGTAGTCTCTCGTGCAAGTTGGTGTTACTTTTGTCTTTCCACTTGCTTTCAGTCAGCCATATCAGCTGTCATTTGACCTTAGCCACTCTCCATCCTGACCTCTGTTCTCTGCCAGAGGTTTACTGTGGTCTAGGTGCCTCAACACACTCTCATTTTCAACACATGACCAGAGATGGGCAGTAACGCGTTACTTGTAACCGCAGTCCTGCTTTACAGGTGAAAATAGAGCAACAGGACCGCTGAGTCTTTGACTTTATTTATTTTCTGCTGTGTTTTACTTGCTTCTATTTGAAAGAGTGAGCGTAAACACAAAAAATATTTTATTTTATGTGCTGGAATGTGTAGAAAATAGGTTTAAATGTTAAACTAATTTATTCAAGTCAGAGAATGTTGCATATAATTTAATTTTTGCTTGATGCATAAAGTTAAAAGATTAAAACTGATAAAACAAGTTTAAAAAAGAGACTTTTCCATTTGATTACATTTTGTATGATGGATTATGCAGAAAAAGTAGAATTGGGATGAAAGATCTATCGCTTTATCACCTCTTCAGGTTGTAAATCGTGTTTTTAAAAAGTAACTAAGTAACTAAGTAATTAATTACTTATGAAAATAAGTAATCAGTAAAGTAACGGGATTACTTTTTTGGGGAAGTAATCAGTAATTAATTACTGATTACTTTTTTCAAGTAACTTGACCAACACTGCACATGACACATTTTCACTATGACCGTGACCCATCCTGACGACCAAATTATAGAATCTGTCACAGCCAGAGAAAGACGCTATAGAAAAATAGGTTAAGGAGTCCTTAGAAGCAGCAATCTTATGGCTATCCTCTTCACCAGTGGAAGCAAAACATGTATTGACTATAAAAGTCTAAACCAGATCACAATCAAGAATAAACACACCCTCCCCTCAAACAGTACAACCTTATAGCCTTTGCAGGGAGCCACCATCTTCACCAATTTGGGTCTCAGAAATGCTTATCATTTCTAGTATGTATTGATAAGATAAATGTAAAACTGCAGTCAGTACCCCCAGGAAACTTTGCATATGTAGTCATTTCATTTGGACTAACCATTACTCCAGCAGTTTTCCAAACCCCAGTAAATGACTTTTGAGAATCAGTGTTTATATACCTTGATGACATCCTCATCTTTTTCATACTGGGTATCAACAGTATGTGAGGAAGCTATTGTAGAGGCTCCTAGAAAACCAGCTCTGTGTCAAAGCTCCATGTTTCATGTAAAGCTGTGTGGCAGGCAGGTGAATGACTCAAACGTAGGACTCAGAAACAAAGAGAGTGAACTAAAGGAGGCAGCTTTATTTGCTGCAATATGGTACTCGAAATAAAATATGAAAACACTAATAGAAACAAACAAAAGATAAGCTAGGGACTATGATTTTGCAACTAGGAATGTACGACTATTAAATACACACAGGATAACAACAGGATGGGAAACAGGAGGGAACACAGCTGGAACAAATAAAGACTAAAAGGACAGGGGACGAAAAACTCAACACACTGAACACAGGATGAGAGACTGACAAGAAAACCCAAAAAGTATGATACCCATGGAGACAAAGACAAAGGCAGACAGGCTTGGCACTGGGACGGGGAGAAACAAATATAGGAACATGACTGATTGGGGAGACGGAAAGAGTCTTCCCAGATGTCTCCCCAGAATACATAAACGCTGAGTCATAGACCCTAGAACCATTACCACATTTCTTCTTAGTCTCATTTTTGGGGTATATAATTCAGAGTGGGTAAATGAAAGCACATCCAGAAAAGATGAGAGCAGTGGCTAAATTCCCTCTCCCAGAAAACAGCATCAGTGAATCCTGGGTTTTGCCAGCTTCTCCATAAGTGTTATTAAAGAGTTGTAGACACGTTCTCAAAGGCAGCCCACTTTACTACTACCCAAATTGTCCTCCACTGCAGAGACAACTAATTTATCGGTTCACTACAGCATGTTTTCTTCTTCCATAGTTTCCCCAGTGACACTGTTTCTGACAGAGGTTCCCAGTTTATCTCTCAAGTGTAGAAGACATTTTTAAAGCACTACATGCTAAAGTTAGCTTGAGTATCATCCAAAAAGTAATGGGGATGATGCAAACGATCTACTCACAATCTGCAATCTACCTAAAGCTTACATTGGCCTTGAATTGAGTATGCACACAACTCTATTCTGCAACACCTTTTGAAGCATCCCCAGGCTGCCTGCCTCTTCTGTTACCAGCCCATGAGGATGACATAGCAGTGCCCTCAGTCCAACACCATTCATGATGCTTTTGCATGGTGTGGAATCAGACCAAGGTTGCAATTCTCTGGACAGCTGAGTGAAAAACGCAGTTGGCGGACCCCAGGAGTACCCTGCCCCACAACTACACTCCAAGTCAGAGTTTTGCTCTCAAACCAAAGATATATATATATATATATATATATATATATATATATATATATATACTAACAAACTTGTACCCTCACTTCCTTGAACAAAATGTTCAAGGAAGTGAGGGTAAAAAAGCAATTCTATTGCTTTTTGTCTTAAGTTTCCTAAGACTATGCGACTTACCCCACTTTCTATGTGTCCAAACTAGAACCTCTCTCATCCAGCCCACTGCATTATGTTGTTGTTATGTTTAGCTGCACTCAAGTAATGAACATTTAGAATATATTTCTGTTTAAACATTTCTTCGACTCTCTTATCAGGTTTATATTCAGGATGTTTATGCTTCACCTGATGTTGTTTCTGTAACAGAAAGGTGTTCCTTTTAAAATTACTCTCTGGAGAAGTAATTTTAGGTGGACATTGCTTTTCCAAACTCATGTTTAGAGACAAAATGAAAACAATTGTCTTAATTACACTAATTTCAAATGCAGATTCACTTCATTTCAGACGTTTACTTCATTAAGTGCTAAAGTAGAGTAGATCACTAGCATCACGATAATGTTTCCTGAATTAGAAATACTTGAAGTAGGCTGATTTGCATCAGAATTAAGTAATTTCACCACAATTTACTACTCAATACTTTTTAGACTAAATTACTCCTGGTGTGTTGTTCCCATTGTGTGATGTAATGAAAAGCTACATTAGAGCAAATTGTCATTGTTTCTCAGTATTGTCTTTGTTGTTTTTACATTTAATCACTTTTATTAGCATTCAAAATGTTTGGCTTTGTAATGGAAACCTACCAAAAAAACAGTTGGTGGTTTTTCTTTTTGTAGCTGTCTCTTAAAACCTTCATAGCTGAGTAAATGTCTTCTGTCGCACCGTTAGATGTTTCTTTGAGGTCAATTTGGTATTTAGTCTGGGTTGAAAAGAATACAGACTGGCCCATCTGGAACTCTTTGAGCATTCCTGGTAGGCCACTTAATTGTTAAGCCAGTTTTCAAATGGTAAGCAATACAGTTTTAAATCTGAGAGTCAACACATTAGTTAATCTACTCTAATACTAGGCATGTTCAACTAACACATTCTAAGATGTTGGGACAATGAGGAAGGAAACAAAGGATACAAGTGACCACTCTGTAATAAGTACAGCAGTTACTGTGTATCATTATTGCATTGCATTCAGCTGTTCCTATCGTATTGCATGTGGTGAGGAGTTCGATATCTGTGTGTTTTTGCTTTTATTATTTTGAATAAATTATTATTTAAATAATAACCAGCATATGATGGTCTACTTTATGGTGTAAAACTATGGATGCGTCTGCCATTCAGAAATTTCAACCATACTGGATACTTATTAATTTTGGTGTTAAGATTTTTAGAGCAAATATACACTGAACAGAAGCCATAAATCCAAATTTTGATTTGCATTTATTTATTTTAGTTTATTAGTTAAAAATGACTCTTGCCTAGCTGAAGGTGAAGGTATTCAAGGTGAAGAGGAGTCATGAGGTGGATTAAATGTGATGGGAGGTTTGCTGTCGTGCAGTACTGAGCATCCAAGTGACATAATAAGTGTTGTAAGCAGACACTTCACACTGGGTCTGACTTATTGATCCGTGCAAAGAGTATACGCTACTTCAGTCATAGGTTGAGAAAAGGATAACCAAATGGTAGGACAGGCAGGAAACCAAATGGATCAATAGATAGATCATGATATAAGACGGTACATATGCATACGTAAAAAACAGAAGATGAAACAGACATCTAGCAAGGGAGAAAGAAATAGTTTTAGACCCAGTCAAATCTGATGATGTGAGAGTCTTTGGCTGGTTTGACAGCTGAAGCAATTATAGTGATGCTTCTGCAAGGTGAAACCAGCTGTGATGGACAAGCAGACACTTACATACTATCCTGCTACGACTCGCACCTCTTTCTGTCATTTCTAGCATCATGCCTCATTTTCGTTCACTGAAGGAACAAGTTAGCTTTACAGTTTTAGCTTCACCCCACCCTGCCCAACACACACACACACACACACACACACACACACACACACACACACACACACACTAATGTTCCATGGATGGATTATTGGGAGAATGACCAGGATGGATGGGTTTCATAATAAAATTGCCATGAACATCGATTAACAGCTGAAAAATTGAGTTTGTGATCTCATACAAGTTTCAGCTTGATTAACCTAAGAAATTCTACGTAATAAAGGATATTCTGGAGGTCAATTACTCTTTGAAAAATTATTTTCTTATTTATGAATGGGTGTTACACTTGTATATCACTAGAACTCAATTTCTGCAGGATGCTGGACCTCCATTTTTTCAAAAACTGTAAACAAATGCTGTGCAATTTTAAATTATTAATGTGTTCAATGGCCATTGGCATTCTGTGAATTTAAAGAAAGACTCTGTGACAAAATCTGTGACAAATAATGGGTGGGTATCAAATTCAATCTTTAGATAACTCACATCATTGCATGTTTCATAATTCAGGGATTAGTGATAATGGATGGATCAATTTGATGTAATAGTTATAAAACAAATTACACCCCAAGGATATGTAGCTTGATTATCAGCTATATGACTGATCGTTTACTTTACCTACATTTTTACCCACACTGCATTTAAACAGAAGTAAGTCTACCTCGGAAATATTGACTGATACAATTGCCAAGTGGATTGCAACAAACAGCAGACCGATTAATATCGTTGAGAACACGTGTTTTACATAGCTTTGGTTCCTCATTTCAAGGACTTGAAGTGCCTCCCCAAGAGTGACAGAGAGAGAGTGGATACATGTTTTGAGTGATAAATTGTGATAAAAAACAAACTAAACAAACAAACAAATTTAAAAACTTTAAAAACATATCCCATCAATGTAAGCTTTACTTTGTTTAAATTGTAGCTCGTACATGTTAGCAGGTTGATACTGATTAGGGTAAGAATTTTTCAGCGAAACATCATCAAACATAAACATCAGCATGTTAAAATGATCATTGTGAGCATGCTGCCATGCTTTACACTGTTTCACAATGAGTAAATACAGCTTCACAAAGCCCCCATATTAGTTTATATGCATTCTCTTTGTTTTTTGTCAAACCATATGGACATTCAATTGAAATACACAGAATTTACTATTTTCCTTTCTTGATTTAAAAAACCATAATGAAATACAAGATCTTTAATATGCACACACACACACACGGCATAAAACTTCTGGTCAGCGCCCTAAGGTTGTGTTTTTCATGGTGCAGATAACAGGAGTCTGCAGCTATGCTGTTATCTTTGCAATTCATTATTATTACAGAAAACTGCCTGTCCTCCTTCTCAGCTTCCAATTCGTATAGTATTCCTCCCCCTTTTCTCTCTACCATATACCAGCAATCCCTTCCTGCCTTTCATAGATCTGTTTTGACCTTCAGTTGTGACAATGCCTTTTTAATGCACTGTCCATATTTGTCCAATCTGACAAGATAAGCTGGATGGAAATAAATCAACGTGATTTTTTTTTAATATTAGCATATAGAAAATAGAAAAACAACACTGCATGTGTTTATAATATTATAAACACATTTATCATAATTTTCATCTGCAATATCTAACACTAATAAAAAAAGAAGACTAGGTTTGACTTTTGATATCTGTAAGAACTTCAATAGGATATATACTGGCAACTCCTTCAATTGTTTGGCTATGAAAACATTGTGGAGTGAATGACTGGTTGAAGTAAAAACATCATATCGGGCGAAAGACTGAAAAAAATATATAATTGCAGGACTATTAACAAATCTCCAGTTTATGTGTGTCCCAGTGAGCACAGTGTGCTAGTATTCATAATATGAAAAAACTAAAGTGGATTACCTAGGTGAACATCAGCCCTCATAATTATTTACTTTTCTGCTTTTATGACTCCGTACAAGTGTTGTACGGAGTCATATTGTTGAGCCACTGAGTTTAATTTTCTTGTATTCTGGGCACTCATAACATAAATCCATTTCTGAAACTTGCATTGTAGAAAAATTTGCAAACCACGCTTTAAGACAATTTGTATTTTTGTGCCATTGCAAACTCTGAAAGTAGATTTTTTTTTGAAAAGGCCAGTAGTGGGTTTGACACTATACAAAGCAATTTGTTTGTAAAGCATTTGTAATGCACTCATGTAATTAGCAGTCACATTTGTTAGTAAACATGCATTTTATGACAATTATAGATAAAATGAAAAAAAACAACAACCCCCTAATACATCTTTGTATACATACTTGCACAACCAATGGCTGACCTCAGACAGGAGAAAACACAAGCATGCCAAAGCAAGCTATATTGTTTTATGGGTGAAGATAATTAATTAATAGAAGAATATCTCAGTAAAGTGTAAACTATGACCAGGCCAGAAACAGCTATCAAACTGAGAGCCAAATGACAGAAAAGTATATAAAGCGCCTTGAGGCGACCTTTGTTGTGATTTGGCACTATATAAATAAAATTGAATTGAATTGAATTGAATTAAAAAGTAACATGCTACTAAAAAAGCTAGTAGCTAAAAAATTAATAAATAAATAAAAAATCAATAGAACGTCAGCAATGCTCAAACTGAGTGTATGCATTTCAGCAGGTCAGAAAATCAGTTTCTACAATTTTATTTCTTTTTTCATCATTTTTTTCCTCTAAAATGCTCCTTGGAGTAGTTTGAAATAACTTTGCAATGCTCAATTAGTGAAAAAGATTTTGAATATGTTTTTCCTGTAACGGCAGGGATTTGTGTCACGCATATATAAGATCTGATGCTATAGCGTTACTGTGCAAAAAACTGTCATTTTTAGTTTGGTGAAAACAACTTCTGTCCAACTGTGTAATTTTGTAAATTAAGAGTAAAGCAGGTCAGAGAATTTCTGACCAGATTGAGAATGTGGAGGAGCCCAGGATTCATTTCCTTTGTCCTTCCTGCTTCTTACCACTGGAAAGAAGCAACACTTAATTTATTCCAAGAATTCATACTGTCCAAGTGTAAAAAAAATGTCCAAGAAGTCTGACAAGATGGATATTATAGAACTCCATCCAATGCCTTAGATGAATCTGCATTTCAAGAGAAATTACCCAGTATGGTGTATTTCTGAAAGCAATGAGTGAAGTTGTGCAAAAAATATTCAAGTTTGGGTTTTTTAGTGTGATTTATATTTCCCAGAAGACTTGGCTGACATTCATCCTGCCCTTTTCCTCTTCAGAACTATGAAGGCCAACACCTTATCGCCACCTTGCCATTTGGGACGCAAACCTTTAACCTTTTCACGCTAAATGCTCCATCATTTGCCTCAGTGCCCCTGTCGCTGTGGTCCAACCCCATCCAAGAAGCACTTTAAAAACTTTTTAAATTTTAAAAAATGGTGTTGAGTGATGCATTGAGACAGGACTGAAGATGGGGAAACACGTCAGTCTTTGACTTTTAGAGAGTTAAATTGAGGCAGAATCCAGAAACATGGCATTTTAAAGCTTCTCTACCTTTTTCTTTGTTTTTTTCAGTGAGTCTGTGTCTGGGTGAAGGAGGGCGATGCAGCTTGTTTAAATTGCACCATGAATCCTGCAGGTGTGAAAAAAAGAGTGGGAAGAGAAAGCCTTGGGGTGTTTTAAAAAGTTATCTGAGTCCCTACTGAGTTATTGAGGTGGGACAGGAGAAAGTTAAGGTACATTAGACATTTGTCTTTGTGGAAAGAATGTGTGTGTATGTTTGTGTGCCATAAAAGATCAAGAAATATATATTTTTGTGCTGATGTGTGTGTTTAGCAAGTTAAACCTGATATAATAAAAATGGAGATAAAAAATACGGGATGGAATTTGACTTATTAACAATGGATTTCAGCTCATCACCTTTTTTTTTTGGTTAGCATTCACAAATTAAGTTATAAATGATCCATCCGTCCATCTCTTCCATTTATCCAATTCACTGTCATGAGGGGGCTGGAGCTGATCCCAGCTTGCACAGAGAGAGAGGCATAAATGATTAAATGAGTTCTAAGTAATTTTCTACTTCATTTAATTGTTTTCTTGAAAGAATTAACTATAGGTGATGATGGCTTTATTATTGGACAACCTACAAGAGAAATCTTGACAATCCGAAAAAATATTGTGTAATCAGATTTGCTTTTTTATATACAGAAAGTTTTAGCAAAGTTTTTATACATCTGGCTCCTGATGGTAAAATTACATTTTATATGTACGCATATTGTGAGAATAGACACATAAAGATTTAGCAATGGGTGTTAGCGTATTTATTTTCAGTTAGTATCTTAACAATCAGCCACTTAATCACATACTTCCCAGAAGTTAGTGCCTTTATACAGCTGTCTCATCATGATGTCCCATACTTCTGTGTCCCTATGCATGATACACATTGCCTGACAAATCCTTAGGTTACTACTAAAAATGATTTTCTGAGGCTCTCGCTGTCCTCCTTGCTGTGAAATGTAGCTGAGGAAATGGCTAATGGCAGAGTGCACAGGGAGAAAAAATGTCAAGCAATTTCATGCCTTTGTGCCTCCGATGGGGTGCCAAGCTGATAATTTAATCAGTAGTGAAAGACTAGCTTCACTCCTCCACAACTTTAACCATTCCATCCATTGTTCATTGACTTGTTTTTGCAAGGAAAAAGGAAGAGTTGGAGAGCAATTTACATGAAAAAGATGGCAAGTAAGAAAGAAATAGGGTCGGCAAATGGATATGTCAAAAAAAAAAGGTTAAAGTCATTGTACAATGTGTGTCTCCATTAATACATGGCGCTTCTCAGTGTTGCACAATATGCACTAAAATTCCAAATTTCAGAATAACTATCTTGCATTTTTGTTCATGTTCTTGATTCACAAAGCAGTGATTGCTAAAATTATTGTGCATTTTCACAATGACATAGCATTGACTTACTTTGTGACAGTAACAAAAGTAACCTGGGGAAATCATGCACTTACGGGTGCACCACTTGGAACCATGACAAAGTCTGACTGTGAATATTCAACTTAAAATATATGCGATGATGTGAACAATGAAAATGAATACTGAAAATCCCATAAATAACTCTGCTTGTACACTGAAGTCCATTTCTCTCTGAACAAAACTTAAATTAGTGGTTCAACTTTTGCAATCCTGTATCTTTTGTAGAATATAAACTAATTCACCCCATGAGAAAAAGACTTATACTACTGAGCTATAGTGCAAAGCTACATGCTTGTTTGCTTAAAAACAAAAACAACAAAACAAGCCTTGTTTTTCCTGATGCCTAAAGATATAACAAATGAAGAAAGGTATGTGCATTTGCTTCTCTCCAAAGACTAGACATAAGGTCAGAAAAACAGCAGGGTATCTTATTCTTTGGTTCATTATTACTGTCTCACAGTAATACAAAGGAGCATAACAGACAACACAGAAAAACATTAGACTGTCTCACAAAAGCAATAAAAAGGCTACACTGCATTTAGTCTCTGGAATGTGTATTCTCTTTACCCATCTGTGGTTTATTCCTTCTGTAATGCCACATGGCTTTTTTTTAAAATAATGAGTAGGTAGCATTCCCAGATAAGAACAAACATTTAATTCCGTAGGTCATATTCCTAATTTAATAGACTTTAAAAATTAAAGAGATAAATTAAATGTAGCTTTTCTGTTTTTATATATTTAGTCTAGTTTATTTTGTTATTTATTTATTTATTTATTCTTATCTAAGGCAAATTTGACATTTTTATGGGACTGAAGGTGCAAATCATTAGCACCAGTTTGGTTCCCCTTTTGCCTTAATTCTTCATGGCATAGATTACACAAGGTGGTGAAAATATTCCTTAGAGATTGTGGTCCATACTGAGATGACAGCTTCACACAGTTGCTGCAGATCTGTCAGTTGCACATTCCACATGTAAATCCCTCATTCCATCACATCCCAAGAGTGCACTGTTGGATAGAAATCGGGTGACTGTGGAGGCCATGTGAGTACAGTAAACCTATTTTGATATCCAAGAAACCAGTTTGAGATTATTTGAGCTTTGTGACATGGTGTGGTATCTCTGTTTCCTACTGCAAGAAGAGATGAGCTGTGGTGATCATACCAGAAGGCGATGATGTGCTGTGGTCACAAAGCAATTGAAAGCAAGAGCACCACCATTCAGAGTGGCTGTAGCATTTAAACAATGGTCAACATGGCCAGTAGTACTAACTAAATGTCACTGCACCACCACAGACAAGACTCTTTTTTTCAATTTTCTATTGTCTGAATTTGGTGGGCTTGTGCCTGTGTAGCCTCAGTGTCTTGTTGTTAGCTGTCAGAAGTGCAGCATTAAGTGTGGTCCTCCCCTACTGTAGCCTGTCTGCTCCATGTGTTATTCATTCACAGATCCTCTTCTGTGTGCCTTGGTTGTAAAAAGTAATATTTGAGTGACTGTTGCCTTCCTATTAGCTCAAGATAGATCATTCTCCATGACCTTTTGACGCCTGCTGAGAAAACTGCTGCTCAATGTATATGTTGTATTTTTTGGACCATCATTGTAAACCCTAGAGATGGTCGCGTACGGAAATCCTATAGATCAGAAGTTCCTGAAACACTCAGGCAACCCCATATGGCATAAACATCCATTTCAAGTCATGTAAATCATCTACACTATTCTGATGCTTTTGCGTGCATGTCAACAGGTTGTTTTGACCATGTTTACATTCCTAAGGTGCATCTTTTACATGTAAAAATAAGCCTTTCTTAAAGTTTTAGAAGTCACACAGCTGCTTATGAGGAGACAAATCATGTTAGCAGACTTTAGGCTCAGTGTGACAGTTGGAATAAGACATCATTTAAAGAGGCTACAATCCCTTGCTGCATTAGTGACATTTGTAGCTATTGTATTTCAGTCCTTGTTATTTAGTATGCCTGGCAAATGTAATCTTGTATTTTGTATGGATTGGATGAAACTTTAATTATCCCTATGGGGAAGCCAAATATTTACTGCAGCAGTGAGGAATAGATCGATAAGAACAGCACAAATACAGAGCACTGAAGGTAATTTGATAAATAATTGTCACAGCAGAACATACTGGAATTAAGGAAACTGATATAAAATGAAAAGACAGAGTGTCCTCACCAAGGAAAGTGAGGGCAGGTCAGAAGTGTATTTGCAGTGTTTGACTTTAACTGTGCACATTACTGATTATATAGATGGAAGAGCATATGTTGGGTATGAGACTGTGAATGTCACTCTGGTCCCATAAAAACTGATAAAGTGCACCTGGGATGGTACCTAACCCCACTGTTCCACTTGTACAGAAAACACTGCCTTGACCTTTGGTAGTGATAATAAGAGCACAGTTTTTTATTGCGTGTATATTTATTGCATCACACTTATACGCTAACCAGAAGTTGATGGTCCTGAGGTTTCTTTAACATAAAATCAACCACAGTGACAAAAATAAAAAATAGAAAGTGGGAAATAGATACAAAAATAGTTAGCTACAGTTTGTGTTGTATTGATGTTAGATTCTTTTTTGAATTCATATCCTTTATATCTTACCTCCCTTTGGTGCCAATTAGTCCGCATTAAAAAACTAAAGAGGATTCTTGTTTTTAACAACTTGAATACATATCCCTATTTGCACTCATGGATTTTCATGTTTATTTAGCTTTTTTTATTTATTTATTTTTTTACATTTGTGGCACTTATTCATGATTACATATTCAATCATTGTAAAATTGCACAATTGAGGTGGGGAAAAAAACCTTTTGGAAATGATGACAATATATTTGTGAGCAATTTTCTCAGCTTTTTAGAGAAAGTAGGTACAGGAAAAAGTTTAATAAGTGAAGAGAAAACATCTACATCTTTCAAGATTCAGGGAGCTCTGAACCTCAATGCTATTATTTAATTCAGAGCTTTAACAAAAATGAATATCAGTAGAATTTATTAGTTCAGTATTCAAAGAAAACTAATTACAGAAAGACATGCTCGATGGATCGATGAAGCAAATGAAGGATTTGAACCAAACAATAGGTGAAAAGATTATATACGTTCCTCCCTCTGGTGGACACAAAGAAGAGTCAGAAAATGCTTGAGGAATCAGACCAAAGCATGGGGAAGAGAAGAAAAAAAAACAAAAAACGAGAATACTTTGAAATGGAGAAACAAAATCCTCCACAAAAGCAATAGCAATCACAAGATCAGCTCTGTGCTTAGTTTTCTTCATTTCTCTGCCTCATTGCCTGCCCTCCTACAGTCATGCTATCAGTGTTTCTCTCATTTTTCCTCCTCGTCCCTTACCTCCTGGCTAGATTCTGGCTGTGCTCACTCTCTGTTAACTAAAATGTACAAACAGATACGTTCTGGTGGTATAATAACACGCCTTCCCACCACTTCATTTTCCTCTTTTGTTATTATATATTTTATCTTAGTCGTGCACTCAGTGGTTTTTGTTTTAAAGGGAGTTTTTAATTTAATGTTGTAAAAATTGCTGGTAAGTCAAAATTATTTTGACCTGCAGTTCTCATGAAAATATTCCTCTACTCATTAGTCATTGAACATTCCACTAATTTAAACATATTTTCATTCATTCATTTATTGATACACATCCTATTTAAATGTGAACTTATACATGCAATATATTTTATTGCAACTCAAATAATAGAATTAATTCAAAGTCAGTTGTAAAATTCCACAGCATTACACGTTTTGTTTGAGGGCCTACTGCAGAAATATATTAACAATAACTACATGTGATCTCAAAGGGAACAAAGGCCAATGATATATTTTGCAATTTCAAGCAAACTGAATATCCAGAATTTTTTCCCCTCATGTTCCACTACTTCACTAAGTTTCCTGAAATTTAGCCTGGTACTTTTTGCATAACCTTGCTGAGAAAAAGACATACAAATAATGATGATCACATAATGCTTGGCTTTGCCAAGATAATGCATCCTTTTCAAATTTTAGTTCTAAAAACTTTACGGCTACATGAGGGATGATACATTTTAGAGTCCCCAGGGTGGTCTTTGTCATGTTTTTACTGCCTTTTCTTTGGTTTTTTTGTTCCTTTTTTAAAAAACAAATTTTTTCTCCTGCCTTGAAATCCCACCATGAACACTATAAACCTCTCTGTTGCTCTGTTTGGAACAGGAGCATGTGTGTGTACGCATTTGAGGTTTTTGAATCTGTGATGTCTGTGTGTATTTATGTGTTTGTAAGTTCAATAATTTCTAATGTTATTTATTTTCTGTGATGCCAGTGTCTAGCTGAAACAGCCTGTAGCCATTTACAATAGTCTTTATCCACAGTGGAACATTTGGCTCTGTCACAAAATCAGATAATAAACACCGTCTATCTTTGAAACCCACACATTCAAATGCACACACAGTAAGCTATTGGCACTGACACACACACACACACACACACACACACACACACACACACACACACACACACACACACACACGCACTTAAATTTCACAAAAGGAACAGATGTGTTGCAATATGGTGAGACTGTTGAATATTTACTTGTTGTTCTTCCTTTTGCACATCCCCCCCAAGATGTCTACAGCAGCAACCACTGATAAACAGCAGTTGATAAACAAAAATAAACAACAATCAGCAAAGACAAACAATGACAGAACAACACTGTTCATGAGGAAATGCTCCAAAGCTCTATCAAAAAAAGAAGCTCTAATAGGAAGAAGGGCATCCATGTTAATCACTTCAGTGCTTGTTTGCAGCAAATGTAAAGCAGCATGCCACATTTAATTGCCTTGTTTATACAAATTGTAGACATTTGGCACAGGTTGCAGTTACCAGCGGTTGCTGGAGGTAACTGGCAGCTGCTAGGTGAAACTCACCACAAAGATGTTTTGAAATAGATTTGATTTTGAAACATGACGATTGTAGCGATATGGGGGACAACGTTTACTTGAGTACTGTTTTGATGGCATAGAGTAACTGACATATGCAATGGACTCAGCCCTAGAAAGTTAGTTTTTATTCCAGTGTAAAGTATATAGGGAGTGCAGAATTATTAGGCAAGTTGTATTTTTGAGGAATAATTTTATTATTGAACAACAACCATGTTCTCAATGAACCCAAAAAACTCATTAATATCAAAGCTGAATGTTTTTGGAAGTAGTTTTTAGTTTTAGCTATTTTAGGGGGATATCTGTGTGTGCAGGTGACTATTACTGTGCATAATTATTAGGCAACTTAACAAAAAACAAATATATACCCATTTCAATTATTTATTTTTACCAGTGAAACCAATATAACATCTCCACATTCACAAATATACATTTCTGACATTCAAAAACAAAACAAAAACAAATCAGCGACCAATATAGCCACCTTTCTTTGCAAGGACACTCAAAAGCCTGCCATCCATGGATTCTGTCAGTGTTTTGATCTGTTCACCATCAACATTGCGTGCAGCAGCAACCACAGCCTCCCAGACACTGTTCAGAGAGGTGTACTGTTTTCCCTCCTTGTAAATCTCACATTTGATGATGGACCACAGGTTCTCAATGGGGTTCAGATCAGGTCAACAAGGTGGCCATGTCATTAGTTTTTCTTCTTTTATACCCTTTCTTGCCAGCCACGCTGTGGAGTACTTGGATGCGTGTGATGGAGCATTGTCCTGCATGAAAATCATGTTTTTCTTGAAGGATGCAGACTTCCTCCTGTACCACTGCTTGAAGAAGGTGTCTTCCAGAAACTGGCAGTAGGACTGGGAGTTGAGCTTGACTCCATCCTCAACCCAAAAAGGCCCCACAAGCTCATCTTTGATGATACCAGCCCAAACCAGTACTCCACCTCCACCTTGCTGGCGTCTGAGTCGGACTGGAGCTCTCTGCCCTTTACCAATCCAGCCACGGGCCCATCCATCTGGCCCATCAAGACTCACTCTCATTTCATCAGTCCATAAAACCTTAGAAAAACCAGTCTTGAGATATTTCTTGGCCCAGTCTTGACGTTTCAGCTTGTGTGTCTTGTTCAGTGGTGGTCGTCTTTCAGCCTTTCTTACCTTGGCCATGTCTCTGAGTATTGCATACCTTGTGCTCTTGGGCACTCCAGTGATGTTGCAGCTCTGAAATATGGCCAAACTGGTGGCAAGTGGCATCTTGGCAGCTGCACGCTTGACTTTTCTCAGTTCATGGGCAGTTATTTTGCGCCTTGGTTTTTCCACACGCTTCTTGCGACCCTGTTGACTATTTTGAATGAAACACTTGATTGTTCAATGATCACGCTTCAGAAGCTTTGCAATTTTGAGACTGTTGCATCCCTCTGCAAGATATCTCACTATTTTTGACTTTTTTGAGCCTGTCAAGTCCTTCTTTTGACCCATTTTGCCAAAGGAAAGGACATTGCCTAATAATTATGCACACCTGATATAGGGTGTTGATGTCATTAGACCACACCCCTTCTCATTACAGAGATGCACATCACCTAATATGCTTAATTGGTAGTAGGCTTTCGATCTATACAGCTTGGAGTAAGACAACATGCATGAAGAGGATGATGTGGACAAAATATTCATTTGCCTAATAATTCTGCACTCCCTGTATATATATATATCTCGACTGTAAAAGACTAGACCGATCACTCCTAATTTGGAAGGCACTGGTGACCTATCACATCACAAGGAACCTTTGGTATCATATACGCAATTCCTAGACAATTTCTAGATTTATAGACTAAAATCTGAAAAATCTGAAACAGACATAGGTAAATTTTCTCTGCTTGTCTTATAAGAGCTGTGGCACAGGTTCCACATTAAGCTTTCTGCAGATAGAATTGCCAATTAACATGAGGTTAAAGGGAATATATATATATTAGGGGTGCAACGATACACAAAATTCACAGTTTGTTCGATACTTTGGTGTCACGGTTTGATACTTTTTCGATACAAAAAAAATGTTCAAGCATTTCTAATTTGTCATTTATTAAAATTATAAATATATATTTTAACTCAAAAGTACAGTTTTTAAATTTAATGTTGCTGAAACAACAAAGTAATAAAAATTAAATCTATGTGATCGAGAAATCACTCATCTTTGGAAAAGAGAGTTTATTACAGAGAAAAGGCTCTTTCCAAAATAAAAGCTATACTATACGCTTCTTCTGAGCTATATTCTCAGCAGCATATTAAACATATCAGGTCCCCATAAGGAGAATCATGTGCTAACGGCTGTCTAAATGACTCCTTGTTTGTTGTTTTTGTCTGCTTCCACTTGTCTTGTCTAACTTGGTGTTTGACTACCCTTGTCGCACAATGTTGCCTTGAAGCAACAACCCAATATCTGTTTGGGTGATTATATATTATTAGGGACCCTAAAGCTCCCCCAAAATAGAGTGAAATATGTTTTTCCCAAAAAATTAAAAAGGCATTCAGTAGAGGGTTAAAGAAGCACCTTTGCCTTCCTATCTCTTCATGCAGGCTTGATCAGAGGGCAAGAGGTCGCTGCCATGGTAATGGCAGTGTTGCCATGGTGATGTGAGAAACATCATCTCCTTATAGGCAGTGTCCGAAGGAGCATGAGATGAAACGTGAGCCTGACATGGGGTCTAAAAGCTTTCCTCCAACATTTTGACCAATCATGTTAATATTCTATCGTTACCACATGCAATAAAAGTGTTTGTTGCCTGCGTGTGGCAGCACTTGTCTCTGAGCCAGAGAGATGGAAGATCCATGGTGCCATGTAAAACTAATCTGAAATTCTAACCGTTCGATAATAAATTGTGAAAGCTTATCATTTCAGTATATTTGTCTTCTCTCATGGAAAAAAATGAACAAATGTAAGCTTTAAATAGTTTATCAAACACTACTGAGCAGTCCTTACCTTTAAAACTAACCTCTGTTCTTCCCCTTCTGTCCTGTCTTTCTTATCTTTCTCCAACTCTAAGTGAAGTTAGCTGTTTCTTTAGCTCTTTGTCTTTCTTTTCTCTCCCACTGAAAAACAGCAGCTGGACCTTTAGCTAGCAACACACTGTGTGACAAACTACTAACTACAGTTTTTTCCTTTATGTTCGCTACTCTTATGTAGGACTAGCTAGATGCCAAAGTACCGCAACTGCAACTTACAGAAACCTGCAGTCATTCTGGTGTTGTGGAACCCCCCTCAAAAGACCAAACACCGTCCCACTTTTAACGCCTGACTTTGGCACACATCAGGTCTTTTTGGAGGCTCGAGGTGACGAAATAATAACTTGCGCGTTAAACCAAAATTAACAAGTCTATTTTTAAAATGTAAGGAGTAGAAAGTACAGATATTTTTAGGAAGTAAAAGTAAAAAGTTCTCAAAAAAATTACATAAGTGAAGTACAGATTTGTAAAAATCGTTCTTAAGTACAATAACAAAGTCAAACGTACTTGACAGAAAAAGAAAAGAGTAAGTAGGTAACTGAAATTGTACTTTGTTACTTCTAACCTCTGCCTAAATAGCTGCTGAAAACCTATCAGTGAATAAAATGTGAGTTAAAGCTTAAAATTCTAAAAGCAGGAGTCCTAGAGTGGACCTAGTAAAAACAAATGTAGTGCATTGCCCCTAGCCATATCATTATAACATCTGACCGTTTTTTCTGCAGTCATTCGGCAACTTTTTCTTTATTTACTGATGTGAAAGAAATAATAACTGCTTCAGTTACACAACATAGCAGTATAACCAACATAAAAAACAGAAATTCAGATATGTTATGGATTGTTCCCATAACCATCCTTGCTTGAAAATTGGCTTGCCTTCCCTCTCTCGTTTTGTTCTCAGTGATTTCCCTGTGCGTGTACTCAATAAGAGATGGATCAAAGGAGGGCTGGACTGATTGTCCTTGTTGTACCAAGGAAAAGAAAGTGATCGATGCATCCAAAATTCAATCACACAACAGCAGATTGTATGTGTACGCGTTTTCTTTAAGGAGCTCAAAATTGGTTTTGGTTTACGTGATTACAGAAAACTCTAGTGTTTGAGAGAAAGACTCGGGATATATTGAGTACTAACGCTAATGCTACTCAAACTGACAGGAGGCCGCAACACAAGTCAACAATTCAGTTAAAAAATAGGCTTCATAAGCAGAATTCTAATGTTTTTTGTTTTTTGTTTATAAAACAATTATTATTAAATACAATCAGCATCACAGTTGTAGATATCAAATATTGTTCTTTAAATTGCTCTGAAGACAGCACTGCTTGTTGTGGTCATGACTGAAAACTTAAAGACAAAAATGAATTGAGTACAAACAAAACTTTTTTCTTCTTCTTCTGTCAAACTTTTCAGTTAACCTTTCTTTCTGCCATTCTTTAAAGAGAACTGCAGTCTGAAAAGAAAAGTGCAAAGAGAATGTGGCTCATCTGAAATTTCAGTGATTTCCAATGGCTTTGACACAAACCTCAGTCTTAATAAAACAAAAAACTGAGCTAATTAGGTTGTGTACTTTGTCATTCCACACCATGCTTCTCAATCGGGCTTCCCGGAAAACATGGTCAAAACTCTGCTGTGAGAATTTGCACTGGAAGACAGGGTGCTTCAACACAGACTGTGTTGCAGGTTTTTCAATGAACAACTGATCTTTGGCCATTAAAGTAGAAATAATCATTTTTTTTTATTAAAAAGAAGAATATTACAGAACTAAGGATACATTCTGATCACAAAACTCAACTTTAGTTGTGTGAAACATGAAACATGTTTTTTCTGTGATCTATTAGTTGTGTAGCTGAGGGGGAAAAATGTTAAGAACCATATTCTTTTCCCCCAACTTCAAATATTCATAATAAATAGTTGTATGGGGGGAGTAAATATTTTAATATAAAATACAATGGCTTCCTTGATGAAAGTGTGTAAGCATACCAGAAAAACTGATCTTAGTGAAGTGACATAATTTATTGTGCTTTCAGAAGTTTTCATTGTGTATGTGGCAACTATCAGATTCCAAATAAAGATGATTCAAATATAAAATGCTCCATAACAAAAATCAGAAAAACTTCTAATGCCCTATACTGCTTATTGTGTGGGTAAATTTAACTATGTTATATTTTAAGATATAGAAGCCAAGGTCTGTCTGTGATAGGTGTTGCTGTGTCTCCATCCTGATGATAACTGTTAGTTGCCCTTTCTCCCTGACATTGTTTTTGTTGGCATCTTACTGGACACTCTTATAAGCTTAATGAGTCCATTCCTAGGAACTGTCCCATTTACAACTTCAGTGCAGTGACATTAATGACTACGTTTTAGTCTTACGGTTTGTGATTCTAATGATTCTATTTACTTGTCGCTAAAATCCTGTAATACTGCACCTGAAATGTAATGTACGTCAATGTGAATGTAAATTAATGAAAACCTTCAGTGTGGATTTAAACTGCCACGATGTTTTCCCTCAGTCTGGAGTTTAAGGATAGTACTTGCATAGATTAGTTTTAGTTCAAAGAAATTTTTTTTATATTTTTATATTTGCAACTAAAACATGCTACTAGTGAAGGAGCTTAAAAAACCCTTGTTTTGCAAGAGCTTTAAAATTCTTTGACATATCTATTGTTAGTATAGTGCACAGTCTTTTGGCTGTTTTTCTTTTAGAAAATGTAATTCTGTTTTGTGTCTGAGAAACTTGCTGCCAAAGTCCACTTTTGTAAACTGCTGTCTGTCTTATCTTTTCTAAATAATCAATTCTAAATAAAATCCTTTCCCATACCCCTTAGCCTGACGGGGCACTGAGTTCCACTGCAGTCTTCTTGACTTTCTTGGATGGAAGGCTAGATAGATGCATCCAAATAAAGCAATGACTAGGAAGAAGGAGCACTGTGCACAAATCCCTTTCCAATGCCCTTGTCTGAGTTAGGGCTAACTCTCCCTAGAGAGCTCCCTTATGACCCTAGGGCGGGCAGAGGAGAAGGTGGCTCAGAGGGAGGGATAAGAGGATGAAAGGTGTATAGAAACAGAGAATATTGACAGCAGGAGCTTGTTTCCCTCTGCTGTGGAGCCAACTAGATGATACTGGAGACCTGCAGTAACCTGATGTCAACTAGAATCTGCATGATGTTTTTCCTGCATGAGATTCCTTCAACTTTTTTGGTACATTGTTTGTTGGTGTATATATTTATTTATTTAGTATTCTCTGTTGAATCATTACTGGTTAAGGGATACAATATATCTGACAAACTGAACATGGTTTCAGTCAAAATCATAGCACCAAAATAGCATTACTAAAAAACTACTAATGAGACTGTTATGGTCTCAGATAACAATTACTATTCTGTTTTAGTTCCACTTGACTTGCCTGTGGCCTTTGACATCATCCATCAAGGCATTCTAACAGAGAGATAATTTAACTGATCTCAAGTGGTTTTCAATAAACTTATTACCAGACATTAAGATTTATATGTTTTCATCCACTCCTCTCCTGTGTGGGGTAAGCAAACGATTAATCCTTGGATTAGTTATTTTTTATTAATATGTGTTTTCAGTGGGTCATCCACTTAACGTCTTCAGTGTTGTTTCTAACCGGTGTTATGCTGATGATATGCAACTATACATTTCTGTTAAGCCTAACAACCTGGACAGCCTTTTCTACCTCACTGACTGCTTCACTGATATTACTAATTGGATGTCTTTAACCTGACCTGGCAACCTTAATAAGGAAGTAAATCCTCTCTGCAGCAGTATCAAACCATCTGCAAAGAATCTTGGTATTACTTTTCAATTCAATTTCATTAAATTCACTTTTATTTATACAGTCCAAAATCACAACAATGGTTGCCCCAAGGTGCTGTATATTGTAAGGTGGGCCCTACAATAATACAAATACTTACTTCTTACTACTTCTGATGAACATTTGGATTTTTATTTCTAAAATTATACAATATACACTGTAACTTTCTGTGTTTCTGTCTGGATTACTGTAACTCTGTTTTACAACCATTACTCAGTGTTTTCTAGCCTGACAAATGAACTCAAAACTGACAACCACTTGCCACAAGATTCCCATCAAATCCATGTTCTCAAGTGGACCTAAGAGGAGACCACAGCAACCTCCTGGAACAATAACCAGTCAAAGACAAAATTACAGCACGGGGCTGAGATACTGGCTCTAATATTGAAAACTTTACTGTAGAAAAAAGTAGCCAATTTCTCAGTGAATAAAAATTAAAAAGCAGAATGACACACATTTATGTTAATAAGTTAAGACATAAAGGATTGACTGAAGGATTTGACTTCATTGTTTCAGGAATGGAATGCATTCGTATAGATTAAAAAAAATTCTATATTTTCTCTTAGTTCTCTTTTTGATATCTTTACCTTTTTACAGTTTATCTAAGGCATTTTAGGTACCACATATATTAACAGCTCTGATGGGAGCAATAGGATGGATAATTTGAGAAATGGCATTAAAAAAAGTATTCATTATTTCATCATATGGTGATAGATAGTACTAGCAATGTGCACTGCAATGTGTCAGCCATACCTAGATCACACTTAAACTATACTTGCCTTGATGTCATGCTTGTTGATAAATTGGCTGGTATTTATTTTCACAAATGAATAGGATACTTCTGAAATTATCCAATGATGATCAGAGATGGCAACATTTAGAACAGTGGTCCCCAACCTTTTTTTCGCCACAAACTGTTTTTTTGTCTGACAATATTTTCACGGACCGGCCTTTAAGGTGTCACGGATAAATATAACAAAATAAAACCAGTACCGGTACCCAGAAAAAGAAGATTTATTCATAACACACTGGAAAAGACCCCGGGAAACTGAGTTAACGATAAAGAAGATTTTAAAAAAATAACGCTAAAAACCAATAAAACCCCTGAAAACCATCAATTTCACACCCAAGCCTCAACTCTCGTGGCCTGGTACCAAAAGACTCACGGACCGGTACCGGTCCGTGGCCCAGGGGTTGGGGATTGCTGATTTAGAACATTTCTAACTGTAACATCAACAGGTGACCTGTTGTATGGGTGGGTTCAGTCACATGTTTAAAATCCAATGATTTTACTAAACTCTAATATATAATAAGGATTAATACAGCAGGAGATAGAAGTAATTAAGTATTAAACCTAAATTATTCAAATTCAGATAATTGTGAAATAACACAGATTTACAACTGTTTTAGGTATATAACTAATGGGCGCTGTTTCAGTCAGGTATGTGGTACCTGTATAATCAAGCCAGGTTTCCATTAAAGGGATAAAAGCCAGTTTATTACTAATGAGGGTGTCATTAATAATACATGACTCATTTGTTTAATGTGTACAAAAGCAGCAAGTATTTACCGATTGCTTACTGGTTGCTTGTTATTTGTGGAAAACTGGTGTGGTATTTGCAGAATGTCCTTTAGCTGTGCTGCAATAGTCCTCCCATGATGCACTGAGCATTTCTCCCTTATTCACCTTTTTCACTGTATGTCTTTTTTGCCCTGTCCCTGATAAAACTGAGATTTTCTTTCCCCACTGTCATCAGTTGCTTGTTCATATGGGTTTGTCTGATTGTTGGGGTTTTCTCTTTATTATTGTAGGGTCTTTACAACATATAGTACCTTAAGGCGACTGTTGTTGTAATTTGATGCTATATCAATAAAACTGACCTTTATTGAATTTTGCTCATCATGCACCACAACAGTGGTGACTGAGGAACGTTGATGAAGCAGCTGAGGGACAGAGGTGTTTACATCGTTAACAGTAGCACCTGGGGTGCATGAAGTGAGGCATCTGATCATTTTTATGTGATGGACTATAAATGGTCCAACAAAAATCAGACAGGGAGGTTTGGAGTGACCGTCTACAGCAAAAGCACAAGGACAAGGATGCAAAAACCACTCAACCATTGGCTGAGAATGAACCGGGCACCAGTACATCTCCCTGGGTAGCATGTAGACTGGTCCAGTGCTACTAGAAGAGCTGGACAACACCGGGACCTAAAATGATCCATGCCTAATGGCCGAAAAAGATGCCATGAATGACGAAAAGCACCAATAGGTGGGCTGCTAACAGCAGGTACTCATTCATCTAGAGCAGGGGTGCCCAATCCCAGTCCTCGAGAGCTACTATCCTGCAGCTTTTAGATGCATCCCTACTCCAACACAGCTGAATCAAATGAATGGCTTGTTATCAGGCCTTTGCCAAACATGATGGCATGCTGAAGAGGTAATCAAACCATTTGATTCAGCTGTGTTGGAGTAGGGATGCATCTAAAAGCTGCAGGATAGTAGCTCTCGAGGACTGGGATTGGGCAGCCCTGATCTAGAGTGCCTAAGGATAGCTGAAAGGACAGCACAGAGGCTTTGATCAAGGCAGCATAGCAACAGGCCCTAACCACTAGAGTCTTCCAAAGCCAAAGGAACCCAAGTTGCACGTTGTGCAAAAGTGCCCCAGAGACTATCCAGCATATACCAGGATATAAGCTGCAAACTGGGACAGTATACACTGAGAGGCACAGCTAGGTGGCTGGGATAGAATAGATACACATGTGGTTTCAAAGTCCCCAAATCCCAGTGAGAGTCACCTCTGAACCACCTTTGGCCAATGTCCTGTGGGACTTTAATCTCCAGACACACAAGTAGCTGCTGGTCACCCAACCAGAGATAGTGATGGTTGACAAGGAGCATAACACTTCAGTTGTGATAGATGTGACAATCCCAGTGGACAACAACAAAACCAGAAAGGAGCATGACAAAATAGAGAAGTACCATGTGAATGGTAAAGTACAAAGAAATAGGTTTGATCTTGACGGGTGTTTGGTTTGATAAAAGCCTTGCTCAGTCAGACAATTTCAGTTCTATTCAGTTTTATTTATATGGCACTAAATCAGGACAGTTGCCTCAAGTTACTTTATATTCTGAGGTCAAGACCATACAGTAATATAAAGAAAATAATAGCAACATATACAATGAAGTGTTGACCATTACAACCACAATGATTTCAACTTTATCTCTTTATCTTTATTTGACCTGTACCTGGTCTTTTTATGTGAAAACATTTCTTTGAATCGTTCCCTGCAATTTCACCTTTTTTCTTAATTGACTGCCAGTGGACATTTGCTCCTGATAAGTGTTGCAGAGATATCTCACTAACAAAAACTACTGACCATACCTTGTGAATGAAGTCACTCAGACTTGCTGAAAACATGAATTCTTGGGTCAAGGCTAACAGACATAAAAAGACACAATAGCAAAATCTGAAAAACTATGCATTTTCTATGGTGAATGCAACTGTTACTGACAAGTGTTTTTAGTGTGCACCATCCTACATTTAACATAAATACTTCCAACACAGTGGCATTTGCAAAACGCTGGTAATATAAAGAGTCTTCTAATATGACTACTGATACATGTGATCATATGATTACAGATACTGACTCATTGAAATATAAAATATTTGACTGGTGAAAGGAAAAGGAAAAGGAAAAAGAATTATTGTCAACAATTGTTCAGCCATTTTACATAGCCATCCTTGTTTTGTTGTGGCAAATGCTCTCATCTATCTAAGGGTGTGCATGTATTGCTGTGGTTCTCATAGGTAAAGCGCTGTCTCAGCAACATGCTGTACTGATAATGAAAAGCGGTTTTCTTATCGCAGTGACCCTTTGCTTCTATCAGTAAACTGTACCAGCTACAACTCTTAAACATTTAGAAATTCCCACATTACAGTGAATGTGCTCCCGTCAGAAAGAAAAAAAAACCAACCCAAAACATGCACCAGTTTTTTTCTACAGCTACTTTCTCCATTTTCAGTTTTTGTTGTTGTTGTCAGCAGCATACAAATTGTCAAACCCAACTTCCTTTTTCATGGTATTTAGTCAATCACTGTCATGAATGCTTTTATAAGATGTTGAACTGAGCTGCTTAAAAAGATGCCAGGCACAGCACTTTTTTTTTAAAGCAACTGTTTTCCGTTTGCCTTGCGGCCGCATACACTTTAAAGTGGAAAAGCAGTTTGAAAAAGCAAAAGAGTTTGAACATGGCTTAAAGTGGTGAACACACTAGAGGCTTTGAAAACACACGGCATAGCTTTCCTTGAATGTTCTCTGGCAGGCAGACTTCTGAGCATTTTGTTTCTGTACCACTAGCATAACCCAGTTCCTGCTCTTGTATGATGTCTCTCTAGCTGCAGTCACATCTGCTATCCACTGAAAGACTCCTGAAGCAAACAACACAGACAGAAATCTTAACGGCATTCTGCTGTGGTCACTGTGATGGCACTTTCCATAACGTCAAGTCTACTAACAGTTACCTCTAGTGTGGCTCAGTAATGGACTGCAAATGCAATGGCTAAACTTTTTCCTATTTCAAGATGTAAAATGTCAATTATATAACTGAGCAGTTCTTTAAACTGTCAATAGCCTTTTCACACACTGAATGTTCCAACTTGATGCTATGTGTTTCGTCCAGTCTTTAACCTATTTTTGTATCTGCTGTCCTGTCATTCTGTCCAAAGAAGCAAAGTTACTCACAGAAAACTACGTGTGTCCGTAAAATATTAATTTGCAGAGGTTATATACCAAATAGTTGCAAATACACTCCTTTTATTGATAGTAGGGCTGGGCGATATGACCCAAAATTCATATCTCGATATTTTTTTAGCTGGATGGCGATATAAGATATATATCTTGATATTTTTTTAAAGCCATAAAGTAAGAACAAAAAGAGAGTTCTTAGTCAAAGCTGTGTCCCAGATGTCACACAGGCACTTTTATTAACATAAAGCATAGATGTACATGAAAAAAACTACTCAAAAATAAATTATGAGCATTTATTAAAAATAATGCTCCATAAATAAAAATAGTATGTTGTTTTTGTCCATAACAAAAAGCTCACAATTGTGCAGTCAAAATGTAAACTAAAAGACGCTGAGCATAATAACATAGGCAGATTTCACAGCTGCTCTGTTCCCAACTTCTACTGCATGACTGACAGCCTTGAGTTTGAAATCCTCTTTGTAACCATGTCTCTTGTTAACAGGTGACATTTATGGTCCTTATACACACACAATACGGTAATATTACGTTGAAGCACAGTGCGTATTACTACGCGAGGCTCCTCGGTAGCCGCTCCGACAGTCCATCAAGCGGTGCAGCCCCGTAGCTTACCAAAGTCGTACTAAAACATTTTTTGACAGATTGCTGAGCGCCGTGTTCCACATAAAATCAGTTCGCGGTCATCAAGCACAACCAGAATTCATACATAAGGCGCGCTGTCAACTTTTGAGGAAATGAAAGGATTTTAGGCTGTGCAGCCCCTGTGGGCTGCATGGCGTTAGCGTGGTTAGCTTGTTAGCGTGGTTAGCTCGTTAGCACGTTGACGCCATCCAGCCCCACGCACGGAGGAATGCGCAGTAACTCGTTAACGGAGATTTGCCATGTTCATCTTGTCGCTGCCTGGAGGTGAAGCTATGAGGGAGGAGGGGGAGTTGTGTTCAGTGAAGGAGAGGCGAGGCGGAGTAACGTTGCGTAAAGGCAAAAGTGGACGAAAGAGAGGCAAACCTGCGGCTCCACAACTATAATTATAACGTATATATCGATATAAAGGATATGGTCACATCTTATATCTCGTATAAAAATATATCGATATTTTTAAAAAACTCGATATATCGCCCAGCCCTAATTGATAGGGATTTTTTGACCTGCACTTCATCATGTAATCATGTAAAGTGTGTGCCATATTTTTTTCAAGGTTTCCCTCTTTACTTCTCTCCCTGTCCTGCTGTTAAACGCTAAGATAGATCATTAGCTTTAAATGGACTTCAGTCCTCTCATTACATGTCCCATTTACCTTCACTGCATAGCACTCTCCTTTCATAACAAGAAGGGGTGGGAGTGGTGGGGTGGGGGTCATATTTAGGATCTGAAGATTTGGACAAAAATATGATTTCAAAATAAACATTTGTTTAAAAAAAGAGTTGGGAATAGAGACTCTTTCTGTGTTGATATCCACCAGTAATCTAAAAGATCGGCTTATATTGAATACACCTCTGTGCTCCAGCAATTTGTTTCTTTCCCTACCATTTGACAGCTAATGATGGGACGGAGGGACTGGGGGAGGGGTATTATTTGAAGCATGTAATCGCCCCTTTTTTCAGTGCTATTTTTCTTTGACTTCCATTAACCCTTCAGTAGATGCAAAGGGTAGTCTATGCTTTCATATGGCTGCACTGCTGTGTGAAGGGTGATAAATGGTTTCACGTCATGCATGCCATATGTACGTGTTATATATGTGTGTATAAAAATTTGGCAACGTGTGGGTTGCCTTTTATTTTGTGCTTTCAATGCTGTGCTAACATTTGTTAAGTGTATATGTGTTATCGTACGTGAGTAATGTCATTGTGCTGTGTTTGCATACAGAGTTAGATGTATGTGCTAATTGTTTTTAGTATCAGTGTATTGATATTGTACTGTACTAAGGTGACACTGATGATGACAAGGTCACTCAAGCAACACTAATACATTAAGTGTTTCTTAAAAGTGGTCATTTGTTCTCATTTTGTCACGTCTATCATGCTAATTAGATACGGTCTGTTAAAACAGCCCAAATACATTTTTTGTGCTGATATTTTAATATCATATACTGGCATGCTAAGCTTACTTTCTTTTTCCTTTACCTTCATCACAGATGTCATCGTCTTATTCGTCTGCATTGACCCAGTGTTCTCATGCCTCCTTTTCTCAGCACCTTTCTATCCTCACCTAACCTCCAAACTTCCCTATATCACTTCTCAGTTTACTTCAGCTAAGCTAACTCCTTTTAATCTACCTTTCTCCAGCACTCTCTATCTCCCCTGCTCTCTTTTGATCCCTGAGACTATATGGGACCCTATTTCATGTATTACATTTGCTTTTCATCCAACTATTATTTAATAACCAAATGTATATCTAACCCACACTCCTTTAATATCGCTGTCTTTGTTTCAAAACTTTACTTTTTTTCTAGAACATTAACTTTCTTTAGTCCTTAAAGATTTGCTTGAAATTCCCCTAAGAAAAAAAGAGAAAAAAAAATCAATCAAGGGGAACCCCTTGTAGTTTAAAAAAAAAAGAAAGAAAAAATATGTGAAAAAGAGTTATCCATTCATTTGTGGTGATATATATATTCTTCAAAATACAAACCCAATTCCCAAAGGTTATGAAGCTGTGCCAAAGGCAAATAAAATAAAATTTAATAATTTGCTAACTGGATAAAATGATTTATTTACAACAGAAGATAGAAAAAACATCAACTGTTTAAACTGAGACATTTTCATGAAATATATTACTTCATTTTGAATGATCTGTTGGCAATAACATGTTTCAAAAAAGTTGGGATAGGGAAACAAAAAAATATGCAAAACTTAATGGTACTGAAAAGAAACAGCCGGTCATGATTGTGTATAAAAAGAGCATCTTAGAGAAGCAAAGTTTCTCATACTTGAAGATGGGCAGAGGTTCATCAATCTGCAACAAAATGCATCAACAGATTGGAACAATTCAAGAATAATGTTCCTCAATGTAAAATTACAAACACTTTGAATATTTCATCACCTATGGTGCATAATTTCTTAAAAAGACAGACAGAATCTAAAGAAATCTGTATGGGCAAGTTTCAAGCCTGCACTGCATTGCCAACAGGTGGTTGGCCTAGCCTGACAACAATCCAGCTCTTTTACCATAAAGAAATGGTGCATTATGAAAAGAAAAATACAAAAAAGAATACACAGGACTGTTGAGCAGCTAGAATCCTATATCAGAAAAGAATGGGACAATAACCCTTTTCCAATTTGCTGTTGTAATAATCCTTACTTATTCTTTAAGTCAGGGGTGTCCAAACTCCGGCCTTGGCCCGCGGTCCATTTTTAATTGGCCCGCAAGTAATTTTATAAATAGAATAGAATATGGCCCGCACTTCAACTTTTGCTTGAGTGTATTGCACTTCTTAGTTTTAACACCAGGGGGAGCTGCTGTTGATCAAGGCAGTTGCTCCACCAAAAAGGACAATCACAGAAGAAATTTACCCCCAAGTTACTAAACATGGCAGAACCAAAGAAGCGAAAGGTAGAAAGTGAGTGCAGAAAATTTCAGACACGGTGGGAGAGTGAATATTTCTTCAAAGAATTCAAGGGGAAGTGTGTCTGTTTGATTTGCACTGAAACTGTGGCAATTATGAAAGAGTATAATGTACGACGTCATTATGAAACCAAACATCAGGCCTATGCATTCTACACTAGTGCTGAGCGAGAGCAGAAATTAAAGCAAATTGTAGCTATCCTGCGGGGTCAGCAACAGTATTTTTTTTGTGCTCAAATTATCCAGGAAAAGGCTCCAATAGCCAGCTATGAAGTCGCCCAACTCATTGCAAGACATGGCAAGCCTTTTTCAGATGGAGACCTCATAAAACACGGCCTCGTTAAAGTCACTGAAATAATATGCCCGGAAAAAGTGAAGGACTTCAACAACGTCAGCATGTCCAGAAATCCAGTTGTGCGACGCATTGAAGACTCGTTTTTACTCCATTGCATGTGATGAGAGCACCGATGCCTCAGACACCGCACAGCTGCAAATTTTTTTTGCGGGGAGTGGACGAGAGCACGAGCACTTTAGTTGAGTAAAAAATATATTCCACAGTACCCGTGTGTTAATAAGCATGCATATGCAGGTACACATGCTTCAAATATCAATTATGCGCATCAATTCTGTCACTACCCTGCTTTTGCGCACCACTTTCTTATATCCGTTTTTCTTGTTGACACACAGAGTACACACCGCTGTGCACAGCGCACGCACACGTAGTCAGCTGATGTCATCTGATGCAGATTTGCTCCTTAATCAAGTGACATTTGTCTGGATTTTTGCCACGAGTGGCGATCAGCACCGCAGCTGGATGGCCCGATTTACATACCCAGCGCAGCTGATACTCACCAGAATAATTTACTAAAATTATATGCACTCCTGTTATTAAGTCCAGTTCAGTCTGTTAATGTTGATAATCGTTTCAAACGGACGTTAATAGATGTTTTGCCAAGCCTAATAACTTAAATAACAAACTTGAAATGTACCCGTCCCATTTTCCCCTTTATTGTTTTTTTTCTCTGTACTGTAAATCTTCTGTCTAAGAAGAAATCTGAGGCTGCTGTTCTGAGAATGAGCTAACAAAGCTTTTTATGAATAAATCAATAAAGATCCATTTATGGAAAGCTGTGATGAAGGAAGTTTTGTCTTTAATTATATTCAACGATACAACACATTTGACCACTTTTAAGTGATTTTTCTAACTTTAATATAGTAAAGTACCTAATTTCTAGCCTCTTCTGTCCTCTTTATTGCTCTTCTTGTATCTTTTGACTGTCCTCTTCATCACCCCTACTCGGCCATCTTCACCCACTGTCTATCCTATTTAATGTCTAATCTCAGTGTTTTTCCTTCCAACATCACCTGAAACTCACTTCAGAGGGTGTATGAGAAAAAGATATGCACATAACTACACAGTTAGCTGCTGTGACCCAAACGAATGCAGTGGCAAAGTGACCAACACTCAAGCTTGACACCATTTTAGTTTTCCTTCCATTCAGTTAGTCAATCATTCAGTGTGCTTTGTGTCCTCCAGTGACCGAGCTCTCTTGTCATTTCAGACCTTGCCACTCCCACCTGTCTGTCTTTTCCACCAGTCATCTGACCTGCCCCTTCTCTCCACTCAACTCCATGTACTTCACTGATTAGTCCTTGCAGCATCACCCCCACTTACCATCTCTCACTTGCCAGATTGTGTCTTTGTGTAAAGTGCAATTGCTTTCTGGCATTGTGTTGTTTTCTTTTTCTCTTCTACCTCGGCTGTGATCCGGATTTCGCTTCTGTCTGAGCACTGTGTTTAGTTTGTCTGTCATTGTCTACATGTAAAGTTAGTTTTTTCTTTTACTAATTTGAATTTTGAATCATGTTCTTGAGCCTCCACCATTTCTGAACCTGAGACAGTGGGAAAAACAGAATGTATCATAAAAGCACATAAACCTTAGCATCTGGTATCGTTCTGCATATATCTAAAGCACCTGATAGAACCGTTAGTTTAGCTTGAGCAGCCAAAGTGATTTGAGCTTTAAACCAGAAAATCTCCAAGTTTTGTCTTGCGAATAGCAAGTCTATGTTCCCGATCGTAACTCAAGAGTTGGGAGTTCGCCTTGTAATCGGAAGGTTGCTGGTTCGAGGCCCGGCTTGGACAGTCTCGGTCGTTGTGTCCTTGGGCAAGACACTTCACCCGTTGCCTACTGGTGGTGGTCAGAGGGCCCGGTGGTGCCAGTGTCCGGCAGCCTCGCCTCTGTCACTGCACCCCAGGGTGGCTGTGGCTACAATGTAGCTTGCCATCACCAGTGTGTGAATGGGTGGATGACTGGTTGTGTAAAGTGCTTTGGGGTCCTTAGGGACTAGAAAAGCGCTATACAAATATAGGCCATTTACAACGCTTTTCTACAATATGAATAGCCACATCTTGGTTAGAGGTCTTCTTGTGCATAAGAGGGTTTCAATTCTCTTTTCACATTGCGAAAGGAGCGGCGGTGAAAACTCAGTGGAGTGAAATCTGGGGAGCGAAAATAAGACAAACTGCAGCAGGCTTGGAATGTTAAATGCAATGTCAGTGCAGGCTAGTGGGTAGTGGGTAGGAGGGACATTATGCTTGGGAACGGTGCAACGAAAACCGTGACTAGTGTGAGTACAGCCTAATCCAATCCAGGCTGCTATGTTTTAACAGCAGAGACCTGTATTACTAGCTCACCTCCACCTTGATTAAGCACATCTGTGTGTGTGTGTTTGTGTGGGTAGGGGATCGGAACAGTGAACATGTGCTGTGAGACTCACAAGAAGAAAACTCTGGTGTGTCCCATTTCACTGTAGGTATGTTATGCATTAAAGTTTCAAGTGAGTCGTTGAAGAGTGACCTCTCCTTCCTTTTTTTCTGTTTCCCTGTGTGTTTGCTGCTTTCTTCTTCAGGTGCCGTGGTGTTAAAGCAGAGTTTAGTTTTCTCAAGGCTGAAGTGCTCTGCCAGCCCAATCCATGGGTTGGCTTGGCGTTATTAAGTCCAGTTCAGTCTGTTAATGTTGATAATCGTTTCAAACAGACATTAATAGATGTTTTGCTAAGCCTAATAACTTAAATACAAACTTGAAATATACCTGTCTCATTTTCCCCTTTATTGTTTTTTTTCTCTGTACTGTAAATCTTCTGTCTAAGAAGAAATCTGAGGCTGCTGTTCTGAGAATGAGCTACCAAAGCTTTTTCTGAATCAATCAATAAAGATCCATTTATGGAAAGCTGTGATGAAGGAAGTTTTGTCTTTAATTATATTCGACAATATAACACATTTGACCACTTTTAAGTGATTTTTCTAACTTTAATACAGTAAAGTTAAGGTTATATACCTAATTTCTAGTAAGTGGCCCAGCCCCTCCTATATTTTTATGTATGTGGCCCTCAGTGAAAAAAGTTTGGACACCCCTGCTTTAAGCCATTTAAACATTCCAGTCAGGTATTTTTTTCAGTTAAAAGTTTGTCTCTTAGTCTGATTCTTGTGTTTCTGCATTTCTAACTTCTTTATACTTTTAATGTAAAAGAAAGGTCATTATTTTGCACTCACTAAAAGCTTGCATATTTTGCTGTATTTTATTATCTGCTGTTCCTACAACTTAGTCTCTGTGTCAGAGCCAATTTTGATTTTATATATTCTTCCACAGCCTGACTTCCATCCTCACCTCCTGCATTTTTTTTATTTCGTCCCCCTTCTAGCCTCTTCTGTCCTCTTTATTGCTCTTCTTGTATCTTTTGACTGTCCTCTTCATCACCCCTACTCGGCCATCTTCACCCACTGTCTATCCTATTTAATGTCTAATCTCAGTGTTTTTCCTTCCAACATCATCTGTCCAGTCAATTATATCTCATCCACAATCTCTAATCCTTTCTGTTGTATAGAGCATTCAGAGCATCTTTGTTTCCACCACCCCTTATCTGTTCCTCAGTTTACATCAGTCCTCCCTGACTCCATCTTTTTCACCTTCTCCCTCAGTTTGTGTTTTCCTCTCTGGCAAAAAGCCCCTTCAGCCTAATCCTGTCTGACAATTCCCAAATGAGGCTAAGACACTAGTAATAAAAAAATGCAGCATGCCTCTTAAAAATACCTGAAACTCACTTCAGAGGGTGTATGAGAAAAAGATATGCACATAACTACACAGTTAGCTGCTGTGACCCAAACGAATGCAGTGGCAAAGTGACCAACACTCAAGCTTGACACCATTTTAGTTTTCCTTCCATTCAGTTAGTCAATCATTCAGTGTGCTTTGTGTCCTCCAGTGACCGAGCTCTCTTGTCATTTCAGACCTTGCCACTCCCACCTGTCTGTCTTTTCCACCAGTCATCTGACCTGCCCCTTCTCTCCACTCAACTCCATGTACTTCACTGATTAGTCCTTGCAGCATCACCCCCACTTACCATCTCTCACTTGCCAGATTGTGTCTTTGTGTAAAGTGCAATTGCTTTCTGGCATTGTGTTGTTTTCTTTTTCTCTTCTACCTCGGCTGTGATCCGGATTTCGCTTCTGTCTGAGCACTGTGTTTAGTTTGTCTGTCATTGTCTACATGTAAAGTTAGTTTTTTCTTTCACTAATTTGAATTTTGAATCATGTTCTTGACTCCAACCCAGTTATTATCAGAAGCAGCATTGAACTGGACTAACGTCAGCTATCTTCTGCTGTGTAATTCACCATAGTAAAATCTGTGCATCATGCTAGGAGCAAAACTACGGTCCAAGGTTCAAAAATGTACCTTGTTTCTTTGCTTTAATTTACGTCTATCTCCATTACACCATTTCATATAACACCGAATCTACTGTCACAAAACCAAAACAGAATTTTTTAAGTGAAAACTCTTCAGCATATAATAATACTCTAAGTATTTGCCAAAGTGGTTCAATAGCCATATACTGTACCTAATTAAGGATCGAGCACCATTGACACTTTACCTTAATTGCAGTAAAACTGTAATTGAGTGATATTTAAAAGCTGAACAAGAAACAATTTACGTCATGACTTGCAAGTGACCCTTGTTATATATACTTGTTATAAAGACAACAAACCCTACAGCCTGTTTCATTTTGGTTTGATTTGTTTGTTTTGTTGTTTGGTTTTGTGGTTCCAGCTTATACAAACTAAAATTGACTATTTAGCAGTGAGATGAGAAGAACGAGCTGGGGAAAAAAGCCCTAACAAGTCCCAACAAGTCAAAATAAAATAACATTTCAAAAGGTATTTACATATTAATATAATCATTCAGTTAAGGTTAACAAAACCTTTTTTCATTTAGATTCAAATTTCATCATCACCATCCTCATCATCACCATCAGTATCATCTTTTGAAATTCTATGCAATAATAAACGCTGCTGATATACCCTGCACATGTATATACCTGTATATACCACACATGTATATACCTATACATGTGTTCAGTGCTTGTTTCAAAGAAACAGTCCATTCACTGCCTTGTTCACTGGCTCCCAAAGGGCCTTTGTTTCCTCCGTAAGCCCTGACAAACTATCAGTCAACAGCATACATCATTCTGCTGTATACTACTTAAAATCATGTGCATGCTGTACAGCAGGACTGGCTAACTAAAACACCCACTTAAGTTTTTACTTAAAACCACATTTTCACTAAATTGTTATTTGTGGTGTTACTATCTTAGAAATTATTCACAAGAACATAGACTTCATGAATAATAAAGCACAACTAAAATATTAACAAGGGAAACTTGTTAAGTGGACCAATGTACCAGTCTCCCTGTCTGACACACACACCCATACAAATCCATGCTCACAAAATTATTTAGACTACTTACTTTAGGTCCTGGGAAGGTTCTGCTCTTACATGTGACGTCTCTACAGAATGACTGAACACTACTCCTTCATTTCCTGCCGAGAGAATGAGAACGAATTACAAAAAGGAAAGCAACCACTGAACTCTTGAGTTATAAACTTAGCAGACATTTCAAATGCACGCCAGGGTGCTGAGGTATTCTGTGTCAGAAACACAATTTCCTTCAAAAACAAGGTACCACTGGGTTGTCACTGTTAAGAAGTATGTGTCCTTTGTGCTGAAAATCAGAGTTGATTTAATGTTTAAAACACTTTAACCACAGGCATCATATTTCTCTCTTATTAACAAAGCAATTTAAAGTATTTAATTATATCTCAACCATCTTTTTTCTCTGTTTTCAGTATTTTTCTGTTCCTGCATGTTAATAACAATAATAACCATATGGCATTACTTTCCTCCAAAATCAAAATTTCCTGATGCAAAATACATTCAAGCATGCAACTGATGTGCATGCTTTTTCCTTGTAAGAAAAGTCTGGCTCTGATATAATGCAATGTTTAACCCCCCGTGTGCAGTAGCCACCTTTGCAGCTGTGAACAGATGCTCATTTTTGGCTCTTGCTGAGACCACAGACAGCATGTTGGAATATCAGCACTGCTGCGGATTTAATACTGCATGAGGCTATCTTTCCCATTGGCAGGCACACAGATAAGAAACTGCATAGTCTGAGCTGTTTGATACTGAAGCAGCATATGCCAAGTTTAATTCTAGAAGATTCAAGGAGGTCCCGTAGGTAGGATGAGAACCTACATCTCCAAAAAGCTGCAACTGAACCCCCACAGGAGCTAAACTTGGAAGTTATTGTGTACTGTTGTATTTTTCAGTTAAATCTCACTTTCTGTGGTTCATTCCAGGGAACACTGAACTATGCCTATGAACTGCCAAGTAAATGAAACAACAGGTAAAATGGCAGATAAGGGCAAACCTTGCTTTGTGTTCTCCTGTTTGACTGTCTGCCTCTATGATGTTCATAACTTAGTCAACCATGCCACAGCTTCTGGCTGATATTACTTTTCCATATTATTGCTACTCTGTCTTTTCTACTATTGTTCTGCTCTCATGAAAACTTTATGAGCTTGTTTGATGACACTTGTTCTTGAACACAACAATCCTTGAACTATTTTTAAAGCGGATAAACTGAAATCAACTTTTCATACTGGGTTTACAGTTTCAGACGCGTCAACTGAGGATAAGCTCGGTATCACTCCAAACTTGCTTTGGCTGATTCATTATCTATTTACACCTTGTTACTGCAAAGGGCAGCGATATGTGGAAATATGATCTATCTTCATTAGAAAAATACATCAATCTATAAATCTAAAATTTAAACAGTAGCACAGCATAACCCGGCAGACCTCAGTGCCTGAGCTGAATGAATGATGTGCCCATATTTGTATTCTTTTTGCTATCTACGCTCTTTTCGTTCACCTCCTTCAAACAGCAAATGACAGCAACAGTGACCTATAGACCTCGATCTCCTCACCCTCCCCTTGTTCTTCTGCACCCTTATTCCTTCAGAGTGCCTCTAATGAACAAATTACCCAGGTTAGTGTGTGTACGTGTGCTAAGGTGTGCGTAGTTTGTTTGAATTTGTGGTTTCGTAGCAATATACACTCAAAAACTTTTGGGTGTACATGTTGTATTACATACAAATTTTAAGTGTACAGGTGAACAGACATGAGCGGACTCATAATCTTCTGTCAGCTTCCATTTGATTTTCTCACTTCCAATGATCGAGAGAACACAAATGAATAAATGAGAAAAAGACAAATAGATGATGCAGAGTGAGAGTATTTTCCCCTCTCACTTTTTCCATTTTTTAATTTGAGCTAACTACTTTCCCCCCAGTGATGCTTACATGCCATGTCACATATTTCTCATCCATCTGCCTCGTTACCCCTTCTGTCCGTGTCATTATTTTAATTATATATATATATATATATATATATATATATATATTTTTTTTTTTTTTTTAACTGTATGGCACTGGCCTCTTTCTCAACTCTGCTAAAGCTGCTCTGCTTGCTGACCCGTAACTTGTTTGGCTGCACTCATCAACAGCACTCTGTTTAACTGCTTATTCTGTGTCTGTATGTGTGTATATTCCTGTACCCTTGTTACTCAACATGAATAAGTTTGAATTCGCTGTCCACTACTGAAAATAAGCATGAAAAAAATAAAAGAAATAAGTTCCTTATGAATTCAGCCACATGTATTCATTCAAATTGTACACTTTACCTTTAGTATGTTATAGAAGGTGGGGAGAAGGTGCAGCGATGTCAATGTCTGTTTTATGCTTTTGTGTAACCCTACCTGTGACTTTGAGTTTCTCAGTACCGATGGTGATCTCTTCTTCATCTGCAGAGAACAGAACTCTCTCTCCATCAGCATTCCTCACCTCAAACCTCTGACACTGAGCCTCCACCATTTCTGAACCTGAGACAGTGGGAAAAACAGAATGTGTCATAAAAGCACATAAACCTTAGCATCTGGTATTGTTCTGCATATATCTAAAGCACCTGATAGAACCGTTAGTTTAGCTTGAGCAGCCAAAGTGATTTGAGCTTTAAACCAGAAAATCTCCAAGTTTTGTCTTGCGAATAGCAAGTCTATGTTCCCGATTGTGACTCAAGAGTTGGGAGTTCGCCTTGTAATCGGAAGGTTGCTGGTTCGAGGCCCGGCTTGCACAGTCTCGGTCGTTGTGTCCTTGGGCAAGACACTTCACCCGTTGCCTACTGGTGGTGGTCAGAGGGCCCGGTGGCACCAGTGTCCGGCAGCCTTGCCTTTGTCAGTGCGCCCCAGGGTGGCTGTGGCTACAATGTAGCTTGCCATCACCAGTGTGTGAATGGGTGGATGACTGGTTGTGTAAAGTGCTTTGGGGTCCTTAGGGACTAGAAAAGTGCTATACAAATATAGGCCATTTACAACGCTTTTCTACAATATGAATAGCCACATCTTGATTAGAGGTCTTCTTGTGCATAAGAGAGAAAGGATTTAAATTCTCTTTTCACATTGGGAAAGGAGCGACGGTGAAAACTCAGTGGAGTGAAATCTGGGGAGCGAAAATAAGACAAACTGCAGCAGGCTTGGAATGTTAAATGCAATGTCAGTGCAGGCTAGTGGGTAGTGGGTAGGAGGGACATTATGCTTGGGAACGGTGCAACGAAACCGTGACTAGTGTGAGTACAGCCTAATCCAATCCAGGCTGCTATGTTTTCACAGCAGAGACCTGTATTACTAGCTCACCTCCACCTTGATTAAGCACATCTGTGTGTGTGTGTTTGTGTGGGTAGGGGATCGGAACAGTGAACATGTGCTGTGAGACTCACAAGAAGAAAACTCTGGTGTGTCCCATTTCACTGTAGGCATGTTATGCATTAAAGTTTCAAGTGAGTCGTTGAAGAGTGACCTCTCCTTCCTTTTTTTCTGTTTCCCTGTGTGTTTGCTGCTTTCTTCTTCAGGTGCCGTGGTGTTAAAGCAGAATTTAGTTTTCTCAAGGCTGAAGTGCTCTGCCAGCCCAATCCATGGGTTGGCTTGGAAAGGATTTCCATGAAGTGACACTTCAAATCTGTAAACACTTTACTCCCCTCTGTAGTTTACTGACTGTAAACTACAGACTTTAAGACTGTACAGCGTACCAAAATAATGACGACACTATTCACCTGAGAGCATAGTCAGATTCATTTCACTAATTTTATGCACAAAAATGAACTTAAAGCTAAAATTGGGACTAAAGTTAAACACTTCTTATTTCTCTTCATATTCAATATAGAAGTTATATGAAATGTGAGTCGAGACATACACGTGACTCTTTGCTCAGTCTAGCTTCAGTTTACCGTCTTAATAACTACCTCTAATATTTCATCAGTGTCCAAAATGTGTGTACCCATGCGCGATTTTCTGTATAGATGCACATATTCTCCACTCCTATTTATCCTTTTAGGACCCAGCTGTGAAGTGGCATGCATGTTTCCATTTATATAGACTTTGAATCATTTAAAAGCATTTACTCATCAATGTGCTGACTTGATGTAATGTAACAAAGAAGGTGGGCTGCATATACTATGCTGCCCGGATAAAGATGATTTCTAATCTTGGACCTTAGTGGTAACATTTCACAATTAAAAAAAAAAGGCAGTGTTCCTAATAATGAGGAAACAACAGCATAAATAAATAAATAAAAGCTACTTAAAAAGTTGATTAAGTAGTGGCTTTTTAATAGAAATGTAAAACGTTGACAATTAATTACTAGGTAATTATTCAGGTGATTTTGTGATTTGGCCTGTGATTGGATGGCTTTCCATCCTTGCTGAATCTATAAAGAGGTCTCTCTCCATTTCATTCTATCCCTTTTCTTCACTCTCTAGGCTGCCCGGCTATTTTGTGTCAATTAGAAAGTCAGAGTGCCTTGTCAGTCATAATCAAACGTTATTAGCACCTATCAATCTGGGATTAAGCTCTATTTCTCGTCTCATTCTGACTGCCTTTATCCTGTCCAGCTCTATCTCCTTAAACCCTCTCACTCCTCCAGTGACTGTGTGAAAAAGCAATTGAGATTTGTGTTGTCAAAAGCTCACGCTAAAGTGAGGTGTGTATGAGTGTGTTACAAATATATGCAAAGACGTAGCAGATAGAAGGGAAGTTGGCAGTTAGAGGTGGGAGACGTATGCTGAGAGAGGAATCAAAGGAAGAAAAAGGAGGGTTTATGTTTGAGACGGAAAGATGAATAGAAAATGAAGTTTAAATTGGAGATGTGCTGTGCTAGTTGCTGTCTCAGGCATCTAGCTAGTTCTCTTTGGCTCTTCAGCTCTTGCTCTATAATACATCTTGTAGTGCAGATTTCCAGTATGGGCGCAGGTCAGCATATTTCCAGAGATTTGTGTTTTATTCACAGAAATTGCTCTTCTTGTCTTCTCAGTATAGGGGTGAATAAAGGATTCTAAAATTGCAGGAGATGGAAAAGTTTAGTGGCCAAACTTAGTGAAAAGGAAATAAAAGGAACCTGCTGATGCTCCTGACAGACTTTAGTAGTGCAGTGGCACCAGCAAAGACAATATCGAGCTATAATTGAAGTTACATAAAGTCTATTTACAGGTGAAAACAGCAATTGACAAATAGCCAGTGTTACAGTTTCATTCAAGATCTCAAAAAGGCAGTTTGCATGGAAGAGGAAATTCAGGAAATTGGACTTTGCATGAAAACTGTGGTTGTGATAAACTGCTGTATATATATGACTGCATCAAAGTACGAAACATTTTCGGACAGTGTTGAGATGACAGGATTGCAGAGTTTGCCGGAAGAGTTGTGTTTAAGTGAAACAATAAATGCACCCAATGACATTAATGCTCACTTCAAAACTAATAGGAAATGGAAAAAAATATGTATAGTCAACTTAAAGCTCTGAGGCAACAACATGATGAGACAAAGTAACCAGAGGTTATTAAATTCAAATGATCGCTTAGAGGACTGACAGAGATTGGCAGGTATAGCTTGCAGAAACACCTCTCCTGAGTTGATGTATTTTATGCAAATGAAAAGTGATGTGGTGTACACTGTTCCAAAAAATAGTAATGTAAAATTATTTTACTGTGTATTTTACAGATGTGTACTGTTTTTCTAGAATATCATTACATTTACATAAGTGGACTGTGATCTGACACGTCAAATGTAAAATAACATAACATCACTGTAAATGTAATACTTACGTTTAACTGTTATCTTGAATGTTGTGTTTACGCCGTGGTGCAGCGTCACTGACAGTTGTTGTTTTGTAGAGAGAGTGCTGTACCATGAGTGACTTCTGTTGTGCTGTTGTTGAACCTTGAGGCATATTGTTGCACTGGCAAGTGTTTTATTAAGGAGCTCCCCCTACCAGCTTGGGGTTAAATAACAAGCTCAATCTCTCTCTGTGAGCTTCTATGTTAAGATTTCTCTGCATGCCACAGTGTAAAACATTGCACGGACACGCTGTGCTAATTATGTATTTTGAAAAAGAAATGTAGAGGTAGGAATTGCAATTAATATAAATAACATGACGCTAAGCATCGGCCAATGAATGTGAACTAACAACAAGGTCGCGGGTAACGCTGCGACCGTAGGAAAAAACCCCTAATATGAAGGTATTTTACTGTGCATTTTACAGTGATGTTCTGTTCTTCTAGAATATCATTAAAGTTATGTAAATAGACTTTGACTTCACATTTTGAATGTAAATTAACGTTAAATCACTGTAATGTAATAAAACATAATTGTCATGATTATTAAATGTATCTGTCTGTACATATGCATATTTAGATTGTTAAAATACATTCACAAATGTATCATGATTTCACAAATATCTGTCCGTTATTTGAAAGTTTGAACTGTTGAATTCAAATGTAATGCTATGGAAAAGTATATAACATGAGCCCTATAAGCTTGTGTTACATCACATAAGTATTATTATCATTGCTACTTCGGCCGTTCGTGGCTCAAGAGTTGGCAGTTCGCCTTGTGATCAGAAGATTGCCGGTTCGCGCCCCGGCTCGGACACTCTCCGTCGTTGTGTCTGTGGTCAAGACTCTTCACCTACCGCCTACTAGTGATAGCCAAAGGGGCCGATGGTGCGATATGGCTCCCTCGCCTCTGTCAGTCTGTCCCAGGGCATGCAATCAATTATTATTTAAACCAACTGTTAACGGTGTATTTCTGTACATTTACGTATTATGATTCATATTTCCACATTCAGTGACCTTGTTTATAGGTAATTTCATTGTTTGATCGCGTAAAAATGTTCCTAATTTAATGTCTAAAAGCACTTGGAAAAGGCAGAATCCCATGTCAAATTAGCGCAACAAACTCTATTTTCATTACTGAAAATAACCATATTTTTATGGGACAGTTATTTTCTGTTATTTTACGGTCTTTTTTTTGGCGCCCCAGCTGCCGGAATATTACCGTTTATTAAGATGGTTTTTTTTCCTATTTATAGATGGTTTCATTGTTTAATCACATTAACATGTTCCTGATTTAATGTTTAGCAGCACTTGAAAAAGGCGAGATCCCCTGTCAAATTAGCGCAACTAATTGTATTTTCATTACTGGAAATAACCGTATTTTTATGGGACAGTTATTTTCTGTTATTTCACGGTCGTATTTTGGCGCCCCAGCTGCCGGAATATTACCGTTGTTTTAGGATTTTTTTTAACAGTGTAGCTAAATAATATGGCAGATGTATTGTGTGTTCAGGGTAACTTTTTTCTGCTGCAAAATGTAGTGATTATGGCTTTAATAGATGTGATAGTCGATAACACTAGACTGTGAAATGAAAGAAAAGTAGTCTCTTTTAAAATGCATTGTTAGTGGCTGTTAGGACTAACATAAAAAGCATAAAAAAGCACAGTATGCATCTCCTTCATTTCTAATAATTTCTAAACACTTTGAAATGACATGAGCTTTTTGCATTAACCTGCTAGGGTATAACCCAATGGTGTTATTTTAGGTTCCTTTCATGTTGTGCTTGTTTTTTCAAACATGTTTCTAAGCCTTTGGGTAACAAACAAAATTATCAAGTGAAGAAATATTTAGTTACAAACAACCTAGGGAGTACTTTTATAACTAGCTGATATTTGTTCATCTTGTTAGTGATCCCCAGTTAGAAAATGTTAAATCTGTGTAAATGAAGTGCATTTGAACAATTAATTTGCTCCTGCAAATGTCTCTCCCACTGATAACACTAAAGTAATTCTGCTGTCACCAATAACAGCACGACTCCTCGTTAGGCAGACATATTAATTGATGCACTGATTTAAATAATCACTTCCTGACAGAATCTCCTCTGTTGTCACAAGTGCCTCCCTCAGCAGGATCCTTCAGCAATAATAATGCTTTAAGAATACCTCACTGATGAAAAGAGGTGCTACAGATGAAATAATGGGGAAAAAAGCAGCAGCGCGTGTGTGATGAGTGTGCTCCTGAGTCATATCTGACTTGTGAAAAGACATTAATGTTAAGAAGCATGGTGAATGATTACGCCACAGACTGCTGTGTGTTACGTATACAGCATCAAAGAAGAAATAACAAATAATAACAAGAATTAAAAAATGAAGAGAAAATAGAGAATATTGGTATTTAGCAGCCAAAAAGGTGATTCAAAAACATTGTACCGAGCAAGGGGATAATTAAGATAGTTCTGTTATTCTATTATTTATGTTATTATGATTTTGGTCAACCTACTCCCACAGACATGAAAAAAACAAAACCTTAAGGCGGCAGTGGCTACTAGATGGTTTAAGTCTGAAACTGATGTGAATCATATGCTATGACCTTTGCAGTCAACATCTCTTAACCCAACTGAACACCTATGGGAGATTTTGAGCATGCAAATGTCATTTGATTCAAATCCCCACTACCTACCAGGAATATGACTCCGCTGCACTATAGCTCATTCTTATTGTCACATAGATATTTCCATTTTTTTTTCACTATAACTGTCAGTTCAGTGTCTGTCTTTGAAGTCCCGGTTTGTGTTTAAAAAAAAAAAACTTTAATAAATGTTCCACGTAGTAAAATTTTGAATTCCCAATTTGTATTCAGCTATTAATGAATGGGGCACATTAAAGAGGTACCTGTGTAACTTTTTTACTACTGCACATAATAGCATTGAGGCCATAATAAAGTTATATGGATTTGCTCTCCTGGATTTTTAATTCAAGCCTTTAAATTAGAGCTTCTAGCAATGAAGTGATATGGTGCAAGAAGAAACTGTAAAAGGCCCGAGGCATAGGTACAAAGAAGAGTATGGCATAGCCAAGCAAACACTGCATGCATGGTTAATTTTCCCAAGCAGGTCAAGATGAATGTTTAATTAAAATCTCTTTTAATGCACTTTTTCATCATGCCATCCTTCCTCCACATCTTTCTTTACTTTGTCCTTCACTGATATTATTCACAATGTAGAATGACTTGAGTCAGATAAGCAGCTTTCTTCCTACAGTCCAGGCCATACTGATTTGACTTTGTGCCTATGTAAATACCAATGACATTTTCAGCCAAGAAATCCATCTAAACTTAGATTGTTTTTGTCTTATGGCTTTATAGAGAAAGGTGACAATGGTTAAATCTCTACAGTTTTCCTAAGGTCAAGATTCTGTGAGTAAAAATAAGGTTATATGAGACAAAGTTATATAACTCATACTCAAATGTCTTTTTACTGCTTAAATGTGGGCTTTGGTTTTGATATTTCTCTGCTCACTTTCAATGCCTGGCTGGTTCTAGCTAATGGCTATATCACTTTTCACCTTTTACGAATCAGAGTACAGCCTAGGAGCTTCAGGCAGGTCCTGTTCTACAGCTACACAGGTTAGACTAAAAGGTTAGAGGAATTTCAGGCATTTTCAGGCATTAGCGGGAAGATCTACTAAAACTGAGGCCACGCTACTTGGCCCAGAAAGATTTGTCTAGTAACATAAGGTACAAGACAAGGGCATTATTGTTTTACCTCCCACACACCTCCTTTATTTAATTGAAATTCAACCATTAAATGTCTATGTGCATATCTAATAATTTATTAACAGGCATCCAAATAATAGAGTGACACAAACAGACAAGGAAAAAAACAGAAAAACAAAAAATAAAAATAAAAACCACCGCTATATCTATTACATGTGACACAAAAGTTTAGTTGTAGACACCAAAGAACATGTCAAATTATTCTTCTATCTATAGCAGTGAATAGAAATGTATATGAAAAGCATTCAGTGTTTTCCTTTATCACATTTTGTCATGTTACAACCTAACAAAGTGAAAAAGGTTTGCTTGAAATTCTTGCAAAATTATTAAAATTGAAAAACAAAAGCATAACACGTAGATGAGTAGCTGTTGCCATGACACTCAAAACTGAGCTCAAATGCATGCTATTTCCACTGATCTTCTGTCAGATGCTTCCACAACTTCATTGGAGTCCACCTGAGGAAAATTAATTTAATGTGATTCGACATGATTTGGTCACAAGGTCACATAGTTGACTTGTCAACTATGGGCATGTCAGAGCGCAAATCAAGTCATGAAGTGCGAGGAATTGTCTGTAGAACTCTGATATAGGACCGTAGTGAGGCACATATTGTGAGAAGGATCCAGAAAAATGTCTACAGCATTCAAGGTCAGAAAGACCTAGTGGTCAGTAAATGGAAAAAGTTTGGAGCCACTAGGACTCATCCTAGAACTGGGGTCCCATAGTCAGAGAAGTGACCAAGTACCCAATGGTTATTGGTTCCTCTGACAGACCTCCAGTGCTTGCTCTGTGGAGAGAGGAGAACCATTTCTGCAGCACTCCAGCAATCAGGCCTCATCAATCAGTGGCCAGACAGAACCCAGTCCTCAGTAAAGGCATATGAGAGCCCACCTAGAATTCGACACCTGAAAAACTCTCAAACCATGAATAAAATTCTCTGATCTGATTAAAGACAGGACTCTTTGGCCTGAATGCCAAGTGTTATGTCTGGATGAAACCAGGCACAGCTCGTCACCTGGCCATTATAATTTCCTAGTGTGCAGAATGGTGGTGGCAGCATCATGCTGTGAGGATGCTTTTCAATAGCAGGAACTAGGAGACTAGTCAGGGTCGAGGGAAAGATGAATGCAGCAATATACAGAGAGAACACTGACGATAGCCTGTTCCCGAGTACTCTGGTCCTCAGATTGGGGTGAAGGTTCGCCTTCCAACAGGACAATGATGCTAAGCACAGAGCAAAGATAACAAAAGAGTTTCTTTGAGAAGACTCTGTGAATGCCCTTGAGTGGCCCAGCAGAAGCCCAGACTTAAACCTGATCGAACAACTCTGGAAACATCTGAAAATGACTGTGTATCAGCATCCCCTATCCAACCTGATGGAGCTTGATATGTTCTGCAATGAAGAATGGGAAAAACAGCTATGCAAATATTGTAGCATCAGACTCAAAAAGACTTTAAGCTATAATTCCTGCCAAAGGTGCTTCAAAGAGCAAAAACTGACTACGAATACTTATTAATCTTTTAATGTATTAAAAATATAAACATTTTTTATACATATTCAAGAACCTTAAGCACTTTTTTATTATGGGGTATTGTGTGCAGAATTTTGAGGAGAAAAATGAATTTCATCCATTTTGGAATCAGGCTGTAACATGACAAAATGTGGAACAAGTGAAGCTTTGTGAATAGTTTCCGGCTACACTGTATGTCAGGCAAATAAGTTTGACAGAATTTCACTCATTAACTGTTCTAATTAGTTATTCAGACATGGTACAACTTATCAGTGGATTAAGATGAGCATTCTGTTGAGTGAGTCAGGCTGATATGCCTGTCAGCTCCCCTCCTGTCTGGAATGTCAAATTTAATGAATATTCAAAAGCCCAGTGGGTCCTTTTGTGAGTATTGCGAAGGGAACTGCTCCTATGGGGTAATTTTGCATTTTGCATTAAGCAACACACAATCCATGTCTTAAAATATTTAGTCAAATCTTGAGCTAAATGTTTCTTCGTTTTCGAACGCGATGTGAGAAGGGTGCATTTAGCTCCATGCTTGCAGGTGAAACTACATTGCTCCCACCAAGAAAATATGTTTCTATTCATCACTTCTTGCCATCTGTTAACTAAAAACATAGGCTTTAACTTTTTAATGATAGCAATAACAAATAAAAGCTCTTGAAAAGAATATCTTCAATATTACTGCATCTTACTGAGTTACTGAAAAACATCTTGCACTACTAAAGTACTTGTTGGATTAAAGTCATTTATAAATGCTGGTACTTGTTATGCTTCTCTCTGGGACCCATTTTATACACAAGCGATCACTTGATGAACCATAATCTAGCACCTTCATAGTGTCTTTGTTGCCATTTTTTGTCATTTAAGTCCAATCAGCTTCAATTTTACTGCTCTTCAGCTGTGAATCACATTGAACAGGCTTTATCAACATTTTCTCTTTCAGTGAATGACACTTCAAAATGCTAGTATACAGCTACTTTGTATTCCCATAATATACAGAATGAAAGTTGACCTTACTTTTATCTGACAGTTTTGCTGCTATGAGTGACAACTGCAATTGTTAAGTGAAGTTATGCTTGGACATATGAGCTAGGATTTGCCAAAAAAGTCCTAAGACACACATGACAATGTTGTGGATTATTATTATTACCCATGTGTTACGCGCTGCATGTCACGTATACTTGAGTATCAGTAAAACAGAAAGAAAATTGACTTGGCTGTGACAAAGTAGCCAAATACTTACTGCTTAAGGGCTATAATTTAGCTACGCATGATGGCTACAATATGGCCACTAGTAATGTTGGCAAGCAGTCATTTCAACAAATTTCACAATATGATTTATTGCAAGAAGTAAATATTTCAGAGACACACACTACATATTTTCTTTGAAATATTTAAAAAATGCTTCTAATCTAATTAAAGTATAGAAAATAATATATAAATAAATGAATAAATATTTGATTAATAAGAAATTTAAAAATATTAACTGATCTTTCATGCTTGCTAATGACTGTTTTTTGTTTTTAAATATTAACTATCCATAGAGCAAATATGAATGAACATAGAAGCTATCAGGAGTTTTTCTTTTAGTTTCATAATTTAAATATGTTATTTTCATTAAATTGGTGACAACTATGCATAAAAAACAATCTGGGGATAAAACATACAGAAAACATTTTTTCTTTCGACTGCCAGTACAGAAACTTTGCTCTTCTTGCCTTTTCAGTGGCAAAGCTTTAGATGACCTTCTTATTAAAGTCAGGGATGTCTCTGACGAGTTTCTACTCCATGGGGAGCACAGCCAGAGCATTAAGACGATCCTGTGTCATGGTGTTTCTCAGGAAAGTCTTGATCCTTTTCAAAAGCAGAAAAGTACCTCTTGGATTCAGTTATTGTCAGGAGTGTGGTGAGGAGAATCTTGAGAAAACTGAATGTGTATGTGAAAGTGCTCTGTAGGCTGTTCTTGATGAAAAAAAAAAAAACACTGATACCAGGCACAGCAGCACTATGTTTTGAAAGCAGCTCTTCATGCTGAATGCAGAAGAAGCGTTCCATGGCATGCTTCAAGATTGCATCACACGCCTATCAAAAATACATGACAAGATTAAATATGCATTAAATCTTTTTAGATGTAAGAAATTCTACCTGAACACGTGCCCATGTCCATGTGAAGTATATGAGTCATAATGTTTAAGCACTATTATTCACACACTTTACAGTATGTTTACTTTTTAGTGGTTTTGTTTTTAACTTAATTCAATATTGGTCATTAATGAATCATTGTCTACATAGTCATTTTATTACATTAATCATTTTTTCATATTAAATATTATGACATATTTTATACAGAATATATATCCGATGTATGAAGATGACAAAATAATCTTACTAATAATAATAATTGATGATTTAAAAAAAAAATCTGCATCACAACTCTAAAGCCAGTCTCTGCTGTTGTACTAGTCCCAACAAATAACCTCAATTTAAGTTGTTATCAGATATTCATTCTTGTTTATTTTATATAATATAAGTAACATAAATTTTGTGTATGTTCTGAATTACAAAATTGATCCTGAATCTTCCATCCATCTTCTACTGCTTATCCAATGCTTCAAAGAATATAGATATCAATAGGCTGAATAGTTTCAGTGGTCAAATAGTTCCAATGGTCTTTATTGTCCCCAATGGGAAATTAATTTGCAGTATGTCCACACATTAAACAATAAACACACACACACACACACACACACACTCACACACACACACACACACAAAATGTAGTATATTATATGTTGCATGCTCTTGAAGAAGAATGACAGGAAAAAGTGAAATTCTCATGTTCAAGGATCCTCACAAAGCCTCCAACCTTTCAGAAAACCAAGGTTATGAAAATGTTATAAAAAATGGGTTTTTGCTTGCAAGTTACGATGAATTGGGCAAGCCAACAACTTTATCATGTTTTATAGGAGACAGTAGCTTTCATTCAATATTATAATATAGTATTTACTTTAGACCTTTGGTTTTGAGTTTTTGTGGAGCTCATAAATTGCTCCTGTAATCAACATGCTGTCCAACAGCTCAATCTAGAGTTTCAATGACTGCGGGTTGGGTCTTGTAGAAGTAGGATTCTTGTTTGCTATTGTTATGTGGTTAATGTAATCTCTTTTTAGTTTATCTGAGGCTCGGGGTGATAAAATAATTCACCTTTTAGTATAAAATTTAAGCACACTGATTGGCTAGGTTTGGATTTCTCTAGACACCAGTGCTGAATTTCGGCTAGTCTGAGAAGACATACACTATATTGCTAAAAGTATTTATTCCCAAGTTAGTGTTCAAGTTACAGGTGTATAAGATTAACCACCTAGGCATGCAGTCTGCTTGCATTTGTGAAATAATGGGTCACTCTTGGGGTCTCATTGGATTCCAACATAGTGCCGTGATAGGATGCTACCTGTGCAACAAATACAGTTGTGAAATTTCCTTGATACTAAATATTCCACAGTCAGGATAGCCCCTTCCTGTTCCAACATGACTGCCCCCAGTGCACAACGTACAGTCCATGAAGACATGGATGAGCAAGTCTGGTGTGAACTCAACCTGACAGAACACCTTTAAGATGAATTAGAGCAGTAACTTCGAGACAGGCCTTCTCCCCCGGGTCTGCCTGCACAAATGCACTTCTGAAAGAATGGTCAAAGCTTCCCATAAACACACTCCTAAACCTTGTGGCCTTCCACAAGAGTTGAAGTTGTCACAGATTCAAAGGGTGGACTGACAGCATATTAAGCCTTTTGGATTAAGAATGGGATGTCCCTCACAGCCGAATACTTTTGGCCATATATGTTAGATAACATAAGCCTACCTGCAAATTACTTGAAACCCAATATAGCAGCTAGTGAGAAGACAAAATGTACCTTGCTTGCTTGTTCTCTGTCACTAGCAACATACTGACTAGAGCACTATTAGGTTTTGTTTTGGAGTCCTTGTGTGTTTCAATATGTATTATGCCAGTAGTTTAGTAGTGATTAGTGGGCTCCATTCCTAAAGAAATGTGATTCATTTTGTCTTTTGTGGAAGGCCTGTTGTTCTTCCCATCTGATGTTTGTTATATGTAAGAAACGTCATAAGGAATCAGGAATGTAAATGGACTACTCTCCCGGAGTACTCAAAGCACTGTGTACAACATGCCACATTCACACCCATTCTCACAAGACTCTAAACTGAGTGCTTTTCTAACGACATTCACACTCCAATGGACGCATCGGAGAGCAACTTGGGGTTGGTATCTTGTCCCAGGATACTTGGCATGCAGACTGGAGAAGCCAGCGATTGAACCACCAACCTTCCAATTAGTAGGTGACCTGCTCTACCTCCTGAGCTACAGCCACCCAATGTGTGTGTATGGGAATCTGGGTATTTTGTACAGAAGCACAAATCTGTCGCAAACCAATGTAAAACCGATCCATGTGTCTTTCCTTTATTACCTCAAGTTAGACTGCAAAAATGATCGTTTCCTAATACCTGCTTTCACATTAGGGTAGTGTTGCAAATTTTAATGCATATGCAGGCTTTGGTTAGCATACACAAAAATAAAGAAATAAGTAAAAATAAAAATGTTTCTTTTGACTTGAAAGTCAACCACAATAATTTTGAGATATACAAAGTAATATGTGACAGTGTTTGTGGAGTGAGAGAATAAAAGTGGCAGAGCAGGGGGGGAAATAGAAAGCAGCTGCATTATTTCGGCCCTTTGAAAGTAAACAGCATGCAACATGACCATGATGCAACAGCAGGAAACAAGAGGGTCACCATATCATTTGAAGTGTTTCTACCAAAGACAAAGACAGGCCCTCTGGTGCGCCACAGCTCACCTTAAATCTCTTCGAGGTATTTTTTCGATGTTTTGTAACAAACAGACACAGATAAATCCGGAAAGAAAACATACAGAGGGTACTAGGGAGAATGGGAGGAACTGCACTGCAAAGCAGTTTTTAATTCAACTTCTGAATTTGCTACAGGTGGGAGGATAAGATTCATGCACGGAGGGACACAAATTATTTATTTAGAGTTGATTATAGTCATTAATATAGTAAGAGAGGAGAGAAAGCGACAGAGGGAGAGACAAATGAGTGCCATTTGTTATCTACATTAATCAACACGATCTCTGGTGTCAAGGCTGTGGGATGGAGGGAAGATGAAGTGGTAGAAGTGCTGATGAAAAGACATGCAAAGGTTGTGCCACACAGCTATACATATTTCTTTATAATTTAAAGCTTCAAACACAACCAAACAGCTACTGCCAGGCTTAACACAATTAGTGATGTTAGTAGCTTGGGGCAGGCTATGCGTGAAAACAGAAGTTATTATTCAGTAAACAAAATATATAGAGTATACATTCCTCTACACTTTATATTCAGCAAAAGATCAACTGAGGATTTATGTTTAAGGTAAATGTGATGTAATCAGTTCTTGTATTTTAAAAAAAAAATTCCATGATTTTACTCTTTTCCTTGTCTTGGTTGGGTGCTACTCTCTTTAAAAAATATGTTTACCGTAAAAGCATCACACTGAGCAGTGCATGGCTTCACACAGCCTACTTTTGAAGACTTATGTGTAACTTAAATATAATCTATAAAGTATGTGTTCATGACTTAGGCATCAAACACATATCAAGGTAAATATAGCATGAATGTGAAGTTGATATATGATTCTCGTGGTCACAGACAGATTCACATTGACACAGCTAGTGTAAAGAATTTCAAACTGACGGCTAATCCAATGTAAACAGAGACAAGATTTTACAATGAAGTGTGGGCCCTTGATTTGTTTTGGGGTTTTTTTGCAAACTAAAAGTTTTATTGATATTATATTTCACACACCAGCTAAAATTAGAACAATTAATTTTAAGCAAGATGATGGCATATTTACTTATTAAACACATATTAATGTCATAGTTCCTAAATACCAGCTCTCTTAGAAATGATTTTATACAGATGGAAAATGGTGTGCTAAGAAAAAGTGAATGAAGAAATATTTATAGCTTATAAAATATAACACATATAAAGTTTTAATTATTTCCCAAAGAGACACTTTTTTCATCTGGTTCATGCCACCAAGCAGCTTTTTGTGGATATTTTATTGCCCACAAATAACAAATGTGTATTGTTTATAGCTCCATCCACTGCATAAACAATGAAATAATCTTGTAGCTTTTATAATGTTCTCTTCAAGGCATAGTTTACCAGGGAAAATATTCTCCAGTACCCATAATGTTGTAGCTACACAACATGGACAAAATAAAAAAAATGTGTGCCATATAATATAATGCATCCCAATAAAACAACACTATACGCTATTACATGAGACAATTTTTTTCTCTCTCTCTTTTTCAGAAAGAGTCTTAGAGTGGTGACTATATGCCCGTCGGCAGTTAGTCAGATGCGAGTCTGGGTTTTGTAGAAATCTTTTTATTTTTCTGTTATTTTTTGAAATGTCTACCATACCCGAGTAAACAAACCCACAAAGTATGTCATTTAGCCATGGATAAAATCTATTTTGTAATAATCACCACTCCTAAGATAACTGACTGGCATTATAAGTTTTTTCATTTAGCGCAAATATTTATGTGGGTCTTGACTGCTGCATATGTGGATAACAGTTTAAATTGTTTTGATTACTAATTGCCTTTATTAAATCCCAAAATTGTCACTAACTTATTATAATAAAAAAATCATAAGCTATTCAAGATGTCTTTATTGAAATTGGAAAATATTATTAAATCCTGCAGTGCTGGAAGCAAGGAGAGAACGCTGATCTTTATAATACAACATAGCTGTTATTTTATTATTGTGTCCAACCACCAACAGCATGAAGGCCGCAATTCAGTGGTGCAGAAGAATGACTTGATATGCTCCATTAAATCCATTCCTCGGGGCATGCCTACACATATGGGCAAGTTACGAAAACAATATTTGCCATTTTGAAACCCAAACTGTATGCAGACAATTACACTTTGTGCAATTAAAGTGCAATCAAAAGGATAAATGACAACAATGCCAGTAAATCCATGCCTTTATTGAGTCCTTGATGGTCCCTTAAGTGTATTACAGTTTGTTAATGTGCTGCTCTATGTATTTTTAATTGCCTCATTATAGCCATTGATTTGATCTTCGAGCTGCAGCAAAATGAGGAAGACGTGCTGTCTGAACTTTGCTGGTAGGGTGAGGGGAAAGTCATATGTAGAAACAGACTATTTGGTATCTTTGTATTTCTCATCCAGCCAAGCCAGGAAGATCTCTCTTTAGCCGATAATATGATCCCTGCTTAATATGATTGTTATGTACGTCATTTGTTTCTCAGAGGGGGATTTGAAAAGATGTAGATTCATAATTAGACTGTGTGTAATGGAACAATTGAATTTTATGCAAGGCTTTGCAAGTTCTCATTCCGCACACTAATCAGAAACCAATTTTAGCTGGCATTCAACTGTTTAACTACCATGGAAACACCATGTTACTGAAAAGAATGAAAGCTTTTTTTTTTAAGTTTAACAGCTATATAATTTGTAAGGCCAATAATGCAGAGCTAAGTGCAATAACTCATAAAAATAATCTTACTTTCTACAACAAAATTCCCACCAATTTTACTACAAGTTGTTAATTATCATTAATATTCTGTATGGCCTTTGCCTTTTAGCCCTCTAATTTTACTGCTTTGATAAGCCGCTTTTTGAGCTACTTCAGCCAAATGCCAGAGTGATTCTGCTAAGATAAAAGGGAACATAATTAGTATAAGAAGGTAAAGATAATGAAGTGATAAATGCAAGTCTGAGTTTAGATGAAGGTCAGTTGGGAAATCATTGGTTTAATATGAGATGGAGGTCCATGCATGTCTAAAACGTGAAAGGTAAAAATAACACAAGAAAAAGGAAGGAGAACGGCAAAAGAAAGAGGCATGTGTGTGTGAATTAACGGATGTAAAGGGAGGTGGAAAGAAAGAAATTTGATATTGAAAGTTTTTTATTAAAAAAAACAGACATGTAAGCAACTTTTCACCTGCAGAACATTTTTTAATGTGCTCTTTCTAAATCACAGATTATTCTTCACCCAAGACTAACTGTGACTGAATAAGAATATTAGCAATAGCAAGAGCAGCAAGAATATTAGCTGTAATACAGAGAGCGAGAGAGAGCTACAGACAAATGCAACCACATTGGTAATGAGCGCTATCAGTACCTTTGCATCAAACAGCACAACACGTGTAGGAAAATGAAAAGTCAATAGCCAGAACCTAAATGTACACCCACATAAGTTGTAATGAATGCCAGCTTTCCCAATGGACAGATGCACAGGTAAATTAAATGGAAAATGTGCTGTGAACAATAATTGAGCTGACCAGTTAATGGAGATGTCAATATTATAGATGCAGTGTTTTATTTGTGTTTAAGATTTAGGTCACAGACATTTAAGAGCATTGCATAATATTTCAGAGAAAGTTGTACATTTTAATTGTTGTACACTTCAACAAAAACACACTTCCCAGCTTGCATGAGTTTAGAATAACTTTTACTTGTTTCCTTTGGTTCAGGTGCCTGCAGTGTGCAACTTGGCTGCACTCTGCAGGCTGCGTACCAAATGACACACACTTCATAAACAAGTGTGTGTCATTTGGTGTGTGTCATTTCAAAATTCATACAATTTTGAAAGTTGTATGAATCATAAAATGTCCTCTATACTACAGTATACTCCTCTGTACTACACAGAGGAAAGAAGCTCCTACGTCCTCTGTACTACATCTTATCAAACTCCCACGGGCAATACTATGCCCACTTACACGACTTGGAGAATATGCAACAGGTAGTTGCATATTAACAAATATGCATTAACAAATTACACTACATTGTTTTTTTTCGCAAATTCCCAACATGAATGTGTTCTTTACATTCAATGTAGTGCATTGGTCTAACATATTCATTATTCATCTGTGTCCCTGTGTTTATAGAAATTCTGGCCATTTTTGCTAATTGGAAATACAAAAACACAACCACATTAGTATAACGTGGGTGCATTCTGCAGACCCCTCCTCTCCTTCCCGCACATCCCACTCAAAGAAAGCCTAAGCTGCCCCAAGTGCCTGTGTGAGCTTCACTCATGCAGGCAATAATTAAAATTAGTTTACTGTCTGTCAGACTGCAAATGGCCAAGATAATAATAGCAGTAATAAGCCCAGACAATAAAAATAATAAGACTGGGAGGTGGGATGTCCATTAATGTGTATTAACATGCCTTACAATTCTATGGGTCCCACACTACCACCACTACAGGGTAATTAAAGGATACAATGTATAACAATGTAAGAATAAGCTCTTCTTTTTTTCCAATCAACCAACTACGACCACTTTCTCTGTACTGATTATAAGGTGCTATTTTATATAAGTAATGTACACATTCTCAACTTAACTCAACCACTCACAATGCAATAGGAAATAGTCTTTCATGCTGCACAACTGCTTCCACAATGCTGTTTAGACACCACTCCACAGCCTGTAATGTTGGAACATGATCACCTAGGTGGGTGAAAGGGTATGGCTTCAAAACTCCAAGTTCACTCATCATCTTTATGGTTGGCCATTGAGAAGACAGAGATGACAGGTTCTCACTCACATTAACGAGCTGACAGCAACACAGCGGATGAGAGGGGATGGAGGGATGAAAGAAAGAGAGCAATAAAACAGAGACGAAAAGCCCAAGGCCAACAAATGTACTCAGATCTTCTCAATCAAAAGATGATGCTTCAGGAGGTTGCAAGCTAAAGGTAGAAGAAGGGCTGTGTGTTTTGTACGGTATTTCTCATTTAAAATACGACTAATTACATAATATGAGCCCTACCTGAATAAATAATATTTGTTTTAACATCACAACACATTTTTTTTTCACCTAGAGCTAATATATGACTTTAATCCCAGTCTTGCTATCCATTCATTTTTAAATATTTGGAGCTTAGTTCTTGTTTTTTTCTTATTCTTCTGTGCAGATTTAACAATCCAGTATATAATGAGGTGTCAGTGTACCTGTGTCTGGATATTAATGCACTACTCCAAACATTTGTGGCCATTTTACCTTTCCATACCACTAACCATGATGATCTTGTACCTCTTGTACAAGCTAAAGCAAGCTGTTCCTCTGGTGAGTTTTAGTGATGAATACTAATAAGGAGGTTGCTGAAGTGGAACTTTTCTGCTTCAGATTTGGCAAGTTTCTGGTGAGTGGAAATAACTGCCTTACTTTAAGAACTGCTGAGAAGCTGTATGAAGAGAGTGAAAAGAAAATGAGGTTAGAGAGGATGGATGTTTGTATTTGTGTGTTTTGTGATAATTCTGGTGATGAGTCAACACAGAAGCAGCAGCAGGATGAGACCAAACGGTTGTGCTGCTAGATAGAAGAAGCTCCTCAAGAAGATTCATTCCCTCCCCTCTTATGTTATTAGTCAGTCTGTGAGAACTTCAAAATGTGATCATATCTGTGGGGGTTTTTTTTGTTATGTGGTTACTGCTAGATCTCCTACTGGCATGTGCCCTGTGTTTAAGGATTCGAAGCTCTAAGCTAGGGGTGTGGAACTTCAGGCCTCGAGTGCTGGTGTCCTGCAGGTTTTAGATCTCACCCTGGGACAACACACCTGAATCAAATGGTATAAATAGTTCATTACCAGGCCTCTGGAGAAATTCAAAACATGTTGAGGAGGTCATTTAGCCATTTAAATCAGCTGTGTTGGATCAAGCATGGAAGCATGGAGTTCGACACCTGTGCTCACCACAGTACTTTTCTATGCTGTGGTGTGCTGGGGGAGCAGCACAGCAAAGAAGGACTCATCCAGGCTGGAGAAACTGATCAGGAGGGCTAGCTCTGTGGTCGGCATGAAGCTGGACACTCTGGTGACAGTGGCAGAGAAAAGGACATTAAAGAAACTGATGGACATTATGGACAATGCCAGGCATCCTCTGCACACGGCCATAAACAATCAGAAGAGTCTGTTCAGTGACAGGTTGCTTCTCCCCAAGACAAGAACTAACAGACTTAAAAACTCCTTTGTCCCACACGCCATCAAACTGTTTAACTCCTCTCTGGAGGGGAGAGGGAGGGGAAACAGGAGGACAAAGGAGGGGGGAACAACTAAGCTGTAGTGCCTCTTCACCTCACTGTACAATACCTTGTGCAATACTTTTTGTAAATAGTCAACAGTGCAATAGACTCAATACTTGAAATGTGCAATTCACTTGTATTTTTATTTTTTATTCCTATTTATTCTATTTATCCCCTTTGTATATTTTATTTATATTTGTCTCTGTATTTATATATGTGTGTGTGTGTGTGTATATATATATATATATATAACAATTCTGTAACTGTAACTTCGGTCGTTGCTGTGCTTTTTGGAAGTCGAATTTCCCAGAGGAACCCACCCGAGGGATTAATAAAGTTCTATCTTATCTTATCTTATCTTATCTTATCTTATCTTATCTAAGCTGTACCTGCAGTTTAACTGTACAAGTGTGTGTAACAGAGGGTAACAAGTACATGTCTGACCAAACCTGACCACTGCAAACAGCCTGACTAGGCTGGTTGCAGTGGGTTCTCTAGCTGTATAGTTTGAAAACTGGCTGATTCTACTGACTGCAAGACAGGCACACGGATACTTATTCAGACACACATAAGCATTAAAATGCTTTTCTTAGTGAGGAAGGGAGCTTTAGGGGGGGTTTTCACAGGAGGAGGTGATCTGTCAGGAATTTCAAGCCCTTGAAGTGTCAGAAATGGAAAGTCTGTGTATATCGATACTGCAAGTGCCCGGACGATCTACAGGAGATGAATATCTATATGCTGCATTAACATCAAATGGAAGACTTTGGATGAAAAGTTTCTGCCTCAAAATACCATTTATTTCACCTGTCAGACTGCAAATGATGTTTCATGTCTGCAGCAACCTGAATTCTGGCATCACCACCAACCACCCAAAGTCAAGTCTTGCTTTTAAAACACTGGTCTTCTAGGTCTGAGAACTGAACCAATATAGACTTGCCGACAGCTCCTTTGGAAGATATAGTAAAAGTTATTTCCCCATTGATCTGTGACGTGGGAATTCTGTCATTATGGTTTAGGTTTTAGTTTTACTATCATTGGTCTTATAAAAAAAAAGAAAGAAAGAAAGAAAGAAAGAAAGAAAGAAAGAAAACAAAACATAATACTGATCTTGTGAATGGATTCATTCATTCAGAAAACAGATGATCAAATTGTTGCTTTTAGGATTTGGCTACATTGTGACATTTGAAAGTCGCTACTATGAGAGGACACAGTATACTTTGGTTTATTCTTTGGTTACACTTATGCCCCAGTCATCACATCCAGTTTTAAAATGCCACAAAGTATCTATTGTGAACAAAACCAAAATGAAAAATGATTAAAAATAGATCCTACTGTGTTTTCCATGTTTCAGAACCATAATATATAACAAAAATAATTTGTTTTTCAAAAAAAGCAGGAATTGTATATTAGAAGAACAGAAAACAATGAATTGTAATAACATAAATAATAACATAAAATAACATCCATCCATCCATCTTCATCCGCTTTATCCGAGGCCGGGTCGCGGGAGCAGCAGCCTAAGCAGAGAGGCCCAGACCTCCCTCTCCCCAGCCACCTCCTCCAGTTTATCCGGGGGAACACCAAGGCGTTCCCAGGCCAGGCGAGAGATATAATCTCTCCAGCGTGTCCTGGGTCTGCCCCGGGGCCTCCTCCCGGTGGGACATGCCCGGAACACCTCACCCAGGTGTTTTTAATAACATAAAAAAGCTGACCAGGGCCTTTTGTGATCTATTTTTAATTTGATTGTGTGCCAAATATTTTCAGTGGCTGACTGGTCTAGACTGCAGCAGCCGGTTTATTTTTTACCAAAGAGACATGCTGTTGTAAAAGGTTCAGTCCTGCTATAATAGGCAAGGCCTTTGCTCAAACTTGGCCTTCCAGTCATTTGGATGGTACCACATACTGATCCAAAATGTATTTATATTTCCATATCTTAGCAACAATGTGGATCACATATAAAATTAGGACATACATAGTTATCACAAAACACTATATTTTATTTTATTTTTTTAGAAACACAGTTGCATATCAAAATATGATGTCAGCTATATCTTGTATAAGTATGAAAATGGTGGCAATCATATCTTACATTAGATTATATTTTGGAATCAGTGCACAGCCAGACCTCATCAAACATTTCATTTAAACCAATCAGACCGAATCAAAGGCAAGGAACAGGGTTTTAGTGGATAAAAAATGCCACGGGGTTAAAGACACTGGGAATTGGGTCAGTATTAAATTGAAAAGTCACACAACACACAATGAAAGACTGGGGAATTTATATGGCAAGTAGCAGGACCTTGAGTCAGAGTTTTCCTTTTAAAAGAATCAGCATTACAAACATTTGAGACGAAGTAGCTAAAAAAAATTATTTTAATGTAACCCTTTAAAGCAGTTTTGCGTAACTATATTTAAATCCCTGTAGAACCGGAACCACGTAAGCTAGCGCAATAATTTACTTTTTGCATATGAAACCGGAGGAGTTGTACTTACATCTTATGCCATCAGCTTGTCCTTGGTCACGGTTTCCTTCCACACATAGCTTTGCAAATACTGCATAAAAAGCGCTAGCAGGAACAAAAACATAATATTCCAGAAACACGCTTTGCTGATCCGATCAGCTGTTTGTAACACTTCCCACATTGAAACAGACATCAGCGCAAATGATGGCATGTCCGCCATTACCTGCCCGAAACTGGAAGTGACGTCATTTTCGCGGAAAATGTAGTTTTTTACTTGTAGGCCTTAAAAGCCAATGCTGGTGTTTTTATAAGTCATGTTTGACTTTATGCTTTTCTGAATAGTTGCTGGGATGCTTAGAACTCCAATTGCACTACTTAAAATAGTTTATTTTGATGCACATGCTGTTTTCTTTGCAAATTTGCATCATAGGATTGTTTTTCATTTTTTCCTGCAGTATATAAAAATTGGTGTATCTCAGAAATAAAACTATGAAGACACTCAAAATAAATTTCCTGCTGTTGTAAGCTATTTATTGCAATTTTTTTGCATTTAAAGTTTTGAGGGATAAACCTCTTAAATTTCTCCAAGTAGAAATATACGTAAAAAAAACCAAAAACGATTTTCAATTATTTTGTAGTTTATTGCACTTTTTTTGCAATTCATCTCGTTACTGTGGACTTAATGCATACATATTATTATAATATGGGCTATAACAGTTGTATTGATGTATAGCAACTTGAAATGCTCCCTAAAATGGAACTATAGCATGTAAAAATATAAAGTAAGCTCTGACGGCCTTGGTTCTATGGTAGGTCTTAAAGGGTTAATAATATTGTTTTTTCTTTTTTAGATATTACATTGATGTTGACCTCCCTACACTGGTCAACCACAGAAAGATAAATATGACATCCAGACCAGAAAATAAATTCAAAAAGCATATTTATCTTTATGTATTAACTTATTGCTTTATGGGTATAGTTTCCCACAGCTTTTCATTCATGACCTTTTTAGTGAGTCCCCTGAAACATGCTATATAGACTACATGTCATGGTCCTGAGTCTGAGGACTCAGTGTTTTGTGTTTCCTTATGCTTTTGTTCATTCCGAGTGTGTATTCTGTTGTGATTTTGCCATTTGTTAGGTTTCTGTTCTTTGCCTGCCTGCTCCCACTTCTCTGTGTTCCCTCTGTCTGTCCATGGTGTTATTGTGTCTGCTCATGAGTCTGCCTGTCATGTTCAGTGTCCTGTCTGATTCTCTGTGTCTGTTAGTTTCCTGTTTTATTCTGAAAGTTCATGTCTCATGTCAGTGTGTTCAGTTTTACCTCTCCCCTGTCTCATTAGCCTTATTGCTCCCACTGTGTCTCCCTCCTGTGGCCCATTCCCTGATTACTCCCCGTGTATTTAAGCCCTGTGTTTTCCTGTGCTCTCTGTCGCGTCGTCTGTTTAACGCCGTGTCCGTCTGCATCATTCTGTGTAACCTGGTGTTTAGTCTGCGTCTCTCCGCCATCTTTCATTGTGTATTTTGTTCCTCCCCCTGTGCGTGTTTGGTTTAAGTTGAGTTCTTTAGTTTTCCCCAGTTTAGGTTGGTTTACTCCCCGCTCTGCTCCTCCTGTTTTTGTCCCCTTATCACCTCTGCAAATAAATATTCACTCGCACCCCAGTCAGTGCCTGCATCTTGGATCCTTTACTCAATTCACCACACGACTGCTGTGCAGCCGTGACAGTACGACGCGACCACAAGATGGATCCAGCGGCCCTGACCGGGGAGAGCGACCTCACACGGGCTCTACACCTGGTGGACTGGGTAACCCACACCTCCAATGCACGAGCGAAGGTTGTGGGGATAAATGCCGTTGAAGCAATCCTGGCCGGAAATCCCTATCTCCACCAGGTCCGGGGATTTACAGACTTACTCGCTGAGCTGCATAAAGCCCGGGAAGCGGTGCAAGCTCGGGAAGTAGCGGATTGCGCCCAGCAACAATGGACTACGACCGCCACAAAGCATCCGTCTCAGAGTCACCCACCGGAGGTTTCACGGCCCGACCCCCCAGAGGTTTTTCCCTGCCTGTCGGAGCCGTCAACGGTTGGGAGGAAACATTTGCACCACCGGCGCTTCACCCCACAGCCGGATTCAGGGACTCCTGTGCGACCAGCTGTGGTGAGTTTTAAGGACGCTGGTGCTTCTGGGACTGTGTTTTCTGGGGCTGTTCATAGTGAAAGTAGAGACCGTACACGGCGTTTACCTACCTTCGTGGTAACTGACCTCTCACAAGTTGGCATTTTCAAAACATCCATAACAGTAACTGACTGTGTGTCATCCACTCCACCACCAACTCCAGTCTCACTTCAACCAGTACATCAGCCTTTAGCCAGTTCATTAGCCCAGCCTGCATCTATGCCATTAGCCCGATCACCCGTTCCCTCCATACTGGAGGCTGTGTCTGTGCCACCCATTTTGAATCCCGTTCCTAGCACCCATTTTAAGCGGAGAGACAAACCCATTAAAACCACTCTAGTTTCTCAGAAACTGGCTAATTTAGAGACTGTTACTCGCCCCAGGGCCTCCCCAGAGGCTGGGTCTCAGCCCCCAGCAGACTCGGGACCCCTGGCGGTTAAGAAGCCAGCTGGGGACGGCACCCGGCCGTCGCTGCCTGAGCAGACTCAATGCTCTGTGCAGCTGCCGTCTGCCATGTGTTTGCCAGAGGCCCGTGCGCCTGCTGGTTCTGTTGCGTCCCTGCCAGAGGCCCGCGCGCCTGCTGGTTCTGTTGCGTCCCTGCCAGAGGCCCGCGCGCCTGCTGGTTCTGTTGCGTCCCTGCCAGAGGCCCGAGTGCCTGCTGGTTCTGTTGCGTCCCTGCCAGAGGCCCGAGTGCCTGCTGGTTCTGTTGCGTCCCTGCCAGAGGCCCGAGTGCCTGCTGGTTCTGTTGCGTCCCTGCCAGAGGCCCGCGCGCCTGCTGGTTCTGTTGCGTCCCTGCCAGAGGCCCGAGTGCCTGCTGGTTCTGTTGCGTCCCTGCCAGAGGCCCGAGTGCCTGCTGGTTCTGTTGCGTCCCTGCCAGAGGCCCGCGTGCCTGCTGGTTCTGTTGCGTCCCTGCCAGAGGCCCGAGTGCCTGCTGGTTCTGTTGCGTCCCTGCCAGAGGCCCGCGTGCCTGCTGGTTCTGTTGCGTCCCTGCCAGAGGCCCGTGTGCCTGCTGGTTCTGTTCTGTGTGTGCCAGGGGCTCCAGTGCCCACTGGGTCTGAGACTGTTTTTGCTGGGGGGCCCGAGGAGCCCGTCCAGCCTTCTGCCTCGTCAGCTGGGGGGCCCGAGGAGCCCGTCCAGCCATCAGCTGCAGTCTCATCACCAGCTGCAGTCTCATCACCAGCTGCAGTCTCATCACCCTCGCCTGCTGCGGCCTCAGAGTCTTCGGCCTCGCCTGGTCCGGTTTCAGCATCTGCTTTGGCTTCATCCTCGTCGCCTGGTCCAGCGTCTGCTTTGGCTTCATCCGGTCCAGCCTCTGCATCCTCGTCTGGTCCAGCCTCTGCATCCTCGTCTGGTCCAGCCTCCGCTTCATCCTCGCCTGGTCCAGCCTCCGCTTCATCCTCGTCTGGTCCAGCCTCCGCTTCATCCTCGTCTGGTCCAGCCTCCGCTTCATCCTCGCCTGGTCCAGCTTCTGCTTCAGCGTCCTCATCAGCTTCGTCTGGTCCAGCCTCCGCCTCCGCCTCGTCTGGTCCAGCCTCCGCTTCGCCTGGGGCTGCAGGGGCCACGCAGCCTTCAGGTCCCCTACTACCACCTCCACATCGTCGGTCATCTGCCAGGCCGCTTGTTGGGCATCTCCGCCACCGTGGACGCCCTCCTGAACGCCCTCCTGAACGCCGCCACTACCTTCCACGTGGCCGGCCTCCGGACTTGTTTCCACGCCGCTGTTGCCGTCCGCACGGTCAGCCCCCAGAGCTGTTTCCACGCCGCTGTTGCCGTCTGCACGGTCGGCCCCCAGAACTGTTTCCACACCACTGCCTACTGCGTGGCCGGCCTCCGGACCTGCCCCACTGCCGCTGCCTTTCACACGGTCGGCCCCCGGAACTGAACTGTTTTGGCCTCCGGGTCGGCCCCCTGACCTTGTCCGTCTGGGCCTTTTCGGACTGTGTCCCTCCGTCCTGGACCCCCACCGCCCACCCTGGTCGGGTCGTTTTCTGTTTTTTGCTTCGTGGGGGGTTTTTTTTGGTTTTGGTCCGTTTTTGTGTTTCTGTTGGGCTGTCTGGTGCCAGCCCTTGAGGGGGGGGGTACTGTCATGGTCCTGAGTCTGAGGACTCAGTGTTTTGTGTTTCCTTATGCTTTTGTTCATTCCGAGTGTGTATTCTATTGTGATTTTGCCATTTGTTAGGTTTCTGTTCTTTGCCTGCCTGCTCCCACTTCTCTGTGTTCCCTCTGTCTGTCCATGGTGTTATTGTGTCTGCTCATGAGTCTGCCTGTCATGTTCAGTGTCCTGTCTGATTCTCTGTGTCTGTTAGTTTCCTGTTTTATTCTGAAAGTTCATGTCTCATGTCAGTGTGTTCAGTTTTACCTCTCCCCTGTCTCGTTAGCCTTATTGCTCCCAGCTGTGTCTCCCTCCTGTGGCCCATTCCCTGATTACTGCCCGTGTATTTAAGCCCTGTGTTTTCCTGTGCTCTCTGTCGCGTCGTCTGTTTAACTCCGTGTCCGTCTGCATCATTCTGTGTAACCTGGTGTTTAGTCTACGTCTCTCCGCCATCTTTCATTGTGTATTTTGTTCCTCCCCCTGTGCGTGTTTGGTTTAAGTTGAGTTCTTTAGTTTTCCCCAGTTTAGGTTGGTTTACTCCCCGCTCTGCTCCTCCTGTTTTTGTCCCCTTATCACATCTGCAAATAAATATTCACTCGCACCCCAGTCAGTGCCTGCATCTTGGATCCTTTACTCAATTCACCACACGACTGCTGTGCAGCCGTGACACTACATGTCCTTTGAGTTCTGTATTCTGTAGGACATTCACTAATTCAATAAGAGCTTGGAAAGATGATATAGTCAAGACAAAAGCCCAAAGAGCCCGGCTCTCAGCCTCAGTGAAACACGCCAATGGAAACAGATAGCATTCGGTTTGCAAAACAGAAAGCAGTGGAATGTATTTAGGAATTCAAGTACAAACAATGCCTTAGAGAAATGATCCGGTTTGGAGGTTGTTTAAAGAGAAAATCTTGTATGTCTTTGGTGTATGTCTTACCCACAGTTAGCTGACCAGTCAGTTGTCCCTGTTCATTCCGAGCATTGACAGTCACATTTCTGTCTGACTGGAGGATCAGTGGACTGTCCTATAAAGAAGAGGAGAGAGAGATGACTAAAATAACATCAAAATGTAGATTTATTGGACTCTCACAAACATAACCACGAATACCAAAATAGCTTCATAGTTTTCATTTACACCTATTTACTTTACTTTCTGTCTGTGCCTTGTAGGCTCTTGCTTCACTGGACACCTTTCAACCAACCAGCCAGTACTGTCATAACTTGTATCAACCTCCACAGTTCACTCTTGACTCCCTCTCCTCTCTGCCAGCACCGGATCCTTTGCACTCAATTTACATAATCCATTCAAAATGGCATCCATCTGTGATTGTGTTTGCTTGTGTTGAATTGTGTGTATGTCTGCGAAAAGCCAATTATTCTCAACCTAAATGATATAAATACAGCTGTGACCCTGACCTCTGCTTTCCTCTTTTAAAGTCTGACTGGGACAACTTTGGTTTACATTGAGTGGATATGTGTTGCAATGAATGCAAACCTGATGTCTGCCATTTTTATTGGCTTACAAAAACAATCTAACATCGCTCTCTCTCTGGGTCCTTCTCTCAGAGCTACCTCGGCTGTCGCTCCCAGCCCTTCCCAGTCTGCTGACTCTTCCCACTTATATACTTAACCAAGTTTCCACCTCTTTCATTACATCTCTGCACTTGCATCATTTTCTTTTTTTATTCTCTTCCTCTGCCCTGCGTCTCTCACTCTTACCCTTTAAATTGCTTATTTGTTTTGGCTGCTTGAAATGAATAGCTCACAGGTGACCCAATTTCTCTGTTGATTTCCCCAAATTAATATCTTGCTGCATTCTGGTCTGAATTCCAAATGAGTATTGTGTTAAAATTGGAAAGTCGTTGATCCGTTGAAATGGGGGGGGGGCCCTTTCCATCCTCTTCTGACTGAATCTCCCTCATTCACCCACCCATTCTCTGTCGTGCTATTTGTTATGGATGGATATTTATTGTTCTGCTTATGCAAGTGAAGACCAAATTCCTAATATGGCACACCTGTCTGTGTTCTATTTTAGAGCATCAGGGGCTCCTGGGAGTCACGAATGCAAACATGAACATAAGTGTTATGGGTACACAAAGTTATGAACAGACACACACACACACACATACAACAGCCTTACACGTACACAAGACAACATGTGGCAAACAACGTTTGCGTATGACTGTACACCTCACATACACACTTTGATAAATGCACATTCTAGATATGAACACATGCAAACATTAACACCTGAAAGGGCACTTAGGTGCAGTTCAAAGCACTCAAGCTTGTGTGCATGTGTACGCAGAAACACATAATCCACTCATACAGACTCGGGTAACAAATTTGCTAAACAACAAATGAGTGCTCCACTCAGTTTATTGTGCAATGCGTCTCTCTTCTATTTCCTAACACATGTACGCTGGATTAATTATTTTCAACGGGGCGTGTGATAGGCTTCACTGTATTATCTTTCCACTCTGTTAAAAGCGAAGGGTGCTTTGAAAACTATGACAGATGTAATATGCCTTGAATCATTCCAGCTCAATGGGCGGTGTGGACGAACATGCCTGGTCTTATTGTGTTAGCGCAGGACTCTGTCATTTTAAAGCGCAACCATTGATGGGAAGTCTTATTCTATTAAATGCATATATAATCTATGGATATAAAGTTTCCAAATAATGACTACGTGTTAAACAGTTGCTAACGTCGTTATACGACAGCTGAATGTTGCCCACGATGTATGAAAAAGTAACAATACTGTCTTCTCCTTCTTGATGAGAAAATTGTCAGCTCCCCCTAAAAGACATTAGCAGTAATCAAAGACTGAAAATCAAAAGCTTTTCGTCACTTGCATTCCTAATTCTATTAAAATAAGATCTTTTATTCACTCATTTGACACACAATACCCCAGTGTGCAGCCTTTATTATCTCTGTAGAAAATAAAGGCAACATTTTTACAATGTATTATCTACCCATAGCGCCCACTGTACTAGTTCAGAGCATGTTCCTACCATCTGAAGAACGCTCTATAGACGCAGTCTTCAGATAATTAAGGGCCCAGGGCAGCTGCTTTATAAATACTCAACCTGCTGTTACTGTTTGCTTCCCTTAAAGCTACTAAGAGAGTGCTGCAGATCAAGTTTAAGAAAAACCTCAGTTTCAGCAATCATAGTTCATATTTAGTATGAATACTAATTGAGTTACCATTTGGTGATGTTCAGCTTTGCCTATTGCCCAAAACCTATGCCACAAAAGCACACAAACAGCAAACAATAAGAGTTGTTTGTCTCTTTGCTAGCAGTGACACCTAACACTGATCAAACTAGCTCCAATTTACCCAGAACAAGAAAGCACCACTAGTAGCCTGAACAGTATAAAGGACAATTATATGCAAAAACTGGCTCCTTTAAATATGAGCTAGGCCTCTAGCAATAAACAAATAAATAAATAATTTTAGTCTTGTTTGCATGGAAAAATACACACATTTATCCTGAGATAAATTTTGTTCTTTTCACACTTTGCAAGTTACCACGGAGTTACACACGCACACACATATACACACATATAAAACTAGTGCTTTTAAAACAAAATTTTAGGGGGGAAAAAGTTTACAATGAAACAATAATAAGTAACAAACTTTATTTTAGTGAAGTAAATTAGCTATGGTTGTCAGATTGTGCTTTTAAAATTTAAAGACATTGTTGCGGTCCGCTAATTTATTAGAGGACACATTTTGGTTGGAGCAACACTGAACCCTTACACCAGGGTAGCAAGAAAAAGGTATAAATAAAAGGAAAAACAAATGTATACAATGTGTATCGTATCAAATGCATAGAAAACAAATCCACCAGTACTAGTGCAAAGGTATAGCGTGGAAATATCCATACATATCTCACATATGCTTTGTGTTGTTCATCCATTATTGTCCCTCTGGTTTTGTTGTTAACGTCTCACTCATAAATCTCATCGAATAATGCAAACTATGCACTGAGGAACAAATACAGTCACAAGCACCATACTCTCTCTTGCGAGCTGACACAACATACACCACTGCACCATTAAGTTAATAGTTAAATTTTTGCTTTGATTATGGATACAGGCATAGGGCTGCCAGCCTGAGGTAGCCAATGTAATTAGTCAGGTAATAATAAGCTGTAGACGGGTGGCTCATCATCACAGCCTCCAGCCCCCAGTACAGATGGGTCCTAAAAGCAGCTCTCAGCTCTCCTGTTTCATTGGTATGTCACTGACTGCCTGACTAGTCTGGTCAGGACACATGGTTCAAAAGTGATTTTTATTTAGTTATTACTCCAGCTTTCAACTCTCCTATCTGTCTCTCATGATTGGTCTCACAAGCGGTCTAACTTCATACATTAGCTGTTTCGATAGTAATATAGTCAAGCCTCATACAAGATGCATTTGACTGATTCATCTTTGCCGTCAGCATCATAACAGCTTTTAGCTCTCCTGACTGTCGTGCTGATTGCTTGTCTCACTAACAGACTGACTCTAAATGGCTATGGATGTAAGCTGAACAAGCAACACTTCTGGCTGTCATGCTAATAAAAAAGCTTTAATCTCTCTGGTCTCTGGTCAGCTCGATTCTCATGTTTGTCTCTCCGACTATGCAAGTGACTGCTTCTTCTGCAATATCCCCTCAAACTCAAACCTTTAGGAATTGTTACTTTTTGAATGTGATGCAACATATGAGGAAACTCATTTATGGAAAACTGAGATCTCAATATAGTAGAATGATTATGTTTAGTCTGCTGTGTTTTTATGTCTCTCTATTGATACGTGTGGAACCTTTTCATTATAAATGTCCTCTAAAGCTCTGTTGTTGATGCGGTTAAAATTACAAAGTTGTTTTAATTTATCAGTTAAGTCAAGTATATAGTAAATCGTTCAGGGCTAAATACAATACTAATCAAACACTGTATGATAAAATGCCTGTGGGGGTTTCCCAATTCCTCTTTCAACCTTAATTCAGTTATCTAGCATAGACTATTAAATAAGTAATGTGCTTGGTGGCATGCAGTGCTAATGTGGTGTTTTCTGTTCCCACAGCCAGAGACAATAAACTAGCAGTGCCCTTGTGTGTATGGGTATTTGGACTGAATATGTTCAAGCTTCTTAATGTCCATTCATAAGCCTTATCATCTATTTAACTGGTCACCAGTGTTCGTTACAAGACTTTTATCTACAGATGTGAGATCTGTGTAAATCTCAAGACAAGAATGAGATTGAATTGATTAAAAATTAGCAGTTCGTCCTTTTCTACTAAGTAGCCAGAATGGTGACTATAGAGCTCAAGAGATAGGTTATGTAAGTAAAAACCTCATTCATATTCTCTATTTGGATTTTGATAATCCACCACAATCTTGTATCCATCCAAAGAAAACTTGCTATTAGCTATGAGAGTGATTAAGTCAGGAATGGAGCACTGTACCACACTGATGACTAGGATATACTATTAATATTATGATACGGATTAAATCTGAGAAAGTTAGAAGTCCTTTGGGGAATCTGGGAATTGCAATGCATTATGGGATGAGCAGTTCCTTCACTGTCAAAAGGAATGACATTTTTTAAAGCAAATTTCTTCATTGCTTTTATTGACCTCATAGATAGTTGTCTCATTTACATGAGAATTTTCTGAAATGTCCATGAGGAGAATCAATGGGAAATTAACTTTCGTGACTCCAGCTCAGTCACTATTGAAGTTTTCGGGTCAAGAAGTGTATAGCATTCTACTCACATCTGATTCACCGTTATCATACCCTCCTTGTACTCAGAGCAATGCATCTACTGTGAATGCACTAATGCACTTAAAATAGCAAGTGCAGAAGTATACCAAATGAAACACAGCAACTGTGTCACCAGGTTTCATTGTAAGACTAGCCTGCACAAAGCAGGTAATTACTCACCACAGAGAGACAAAGAAAAATTAAGAAAATGTGAGAAAGCCTGAAGGGCCTCAAGAACACTGAGGGCAGAGGGTGGGACAAAGAGGTACGGGTACAGAGGGACAAGAGGTGTACGCAGGGACCTCCCGGCTCCAGGGTTGCAGAGTGATAAATCTTACAAAGAGCAACGAGAGAAAAAGAAGAGTGGGAGAAAGATAGAGATGGGAGGCAGAGTAGGGTAAACCACAGAGCATCTGTTTTAGAGATAGAGACACCAAATAGATCTATAAACTGAAGTCGCTACGTCAGCCCTCTGCTTTCTGCTTCTTCATGATAATGTATGGTGCTTAAGCGACCAGTCAACAAAGTCACACAGCTCAAGGAAAATAAATGCCAGCTGAGAAAGAAATACTTCAAGATACTAAAGTTAGATGTACCACTTTTTACAATACTGCATTACAAACTGGAGCTTTCTTAAAAGAAATAGTGATTATAATGTTTATTTTATTTACTCTTTTTGCTCTCCACATTGGTCTGTATAACTGTATGTCCTCACAAGCAAGGCATTTATAATAAAGTATGCCATTTATATTGAAACATTAACAGGCTTTGAGAACCTAATTCAGACATCTCATTTAGGGAGACACGCAGAACATCCATATCAGTAGTAACAAATGTGTTTGGCTACATCATGGCCATATAAGTAAATTCTCCCTCAAGTCCTGTGTCCTGTGGAATGCTTGAGGACAGGAAAAGAGAAAAGATAAGTGCAGAGGATAGAGGTAGTGAGGAGAGCAGAGAAGATAAAGTTGCAATGCTCCATTTACCATGAAATATTCTCCTGTGGTTCAAATACTTGAGGTGAAAGAGAAATAAGTTTACTCTGTACAAGTTTTTGTTTGTAAAAGTATGCAGGTGACGGTGACTGCTGTTTGCCCGAGTCAATATGTGGAAGAAGTGCACAGTGTGTGTGCAATGTGTGAGACAATATATTTTATATTCTGTCCATGAATATTTCTAAATGCATATGTTGTGTTTGCTTGCATGCATTTCTGCCTGCCTACACAGACGTGTTGGTGCTCATAGATTATTGATCAGGGTCAGTTTCTTAGACCTTCAGCGGCACACACAGATACACACTTAAACACGGACTTGCGGTTTCTGAATACTTTTTACTGAAAACAATATAATATGGCTACTTCCTGATTTGACTTTTTACTCTTAAAGGACTCGTACTTTGGTAGTTTCCAATACCTGGGTTTAAGCTTGGTTCTGCAGAGTCATAGATTCTGCACAGCAATCTCAGGAATGAAACTGTATTAAAAAATTAATTGAAGATTTCATACCAATCATTATATCTATTTCATTCCTCTGGTATCCGTCTTTCCTCTTGTGGTTTCCTTTCTGTCCCTGTTCAACTCAATTCTCCAAGGGATCATAACAGATCCCTTTTCATTTGTGCTAAACCCATGGATGTGTGTGTGTGTGTGTGTGTGTGTGTGTGTGTGTGTGAGTTCTGCTTTATATATATGTGTGCGTGTGTGAGAGAGACAGAGAGAGAGCAAGCGAGAGAGTCCATTTTTTTTTTCTTTAATGGCCACACAGACGCTTCTGTTTAACCCCGTCACCCCTGCAAAGTCAGGACAATCCATTCCATCAAAGCCAGACAGGATCAGGTAGCAGCTACCAGAAATAAATACTTACATCTCTGGTCTATGGTTAGCCTACAGGCGGCAGGTTTACTGCTAATGTATATCAGTTATCATTGCTGGTTTATCCTTTGCCTCAAGGTTATCCATTTCGAGCCTAATGCGCAAACAATAAATTGCACATAACTGAACCTCATGTGGAAATAAGTAATAGCACCACCGCTGTCTGTAGCCGGATAGTTTTGTTTTTCCGGTCACTGATGTATGCAGTCAGAGAATGAAATTATAATAATATAAATCCATCTGTTCCAAAGTGACCAGTGAGTTAAATGTCTTTCACTTTACCCTCAGTACTTACTTTTATCCTGCTCAACGCCACAATCCTATAGTAATAACCACTGAATAATGTATGCTAGGCCTTTCCTACTTACCGTAGAGAAGCAGTGTTGGAAGGATATGGCTGCTTCAAATTTAATACTCTGATTCACTGGGGGCTTGAGGCTGGTGGGAATTTTCATGTTCCTATTTTCTATAAAGACCCAAGCCTTTTAAACAGTACAAGAAAAATGCTGTCCAATTCTTTGTCCGCTTAGAAAAGCTTTGAAGAAGGAATCAGGCAGAATTTCCAAGATGTTTCAGAACTTTTTTTTCCAATGAACCAAAGTTTTAGAGTGTTTATCTTATAGGATTTGTATAATTTATTCTGTGCCAAAAACCAATTAAGTGTAACAATTAGCTCTTTGGCTGCAAAATGATAAGTCACTAAGCTTGTTTAGCCGTGCAAATTCCATGCAATTTTATCACTCTTTGCATGAAGACAATCAAGCAAGGAAAATAATTGTTTTTTCAAACCCCATCTCTAACATCCTTTAGTGGGGCAACCTTTGTGCTTGCATTTCGTTTCCAAACTGAGGCTTTAATCAGAGCTCCTCTGGGCTTTTTAGCTCATTTTCTAGCAGTTCAGTATATCTTGTGGTTTGTTAGTGTCTCATTGCTGTGACAGGGATTTCCTGATGTTGGCCTCTCCTCAGAGCTCTGAGCCATGTGATGAAATCCCCAGTCGAGTTGCTGCCTTCATAATTACTGGGAATGGTTTACAAGGGTGGGACATAAGAGAGATGAAGTGGATTCTCTTGATGGCAAAACATTGAATAAAATGGGACATGGGAATGGTTTACAGAGATGAGAGGAGAGTGTGAGAGCGACAAGTGGGAATTTACATACTGAGGAGAAATAAGAGATGACAACGACAAAAAGGACAGAATATAGTTCCAACCCGTGGACTAAAAAAAAGAAACCTGTTGGAAATCATTTATTTTTTAGTAACATGCACTGAATACAATGTTTCATTATGTGTCACATCACGTTCATGCTAATTCCTGCCTGCCATCTAAGTACCACAGAGATGCAAGAGTGACTTGGACTTAATTTGTTCATAATAACTGCCTCCTTACAGGTAAGTGCAAATTACAGTTGACTTGATCCAGAGGACATGAGGAGTCACTCAATAGTTTAATGAATATAAAATGATTCTGGATTAAAAACATAATCTGATTATTATAACAAGTTGCAAAATTAAATATAATGTATAGCATTGCTAACCTTCAGAGTACACAGTACTCAGTTTTATTCTATTTTATTCACTCATTCATGAAAACCATCTCCTTGCAACATATGCTGTTAAAACATATCAAACCTGTGGATGTTGTGATTATTTTTTTCATTTATTTTTGACAAACTGCAATTGGAGTAGATAGTAAGCTACTATTTGCATTTCAGCATTGGCTAACAGCGCTATGCTATCTATTGCTTTTTAAAAATTTTTATCAGTGCACCATAAAAAAAATACAAATACAGTACAACATTGTGCTGCTTTTGTCATGATCCAGGTCTTTGACGTGGCATTTTGATTTTTGGAGGGCTTTTTTATCATTTAAGTTCATGCTCTGTATAATACTGTTCTGAGTTCAGTATTTCCTAGTGCTTCAAGAACTATAGTTCTAGTTCTTGGTTTCTTGTTTGACGATGTTGGTTCCCTTTCATGTCCTAGTCTCATCTCTGTGTTTTTCCCTCTGTCTGTGTCAAGTTCATTTCCTGTTTTATTTTGATGACAAATTATCTCTTGTGCTTAGTATTCAGTTGTACTTCCTGTGTAAATGATGGGATATTAAAGAAATTCAGTAACAATGACCCAAAGGTAAGAAAGCCGAAATAGGACAAACGGAATAAAGGATACATACAAAGACACATTTCTTTTGTCTGTCTTTTTTATTTTCTTCTTACTGTTCTCCAACTTTAGCTGTTCTCTCATCACTTAATTTTAAAGTTGTCTAGTGACAAGCTTCAGCTTATTTATTCCTTTGATATACACTCAACAAAAATATAAACGCAACACCTTTGTTACTGCTCCCATTCCCCATGGGATGGACGTAGAGACCTAGAATTCATTCCAGATACACAATATAACCATCCCTCCCAAACAGTGGTCACAAATCAGTCCAAATGTGTGGTAGTGGGCACATCTGCTATATTGAGATAATCCATCCCACCTCACAGGTGTGCCACATCAGGATGCTGATCTGAGATCATGAGTAGTGCACAGGTGTACCTCAGACTGCCCACAACAAAAGGCCACCCTGGAATGTGCAGTTTTTTGCGCTATTGGGGGTCTGGGGACCCAGAACCGGTCAGTATCTGGTGTGACCACCATTTGCCTCATGCAGTGCAACACATCGTCGCATGGAGTCTATCAGATTGTCAATTGTGGCCTGTGGAATGTTGGTCCACTCCACTTCAATGGCTGTGCGAGGTTGTTGGATATTCGTGGGAACTGGTACACGCTGTCGTATACGCCGGTCAAGCACATCCCGAACATGCTCAATGGGTGACATGTCCGGTGAGTATGCTGGCCATGCAAGAACTGGGACATTCTCAGCTGCCATCTGCCCTGAACAATGTGAACCATGATTCATCCGTGAAGCGCACACCTCTCCAACGTGCCAGACGCCATCGAATGTGAGCATTTGCCCACACAAGTCTGTTACGGCGACGAGCTGGAGTCAGGTCAAGACCCCGATGAGGACGACGGGCATGCAGTTGAGCGTCCCTGAGACAGTTTCTGACAGTTTGTGCAGAAATTGTTTGGTTGTGCAAACCAATTGTTCCAGCAGCTGGCTGGGTGGCTGGTCTCAGACGATCTTGGAGGTGAACCTGCTGGATGTGGAGGTCCTGGGCTGGTGTGGTTACACGAGGTCTGCGGTTGTGAGGCCGGTTGGATGTGCTGCCATATTCTCTGAAACGCCTGTGGAGACGGCTTATGGTTGAGAAATGAACATTCAATGCACGGGCGACAGATCTGGTTGACATTCCTGCTGTCAGCATGCCAATTGCACGCTCCCTCATTGCTTGTGGCATCTGTGGCATTTTGCTGTGAGACAAAACTGCACATTCCAGGGTGGCCTTTTGTTGTGGGCAGTCTGAGGTACACCTGTGCACTACTCATGATCTCAGATCAGCATCCTGATGTGGCACACCTGTGAGGTGGGATGGATTATCTCAATATAGCAGATGTGCCCACTACCACACATTTGGACTGATTTGTGACCACTGTTTGGGAGGGATGGTTATATTGTGTATCTGGAATGAATTCTAGGTCTCTACGTCCATCCCATGGGGAATGGGAGCAGTAACAAAGGTGTTGCGTTTATATTTTTGTTGAGTGTATATTGCCTTGATCTCTATGTAATGTTTAGCCCTTACTTTTAATTCCCTTTGTTGTGTTACTTTGTTTCTAGTCTTTATTTTCTTTACACCGTGACTCTGCATTCACTACTCTTTGACATCTAAACAGAATTTTTTTAAAAAAAAATAAGGAACTGAATAATTTTAAGTGCATCAGAGGTTGTACATAACTTCCATGTGGGTGGATAGATGGATGGATGGATGGATGGATGGGTGGGTGGATAGATAAGACTGCATGAAATCCAGTCCTAACAGATGACGTTGTCCCTCTCTATCTCTCTCTCTAGTTTAAGTCTTTGCTCTCTTTATATTAGGACTGCCTATAAGTTTTTGGTTTATATAGTTTTACTCTACAGCATATCACACACAGTAATCTGGGTCTTTATCTTCCTGGAGATCTAACCAGCAGTTGTCCTGTATGTCTTAACAACTGTTTATGCATTACCGTTTATCAGGACAAGCAGTGGGTACTTAGTCAAACCAAAAAATAGACATCAATTAAAATACACCAAAGTAAACTGATCCCTCTCCTTTCAGCTCAAACAGTGCTCTGTCATAAAGCTTTTTGCTTGTTTGCATCCATTCCTATTTTTGCATGAAGCACGCTTGCTTTGGATCCCACTGGAAACCGTAGCGTGTCTCCATTTCACAAGTTTGTCAGTCCCACATTAACAATGACTAGAACCTTCCAGCAGCTTTTTAAGGGTGCCTGTACATGTGTATTGTGGATAAAACCCAGGTCTTTGGCCGGAGACTGATGCTAGACAGGGTGTAGTTGGCTCTGCTTTCACAGCTCTTAGATTAGCTAGGAGCGGTGCCCTGTGTGGAAGCAGAGCTACAACTAGCAAACAGATAAACTTCTGTGATTTATCATTGTAACAGAAATTTTCTCTTATTGACCACCAACATATTTGTAGAGAAGGAGGAGAGCAGTGTGAAAATCTTTTTAATAATACCTTTAGCACGTTAGGAATGAAAACCTTGATGATGCAGAGGAGATAGCGCATCAAGTTTAATAAAACAGGCAACAGGAACAGGCAAGCCAACGCTTTCATACTAGTGTCTCTGAGAAATCATATTATGTTTACCAGTTGCTTTGTCAACACCCCACCTGGATTTTGATACGTTATGTTTGCCAATAATAGTTAATGTGTAGTCAAGTGTTTTCAAGTAATTCTCTGTCAAAGAAATGATTCAGTGATCATGGACTTAGAGGGTTTTAGGGTAAAAATATGACAATAAACAATATTGTAACATTGTTTATTGAAGAAAATAAAAAATAAATGAAACACACACACACACACACACACACACACACACACACACACACAGTGAATTTCACTGAATTCAATTTCCAAGTGTCTCATATTTGGCCCTTGGATTAAAGTTTAAGGGCATTTTCATTTATTATCCTGTGTGTTGTAATTTCAGAATTCAGGTTTGTAGCATATGGAACAATCCTCTGGCTAAGCTATGAATCGCCAGTTTAATTACAGACAATTTATTGTTGGCTGGAATACTGAATTTCCCAAACGCCATCTTTAGAGCCTCATACTCCTAGAATTTTTCCATTGTTTTGCTATGATAATTGGCTTTCCTGTTTTACAGTTCTGCCAAGTTCCAACATCTTAAGGGAAAACAGGCTCTTCAGTTATCACCTCAGTTGTACCAGTTTGGCATTTGAGTACAGCACAGGGATTGTCTTAGTAGCAGATCTATTGCTGTGTTACTGCGCTGGCTCCAGATCTGTTTGTCTGTCTGTCTGTCTATCTGTCTGTCTATCAGTCTGTCTGTCTGTCTGTCTATCAGTCTGTCTGTCTGTCCATCTACGTCTTCATTCCTTAATTAAATTAAAAATTAAATCTAAAGTAGCTTAAATTACCTTAAGAAATCTATCTAAGCACTGAGGTCGGTAGAGTCGAAAAGAAAGACTGCAGCTATTCTGGGGATTGGATTAGACCTGCTTCAAATGAGACATATATGGTTGGCCATAACTTTTCCCCATTCAGTGTGCAATTCTGTTATATCTATTTGATTATGTATGTATTCAGTCTTTTCTGAAAGGTTGTCTGAAGTTCCTCAGAATGTTTACATTTTTTATGTATATACTTTGCTAAAAGCACAAACAAGAAATTGTTGACAGCATCGATTCTACACGTTAAGAATTTTTGGGGCAATATGGAAAGATCACATAAGAAATGAATAGTAGATAACACCAGCTTAGATAAATAACTTGGCGAACAGACTTCAGGAAAACTGCACACATACTCCCTCATCTAACAAATCTTTGTACTGGAGAATTGCAACAAACCAACAATCCCTAAAACAACAAAACAGCAAAAAGAAGTTTTACTGCTTTGAAGGCAGGGAAAAGACACACCAGAGTCTAAATATGGCCTGGCCTGTATTTGTATAGCGCTTTTACTAGTCCCTAAGGACCCCAAAGCGCTTTACACAGCCAGTCATCCACCCATTCACACACACATTGACACTTAAATATCTTGAATGTATTTATTTTCTTGAATTACTCACTAGACCTTAAGCATTAACTGCTGTCCCTTCAGTTTACATTAAGGTTTCTGCCCATGCATTTGTATTACTCATCCTGAGGCTGTTTTTTATCATGACAGGAAATTTGCCACCTGTAATAAGTTCTTAGCAAAATATTATTAACTTTATTCCCCTTCTTGCACATAGAAATAAAGCATGCTACTATAGTGGTTTTAAGATTAAATGGGTCTGCCCAGGACAGGACAGGACTTTGCTATAGGCAGCTCATGACCTATTTAGCTACGGAATAAAGGCGTCACAGTGGTGTATAATAAGTATAGCTTACATAGCTTGCATGAATGATATTTACTTCTGTGTAAAAGCAAAACCAGACCTGCAGAGAACTTGCCTAATGTGAACACATCGTTGAATTTCATGGAACAATATTCAGTTTGATTATGATGAGTATGCAGATTCACTGGTGGACAATTGGCTATTCTGCACGAGTGAGACAAAAGTTTTTATTTATTTTTGTGTTGTTTTGCTGGGAAACTGGGTCACAATTGTAACGTCAATGAATTCCAACTGACTAGAGCTGCCTATGCTCCAGTGCAGAGCAGAAAGCTGCCTTTCAAGCCAGTGGGTGGGGGAATTGTGCCCATTTTAAACTGAAAACACAGGTATTTGGTCGAATATTAGCTTCTGGAAATTTGTGTGCTTCAGTAATAGCTGCCTGCCACTTCAGCTAAGTTAGCACATACTGTTGTACTCACATTAATGTTACATACACACACATGCAGCCATAGTACAATATGTAATTTGGGATGATCCACATTGTACCAGTGATCTGCACACTGGTAATTAAATTGAATCTGTGTGTCTTCTTACTGCAAGATTGTGTGTGTATGTGAGTGTGAGTGTGTGTTTAATGTCATAGGGCCAGAGAAGTGTAATGCCACACTCCTAGTTAATTAATTCAAATGTCCACCCTTAATTAATTTCACACGGTGGAGTGTTCCCATGGAAACAATGTGTGAAAACATAATACCTGTAGGTTCCAAGGTGTGTGCTTGGGTGTGCGTAAACACAATGACTGTCAGTTAGGTATATTTTAACAGTGGTAGGCCAGAGAGTAATTTTAGCACAAGCACATCAAAATAGAAAATATGAATGAATGGTAGTTGAGTGTATAGGCAGATATGTCTGTATACATGTGGAAGTGTGTGTAAATGGAGTTTTTTATGAAGACTAAATTTCATACTTATTGTATATATACTTTAAAAAGTGTGTATATATGTATGTGCTGAATGATAACTGGCTAAGCAGAATCTATAACATATTTTAAAGAAGACGTAAGGGAGTGGATATTGCTAACAGGATTTGGCCATACCAAACCAACCGCTTTACTTAAAAGTGACCATGCTGTATTCATGCCACATGAAGTTAAATTCCTCTCATGACAGATTATGCAGTCTACATGACCTGGTGATTACACTCAACACATGCTTTAAAACACTTCAGTAAACGGGCACTCCGTGGTTGAGAATGAAACATCTCTATCTTGGCTGTCCCTTTACCTAATATAGGCCCTCATTTTCCACTGATGCTATCATTGAAAATAGCTATGGGCTAAAAGATAAATTTGACTGTACAAAGCTATCTGCTCGCCTGATCACTATGCCAATTACTACTCAGAAACCAAGATTGGAGGGTATTCAAAGTTGAAAATACAGAGAAATATCAGCTCTTCATGCTTTAAAGTGAAGCATTGCGATTCTTCTTTTTGCATAAATTATGGCTGCCATAATATATCTGAGGTCATGGTTGTTACTGAAGGATAGAAAAAGCACAGTGCTAAATGGGGCTAACTTTAGATTTAGGTAATGAAATCGAAAATAAAACAGCACTCAAGAAGATGCCCGGCCAGCTATGAATGACCCTGAGTGTGTGTAGTTCACTAAATCAGATGTTAACTGGAGTGCTGGCACAGAGTTGATAGCCTTGTGCTCAATAGTTACTACTGTCTTTATGCCAGCAATGCAGCAATTATGGATGTCGAGGGATGTGCTGCCTTGAGCCAGGACTGGTTATAAGGAAATGAGTTGTTCAAGAGAAGGTATTGCTTTTTCAACATTAGCACTAGAGTTAGCATGTTGAGTCAGATTTAGAAAGGAAAGGCTTAGGAAAATATCCCAGTCTTATTTTCTCCTTTTTACATTGTGTCAAGGTTTCAATAATATAGGCCAATATTATTACACTAATCTCCTTAGCAGGCTTTTTTTAAAATTAAATTATATTCATCCTTGCAGTTTTCGTGGCTATGAAAGTGCAGTAGAGCTCAGTACTCTGCACACAAATTAAAAGTTCTATGCTGAGTTAGTTTAATTCACTTTGATGTTGTCCATATAAATATGTAGGATAAAGCATTTGGATGCTACAACACCATCTTGTTGGCTAATGCAGGGTTTTTGGTTTGCTGCCAAAGGCAGAGGTACAACTTGACAAGAAACTTGGAAGAGTATTTTGATGGACTTTAGGTCAAGCGATTTTTATTTTAATGACAGCATTATTAAAATTCTTAGATTTAACATGGTATGGCATGATGTGCCCTTTCTCTTCAGTCAAGTTTTGTGATGAGGGGATTTGTTGTGGCTTTTAGATGATGTGACCTCTGAGACAGCAGCTTGAGGGAGGAATTGAATGGTCTTTAAGATAAGATAAGATAAGATAAGATAAGATAAGATAAGATAAGATAAGATAACCTTTATTAGTCCCACACGTGGGAAATTTGTTTTGTCACAGCAGGAAGTGGACAGTGCAAAAGTTATGACGCAAAAATTAGAATACAATAAGAATAAATACAGTACACAGCTGTACAGAATAGAATAAAATAATATACTATATACAGTAGAATAAAATAGAATAAAAATATACAATAAGATAAAAATAGAATACGAATGCTATATACAACTGAGTAAAAATACAACGATGCCAGAAAAGATTATTGCACTTAGTGTTATTGCACATGTGTGGATGTGTGTGTTTGTTCAGTTAAAGTCTTTGTTGTGGAGTCTGACAGCAGTGGGGAGGAAAGACCTGCGAAATCTCTCCGTCCCACACCGTGGGTGCCGCAGTCTCCCACTGAAGGAGCTGCTCAGTGCTGTCACAGTCTGCTGCATGGGGTGGGAGACGTTGTCCAACAGGGATGACAGCTTAGCCGCCATTCTCCTGTCACTCACCACCTCCACTGGGTCCAGAGGGCATCCTAGAACAGAGCTGGCCCTTCGGATCACCCTGTTCAGTCTCTTCCTGAGACTTTAAGAGCAAGGGATTAATATTCTCATTCATTTTGTCTCGTTTCCTCTCTCGTCTCTAGGGCCAATGTGACTTTCATTCTTCTGACATTCTAAAAAATGCTATTAAATGTTAATGGAGTCTATTTTTACATGGGTCATGACCACATCTGGGACACACATATGTATCAGAGACTTATACAATGGACACACAGGAATTTGGACATTTGCGCAGACAGGACAGACACAAACATAGAATCGAATATAAGAGCACATCTTGCAGTGACTCTATGCCGGTTAACACGGGGCTTGCCTCACAGTTTGAGAGCGACTGTTCTAGCCTAACAAAATTTAAGGACCTTGTAAAGTTAGTCAAATATGTTCTGAATTTTTAAAAAAAAATATATTGCTATTGCTATGCTGTGCATAATGAAATACTGACAGTGTCTAATATCCCTTAAATTGCATCAGTCTCTCTCTGCTGTGCACTTTCAATGACCCACATCACAAACAATTCAAATACAATATTTCTAGCTATTGTACTTGACAGTGTGTCCAATTTTTATCATGTTTTATTTTATTCATTTACTCATTTCAATGAAAGGTGACCCTTTGATGGAACGACAATGAACAAAGATAAATAGCGCTGTAGACATAAAAGCATGCCGAGCTCTATCCCAAATAAAATAGCATAATGAAAAACTATAAAGAAACCAACCTACACCATGTGCTTCAGGTGATTGCAATTAAAATCAAGTGTACTTGACAGCTGAGCTTTGAAACATTTTCTTAATTATAAACAAAAGATGTAAACACAAAAACAAAGGAATAGAACTTTACATGCATTTATTCTTCTGAGAAAGTTGTGAGCCTGAGCTCTCGTAAGTCACATGCTATCAACGTCAAGCAAAACCGTGTGATACCAGCCACAGTGCAACAGTTCCACAGCAACAGCCTCAGAATCATAGTTTATACTAAGGTCTGCATCCGTTCAGTTATATTTATCTGAGACTGTTTACAATGCTGCAAAGTCAAAATCAATAGGTCCTGCCAAGACAGGAACAGCCTAATGCTCCATTAGAACTCTCTGCTATTCAATTACAGCACCAGAGTTGGAGAAGTTTCAGCTAGCTCAGGTCCCCAGAGGAGAACCACAGAGAAAGTATGAGGCAGAAAGAAGGAGTAATAAATCTAAAACTGACAAACAGCAAAAAATAAAGTTATGGCACCCATCCCCTGTATGTTTCAGCATTCCTTGAAGCTGCAGTACAGGACATGGAAGACTGGAGTTCTTTAATGATTGCTGCTTTGAACTTTTTTGTTGTCATTTTATATCATCGTTCCTATTTTTCAATCTCACACATCTCTTTTCCAGTTCTTTTGTTTTTTTAATAGGTTTTGCTCCATATGACATGACTGTTCCTACATCTTACCTAACTCCTTTTACATATAGATCTCCACTGTGTGTGCAGGTTTTTTTTTTTTCCTTCCCAGGAAGTGAAGCCCTATCCAGGCAGTCTACTACATCTAACTATGCCTGTCTCTGGGGAGCTAGCATCAGTACAGGATTGAGAGAGAAATACAGACCAAGAACCGACGTAGCAAGAAGGGTACAGTGGCAGAGAGAAAGAAATGTCATAGACAGGGGGAAGAGAGAGAAAGGCCTAATAAAAGGGAACAGAGGCACATAAAAGAAAAGCTGAATCAAAAAGAGAGGGACAGCAAGAACAGAATAAATTAAGTTTTCTGTGTGCCTCCCGTGGTGGTGATAGGTCCTCATGGGGTCCCTGTGGGGACAATTATAGGACCTACTGGCAAGAGTCAGTGTTTGAGTGTGTATGTGAACGGATGCAGTCATGTATCTGTGTGTCACTAGAGAAAGATCTTTGTGGATGTAAAATAGAAAGAGTGAAATACAGAAGGACTAAAAGTTGAAAAACACCAAAACACCATGAAGCACCCCCGAAAGCTACTTTTAACATCATCCCAAAGCCTTTGACTTTTAGTCTAATAAACACCGAGTTTTAGATTCAGGAGGGAAGTAAAAGGACATTTTGTACTTTAAATTTGCTCAGCTATTAAAGCTAGGATATTTTTTGCTAATATGATTGTGCTCCAGATGCTGAAACAGATTAATGGTATTACCTTTGATTAGTAAAACTGTTTTTTTCCACAGGTTTTACATTTAATTTCTTTTTGCTCAATGTCGTTGTGGCGGGTTGTGGTTTGTGGCTCAGCTGCAGGGGAGGAGGAGGCTGACACACACCTGAGCTCCATCAGTTGATCATGTCTCCCCTATGAACGATGTGCCAGGACCTGAGCTGTGGTTGTGTGTGTGACTGACACACACCCATACCCGACCGAGTGTTGGAAAAAACCACAAACAAATAAAACGTGTAGTAACATGCGAACTGTGTGTGCGGGTCCTCATTCATGTCACACTCATCTTTGCAAAATGTGTTCAAATATGTTGCATTTTTGTTTAGTATAAGCTGTTTGACTTGTGGTTTAGGCTCAGTGCTTTTTTTCATATTGCTTCCGTGACACAAGCTGGATGGGGTGGAGTCACATGACAACATATCCACTGAGGAAAACATTAACAAAGAAAACAGAAGTACTTAGATTAGTCAGATCACATAGATTACTAATTCTGAATGTTGGGTTTAATTAATTTTTGATTAATTGCTCAGCATAAATTAAGTGGAAGCAGCAAATGAAGTGTCCTACACTATGCAGCTCTACACTGTCAGAATGCATACAAACTAATGTGTCTGGTGTCTTCCAAGCATGGCTGGCACCTGGATTAACCATTAATCTGTTACGGGCCTCATTCTGTGCCCACACAGCCTTTATATGTACTGGGTACACCATACAAGTATGCTGGGAAGTACTCAAACACTGGGAATGTGTGCTGATGGTTTAGGTGTACTCTAGGTGTTATTTTCTTCCTCATTTGTTCTTCTGGTTTATGATCATGACCTGCAATTGTGCACGTGCACATACACCCCCCACACACACAAACAGCATAACTTCCAACTGTTTCTCCCCCAAAATCTCTGAGCACATCATTAAAACCTGGCTTAAAAACAAATCTAAATAAGTTTGCCGAAAGGTTTATTTTGCCAAATTTGTGAGCAATGCTGATTTATCTGACCTCACACTCAGCCTACACAGTAATCTATTTACCTGTAAGGCAGGTGTAACAAAAATACACTGTCCTTACATTTGTCCTTCCCAATAAAAATGTGAAACACAATCAGAGGTCTACAAACAACATGCCAAAAATTGCAATTCATGTTGGGATGTTAAACTTGGCATAGTTAGATCTGGTATTTTCAGTCTTTCTGAAGTTGTTCTTTATACCTGCATGTGTCTCTTTGCCTCCCTCTCACTTCTTTACTTCACTGTGACCTCCTTTCCCTCTTTTTTCTATTCCTTCCCTTCCTCTCTCAGCGATTATGTTTCTCTTTCTTGCACTCAGCTTATACAACCCACCCCCCCAATCTACTTTCTCCCCATGTCTCTCTTTCTGTTAGTGTGTGGTTTATATGCAGTTTTCTGTATTTAGCTCTCACTTGGAGTCACAATGTTCCATTTACTGCTCTGACAATGCACTGCTGGGGGATGGCCTCGATTATGCAAAATGTTTGTGTGTAAAGATGTGATGTTTTGAGCAAGGCATAATTGTGTGGGAGGGATGTCATCTTCATCCTTTTCCTCTGTTCTTTTACATTTCTTTATATCATATATTTTTTTCTAAAATTGAAAAAGCTATTAAACTTTTCATATTTGCAGTATTTATTTACTTTTGTGGATTATCAAACTGTCTTTTGGACACCAAACACTTGTGTTGAAAATTGGGCTCATATTATGGGAACAAACCGTTTAGTGAAAAATAAATCTGTCACAGTTCTGATTGAAATTTATTCTTTATCACAATCAAATATTTTTCCTCTTCAAATCCTAGACTTTTTCTGGTGAACAGCTAAACACATATCTGAGCTGAAGCCTCCCACTGATCCCACAATTTCAGGCTCTATTTTCGATTTTCTCCCCTGTTTTTGTGGCCCCACTTTTGTGAGTTTTTTTTTCTAACTCTTCCCTTCTTTTTGATGGCATGTAGAAATACTGTATCGCCCAAACTATACAAAACCTCTGAGTATTAATTAATGTAGCAATCTCCTACCATGGTTGCCAACACTTGAATCTTCTTTGTCTAAGGAGGTTTTTTTGTTTGTTTTTTTATTGCAGAACTTCCTACAGCTGACTACTCATTTAAGTTCAGTTGGCTAAATAAACTTAAACCAAATCCTAATTTACCGTATCTGTGCATTTCTTGACCATTCATTTACATTTCATAGATTGGAAGCACCTTGCTAGAGAAAAGGGATGGTATGTATTTAATAAAAAGTTTTGTTCTGACAAAAAAAAAAAAGTTATCCGCAGTTGAGAAATATTAGCAAAATAATAAATGATGAACTGCATCACTATCTGCATTAATTGCAGACATCTATTTTGGAACACTCTGGAAAACTCCAGTGACAGAACCCTGATGGTTGTGCATACATAAGCATTAAAAAGTCCACTAAACAGCACTAAGAATACTGATGTTTTCAGCTGCATAGATATTTATGGATTTTTCTATATTTACATTGCATTTTATTCTGCAGAGCAAATACAAGCTAAAACAAGCAGTGTTGTCAGAGCAAGAGATGTATTTCACATCATGAAAATGTTCAAAGTGTCTTAGATTTGCATTATAATTTCGCAGGATAACATATCCTGTACACATCTGGCGTAAAAATCTGTCAAATCAAAAATGTGGAGCTACCCCATGAGAATATTTTTTGGTTGTTTTTTTTAAACAAAATGTATGCTAATAACTTTGCTGTTCTTTTGTCTTTAATGAGCTTTTAAGCTTTTAGTACTACTATAGCCACGTGCCAATAAATAAATACACAAACAACACGGTCAAATGATTTGTATTTACAAAGGTTGTGAATGGGTGTGATTTGAACTATTACATACTTGCAGACTGTCGAAAAGAGACAAGATGACCAAATATCATGTATAACAATTAATAATGTGATATGTTTATGATTTCAAAGGAAGCTTATTCCAGTATGTAATCATTAGGGCCAGCTTATATAACTGAGTAAAGGCATTTAGAATTGCATATTTATTTATTCATGGTAGTTTTTTTATGGTTAGGTTTGGGCATGCTGTGTCATGGAAAGTTATGGATATTTATTCAGTGATCGCTTCGATTCTATGAGAAGTTGTGGGGTATGTCATTGCACAATTCAAACTTTGGAATGACTGTCTACTAGAAAAAACTTTTGAAAAGGAAATTTGTCATCAGGTGCATTTTAGCCTTTGCATTTGGGGGAAATGTTTTCTCTTTAAATTAGATGCAACAAAATTTCTGTTATGTATCCAGGAAAAATCTGATGATTTGTACTGCCCAGCAGGTGCTAAACAGCGTAAGATAAAGCGACATTTGTAGCTTTTTTTAAATTAACTTTGCAATATACTCCCTTATCACAGCATTTTCTCCTGCACCTTATTTTTCCTCCTAGGCTTATTTCTTTTTCTATTCCTTACTATGGTTCTGTATCAGTTCACAAAACAAGCAGTAGACCTAAGGTTCTTAAGGAGATTTTTTTTTTCGGGGGGGGGGGATACTTCTTATTCAACATGCTCTCCCTGAATGCAAACAAACAAACTTCACAGTAAAAGTGTGGCAACTGTCAATATCAAAATAAGAGCATGCATGCTCTTTAGAAAATGTGAGGGCAACCTGCTGTTTGCTTTCATGTAAAGCAATATATTCATACAGCTCAAGCACACAAACTTGCAAATACACAAATATACCTCGGCCTTCACAGAAACACAAAACATCAATATCTATTCAAAATAAAGTAAAGGAGAAACATTTGGGGGTAAAAGTATGAAAGCTATGTAAAAAGGTGCACATGATGACTCAGAGACACAATAGCAGAAAATCACATACAGCCAAAGCACACAGTGTGTTGCTAAAAAGACACGCATAAGCAAACTGTTATCACTCAAGTGACTTAAATTGGCTTTATACCTACTAAGAAAATTTTACTAAGGGACTTCGTGAGACAAGGTTAATAACATGTACAGTGGTCCCTCGCTATAACGCGGTTCACCTTTTTTTTTTTTTATTATAGCGCATTGTGTTCTGCGTCCCGAGTGGCTGTAGACCATTGTCAATCAATCTTGTGCCGAGTCTCCTGTACAGGATGCGACGAAATGTTGTTTGGTTTCATTCTATAATACTGGACTTATTTTTCTACAAAGGTTTGAACATTGAGAGTGTTTAAACAAGAGAGAAAATGTTTGTGCCTTTCTGAGAAAAGTGTATAAAGTGTGTAGTGAGGGGTTTTACGCGCCTAAAACATCTATAATAATCGTGAAAAATAAAGTTGGGTACTTTGCAGATTTCACCTATCGCGGGTTATTTTTGGAACGCAACTCCCGCGATAAATGAGGGACCACTGTACTTCAATTTCTATGTTCAGATTAGACAATACTGCGTCATTCATGGCAATACTAGAGAGAGGACATTGAGATAAAGTCGCTGATGTGAGTATAAAGTATTCAGGGGAATACAGTAAGATGGCAGATTACACTTGATAAATATTAATGCTGGAATACATTAACAGCAATTTCTCTGACATCGCTGAAGATATATATTGTTGAATAGAAAGAAGCTACAGTGTTTAGAAACAATATCCATCAAGTAAATCATTTTACTTTCGGCATGCCATTAGGAATTATTACATCAAACTACTGAGTAGGTTAATTCAATCACTTCAGCTCATGTATGAACTCAAGTGAATGAGTAATGAGGACAAAAAAGCAGAAAAAATAGCAATGCACATTATTAGTTTTTGATTGAGATGCCAAATTATAGTTTACTTGCATTCCTGAACAGAAAATTGAATAATTGTTGAATATTATGCTGAATGTTATGGGATCAGTCAAAATGAATGTAATTTTGAATATTATCGTTGCTTCATTTCTGAGAAGTTCAAATTTTGGTATAAAAATGTGAGCTCAGTTTATTATTTCCCTAATTTATGACTAATGCAATTTTTAAACAAGCATTTGACAGATTTCCTCTTTGTGATAAGTGATCAAATACACTTTAAAATATATATTGTAGCGGGTCAGGGCTGTTTGGGGTTTGACAGCTATGTTCTGTTGTTCCAGGCGGCACAGTTATGTTGCCATGATTACAGGTGACGCGCTCTCTCGGCGACTGTGCGTTTCTGGGTGGAGAGAGCGCGTTTTTGTTGTTGTTGTGTTTCTGTGAATGCTAATAAACGGCTGTGCTCCCTGGCTAACTCGCGGGAAGCAAGACCAAAGGACACCTCTGTTTCCTCCTTGTCTGAGCTCGCCACAATATTTTTTTTCTTGATTCTTTCAAATTTCTTCGGATTATCATGCCATATTATGCAACAATGTGAATGTGAATCCAACTAAAAACATTTATGACACTTCTGCCTTTTTCACTTCTCTTCTTTGTTCTCCCCTTCATTTGTGTTCATCCCCCTTTACTTATTCTACAACCCTACTTGTCACACTTCATGTGAAATATGATGGCGCCGGTGAGGTCGGCTGCCGTCACGACTGCTCCGACCACTTTTTCTTTGTCTTTGTTTTTTAAGTTAGTTTTCAGCGTTTCTAAATCGGCAAAATCATCACCATTGGGTACATTAGGTATGACAGTGACACTCTTGTTTCTATTGGTATACAATGTACTCACAATTCGAAGTTTTTAACTCCGGATCCGAGCTGGCCGAGTGAGATCTCGAGGGAGAACAAAGGGAAGCGGCGGCGGCCTAGAGGGAAGCGAGCCGGCGTCAGGAACAGGCTGAGAGCTCGTGCACACCGCACACCTCTGCCTAGCATCCTGCTCGCCAACGTCCAGTCACTGGAGAACAAGCTTGACGACCTCAGGGCCAGGATAAAGTTCCAGAGAGACATTCGGGACTGCAATCTCCTCTGCTTCACCGAGACATGGCTGAACCCAGCGGTGCCGGACCACGCCATCCAGCCGGCCGTGTTCTTCTCGGTTCACCGCATGGACAGGACACGGGACTCGGGGAAGTCAAGGGGAGGCGGCGTGTGTTTAATGGTGAACAACAACTGGTGCAACAGTGCGAACGTTGTTCCTCTCACACGCTCCTGCACACCAAATCTGGAACTACTGTCCATCATGTGTCGTCCTTTTTATCTACCTCGGGAATTTACATCGGTCATTGTAAGTGCCGTTTATATTCCACCACAAGCGGACACGGTCACCGCCTTATGCGAGCTGCATGAGGCACTCACACAGCACCAGACACAACACCGGGACGCTGCGCTTATTGTGACGGGGGACTTTAATAGCGCCAACCTCAAACGCGCAGCGCCGAACTTTTATCAACACATCACCTGCCCCACCAGGGGTGAAAGGACACTGGACCACTGCTACACTACGGTCAAGGACGGCTACAAGGCACAATCTCGCCCTCCGTTTGGCAAATCTGATCACGCCGCCATCTTCCTCATGCCAAAATACAAACAAAGGCTGAAACAGGAAGTTCCGGTTCAGAGGAAGGTCGCGCGCTGGACGGATCAATCGGTGGCCGCGTTACAGGACGCACTCGATGACGCAGACTGGGGCATGTTCAGAAACAGCTCCGACGATGACGTCAACGTGTTTACGGAAGCGGTTGTGGGATTCATCGGGAAACTAGCGGATGATACCGTGGAGACAAAGACTATCACAACGTTTCCCAACCAGAAGCCGTGGGTGGATAAAACCATCCGCGACGCTCTGAGATCCCGCACCGCTGCCTACAACACGGGACTCATGACGGGGGACATGGACCCGTACAAAGCCGCGTCATATAACGTGCGGAGGGCGGTGAAAGAGGCGAAGCAGCGCTACGGGAGGAAACTAGAGTCACAACTCCAACAGAGTGACTCTAGGAGCCTGTGGCGGGGACTAAGGACAATAACGGACTATAAAGCACCAACAACTGGTATGATGAACGCGGCCGTGACTCTGGCAGACGAGCTGAACACTTTCTATGCTCGCTTCGAGGCTGCAGCTAAGGTCTCCAACAATGCTAGTGTTAGCGGCGCTAACGGCTACAGACAGGAAGATACTGCCAGCACCGGAAACGTGCTCGTCATCTCCGAGCATGAAGTAAGGAGAGCCTTCAAGAGAGTGAACACCAGGAAAGCAGCAGGACCAGACGGCATCCCAGGTCGCATCCTAAGAGACTGTGCATACCAGCTAGCTCCTGTGTTCACTGAGATATTCAACATCTCTTTATCTCAGTCGGTGATCCCCACATGCTTCAAAGAGTCCATCATTGTTCCTGTCCCGAAGAAACCCCACCCTGCTTCTCTCAATGACTATCGCCCTGTAGCCCTCACCTCAGTAGTGATGAAGTGCTTTGAACGCCTGGTCAGAGACTTCATCATTTCTTCACTACCAGACACACTGGACCCACTACAGTTCGCTTACCGTCCAAATCGTTCCACAGACGATGCCATCTCTCATCTCCTCCACACATCACTCACTCACTTGGACACTAGAAGGGGGAATTATGTTAAAATGCTCTTCATAGACTACAGCTCTGCATTTAACACCATAATTCCCTCCACACTCACCACCAAGCTGGAGCATCTGGGACTCAGCTCATCTATGTGTCAGTGGATCTCCAACTTCCTAACTGGCAGACCACAGGCAGTAAGGATGGGCGGACATGTCTCAGCCTCCACCACTCTCAGCACTGGAGCCCCCCAGGGGTGTGTTCTGAGCCCCCTGCTGTACTCTTTGTACACATATGACTGTGTGGCCACTACCAGCTCCACCACCATCATCAAGTTTGCTGACGACACCGTCGTGGTGGGCCTGATCTCTGATAACAACGAGACGGCCTACCTGAAGGAGATTAGGAATCTGGAGAACTGGTGCCAGAGGAACAACCTCCTTCTAAACGTCAGTAAGACAAAGGAGCTGATAGTGGACTTCAGCACTAAGCAGGAGAGGAACTACCAGACCCCCGTCATCAACGAGTGCCCAGTGGAGAGAGTGGACAGCTTCAAATACCTCGGAGTTCACATCACGCAGGACCTGTCATGGTCCTGTCACATCAACACCGTGGTGAAAAAGGCCCGTCAGCGTCTCTACCACCACAGACGCTTGAGAGACTTCCAACTGCCCTCCAAGGTGCTCAGAAACTTTTACTCGTGCACCATAGAGAGCATCCTGGCGGGAAACATCTTAACCTGGTTCGGGAACAGCACCATGCAGGACAGACGAGCTCTACAGAGGGTTGTGCGGTCAGCTGAGCGCACCATCCGCTCCGAGCTCCCTGACCTGCACTCAATCTACAGCAGGCGGTGCTGGACCAAGGCCAGGAAGATCGTGAAGGACCTCAGCCATCCCAACAACAGACTGTTCTCTCTGTTGAGGTCAGGAAAGCGATTCCGCTCCCTGAAGACCAACACAGAGAGACTGAGGAGGAGCTTCTTCCCGCAGGCGATACGGTCTCTCAATCACACCACCACACAGTACTGACCCACACATATAGTTCTTACACACACACTGGACTTTCTGGACTTTGGTTTTGCACAACACTGGTCACTATATTCTTCATTTCCGATTAATACTTGTACAGCTGCTGTTATTGTGTATATATTTATTTATATTTAGATTTCTTCATACATTCTTATATAGTTCTATATTGTGTATTGTGTATTTTGTTGTACAGTTATTTTATTTTCAACTTTAATTTATATATTTATCTTTATCTTATTCTTCCCAGTTAAATTTACCCTTCATTCTAATTTGTGTTGTACAGTTATTTCATTTTTAACCTTAATTTATATTTTATTCCTTCCTAGTTAAAATTACCCTTTTTAATTTTTCATATTTATTTCCTATCTTATTCATAGCCTTTTCCTTTTTTGTTTTCTTTAGGTCACGAGCAGTTGTCCAAGCATTTCACTACATATCGTACTGTGTATGACTGTGTACGTGACAAATAAAATTTGAATTTGATTTGAATTTGATTTGAAGAACCATTAGCTTTATCTGGATAATAGAACATCTCTGAGCAATGTTTGGATTATACACATTTATCTTCCAAGCATTTTAGTTGAACACTAATAAAACAATAATAAAAAAATGGGGTATCATTCATAAATGTATGGTCCTGTTTCTTTCTGTTCTACTTTACCGTACCATTAATCTCTTATTGTGCAACTGAATATCAGCCTCTTCGAATCACATTCGCTCAACATGAATACACCCATACAATATCTTTGTAGCAGCATGACAAAGCCCCCTGCTCGATTTCATATAAAAACATAAACAAGCACATGTGCACACACTGACACAAGTGTTGTTGTAAAGTAAGTTTTCATGTTGCCTTAGCTGCTGAGATCGATGATGACTCTGTGTATGATGAATGGAGACAGCTATATTATGTTACACACATAACAAATAGACCCTGACTGCAGGGAACACCATCTGATGTCTGCTAATTATAGAGGCTGGAAAACAGAGGTGTACACAGAGGCACGCAATCAACTCATATATCTTTCTTCTATAATGGGGCAGGGCTTTTTTTAGCAGTATAGAGCACAGACACACATAATGTTATATATACATATACATCCAAATGGTCACATGCAAATGGTCACACACAAATGGACGTGTTCTTACCCTACGAGACTGGATCTCTTTCACATATAAAGGCAATAAGAATTCTGACACTCCTTCAAGTCTCACTCCTTCTTTGGTCACCCGGAGATTCCCCATACCATCCTAGAAAAAGGTACGAGATAGAAAAATACAGTTTTTAAAAAGTTAATGACAAGCCAAAACAATACAAATGAAATTCTCATCCAGTGTTTTGCTTTGCTTGTCTATTATATATATTAAAAAGGGCACAACAATGTATTATTAAAGTGTACAATGATATTACACACAAGCAGACAAACACACACAGTAATCTGAGAAGTTACACAGTTTTTTTCTTCATTTTATTGTGCATACTGTGTCAGCATGGGAAAAACACTCCCATGCTGGCACAGTTGGAGTGTTTTCCACAAAATTGTTTGAATGCCTATAGTTAATGTGGTTGCCCCTTATTCGTCTACTAATAAATATATTTCATAAAAACAAACATACAAGGGAGCTAAGTTTACAAAATCCAAGCTCCTATGCAACACATGGAGGATAAATAAATAATTTTAAGCTTTTTTTCTTTTGCTTTATCAATTAGTGTGAATAGCAGTACTTGACACAATTATATATACCTGAAGCTCTTAAATGGAAATAATTGAAAATATGTTGACAGCTTTTAAGGCTCTGTAGATACCAAATACTGAGTAATATTAGGCACTGACAAGCAGCGTTTATTCTCAAATCCTGGGTTCATCAATGGTCAATATATAAATATTATATTTAATTATCAATGGAGAATCATTATTTTTTATCATTTATTACGTTATCATTTGATTCAACACCAATTATGTTATGTAATTATGAAATAAATAATGACAAACAATGTGTAACTGGAAATAAAGTCATGCTGGATACACATATTCTATTGATTTGGCATTCAGCAACAAAGTCTCATGAGAGCTCTAGTTTTTCTATGCTAACGCAATAGTTGCTTTATCCTAGTCAAAGCAATGGAGTGGCAGATAACCATTTAGTTTACAACACGGAAACAAAACAGTAGAAACAAATTTTAGCTGGTCAGAAAGACATATCAAAGAAATCCATGAAGTTTGGCAAATGAAAAAGAGGATAACTGGAAGAAGGATGTGTTGTGGCAACCATCTTCTAAGAAAGGCTTTGTACTAAAATGAACTTTCTTTCACTTTGCATTGCCTGTGAACTGCTATTAACTTGTATTGCCATTACAATAACTGCCAAGAAAGATTTTGATAATTATAAATTAATGTTTTCCCTAAATTTCTAAAAGCTCTTATGATAACTAAGGGTTATATAAATATGCGCATCACTGCTCTGACTAAATCTGGTTTTATGGTCTCATGAATGTGTCTATATGCGTACATGATACGGGAGGCAGGGGGGGTTTCACCCCCCCCCCCCCCCCCCCCCAGACACGCCCCAATGCAGTTCTCCAAGATCCTGACTATGCGACGCTGGAAGCAGATGACAGAAGCGATTGTCGAATGTCAATTGGTTGACAAGTGGGCTGAAATAGAGAAAGGTGCAACAGCAGAGTTCGCCCGGAAGAGTAAAAACTTCAAAGATCAAAAATTACAGCATCAAAAGCACAGACAGAGGCTGCAGTGGAAATTTTCATTGTTTTTAACACTCAGTTCCACTTCTGCACTTTGTATGTCATAACTTTGCTCTCCTTACAAGAGTGGCCCACAGACCTGCTGTACCACATACTTGGTACAATGCCTCCATCTGACAACAAAGCTCACTGCAGGCAGACGTGCTGTCCTACTTCTGCTCGACCATAAAAGCAGCTTCAGGCTTGTGCTTCTGCTCACATCAAAGCAATGTTTCTGATGAGCTTGCTGACTATGTTTGATAAAAATGGCTTAAATTCAGTTCCTTTAAAACAGACATGCCGGGTATGAAGAAAGTCAAGCCTCTAATAGAGTAAAAAGGCAGCTCCTGTAGTATATCAGATCAATTATCTCACAACTTAGACATTCACATTACTCACACTCTCATAACATATACATATAGGATCTTAGGGGTGGGCACGCTACACGGACTTCAAATTACCATCAGGGTGTACACCTCACCGCTGACGTCGTTGCCCACCTCTCAATTTTAAATACACGTAGACATTGAGGGCTAGCAGGAGGGACCATGCGCTTACCTGCTGCTCTCTGGCAGGTAGCTCCATGCCCTCCTGGGTTTTAAATGCACCTTAGAACACACATGCATCAACACTACATATGAGCGGGCAGAGGGAGGTTTGGAGTCTTCTACACCCCCGTTCTCTGCGGCCTGCTGGAGTGGGAGGGCTAGGAGGAGGAGTTGGCCGTCCGACTGCGGTCTGGAATGTGGGGCCTCCCTGCTGCTGCAGAGTCGGGGCGGTCTGCATCTCCCCACCGCAGGGAAAAGGGTAACACCACCTGGGTCAGGCCTCTCGGCCTGGGGCTCGGGCACTCTGGCACAGCTGGCTGCCGGAGGAGCTCCCAGGCACGTCACTACAACCCCCCCTGGCTTATGCTCCGCAGCTGCTGAGTGAGCCCTCATCTGGGACTCTCGTCAGCTCTTTCTGGGATACTGGCACGGCTGCCCCTCTGTTGGTCTTCCTTGGTCTCTTGTGTTCTGAGGGCCTCTGGATGTCTGGAGTTTTGATCTCCTCCATACCTGCTTCATGCCCTGGTGGACAGGGCTGTGGCCCCCCCACACCCTCTAGCAGATCATTACATGAAGGAACCTTTTAAAAACAAGCACGTTAATGCTCATACCTTAAAGCACACTGTGTGCTGTCGATCTTACGTGCTGCACAATAATGTTTAACATTTAGTATTTACTGTTATATTCCCATAGATCATCACGATGTTGTTTATTCTATTGCTCTCGTCTTCTTCTGCTTGTTTTCTTTTTTCTTTCTCAACAGGTGATCCAGGAAAAAGAAAAAAAAATGGTCCGTGGCACACAAAAGACAGTGATCCAGCTGTTGTCTACTCAGCAGTGACAACTGACGAAGTCAGTTATGGACAAATAACCATCAGACCAAACAAGACCAGAGACTTTAAACCAGAGCCAGACGTTGTCTACTCTTCACTGAAGTAGTCCACCAGTCCAACCATTGACGTCCAGCTGCTGGTCTCTAACTGGTCCCCCCAGCACCTCAGACCAGAGGACATCCCTATGTTCAAGATTTTTACATGTCTTATGTCTTTCTATCACCAAATTAAAAATCTGTCAGCAGATCGGTGGTTAGGAGAGTGCAGAGTCCATAAATGTGTAACAGATGTGTTGAATATAGTGTTGTTAGAGTTTGGTGAGTCTTTTTGATTCCGTAAGAGTTGTTGAGCAGTTATTATTGTCAGTTATTCAGTTATTAAGCATAAAAACAACTCTGAAGGGTTTACTAATCAAAAGAAATGAGTTAAAATGCTTAAAAAAAAGAAGTAAAAAAAATACAAAAATTGGAAAAATGATCAAGAAATTTTAAACAAAGTAAATAGAGGCTGGGGAGATGGCAACTGTCTTACTGTCTCATTACTTCGCAGTGCAATTGCTATTTGAAGTTTTATGAGTCAGACAGTCTGTGAAGTGACTTTTTTTTCAGAGGTGGAACTAAAACATTCTGTATTGAACCTTTTCCAGCTTCAACTGAAATATGTGTTATTCAGTGACAACAGATTAGTCTTGCCTGCTTGGCTTCCAGTTTCCTTTTCATGCTCAAAATGTTTGACAAAGTGTTCATGGAAATAGTGATTCTGATCCCATTGATTATCATTAATTGTTAGCAACAGCAAAGCAGCAGAGCCTTTCAAATTGTAATAGTGCAAGTTGGTTGTAAGAGCAACTTGGAGAAATTTGTAGGACAAAACAATGAAAACAATGAGTAATGGGGCATACATGAACCCCCCCCCCAAATAAATACATAATTACCTACCTTACTGTTGGATAACAGTTGGATAACAGTAACCATTCATTAATGAAAAAAAGTAATATTTTTCAAGCCATGCCTTATACCTTCTTTGTTGTAGGTACAAGTATAAAAAGATAATTTTAGCTTGGTGCTATGTGGTTGCTAGAGAATATGAAGATGTCTAATATGTGATATCAATAAGAACCTTCAGCAGCTGAAGATGTATGTGTTTACCAATTCTCATCCTGTAGGAAGAGTTAGTGACCAAAGAAACCTTTTATCTGCCAACATTCTTTAATTACAATGGCTAATAAGAGAATGGAAATCTACATGTTTTGTATGTCTTTTTCAACTAAGTGTGCTTTGCTAAGAAATCTACAGGTGCTTGTCCCCCAAATACCTACTGGAGATACATTTTCTGTGTCATCATTACACAGTAAAGTACACTCCCTTGCCTCTATACTTACTTAGTACTGACTTATTTTGGAAATAAGTGTGAGCTTATGAAACGTCCGAGCTATTGTTGCAGATAGTTTTTTGAAATAGATATTTTTTAACGTTATTTTAACCCTGAACCTCGATTGTTCTAAACCTAACCAAGCCATTTTCTTGCCTACATCAAACCAAAGTGTACCTGAAAACCAGATGCAAAAGAACAAGAAAATAATTCTGTTAGAAAGCCCTTAAGGCAAGCTTCTCCCATTTGCACTCTTGGCCTGAGAAGGACCTGAGGGAGGTTTTCAGAATCAATAAACCCTTAAACACAAAACACTTCAGGGTTAACTACTTTTTCACTAATGCTATTTACTTTAAATAAAGAGAATGATGAAAGGCAAATATATAAAAAAGGCTGCCATATATGAAAATTTTAAAAGATATATCAAATGTCAAAGACACACTTCCTTAAAACCGCAAAGTCTGTGAAATACAATAATGAAGGGTCTTCTTGTGAAAGAGTAACAACCATAAATAAGAAGTTGCCAGGTAGTAATGGTGTTGCTTGCACACAGGTATGATAAAAGAAAAAGCATGATATTCAAAACATGAACTACTGTTTCTTACTCAAGTCATGAAAACATGATGCAGCATTTCAAATACCAGAATGCTTTTAAGACCAGTTAACCTATATTTCTAAAGTGATTTTACATCGAGGGCCAAAGTGGGCTGGACAAGTAAAACTTCAATTTTTAACTATACACTTAATTCATGGGATATTTTATATTAAGATAAAGAAGTGCAATATCAACAGCATATGTCAGTTCTTTTACATGATAAAAGTGTGAAAAGCAGAAAACGGTCTGTAATTCACTGCCCAGATTGTCCTCTATTTATAAAACCTAAAGTTTTTGTTGTTTGATGAAGATTTTCTTGTTTTAACCAAAATGTCTATACTATACAGTAAAAAAAAACCCATGAATTTTTCTGTCATTTAACTGTTTATCTATTACTTAACCACTCTGGTTTAGTGTGAATAGCTATGGGGGAGTTCTTCACCAGCAGGAAAAGCTGAAAAACTTCAGCCTCCTTCATGTTTTCCAAACCCACCTAGCACCTCTAATTGGACATTTTGCCAGGCCAATATTGACACTGCTGTACTAGAGCTTAATAGAGAAACAGTGTGATGGCCTTACTTGCAATCACACATCTATCCTGTCGGGAATCCCATGTATAGCTGTGGTAGGGGTGCTGTGGGGTTGATGCAACATACCTAGAATGGGCGTGTTTGTGTTCCCTATACGTACGGTAAACAGAATGTGCACATTTATAGATGTCCTATTCAACACAGTGCCTTTAAAGGGAATGATGGATTCCCTTATCATGACGAGGTTAACTAGTAAACTGTCCCATTAGATGAAACAATACCATATGCAAGGTTATGCACACAGTACACCCACACCAGTCACATACAAACGAAAGACATGTTTACCACAATGACTTTTCAGTGTCCAAACATAGACATGCACGTGCAAAGACACATAATAGGTCTGTGTGTCCCTGCGATGATGGATAGGCTGGGAAACTATTTTGCAGGGGCTTCTAATATTCAGGAGTGTTGTAATTTTTCATACAACCTTTTATGTCAGCAAGTAGACCCAGAGAAAAACAGAGAGCAAGAGGGAGTGAGTACAGTGTCACCTTTGGTTAGAAAAAAACAGCTGGAAAAATTGCTTAAGGGATGCACAAATTGGGAAACTATAAAACTGCTTTGGTTGCTCCTTGGCTTGTTGAACTGAGACACTATGTGAGGGTTTTAAAAAAAGCGTTGTATGGCAAAATATTAACTTTTTTAAAAGTTAATTTGGACCTTTTCATTTTGATATACCACTGGATAAAAGTTGAATTCAAAATAATTTCTGTGAATGCTTAGTGAGTAATATAAATGACCATTTTTAGGTGATAGTTTGGCATATCTATGAATTTTTACAAACTGCAAAATCCATGTCACATTCAATTTTTCACATGAGGCATTAATAGCTTAAGAGCTCCTTCTGGAATGTATGGCAAAAAATATGAACTTATAGCATTTTTATTGGTTATCTTTCTCTTCTCTCACTCTTCCACTGCACCTCTTATCTTTCTTGCTTGCTTTTTCCACATATTACACAACTCACTCGATTTTATGGTGCACCAGCACAGCTCTAACAGTGCCAGACTCAGATTAAAGGATGGAGTCTAAAATGGTTAAACCACACATGTGTCATGCAGTGCAGCCAAAGTAATTTCCTTTATCGAGAAGTGTTTTGTATATATGAGCTGAAATTTTGTTAAAAGTAAAGCTTTAATGTCTGCAAATTACCAAGGTGTCCAGTTAGCTTTCACAACAGCCAAGTAGCAAAGCAGCCATTGAAGAGTAACTAAAGAATTCAACCATAACTGTCCATATTGCACATTAAAAAAGTATATTGTCCTACTTCCACATCAGGCTTTTTAATGTACAATAAATAAAAAAAATAAAGCCATGTGTTTATTATTAGAGACATGCTTACATATCGAATTCATGCTGTTTTAAAATTAGCCATTGTGGATTCCTCTCCCATGTGCTCTGTTAATTTGCTGTTGCTGCTGCCATTTGCTGTTAATGCAAACTCAGCACATTCCCCATCTGTTTCACACTAAAACACATTGAAAGAATTAAACCTCCTTAACTGCTCACTTACCTACAAGGCCTTTTTTTGTTAAATATCAGCAGCAATTCTCATCTATCAGCACTGATGTAGAAAAGTCAGAGACTAACCGCTATTATAAAAGCGATCATAATTATAGCCATAAATGATGTAATGTGTTAATAAGATAAGATAAGATAAGATAACCTTTATTAGTCCCACCCACACTTGGGAAATTTGTTTAATAATATATAAAGTCCAAAATGTACTTTTCATCCTTTCCTATTTGTTTCCTTTAATCTAGAGTAATTTTGCATACGCTAGACCGCATGTTGGGAAGTATTTGTTGTTAACTGAACAATCAGTTCTCATACTTACCATGTGGAATCAAGAAGATTGACGAGGGAATAACAATCACAGCCAGATGAAAAGGCATATTTTAAACTGCAAGGCTTCTACTGTGCTTCTGGTCAGAAGTTTCACGTTGCTATGATTATTTTATCTGCATATCAAGCAGATAGAAAGAAAACAAAAGTCAATCAAACAAGCTTTCTTCTTCTTGAGCACTTGTGCTAAAATCAGCGGTAGTGCTGTGCAGTACTAGAAGTTTTTGTATCAGTTTGATAATAAGTAAATAGAGGGCCAGTATTGCTAGAAGCGATACTGATACTTTTTACCTATAAGGGTAACTTATGTAAGGAATAGCAGTGTGTCATGATTTATGAGCTGCATCAGTAACTGAGTTTTTTTTTGAGACTGTACCTCTGTATCTCTATAACACTCTGGGTCAGTTTTTGTTATTTAAATATTCTATAGGCTATAAATAAAGTAGACATGACAGTCACCACGAAAAGGTTCATATGCTGGTATTGATCCAATACCAGTGGTGGTGTCAATACTATTCGTGTTGATGTGTGCGACCATAGCTGTACCTGTTAATTGAACACCGTAACAATAAAGTAATGTAATGTAATGAATTACTTTCTCTGTGGTGTAATGTATTACTTTTTTAAAAAACAACCCTAACAAAGTTCTCAACACAGAAATAAGAAATTGACAGAGTTCAAGTTAAACACACTAGTAATTACAGTACTGTTCCAAGATAGTGTCTTCAAAATATGCTGGCATTCCAGCAGCTCTGACAGGCTAGAGAAACAAGCTGGACAGCTTGACTTAATGTCTCTTTTTCTCAGAATGTGAAGTCTTTTCATTTCTGTTTACATTAGTTGTTTATTGTATACTGAAGGTGCAGTTGAAACTGACCATTTAACATTTTCTATTATAACCTAAGGCACCAGATCAATACCAAGCATAAAAACAGATAGTTAAACTAACCTTGAACTAAAAGTTCCAACCACTCTCATGCAATAGTATGAACTTTAATCAAGTTTTGTAATCTAAACGCATCGTGATGCAGTGGCGCTGTCATCTCGAGCCAAAAGCATTGTGGGTGCAAACCTCCTGGTTTCTTCCTGTGTCTACAAGAAATGGTTAGATACTAAATTGGCTGTAAATGTGGATGCATGTGTGTGGTTGTCTGTCTGTCTCTCTTTGAATGAACTGTCAGCCTGTTAAGGGTTTACCCTGGCCCCACGTTCTGGAAGGGCTTTTCTTTCTTTAGTAAGTGAACTTTCTGTTATGATGATGTAGCTACAGGGGAGAGACTGCTCTACACAGGATGACAAATATTAACCTTTCTTAAGTACTGGGTTGCGTTGACCACAGCTGCACACGAATAGACATCCCTTAGTGTCCACAAATGATGCACTTGCTCTGTCTCCTTTGTGTGAGCCCCCACCTGCGTCCTGAATCACCTTTGACTGACAAATGACAGCAAAGAGTTTCCTGCTGCTTTGCCCAGTCCACACAAACCACTCATTCACACAAATTGCACAGAATATCACAAAGGGACAAGCTGACAAGTGCAGTTAACATCACCTTGCTTTCACCAACAGCTGTGCCCCACTTCACCTCTATAGCCTGAGAGACAGTCTGACTGACAAATGACAGCAAAGGTTTAATGCCTTCTCACACTTGTGTTTGTCTACTTGCCCCACAGCTGTCACCCCACTCACTCTTGTTGTAAAAAAATAAAATAAAATAAATCTAAAGTGTTAGGTCAATGGGGAGAGAAAAGAAATAATCCTGCAAGGCTCAGTGGTTAGATGAATGCTTGCCACTCACAATTGGACAAATAATTCAAAAAAACTTGTCAGCGACTTTCAAGACATTGGAGCGCCGAAAACTCACATTACTGAAAGGACCCGTGTATTATTTTGAGGTTTAATGAGTGCAAGATCAATGTATATTTTTAGAAATTCATCATTTAACTTGTTTCAATACTTCAACAAGTCTCCATGTTTCTGTTATGCAATTCTGCCTAAACTTTGCATAGGTTATTTTAGTTTAAGAAAGATTAATGTTCATAGCACAGAACATCAATCATAACAGTCTTAACTCCACTATAATGGAATTAAGACTGTTATTGATAGAGCTATCCTCAGGGGTTAGAGTGGAATTTGGCAGGTGGGGAAAGCTTAGGTTCCAGTGTGGCAGTGCAGCGTAGAAAATCCGACTCAAATTGAAATCGAGTCACTTAATAATTTATTTTTAAAGCTCCAGCTTAATCAGCTACCTGTGCTACTAGTGCTCTGAGGTTTATTGCTCTTCATTGATTTAGCTGAATGCTTATTACAACACATAAGCAGATGTTACATGAAGCATTATTGCTTCTTTTCAACACCTCCAAGCCAAAATAGCAAAAACGGGGAATTAGGTATCATCAGTTTAAACTGATGACTCCTCTCAAAGTCCTTCCAGAACCAACTCCTATTAGTCTGCAAGTATATTAAAACACATTTAGGCATTTATTTGGGCAGTTATTTTAAAATAGTAAATGTAAATGAACTCCATTAAAACTCCTTCCAGTCAATGATTTATATATATCTGTTTCTGTCATATATAAATATGACAGAAACACTTCCTTTTTGCTTGGAAGTTATAGTTCTAGCACAATTTCACAGTTGCAAAATTCTGCAATAGTTTCCATTTCTTCCCTTAAGCTACTTCAGTCTCTGACTGTAGAAGTCACTTGGATGAGAGGTGAAACGTTTCTCCCACTGAAAACGTTACGTCCAGTTGAATAGAATTGACTTTTTTGGGATTTCCTTCCCTAGATGATTGAGCATGCATCACTGAAAACTGTACTGCTAATTACCTAGTTTAGCTTGCATTTACTCTCTGGTATAAATTTGAATAACATGAAGTTATTATCATTTAATTTGTTGCCAGGTGTGTTTCTCTCTGGATCTGTATAATGTCAACACATCCGACCCAGTGCCTGCTTAAAACAAAAACAAAAAAACCCAATCAAAAAAGAACAAAAAAACCACAACATAAATTAGGACCAAACTGTACATGTAAGCTTTAAATTTACAGTTGGGCTTGCTCAGCAATCCCTACCTTTAAAAACAATCTCTCCTCTCCACTGCTCTCTCACTTTTTTCCATCTTTTTCCATCATTTTTTCCCCTTTGGAAATAAAGTAACTATATCTATTGCAGGCATTCAGTGCCGAACTAACATGTGCTGAGCTGTTTGAAATGATGCAATTTAAATTACCTGTAACTTAAAAAAAAGAAGTCACTCTGTTTCCTCCATTAAGTATAACTCGCTGAAAGCTGAAGTTCTGACAGTGAGTGGGAAGAGAAGGAAAAAAAGGACGTGTGCAAAAAGGACTATTAACTGTCTCTACCACATCAGCTCGAAGGACCACCGAGATGCAGTCCATGAAAAAGTATCTGGCGTGACAGTAGCCTTATCTGTAGTATTGCTCTCAACTACACATTAATTCAAGGTTTTACAATGCTGTTCCAGATTATTCCTTCTATTTTAACCTCTTCCTATTCCTCTATTCATCTTTCATTTTACTTTACTTGTTAATCCTTTACTCACTATAGTTGTACATAGCAGGTTTAGAACCTTAGACAAAAGAGAAATAATAATGTGCACTGTTCTTGTCAATAGCTCCTTCCTCTTAATTTAATAGTCAATAAATGCCAATGCAGTTGGGTAATTAAAATGTCATTATTATATTTGGACAACACCCAAGGTATTCTCAAGCATTTATAGTTACACATATGAAGCTAGAAATAACACAAAATGTGGTTTTATTTTTAAAAAATGCTTTAAAAATCACCTCCCACACGCATACAGACATTTAGCAAACAAGGTTTAGCTAAAGTTTATCTAAGGTAACAGCAGAATCCAAACAATTGAAAAAAGTATCTTGAATAGGAAGTAGTGGTGCAACGGATCAAAAATCTCACGGTTTGGATCGGATCACGGTTTTAAGTCACGGATCGGATCAATTTTCGGATCAGCAAAAATAGAAAAAAAAAGACAAAAATTCGACTCGTCATTTACTTATTTAAGTATTTTTTGCCTATTAAAAAACATTCAACTGAAGACTCATTCCACGCACTTATATAAAAACAAATTAAGGTGCAATATGGACATTATGGACCATGCTGGGCAGCCTCTACATCCTCTGCACATGGCCATAACCAACCAGAAGATTCTGTTCAGTGTGTATAGGAATTTCTTTGACTTATGTATTAATCACATTATTTTATTGTATGATGCCTTGGTGCCACTGGATTTTAACAAGTCTCACACTCATACATTAAGACAAATGGTGGGGGTCTAGTAAGGAAGTTGGGGGAAGCAGACAGCTCCACAGGAAGAGTCTTTTGTCTCTTTGAGGACTCTGGGAGGTAGCAAGGGAGTGTGAACCTTAAGATGTGAAACAGCTGTGTACTGCCTTTTGTTCCTGGAGAAGGTATTTAACTGAGAGCCATGCTAGGCTCAGGGAGACTCTGCTGACCGTCTGCCCCGCGGTCATGTAGGCTCTCCATAAGCTTGGTTTTCTGTTCTTTGTGTGTTTTGATTAAAGAATGTTAGCTACCGCTCACCGCTCGTCTGCAGGCTTTATTTAAATGGAAAACTTCCACAACAAGTGACAGGTTGCTTCTCCCAAAGTCAAGGACCATGCAGCAGACTTAAAAAGTCCTTTGTCCCACACGCCATTAAACTGTTTAACTCCTCGCTGGAGGGGAGAGGGAGGGGAAACAGGGACAAAGGAGGGGGGAACAAGTAGCTGTAGTGCCTTTTCACTGTGCAATAGTTTTTGTTAATATCCAACGGTGTAATAGACTCACACAGAGGTGTGGACTCGAGTCACATGACTTGGACTCGAGTCAGACTCGAGTCATTAATTTTATGACTTTTGACTTGACTTGAAAAAATGTTCTAAGACTTTTGACTTGACTTGGACTTTTACACCAATGACTTGGGACTTGAATTGGACTTGAACCGGTTTATTTGAAAAGACTTAATATTTTACCCCAAATATAAAATTTAACATGCATATTATATAGAGATTGAAAATGTGACGTCATTCACGGGTAGAACCGCAAAGGATTCTGGGAACTCGTGGCAAGCGGTACTAGCGCACGCAGGCTTTCAATTGAAATCAGTCACACAGCGATAAAAAGAAACACAAAAATGTCAAGAAGCCGTTGTATTATTAACTGCAATAGCCGGTCGCATGACAGCCACGGGAAGCCGACGGGTAAAGAGATCGGTTGTTATCGGATTACGTCGTTGAAGAGAAATTGTTCGAGCCATGTTTCCGAAGTAACAAAGAGGCGACTGGATTGCAGCCATTCAAAGACCAAATATAACGTCCCAGAACACTCCAGCTCACAGGTTAGTCTGCTCCAAGCATTCCCACAAAGGTCAGAGTTTTGTAGTAGTTAATACGTCATTTTCATAACATAATTGGTGATATAGGTTACAAGCAAGTCTGGCGCTGAACAGAAATTGTCGCGCTATGCTCCTTTATTTATTGTGCATAAATAGTGAATTGTCCTGACACAATATTGCGTTTCGCTTCTGTTATTATGGTACATTGACAAAAACATATACTTTTATTCACAGGATAAAACAGGTTTTTTGTATCACTAATTGCCCAGTACGATTACAGCATACAGTATTGTTGTCACTACTTCATTTCTGTGATGGGTACCAGAAATTATTTCCACTACTAATTAATTACCGTTGAGCTCAAAGGTCCTATTAATAAACGGTTAACGAATGTGTATTTATGAAGACAATTTGTGAGACTGGTAAACTTATGATAGGTACGATGGTCTTTACTTTCTACACGGTGCATTTCAAGGTCCTGCACCCATCCGTCGGTAAACTGTACCTGGGCTTGTTGCAGTGACCTGAAGTTACTAAACTTCATGAGTGTATGCACTCACTCCAAGAACCGTATGATTATAAATATGCATATAAATATGCTAAGATGAGATAGCTGACTTCATCTAACTAGCAAATGTTGTCCAGGCTACGTTGGTGATACAGTTTTTTTTAATGTGTATGATATTTTTGTCATGCGATTTTAAAGCTGGTCCTACAACCGCATCCAAGAATAACATGCAGCTTATCTCAGAACTGTCGGTGAAAATTATTCTTGGAGCTAGGTTTAATTGAGCTGCATTTTAAAGAGGTGCAATTTCACAATTTGTGTATATTTTCTAAGTTCACTATTTTGTCATGTGTTGAGAAAAACACAGATTTTAAAATTACATGGTCTAATATTTACATTTAGCATAACTGCAACATTATTTTTTCGTTTTTTTTTTTTTTTAAAGACTCGAAAGGACTTGAAATTCAAAGTTTCAGACTTGTGACTTGATTCGGACTTTTACACCAGTGACTTGAGACTCGACTCTGACTTGCCTGACATTACTTGAGACTTGACTTGAGACTTGAGGATAAAGACTTGAGACTTACTTGAGACTTGCAAAACAATGACTTGGTCCCACCTCTGGACTCACAATACTTGAAATGTGCCGTTCCCTTGTATTCTTATTCCTATTTATTCTATTTATCCCTTTTGTATTCTCTGTATTTATATATGTGTATATATGGTATATTTCTGCTCACATTCTGCAACTTCTGTCGGTGCTGTGCTGCTGGAAACTGAATTTCCCGGAGGAACCCACCCGAGGGATAAATAAAGTTTCATCTAATCTAATGTAATCTATAGGGCAGTACAGGGCTTTGTATCTACCACTCCGCTGTGATATAACGAGCAGTCACGGTCACGTGGCTTTCCGTTGCCCTGGAGGTCCACCCATTTGTAGTTAGGGCAACAGAAGATGCCTGGGACAGTTCAGCCATAACTTTAAACTTCTCCTGCTCATACATGCTTGGAACGATCTTGTCACACTGAAGTGGACGCGCAACGAGATATCATAGTGTGGCTCAAGCATGTTCATCACAGTTTAAACCCCTTGTTTTGCACAACGGAATACGGCCTCCCGTCTGCAGCTAAACACCCCAGTAGCTTTTGTAATAGCTTTAGCCCGGTCAGACTGGGCAGCAAAGGGCTGCTTAAATGCCGCAAACTCCTCTGCTCCTCCACTACTAGCGTTGGCCATAACTACCATCTTGACAGACCCACCACGCGCACCATACACATACTTTTTTTTTCTTTTTCGAATCTTCGGATCACGTGCGTGCCGAACCGTGGAGTGGGATCGGTTTGGATTTCGGATCAACCGTGATCCGTTGCACCACTAATAGGAAGTGTTATTTAACTTAATCGTATTGACAGTGAACAAATCTACTGCAGAAGTGGCCTGGCTCTGTTGCTTGCTGTTTTCACCAGTCCAAGAACTACTTCAGAGAACTCACACGCTTCTTTAACAATTTGAACTGGGATTGTGTAAAGAACAAGCCCAATGTATTAGGCAGGGTACAAACTAACATAAAGCAAGATGAACAAATAAACCAACAACCAGAAAATGAAGACACATATGTACACGAAGGGAGCTAATATTGACCTGAATGCAGAAGGAAAAGCAATTATCAAAATTAAATTGGAAGTAACAATAGATAAGGGAACACTACAGACAGAAAGATGCCAAGGAGGAAACACAAGAGAAATGGGGAGGAAAGAAAGACAAATGAACTAAAACCAGAAAACAAAACTCAACAGATACTTTATAAAAACACAGCAGTCTGCATTAACAATAATGAAAAAATGTTTTAACTAGCTTCTCAGTTGTTAAACATGTATAATACATTCATTTATATTGTACAAGGTGCTAAAATTTCAGTCACCTTGAGGGTGTTTCCACAATCACTGGTAGCCCAGTATTGTTTTTATTTCAAAAGAGAAGCAAAACTAGTCGTGGGAAGACATACTGTCTGAATCTACAGCGACTTGGTTTCAAGGGTAAAGCCTACATCTTGAAAGCAACACACAAATCCCAACAGCGGTTCAGCCCCCACATTCATGTACTGCATTAACTAAATAGTCTGAACAGGGACTATTTAAAGGTACCAAGTGAGAAGCACAGAAATGCTAATATTGACTTGCAGATATTCAGAACAACTGCCGTCATTTATTTGCCTTCATAACACAGAGATCATATTTAATCAATAGTGCATCCATGTTGTAGAAGACTGTGAGTCTTCTGCATCTCAGTGGTGTTGTGGGGTTATAATAAAATAATCTGGCCCAGGTAAAACAGAATCAGATTTACTGCAATTTTGATGCTAGCAGCAATCTCACGTTTCAGCATTTATGCAACATCTGCAGGAGTCTGTAGGAGTCATGTACTAGGTTGTTGGCAGTGCTTACAAATCATCTTCAAGAGATTAAGTATTTTCAACCTGAACAGACAGGAATCTCACTGAACCTGAAAAGAGAGTATTAGCCAAAGGACTCAATTTCGCCATTTCTCCACAACAGTTGCCCATAGTGGACCTCATCACAGCCACAGAATCTGCCATACGGATTAATAAATTATCACAGACAGAAGCAGAGCAAATCAGGATGAAAGTCTCAGCCACCCTCTCCAGTGCCAAAGTCCCTCCGTCCAACCTCACAATACAGGAAAAGAAGGCCGTCGCTTCCCTGAGCAAAGATCACAACATCACTGTTTTACCAGCTATAAGGGAAGATGCACCGTGGTCCTAAACACTACAGGTTACCATACAAAGATCACTACTCTCCTCAGTGACAACAATACCTATGAAGCCTTAAAGCGAGACCCCACAAGCAGCTACAAAAAGAAAGTTATATCTTGCCTTCAAGACTCTGAAAAGGACAAAATCATTGACCGCCTTACATATCACCGCTTTACCCGTGGGATGCCATACCCTGCATTTACGGACTTCCTAAAATCCACAAGGAAGCTGTCCCACTCAGACCCATAGTCAGTAGCATAAACTCAGCCACTTATAACATTGCAAAACACCTTGCTACCATCCTTGCTCCTCTCGTGGGGAACACCCCACACCACATCAAGAACTCCACCGACTTCACTGACAAGGTCCAGAAACTTACCCTGGATCCAGATGAAACCATGGTGTCCTTTGATGTAGTCTCTCTCTTCACTTGCATACCCACCACGGAGGCAGTAGAGACTGTCAGAAAACAACTACAAGAAGACAGCTCCTCTGCCTCACCACTACATATTTCAAATACAACGAAGGCTTTTACAGACAAAAACATGGCTGTGCCATGGGCTCCCCCGTGTCACCTATTGTAGCCAACCTTTACATGGAGGAAGTGGAAAGGAAGGCTCTTGGCTCTTTCAAAGGAAGAGTACCCAGCCACTGGTACAGATATGTAGACGACACCTGGGTCAAAATCAAGACACAAGAAGTGGAATCCTTCACTGCGCACATTAACGCTGTGGATAAAAACATCAAGTTCACCAGGGAAGACACAAAGGACAACTGTTTGCTTTTCCTGGACTGCGCTGTGCACATTGAAGAGAACGGCAACCTCAACATCGAAGTTTACCGGAAGCCCACACACACGGATCAGTACCTCCTCATTGACTCCCATCACCCTCTGGAACACAAACTTGGAGTAATTAGGACCCTACACCACCGGGCAGAACATGGTCCCTCTAAGCCTGAAGGAAAAAAGAAGGAACACACACATGTAAAGGAAGCACTCAAAACGTGCGGCTATCCTAAATGGGCGTTCTTAGAGTCAGCAAAGAGGCACAGAAAAGAAGACCAGACACCAGCGAGGGAGGATAAGAAGGACAGACGCAACAACATTGTCATCCCCTGTGTAGCCGGTGTATCAGAAAAACTCAGGAGGGTTTTCTCCAAGCATGACATCCCAGTGTATTTCAGACCCAGCAACACGCTCAGACAAAAACTGGTTCACCCGAAAGACAAAACGCCAAAACACAGACTTAACAATGTGGTGTATGCGGTACAGTGCAGCGAGGAATGCCCAAACCCCTACATTGGAGAGACCAAACAGCCACTTCACAAGCGCATGGCACAACACAGAAGAGCCACCTCCACAGGACAAGACTCAGCAGTCCATCTGCATCTGAAGGATAAAGGACACTCTTTCGAGGATGCCAATGTTCACATTTTGGACAGAGGGGACAGATGGTTTGAAAGAGGAGTGAAAGAAGCCATCTATGTCCACTGTGAGCGACCATCTTTGAACAGAGGCGGTGGTTTACGACACCAACTCTCTGCCATCTATAATCCAGTTTTGAGATCCCTTCCCAGACGCCTTAATGCCCACTCACATCCTGGGCCATCTGATCTCAGGAATTCGCATGATAAGCTGGGGCCAGGTTTCACAATGAGCTCACCCGAAACTCTGGCTGATTGGGACCCACATCCAATTTCACACCTTGGCTTAGGCGATTAGAGGATCATCAGGGGGTCCTTTTGTCCCTCTGTGGGGGGATACTCCCCCTAGGTTTATATCTGGGACTCTCCACCATTTGACCTTAGAACTGAAGAAGCTTCTCGGATGAGAGGTGAAACGTCTTCAAGTAACTTAAAGAAGTCCAGACGCTTTTCTTCGCAAGCTCCTTTGACTACGATGACCTGGATGACTGAGAACCTTCACAGACAACCTGAACAAACTCAGCAAAAGTCCCTCTTTCTTCCTTTTTTTCCTTTCTTTTTTTTTCTTTTTTAATGAAAAAACTGGATGTTAATCTTCTTATATTACTGCATTTCTAAACTTTGGTTAAGGGTGCAAACTTCAGTGAGAGGGCAATACAGGGCTGATGTCTGCTATTGAATCTGCTGGCATGACTTCAATCCTTCTCCCTGAATACCTGAAGAGAGTAATACTATTTTCAACAGAGTTTGCTCAAGAAAACATGCCTGAGGGCCAAAGTACTTTAGGGAATGCTAGTCAAAATCCCAAAATGAAAAACATAACCACAGCCCAGTAGAACTTGTGGTATGAGTATGTCAACTCACTCTTGAAAGGCTGCTTGACTTACATGAAGTGAAGCCTTATGTAAGTCTAGGGATAATAAATATCTCTATAGCCAGAGAAGCCACCACGTTTTATCTATAACATATATATAGTTTACACAGTAGTCCCTGTTATGTGATCCTAGTCTGATCTGAGCCGCTACATTCCATTTGCCATCCATGTCAACAGCCTTGTCCAGCATAAGTGTGCTAGCAGATGAAACGTTTTTATAGTTTTTTTTATAGAGTACACAAAATAATGGGCAATGTTAGCTGTAATTCTCATTAAGCCTAAATCAAGTCACTGGAAGCTGTTAATACATTTCTGTAATAACCATGCCATTCAATACAATTCCACAGCTGATTTAGCAGCAATTCACTACATTCTGAGTTTAAATTACACTTGATGCACATGTGATGTGATGTTGCATGGCATGGTTTATATCAGAAAAAAACTGAAACCTCATACATTGCCTGGAGTTGCAAAGACATACTCTACTGAAAGCCAACACTGTGTCATATTCAATCACATCTTTCACTCACTCACTTCAATGAAGGCAGAATTTGGAAGTAAAACCACTTTTGTGTGTCTATGTGACTCGAGTAATGCTTTTTAGCGTTCAAAACATGACAAGCATGACTAGAACACAACCACCACTGAAAGGATAAAAATGCAGAAAAAAAATCATGCTGTGAAAAAGAACCTAAACCAAACTTTCCAAAAAATATTTTTCTCATTTTATTTTTTATTTTTTGTATTTGAGTAACAATGACATTACATCTGTATCGCCTTCTTTAAATTATTATTAGCAACTCATATGACATGATGTCTTGCTGCAGAGTCAGTGCGTCAGTCTATATTGCTTCACACCCTTCACTCGCAGACCAAAATAAACTAGGTGACCGGCATCCATCCTACCCTGGATACCACATATGTGACTGGTTTAATGGTTTGTGGGTGACAGATCATCATTGCTGGATCCTGTGGCCACTAGCTCCCCAGTCTGCCAATCATTTGCCTCCAAAGAGCACCCACACAGAGAGCATGTCTTCTTCCACTGTTGGGATTGTTTCTGAGTGACAAGCATAACAAAAATACATCTACTTTCATCCACAGAGTTTATATTGATCCATTGTTGGCAAACAGGCAGAAAATAAAGGGACAAAGTTCAGTATTTTACTGTCTGTGATGCATCTAATTTTTGAGTGACACAGTGAGTAACAAGTGACAAAATATGTCTGGTTTCATCCATCACCCATCCATTTCTGTCCTTCTTTTCTGCCCAATCTTTGTTTCTGCCATTTTTTTTCAACCCTGTCCGAGACATTTCTCTGTCCTCCACTGGTGGCATAACAAAATAAAGAGAAGAGGATAAGAAAACAGAATAATGTATAACGATGCATAAATTATTTGTGAGCAGGCATTTAGTAGTAATGGCTATGTAACTGCATAACCATTGTGCTTTCAACATGTTACACATCTGTACTACAACATAACAAAAATAGTGCGTGACAGTGGCTATCTTGAATGACAAGTGACTGTTGATATGGCTGAAATCCCATGCCTACTACGTGGTCACTTGTCTGCCTGGAACTGATATGACCTGAATATCAAACAGAGTGGAAAATATTACTGGCTTCACTGCTGACAGACAAGTTATAGTAGATGCTTGTGTGCTGCTGTCCATGTTAATATCCGGATGCATTATTTGTCTCTGCACATGTCCTTCGTCTTGTGTTATGGGTAGATGAGAGCCCACCTAAACTGACAACAGTCTGTGTGTCCGGTTCACGTCTATGGTTACAATAATGGTATGGTACAATAATGTTATTTTAAATAAGAGCAGGTGGCAGTAAAAACAAATTAACATAAATCAGTTTATGCAGGTTAAACCTTAGTACAAAATTGTAAAAGTTGTTAGATTTTGTCTGTGTAAGTTTTTAGTCATTCAGGAAGGAGCCTGAAAAGAAAGCCACTGAACTTCTTTAAGTTTTTTGAAGATGTTTTACCTCTCATCTAAGAGGCCTCTTCGGGTCTAAAACCAAAATGTGGAGAGTCCCAGGTATTAATTGATGGTGCACATGATTAATAGTGGATCAATGACTCCTAAGGGACAACCCCCACTAGGCTTTAAATACCTGAGACTCTCCACCTTGTGGTTTTAGAACTAAATAAGCCTCTTGGATGAGAAGTGGAATATCTTCATAAACCTTTGAAAAGTCCAGTCGCTAGCTCAGCTGCTACATTTCTAATACACACCTGAAATATAACTTCTTTGTATCTGTAATAGTTTATGTGGGGATATAAAAACATCCTTTCTTGAGCACTGAGTGAAATTAGGCGCTGAGTTTATAGGATTTAAGTCTATTTATCATTAAACATGTATATAGCAGCCAACAGTGAAACTGTGTGCTTTTGCACATCTCAAGTGTTTAGTGTATGTCTAAGTATGCCTCTAGATGATACAACAGTGCAGCAGATTGCAGCAGTGTGATATATAAATATACTGATAGAGAAATGTGTGCATTTGTGTAAGGGCAGAACGCATAGCACTCACATTTGTCTATCCATTTTTCTTAAGCGTTTATACAACTTAGGGTCAAGAGGGGCCAATTTACAGTCCTGACATGTCTGTGAGAGTAAGCCAGAAAACCTAAACTAGATGGAACAGGCACAGGAAGAACATGCAAACTGCAAGTAGAAAGGCCCCAGATCAAGCGGTTCAAACCTTGACCTTTCTTGCAGTGAGGTGATAATGCTAACTACTGCATCACCTTGCTGCTTCAGCAATGATATGTATTACATTCAGTATGTGAATTTAAGTGTCAGTGAGCAGATGGATGTGTGCAAATTTCCTACATGACTTGGAAAATCTTCTTTGTAAGTGAGACTAAGTGAGTGTGCTTGGTTGTGTGTAGCCTTTAGCCCATAGCCAAAAACTCTTTGTTTGTATGCTGTCAGTCACTGCAGACTGCCACTGGGTAAACAATGCGCAAGAGAGATAAATTGGGAGAGATGCAGAAACATGTGGCAGGAAGGAAGTAAAGATGAAAGGAAACAGGGAGATACACACATGGGAAAAAGAGGAAGAAAAACTGAGACACAAAGGAAGTTGGAGACAGAGAGAACTGGAGACAGAGAAAGACAGAGCGAAAGAAAGGGCATCAGTGGCAGAGAGTGCACTAGCAAAAGTGTCGAGAGAGAGACAGAAAAAGTGAGGAGGTTTTCTCAAGGGTGTGCACTCTGTACATTATAAATGATGACTCATGTGCACTGAAGCCATACACACAGAGACGTATATAAATGTAGCATCACCTTGGTGATATAACATTCTTTCCCCAAGGTCTACTTGTCACTTTACAAGTAGTGTAAAGGTGCCACATACCCTGTAGAAGAAAACACCGATAGAAAATCTAAAACGTAAATAATATAAACCAGATTAAATAAATCATTACAGATGGTATGAATATAAAGTCGTTTAAATCTATGATGATTTCAGAGAACTGATCTGATGTTCCTAATTGTTTTTTTGTCCTTCATAAAAAGTCAGAATTCACACAGAATTTATACCTGGATTAAAATAAAGTGAACAAGAAAAGGTGCAATATTAAAGAGTAGGAACGGCAATTTTAGGAAAAGCGTTCAGTGCAGTGTAGCCTTAGTATTTTTGTGAGAATAAATCCAATGAAACTGATAGTAGGACTCCCTAAGCGCTCCCTATGTCTTACTGATTTGTCTATTAAGTTAGAAGACCTTTTCATGAATCACTACCAGTTCCATAGGTGCAGTTGGAAAAAAGGTTGTGACATAAATTCATTTCCACCGGGGAAAGTAAACTGTAATCTTATCATAAGACTCTAAAAAAAATTAGAGAGGCAATTCTTGAAATAGCTTAAGCCCAGCTTCAGCTGGATTCACTGGTCTTTATGACTCGATTTTATGCTTTGTACATTCAGATTTTATTTTATACCAGTGCAATAAAAAGGAATATATGTGTAAAGACCAATCCCTTGTTGACAACAAATATCAGATGACAATTAAACAAATTCAGCAGAATGAGTAAATCTCCTGTAACACTGTCTTAGTGGATGTTGAGAAGACATCCAGCCATTGGATGGTGGTGGTGGTGGTGGTGGGGTCTCTCTCAGTGTGATTGTAAAATAAAATTGTGCCAACATGCAATTTTAGTCTTACAGGCAGTGGGTGGTTCAATCCAGCCTGCAGTCAGTTCATGACAATGAAGTAACAAAACAACCAGAAAGACCTTTGTAGCAATAATGAGGATGGTTTTCGCAGAAGTGACAAGAGAGGACATGTCTTCTTTTTCATCCTTTGTCATTGTATTTCTCTCATTTACAGACTTGCACAAGTTCACATAAACATGCTGACTGACTGATGGCTCTTATCAACATACCTTAGCCAGAAGTTCGAGCTACGCCTAACCTTTACATGTTCAATTAACCTACAGTAATTTGTACTGTCTATGTCTGTGTGTACATACAAAACAAAACAAAAATGTTCCCTTTGATTTAATGGGGGAAATACACAACTATAAACCTGTCAGTACCCATCATATTCACAATAACTTGCTGGGTTGAATGGTAATTAGTTTACAGAGAAACAGTCCCACTAAGTTCAAGGATTTCCCTTGTTTCTTCATAGAAAAGTACTTATTGTCACATCCCATCTGTCATCTCTGAAAACACAGTGGTTCCAAATTCTTTTAACTCCATCAATCTGTCTGCAGTTTGTCATATCATATCTAACATTAAAACCTTCAGCTGTTCCCTCAATATAATTAAAACTAAATTCCTATTTTGGCATTACTGGAATTGTGCAAATCATCGAAACCTCATGGTAGCTGGCTGTGTTCCAGAATCATTCAAAAATGCAGTTGTCCAAACACTTGGACGACAGATCCTTCACTGTTGAATACAGATCAATCTCTAAATCCCATTTTCCTTCTAAACTCCTGAAGAAGAAAGAGGTCCTGTTCTCAGCTGCTTTTCATCATGGTTAAAGCTGGTTTCAAAGCTCTTCACAGTGCAGAGTGTGCATTACAGGGAGTAAGTAATGACCTCCTACTAGCTGTTGACTTAGGCAATTGCTCTGTCTTCTTATTCTTAAATACATGTGCAGACCACTTTACTGTAGATTCAATCTTAGGTTAAATCAGGGTAGGGGTTTCCAGTTCTACCGCAGCTTGGTGTTCCACATTTGTCAAACAGGTAATTTGGTAATTTGTCCTTATCTTCAACAGCAATTTTCTTGGCTCCTTTACACCTTAATACAGTTAAAACAGTCGTCCTGTTTTGTATATATATGCGTTCATTATTTGATATAATTTAAAAGCACATTGTTTCTTTTAACTGCTCTGTGGAAAACTTCTCTGATGCACATAAAACTCAGTAGGAGATCAAATACTTATTCTCCCATCTTGATTTTTTTTTTTGCTACCATGTTTGAAAATTCTGTCTGACAATTGAAAAAAAAAGATTTATTTTAATATTCGTACAACTTTCTGATTAGTGTGATTGCTGCAAACACTGTACAAGAAATTATAACAGAAATACTGAATTGATGTGCAGTAAAGCTTAAAATGGGTGCTGAGTAAAAATATTCAGCCTTGCAGGGTTAGCTGAATGTTTTGCCAGATTGAGCAGGATTGCATTTTTTTTCTTTTTTAGCTCAGAAGTCCTGTGACTTCCCTAAAAGGCACATAATACAGATTGATGACAGCAAAGTTTATAGAGCAGGTCACGTTTCTGCAGCGTAACATCCCTCTTTTCCTGTCACTCTTCGCTGGCTACTGAAGAATGGCTGAGAAAATAAAACGATACCAAGAAAATTCATATTCAAATGCCCTACAAAGAACTATGTGGCCAACAGAGTTATCTATTTGCTACTCCTATGTGCCAAAAATCAATCATTCATTAGATTTACTGCCAAATTTATCTTAATTCGTATCTTACATTGTTTATTGTTTTTAGAGTTCTTCTCACATACTGATAGTATTCAATTGTGACACTGTCTGTAATTATAATAAACAGGTGTTTGACATGTACAAACTAAACAGAAGGTGTAGTCCAGATTGTTGGAGCATAAACATCTGCAAATGGAGACTGAATTTGGCAGGATGCTGTATTAGGACAAACGAACGTTTCCCAGCTCATGCAGAACCACTGTTACTTTGCTGATCTTTTGCTAAACTTAATATTTAAAATATCGTATAAGAAATCAAGGGGTTTCTCAGGCTATTCAACCATATGCCGAGGAGATTTGAAGGAACATTAAATCCCCTTAAGGATTACAGGGCTGTTATATACAGTTTACTTGAGCATACTTGAGTCAGTTCCAGTAGGAACTCTAGTGATAAGTGTTAGAGTGTTCAATAAGTAACAGCTGAAAAAAAAATTGCCTATGTGGAAATGCAAGAAACTGCAGTTCCTCTAATGTCTGGGCTGACTCCAAAAGAGATTCAGTTCCCATAAACTGTAAAAATTCCCAGATTAAGCGATGAAATTCAGGTGGTGAAAATCAATCTAATGCCTGAATCAATCAAGGAGATTTTGTTTTAATTAATGTGAATTAGAACTAATTATTAAGTATATCTGTGTCTATTGGTTGCACCCATACTAAGCGCTGCTTTCTATTGTTCAAAAATAGTCATTTCTGGCTAAAAAAAAACAACATGGTGACTGGCCTTTGCAATATTTCTAAAGCTGCTACTTTTTTTTGTTAGTTTATGTCAGTCTTCTTTTTTGGTTTTTATTTTTTTTTCTGTTATGCTTCTTCAATCAGAAAATTACTTTACCCCTGTCCCTCTCTATCTGACATAAAAGAAACAAATATGATGGCAGTAAATGTCAGAAAGATTCTCCTTCCTTTCTCTAAGGGGAAAGAAATGGTAAGTTTCTCCCAGTTGGATGTCAGAGGGATGTCTTTTTATCATCTTTATCTGTCAAATGAGAATTTCTGGTGTCTAAGCTGACTTCAAAATGGCACAGAATGTACTCTTTGACACATTTTGTCTTGTTTCGCAACAAAGTCAAAGTGGCACAGGCCATTTAGGAGTTGAACCTTGCTGTTAACTTTGCTGTTTCAAAGAGGCTCGACTGTGTATACATCACTAGCTGGTCAGGATGTACAATCCCATTGCAACATTACCTTGTGTGGATTGTTCCTCTAGAACCTAGCAATCCAAGCTAATAAGTACTAAACAATAAATCAAACCTAAAGTATTTAAAATTCAGCTGAAACAGGGTACAACAAGTACACATACAATTCAGCAACAAGTTTCAACAAAGCACTACATATTCTGCTTCAACAAATAAACGGAATAAATGACTTTGGCTTGATTTTCAACCAGCAGTGTATGCTTAAGGTCAAAATTACCTAGGAGCAGGTTTATTCAGTGTAAACTAACTGGATAATGGACTTAAAATGGCTTTTGTATTTGAAAATTCCCCCAAACATGGCTACTTCAATCTTATGAGAGGAACCTGTAATTTGTATATGTATAGTTACAGTATATCAAATAGAATTTTATATAATTTATTACTTTAAGAGATGGAGGAAATTATACCTTATTATCAGCCAAGAGTAACATTTCCTGGAACACCGCTCACATATTTATGGGCAACATAAAGAAATTAGGCTGCATCACAAGCTCTTTGAAATGGTCTGAGGAAATGTCCAACAAGCAATTTTTTTTTTTGCCATAAAATTATATCACCACCACTGCTGCTCAAGTTGACCCTTATCCTTCTTTTTGTTGTACATCATCCTTAACTTTGATTTTCATGACAAAATTTTATGACGTAGTTAGGCTACTGTAGCGTTGATGTAATATGGTTCATTTTTTTCTGTTACAACTGATTGCCACGCTATTGGAGAGAAAACTTTTGAGCAGCATGAGGACTGCATACATGTTTATTGTTCTGTCAGCTATTTGTGTGATATTATTAATATTACAAAGCACTTTGACTAATTTTCTACACCACTACACAGAAATTCTTCTTCCACTGAGGTGAAATTTTGAGCTCTTCCAACTAGCCTTGCTTCAGTAGTATAATTAGCAGCTTGAAACAATTGTTGTTGTGATTTGGCACTATATGATAAAAATAATTAATTGAATTACTAATCATGTTTATGTTGATCATGAGAGCGCGTGGCTAGTTTTAGCCATCTCTGATGACTGAGTACAGCTGTTATAACTCATTCTTGTGCTCTCTTTTTGAAGTACTAAACTTTTTGAAGTACTAAACAAATCAGATTATCTTAACCAGGCTAATAAAAACCTTAGATTCATTGAGTAATTTTGGAGAATAGGCCTTTGGCGAAAGGTGTCACTTAAGGAGGATTAACAACTGTTCCACCATCGGATTAAACTGGACTCCTTGTTATCTTGTTTCGTGACAAGATGAAAGAAACTAACTCTGTTTCCATGAGGTAGCAGTGGGGAGCTGAAAACACTAGAACAGACTGTTCCATCCATCCATCCATCCATTCGATTATCCTTTTCAGGGTTGCGGGGGGCGCTGGAGCCTATCCCAGCTGTTATAGGGCGAGAGGTGGGGTACACCCTGGACAGGTCGCCAGTCTGTCGCAGGGCCAACACACAGGGACAGACAACCATTCACACTCACATTCACTCGCACATTCACACCTAGAGGTAATTTGGATTAACAGACTGTTCCCCAGTGAGATATTAAAAATAAATGAATAAATAAAGACTATTTAATAAGTTTGATTATATGTCCCATTAAACTTTAAAGAAGTCCTTTTAGCCCCTAATAACTTTTTTTGTTTTAATGTCTTTACATTGCTTTGTAACCTTTTGTATTGCATTAATATTGTTAGAGCAACTTAAAAAAAAAAAAAAAGTTCAAGTGTCTGTAACAATATGAAACTAAAATCAGCCATAACAGAAAATGAATGAGAGATGAATGTGCTCTTGTGTTTTCATTGGATTTGCCTTCATGACTATGGATAAACTCTGAATAGGGGTATAATGCAGAGAATTCTCAGCAGAGAGTTATTCAGTAACCAATATATTGTTCGTAACAAGGACAAAGCAATAGTGATTCCCTTGTTAAAAACACGAGCAGCTCCGACGTAAACAGTTCTTTTTAACTCGATCTCATGCATCCAGTATCATATAAAACAATTTGTAAAGGCATATTTAACTTCGTAATATAGTGTAGACAGTTTTATCCAAGCAGGTGGCAAGTTTGTCCCAAGAACTAATCATTCATAGTTTGCTGTGTTTCATTAAGTGCTATGCCCTTCGGTGGTTAATCATGTTTTGAAATGTATTTTTTTTTATAATAATTACTTACCAGACATTATAGGTGGCATCCCATCAACAAATTCCGGTTATATAATGCCAATGGCATTGTTGCAATAGCTCACACTGAGCAATATCATTACATGAGAATAATTCTCTCTTGCAGCCAGGCAGGGCCTTCTGCGATTCTTACCCTGTATGGGTGTGTCCTGCCTTAGGTGCCACTTTTTCCAGTACAGCTGACTCTACATAGCAATTAACCAGAGAACTTAAGGCCAGAGAAAGGAGAATCCAGTGCCAGAAAGCCTTTTTGGTTTTCAGCTAGTGAGCTGTGTGTTATGGCTGCTTACTCTTGGTCTGTGGAGATGTGTGTTTGTTTCGGTTACCTATACTTTTTGACTTACTTTTCAGTTTAGTGACCAGCTCCTGGGTTTTGGGTTTTGTTTCTTTTTTCATAAAGGTGATAGTGGCCTGCTCATCTCTTTCAGTTTAATTAATAATAAAAATATTAATAAACCATTTTCTTAAATCTGTGATGAATATGACCTATAACATCTTAAAAACTGTAGTCATATAAAAAAGAAAAAAAAACATAAGTTTGATTGTATGCAGTGTTGAGAAAAAATAAGTGGACCACATGCAGCCTGTAAGATCACCTTTAACAGAAATAACTTGAAGTAATTGTTAGATTAAATAGTTTAAACATTTGTCATTTTTATATGTACCATTTGTCCATTGTTTTTAACCCTGTGAAAGGAATTCTTTCTTTCTTCCCATACCCAGATTCTCGAGGTTCTGGGTGCAAGGTTGAAGTGTTTTATCACAGGAACGTCCTTTTGAAGATCTGTTTGATGTTTGGTAGAGCTTCCTACCCTTTGTATGGTTTCACTGTGTTATCTTTGGTAAACCATACATTGGGTGTGGGGGAAGACTACCCTCTTTATGACCAAGGATGTTGTTCCTGCTTTTAGGTTTTATGACCCTTTGATCAACACACACACACACACACACACACACACACACACACACACACACACACACACACACACACACACACACACACACTTACATACAGTCCTTGTCTATGTAACCAAAAGGGGTTGCAGGGGGAGGTGTTTTGTAAACTATTGTTTGAAGTTTGTCAATAAAAGGCGGCGAGAGGAGGCCACCATTGTGGTCATTTCGACGTGCTGGACACAGATGAGAGGCCTCCCTTGCGCAAGAAATCGATCGAATATTGTTGCCTTGCTTTTCTTTCATGGGAATAAGTCTTAGAGACAGCGGGGTCTGAGTTTAGACCCAACATTAATCATTTTTTGTATGACTTTTTTTCTTGCTTTACTTCAGTTCATTGAAATCTGTGGGAATTTGTTCATGTACATCTCGCTTAAGGTCCCTTCAAAGCAATTGAGCTGGGTTAAAGTCCCGACTTTGACAGAGCCATTGCAACGCCTTGATCACTTTTGATCACCCCTTAATCACTTAGATGTAGATTTCCTGGTGTGCTTTGGATCATTGTCCTGTTGCAGGACCCAGTTTCTGCCAAGCTTAAGGTGTTGAACAGATGGCTTCACATTTGACTAGAATTCTTTGGGACAAAGAGGAGTTCATGGAAGATTCAGTGAGTGCAACATGCTCAGATTCCATGGCTGTAACAACATAGCCATGTGATCATCACTCCACCACTGTACTCGACAACTCTTTGGAGGTGTTTTTGCTGAAGTGATTTTTTCCCCAAACATGGCACTGTGCATTATAGCCAAAAATAATCGAATCCACTTTTATAAAGGTGGTAACTAGGGCAGGGGACTGAACCAAATCACAACAACAGTTGTCTCAAGCTGCTTTATATTGTAAGGTAAAGAACCTACAATAATACAAGGAAAACAGAGAAACCACAACAATCATATGCCCCCCTATGAGCAAGCGCTTTGGAGACAATGAGAAAGAAAAACTCCCTTTTAACAGGAAGAAACCTCCAGCAGAACTGGGCTCAGGGAGGGACAGCCATCTGCCACGACTGGTTGGGGTGAGTGGATGAAGACAGGACAAAGACATGCTGCGGACAAAGACATGCTGTAGAGAGGAAGAGATTAATAATGACTAATAATTACATGTGGAGATGTTACGCGTTACTGCCCATCTATGGTCACCAGTGATGATGATGAAACTTAAAAGATTGTTCACATCTAGTTGGATAAGTTGTCCATGGGCAAAACAGGGCTTTTAAACGCTAGCATTATTAACACTGGCTTCTTTATTTTGCTGTTTACAGTCAACAAAAATGTAATATGGGATAGCATATCCAAAACCATAGTATGTAACTAGAGTTAATAATAGTCTAACATTAGTATTCGATACTGCAGTATATCACAGTGACAAGGATGTCAACATCATGTACATTGTCAGATAATGACTGGGGCAGCTCATTGTGATGTAAAACTGTTAAACAAATAACAACATGTTTCAAATGAGAAGTCAGCATACCGTTGCCATGTTTAAGGGTGGAACAAGATCGTAAATATTTTACTCTATATGATACCGTGAATCTACTCCTGGGTGTTACGAGAGAGAGGGTTTAGCCATTCAAAGAAAAGAGCACTTACAAAGTCAAACGTATGCTAATTGATAATGATCTGCTATCCCCTAGCTACTAAATAGGCATTAATATTTCAACTGCTGCAACAAAGGAAATTTCTGTATATCGAATATGGAATTTTAAAATGTATTTAAATTATCATCTTATTATTTTATTTGATTATTTAGAAGCAAAACATTATCAATCACAGACATGGTGAATATTGAGAAGCTTTGATTAAAAATTTTTTTTTTAACCCAACAGTGTTTAAGTAGAAGACATCTGAACTTCTTTCTGACTGAACTACTAGGATGCTTCCTCGGTTCTAACTGGCTCGAAGTTAGTAAATTTCTTTCAAGAATAAAACTAATTCAAAGCTTGTTACTATCCAACACTTTAATGATTCAAAGTGTAAATGGTGATGAAAAAATGTGTTGTTAACAGTCAGATGTCTGGCTGAGACATTCTTTTCTTTGACATGCTTGGCTTCTTTCTCTCTCCTTTGTCCAAAATGTCCACACTGCTGGCCTCGGAGGAGTTCCCCTTATCTTTTAGATGCAGGTGGGCTTCTGAGTAGTAAACTGAAGAGCACAATCTCCTGTGTTGTACCATGCACTTGTAGTTATTTAGACTCCCTATAGGTCTATCTAACTCCCCTTGCATTGGACTGTATACACAACATTGTGTTTGGGCTTTCTATCCTTGAAGTGTTGTTGGGTCTGAAGTGAAGCAGGATGTTGTGTTGGGAACAAATCTTTTGGCACTCAAGCCTGGTACACCTCAAAAGTATTTTTTGTTCTTTTTTTATTGAGGGGGTGGTGTCTTTCTTTCACTTTTCTAATTCTATGCACATAATGAAGGCTCTGTTGGGAGAACCACATTAATACCTGTGCGTACTGCTTTTGTTTCCTTCTGCAGGGGCAGGGAAATGCCTTGATTTTCTAAGGTTTTGATAACCCCCAGCTCATGTTGAAGTAGTTGGAAGGCATCGAAAGCAGGTTGGTCCGAGTGTGCAGTTCAGTAAACCCTAATCATGAGTCTTCTGTTTTCACTAGCACAGATAAGAAAACTGAGATTGTTTTTCTTTACTTTAATGTATTTCATATATTTGCTGATATTTTTTATGTTGTGTACATGTTAGCTGGTATGCAAATTAAAGGAAAGGTGGGACACACAAACTACTCTACGGTTCTGTTAGGAAAATGTTGTAATAAATAAAGACTACTCAAGAGAACCACATAATCACAATAATCAAACATTTGGTGGAGACTATTGTTTGTAGTGTTTAATACTTTGTTTCTACTGTGGACAACATTGTCATGTTAAAGGCCGTGTGTCTGTCTATTTATTTGATTTACACAGTAGCCAATACGATACTACTTCCCCAGTAAAAATTAATTTCCCACAGTGTGAAAACACAATAATGGCAATAATTTGCTAGTCATCAGCAATGATCTATCAAGGGTGCTGCATTTGCGTGTGTGTATTTCTGTGTGAGCAAGACAAAAGGAACACAGAGGAAATTGACTACAGAACCAGTTCAAATCAAATGCTTTGAAATCTTCGCACCGGGTTTGTTCCGCTGATACAATAGATGCAATCAGATCACTTTTATAACTTTTCCTCTTCCCCTCATCATTTCCTCTTATAATGTAACTTCATCTACTTTTCTCTCCTCAACCACCAATTATCATTTGTTCTTTTCACTTGCCCATTCTGTATTTTTTGATATCATCTTCTGGTTCCCTGTGTCCTCATTTTCATTCCTCACTTTCCCTTATCAACAATTTTGATTTATTTTTATTGTGTTTTAAACATAAACCCTCGTTGCATATTTTCTTCTTCCACTTTTGTCTTCTACCAGAAGAGGGCATCTCACAAAGAATATAAAACACTCTCCAATCATCTTCTTTGTAGAGGTGGAAAAAAAGGAGGAGGACTGAAAAAAAATCACTGATCTATTTTGATCCCCGCTGTTTTCAGCCAGGAAGTCTGGCAATCTGTCCTATATAGACACACACACACACACAGACACTGACAGATTTCCCACAAAGACCGTAGACTTTTGAGCTTCCAAAGACAATAACGTAAATGGAGAGAAAGGCAGCCAGGGATATGGATAAAAGACAAGTAAAGATTAAGCATGAAAGAAAAAGATGGGAATCAGGAGCCCCGGAAAAAGGAGGGAGGAAAGGAGTAGCGGGAGGGGTGTTTGCAATGAGTTACGGCTGAGTAAGGTATTTCGGGCAAGAGGAGAAATGACGAAATAACAGACAGCGAAAGTACATAAACATTATGACCACAGGTGATAACTGTTTTTTAATTCGCACAGCTTTAACCTATTATAAAATGGTTTTCTATTTACACATATAAATGAAATGATGGCAGTGTACTATTGACATTAAAGATCACCATTTTATGATGAGTGCTTAGTGACACCCTGGTCAGATATTATTTTATAAGTCAGTGTATAATATGTTTGCCAAGTGTGAAAAATGTGAGACCTAGAGCAAGTATAAGCACCCATGAAATGCACCAGAATATGAGTTTGGGTGTTCATTTTGCTTATGGTAAGCATCTCATGTCATTTTTTTGTGCTAATGAGTTGAGGTTCAGCCTCGCTTAATGGACTATATACATGATTTATGGTTAACAGTGATGTTAACTGCGATGATTTTTGAACAGGTTACTGGTCAAAATTGTATTTGTATTAATATTCTTAACTTTACACGCTTCATTGTTGCAATAATTTTCTTTTTTTAACCTACACATTTTATGTTCTTAGTTACTATGTCTAATCTCTGCAGTATAAATTTTAGATGATGAGAAGAAATGATATAAATGGATAGGCAAATCACAATCATTATGATTGGTGGCCAATGAGAACTGGTTTAATTTAATTTGAGATGTGAGATTTTAATGTAAAGGAATAGTTTCACTTTGGTTTATAAATAAATTGATAACACCTTAATAAACTTCAGCAGATGTGATATAAATTTGGTCTAACTAGCTTGACATTTCAGGCACATTTTAGGTCATTCAACACTCCGAAATGACTGAATGGTTAGGGTAAGAGTCATGGACAGAGGGTCCTTAGTTGGCACTACATGCAGTGAGATGCTTAACAAAACCAAAAAATCTCCCTGGAGAACCTCTGCCAGGTCTTTACTGTAGCAGCCTTCAGTGCTGCTTGTTTATGAGTCTCTCTGCATTCAGTTTTGTATTTAATAATTGAAAGGCATGCTCTGTTGCGCAAACTTCAGGTTACTGACTTATCCATTAAGGAATATCTCATTTCTTTACCATGGGACACTCTTGGGTTGCTTCTACAGTAGGATTTGGTCATTATCCATTTGCACTGTGAAGTGTTGTCTGATTAGGTCTGAACCCTGTACAACTCAGAATTCATACTGCTACTTCTATCAGCACTCACATCATCATAAACACTAGTAACCTGGTTCGACTGGCACCTATACAAGTCCATGCCATAACAATGCCTCCAACATGTTTGACAAATAATATGGTATACTTGAGATCATGCTCAATTTTTCCCTTTTACATATTTTCTTTTCTTCTCATGATTCTGGTACATGTTAATCTTGGTTTCATCTGAGCAAAGAAAAACATCTTTAGAACAGCCTCTTTTAAAAGTTTTCTGGATAAGTCTAAGCTAGTCTTCCTGTTCTTGAGGGCGAACAGTTTTTCACCTTGCTGTAAATGTATTTATATTCCTGGAGGCTTTTCGTCGCAGACCTTGACAATGATACATCAACCTACTCAGAAGTGTTCTTGACTTGCTTAGATGTTGTTGTTTTTTTCAACTTGAATATAATTCTGTCACCATGTGCTTCACCAAACAAACAAAGTACCATGACTGAAAAGAAGCTCACATCCTAGTTCCCTTAGAAAAAGAAAAGAAGAAAGGGAAAAAGAAAGTTAAAAAAGATTACTAATCATTTAAACTTGCCAGAAAGTCAAACCTTTTTTTTCAAAGATCACCTTATTGCGCAAGAACAAAGAGAGAAATCAAAGGACATCATGAATAAGAAATCATACAGGGTGAGAGATGAAAGAAATATCAAAATACAGAATGAGAACGTGTGTTAACTTGTGCATTGATTTTAGTAATCCAAAGTCCACACTTTGATCCTCCACCAGCGCCACTGAGAGTACAAATGCAGAAAAGGTTCATATCAACTAAGGAATAAAATAGTACATTTGAAAGTACAAACTTTGTTGTCCAGACTTTGATCACTGGAGAACAAATATGGTAGATGATAGTGATGACCATGCACTTTAAAATACTATATTGTTTTTAGGATTAACAATGAACATGAAGATCTTAAAAAAAACAAAAACAAAAAAAACCCCCAAAAACAAATACAAGCTTGGAAACCTAGATCATAAAATCCTCTTTTCCCTGGTGTACTCTGGTAATCAGTTCTGACCATGTTTGATCGACGCATATATTAGTGCCCAATATTAGTGAGAATATTCAGTGCTGGAGATGTTTTGACAGACACACACACTACCAGTCAAAAGTTTGGATACACCATTTCATTTAATGTTTTTTCTTTAGTTTCATGATTATTTTAATTTTTTACAATTTTACTAAATTGTAGATTCTCACTGAAGGCACCAAAACTATGAATGACCACATATGGGATTGTCTAGTGAACAAAAACATGTTAAATAACTCAAAACATGTATTATATTTTAGATTCTGCAAAATAGCCATCCTTTGCTTTGATTACTGCTTTGCACACTCTTGGCATTCCCTCGATGAGCTTCATGAGGCAGTCACCTGAAATGGTTTTCCCAGAGATGCTGAGCACTTGTTGTCTCTTTTGCCTTCACTCTGCGGTCCATCTCATCCCAAAGCATCTCAGTTGGGTTTAGATCAGGTGACTGTGGAGGTCTGGGCCAAATAGCCCTTACACAGACTGGAGGTGTGTTTTGGGACATTGTCCTGTTGAAAAATAAATGATGGTCCAACTAAATGCAAAGCTGAGGGGACGACACGTCACTGCAGGATGCTGCGGTAGGCCTGCTGGTTCAGTGTGCCTTAAATTTTAGATAAATCCCCAACAGTGTCACGAGAGAAGCACCCCCACATCATCACACCCCCTCCTCCATGCTTCACAGTGGGAGCCATGCATGTAAAGACCATCCGTTCACCTTTTCTGTTTCACACAAAGACACTACAAGTGGAACCAAAGATCTCAGATTGTGACTCTGACCAAAGCACAGATTTCCACTGGTCTAATGTCCATTCCTTCTATTTCTTGGCCCACACAACTCTCATCTGCTTGTTGCTTTTGTGGTTTCTTAGCAGCTAAATGACCATAAAGACCTGATTGAACAGTTAATGTAAAGACACATCTGCTACTGCAACTGTGGCATTCATCTGGGATTTAATCTGAGGTGCTGTTAACTTGTGATTTCTGAAGCTGGCGGACCTTTGCACAACACAACTGATTGTCCCAACCCCATTAAGAAGGCAAGAAATTCCACGTATGAACCCTGAAAAGGCCCTGTGACGTGCAAAACATTTCAGGTGACTACATCATGAAGCTCTCCGAGAGAAGGCCAAAGCGAAGGGTGACTTTGCTACATAATTCCATATAACTTGTTTGCATAAATTCCCCTCTTGGCCCTGCAGGCTGTCTATCCTTCAAGCTCGGGTTGTCTGCCAGAGGCCTGGGAGCTTAAGGGTCTTGTGCAGTATCTTTCCTGCTCCTAGTACTGCGCTCTTCTGGACAGAGATCTCAGATATTGTTGCTGGGATCTACTGTAGCCACTTACCTAACTTGGAAGTCACTCCACCTAGTCCTCCATATTGTGTGTGTGTGTGTGTGTGTGTGTGTGTGTGTGTGTGTGAGAGAGAGAGAGAGAGAGAGGGAGAGAGAGACTTTTTTTGGTTTTATGGTAGGAGATTTTGGTTACACCATAACTCATACAGCATTATTATACCTGCTGAATATGCTGACACACTGTATTTATCTGCTTTCTTATACTTGAAATCTTGTAATTGGCTCTATTCTTATTTATAACCCTATTTTTCCTTCGCTGTATCTCATTTGCCGCTGCAATGATCCAATTTCCCCTTGGGGATTTTCAAAGTTTCATCTCCTCTAGAAATCATTTAATGCACAATGGAACAGAGAATGCATCTGTTCAGTCTATGTGGAATACATCTGACACCAATTCATGATAGCTCTCGCTACAAGGCCATACCGGTTATATCACATCTGTATATTTTCTACTAATGGATAAATAAGACATATGATGGTTCAACTAAGGAATTTAATGCAAAGTGTCAGCTGAAGTTTAGCTCCCTTCCAGGTACACTCAGTCTTAGTACATTTACTTCATATGGTCATCTGTTTCTCTTTAAATAAATATTATTTTCATTGAAAGTAGAGATCTCTCTGTCTATTTATATATATATTTTATATCAAGTTTAAGATATTTTTCCCAGTCATAAGGCATTGCAAAACATGATACATATTTCAACTGTTGTTTCTCTGTTTGTTTTTTAACTTTTCTGCTTTTACTCAGATGGGAATTTTAAATCTGGGAGCAGAATCAGAGTAACAGCTGTACGACAGCAGTGCCACAGTCACAGTGAGTGCCTGTTTGAAAGTGAGTGTTGGTTAGCATCTTTACAGAACGTCAGTTTGGAGACCAATACAACATAATAATAATAATAATGTACACTTTTATTGATCCCCGTGGGGAAATTCTTCTCTGCATTTGACCCATTCACTCAGTGAAGCAGTGGGCAGCCACCAGTGCAGCGCCCGGGGAGCAGCGTGTAGGGATGGTACCTTGCTCAAGGGTACCTCAGGGTAGCCGTTCAGGGGATTCGAACCCCTGACCTTCCGATCATGGGGCAACCGCTCTACCTACTGAGCTATCCCTGCCCAGGCATGCCTATGCATTTTCTGCAATAATTATCAACACAATGTAAAAGAAAAAATTTTAAATGTTCTCAGCCATTTTATCCTTTTATATTTGACTGCTGCCTGTTTGCAATGCCAAATTTAAAAATACTCTTTCATCTCTCAATAATCAAGGTAAGGTAATGTTCACAATAAATGTAGGGATTGTAGTTTATTTTTAAACTTTCCATGTGATGTTAAAAATACAAACATCTAAGCAAACAACCTAGGACGTCAGCATAAACGTTAACAGCAAACCTCTATTTCCCTGAAGATGCATACACACAAACAAATGTGCCATTTCAGAGTATCTCCATCGAACACACACACAAACGCGCACACACAAACAAAGTCCATTAACATGAGTGTGTGTTCATTATTTATCATTGTTTATATCTTTGGTTGAATGCCAGCTAAGATAACAAGGCTAAAACTGCTGACTGTTGGGTAATTTGCTTTCACACACTTACACACTAAATTGAACAATCCGGTTTCTTTGTTCAAGCACTCACGTACTGAATTTACAGAGCTGGACAGAAAACAAAGAGGTCTCCTGTGATTATGTCTGCATATTCGTTGTTGTTTTATTTATTATTATTATTTTAAATATTGCTACTGGAAATACCAGGACTAAACTGCTGACTGATTCACATTTATACATTACATAAAGATGCAGAAACTCCATGGTTGTCTTACAGAGCCAAAAATACTCTTGGGTCTATGCATAAAAATACACATCACAGTGATTCAATGTTATATTTCTTGTCTCTCTCTAAGTTTAAACTTAAAATGTTGCTGACTCTATAAAAAGATGTCTTTGTTCTGTCCAAAGTGGTAATCAAGGAGATTCTCCTTCTTTTCCTCCCCCTCTCCCTGGTGCTGTGCATTCTTTGTTGGAGTGGTTTTCTCAGAAAATTGTCTGTCAAACTGTGTGGCGACAGTGCTTCGATGAGCTTGATGAGCTTCAGTATTCTGTGTTCACAGTGGCTCACAGTGCTCATGGAATCTCACCACTTGTATTATAAGCTTCATTTATCAGTGCAACATTGGAATATTAAAACCACCTGTCTAATATTGTGCAGCCCCCCCGATTATTGCAAATGAAGTGGTATTTACATAATGTCTGGCACCAGGATGTTAGGAGGTGATCACTGAGGTCATGTAGGTTGCAGGGATCGGGCCACGGTGGACTGGTCTTGATCTGTTGTACCCTGGGAATACTCGATCAAATTAGGATCTGGCAAGTTTTTGTATATTGCATGAGGTGACACTGACCTGCTGAGGCAGACATTTTGCAACATTGTGTTGTACCTTAAATTGGACATTTCAACCATTTTGTTTATTAAATGGCTAGAAATGACAGAAAATGTACAGTATCCTTCGAAGTAAGTTATCTGTGAGAGTAAATCACATTTATGTTAGTCTTCCAAATCTTCCAAAAGGCCTACTTTGAGCAAAAGAAACAATATAACTTGTTTAGCTCTCTCTTCTCTCTTTACCACACTAATCACTTTTTTACAGTAATTTATATTGACATAAAATTTACTTCAAATGGGAAAAATATCAAACCTTACTTATATTTCTTTCATGTAAGAATGTGCACAGTATGTGAGTTTGGGTGTTTACTGGCCATTCGAGAGATTAACATCAGATATGTCAGCAGTCTGATGGATATGTCACATTAACTCTAGTTTTTGTTTGTGTGTGTGGGTGTTTGTGACACCAGAAGACAAGGTATTTCATGCTAGACTCTTCCATTACCTGAGGTCAGCACTGTTACTGACAAAGTGAGAAAAATGTGTGCATGCATGTGTGTCTGTATGTGTGTGAGCAATAAACTGCACAGTGCAGATGTGAAGAGCCACGGTGACAGTGGCTGGTCTAAACCAGGAGCTGAGTACAGCTGGTCTGGGGTCATGGGAGTTCACTCTAACCTCCCGCACACAGGAGGGTCCTAACAACCTAAAGCCTTTACCACTCACGGGCAACTGTTTGGGCATGTCCAGACAGGTGCATACCTAGCTGCTATTTTTAGATCTCTCTGTGTACTGTGATTGCAGAAAAGAAGCAACTTCTGGTTCCTACTAAGTCGACTTTTTGTGTGGAAGTTACATTCAAATAGTTTTAAGCAGTTTTCTCTTATAGAGTCCACAGTTTCCAAAGCTAAAGGCAGTGCCTCAGGTGAGGAGTGAGACCAGGAGAGTGCTCATTATATTCTTCACCATTTGCTGGGTTGTGCATCATGAAGTGGTCTCCAAGGGTGAGACTAGACTTAGGGAAAACATTCAGTGTAAACGATATTAACTGTGGTGCATGCCAGCATACCATCTTGAGCTACCTGAGAGAACATTAAAAATACAGGAGGTTTTTGGTCATAAAAACATTCTTCACCCATCATATGTCTCCTAGTGAATTCATCCTCTGTCCCAAAAAAAGTAACTCAAGTTGAGGGACCATGATTTTGTCAAAATGGAGGTGGTCCAGTACCCAGACACAAGTCTTATGGGCAGAAACGGCCCTAACCAATCTGGCGCCCTAGGCAAGATTTTAGGTGGCGCCCCCCTACATCAGCAGTGTAGTGTAATGTTGTAACAAATAATATTTCTATTAAATGAGCTTTACTTTGTATTTTAATTAACGTGGGATTATTTTTTGTATTTAGAAATAATAGTACCAACTTTTTTTTTTTTTCAACATTTGTGGCACTGGCGTGGCGCCCCCTGATGGACGGCGCCCTTAGCATTTGCCTATATGGCCTATGCCACGGGCCGGCCCTGCTTATGGGGCATGAGAAGACTTTCATTAAAAGAACTTATAAAAAAAAAGATATAAAAATAGCATCCACACAGAAAATTGTTCAGAGGTGTGGAAGATGATGACCCTGAATTTCATACATATAATAATGGATTGCATTTATAAAGCACTTTTTGGGACCCCTCAAAGCACTTCCACTATTCATTCACTCTCACATTCATACACTGGTGGAGGCAAGCTACAGTTGTAGCCACAGCTGCCCTGGGGCAGGCTGACAGAGGCGAGGCTACCATATAGCGCCATCGGCCCCTCTGGCCAACACCAGTGAAGTGTAGGTGAAGTGTCTTGCCCAAGGACACAACAACCGAGACTGTCCGAGCCAGGGCTCGAACCGGCAACCTTCCGATTACAAGACGAACACCCAACGGTTCGGTTCGATATTTTTTCGATACAAAAAAATGTTCAAGCATTTTTAATTTGTCATTTATTAAAATTATAAATATATATTTTAACTCAAAAGTACAGTTTTTAAATTTAACCCTAACCCTTGTGCGTGTTTTTTATTTTGACAGCGAATGCACACCTGCGGACCACTTATGTGCAGCCCTGGTTATTTAGCTCGTCATATTGCAGCCACAGAAATTATTTTGTCCATGAAACCATAAAGCTGCACTTTCTTTTTGCCTTATAGTCTGATTTGTCATAACTTCTCCGTTTTGTGGTAAGCTTTTCTTTGGCTGTCACTTCTTCACCCTGACCTGTCTTATTTGGCTCAGCAGAACTGAAATGCTTTTACACACGCACTCACATAAGCTCAGCGATTCTCTGCGCGATCAACCTCTCACATGTTTAAGCTTGCTGCGGGAGATTTCACTTGTCATGTTTCCATAGTAAGCTAACGATTAATAAGACGATGTCAGAGGAATTGGTGCACAAATTATCATCACTCACAGATCAGTGCTGTCGCTCTCTATACACAGTTGGCACGATTGCAAAGTGAAAGCAAAAAAACAAGCGCAAATTCAAACGCGACTTCAATATGTCACATATTGACAGTGGCTCACCGATGCCAATGACATAATTACCCAGCTACATTTCTGAAAGAATGCAAAAGCATTGACATATATTTTTCCTACAATAGCCCGACGGGCAGGGAAGAGAGAGAATTTTGGTAGCCCGTCTGAAAAAAATCGCTAGCTCCGGGACGTCGGGCTAGCGATATTGCAAGCCCTGTATCTGATTGAGGAATCACTCATCTTTGGAAAAGAGAGTTTATTACAGAGAAATGGCTCTTTCCAAAATAAAAGCTATACTATCCGCTTCTTCTGGGCTATATTCTCAGCAGCATGAGGAGAATCATGTGCTAACAGCTGTCTAAATGACTCGGCTAAAGTTAGTAGCATGCTTGCTTTTTTTTGTCTGCTTCCACTTGTCTTTGCACTAGGATGATGTCGGCGTAAATGTGCAGTCATATTCGTTGTGTTCCCACTAGTGCTTTCAGGTTAATCTCGTTGAAATGACCTTAACGCCACAACACGGCAAATCTCCGTTAACGAGCTACCGCCGATCGCCCCGTGCATGGGGCTAGACGGCCAACACGTTAACGAGCTAACTGCGCTAACACACTAGTTCACACCAATGTAATTGAGCATTGCATGGCACATCCAACATACTGTTTTACTTTAGTCCATGACTCGCTTACCTTCAGGGTCATACGTCACATGAAAACCAAAATAATTCCAAACGCCAGATCTGAATGAGAGTGGGGGAGGTCCATGTTAAAAGGAGAGCTTAACTTCTGTCTCGCTAGCTTGCCCTGCGCTCTTCCTTCTGACGATGCTGTCTGTGTTGAGCGCTCAGTGGATCTGCGCTGGACAGTGCAGCCTAGGCGGAGTAGTCGAACACAGATTCACTGAGCGCTCAACACAGACAGCATCGTCAGAAGGAAAATTGATAAAATAAATTACAAATGTTGTATTGTTCGATACATATGCGTACCGAACCGAAAGCACTGTATCGAACGGTTCAATATCGATACGAATATCGTTGCACCCCTAATATATATATATATATATATATGCTATATATATATATATATTAAAAAAAACACCCAGCACGCCCCTGCGGGCGGTTTATCCTTCAAGCTCGGGTCCTCTACCAGAGGCCTGGGAGCTTGAGGGTCCTGCGCAGTATCTTAGCTGTTCCCAGGACTGCGCTCTTCTGGACAGAGATCTCCGCTGTTGTTCCCGGGATCTGCTGGAGCCACTCGCCTAGCTTGGAAGTCACCGCAGCTAGTGCTCCGATTACCACGGGGACCACCGTTACCTTCACCCTCCACATTCTCTCGAGCTCTTCTCTGAGCCCTTGGGATTTCTCCAGCTTCTCGTGTTCCTTCTTCCTGATATTGCTGTCATTCGGAACCGCTACATCGATCACTACGGCCGTCTTCTTCTGTTTGTCTACCACCACTATGTCCGGTTGGTTACCCACCACCATTTTGTCCGTCTGTATCTGGAAGTCCCACGGGATCTTAGCTCGGTCATTCTCCTATATATATATATATATATATATATAATTATATATATATATATATATATATATTAGGGGTGCAACGATATTCGTATCGATATTGAACCGTTCGATACAGTGCTTTCGGTTCGGTACGCATATGTATCGAACAATACAATTTTTTTCAATTTTTTTCAATTTTTTTTTTTTTTTTTTTGTGTCCCGTTTGGATCTATAGCCATCAGAATTGTTGTCTTGAGGCCAAGAAAGATGCCAAGAGGATTTATTTTAAGTGGATCATCATATTGGTCCATTTGATTGACCTTTATTATAATTATGAATTTATTTTATTTTCAGTTGCAAACGGGACAGACATGACTGTGGGATAGGACAGGGGGAAAGAATGAAAGAAAGAGGGGGAGAGAAAGAAAGAAAACCAAAGGGGAGAAAAAAAAAGAACAATACAAAATTTGTAATTTATTTTATCAACTTTCCTTCTGACGATGCTGTCTGTGTTGAGCGATCAGTGAATCTGCATTTGACTACTCCGCCTAGGCTCGAGAGTGCAGCCTAGGCGGAGTAGTCGAACGCAGATTCACTGAGTACTCAACACAGACAGCATGGTCAGAAGGAAGAGCGCAGGGCAAGCTAGCGAGACAGAAGTGGACCTCCCCACCCTCATTCAGATCTGGCGTTTGGAATTATTTTGGTTTTCATGTGACGTATGACCCTGAAGGTAAGCGAGTCATGGACTAAAGTAAAACAGTATGTTGGATGTGCCATGCAATGCTCAATTACATGGGTGGGAGCTAGTGTGTTAGCGCAGTTAGCTCGTTAACGTGTTGGCCGTCTAGCCCCTCTGTATAGGGTAGCTCGTTAACGGAGATTTGCCGTGTTGTGGCGTTAAGGTTATTTCAACGAGATTAACCTGAAAGCACTAGTGGGAACACAACGAATATGACTGCACATTTACACCGACATCATCCTAGTGCAAAGACAAAAACAACAAGCATGCATGCTACAAACTTTAGCCGAGTCATTTAGACAGCTGTTAGCACAGCATTCTCCTTATGGAGACCTGATATGTTTAATATGCTGCTGAGAATATAGCCCAGAAGAAGCGGATAGTATAGCTTTTATTTTGGAAAGAGCCATTTCTCTGTAATAAACTCTCTTTTCCAAAGATGAGTGATTCCTCAATCAGATACAGGGCTCGCAATATCGCTAGCCCGACGTCCCGGGGCTATCTCTGCCCTGCCTGTCGGGCTATTGTAGGAAGGAAAAATATATGTCAATGCTTTTGCATTCTTTCAGAAATGTAGCTGGGTAATTATGTCATTGGGTGAGCCACTGTCAATATGTGACATATTGAAATCGTGTTTGAATTTGCGCTTGTTTTTTTGCTTTCACTTTGCAATCGCGCGAACTGTGTATAGAGAGCGACAGCACTGATCTGTGAGTGATGATAATTTGTGCACCAATTCCTCTGACATCGTCTTATTAATTGTTAGCTTACTATGCAAACATGACAAGTGAAATCTCCCGCAGCTTAAACATGTGAGAGGTTGATCGCGCAGAGAATCGCTGAGCTTATGTGAGTGCGGCAGGATATATATTTCACTACGATGACCTGGATGACTGAGAACCTTCACAGACAGATATATATTTTAGTTCTGCTGAGCCAAATAAGACAGGTCAGGGTGAAGAAGTGACAGCCAAAGAAAAGCTTACCACAAAACGGAGAAGTTATGACAAATCAGACTATAAGGCAAAAAGAAAGTGCAGCTTTATGGTTTCATGGACAAAATAATTTCTGTGGCTGCAATATGACGAGCTAAAAAACAACACGCACAAGGGTTAGGGTTAAATTTAAAAACTGTACTTTTGTGTTAAAATATATATTTATAATTTTAATAAATGACAAATTAAAAAGGCATGAACATTTTTTTTTGTATCGAAAAAATATCGAACCGTGACACCAAAGTATCGAACCGAACCGTGAATTTTGTGTATCGTTGCACCCCTAATATATATATATATATATATATATATATACACGTGTATATATATGTGTGTATATATATATGTGTATATATATATATTAGGGGTGCAACGCTATTCGTATCGATATTGAACCGTTCGATACAGTGCTTTCGGTTCGGTACGCATATGTATCGAACAATACAACATTTGTAATTTATTTTATCAACTTTCCTTCTGACGATGCTGTCTGTGTGGAGCGCTCAGTGAATCTGCGTTCGACTACTCCGCCTAGGCTGCACTGTCGAGCGCAGATCCACTGAGCGCTCCACACAGACAGCATAGTCAGAAGGAAGAGCGCAGGGCAAGCTAGCGAGACAGAAGTTAAGCTCTCCTTGCAACATGGCAAACTGAACCTCCCCCACCCTCATTCAGATCTGGCGTTTGGAATTATTTTGGTTTTCATGTGACATATGACCCTGAAGGTAAGCGCTCATGGACTAAAGTAAAACAGTATGTTGGATGTGCTATGCAATGCTCAATTACATTGGTGGGAGCTAGCGTGTTAGCGCAGTTAGCTCGTTAACGTGTTGGCTGTCTAGCCCCATGCTGTCTAGCCCCCCCAAATAATTTCTGTGGCTGCGATATGATGAGCTAAATAACCAGGGGTGCACATAAGTGGTCCGCAGGTGCGCATTCGCTGTCAAAATAAAAAACACGCACAAGGGTTAGGGTTAAATTAAAAAAATGTACTTTTGAGTTAAAATATATATTTATAATTTTAATAAATGACAAATTAAAAAGGCATGAACATTTTATTTTGTATCGAAAAAATATCGAACCGTGATACCAAAGTATCGAACCGAACCGAACCGTGAATTTTGTGTATCGTTGCACCCCTAATATATATATATATATATATATATATATATATATATATATATATATATATATATATATATGCCACACTTTAACAGCCACACGTCAAGCTTCACACACTTGTCTTTGTCAGCCCATCATCCGCTCCCTTCCATTTCATGAGATGGTGAAATACACACCTCTCCAAGTCCCAAAGGACCCCAGAGTCTGCCAATAGGAGAGAGAGGCTGAGAATGGATGATGGGACGATATTTAAACGACACGAACACATACTTCCTCCTTTCACTCCCTCTCCTTCCTTTTCCCGTCTTCTTCGATACATCACTCACCAGCTCCTCTGCTTGCCTCTCTCACTCAAACCTCCCTTTGTTTCCATCGCTCGTCTCTCTTTACCACACTAATCACTCAGATTAGTTTTTTTTCCTTTGGTAAAGAAATTAAGCTTTCAATATCAAGTCTAGTATGAAACACACATACACACACACGCACATCTGATCAACATAAACTGCAATGCAGCTGTGACAGCAAAGACCAATCCATCCACTAATTGAGATCATGTGCCTATTGCTCTGTTTGCCTGAAGGAAATGACAAACATTCTGCTAAACAGCACTGACTAAAAGCTTCAGACAGAGAATGCTTTCCACTCTTTCTCGTCCCTTTAATCTAATTTGGCATAGAACAACACATCTTTATTTACATATAAGCACTGGTACCTCATTTTCAATGAGGTAAGTCTAATTTTCCTTTAGTTGAAGTAATTGAAGTAAACATTTTGAAATAATTTGCCAATAATAAAGATTTTTTAGACAAAAAATTAAGGCATAAACATTTAAAGGACCCAATGCTTACTGCACATCAGATCTTCTGAAACTGTCTTGCATCTCAGTAACTCATTGTGGAGATGTGAGCATCAAACATGATTGGTTAAACATTTTTCTTGGTAGGCAGCTAGTATACATATCTTGAAAATGAAAGCAATCTCAAGTCAATGAAGATGCTTGCTCAAATGTTTACTCTGGAATTCATGCTGAAACAGTGTACAGCGCACATTCATGAAGGGTGACGTTAAGGCCCAAAATCTCAACTTAGTTTTGTAGTGAGTATTCACATACAAAGAAAAGATGGAATGCAGATAAAATACTGAAGTCAGGGCTCATAAACAGGAAAATGTGCATCAACATTTAATTATATCGCATCATATGAGACTTTATAAACTAATTTTCCAAGTCTGACTATGTTAGATCCACTTCAAAGAAAGTTTCAGTAACACCCATGAACAGTCGTCAACTCTGGCAAAAACGGCAGCACTTACAGAAAACTCACGATATCCTCAACAACTCAACTCAGTATCACCATCATCAAAGAGTAAATAAACATTTACACTCTGCACTGTGCATGGTAATAATAAAGGTAAGCAGAGGAGTAATTAATTCAGATGAATGCCACCCAGAGCATTTGTGGTGACTAGGAGGTAAAAATATAAATTACTGCAAAATATCTTATTGACACAGGCCCATTTTTAAATTCCTGATTCATTGCTAAGTATTGATATTCAAGTATGTTAAAATATAGTATGTACAAAAATGCTTTTATCCAAAAGACAGTATTAGAAACTTTCAGTCACAGGCCTTTAAGGAGAAATGTGGAGTGCCTGGCTGGGATCTTGGTGGGTTTCAGGGGGTTAAAGTAAATTGGCTGAGTTTACAGCAAAATTAAGCCATTAACGGGAGTCACGTCAGCCCAGAATACGACAATCAAAGCTGATGACCCTGACCTGTAGTCATTGCTGTCTTTGTCTGTCTGTTCCCTTAGTTTTATGAGATACATGAGCTAGAATTGTTTTGGCCTCTTTTATACCCTGTCGTATTTTTTTGTTTCAAACTATTTATGTAGCTATAACCACATTGCTAATTAATGATGGCGATTTTTATAGATTTTCCAATTGTTGTTTTAAAACCTTTTGTGACACTGATCTGAGAAGTACCACAAGAATACGATTTTATTTTATGACCCCACTGATTGGCAGCCAATCAGGACTTAAAAACAATAAAAGCCCACTGCACTCACTGCCAGTAAAATTTTTATCAGCATAAAAGCTGTGTGTGTGTGTGTGTGTGTGTGTGTGTGTGTGTGTGTGTGTGTATGAATGCTGAAACACACTGCAGACCTCTGACAGTTTTATAGTTATTCATAGACTATTTATCGCTTCGGTGTGGTGAAAGAATAAAGCTTCTGCACAAAGTTACACATAAATGTTTCAACTCAGGAGTTTCAACCACACTATAAAAACGAATTCTGCTGTTTTAACATACACACTTAGCAAAACTGGACAATGGTTTTGTAAGGCCAAAGTTGAAATGCAATTCTCAGTGTTGTAAAATCGCATCTGGTTTATGGCTTAATGTTGTAGCAGAACTATTTTAATAATTTACGCACATATTAAAAGAGGTCATTATGGAAGCACACAAGGCAGCACATTACAAATTACATTATGCTTAGCCAAAAAGAATAAGCAGGCAAAAAAGAAAACACTCACTCTACACAGTGCACACTCTAAGACACACACATGCACACAAACACACCACGCTCAAGTCCAGACAGGAATTAGGCAGGCTGATTGGTGAGTGACAACTGAAATTGAATTTCTCTGCTGTGAAGGCCCAAAGGACTCAGGGGAGAACATAAACACAATCACATGTGAGTATCGGTACACACAGGCATGAAAAGGCACACACACGTCAGACATATACACACGTCAGCATGAACAATTGCTGAATAATTGCTGGCACACACACAAATACACGCACATATTCTTTCTCCCTCAGCTTCGCTTTCTCTCTTGTTCTCTTTCTCTTGAACAAATACAAACACACACACACATATAAACTTATATCCCCACCAGTCCCTGCTCTCCAATTTACTGCCAAAGCTGTCTCTTCAAAAGCAAATCTCTTTTTTTTTTCTCTTCCCAAAACATCACAATGGCAATCACATCTGGCAGCTCCAAACAAAACAACAAGTTTGAGAAAGGCCATCATTATACTGTGGCCAGCTAGATGTGATTTGAATTGTGATGATGAAAATGACAATCACTGGGCCACACATGATGCCAACTCCCACTAGCCAAATTTGGAAGAGAAATTTAGGAATTATGAAGGGAAATTTAGTTGTGCATTGGTGTTTCTGAGCTTGTAAGTTAAAGAGTTTCTATTCTTATGGCATATGCCTTATAAAATAATAGCAGATAACTGTGCTTGCAAAATCAGTCAACATAATACACCCCAGAGAATCTTCTGCTAACATCCACTGACAGATACCACAAGATACCTGCAGAGCCCCTTTGTCACAAAGGGGACCTATGTAAGAATAAAGGCTCCAGGTCCAGACGGCTTCCCTGCAGAATTCTACAAAGAATTCTGGACAATTTTGGCATCAGTATTCCACAGCATGTTGCAGGAAATCGAGGAAAAGGGCAGACTACCACCAAATATGAATTCTGCCAACATTAGTCTCCTGCTAAAACCAGGCAAAGACCCTTTATTTCCCTCAAGCTATCGTCCAATTTCTCTTTTAAATGTAGACCTTAAAATAATCTGCAAAGCTCTCTCAAAGAGATTAGAGAAAATGACCCCCCTCTTAATTCATCCTGACCAAACTGGTTTCATAAAAGGTCGGCACTCCTCAACAAACACTCGTAGATTACTTAATTTAATAGACTACTCATACGATAAAAACATCGAAGCCATAATATTATCTCTAGATGCAGAAAAAGCATTTGACAGAGTTAATTGGAAATTTTTATTCGCAACTTTACACAAATTTGGTTTTGGAAACTCTTTCATAAACTGGATAAGAATATTATACAATTCCCCAACGGCTCGTATCAGAACAAATGACCAGACATCCTCCAGCTTCTGTCTCCTGAGGGGCACCAGACAGGGATGCCCACTCTCCCCCTCACTTTTTGCAATTTTTATCGAACCTCTAGCAGCAGCATTTAGACAGGCTACAACAATTAAGGGCATAAAATGTAAGAACATAGAACATAAAATCAGTCTCTATGCGGATGATGTGTTGCTTTTTCTGCAAAACACACAAACCAACCTCTCTGAGGTAATTACTTTAATAAACTGGTTTTCAAGAGTTTCAGATTATTCAATTAACTGGCCAAAATCTACAGTTCTCCCCATTAACTGCTCCTTCCATAATTCTTCCTCTGCCCCACTGCAATCCGGAAATATTAAATATTTAGGTATTAATATCTCTCCTAAGCTTTCAGACTTAACTAAACTAAACCACATCCCACTTCTAAAGAAAGTAGAAGGCGATCTGACTAGATGGAAATCTTTACCCATATCACTCATGGGAAGGGTCGCCACTATAAAAATGATGATCTTGCCAAAAATAAATTACTTATTTTTGATGATCCCTAACAAACCATCACAAGATTGGTTCAGATCTCTGGATTCATATATTTCCAAATTCCTTTGGAAAGATAAACCCCCGCGTATTAGCTTAAAAACGCTACAAAGAACCAAGGATAGAGGAGGATTAGATCTGCCTAATTTTCACCAATACTTCTTAGCCAACAGGCTTCAGTTCATCTCAGAATGGTTAAAACATACCTTCTTAGTTGAGCCCTGGCTAGATGTTGAACAGGCACTATGTAAGGATCTAGAGATTTCAGACCTACCATTTATTAGCTCAAACATCAAAAGACATGAATGCTTTAAAAGTATCAACATCAGCTTTTCTCTAACAGCATGGTGGGAGTTTCTAAAAATAACGGAGTCTTCATTAATCCCATGCAAACGTACACCTATCTGGAATAACCCTGACATATTACAAAACAATAATATGATTAATTTCCCAGAATGGAGTTGTAAAGGAATTAAATACTTAGAACATATATTAGAGGGAACAGAATTTATTCCATTTGACAGACTAGTTGAACAATATGGGATCAACAAGACAAGGTTTTTAGAATATCAACAAATTAAATCCATAGTAAAAAAGAAATTTAACCTCAGTCAAGTTGAATTACAAACACCACTAAGTGCGGCACATTTTCTTACTCTTAAATCCCCCAAATTATTATCTAAAATATACAGAACACTTTCTAAATTAGATGAATCAATATCCCTTCCTACTGCAAAGTGGGAAGCAGATTTATCAGTCAACCTAGACCAAAACTTCTGGTCTCAGATTTGCTTAAAAACTTTTAAATTAATTAAAAATCCCAGTCTGCAATTAATACAATACAAAATACTTCATAGAGTGCACTATACAGGTCATCGGATGTTCAAGATGGGCTTTACATCTTCCAACAACTGCTCACACTGTCAAGGCAATACACCAGACAATTACATCCACGCTCTTTGGTTCTGTCCACCAGTGCAAAAGTTTTGGCGCGAGATATGTGAAGACTTATCAAAATGTCTGAAATGTAACATTCCAACCTCCCCCTTAGTGTGTTTGTTGGGCAGCTTAGATAATGTCACTTCAGAAAAGAATATAGCCCATATGATCTTCACTGCCCTATGCATAGCCAAGAAAACAGTCCTCATGAACTGGAAAAATAAAAATAATCTTAATTCTAACCAATATAGAAATTATCTATTAGATTACATTAGTCTTGACACAGCCTCCCACCACATTAGATCAATTGCTCTGGGCTCCTTTGATCAGCTCCATCACCTAGTGGGGGTGGGGGGTCATAGTTTGGTCCCGCCTTCACTGTTGTGATTGGTGAGGGGGTAGGGACAGGCTTAGGGCGTCGGGGGGTTCCCCGGAGGCATCTTCCTTGGGGGGCTCAACCCGGGGTAGCGGTCACGTCCGGTTGAGGGCTCTGTTGGCTCTCAGGTGACTGTTTCCTCGCGGCTGCGTGCAGCGGGGCTAGGGGAGGGTCTGTGCTGACGGATGCGGGTTACTGACCTGGCAACCTGGCTGCCCCTGGGTGGGTCCGGGATGGGCGTGAGGTTCTGGGGGCGCTCCGTCTCTGGGCTGGGGCCCGGGCCGGGCCTCGGGGGCTCGGGTCCTGGTTGGTGTGTTGCCGGGGTTGTGGGCGGGTGGGTGCATGGGGGCCCGGCCCTGGAGCAGGGTGCCGCCGGTGCATCGAGCCGCCTGGGGGGCTCTTCAACTGGTGGGGGGGATGGTCACATCTTGCAGGAGCTTTCTTCTCTCAGGAACTCTCTGCAGGAGGGGGAGATACAGGAGAGGTGGAGGAAGATCTCAGCCTGGGCGTTTACCGTCTTATGTAGTCTGGAAGATGTGTGGTTGGTGGGGTGGGTGCAGTTTTCTCTGTGGTGGGGTTGGGTGGACTGTCCAGGGCTCTGTGGAGCCGGGGGGCGCTACTGCACTGGGCCCCGGTCTGATGGGCCTGGGCCCCCCTTCCCTGGCGGGTCGCGGAGGGTGGGAGTGCCTACTGGGGTCAGCGGGGGAGCTGGCCCCAGGGAGGGGTTACCTGCCCCTCCCTTCCTTCCCTCCCCATCTCCAGCCGCCTCCCTCTTCCCGCTCCTCCACAACCACCCACACATGCAGGGCCTTGGAGTGGGGGTATGTCACCAGGGTGCAGAGGAGGCTACCCCCCCCCCCCCCCCCCCCGTCCCCTTCTGGCTGCCTCTGCCTCAATTTTATCCCACAACTTAGACATTCACATTATTCACACTCTCATTACACATACATATAGGATCTTGGGGGTGGGCACAATCACGGAGTCCAAATCACCATCAGGGTGTATACCTCACCCCTGACGTCGTTGCCCACCTCTCAATTTTAAATACACTTAGTCATTGAGGGTTAGCAGGAGGGACTATGCGCTTACCTGCTGCTCCTTGGCAGGTAGCTCCATGCCCTCCTGGGTTTTAATTGCACCTTAGAACACATATGCATCAACACTACAATGAGTGGGTGGAGGGAGGTTTGGAGTCTTCTCCCACCCCCATTCTCTGCGGCCTGCTGGAGCGGGAGGGCTAGTAGGAGGAGTTGGCCGTCCGACTGCGGTCTGGGGTGTGGGGCCTCCCTGCTACTGCGGAGTCGGGGTGGTCTGCCTCTCCCCACCGGAGGGAAAAGGGTAACACCACCTGGGTCTGGGTGCAATTCCCCCCTCCAGGGGCAAGGGTACCTAGACCCGGTTTGTAGAGTACGCTTGGGGAGTGTGATTGTGTGTACAGCGTCTCTTTATGTCTGTCTCCACGTTGGTTGAGTGTGGAGTGAGTGCATATGAGAGCATGAGGGTGGGAATGGATGTTTGTGTCTGTGTGTGCCTGTATGTCTGTGTCTATATGTCAGGTTGGGTATCAGACGCCACCTCTCTGGGGACACCTCAGGCCCTCCAAGGTTTGGAGGCCTATCTCCACCCACCACCACTTCCCCTGCCGGTGGCGGACTCCCTCAGGTGTCGGTGTGTTGGTGGTTCTTTGTGTCTGGGGGTGGGCGTCCGGGTACACACCGGCTCACTCCTTGGCGGCCGCTTGTCGGGGCCTGGGGCCTGGGGCTCGCTCGGGCCCCTTTGGAGGTGGGGTGCCCCCGGCCTCTCGGCCTAGGGCTCGGTCACTCAGGCGCAGCTGGGGGCCGGCGGAGCTCACGGGCGCGTCACTGCAACTCCCCCTGACTTCTGCTCCGCGGCTGCTGGGCGAGCCCTCATCTGGGACTCTCCTCAGCTCTTACTGGGACAGTGGCGCGGCTGCCCCTCTGTTGGTCTTCCATGGTCTCTTGTGTTCTGGGGGCCTCTGGATGTCTGGAGTTTTGATCTCCTCCATACCCGCTTCACACCCTGGAGGAAGGGGCTGTGGCCCCCCCACACTCCCTAGCAGATCATTACATGGAGAAACCTTTGGAATGCAAGCATGCTGATCCACACAGGTATGCACACATGGGTATTCACAGACGCGGACTAAAGCTTTCTTGGCTGCTGCCTCAAAGCACACTGTGCGCTGTCTATCTTGCGTGCTGCACAATATCGTTTATTACTTAGTAAATACTGATATCTATGACTAGCTAGTTTATTGTGATGGTGCTTTGTTTTCTCTATTATTATGTTGCTCTTTGTTGTTTGCTGTCTCCTCTGTTTGTTTTTGTTTGTTTGTTTGTTTGTTTTTTTTTCTCCATACAGGTGACCCAGGAGTTTTTTTTTTTTGTTTTTTTTTTGTCTCTCTTCCCCCCCCTTCTCACCGTCTCTTCTCCCCTTTGGTTTTCTTTCTTTCTCTCCCCCTCTCTCTCTCATTCATTCCCCCTGTCCTATTTATTAAAAAAAAAAAAAAAAAAAATGACAAAGGATGAACTGAAGCTCTGCCATCACGTAATGTCGCATACTGCTGTTTCTGATGTCATTTAGAAAAAAAAAAAAAAAAGAATAAACCAGTGATTTCAAAGTTGTGGCTGAATGGTATATATTAGCTACCTCTGAACTTACTTTGCTGTGATTACAATGATACAGTACAGGCACATTATTTACATGATGAAAATAGTGTTGTTGTTTTTTTACTTCTTTAGCAAAGTTTCAATAATTTATCGCAAACATTTGATTTTAATGGAATTTTTAAAGCCATTGTATTTGAATTGCTCACTAATACAGTAACTGCACTACATGCAGCTTTTTTTTGGAATACAATGGAGGCTCCCTGGTAAGCACAGCATGAACACTTTTTAAAGTACACTTTGTGCCAGATTGCAGCTAAATTACTAAAAACTCATATTGCCAAATTTCTCTGCTGGCAGACTTAATTTGTCACACAGCTGTGCTCCAGTAAATATAAATACACATCTTCAAATAAGCAAAGAACTATGATGGAGAATTGCATCACTTATAAATTCAGTCTTTTTCTATTTAGCTATTCGCACCATGATTTGAGGTCTAAATCATGCACTGCGCATTTTAAGCAATATACTTGATGGTTGCATTTTTCTGTAAACAAGTTATAGTCATCAAGAAAAAGGGTGCTGCGTGACCATGTTGCTGCTTATTTTTTCAATTATTCATTGATTTCATAAACTAACAAACTACTCCTCTCAGATAAGTCGATCCATATCTCTGAACCAGCTGAAGACTCAGAGCTGGCTGTTAGAAGGGAAATTAGTAAATCATAAGAAATTCCAAAAAAATATTCAGATTTCTCCAGTGAGCAACAATCCTCTCCTGGAATTTTTAGAAGGCGAAATTCTACACTGTTCACTCTTTTATGCACTATAATGTTTTTTTTTTTTTGGAGGAAATTAGTAAGCGCCCGAGGTCTTCTGCTTCAAAACTGCAGTCAATACTAATACTTCACAGTCTAAACTATAACTTTGCTCTGCTCCAACTGTGATCTCATCTGTTGATCTCTATCTCTAAACCAACTGAAGAAACAGGCTTAAAGCTGGCAGGGAAATCATGCAGCTATTACACTGGCACTTCATAGTCTAAATTGCTAATTGTAACTTTCCTCTGCTCCAGTTGCTACCACCCTTTTTTTTCTGAGTAAATTCCCACCATTGCTTGCTTTCTCTTTCTCCATAGGTCAATCACAAACTCACTAAACTTACTTTTCTGTGAAAGAAACGTGCAGCAGCCAGCAGTGGGTTAACAAGTAACACGTTAATATGTCTTCTTTCTGACATGAGATTCATGTTTACTGTGACAGTTTTAAAAAGATAAAATAATATAATACTGTGTATAAGGTGTGTTGCTCCATCTCCTGTTATTTATTTAAACAGATCCTAATGTGGTATACAGTCACTATGTTTTAGTCTGGATGCTAGATAAACCCATGTCTGATTTATTTATCTATCACAGATATAAGTAACTCCTTTCCAATATTACGTCTGTGTCTTCTTGACTTAGCATTTTGCTTATTGCTTTTTGCTAAAATCTGACCTGAACTACTTTCAGGCTGGAATGTGTTAGTGTATACTTTGGTAACAAGTTTTTGCACCAGTGACTGAATGTCAGACTATATGTCAGCTCATCCACCACCCACCTCCCTCCATGAGACACTGAAATAGCCATGCTTCCAGGCCCTGAAGAATCGTCCATTTAAAATAGAAAAATTAATTATTGTCTTTCTGCAGCAGCAAAAACAACATCATGTGTATCATATGCATCATTCATAGACATAGCTGATAATTGGTGCCACATATAAACAATACATAACATAGATGGCTTTTAGTACAATTAACCACCTGAGTCGAGTTTACTGAATAGCTTCCTTAGCACCCACCTATCACATAACACCAGTCACACCTCTAACAGGCAGTTTGAACGAACTACTTTTTTACAGGACTATAAATGTATTTATTTTGATATATAGAATTCTTTGAGGATTGTCTGTGAAAAATATTTGTATCTGCCTCTGTTATTTTCACACAAACGGCATGGCCTATGCCATATCTTCATCTCTTTTATACTTCTTGCTTGCTGTGTCTTCCCTGAGGCATTTACCCATCCACCTCTCGGACCCTTTTTCTCCCATCTTAATATTCTGAAGTTGCTTACTGAAACATAAGGCATTATGTGGAAAGACTTTACTAGAGGTTTACAGGGGTCAAATTCTGCCTCATTCACATTCTACTATCACAGTGTAGTTTCTTAGGCCCCGGGGCAATAATGGATATTGCATGTGTGTATGATGTAAGCCTTAGAAAGTGTTTACAAAGCAGGACATGAGCCTTGGTGTGTATATATTAACAGGATTAATAAAACACACAAAAAATAAGGACATAGTTAAAATTACAGTGATGATGGAACAGAGGAGCAAAGTCTAATACCACCTATACTGAATACACAATGAAGAAAAACAGGTTTGGGGATGAGCCTTCAATGTCTTTGTTGATTCTCCTGGATTACTTTATTGTGTCCTCCCACAGTGAACATGAATCTAGAGTTTATAGTTTCAATGTCAGCCACTATGCAGGTATTTGCTTAGGTCCAAGAGATGTGGACAAAGATATGAACAATGTGTTCATGTGAACGACAATGAAGTGGAATCAGTAACCGTAATAATATATGTTTGACTAAACAAACTTCATATAGAGTGAAGACAACTGATTAAGATTTAATTTGAAGAAAGAACCCTCCCCCCAACACACACACACACACACACACACATAAATTATCATCACTCCCATGTTCCATTACATTACAGAAGCCCTTTTAAATGCACTCTCTCAGATTTTTCACATAAACCCCCACATAAACACAAGCCCATATAACATCCTGGCACTTTAATGATATAAACACACACACGCGCTTCTTACCGGAGTGAAGTTCATGACTTTGAGAATCCAGATGGTCAGTGCCAGGTTGACAATCATGGTGACGAGGAGGAGGAGGATGAAAAAGTACAAGCATCTCTTTCTCCAGCCATAGATTCCCACTGCTGGATAAACCTGCGCACCACAAACTGAAGCCCCTCTCTGGTGGAGGGGGTTGGGCTGTGCTGCAAGGATATACTGCTCCTGGGTCATCTGAGGGAGACACAAATATAATGTTACATGTAAGATGTAACATTTTTTTTGAGAAATTTCTCTCATTCTTCAATTTTATTTGAAGAATATCTATATACTGACATTTTTTTTTAAGAAATGGAAATGCAGAGGGTTTATTATCCCTGTTTGTCAGCTGTAGATGCCCTAGTAAAATACTGAACATATGTTGTCTATTATTGTGAATGTTTGTATTCATTTAGTTATACAAGGATGATAAACAAATGTGGAGAAATGTTATGACTGTGAAGAAACAAATTCAAAAACAAGCAATTAATGGAATCTTATTTCTCCCTTTCAGTCAGTGTTGTGGCCATTTTAAGGCATAGGTAAGCCTGTACCAGATGCCTCCAGTTGGAGGAACACTGTTAATGTACAATCGGTATTAGCTATTACACCATATAACTGTGATTTGTCTTTTATTTGCAGGTGTGTACTAAAATACAGTCAGATCTAGCCAACGCATAAGCTAAATGGTCTCTACATTTTGCATCCAAAATAAGAGTTTTTGGAGCTGATCCACAGGCGCTAGATCCGGGCCAATCTCATACTGATTATAACTGCAGCTCATTAAAAAGAAAACTAGAAATAAGTTACCCTGAGATGTGGATACATAAAAAAAAACAACAAAAAACTCCAGCATTAGACCTTATCATAATAAAACTCAATGATAACTTGGAAATGACTAAAAGAAAGTCTTAGTCGTTATTAGGAAGTGTTACATTAAAAAGTTGTGTAGGGCATCAAATTGTTCAGAAATGTCTCTGTATGCAGCATAAGCAACAACAGGAAGAGGAGAGGCTAAACTTTCAGCGTTTTGGAGGAAGGAAGAACAGAAAATACAAAAAACATAAGATAGCAAAAAAGAGGAAGAATGGAAGCATTTTAGAGTTTTGAGAGTGAGATAACAGGAGAGAGAAAGAGTAAGACCAAAGCATGATAAAAATGAGATAGAGGTGGAGCTGTAAAGTGGAAAGATAGCACAGCATTGAGTACTGAGAGATAGGAAGGGAGGCTGGAGAAAGAGAGAGAGGGCAGATAAGATGGTAGAGGAGGACAGAGTCCATTAGTTGTAGTGCAGCAATTGGAGTCATTGGTGGCAAGAGATATGGACACTGGCTGCAAGGCACTATTATCTCTGTCCATCTGACTCCCTAACTCTCTTTGACTCTTTTACCCCACTCGCTATACCTCAGATTCCCTCTTGGTTCCTTCATGCTTTCTCCCTAATTCACCTCCTATCTCACTTTTGCACATCTCTCTCTTCCTCTTTATCAGTCTCTCTCTTTACGTACACACGACACAAACACACACATACACACACAAACACACATTAAGTCTTTATTTGCTGAGACTGCATGACCTTAACACCTCAGTGACTGTTGATTTTTCTTCCCCCCTGCAATGCCTTTTCTCTATATAGTCTCACATGATGATACCCAACAAGCCTTGATGATAAACAAAAAAATGCTGACTTTTGCCTTAGCCTGCAGAAAAAAAAGAAAAAAAGAAATGCAGGCTTTGCTTGTCTAAGTTTTATTGTTTCATTTTGGGGAGAGGAGCGTCTAAAACAACTATCAGCTTGTGATTGGTGTCTCCACAGGGGTCCTGTTTCTTATACGTAAGAGGCAAACCCCAAGGTCTGCTTGAGTTATTCATGCCATGACAGTGTATAAACACCATGGAAGTCTAAAAAAAACATTAACAAGCTTTTAAAGCTAACAGCTTAACCTTGAGGAGGATTGATAGTGGGGCCTCAGCTCCTCTGTCTCCTTAAGGCTAGGGCTGTCTGACCCATGAGTTTTAGCACTGAAAATAATGTAATAATGTAAAAAATGACTCTTTAATATTTATGAGTCAGAATAACAACATGTTGTGGCTGAAGATTTACTTTGATGTCTTGGGAAACAGCACTGTTTTCTTCCTCTTTCCATTAAGGATTAAACTCCAGTTCTTAGATGGTCTTGCCCCTCAAACTGATGAAGATTACTAAGTATAAGATGAGGCATAAGATAAATTTTAATTTAAATTATTCATTACATAGTATTTTTTATTGGATTCAGTTAAATCCAGTGTATCCAGTGTACCAAGCAGCAAATACAAAGAGGACACAGGAAAAATATCTTCAGAATGTTTTTTTTTAACCCCAAAAAGTTTAAAGAGATAAAATTCTAAATATAATAATCGGGCCCATAAAAGAGGTCAACTAAATATAACGCTACTCAAAAGTAACTTCCAGAAACCTAATCACACAAAGTAGACACGACCTAACTTACAAACTGACCTAAACACAAAGACACAGGAGGGTAACCTTTATAGTGGTTTGACCAAACCATTTACACACAATAGACATTATCAAGACATCACATATTTGGAAAAGTGCTCCGACGTTTTCGGAGAGCTGGCGAGGACACCGGACTCCCAGCACATCGTTTTCAGACTGTCTTTTGCTAATCAGATGAAACATGATATATAAGTCACTTAGATAACTTAAAAATGTTATTGTTTGGCTTTTTTCAGTGTTTTATTTGTTCCTGAGTAAATCGGTGTGGCTGAGATTAAAGTTATAGTTTTCACACAGTTGTACAGACGTCAAAAAGAAAACAGATTGAACAGAAGTGTGGGATGGTAGGGAATTTACTCCAGTGTCCAGTTATACTTTACATAGCAAGGAGCAGACGGCTGAGTTTATTAAATTCCACCGAGACTGCTTGTGACGCAAATCTGAAGGCTAGACCATCCCATTTCACAGCTTTGCACTTCCAGCCTTCTCGGTCTTCGGAGGACCCGGCCTTCGCAGTCTACATGGGCCGGGATGCGGAAGGATGCAGCCCCTGAACTCATACACAGCTATTGTGTTTCCAAAGTCCTCAGCCCTTGGCCAGAATTTTAGGATATCAGTAGAACTTTTTAACCAAACCAATATTAACTAATCTAATCCAAAATCTTACTCTAATTAACTATAATCTAATAGCGTCATCACACGGCAGTATTACTGTGCTTTCCTTTACATGGCAGGAACCCTTTTCCAACTAAATTAACAAAAATACTGGATGAATAAACTGTGACAAGAGAAAGCAGAAGTACATCAATATGAGGCAGAATTGTGCCCAAGACTGAGTCAAGAGCAGATCAACATTACCATTAGCATCTGTAGCAATCATGTCAGTTTTAAGGCCAATATTTGTTTAAATGGAGGAAGAAAAAAACACTTTTGAATACCAGATTTAAATGAGGTGATGAAAGGATGTGATAGATATTGCAATCTGCTTTTTTTTGGCAAAAGAAAAGCTGAGGCTACTTTAGATGTGCATAAAAAAACAAGCATTCAACCTTCTATCAAAATGTAACCCAACTGATTTATATCCAAGCGTAATTTGGGTATGCAACACATATTAATGCCAAGTGCAATGAGGGCTTAATATCTGTCAAATGGGCTAATGGATTACAATATTTTTTGCCTTTTCACAGTGAAAAGAAATCTCCTGCAACAGACACAGCAGTTTCAGCTATTTCTCTTTTTGGGTGCATCTGTTCAGTGTGTGCAGACACAATGCATATGAATCAATAGCACAGCATCGCTGTAGAATAGGACAGAGAAATGGGCTGCTGATGATTTTATCTCTGAATTCAGAGTCCACACTTAATCGATAGCACACCGTGTGTAGCTCTGTGCTGATATGTGTGTACTGAACTTTAATGAAGTCTGTACTGACCAAGAGTGCTTATCGTTTTTCTCCATGCATGCATCAAGAATGGGAATCAATAGATATTCTTGTTCGTCGATGTGTATATATCATCTTTGCATGTTTCACTGGGGCCACACTGTCACTTGGTAAAATGAACGTCAGATGTGTTTTTGTTTTTTCTTAAATTCCACAGGTGGCAGTCAGATGCATAATGTCACTGCTTAATTGCGTGTGGTCAGTTTTGTGACTGTGCCATTTGTCACTGTGTATTTTCCTGTGAACACCCCACATTACACTCTTTCACTGACACACTCATTGTCTTGCAAGTGTATTTATGTCTCATTTCACTCAGAGATATCCAAGGTTATCAGTCTAACTCGGCAGTCTGACAAAATATTGTCTGTCCGCCCACTAGGCCCTTTGCTACAGAAAAGCCAAAAGAAAAACAAATTGTTGCTTAATCTTTTCTTTTTTTTATTATTCTCCTGTTCACCTCTCCTTCACTTATCTCTTTCAGTTATCCTTGCTAACGCACATTTCCTTTCTTATCAAGTAACATAAATTGAGCAAAATAACATAAAATAAGCTTGTGCTATATATAAAACTATTTTTTATTTTCCTTTTTAGCAGATTATTTTAAATTTTCCTTCTTTTCTTCCTCACTGCATTTTTTCTTCTATTTTCGTTGTTGCTAATCAATCAATTTTGTTCTCCCCTTTCTCCCCCTCACATCTTCTGCCCTACACTCGTCCCTTCTTCTCTTCTAATGCATTTTGTAGATTGAACTGACAAGAGAGCCATCAATCAATCCTATAGTGTACCACAGCCTAGAGGCCTTGCACTGTGTGACCTAACTTTATTAATATCATAATGCCATGACAGCTGTAAAAACAAGAGGCACTATAGCTATATTGCAAGTGATACCATTATAGCTCACTATCAGCTCCATAACAGTGATTTCTTTCAATTCAGTTAGTCTGCTTCATTTTCTCTGTTGTATGTGTTGTAGAGGTGCGTAAACAACACTTTGACTTTTACAATTGACAAATATTCAAAAATATAAGTTCAACTATAGAAATTAGAGGTTGCACACTTATGAACAAAACTGCCAGCATGATGAGGTTGGTGTGGATGTGGTGTATATGACAAACCTAAGTACATACTACGATAGCGCCATCATATTATCTATCTTTTTAAGCAAGAGAAGACAAAATACGAGAAAAAGCTGATAGGAGATGACACGTGGATATGAACAGTGGGGAGAAGAGACGACAAATGAGAAAAATGAACAGGAGAAAAATATGATTGTGATCCATCCATGTGACATCTCCACCCCCACAACCTCCCAGAAGAAGCAGCCCAAAATGAACAACATTAGTTTACAAAAAGCTAATAATGAGAATTAGAGGACAGGAGATAGTACTAGAAAAAAATCTTTCCATTATATTGTAGTTCATCTTTCAAGCAGTGACATTTTGCATAAAAAGAGACATTCAAAATCCATTATGACATGAGAAAATCGCAAATTTGTCTTCATATGGAGGTCTTGTGGGTTCCTTGCAGATACCAGATTATAGTTCAGTACAGACTGAAAGCAATGTCATAGAAAATATTATTTTAATAATGGCAAAAATAGCCTTCAGTAAAGTTGTGTTTTATAGTCCCAATAATTAATATTTTTTTCTACTTTGAAAACAAAAAAATCTAAATGAATTGAAATGTTTTATTTGTACAATATCAGTTGCACACAGAGGTGTTTCACAGATGACAATACTGTCACAGTATCTGTCTCTCTGTGGTCAACACTTGACCTCTAACAAAAGATCATAGTAACAAAAAACAACATCAAGGCAAGGCAAGTTTATTTGTATAGCACAATTCAACAACAAGGTGATTCAAAGTGCTTTACAGAGACATTAGAAACAAGAACAAATAAAAAGCATGATTTAAAATTGATTAAAACAAGCAAATAAACTAACTAACTAATTAACAAACAAACAAACAAACAAACAAAACAGTATATAAAATCAAAACAGATAAGCAACAATTGACGAGACAAAACAAAACAACCGAAATTAAAAAGGTGTTCTTTTGTGCTTATTACATATGAAATTGTAAAGTAAAAAATGTGATGCCCGCTAGAGCAGAGCGATATGACCAAAAATATTTATCACGATATACATTTGAAAATTTGCGATAACGATATAACCGACGATATAATTGACACTAGACAAAATACTTTACAACTCCACAACTTTATTCATGCAAAAAAAAAAAAAAAAATCAACGTATTTTCACTTAAACAAGCAGCTGTTTTTTACGTGCATTAAAGTTATATAAAAATGTAACAGTGCAAATGCAAGTTCCTTGCTGACAAGTTTAACCAAAAGGCATTTCCAGTGGAAATTGGCCAACATATCCTCAGCATAACCATGCTTAAAAAGAGGTTATACACACAATATACGGTATGTATCACTCCGCGAGGCTCCTGCCTACGATAGCCGTAATGCTCCAACAATCCATCAAGTGATGCGGCTTCGTAGCTTAGCAAAGTCGTACTAAAACATTTGACAGATTTTCGAGCGCCGTGTACGACATAAAATCGTTTCGAGGTCAGTAAACACAACCAGAATTCATACATAAGGCACACAGGATTATAAGGGGCACTGTTGATTTTCAGAAAAATCAAAGGATTGATTTTAAGTGTGCCGTATTTTCCAAACAACACGGTAATAACGACGGCCTGCTAGCATGCGCTACCAAAAATAGTGCTTTGTTGTGTATCTGACGGACGAAAGCTAAACCAGTTCCACACCACTGAAGTTGCAGCATTTTTACAAACCAATTCTGGTTCATCTGTTTCATTCACCGATCCGCTTTCGCCCTTCTCGTTCTCTGTCGCCGCCATGCTTTTTCCGCCATGTGCGTATGAAAACAAAGGTACGCATGCGCGTTTTACCCATATTCTATCGCGATATTTCATTTTCTTATCGTTGCCCGACATTATACCGGTATTACCGTGAACGGTATGATATGGCCCAGCCCTAATGCCTGCAAATGACAGAAACAGAAGTCCAGATAGTGTCTATAAAAACAGTCACAGGTATCATAGCTGGTTTATTTAGCGTTTTCTTTGGTGCGTGGTTAGACGTTGACATGTGGAGTTTAAAATAGTCTTAATTGTGCAGTGGATGACTTTTCAGCTAGTGGAATAAATTCGTGGTACTGCTACCTTTTGCAGCAATAGTTTTACGGCATGTTTTGCAAATTACCGCATTTTGTTCGACATCCTCCTTGTGAAATCGAAACGACAGCGAGTCTCATTCCCTTCCTCGTCTGCGACTCACACTGTCGCCATATTTTTCTGGCAACGTATGAACACGCATTCTCACTGCAGTGTGCCAGGTAGAACGTTTTCCAGTGGGGTGGGGCAAGGGTGGATAATAAATAGAAGAGTGAATGGACTTGCCAAAAGAAAATCAGGAAACTTGGGAATTTTGGTTCACAGCTGAAATCCAGATCAAAGCGTAATTTAACATGCATGCATAGCTGATTGGTACTGCTGCTGTGGAATTTCAAGTGCTGTGGGCATGCCACTGTATCTGTCAGAGAGCAATGAATGAAACAGGCAGGACAGGGCCATGTTTACCATTACATTTTAGAGTTCTGAGGAGACAAAGTTTTCAGGCCCCTCTTCTGTGGAACCAGCTTCCAGTTTGGATTCAGGAGACAGACACTATCTCTACTTTTAAGATTAGCCTTAAAACTTTCCTTTTTGCTAAAGCATATAGTTAGGGCTGGACCAGGTGACCCTGAATCCTCCCTTAGTTATGCTGCAATAGACATAGGCTGCCGGGGGATTCCCATGATGCATTGAGTTTTTCCTTTCCAGTCACCTTTCTCGCTCACTATGTATTAACAGACCTCTCTGCATTGAATCATATCTGTTATTAACCTCTGTCTCTCTTCCACAGCATGTCTTTTATCCTGTCTTCCTTCTCTCACCCCAACCGGTCGCAGCAGATGGCCGCCCCTCCCTGAGCCTGGTTCTGCCGGAGGTTTCTTCCTGTTAGAAGGGAGTTTTTCCTTCCCACTGTTGCCAAAGTGCTTGCTCATAGGGGGTCATATGATTGTTGGGTTTTTCTCTGTATCTATGAAGCGCCTTGAGGCGACTTATGTTGTGATTTGGCGCTATATAAATAAAATTGAATTGAATTGAATTGAACAAATTGTTTTATCATTAAAGCAAAATGTATTACTAATTACCAAGGTTTTCAAATTTTGTGGTCTTAAAAAATGGAAGATGCAACAATTATTCCAACAAATGTAGAAAGGTTAGCTAAGCACACAAAGTCTTTAATTATAGAAACATGTGAAAACAATATGGTTTGGCATTGTGCTTCTACTACATGTGATAAACCACTTGCACTTGTGTACCATGATGGATGCTGGTTTTTGAAACGGTCATTCATACTAAGTTGAACTTTACATTATCACTTTACCCTGAAAAGGAGAGTGTCCATGGTTTCAAAAAAAAAAAAGGAATTTCTAAATGGGATCAACCTTTTAATCTGGAATTCATCGATTTCTCTTGCAAACAAAGATTTGACCAGATTCTCCGAAGAAATGATATGTTACTGTACATAATAAAAGGCACAGCGGACCCAGGGTTTGTTTTTTTTTTTTGCTTTTTTAATTTATTTTTATTTTGTTTTGTTTTTTAAACCCTCTTCCATTTTATAAAAGTTGGCCCAGGTAAAATTAAACTTTAAAGCATGTATACATTTCTTCACTCTATCACAGTCTGTTTTGATTTCATATCCAAAGCAACCAGTTTTCTCACCATCCATTATCGTTTCATTATTCACTATGATAGTTAAAAAATATCAGACTTATTTGCCTTTTAGGAAGACCATTCTCCTTGTTAACTAAGGATACACAAACAAAATCAGTAGCAGCACTATAGGCATCAGTTGTTATGATGTGTGCTGGTCATTATAACAGGGGATTGAACGCTTACGCATGCAAAATACTATTGATGTCGCAATGCTACATTTGTTTTTTGTTTTTGTTTTCATGTGTTTGTGTGAGTGTGTTTGCACTAGTGTGATAAAACACTAAGCCAACTGAATTGGGAGCACTCGCTGTTGGCTGTTGGTTGTTGGTTTGGACAGCCTGCCATTCCTCTCTGTCACTGTGGGCATTCAGGTGTTCAGCCACTGGAATGGACAACACACACACGCACCACCTCTACCACACACACACATGTATACACCAAAAAAAAAAAAAATCCACACAAACAAGTAAACACAATCACAAAATCACACTGCAGCTACATGCACCAGCAAACACACAGGGATGTATTCAAATATAAACAATGTGGTCACACCTAAATATATTCAGACACACAAACGGGGCTCCTTTGCAGTGAGCCGTTCAGTATTCCAACAGATTCAAGAGGTTCTGCTGTAGGCCGAGTGTAGAAAGAGAAGACTAAAAAGGACAGGTCTTGTTCTCCTGGTCAAACACATTCTTAAGTAAAAGCACAAACAGGTGTCCTCGTCTACCCTTCTTATGATGGACAGAGAAACAAGACAACATGATAGCACTATCACTGAGAAGTCCAGCTCCTAAATAATGGCATCTACTCACTGGTTAAGATCAGAGCTCAAAGTAAATGCTTAACACACGTATCAACCCACCACATTACCATACTTGTTCAACTTCACCACTTGGCACCAAATTAAAACATTCAAGCCATAGTTTGTAACAATGTTGGATTGTCAGCAAACTATAAAGAAACAAGCCTTTTCTTTTCTACCCTCCTTCATTTTTGTTTATCCTGTTGTTCTGATGTTTATGCTTTTTGAAACCCTGCTTTGGAGCTAAAGGGATGTTTTACAGTCATCTCTATTTATAGAAACGAAACTGTCTCTAGACAGAGATTTGTCTCTGTCTAGATTTATCTACCTCGAATGAGGTCTTTCGTTTGTTCGGGGCCCACGAGACTAATTAGTGGGTGATTAAAATGGAGAAGGAAAATGGGAAAAACCAGAAAAAAAATTCAATTTTGAAAAAGAGCTAAAAAAAACAGCAGGCAGAGAATTAAATAAATAAATCTGCATTGTGTTCTGATTGGCAAGTTTACTCCCCCCACTGGGATGTTTCCCCACTATGGAGCAAGTGTCCTCTCATGCTATTATATAATCATGTGCTGCTAGCAGGTAGATGATTGAAGAAGGTCTTTTTACACTGCTTGGCTACTCAAAATCGTTAAATAATGGTTAGAAAAATGTTATCTTTTTGCCACACACTCACAGCAGACCTGAACTGCATGCTTACACCAAAAAGACACTGTACTGTTTCAGAATCAATTTTAGTTTCATTTTAGAGTTAGCTCTAAGACAGGCAACATTAAATGAGGCTTGAGTTATAATGTTCTTGCCCACCAACTTATCATCTTTATTAAGAAGACATATTCTCACTTAAATATTTGAATGGATACAACACTTTTTTTTCTGCATTGTGCAAACAGCGATACCCTTATATTTAAAGTCTTACAAACTGACTTAATGCTTTCTGCTCTACAGTATTTGCTCAAACCTCCAGTATCTGTAAATTATTAAGGGATGACAGCTTTGTAATAATAATAGGAGTAAAATATGATTGATAGCTGGTTAGACAGTAGCTATGAGCTGTAGTTTAGAGGCTCAACAATCATCGCTCATCTCACTTACTCACTGACAGCTGGCAAAGATTCCCACACACTGATTCATGACACCCCATGACTTTTCAGATGTTCAATATTCAAGTTGAACAATTTTTATTATTACAGTATATCTTTCTTAACTCTGAACAAAACACCCCACACAGAATTCTGTAGAGTTTGTCCATTAGTATTTCAAAGGCTTGAGCAGCTCTGTCACGAAGATGTCACCGACGTCCTGAAATAGAATCTACTTTTCTAATAATATGATGATTTGGTTTTAACATACAGCTCCGTTTATGTAGTTATTTAGAAGCTGAATGCTGTACTGAGACAGATATAACACCGAGACAGAATCCACATAGTCCCATATGCAAAATGTGTAAATGCAGTGCTCTCCAAAGAGTAATGTTATTTTGGTTGTCATTATGTGTGCATCTTTGTGAGTAAGATCTGTAAAGCACATTGCGGTTTCCCTTTTGTTTCTTTCTCTGTCATTATGTTTGCCTCTCTCTCCGCTTAAATTGTCTTCCAGCCCCCTTCTTGCTCTTCCAATATTGTTGATTTCTTTTTTCCCTTCCTCCCTCTCTTCCCTTCTCTCTGGCATGTTGCCTCCCGCTGAGTCAGTATCTGTCAATCAAGAAGCCGACACTGTTAAACACCGCCAACACCAACAGCAGACTTAAAATCCTTTCTCTCTCTCTCTCTTGTGCTCTCTCATCACGAGGAGATAGATGGAAAGCCTCATGGAAAGAGACTTTGCTGGCAATGTGGCCTCTTTTTTTAAAACTCTTTGAAAACCACCAAAAAAGATGGTGAGAGACTAAACTGTTTTCTGGGATGCTTTTTAGCTCGGTAGCACAGTACACAACATAAGGAAATCATTATGATTGGCTGTGATTTGCCAAATATATATTTCAGTGTTTAACCCTAACCCTGTCATATGTTTTTTGTGAGCAATAAGTTGCATAAAAATGTTGCATTTTTTATGAGGGTAGAAGTAGAAAATACCACCAGTATTAACATAGTTGACATTTATTATTAACATTTATTTCTTGATCAAACATAAATAAATGAAGAAAAAAAATAGCAAGTAGTCATCCGTCCTGCAAGCTAGTTTACCACCACAAAAACAAGTCAACTCACATTATCACTGTCACACAGTCATGATCTCATATTTATATACGTCAATGACAAAACGCTAAACGAGTCCCTTCTACCATGTAAGGAAACCTAGTGATGGTGTGTCAGTGTCCATTGGCTGGTGTCTGTGTGTGTGTCTGTGTGTGGCATTACAGTCGAGAAGATAATCGCTGTGACTTTGAGAAAGGGACTAAAAAAACCAAAAAACTGTTTCTGTTTCCCACTGTGTTATTACTAAGAGGGGGTATAACAATGGTGTAGACCACTCTGTGTGATTGAGATAGCGACACTTAGAGAATAAAAATACAACGAGGAATAACAAGAGGGAGAGAAAGACAATTTCCAAGGGGAGTCATACTCTGAGAGATGTGATGGACGCCTTCTGTAAGTACATCACATGCTTGTGTGTGTGTGTGTGTGTGTGTGTGTGTGTGTGTGTGTGTGTGTGTGTGTAAATCTTCTGGTGACAGAATCAGCACACAGGCTTTATGACCCCGTTCAGGGCCTCCTCTATCATTACCCCACCACCCACCCAGCCATCATGCTTTTGGAACTTTCAGCAAGCTTTCGCCCCAGCTTTTACGTTAAGAATGTTCCTTTTAAAAGAGCACAATAATTCAATGATTTTTGTCAATTTCATCATGCCTTTGATAGAAAAGCAAAATAAATACAGGCCAAAACAGCAAAGAGGCATATAAACAATAAAAAAGGGAACAACACAAAATGCATCTGATTATTCTTTATGATGCATGCAAGGGTCACTGATGACATCATTTTTTTAAACTACTATGTCCTAGTAGCTACTTTTTATTATATCATTTCATTTCATTGGATTTTGTTTTGTTTTTTGGATTTTTGCCCGTTTCCAAAAAACTTTCAAATTAGTAACTCAAAAAAAATAATAATTGATGAGTTTGATTTGAAACTGCCATAAATTATAAGGCAAGGGCATTGTTGCATTACAGTGTTAATGTCTTTGAACTCACAACTTTAAACTGTACAAATTTATCCCTTGCATGTTACCTACAGTAGTAGTTAGACCATTGGTTTAAAATGGAGCACTGTAACAAAAAATAATTTCCCCCAGGGATCAATAAAGTATTCTGATTCTGATTCTGATTCTGATAAAATGTAAAAGTACTAGACATGTTTAGTATTAGCATGAAGCATAATTCACTCCATCTTGTTCTTCTACGCTGGTCGCACCATCACTTAAACCTCATTCTTCTTTGAACACCAGCTGCAATAACCCCCCACAAACACACACCACACACACATCTCCGTTCACTGTATTACAGTACTTGCATTTCTTTATGCCTTCTATCTTAATTGAGTTGTGTGTTGTCAGCCAAGCAGCTCCACTCAAAGCTCCCTTTGATGCTTTTGACCAAAGAGTGTATGTGTGACTGATGTATGTGATGAATGTCCAGCAGTCTCTCATGTCCAAGTCCCTCAATGGAGCACTCATACATCAACCTCTGAGCCCCTGCACCATATAATGGAATGAGGACAGACTGGCTTACAAAGTGGGGATGAAAAGGAGAATGAGAAAAGAGTTTGGTGATATGGAATTTAGTGAGAGGGAGACAGGCAATTGACTGTACGATTCCCTCTCTTTCATTTCTTTATCTTTTGTTTTATTGTCTAAAAAAAACATCTTTAGACACTGTTCAAGTACTTTACACAGCACTTTCAACTCTTTCATTTCTAAAGGGCTAAATGCTGTTAGTCATTTTCTTTTCCCAAGTTTTTAATCTTTATTGGATTACCCCGTCTAGTCTCCATCAACTTAATAGCCTTTTTTTTCAGGCAGCACGGTAACATGGTGGTTAGCACTGCACAAATCTGGATGTGATTTCCCATTTCACCAGGGCCTTTTTGCATGGAATATGTGTGTTCTTCACACGACTGCAGGCGTAGTCGGCTTCCTCCAACAGTCTAAACACGTGCAGTTAGTGGGCTTAAGTTAATTGGTGATTCTACATTGGGAGCTGGTGTGAATTTAGATGTGAATGGTGGTCTGTCACTCTGTGTTAGCTCTGCGACAGAGTGGCAATCTGTCCAGGGAGTACCTTGCCTCTCACCCTATGGTAGCTGAAGTAGCTCTAGTGCCCCTGCCACCCTGAATTGCATAAGTGGAAGAAAATCATGTTACTCTTTCTCACTCCCCTCTTTTCAGAGAAAATCACAAGACATATTAATTAAAAATTCATTCTTGAACAGGTACATACTTTTCTCTGGTATTTTTTGACACAAAGTCAGACTTTGTTGCTTTCTGATGCTTTGACAGCGTGTGAACATCAAATCCCTGTTTACCCTTTCAATCTCGTACTGACTTGTCTTTGAAAAGGTCTCTCCTTCTGCTTCTGAAACTGTATGAAAATGTATTATTTTTGTGAGTTTTCAATGGATTTAATGGTAATTTAAATAAAACTTATGACCACTTTAACTCAATAATTAAGTCAATACTCTTCACACATACAGTAGTGTACAAAAGTGCATACATACATAAACCACACAGGAATAAGAAATAAAAAAGAAATAAGAACAGAGCTAAACCCCTGAGCACTTTGTTAAGATGTGTTACTTTGCCATAAATCTCCAGTACTTTATAAAAGTTTGGAACCATGCCTCATTTCTTTATAATTTGCTTCTAAGGAGCCAGAAAGAGGCCTTGAGCAACAGTTCTCCAGGCTTTCTGAAGGTCTTTCAAAGTTTTTCAAAGGACATTGGCTGTTTTTTCCACTCATTTTCAGTCCAGTACAAGAACATTTTCAGTTCAGTTTGTTGTTTAATATTGACCTATGAATCAGTGAATCATGAAAAAGACACCAAACTCAAGAGCAGCTTCGTGGGTAACTTAGCAAAGAAGCTGTTCATGTTAGGAACTAGAAACTGTGTGACCTGGGGTAGGAAGAGACTGAGTAAGTTCCCCCTGGTTGCCTCTACAACATAGCAAAGAAAGGTTAAAATGTCTTAATATCAAGTTTTATGTGAGTAAAACTGACCAGAGTGCTAAAACAGAGCTTTACTATATTATCTAATAATAAAGCATTTTTATTCTTAATCAAAGAAAAATAAAAATATAAGTTTCATCAATATATAAATGAGAAAAGTACTTTGAGTAGTGAAACGTGTGGTGCAGGATGGGCATGAAAGTGACACACTGGAGCCACTAACTGCAGAGAATGTTTGACCTACAGTGAGAGACAGAATGTGAAAAAAAAATCCATGAATTCACATGGTAGGATTTGTAAAGAATTTATTCGTAAATCAGGGTGGAAAATAAGTATTTGGTCACCTCAAACAAGGAAAATCTCTGGCTCTCACAGACCTGTAAGGTCTTCTGTAAGAAGCTTTTCTGTCCCCCACTCGTTACCTGTATGAATGGCACCTGTTTGAACTCATCATCTGTATAAAAGACACCTGTCCACAGCCTCAAACAGTCCAAACTCCGCCATGGCCAAGACCAAAGAGCTTTCGAAGGACACCAGGAAAAGTATTGTAGACCTGCACCAGACCGGGAAGAGTGAATAGAATAGAATAGAATAGAATAGAATTCAACTTTATTGTCATTGCACATGCACAGGTACAGGGCAACGAAATGCAGTTTGCATCCATCCAGAAGTGCTTTAGTGATATAGATATATTACAATATATATTAGCAATAATATAGATATGTGAGTATATTACAGAAATGGGTCTATTATGGTATGTTATAATGTACACGGTATGAAGTATGTTGTGAATATTCTATAACTATAAGTATGTACAGGCTGTAGTGAGTACAAGCTATGTACAGGATATGAACAGGATATAAATATGAAAAACTATACAGAATATGAAATAAATAACTTTACAGAATCTGGGATATACAGCTATACAGAAATGGGAACTATGCAAGTTGTAAACAGTTGTAGGATTAAAGATTATCGAATGTACAGAATGATTATTTACACAGAGCTATACAGTAGTGCAGTTAAGATAAGTGAGGGTGTAGATAGTTTCTACAGAGGCTATATAAAGTGCTAGTGGTTGTGAGTGGTGGTTCAGTCCATGTTATTATTGTGTTTGAGGGTACAGTTGTCCATTGTGGGTGTGTGTATGTTCAGTCCATGAGTTTAACGTGGGTCAGATGTCAGGAGGCAGAATTCAGGAGTCTGACAGCTGTGGGGAAGAAGCTGTTCCGGTACCTGGTGGTCTTAGTCCGGAGGCTCCTGTGGCGCCTCCCAGAGGGCAGGAGGGTGAAGAGTCTATGTGATGGGTGACTGGGGTCTTTGATGATTTTCCCAGCCCTTTTCAGACACCGCTTCCTGTAGATGTCTTTTATGGCAGGAAGTGGTGCTCCGGCGATGCGCTGGGCAGTTTTCACGACCCTCTGCAACGCCTTCCGGTCCGAGGCAGAGCAGTTCCCGTACCAGACTGTTATACAGTTGGTCAGGATGCTCTCGATGGTGCAGCGATAGAAGTTCACCAGGATGTCTGAGGACAGGTGGTTCTTCCTCAGAGTCCTCAAGAAGAAGAGGCGCTGGTGAGCCTTCTTGACCAGCTTGGAGCAGTTGGTCGTCCAGGTGAGATCCTCGGAGATGTGGACTCCCAGGAACTTGAAGCTGCTCTACAATAGGCAAGCAGCTTGGTGTGAAAAAATCAACTGTGGGAGCAATCATCGGAAAATGGAAGACATACAAGACCACTGATAATCTCCCTCGATCTGGGGCTCCACGCAAGATCTCATCCCGTGGGGTCAAAATGATCATGAGAACGGTGAGCAAAGATCCCAGAACCACACGGGGGAACCTGGTGAATGACCTGCAGAGAGCTGGGACCAAAGTAACAAAGGTCACCATCAGTAACACACTACAACGGCAGGGAATCAAATCCCGCAGTGCCAGACGTGTTCCGCTGCTGAAGCCAGTGCATGTCCAGGCCCGTCTGAAGTTTGCCAGAGAGCACATGGATGATACAGCAGAGGATTGGGAGAATGTCATGTGGTCAGATGAAACCAAAGTAGAACTTTTTGGTATAAACTCAACTCGTCGTGTTTGGAGGAAGAAGAATACTGAGTTGCATCCCAAGAACACCATACCTACTGTGAAGCATGGGGGTGGAAACATCATGCTATGGGGCTGTTTTTCTGCCAAGGGGACAGGACGACTGATCCGTGTTAAGGACAGAATGAATGGGGCCATGTATCGTGAGATTTTGAGCCAAAACCTCCTTCCATCAGTGAGAACTTTGAAGATGAAACGAGGCTGGGTCTTCCAACATGACAATGATCCAAAACACACCGCCCGGGCAACAAAGGAGTGGCTCCGTAAGAAGCATTTGAAAGTCCTGGAGTGACCTAGCCAGTCTCCAGACCTCAACCCCATAGAAAATCTGTGGCGGGAGTTGAAAGTCCGTGTTGCTCGGCGACAGCCCCAAAACATCACTGCTCTCGAGAAGATCTGCATGGAGGAATGGGCCAAAATACCAGCTACTGTGTGTGCAAACCTGGTAAAGACCTATAGTAAACGTTTGACCTCTGTTATTGCCAACAAAGGTTATGTTACAAAGTATTGAGTTGTATTTTTGTTATTGACCAAATACTTATTATCCACCCTGATTTACGAATAAATTCTTTACAAATCCTACCATGTGGATTCATGGATTTTTTTTTTCACATTCTGTCTCTCACAGTTGAAGTGTACCTCTGGTGCAAATTACTGACCTCTGTCATCATTTTAAGTGGGGGAACTTGCACAATCGGTGGCTGACTAAATACTTTTTTGCCCCACTGTAACTAATTAATTCATTAATCAATGCATAGACATATGGCATTATATCTACATTTAATCTGCACCTATATCAACTAAAATAAAATAAAAATAAAGTTTTCTTAGCGACACAAATAGGAACACACACACAAATACACACACACACACACACACACACACACACACACACACACACACACACACACACACAAATACACTTGTTTCTAAAAGCAGCAAACAGATGCCTCTTTCCCAGGATGCATTGACCTGTGGCTGCTGTTACTGTGGTGATATGATTTATTAATTAGAGTACTGTTTGATTGGCTTGTTAAAGGACAAATCTAATGAGGTGCTTGTAAATGAGAGAGGTGGAAGTGATTTATCGCTAATGCCAATCACCTTCACACAAAAACACACAGTTGAGATAATCTTTGCTCACAGACATGAACACGGACACAAAAAATCGCACACACGACACTTAAAGAGTGTTAACCTTGTACTCCGGCAAGGTGTTCTTGTTTGCGTCTGGGTTCACTGCGCATGAACCAGGTTCCCGTCTACTACAGCAGGATCTCGCATCCAGAGCACAGCAGTTTAAATAGAACTAAACAGTGAAGTGTGGCGGAGAAAAGCAGTGAGTTGTGATTAACTGCAGGAGAAGAAAAATTAGAAGAACTGTTAAATCTCCAAATGTAACAACGCTGTTTTTTTGTTTTGTTTTTTGTCAGAGCAGAGTTACACATTGGTGCAGTGGCCACACAGCAAGAAGGTTACTATTTTGAAGTTCCTGGTTGTCTGGGCTCTGTCTGTGTTTGCATGTTCTCCTTGTGCCTCCAGGCTCTCTGCTGCTTGTTAGGATAATTGGTGATTAAATTGGTCATAGGTGTGAATGTAAGAGTCTGTGGTTGTCTGTCTCACTGTGTTAGTCCTGTGATGGCCTGTCAACATATCTATAGGGACTACTGTGGCTCTCACTGCCTGTCAGTAGCTGGGACAGGCTCCAGCCAGTTGCCACTGTATTGGATAGGAAGAAAATGGATGAATGAAAGTTTAATAAGTTTAATAATACATGGCAAGCTGGCACATGCTTTTTTTCTTAATTAATAATATACTAATAATGTGTGTGATTAATTCATAAATGGCCATGCTTATTGAGTGGCATCTTAAAGCTGAACCAATACACCAATTCATTTCAGACCATATTTGAAATGACAAATCCACAAAAAATTCCTAAAGAGCTTAATAATATATGAAATATGTAAATGAATTAAGTTGCATTGCCAAAAGTAAAAAAAAAAGCTCACACTCATGTGACCTATTTGCAACAAGCAGTAAACTGTAGATGCCTACTCTTTACATGAAATGTGCAATTATATAAATGCTTGACTTATATTACAGATGAAAAGTGTTTAAAAACATTTCACCTTTTAGTGAATTTGGATAGGAAGGGGCAGGTAAAGGTCGGAGTAAATCAGAACTATCTTGAAAAGAAGACTTTTTTTTGCTGCTTGTATACAGTATATACAGAAACATACACACAATGATACCAAGACACATGTGCAAAAATCATTGAATCATATCTCAGTAAGTATCATTGTACTTGAGTGAGTATCAAAAATACTAGACAATGTTAAGCATCAGAGAGATGTCCCAGGATTGGCATAAAATAAACCTTCTGACATTTTATTTTTTCCCTTCGGCAATCTATTGTGGAAAAACATGTAGGTGGTATGAATATACTTAGGATAATCTAAAAGCATCAGGGTAAGTAAAAAAGAGGAGAATGTAAAGGAGGAACATACAAAGATGCTGTGAAAAAAGAAAAATCTCCCTTTCACATCCTGGGGTAGTATGTGTGCAGTCTGGGAGTTTGGTCCTGCGCAGTATCTTAGGTGTTCTAAGGACTGCACTCTTCTTGGCATAGAGCTCTGATGTTGTACCTAAAATCTGCTAAAGCCACTCTTCCAGTTTTAAGGTTACTACTCCTAATGCTCCTATTACCACTGGGACCACTTTGGACTTCACCTTTCACATCTACTCAATTGTTCCTTCAGCCCCCGGCACTTTTTTTTGTGCTCCTTCTACCTGATGTTGATGTCCTCTGGGATCACCTCAACTATCACAACTGCAATTTTCTGCCCCTTCTTAACCACCACAGTGTCTGGTTTTCAGTGGGCCATATTCTTGATGTATATGTGGATACTTGAAGTCTCAATCTGGATTGTGGTTTTGCCACTTGTTAATTCTTACCCTCTCTCTTTCTGTTTCTCAGGATGCTGGTAGGTGATGACTTGTGTGCATTTTGAAGAGTTTTCATGTCTTAATATAAGTGGCATACATCTCTTCTTGTTGTTCACATTGGCCTGTGGGATATCCAGGTACTTGTAGCTGTCCTGCATATCTGCTATTCTGCCTTTTGGCAACTCCATCCCTTCAATCTGGATCACCTTCCCTCTGTTCTGCAACAATTCAGCCATACTTTTCCAGTCTGGACGACATCCCGATATCTTCACTGTAGATCCTGGTCGATCAGTGAGTTCATGACAAACTCATGCCTGGCATACAGCTTGATGTCATCCACATATATGAGCTGTATCACTTCTAAATCTGCTCTTAGAATATATATATATATATATATATATATATATATATATATATATACATATATTTAACTAAACTGCATACAGAATATGGGGAAAATAAAAATATAAAAAACAAAAAAAGTAGTGAGTATTGCAACGTGAAAGATAACTCTTCAGCTCTACTGCAGCGCTGTCATGGCAGAAAATGCACATGGCTGTTTTTGTGTGTGTGTGTGTATATGTCAGCCATGTGATCTAAGGTCTTCAGTGTCATTACACTGCCGTTTCTGTGATAGCAACCCATTCATCATCTGAGCATCTGGTGCCCTTGCAATAACACACACACACACATACACACATGCAATCACACGCATGCAAGCACAGGGAAAAACAGCCACACAAACTACTTCCTAAATTTCTTCTCTTTGCCGCTTTGTGCCATTTATCCCCTATGCTCTCTTTGTTGATCTTTTTTTTTTTGGTATTTCTTGTTTTTCTCTCCGTTACTTTTCTTTCCTTCGTTTTTAATGTCCTCCTGTGACTTTTTTTTCCTCCATCCTCCTCAATCCATCCAAAATATCCCTTCCAGCTTTCCTGTTCATCTTACCTGCCTGCTTTTCTCCATTTTTTCATCAATAATCTTCTGACAGAGCACAACATGCATTACCACATAAATAAATTCAGTTGAAAAAGTTGACAACACATGCTCTTGGCAGGTGGATATCTGAAAAAGGAAATGAAAAATGATCATTTCAGAATAATAAAACCAAGAGTTATTAATATATTTAAGGTAAAATAATTAAATAAATAAATAAAAATACCCTGCAGATTTTTTTTGAAAACCTATTATATCCTACCAGTTTCTAATAGTATTTTTTAAATGATTAGCTCTGTCTGTTTTTGGAAGAACTTGTGCATGTATTGTGCCTAAAGGACACATAATCCTAACAGGATAAACACTGAATGTCAAATAATGTATAAGACATAGAAGAAACAAGAAAGTTTGTCGCTGATCAATATGTAAGGAATTCACATAACTAACTGAAACCAGTGCTAATATAAGACAATACAAAAAAAAAATACACCTCTACTCTATACCTCTATGAGTTTATTCCTATGGCAATGAGTTAAGGAGTATTTTAACATTACTGTCTACTCAAACTCTTGTTATATATGTAATAATTAGTGGAGATTTTGAAGGACTTTATATTCAGGTGCCATCTAGCTAAATGTTTAATACTGTCACAATGTCCCCTGTTGCCAAAATATAGCACTAAATAAGTGTTTTTGCAGAATATTATCGTGTCAATATGAAGCTGACCATCAACCCTTTGGATGTAAAATGTCATAAATTAATTATTTGGGGTGATTTTTTTAAGCATTAGGATATGAATTTTTGAGTTATGGCCCAAATTTCCTTTGTGATGCTACGGGGATGCCTGCAAAACCACTTTTTTTCACACCCCTAAATATCAGCATGTGTCAAATTGATAAGTTTAACTTTTGGTAATTGAAAATGTATTTGACACACTGAAATGAAGGAGTCAAAATTCAAAATTTGCCACAAAAGAGCTGCTTGATCCAGACACTAAAAGTTCAAACTGTAATTATAACAAAGAAGTTATTTGGTGTGTGCCATTAATTAACCTATAGGTGAATTTGTCATTTTCCTAGCTGTGGGATCAGCTATCTAGAAACCAAGCGAAAAAAGAACATCTGCTTGTACACCACTTGATGATACTAATAGAGGATGGAGCAGCTTACATGTTTGTTACTGTTACTGTGTTTTTTTCTAACCCAGGTGTCAAAACAGTGTCAGTCACTGGTGATTTAGGAAGAAAATGCCACTCTTACATCCACAATACGTGAATGAACCTAATGAGATAACCGTATACATTGTTTCTCATTTGTATTTTTTTAGTGATAAAATGAGATTAACATTTGAAATGTGTTTGGCCCTGGGTGATTAGGTATGCAGCATCTTACAATTTTTAATATTACCAGTGGTTACATAAAGGTCACGAGATGCAAGGGTGGGGCAATTTCATGTTTACATAGTGATATGGTGATAAAGATGGCATTCTTGTACCCTTGTTCTAATTAGTTAGAGAAAAAAGAGAATTGAACAAAAACCTGACTACTTTGTTACATGTATGATGTGTAAGTAAACAATTTCATGAGTCCTTTTTGAGATGAACGAAATTGTCCAGTCATTGTCCAGTCTTCCTTTATCCATCCAGGAATATGTTTAAAAATGTACACTGTGGCAATTCAAAAGCAATGAATCTGAAACTATGAACTAAATACACAAACCGAGTCTGTGTTTCATATGAAGATCTTTAAGTTTCAAGTCATTTTAATGAAAACAAATATGGTGCTGTTCATGTGAATTCAAGACCTAGAAGCATTTCAAGCATTTTCACATGCTTGTGTGAGTCGTTTAAAGTACGTATATAATGGAAACAATTAGGTATGTATGAAAACATGAAAAAATTAAAAGCTAGCGAGAGCTAGTAATCATGCATAAGAGCATAAAGTCACACACATTTACACAACATTGGTTTATTGCTAAGAGGCTACCAGTAAAATAGACGGGCACAAGAGAAGAACATTTACATCCAATTTTCAAACACACACATGAAATGTATACAAAACAAAAGCCACACACAGAAATAAAAACAGCACCAGGCTGTTGTGGAAAATAGCACAAAAATCAAAAACTGGAAGACAGCAAAGATATAGGTTGACCACATTGTTAAGCTTTACTGGATCTAATTATATGAAAAAACCGAAGTGACAAAACCTTCTGAAGGGTTCAAGCAAGTATACATTTTTTGACTGACAACTAAGCCGGCAGAGTCATGGAGATACAACATAAAGACACTCGCTCTATTAGTTGGTGCTTTACAAGACAAGGAATAGACCATGTAATGTCAGCAAGACTATTTTAAACACCCCACCACTTTACATTTAAACTGGCCCATCTTGACACTTCCAGGCAAGTTAAGCTCTTCACTGCTGCAGTCTATCTGACAAAGCTAACGGGCAAAATTGCATTAAGTCAGTACACTTTCCCCTGGTGGACATTTCCGTGTCTGCCCATTAAACATGACGAGACAGAATATGTGTCCATGCCTTATGCTTTCAGCAAAAAAATGTGTGTAGCAGCTAACACTCTGTGGCTTTTTATGTCTGTGTGTAGTTTGCTGTTAGTTAGGACTTTTTTCTAAAAGGCATTTTTATATGAGTCATGAGTATTTTCACCAATGAATATGAAAGCAGTGTGATGAACATTACTGTCAGTTCACTTACACACAAGAAGAAGGCAACCGTATCCCCTCATTTATTAGCAAAATTAATATTGAATGTCGGACAGTGGCTATGACCCTTTGTTACATCTGTTACAATTACTAATTTATGTAATGATTAGGTATGTTCATCAAACATGTTGGCTCAGCAGCATGCTGCCACATGGCTATAATCATCCAAGTTATTGGCCTAATTAGCATTGGTGAGATGACTGTAATGAAAATCATTCTCTCTGCCAGTTCTGGAGATCACTGAAGTACCAAACTAATTCTGAGGAGTGTCTGAGCATGTGAGGACCTACGAAACATTTGCTTTCTTGTAGGAATATCCACATCCGTCACTGTCATCAGAGCACTGATTTATATTTTTCATGCCTGGGAAAACAGGTCTTCATCCCAATATTTATAAATATGCTCCTATTAAATAGGTATTGCTATAACAAACTATACCCAGTTTTCTCTAAATTTGAGCAAATTTAGCAGTGCATTAGAATTACACCACTAAATTACAAACAACAAATATGAACAATGAAATACTAAGTTGTTTTGCTGCTGCGATAAATAAGCTCTACTTTGAAATGCTTGGCTAAACAGAAACACCTTCATATAATTATGTAATACAAAGTATAAAGAATTAAAAAACAGTCCTACTATTAGTGAGGCTAAATGTGGAAATACATTTTGAGGAAATATTGCTGTTCGGCAAGCAAAATAGCGTCCTGTTATTTTGTTCATACTGATCTCTTTATTTGTCAGACACAGCTAATCGAAGCAGGGATGGAAAAAATGTAGTACTCATATATGTTTTTTATATATGTTTGTTTTTATTTAAGCAACAATGCTGAAAGAATAAAATTTGACTAAAATTATGAACACACAAATATTTTAGCTTTAATTTCCTAATGGAATAGACAGTGCATTAACTCCATTTTTTTTTGTCTTTTTTCATTTCTTGCATATATTGGAAGCATGAAGGAGATATGTGTAAACTGCAAGGGAGAGGAAAAAACAGCATATGAAAGAAGAGGGCATAAAAAAGCTGGCAGAAAGGAGATGACAACAGGGCTAGATGAGGACAGAGATATAGCGCACATGGCACAAACTCAAACACACCCACCCACACACACAAACACACACAGAGTACCCCAATGTTCCAGCTCATTTCAGTACATTCTGACAACAGAGAGGCTCCAGAAGCATGTGGTCTCACACTGGTTTCACATCCATGGGAAACAAAATCAAAAAGCCAATTCACTTGCAACACTGGCCAAATATAAACTTTCCTATGTGCGAAAGAACCAAACAATATAATATATATAATATATAATATAATACTTATAATTTAAGTAATGATCTTTTCAGGTTAGAGAAGCCATGCATGGTCCTTTAGCTCTAATTTCCTTGCAATGTTCATTATAACTGAAAGTAGTTCCTTTACTTCACCTGTATTGCTTCTTATCCTGCAAAAAAGAAAAAAGAAGTAAAAACGTATTTCTTGCCTTTCTTTTACATCAGCACTTTTTATTATTAATACGATCTTGTTTATATGGCCTTTGATTTTTTTTTAGTTTAACAGGATTGTATGTTGAGTGAGAAGATGATGTGTAGCAAAAGCTGCTGATTTTGACGTTATGGATCAGTTTACAGAGGTTTTACTGTGTATGAAAGAGGTGTGTAACCTCACTGAGAGCACAAATACAACCATCAGTAGGAATCAAATGGATGAGTTAACACTTCTTTTCAGGGCTGTTTGTTCTTTGAAACATAGCAGAAACGTGAAACTGGCTTACACTCCTTGCGAAAGACATGATAGTGACATGATAATTAAAGACCGATGAATGTGTATAAAGAAGCATTTTTCAGTTTTGAAAACTATAACTGTATCATCTAAAATATATTAAAAAAACATGTTTTGGTGAAAATAAATATTTTTGAGGTACTAATATATAACTGCTTAAAGTACTGTTCAAAACTCTTGAGCCACCCCTTACTTCTACATGATTTGATTTCAGTGATCCAGACTTTATGATATTTTTAATTGGTTTTGAAGAATCATGCGCCAACCTTTGTAGAGGTCCAGTCTTACCTCAGTACCTGAGCATTTTTAAAGAAACTAATTCAATTTTTTAAATTTTTGTTAAGGTTTGTTAAGCCTATTAACACTGACCTATAAATCATTCAAGTATAAAAAGTTATCTACACATAACAAGCTACTTTTCAAAGAACAAATTTTAAATTGTATCTTTAGGCACTTTGTTACTAGCAGCCACTGAAACGCATAACTCTTTCACATTTCTTTAATTGAATCTACAAAAAAATGCCAAAGATAACACAGTTTGACAGGCATAAAATTGTACTTTTACCACATTAATGTAATTCCTAAAGAGCTATTAGCTGAAATCTTGGCATATCTCAGCTTGGTGCGCAGTCTGTACATAAAAAACCTAAGGCAACTGGAAAAGCAGAACAAAAGAAGGAATGGCCGGTCTGAAAACTATTTGCAGCAGATAAAGAGTATCTGAAATTCATGCCTTTAAGGAAGGGGGAAAAACTCAGCAAAAATCTGACACTGAACCTGAGAGATGCATCTATTGTTCACTGGAGCCTCATCAGAAATGGTGTCAGTGGAAGAGTGGCTGTCAAGAAGACATTCTTAAGGGAGAGATGCAAGGAGAACATGCTGAGGTTTGCCAAATTAGGCCAAAAATGAGTGGCAATCAGTGGCGGCATGTCTTATGGAGAATAAATCCAAATTTGAAATTCTCATTAAAGAACACAGAAGTGGTCAGTAGAGAGGTGCAACAGTGAGTGACTACAGTGAACTGTAAAACACAGCAGAGGTTCTGTCATGGTTTGGGGATGCATTTTACCCAGTGGCATTAGGGACCCTATCAAAACAGATGGAATAATGATGAACGCAGCAAATAACCATCCAATTTAATCCACTGTGCAATTCCATCTCTAAAGCATTCCATTGGTATCAGTTTCACTTTTCAGCATGACAAAGATCCTAAACACTGGCAATGCAGAAAAGAAGATAAAATAACACATAGTGGAAGAGCCCAGATCAACATTATTGAAGCAGTGTAGGACTGTGTTGAAAGAGACAAGAAGCCTGGAGAACTATTCCTGAAGACTACTTAAAGAAATTACAAGAAAGCTTGCCCAAGATAGTTCAGACTGTCCTAAAGAATAAAGCTGGTCAAACTAAACACTGACTTTCAATCTCTTTACTGTTTCACTTTGCCGTACATAATATGTTTCCATTACCATTTGCATATGTTTTTTTTAAAGCGCTACATCTATGACGTACACAATTCCCTAATTCTATGTTTCTCTTTCTCTTTGTTTCCTCTTTGTTTTGTCCTTAAAAATAGTTTGTCCCTCAATGTATCAAAAAGAACATAATATTGGTAGGAAAGAAGAGCATGTATATGTGCATCCTACCATAGAAGTTGGGAAATTACAGTTAAAACAGTCAAACAAATAAACAAATTATCATGAAATTATCAATCCAAAGAGTCTCAATTTCCCTATTGCTTGGTTCAGAGTGATAACATAGAATGTGACAAGTATCTGTCACCAAATGGATGTTTGATTTTTAATTAATTCGCCTCCTCTCTGTTTTTAGTCCCCCCCCCCCCCTCCCTGTCTTTCCATCCTGCATTAAAAAATAGCAAAAGCTTGGCAGATAGGAGATAAGGTAGGGCTGCAGGGCTTGCAGCTGGTACCCTGGATGAGGGCCTGGCGCAAGACAAAAAAAAGAGCAGATAGAGAGAGAAAGGACATTGAGAAAGAATGGAAATTGGAGATGGACAGATGGAGGGAAAAATGAAATAGTGGCTAAAGGGAGAGAGAGATAATGATGATGAGACTTCAGCTGGGCAGCATAGAGCTACTGGCTGGATAGAAGTGAAACTGATTGGGTTGAGAGAGTTATGGAGGGTGAAAAGAGGAAGAGAAAGCGAGACAGAGAGGGTGGGCAGCAGATGGGTACACCCTAATACTCTCAGCTGACCACTTGGTTTTCATTAAAGAGATTTTTGGGCACAAAAGAGAGGCACAGAGATGGACAAAATAAAGAAGCAAGAAGTGAGAATTGTGGCTGTACTTTTGTTATTTCCTTGGTACATTTTGATTTTGTTGGAAATATTACGAAAAGCTTGTCTCCACCCATCTGTCTACATTCCTGGTCTGCCTCACTCACTATTCCTGAGTGCTAAGGGCTTATTAATCAGCTACTTACTATTCAAACAATGCAGTAACACTTTGAAGGATCTTTCCAGGTTAACACCTGTGTCCTCATCATGGCTTAGACCTAAATCAACTAATTAGTTTATCAGTAGTTGCTCATTACACCTCCAGCAGACAAATAGTTGCAGAATCAAATCATAATTTCAAACAAACATCTAACTTTCACTTTCGGACATTCCACCCCATCCAAACCCATACACCTCTTCCTCAAACCCACCACCAAAAGCTGTAAGAGCCACACACTGTCATATTGGCTGTATGTGTTTGGCTGTCATCCTGGACGTCTGTCTTTCTGTGGTCAAAATGTGCCAGACTGGACTGGATTCACCCAATTCCAGGGTCAGCAACATACAATACATCACAGACCTCTCGCTATCTCTCTCTCTGTGCTTCTTCAGGCTGTACTCTCCCCTTCATCTATCTTGTACAGCGGCTGTCTCCTCCTTTCACTATCTCTGACTACAAATGCAGCCCAGCTCAGGGGGAACTTCATGCTCTACATTGCCTCCTTTCCTCTCTGCCTCCATGACTCACTTTTCTTACGCCTTAGCCTCTGCTCTTAATTTTTCTTGTTTTGCACCATCATCTCTTTCGGTTTACCATGTGTTTCTTGCCCTCTTGTTCTTTTCCTCACTCAACCTGTATTGGCTTCCCTCCCACCTTCTCTTGCTTTACTCCATCTTTCTCTCACCTTCTCCTTCTGTTTTCTGTCTACTTGCCAGCAGAGCCCCGGGGTTAAAACATGCTGTCATCCACTGGATTGGTAGTTGTGTGCAAGTGTGAGTGTGTGCCTGTGCATATGCATGTTTTTTGCATGCATTTGTGTTTTGGATAAAATTAGTGCGTTATTACAGAGTCAACATCTCTAGTGTCCTGTATGCTACTTCTGCATCCATTTTATATAAAGCTTCATAAACCGTGTAAGAGGTACCAGTATGTGTGTGTGTGTGTGTGTGTGTGTGTGTGTGTGTTTACCAGTCTAAAATTTTGTGTGTTGTTTCTCTATGCACAATATCATGTAAACATACTTCAAAGGTGTCATTTGGGGTGTTCGTTTAATCTTTTAATATATGGTATATAAGTGTTGTAATCATTAGGTGACATGACACGCAGTCCTGCCAATAGCATTTCAGTATTTAATAGTTGGAGGAAGTAGGATGCCAAGAAATTTGGTTATGCCCCAATAGAAGCAAAGGAAGTGACTTTTAACATGTTTTGTTAGCTTCATTGTTAGAACTTTTAAAAGCGTGATTGCCACTTAAACAGCACATGCTAGCTCACTGACTTGCTCTTAATAACGTCACTGTATGTTAGGCAGGTGCTTTCCGTTGCTTCCTTATTTCCAAGAGGTCACCACAGTGGATGGATTCATATTTTTATTTGGCAAAGATTTTATGTTGGTTGCCCTCCCTGCCTCCCATTTATTCTAGTCTGTCATCACCCTCAGGCGGTAACAATGTATAAATAACTACAACGACCAGTGTCACAGTGTTCGTAACTATTCAGAGAAGGATAAAAAAAACTCCAAAATGCTAATTTATTAGTGTTCTTGGAATCATCAGTCCATCAAGTTTGACTGATGTGACAACCAAAGGAGCATTTTATAGGTTAATTTCACACATAGCCATCTAATAGCACCCTCATTTTTTTGACTCACTACAACAAAGGTTAAAGAACCCTCTTTTTTAGTGAAAAGCGATTTTTTTTTAAGTTTTAAATGACAACATTAAACTCAGTCTTGACACATAAACATAAGTTTAATCACAATCTGTACCCAGGTAGACACACATTTTCCATCAGCACACATCCTAAAATGCTTCAGGCGCACACTCAGTCACACACACAAATGCACAGATGCCCCCCCAACACACACACACACACACACACACACACACACCATGATTAAAGACCAAGGCCATCTGGCGCTGTAAAACAGAGCGAAGGGAAAGCACCCTCATGGATGCTGATGCAAGCCTTGAGACATGTCCTTTGTATCCTCTCCTTCCTTCCTTAGTTCTTTGCTTCCTCTTTTTCTCCCTGTATCTTCCTTCCTTTGCTCATCCTTCCCTGATTAAACACCATCTTTAAAACAAATTATTCATATTTTCTCATGTTTTGGAACGGATGTCAGAGATAACCTATGTACCCACCAGGTATCACTTTTCAGCCAGCAGCACTAAACAGATGCTCAGCGAGATTGCTGGTACTAGCTTCTGCTGTTGCTATGAGACTAATGAAAATGTGTGAAGCACTCAGCCTTTCACTAAAAGTTAGAATATTATTCATACTAAAACACTAACACTGTTGAGATTTTGCATTTAAAACAACAGAAAGATGAAGATGAAAACCCAAAGTTCCCACGAGGAAGCAGTTCAACGGGTATGTGGAAATCAGATGTTTTAAATGAGCTACTCAAGCTTTCAATTTACGGGATGATTTATGCTCCTACCTTCACATATGGCCACGAGCTGTGGCTAGTGACTGAAAGAGAAAGATAACGGAGACAGGATGGGCAAATCGGTCTTTGAGGAGTGTGTCAAAGCCGTTGGTGTTCTGCATCAAAAGGAGCAATCCTGTTGTTCAGGCATTTGACTGGGATGCCACCTGGATACCTCCTACATGATAAGTTTTGGGAGGATGCTTTTGGGACAAGACATGCTGCTAAGATCATGTCTCTGGGAAGGCTTAGGAGGACTTCGGCCTGTGCTGGAAAAAGTGGAAGCAGTGAAATGCAGTTACTGCTGCTTCTGTGACATAGACCTGGATGAACAGCAGAAAATGGACTGATGCATGCACCAAGCTCAGGTGCAATGCACTTATAACAATGATTATCGAGATATAATTTTTTGTTTTGTTTAGCCTTTGTGTGTTTATTTTGCATTTCATTGCAGCTGAAAAAAACAAACAAATAAAAATATATCTGTTCCACTTTGGACTTTTTGTTTTCCCTAAAGAAAATCATTTGAATGTGGCAACAACAAGGGCCACGGTTCGTTGAGATAATAATTTTTGTTAGTATGATGAAAGGCAGAGAGAGTCGGTACTCAGCATGGTTCCAGAAGACTAAAACACTAACAAAAAAAAAAAGGAATTATTGACAGTTAAACGAGGATCAGCTGCACTTATTTATTTCAAAGTTGAATAATAACAGCAAAAGTTATCACAAGTAAAAAGCATAATTTAAGAAAAGCAAATCCAAATGATCACAAACGGTAAAAACATACTATTTTCAAGTCACACTTAAAAAGCTTAGATGTCTGTCACTTGGGTCATAACAGCTTTGAGCAGTTCTGACTGACATGTTTGCCATAGCTTTCAGTCTCTTATCAAAAGTATTTTAAAGCATTACCATATGATTGTTATTTGACTCATTCATTAGTTAAGGTCTGTGCAATGTACAGCCGGGGTCAGGCATTTTTCGTACACTCATCAGGTATGTCATGGCAAGCTCTGAACTGTTGTTTTTCCAGGGTGAAATGATTGTACAACATATGTCTTTACTGACTTTTACAAAAACAAGAATTGAGTGCACAAGTTTGCATTTGTTTTGGATATATCATTGGAGTGTTTCTGGCATAACTTGACAATCTTCTTTAGTGTGAATTGTAAAATAAATAGAAAAATAAGTGCATACTATATTACCAATAATAATTTATATATAATAAATTAAAATAACAAGTGGTGGAGTTTTTTTTCAAACCATTCCTTTAGGTAAAGAAATAATAAAACACTATGAACAGCTCACTACACATAACAATTTATTAACGGAAAATTATGCATAAAATATCAAAAGTAAAATGAATAATTCTTCAGAAAAATGTAATTCATCAGTGTTAAATAGATTAATATCACTGCTGCATGTATTTAAGACAAAGCCCATTTTAAATAATTTATTTTTTAGTGTTTAAGGTTCAGCATCATACTCTATAAATCACGTTTGTGGTGACGGTTCTGTGAGGGATACGAATCTCTGAAAAAAAAACAAAACACAGTTATTCATGCACTTAGAAACACAGGTCTACAACTTGATTTTTTAAGCATATTAAAAGCAAATATTAATAACAAAGAATTCAGCTGGATTAAAATGGTTGATCCATGTGTGACATGGTTAACTGTCAATTTTCACAGGGGAATTAAAATATGAATAGAAATGTTGGCAAACCAGCTGATTAAACTTATTACATGCTAATCTGAAAGTGCTGCTTAGCCTGCACCTGGTCAACCTGCCTATTTTATTAGACTGGACGTGTTCAGAGTTACTTTTCCCTCCCATCATGGTCAGAGCTTTCCTTGTTAATGTCCTAGAGTAGGTATTAACAACTCCACCTTGTTCCGGGCTTAAACCTTGGGGGTTCCTGGGTTTTCCTAAATGTCCGAACCAGTTTCCTCTAATCTGAGGGTGACAGTTTAGGTCTTTTTCCAGACCTTGGTAACACATCCAAATACATTGCACCGATGTAAAGTTGTTTGCAATAGTTTAGTGATGTCAGAGAGAAATTACCAGTTGTTCTCAATCATGATCACTAAGAAGAAGCTAATAGGCCTCGTCCTTGTCAAGTTAAAATACACTGTGGAAACTTCAGTGCCACTTACTAAAAAATTTAAGTGAATGTATGTATACTTCTGACCCTCTGCAGATTATCTGATTACAAACGTTTCCACCTAATTCACATTTTTTTTTGTTATGTTTTGCTTTTTTATTTTTAAATCTTCACAAAGTGCGGATTGCAATGAAAGCAGAGCCATCAACAGCTTCCCTCTCACACTGGTCTTCCTGTTAGTTTACAATGAAACATGAGAGGTTTGTCCACAATGTGCAAACCACCAGAAAAAAGCTGCTAGCCTCTCAGGTTACTCAGCCCAAGGCATTGTTGATGGGAAATAGACACGCCCATGAAATGGAGAAAGCAACAGCTTCTTATGGGCACGAAACAAGCTGAGATTTCAGTGACAATTGTGAACTGCAACCAATAAAAGGAAGGAATATAAAGAATGGATGTAAACAGGAAAGGAGCTTTCTGACACCACTGTCTGAGATTAAAAGTTAAACAGAGAGACCACTTTGTTTTAATTTACGTTTAATTAAATTTATGTTTTATTATATATTTTTTTTTTTTATATCAAGAACAAAATATAGTCTTTCTGCATTTAAAGGAACTGCTTTAGTACAATAGCCACTTGTTTTTCTCCTGACCACTGTGCTCTCGGAAGAAAATTGTGTTCTATATGACCACACTGCTTTGCATTGTATACAGATGGTTCTCTCATACACATTTTAACCTCCTGTTGATAATCCCACTAGTGATACTTTTTCTTCCTAAAAAAAAAACCACACACTGCAGAACCTATGCGTCTCTAATTTAGGGTACATTGCATTTTAATATGCCAAGCTATATGCTAATCACGAGGAATGTGATAGTGAACATCTACTTAAATGCAAACATAGGACCCCCCATCTGTCCCTGAGGCAAAAGAGGAGGAGGTAATTTGCATGATTAATTACCTATACCTAACAAGCATTGGCAATGTTCGTGGCACCTCAAATAGCGTGCTGAAATTTGTGTCTATGTGTTTGCAAGCATTTTCCAGACTTTATAGTCTAGTCAGGCACGGATCAAAATGCAACTATGTAGTCATATTTTATTGTCTGTAAGAAAAAGAAACTGAAAAAGTTCGTTTTAATTCAGTTTCAACATTTTCAACAATGATCACTGCATGGAAGTTTTGACTCAGTTTGAATACCATGGCCAAAAACATCTGAATAATAAGGCATATCACATAACTCTTATAACTGCTGACTCTCATTTAAACTAAAATGCTCTATAACCATAGAATCTGTAAAATGATCATAGATGAAACAGTATCCAGTGTTGTAATCCACTTATAGGAGTGGAGCATTTTAAGAAATGTAGAAACTGCTCGAGGATCCCAAAAATAAAAAGGTCCTAAAAGTTACAAAAGTAATGATTAGTCCACTTATGTGTACAGTATTATGAACATCGGGTTTTCATGTTTGTGTGTTTTTTGGAAAATTACATAAAGATTTTTTTTTAATTCAACAGATTTATGTAATTATCTGACATTTTCTTCTTATTTAATCTGTCTGTTGAATGAACGATATCCGAATGATACTGCAATTTTCAACTGGCATGCCTAAATAAAGCATATCTATTACCCTAAAGCTGAAATGCATATTTATGAAGCTTAGGAACCTCCACTGCTTCATTTAACATGTAATGGAATAACGTTGTGTAAATATATATTTTATTATTATAGAAAAGCCTAAACAATATCTTAAATGCTTGAAGTTGCTTAAGAGTGTGTCCACCATTAACTGCATCTAGCTCTGGTAGGGTTGCACCAATTAAAAAAGAAAGTACTGTACTTGAAGATGATATTCTTTAGCTTTGAATGCAAGTGTCAACACAAGAAGTGATTCACAGTAAAGTGCTTATTAGAAACCTTTAATTGGAGATTATGTATTGGAATTTCGGAGCAGGACCACGCCTCCAAAAATGCTCCTTCTGGTTATCATCTATATAGGTTCCCCCAGTTCTGCAAGCTGTTCATTCTCGTTTATGTGCCCCACCGTCGCTCCCTCCTTGTTCTCAATTCTTTAATTTCTTCACTCCTATGTAGTACACGGGAATCTGCCAGGCCCGTGAGCTGTCGTCAGTCCCCTTCGAGGCCTTCCCCAAACCGCAGCTCAATTCATGTCCAAGTGTTCACCTTTACCTACTAAAATGCTGTCAAACCTAAAATGAGGATGTGGGCCCAGCTAGTGAAAGTCAATATTATTCAGTGACTAGGTCCTCAGTTAAACTTTTCATACTTCAAAGCAACCAGTTGATAAGCTAGTGTTAAGTACATTAGAAAGTAACTAGAAAGTAACAAACCATCTTGCTTCTAAGCAACACATGATGATTGAATGATTGGTTGTGCAACCTAAGGAAGCACTGAAAGTTTAACTTTTTAAAGTTTAAAGTCAGACAGAGCAACCATGATTAGAAATGCGATGCACAGAAGCGATAAAAGGGAGAAATATGGGTTTAAAACAGAACAAAAAAAGTTAGTGATACCAGCAGCAATCTACCCTCTCACTCACTTTGAAACTGACTAGGAGCATATGGGCTTCTTCATTACCTGTAATATGACATAATAGCAACTTCCACAAGGGGTGCGCAAATGTGTCTGTGTGTAAGTGCATGCAGCTGTGTATAAGTGCTAGCCAAAATGACTAACCATGTGTGCATAATATTGTGTTAGGTTTCTTCTATAAATGACTGTTTACATACACACTGCTTCTATATGCACAGGTGTGTGTGTGTGTGTTATAGTAATGGACTGCACCACGATGCCACTGTTGTGATTAGGCAGCAATCAGAGCAGAATAAGCCATAGATATGAGCTATCAAAAGGCACACACCATGGAGAGGACATTGTCATACACTCTCACTGAGATATAATGGCTTTCATGTACATAAGCCGCGGATTCAATTTCATTTATGCCTGTTTATTAACACTCACACATGCTGACATAAACACATGAGTGCATGCAGTGAATAAGTGGCATACATATTGTCAGTAAATGTCAAAACTATGACAGAAAGACTGGGAAAATATTGTAATGTGTTTTACAGAAAATCAATTCTAAATAATTTATCCACTGCTGTCTTTTGGGAAATTAGTAAGGAAAACTGCACAGATCCATATTTAGCTTGAAGCTTTGTTGTAGGATCAATGACAATTTGGAGATTTCTTACAAAAATACCCAGACAGGCCACCTTAAAGTGACATTATGCTTTCACAGATAAAATGTATAAAGTGAAACATGACAGAAAATAAAAACAATCGCTTTTATGGTGTAGTTTGAATTAAGTGCCCGAGTTAAAGAAGACATAATTTAGTGAGATGTCTCTGATGAAATCCTAGTCTGCAACTTGTGATGAGCAGTAGTGAGTGTGTGTCTACATTGTAAGTTATAACTGTGTGACTGATCCTGAAAGTTTGCTTAATGTGACAGATGGAGTCTGAAAAGTTTATCGTAGACCTTTAGGGGTGGAATGTGTAAAACATCTTTATCTTTCAGAGATCTATGTTGTTTTATGCCAGGGTATGCATACCCTGATTTTTAGTTAATTTTTTGATTATGTTGTACTTTCTACAGTGCATAGATATCAAGTTGTCCAGTATAGGACATATAGTTGTCCATATAAGGAAGTCTATTTGTGCCGTACCAACTGTGGCAAACAAATCTTGGGTAAGAAAAAAAAAGACTACCTCTCCATCAGCATGGATTAACATAAACTTGATAATCACACGCTATATAAAAGAAAATCGACTCTCTGGGCAGTGCAACTTGTTCTTCTACTCATATTAGACAAGGGCTAGATTTGATGTTACACTGACTCACAACTCCACTGTGAGGTATACAGTTTTATAGTGGGTGGACACTAGACATATAGTTTGCCAAAGTCGTCAAATATCTCTGCAGCTCGATTAATAATATGATAATCAATGACCTATACCCTCAACCTGCATGTGTTCCAGGTCCCTGGTGGGTGGAGCTGGATTCTTTAGTGCTATCTGGGAACACCTGGGCCCCGCGTTCACAGAATGTAAAGCTGTGGCTCTCACTTCATTCTCTCTTTCACTCACCTACTATATTTCCCTGCCTTCATGCTGTGTGTTAACTTTATTGCAGTTACAAGAACTATACACACCTTTACACCCTACAACACTGATCTTATTGATTCCCACACCTCATTTAGTTTAGTTAAATGCACTTCATAAATGCCGAAGAGTGCACCCCCCCCCCCCCCTCCCACCCCTTCTGTCATTGTCTTACAAGCGAGGCAGAAGTAATAAATAGCACCATAGTTAATTCTTCAAAAAAATATTCTATGAGAAGACTCTTTATAATTTTAGTATCATTTTGAATGATGAATAAACTCTTTTTAAAATTGCAATCTTACAAATTGTAGCTATCAATTAATTTGGCCTATTTATAACACAGTAGATCACTGCCCATTTAAAACACTTAATGGACTCTCACTTAAACATTCTCAACACTCTGGATACTTCAAAATAATTTGAAGTAAAATGAATCCTTTGAGTTGCCCATACACTTAAGACTTATGAAGCAGCCTATTGCATTAGAACTAAGACTGAGGATGACGTTAATATATATTTTATACTACTAACAACTTAAAGAGAAGTCAGAAATGGCATCTGAACAGACATTTATTACAAAACATATGAAGCTAAACATAGGAAAGTTACGAAATAAAACCTCTCATTAGTTAAAGGTCATACTTTTTACTTATTCTCTTAATCTAACATCCAGTATAATAGTCACGCAGCAGCAAAAACAATCTACTGTTGTCCAGCCACCTTTACAGCTCCATGCATGCTTATTTTCTCTATGAATCATAGTCGACTGATACTGTAATCAAGTCATCTCTCATTGTTTCACTACAGTAAAAAGACAGAGAGAGAGAGAGAGAGAGAGAGAGAGAATAAATAGGGGTCTTGAGTTGCTGCGTGGGAGTGTGTGGGAAGAGATTGGGCCCATACATCATAGAAAATGCACAGGTAAGACAAACCTAATGCTCTCCCATCCCATAAGGAGTTTTATAGTCATTCTCTGTTGTCCCACTCAAACAGAATATACACACTGGACAAACAAAAGTCTAGCCTGGATGTAAGAATATGTAAAATTAAAAGTATGAATATGTAAAGGACACATGTTTGGTAATATAAGACAAATGTACCAACATTTACTTATAAAATACATATAGTGTAGTCAGTCCCCAAAGTCCTTAAAAAGAATCAGAGATACAACCCTTGTGAGGCAGCAGCATGTTTATTTAAATTGTGCGGCCATTACTGTGGGAAATTACAGGCATATTGGTTAATATTCCCAAGCAGACATTAGTGCAACAAAAGGTGCATCCAAATGTGCGGGTATGTGTGTTCCTTAAGAGCACAGTGAGTGTTCGGTACAGATTCTCCAACTGTTAAACCTTGTCTTTCTGCCAGTACCTGCTGTCATCTCCACCTGTGCCATGAAAAGGCACACACAGACACACAGCTTTGCAGCTGTCTCACAACAGTGCACACACTGAAGGAAAGGACAAATTTCAAGAGATGAGACTTAAAAAAAATAGTAATAATAATAATAATAATAATACAAAGTAATAGTAAAAAAAAACCCAAAACTCTCAAACTGCAGTTTGATGTATGTTTGAATTGTTACCATTAGGACTTTCAGAAAGACAAAGGAAACTTTTAGATTAAGGTCTTTGAAGTTACTTCTCTAAAAAAATAACTTTGACCTCTCTTATCTCTCATTCTCCTGGATTCCGACTTTGTCATCATCTGCCTTGGACTATTTCTCTTTTCCTGTAAGAGGCACAGATATGCAGATATGTTCCAGAACAGTGAAACATTATCTCTCCCGCCACTGACTTTGTCTCATTCACTGCTACTATATTTTTCTTGCACACAAAGACACTTTCAAAAAAACCAAGTTGAGCATGCTTAACCTGGCACCTAACATAGATAGATTAGACTAAATGTACTGAAACAAGGTGTATCCAAAGAGCCATGGTCTTTGTACAGCGTACAGTAATTACTGAATAAATAATTTGTACATTATTCTATAGTATTGACAATATAACACATGGGCCTGGTGTCCTGCTCAGTAAAATTAAGCCAAAACATGAATGACTAAAACCTTGGAGTCTACCAGATACCAAATCTGTGGTTGCAAAAATTATTTTGGTCCTACAGAAGTCTATGAGAAAATGGCTTTCTGCCTTGACTTACGTAAACACTTTCATTGTGAATTTATGGGCTCACTCACTTGTTATGAGACACATTGAATGCAAAAAAAAGTTAAATATATTTTTCAAATCTTGGTCAGTATTATGAACCCACACACTTACTAGCTAAAGAGCTGTCAGTCATTAGCCAATAAGAATGTGGTTTCACAATCAGACCTGCCCTTCCTTCTCACATCTGTTTTTTGGCAACCAAGATGGCAACAGTGGAAAGGCTTATAGACCCTCAAGGCTCCAAAAGAAGACTTCAGAAATCAGTTGGTGATGTCATGACAGCTGCATCCAGCTTCTAAACTGATTATACATTTCATCTGTCAAGTCTGTGTGACACAGTTGTAGTTTATCTACTTGCTTTTCTACCAGGCCTAAAAAACTAGTAGTACCATTTGCATGTGGTGGACTTGTGGAATCCATTACTTCAAATAATATTTGTTTCTTAAGGAGATGTGGCAGCTGAGCCAGCAGAACCACCTCAGTTGTGTTTCCCCTAATCTTAACCCGGGGGTTCTCAATTTAATTTTTTCTTACTTAAGAACCTGGAAACAAGTTTATGGCCACAATCTATCTCGTGATCAATTAAAAATAAACCAAGTTGAATTTTAATTAAATGAGGGTCAGCACATGCTATCAGCAAATGCTTGTTTTTCTCAGTGGTAAAGCCACATATGAGACGGTGGAGCACACAAAACTGAAAACACTGACGTAAGACACAGACCTTCAAAGTAAAACAGGAAGCTCAACACACATGCAGAGACAGACTCAAAACTGACTGAACAGGAACAGAGGGAGTACAGAACCAAAACCTAACAAATAGCAAATCTAAACAAAAGACATAACCAGAATAAACAAGAACATACTAACATCTACTAAAGATTAAAAATCAAATTACATGAGTGCAAATCAGGAAGCTCAACCTTTACTTTATTTTACACTGTTTGAGCTATAATCTAACATTTTGTTGTACAGTTTGCTGAAATTATCATACAGGAAAACCATCCGTTCTTGATCTGGTATGACTGCTAGTGAGCAAAAATGCCTTTGTTCAGTTTTAAGGCCACAAACTGACAGAACAAAGCCATTTCCTTGAATGCTGCTAGTTTTGAAGAGTCATTTAGAGTTTCATTAATGTCTGCCTCTTGATTTTTTTGTCCCTTTTTCTAGTTGGTTCTTTTAGTGTTTTAATAGCTCAGGACTTGAACTGATATATAAAAGCACTATAAAAGAAAAGAAAATGTATCTGCATACAGATTTGAAAACAAATTACATTAAATTGTCCTGTTAATCAGAAGTCCTAACTCTTTCTTTTTTTTTTTTACTATCTTGGTTGTCCCTATTGATGCCAGGTGATACTTCTCCACTTTCCAGTGTGCTGATTACAGTCAGCCAGTTCACAGGAAACTAATCATCATAAATGGAGGCACTACTATGGAGTAATTTCTTGCTTTTTTAAGGCCATTTTTGCTCAGACAATGTTTTTTTTTTCACAATGGAGTAACTCAGGATGGCATAAAAGCATAAAAGATAGACCAAGTTGTCAGGGTGATAATATAAAGAGATGAACAGAAAAGTACAATTAAATAGTGACAACATTTAGCATGCAACACACATCCATGCATTTGCATTTCAGAGAATGGGAACTTTTAACATCCTAAAAGGTAACACACACACACATAACAGCATACCTGTTGGACAGGCTTCCATCCTCAACAACTGTTTGCTTCATAGTTACAGAATCTTTCTTTCTTAATCAGATTAACTGGTGAGTTTATCTGATCAAAGAGAAAAGGGAACACAAGAGAATTAATGGTAACTTCTTACTGCTAAATTGCTCTTTATCTCCATCTATTGTTGCAGGTAATACATATATGCACAAACACACATCTGCTCACACACACCTGTCAAAGGAGACCATTGAGGATGGTAAGTGAGTTGGCTGCTGCCAAAATGGCCGCCTTTTGTTTACAAATCTCATTATCCTCTTCAGTTCATGGAGAATGCGATGAGTAATTACTCCACCAGTGAGCAAGTCACACGGTTGGTGTGAAATTCACACTCTAGTAGGGATGTATAATAGCTCTTGGTAAATACATACCACTTGCCGATGACTAGGCCATCACTCACAATAGAAAGTAATAAGGGTGTATGGATTCACAATATTCACCTGAATGCAAAAACGTATGCCGAGGGTTATCACTGAATATAAGCACCACCATGAATGTCGCTTTGCAAACTTATGTACTAAAAAATGATCTTCTTGTTTGCAAGGAGAATATTTGTTCTCTCGTCAATAAAAGCTCCCACACTCTTACAACAGAAGTATTAAAAATTACGCTTTCTGTTCATTTTGAACACCTGTGTGTCTGCTTAATGAAAGAAAAACAGGCTTACACACAACCACTGTGCAAGCACAATGAAATTACTGTGATTTTTTCCCCATTCTTTTAATATTTTAACACAACATGCATTCAAGTAAACACAAAAAGCATGTAGGATTTTGAATGTATACACATTAAAGACACAGAAAGTCTATGAAAGAATGTGTAGTGGGGGTTTTAAGTAAGAAAACATTCAGGCTAGCGTTATTTGTGTCACGGTCTGGCTGGGGCAGACCGTATGTGTTGCAGAGGAGGACTCAAACGCAGACCAAAACGTAGTGTGGATAAACAAAACAAGCCGTTTATTGAGGCTAGCAATGAGGGTAAAAATAATCAGGCATCGGTGAAAACTAAACAATAACCTAAACTGGGTGAACTAATAACAAAACATGAAAAAGCTTAACCATAGTGAACTGACATGGGTACCTCGGGCTGAGACATGGATGAGCAGACGACCTGACAACAAATGACTGAAAGCACACGGACTAAATACACACAGGAGGATGATGAGGGAAGTGGGAACACATGGGGAAACAGCTGGCACACATGAACATAATGACGTCACAGTGGGAGAGTAAGACTGAACACGATGAACACAGAAACACCAGACCTCTTCACAATAAAACAGGAAACATAATGAGACATAGACATGACAACCCGAACTTGACAACGTAAGACACAGACATGAAACGCATGAAGAGCAGGGGAGATTTAACATAGTTGGAAACACGAGGGGGAAATAATAAGAACTAGAAACACCTAGGCATGATAACAAATGAACTTAGGAAACCTGAAGGGCTTACATAAACTAAAACTCAAAACGCTGGGTCAACAGACCCAGGATCATGACATTTGACCCATAATTTAATTTTTGCAATATGGCAAACAAACCAGGAAGAATTATGTTAAATTTATAAAACATGTTTAATAATGCAGGCAGCAAGCTTTGCTGACAGATTTCCATTTATTGTACATTTGTATTCAATTAAAGCTTATATTTAAATATGGGTGATACCCAATGGAAATTGACCTTGTAACAAGAGCAGTGGTAATATCTTGCTGTACTCTGTGCTATAAATTTGCTTAAAGAATACAGAATGGAAGTATTCACTCTTACTCACTTGATTACAGAATAACAATTTATTGTTGCATACCAAAGCGGGAGCTCTCAGCAAATATAAAACTCACTGATGGCAAAACACTAACTTTAACTGTAAGACTTAACCTCATAGCGCTTTACACTATAGTGACAAGGCATGTGCAATAAAATTTTACTATGTCTCAAATTATTTGCCAGGTTGCTAGGAGGATTTTATTCGTATTTGTGCATTTCTTTGGTGTCAAAAGCAACAGGTGACTGCCTGCATCAGCATGGGTAAAAGTATGAGTGAAAATAATGACTACCTCAATGTGTAAAATTAGGATGTCACACATTATGTGTGTTTAGAGATGCAGAGTGCATAGAGAACAAAAGCTAACATAACAATGTGTATGTGAGCCATCAGAAAAAAACTAACAATGTATCAGCAAAAATTCAAATAATGTCTTGTGCATAATCGGTTAATATTTATGCTCCAGAGGATTCATAAAAGGGGTTTCCTCTATTGATATTTCACTATATAATGCCAAGCCTTTCATACATGGCTGAAATGTATGCAGGTTTCTTTTCTTTTTTTCACGGAAGCTCAGGCTCATGCTAATAGTTCAGAAAAGGGTATTCAAGATGAGATTATTTGTCGGCAGAAACACACTCTAGTTTTGCAGTTTCAACTGTACTAAAAGTACCTTGTAGAAAATAAAACAATTGCATTGTGCTAAAAAGCATCTGACACCAGATTGTTAACGCTGCAGCTCATCTAATTCCATCACTGCCTTGACAAAAAGACACCGACTACAGCTGTGACGCAAACTTCAGAGACATTCAGTCACAAAGCTTGCAAAACAGTTTATATCTGTAGGTAATGTGCAGAAAGATGATTGGATTTGGATTCAGGACACAGTGTTAGATACAAGACTTTTTTTTTCAGAGCAGCTTGGAATACCTCTTATCTCAAGCCTCCAAGCATGGATTTTTAACTTGCACTGTAAAGTTTTAATAGGGTGAAGTGGTCTTGGAAAATTTGATTTAAACACAGAAATATGCATGCACAAATTTGTTTGACTTCCAGTTTGTGTAATCCAAACCATATAGAGAATACTTAGAATTAGAATATAAATAGAATTTTAGCCACACTAGTGTTGTAGCTCTAGGCGATGGCAATGCCTGTCCGTCAGTCCTGTCCACTATTTGGTAAAAACTGAAAGCTTAAGCCCACAGGGTGAAACCTAACATTATTTCTTTTTTCCTTTCCAATATTTTGGTTTGTGATCACATTCCTGCTACAGTAATATAGCTCACATCAGCTTAACCCGTTGTGAAGAGTAGGGTAATATCAGCTAGTGGGTATAATGGTCACACCTGGATGGACGACAATACAAAGTTTTTGGCAAAGTTTTTTTCCACATTATCCAATTTTTCTGAAATAAATTTGAATTTTATTTATATTTGCATTTCTTTTCAAACAAGCACAGATAATTAAAAGAGCTGGCAATTTCGCCAGAAACAAAATGTACAAGTGTGGCTGTCAAAAAGTCAGGGAAAGTAATTACAAAAGTAGCTACCATTGATAATGGAATTGAAGGAAAGAGTGGGAGAAAAGGTGAAATAGAAAGAAACAACACTAATGGACTTTAGGAGTCTACCCATTCTTCCATTTTCTTATCTAAGCAAGGGGCCTTGGATTGGCTGGAGCCATCCCAACAGTCATAGAGTACGAGATGTTTTACATCCTGTATAGCAGTCATAGATGTTTTTGAAACTTACTTTAATGCATCTCACATACACAAAGCAGGTGTGCCCTTAAAAATGACTGTGTATTTTCTATCAGACTTTTGAGTGAATTAATTCATCTGCGTGTTTATTTGTGTATTACTGTGCATCTGTGTGTTCCCCGTGGACACATTCACTGACTCCCTGTACTGAGCTGCATTATTGAATTGATTAATTGTCACTGATAACTGATGGCTGCAATGACTTGCTCTCTTGTTCTGTGTAGCAAGTGGAGATCTACTAGAAAATGAAATATGCCTTCAGTAATTGGTTTTAAATGGAAAAGCTGACTTGGGTGGTTTGAGAAGTTTACTGCATTAGCACAGAGGTTACCGTGTGTGTGCGTGCTGCTTTGTGTATAAATAGTGTAGCAATGTTTCTGCTTATTTGTCTGTGTGTGTGTGTGTGTGTGTGTGTGTGTGTGTGTGTGTGTGTGTGTGTGTGTGTGTGTGTGTGTGTGTGTGTGTGTGTGCGTTCTATATGTCTCATCTTAGGTGGACTTAAGACACTCATTAATTGCCTGAGGACTTCATTAGCCAGGCTGATTACCCCTGCATCAATCTGACAGCTTACGAGCTTACATACACACACACATACACACACACACAAACTTGCAGAACCTGTGACAATTCTATGGCACATCACTGAGAGCTATTTGTGTACTAAGAGCCAAATTCAATGCACAGGGATTTAACTATTCAGCCAACTGCCAGATCAAAACACTTTCCCAGAGGCATCTATGAAATGCTGAAAATATCCTTAATGTCTACGTATGGATAACTTGTGGTAAAACAGAAAAAGAATGATGTGAGGTAGAATCAATACTTCAGTTCTCAGAAGCTTTGCCAAATATTTCCCTCTGCTCTTACATTATTTGAAGACTTCCTCAACCTTTACTTCCCTTTCTTTACTTGTTCTTTTCCTTTCACCCCTACCTCTTTTCTTTGCACCTTATTCCCTGGTAACTGGACTTACCCATTTCTGTTCTGCACCTTTCTCACCTTAAAGATGATAAGTTCCTGTTCACCAGAAGAAAGAAGAGCAATTGGGGGTTGAAGAGCCCAAAAGACTGGCAGATTGTATCAGAATGTAATGAAGAGGGGCACACAGAAGCAGAAGAGGGTGGAGACAAAAAACGTGTTTGTGGATGACGACAGAAAGTGGCAGATATAGACGGTAAGACAGAGAACTACAAGTAAGTTAAAAGGACTGCCTAGGTTTTACTTTTAAAGGGGAATAAAGGCAATTTTATGTGCCATCCATGCAGCTGAGATACTTTGTCATACAAAAATTGACTCATATCTTAGGTGACTATTCTTAATCACTATATTTGCAAGGCCTTGTGTCTCTAGTTCTCTTGTTTACTTTGTCACCTTTTCCTCCCCCTTTTTATGTCTGACTATTACTTAGTTCCCAACATTTTTTCTTAGGACTTTTTTTTACAGGCTGCAAAGCGTGTAATATTCATGGGAGGCTTCTTCATGCTACCAGTGTAGTTTTGTATTAAGGACAGTGTTCTGAATGTTTCAAGTTCAGTAATGTTCAACTCTTGAACTCCTGAACACAGTGGCCATTGTAATGGACAACCTTAGCCTGGAACCGCTCACTTCCTTCTCAGTTTCACAGGTATGAACAGGTACAGATCAACCAATCACAGCAATGTCATTTGGCATAACACTGAGTAAAGAAAAATTGTTGGCAAGCAAAAATTTGCAGAGATGAGCTGTGACCTGTTAGAGATATTTAAGTACTTCATATTTAAAGAGATTCTGAATCCACACAAAGAAGGATTCATAAAATCTTTTGTCATCACTGGTTGGTTTTTGTTGTTGTTGTTTTCTAAATATGTGTCCATGTGGAGTGTCTCTTCACAGTCATTGTATGTAATCTGCTCCATATTAGGTAAAAGTTGGTCCATCTGGCTTGGGCAAGTATGGGTGAAAATCTGCTCATTTTGTTCATTTTTAGGTTACCTTCCTCCTGAAGTCTTAACATTTTATAATGTAGTACTATTTACTATATTCAAGACAAAAATAGTTCAAAATAGCTGTGAAGAATGAAATAAATGACTCAGCCTTTTATTCAGTTTCACTGCTATCCTCTCAGTTGTTCTATAGACTCCATGATTTAGAGTTATTGGTAAGGGAGTAGGATCTATTTTACATTGCACTGCATTTGTTTAAAAAATAAAGAGGCTTATGAAATTTCATTTAAATTTCAAAAAATGAATGGGATGCGTTAGGGGTTATGTTTGTTTGTTTGTTTGTTTGCTTGCTTTTCACATAGCCACTAATTGATTAGCAGCTTGCATGTTGCCTGTTTATGTTTTTGATTAACATGTGGAATAACGAAAAGGAAGAAAGAAAGAAAGAAAAAATAAAAATAACCATTGACAAAATACGACAAAACCAATTAATTAGACCCCCGGAGAGCAGTCATTTTGGTTTTCTACCTTAGACCCCCGCGGAGTCATCATTTTGCGTTTCTACCTTTAAAAGCCGGAGAGCAGTCAGTCAAATGCTGGAGTCATTCATATGTATATTAGGTCGTTACCTAGGAATTCTGGAGGGAGGGGAGTGGGGGTGAGTGATTGAGGGGGTGGGGGAGTGGAGTGTTTCAGTTTGCCATCTTAGGGAGAAATCAACACATGTCCTTTGTATGTCCTTTGTTGCTGACATTTATTGATGAAAACAGTACAAAAAACCAACCATTTGTACACATATTTACAAATAATGATAAAAAGTGAGTGAGTACATTTCAACATTTTCAGCAATCACTCACAATCCTGGCACTGCCACGGTATCTGTCGTCTGCATTTACCACATGTGTACCTGTAGCAGTGAACACATCGCACAGTGGCCTGATTTTTTTTGCATCTGTGTTTGACCTGACACGTGGCCCTTTTTCCAGGGCTCGGTGTGGAGGGTTGTGTCCGAAGCAACTGATCTTTTCTTGCCTTCTTCGCAGCTACATGAGAGCGAGCCAACTCCCTTGCAAGCTCCACCAGGAAGTCCACCCGTCTTTCCTTCGTCCCGGTGCATGCTTGATACAGCACATGTGCATTCAGTGCTGCCATGTCAATCATGTTATAAAACACGGCGACTGGCCAGCGCCGTGTTCCTTTGCGGACAGTGTACTCCCGAACCATCTGGTCCATCACATCCACGCCACACTTTGTTTTGTTGTAAAGGGTGACAGTGTTTGGCTTCCTTTTGGTAGTGTTATCAGTCTGAACCACGCTGTGCATGCTGCTAAGAATATAGACTGTCTTCTTCCGTTTGGCCGCATACGCCGTCAGCGTGGCAGCAGAGGTTGAAAACACCTAAGAAATAAGATAAATTGTTATTTCCATAGCCCTTTTACACACAATGAAACACATAAACATAGAACCACAAAAGACCTGCAACATACCTGAGTGGTGAATTCATTGCGATCTGTCTGTCTAGTGGATTGAGGAATTTCCCTGCGAATCTTGTTGACTGTGCGGAGGATGGTGGTTTTCCGTCCAAGAAGTTTTTGCGCAAGTGAAAGCGATGTGAAGAAATTGTCTGTGGTAACATTTCTGCCCTTGTCTAGGAATGGTTCCATCAGCCTCATTACTACATTTTCAGAAAGTCTCCCCAGTGGGACGATTGGGGTCCTTGCCAAGATATGGGAAGACATTGCAAATGTACTTGGAAAGCACACCACCCAAATGAGAGGGGAGCAGAACCTCTGGAGCAATTATTCATTATTCTACCATCAAAGTAAAGAGAATTCAGAGCAGCTGAAATATTCATTTCTCTTTGTTTTGACCCTCAGTTTCTGAAAGAAAGAAAAATATGGTTTTTTTCTGCTTCGTCTCTCACTGCAGGAGATCATCACCTGTTAATGACCAATGTCAGCAGGACTGCTACAGTGTCTGTGTAGTGTGTGTGCTCGTGTGTGCACTAGGTTATTCACACTATAGACTGCCAGTAGTTGGAAATGTATGCATTTTTGGAGGGGCTATGTGCTGCAACATATTCTAAATTAAATAAACAGATATCTACTACAAATGGAGATTTCAGCTTTAGCTATGATGGAAAAAAGGAAAGTGCAAAGAAAAAAAGCGGAATTTGAGCTTGAAACCAAACCACACAATGTTATCTGTCAAAAATACTGTCATCTGTGAAGACTTGGATGTAAATGGAATGGGCTCAGTGGTACATGATATTTCAGCCAATGACTATTCGAACTGAAAGAGTAACGTTCCATTTGCCGGAGGAAAATTTTAGTGTTGTAAAACAATTGCAGCATGTAAAACAATTTTAGCTTTTTTAATGTCCTGTTGCATATCAATTTCCGCATTTAAACACAAATTTGGCTGAAGTCATAGAAAGTCTTAAGGTTTACTGAAAAAATTACCACACATACACATATTTTAACCAAGCTTTACAGTGAGGTGGGGGAAATGATGAGATGGGAAAGGGAGAAAAAGCTTTTCTCTTCTGGGCAGTTCCAGTCACATGAAAAATGTAAAAGTGCAAATGGAAGTGAACCATTTTCTGCATATAATGAAGGACACAGACAGAGGTAGTATCAAAGAATTTCGGAAATATGTCTTTAAAATTTCGAGCCATTACTGGATTTAATGTTAAATTTATAAATCCATGGATTTATCTACTCATAAGACGTTGCGAGATCATAAACATAAAGCAATTGATAGCAGCTCCTGCAATGAAAATGCAGTTTATATAAGTGAAAATACAGAGCTGGAATATTTGTATCCCTTTTCCCCAGATTTTTTCTTTTCCGAGAAAAGTCTTAATGAACTATTCCTACCACAAAACCAAATCACTAGAGCACAAAACATTCTTTGAGCTTTTACTTCAGTACAATATAACAGCCCCACTGTATTGATTTAGTGGGGGCTCATTTGACCCAAGACATGTTTTTAAGGAGAGTGATGGCATTCCATTGGTAATACGTCAAATCCACTGCCACAGTCACTCACTGATCTGTGCTCAATCATTTCATCCCAGGAAAACACAAAGGAAATCAAAACATGCTCAGACCAAATGCAAATAAGAGCAGACAGAGTGGATTGAGATCATTTAAGGCTGTCTACTAGTTACAGTACTCCAGCTGAAACCTCAAATAGTGTTTTGTTGCAGCAACACAAAGGCACTTTTGACTTAATCTCTATGGGCCTCATCTGCTGTTTGCCTCTACATTACAGCGACATAGTGGAAAAATGAGGTGAAATTAAATCAAATTTTGTAATGCACGGATTTTCCATACAGTAAGTCTCCCTTTTCACACAAGATTACGTGAACAGCAGGCACCTTGTAAAGTGGCACTTTGGTGAAACTAGATCTTCTAATCAACAGATAATTAGGAGTGCAACTAGACTTGAATAGTCACTCTCTTGGATGTTTGGAAGAAAGAAAAAGCATGGGAACATGTTTTGAATAAGAAATTGCCAATATGCACACATGGTCAATGTGTCTGATGATTATGAAGAAAAAAAGAAAGAGATTCAGGAGACTGAAAGGTCATGAAGATCCAGCAGCACTGTTGACAAAATGGGAAAGACATAGAGAGGCAAAATGTGTGTAATTTGAGGTGTTTCCCCAAAGCAAGGTTGCAATTACTAGATTACAATTACAAAAGGTCTTTAATTTTTCATTTGTATCACCTGTGTCAAAGCACCACACACACAACTAATTTTGTCTTCCTATGAAACTGCAGCACACAAAACACAGGGACAAAACTGTGTGTGTGTGTGTGTGTGTGTGTGTAAATATGAATTATGTTTTATTTATATACAGTGGTAGGGTGCTGAATGGAGACGTTCCCCAAACAACTATCCATGTGGGTCAGCAGAGATGACTGTACATGTTTAATATATGAGTCATGTGTGCGTCATGTGAGTCATGGGTTTTGCATGTGTGTGTGTTTTCCCAATAGAAAAGTAATCTTAACAACAGATGAAAAGTAAAAGATTTTAAAGAGAAAAAGATTTTAAACTGGATTTAAATTGATCAGATTACAGATTACATCTGCATAGGTATACAGAGACCAGTTGTCAAAAACAATCACTCCAGAGAGTAGTACACTTTGTTGTATTAAATCTTGTTCTGTGATTTGTTTTTTTGTTATATTTGTTTCACTTATTTTATTTTCAAAACTGTATCGTGTGAGACTATAATCCAATAACAGATGCTGACAGTTTAGACATTATATCATCTAATTCTATTCCTTCTGAAATTAGCAGTGATCTCATTTTGATAAACTTGCATTTGGGAACCATTCCCCAATGCAAAGATAGTTTCAGAGATTTCTGAAAATGGTCCTTTTATTACTAGACTAGCATGAGTAGATTAATAGATTCCATTGCATTGGATAAGCCATTTCTAATTACTAATTCCATCAATTTTTAATTAGTCTGGTATTTACAACAGTTTGTGATTAAATCTGCTTTGCATAAGTACAATTTTAAATTCACTCCAAACTTTTAACCATACCAACATGAATATCTGAAACATTAACTCATGTACTGTAAACAGTAAACGATGTGTGTAGGTACGTGTATTTAAATATTAAAGATACATCATGTAGACTTACAGTGGGGCAAAAAAGTATTTAGTCAGCCACCGATTGTGCAAGTTCCCCCACCTAAAATGATGACAGAGGTCAGTAATTTGCACCAGAGGTACACTTCAACTGTGAGAGACAGAATGTGAAAAAAAAATCCATGAATCCACATGGTAGGATTTGTAAAGAATTTATTCGTAAATCAGGGTGGAAAATAAGTATTTGGTCAATAACATAAATACAACTCAATACTTTGTAACATAACCTTTGTTGGCAATAACAGAGGTCAAACGTTTACTATAGGTCTTTAACAGGTTTGCACACACAGTAGCTGGTATTTTGGCCCATTCCTGCATGCAGATCTTCTCGAGAGCAGTGATGTTTTGGGGCTGTCGCCGAGCAACACGGACTTTCAACTCCCACCACAGATTTTCTATGGGGTTGAGGTCTGGAGACTGGCTAGGCCACTCCAGGACTTTCAAATGCTTCTTACGGAGCCACTCCTTTGTTGCGGTGTGTTTTGGATTATTGTCATGTTGGAAGACCCAGCCTCGTTTCATCTTCAAAGTTCTCACTGATGGAAGGAGGTTTTGGCTCAAAATCTCACGATACATGGCCCCATTCATTCTGTCCTTAACACGGATCAGTCGTCCTGTCCCCTTGGCAGAAAAACAGCCCCATAGCATGATGTTTCCACCCCCATGCTTCACAGTAGGTATGGTGTTCTTGGGATGCAACTCAGTATTCTTCGTCCTCCAAACACGACGAGTTGAGTTTATACCAAAAAGTTCTACTTTGGTTTCATCTGACCACATGACATTCTCCCAATCCTCTGCTGTATCATCCATGTGCTCTCTGGCAAACTTCAGACGGGCCTGGACATGCACTGGCTTCAGCAGCGGAACACGTCTGGCACTGCGGGATTAGATTCCCTGCCGTTGTAGTGTGTTACTGATGGTGACCTTTGTTACTTTGGTCCCAGCTCTCTGCAGGTCATTCACCAGGTCCCCCCGTGTGGTTCTGGGATCTTTGCTCACCGTTCTCATGATCATTTTGACCCCACGGGATGAGATCTTGCGTGGAGCCCCAGATCGAGGGAGATTATCAGTGGTCTTGTATGTCTTCCATTTTCTGATGATTGCTCCCACAGTTGATTTTTTCACACCATGCTGCTTGCCTATTGTAGATTCACTCTTCCCAGTCTGGTGCAGGTCTACAATACTTTTCCTGGTGTCCGTCGAAAGCTCTTTGGTCTTGGCCATGGCGGAGTTTGGAGTCTGACTGTTTGAGGCTGTGGACAGGTGTCTTTTAAACAGATGAGTTCAAACAGGTGCCATTCATACAGGTAACGAGTGGGGGACAGAAAAGCTTCTTACAGAAGATGTTACAGGTCTGTGAGAGCCAGAGGTTTTCCTTGTTTGAGGTGACCAAATACTTATTTTCCACCCTGATTTACGAATAAATTCTTTACAAATCCTACCATGTGGATTCATGGATTTTTTTTTCACATTCTGTCTCTCACAGTTGAAGTGTACCTCTGGTGCAAATTACTGACCTCTGTCATCATTTTAAGTGGGGGAACTTGCACAATCGGTGGCTGACTAAATACTTTTTTGCCCCACTGTATAGCATATGTCATTATTTTGTGATACTTTTTTTTTTGCAGTATTTTAGAGTGTATAAAAATATCTAGGAAAATTAATAAATAAAAGGGAATAAGAACATGGGGTACTGTTCTATACTGTTCTATAATATAAGTCCTTTGCCCTCTACAGTATATTAAGTTTAGTGACCTTGTAGACTTAAGATGGTTTCAATTAAATGTAAACACTGTATTTACTAAAAACATTGAATTATCTATGTGGCGGGCGTGGTTGTGGCACGGCTGCAGTGGAAGCAGACGCACCGGAGCTGCATCGGCTCATCACCCCGCCCTGCATACACGGTACTGGGTCCTGAGTATGTGGGTGTTGTTGATGGTGATGTGCATGGCTGCGGGAGAGCTGCAGCTGTTGAGTGTACTGTTACAGCAACCATGTGTGGGAAAAGTGGTTGAATAAAGATGCGACAAAGCATGAATGTACATCCGGATCTGCTGTGGATTTAACTAATATTGCTGTGGATGGTTTTCCTGTGCCTTTTGGGTGGAAGCTTAACTTTGAAGGTAAAAAAAAATGCCCCCCCCCCCCCCCCCAAAAAAAAAAATGTTTAAGTAAATTATTGTATAAATAATTAAATAATTGATACGGTATTTTAATAATGTGATGGGTGAGGCTGACAGTAAATGAAATAAAATGAATTTATGATGCACTGTTTAAAAAAAATCAATTTACATTTAATTAATTATGTATTTGATTAATTATTTTTTTCCAATCTTAATTAATTTATGACACATTTAATTATTTATTTTTAATTTGATTACTTACTTTACATATTTAGTCCTCCGTAAAAAACAACAATATCTGGATATGCATTAAACTAATGATAATAAAGAAATCATTTTGAGTTGACTTTTGTGTGATGAGTCCGGCATCTTGGGTCCTGCTTCTGTCTGCAACATGCCTGTTCCAAGACATTCTGGCTCTCTTCCAAAGTTTGTCTTTTGTCCTGCCTTCAGCTCGCATTGAAAACACTACGTCCAGATGAACAGAATCCACTTTTTGGGACTTACAATATAAAGCACCTCGATGTGACCTCTGCTGTGATTTGGCACTATATAATAAAATTAAATTCAATTTAAGTGAATTAATCAAAGTGTTAAAAATAACTATTTTGTCATTGTAGATGGAAATTTACAGTTACACAAAGCTAAATGATCAAAACATATTTATTTTATTTTTCACATTCAAGTGTTTAACAGTCAATCTTTTTAATGAAAGAGATTCCCTAAGCCAGTGTGGTGTGTGTGCACGTGTCTGTGTGTCTAAGTTCATGTATTATGTAGACATATGAACACCAGGACTGTGTCTGTGGTGTCTAACTGAATAATCTGAGAAGATGCAAAAATCATTAAAAGAGTCATTCCTCTGAGAAATTCCTCTCTCCAATTTTGTATCCAAGCCAAATCCCCCAAAATACTTCAAACATTCACTCACTCTTTTTCTCTCTCTCTCTCTCTTTATTCGTACTTTTTCATGCAATACAGAAAATATTTTGCAATATCTTTATGCTAATTTTTCACAGCTGGAGTCAAAGGAATTACAATAAATAGTAATATGTGAAAAGCCAGATGGAGAACAGGCAGTCTTATCCTGATTTTGGGCACCACTGCCAACTGCCCTGCTAAATAATTGGACTGTCAACGCACTGTGCCAAAGGGACAAAAGAGGAGGTTTAACTGTGTGGATCCATTCTGATGAGCACTGGTCAAAGGGTGATTTGTTCCAGTTTAACTAGCATAAAGCTGTTTGCCTTTCTTAGAGGTAAGGATACAGCAAAACAAGTAATCAGCTTTCCACAACAATTTTGTGGCTGTTACCAGGTGTGTGCCCTTGTGTTAAATAAGTGTGGGTATTGGTGTTAAAAAGCACAGTTACATCATCTAATGTGATCATGCTATTTTTACTCTGCTATCATTTTCTTTCATTTTTTTGGGAATTGTTCAGTAGCTGGTGCTCATCTTGCCTAACGGGACTGTTTGCTCATGCAATCTAGCACTCTCACAGGGACGAGACTGAATCACTTCTGAGAAACATCCAAAATCTGCACAGCAGAATGATTTAAACAGGCACCACAGCACTGCAAATAACAACAGATCCTGACAGTGTTTCCTACAGTAACAAATACTGGTCCACTGGCATTTCTGCAACTGCTCATCAAGAAAGCCAGCGGTAGTTTTACTGGTGATCTTTTGGTTTATTAGCAATAAAGCTGAATAACTAAAACTACTGATTATTACTAGAAAAGGAAAAGGGTTATCTGGCTATCAGGCCGCTTTAATGATTGGTTTAGTGACGCTGAGAGACTGGCATATGTTGAAGCTATAAAAAAGCTTCACCATGTGATCTGTTTTATATATATATATATATATATATATATATATATATATATATATATATTAGGGGTGCAACGATACACAAAATTCACGGTTCGGTTCAATACTTTGGTGTCACGGTTCGATATTTTTTCGATAATTTGTCATTTATCAAAATTATAAATATATATTTTAACTCAAAAGTACAGTTTTTAAATTACATTTTGCTGAAACAAAAAAGTAATAAAAAAATTAATCTATCTGATCGAGAAATCACTCATCTTTGGAAAAAGAGAGTTTATTACAGAGACATGGCTCTTTCCAAAATAAAAGCTATACAATATGCTTCTTCTGGGCTATATTCTCAGCAGCATATTAAACATATCAGGTCCCCATAAGGAGAATCATGTGCTAACGGCTGTCTAAATAACTCGGGTGAAGTTTGTAGCATGTGCGCTTGTTGTTTTTGTCTGCTTCCACTTGTCTTTGCACTAGGATGATGTCGGAGTAAATGTGCAGTCATATTCGTTGTGTTCCCACTAGTGCTGTCAGCGTTAATCTCGTTGAAACGACGTTAACGCCACAACACGGCAAATCTCCATTAACGAGCTACCGCGGATCGCCCCGTGCGTGCGGCTGGACAGCGTCAACACATTAACAAGCTAACTGCGCTAACACACTAGTTCCCACCAATGTAATTGAGCATTGTGTGGCACATCCGACATACTGTTTTACTTTTGTCCATGACGCGCTTACCTTCAGGGTCATACGTCACATGAAAACCAAAATAGTTCCAAACGCCACATCTGAATTAGGGTGGGGGAGGTTCAATTTGCCATGTTGCAACGAGCTTAGCTTCTGTCTCGCTAGCTTGCACTGCGCTCAGTGGATCTGTGCTTGACAATGCAGTCTAGGCGATAAAATAAATAAGAAATTTTGTATTGTTCGATACATATGCGCACCAAACCGAAAGCACTGTATCGAACGGTTCAATATCGATACGAGTATTGTTGCTCCCCTAATATATATATCTATATATATCTATATATATATAGATATATATATATATATATATATATGTCAATCACCTTTGGAGGTTTTTGTGGGAGGCTCCCGGTCTGCCATGGACAGTTTAAAAAAAAATGGCCAAGGAAGGAACACTGATGAACCAGAGACAGGGTCATGGGTGACAGCCAAGGTTCATTGATGCACGTAGAGATTGAAGGGTGGCCCGTGTGATCTGATCCAACAGATGAGCTACTGTAGCTCAAATTGTCAAAAAATCTAATGCTGGTTCTGATGGAAAGGTCTCAAAATACACAGTGCATCACAGTTTGTTATGTATGGGGCTGCAAAGTTGGAGGCCATTGTGCCAAATGTGCCAACAATGGGCACCCGAGCGTCAACATGCTTGCAATAACATGCTTTTGGTCAATGTTCTGCTGGGAAACCTTGGGTCCTGCCATATGGATGTTACTTTGACATATACCACCTAAGTATTTTTGCAGATCATGCACACCCTTTCGAGGAAACCGTGTTCCCTGACAGCTGTGGCCTCTTCCAGCAGGATAATGCCCCCTGCCACATAGCAAGAGAGATTCAGGAGTGGTTTGATAGGCACAACAACGAGTTTGAGGTGTTCAACAGGCCAAATTCCCCAGATCTCAATACAATCGTGCATCTGTGGAATGTGCTGTACAAAGAACTCCCATCCATGGAAGGCTCAACCTCGCATGTTACAGGACTTAAATCTGTTGATGCCATCTTAGTGTCAGATACAACAGCACACAGTACCTTCAGGTGTCTATTGAATTTTATGCCTCAATGCATAAGGGCTGTTTTATTAGCGAAATAGGGCAAAGACAATATTAGGCAGATCATTATATTATTATGCCTGATTTGGACATCTTGAAGATCATACAAAACTACGTGGTAGTGAGCAGTTCTGCCCTTTCCTTTTTTTACTTTGTATATGTAAGGTAATAACTTAAATAAATCACAGGGTGTCGCTGATGAACTGCATATACACTGTAGATTTGTGCAATTTCGAATATTTGTCCTCTACAGGACACCGTTGTTCAAGTTTCTCGCGCGAGCACCATATTGGCTCAGTGTTTGGTAAGCATCATCACTGACATCCCGCATGGGTTTTGTTTAAAAATAAGTATTCTACTTTGTAAGATGGCGATTGTCCAGTCAAACTATGTATATATTGCGTTTATTGATATGTTCATGTACTGTCCGATTAGAGTGTGAGGAGTTTGTGTTTATGGCCTACATTTCCGCTTGTTATCAGAGCACTTATGCAGGCAAAGTATTGTAAGACAAAGCATTAGCTATTCAGCTAGAGTTTGGTAGTAGTCTTGTTATGTTATTTTCATGTCAAATGCGATACATGAAACCAAGGAATGTTGTAAAGGTGAATTAATTACATGTTTACACAATATGGGTTTTTGTTGTTGTTGTTGTTGTTGTTTTGTTGTTGCACTTAGGCAGTGTTTACTGTTATTGCTTTGCAAGGGCTAACACGAGAGTTGGAGGGGTTTATGCCCCAGTGTCTAAATAATGGCGCGGTCCGAGCCACAAATTCAACGCCTGTGTCCGACTGGTCTCTCTACTCTGCACCCCAATCCAACACAAAAATTACACAACGCAGAGTCCGGAGTGTAAGGAGGCCCCTGCACGGTTGGATTGCATATATATTACCTACACATGTGGGTTGATTGTTCCAATTTTCTATGTAAAAAAATGTAATATTGAAACCTTTCAATTTTTTTCCTTTTCAAGTTATTTCAGTGATGCATCCACCAAGTACAGTCAGCTGCATTTTTATCCACAGAGCATGAGCTAAATTATAAGCACAAGTAATATCATCCAATGGAATGTAATAACATTAAAAGCCTCAAAAAAGACTATAAAAGAAAATCAACACCTCAGTTACACCAACATTTTTTCTTACTATCCCAACCAGTGTAACCAGCTGTTGTTATTTTGTGCACCAACTTGGATAATACATACAGTACAGTCATCCACGCTGCATCTGTGGACACCAACTGCTGGGCTCGTCTCTAGCTGTGATTCATTTCTGCCCAGGCACAGAAACAGTTTATTGATAGACAGTCGCACCGCATCACATCATGTCGACACTTTGATAACAAAGTCATCTGCATTGTGACATTGCTATCCCACTGTGCGGCTGTGCCTGCTTAGATGGGACAAATGATGCTGAGAATGCATGCTGTGTTTTTGCTCATAAGGGTGGCATTTCAACAAACAACCCAACATGTACCAAGGTTATTTTGCAGCAGTAACCCTACCATCTATACCACCTGCAATTTTCTAAATGCTGTTATGTTACATACCCTCTAACATATCCCCAAATTCTGGTGTATTTTTCTGTGTAGACTGATTTGTGTAGGTCACAATGTGAACAAATTGAGGATCATTAGTTCATAACTATTTCAACTACCATGTTATGCCCTATTTCTTTTAGGTTTCAGAAAATGAGGAAATCACACAGGTACAAGATTTCTAAAGGACATTATTCTATATCAGCCTGACATGTTGTACAATGCAATCTTTTTGTCCAGTCAAACATTCACATTTTACAACATCTCAGCATATTCCCAACTACTCTCATGTCTAATAGTCATCCAATATTTACTGTGTGCCTCCAGCAAGTTAATAATATATGCTGTCTTGGCAGCCACTGCTGTAGCCTTTATACATGGATTGATTTTAAATGCAGAGTACAATAAATAGTGCAATGATGTACCTCACTGATGCTCATGCAGTTTTCTCAGTCTTTGCTTTAGTTGATCACATATTACATGACTCTAAACTGTAGACAAGGTCTACCGTGAAGTACAATTAAAAGGAAAAAAAGATACAAGAAAGTGGATCTTTTCTTCAGGATGCTGACAATATGCAGAGATTAATCTGTCATAGTCTATTACCATATGTGTAGGCTTTCATGCAAAAAAGTGCCATTTTCATGTTTGAACTGTCTTTACGATCTAGTTTATCACTTTGTAGTGGCATCAAAAAATATTCTCTGTGACAATTCAGCGTGCTAGCACATCACTTTATATCACTGCCACTATATGCAGATAAGTCCCTCAACACAGATCAGTAGTTCAGCCGATCTAGCTATCTGTCCTGTTCAAAAAGACAACTCATCCAGATGAGCAGTTCAATCTTTTATCACAGTATGTTCCTATCAAGAATGTACTGTTTGTGAAATTCTACAGGGAACGTGATACATAAAAAAGTCAGCAGCTGTCGATATTTGTCAGTCTTAAAAAATTTGGACACCTCATACAGTACTATCGTTGTTCATAGATGTTACATTTTCAATAGCTTTTATTATTGGTATTCTATACACAACCATTGTATGGGATGGTTCCAGAATTCCAGAATTGGTCGGAATTCATGCGATCTGGTATTCTTTGCAGTGTCTTTATGTAAGAGATTTATGTTAGATTTATATTTAAGAAGAAATGCCTGTTGAATTAAAGTGAACATTTGCTCTAAGATTTGTGGAAAATCTTAGAAATGGGGAAATATGTTTTTTTTCTTTGTGTTTGTGCCAATACAAAAATCTTCCATTTGTAGTGGCATATTACATTTACTATTTCTAATAATAGAAGAAAAGGTTTAAAATAAACAACTCAATTAATTGTAAGTTAATTGGCTCATTTACTGTAAAGCCTAATATTGTGCTTAATAAAAAATATTAAGTAGACTCTTTTTATGAACTTGTTATCAGCACTCATTTTAAGTAAGTTACCAGTAATTTTTCTTCAAAAAGCTGATGAACTCAGTTTATTTGAGTTGGCTTAAATTATAAAAAAAAAAACCAAGTAAGCTGGAAATGTTGCTTTTCTGTGGTGGAATGTAACTAAGTGCATTTACTCTATATTGTACTTAAATAGGTTAAAACTCAGGTAGCCTGCATTACCTGAGCTTTGGCTCCCCTTTTATGCCTCTGTCTATTGTTGCTTCACTATAATTTATATTTTACTTCATTATCTGACAGTTTATATTACTGTTGTAATTTTGTATATAAAACATACAAATAAGTCTTCCAGTGGAGCTGGGCACTGGGTAGTGCGTGAGGCTGAAAGATGCTGACAGTAAGGTATCTGTGGCTGTATGTTCTGCATACTTGGGAGATGAGAGGAGCTGAGCTATCAGCTGATCACCACATGGTGGTGACTTGGATCAAGTGGCAGGGGAGGATGCCAGACAGACCTGAAACACCCAAATGTGAAGGGTGCACTGGGGGCACATGGTAGAGGCCAGGTTCAGGAGATCTTCAACTCTTGGTGTTTTCGATTATGATTGTTTCCTTCCAAGACACCAGGAGAGGTGAGCGCTCCGTCACAGATGGTGTTTTCAGTAAAGATGTTCACCTGCAGCATCAAGGTCATTGCCTCTCCAATCAACATCTACTACCACTGTACTTAAGGGAAGTTGGGACAATGTTAAAGACTTTCTTGAGGCAACTGCATTTTGGATCACCTAAATCCATGACAGTCATTCAGGCGGTAATGCCTGGTCTGGGAAACAAACCACTCTTAAAATATTACAACATACCAAGCTTCTGTGTCTGAATGCAAAACAAATGTGTTGTTTGCGCTAAAGAGTTGTGGCTGAACAATAAATAAAATTTATATTGATTATATCAGTAATGTAACTTGCAATACAAAGTTATTGGAAGCTCAAACTTAGTTACAGAATAATTTGATCTTTGTTTTGTGGTAAGGTTATTAAAGGTGTAAGCTGTGTAACAAACAAATATAAATTGTAAATTTGATTATATTTAAAATATTATTGAATAACAACAGCTACAACATACTTTTTTGTTGTTCAGCAGAACAGTGTCCAGCATGTTGACTGATATACGTTTTTGCATTTGAAAATAAAGTTGGGCTGATTTTAACTCCGTTACAAGAAGTGTTTTTAATTACTATTATTATTATTATTATTATTATTATTATTATTATACATACAGTGTTTATATTAATTGAGTACTGTTGCACCAGAAACCACTTAAGCTCAAGGTTTAGTTGCATTTAATTTATATGTAATCAAAGTAAAAAATGGTAAGTTGCAAAAAATAGTTTGTTTTAATTTAGTAAGTTAGTTGAACTTGAAATTTTTGTCATTTAGTATTGCTCACTCAGAAAAATCAAGTTATTCTTAGTACTGTGTACTCACAATAAGTTGTCGTAACTTAGTCCTCTTAAGTACACTCTACTTTGTTTATTTGAGGCAACGAGTTTGCATAATGTTTTAAAGTTCTGGGAACTAATTAGATTTTTAGAGTGTTATAAATAAATGCTTTGCTTTTTTTTTTTTTTTTTTTTTTTTTTCTAAATGACATCAGAAACAGCAGTATGCGACATTACGTGATGGCAGAGCTTCAGTTCATCCTTTGTCATTTTTTTTTTTTTTTTTTTTTTTTAATAAATAGGACAGGGGGAATGAATGAGAGAGAGAGGGGGAGAGAAAGAAAGAAAACCAAAGGGGAGAAGAGACGGTGAGAAGGGGGGGGAAGAGAGACAAAAAAAACCAAAAAAAACTCCTGGGTCACCTGTATGGAGAAAAAAAACAAACAAACAAACAAACAAAAACAAACAGAGGAGACAGCAAACAACAAAGAGCAACATAATAATAGAGAAAACAAAGCACCATCACAATAAACTAGCTAGTCATAGATATCAATATTTACTAAATAATAAACGATATTGTGCAGCACGCAAGATAGACAGCGCACAGTGTGCTTTGAGGCAGCAGCCAAGAAAGCTTTAGTCCGCGTCTGTGAATACCCATGTGTGCATACCTGTGTGGATCAGCATGCTTGCATTCCAAAGGTTTCTCCATGTAATGATCTGCTAGGGAGTGTGGGGGGGCCACAGCCCCGTCCTCCAGGGTGTGAAGCGGGTATGGAGGAGATCAAAACTCCAGACATCCAGAGGCCCCCAGAACACAAGAGACCATGGAAGACCAACAGAGGGGCAGCCGCGCCACTGTCCCAGTAAGAGCTGAGGAGAGTCCCAGATGAGGGCTCGCCCAGCAGCCGCGGAGCAGAAGTCAGGGGGAGTTGCAGTGACGCGCCCGTGAGCTCCGCCGGCCCCCAGCTGCGCCTGAGTGACCGAGCCCTAGGCCGAGAGGCCGGGGGCACCCCACCTCCAAAGGGGCCCGAGCGAGCCCCAGGCCCCAGGCCCCGACAAGCGGCCGCCAAGGAGTGAGCCGGTGTGTACCCGGACGCCCACCCCCAGACACAAAGAACCACCAACACACCGACACCTGAGGGAGTCCGCCACCGGCAGGGGAAGTGGTGGTGGGTGGAGATAGGCCTCCAAACCTTGGAGGGCCTGAGGTGTCCCCAGAGAGGTGGCGTCTGATACCCAACCTGACATATAGACACAGACATACAGGCACACACAGACACAAACATCCATTCCCACCCTCATGCTCTCATATGCACTCACTCCACACTCAACCAACGTGGAGACAGACATAAAGAGACGCTGTACACACAATCACACTCCCCAAGCGTACTCTACAAACCGGGTCTAGGTACCCTTGCCCCTGGAGGGGGGAATTGCACCCAGACCCAGGTGGTGTTACCCTTTTCCCTGCGGTGGGGAGAGGCAGACCACCCCGACTCCGCAGCAGCAGGGAGGCCCCACACCCCAGACCGCAGTCGGACGGCCAACTCCTCCTACTAGCCCTCCCGCTCCAGCAGGCCGCAGAGAATGGGGGTGGGAGAAGACTCCAAACCTCCCTCCACCCGCTCATTGTAGTGTTGATGCATATGTGTTCTAAGGTGCAATTAAAACCCAGGAGGGCATGGAGCTACCTGCCAAGGAGCAGCAGGTAAGCGCATAGTCCCTCCTGCTAACCCTCAATGACTAAGTGTATTTAAAATTGAGAGGTGGGCAACGACGTCAGGGGTGAGGTATACACCCTGATGGTGATTTGGACTCCGTGATTGTGCCCACCCCCAAGATCCTATATGTATGTGTAATGAGAGTGTGAATAATGTGAATGTCTAAGTTGTGGGATAAAATTGAGGCAGAGGCAGCCAGAAGGGGACAGGGGGGGGGGGGGGGGGGGGGGTTAGCCTCCTCTGCACCCTGGTGACATACCCCCACTCCAAGGCCCTGCATGTGTGGGTGGTTGTGGAGGAGCGGGAAGAGGGAGGCAGCTGGAGATGGGGAGGGAAGGAAGGGAGGGGCAGGTAACCCCTCCCTGGGGCCAGCTCCCCCGCTGACCCCAGTAGGCACTCCCACCCTCCGCGACCCGCCAGGGAAGGGGGGCCCAGGCCCATCAGACCGGGGCCCAGTGCAGTAGCGCCCCCCGGCTCCACAGAGCCCTGGACAGTCCACCCAACCCCACCACAGAGAAAACTGCACCCACCCCACCAACCACACATCTTCCAGACTACATAAGACGGTAAATGCCCAGGCTGAGATCTTCCTCCACCTCTCCTGTATCTCCCCCTCCTGCAGAGAGTTCCTGAGAGAAGAAAGCTCCTGCAAGATGTGACCATCCCCCCCACCAGTTGAAGAGCCCCCCAGGCGGCTCGATGCACCGGCGGCACCCTGCTCCAGGGCCGGGCCCCCATGCACCCACCCGCCCACAACCCCGGCAACACACCAACCAGGACCCGAGCCCCCGAGGCCCGGCCCGGGCCCCAGCCCAGAGACGGAGCGCCCCCAGAACCTCACGCCCATCCCGGACCCACCCAGGGGCAGCCAGGTTGCCAGGTCAGTAACCCGCGTCCGTCAGCACAGACCCTCCCCTAGCCCCGCTGCACGCAGCCGCGAGGAAACAGTCACCTGAGAGCCAACAGAGCCCTCAACCGGACGTGACCGCTACCCCGGGTTGAGCCCCCCAAGGAAGATGCCTCCGGGGAACCCCCCGACGCCCTAAGCCTGTCCCTACCCCCTCACCAATCACAACAGTGAAGGCGGGACCAAACTATGACCCCCCACCCCCACTAGGTGATGGAGCTGATAAAAGGGGCCCAGAGCAATTGATCTAATGTGGTGGCAGAGGCTGTGTCAAGACTAATGTAATCTAATAGATAATTTCTATATTGGTTAGAATTAAGATTATTTTTATTTTTCCAGTTCATGAGGACTGTTTTCTTGGCTATGCATAGGGCAGTGAAGATCATATGGGCTATATTCTTTTCTGAAGTGACATTATCTAAGCTGCCCAACAAACACACTAAGGGGGAGGTTGGAATGTTACATTTCAGACATTTTGATAAGTCTTCACATATCTCGCGCCAAAACTTCTGCACTGGTGGACAGAACCAAAGAGCGTGGATGTAATTGTCTGGTGTATTGCCTTGACAGTGTGAGCAGTTGTTGGAAGATGTAAAGCCCATCTTGAACATCCGATGACCTGTATAGTGCACTCTATGAAGTATTTTGTATTGTATTAATTGCAGACTGGGATTTTTAATTAATTTAAAAGTTTTTAAGCAAATCTGAGACCAGAAGTTTTGGTCTAGGTTGACTGATAAATCTGCTTCCCACTTTGCAGTAGGAAGGGATATTGATTCATCTAATTTAGAAAGTGTTCTGTATATTTTAGATAATAATTTGGGGGATTTAAGAGTAAGAAAATGTGCCGCACTTAGTGGTGTTTGTAATTCAACTTGACTGAGGTTAAATTTCTTTTTTACTATGGATTTAATTTGTTGATATTCTAAAAACCTTGTCTTGTTGATCCCATATTGTTCAACTAGTCTGTCAAATGGAATAAATTCTGTTCCCTCTAATATATGTTCTAAGTATTTAATTCCTTTACAACTCCATTCTGGGAAATTAATCATATTATTGTTTTGTAATATGTCAGGGTTATTCCAGATAGGTGTACGTTTGCATGGGATTAATGAAGACTCCGTTATTTTTAGAAACTCCCACCATGCTGTTAGAGAAAAGCTGATGTTGATACTTTTAAAGCATTCATGTCTTTTGATGTTTGAGCTAATAAATGGTAGGTCTGAAATCTCTAGGTCCTTGCATAGTGCCTGTTCAACATCTAGCCAGGGCTCAACTAAGAAGGTATGTTTTAACCATTCTGAGATGAACTGAAGCCTGTTGGCTAAGAAGTATTGGTGAAAATTAGGCAGATCTAATCCTCCTCTATCCTTGGTTCTTTGTAGCGTTTTTAAGCTAATACGCGGGGGTTTATCTTTCCAAAGGAATTTGGAAATATATGAATCCAGAGATCTGAACCAATCTTGTGATGGTTTGTTAGGGATCATCAAAAATAAGTAATTTATTTTTGGCAAGATCATCATTTTTATAGTGGCGACCCTTCCCATGAGTGATATGGGTAAAGATTTCCATCTAGTCAGATCGCCTTCTACTTTCTTTAGAAGTGGGATGTGGTTTAGTTTAGTTAAGTCTGAAAGCTTAGGAGAGATATTAATACCTAAATATTTAATATTTCCGGATTGCAGTGGGGCAGAGGAAGAATTATGGAAGGAGCAGTTAATGGGGAGAACTGTAGATTTTGGCCAGTTAATTGAATAATCTGAAACTCTTGAAAACCAGTTTATTAAAGTAATTACCTCAGAGAGGTTGGTTTGTGTGTTTTGCAGAAAAAGCAACACATCATCCGCATAGAGACTGATTTTATGTTCTATGTTCTTACATTTTATGCCCTTAATTGTTGTAGCCTGTCTAAATGCTGCTGCTAGAGGTTCGATAAAAATTGCAAAAAGTGAGGGGGAGAGTGGGCATCCCTGTCTGGTGCCCCTCAGGAGACAGAAGCTGGAGGATGTCTGGTCATTTGTTCTGATACGAGCCGTTGGGGAATTGTATAATATTCTTATCCAGTTTATGAAAGAGTTTCCAAAACCAAATTTGTGTAAAGTTGCGAATAAAAATTTCCAATTAACTCTGTCAAATGCTTTTTCTGCATCTAGAGATAATATTATGGCTTCGATGTTTTTATCGTATGAGTAGTCTATTAAATTAAGTAATCTACGAGTGTTTGTTGAGGAGTGCCGACCTTTTATGAAACCAGTTTGGTCAGGATGAATTAAGAGGGGGGTCATTTTCTCTAATCTCTTTGAGAGAGCTTTGCAGATTATTTTAAGGTCTACATTTAAAAGAGAAATTGGACGATAGCTTGAGGGAAATAAAGGGTCTTTGCCTGGTTTTAGCAGGAGACTAATGTTGGCAGAATTCATATTTGGTGGTAGTCTGCCCTTTTCCTCGATTTCCTGCAACATGCTGTGGAATACTGGTGCCAAAATTGTCCAGAATTCTTTGTAGAATTCTGCAGGGAAGCCGTCTGGACCTGGAGCCTTATTATTGGGCATACTTATCAGGGCTTCCTGGAGTTCACTTGGCGTCAGTGGCGAATCCAATTCCATTGCTTGACTGTCTAGTAATTTTGGAAGAGTTACGTTGTCAAGAAACAGATCAATTTCATTTTTAGATGGGTTTATTTGTGGTGAGTATAAAGTTTCATAGAAATCCCTAAAAATGTTGTTTATTCTTCCAGGATCATATATTGTGTTCCCCGATAAATCTTTAGCAGCACATATAGTTGTTTTTTCTTTATTTATTTTTAGCTGGTTAGCTAGAAATCGACCTGATTTGTTACTGTGTTCAAAATTCTGCAAGCGAAGTCTTTGTATAAGGAATTGTGTTTTTTTATTAATAGTTTCATTTAATTCTAGTTTTGTTTTGCATATTTTGTTCAATGTTTCCTGATCTTGGTGGGACGCGTAGGCTTCTTCTAGTGATTTGATGTTTTTTTCTAATTCCTGAATATTTTTGTTTTCTTCTTTCTTTTTGTGTGATGAGAAAGAAATTATTTTACCTCTCATCACAGCTTTCCCTGCTTCCCATAGAACAGAAGCAGATATTCCGGGAGTGTCATTAAAGTCTAAATATGAAGTCCATTCCTTTTTAAAGTATTTAATAAAGTCTTCATCTTTAAGTAGTGATATATTAAATCTCCAGTTTTTACTTGGCGTAGTATTATTCTTGTGCATTAGTGTTAAAGATACAGGAGCATGATCGCTGACAGCTATAGGATGAATCTCAGTGTCTGAAATGTCACACAGCAGTGAGCTGCTGACCAAAAAATAATCCAGACGAGAGTAAGAGTGATGAACATGCGAGAAAAAAGTATATTCCTTACTGGTGGGGTGAAGGGAGCGCCATGCATCGCAAAGACCAAAGTCGTTCATATACTGTTTGATTATATTTGTGGACTGCCAATTACGCTGAGTTCCTGTTGTGTTGAGCCTATCCATTTCTTCATTTAGTCCAAGGTTGAGGTCACCGCCAAGAATGAGTGTGCAATCAAGGTGTTCAGAGAGTGCACTAAAAAAACCGTGGAAGAATGAGGGTTCATCAACATTTGGACCATATATACTAACAATACATAGTTTTTTGTTCAATATTGATAGTTTAATAATTAGAAATCTACCCTCTGGATCTATAACTGTATCGAGTACTGTAAAATGAACATTTTTATGTATTAAAATTGCTACTCCCCGTTGTCTAGAATTATAACCGGCTGCAAACACGTTAGGAAACTCAGGTGTTTTAAGTTCATTTAAACCTGTGACAGGTTTGTGAGTTTCTTGTAATAAAACAACATCTGCCTGTAGTTTTTTAAGCTGGTTAAATATTTTTAACCTCTTTCCTCTGGTGCCAGCTCCATTTACATTCCATGTGACAAACCTCAGCATGCCCTTAATTGTGCGTGTATGTTTAATGATGTATGCTGGGTGTTTCGTTTAGACAGGTGGAGAGAATATGGAAACATCCCTTGTTTGTAAATAGAAAGAGAAAAAGAAGTGTGGTGAGAGACTCCATAAGTCTGACTATGTGTGTGAATATTCACTAATATGAACAAGCGTGGCTTGCTTATGTGTCCTGCAAGTCTGTGCGTGCTGTGAGGCTGTTGTGAATGTGCTGCCGTTGAGCTGATGTGTTTGCGTGATCGTGTTGTGAAAATATGGAGAAATAGAGGGTGTTGTTTGTAGGTGAGTGGGGAAGTAGGTGACCACAGCAGTGAAAGACAAGAGAAAGAAAGAAACCACATGAACTGTGAGCGACAACAAAAAAAAGGAAACGAAACGGAAACATTCCAATTAAAGCAATGACGGAGGGTGACGGTGTTATATCTGCTATGACATCCTACTGATATTACTAGGTTAAACACATTTTAAAGGAGAAAGTGTGAATGAATAAGAAAAGAGTGTAGCGGGTTCTTATCTGGAGTGCAGTCAGTATAACCACGGTGTGGTGCTTTGCTTTTTAACTCATTCATGGCATGCATTTTTAATTTCTCTTTGCTATTTGGGCTGATTGGGACCTGATGAATGTAAAAACGAAGAATTGCGAGATTTTTTTTTATTATTTTTACCTGATTTTTGTTTCTAAGAAAAATGAGATCCACAACAGAGGACATTAGCTTTAAATTTTGATAGAACAGTGGCAATATAATGTCCTCGTAAGTGGATATTTATTATTTTGGTCTAGAAAACCCAAAATGCAATGTCCACATATGTAGATGCCAGGTCCTAGGAGGTTAAACCAAGTGCCTTGTCCCAGTCCCAGTTGAAAAAAAAGGTTGAAGTGAATTCTTGATGAAGCCTCAGCTAAATGACCACAGAATGACAGAATGGCCACATAACACTCGCTGACTTTATGGGCTTAACAGTTTTATACTTGCACTTCAAAGAAAGTACTCTATTGCAGCAATGATATATTAAACCTGAAATGAATCGGGATAAACAGAGTGAAATTCGTAGGACTGAGGACTAAAATGGGCTGATTGAATGAATAGGATTAGATAGATTGTGTTGAAGCCTTAGTTTGTTATTTGTACTGATAATAGAGGACCATTTTAAAACATTTCTGCTGGTGCACTTCTAGGTGTTTATTAAACAACAGACCTATGCACTATATGCACTATATTTTGCTTGTCTGGTGTCTGCTAAAGAGCAAGAAAGCACTAATATAATTTATGTAATGGCTAAGATGGAGGAAAACAGATAAGGCAAGCCAGGACTCAGACATACAGAGTAGCAGAAACAAAAAAGAAAATGAAGCAGGTCTATCCAAAAATCACAAAAAATAGTAATTAATTTTTTCCCTAAATACATTTATGGCTTCACGAAAATAATAATAATAAAATAATAATAATAATACAACTGTTTACCTTTGCCTTTTAAGATAATTTTAATCTCTAGTCTTCTGAGTGAGTTCAAACACATAATGCTTACACTCCTTCACAAACTGCAAGTCTGTCTTATTATTTTGTAGCCTTTTGTTTTGTAGAATGAAACATAAATATATCATATCATATGTAAGAGTAGGCTGTGTTATCATGTATTATGACTTATCAAGTTCAGATTTCTAACACATGCTACAAATTAAACAAATTTTACTGGCATACTATAAGCTTTATATACTTTATATGATGTAAGGCCAAGTGGAAGATCTAAACGAAATCCATCATTAATATATTTAAGTTTGGTTTTCTTTAGGTTCTTTTGTATTTTAGTGTTTGATCTTTTGATTCTAATTGTTACTCATTAGGTCTCTTTTCATCCCTGTAATGCTGATCCTTAGTTTTTATTGTATTATTCAAGTTCTAGTTCCTGTTTGTGTTTGTTTTTTCTTTCCTTTTGATTTGTTTTTGTTTTTTTAATGACTTCTGCAAGCCTTTCAAGATGATTTACCATTGTCATTTGTCTCAGTGTTGATATTTAATGTGAATGTTCTTGTGTCTGCATTTAACCCTTTGATAACTCCTTATTTGACTTTGAAGCAAGTGCAGGATTAGGAATTCAGTTAATTTCTATTTATTAAAGGTGGGTACATGGTGTGTATACATTCTTAAAACAATGCCTGATCTGTAATTATAAACTTTGCTGTGGATTGTGAAGACCAGTGTATGCCAATCTTTCACTTAAAACACCTAAATCCAAAGTATGAAATCTTTTGTCAGGCCATAATAATAATGATGGATACTTTATTGATCCCCATGGGGAAATTACTTGTTTTTCTCTGCATTTGACCCATTCACTCAGTGAAGCAGTGGGCAGCCCACTAAGCAGGCGCCCGGGGAGCAGTGTGTAGGGACGGTACCTTGCTCAGGGGTACCTCAGGGTAGCCGTTAAGTGGATTCGAACCGCCGACCTTCCGATCATGGGGCGACCACTTTACCTACTGAGCTATCCCTGCCCCGTGGTCATTCACGTTGCTCATGTGTGAAAACACAGACATGAATGTCAATTTTGTCATCTTATCCTTTTTATGTTCATTAAATCAATATATATAGTGGGATGGCAAAAATGTCTCTTCATAAATTCCAAATAAACAATAAAAACATGTATTTCTTTTTCTTTGTAACCTATATATTTATTGTATAAACAAAATCCTAACTTCCAGGCACTATTTGATGAAGGAAATTGATTGAATTGAATCTCTCCTAGAATATTTTCATGTTATTTTTATTCACTGACAAGATGTCAATACATTTTATCATAGTTTGTGTCTGTGTTTTTGTAAATTTTGTATTGTAGTTTTTGTGTTATCTTGCTTTTCTCAAAAAGTAATTAAATAAATAAAAAGGTTATTAATAAAAACTGATGAAAATTATTGGTCATTGAGATTGTTGAGTAAGCTACATTCACACTAACACAGAGAGCATTTGTGCATTGCACTGTAAATTCATGAACTTGTCTCGTGACAAATGCACTGAGGTTGAGTTACTACCAAAACCCTAAACTCAGACTTAGTAAAACATACACGTCACACACAAAGTTGCTTCATCTTGTGCTGAGAAACTTGATAACTGAACCAGTATTGATCAATGTGAAATGGCTTGTTGGGGTTAGTCAGAATTTGCAAATGATAACTTAATAAACACTGCCTTTTGTTTTCATTTTAGAAAGGAAAACACATTTAGAGTTTTTATATTATGGTTTAAATATTTAAGTCGTATTCATTGAAAATAAGAAACTACTTCACTGGGGCTATTAAAATGAGCCCATTGTTGAAGCGGGTGGGCCCTGGCCTTAGGCCCACTCTCTCTTCTTCAGTGTTAGCTTTAATTCCAGTGTTTTCCCCTGGTTCCCCTCAGCATTCTCACCTGGTTTAATGGCTGCCATCTGTGTTATTTCCCAGTGATCTATCAGTGTATGACTAGACCTGGCCTGTTGTTTTTTAAATGTGGTGTGTGTATGCATTCTGGCTCGTGTTCGTCCTTGTGCTGCTCTATTCACATTTTGGATATGTTCTCTGTTTCCTAGTGTTTACCTACCTGCTTTGCCTACCTTGTCATGTTTTTTGGACTCTTGTTAGCTTTTCTACTTTGGGACTTTACAGTCAGTTATTAAAAGCCCCCTGCACCCTCCACCTTCAATATATAATTATATCATCAAATAGTGACACACTATGCCTTTCCTGAAACAAGAAGAAGAAGCAGATCACTGTACTCTATTATCACCAATATGTTTAATTGCTCAGCAGTATTGAGGAGACAAAGCCCACTTAGTTGAGATTCCATGAATACATTAAAAGTTCAACAAGCTTCTGTTTTACATAACTTTGCACAAACAAACAAACAAACAAAAAAACAAACAAAGATTTTAGGAAAAAAGAGAATGGATTCAATATTCCAGCCATGTCATTAGAACTCTCAGACTTCATACACACCCCCATAAAGTATCCAGGGCAATTACAGGATGCTGTTATTTCACGCCTATGCAGCATAAAGTGGCAAGGGCTTCATCTAGACCTTGTGGGACCCCCTCCAGCTTTTCATTACAGCCTCTCAAGCCACTAATGGCTACCCCGGGAGTGTTTCCGAACTGCAGTCAAAAGTTAAAGAATTGGAACAGTAATCTCAACCTATTTCTTTACTTGACTCACTGAAATATGCATCAACAAAGTGATTATAGCACAAAACGTGAGAAGCTTGTGATTAGTGCATGGGTAAGTTGTTGTTCTTCGTGTCGGTATAAATATTTATGTCAACAAAGCGCATTACGTTCTGCTCACTGATCCTAAACTGGAAATACAAAAATGTTGGCTAGAACAAGACTGGTAATAGTGTGTAATAACCACAATTTCATTTTAAATAATAATAGGGTTACAAACTGGGTGATGAAATAGGGCACACTTCAGCATATAAGAGGGCTCAAATACTGACCAAGACTTGCTGCTTGAATCCACACAAGCAAACAGTTTTTTACAGCTACCTTTCAGAGTTTAATTAGTGCATGACTGAGACAAGATAACACAGATTTTGTGTATTGTGTAAAAAGCAGTAAGAATTTAATAGCAGTCTAATAGCAATGGATATTTTCAAACTGAAACGCATGAATAAGCATATAAATAAATATACTCCCATGCTGAGATATACTGTACTTAAACACAAATAGAACAAAGTAACAAAGCAAAAACACATTTAAATCCAATCAAACACCCACCACGATGCACTGAAGTGCACAGAGTTGCAGGTAACGTGATGTTGCCATTTTACCCCTGTTTGTATGTGTGTGTATGTGTCCTAATCAGAAGAGCCCCATAAACTTCTCATTGTCTCAGTGGGTGTATTCTAACACCAGATGTGCTTCCTTATTTCATTTTCCATCCACCACTTTGTACCTCCCAGTGAACTCAAATATTTCCAGAATAGGTTTCTTTTTCTTTCATAAAAGTATCTACTAGTAATTAAATAAATAGGGAAGGGATAGGGTTATCAAGTCTTCGCAAAGTATCTAGGAGCTGCATGTTTCTTTTAACACTGAAAGATGTAATTCTACTTATACTCTAAATTGGATAGTGGATAAAAGTTGTTTTGATCCCCAACTTTTTACAATTTAATCACAATGGCAGTGACTCTATTTAACTTGAAAGGCAGTAAAAGGAGACATTCTAAAGAAATGAGCAGAGAAATATAATTGTAGATATTTTCATACAAAGCATTACTGAATCCTTCCATATAACGTAGTACTGACGTTACCATCAAAAGCAGTAAAAGACCATTTCTTGTCCGGCTCACATGTTATCTGTTCTAAGGCACATTGTTTTTGCTGTACCAGGGGAGGTGAACCTGTCTAATTTCCTGCCTTCTTTTTCAGAGAAACCACAACATCAAATGCTGTATGAAGTGAGGCTTTTACACTATTAACAATTTAATTCGCTCCAGTTTTATTTATATAGTGCCAAATTACAACAACAGTTGCCCTAAATGGGCTTTTTTATTGTACCCTACAATAATACAAAATAACCATGCTCTAGAGAGTAAAACTTAGATCCTCTGCATTGTTTTGGCACATGGTGTTATGTGAAAATAATACTGAAGTGTCCTTTACTTAAATTTAGTTAGAGCACTTTTAGATATACATCTACTGTAATGACATTTCCCCCCTAGTGCTATGAAGTCAATTTTTGTACATTTAAATTTAAATAATTGAGAAATTGTCAGACAAAAGAGAGTTTTGAGGATAATGTATTAAATACAGAGTTTTTATGTGTCAAGACAAACTCAAGAATGTGATTAAAAAAGATTCATTTACATTTTGAGAGAAACCCATTCACATTCATCCCAACAATGAATTAAATGTACTGTAGTATTGAGGCTGTCGTGTTCAACATCAGCATGGATGTTAAAGTCACACACAATAACTGAACTGAACACTAAATCCAATAAAATAACTGTGAAACAAGATTAAAAGTGAGTTAGGGACAGCCAGATAATACATTAAATAACAACAAATAAAAATTTGTTATGTTATTTCTAGTTAGGGTGTAGAAGACTGTGAGTCTTCTACACCCTAACTTAGGGTGACCATATTTTGATTTCCAAAAAAGAGAACATTTGGCCAAGTCTTGAAGAACTTTAATAATACTGTTTGCTTAAAGAAGATTTTAACATATTTAAACGATGCCTTCTCTGTGCGGTTAATGAATGGTGAAACAAAAATGTCATAGTCTTTTACAAGTCAGAAACCCGGACATTTTCTTCAATCTCGAAAATCCCCCCGGGTGCCCTGGACAGAACGTGAAAAGTGGACATGTCTGGGGAAAAGAGGACTGTTGGTCACCCTACCCTAACTGGAAATAAGGCTTTGGGTGATTGCTAAGGTAGCATGAAAGATTGCTGCCAGTCCTACTGGCTTGGGCATTGAGGATTCTAACATTAGGAACCTCATGAAGAGTGGGAAGGGGCAGACTCAAGTTTGAATCTTCATGGGGAGAATCTGTAAGTTGAGAAGACAGTATTTCTGAAGGCAATCCTGTTTTTTTGGACACTTGATGGTTGAAGGTAATGTAATGGTTGAAGGACAACATGCAGCCACATGTCATTATTGGTCAGAGTATCAACGAAAACTACACAGCCTGACATTGTTTTTGCAAAGGTGCGCATGGTTTTAATTTTAATGATTATTGCCAGCATCAAGTACAATCTTATTTGATCTACAGTCATCTTTAGCCAACCATTTTAAATGGGATTCATCATTGTCTGCTCTTGTTTAACTAAAGTAGTTTCATGAGTATGAAATCACCAAGATCCACAGTTTTTTCTTCACCGACCAAGTCACCAAGACTGTAAGACTGATTAGAAACATAAATAGGTCAGTGGTGATGTACCAAGAGCTTATTTGTTTTTCTAGATTATTTGTTTTATATTTTTTCTAGTTTCCTAGTTTTTTTTTTTCAACAGCGGAGGGCTGTGCTTCCAACTCACAAAACCTAGCCTACAAAACTATGGAAAGTCTGCATTTATAACAGGTACCATCATCCTTGAAGGGGACTAAGGAGTAGCTAAACATTTGAAACAGCTGGAAAGCTTAAAGCCATTGCTAATGCTGTTAGTAGCTAACCTAAAAGTTAAGCAGGTGGACCCAGTAAAGCTTCATGAATAAACACTGCATCTACAGTTTGCAGCTGATTAAGCAGAATACATGCACGATGCATGTGCCTTTTACAGTTGACTAACAGCAGTTTTATTGCTTCATTATCTGCTATGATTGGATCTGTCTCTGATTGGAGATGTGTGAAACCTTTTCCTGATTTTATGGTCTGAATTTTAATCAGTAAATATAATTCCTGTGAATGAAAAGACTAAAACTGTAGGACGGGTTGTGTGTCTGTCAGGTTGTTTTGTCAAACACAGAGTGACAGAGAACTGTTCCCACTTCTTCTCATACCAAAGGGAAATTTCTTTTAATATCCTACATTGCACAACTCCAGGCCCTGTCTGTAATCTGAATCATCTAGAGTAAGCCGATGTGAACACACAGGGTATAAGAATTAACTGAACCAGATTTTTATCAGAACACCCAATGTGAAGTCATTAGTGCACAAAATGAGGTTTGCAATGAAACAGTTTATTAAATATCACAAACAGCCACATTTTATGTTAAATTTGTATCAGATTGCACATATAGACCTCGAACAGATGGCAGCTGCAAAATGCAAATCAGATTCATGTCTCTGAATTCCGAGCTTACATTGGCATTACACGGGCTGGGCAAACGCAGAACCATATGTAGAAGGACAGATGAGATGACAAGATGGTGAGAAGACCCCTTTCTCTCTGTCTGAATACTTTAACCTTCCTCTCTCGCTGGAGTCATACTCTTCTTGCTTTTTTGTTTTAACCAACATTGATGATAAGAACCAGCAACATCACACCATTGGAGCATTTTAGGTTTTGTCACATGTTCTTAGTTCTCTATGTGAATATATGCGGAATGGATATGTAAGCTGAAACTATAAAATACCACTATTGTGTGTTTATGTCTGTATGTTTGTGTGTGTGCATGGAAATGTATGTTTCATTTACATGAATGCTTGTACTTAAAATGTGGATGTGTTTCAGTGTGTTATCATATTTAGCAAAGGTACATGTGTCACTTTAAGCCCAATTTTGATTCAGGTGCAAAATAAGAGTAATGTATTTCTACTGTTAGCCAAGCTTGATTTTGCAGGTATGACACAGAAGGATGCACTACTGTGAAAAAGCATCATGAGCATTCACACTTAGGGACTCACACAAGCATGAGCAGAGAACAAATCAGACAGAAATTTAGCCACACACACACACTAACCAAAATGTAAATAGCTGGACAATTACCAGCAGACTCTTCCGTGGCTAGAGGCTTCATGAGAAAGTCTGTATATAAACATAAGCAAAAACAAACAACAGAACTCACATATGTCAGTCTCTCTCTTTCTTTCAAACACACACACACACCATCTGCTTTCAGCCCCTAACCAGCTCTTAAGTATCCATGTCTTTCTAGGAACACATCCCATTAGTTTCCGGAGAGACACAGCCTTAGTGTGTATGTCTGTGTGTGTGTGTTTTAAGAGTGCAAGCAAGTGAGAGCATTAGCACTGTGTTACAGCGATAATGGCATTGTGTTAAGGCCATAACGGCGTCTCGGTTGCATACCCAGTCATGCTATGTGCCAGCCACTGTTGGAAACTATTTGGTTCTGGGACACGGGGAGAAGCCATTACCGAATCCCCTTAGTCAAATATGGACAAGCAGCAGCATGGTAGAATAGAGGAAAATACCCCCAAGGCTCAATTTATTCTTTCAGACACATTCAGGGTTTGGTCAGATTATTAGTTATGTGTTAAAACCAGGTTTTGGTTGTTTTTTGTTGTTTTTTTCCCCAGAGCTGACATTTTAGCCTCCTATATTTTACCCAACAGCAACAGATAACCTTTTTAGCATTTAATCTCATCAAACATTCAATTCAATTCAGTTTTATTTATATAGCATCAAATCACATGAAAATAAAGACACTACAACAATACAGAGAAAACCCCAACAATAAGATGACTCTCTATGATCAAGCTCTTTGGCGACAGTGGGAAGGAAAAACTCCCTTTAAACCAGAGGAAACCTCCACCCGAACCAGGCTCAGGCAGTGGTGGCCATCTGCCACAACTGGGGGTAGCGGATGAAGACAGGACAGACATGCTGTGAAAGACAGCCAAAAATGAATAATAACTAATAATTAAATGCAGTGAGGTGTATAAACACACCGTGAGTGAAAAAGGTGACTGAGGAAGAAATACTCAATGCTCAGTGCATCATGAGAATCCCCCATCACCATTGTAACTAAGTGAGGACTCAGGGTCACCTGATCAAAGCCGAAGTTGCAGGAGGGGCCGGTAAAGAGGCCATGCTGCTAGTGAGTCAGCTACTAGCTAAGCTAAGCTAAGCTAGCGAATCCCTAAAGACACAGTGAGTGAATGCTGTGAATATAATTATCGACTAAATCAACACAGAGTGTGCTTTGGACAAAGCACGTGAAGATTACACAATGAAATAAGACGTTATATATAAGTTTTTTCATTAAATTGGCTACGCAGATAAGCTCAATGTAAACACACTGTTAAAGAGAACAAGGGACTGGTTGGTGTCAAGAATAAAACAAGTAAAAGAACAAGAAATTAACCAATTTTTCTTGTTCAAAATTTTAGTCACCTGCATGGTTGTGAAGCAAAACTGCAGAGCCATGACATAATCTGTTTTCAGTCACTAATGGATCTGAAGGACAGATTGTCATATTTTTAAATTCCATCACTCTCTATTTTTTTACCTCTTCATTCACTCCTTCCCGCCTCACTCTATTCAGACAGGTGACACGTGACAGGTTTAATCAGTTGTTGTGTGTCTGTTTCAGCGTGTGGCCTTCCTGAATGCGAGTTGATAAAAATCACTTGCATAAAGTGGTACTCCTGTTTTGTCGTTGTTAACATACCTGCATGAGTCAGCCTGGTCTAGTTCATTCAAATCACTGTCTATATATGTGTTCCACGAGTTATCTGTGCATTTGTTTGTATATTTATGTAGGCACGTGTAGGCATGTGTCTATGAAAGTAAAGATGGAAAAAATAAATGAATAAATTCTTGAGCAACATAGTGCTATGATTACAACAGACACAGAATATAACACACATTGGACTGAGACACCAAACTATCCAGCTTGTCTAAAAATTACATCTTAATTAAGCATGTAAATCTCTTTATGTAAGATTACCCCACAAGTGTCTTATGATGGCAAACTGTGCTCTGTGATAATGTTGTGTTTGTGTGCTTGTTTCCTCAAATTACTGTGAACCGTAATATTGGCTCTAAAATAAACAATGGAAACCTTTTTTTGCAGCAGCATTCAATCCACAGCTTCTGAAAGTATTTTCAGATTAAAGGGTGGCTCACATTGTTTTGGAGCTCTGATCCCAATCCTTTGTAAAATTTAATGACAAGTAACCAACATAAAAGGCTTTTCCTGTCCTTAAGTGCTGATAGTACAGCTCCAGGCACATTTTGTAGAAGGCCCTCTTTTGCTCAACAGTGAAGAAGAAAAAAACAAAAAAGAAGAACAATGAAATGATTAAATAAGAGTGGAAAAAAGTGTTTGTAATCATTTACATGACTGTGAGGGTTTTTAACTGGGTCCAAGGAGGTTTGGCATGCAAAGAAAAAAAAGGCTTTTGGTTTGCTGTTTGCTGTTCTTAAAAAACAATACCTCTCTTGTTGTTTCTCTCAACAAAACAATACAAACAATACAACAATCTTCACAAGAAACTTGGCCATACCCAACAATTGGAGGTCCAACACAGATTTACGTAACCTCTGTCAGTATAAATAAAAATTAGTAGTTTCCTGAGTCATAAGGGTTTTAAGGATCAGTGGAAATTATTAGCAGCATCTAGCATCCCGTTCTGAAAGGACATGGACTTCTAAGTTTTTTATTTTTCTAAAAGTTACTGGGCGAGCAACTGAATTTTTTAACAACCAGAATTTTTTATTTTATTTTTCTTTATTCACCAAAACAATCCTTCACAGTCCAAAAGCAGTCTTCACAAATGGTTAGTATGTCCAAGAAACTTGGACATATTCGAAATATGGATGTCGAACACAGATTTTTGTCACCACTCTCAGATAGCAATTAGAAGAGTTTCCTGAGTCGTGAGGGTTTTAAGAATCTGTGAATGGAAATAATTAGTCGCTTTGAGTATGCTGTTGTGAAAAGACGTGGCATCCTACCCGTGGTACCCCATAAGCTTTTGTTTTTCCTAACAGTTATATTGGAGCCTTTCTTGAGTAGCTGAAACTGTAACAATCAGGCTTATTGTGAAAGATCTACCATTGTCACATTATCAGAGAGAGTAAGGAAACGTGAAAAGATAGAATGATGGAAACCAAACGAATGAACAAGAATGAACGGCAACAGGCATTCACTTGAGAGAGAGAGGTACAGTTATCTGTAATCTGGAGTTATCCTCATATTAACATGTAAAGCAGGGGATAAAGTAAAAAGATAAAGGAATGAAAACAAATTTAAGGGGTTGTTTGCAGGAGATGGAATAAATGCAAGGGCAGACAGAATAAAAAGCCCCACATTAACCTCTGCAAGAAAATGGGTGGGTTGGCACACAGCACATTTGGATGTTACTGTCATATTAAGAATTCTATCTGTAATTTTTCCTCATTAATAAATCACTATGAAATTAGGGCGAGTGACACATTAAAGCATCGGAAAACTGTCTGTATTTGCAACTTTACCCTTTAGGATCATTGTTGGCTCTTTGAGCCTCTTTTGGAGGTTTCTGTGTACAATTTCTATTTTTCCACTGCCTGTTAACTCACTGGCAGTTTGTATCAGAAGCAACTAAGAACACTGAATTTCAGAAAATTCAAATTAAAAGTATTCAAGCAGTAAGTAGCAAATTGGCAAAAACACAGTATACTTATAGAAAACCCTGCACCAACACAGGGGGAAAACAAACAACGTGGAATAGCAGAGGAAAATGAGTGAATAAACAACAGATTTGATGACAAAGTGAAGTAAATCTTAGTTGAAAGATTCAAACCTGCACATTATCTTGCATATTTTAAGGGTGAGTAACCACAGCTCTGAGAGTGGTACCCAGTCACATAAGCAGACAACAATGAGATGATGAGAGAGCCTGAAAATGAAAGAAATGTTTGAAAATGTCAAGTAGGAGAAAAGCAACAGTACCGAGAGGGGAAGTTAATTCTATCAGCTAGAACTAAAGCCATACATTAGCCTTTCTAGTGGAAGGGTGAGTAAGCAAAGACAAGCTATGAATAGGAATCACAATAATTGTGCAATTGTGTTAGTATATATATGAACTGAGATATGCATTTTAAGCAGGGATGAGTAAGAGAACGATCAAAAGGGTCACCAGTGACTGTTTCACAGATGGCTGTACAAACATTTCTAAAGCACAGCAACTTCCAACTTCTGCTGCCATTGGAAGTAGAATTTGCCAGCAGCAGCAAAATGGCTTCATTACTTTTTGTTTAATATTGTTGTGCAGACACACACTTAACAGATACTTTATTAGGTACTTCTTGCTAATACTAGATTGGTTCCCCCTTTTCCTTCTTAGCCTAGATTCAACAAGGTACTAGAAATATTCCTTAGAGATTTTGGTCCATCGTGGCAAGATAGCATCACACAGTTTTGGCCAATTTGTTGGGTTCACATCTCCCTGTCCACCACATCCCTAAAGCTTCATTGGACTGAGATCTGGTCACTGTAGAAGCCTTTGAGTTAAGAAAAAAAAAAAAACAGGTTGAGATGATTTGAGCTTTGTGACATGGTGCATTATTCTGCTCGATGCAGCCATCAGAAGATGGTCAGGAAGCAACAATATTCAGGTAGACTGTGGAGATTAAGTTGTGCTCACTTGGTAGTAAGTGCCCAAAGTGTGCCAAGAAAACACACTTTGGGCAAACCATTAAGCTACCTACAGCATCCCAGAATGTTAATACAAGGCGAGATGAATCCGTGCTTTCATGTTGTTTACGCCAAATTGGAGCAGAAATCAAGTCTCATCAGACTAGACAATGTTTTTCCAGTCTTCTACAGTTTGCAATGGCTCATGCAAAATGTAGAAAGCTGGGAAAACATTGTCTGTATCCTGTTCTTAGCTCATAGGAGTGTTACACAGTCTGTCCTTCTCCCATTCTGTAATCCATCTGTTTCAAAGTTTGATGTGTTGTGCATCCACAAGATGCACTTCTGCATATCTTATGTGGTATTTGGTAAAGTGTGATTATTCAAGTTCCTGTAGCTTTCTTATCAGCTCTGACCATTCTCCTCTGGTCTTTTGCTGCATTTCATTTTTGTGTAGAAAATGGACACTTATTGAATATTTTCTTTTTTGTTTTTGAAGCTGTTCTCTGTAAACCCTAGAGATGGTTGTGTGGGAAAATCCACAAATCAGGAGATACTGAAATACTCTGACCAGCCTGTCTGGCCATGGCTCGTTCAAAGTCACTTAAAAATCTTTTTTCCCCATTCTGATGATTGTTTTATCTTGACCATATCTATATGCCTAGATTTATTGAACTGGTGACATGTGACTGGCAGATTAGATATTTGAGTTAATGAGCACCTGAATAGATGTACCTAATGTTAGGTTTTGTATTGTTGATTGTCGTTTATGCTTAGAAATATCTACTTATATATGCTTAGAGTTTTATAATTCGTTGTAGATTGGTAGAGGTTTGATCCTTGATAGCCTGCAAACTTTGTGTGCATTGGAGAGCACTCTGGGAGCATGGGAGAGGTCGTACCTTCTCTTATTGTTTTATGGTAGGATAAACTCTAAGTGCCTTTGGTTTGAATGAACTGCTGGACTTCCAGACCAGCAGGTTTAGGGAAGTCATTTATGGGGTCACACTCTGACCCCCCCCCCCCCCCCCCCCACACACACACACACACACACACACACACACTTACACAACGCACATGAAAGGTACTCTTTGTTTGTATGTAGACGTCATATGTTAATGAAGCTATGTATATTCATGTAACCTCAATAAAAGAGCAGTGTTACGGGGGAGCGGACGAGAGCAACTGGGGTCAAGTGAAGGAATGGCGTTTGTCCGGTTCTCTCCCGTGCACGAGAAACATGAAGAACTTTGCCTACTTCGTGTCTTGCTTGCTGTGTAATTATATTGTCTTCAACGTTCCAGCGAATAGGTTCAAGCTACAAACCTATCACCTAATATGGCCAGTGCTAGTGCAAGTCTGTTGTTTAGCATGAACATGCACAGCTAATATATTTTTACTTTTCTTTTCTTTTTTACATTTTGCTATACTTTCCACATTGATGAAGGCTGTATATAGTGACATATGAAATACACAAAAATGTGTGATCATTAAAATAACCTTATTTTGTTTAGATCTACTTTCACATTGAGGTGGGAAAAGAAATTTCAAATGCAATCGTTGTTTTCAAAAGGAAACAATATATCAGTGGGGCAACATTTTAATAAATAATGATGAAGAAAGAAAGTGTACTTTATTGGTCCCCGTGGGGAAAATCCCTCTCTGCATTTAACCCATTCACTCAGTGAAGCAGTGGGCAGCCACTGGGCGCCCGGGGAGCAGTGTGTAGGGACGGTACCTTGCTCAGGGGTACCTCAGGGTGGCTGTTCAGGGGAATCGAACCCCCGACCTTCCGATCATGGGGCCACCACTCTACCTACTGAGCTCAGACGGTAGCCAAGACTTGCCTAACCTTTAATATCCATTCAGAGTACACATGAAGCCATAGAAGAAAGAGGAAAGAATACAAAGTGCTGTTATTATGTGAAACAGAACAGAGAAAGTGATTCAGGCATGTGATGCTGGTAGGGGGGGGTCTGGCTGGATGAGGGGGTTGTGTAGACAGAATCTTAGAGAGATGAAGGGATCAAAAAGAAAGCTGGAGAGAAAAAACAAGCAAGATTTCTGGTTAGCTGCTGTCATGAGTCAGACAAGATGCAGCCTAAAAGGGATTATGGGAAGTTTGACAACAAAGTGGGCCTTAAGACCAGAGTGTAGGAAAAAACACAGGAGCTTAATTGGGAAGACAGACAGCAAGTCATGCAGAGAAAACTCACATTCATTCAACACTCGCACATGCACATGGCACCTTAAAACTCGGCAATAGCTGCCGTTAAAGCATATATTTCTTCATTCATCTCAGAAAGTAACACATTAAGCTGACATTTAGCTGACTTTTCAACAAAAGACACTGACAAGGAATGTGAAATCACTGAGCATGACTTTTCAGAAGACTAAAAATCAACTTTAAAAGTGCAGCACCACAAAATCTACACATACTGATAGTCACATAAACCCACGCTCATAAATATATATGGATAATAAAAACAAGAGATTCTTATTTCTGCAAAGAGTATCGTGCTCCCTGTGACTGAAAGAGAGCATTTTTGTTCTCTTTTAGTAGACGGATAAAAACCAAAGACAAATCCTTTCAAATTACTAACACCTTTTTTGGCATTTCTTTCTCTCCTTTTCTTCATTTTACATATTAAACTTGCTGCTGTCTACACCTTTGTCATTAGCTTCTGTCTCTCCTTCTTAACGTTAACAAATTCTTCCAGTCAGAAGGTTCTTCTCCTGCTTTTGACGATCTCCTGCATCTTGTTTTTCACCACTTCTAGTTATCCTTCTATCGCTTCCTTTGACTACTCTCCAAGTTCAACTGTGGTCATTTCCAGTTGTGTCAGTTTTACTTGTGACACTCTCACTGTCTATTTGTAGACACTGGAGTTATTATCCTCTGCCTTATCAAGGTTCTGACCAACAAATGCTGCTTTGATTAAGCAAAGGAAGGATTTTTGTCCCCCCAAAATCTAACATGTAGTAGAAAATTAAAGAGGAAACAGAGAGTATTCAGGACTATGCTAAATATAAATGTTTTAGAACTTTATATCAAAATAATAAGTTTGCTGTTGCAGTCACTTGGGATTCTGGCAGTGTAACAGAAATCTCCTCCATCTAGACTTTCTGCTTTGTAACACTTCATTTTATCAATGTTAATAATGATGTTTTGTTAATTCTGCTGCTTATGGTTTCACTCTGTCTTATACAGCCCCTGTTTTCTTCCTTAATTCAAGCCCTCTTCCCTCTGTCTTTTCCAGCTATTCACAGTGGCAGAGCAGTGCTAAGATTTGTTAGACATTTTAAACTGTTACATAAGACTGCAGCTCAACCAGACTCTGCATACTGTACAACGTCTAGTGTGTATGCATGATCATGTGTGACATAATCAGTTTGAATATAAACATTTCTGCCATGAGCTAAGAGCAAACTTATGATTGGTCATTTAAGAACAAATATTCAGGAGTTTATGATCAGTATGGATACCTGCTGATTTATTATAGGTTTTATGTTAAAAGCCTCAATGTGATTCTGAAGGTTTTATGGAAAAATATTGGATTTAACAAGTGAATTTTCCCAGTCTATGTATATCATTTCTTTATAATTATCATTTGTGTCATGTTCTATTTCTTTGATTTCCAGACAAAAACTATCCATTTTGCTCAAATAAGTGAAATACACGGAAATACACATCTCAAAAATAATGAGTGAGTTTTTCACAAATGTGCCTTTATACTTGTAACCGTGTATTTTTTATTTTGTTTTTACCTTAGTTATTATGTTCCTAGTTTTGACTTAGATTTTATCAAAAATTCCAGCATCACAGGCTGTTTTGGGGAGCTTTCTGGTTGTTTTTGCCAATACTCAAATTACAGTTGCAATCTGTAAAAACAATATGTGAAACTCTTCACAACATTTTGTTACATGTTCTCAAACAGAAGAACATAAAATAGCACAAAATATGTTTTATTCCTCTCAAAGTCAATATTGGTATAAATAAAGGAGAAAATCTCATTAAAAAAATAATAATATCAAGATAAAGTAAGTCAATAAGATAAAAATGACACAAAGATGTCATTGTTATTTATTTCCATTTGCTGATGTTTTAGCATATTTATGAAATAATTAAATAAAAGTATCTACTTTTTGAACAATTACAAGTGGTATGAGTCTTTGTGACAAATATGATGATGATGTTCTTTCTCAGTTGTATAGTTTTAAGCTTAAAAGTATTTATTTTTTTTATTTTAGAGTGGGGAAATGTTTAACTGAAACTATGCTGTATTAACTTGCTTCAATCTGCCAATCTTTCATTTACACTTACAGTTACTGACATGTTGACAAACAAAAGAAAACACGATTTCACTAACAGTGACAGCGTGAATGGTAAATTGACTGGTTAAATTACTTTCTACTCTAACTGAGCCCTCAAAGTTCTTTTTTACTACAACCCTCATTCACCTAATCACACGTTCATGCAAGCAGGGGTTTTTTTTTGTACCTACAGTAAGGGCTTTGTCTAACATTAGCACATACACTCAGACTCCGATGGATGCATCGGGGACGACTGGCTGCTCCAGTTGGGAGGCAACCTGATCTATTTCCTGAGCCACAGCTGCTCCGATAGAGTGATATGTCTTTTCTCCTATAACTAACTTTGGTAGTGTTACTTTCAGTCAGTAGCTGTTGTAGAATATATTAACAGCCAAATTTCACTAACATGAGCAAATTAGCTTCATCTCACTTGTACTGGGTGGAGTGGAAAGACATGAATTTATAAAAGAAGTTGATTTTAAAAATGACCAGCATTCTACCAAGACCGTGAAAATGGATTCTTGCATGTCTTGTATGCTCCACCAACATTGCACACATGCTTCAGCATAATTAAATTTACAGTAGTAAACACCTGTTGTAAAGGGTTCTGCTAATAAAGAAAATCTGGCCTCGTGAATTATTATTAATAAGAGGTTTATAATTTGCAAGGATGCGCATTTTAATAGTTAAAATGGAGGCATCTGAACTTAACACATTTTGGTATTTTGCAGACTAGGAATAGGATCTAAACAGTACTGGTATCTTAGTGTCTTTTCACACAGAATAATGTCAAGTGTTTAAGTTTGAAATGATGAAATGATACTAAAAAAATGAAGATGGCAAAAAAATGTATGCAGCTGAATCAGCTACATGCACATTTATGTCATTTTATGTTAATTTGAGCCTCTTTGCGAATGTCTGATGATAAACTGCGTTAGAAGTTGAGAGCGTGCTGCCTATATGCAGCAGCAAGTGGGAGATCAAGCGAACACAGTAAGAAGGAATAATCATTCCGAAAGCAGCTCACATCTACACAGATCATGACATGGCAGGCATTAATGATTCAGTGGGAGACAAATGAAAAGGGTGAACAAGGGAGATAGACAGAAAAGATGCCAGGTGGAGGGAAAAGGACAAAGAAAAGAGAAAGGGGGTTGATAGAAAAAGCAGAGTTAAGGAAGGAAAAAGATGAAGAAGAGGGGTGAGAGGCTGATGGGAAATAAGGTGGCAGAGGAAAAGAGGAAGCCTTAGAGACTTTTTTTCTCCCCTTCTCAGCTCCGAGCCATTTTGGTTGGTTCACTTGTGTTATATTTTAGGAAAGCGTGACGAGACAGAATGTGAGAGTAGAGAAAATGCTGTTTGACATTACAGCAGCCTGAACACCAGTTTGGGCATTTAACACCTCATTTTCCAATATTTTCTGTGGCTGCGCCTGTATTTTTTTAGGTATTTAGAACAATTGTGGTGATTTCTCCTGCAAGAGTGTTGAAATCAAATGAATATGGTAGAAGAAACTAACTAAGAACAAGACAGACAGACAGACAGACAGACAGACAGACAGACAGATAGATAGATAGATAGATAGATAGATAGATAGATAGTCCAGCATGTCCAAATTAACACTGTCGGATTTGATTTCAACACTATTAAAGTGTCTATATGGGTCCACACCAGAGAGTGTTAATTTAACTCTTTTTGGAGAGTTGGTACGTTAACTCTGATTTAGTGTTAAACACCAAATCTGTCTGGAGTTGATAATTTAACACTTGGTGTTAAGAGATTATATATTAACTCTCAAAAGAGTATTTTAGTTTAACTACGTAAGAGTTATCTTCTAATTAATTCTAAACAGCGGGAATTTTACTGTTCTGAACTTCTAGAAATTTCTTTTGGAAATAAACATTTACTAAAAAGACGCAATGGTTTTTGAAAAACATTTATTCTGAACTGTGCACCACAATTTCAAAACATTTTCTGAAAGATGTAACAGTGTACATGTTCTCACTTTCATTAGAATTTTGTTTATCAAAAGGTCTTACATAGGTGAGCTGGTAAATGCAAATAACAGCATTCTCATCACTTATTTCTTCAATACAATATGCATGTCCTTCATTCATCCCTTTGTGGAACTTCAATGCACTTCTGCTCTCCCCCATATTCCATCTTCACAAGCATATCCTATGTGGAGATTGAATAAAAATTAGTTGACACTAATTAATGCCACAAATAATCCAGTAATCAATTGCAGCACAGTAAAAAAAAAAGGAATCCTCTTTGAGCCATTACTTGTGTAAAGTATTTTCCCAAAAGACAAGGACACAGGCAACAGGTAATACTGAACTAAATGTAAAACCTCAACCTTTTTCATTTTTACCTAAACCGTGTGCACAAAACTCTGGAGGGATCTATGCTAACGTAGAATCCAGTCAGGACGTCTGCTACTGCTGTTTGCTCGGTTTTATTTTTATTTTTATGGGAAATCGTTTTCAGGCTTCAAGTAGCACCATTATACACACATTCTAGACATTGTTTTAGGTGTATTTGACCAAAGGTTTGACTGAAAATTCACATGCAAGCTTTTTTTCAAGGCTGTGGTATTTGCCTGCAAACAATACCTTTCAGCTAGCTAAAACAGAATATTATGCTATCAGCGAGCAACATGGCTAATGCCTTTCACACAGCTTTGTCTCAACTCCAAAGAGCCACAGAAGTAAAAGCTAATAACAATTGAAACAATCTTTGAAAAAATGACTTACCAAGCATGGCAAACAACTCAAATATGTAGAGCAAAATGTTCTGAAACGGCTTCACTTCAGCTTCGATTGGAGCCTATGGTGCTGGGGGCGGAGTCTGTGAATTTACTCTATTGGTGTCATAGCCCCTCTAGGAGTTCAGAGTTAAGAGGTCAAGAGTTAATGTTTCCATTGTAACACCTCCAGATTTGAAATAGAAACACTCATTTTAACACTCGATTTTAACTACTATCATTTTACACCTCAGAGTTACATTAAAAGAATGTGACTCTACTTAGAGTAAAATTAACTCTACTTTTGCAAGAAGACTATTAACACCAAAACATTTAACACTTTTGAATTTGCTGTGTAGATAGATAGATAGATAGATAGATAGTAGGGGTGCAATGATACTCGTATCGATATTGAACCGTTCGATACAGTGCTTTCGGTTCAGTACGCATATGTATTGAACAATACAAAATTTTTTATTTATTTGATCAACTTTTCTTCTGACGATGCTGTCTGTGTTGAGCGCTCAGTGGATCTGCGTTCGACTACTGTGCCTAGGCTGCACTGTCAAGCGCAGATCCACTGAGCGCAGCGTAAGCTAGCAAGACAGAAGCTAAGCTTATTGCAACATGGCAAACTGAACCTCCCCCACCCTCATTCAGATCTGGCCTTTGGAGCTATTTTGGTCTTCATGTGAAGTATGACCCTGAAGGTAAGCGCGCCATGGACAAAAGTAAAGCAGTATGTCGGATGTGCCACGCAATGCTCAATTACATGGGTGGGAACTACTGCGTTAGCACAGTTTGCTCGTTAACGTGTTGACGCCGTCTAGCCCCACGCACGGGGCGATCCGCGGTAGCTTGTTAAAGGAGATTTGCCGCGTTATGGCATTAACGTCATTTCAACGAGATTAACGCTGACAGCACTAGTGGGAACACAACGAATATGACTGCACATTTACGCCAACATCATCCTAGTGCAAAGACAAGTGGAAGCAGACAAAAACAGCCAACACGCATGCTACAAACTTTACCAGAGTCATTTAGACAGCCGTTAGCACATGATTCTCCCTATGGGGACCTGATATGTTTAATATGCTGCTGAGAATATAGCCCAGAAGAAGCATATAGTATAGCTTTTATTTTGGAAAGAGCCATGTCTCTGTAATAAACTCTCTTTTCCAAAGATGAGTGATTTCTCCATCAGATAGATTTCCCTTTGTTGTTTCAGCAACATTAAATTTAAAAACTGTACGTTTGAGTTAAAATATATATTTATAATTTTAATAAATGACAAATTAAAAAAGCATGAACATTTTTTTGTATCGAAAAAATATCGAACCGTGACACCAAAGTATCGAACCGAACCATCGTTGCACCCCTAATAGATAAATAGATAGATAGATAGATAGATAGATAGATAGATAGATAGATAGATAGATAGATAATCTCTGAATCTAATTTAGCATCAAATGTAGGCTGAAAATAATATACTGAAAACGGCTGAGCCACACTGGCATACAGACAAGGTGGCAAGGGCCTGCTGCCAACCCTGTCAACCCGATTACACACATACTACACTCACACACATAGACACAGACAAACACACAAACTTGTGATGTTTACTTAGTCCACAGGGCACACACATAGACACAAATACACAGCCTGGCACAGCATCAAGGTGGCATGGCAAGGCAGTGCTAGTGGCCTTGTCAACTCTCGTAACTTCCCATAGGAAACACAGAGGCATTTAGTCCTGAAAGTGTACATCATTTGTAAGAAGTTGAAAAGAAAGAAAGACAAAGTGAATTTTGGAGGTAAGAAGAACATACAGAGTCAGCAGAAGTAAAACTGGAAGAGAAGACAGACGTAAGACATTTTAAAAATAGAGAAGAGACATAACTCAAGAAAAACAGTAATACGAAAAAGAGCATACAAGAAAAAAAAAGACAGCAAAAATATTGTTGGCCAAGCAGCATAGCAACAGATGGACAAACTAAGGAAATCAGAGAGGGAGAAAGACTGAAAAGAGACTGGTGGAGTGAACAACACAGACAAGTAGAATGAGGGAGAAAGGTGGAGTAAAAAGACCATCTGCTGTTATTGGGACACTCCAGGCAATTTTGTATGATGCTGTGTGCGTCTGTGGATGGGTAACTCAGTGTCTCACTGTCACTGCATGTGTACATGTGGGTAACAATTGTGTGTTAGTTTTTGTCTGGCAGTGTTTTAACAAGAGACTCATCTAAAATACACATAAAGGTTCAACGCATTAATGTGCATGTTTGCAACAGACTACAAATGCAGACTGACAAATGACTCGTTTCTTTTTTTGATCTTTATCATGACACTATGCCTAACTACTCTGTCTTCATTTGTTAATTCTGACTGCTCTGTAACCTTTTAGAATTTTACTGAAGCTTTTAAATGACCAGCTTTCCAAAACCTTATAAAGAATGATTTTACACGTTAATCTTAACACTTATCAGGTTATGTCACTATAATAAATCCTTTTATAAAACTGGTATGTACAAATTCTTTCAATAAAAAAAAACATGCTTCTTTTTTTTATTACATGAAAGGTTCTTCATTTGTAAATTTTAAATTTCTGAATTAATTATTGCATATTTATTTGTTAAGTGTAACCAATGACACACAATCTTATTAGCTTTGCACTACAACACAGAAACCGAGTACTGTCCTCAAGGCACAAACAGATTTTAGGTTTCTGTTAATGGCAGATGGTTGAACAAGTGGATGACGGATGGCAAAATCATTTCCAATATGTGCAGCCTCTTAAATAAAGCCAAAGATAAAAGCAAATACACATCAGTGCTGGAGACAAGCCTGGGACAAGCTACAGTGTTTACTGAACCATTTGCACAAATCATAGTGTTAACAGGAGATTAAAGTAAGTTTGACTTTAACTGTGTGGTTCCAATTACACACAAAGGTGTACATGTCACTGACACATTATTTGTTACCAGTGTACTTTTATTTCCACAATTATTTTCTATTTGGAATGATTGTACACTATACAACTTTACTGACAAGTTTTGATGTGTATTTGGGATTATTGTCCTTTTGGAATTATGTCCAAGTTTCAACCATCATGCTGCTGATCTGAGGTCAAGCTGAAGACTTTGGAAGACTTCCTTCTTCATTATTCTATCCACAAATATTGCAGTGATTTTGCTTTAGTTCGCTTTAGTTTATTTTTAGTTGCGTATGTACTTTTTCATAATTATCTGAACTGCATGTAAATTTGTACGTTTGCTCACTTACAAAGAGATGAACAAGGGGGAGACTGAGACAGTAAATACTGCAATTTCTTCATGTAATCAGGAAGTCTTCTACAGTACACAGACGTTAGTCAGGGTTCTGTGCTGGGAACATTTCTATTTACATTAAACATGCTTCCCTTAGGCAATATGGCAACGCATGTACATGCAGTGGCTCAGCACTCCAGTGATAGTGGGGTCATTTATGCTAAGGCAATATTAGGTCGGTATTCTGACTTTGCACCATAATTTCATTGTACAGTCTTGTCCAATGACAATAAAGTATATTATTTTATCTTATCTTATTACAAGGCACTACATACATTTTACTGTCACGTAGACCAGCTTTATCTCCATGAAGACAGATAATAAACACCAATTATTCAAACTATAGTTATATATTACAGACATAAAGGTCTGGATTAAGGCTTCAATTTTTTCCTTCTTCTTATAAATTGAGACAAAACTGAGGTTATTGAACTCAGCCCTAAAGATGTTAGAAACACAATGTATAACCAGATGCTTACTCTAGATGGCATTACCCTCGCATCCAGTAACACTGTGGCGAATCTCAGAGTTATTTTTGACCAGAATATGTCCAGAATGCTGCAGCAAGAGTACTGACTGGGTGTAGAAAGAGAGACTATATTTCTTCCATATTAGCTTCTCTTAACTGGCTGTAAAATTAAATATAAACTAATTAAATTAAAAAAATATTTTCCTCACATACAGGGTTTTGTGTAATCATGACACATCATATATTCAACTCCCAATTTGGTTTGGGGAGAGTCAAATATCCTCTCTATTTTTAAGATTAGGATTACCGTTCTATTTGATTAAACTTATATTCACGGCTTGATCAGGTGACACTGAACCAACACTTATGGGGCCATTAAGCTAACCGGGTTGCCTGTGTCTTGTGGCACATTGGCTGGTTGTGCACCTCCTGATTTTTGTAACCTGGCACATACCGCCACAGCAATCACAGCTGGATTGAAAACATGTGTATACAATCGTGTTGGTTTTTACCACCATTTCAATGATATTCAGTACAGAAACCCAGAGATATACAGATAAAAACTTTTATGGAAAAAACTTTGCAAAAAAACACTTGACAAAGTCTTGACTTCCGGTTTTGACTTCTCCGACAATAGCAGCACTTGTGTGGCCTTATTCTCTGAGTGGCAACACCTATTATTCGGCAGAATACTGCAGTTGCTTCTTGTGCTGATAACGGAGGTTATGAAAACAAGTGACTGTGAGACGAGGTTGAGGCGGTGAGTGAAGTGACCATTCTGGCAGGTATACTGGCGCCTTTAATTACACTGCAGTAGGTCTAGACTGCTGCAGGCTTCCCATGATGCACTGATCATTTCTTCTTCACTGACTTCTTTTTCACTCTCCATGTGTTTATATACAACGATTGCATTTACTCATTAATCATTCATTTTAAACTTTCTATTATGTGTATCTTTTGTCATTTTTCCCTCTGCTCTCTTGTCTTTTCCCTCAGCCACAACTGGCCACGGCAGATGACTATGCCTCCTGAAGCCTGGTTCTGCAGGAGTTTTCTTCCTATTAAAAGGGAGTTTTTTATTCCCACTTTTGCCAAGCACTTGCTCATAGGAGGCTGTCTGATTGGTGGGGTTTATCCTGTAATATTGTAGGGTCTCCACATGTCAATAAACAGCAACTATACAACAATGCACAACTATTGCAATGAATTAAATGAAGTCTTTGAAAATACTACTTAAAGAGGAAAACATAAAAAAGACAAAACACTTGAGCTGTAACTAGGGCTGCCACAAACGATTATTTTGATAGTTGACTAATCACCGATTATTTTTGCAATTAGTCAACTAATCAGATCATGCATCCATTGGACGTAAAACGTTCGGCTTATTGCACCAGCATGCATCTGCTCTTATATAACTATCATTAGCTTACAGCTTGAAGTGTTTAAGGTATGTGCTAACTAAAAATAAAGACAAGATGATAGTTTATTGAATTTTAATGAAATTTGCAGATTGTTTCGGTGGAGTTTAATAAACTCAGCCCTCTGCTTCTTGCTATCTAAAATAAAACGGGACACCGGAGTAAATTCTCGAGCATCTCACACTTCTGATAATCAGTTGTCTGCTTGACGTTTATTCAGCGGTGTAATAACCATAACTTTAATCTCAGCCAAACCAATATACTCAGGAACAAATAAAATACTGAAAAAAGCCAAACAATAACATTTTTAAGTTATCTAAGTGACTTATATATCATGTTTAACCTGAGTAGCGAAAGACGGCGGTGGGTTTGAAAACGATTTGCCGGGAGTCCGGTGTTCTCACCTTGAACCCCGGCTAGCTATCGAGCTGGTGGGTAACCACTGCATTTTCTCCGAAAATGAAATTTACACAGTCACATTCTCGCCTGAAAATATGTTAAACGTTTATTTTGTGACCCAGAAAGAAAATTATTATTATTTTTTTTTTTCTAAATGACATCAGAAACAGCAGTATGCGACATTACGTGATGGCAGAGCTTCAGTTCATCCTTTGTCATTTTTTTTTTTTTTTTTTTTTAATAAATAGGACAGGGGGAATGAATGAGAGAAAGAGGGGGAGAGAAAGAAAGAAAACCAAAGGGGAGAAGAGACGGTGAGAAGGGGGGGGAAGAGAGAGAAAAAAAAAAAGAACTCCTGGGTCACCTGTATGGAGGAAAAAAAAAAACAAGCAAAAAAAACAAACAGAGGAGACAGCAAACAACAAAGAGCAACATAATAATAGAGAAAACAAAGCACCATCACAATAAACTAGCTAGTCATAGATATCAATATTTACTAAATAATAAACGATATTGTGCAGCACGTAAGATAGACAGCGCACAGTGTGCTTTGAGGTAGCAGCCAAGAAAGCTTTAGTCCGCGTCTGTGAATACCCATGTGTGCATACCTGTGTGGATCAGCATGTTTGCATTCCAAAGGTTTCTCCATGTAATGATCTGCTAGGGAGTGGGGGGGGGGGGGGGGGCCACAGCCCTGTCCTCCAGGGTGTGAAGCGGGTATGGAGGAGATCAAAACTCCAGACATCCAGAGGCCCCCAGAACACAAGAGACCATGGAAGACCAACAGAGGGGCAGCCGCGCCACTGTTCCAGTAAGAGCTGAGGAGAGTCCCAGATGAGGGCTCGCCCAGCAGCCGCGGGTGCCCCCAGGCCGAGAGGCCGGGGGCACCCCACCTCCAAAGGGGCCCGAGCGAGCCCCAGGCCCCAGGCCCCGACAAGCGGCTGCCAAGGAGTGAGCCGGTGTGTACCCGGACGCCCACCCCCAGACACAAAGAACCACCAACACACCGACACCTGAGGGAGTCCGCCACCGGCAGGGGAAGTGGTGGTGGGTGGAGATAGGCCTCCAAACCTTGGAGGGCCTGAGGTGTCCCCAGAGAGGTGGCGTCTGATACCCAACCTGACATATAGACACAGACATACAGGCACACACAGACACAAACATCCATTCCCACCCTCATGCTCTCATATGCACTCACTCCACACTCAACCAACGTGGAGACAGACATAAAGAGACGCTGTACACACAATCACACTCCCCAAGCGTACTCTACAAACCGGGTCTAGGTACCCTTGCCCCTGGAGGGGGGAATTGCACCCAGACCCAGGTGGTGTTACCCTTTTCCCTGCGGTGGGGAGAGGCAGACCACCCCGACTCCGCAGCAGCAGGGAGGCCCCACACCCCAGACCGCAGTCGGACGGCCAACTCCTCCTACTAGCCCCCCCGCTCCAGCAGGCCGCAGAGAATGGGGGTGGGAGAAGACTCCAAACCTCCCTCCACCCGCTCATTGTAGTGTTGATGCATATGTGTTCTAAGGTGCAATTAAAACCCAGGAGGGCATGGAGCTACCTGCCAAAGAGCAGCAGGTAAGCGCATAGTCCCTCCTGCTAGCCCTCAATGACTAAGTGTATTTAAAATTGAGAGGTGGGCAACGACGTCAGGGGTGAGGTATACACCCTGATGGTAATAAATAAGAGTAATATTAAAACTAGCTGCCGCCATTGTTGGAAACTGAGCAGGGTTGCGCTATGAATTCTGGGATAGTTTGGGCCACAAAGTATACACCCGACCCATCCTTCAAATCTGGGGAAATGAAGGGCGCATTTGTCGGCCACATTTGTCGGAGTCTTTGAATTTGGACAGTCTTCGTCGTGCTGCTGTAATGTAATCAGCCTACAAATGCGGGCACAGGAGGATACGGTTCCTGAATTTGGACACAGCTACGATACCGGACACTGCTTCTTCTTCTTTGAGGTTTAATGGCAGCTGGCATCCTTGTACATGCAGTGCTGCCATCTTCTGTTTCAGTCCGTTATTACACTCTTTAATCCTACTACTTATTCCTGCGTCTTTTGGGATCTTACAAAGCTTCAAACGACGCGTCGACTATTAAATTAGTCGTCAACGATTTTGATAGTCGACGTAATCTTGATTAATCGTGGCAGCCCTAGTTGTAACACAGTCAAATCAATCCAATTTCCCCCTAAAAATGAATATTCAAATTACAATCTAGCCTATAGTTTTTATTATTATAGGAGCAACCTTAATTTATTTCTATAACTATGTATGGATGACAGTCTTTTACTCCAATTTGTACATGCTGCCTGTGGCCAGATAAAAATATCAACAAGTATAGGTGAGATATTATCTTGACAATAGTAATCAAGTCTTTGCCAACAACATTTGCCCACTCCTCATACATGCACAAATAGTCAGTCACAGAGATGTTTTACCTGACTCACATCTTATCTGTCTGCTTTTACTGTTACTCATACTGTCATCCACACGCTCACTCTGGCCCTTCTCTTCATCACTCTGTAAGCCTTTTAACCCACTCATGTGCCCGTTTATACAGAAATATAACAGAGCTCAGGCTGGCATACAATAAGCACACACACATTTTTCAAAACTGTACATCAGTATGCCAGTGATAAGGAGGCACGGCATGATGTTAAAACATTCTGATCCACAATTTTATGGTAACACCTCTGCATCATTTACAGGATTTTTTTTTTTACATATCATTGACTTGGTTACCACTCTTTTAAATAAATATGCAGCCTCACAGTCAGAAACTAACATATAAAGCATAAGTCAGTACACTCCCATACATCCTGGTGCATACATAAACACAACACTTGCATACAGAAAAACCTGAGAAAAAGTTTCTGGGATGGTTAAGAAAACCTAAGGTAACTGAAAAGAGGTTGCTTAAAGTTCCAGTGATTCTATTATTACTGTGGTTAATTGCCAATAGCTTTCTTCTGAAGGTAAATTAAATTTTAATTAAGGGATTAATTAAGGCATTTAAAATAGCTACAACTGTTTCTTTTTAAGGGGCATTATTCACTTTTTGACATTCTAGAACTCTACATTGGGAGATTTTGACATAGTAGTAATAGTGTTAGTCCTAAACACATCCTATGTTCAAAACTTTCTAGTAATATCCATCTTAAGTCAGTTTACCTATGGGTATGTTGTGTTTATCAAAAAACAGATAAATGAAATCTGTCTGATTCAATAATTCAGAGGTAACAAGTGAAAATATAATTGCACGGCCACGCTGTGCTAATTATATATTTTAAAAAATAAATGTAGAGGTAGGAATTGCAATTAATATAAATCTCAAAGTATTCACAACATTCCTGAACAGAAATAGGCCTCTGCACCTGGGGTGAGGGTGTGGCCATGAAAACAATGTGACATGCCATTGGATGTTGGGACACATAATAACATGACGCTAAGCATCGGCCAGTGAATGTGAACTAACAACCACAAGGTCGCGGGTATGGCAGCACTGTAGGAAAAAATCCTAATATAAAAGTATTTTACTGTGCATTTTACAGTTTTGTTCTGTTCTTCTAGAATATCATTAAAGTTACGTAAATAGATTGTGATTTCACATTTCAAATGTAAATTAACGTTAAATCACTGTAATGTAATAAAACATAATTTTCATGATTATTAAATGTATCTGTCTGTACATATGCATATTTAGATTGTTAAAATACATTCACAAATGTATCATGATTTCACAAATATCTGTCCGTTATTTGAAAGATTGAACTGTTGAATTCAAATGTAATGCTATGGAAAAGTATATAAACATGATTCCTATAAGCTTGTGTTACATCACATAAGTATTATTATCATTGCTATTTGCTATTTAAACACTCTCCATCAAGGCTTTGAATGTGATGTCACATCATGCCAAAACGCACCACTTACATGGTCACCACCAACAGACTCCCTGTGGCACAGAACCCCTCCCCAATAAACAAAAGTTGGGGCGATCGTGGCTCAAGAGTTGGCAGTTCGCCTTGTAATCAGAAGGTTGCCGGTTCGATCCCCGGCTCGGACACTCTCGTTATTGTGTCCATGGTCAAGACTCATCACTTACTGGTAATGGCCAGAGGGGCCGATGGTGCGATATGGCAGCCTCGCCTCTGTCAGTCTGTCCCAGGGCATGCAATCAATTATTATGTAAACCAACTGTTAACTGTATATTTCTGTACATTTACATATTATGATTCATATTGCCACATTCATTGACCTTGTTTATAGGTAATTTCATTGTTTGATCACGTTAAAATGATTTTTAATTTAATGTTTAAAATCACTTGAAAAGGCAAGATCCCATGTAAAATTAGCGCAAAAAACTGTATTGTCATTACTGGAAATAATCGTAGTTTTATGAGGAAGTTATTTTCTGTTATTTTACAGTAGTATTTTGGCGCCCCAGCTGCCGGAATATTACCGTTTTTTTAAGATGTTTTTTGTAACAGTGTAGTTGTAGAGACACAGACTTTACCCCTTGTATTTTCTGCTTGTCTGCACACACAGAGCCTTCTTTTTAATTTTAAAGTTTCACACAGACACACGCATACAGAGAGACATAAACAACACACACAACTGCACCTAACTACCCGAATGCACAAACAAATAAAGCCACCGTCTGTTTGCCATACACACAAAGAGCTTACCTTCCATTCATATGCAGACAGAAGCCTTCTCCATCATCCCCCACTGTTATTTTCAAGTAAGTTTACAGTGCTCATAAACAGGTTTTATGTAGTCAATATGGCTGACTGTCTGGTACACGGTGTCCTCTACTCACAAGGCCTGACTGTCAATATAACAGTAAAAATCTCTGTAAACACCCTCTCTTCATACCATGCTGAATCAAATTTAACTGCCAAGTTAGTTGTTTTCGTCTAAGGTGTTTCAGATCCATTTTCGAAAAGGTTAAAGAAACAAATCCATATTTAGCTGTAGGCAGTTTTGTTAAGCATAAAATCTGTATGTGTATATTTCTATTACCGGTCATCACATTTTACAAGGAAACTCAAACTTTGAGCTACACGTTTGTCTATTACTCTTAACCCAGGCATCACAGTGCATTTTATATGTTGTCTTTGTGGGTACTTATATACTGTGAACAGCCAGGTGTTTCATGAATGGCTTTCTGTGACATACCCTTTTTCTGGAGTGGATCACTGATCCTCATTTGGACAGGTGCAAGTGCTTATTCTAAAAAACTGAGATAGTGAATTTCTGATTTGAGCATGAACATGAGCAATACCTCTTTTGCCTGATATCTGACAAAACTGTCACAATCAGTTTGTGGCATTAAAGCCATTTTTCTAAGTGATCAATAAAGATCAATTAACCTTGCCAATATATGCATTGAACAGAGGGAAGTATTAACTTAATGTAGTATCAGGCAAAATTTTATATGCCTGTAAATACATTTACCATGCAGTTATTAGTCTTACTATTATTCCCTGTTGCCCATTACTTTTTCTTCTTGTTATTACTCCACTTTGACTGAAGCACTAAGCTTGACATTAGCTTCACAACAGTTGATTCTCAAAGTTTACTTCAGTGCTATTACTTTTTCATTTCAGAAATGTATTTAATGCTGCGATACCAGATGAATCACTCATCTTGAAGGAATAGAAAGATTCAAAGTTCTGGACCCAGGAAAGCTATAATTTTCATTGTAATAAATGACCATGTATTGTGGCTAATGTGTTTTCTCATCAATGGAGCTTTGTGGCACAAAGGACTAAATTATATCACATCATAGATTCAGAAGCAACACTAATTAGTAATGTTACTTTGGGCTTTGATCTTTTCAAGGAATCTGTCGACCAAAGGAAAATGCAACAAATCAACAGCCTTACCCTTTAATGCACTCACTTTATCCTTCTTCTGCCTGACCAAATCTTTTCTTTTCTTTTTTTTCAGAAAGCCCTGAATAGGAACTTTTAACATATAATTGCCTCAGCTGCCCTGTCCAAGAAAAGATTCAGACCAAGGCCTACACAAACAGACACACAAACACGCATAGCTTCTTCTGCTGGTCTTTGAGTGGTCCCTAAGGAGAATCTACTGTTAGTAGATAATTGGTTTCCAGCCATCACAATACAGCCGTTCCTCCCTCCTATTTCTTCCTCTAAAGCAGTCTTAGCCTCCCTAGGTCTCTCCTTTTTACATTGCTGGTGCAGCATTTTGCAGTGATACTCAACTACGGACATAAAACATTCTCATCTTTTGTCAGATGTAATACTACAAGTCTACAAGTTATTTAGTTCCACACTTTTATTTAACAGTATTTAGCTGTTTTGTCATTAATGCTCAATTAAAATTAATGTTAAAGCAGAATCAGAATCAGAATCAGAATCAGAATACTTTATTGATCCCTGGGGGAAATTATTTTTTGTTACAGTGCTCCATTTTAAACCAACATTAAGACAAGACAGACAATACGCTAACTAAGAATAGTACAATATATACATATATATACATACATACATACATAAGTCACTTATAAATAAATATTTGGAAAAGAAACATGTGTAGTTGTAGCAGCAAACAGTGTGTTAAGAATGACTTGCAGAAAGCATTTAGGGCCTTGACAGTCCATTTGTTCTGCCTCTGTAGCCCTGGCCCACTTTCTGTAAATGTGTGGAGGGAAGTTCATATATACTGTTACTTTTTTTTCTACTAATTTGACCAGGAACTGATCATATACAGTATATGACAAACCCATGCTATTCTAAAACGCAGTGATTACAGACTCGGCTATCTGAATTCACGCACACATGGACTTCCTCAGTGGCACCATCAATTTTCTACTCACCTGCTACAGCAGACAAAAATTTCTAACTCTAAATATGGCATTTAGTTTTCAGCATCCCATATGGGCCAGTTACTATGACAACCCCTGCATTCATGTCCAAGCAGCCTAATATTTACTCAGTAGATACATTTTTGCGGACTGTCTCTGAGGTAGGTGATGATACCCACCAGGTGTTTTCTATATAACAGACTCAATCTATAATACATGAAGTAAATACAGCCTTGCAGAATTCAGGTCATGTGAATGCACTCAGCTTAACTTTTTTTTTTCAGGTTTTCTTACTCTTACATAGTGGTAAATATGAAGATGAGAAAATTATAACCATCAGTTATCCTAAAGGATCAAGTTCAGTGTGAACATGCAACCAACTAAACTTGGCATCCCCTTCAACTGTTTTAAGCCCACCATAAAACCAAGACTGCCAGACTTATCTTTATATTTTTTCCATGCTGTAGTGCCATTTTTTGGAGCAATTCAAGTTGCTATACAGCAATATAACTGTTATATCCAAAATTCTAACAATATATATGCATTAAGTCCATAGTAACTACATAAATTGCAGAAAAGTGCAATGAACTACAAAGAAATTGTTATAAATAATCAAGGTTTAATTAAAACGCATTGTGGCTACATTAAAATTGCTAAGTAGTTCATATTTTGTCATAGCTACAATGCGCAAGTGAGTACATCCAATACCTTGAAAGTAGGACATGCCTTATATTAAATTTGCTTCGAAAAATGTTGCAGTCAGACATGAGAAATTAGAAATGGTGTTGCTATTTTTAGGGATAGCTGTAGCTCAGGAAGCAGAGCAGGTCATCTGTTAATTGGAAGGTCAGTGGTTTGGTCCTGATGAAGCACCCTTGAGCAGGATACTAAACTCCAAATTGCCGATTTAGCCAATCTGTGATGGAAAGTGCTCAAAGGTACAGAATAAAACGCTGAACAAATTTTGTTGAACAAATTTGTCGACCATGACCTCTTCTCTATTCAGCCTTTTTGACTCTATAATGATGCCACCCAGCATGATTTTATCTGTTATCTTAGAAAAGAAAACATCAAAATGATTCTCTACTGTTTTCTGTTTCTTTCTTGCTTTTCACTTTAAAAAAAAAATACAATAAACCAAAAATGTTCGTGTCTTCAGATTTTGGAATTCAAATATATTTACTTAACAGCATAACAGTAAACCTACACACCTTTAGAGCAGAAGAGCATATGTGATTATTTCTGGTCCCACCCTGTCTATTCTAGGCAGGTCTTTGGAAACAGCCAGACACTGCTGTGTGGATATAACTGTGTTTGAGAAAAAAAAATAAGATGGGGGTTAGAACTGATGGAAGAAGAAGAAGGAAGGAAAGAGAGAGCAGAAGATGGAGGGGGAGACATGGAGTGAGAACAACAGTGATAGATTTGCTCTCTTGAGTGAGAGAGAGAAGGGGCAAGTAAGGCTAGGGATGAGTATAAAGTCATTAAGAAGCAGCTATAGCAAGAGGCTACTGGTCAATAGGTCAACACTTACCTGCAAGTGTCAAGCATTAAGCCGGCACCATCTGCACCTTTAGGGGTAATTTTTTGTGTGTCTAGGTGTGTGAGTGTAAGTGAGTGTGTAAAATGAGCAAAAGAGCTTTTTATGATATTTAGCTAACGGAGAGCAACAGTTAAAAGACACAAACACATATTTAAACACCTTCATGGTCAAACAAAGGATAGTGATGAGGATGGAGTAGCAATGGTGAAACATTAAAAATGGAAAAGACCATGGATTGGAGAACAGCAAGAAAAAAATTTATGAGACAGGTTTAAAATCATTTGACAGTGAGGAAAAATTATGTAGCCAGTGACAAGAGAGGCAGCGATGGAAATCACAAAGATAGAGACCATAACAGAGGAAGAGTGAGATGTAAAGACAAAGGAGCAGGAGGGTGCAGGAGAAGAGTATCCGGGAAAGAGAGAAAGAAACAATTTGATGCTTTTAGAGCTTGCATTTACGCACATGACAACTATCGATTTTCCATAGACTCTAATGGACATTATGGGTTCTATACATTCTTAAAAAGCTGTTAAACAATTTCCTAGTTGACTGCACACATATATACACAAAAATATTAAATGCACTCACTAGCATAAGGAAAGAAAATCTTATAATAATATAATAGTAAGCTTTGGCATTGGTATTGTTTGCTATAATGCACATTTGTACTATTGAAACCTTATATTTGCAGACATTTTGCTGCATTACTGCATCTGTTGTTAATTTGGTAACACAAACTTGGGGTCAGTGTTAAAAAACTAAATTTTTGGTAATTCTGTATTTTATGTTTCAATTTACTATAGATTGCAAACTTTGTCAACTATTTTTTAAGAAAATCTTTGCTTTTTTCCCCTCATACTGATACACACCAACACACCATTTCTGCTCTTTGTGTTCCTGCAACATTTGACTCTATCTCAGTCTCTCTCTCTCTCTTATACACGCAAACACACACATATACACGCATGCATTGACACACAGCCACAAAAACACTTCCATTCTGGTCTTGTCAAGTGTAATAGAAGACACTGGAGAAAGACAACAGGATAATAGGATTATTATTCTCCTCTAATCTCAATGAGTCAGCACCAAGCAGTTTGTGTGTGAGTATTGGTCCTGACTATGTACGTGTATATTATGGTCTGTGTATGTTTGCATTCAGTTTTTCACTTTAAAAAATTATGAACAATTGACAGAAAATAAATACACAATTACTTAATTAAATAACGAGTGCTGCCACAATACTGGAATTATTCATCACCAAAGCTACATGTAAAATTCTTATATTCAAAGAAGCTAAAGCTCATAACTGACCTGATAGTCACGTTTTCTAAACCTGAATGTTATATTTAATAATAATTTATGGCTTGCTGTAGATTAGAGGTTACCGTTTTTGCCAACTGTTGACAACCAGTTAAAATATCTTAGCAATAGGAGATTTTCATTTGCAACCAAAGTAGTGACCATGAGAGTAAAAGTGCTGTTGATTCTGCTTCCTGCCTCCAAGCAGGACCAAATGTGATTACATGGAACACACATGAGTTATTATCTATTAATTATTTCACATTGACTATTCAAAGCCATCATAACTGCTTTGGTGTCTCACTTTATGCTTTCTAGCTAAAAAAAAAAAAAGTGTCCACTCCAGTTGTTTAGCTAGCTGTCCACATATAACACTATTTTCTCTCATTCTTTATTTGCAATCTTCTTGTTGATGAGCTGTTTCTTCACCTGCACTCTCCTGTACACACACTAATTTAAGCTCCAAAGTAACACGTGAAAATATTCCTCTCAGTAATAAGTATTACGCTATGTTATATAGCAGGTAACAAAATTGTTACTAGAGAAAATACAACTGCATTTGTATCTGTAGAACATCATGTTTCTCTTAGCTAGTACTGCGTACCCTAAGTACTGTGTAAGTTATCATGTTGCTATTCATCCAATTTTTCCCAAGTACTTACTTACTACACTAATGACTTTGATGCTTTGGGGTCTTTACTTGATAAATTATTAGTACCCATTTCATTTAGTTTAGTTCCAAGCAAAACAGTTTGGCTTTAGCACATTTTCATCTATCAATGACATGTTTTCCTGAGAAAAGACTGATGTTCTTTAGCTAAGGGACTGTTGAATCTTAATGAATTACTAACATTTTAGTTGAAGAAATAATAGGTGCAGCTCTGGCCAAGGGAAAACTCTCCACTCTCAAGTACTAACAAATGAGTTCCATTTTATCACGCAGAAACTCTAGCCAGGGGACTATTTAAGTTGTAATGGGTTGCACAATTTTATCTTGAGAAGACTGATTTGACCAAGGGACTCCAGAACTCTTTAGAAATTAGTATAATACTGAGCAAACCGTGGTTTGGGACTATTGATTTCTTGATGAATTAGTCTCACTTAACTTTGGAAAACCCCACATCAGCTTTAACTGAGGGACTATTGCATAAAGTCAAGAGAAGTTACTAATATTTAGAAGTCAGAAACATCTTGTGCTGGTGGAGCATGATATGTATGAGTCAGCATGCCAGAGTTGGCGTTAGAATGAGTCACAATGGATAATACTTTTATTAATAGAGCTAGTGTAGGTGGTAGTTGGTCACTTGCATATGCACACACATGCACATACAGAAGTGCAAACGCAATTCAGATAAATTTGATTGCATTATCATTCTCAGCATTCATAATTTTAGATATTTTACATAATCGGATACTTCTATTAATGTTCTCCACAGAGAAAGCGCTTAGCAGTAGCCAGCATAACTTATTTAAACATTGCATACTGGAGGGAAACCTGACATGATAAAATGGTGTTTCAAATGTCTTTCCCACAAGAAACATTGCTAGGAACCAGACAAATGCATCCCTGCTTCTGTGCCTTGCTCAAGGACACACTGAAATTTTCCTAACACTACAGTCCTGTATCTTGGATTGGTGGGGTAAAAACAGGCTCTGGAATGTCTTTAGCAATAATGAGTCAGGAGGAGGGGTTGTTCATAGCACTGGCTTAGAGAGGGCAGGAGAAGGACACACATACAGACTATACCTTGTATATTAATTATTGTAGCCCTTGTAAGAGTGTAGACCAGTCATGTTTTACAATATTATAAGTACTACATTCACATTAACTTCCTGAACTAATGAAGTAAGTGTTTTAATTACATCAACAGAACCCAGAAGACTCATACTTAATCTCCACTATCAGTTGAAGCATGAAATGCTAGCTCCTATACTGCCTAGTAAATAACCACGTTGTGAACATGCTTCACACCTGCACATTGGAACAGAAGCTTTTCAGCTCACTATTCCAGTCTCAACTCCAAGCTGACATTTCTACAGTGACATCAAACCACAGAAGACATTATACAATTATTTTTCAGAGGCTGAGTAATAGTCAACTAAGCTGACCTTTATGTGCAAAAAATTAGAGTGCTACTTTTAATTTAATCAAAGGATAAATAAACAGGATTTTGAATGTGACCAGTCATTTTAAACCTTTGGTATTTGGCATTTTTGACACAAGTCTTTGCTATAAAAATATAGTAAACCTTAATGTGTAGCACTGCTGTGGGTTTTGATGCTTATGAGAGCCCCCTGAACAACACATCAATTTATACACAGCTCACACATGCAAACATTAGATTTCTACTTGGTCGTATCTTTTCCCAAATGAAAACTTGTAGGACATACCCATCAGTTTCGCCCATCATTCTATCCATTATTTGGGTATATTATCTATTATTCAGACTCTTCTCAGTTTCATCGTCCTATCTCTTCCCCTTCACTTACTCAGCAACAAGCTCTCGTTCCTCTCTCTCTCTGTTACTCTCTCACACTCTCCCATACACTCTGCGTTATCTGCAGTAAAGTAGATAAGCATCAGTTTTCAGCAGCAAGAGAAGAAGGATAATAACACACAACATGTTCATGAGAGGTAGAGGGTAGCAGCCAAAGTCAAGGTCAAATTGCATCTGGTGCGTGTGTGTGTGTGTGTGTGTGTGTGTGTGTGATTTACAGTCCCATCTACCTGCCTTTATCTGTACCCTTATCTAAGCCTTGGCACCATTTCCACATAGGGGCACAATATAAAGTGTTCACACAATTTCACACACACACACACACTTTTCTGAGGACATGGTAAATCATGAGCTGGTGGATATGAGAAGATACAGAGTAGCCTGACTGACATGAATCACAGTTGTTCTTTACTTAGCAGCCCCTGTCGTTTGTCTTTCTTCTCCCTGTTATTTATTTATTTCATTATTTTGCATTTCTTTTCTCATTATCTCTCATTTAGTCTCCTGGTCACTCTTCTCTTTATATCCCTGGCATCCACTACACAAATATTACTTTTTTTTCCTTTTTGTTATCGTTATTCATTTCTCATTTCCTGTTGATTTGTCCCTTAAGGTTTATATCTTCCTCCTTTTTTTGGGACTGAATAATAACTGCTACTTATCTAGGGACTTTCCAGAAGGTTCAGTATAGGCTCATATTTTATTGTTTATGATTTTGTGTTTTGATTTACTCACATATGATTGCATATCACTTTTTAAACTCAAGGGGATATCAGCAAAAATTGAGGAAAATGTTTAGACAGATCTTTATGGCACACTATTTGCCAGCAAAAACACTATAGGCTGCATCCACATGTACACAGGTAATTTGGATAAACTTAGCTTTATCTTTGTGGTTTGGCATTTTTATCCACATGTAAATGACACTTAAAACTGAACTTTTGATAAAAACTCTGCCCGACTCAAGATTTTCATAGGTTACATTCCTACATTTACATGTGGACAAGGAAAACGTCAAAGTTCACCATAACCTCCTTTTCTCATGTCAGGCTGTGCACCATGTTATTCATTCTGGGCTTTTGACTGACCAACATGTCTTCACAGCAATATATCGCCACCTATCAATTAAGTTGTGTGTTTTGTGTTTTTATATAGACTCAGATATTTTTTTCTAAACAAACTCAGAAAAATCACCATTTCAAAACATATGCTAAAAATTACAAGTAAAATTATTAAATCCAAAATTGCATAATAATGCATATGTTTTATAAATATTAGATCAAAAAACTCTGCTGCAACTGCATTAAGTAAGTTTTGTTTGACTCACTGGCTGTATTTGGAATATTTGGACTATATTTGCCAGATAGATAGATAGATAGATAGATAGATAGATAGATGGGGTGCAACAATACTCGCATCGATATTGAACCATTTGATACAGTGCTGTCGGTTCGGTACGTATATATATCGATGTATTTATTTTATCAACTTTTCTTCTGACAATGCTGTCTGTGTTGAGCGCTCAGTGGATCTGCGTTCGACTACTGTGCCTAGGCTGCACTGTCGAGCGCAGATCCACTGAGCGCAGCGCAAGCTAGCAAGACAGAAGCTAAGCTCATTGCAACATGGTAAATTGAACCTCCCCCACCCTCATTCAGATGTGGCCTTTGGAATTATCTTGGTTTTCATATGAAGTATGACCCTGATGGTAAGTGCGTCATGGACAAAAGTAAAACAGTATGTTGGATGTGGCACGCAATGCTCAATTGGTGGGAACTAGTGCATTATCGCAGTTAGGTAACTTGTTAACGGAGATTTGCCCATTATAGCATTAATGTCATTTTAACGAGATTAACACTGACAGCACTAGTGGGAACACAACGAATATGACTGCACATTTACGCCGACATCATCCTAGTGCAAAGACAAGTGGAAGCAGACAAAAACAACAAGCGCACATGCTACAAACTTTACCCAAGTCATTTAGACAGCCGTTAGCACATAATTCTCCTTATGGGGACCTGATATGTTTAATATGCTGCTGAGAATATAGCCCAGAAGAAGCGTATAGTATAGCTTTTATTTTGGAAAGAGCCATTTCTCTGTAACCCTCTTTTCCAAAGATGAGTGATTTCTCGATCAGATTTATTTATTTATTTTTTATTATTTTGTTGTTTAAGCAACATTAAATTTAAAATCTGTACTTTTGAGTTAAAATATATATTTATAATTTTAATAAATGACAAATTAAAAAGGCATGAACATTTTTTTGTATCGAAAAAATATCGAACCGTGACACCAAAGTTTCGAACCGAACCATGAATTTTGTGTATCGTTGCACCCCTAATAGATAGATAGATAGATAGATAGATAGATAGATAGATAGATAGATAGATAGATAGATAGATAGATATGATGTTGCAGTGGTTAAGACTTCTTGATTTTTATTCATTAAATTTGAAAAACTTCACCCATAGAGTAAAACTTGTTAAGATTTACATTCTTATAGATGTTTCACTTATGGCAGCAAAGTAGCAGAGTTCACACTTCTAGTATTCATAGAAATATAAAGGTCATTCAACTGAGAACAATCTATCGTGTTTTGGTTTTTTTTCCTTTGCACTGCTGGTTCTGCCCATTGCTTCTGCCCACCAGGTCGCTTAGTGAAAATGCTCTATTTGGTTTTCTAGGAAAATCAGTGTACCAACATCACAATAGGTGAAAACAAGTAAGACACCATTTATCTCTCCTTTGCAGGCATTCATTGTAGAGTTGATGACCCAAATCTAAGTCCCCACGGTTCAGAGGCATTGCATTGCTTTTGTGTGTATCTGTGTGTATCTGTGTGTTTACAAGGTAAACACAGTGTTTTAAAACTTAGGGGGTAGGAGGTGAAGCTTTTCACTGAGGGAGAAATACAAAAAGGTAATCATTGTGCACCTGTGCCTCAGATGCATATGTCTGTACAAGTTGTATTTGTGCTTGTATGCATAAATTTTGCATTCTCTCTGTGTGTGCAGACATCAATGCCTGGCTGTTTTTAGACATGCTGAGTGTAGACACCTCACTGCATGTTGTTGCACTTTCTTATGCAATTGTGTGACCACGTATATTCACACACATATATCCAAACACACATACTCACAAACACAGTATCGGGGAGCTACTTATTCTGTGATAAAGGCCGAGCCAGAGGGAACCCAGTAATTGAACTCCAGTGAGCGAAGCTTGAAAGCACCGTGCCGTATCCAGGGTAATAAGAAAAAAGTTATTATTCACCTCAAAGACACACACACACACACACACACACATTCACAACAGAGCACATACAGTGGAATGTGCACAAAATGCCAGACTTAAGCAGAAACAACAACATGCCATACATACAACTAACTCAGAGGCCTGCAGTTACTAGGTTTAGACTCTACTACTGAGCCAAGTTTGAAGGATGATGAAGATCAGAGAATGGAGCTGTTGCATAAGCAAATAAACTTTGAAATTATTGACTTTCACACTCTCTACCTCCTGCTGTTCTACTGAATAAATCAGAGCTCTCTCTCTCACACATTGACTCTCTTTTTTGTCTCCCTCTCTGGATGTATTTAGTACATTCGCAGAAAGGAATCTACAATGTGTTCAGCTATCACTTGGGCTGCAGTACTGCAGTCTGTACTCACACACACAGGCACATTTGCACACAGCATAAGGCAGGGTACGAGTGCTTGTATAAAAACTCTGAATACATAAATGTGCAGCAGGCCTGTATGGTGGTGCATGGAAGTTCTTGTGTGTCATTTTTACTGCAGTCTTTTTTTCTTCCTAAATCAGCCACATAGGCTGTCCATAGGCTCTTTGCTCCTTTGAATCCATTCTTCATGGCTGCATTCTCATGGAACCAAGTGCCAACTGAACCCAAGCGCTGACATGTTACATGCTACTTGGAGGAAAATGCAACCATCTTCCCAAAATGTAATCATCCATAGTCCTCTTCATTCCCTGTCCACCTCACACTTCAATACATAACAGCCTGAGCCGTGACTAACTGTAGACTTATTGACCCACTGTGACTAAAACTGTATTGATTTATTCATCAAGATTTCTTGTCTGTTTGTGTGTATGTGTGCCAGTGTGTGCTTGTTTGTGTGATCTGTCCTCAATGCTGGGTTTGTATGTTAAATATCACAAAGAAAGTAATTTTATAAATGTATCAAGGAATTGCCTCATTGTATATGCTGTCTTCACGAGTTTGGGCCTAATGTGCATGTGCGTGCTGATAATGGATTGCATTTATATAGCGCTTTCCAAGGCACCCAAAGCGCTTTACAATTCCATTATTCATTCACTCTCACATTAACACACTGGTGGAGGCAGCTACAGTCGTAGCCACAGCTGCCCTGGGGCAGACTGACAGAAGCGAGGCTGCCATATCGCGCCATCGGCCCCTCTGGCCAACACCAGTAGGCACCAGGACAGAGAGCCCAGGGATCGAACCGGCAACCTTCAGGTTACAGATGCGCTTCCCAACTCCCTGAGCCCAAATGACAGAACATGTATGGTTTACCTTATTTGCTGACTTTTTAATGGGCATCTCATAGTGGTGCAACGGATCATAAGTCTCACGGTTCGGATCGGATCATGTTTTTTTCGTCACGGATCGGATCAATTTTCGGATCAGCAGAAAAAAAGAAGAAGACAAAAATTTTACTCGCCATTTACTTATTTATGGATTTTTTTGCCTATTAAAAACATTCAGCTCAAGACTCATTCCATGCAATTATATAAAAACAAATTAAGGTGCAATATAGGGCAGTACAGGGCTTTCTATCTACCACTCTGCTGTGATATAATGAGCGGTCATGGTCACGTAGCTTTCCGTTGCCTTGGAGGTCCACCCATTTGTAGTTAGGGCAACAGAAGATGCGTGGGACAGCTTAGCCATAACTTTAAACTTTTCCTGCTCATACATGCTTGTAGTGATCTTGTCACTGAAGTGGACGCGCAACGGGATGTCATAGCGTGGCTCAAGCACGTTCATCATACTTTAAACTAGTGCTGTCAGCGTAAATCTCGTTAAAATGACGTTAATGCCATAACTGCATTAACGCAGCAAAATCTCCATTAACTAGTTACCGCGGATCGCCCCGTGCATGGGGCTGCATGGTGTCAATGAGTCAACTAACGCGTGGACTAGTTTAAACCCCTTGTTTTGCACAACGGAATACAGCTTCCCGTCTGCAGCTAAACACCCCAGTAGCTTTTGTAATAACTTTAGCCTGGTCGGATTGGGCAGCAAAGGGCTGTTTAAATACCGCAAACTCCTCTGCTCCTCCCCTTGGACCGCTAGCGCTGACCATAACTATCGCTTGACTGACTACGCGCACCATACACATACTTTTTTCTTCTTTTTCGAATCTTCGGATCACGTGCCGAACCGTGGAGTGGATTGGTTCGGATTACGGATCAACGGTGATCCATTGCACCACTAGCATCTAATCATCTAGTAATCATTTTTATAACTTTCATGCATGCATACTTTCACACAGACAGACACACAGATGCGCACATATAATGAAGGACAAACATGTCAGGACACAGATGGCATGTCTTACGCCAATACTACCTGGAGAATTGTTGGGACTGTATATATGAGTACCGGAAAGAAAATGACATGGAGTGAAAGCGGACTTTATTGGAATTCAACAACAATGCAAGGTAACAGGTTCTTAATCAATATGTAGTGAGGCACTTAACATGGAGAGAGCTGGACGTGTGACATCAATTGCTGCTGAAATGCCAGGAAAAGCTACATCAGATGGTAAGCACTGGTAGAGATAATGATGTTGTTTGCGTAATCATAAGATGAAGGGCAAAGTCCAATCTGTTCTCTCTCCAGAAGTATCCTCCTTCTACAGTTATCTTTCAATGAGAAAGATAGTCAGACAGATGTCAGGGGAATTCCCTGAGAGTCTGGAATAGATTTGAGGAGGCTTTAGAAAAAAACAACAAACGTTTGTGTGACAAAGTGGGTGAGAAGACCATTTGTCTATATTCTTAGTTAACATTCTTGTTTTGATTTAACCATATTTCACATGTGGTCTGCAATAGGCAAACATCTACTATCCCAGGTTTGTTTATGTTTTGCACTTTTACAGATTATATAATATAACATCTTAGTTTAAATCAATCTCTACAAGTTTGTTAAGTTAACATGTTTTTATTTCAACTGTTAATTTGTATTGTTTAGAACTCACCTTACCTACCTGTCTTCCAGAAATAAAAGGAGGAAATGTAGTTTTACGTCCTGCTTTATAGCTTCTGGGTTCATCTGAGGTCACAGGAAGTGCAGAAGGGGAAGAACTCTTATAATTTAATAAAGTTGATTTTAGAGGGTTTATGAAGAAATAGATTTATTGTTGTAATATGTATTATTTACACCACAGAGTTTATGTTGCCAGTAAAGAGGAGTAGTAGAGGTTTGAATATAATCATGTTCATCTTACCTACCTACTGAATGGAATAGTCCAGAGGAGAAATTGTTTGGTTAAGTGGACTATTTAAGCAGAAGAACTCAGGTGTTTCAAGAGAAAGGTTCAGGTCAGTATAGCTGTGTGTGTGTGTGTGTGTGTGTATGTGTTGTGTTAGTCCCCATAGGGAAATACTTCCTCTGCATTTAACCCATTCACCCAGTGAAGCAGTGGGCAGCCACCAATGCAGCGCCCGGGGAGCAGTGTGTAGGGACAGTACCTTGCTCAGGGGTACCTCAGGGTAGCCGTTCAGTGGAGTTGAACCCCCGACCTTCCGATCATGGGGCCACCACTCTACCCACTGAGCTATCCCTGCCCCGTGCAGTTTGACCTTAATTTCCGTTGAATAAGTTCAGTTATGTTTATTTGAACTGAGTTAATTATAGAGTTGAGTTTCTTATTTGTTTCTTTGTAAATATTGTTTGGGTCACAAAATGGTGAATAAATCACTTGCTACACTGGACAGCATCAGTCTCCTGCACTTCTTTGACCGCTTAAGTCAAGTCCTACCACAGTTTGTCTCATAACATGTGGTTAACATTATGATATATATGTTTTTCTAAATTTTGCCAAGTAGTTTCCAATTCTTAAATCAAACCCCTAACCTAACCAAACAGTGACAGAAAAGAAAGTTAAAAGTTAAAAATGAACGTATAAGAAGAGTAACCCCAGATGGTATTGAAACATGTGGTCTTTGCTTGGAAGTCATGTGATCATGCCATCTGTCATCCCACCTGCAGACTTTTGGTGATTGTTGTTCTTCTTTATCTGGAAAATGGTATGGTGCAGCAGCAGTGTTGGGTAAGTTACTTTAAATTATTAACTTAGTTACATTACTAGTTAGTTCTATCAAAAGTAACTCAGTTACTTCAAGTTACTCGTTACTTTCAGAGTAACTAGTTACTAGGGAAAGTAACTTTGGTTTTACTCAGAATTCTCTTGTTAATGTGTTGCTTCCAAAACTGGATACCCAGCAAGACTGCCAGTCTTCTAGCTTGCTTACTTGCCACAAGTGCACTGTGCCACCTACCAATAGAAAGGAAAAAATAATCTGCATATTTCCACGAGAGAAATCCCTGAACCGTCGTTGTTCGCCGTCATGATTCAGCATCATGTGCGCTTTTTGTTGTAAGATTCAAATAATTATTTTTTTTTTAAAGCTAGACATTTTAAATGAGAATAAGAAAGAAAAGTATATCTTTGTGCCCCCCTTTCCCTGTTAATGCCCTACCTGGCCTTCTGGCAAAACTTTGCTAGATCCGCCCCTGCACAGTTACCAGCTGTCAGCTACTTAGAAAATGATCCTGGTGTTATTTGTCTCTCAGAAACAGTTCATAACTTCCCTTCAACTCATTCATGTCACCCAAAAGATAAACCTGTTTCTCCATCACCTGTTCAGCTCTGATGATTCAGTAAGGACATCTCCTGGTTTCATCTTCATGTTTCCCTCTCACCACATATCCAAACAGATATCATGACCAGCAGCTTTTACAGCTGTGGCTCCAGCAAACATCAGCTGATACTAGAAAGTAATATTAAATAAATTCTAATAACAGCTGATCAAGCTTAAACGTGCTACTATGGTTAAACGCGACATCCGCTGGTTTCTTCTTTCTGGCGCAAAGTGGGCGATAAACAAGAGAGAAAAGCCGATCAGCTGATCATTGATCAGTTTCATGATTGAAGTAGCAACAGGAGAGAGAGGGGGAGAGAATGAGAGGAGAAGAAGCAGCTATGCAACAAAGATACAGAATAACTCCAGCTTTGTGTCTTTTTCAGTGTAACTGAAGTATAGGATAAACTGTGTTTCTTTTCACCTCAATACGAAACGCATAATATTTTCTTTGACTACGAGACGATTCAGTTTTTTACGGGACGGTTGGCAACTCTAATAATTAACCTTATGAACAAAATAAAGTTCAACATCAGTAACATCATAGTGTGTGAATGTGTGTGTGAATGGGTGGATGACTGGATATGTAAAGCGCTTTGGGGTCCTTAGGGACTAGTAAAGCGCTATATAAATACAGGCCATTTACAGGCCATTTACCCACCCAGCTGTATAGAAACTCCGTCATGCTAGCTAGTACTCAGTACAAAAAAGTCAGCATAACGAAAATAAACTCCACCCAAACTTGGTTTATATCTGACCCAGATAGACTGCAGGTCATAACTTCTTACCTGAAGTTCAGTTCACCTAACACTCGGGCCGGTGGCCACCTCGGGTCTCTGCTCCTGCTTCCGGTTTCCCTTTTCCTCATCCACCTGCTGGCCTCCACCACTTGCTGATGCCACCACACCAAGTAACGAATAACAACCCTATCTAAATCCCAGTAACGATTAACGCGTTCCTGATTTTGGCATAATAACTAGTTACCGTGCTCGTTACCACAATAATAACGTAGTTACTGTAACGCGTTACTTAATAATACGTTAGTCCCTATACTGTGCAGCAGTGCACGTTCCACATTGGATGGGATTCTGACCAAACATCAGTATGTATAGAGTTAGGAGTGCATGAGGATTTGAATCTCCTCTTGCACAATGTGTTCAACCAGCCATTAGTAACCGCACTCATATCCTTGTGCTACTCTCTGTTGATAAGTGGGTGTACTTCACTTGGCCTTTATACATGTTGGGGTTTGTGGCAGAGCTGGAGGGGAGGGGTGGTGCAGTGAGCTCAAGCTGGCAGTGCCAGGAGGCAGGTGAGGCCACAGGTGGTGATCATCTACCTAACGAAGAGTCTCTTTATTGATAGTGAAGCCGGAGACCGGAGCGAGAAGAGTGTGTGCTTAGACCGGCTGTAAAGTAGGCGAATCGTGTGTTGAACCGAGAGACACTGCAATAAACACTCCCAAATGTGAACACAACAACAGTGTGTCAGGTCCATCTCTACAGGGTTTGTTCCCTGTTTTTATTTTCTGTTTTTCTGTTTTTTTTCAACTAGCACTGTTTATGTCTTATAGCTGAAACACTTTCATCTTCCCTATTAAGAAATATTAAGAAGCATACTTATCAGCAAAGCCAGTATTCTGTTTTCATATCCTTCACATCCCCCGCATCTTCTTACCAAGAAAGTGAGGTCATACAATATCTTTTTTTTTTTTTTTTTGCCCCGTACTTAGTTGCTTCCTATCACATCAAGTATTCTATATGTGGTCAAAGTTACACACATTAGATTGGAATCAGAATTGGAATGAAGCAATACTCAGTGTTTGGTAGGCAATCAAACACTACCTCCACACACGGATGTACAATATATATTCAATATTAAACAAAATACATTGGAACCAAAGTGAATAAATAAACGCTGGAATTGTCACAATGTATTTTCTTCCACTTTTGACTCAGACGAGCTATTCCACCTCCAAACATTACACTAAGCAAACACACAGCAGAAGATGCAAAGAGGAGAGAGAGACTGTACCAGTCTTTGAACCATTCTCTCCTCTGATATGTGATGTATTATTTTTTGGCAATGTTAAAACTGTCTTAAAATTGAACTACAGAGGATGCATTTGCACGGCGAAAGTCTATTCACCATTTGATTCAAGATCTGAGGAGTACTTTGCTAGGGGTGACGTTATTAAATTATTAAATGAATAAGCAATGTTTATTTTTAAAATGTCTGTTGATCTTTTCTTTTATTATTATAATTACTTCAAATTCATACTTATGGAATTTGAAAAGAAAAACAGTTTATTGGTGGCATCTTAAAAACTGTTGCCTTTCACAGTGACACCAACTGTACTTCATCTCCTCTAAAAAGGAAAAGGAGCATGCTCACAGTGTTCTAATGTGTTTCAGTAATGATATTTAGGGTTGTAATACTGTCCATGAAACATTTCTAATTGTAATTACATTGGTGAGGGTTTTGCTTGCTCTCACTAAAAAAAAGCCAGATGTCAGAGTTAACTACTGATTAATAAGGTATTCAGACTATTCCTGGACATTGCAGACTGGGTTGTGTCCCCTAGCACATGACTTTGAACATCAGCTGTCTGAAGATGATCTTTAAAATCACTAGGCCACCCAGCATCTTGTAGCAACAATGGGGATATCAAATCCCATTTAACACTGAGGATGTAATTTAATTTCATTCATATTTAATTAAATATGCTTAAAATGATATTTTTCCTCAATTTCTGCCTTATCCATCAACTCTTTGTGTTTGCTGGCCCTCTTGGGTGATCCCACAGGGTTTCTTTTTCTTCTTTTTTTCTGTGACATTTCAGAGCAATTAAAAATTTGGCTTATCTCACAGTTTTCAACTTACCACACCGCCACTGCTGTGACTACATCAAAAGGTTGAGTGCAGCCTTCAATAGTGTGAGTGTGAATACGAAGGTCTTCGAGTGAAAAGTGGAAAGGTTAAGCAATTAGGACTAAGCTGAAATCACTGGATATCATGAAAGAAGAATATGTTTCAGTGGAGCTTTGAATTGACTTCTCAGTGACTCTGAGCTTAAGAATTAAATTGTCTATACTTACTTTTTTTAAGGCTCTTGCAACCAAGAACAAAAAAAAAACCCATGTGATTGTCTCATTAGGCACATCAACAGTCACATACATCCATGTCCTTAAATGCAGTGCTTGAGTAAGCACTGAGTTTAACAAGTCTATTGCTATTGGAGAAAGGATGTACTGTAGAAAATAGGATGATGCCATAGATGGATGAATTTGGAAGTAACCTCTGGTGCTTGAAGATGTTGGAGCTGATTATCAAGGGCTTAATCTAATAGAAGAATATATTTAATGGATAGCTACCAACACACGGTGCAAGGTAGGGCACCTTAAGCTAATGGAAGACAATCTCACACACGTATTTTGTAATATGTGAAGCCCCACTTTAATATTATTAAATTTAATGATTCATCACCTCACAGCAACATCCTAAGTTAGAATACACCAGCCAGCTGGGGCCTTTCTTAGTGGACCCTGCCTCTATACCCTATGACAGCAAGGAAAAACTCCAGCCCATCACTTCACCAACTGGAATCACTTTCCGAGATCACGCCAAAGACTCACTCTGGGTTTAAAATGTCCAAAAGTATTGCTTATTCATGAATCAAAACACTCTGTGCAGAACAATCCCCTCCTTTGTCATCCTCGAGTCTCTCCTGAGATTGAAGGATGGCGAAGCTGAGTCAGGAAGTAAGCTGTGACAGTGCTGAGGAGTAAAACAGTTTTAGCAAACACCTCTGTTGCTATCCAGCAGTAAGTAGAAATATGACTTATGTGAGGAGTTCAGTGCTGTCAGCACTGAGGAAGTGTAAAAAAAGATCACCCATATGGTCAGTTTGAAAAAGCTGTGCTCAAAGCAAAATAAAATGGACTGTAAAGTCACCTTCAAAAGTACATCTAAAAGAAGTCAAGTGCATAATGTGAAAAGTACTGAGTGTGCGTGTATCTTGACATCTCTTGCTATGTCAGGGGCCTCTGCTCTGATCCCTCTCCTCCTCCTTTGAGGGCGCGAGGGAAGGATCACTCCTTCTTCAAAGTCTCTCTTTCATCTCTACCCCATCACACCATCCTCTGGGGGAGGAGAAGCGGCACAAGCAGACAGGACTGGCTTTTTATACATCATTCTCCTCCCTCCCTCATTCCTCTTCTCATTCGCCTTTGCCTTGCATATTTCCAGGGGACTCTTAGCCCTCTTTGGCCTGAAAACTTTATTTGATTTGGGTTTTTGTTGTTTTCTCTCCACATTTGGTTTACATTTACTTCACCCTCCTTCTCTCTTCCAGTGGCCTTCTTTACTTTATTTCATGTAGTAAACATATATAGATAGACTTTTAGCATTTTTTTTCAAATATGTATTGCTTTTCCTGCTTTGGGACTCAGCAACAGCAATTTTAGCTGCAGCACCTGTTTCCCCCAGTTTTCAATCAGAAACCTGCCATGTGTTGTATTTTGCATCTAGACATTAGCACATTCATGAATTCTTGGAAACGATTAAATTACCAATACTTTACTCCAGGAGGGAAACACACGGTTCTAAAATGGCACACTGTACAAAGTGTGGGTGGCAGGCTGTTCTCTAGTGTCTCCTCACTTCACAATTGAGCTGTATGCTTTCAGAGCTCTCCGAACCCCCAACACACCTTCTTTCCTCTCCCGCTTCCCTCACTCACCACCCCTGGGGACAGACTAAATTTACAGCCTTTGGTTCCCAGGAGTTTGTAAAATGCTGTTCCAACAGACTAACACAACCTCAGGGAGGGTTTACACTCAACTCTGGGATTTACACTCTGCATGATCACTTAGCCACATTATGCCACACAGGCACAGACTCACACATACTCTATACACACATGGCTGTGTGATGGTGCCAGTCTCATTGCTCTCCAAAGGGATTTGACTGGGATTAGTGTGCAAAAGCCAGTATCCACTTGATAATGGTGTATGCCTGTTTATGGTTTTAGTCTTCTCACTGTGTCTTTATTTGAGACAGTGTTCTTGTGCTTTTGTGTCCCTCCTTTTATTTTGGCCACTAGTCAAGGAGGGCACTTCGTTATCTGCAAGCTGCCTTTCATCCCGTGGAAAATCTCATTTAACTCTCTCTGATCCAGTATATTGATGCTGTTTTCTCTAACTTAGACTAAGTAATTGTCCTTGGTATTCAATCTATTTTTGATTTACTCCTAGATTATCATAAATTATCTCCGCATTATCTATCTATCCATACTTATCCTACTAACATTAGTTAGTGGGATTAATGCAATAACCTCTTATAATTTCTTTGATCTAATTAATCAGCATGTTATCAGTTGGGCATTTTTTTGTCAGTTTACAGTTTCAGAGCGAGCGTTATTACTTTAAATATTTGCATCTTACTAGGATATCTTTGGTGATGCAAGTCATCATGGTTGTCTAGTTCTCTGGAACATCTTAAAAAAGAATTTCAGTCCTGTTTCACTTCCAGAAAGACAAGATTATCAACACAACTCCTCTTTCTATATTATTGCGAGAGGTAGGGTTGTAAGTTACGCCACCATATTGTGAAGATGATTATTTAAAAAGGGATATGAAAAGGCCAGACTCACTTACTGAGGCAACGTGACCAGTGATGTGAATATAATAGTTCAAGAGAGCAGTTGGATGTATGATGGCTCTCTGTACACAGTTACAAGAGCATTTGTGTGAAAGGTGGTTGGGGCTGGAGCTATTAAGCTTGGAGGAAATAAGGGAGCGTTATCGCCATTCGGTTGTGTTTAACATTAATGCACTGCCATTTGTTCTTTACCGTGGCTGCTAACACAATATATGAAGTATGAATGATTGTGAAAATGCAGTGACTATCTGCCTATGGCTTTCTTCACCCTATGATTTGTTGGTTTCCTCACATGCTTAGATTGGGGTGATGGTTATAGTCATATTATTAGATTCAAAAATCAGATGTAAAATATCCTACAACCATGACATCACCAAAATAAATGAAATGTGTGAGTAGCACTGTTGAATAAAATTAATGAAAAGGTTCCTACTTGTTTGTCATAGAGTTATGACATATACAGACGTCAATACATGCATGCTCAATAGGAAACTCTTTTTTTGGTGGGAGAAAGGTTTCATCACTCGTGCAAAAGACTTCTTCAATCTCAGTTGACCTGGTAAACAATGACTGTTGTCTAACAGGGTAGTGGCATATCCTTCCATGATAACGACTAACATCATGAACAGGGAGGAACGCTGGTTTGGCCATTTTTGTGAAAAGGAAACAATCATCCCTGAACCAACGTGGGGGTCTAAGAGTTCACCTTTCACCATATTACAGTGCTGTGATTGCAGCCATTCTCCAACACTATGTGAACAGTACTCATGGCCGCTGATCAACGGTCATCATAAGTTGCATATTAACAATTATGAAACTGAGCTTGTGGCTCATTGTAAGGCACTCGTGCTAGTTTTAGTCATTATTTAACAATGTTGTTTATAAGACTGATGAAACCTGCTGTTTGCTGAGACTGCAGAAGTCCTGTGGACGAGTAATAAATGTTTCTCCCTCTGAAAACACTGATGGACACAATTAGCTTTCTGGGAAAAAGTCAAAACACTTTCATGAGCAAAAATAATGCTGCATGAGTAACCCAAAGAATTTCAAAGCCTGCAACTAGCTACGATTGAAATTGCTGTTTGAGGTTGTGCTTAGTGCCACACACCCTATAAAACCGTATTCACCATTAGAGCACATTAAAAGAATTAACTAGTAATAACTAGTTTGAGTGCACTGTATGCTGGTTGTGATTGCTGATAGTAAATTGATAATTAAAACCTTGTAGAATTAAAAAAAAAAATCATCAGTTTCCAAAAATAGAACATTTTGATTCATGTATTCCATCTTACTGACTTTTCACTGTGATCCAGAAAATGCCCCTGCAGTGTGAAGAATTATACCGTGGCTGCAGAAACAATACACTGTATCTCAATCTTTTATAGTGTAATTGACAGCTGACGTTGTGTGACATATGAAGTGTTGAGACGTAACCAAGCCAAATAACTGAATCTTATCGAACACTCTCATGGCTGTCAATGGAAAATTTAACCAGATATTGTGTATTCTAAACAATCTGTCACTTTAGAGATTCCAGATTTCTGCAGGTCATCACTGAAAAGCAAATCTCATTCATTTCTTGGAGCATCTCACAATGGAGATAGACTGCCTTTCATAAAACCTGCCAATTTACCCTCACACCAGCACAAGTTATTTACATTTTCTGCTATGATGTCTTGCCAAGGCACATAGTGTCTACCTCTTTCATCGTCTGGGATTGTGCTTTCTACAGGTATGCCAAAGCCAAGGGCCGTGCTTTAAATTCATTATCAGCTGTCTTAATGATGAGAAGCCAATCTGTCTGAGAGGTGTCTGGGAGGCTCAGTAACGTCATAACAGAATAAGCTGTAGTGAAATGCCAATACACTCCCTGGAGTGGGATGCGTGTTGCATGTGTGTGTTTGTGAGTGTGTTTGTGGATTTGTGTGTGTGTTTATGAACGTGAGACACAGACAGCAGTATGAGTAAGAGGGCAAGTGCTTATTGTTTGACACTGCATGTGTGTTGTAAGATGGGTTTTTAATGCTAATCTTATGGCTTTTGCAGTGTGGAGAAAAGCAATATTTTGTCTGCCAATAACACTGAATAAAATAAAGTAGCTAAGCATCACATTATATCACTTGTACTTCCTGTCCTATTGCCAATATGCGTAACCCTGACTTGATCAAGGTGTATGCTTTGCCACATACAGCATTGCAATAAGCTCTTTTTTTGTAATGTTAATAGGCTTGCATCAACATGAAACAACACATTTGAGAAGACACTGGAACACCCTAAACATAAGCATTAGTCTTTACCATAGTCTTAAATGGCAGCCCTCAAACAACATGCATTTGCACAAGAAACAATTATTAACCAAGTGAATAATTAAGCTTCAGCCTTTGCAATTTGGACACTACAGATTTACGAAGTGAGCCAAATTAGCCTGAAGCTGCAAATCCCAAAAAATATGCCAACGGAAGTGAAAAGTTCTGTGTAAGAACTACTAATAATGTTTGAATTTATAAACAAAAAGCATAGTTTATTTGAGTAATGACCAATGCAATCTACCAAAACTACAATTTAGTGGGTCATTATCAAGTAGACACAATGAGGGGCAGCGTAATCTACTAACAAAAATAACACAGTGCAGGCGCAGACTTTTAGCATGTGTTCCTCGCCAGAAACAGTATGGTAATTGAGATCAATGAGATGCAGCCAAAGGAAAATAAATATGTTTTTGATAAAAGGACAAACGTATCTCTTAAGAATTGACAAGAATTGTGTGTGTTCTTGTAAATTTAGAGTGCGTGATAAAAGAAAAAGCTGACAGTCGAGATGGAGTGAGGGATTATAAACCTATGTGATTATAAATCCATGTGTAAGAGCTGATTTGCAAAAGATAAACAGAAAATATTTTGTGCTGTCACACCCTTACTCATGCATGTAGTAATTAAGGATTTATTAAAGCAGTCTTAATCTAAAACACTTTGGATTTGAGTAATAGTTTTATGTTAAAAGGCATTTTAATATGTACCAGGTCTATACTCTGCTGTCTGTAGTGAATGGGCAGTGTAATGACAGGAATAGTTAAGCTGATTTGCCAGGGTGATGGTAGCACTCTGAAAAACCTTTCAAATGTCACATTACCAGTCAAAAGTTTGGACACACTTTCTCATTTAATGGTTTTTCCGATTGTTTTTCTACTTTCTACATTATAAATACATACTAAATAAATACATGACACAAGATATACGTAATTATGTAGCAAAAAAAGAAATTAATAAATAATTATGTTTTATAATGTTGATTCCTGAAAGTAGCCACCCTTTGCTTTGTTGATAGTGCTGCAAACCCTTGGCCTTCTCTTAATTAGCTCAATGGTGTAGTCACCTGAAATGGTTTTCACTTCACAGGTGTGCCATGTCATTTCTAGAATTTCTTGGCTGGGGTTGGGACTATCAATTGTGTTTTTCAGAAGTCAGGCTGGTACACAGCTATTTGAAAACTGTTAGAATTCATATTATGGCAAGAACCAATCAGCTAAGTAAAGCGAAACAACAGTCCATCATTACTTTAACCCTTTGAAGCCGGTCGGAGCGGACACGCTCCATTTTGCGTAACTATTTTTAAATCCCGGTAGCACTGCAGCCACGTAAGCTAGCGCAATAATTTTTTTTGCATATGAAACCGGAGGAGTTGTACTTACATCTTATGCCATCAGCTTGTCCTAAGTCACAGTTTCCTTCCACATATAGCTTTGCAAAAACTGCATAAAAAGCACTTGCAGCAACAAAAACATAATATTCCAGAAACACGCTTTGCCGATCCGATCAGCTGTTTGTAACACTTCCTACGTCCATCAGCGTGAACTATCACATGACCGCATGACCTGCCCGAAACCGGAAGTGACATCATTTGGCGGAAATGTAGTTTTTTACCATCGTGGCCTTATGAGCCTATACTTGTGTTTTTAAAAGTTATGTTTGACTTTATGACTTTCTGTGTCGTTTCTGGGATGCTGAGGACTCATATTGCACTGCTGGAAATGTTTTATTTTGATGCAATTGCTGTTATTTTGCAAATTTGCACTATAATATATTTTTTCATTTTTCCTGCAGTATATGAAAATTGGTGTATCTCAAAAATAAAACTATGAAGACACTTAAAATAAATTTCCTTTGGTGGGAAACTAGTTTGTGCAACTTTTTTGTATTTACAGTTTTGAGGGATAAGCCTCTTAAATTTCTCTAACTAGAAATATATGTTAAAAAATCAAAAACGATTTTCAATTTTTTTGTAGTTTATTGCACTTTTTTGCAATTTATGTAATTACTATGCACTTAATACAGACATAAGGCTATAATTGTTGTATTGATGTATAGCAACTTGAAATGCTCCAAAAAATGTCTCCACAGCATGTAAAAATACACTATAAGCTGTCATCTCTGCTCCAAACAAATTCAGCCAAGTTGCCAGCTTCAGAAATCACAAGTTAACAGCAACTCAGATTAGAGCCTAGCTAAATGCCAGACAGAGTTCAAGTAGCAGACACATCTCTACATCAACTGTTCAGAGGAGACTTGGGAAATCAGACCTTTATGGTCAAATAGCTGCTAAGAAACCACTACTAAGGAAATGCAACAAGCAAAAGAGATCTGTTTGGGCCAAGAAACACAAGGAATGGAGATTAGACCAGGAAATCTGTGCTTTGATCTGATGAGTCCAAATATGAGATCTTTGGTTCCACCTGCCGTGTATTTGTGCAACGCAGAAAAGGTGAACGGATGGTGTCTACATGCATGGTTCCCACCGTGAAGCATGGAGGAGGAGGTGCGATGGTGTGAGGGTGTTTTGCTGGTGACACTGTTGAGGATTCAAAATTGGAGGCACACTGAACCAGCATGGCTACCACAGCATCCTGCCATTCCATCCGGTTTGGGTTTAGTTGAAACATCATTTATTTTTCAACAGGACAATGACCCCAAACACACCCCCAGGCTGTGTAAGGGTTATTTGAGTTACTATTGGGATGCTGCCCCAGATGGTCTGGCCTCCACAGTCACCTGACCTAAACCCAATCCAGATGTTTTGGGATGAGATGGACCGCAGTGTGAGGGCAGTGTGAAGGCAAAGGGGCCGACAAGTGTTCTTCATCTCTGGTAACTCCTTTAGGACTGTTGGAAAACTGTTTCAGCAGTAATCAAACCCAATGGTGGCTGTTTTGGTGAATCTAAAATATAAAACATGGTTTGAGTTATTTAAGGCCATACTTCAGGCCAAACTCTGTGCCAAGTATGGCCTGGAAGTCCCAAGGTCAAAATGGGAGACGGCCCCTAGGGTGGTCGAGTGGGACTCCCAGATACAAATGGACAAACTGGTGATGGCTAACCAACTGGACGTAGTAGTGGTGGACAACTAGAGGAATATGGCCGTAGTGATAGATGTAGCGATACCGAAGACAAAAACATCAGGAAGAAGGAACACGAGAAGCTGGAGAAGTACCAAGGGCTCAAAGAAGAGCGCGAGAAGATGTGGAAGATAAAGGCATGAGTGGTCCCAGTAGTAATCAGAGCGCTAGGTGCAGTGATCCCTAAGCTAGGCGAGGGGCTTAAGTACAACTTAAGGTGTGTTGAGTGCGAGAGCAGCTGGTAATGGAGATCATGGTGAAGCTGGGATATTTAAATCTGTTTAAGACTAGAGCTTCCAAAGGGGTGGTCATGCCCACTTTTCTCCTTAAAATCAAGCTGATGATCAATAAGAAATGTATCTATTTTTCTATGTTGTTTTGTCCTTACAGAATTACCTCTGACTAACTTGAGGGATGTTATGTACATTGTAACCATCAACTTTGCAAAGTTTCAAAATACATTGCCATTTCTTTTCCTCATTGAATCATTTTTATCGAGTTCAGTATCTCAGATTCTTGCTTGCTATCACAGTTTAGGTTACCTTTTCTCCCATATTTTAACCATCCCTCAGCATGCAATCACTCATTAGTCTTTCAGGAGGGTAAAAAAGGAGACGAGCATGAGAGAGACAGCAGGCAAAATGACAACTGGCTGACAAAATGACATTTACACGCGACAAAGGGAGGGAAGAAGGATTGAGACAACTAAAGAAAGACAGGCATGGTGTAATAAGAGACTGACAGGGCATGGAGAGAAAAGAAAAAATCAACTGAAACAATGAAGGGTAGAGAGAAAGAGGGAGAAAGATAAAGAAACAGAGGCAGAGCCCTGTCACCTAAGTAGTGCTTTTATTTTGCTGTGTGAGCAGTGATACAAACAGCATTATGGCACAGTTACAACACCCTGACAACAGCCTTTCACAGCATGATAGCTGAGTGTCTTTTTCATACTGTGAGTGCATGTGTTTCAAAAGATTTGTGTGTGCACACATCGTATTCAGTCTTCTAGTTTCCCCATGGCTACTCAATGGATAGGCAGCACAGTGCTTCACACAGATTTGCATTTGTATGTGTGGCAAATTCTAGAGCAAAATAATCAGCTGCCTCTCCACATACAATATGTCTAATCTCAGAGATGAATTCCAACTCCATGATCACAGACTGCAGCTGACAGTCCTTGTTCTGCTACCAAGGTTCAGTGAGCTTGGGGCAGTGATACATGAACCAGCGCTTTACCTGCTGCAGTTTTTGGAGTGGGATTAGAGATTCTGTAATGAAGTAGAAAGAAGGCATCAAGAACAGCCACAACAGTAACCTGACCACCTTGCTGTGAGGGAATCACAGTGAGGGAAAAGCCAAGCCAGCCTAGCTGACTAGCAGCACTTGGGCTTTTGAAATCAGAGCAAAAGGATCTTCCACAGGTAAAACTACTGCCAATGATTTCACAGTCTTGGAAAAGAAAGGACATGGTAGATGAGTTGGCAGAGATAATTTGACAGACAGTAATTTATGTTTGCATTTGGGCAAGGAAAGTATCACTGTCAACAACATGAATAATGCGTACCTGCCAGTATGCTTTACTCATTATTCCCAAGAAACTCACAGAATGTGTGTGATCCTCAAATTTTGTTTTGAACAACTGAAAATTTTTGAATTTAATGTTATTCTGAGAGGTGAAATGTACTGCAACATAATAAAACACCAGCAAATCGAAAAAATGTTGCAAAAGTACATGAAACACAATGGAAGTTTAATAAAATACAACGAAAACAGAAATAAAAATCGCAACTAAACCTCACACACAAACACACACATGCACACACATACAAAAACCTGTCAATAACATGACAGAACAGCTGCGGAAGTAACAAGCTAACATATATCTACAGTATTATGTGAGCCATGATATTAAAACACACAACACCACATATCTTTTTTCCATAATTTCTATCACTTCCACATTCAACTTTCTTTGTTGTTTGTGTGCTTTAGCAGAGCTTTGCAGTGCTTTTTTCATTTTGCTGGTGTTTTCTTAAGTTGCGTGTGTTTGAACTCTCAAGGCCACCATGAATTGAAGAATATTTAATTTGAATATTTACACATGTTAATAGCTGACCAGCTACAAAGTAATCTCACAATGAACATGCTTATGCTGCCTCAAGGTAAGATTTGCCCAGTGACAATTCAATTCCCGTTAGAGGGCTTTGTTTGTTCTTTCTAAGGCTGACAATGGTTTTTGTACTGACATGTAAAAAGTTTCAAATGTAGCAACAAAACAAGAAAATTTGGTTCATTTAAAATAAAAATAAAAAATTCAAAACCTTTAGGGAATGTAATTGTTTCCTAACCCTAAGTGGTAGGTATTTCTTCCTTGGGATGTTGAGGGATTTGCAAGTTGCTTCTTAAAATGAAATGAAAGTCACAAAGAATATATTTTTTTGGTTGGGACCAAATGTGTTCAGTACTCATTTTTTAAATTTTTTGTTTGTTTGTTTGTTTGTTTTCTTGTTTTTTTTTTGGGGGGGGGGGGGGGGTTTGGGGGGGGGGGTTGTTTTTGGGTTCATGCCTTTCTTTCTTTCTTTCTTTTTTTTTTTTTTTACAAAAATGTAAAGTTGCATTATATTATTCATATCTCTATTTTGTACCTTTAAGAATTTCAAACTATGCAGGAATGCACCAGTGCAGGAATGTCATCAGTGCCCTCAGAATAAACTATAAAATACTTTGCGTTGATAGACTAATTCAGTGTAGAATATATATATACTGGAAGTGCTGGGTATACAAGTCTGGCCTAAGTCTTCGGTCAGAAAGACTGCAGCAGTCCAGGAGTTTAGTTCACCGTCTTTAATGAAGCTTCACAGAAGATATGCACTGATAATTGTGGCAGGTGCAGTATCGGTGACTATAAGCATGTTTGTAGTCTCATTAACGCACATGGAATCACACAAACTGCGATACAACTGCCATGCTCTGCTGCTGCTTTTCGTCCCTCACTCTCCCTCTGCGTGATGCGCACATGATCACTGGTGCGCTCATTTGGGTGCGCTTGGTTCTTGCCTCTAGACATCCTGAGGCCGAGTCAGCAGGGAATTTGCACAGCCGCCCCCAAATTCACTAAGGGAATTTGCTGGATAATATATATACATATATATATATATATACACCCCTTCAATTCTCTGGCATTTTTGGAAGAGTAATGAGTTTAGTCACGGGGCGAATGTATTTAACTCCTTTGATGTCAACCTCAGCTGTGCGTATCTTGCCATCATCACTGGAGATTACTTTAGTTACCCGCCCAACTGGCCACAGGGCTCTTGGGAGCTGTGGGTCAATCACCATGACCACTCGATCTACTGTGAGATCTGGGGTACTGATGCACCACTTGTGACGAAGCTGAAGGTTAGGTAGGTAATTGCGAGTAAACTGAACCCAGAAATGGTCGGCAAGCACTTGGCTGTGTCTCCAGCGGCGGTGTCCCAGTAGGTCACTCTTGCTGTACACTGCTTGTGGTAGGGATGCATCTCTCCGCCCCATAAGCAGAAGGTTAGGAGTAATGGGATCTGGGTCCGCAATGTCTGATGTTGCATAACCAAGGGGTTTCGAGTTAAGAATACCCTCCACTTCTACGAGCATAGTCATCAGCACTTCTTCTGGGACAGCTTGGTCTTTCAGGACAACACGCAGGGAAGCTTTGACCGACTTGATTTCCCTCTCCCAGGTGCCTCCAAAATGTGGAGCAAGTGGTGGATTGAATTTGAAATCAATACTCTGTTCAGCGAGCTGTTGCTTCAAAACTGGTTCCATGGCAGCAAAATCTTCTCTGAGCTCCCTCTCTCCTCCTCTGAAGTTGGTGCCACGATCACAGAGAATCTCAAAGGGTTTTCCCCTCCTTGCCACAAAGCGCCGAAGAGCAAGCAAGAATGAACCTGTGTTCATGCTGCACAAAAGGTCTAGATGTACGCATCTGGTGGTCAGACATTTAAAGATAATACCCCACCTTTTCTCATGCCTCCGTCCTATTTTTATGGTGTAAGGACCAAAGCAGTCGACTCCAGTGGACCAGTATGGTGGTTTAGTGATGCGTAATCGTGCAGCTGGTAGGTCGGCCATCTGGGGAGTGACTGGTTTGCTGCGCCATTTACAACATTCCACACAGCTGCGTTGATGCCTCTTGATGATCTGTCGGCCGCGAAGTATCCAGTAGGTCCTCCTCATCTCTGCAAATATACGGTCAGGACCTGCATGTAACAGACGGTTATCATAGTCCTGCACTAACAGCGTTGTGACAGGGTGGTCTGGTGCAAGAACTATAGGATGGATGGTGTCCTCTTTCAGATTTTCAGCCCTCCGGAGCCGACCTCCAACTCTGATCAACCCTACAGTATGGTCTAATTCAGGTGAAAGCGACAGTAAGCGACTGTTAGGGCTGATAGGTTTACCTGACTGCAATGCAGCCAACTCTGCTGGGAAACTCTCACTTTGTGACCTTTTCAGTAGGGCAATTTCTGCCTCCCTTTGACTGGAGGCAGTCATGGGTAGAGCGGCCGCCCCGTGGAGGGCGTGATATGTGGCATGTACCAGCTCAGTCCAGGATTTGAACTGGGTCAGATCAGGTATCAGCGGGCTGCTTGTGGAAATGTTGCCGCAGAAGGTGGTGTCGCGGATCTCTTCCTCCTGCACCGAGCTCACTATGGGGTGCGTAGGCCAGCTAGCGTGAGGCTGATGGAGGAATGCTGGGCCATCTGTCCAGCGGTTTGGCTTAATTAAATCCTTTAAGGATTTCCCACGTGTGATGTCATCAGCAGGGTTCTCTTCAGAGGGAACATATCTCCAGCTCTCAGCTCCAACAAGCTCTTGAATCTCTGCTATTCGGGTTCCCACAAACACTTTATACTGCTGGGATTCAGACTGGATCCAGTGGAGGACAGTGGTCGAATCGGTCCACAGAGTAGTTGTCTGTAATGGCAGGGTTAGCTTGGTCTGCAGAACTGTGGCTAACTGTGCTCCTGCTAGGGCAGCACAAAGTTCCAGGCGAGGTATTGAAAGCTGCCTTTTGGGTGCCACGCGAGATCGGGCCATCACAAATGCCACTTTAACTTCATTGCTGTCAGCCTCTACTCTCAGGTATGCAACCGCACCATAGGCTCTCTCTGAGGCATCACAGAAGATGTGTAGGTTCACAGGGCTCCCAGCCGAGATACCAGGAGTGTAACACCTTGGCAAGCTGAGGTTTGGCAGGTATGGCAGCTCACTTTCCCATGCTAACCACACGGACAGGAGCTCGTCAGCAATCGGCTCATCCCAACCCCTCTCCTTCTTCCAGAGTGCCTGAACTAGAACCTTGGCTCGTGTTGTAAAGGGTATGATATAACCTAATGGGTCATATTGACTTGCCAGTACTCTGTAAACATATCTCAGGGTTGGTGCAGTACGTGGAATGGTACGGTGCTTGTATCCCAATGTGTCAGAGCTGCATCGCCACAGGAGACCAAGGGAAGACTCTTCTGGATCAGTCTTGCTAGTGGTTAGCCATAACTCACACTCAGTTGATTTGGCTTCAATTGGTAGGTGAGAGATAACCTCAGGTGCGTTGCTAGCCCACTGCCTTATCTCAAATCCTCCACTGGCAAGGAGGGCTCTCATCTTGTCTATCAGGTATTTTGCCTGCGTCTGAGACTGTAGAGACTGTAAGCAGTTATCCACATAGAATGCATGGAGCACAGAGTGCAGTACTTCTCCATTGTCTTTGCTGTGATCCTTTACATGGCGCTGCAGGGCATATGTAGCACAGCATGGGCTACATGTGGTCCCGAAAGGAAGGACATGCCACTCGTACACGTCTGGGCTGCGCTCCCTCTCCCCATCTCACCACAAGAAGCGTAGAAGTGGCTGGTCCTCAGGCAGAAGACGCATCTGATGGAACATGCCACGAATATCCCCACTGATAGCTACAGCATACTCTCTAAATCTCAACAGCACACCAAGCAGTGTTGACCCAAGAACCGGGCCTGGAAGCAGGTTCTTGTTAAGTGAAGCTTGCCTGTAGTTAAAGGAGCAGTTGAAGACGATTCTGGGCTTGTTGTTGTGGTACACCATGTGGTGCGGGATAAACCATGATTCCGCAGAGCTGCTCACCTCATTCATGCTGATCTTTACTACATAACCAGCTTTCTCCAACTTGTGGATTTCCTCATTGTAGACAGCAGCTTGATCTGGACTGTTACATAAACGTCGCTCTGTCGCTCTGAGGAGTGCCATCACAGCTGTGGGAGGTGCCCAAAGAACAGGTGCATTCTTTCTTCGCAGCAGTGGAGTAGCATAGCGAGCCACTCCATCGACAGTGACCCGGACAGTCCCTTGCTCCAGTCGTTCTATGGCTGCTTTATCTTCGCATGATCGCGTCACCTCCTTGTTGGTGTGGAAGGGTAGGGTGTCCAGCTGCCAGAGTCTCTGGACGTGTTGATGCAGCTCATCTGAGGAAGAGAGAGTGGACAAATGCAGACAACTTCTCTCATCTGTTGATTGCTGCAAAAAGCTTGCTGGTCCCTGAATCGCCCACCCCAGCATTGTGCACACAGCCACTGGGCCACCAACTGGACCGGTACGCACAGGCTGGGTAGGTATTATCAGGTGAGGGTTATCAGAACCGATAAGTAGCAGGGGCTGGACTTTGTCAAAAGACTGCAGGGATAAGCCTCTCAAGTGTTTGTATCGTTGTGTCAGGAGGTCAGCGGCACGTGATTGCTCTGCCAGAGTTACTTCGGCGGCTGTAAAAGCCTGGTGAATGTCGTATTTCACTCCCTGGTTTGTCATACCTGACACCTGAAAGGATACAGTGGCTCCCTTCAGCTGTACGATTTCTTGTCGAATCGTCCTGAGGGACAGAATCTCTTCTGTTCCAACAAGACCAAGGTGATGGACGGCAGCAGGTAGTATGATTGTTCTTTCAGAGCCATCATCCAGGACAGCATATGTGTCCAGTGTTTTCTCCCCATTATGCAACCGCACGGGGACAACCTTTAGCATTACTCGCCCAGAATGGCTGACTTGGTCCAAGAAAACCATGTTAGAGGACGTATTCACGGTCAGGATGCTCTCAGCAGTAGCAACTTCATGTAGTATGTGCAGATGTTGTTCTCCACATGTTGCACAGGGCTTCTTCAGAGTGCAGTTTACTGGGGAATGTCCTCTCCCACATTTCCAACATCATTTTTTCTCTTTTATCCAGGTAGCTCTGGCAGTACAGGTTAGCGTGGCAAAGTCAGCACAGGCATTGAGGTAGTGCTCCTGGTTATTACAATAAGGACAGAAGGGCTTGAAACGGTCCCTCTTCTTCAGGTGTGGTACAGTGGCAGGGCTCGGAGAAGGATTAGTGGGCTTCGATCCCTGCTGAACCCCAAGCAGAATAGTAGCAGGTTTGAGCCTCTGTTGTCTCCCTGCTTTCCGGTCCTTGTACTCAGTACGTGCTGGTATAGCTGGGAAGGGGTTTGTGATTTGGCGAGACACCTGCAATGTCTGGGCCTTCCTTTCCAGCCATTCCGCTAGATCAGGGAGAGTGTATGTACGATCACTGCCACTTTGGATAATTCCTCGATTAAAGCAATGTTCAGCAAATGCATCTCGATAGTTAGTGGGGAGTTTGGTGAGTAGGGTGTCCACATGAGACCCACACTTCAACTCTGACGATGAGGGGCCCTCCATGGTGCTGAGCATTCCCACCAGAGTTCCAACTGCGGTAGCAAAGTCCTCAAATGCTTGATAATCTCCAGCCCTGACTGGTGGGGAATTCAGAATGGCCTTCAGTTCCCCCTGCACTAGCTGCCTTGGCTGTCCGTACCTCTGCGTGAGCGCTTGCATGGCACTTGTGTATGGGATCTGACTGTTGACATACCTCTTTGCCACTTGAAGTGCCGAGGGGAATGTGAGATGGTCAAGCAGGATCTGATACTTATAGTCTTCACTTAAATGCTTGTGCGGACCAAGTAAGCTGTCTAGACCCTTTTTGAGCATAAGAAAATCACTCTCTTTCCCTGAGCTGAATACAGTCAGTTTGGGTTTAGGAATGCCAAATGATGAAGCAATCGCCATCTCCATCATACTCGGCTGATGTGAACTATCTACTGGGTGAGGTGTTGGATAATAGTGCTGACCACGGGGTCTTCTAGGATGATGCACAGGTGGATATGGCAGTGGAGCAGACTGCCAGGCCCTGGGGAGTGCATCATACTGCTGCTCTGGCAGGACATGCTCAGGCTGTAACGGTGTGGTAGAGGGCACTGGCGGGGGCACATGTGGTTCTGGCTGCGGTGTGATAGGAAACACTGGCGGAGGCACATGTGGTTCTGGCTGCGGTGTGATAGGGAACACTGGCGGAGGCACATGTGGTTCTGGCTGCGGTGTGATAGGGGACACTGGCTGAGGCATCATTAGAGAAGCAGGAGGTAGTGAGAAGGGCAATGCAGGCTGTGTTAGCCACGGCGGCGAGCAGGCTGAAGGAGCCGTGGATGCGGGGGCTGGTACAGACATCGCTTCTGAAGCAGGTTTTGGATTTGATGCGGCAGTGTCAACCTGCACTTGAGGAGCAGGGGCTTGTGTTGGAGCGTGCAGAACCTCGTGCTGGATGTTAGGTGCAGCTCTTGGACTGGGGGGCCGAACAGGGTAACCCAGTTCTAAATGGGGGAGGCTACTGTAATGTGGCTGAAATGCTGCATAGCGGTATGAAGGGTGAGGCAGATGTGCACTCTGTGGATACGAAGTCAATCTGACCCTGTCCATTTCCACTTCAAGTTCTTTCATCTGCTGGCTTATCGTTTGCCAACGTGCTTCCAGCCCCTGCCATCTTTCCCCTGCACTTGCCGTACCATAATGACCAGCTGCAGGGTAGTTAGGGGAACTCCCAGGGCTGAGTGGTGCTGCGTAAGTTGATGTCAGTGGTGATGCTGGTCTTACTGTGGTACTATAAAGACGGTGAGCTGGGTAGGTGAGTTCAAAGTCCTCCAGATGTCCGGGAATGCGTCGCACCCTGCTGGGACGGGGACTCAGTGCAGGCTGGTTGTCGTTGAACTCTCTGGGTGTAGCCATAGCGCAGCTTGTATAATCCGGCTCGAAGGACCACTTGTAGAATATATATATACTGGAAGTGCTGGGTATACAAGTCTGGCCTAAGTCTTCGGTCAGAAAGACTGCAGCAGTCCAGGAGTTTAGTTCACCGTCTTTAATGAAGCTTCACAGAAGATATGCACTGATAATTGTGGCAGGTGCAGTATCGGTGACTATAAGCATGTTTGTAGTCTCATTAACGCACACGGACTCACACAAACTGCGACACAACTGCCATGCTCTGCTGCTGCTTTTTGTCCCTCACTCTCCCTCTGCGTGATGCGCACATGATCGCCTCTGGTGCGCTCATTTGGGTGCGCTTGGTTCTTGCCTCTAGACATCCTGAGGCCGAGTCAGCAGGGAATTTGCACATTCAGTTTCGCTTGATCCCTTTTGTTAAAGGTTGAAATGGAAAGAATTTATAATTAAATATCTGGTCCACACATCAAGTGTAACATTGTTATGAGACAATATTCAGAAAATGTATTATATATATGGATGAAGGTTATTCTCCAGCCATACATAGATAACATGGTCATGGACTTTTATGAAGGCCACAGCTGTATTTATACTGAGGTCAGTTATTTTGACCTATTCCACTTCCCACTCATTATGTTACGATACTTATTTTAACTTTGTATACACAGGGGGCAGAAGTCAGTGTTATTTCCAGAAGAGCACCACTAATGCTGGAAGTCATTCAATGTCATACCTGAGGACATATAAGAATGTTGGATGACTGCATATATTCACTTTCAGTAGATACTTCCAGTTGGCTAAGAGAGGCATTGTTTTGGTGTTTTTCATTGTACCTTTGATATGTGAAGGAAAAAAACAAATATTCTCCACTTTCCCTTATCAGTTACCACTGTGGCAGCATATTCAACTCTGAAGAACAATTCCTTGTTCTAGATTTATCTTTTTCAAGTAATACAAAAGCCCCACTGCACCAAGCAATTACTATACATTTACTACATAATAATGAGGAGCTGTTTACAAATGTCGGTTTCACTCTACTGTTAAGGAATTTCAATGTTACAGTTTTATATCGGACTTGTTCCTTCTTCAAAACTCCCAAGGTTAGAAAACGTTTTTTCTGGTGAATCGCCTGTATTACCTTGAATGTCAATGAGCCTCTGTGGAAATCAGGTTGGAAAATCTGAGAATCCTGCAGATTAATGTAGGTATTGATAACACACACTCAAACTGAATAACCCGAGTCAACTTGCACACATTGTACTCGCTCCTGTATCCAATACTTTGGCTAATGCAGGGTGCGAGAGGAAGAAGGGAAATGTACACTTTGCTCTCTTTCACCCTAAGGTGGCAAGGACACACTCATGTACCTCCCGCCCCCCTCCACCACCACCGACACACACCCCTCTTCCGGCTTAGCTTTCGCACACAAACACACTAACGGGGGGCAGCCACACTCAGGCCTAAAAATGGAGCCAGTGAGAGTATAGAGAGACCCTGTAATGTCAGGTTTCTTTGCTGAGAAGATGAAAGAAGGAAGATCAAACAGGCGGTGGTACGTGATACAGGAAATGTCACCCCATCACCACCCCACCCTAAAATACCCACCCACCCACACACACACAGCACAGACAGACATATGAGCCCCCAGAGGAAGGGATGATGATCATGGAACATGTGTGGGTCAATTTGAGTGTAAATATGTGCAAGCTATATCCATGTTGTCTATGTACTAATTAATCACCAGAAGCTCAGAGCAGCTACATAGCACAGCAGTCTGTGTAATGTATATAATATATATATCTGGTTCCAGTCTGCACTGGGAAACAAGGTCACAACAAGCTTAAAATTATTTTTTTAATTACACAGTCACAACACTGTACCACAGTAAAGATGAACTACTGCAACCTTTAGAAAAGCAGTTGGTAACTATAACCCACTGTAATGTATATAATAGCTATGTTTTTAGAGCTAAGAAAAATGATTTTATTGCACTGTGCCACACTCTGTTTTTCTGATCATGGATGGAAATTAAAACTAATGTAGCTGAAGGCAGACTTTGCTCTAACTGCCATTTAGCCAGTCGCTATTTGAGTGATCTCTAGGAAGTCTGCACTTTCTGGCTTCTCTTTCTGGCTGCTCAGGTAGGAGGATGTAGTAAGAGCACACTGATTGTAGTTGGTTTGAAAACAAAAATCGAGGCCATTAAAGTGTTTATTCCCATTGTTGATTTTATTCAATAATTCATTTTACAGCATTAATATTTCAATATGTAAGACTACTTATTTCATATTCTTTTACTTTACAAAGTGGCCTCTGTGTGCTTTGTGGACCAACCACAGATGTAACTTTGTTACTTTGTCTTCCTCTTTTCTCCCTCTCCCCCTCTTTCTCCTTCACACACACACACACACACACACACACACACACACACACACACACACACACACACAGACACAGATCATACCAGTAGCATCATTCCAGGTTTTGATCAGCACCATGGGTAATGTGGATGTTAAATGGGCTAGCAATCCAAATAATTTAATGTTCCTAGTAGCAACTCTCATACCCATAGCAGGAACAAAAATAACATATGCTTTTCATCTGATTTAAATAATGATGCAATTTGTCCAAATTTGTCAGTCGTAAACTTTAGAAAATTACATTTTAATTATTTGTTTAATTAAAAAAAAAGATTTGAGGAAGATTTGTAGGAAACTACTACAAGTATTTGTAAGGAGTCCAGATGGAAATATAGCTTTCCACTCGTGTCTCTCCTAGCCTCCTTTTTTTCCCTCCACTGACACAAATTAAAAGTCTGAAAAGAATGTTATTAAATCATATCTAAAGTAGTTATGGTACTGTTGTAAATAAGGTCTGTGTGCATTCCTGATGTCTGTTGTTTCAACAGCTACAAAATAGCCACTTTTTTAATAAATGTAACACACGTGTCCTGATTAGCAAATGTTACCCGCCATTCCTGCTGTTAAAGTCTTGCCCAAAGGCTTTGTTAAGTGAATGTCACCCACCTACTTTATTTGATGAGTGAATCACATCTAACCTGCCTGATTTGTTTGGTAAATGTCTGGGATCTAGAGATGCCTATCACCATGCAGCCCCAACTGTGTCACCACCAAATCACACACCGGAGACCATGATGAGACATTTGAGGCTCAATAATCTTCTGCACATCAGTATGTGGAAAAAGTCAACTATTATACTAACACAATGACACATCACTCAGCAGAATTCAGGCACTTTCTCCAGGTCCCGTGCACACAAAGTCTCAAACACACACTAACTGGTTAATATATCTTCTACTCTCTGTGTGTGCCTATTGGGTTGTGTATGTGTACAAGCTGGTTTAGTCTGACAGGTTTCTATTTAAAGGGTCAAACAAACCCATTCAGCATATTCAATTTTCTTTCCCTGCTGAGGGCCGAGTGAGAAAGAGATGAAGAGAGACAGAGGGAAAGAGAGAGGGAGAGAGAGATGGCAAGCTAGTGTTTCAGACTTCTTTTACCTGAAAAGGATGTGATGTTATAGCAATTATCGATCAGTTCAGATATATTACACAACACCGGGACGCTGCGCTTATTGTGACGGGGGACTTTAATAGCGCCAACCTCAAACGCACAGCGCCGAACTTTTATCAACACATCACCTGCCCCACCAGAGGTGAAAGGACACTGGACCACTGCTACACTACAGTCAAGGACGGCTACAAGGCACAATCCCGCCCTCCGTTTGGCAAATCTGATCACGCCGCCATCTTCCTCATGCCAAAATACAAACAAAGGCTGAAACAGGAAGTTCCGGTTCAGAGGAAGGTCGCGCGCTGGACGGATCAATCGGTGGCCGCGTTACAGGACGCACTCGATGACGCAGACTGGGGCATGTTCAGAAATAGCTCGGATGATGATGTCAACGTGTTTGCGGAAGCGGTTGTGGGATTCATTGGGAAACTAGCGGATGATACAGTGGAGACAAAGACTATCACAACGTTTCCCAACCAGAAGCCGTGGGTGGATAAAACCATCCGCACCGCTGCCTACAACACGGGACTCACGACGGGGGACATGGACCCGTACAAAGCCGCGTCATATAACGTGCGGAGGGCGGTGAAAGAGGCGAAGCAGCGCTACGGGAGGAAACTAGAGTCACAACTCCAACAGAGTGACTCTAGGAGCCTGTGGCGGGGACTAAGGACAATAACGGACTATAAAGCACCAACAACCGGTATGACGAACGCGGCCGTGACTCTGGCAGACGAGCTGAACACTTTCTATGCTTGCTTCGAGGCTGCAGCTAAGGACTCCAACAATGCTAGTGCTAGCGGCGCTAACGGCTGCAGACAGGAAGATACTGCCAGCACCGGAAACGTGCTCGTCATCTCCGAGCATGAAGTAAGGAGAGCCTTCAAAAGAGTGAACACCAGGAAAGCAGCAGGACCAGACTGCATCCCAGGTCGTATCCTAAGAGACTGTGCATACCAGCTAGCTCCTGTGTTCACTGAGATATTCAACATCTCTTTATCTCAGTCGGTGATCCCCACATGCTTCAAAGAGTCCATCATTGTTCCTGTCCCGAAGAAACCCCACCCTGCTTCTCTCAATGACTATCGCCCTGTAGCCCTCACCTCAGTAGTGATGAAGTGCTTTGAACGCCTGGTCAGAGACTTCATCATTTCTTCACTACCAGACACACTGGACCCACTACAGTTCGCTTACCGTCCAAATCGTTCCACAGACGATGCCATCTCTCATCTCCTCCACACATCACTCACTCACTTGGACACTAGAAGGGGGAATTATGTTAAAATGCTCTTCATAGACTACAGCTCTGCATTTAACACCATTATTCCCTCCACACTCACCACCAAGCTGGAGCATCTGGGACTCAGCTCATCTATGTGTCAGTGGATCTCCAACTTCCTAACTGGCAGACCACAGGCAGTAAGGATGGGCGGACATGTCTCAGCCTCCACCACTCTCAGCACTGGAGCCCCCCAGGGGTGTGTTCTGAGCCCCCTGCTGTACTCTTTGTACACATATGACTGTGTGGCCACTACCAGCTCCACCACCATCATCAAGTTTGCTGACGACACCGTCGTGGTGGGCCTGATCTCTGATAACAACAAGACGGCCTACCTGAAGGAGATTAGGAATCTGGAGAACTGGTGCCAGAGGAACAACCTCCTTCTAAACGTCAGTAAGACAAAGGAGCTGATAGTGGACTTCAGCACTAAGCAGGAGAGGAACTACCAGACCCCCGTCATCAACGAGTGCCCAGTGGAGAGAGTGGACAGCTTCAAATACCTCGGAGTTCACATCACGCAGGACCTGTCATGGTCCTGTCACATCAACACCGTGGTGAAAAAGGCCCGTCAGCGTCTCTACCACCTCAGACGCTTGAGAGACTTCCAACTGCCCTCCAAGGTGCTCAGGAACTTTTACTCGTGCACCATAGAGAGCATCCTGGCGGGAAACATCTTAACCTGGTTCGGGAACAGCACCATGCAGGACAGACGAGCTGTACAGAGGGTTGTGCGATCAGCTGAGCGCACCATCCGCTCCGAGCTCCCTGACCTGCACTCAATCTACAGCAGGCGGTGCTGGACCAAGGCCAGGAAGATCGTGAAGGACCTCAGCCATCCCAACAACAGACTGTTCTCTCTGTTGAGGTCAGGAAAGCGATTCCGCTCCCTGAAGACCAACACAGAGAGACTGAGGAGGAGCTTCTTCCCGCAGGTGATACGGTCTCTCAATCACACCACCACACAATACTGACCCACACACAGAATAGAATAGAATAGCCTTTATTGTCATTGTACAGAGTACAACGAAATTGGAGTGCCACTCCCTTGGTGCAAGTTTCAATAATAAATATAAATGTAAAATATAAAAAGTACAAAAAAACAATCATAAGTACTCAAACAATAGTATATACAATATATACAGGATAGCAGCATTAATATAATGACAGTATGAATAGCAGCATAATATAATGACAGTGACAGTATGGAATAGGTTCAATTGTTTTTGTGCTTATTTACTACGGTGATAGCTTTGGGAAAGAAGCTATCCCTGAATCTGTTTGTCCTGGTTTTATGTGACCTGTACTGTCGGCCTGACGGTAATAGTTCAAACAGTTGGTTGCTGGGGTGAGAGTGGTCCTTGATGATATTGCCAGCTCTGCTGAGGTACCGAGAGTTTGCAGTGACCTCCAGGCTGGGCAGAGAGCAGCCAGTGATCTTCTGGGCTGTGTTGATGACCCTCTGCAGTACTTTCCTGTCCGCAGCTGAGCACCCTGCATACCATGTTGTTATGCCGTACGTTAGGATGCTCTCTATGGTGGCTCTGTAAAATGTCACCAGCAGCCTCTCCTCCAGGTTGTTCCTCCTGAGCACTCTCAGAAAGTGGAGACGCTGCTGGGCCTTTTTAAACACCGCCGTAGTATTTGCAGTCCAGGAGAGGTCATCAGAGATCTGCACGCCCAGAAACCTCATGGAGTGTACCCTCTCCACACACATATAGTTCTTACACACACACTGGACATTCTGGACATTGTTTTCACTTCATCACTTAAATCACTTTAAGCATATTTGCACTGCACAAGACATAATGTGGATTGCACAACACTGGACGTTATATTCTTCATTTCCAGTTAATACTTGTACAGCTGCTGTTATTGTGTATATATTTATTTATATTTCTTCATACATTCTTATATAGTTCTATATTGTGTATTTTGTTGTACAGTTATTTCATTTTTAACCTCAATTTATATTTTATTCCTTCCTAGTTAAATTTACCCTTTTTAATTTTTAATATTTATTTCCTATCTTATTCATAGCCTTTTCCTTTTTTGTTTTCTTTAGGTCACGAGCAGTTGTCCAAGCATTTCACTACATATCGTACTATGTATGACTGTGTACGTGACAAATAAAATTTGAATTTGAATATTAAGAGAAATTACTTTTTTTGATTAAACTACCATGAGCTCTGTAGAACCGAGGGCCTCGATCCCAATATTGAACAAGGTGAATATAACTTTGCATGCCATTGTGCAAACAAAAAACAAAACAAAAAAACTACAAGCTTTTTCAAAGCTGTTTAGATTTTTTAGCTAAAAATAGACCCCGTTTCAGCCATGAAGAGCCATGTCACTATAATGGTACTGAGAACGACATATTGAGATACTCAAATAAAATTCCATTCAGCTCCACTGCATTGGATCAGAAGCAGGAAATTTAAGGGCATATGAAAACCTGAACAACTATAACCAAGTCTACCTACCATTAGAGTTACAGTAACCAGCTTGTAAGGAAGTAAAACATGGATGTAAATTGTCTGAAAGCACAAGAGTGAAACGTTACAAATGTGAAACTCGACCATACCCTTTCTGAGACTGATGCTGATCCGTGTCATTTGAAAGTAGAGTCAGCAAAGTATGACAAATGAGGGTACAATGGCAGTGGAAGAACTGTGGTTTGAAAAGGTCGCTCCATCTCCCCTACCTCAAGTACAGGACTCCTCTGTTCGTCTCCTGCTTGTGAATTCTTTATCATTTGTCTTTTGAATACCAAAGCTCATGATGTCTTCTGTAACTTCAACGCCCACGGCTTACTGTGTCACTCACTCTGAATTAACCTCGGGATCTTTATGCAAAACCATGCAAAAAAATTCAGATGAAGGCAGTTAACTCATTTGTTCAGATCGTGCCATGCTTGTGTTGACCTTTTATTCTTGGTCTGTGTTGCGTTACCTTGAGTGGAGCAAATAAAAAAATGGAATTAATCTAGTATCAGCAATGTACTTGCGTGCCATAGAGTTGCACAAGACCATTTTCCACAAGTAACATACAAATGGTTTGTAATGTCATTGTTTCACAACCTCTTTGTGTAGTTACAGTATATGTGGAGAGCTAAGAGATGCAGGTGTTTCTTAAATCTAATTACTTTATGCTCACCAGCACTGGAACATACTCGTACACACACACACACACACACACACACACACACACACACACACACACACACACACGCACACAGACACACACACACACACACACACACACACACACACACACACACAGAGCCCTATTCCCTTATTACAAGAGTATAAAGTGTCAACTGCTTCTGCTCTACATGACTAATGAGTTGAAGAGCTGAGCATAGTGTAGTTATTTTGTGTGTGTGTGTGTGTGTGTGTGTGTGTGTGTGTGTGTGTGTGTGTGTGTGTGTGTGTCCCACTGAGCTTAGCTGTAACCCATAAAGTGAATGTCAGATAGTGTAGTGTGTGGGCTTATCAGTTTTCCAGTTGCCTTGCAGAAAGTTTGTTAACACTGCTGAAGCATTAACAAAGCCGCTTAAAGGATTTGTAAAATCTTACACCATCCACAAAAGGTAAATATGAGACAGATGATTGATGGTGATAAAAAGGCAACTTGAATATTCCACATCTTAATTTACTGAGCTGAGAAAGGGGAATATTGGTCACCTTTAATACTGCTTATCACGGCAGGAGAGGCATTAAACTTTGAACATTACTCAATTATATGTAGGCTAGATAAGCTAGTTTTAGAGTCTGGGTCACTGTCATGATTCACTCGGATACTTGAATTCTAAGAAATGCTCAGCAGTATATATTTGCCTTTTAATATCATCAGTTACATCTTTGCTTTCTCTGTTGAGACATGCTGAAAAGTCTACCGTGGAAAAATCTTGATCATTTTGGTGTACCTTAATAGTGGCTCCGTGGTTTACACATTCACCTAATAAGCAAGTGTCTTCTACTGGGACTGAATCAGGGGAAAATACAAGTTCCTAACTTTTTCTATAGCACTTTTTTAAATAGACTGTTCTTCACAGTTTCAATAAAATATATATTATGATATTACAATTGAGTGTACATAACCCAACATACAACATACAAACATGTGGCCAAGTATACATAAATACATTTAGGTCTGTAAATATTTAGACACTTTTTTTGTATTTTTGCCTGATAAAGATAAAAGATAAATCTAAGATGAGAGAAGCAAAAGAACACTTTGTGATCTGAAGCATACCATATCATCTGCAGTGGAGGAAACGTTATGGCAGGGGCATGTATGGCTGCCAGTGGAACCACATCACAAGTGTTTACCGATGATGCAACTGCTGATAAAAATAGCACTATTAATTCTGAAATGCTCAAATTCAGCCAAATGTTGAAAAACGGATCGTACAGTAGTTTACAGTGTAAATAAATAACGACCCAACGCATACTCCAAAATCAACCCAAGAGTTTCTCAGGGCAAAAAAATGGGATGTCCTTCAATACCCACGTCAGTCATCTGATCTCAATCAATAGCCTTTTCTTTTCAGTTATTAAATAATAAGCTGAATGCAGAAAGACTCACAAACTGGTGGCAGTTGAAGGCCTGGCAGAGCATCTCAAGGGAGGAAACACACTGCAATAAGAGTGTAGCCATCACTAGCATTTGGTGATGTCTATGGGTTGTAGACTTAAAAAAAAAGTGATAATCTGATTTTTTTTTTAAATCTTTATATTTAAAATTGTGTTAATTTATTTTTACATTTATTTTAGCTCGTGAAAAAAAGGGGTACTATGTACAACCACCCCAAATTAAAGCTGCAAGTCTGCACTTCAATCAAAACCACACTATTTGATTTAAAATTCACCATGTTGGCATACAGAGGCAAAATAATAAAATTTGTGTATTTGCACAAACACTTATGACCAAAAGCTTAAGGAAAAACTCACCTATAATTTTTTTTTTTTTTTAGCAGATACTTAAGACAAGCCACTGATTCAGATGACCTGGGCTCTTGTTCAATCAAAGTTTTGGTGCTACGACCTCAAAACAGTGGTGACCTTTGGATTTAAAATAAGTGTGTAACAGTTAAAATCCTTGATTAGGTAATCAGAGAGGAACAAGGAAAGGAAGAGGGGAATAAGTCCTCAGCAGGTCTGCTACATACACAGGGTCCACATCTTTAAACACCCTGGTCATTGTGTCTGTGGCGCATTACAGAGATGCATTTGATTCTGTCTTGTATTTTAAATTAATTTTCATAATCTCTATACTATCTTTGTAGAAAATTCATATTTGTCTCCTTTATCTCTTTGGAAGAGCCCCATGTGATGGAGGCTAGATTTGAGAACAGAACTGTAGTACCATTACGTCAGAGCTGGCACCAACATTTACCATCATTTGACATTGAGAAAATAGCGAGGGGGAAAGAAGAGGTTGGAATAAAATGAAAGAGTTTATAGCTGAGTTTTATTAATTGTTGAGCCTGGTGCCTAAAAGGATTGCAGCGGTTGAAAAAAGGAGAGTAAAGTGATGGTGTGATGAGGTAGATTTATGCCAATGTAAACAGGCAGGCTTGGCCCAGTGGCAAGGACTTCTGGTAAGGATGAAGAAGCGGTGGGTGGGGATGGGGTGGGGGCAGGGAAAGGACAGAGCAAGAGGCAGAATAGAGTAAGAGCAGGGAATAAATGAAGGGAAGCTGTAGGGGGAAAAAGAGCATGTACAGAGATGTAAGGGTGACAAAGGAAGAGGAAAGGCTGACATTGAAAGGATGAAGAAATCAATGAAAGGAAACAAACAATAAGACAGTGAAAATAAGGGAGGATGACTGAGAGGACGTTGTTAAATAAGCACAGGGGAGGAGAAAGTAAAGGGATGAACAAGAGCAATGGAGGAATATGAGAAGTCAATGGAAGAGGAATAAAGGTCCCGACTCTTCTATATCTGCATGTTAGATAAAACTGTAATGGGAAGAGTGATAAAATAAGTCTATATGAAACGACAGGGGGGAGAGATTAAAGAAAGGAGTGGAAGAATAAGTAATAAAGTGTCGCCTGTCAAAGATAACGAGGAGTAAAATAAGGTTGCAGAAAGGAAGGAAAATGACAGGTGTTGTGGAATGAAGTGAAAGCACCCCTTGAAATGAAATGAGAAAGTATGAGAAGGAAGAAGTTACGGAAGAAGAAATAGTAGCGACAGAGGAAGAAGAATTAAAGCAGGAGGAGGTCTCATCAGTATCTAAAATAATGAATAAAACAAAGGGGATAAAGACAGGAGGCACTGAACACGGGACAACCACAAAATATAGGGGTTAACAGTAATCTACTGCTAACAGTACGAAAACGGGCATCATCTCCTCAGGTACTAAATCCCAGTCTAGTAGAAAAGGGGATTATCATGATCATCATTAATAAGCAAAATGCCAGCAACCCTAAGCCTTTCTCTATCTAATAAATCCTCCCTGATCCACAGAGGAGCATAATTAATACAGACAGCAGGGGGTAGGAGGTTAGCACCAACAGAGCACGAGTTAATAAGACGGTAGTGAAGGAGGTATCAAAACTTCCAAGTTTGGATACCTCCATTCTGGATGAGTAAAAGTTCATAAAGCACAGAGTAAAGAGTTTGCGCCAGTGGGAGCATACTGCTGCTTAGAAAAAAGTACACCTGGATCGACTGGAAAGTTGAAAATTCAATTTTTTAAATTTTATGTATTCATTTATTTATTTATTTTTTAATTTTAGTTTTCTGTGGGAGAAGTGTCTCATTTGCTGTGAGGTCCACAGAAGCAGTGTCTTGTCTCCTGCACAGCTGACTGAGATGAGGCTGAGCATGGATAAGGGCCATCTCAAAATGTTAATTGCACAAAACCAGAGTAGTGAAAAATAATAGCACAGCTTGCAAATTATTCCTGTTGGCAACATCGAGGGAAGAGTAATTGTATTTTGTTTATGCATGTGCATATGTTCAAGTTCAACTTGTATATGCCCAAGTGCATAAGAAATTAAAAAAAAAAAAAAGCAGTAATTTGTGTTAACTGGCGTTTGAGCCCATTTTGGGTGGTTTTGCATCTTTTTCAGCCTTTTAATTACAACAAATGGAGGAAAATTGTCACCAATCAGTTATGAAGCATATTCAATATTTAAAAAAAAATACATTTCAAGAAAACTCTTATATTAGTATCTATTGGTTAAATCTGTGGTCCTATGGATGCACACCTGTAGTGAAAATTCTCAGAGTGCAATAAAGACTTGATGAGCACTACACATTAAGACTCAAAGTCCTTGTCAAAGCCCTTTACTCCATGCTCCCTAGAGAGAGATTAAAAAGGACTAAAATAAATCTGATAAAGAGGGAAAAAATGTTCCCAGCAGTGTAGACCTTGACATACTCTTTAATAACGATGGCTATGCTCTTTGACTGAAATCTTAACTCGAGTAAGTTGAGAGTAAGATAAAAATGCATCTCAGGGCAAGGGTCAAGGTGAACATCTTTATCGGAGCTCAATGGAAAGGAAGATGAAATACCTGAAGGTACTTTCTGCAGCTAATAGCTTGTGGTATTGTGGATCAGAGATGGGCAGTAACGCGTTACTGTAATCCAATTACTTTTTTCAAGTAACGAGTAAAGTAAGGGATTACTATTGCAAAAACGGTAATTAGATTACCGTTACTTTACCATAGGAACGCTGCGTCACTGCGTTACTAAAACCGTGATTTTTTTGCGAGAATGTCTCATGACAGTGACGTAAGCAAGTGCGACGTTCGTGACAACAGCTGTGTGCAGATCAACAGTGGATCATATATCGAGTGTGGGAGAGAGTGTGAGTGTGCAGTGTTTAAAGCGTGGAAGTACTGGCCTTATTTTGAGTTTGATTCCATAAAAAGTGACAAAAACATTAGCGTCCGTTGTGCGTGGGAAGAAAACTTCTTTTTACAGCGAAAAAAACCCCTAAACTTCCAAGCAAGCACGAGTGCGCTACGACGTAATGGGAAACTCACAGAGAAACTCGCGGATTCTTCCACTGACCGCTGCGGCACACCTGCACTAGGGTAAACCTCCGCCTACCGCAGTCCTGCTTTACAGGAGTAGGGTAGGCGGGTAGGGTAAATATTAAACAAATTTCTTCCAGTCAGAGAATGTTGCATATAATTAAATTTTTGCTTGATGCATAAAGTTAAAAGGTTAAAACTAATAAAACAAGTTTTAAAAAGGGACTTTTCCATTTGATTACATTTTGTATGATGGATTATGCAGAAAAAGTAGAATTGGGCTGAAAGATCTATCGCTTTATCACCTATTCAGGTTGTAAATCGTGTTTTTAAAACGTAACTAAGTAACTAAGTAATTAATTACGTTTGAAAATAAGTAATCAGTAAAGTAACGGGATTACTTTTGGGGGAAGTAATCAGTAATTAGTTACTGATTACTTTTTTCAAGTAACTTGACCAACACTGTTGTGGATGCATAATAAGGGTCACTTTTGCATTGATGTGTTTTTTTGCACACTTGCACATTTTTACATTCAAGGGTTTTACTGAACTCATTTAACAAAATGACTATCCTATACTTTTACAATTCATGTATTTCAGCAGGTGCATGACCCACATCACTCTGCACTCTGTCAGTAAATGACTAAGAATACCTAGCTTTAGCAATATAAACTCATCAGCCGTATGTTGTTTCTGGTGGTACAGATAATTATTTAAGTACGAACTGTTTGTTAGGATGGTGCTGAGTGTCTGTTTCTGGATTTGGCTCCAGCACGACTTCTTGTTTGTCCACACAAACAGTTTAAATGAAAAAGAAAAAAAGGCTAAAAAAGTTCTTCTCACTTTCAGTCAATCACACACATATTCAGAAATCCTTGTTGTGATATTTTAAAGCATTGAGTGCACATTTAGCATTAGGTTTGACATAGAGGGTCACCGGACTGTTGCCGGGAGTTTCTAAGACAGAAGGTTGTAAGAGAATGGCTACAGTCTAATGGTGTTTATTTCACATACTGAGAGACATCTGCTGAAAAATGTTTTTAAGTTAAGTTCTAAGGGTACCTAGCATTCAAATGCAAAGCTGAGAGTACTGCACAACAATTAGTATGTAATAAATCTGCATTTGATATTCAGATGTCTTTTCAAGGCTGAAGCTTTTACACTGCTGTGGTAGGCAATCAAATATTTATGTATGCTAAAATGGCTTTGAAAAAATAAAGAACACAACATCCAAAGTATAATAGAACACTAATGGAGAAATTATTTATTTCAAATAAACGTGGATAGGAGAACTTCAGGAATTAGTATTTCCAACAAACGTATGAATGTGGCACTGATTGTACCAACTCACAGGTAACAATTCACTCACTTTTAATTCTTATGATGGAATGCTGATTATAGATTTTTTTTATTGCATATTTGTCACACTTACATGTTTCAAATCATTGAATACATTTTCATATTGGGCAAAGTACATACAAAGTGATTTTTTTCTAAATGATAATTTCATTGATTAAGGTTTTTTAAAAAAAAGTTATCCAAACATACGTGTCCCTGTGTGAAAAAGTAATTGCCCCCTCAGTTAAATCATGAATTAAAACATGAATAACTGTAATTAACCACAATTTTTGGAAAGCTGTGTTCATTTTCACCAGCCTCATCCAGGCCTGATTACTGTCACCTGTGTGGCAAAGTGAAGTGGGCTCAAATATCTCATGAAGCAACACATGATGAAACTGGTAAGGATGTTGTAAAAGTGGCCGTGAAACTTTGTGAGACTGCAGATTTAGAGGGATGCTGTCAGTAATGTAGTATGTTCTATAGAATGATCCCTAATCACAATCGGGAGAGGTTCTGTGCCACAGGCTGCCTGTTGGTGGTGACCATGTAAATGGTGCGTTTTGGCATGATGTGACATCACATTCAAAGCCTTGCTGGAGAGTGTTTATCTGTGAAAAGCAGTGTGTAAACTAAACGCCACTTTCAGAATTATATTGGAGCATAAATGTGCTAAAACTATGCTATAAGAGCACCATTCTCACTGTAGGCAGTGACACATTTAAGTGATGGCACTGAAAGCAACTAACAGTAAGGAGTGTAAAGGCCAAACTCTCTCTAGTTTATCTTCAAGTGGGCCTGGAAACAGATTAAAGCTTCGACCTTTGTAGTTTATCTTCATGCATGTTTTCTTAAGTGCTGTTGCAGTTACTGCAGTTCCCCAAACTGACACTCCTACTAAAATACTGCTAAATGCATTTCTTTCTTTTTTTTTGTATGTGTGTCCTAATCCAAATCTGGCAAATGGCACAAGAAAAGCTGGTTCTAAACAACAATGTGGGAACAAAACGGGACGGTATGTCATGACAGCATTTTTGCCAAATTTATATCTTTTTTTCAGATAAAGGGAGAATTAAAACTGCACAAGGATTTTTTTTTTAAACTAAACCATATCACAAGGAAAAAGGAAGGTCAGTGGAAACTCGTGAGACTGAAAATTGGTTGTAGTTTAAACTGGTGGGCAAGATAGAGGTCCCCAAACATGCATATATCTTGTAACTATTTTAAACAGCCAGCCACAGTACTCTATTCTTTTTCTCCCAAGAAGCCACTCTTGGGTCACACAGGACTATTTGCTTCTTTATCACAGGCAGAAGTCTTAATGTTTCATCACAATACCCCAGACGCTATTTCAAATATACCTGTGCCCACTTACGCACATGCACACACACACATTCACCTCTGCTAGCCCACAAGGCTCACTGAGAGCCTTGATTAAAATTTCCCCAATGTTCTGCTTCAGTTGGTGGCATGCTGAATGATGTGTGTCCCCACACAGATGGAGCTCCCTCCATCCATGCATCCACACAAACACACACACACACAAACACACACACACACACACACACACACACACACACCTAACATCTTGTAGTGTCTCAAATTCTTCATCTGCATGTGAAAATGGGAAAACACCTTTAATAAAAATGCCTTCCCACTTGCCCAGTCAACTGTAGAGAGCCTATGGAAATCACCTTTTTTACTTCACAAGCCAGCTGAACAGATGAAAGAAAGGTGACTTTTGTCTTCTGTGTGTATGGATGAGTTCAGGGAAGCATTAAGGTAGGCTAGAAAGGTATGGCCATGAAGAATGTTCCTTCTGACATAAATACTTGAAATAAAACTGTCAACAGAATGCACGTTAAAAAAAACTGCTTTACATGAATGCAGTGGAAACATATGACTGCGACATATCTTAACATTCCAGAGTCAAACCTCACTATGTATGGGATAAAGTAAACATCAGTGGGTGCCCCACATAGTTGACCTTATGACTTACATACACTGCAGATAATAAACCATGTCCTTTGATATTCAGATCCTAATTCAACATTTATTCCATTGTAGATTAATTAAATTAAAATTTCACATTAACCTTACTCAGACATACAAAAGAGGCTGTGTATATCAACACGAAGAGGGAAAATGTGCATTGGAGTTATATATTTATACTTATTAAACACTAAATATATAGTCTAAGGAGCTTGGAAAGATAAATATAAATATATAGATATTTTTTTTGTCTGGTAAAGTGAATATATAGATAAGTGATCAATTTAATGAAACCCTCAGCTCTGTTATGCTACATGTTGCATTTTACAGTCATGATTTGGGTCAGGTTTGCCCCTTAGAGGGAAGGGTCACTGCCAACCCATACAAAGTAGCTCTGAGTGATCACTTTTGTTCAATGATGAAACACTTCTACACCCATCTATAGGGCACTAGGGGTCACTGAATGGTTTGATGAGTCTGTAAATTATGTGAACAATGCTTCGCCTTCACAGTCACCACATCTCCACCCATCTGAACACCTATGGAGACTTTGGTCCATTGTGTTTGACAGAACACTTCAACACCATCATCAAAACACAAAATAAGGCAATATTATTTGAAAGACTTTTCATTCCTCCGTTAAAGTTCAAGAGTATCACAAGATATGAAACACAAATAAACTAGAGTGAGTCAGGCTGATCGAGATAACAGATGAAATCAAAAAGCTCTCAATATGCGCTGTAATGGTAAAAAGAAATTACAAACTGTGTGAAAGTCTAAAGATTTAAGTACCAGAGCAAAAAGAATATAATAAAATATTTAATAAAGCATAAAACCACTCCTCAGGAGGTCTTAAAATTGGGTAGAAAAGCAATCATCAGCAATGATTTTAAAGAAGCAATTGCTACCGCGGACCAGTTTGGGAAGGTTTATAAGAACATTTCCAAACAATTTGAAGTCTATCATGCTACAGTGAGAAACAGGAAAACATTCAAGAAAGTTGCCGGTCGTCCCAAGAGGGATAACCCAGCAGATTCACTCCATGATCAGAGAAGTCTGGCCATATTGCACAGCCACACTTTTGGCAAAAAGCAAAAACAGCATATCAGCACAAACACCACATACTAGCTATCATGCATGGTGATACAGAGGTGAAGATTTAAACTTGTTTTGCAACTAGTAGCTCAAAACCGTGCAGTAAATGAGTTAACTATAAACCCCTCTGTATACCAAATTATTCTAGAGTCGGATGTGAGGCCAAAGCGTCCAAGCACACAAGCAAATCTGTAACAGACTGGCTGAAAAAGAAAATAATTAAGGGTTAGAGTGAGAGACCAATAAAGTTATACAGAAACATGTTACTTCAAGATATTGCTGCTAGAAGTGGTTAGAAAAAAGCTACTGAATCATGGAGTATACTTCGTTTTTCCAGACACTGCTTCTGTATTTTGGATTATTTTTTAAGTAAATAATGACATGGTGCAATAGGTCATGTGTTGTTTCACAGAAAATACAAAACATCTTTTAAGATTGTAAGATCTAAGAGCTCGGATGCAGGATTAATTTAAAAGAATTGCCTTGCTTGTGTTGAGATCTCTGCAGTTGTAATCATTTGAGGCCTTTGTGGTTAGATTTTTTTGGCATTTCATTGTCAAGACAAGAGACAGTCCAAATTGGGCAGACATTCAACATGCCTTTTTGATCTCCCTAATTCACTGGTGTCATATTTTATGCTACAAGCTCAGACTGCAAGATTTCCGATTGTTCTGTTTCCGACTAACATTTGAGATCTGACAAAAAAAAAGAGACAAATCTCTGCTTGTGATTCTTTAAACTTAAACACGTGTCTTCTCCAAGAGTGTGGCTTTCAGGTGTCTGGGGAAAAAATACACTTAGGCAATTGGTGAGCTTTATTTGCATTTGTATTATTGGGCACTGTAAAACGACATCAGAAAACCATACAGTGAATGATAGATTGCTGCTAACTTGGTTTAAGTGTTCATATATTTCACTTCAGCTCATTTCAGAGGAAGCACCCTGGTGTCACTCATGTAATATTAAACAGTTTTTGTCATGACACATCACAACACACGGTGCATATGATTTTCTCCTCCTACTCATTTGAACTTACATGTAGCTATTTAAGAGAAAGCAGTCCCACTTTTGAAAATGAAAAGTGCATCTCCATAAGTGGAATCAGAAGATAAATCCCAGAGCTATAGATCTGAAAAGGTTATAGACATAAATAGAAAAAACAAAAACAGAGAATCATCGGTTGAGTGATTACAGATGAGCTGCTGTTTCTTTTACAATCTCAGTATACCTTCCCTTAAGGAATGGTTCAGTTCATCATGTAGAGTTTCTGTTGTGCTACATTAGACAGAACTAATTCATTCTACAAATGTCTACATTCTAGGCTCACTTCAGTCCAGGTAGCAAATATAAGTCCAGACAAAAGTAGGAAAGAAAATCAAGGAAATGCTGTTACAGTATGTGGTACAGTATGATTACCAACACTAGAAGTGCAGTTACAGACATCATATTAACTGCAGTTTCCATAATTAATCATCATGGGGCCAAGCAACTCATAATATCCAGAAACAGAAACTGCAGTCATTAGATAACATTGGTAATGGATTTCTGCTACTCTTCCTTCTCTTTTTCTGCTTGTAACTAAGGGAAAAAGTCAAACTACGCTCATCCCTCTGCCCCTTCACACTGCTTTTTGTCTCTTGGAATATTACTATTCAAGTCACACCCAGTAGCTTCTGCATGCCTCTGATCTTTCTGCAGCATTTTTTTTCTTCTTCTTTTTTTTTTTGTTGCATGTATTGCTTTCTCTCTCCTTTTGCTCTTCCAAATCACCATTTCAGCACAACCACCTACCCTCTATTGATATCTAACCCGTTCTTTGATCGACATTCCCATGGTAAAATGTTGTCTTTTAATAAAGATTTTTTTTTGAAAAGCATAAAATTCTAAATAATCTAAAAGTAAGAGAAAACAAAAGTTTGAATAAAACAGAGAAGAAGAGTGTTACAAGTTTTACAATTCATTTCTGCTTTCAGCTTACATAAAGTAAACATCAAGGCTCACAAGGCTGATTAATGGTTATTAATAATATAATTTTATGAAATTAATCATTTAAAAAAATGGATTGTTACACATTATTATGTATTAATTTACATTATTTTTTAGCATTTCTTTAAGTACATGTGTTGACACGATTCAGCAGCATCCACATTGAATTATAGCACTGAACTGAAGCACAGCACTGGGTTTTTTATGCACAAGTAAAACAAAATATGCATGAAAAAATCAATACCCATAAGTAAGGAACCACAAGCTTGAAAGATATCCTTTTCAAATTCTCAACAGAGACATAAACAGAACTCACTCCTCCCAAAAAACTGTGTGGGTGCCCTTGAGCAGGACACTTAACCCCTCAACTATTTAAGGTGCCAAGAAGACTGCTGTTGTTCAGAGCTGCCTTGGGGTTATTTAATGTTTGGCAGTATGAATATGCAGAAGCGCTGTTTTAAAAGGAAGGCTTACTTAGTTGGACGAACAGAAACATACAGCTATAAAGAAAAGTGTTTCCATCATCACTCTGTTGTTTGTGTTTACTTTATTTATCTGAAATACTCATAGCAATAATTCCTGGTTCACCTTTACAACAAAGGATGTTTAAGGAAATTGATGCTCTATAAACAGATGGCATTTCTAAAAATAAGTATTTCTAATCTTTTCATTGTTTTGTTTTTTTTCATTGCCCTGTCCTTTATTGTCTTTGAATAAGTATTGAAGTACAAGCATACTCTGAGATCATGTTTTGATATCGGTTTACCTTAACAGAAGCTGTCATTTGTTTACCTCATGAAACGCACACACACAGACACACACACACAGTGTGATTCACGGATTACAGCCTTACTGAGGCGTATAAGAACACATCTCTATCCTCCCACCCAGCTAGCTGGCATACTGTTTCACATCACAAGAGCCCATGTCAAAACCACAGAAAGGCCTCGAGCTGCCTTATAGCATGGAAATCTGTGTGTGTGTTTGGTGCTTGCTGATGCTTTAACTATATAACTGCTGATATAACAGCTGTAAGTGTGCAGCCTGTGCTATTTGTATGAAAGACAGTCACTGCACTTAAGCTGAATGCTGGCTTTGGACCTCCCGTCAGGGGTTGCTGCCCTCCCACACCCATTCCTGCCCTCCCACACCCTGGACGCTGATACTGAAAAAGACTTCAGTGAGAGTTATAGTAACTGTGTGTGGACTTACATTTTTTATGCTCTGTGGACTTACAGAAAATCTTTTTGTATGAGGGGAATGGCTTATCATTTCAGGAAAAAAAATGAGGGCCACTAAATCTTACCACAAAGGCATGGCTTGGGTGAAGGTGGGTTACTGGTTAAGGCTGGTAAACGTTAAATGAGTAGTAATAGAGGTTAGGATTGGAGTTTCAGTATAATTCCATGTGAAAGATGGAATTACATTTCTCGCTCTCTCCCGTGTGTGTTTGTGTGTTTATGTGCGCATGCATTATACAAGTTCAAGAGGATTCAAATTCAAGCTTGTGTTTTGGCAAGCATTCACTTTGATAAATTGTCCTTGAGCAAAACACTAGAGCAGTTCCAGCTGCTGGGCACTGCTCTGCAGCAAATATTGTCTTTTAACCTTCTTTATAAGAAGTGCAATAGAAAACATAATTTGCTTAGTAATTTTGCTGTGAGATTTAATGAAGAAATACATTAATCACTTTGAAAGGTATCTGTGTAGTGTTAACCCATAGCAAAAGAGGAAAATGTTGGTATTCCCTGTTATAAAACACACCAAATAACACAGAAAACAGCTCCAGCTCAGTCAGATTAGATGGACAGCGTTTGTAAACAGCAGTTTTCAGATCTTGCCACAGATTCTCGATTGGATTTAGATCTGGACTTTGACTGGGCCAGTCTAACACATGGATATGTTTTGTTTTAAACCTTTCCATTGTTGCCCTGGCTTTATGTTTAGGGTCGTTGTCCTGCTGGAAGGTGAACCTCCGCCCCAGTCTCAAGTCTTTTGCAGACTCCAAGAGGTTTTCTTCCAAGATTGCCCTGTATTTGACTCCATCCATCTTCCCATCAACTCTGACCAGCTTCCCTGTCCCTGCTGAAGAGAAGCACCCCCAGAGCATGATGCTGCCACCACTATATTTGACAGTGGGGATGGTGTGTTCAGAGTGATGCGCAGTGTTAGTTTTCCACCACACGTAGCCTTTTGCATTTTGCCCAAAAAGTTCCATTTTGGTCTCATCTGATCAGAGCACCTTCTTCCACATGTTTGCTGTGTCCCCCACATGGCTTGTGGCAAACTGCAAACGGGACTTCTTATGGTTTTCTGTTAACAATGGCTTTCTTCTCGCCACTCTTCCATAAAGGCCAACTTTGTGCAGTGCACGACTAATAGTTGTCCTATGGACAGATTCCCCCACCTGAGCTGTAGATCTCTGCAGCTCGTCCAGAGTCACCATGGGCCTCTTGGCTGCATTTCTGATCAGCGCTCTCCTTGTTCGGCCTGTGAGTTTAGGTGGACGGCCTTGTCTTGGTAGGTTTACAGTTGTGTCATACTCCTTCCATTTCTGAATGATCGCTTGAACAGTGCTCTGTGGGATGTTCAAGGCTTGGGAAATATTTTTGTAGCCTAAGCCTGCTCTAAATTTCTCAACAACTTTATCCCTGACCTGTCTGGTGTGTTCTTTGGACTTCATGGTGTTGTTGCTCCCAATATTCTCTTAGACAACCTCTGAGGCCGTCACAGAGCAGCTGTATTTGTACTGATATTAGATTACACACAGGTGCACTCTATTTAGTCATTAGCACTCATCAGGCAATGTCTATGGGCAACTGACTGCACTCAGACCAAAGGAGGCTGAATAATTACGCACACCCCACTTTGCAGTTATTTATTTGTAAAAAATGTTTGGAATCATGTATGATTTTCGTTCCACTTCTCACATGTACACCACTTTGTGTTGGTCTTTCACCTGGAATTCCAATAAAATTGATTCATGTTTGTGGCTGTAATGTGACAAAATGTGGAAAAGTTCAAGGGGGCCGAATACTTTTGCAAGCCACTGTATAACACAACTGCAGAATTAATCTCAACTTTAAGTTGACATAAGGAAGAAAAAAGGGTGACATTTCAGATTTTTTGACAATGGAAGGCTGCAAGCCCAATTATGCAGTATTTCAAAATGTTGCTAAACAGAGATCTTTTTGAACACGATCATTCAAAAAGCTTCATAGAGTGTCTGTGAAGTGGCTGAAAATCTAATAAAGGAATGTCCATTACCAAAGCTCCTCCTGAGCTGAAAGCTTTGAAAAATGTCACTAAGCTCAACATATTTCTGACTCTATTTGTGATAGTATAATGAATCCAGACAGAGCTCACTTAAAAGGGTCTCTTTTTTCATTATCATTGTTCAAATATCACAGTACTAGTACATTCAAAGCACATTCAGTGTATCCCTTCAAGTGTTCGGTTCAATATGTTTCTAATCCTCACAGAATCAAAATCAGTGTTACTTTTCATTTGGGACAATATGATAATCAATGGATTTCCATTCTGCCTGGCCTGAATGTTCCACTTTACACCAGTCCCTTTGGAATAAAAACAGATTTGGCAACAGAAAAAGTAAAATTGATTACAACCTGGGTGATACAGCCTGTTCTAACTAGCAAACTGAATCTACAGATAAACCCTAATACTTCATAACACTTTCTGCTCACCCTGCTGACAGTCCATCTACCCCACAGCTTCTGTGCTATCAGTGATTAGTGCAGGGTAGGTTTGTTGCCAGCTAGGATGGCGTGTTACTATGGAGTCCTGCAGAGAGAGACATCTGGAGCTGGGTCGCCAGGGCAACATGGCAGTACAGGTCAGGACTGCTGTAGCAATGGTCCTGATCACAGATCTCAGAAGTGCATGTCTGGGCAGTGCCAAAGTGTTTTGGGGAAGTGTTACCACCAATGCCCACCTGCAGATACTGAGTACCAGAACATAAGGTTAATCCTGAAGGCCAGCAAGTGAAAATATTGTGGTTGGTACACACATCTTTTAAAATGGTAATGTCCCTCAGGTTTGTATGAGCAGAAAGCAGACACATTGAAAGAGATAGAGAACGATAATGAAAAAGTCTGCTGCAGTCGTGAACTATACATTGGCTGCCCACAAATGGCCCATCCACTTTTTACAACCGCACAAACTTCAGGCGCCACATTAAGACATCTGAATATGACTCTAGGAAGCTATATCTCAAGTTCTCTTCCAGGAAGCCTTGATGCATTGATTTTCACTTTCAGCTTAAGAAACCAATATGTACATTTTCTGCGAGGCAAACCTGGAGGATATTCAGAGCAACACCCTCAAATTCCACCATGGCCAGTGAGGAAATGTTCATTGTGAAATCCTTTAAGTCTGATCCTCTGCCCGGTGCACTGTCGACTGGAAGCTTCCAAACTCAAATGATGCCAGGCTTAAATTCCCAAAGGTTGACACAGATGCTCTTCCTCATGTAGTGCATTTAATTAGTGTTAAATGAGAAAGTGTTAGAGAACACAACCGTCAGCAAAACACTAAACTGCTCTCCTATAGTGTTCTTCTTTTTTTTCCCTGAAAACACTGTTTGGATGACGTCTCTATCTTTAGATACAGAAGCATTTCAAAAGCGGCTCAAATAACAAATACAAACACCCAAAACATGACTTTTAAAAAAGCCACTAATATATCCATCAGTAGTTTTGGTTTTTTTTTTGGTAAATTGTGCTAACAGACAAAAACATGAAAGTAGTTGTGTTAAAATTGATCCATAGTCTTGTATAAACAATATTTATCAGAGAATGTTTTAATGTAAAAATTTGTATCCTTATGCCTTTTTGCTGAAACATACATAACATATAACACATACAGCATATACAAGAGTCAAATTTCCCACTAATGCAAATATGGTGATACTGAGGGTAGGGCTGCTCAATTAATCGAATTTTAATCTCGATTACGATCTGGGCTTTCAACGATCATTAAAAATGACTGAGCCGATTATTAGCCCCTCCCTCGTGCTTTACTCTCGCGCTGCTCCGTGTGGCAAATCGAGCGCACCTCTCCGCATTTCGAACACGTGTCACAACAATTAAGAGGACCCGAGGGAAGCTCGGAAAGCTAAGCAGAAGTTATTTGGAGAGGAGAGTGACTGCCGTTGGTTGAAAAGAGGTAAAAAAAACTTCAGTGGTGTGGAAACATTATGGGTTTGCGGAGTCAGACGTGGATCAAGTAGACATAGTGTGTAAACTTTGGTACAGTGTCGTAGCTGCACCACAGAGCAACACTGCAAAGTTCACTAAACATAGATGTTTACATTTTTCATTTATTTTTTATATTGCAAACATTTGCACTGTTATCAGTATTTGCACACTATTTTATATTATTTTTTGACAAGCTTTAAAGTCATTATTCAACACATTGTTATTGTTAAATAAATATCGTCAAATAATCGAGATCTCAATTTCAGTGAAAATAATCGTGATTATCATTTTTGCCATAATCGAGCAGCCCTAACTGAGGCTTAACTTAGAACTTAGCATAAGACTTCTTAAGACTTATTAAACAGATAAGTCATTGCCCATTTCTGTATAGCAATAAATCATTATGTTGACTATAACTAAAATCTGGGGAACCTCAAATCAGTTAGAGGCTGCATGAAAGCAAGTAAATCTTGTCAGGTCTTGTTTTTTCAGCATATTTATTTAAACGTGTTATTTTATCTACCTATTACAAGGATGTAAACACTCTTGACCTAATGTGTTCTTTTTATCTTATCTCCTGCTGTTGCTGCAGTAACAGTTTTCCCACGGGAATCATTTAAGTATCATCAGATAACTGTCAGACATATTAGAGACACTCGGTGTCTAAAGAGGCCCTCGTGGAATGATGAACTAAAGGGCTGCTATTTTCTTAAAAGTGGCCTTTAATGGAAGGCTTTGCTCTTTGTCCTGGGAACATCTATGGTAGGTCTTGATAAATGAGCCACTTGTGATGTATTCGAATGTTTTAATCCAGGCACAAAAGAGGCCTCTGAAGAAGAACATACCTCTATCAACAAAGGATGAAGACGTTTCTGGCACTTTACATTGGACATATAAGTCAAACAAGGCGAAGGACAAAAGGAGTGAGAGGCAGGACCAAGATGGGAGGCATGAGAGGAGAAAAAGAGATGAGTGTGAGGATAGCAGATTAGACAGCTTAAGGTTTTAAGACAGGAGTCTGAGGAGGTGGGGTCATCTCAGGAGTTCGGTGGGGAAAGAAGAAAAAGGAGAGCGAGAGTAAGGGCAGAGAGGAGTGTGAACGGGAATCCATTATGGCATTCAGTAAGCTTACTCTCGTCACTCCTGCCTCTTGGGCTCAATACCATGTCTCCTGACCCACGCACACGTACGTGCGCACCTGCAGACACACTGCCATATTGTAACTTTCCCTGAGAATTCAGTACACCAATTCTCTGTATTGATTTTGATGGAGATGCTGAGCTGCTGCTGAGTGAGACTCACTTTAAACCAAGCAGACCTAAGCTTTAACACAGACAGACTTGCCCAGCCACGCTCTGTGTGAGCAGGTATGTGTCAAGAAAAACAGACAAGGCAAGAAGAGAAAAAAAGGCTGTATGGCTCGTGCCACGTGTGTGCCATGTCAGTACATTTGGGTGTTTGTGTGGTTATATTGTGTTATTGTTTCTGTTGCCTTTTTTTTTGTTTGTTTGTTTTTTTTGTATTAAAGTAGACATGAGAACCCAAAAGTGTGTCTGAGTGAAGTCAGTGCCATTTAAACAGGCAGATGTAACATTTCATACAGGGCAAAGAGGGACACAAACACAGAGACATTTGCAGGCCTTACATATACAAGCAGGCATAAGACAGAAGTATTTGCAAATTTACAAATGTGACATTAGAGATGAGAGTGAGGAATAAATGGAAGTAGCTATAAACCAGAACTGATATACCAGTGAAGGCAGCATAAAAATAACTTTCACACAATCATGTTATTGAGTAGATAATTTCTATTCTGGGTTAAAAGAAAGAAAATAAAAGCATTGCTTGAAGCAATTGAAGAGTGCAGCACATTCATCCATCACTTTCTCCAGCTATGATGTGCTTAGACATCTGAGGTTTCTACCTAATGGGCTGCTAAATAATGCACATGCGTGTGTTCATTGGTTTCTACAACATATACCAGATTTTGTAAGCTAAAGTTGAACTCATTCATGTGTAAAATTAAACATTTCTAGAGAGGATAAGCATTCAGATTGTGCAATGTTACATTATATATAATATAGCCGTATTCAACAAACTCGCATAAAAAGTGATTTCAAGCAAGGATAAGCTGAGAACTCATTCACCAGCATGGTTTTACTTAGGGTCATCTACACTAAAAAACAATAAGAACAAATAACTCCCAAGAACTTGTAGTCATGCAACAACTATAATGCAATATCTTTAAGAATATTTTTTCTTTTTAGGCTGCATGAGGCAGAATATATAATCTGCACTGGTTAACTAGCCCGTCATCTTTTCTCCTCAGGGCCAAGCTGAGTCACAAAGCACTAACCCTGAAATCTCAACAAATTTGCAGCTTGACAAAACACATAAGCTTACCTTCTCTCTAAGGGCAAGGTTGCCTCATATGCTACATGTGTCAAAATGATACAGCACACAAATGGATTCATAACTGCTTAAACGCATTCATTCCCATGCAAAAACACGTACACTCTCCCCTGACCTTTTCTCCAGGCCTTTCTCCAAGCATTTCTTTGAGATACACACAGTCCATCACAATGACTATAAATACCTACAAATAGAAAGAGAATGCTGACCGTAGACCTCCTCACTTACACAAGTATAATATGAGCCATATTTTAACACGTGTGCGTTTTGATATTGGCTCAGGATTTACTCACGCACATACACGAGTACCATATGGTTGCACAGTGAAGTCAGGTGTTACAATGAGTTACATCAGACAGGTGAGCCAAGACAGTGAGCCAGCTGGCCTGAAAACAAGCTCTGACTTCATACTATGAGAAGGTATTAAACAATAAACAGAATTTCACATGTAATGTCATCCCAGAAAATGGATATTTATCAACATCCACATAGCTTTTAAGTTTTCATTAATAGAAATGATATATATACAAAAGATTTAAAAGATTATAGACGTTACTGGCATAAGGAACTTCAAGTGATTAAGGTGAACAACAGCTCAAAGTGGTGGATGAACTTTATGTGGCCTCTAAAGTGTTTTATTTTTTTAGTTCACCATCTGTTTTTGCTGTGTTGTTGTTTTTCCCCAACACCTGACCTGATCCTTGAGCAGATCAAAATACAATTCCTCTCCTTCTAACTTCTCTTTCCCATATGAAGACACTTTTCAGTAACCTCACACTGTAGGATTTCAAGTGGTAAAATAAATAGCACAGTTGACCCCATTAAGACTGACTCAGTGGCAGTATTGAACTATCAGTATGAGGCTACATGACACGTGATAAAAGGAAAAGGGGTCTGTCAATATATTATAAAAAATATATGCTTTAACTTACAAGCATAAGGTCCAAAACTGCAGCTCATGTGGGGTGTTCCCAGTTTGCAGTGGTCTAACAAAGAAACAGTGGTGAACCAGCGACAGGGTCATGAGTGGCCAAGGCGCAGTAATGGAGGTAGGGAGCAAAGTCTGGCTTGTGTGGTGTAATGCAACAGACAAGCTACTGTAGCTCAAATCACCATAAAGGTTAATTCTGATTCTGATGGAAAGATGTCAGAATACACATTTGTAAGCCGCAGATCAATGAGGGTGCCCATGCTGACCCCTGTCCACTGGTGGATGCACGAGCAATGGGCACGTGAGCATCACTCACGGAAACTGGAAAGAGGAATGGAAGAAGGTGCCCTGGTCTGACATTTACATTTTCATTTTGCATCATGTAGATGATGTGTGTGTTTGTGGCGCTTTTCTGAAGAACACATGGCACCAAAACGACTATGGAAAGAGGCCAAGCAGGTAGACAGTGTTATACTTTGGCCAATGTTCTGCTGGGAAAGCTTTGGTCTTGGCATCCATGTGGATATTACTTTGACACGCACCACGTACCTAAGTATTGCTCTTTCATGGAAATCACATTCGCCGACGACTGTGGCCTCTTTCAGCAGGATAATATGCCACAAAGCAAAAATGGTTCAGAAATGGTTTGAGGAGCACAACAACAAGTTTGAGGTGTTGACATGGCCTCCAAATTACCCATTTCTCAATCCGTCCACCTCTTTCAAACAATTTAAATTAAAACTCAGGGACTACAGTGTTTCCATAGAGCTAAATCATCATGACTGTAGACTCCCCTCCTTCTCTGTTAGTATGTCATGATTCAGCTAGCCACCTTGAAACAAGTGAGGAAGTATGAGTTGACAAGTGAGACATGCTGCATTGATCCTAACAGTCAATGGATGTCCCCTATTGCATCTGGGACAACAGATCATATGTCCTCACTTTAGTCTCAAAGGGGCCAATGGGCCTCTAAAGAGCCAGGTATCAATAAAGTCATAAGGAGGCCTCTAGGTAAATGAGTCTATTGTTCATTAGTTAAATGACCTCTTAATGCATCACCTGCAATTGTATTGGCTGAGCATCAGCAAGGAGCTCAAAAATTACAGTTCAGGTTTGTGGGCTCTTAGTCTGATTTTACCCCATTAGTTAGAAAGATACAAGCAGTGATAGAGAAAGATTTTGCACACAGGGTGATGACAGAAAAAATGTCTTACTGCATCACTCTGTCTATTAACAACAAACACACACTAACAGGCATATACACACACCCACACCCACACACACAAAGCAAAACTGCTGGCTTGAGACTGATAACAATGACAATGAACATCTGCACTTCCCTGCCTATATTTACTGTGTGTGCGTGTGTGTATACATATATACATACATACAGATAGATAGATAGATCTGTGATATACATGTATCAAAAGGATATAGTCTCTGTGATGAGTGTACATACTGTATTTCTTTTTGTGCAATGTGTGTGTCTGTAGTCCCAGTTTAACTGGCTGTGGTGTTTTATTCCATTTGAAGCTGTTTATGCTGCCTGCTTAAAGTTTGATGAGACCTCTAAATGAACACAGTTAGGAATTCTGAGAGAGACGCAATGCGGAAAATACATCAAGTCTGTGTGTGTATTTGTGTGTCTACCATACTCTCAAGTTTTGTTCCTGCCAAAAACACACTGAACATAGTATTTTTATTACTATGGGATGAGTTCACATATGTATTTGGTAAAGAGCCAAGCATCATTTCTTGTACTGTATGTAACAGTAAATAGTGTGTTTGTGCATGTCTGTGTATGGTGATGCCGGAAATGAGAGTGTGTGAGATTGGCATGTAATTATCAGTGTGTCAGCTCAGTGATACTCCTCTGGGTCATTCATCCTCTGACTGTCATCACTCTACACACTTTTGGACTATGCTATCCTTCAAAGTAGTGTGTGTGTGTGTGTGTGTGTGTGTGTGTGTGTGTGTGTGTGTGTGTGTGTGTGTGTGTGTGTGTGTGTGAGATACATGCCTCAACTCTTAAATTGCAGTTGGACACAGGAAGTGCAGTTACCCTTAAGAGAAAAGGAAAACATTCTGGAGTGATTTGTGGTGGTTCAGCCACTAAGTTGGGTGCAAAATGTATCCTGTAGCTGTTCTTATCTCATATAATTATGCAATAACCCACATTATTTTAAAATATAATGATTATCTGAGATTGATCTGAGAGAGTTGAATGATCCTGTACCTGTTCAATTTGGGGGTTTTTATTACACGGGATTAGATATACCCTCCCCTTCATCGAGGCTTTCGTTGCTAACATGCTGAAGGAGTTATTAAAATGTTTTCACTCTATACTCCCCTTCATCACATAGGTTGGACAATTTGTTAACAGGAAACCTACAATGATAAATCACAGACTGCTCACTTACTTGCTAATGCTAGCTGTGTTTCCACACCATATAAGATTGTAACTGATCTCATAGCAGATAAAACAGAGCTAGTGACAGCTTGTCTAGCATGCTAGTCACCCATCAGTTTGTTGTCAAAGACTGGAAGTTTATCCTCTAACAACCAGATAAAGCTACTGGCCTCTCAGATTGACATATTCAAGCCACTTGTTGATGAAACATATACCACAACGCTGGCCCTGTACAGATTTCAGTGTCTCTTTGTAAAGCAATAGCTAACAGAGACAGAGACAATAGCTAACTGCAGTGACAAGATGGCAGTAATTTACAGAACGGGGAGAGACTGCTTTCACTTTGACATATCTTAATTAGTGCTGTCAGCATTAATCTTGTTAAAATGACGTTAACGCCATAACCGCATTAATGCGGCATCTCTCCGTTGGCGAGTTAGCGCAGATTGCCCCTTGCGTGGGGCTGCACGGCGCTAACCCGTTAATGAGCTAATCGTGGTAACGCGTTAATGCCGTGCAGCCCTGCACTAACTCGCTAACAGAGATTTGCCACATTGATGCGGTTCTGGCTTTAACGTCATTTTAACGAGATTAATGCTAACAACACTAATCCTAATGGATTTTTATTTTTTCGTTTCACTAGACAAGCACTGTTTGCATTGCTTATCTTGACAGAATGCTATTGCGTTAACCTTACTTTAGGATATAAAAGATGTGGGGGAAATTAAATAACAAAATCAGCATAAACTGTAAAACTAAAGTTGATGAAATTGGAAGTAGCTCAGAAGTCTCATTTTTAGACAAATGAAACCAAAAATGGCTGTGAGAATGAATACCATATTTTTTTATTACTATTTTCAAGCAATGCTGCACTTCCAAAAGCACCAGTTATTACTACTCCATTCTTAAAATCTTCATTATCACAAATAATAAGTTTCTATAACACTGAGTCATATCCGTCAGCAATAAATGTTAAGTGTGTGATTTCATTGGTATACTCCAGCCCCTAAATAATAGCGATTTATAAATAATTTAAGTCCATTGTCAGAGGATACACAATTCTAGCTGAGTAGACACACTACAGTATATATTGCCTGAGCCACTCTTTGGAAAGCTGACAGTCTCTTCCCCGTTTTCATCCTGTGTGTACTGCTTCTTTGCACTGAATATTATTTGATAAAATAACTGAATATTTTTTGGAGGCCGAGTCACACTCAATGCTGTTCATGTAGTATCGTAGGATTCAGTAAGCTTGTAATATTCGTGCTAGGAAAACAAGCCAGAACCCTTTCACCACATGATAGAATCTAAAATACTTACTCCTTAGATATAAAGGAAAGCCACCAAAAACAGTGAGTGTGCAGTATTTGTGATAACAAAGACTGTCCTGTTTTTGTGCAACTCAGCCATAAGCATTGGTCAGCAAATCAACATCTCTAATTCTCAATATGATGACTGTGAGAATGTTATAGAGGTACATTAATATTTGAAATGTATTGGCAAACATTGCAGGGAATCAGCTCCTCTGTTGCTGACGCATGTGAAATATAGTACCATTCAGTAGACAGTTGGGTGATTACCAAGTACACAAAACAGAGTTGTTTTATTTTACCACTCTAAGTATATCAGTTGCTACAAACATTTTATTTGTGTTATGAATAGCTTACAATTGTTAATAAAATATGTAATTACACTGTAATTCTAGCTCACACAGCTGAATGACAATGATAAAAATCTTGCAATGTTTCATAATATTACCCTCACAGTTGCAGTCATTGTGATGTATGTTTTATATACCGAACATTCAACCAGCTTGCATGCTATCATGCTTTGTGAACCATGAAGAAGAAGTAATTACATAAAACTAAATGGAGTCAGATCTTTATTGTTAACTTCGAAGAATCCCTGTGGACACATTGAAAAGATGAATGGATTTACTGAGCGTCAAACAAGTGTTTTTAGATCTGTGGGAACCCCATCAGGCATCATGAAAAATAAATACCAAGCAATGAGGCAGAAATGGAACAAACTGCTTTTTCATGTTGATATCAGACATTACAGCGGCAGAGAAAGCTGTTTTTTTGTCTCGTTAAGTTAATGTACTGTCACGCTCTGTGAACAAGTAAAACTACCTGAGATTTTAAAAAATGGTCTATTACAAACTAAAGTAGCAATAAAAATATGGTAGCTTAGCTGAATATCTTAATTTGCATTTATGAAAATAACTTTCTGGCAGCAAAAATGCAACTCTAGTCGCTGAACACAGGCAAAAAAAAGAGAAAGGCAATCACTTTTTATTCTTATACATCATCATTTTTAAAGGTGGTGTATTAACTGGTGTTTAAAATGTCTATTAGTCATACAAAGCAAGATTGTTATCATGCTCAATGAATAGTAAAAGCACAACTCAGCAGAAACGCAGCAAAGGAAAGAGTCAGTTATTTAACGTTATGGTCCTAATGTCTGATTAACTTTTGGAGTTTGCAATGCATGTACTTCAAAAATGGCTATAATCATAACTGAAAATTTGTAATCATATATTGATTACGAATTTTCAGTTATGATTATAGCCAGTTTTGAAGCACATACAGCAGGTACCTATATGGTACCTGCTGGTGTGGTCTGCTTATATCATCTAACCTTGAGGCGACTTTTGTTGTGATTTTGCGGAAATTGAATTGAATTGAATTGAATTGAATCTAGCAACTTTTCAATTTTGTTGGTTTGACAGTTGGCGTGTTTGACATATGAAATACATTATTACTTTAGATTATCTGCTTCTCCGCGACATCCCAAAGATGCTCTATTGGGTTGAGATCTGTGGAGCCCATCTGAGTACAGAGAACTAAAGAAACCAGTTTGAACTGACTTGAGCTTTGTGAGAATCCACACCTTTACACCAACAGCAACAGCCTGAAGCGCTGATACATGGCAGGATGAATCCATGATTTCATGTTGCTTATGTCAAATTCTGACCCCACCATCCAAATGTAAAATCAGAGACATCAGACTAGTTAATACTTTTGCAAGCTTCCATTATGTCATTTTGGTGAGCTCATGCAAACTGTAGTCTCAGTTTTCTGTTCTTAGTTGACAGAAGTGGCATTAAGTCTGCTGCTGGTCTGCTGCTGTATCCATCTGCTTTAAGATTTGGTGTGCTTTGCATTGAGACATGCTCTTCTGCATACCTGAGTTGCAACAAGTATTTGAGTTGCTGTTGCTTTCCTGTCAACTTGAAGAAGTCTGGCTATTCTCTTCTGACATCGGGCATCAATAAGGCATTTTCTTCCAGAGAACTGCCATTCTCTGTAAACCCTAGAGACGGATGTGCATCCCACATTCAGAGTCACTTAAAAGTTAAATCACTGTCTTTCTCTCTCTCTGTCACTCACCCACACAGATATATATTGACTTCACCACTTAGACATTGAAAATAACGTAAAAAAGAAAATATAAGTTGTTGTTTGCTTCATTACAGTGGTGACGATAGTGAGATGACATTCACTGAAGTTCTCTTTTACTCATGTAAAGTAAGTCAAAGAGGCAAGCTAAGCTAACGAAAGTGACCACCCAAATCTGCAGTACTGCAGTCAAAGCATGAATAGACACCAGTACAATGTTATATAGAGCAGCTACTTCCAAAAAAAATTAACTTTCTTTGCAGAATGACTTTTTAACAAAGGAAAATAAAGCATACTAATTCTTTTCCCACATGGCCATTAACACTCTTGGAAGGAAGATGTTAGCTTAGCGGTGTATACTAATTATCTGTTGGAGAGCTGTGTATGTCAAACTGATGGCAATCGATAAAAAGCAAAAGGGGAAAACAGCTCTGGCAGAGATAACTGTTACTGCAAAGCAACAGAATGTAACCATATACACAGAGACACACAAACATGCAGAGGGAGAAGGAGAGACAGATGTGCACATGCACACAGACACAAACACTCAGCATCCCTTTTTCTTGACTTGCACTCATTTCCATGAGTCTTAGCCATAATTACTTTCAACGCTAACCTAAACTTTACTTTGACTATGAACCAAGTTTTAACCTTGAGATTTTACAATTTACATTAGTCACAATGTTACTGTCATATACTTAAAACAAGTATTTATGATGAGCATATGTGAACAGCAATACCTTTAATATAATCAACAACAACAGGCCAAACTGATTAATTAAAGTTTATATTTACATTACATAATGTAGAAAAACTTGGTTTGAAAAGACAGATGACAAAAAAATGATAGATGAGATTTAAATAAACAGGTGGAGAACAATAGAGGAAGCAGAGTCAGGTAATGCACAAACATGCTCTTTCTTCTCTGCCCACAGTCCCATCTCTCTGCTCTCATCTGTACCTCTTCTCCCTCTCAATTAGTTGTACTGCTGCAGGTGTTTTCTTGTAGTTCATGCAAAAGTCACTCTCGCCCTTCATTCTGTATCCTCTCTTCATTTCTTTATCTTCATGTCTTCTCATCATTTCTCTTGCTCATCTCTTCAGCTCTCCCTTCCTCTCCTATCTCTTTCTCCATTGTCATCTCCTTTCATGTCTCCTTTCCTCTACTTCTCCCTTCACCTCTGCAATGAATGGCAAGCGTGGAAGGGAGGTTTATGCCTGACCATTTTTAGTCAGATTAACATCCTCCTGATTTATCGCCTTATGTATTAAAATGAATATAACATACGTATGTGTACCTAAATTTCTGTAATGGAGCCTGCACAACTAGAGCCAGCTGTGCACAGGCAGAATTGCATTTCTTACTTGGAAATTCCGACACCACTTCAAATTTAAAAAAGAAAGAGACGGGCAAAATCTGTCCGTTCAATGCAAAACAACCAGCAACCAAGCTGCACTCGGCATCAAAAGACTCCACCTCCAACCTAAATAAACATCTGGAATTAAGTTCTTTTTTCAAAGCCTATTAGCCTATTGCAACTACCTTGTTTTAGTTTTGGCAGCTACCTGTGTTATGTGCCACTTCAATATCTTCGATGTACTATTGCTGTTCGATTTATTACTATTACTGAAGGCTGCATTACAACCTGCTAGCTGCAAATAATCATGTGCAGTTCTGAAAGCAGACAGAAAGAAAACATATTACTGATACAGAAATAGTTTTCTATACGAGATCACTGCAAAAAGTGCAGCCTTACCTAATGCCCACTCTACTGTTACTCATTTTATATTGAGATTTAAAAATCTAGTAGGTATTGCTTTTAGAACTGTACATGACTATTTGCAGCTAGCAGGTTGTTTATGCTATCCATAAAGTCTAACAGTCTGGTCTATTAACTAACCTCAGCTAACGCTAGCTAACAATGTTAGCTCGGTGGCGAGTAGCCTTCAGTAATAGTAATAAATCACACAGCAATAGTACATACATGTAGTTGTAAAAAGCATGACAATATATCAAGAAATCCAAGGTATTCAGAATACATTACTCAGATTGAGTAATTTAACAGAATACGTTACAAACTACATTTTGGGCCATGTATTCTGTAATGTGTAGTGGAATACATTTAAAAGTAACCTTTCCAACACTGCATACATGCATCACAGATTGAGGATTGCACAGGGTTTTTGATATTGGGTTGGTTCATATTGACAAAGGCTGTAGATAGAAGTAGTGTAATTCATCAAAAAATTAAGAACCCACCCACCGAGTTCATTTACTTGCATGACATTAAAGAAAAGGCATTCCACTCTGCAGGACCACAAAATAACAAAAACCGGTCTTGTATATTTTTACAGTGTGTGTAAAACCTTCCTAAAATCACTTTTCTTACTCGTCTGTTCTTTTCCCCTTCATCTAATGTCATCTCCTCTTCCAATCTTGTCTTTTCACCCTCATCACTGCTTCCCCAGTATGCTCTTTTACTTCAATAGAAGGACAGTAAAAAGGCAAAATTCTAGATGGCCTTTGATATGCTGGCCAGGTCTGGCTATCTGCTCTCAAAGTAAAACGGGAACGGGATTGGGAATAAGGAGGAGAGTTATCACTTGTTCGTTACTCCCTTCAATTTAAGTCGAGATATGAGCATTGCTGTCCTAAGACCATCCTTCTGACTTATTTCACTGACTCCTGCTTCCTTCCTTTCTCACTTTTATTCAGCTATCCTCTCATCCGGGCTGTACAATCGATCGAGTAGTTCTTACTGCAGATCTTGTTGATGTACTAAGACTCACTCTACTCATCAATAGAACCAATGATCACTAGGGAAGAGGAAGATCGAGTGAGACAAACAGAGGAGAAGCATTGCAATCCTCACATTTTCTGCAGCACACTCATGGTTTAAAAGAAGCTTAAATATAAGTAATTGCCTACTATGGCCCGAGTTACATTTAAATTTGCAATCGACTGACAACGATGTTGCACCCAGGCTATGATGGGTCTTTTTAACTGGTCCCTAAAGTCAGAAGAGGAAAATATAGTGCAGTCATTATGTATCTGTAGTGCTGAACTAATAGATGTGATGTAGAAATATGACAGTTAAAGAGCTTTGTAACATTTACTCAGCGATCAAAATCAAGAGGAAAGACATTATTTAAAATGCTAATTAAACAGATTGATAATTCTACCATTCACGATACAGTGTCTGTCCTGGTAGGACAGCATGTGTGAGCCTTAAAAGGGGCGATATTTCACTTTAAGTAAATCAATTCACTTATAAAAAAGTTACACTGGCAATGGCTGAAGTGGACTGTCTGTAGCTTCATTCAGCTGCCTATTTTTGGAGATAACTTTAGAGCCTTTAATATCCTCTGTAAAAAATATTCTTAATCGCTAACAGATTTAAAACACTGTTGCTTGTTAACCCTATAATTAACAATTGACATCCGAAAGTGTTATATCTATTAAAAAGTCAGCATGTTTAAGGTTAAACACTTCATAAGAGGGATGTTTCCCACTGAAAATAAGCTGATGGCCATGTTTGAGATAATATCATGACTATAGCATTTTGTTCTTTAAATTTATTAACGTTTCACTGAAAGCTCATACCGATGTCGTTAAACTTCATAGTACATAGTAGTAAATATTTGACTTTGGAGAGAAATAGAAAATAATTTCATGTATTGGAAGTTGCTGTCATTCCTCCATCATAGACTGTCATGCAGCACCTGCTCTTCATCTAAACTCGCTAATAACTTACTTTTATACTTTTAGTGGTCAGTGAATAACTATTCTCACAAGCAACTTGGCTTTCAAAATGAACTCCACAGCCATGTCACAATAAACTGAGAAAGCTGCATGTTGCACCAATCAAGTGTCTTTCTCAATTCAATTCAATTCAGTTGCCTCAAGGCACTTTATATTGTAAGGTAAAGACTCTACGCTTTCTGCTTCTGAACCAAGCCTACTACATATATAATGTGCAATACTGGTGTACACGCTCATGACTTACAAAATTATAATATAAAAATGCATGTTTTAAAGCAGAAATGAACAAAAATTACACACAGAACAAAGGTGCATATTTGTACAATGTATGTATGCTGAAAGGTAAAAAAGCTTTTGTGCTTTTTCTATTTTATGCTCAAAAGCTGCTATATGCACATTTGTTCAATGCTTTGTTTACTCGTACAGTTAATAACAAGAGATGATATGTGCATGTATGTCAAAAATCTGTTAATCTGCTTTGAGGCATCAAAGTGGCTCAACAGGTTTTGGAAACACATGCACATATGCAGAGCTCTGTATGTGTGTAAGAGAAAGTTTAACCAAAAGCACTTTCCCCAGTTTCCAGTTTAGAAAGCGATAGAAAGCCTACATCAATACTAAGAGTCAAAGTGCTGAGTGCCACATCACACGTGCACTCACACACTCACCACACACACACACACACACACACACAAATATGTGCATGCACAAACACACACATACATACACACGGCTCTGGATCTGTACACAGCATAGCGAGCTGTCACCAGTAGACTGTAAATAATAGGCTGAAGATGAAACCGTTTCCAAACAAAAGCTGTATAGTTTGTGTGTGTGTGTGTGTGCTGGTGTTTGTGTTCTGTATGTCTGAATACCCTGTAGAGGCCCAGGCATTTGCCCAGTCCAATGCTCTTTCTTCCAGTCTGGCAGGCAGACAAGGGGAAGTGAAAGAGATAAGTTGAAAGGAGAAGTTCCTGGAGTCCTGTATGGCCAGGATATGGTCTGATTAAGATAGACGCTGACTGATTGCTATTTGGACACAGCTTAAATCATCAAGTCAGTTCTCTGTCTGGGGTCAATTCAATCAATTTGAAATACAAATCAATTTAGGAGCAGCCAGGAAGAGATGAGATTTGCAAGCTATATTATGTATTACAGTATGAATGTTAGGCAACTGTGGAGTATGTGAGTCTGCACCCTTGCACCTATTTCTTTTATGACTGACAGTCAGTATAATGCTATAGTGATTCAGCTATCAGACACCTAATATGGAAGTCTTATACGGAGTCACAGCCTTCCCGAGGTGTCTCTGTTAGTCAGCGTATATGACTATACACTGCAAAATTTATGCGACTATTACCTGATGATTTAAGCATTTAACATGCCTCCAAAATACTGTACGCATTTGTGCCATGATGTATAAGGTATGTTATACGTTATATGTACATGTTATATAATACAATAGGATATTATAAATACAACTAATATACTCATGCAAATGTAGTCTTTTAACTTTTTAGCTAACAGTTTACAGTTGTTCAGTCCTTAGAGCCACATGATCATCTGGGAGAAACTTAAAAATAATTACATTTGTAATGACACACAAACAGGAACAGCCCTGTTTGTTGTTTCAAACTCATCTAATTACCTCTAGCCTTACTCAGCAAAAAAATGTTCATGGAGAGCTTATTCTTCTTTAGACTTCTCCTTTAGGGGTCGCCACAGGGAAATATCTGCACCCATCTCCCCCTATCCATAGCCAGTGTTGGGGAGTAACAGAATACATGTACCGCTGTTACGTATTTAAAATACAAAATATGAGTAACTGTATTCCGTTACAGGTACCGTTTAAAAAGGTGGTATTTAGACTACAGTTACTTTGTTGAAATAAATGGATTACACGGCGGTACTTTCTTGTTTCATATTGTGGCGGGTCAGGACTGTTTCGGTTTTGTTTGACAGCTACGTTCTGTAGTTCCAGGCGGCAGCGTTACGGTTGCCATGGTTACAGGGTGATGCTCTCGCTCTGCGTGTTTCCTGGGTGAGAGAGCGCCTTTTTGTTGTTGTTATGCTAAGCTAATAGGCAGAATGTAGCTTCGTGGGAAGTGTAGTCCGTGCTGCAGGGAGAATGGACTGCCATACCCGTTATGTGTCTGTGAGCGCGAGGTGGGAGAAAAAGGAGAGTCGAAAAGTAAGAGTTGTCATCGAGCAGAAACAGGAGCTGGAAGCATGTAAATATAATAATAACCACTGCAGCCAAGAAGAGTGCCTGACGAGCCCAGTTGTAAGTAAGCTATTAAGACTCGACTGTACGCTGTGTTCGTGTTTTCCTCCGAAACAATAAGTTCCGTTGGAGCAGCCTTTCAACGCCTCTCTCTGTCTCTCGCAAGCTAAGTTGACCCAGACAACAAAGTAAAGCTAGTTTTCGGCTACGAGCCCGACACGGAACCCGTATTAGTCAGAGGTCCCTTTACTACGGTTCAGAGCCGGGGACCTTCAGTAATAGTAATAAATCACACAGCAATAGTACATTCATGTAGTTGTAAAAAGCATGACAATATGTTAAGTAATCCAAAGTATTCAGAATACGTCACTCTCATTGAGTAACGTAACGGAATACGTTACAGAATACATTTTAGGGCATGTATTCTGTAAACTGTAATGGAATACATTTTAAAAGTAACCTTCCCAACACTGTCCATAGCATCCTCTTTTGTCACACAAACCCTCTGTGTGTCGTCCTTTAGAATCCATGAATCTTCTGTGTGGCGTTCCTCTTTTCCTCCTGCCTGGCAATAAAGTTTATCGTCTATGAAAACCAAATGTTGTTGAGGATTTCTTTAGACAGACCACATCAATTATTATCATTATTATAATAACTTGTGTTTTAATAGCAAATGACTAATATGTTATAATGCATGAAGTTTATGTAACTTTACTGAATGTTTTCTAACTTACTCAACAGAACTACTGTCAGCAAGTGATTCAGATTAAGATTCATTCATGTAGTTAATTGGCATTTTTTGAAGGTAAAATACATAGTGATGCTAATCACCTGAAGTTATGTTCAAGGTTACTTGTGGGTCATTTAAAAGTAACAGACAATAATATGACAGTTAATGATAGCACAAAATAACATTGTTATGTTTAAAATCTTTACAGTAAAATATGTGCTTTCATTAATTTGTTGAATTGTATTTTCTTGTGTGGTGTAATCCCATATCAGTTCTTATTTCTTCTGATTGTCACAAATAAGAATCCATCAAATGACATGTATTCTTTCAGCTGCACCTGCCTCTCTTTTTGGGCTGTAGAGCTCATATTACACAATTAAAAAGTAATATAACAATCATTGAATCATCACAGTTTTGTGTTTGCTGTAAAAAAATCTATTTAACATGTATTTGTGTGGATTTTTTTTTTTTTTATGTTTGGAGGTTTTGGTTTGGTTGGGTTGGGTTGGGTTGGGGGTTATCCGGTTGTTCAGTCTGACGTCACTAGCCGTGTCTGGACCTAAACTCCACTGCAGGTCCATATATCAAACAATCACTATGGCATTACTGAGAGTTGAAAAACTGTCTAAAGTCTTTCATCTTTAATAAAATGATCAGCGTTCTGCTCTACCAGGTGTAACAATTGAGTTTAACATCCAGGCATCCATGAAAACGAAATTTATGACATTTAACGATTAGAAGTTAGCAGGGAATTAGCTCACTAGCTTCTATCTAAATACAATATAGCATGTCCTGACTGCGGGGTTTTGGAAACAAATTAAAACGTACAGCTCTGTTATCACTTCCAGCATAAATGAAGACAGAAAACTAAAAAGCAGTGACGTTTGTAGGGTTACTGAAGTTTGGCTAGCTGGTATATAATGATGTGCTACGTGACCGCTAGCGACACAGCTATGCTAGCATAATATAAACAAGCTAACTTTTTTTCCACTCAATAAAAGTTAACGTGAGTGTTCTCGGTGGTCAGGAGCAAATGTAATCGCATGGCAGGATGCTGTAAAAGGACCAAACTTCAGCCAGGAGAACAACTGAGATAATCCATCCATAATACGAGGTTAGTCATTCATATACTGCTGCATGGGCTGGGCTGTAGTTACAAGGTTTTAAAAACTGAGCTTAAATAAATGATTAGCGGTAATAAAAGCCAAGGAAGGTCAACAGTGATCACTGACTGTTTTAGGAGCTTTTTGAGATCAAATAGAAGAAAATACATAACATTAAACATGTTAACAACACAAAAGCCATATTAAACGCAGACTACTTTAGGCCCGGAAGTAGGATTCGTCGTGTCATCACTGAACAACCGGATTTGGGTAAGATGCACAGTGCTGCTGGTGGTAGAAAGTCCTGCAGGTGATCTAACTAACAACATGCAAAATTTATAAATAGCCTTCATTTGAATAATGACCAAGGGCAAGCACACATTAGCAGGTCACAAACAAGCAGACCTGATGAGAATATATTTAAGCTGGAAAAACGTATGAGGGCTGGTGCTGATTCACAATGATGCTGAATACTTAAGATGACCCACGAGGACTGACATAAACAGTAAATAATACGGAACTAAAACTAAAGAAGAAAAGATACAAAATAATGTGATAGGTGTGTGTGTGTGTGTGTGTGTGTGTGTGTGTGTGTGTGTGTGTTTGGTAGAGTTATGATAAGTCTTGACGCAACAGTTTAAAGCCGTGTGTTGTTACCAGTAAAACTGTGGAAAGAACAAGGATGAGTAAGTGAACCCACGGGTGCTGTCTGGTCAGTGATGGGTGAAAGTCTATAATCTGCAACACATGCTGACACAAAGAAGTACACATATATTGGCAAAACCACTTTCCTACATGTGGGTATCTCAACACACACACACGAGAATATCAAATCTAACACTGAAAGAGCTGCAAAGCCGCCATCAAGGGGGTTTGAGGAGTATCGGTGGCATGAGCCTTATGGCTGTGATGTTTCTTTTCCACTTTGTAGACTAAGGTTTAAATTGTAAACTGGTAATTATGTGAAAATGCATCTACATAATCCATTACTTACATTACTTTTTTTTTTTTTTTTAAAAAAGCATCAAGGAATGTGCATCAAATTACTTTCTCCAGTATAACGACCCTAACAAGAGAGATGACAGCCTTGAAATTAAAATCGCAATTAACTGCTAACTCTTAGGGGTCAAGAAGTTAAGTGGTAAGGATTTTTACGAGTTTCCTAACTAATCTTAATATTATTCTGGTGGTAGTGCGGCTGTGAGAAAACGTTATGTAAGATACACAATCGCACAATTACAAGATCAGAAATATATTCGCATATACAATGGGGACTTACATATGCATGTGGAGGTGTCATTATTTTAGGTGCATAGGAGAACAGCTGGGCAGCACATAAATAAAATTTTAATGTGTGTGTGTGGGTGCGTGTGTGTGCGTGTGTGTGTGTGTATTCTCCTCCAAAAGAAAGAAATGAATGCTGAGCTTCCACATCTTTCATTAGCTCAGACAAAAAATAAAATAAATATATAAAAAACCTAACTGAAGTCAAGTCACAGTACAGGAAAGAAAGCAACTGCATGAGAGAGGGCAAGAAAGAGAGAAAGAGAACATAGTAGTGTTACTAGGGCAAGGTATGAGGACACAGGCAATTCACTACTTATTCATCTGTTTTTCAGTTTGTGTCACAGGAATTTTTGTAACACAATGACAGCATTGTGTTCAAGTGTTTCTGTGTGTGTGTGTGTGTGTGTGTGTGTGTGTGTGTGTGTGTGTGTGTGTGTGTGTGTGTGTGTAATCTGAAAAAGCAAGATGTCTAATACAAGTTCTACACATGTTTTAAGGGACCTGAGAGGGTATTCTACAGCAATACCCATCACACATAAATAGGCAAAAAAGGCCGACTAATAGGAAATCAAATTGAAAAGATTAAATATAGGTTCTTTGTTTTAATGTTATAGGAGAAGTGCCTTGCTGCAGGGAGCATGGTGGCGTACTGGCTAGTGGTGGCCTCAAAGCAAGAAGGTCTGGACTTTACTCCACCACCGCCTTTCTGTGTGGAGTTTGCATATTCTCCCTGTGTTTGTATGAGTTCTCTCTGGGTACTCCCGCAGAACAAAGACATGCAATTAGTGGGGTTAGGTTAATCAGTGATTCTAAACACTTACATTGTGAGTGTGAATGGTTGTCTCTCTTTCTGTCTTAGCCCTGGATCAGATTGGTGTGCCTGTCCAGGGTGTAACCCAGCTCTCGCCCTATGGTAGCTGGGATAGGCTCCAGCCACCTGGCGATCCTGATAAGAATAAATGGAAGAGAATAGATGGATGGAGTGCCTTGCTGCTAATTTCATAGAGGGAGGGGGAGATGAACTGTAAGCTAGGGTGTGGGATGGATAAAGAAGGAGAAAATGGAGATAGTGATAGAGGGCCAAAGGAAGGTTTACGAGCAAATGTCAGAAGCTATGAAACAGCAATCAAAGGTGATTGATTTTAATTTACCATGGCTTTATTGCATACTTCCCCTGATCCCCAACTTCTATGAAGCGTGCCTGCTGCAGAGTGACTACTTCCTTCCAGTATAAAGAGAAGTCATTTTAACGAGATGTGGATTTCCTTTATCATTTGAAGCCACATCCTTCTTCATTACTCCTGAAATAGCACCCTGCAGACGCATTGAGCCTCTTTTCACAAACAAATTGATCCTTTTGTCATCAAATGCCTGAAATTAGTTTGACAATGCAGGAAAAGTGATGGAGGCGTTGCCTGGGTTCTATTTCCTGTGACAAAACAGGACAAGACTACAGCTGCACTTGATAAGCTAGCAACCAGAAACAAAGGCATGCTGACACGCATTTCGTACGGCTAATTAAAAAGAAAGCATTTTATGATAAATGTACTCACCTCCTCATGGAGTACCGCTGAAGGAGTTTGAATTAATGCGTCTTCTAAAACAGCTCCTTACAGCCAGGAACCTTAGTCAGCAGCCAAGTTACACTATTCCCCCGTGTGCCTTTTTACACCACAGACTCAGCTGTCTTAATCAGGTGAAGGCCAGAGAGAAATGCAGCATCTGCCATGTCAAGCTACACTGCTTAATGAACATAAAGTTGGACCACATTATGGCGACAGCACAATGTAGTTCACTACATCAAAATGGATATCACTCGCAGCATTTTAACATGGATGTCCTACTTTGCAATAAGAACTAAGACACAGATTCTCAATATGAGACTCAGGGTTTTTCGAAAAAGGGTCCAGTCATATTTGGCTGCCTGCAGGTTTTTCACAACTACCATCTTAAATGTTATGTAGATGAAATACCGTCTAGATTACTGATGAAAAATGCCTTTAAAATTGCCTTTAATCTCAAGGCCAGAGCAAAGTGAGCTGGAGTATAGAGTTGGTTGCTTTGATTCAGGCACTGCAGCAAAATCACCACTAAAAGTTGAAAAACCATGAGTTAAGTACACATACTTGGAGGCTGTTTTTATGCTAACAATGTAAATGGTATATTTTATGTTTAAATTATAAAGTTCTGCCCTTTTACACCTCATGTTCCAGAACCCTGCACACAAGTCATGGATTTAGGTTTTCCAACAAGAGAACGACTCTAAGCATAAAACCGACACATATTATTATGTGTGTATATATATTTTTTTAAGCATTTTCCTAAATTTAAATTACCTGTTTAGATAAGTAATACTACTGCTTCCTGTAGGGTGAGTGCGGCACAGCTGCCCAGGTGCTTTTGTTGGTATTTGATACTGAGGCAAGAGGATACTCTGTGATTTTTAGCTGAAGTGAGCAGAATATTAATTAGATTGAAGACAGGACTAAGATGACGGAGAGTTGTGAATTCATTACCTCTGTGTTTCTGCTAGATTTTCTTTTCAGTTCTTGTAAAGACACACTTCATAACATTGAGCCCAAGGACACAGAGAAGCAGAGGTAAGTGACGGAAGTGAGAGGTAAGTGACGGAAGTGATGTTGTAGGTGACGTCAGACGCCGGAGATTTTGGCGGAGAAAAAGCAAATGGTAGCATAGAGTTTAACAAAGGTTTTCCAAGCTTCAGTATTACCAAATATACTAATCAATTGTCATATAACTAACAACATCTGTTTTATCATCTCTAACACCCTGGAGGACAACGGGGAGAGTTTAGACGCTCTCCAAGATTACATCGACCGCTGTTTTCAAGATTTAGTAATGCATAAGGCCCAGAGTGCATCTTCCCCGGCCAAAATCGAGACGCCGTCATCGAAGAGAAGTCGCCAGGCAGACTCCCCCGGTACAACATCGCCTGCCGGCAAAGACATCGCAGAAATCCTGGAGTCAATCGACAAGCGATTGTCCAGTTTCGATGCGAGGCTGTCCCTGGTGGAGATCTTACACCGGGAATTTAAATCTCTGAGAGAATCCCTGGAATTCAGCCAGCGGCAGGTGGAAACGCTTGCCGCTGAAAATGCCACGCTACGGGAGTCGGTTAAATCTCTCACCGATAACGTGACCCAGCTAAACATTGAAAATAAAAAAATAAAAGAGTCCGTTATCGATCTACAAGCCCGTAGCATGAGAGATAATCTTGTGTTTTCTGGTATTCCAGAAACTGCCGGAGAGGACGTAGAGGCAACGGTGAAAAGCTTCATTAAAATCCACCTGAAGCTGCCGGAGGACACCGTAAAGAACATCGACTTCGATAGAGTACATCGCTTGGGGGGCGCGCGGTCGCGGACCGGGAGACCACGGCCTATTGTGGCCAAATTCAGTCAATTCAAACAGAAGGAACAGGTGAAGAGTCGCGGCAGAGAGCTGAAAGGAACGGACTTCAGCGTGAACGACCAGTTCCCCAAAGAGATCCTGGAACGACGCAAGGTCCTGTTCCCAGTTCGACGTAGCTTTATCCAGAAAGGCTCCCGTGCTGTCATCGCTGTGGACCGGCTCTACGTGGACGGACAGCTGTACCGCGACCCCGGCACCACACCGTGGTTATACTGACTGCACTCCAGATAAGAACCCGCTACACTCTTTTCTTATTCATTCACACTTTCTCCTTTAAAATGTGTTTAACCTAGTAATATCAGTAGGATGTCATAGCAGATATAACACCGTCACCCTCCGTCATTGCTTTAATTGGAATGTTTCCGTTTCGTTTCCTTTTTTTTGTTGTCGCTCACAGTTCATGTGGTTTCTTTCTTTCTCTTGTCTTTCACTGCTGTGGTCACCTACTCCCCCACTCACCTACAAACAACACCCTCTATTTCTCCATATTTTCACAACACGATCACGCAAACACATCAGCTCAACGGCAGCACATTCACAACAGCCTCACAGCACGCACAGACTTGCAGGACACATAAGCAAGCCACGCTTGTTCATATTAGTGAATATTCACACACATAGTCAGACTTATGGAGTCTCTCACCACACTTCTTTTTCTCTTTCTATTTATAAACAAGGGATGTTTCCATATTCTCTCCACCTGTCTAAACGAAACACCCAGCATACATCATTAAACATACACGCACAATTAAGGGCATGCTGAGGTTTGTCACATGGAATGTAAATGGAGCTGGCACCAGAGGAAAGAGGTTAAAAATATTTAACCAGCTTAAAAAACTACAGGCAGATGTTGTTTTATTACAAGAAACTCACAAACCTGTCACAGGTTTAAATGAACTTAAAACACCTGAGTTTCCTAACGTGTTTGCAGCCGGTTATAATTCTAGACAACGGGGAGTAGCAATTTTAATACATAAAAATGTTAATTTTACAGTACTCGATACAGTTATAGATCCAGAGGGTAGATTTCTAATTATTAAACTATCAATATTGAACAAAAAACTATGTATTGTTAGTATATATGGTCCAAATGTTGATGAACCCTCATTCTTCCACGGTTTTTTTAGTGCACTCTCTGAACACCTTGATTGCACACTCATTCTTGGCGGTGACCTCAACCTTGGACTAAATGAAGAAATGGATAGGCTCAACACAACAGGAACTCAGCGTAATTGGCAGTCCACAAATATAATCAAACAGTATATGAACGACTTTGGTCTTTGCGATGCATGGCGCTCCCTTCACCCCACCAGTAAGGAATATACTTTTTTCTCGCATGTTCATCACTCTTACTCTCGTCTGGATTATTTTTTGGTCAGCAGCTCACTGCTGTGTGACATTTCAGACACTGAGATTCATCCTATAGCTGTCAGCGATCATGCTCCTGTATCTTTAACACTAATGCACAAGAATAATACTACGCCAAGTAAAAACTGGAGATTTAATATATCACTACTTAAAGATGAAGACTTTATTAAATACTTTAAAAAGGAATGGACTTCATATTTAGACTTTAATGACACTCCCGGAATATCTGCTTCTGTTCTATGGGAAGCAGGGAAAGCTGTGATGAGAGGTAAAATAATTTCTTTCTCATCACACAAAAAGAAAGAAGAAAACAAAAATATTCAGGAATTAGAAAAAAACATCAAATCACTAGAAGAAGCCTACGCGTCCCACCAAGATCAGGAAACATTGAACAAAATATGCAAAACAAAACTAGAATTAAATGAAACTATTAATAAAAAAACACAATTCCTTATACAAAGACTTCGCTTGCAGAATTTTGAACACAGTAACAAATCAGGTCGATTTCTAGCTAACCAGCTAAAAATAAATAAAGAAAAAACAACTATATGTGCTGCTAAAGATTTATCGGGGAACACAATATATGATCCTGGAAGAATAAACAACATTTTTAGGGATTTCTATGAAACTTTATACTCACCACAAATAAACCCATCTAAAAATGAAATTGATCTGTTTCTTGACAACGTAACTCTTCCAAAATTACTAGACAGTCAAGCAATGGAATTGGATTCGCCACTGACGCCAAGTGAACTCCAGGAAGCCCTGATAAGTATGCCCAATAATAAGGCTCCAGGTCCAGACGGCTTCCCTGCAGAATTCTACAAAGAATTCTGGACAATTTTGGCACCAGTATTCCACAGCATGTTGCAGGAAATCGAGGAAAAGGGCAGACTACCACCAAATATGAATTCTGCCAACATTAGTCTCCTGCTAAAACCAGGCAAAGACCCTTTATTTCCCTCAAGCTATCGTCCAATTTCTCTTTTAAATGTAGACCTTAAAATAATCTGCAAAGCTCTCTCAAAGAGATTAGAGAAAATGACCCCCCTCTTAATTCATCCTGACCAAACTGGTTTCATAAAAGGTCGGCACTCCTCAACAAACACTCGTAGATTACTTAATTTAATAGACTACTCATACGATAAAAACATCGAAGCCATAATATTATCTCTAGATGCAGAAAAAGCATTTGACAGAGTTAATTGGAAATTTTTATTCGCAACTTTACACAAATTTGGTTTTGGAAACTCTTTCATAAACTGGATAAGAATATTATACAATTCCCCAACGGCTCGTATCAGAACAAATGACCAGACATCCTCCAGCTTCTGTCTCCTGAGGGGCACCAGACAGGGATGCCCACTCTCCCCCTCACTTTTTGCAATTTTTATCGAACCTCTAGCAGCAGCATTTAGACAGGCTACAACAATTAAGGGCATAAAATGTAAGAACATAGAACATAAAATCAGTCTCTATGCGGATGATGTGTTGCTTTTTCTGCAAAACACACAAACCAACCTCTCTGAGGTAATTACTTTAATAAACTGGTTTTCAAGAGTTTCAGATTATTCAATTAACTGGCCAAAATCTACAGTTCTCCCCATTAACTGCTCCTTCCATAATTCTTCCTCTGCCCCACTGCAATCCGGAAATATTAAATATTTAGGTATTAATATCTCTCCTAAGCTTTCAGACTTAACTAAACTAAACCACATCCCACTTCTAAAGAAAGTAGAAGGCGATCTGACTAGATGGAAATCTTTACCCATATCACTCATGGGAAGGGTCGCCACTATAAAAATGATGATCTTGCCAAAAATAAATTACTTATTTTTGATGATCCCTAACAAACCATCACAAGATTGGTTCAGATCTCTGGATTCATATATTTCCAAATTCCTTTGGAAAGATAAACCCCCGTGTATTAGCTTAAAAACGCTACAAAGAACCAAGGATAGAGGAGGATTAGATCTGCCTAATTTTCACCAATACTTCTTAGCCAACAGGCTTCAGTTCATCTCAGAATGGTTAAAACATACCTTCTTAGTTGAGCCCTGGCTAGATGTTGAACAGGCACTATGCAAGGACCTAGAGATTTCAGACCTACCATTTATTAGCTCAAACATCAAAAGACATGAATGCTTTAAAAGTATCAACATCAGCTTTTCTCTAACAGCATGGTGGGAGTTTCTAAAAATAACGGAGTCTTCATTAATCCCATGCAAACGTACACCTATCTGGAATAACCCTGACATATTACAAAACAATAATATGATTAATTTCCCAGAATGGAGTTGTAAAGGAATTAAATACTTAGAACATATATTAGAGGGAACAGAATTTATTCCATTTGACAGACTAGTTGAACAATATGGGATCAACAAGACAAGGTTTTTAGAATATCAACAAATTAAATCCATAGTAAAAAAGAAATTTAACCTCAGTCAAGTTGAATTACAAACACCACTAAGTGCGGCACATTTTCTTACTCTTAAATCCCCCAAATTATTATCTAAAATATACAGAACACTTTCTAAATTAGATGAATCAATATCCCTTCCTACTGCAAAGTGGGAAGCAGATTTATCAGTCAACCTAGACCAAAACTTCTGGTCTCAGATTTGCTTAAAAACTTTTAAATTAATTAAAAATCCCAGTCTGCAATTAATACAATACAAAATACTTCATAGAGTGCACTATACAGGTCATCGGATGTTCAAGATGGGCTTTACATCTTCCAACAACTGCTCACACTGTCAAGGCAATACACCAGACAATTACATCCACGCTCTTTGGTTCTGTCCACCAGTGCAAAAGTTTTGGCGCGAGATATGTGAAGACTTATCAAAATGTCTGAAATGTAACATTCCAACCTCCCCCTTAGTGTGTTTGTTGGGCAGCTTAGATAATGTCACTTCAGAAAAGAATATAGCCCATATGATCTTCACTGCCCTATGCATAGCCAAGAAAACAGTCCTCATGAACTGGAAAAATAAAAATAATCTTAATTCTAACCAATATAGAAATTATCTATTAGATTACATTAGTCTTGACACAGCCTCTGCCACCACATTAGATCAATTGCTCTGGGCCCCTTTTATCAGCTCCATCACCTAGTGGGGGTGGGGGGTCATAGTTTGGTCCCGCCTTCACTGTTGTGATTGGTGAGGGGGTAGGGACAGGCTTAGGGCGTCGGGGGGTTCCCCGGAGGCATCTTCCTTGGGGGGCTCAACCCGGGGTAGCGGTCACGTCCGGTTGAGGGCTCTGTTGGCTCTCAGGTGACTGTTTCCTCGCGGCTGCGTGCAGCGGGGCTAGGGGAGGGTCTGTGCTGACGGACGCGGGTTACTGACCTGGCAACCTGGCTGCCCCTGGGTGGGTCCGGGATGGGCGTGAGGTTCTGGGGGCGCTCCGTCTCTGGGCTGGGGCCCGGGCCGGGCCTCGGGGGCTCGGGTCCTGGTTGGTGTGTTGCCGGGGTTGTGGGCGGGTGGGTGCATGGGGGCCCGGCCCTGGAGCAGGGTGCCGCCGGTGCATCGAGCCGCCTGGGGGGCTCTTCAACTGGTGGGGGGGATGGTCACATCTGGCAGGAGCTTTCTTCTCTCAGGAACTCTCTGCAGGAGGGGGAGATACAGGAGAGGTGGAGGAAGATCTCAGCCTGGGCGTTTATCGTCTTATGTAGTCTGGAAGATGTGTGGTTGGTGGGGTGGGTGCAGTTTCTCTGTGGTGGGGTTGGGTGGACTGTCCAGGGCTCTGTGGAGCCGGGGGGCGCTACTGCACTGGGCCCCGGTCTGATGGGCCTGGGCCCCCCTTCCCTGGCGGGTCGCGGAGGGTGGGAGTGCCTACTGGGGTCAGCGGGGGAGCTGGCCCCAGGGAGGGGTTACCTGCCCCTCCCTTCCTTCCCTCCCCATCTCCAGCTGCCTCCCTCTTCCCGCTCCTCCACAACCACCCACACATGCAGGGCCTTGGAGTGGGGGTATGTCACCAGGGTGCAGAGGAGGCTACCCCCCCCCCCCTGTCCCCTTCTGACTGCCTCTGCCTCAATTTTATCCCACAACTTAGACATTCACATTATTCACACTCTCATTACACATACATATAGGATCTTGGGGGTGGGCACAATCACGGAGTCCAAATCACCATCAGGGTGTATACCTCACCCCTGACGTCGTTGCCCACCTCTCAATTTTAAATACACTTAGTCATTGAGGGTTAGCAGGAGGGACTATGCGCTTACCTGCTGCTCCTTGGCAGGTAGCTCCATGCCCTCCTGGGTTTTAATTGCACCTTAGAACACATATGCATCAACACTACAATGAGCGGGTGGAGGGAGGTTTGGAGTCTTCTCCCACCCCCATTCTCTGCGGCCTGCTGGAGCGGGAGGGCTAGTAGGAGGAGTTGGCCGTCCGACTGCGGTCTGGGGTGTGGGGCCTCCCTGCTGCTGCGGAGTCGGGGTGGTCTGCCTCTCCCCACCGCAGGGAAAAGGGTAACACCACCTGGGTCTGGGTGCAATTCCCCCCTCCAGGGGCAAGGGTACCTAGACCCGGTTTGTAGAGTACGCTTGGGGAGTGTGATTGTGTGTACAGCGTCTCTTTATGTCTGTCTCCACGTTGGTTGAGTGTGGAGTGAGTGCATATGAGAGCATGAGGGTGGGAATGGATGTTTGTGTCTGTGTGTGCCTGTATGTCTGTGTCTATATGTCAGGTTGGGTATCAGACGCCACCTCTCTGGGGACACCTCAGGCCCTCCAAGGTTTGGAGGCCTATCTCCACCCACCACCACTTCCCCTGCCGGTGGCGGACTCCCTCAGGTGTCGGTGTGTTGGTGGTTCTTTGTGTCTGGGGGTGGGCGTCCGGGTACACACCGGCTCACTCCTTGGCGGCCGCTTGTCGGGGCCTGGGGCCTGGGGCTCGCTCGGGCCCCTTTGGAGGTGGGGTGCCCCCGGCCTCTCGGCCTAGGGCTCGGTCACTCAGGCGCAGCTGGGGGCCGGCGGAGCTCACGGGCGCGTCACTGCAACTCCCCCTGACTTCTGCTCCGCGGCTGCTGGGCGAGCCCTCATCTGGGACTCTCCTCAGCTCTTACTGGGACAGTGGCGCGGCTGCCCCTCTGTTGGTCTTCCATGGTCTCTTGTGTTCTGGGGGCCTCTGGATGTCTGGAGTTTTGATCTCCTCCATACCCGCTTCACACCCTGGAGGACGGGGCTGTGGCCCCCCCACACTCCCTAGCAGATCATTACATGGAGAAACCTTTGGAATGCAAGCATGCTGATCCACACAGGTATGCACACATGGGTATTCACAGACGCGGACTAAAGCTTTCTTGGCTGCTGCCTCAAAGCACACTGTGCGCTGTCTATCTTGCGTGCTGCACAATATCGTTTATTACTTAGTAAATACTGATATCTATGACTAGCTAGTTTATTGTGATGGTGCTTTGTTTTCTCTATTATTATGTTGCTCTTTGTTGTTTGCTGTCTCCTCTGTTTGTTTTTGTTTGTTTGTTTGTTTTTTTTTTTTTCTCCATACAGGTGACCCAGGAGTTTTTTTTTTTTTTTTGTCTCTCTTCCCCCCCCTTCTCACCGTCTCTTCTCCCCTTTGGTTTTCTTTCTTTCTCTCCCCCTCTCTCTCTCATTCATTCCCCCTGTCCTATTTATTAAAAAAAAAAAAAAAAAAAAAAAAAAAAAAAAAATGACAAAGGATGAACTGAAGCTCTGCCATCACGTAATGTCGCATACTGCTGTTTCTGATGTCATTTAAGAAAAAAAAAAAAAAAAAAAAAAAAAAAAAAAAAAAAGAGAAGCATAGAAGACCTGCAGCTGTTTGTGTATAAGGTAAACATGATATTTTAAAATGTAAATAATTTCAAAAGTCCTGTCTGTGGCTTGGCACTCAGTATGGCTACTATCAGTGTCTGGGTGATTGCCTTATTGTTCAAATAAATGGTTTTCTCCCTATCACTTGATAAATGCAATTTCCATTTAGTTTTTCTTTTTAATTACTAACAGAACAAGAATATGGAATGCTATTAACAACATGTCTCTTTAAGGGATTTTCTTTTCATATCGTATGTCAGGAGGACTAATAAATTCAGAAAACATTGCCTAAGGCTTATTGGAATTAAAAAGCATAATTAAAGAAATGAGAGGTGGAAGCTCTGTCCCGCAGGAACAGAATGAGAGGGAAGAAAATGAGCAGAGAAGGAGATGAAAGCCAAAATGGAAGAGAGTGTAGCCCTGGAGATGCCTAATATGAGACTAGATCATCATGGTCACATGTGACAAACATACACAGACACAGGATGCTAGTTTATGCACACGAACATGTTTGTGAGCATGTGTGCATATGTCAAAGCGGGGACCTAATCATAATGAGAGAAAAGTAAATTGGAGGGGATGAGATAGGGGATGAAGCGGTTACATGCAGAAAGTTACCAATTCAATAAGTCAACCCATGGTTTGCTAATTTAGCTACAACTGTGAATGAAGAGGTTACACACACACACTACCAGACCATTCATATGAATGAGTGCATGTGTCCGCACTTTTGACTGGTACTTTAATACAAGGTGGAAGTGGAAGTGAACTAAATTAAAAGGTAGGTCTACATGCAAATGCAAAGGTTCAACCCGTGGGTTAACCATGAAGTTACCTGGATAAGTCCAAATCCTGCTTTACACTACAGATCTCTGTCAATATTTGCCTTGGTGACCAATATCCATCTATCAAAAAAATGTCATAAAAATGTTAAACGTTTTCAGTGTAAGTAGCTAATGTTTAGGTGTTGTGTCGTTTTAATTTTAAACTGGTTACATGTGCAAAAGCAAGAGCTGAAAGACTTTGAGCTCAGCTTTGAGTGCTGCAGGTAACTCATAACACAGCCACTTCTATTTATGCACGCTGTGGCGATGCAGGTAGCACTTGTCGTTCTCCTGAATGAAAGGTGTCACCACTCAGACAGTATTGCAAATCAGCGCTGATACAGGAATAGAAGAAGAATAGCAAAGAACTCAAAATCCGAATCAAAGACAATGTTGAGCCTTTTTGTTGTTGTTGCAACATCCTCCTCTGTATAATCTGTGAATTTCTGAATGTCTGCATAATGTCATTAAGATAGCATTTAAATTCAATTTGATTCAATTGTATTTATATAGCGCCAAAACACAACACAACAGTTGCCTCAAGGTGCTTTAAAAGGGACATAATCACACAAGCGTATCATCATCAATTTTTAGCTGTGGCTCCAGCAGCACAACATGCCAGGCTGAAAAAATTGAGAGATGCAATTTTGGCTAAAGCAACACCAACATGGCAGCTCGTGCAAGTGGATGTAACATCATTATTGTCCCACAGCACCGTACAACGTGATGAGTGGCAAGCATATATAGACCTGCAAGACCAAAGACCTGGTGCCCATCTTTTAAGTTCTTATTTGTAATAGTTTCGTATTCTTGACATTGTGGTTTCCTAGCTACTATCGTAAATTTTTCCTATTTTAATATTATGAGCATAGAGGTCATCAAAAACAAAACCCATAAAAAAGGTCATTTGTTCTTACCTACGTTTTCCTAATGCTGCTGCCTCTTTTGTAAGTGTACAATACGCACACTCCTTACAACTGTTCATGTAATCTGCCCTACCTATTGTTAAAGTTTACTTCAGGTAAGGAGAATATTGCAGCTCTGGGTAAGAGGAAAAATAAAAACTACCAGGAAATATAATATGAACCACAGCCTCCTGTGTCAAGGTCATAGGCGTAGTTGCTGACCTCTCTATTAAGAAAAAATATTCACACTAGTTCTGCAATTGTTTTTAACAGACTCATGAATCACACTGGCATAGGCGGTTCTAATCATTTGACCCAGTGGGAAAAAAAATGTTATTTTCCCTTGATACACACAATAAAAATGAACATGTTGCGTATTTATCAAGTGATAGGGAGAAAAACATTTATTTTCATGTTGAACTCATCTTACAAACTACTGGCTCTTCGATTTGTGCTAATAAAGTTATAGACCTGAACTAAGGGAGAGAGAGGACAAAGACAGAAGAAGAAAATAGAATATGTCTTTTTGTCAGAGGGCAGCAGTGACAGATTGGGAATGCACAGGAATAGACTCCCGCCTTCGAGAGAAAGTGAGTGGGGGCGAGAAGGGAAAAAGGAGACTGGCTGTCTCAGTTAAAAAAAAAAAGAGTGAGAAAGAGTGCTACATGATGATGAAGACGTTGATTTAGAATGAGAAAAATAAATTTGCCAAATGGGGAGTGGTCATGGGGGAGGAATCTGGGGAAGGGGGCTAGCAATGAAGAATGATGAGTAAAAAGGGGGGGGGGGGGGGGGGGATGAGGTAAAGAAGCAAGGAAAATGATCTACACACCGAGAGCAGGATTTGATAAATGAAAGAAAAGATTAAAAAATGGGAAGGGGGAGAGTGTGTAACGATAAAGAGAGAATTCAAATGAGGGACTGGTTTGGATGCAGAAGTGGGAAGAGCCGACTGAGAGAGAAAAGGTGGTACAAAGGGCAATCACAGAAGAAGGGAGGAAGATGGAGAACAACTATGCATTGCTGACATATTGATCCATATCGTCACCACCCTCCTTCGTCCAGCCCCAACACGGATTACTGCTACAGGCCTCAAACCACATAGGTCACTGGTCACACGACACGCAAACACACACACGCAGACATATGGACACTCACAAAAAACACGCCAGCAATTCCAACTACCACAGAGTTGACAGGAAATATGTTAGATGCACTTGTTTGGGGAGTTCAATCCAAACAAGACACGCACGCACATGGGCACACATGCACACGCATACAAACACACACACATACATGAAAGTGCATACAGACAGACGCACACACAGATTCCTAGGGGCAGTGTGGGACACCAGTCTTTGTGTTCATTGATCCACAGCAAGAAAAGTCAGACCACTCAAGCTGTGACAGATTCTTGGCTCACACACACTTTTACTTACACACACACACACACACACACACACACACACACACACACACACACACACACACACACACACATACAATGCACACTCACACACTTGGCCTTCTCATCACACCTTTGTGTATATGTGTCGTGTGCCCAGGGTGGGGGTGGGAAGATAAAGGGATGACAGGAAGACAGAAAGGTGGTGGAATGGATGAAAGAGAGATTAGATCGGAAAAGAGGAAGCAGTGGAAGAGAAAGCAAGCAGGTGGAGATGGCTGGGGTGCAAAGACAGGCATAAGGGTGAATTAGAGGACAGAAAAGAAGAAAGTCTGCAAAGGATGAGGGGAGTGTTGTAAGATGCAGAGCTGGACCAAGGAGAAAGTATAAAAAGAGAGAGAGAGAGAAGAAAGTGAAGTAAGGAGAGTGCTAGCTGACATATTTAGAGGACAAGACAAAATAGTCTATCTCACCTAAATGCATGTTAGATTAAAGTGTGATCTTCTCTCCGTCCCTCTGTGTGTGTGTGTGTGTGTGTGTGTGTGTGTGTGTGTGTGTGTGTGTGTGTGTGTGTGTGTGTGTGTAACAACACTAATCCCTACTCAAGGCCAAACCTATATAGATCATATCCCAATCATCATATTATTGCCTTCAGCCCAAGATAGAATAGAGAGGGAGATAACATACAACAGTTATCTCTCTGTCCCTCACACAAACACACACACACACACACACAGACACACACACACACATTCTCTCCACCCTTGTGATATTTTCTCTTTTATTGCTGTTTTCTGTTTATTCCTAATTTTCATCATCCACTAAATGTTCTTGTCCCTTCAAGAATTTGAACTCAAATTCAACCCATACACTTACAGCAGCTGATCACAGCAGAGCTGGAGAGACGCAGGAACTGCCAAAGACAAAATCTCTGGGTGGTGAGCAGCTTTGAAGTACAGAGAAACTGCTTCCTTGTGGTTCAAAGTATTTCCTGTTTTTTGTTTTTTAGTTACATTAAAAAAATTCTAAAAATTATTTAATGGGTGGAGGCATTCATAGACTACAACAGAAAGTTCTGTTTATATTGTAATATGGTATTGTATGGTATAACTACAATGATAATTTAAAAAGAATAACAATAATGCTGAAACTAATTAAAACTAAACCAAAATGAGCAAACATATTGTAAAAACTAAATTGCAAATAAAACTGCAAATAAATTGAATTATAAACAAAAGCAGAACAATATAAAATAAAAACTAACAAGAAAATACAAAACTATAAAACCTATATATAACTTGTGATTTACAAGTTGATATGAGCATATGAGCGTGTGATTTCTACTGTTTTTCTCAGCCAGGCCCACTCCTCAATCATAATAGGAAGAAAAGAGAAAGATCACAGTGTGAGTAAAAATTACTTTATAAAGGTTATGGTAGCTTAGTCGTCATGGTTACCATCATGATCACTTTTCATGAGTATGTTGGAAGTTTCCCGTCAAAGTCTGATATTTTGTTGACCCATCCATCTGCTGTAACCTTGTCTTTCTGTGGACTTCTTTGTCATTTTTTAATAACACCGACTCACTTCCTCCTTTGCTCTCAAAATAAATATCATGGCTGCTACAACTTTTTACCATTTAAAATAAAAGTGTGTTAACTTAGTGCACTAGCGAGAATATCCATTGCTGTCGCACTTCCAGAGATAACAGTCTAAAATAACCAGGCATTTGGTCCCCAAGGGCAACACACAACAATTGTGGGTAACATGTCACAACACCCCTGCCTACTTCTCCTATGCAGGCTCACACACCAGCAGTGTCTTAATATGAGCTGACAAGCGTCAACACATCAGCATATGCCATCATTCAAGATCAAAGAGATCGGGTGTGTTCAGGGTGGTATGGCCGTAAGCAAGGATATGCCATATCTATTTCACAACATCAGTGGATGGTAGCTATTCAGAGAAGTAGCAAATGCATTTAGTTACTGGAGTGGTGTCACAGCTACTGTATACAGAATACTTCCTCTGGCTACAGGGTCACTGTGTGTTGCACTTCCGAAATATTTTTTTTTCCTTTCTTCTCCATTTCCCTTTTATTTGCTGTGTATCTGTTACTGCCTCTATAATTTCACACAGTTTGCTAGTATCACTTTGTGCTCAGGCCATTCCCTCTCTTCCGCTTCTCTGTCCTTCCTACCTTCACAGAGTGTTTCTGTTGGATTTGTTCCCAAAACAGGAGGACAGCGGTTTGCTTTCAGTTTGTAATTGCAGTTGTAATTGCTTATATAGACAAAAACCTGAAATACCACGCATGGATCCATACCATTAACAGAAGCTTCTCAAGAACAATGTTGCAAACTAGGCCTATACGGAGGCTAAATGCAAGTAGAATTAAATATTTTGAAATGTAAATAAAATAGCTAATGACACTAAACGGCACAAATTACCTCTTATACCACTTTTCTTCTATTATGGGTTAATAGGAACCACCTTTTATATATTTTATGCATATTTTATTTTATATATAAAATATAAGGTCAGTCTATTACTCTTTTTGACAAAAGGAAAAACTGACATGTTTGTGTCTGAATTCACCAACAGTGACAGGTTTGCTCTTTAGATTTTTTTAACATTATATGTTAGAGTGGGGGGGAAACCTAATGCTTTAAACACCTACTGTAACTAAATAATAATTAATTCCATTTTCATAGTAAGCCTCCAAGAAAAATGATTGCCAAGAACTTTCAAAAGCCTACAGCTGGTCCTGCAAAACCCCCCTCTTCCTCCTTATTGCTCTCTCGCCCCCTCTGGTGAGACCAGCTGTCTCATAGCAACAGGATGACACTGTTCCTGATTGCCTGACCACCTACACACACACAAATGCATTGTACACATAATCATGTATCCCTGACAACATTAAATTGCCTTACATTTAATTCCTGAAAACCAACATCAGCATAACTACTGCTCTCACTTGAAACCAATCCGACAGATTAATCTAACCCTAACTACTGAATTTAAATTGTATTGTTAAGCAGAAACTGGCTATAAGTTTAACTCAAACATGGCCTAAACTATACTGTCACTAGTTTAAAACAACTCTGAAAAAACAAACATACTTAGTGTCAGGCAAGCTAGACAGTTAACTCCAATCAGTTAACGTCTTCATCAAAACAAAATTATTCTGAAATCATTGATGTGAAACAACACTGTTCCCCATTTTAATGAAGATGGATATAAAAGACAAAGAATAATTCAATGGGTAACATGGGCTGCAGATAACACACCACTGCATTGCCTTTGACTGAGTTTACGACTCACTGCCTGGACTGGGAGAGGATGAACAAGGTTACACTGTCTAACTCTAAACTCACTCCAAACTTAAAACATCAACCTTAATTTTAAGGATCTACGTGTTGGGGACTTGCTTTTCGATGAAGACATTATCAAAATGTCACAGTGCAAAATTGTAATAAATACATGTTCCTAGCTCTAGTCTTTTTTCTTTTGTATTTTTTTCATTATAAGAAAACATATTTTATGTTTCCATATGAATGTATTTTCTGTTTTTCCATTTCAGCAAACTTTCATGAAATACCCACATATCTAGAAAAAAGCGTGAGGTTAATGTGTTTACATGTGTTTTTGTGTAAAAGTGCTTTTTGTTGTTAAGGTGGACTGATAAATAGATTCAGCAAAAACTCCTTTACAGTTAATACAAGCTGCAGATCTATTTTTCAACCAGACCTTGGTCTCCGAGAGGCAAGTAAAGCATGCTGCTGTGATCAATGCCCATTCATAACAGCAAAGTTAAAAATAATAATAATAACAATACTCTTTGGGCTTTTTCAAATAAAGTCTTTATTTTTACATTACTTTTAGTTGAAAAAAGGCAAGATGGCCTCTTCTTGGTGAAATTACAAAAAATTGTGTGCATAAAGAACTTCAAAGTGCAGGAATGCAGAGCATACACACATACTTACAGATGTAAACTGAAAAAGAAACACACGTCGATGCATGCATGTGCCAAAATCCATCTAAAACAGAAACTATCTGCACTTTCTTTCATGTCTTTGGAAAACTCAATACAGACAAAAAATATGCAAGAGGAAAAAAAATTAAAAGAAAAAGTTTGAGAAAAAAAATCCTTTTTTCTACTGAGCTGGTTCTCACAAGGAATAGCAGAGTATCTATTACACATCAAAGGTGCAACACTCTGTTTTTTCCTTTTGACTCTGTTTCCCTTCTAATAAAGAGAAAAAGGGTTGAAACTAGCAATGAAAAGAATAAAAAGGGGAATGCTGTGGTAAGGAGCTACGGTGGAAAGAGATGCTCTTTAAACTTTAATAGATTGTTTCTCTCTCTTCCAGGTAGCTTTTTTTGCTGATGACATTCTTAAAATGATTTCTTTGTATAGAAGTTGGTAAAATGTGCTATGCTACACTGTTGCACCCTCAAAAATGACAGTAAGGGCATAAAGATTTTTTTAAAGGGTCTTTTGTAAAAAAAAAAAAAAAAAAAAAAAAGAACAAACACCTGATATCAAACTATTCAGACACTGGCATTCCCAAAAATAAGCACACACACGTAGCCTGATACCATCAAACATTAATATTGCAGAGACAAATGCACACAAAGCATCAAAAGCAGGTAGAATGACAAGATCAAGAGAATCCCTGCATGGAAAAAGAAATAACATCACAACAAAATATCAAAAATAAGTCTCTTTCATGTCATGACAAAAAGGAATAAGTAATTTTACCCACAATGCAGTTTTTAAGTTCAGGAATGAAAGACACATAAGCTGTCCATCTTCTTTTGTGACATGAACAACATGTAAAGCTATTTCTGAGCAAACAAGTGAACAAATAATGAGCTCAAGTCACAACATATGGATCAGGCTCTGATCAACACACTGGAGGTTCAGTATATTGTTGTAGTTTTGCTTTATTTGATGTTGTATTGATGATAGAAGAGAACAACAATCCTTATAGTTGTCTCTATGAGCACATGCGTACACACAAAGACATTCATTTAGGCCCCAGTTACACAGGCCTAGACCATCTGATTAAACTAGTTACAGTGGCATAACGTGTATTCTTCGACTGGTTGGTTGGTTATTGGAGCTTGCCGGCTGGTCCATCCGGGAGAACCCTCTTGGCGTTACTTTTAGTTGGAAGAAAAGAGTAAAGGTGGCCACTTGTTGGTAAAATTATAAAATATTTGCAGACGAGTTGGCATGGAAGATTCTAACTTGCCAACTAACCCTTGCCAACTACTTGGCAAGTGATAGTCAAAGTGTGACACAAATAAGAACCAGTCACATTTGATAGTAAATTTCCTTTTGAAGTGTGTTGACACAACAACTGACTCAGTGTTCTCTTTTTCCATTTTGCATTATTTTTAAGTTTCACTAAAGAGTAAATGGCGAGAAGTTGCAAGCCTTGGGTTTCATCAAAACTAAGGGTGACCACAGGTCCCTACGACATGAGCGGGCCCAAAACTGGGACTTTCTCTCTCAAGTAACTTTATATTTAAGATGCTAAAGCTGGATCGGGTGACCCTGAATCCTCCCTTAGTTATGCTGCAATAGGTGTATGCTGCTCGGGTATTCCCATGATGCATTGAGTATTTCTTCTTCAGCCACCTTCTCACTTACTATGTGTTAATAGACCTCTTTCCACTGAATCATACTTATTATTAATCTCTGGCTCTCTTCCACAGCATATCTTTTATCCTGTCTTCCCTCTCTCACCCCAACCGGTCGCAGCAAACGGCCGCCCATCCCTGAGCAGGAGGTTTCTTGCTGTTAAAAGGGAGTTTTTCCTTCCCACTTTTGCCACAGTGCTTGCTCATAGGGGGTCATATGATGTGATGCCATTTGATATTATACAGCAATTTAATTCACTGGCAACATGCTATTAATTTGTAGTTATCTTAACTACAAAAAAAGACACACACTGCTCTGACATTCGAAATCAAAGATGTGATGCCAGAGACCTCTGTGGGTGGTCAGATCTCAGCCAAGAGTGTGTGCACATTCACTACTTGATGTTCTAATTTGTGTGAGAGTCCTGCCTTCTGGGTAGAAGCCTCACTCTGAAGTTTGCCAGCCACTGAAGAACTCCTGCGTGATCTGCTCCCATAAGTCACCACTACTTTCCTTAACTATAGTGAGGCAATTGTGCGTCTTTTCTCCTCACGCCTTCCTAGGAATGATAAAACAGAATCTATTTGTCAGTCACACTGAAGAATATCAATTGTACATATGTTAACGAGCATAAGCTGCAAATTCAAAGGTATTGATTTAAGTGATTATTACCCTGATAGCGCATTCAGAGACAGATATCAATTACATAAGATATATGGCACAAGACGCATGGTTATCTTAGCTGCCAGTTTCAGGATCTGAATCAATTTAGCAGATAGAATCAGGCTTAAATCTGGCCAGCAGCCAAGGATATTTTTACAGGAGTTTGGGTCAAGAAGTTAAAAGCTAGCATTTTTCAGTCAATTTTACAATTTTAGGAAGCATCCATTTTCTTTGTTTCTGGCTCTTTTATGTTCATTCTGACCTTCACTTTTTGCCTTTAATTCTTACACTCAGCTCTGGCTTTCTTTTTTGCATTCTATATACCTTCCTCTACACTTCTTGCCTCGATCTTGCTTTCTTCTTCTGTTTTGCGTGCTCTCCTTTCTGCCCTCTGTCTATTGCTGCATTATCATCCATCTGTAGCTCTCTCAGGTGAAACACAGTCCTCTGTCCTCCTTTCCATCACTCCATCTCTTTCTGTCCTTCACTCTCCCACTTCTGAGTTACGAGAACAGACAGTGACAAGTACCTTGTCCTATTCTGCTTCATTTCTCTCAATTTATTTTCTCTTCCCCAGCCTTTGGGTCCCTGTTTTTATTTAGAAATAACATTGGCTCTGGAAGATCACAGTCATAATCACAAACTATAAATACTCCTGAATTACTTTCAAGATCAGTTGATTCGTTAGTGACATGTGACGCTACATTTGGCCACATTTAAACCCAGCACATGCACAAAGCTCAAGACCTGTATTTATATTAAAGTAAATTGCTAATCCAAATCAGGCAGTACATTGATACATTACATGCATAAGAAAAATAACATTTATTCACTATATGATGGGAAAATTGTAAAGTAGGTGACTGCTACATTTTGTAAAATGGAAATGAAATCCAATTTTAATGAGTTTAGAAAAGGCATATTTTTCAGCTGTGAATGTAATCCAAGCAAATTGAAGGAGAAGCGTGGTGTGGAAAACATGTTAATGTTATCTCTCTCCTTTTGTCACACTTGCTATCTCAATTAAACTAAGTTCCTCACAGTCTTCAATGAATTACTGCAAAAGCTGGCACAAATAAGAACAGCACATAAAGGAAGCAAGAGAGCGAGAGAGAAAGGTGTCTAGAGGTGTCTGTACCTGGACTAGACTGGACACTTCATTCCCCCCATCACCTCACTTTCTGTCTGTCCCTCTACATTTCCCAGAGCTTATTTCATGCCCCTGAAATCTAGCACCAGGTGTTGGTCGCCTTGCTGGCATATAACTCAACTCAACCTCCTCCATATTACTCTGTCGTTCCGCTCCATCCAGCCCTCGATCTCTCCTCTTTCCCTCCTCTTCTCTGTGCTGCTCTTGCTTCATTTGGCTCATGATGAGGTGTCACCACTCTGTCCTTGAGTAGACGAGAATCCCCTCTGACAAAAAGTGTTTGTGTGTGCGTATGGATCCCAGCATGTGTGTAATGTGTTTGCCTGTTCCTGCCTTTCGCTGCAAATGTGTATGTGTGTATGTGTGTGTGCATGCGCGTGTGTGTTCAACATGTGTGTGGCCTACCCTAGCCTGCAGAAGTGAAAGACATCAGGATTGTGCTGTCACAGCAGGAGAAGAGATGATTTACTTGTCAGGGGGCTGAGGGACAGGAAGGCAGATACAGCTAACAGATAAATGCACTGCTGCTGGTGGGATAATGTAAAGATGCTAGGCAATACTGCAGGGACAGTACAGCTGAAGGACCATTGATGCAGAGCGAGTTGGGGCACAGGTTGTCTGGCTCCTGCAGTCATGTTTGTTTCAAATTATGATTCATATGGTGTCACCTTCGTATCTTCAGCATTTTTGGCTGTACCTTATTTTCCAGCTTAGAGAGTTAGAACGTCCTGTGGTCATGTGGTTCTAACACAACGCTATCCAATTAGGCTGAACAATCTTCAATTCACAAATGCATATATTGGATCTTAGGGGCAATCTTAAGGCAATGCCCTACAATGTCAAAAATCGTCATGTTATATATTAAAAACAGGCTGAAGTCATCATGTTGTAATAAAAACATCATAAAACATAAAATTTTTGGTATAGCCAGTGCTCTTCGGGAGGAATTGCACTCTCTGAGTGCTCTTTGCATTTGGGTTGGACATCACCTGCTTCTAGCATTTCCTACTTTGTTAAAATTATAATTAATAGTGTATTTTTTATACAGCTGTCATATCAAATCACAGTTGATATGATAAAGCACAATGTAGTAAACTGATTTTTAAATAAAGTAGAAAAATTAACAATATAAGGACATAATAAAATGTTCACAAAACAGGGAGCGTAATTAAGCTATTTTAATATAGGCTGTGTGTTTTGGCTGTTGTGACACCACAACCGCTGGGATGAATAAAGTATAACATGCCTTATTGAATCCTATCTTGTCTCATCTTAGAGATTCAAATTTGTCACTGAAAAAGCAACCCAACGTAACCCATTTACCCTAACAGAGAATTTTGCTAACAAGATTGAAGTATCGTGAAATTCTTTAAATAAGATTTGTTCAGTACTTTTACTGTTTGTTAATAAAATTAACACAACTGAACTTTTTAGAGTGTTAACAGTGCCAAGGCTGGTATTTATCAACCTGGGTCAAAATCATTTAACCCTAATATTTAATTCAATTGTAATATTGAGCTAAATTTATGTCATAATGGCATCAAAGTCTGTGCTTTGGGACGTGACAGACAGGACAAGATGGTGTATAAGGAGACGAATATTACCCTGTCATTTCAGTGTCAGTTCCACAGTCTCTGTAAATGATAACCAAGCTGGGGCACATGATAGCTGGCTTGCTGCAGGGAAATGACAAAATAAATGTTATCAAGGAATAAAGGTTACGCCGCATGTGCAAGTTGGAGGCTGAGAATGCAGGGAGTGAAAAGTCCATATCTGCTTACAGCATTTGGAGGTATAGCCTCCTGCACAATCATGAGGTAAAAATTAGAGAAAAATGTGTTGTCAGTATAAAATAATCAGATTTTCTGAAGAGTGGCTAAGCTAAATACTGCACTACCATTTAAGTTAAGTTTAGTTTATGGCCTGTGTGCATTACAGAATATGAGTCCAAGTGCAGCGCTAAGGCTTGCCCAGTGTTAAAAATGTTATCTCAGCCAGATTTACACTAAAGCCACAACAAAGAGCCACTGATTTGTGTACCTGACAAAACAGGCGATCATTAGCTTGTCATAGCTGGACCACATAATTACCAGATCATGATTACCTTGTCATTACAACATAATTCAATTTTGAAATAAAATTGTTGTTGAGAAACAGAGTCATGTTGCAATAAGCTACAAATGATCATAGCAATTTGTGAAGAATTTAATGACTGAGATCTGAGACTGTTTAGCACCACTGTGCAAAGCAGCATATTAACTTGTCATTGCTGGACAGGGGGACATAGCCTGCAGCAGTGCACATGATGACAACTGTAAAGGTCCCTTCATGGTGAGCTACACCTCAAATTAAAATCTAATATTGAACAGTGAACAGCCTTGTGACATTTATGCTGCAGATGAAATGGCACCACATCGTTTCATTCTTTTGGACAGAGACAAATTTGTACATCTCTCAAAACCACTATCTCTGAAGTAGTCACAGTGGACAGAGGAAAAATGTACAAGATAATGAAAGTCTGCAGAACAAATGCACACCCGCTATTTCCTTGATTGCAATTTTCAGTGAATTAAGGAGAGACTGTTGTGGTCATTTGCAACACAATTTCAATAGTGCTGCAATACTGAAAATAATTCATTCAATATGTCAGTGACAGGTCAGCTGAAACAAGCATTTGAGCGTCAATGCCAGAATCAGGAGTATAGAAAACATCAAGGCCATGTAGTCGAGCTATGTGACATATCCAGGATGAACTGTGCCATGAGCCTTGATCATGATGCTGATACTGCAATGTATTTTTCATATGCCACATTTCATGGTAGAGTGCTGATAATACTGCTCCTCATAAAAATGTTTCATTAAACTGAGGAAGGATCCTTTATGCACTGACATACCATGGCACCTGTTGTGTCTGCTGTATAACATTTAAAATTATATTGATATTTACACTGATACAGTGTTCAAAGTGATATTTTGCTTTTAGACATTGCGGTGTACATGCTGCTAGCATGGGCCACTACTCTGGCCAAGACTAAAAATGCAGCAACAACTATTAGATTATTTAATATGAAAGCTTGTAAATGTATTTCCTTTTCTCCCACTGGGGCTGAATCTTAATCACTTACCTGATTTCCCCCTTGCATCAAAAGTTGATCAGCGTTTTCAGTTTACCAGTGAAATATGTCTGCAAAAAGCAATAGATGAATGTGAATGCTGTTTGAGGTAATTCTGGATGATTTCACTAAATTCCACTCAGCTCAAAATATCAAAAAAATAAGAATGATGAATCTGGCGTTGCTGAGCCACTCTTTCTCTGTTTGCTGTTCTTGCTTAATGCTGTGTGCAAAGTGACAGAAAAAGTGCGTTTTTTCACCAGTTCTTATTATTTCACCTTTTCTCAGTTATACTTTGGAATTTAGACAGATAGGTATCAAGCTGAAATAAAAGATTTTAGTAAACGGTTTCAAAGAAGTAATAAACATACCACTGCACTACAAGGTTTTAAAATTGTTTACTGTTATTAGTGCTCTTATTTCGGCCTAACTGGAGAAATAGAAGAATATTTTTTAAAAGAAACCACTGTAACTTTGGAGGTATTGCGTATGCTGTAATGCTGCTGCAAAAATGTGTATAGCTTTATAATATACACTCACATTATTAACGCAGCAAAAACCCAAATTTTCTTCCTTTCATTCACACACTCTACAGTAAGTGCAGAAGTGATTGCTGTGGAAAAGGAAGAAAGTAGTTGCAAGAGTATGAGAGAACATAAAGTGGACAGAGCATTCCCTTGTGCAAAACTGGCTAACATAGGGTATAAAGGTCACACAATGAGAAACAAATGCACAACACTGAGGCTTTCACAGGAAAGGTTGAGTGGCAAGTAGCGAGGTGCGGCATCAGTCATTGTTAAGACTGATCGCTCGTTTGGAAGCTTTAGGCTCCACTGGGATATGTGTGTGTGTGTGTGTTGTGTGTGTGTCTGAGTATGTATGTTAGTGATTACTGCCATGAGTGGTGATCTGGGGACAAGTACACAGTAAATGCACCACAGGCAAACACAAATGGATTCATTTGTGTTTGCCCGTGGATGCAAAAGGTTTATATAGTAATGCATTCACACATTTACACCTATTTCCTCAATGGTTATTATATGCATAAAGTGGTCGTCTGCAGGACTCTGTCTGGCCAACTGTGTGTGTTTGTAATTGTTTAAATCATATAGTGATGCGGACCCTAGAGTCTCCCCAGGGCCAAGATCAACCCCACCATGTTTTCTCTCTGCTAACAAAACATGTCTGCAGTCTGCTCTGCCTTTTTCCCCATGTATCTACTGAGTAATGCATCCCCAGACAACTCCCATTTCATGATTTCTTGTATATCGACGAATGTGACTTAGGTATGCTGCATGCATTCCTAAAATATCCCTGATGCTTAATTAAATTCTGCAGGCCTCACATGCCTCAGTTAAGCTTAGTGATTCAACAAAAGGTGAAAACCACTGCTGACCATAAAGATCTCAAATTTTAAAAAAACAACAACAACATCTTGATGATCTGCAAGGCTTTTAGAAAAATATACTGTGGACCGAAGTTGAACTTTTTGGAAGGTTTGAGTCCCTTTACATTTTGTGCATTTCGTGTAAATTTCTTAAAAAGAACATTGTGCCAACAGACCAACATGTTCGTCTAAGGCTGTTTTGCTGCTTCGGGACCTTGATGACTTAATTGATGTCGTAACAGATGGAACCATGAATTCTGCTCTGTAACAGAAAATCCTGATGCATCTGGCCATTAATTAAGTTGCATAACCCAACTCAAGCACGGTTGGGTTATGCAACAGGAAAAGGATCCAAACCGCACTAACAACTCAACCACAAAAAAATACAAAAAATATAATAAAATAAAGAAAACAAAATGAAGATTTTGGATTGCCCAAACCAGGCACTCCTAATTGACGTCCAATTGAAATGCTTTGGCATAATCTTAAACGGGGCATTTATGTTTGAAAGCTCATCAATGTGGCTGAAGTAAAACAAAGAAGAGTGGGCCAAAATTCCTCCACGCCAATATGAAAGACTCAGAAGATTGCTGTTCTTGCTCCCAAGGGTGGCACAACCAGTTATTAGATTTAGGGCTCAATTGCTTTTTCACACAGGGCCAGGTACAGTGGGGCAAAAAAGTATTTAGTCAGCCACCGATTGTGCAAGTTCCCCCACTTAAAATGATGACAGAGGTCAGTAATTTGCACCAGAGGTACACTTCAACTGTGAGAGACAGAATGTGAAAATAAAATCCATGAATCCACATGGTAGGATTTGTAAAGAATTTATTCGTAAATCAGGGTGGAAAATAAGTATTTGGTCAATAACAAAAATACAACCCAATACTTTGTAACATAACCTTTGTTGGCAATAACAGAGGTCAAACGTTTACTATAGGTCTTTACCAGGTTTGCACACACAGTAGCTGGTATTTTGGCCCATTCCTGCATGCAGATCTTCTCGAGAGCAGTGATGTTTTGGGGCTGTCGCCGAGCAACACGGACTTTCAACTCCTGCCACAGATTTTCTATGGGGTTGAGGTCTGGAGACTGGCTAGGCCACTCCAGGACTTTCAAATGCTTCTTACGGTGCCACTCCTTTGTTGCCCGGGTGGTGTGTTTTGGATCATTGTCATGTTGGAAGACCCAGCCTCGTTTCATCTTCAAAGTTCTCACTGATGGAAGGAGGTTTTGGCTCAAAATCTCACGATACATGGCCCCATTCATTCTGTCCTTAACACGGATCAGTTGTCCTGTCCCCTTGGCAGAAAAACAGCCCCATAGCATGATGTTTCCACCCCCATGCTTCACAGTAGGTATGGTGTTCTTGGGATGCAACTCAGTATTCTTCTTCCTCCAAACACGACGAGTTGAGTTTATACCAAAAAGTTCCACTTTGGTTTCATCTGACCACATGACATTCTCCCAATCCTCTGCTGTATCATCCATGTGCTCTCTGGCAAACTTCAGACGGGCCTGGACATGCACTGGCTTCAGCAGCGGAACACGTCTGGCACTGCGGGATTTGATTCCCTGCCGTTGTAGTGTGTTACTGATGGTGACCTTTGTTACTTTGGTCCCAGCTCTCTGCAGGTCATTCACCAGGTCCCCCCGTGTGGTTCTGGGATCTTTGCTCACCGTTCTCATGATCATTTTGACCCCACGGGATGAGATCTTGCGTGGAGCCCCAGATCGAGGGAGATTATCAGTGGTCTTGTACGTCTTCCATTTTCTGATGATTGCTCCCACAGTTGATTTTTTCACACCAAGCTGCTTGCCTATTGTAGATTCACGCTTCCCAGTCTGGTGCAGATCTACAATACTTTTCCTGGTGTCCTTCGAAAGCTCTTTGGTCTTGGCCATGGTGGAGTTTGGAGTCTGACTGTTTGAGGCTGTGGACAGGTGTCTTTTATACAGATGATGAGTTCAAACAGGTGCCATTCATACAGGTAACGAGTGGGGGACAGAAAAGCTTCTTACAGAAGACGTTACAGGTCTGTGAGAGCCAGAGGTTTTCCTTGTTTGAGGTGACCAAATACTAATTTTCCACCCTGATTTACGAATAAATTCTTTACAAATCCTACCATGTGGATTCATGGATTTTTTTTTCACATTCTGTCTCTCACAGTTGAAGTGTACCTCTGGTGCAAATTACTGACCTCTGTCATCATTTTAAGTGGGGGAACTTGCACAATCGGTGGCTGACTAAATACTTTTTTGCCCCACTGTAGGTTTGGATAACTTTGTTCCCTTAATAAAAGAAATCATTATTTAAAACTGTATTTTGTATTTACTTTGTTTTTGCAGGAAAGAGGGAAATACATATTGGTAAGGTTCTCTTAGGGAGCCTCTGATGGCGCTAGACCAGCTGTTTCTAGTTCTTGTTTCAAGAAACATTTTTTAAGAAACATTTTTGCTAAGAAAAAACAGTCCATTTTAAGTCTAAGAAGAAAGAAAACAGCATTACTTTCCAAACTACCAGTGTATTTTCCTTAATTATTACGCAGCACAGCTGTGTTAGCTCATCTTCAAGCAATTCATAATGTCAGGTGGTTTAAAGTTCACATACACATAGAACAGAACACATACATGCCTACAAGCAATGTGAAGGAGAGGGGTTCATACTGTGAATTACTTTACTGCTCAGCAAACATAACAAAACTCGTAAACTCCAATATGCACACACACTCATGAAGTCTAAACACTGTAAATTAACCTTTAAAAGGCCAATTCTAGCCCCATAGCTATTAGACCTTTAAACACTGCTACCCAAGCAATACACACACGCACACCCACCCCCGCACACACTCACACGCACACAAACATGAATAAACATAAACACAGAAAAGCCATGATTGCGAGTGAAATTCTATTTATGTAACACACACACACATGCACAACCACACTATGTTGTGTAATGGAAATATTCTTTCTGCAAAATTGGGTAATTAACTGTAAAATGAACTGATGTGGATAAAGAAGGTTACTGACTACTTCACTCTGAAACTTACCTTCAATATGGCACACTCCTGCTCCGGGCCATCTCTAAGTGAATGTGTGGGCATGTGTGCATTATTGAATTTATAATGAAATTTAAAAACACTGTGGTATGAGTAAGAAAAAGGTAAAAAAAAAAAAATTTAAAAAAAGGAAGCCTAGAGTAATTTGGGAATAGTTTTAACCTGTACTCATTTATATACTGTAATGCCAAGTATTCACAAGTCTGCCTTTACACACATACGAACATGAGTGAAATCCCATTCTTAATGCATTTGGTTTAGTATGATGCTGGCCCACCCTTTGTAGCTCTAACAGCTTCAACTCGACCATTCTTCCAGAAGTGCATGCATTTGTGGGGTTGAACACTGATGTTGGACGAGAAGGTTTGGCTCACAAATTCCACTGTAACTCATCCCAAAGGTGTTCTGTTGGGCTGAGGTCAGGACTCTGTGCAGGCCAGTCAAGTTTTTCCACAGCAAACTCGCTCATCCATGTCTTTATGGACCTTACTTTGCGCACTTGTGCGCAGTTCTGTTTCAACAGAAAGGGACCATCCTCAAACTGTTCCCACAAAGTCAGAAGCATGAAATTGTCCAAAATGTCTTGCTATGATGAAGCATTAAGAGTTCTTTTCACTGGTACTAAGGGGCTGAGCCCAGCTCCTGAAAAACAACCTCACACAATAATCTCCCCTCCTTTACACATGACACAGTGCAGTCGGAAAAGTACCATTCTCCTGGCAACTGCCAAACCCAGACTCGTCCACCGGATTGCAAGCCACAGAAGTGTTATTCGTCACTCCAGAGAATCCAGTGGCAGCATGCTTTAAAACATTTAAAACATTGCATTTGAGTTGCTGCTATTCCCAATCACTTCCATTTTGCTGTAATTCCACTAATAGTTGACTATCTTTTTCAATATTTTTTCATTGTTACTCCAGGTGTTAGAAAGTAGGGGGAAAAGTAGACGACTGTTCAATACAGAGGCAATGGTGATATTAATCAACTGAAATACATTTTTAACTCTGCATACATGAGAACTGAAGTACACTGGCTAGCTACTAAAGGTTGCCTCTGTTAAGTGAAATTAAAATACATCAGTACCTTACCAGTCAACACTGATTATCACTTTAACCCCAAATGTAACGTAAGTCCGTGTCAAATTTATCAATGAATGATAGAAGGGAGGGATTTATCTTAGTTCAAAATAGTATAGGTTAATAAGTTACCTTGATTTGAGCAAGTGTTGATTAGTTTAATTAGACAAACAATTTTGTCTAAATACCAAAATTGAAAAAAAAAACAGAAATATTAATATGTCAGTCTTGTGTTTTCTATTCATTTGCACATTATGCAATGCCGTGTGATGTTCCAATTCCAATGGCTAAGAAACTTCAAAGTGGTTAAATTCACATTCAGCTGCCTATTGCAGTGGAATAATTTGCCACCCGGAAAGGCTTTGTTATTAATGTGATGCCACAGTCAGGAATCGTAATGCATCACAGCCTATCTGTTATGGATTCAAAACTGAAAATGAGGATGCATGCAAATGTTTGGGAAGTCTCCACTACAATAGGAATGAAGTCAGTGTGGCTGAGAGTGAGGCCCCCACTTTCAAATTGTGCAGCTGTCACATTGGCAACCTCAACAAACATGACTGTCACTACAATATAATGTATTTCACACTGGAGCACATTGAGTAATCAGTTCACGTGTGTTTTTGCACTTGTAACATAATTGAACTGAACTGGTGATACACAGATGAAGAATTGCACTCTCTAACTTGGAGGTTAGAGAGGCAAGCTGCAGCCCAGCTCACTTAAATGAATGAGTAATGTTCTCCCATCCCTCAGCAGCTACTTTTGAAGTGCCCTTGGAAAAGGCACTGAACCCCCAATTGCTCCAATTGAGCTGCTCAGTGGCCAGAAATGCAAAACTGTGGCTGCACTGGGTGGTTACCAAATGGATTTAAGTGAAAGAGTGTAACCAAGGTGGGAAAACAGCCACATTGCAAATGCTGTTTCATTCAGTTTCAGGCTTGTATCATAGGTTGGTTCATTTGGCTGTCCACTTTGTGATTAACTAACCATAATTTAGAAGTTATGTTCTATGGTGGCTAGAAAAGGAATTACATTTCCTTGTTTTTTCACCAGTCACAAATTTATAGACACTATTTATAATGTATAGTTATAGTTATATCAGTGTTAACTCATAATCTGTAGACTTACGAAAGATAAACTCCAGGTTTCCTTTGCCTGTTGCAAGTCCAGAGCTTCTGATCTAGAGGGTCAAATTCAATCTGACTGCCCTTATTATACTGTATATAATTTATGGTGCAGCTATTACTAAAGATCAATACCACTTAAACTGCTCTATTGATATTGAAACCTGCACTGATTTATGACCCCATAGGTCTTTGGTTAAAAACACACACATTCACATGCACACACAAACACGCACACACATACCAATTGTAGATTTTATATAATGCAGTGTCTTATCAATGTCCCGATGTTGTCCTTGTTCTCTGTTCATTTCCTGAGAGTGCTTTTTGAAACACACACACACACAGGCACTAGACACACACACATTTGACTAACTGAAGAAAAAAAATCTGGTTTTTCATTAGATTGGATTGCTGTGTGTATATACTGCATGTGTTTGTCTCCACTAGTCCAGAAGGCTATGTGGTCAGTAAGCCTGTGCAGTTTCTCTCTTTCTCTCTCCCTCTCAAACACACACACACACACACACACACACACACTTTTGCTGTATTAGAAAAGCCACTACATTCATTTGCAGTTCCTACACTTTTCAGCATTTAATCATGAATTATGATTTCTTGCATATAAACTCACTCAGATGTGCATACCTTCAAACCTTCACTATACAGAGCATACTGCAGGAGTGTGTATGTGTGAGTACTTCTGAGTGCCAAAACCCAATGCACTCAAACTTAGGGACTGTCACCATTGCCAAGGACATGTCACCAGCTCTGCAGAAAACATCAAGCAGATAGATAAAGAGATGGACGTAGCAGAACTAGATGGAAATACTTTAAACTCAATATGTAGTGTGATGTAGTAGTTCTTACGTGGGATGGGAGGTACGGGTGATCATTATTTTTAGAGAATAACAGCTAGAAATCCTGCATGGTCATTTACTTTTTTAAGGAAAGGAAAGGTCATTATTCTTTTAACATAGCGCTATAAAACTAGAGCCACCAACTTTTAATATGCAATCACAGTAACATTCAGTAAGTTCCACTGTACAGAGATTAACAAAACATAATCTAATGACAGCAATGACAGCTTAACTTAATTATTTACCTTTAGTCATTCAGAGAGAATGGGAATAATACATGCGATGCTGAATTTTATTCAAAAAGCTCAGTTGCATTAGCGGCAACCACATTGCTGTTTTAAAAGTTTTAAAACTACACATTTGCTTTTGCTGTTTAGGTGTGTATCCAACACAGTTGTGATTGTTGGTGAGCTGTGCAACTTACAAAGATTCATAACAGAGATGCGCATATATATGTCTTCATATATATCTTTGCATAAATGTAACTATCAGATTGCCATAATATTTTTACACAAAGTTCCCAGAGTTCTTATTTAAACTTGTTATCAATAATTACCTTTGCCGATGATTAATAAGTCGGTAAGTGATTCATCAAATTAACAGAAATGAGTGCATGTCTAAAAGGAACAAGCATCAAATAGACACCAGAAAATAGCAGAGACAAAAACATTAGTACTCACAAAATTCTGCAGGTCAGTTTCATTGGCTAACAGTTAAGGTCATTTTAAAATCCGAACGCCAATTTTGATCTTTTAAATCAGCAACCAGCCAGCTGAGTCCAAGTCCGTCTGGAGCTCTGCATCAGTGCGGTATCAAGGTTCCCTTCTCAGAAATTTGATCACATAAAATGTTGCTTGAAATGTCAAACCTCGGAGGAATTTTATTGATTTGTTAATTTATCTAGTTACTGGTCACCAATAAATGCAGCAGCACGCAGTAAATAGACATTTCCACCCACAGTCTGTGTCTAAATTGTATTCCCTATTGAAAACTCAGTGGTATAATAGGTGTACAATGTATGTGGCCATTAATGGCCATTAATGTGTATACTACAGTGAGCTTTCTTAACTAGAATTATTTACTTATCTTTCAATACATGTCCATGACTGCTAACAATGACCTACTCTAGAGTTAGAGTGAATGTATTTTCATTATATAATTCAAATGTATAATGAATTGAATTAGCATATATAAATAGAGAACCGCATTAAAAACAGCCAAAATACTGAGTGAAAGTTGAGTGATAAATGACTAGCAAACATTAACAGAGGTGGCAAAAAGTACAAACATTCTTCACTTAGGTAGAAGTACGGACACTTACACATACACATTGTTTAAAAAAATGATTTGGCAAAAGTAAAGTACTGATTCAACTTCTTTATTCAAAGTGGAAAAAGTTCCGAAATTCACTCAAAGTATAAAAGTAAAATATAGTTCTTTGGAGGACATCAGCTACCAGCTATTTTGTTCAAACGAAACTGAACTTCATGTCACAAAAAAAATAATACAAACTTTACTTCAACCCAAATTCTAATTCTAAACTATTTAGTCAGCTTGAACAGGTGTTATCTAGAACACACAGAGATTAAAAGCAAATGGAGTTCATCTCTATTTTCTGTTTCCTACAGTGTGAATGACTTTGCCTCTGCACCAAAACAGAAAAATGAGTAAAATCGAGTGTAGTGTTGTAAGGTGGTGAAAAGAATTCATATGGACAATATTTTCGATATTTTCTATTCTGAGCTGCAGTGGATTTTTTTAATGCATCAGCTGCCATGTGCTGGAGCTGCTGCTCCAATATTCACTGCGCTTTCTGGATTTACCAAACAGAATTCAACATAAGCCGATGTTACATGAGCAAGTGTAGCTGATTTCTGACACCTAAACATTATAAGGCTGGAATTCAGTGAATGAATCTAATCAGCATCCCAATCTTTACCTTAAATGAATTTTGAGCTCTCCTACCATTGATGTAACCTAACATTGACCATGAACATCTCATCTTCTCTTCACCAGTCCAACATAGCTGATATTTGTTGAGCTGTTAGAAATGTTGCATTTGAAATTACCTGCTGCTTCAAAAAAAAAGTGATTTCCTTCACGGGGGAAAATAATTATTTGATCTCTTTCTCAATTTGTAACTTTGCCCACCATCAAAGAAATAAACAGTCTTTCATTTTCATGATAGTTAATTTTGATGGCGAACCAAAAATCAAGGGGAAAAAATATATATGTAGAAAATCTGTGGAGGGAGCCAAAGCTTTGAGTTGCCAATCAGCAGCCAAGAAATCTAAAGGATTTAAAGTTTATTTAAAGAGGAGTGAGCCAAAATTCCTCATTTGATGTTCAAATCTGGTGACCAACTTCAAGAAATGCCTTACTGCTGTGCTTGCCAACAAGGGTTTCTCCACAAAGTACGGAGTTATGTTTTGCTTGAGAATCAAAAACTCACTTCACTCAGTGACATCCATGACAGGATATAGAATTTATGTAATGTGCTTTTTGTAGATTTTTTGGTTAATATTCTGTCTTGCTCCATTAAAATGAAACTACCATGAAAAGAGACTGCATGCTTGGTTCTCTTCTGAATTGCTCACTCGATAATATCATGAACACATCTTTTAAACTTGTGCCAAAAATGGACTGTTCCAGACTTTAACCCCTGAATATAGTGACTACAGTTTTAATTGGTTTGATACTGGGAATTCCACAGTGATGTGAAATAACAACACAGATCAAATGCATTAAACCTAAAGTAATGAGCCTGTTCTGAAAATGTAACAAGCAACAGAAAGGAAAGATATCTGTGTTAAAATATGAGGAGTAAAAAGTAAACAATTGTCAGAAAAACAAATATTCCAGTAAAGTACAAATACCTGAAAAGTCTACTCAAGTAAAGTAACAAAGTAGTTGTACTTCATTAATTCTTACCTCTGGTCAAACGTAACTAGAAGCAATGTCTTATTATTGTTTTTTTCCCCATTATGTTGCTCTCATTGTGAAGTGCAAAAAGATTCATCCCACAAAACACCGAATTTGACCTACATGGACATGCAAATGCCTAGGAAATTGGACAAAAATGTCAACGGTTATAATAAAAGGATAGCGCGAACTATATAAGCGTCCTTCACAAATATAGTCGGGAAAGCAATGTCTACACAGCCACATAGCCTAAATCTGTGGGCACAAGTACACACAGGTATTTATTTCTTCCCCTTGACATTAGGAATCGCCAGCTTCACTTTTAAGCCAGTAAAAACCTGTATTACACCGAGGGAAATGAAAAGTAAGATTAATAACTCAAGAAAGGGGATAGAAATGATAAGTCTGGTGGCAGTCTTACTTCTCTATCTGTTTCTATGAATGTTTGCTAATTCATTTACACGTCGGGCGCATTCGTCCCGTCGATCGAATGTCCCAACACCGCACAACAGTTCACTGCAACAAATCTTTGTGCAAGCAAAGCTTAGTGAAATTTACCTTACACGCTGAATGCTGACACACGCTCGCCCTCACACTCCTCTTTTAACCAACATGCACGAGTGTGGTTTTATACTTAACAGAAACACAGAGAGAGAGAGGGAAAGCATATCTTCGATAGTGCTGCAACTACATCCGTTTACTCGACCCGAATGTTAAACCCCATTTGATGATTGTACCTCAAGACTTTCAGATACCAGTTAACCTCCCAGCATCGAAAAGTCACTTGGTCCCCCCAGAAAGAACAAACAACCTGCTGGCCGCCCATCCAACTAACCAACAGTTAACAAGCATCGTCTCATGATATCAGCTTTACCCTTCAGCACCAGTCAGTCATTTGCGGATTAATCCAACCAGCCAATAACAGCCATAAGACAATTCACTCATCATTCCAAGTCACCCAATACGCCACCAGTGTCTCCACTCATCCACCCATACAGAAGGGTATTGCAACTCTCTCTGCAGGAATAAGTGCGCGTCTCTATGCTGCGACTGTCTTACCTTGAGCGCTTCTATATCCAAAGACGTCGAGCGGTCCATGACAGAAAGTGAAGTAGCTTACTGCTAATCAGTCACGAAAATACAAGTCCCACAGGCGGAGAAGATAAGAGGGGAAGAGATTAAAAACGGAAACAAAAAAAAGGAAGAAAAAAAGTTGGGGTGCTCTCGAGAGTCCCAAACTCTGCTGCGATATCCCCTTGATTATTGTTAGGATTTGGCTATTAATATTCCAGCACGGCACGACGAATTTTCTCAGTTTCAAGCCTCCCTCTGGGTCGCTTGGTAAAATCAGGACTCCATAGCATGGAAGTACCCCCCGCCTCCAGTCCCCGGTTTGTCCGTGCAGAGAATTGATGGGTGAATTTGAAAATAGATAGAAAAAGAAAAGAATTCGCCGTGCGTAATGTTTTAAGCTGCGGCTTTTGCGCACTTGGTGATCCGTTACGTGTTTTTGTGTTGTTACATCTGACTAAGAAATATCGCCCCTCTGCTGGAATGAAGCCGGGATTTAGACTCTCCTGATAGTCGGTCAGCGGATAAATGCCGTTATATCCCGTGGAATCCCGGTAAATGTGAGTGTGCTGTGTCTGGTGGGCAAATGGAGAGAAGACGTCCGGCTCAGAGAGATGATATTCTGCCTTGCCTGGGCGACTTCCATGCGGCAAACCGCCAGAGATATCAGCTCTCCCTGAAAGAAAAGGGAAAGAGAGAGGGCGAGAGAGAGAGAAGGGGGGAGAGAGAGTGAGAAAGAGACAGAGAGAGAGAGACCGGATGGAAGAAATGCTGAAGATAGGAGATGGAAAACTAGAAAATAGGCAATGATGTTGACGTATATAATTTCAGTGTCTGACGCCCCAGAGTGTGATGTTAGCTGTTTCTTCTCTCTGTGTGTGTGTGTGTGTGTGTGTGTGTGTGTGTGTGTGTGTGTGTGTGTGTGTGTGTGTGAGTGAGAGATGGATTGGGGGGGCATTCTAATCAATTAGATGAATGGACAATGCTGCTTGCCACAGAACTCAAGAAGGGTATTTAAATGCAGAGGCTGTTGGAAGAGGGTTGTTTCAGAAAGTCTGGGGAAGCTTGTGTGTGGTTTTGTGTGTGTCTGCATTTGAAGTGTGTTTGTGAGTACAAATGCAATGCAAAAGCATTAGTCTGATACACTATCAGTCTTTTGATATTGCAGAAGACGAATCATACTGTGATTGCCTGGGAACAGAAAAATACTGTAAAAGAGTCAGTGAATAGATCATATATATAGATTGACAAAATTTCTTTCTTTTTTGTTATGTTATGGTGTAAACTGTCCTAATTCCTTTACTTAAATTGTCGCCGCCTGCTGACTGCCAGGGCTTTTCCTCATCCATAAAACACCTTTTAAAAAATGTTTGCAAGAAGGTGTAATCATAAAACGAGGTGAGGAAAAGAAAGCGAAGAGAAGAGGATGACCAGAGGAGAGCAAAGCAAACTAATACAGAGCTGACGGGGAAGAAGAGCAATGTAGTTGGGTACAAAAGAATGAGAGGAATATTTAAAAGAGGTGACGATAACGGCTTGTCAAGCACTAAGTTGCACAGATCAGGAAGAAAATGGGAAACATAGGGTGACAAGATGTTGGGAAGAAATGTCAGAAATGCTGACTATTCAGTCTAAAAATCTTCAAGACCTGTGCTTTAAAAGTATTGTTAATATCTATAATTGACTTTAGCATCTATCACTAGCCCTAAGAGATGTGTGGTTATGATACATAATATTGTCACAGAACGCATTCCCAAGTGAAACAAAACATATAGCCATACAGTTACAAGAAAGATTTGTTTATCATTTTGCACAGTCATATCATATTTAGCAGTAGTGCATTATTGTTGTACAGAGCTAAGACTGAGAGTTGATGAACACATAATCATAGGAAAACACACAATAACTCCCACTCTCTGTTTCTCTGTCTCACACACACACACACAGCCATAGACTTATTGAATGGCACACTAGAGAACAGAGGAACATTTGTTGAGGGAGTCCGTCAGAGATAACGAACATCATATTAATGAATGCCTCAGTCAATCTCTTTGCTCCTCCCTCTCTGTTTGTCTGACTCTTTTCCTATGTACGCTCATTCGATACATGACTCGCTCTAACTTCCCTGCTGCTATCTTTGCCTCCAGTTCCTTCATATTCCAATCTCTCTGTCTCTCTCGCTCCTCCACTCTCTCGTTTCCCTTTTATTGTTGCATTCTCTCAACCTTTCTGTTGGCTGCACTATTTTCCTTTTTCCTGCAGCTCTGCAATTCAGAGACCACAACCACCTCCATCTAGTTCCACGGTTTCTGTTTTTTTTTTCCTGTAAACTTTGTGTTGCAGAGCAATTAATCACTTTTCTTAGTCCTTGTGATTTTTCATATGGGAGAGTCTGACCCTTGTTGCGGGTACTCGCTACTGTGCTAGCTGGAAATGCCATCACCCATCTTTCCCCTCTCCTGTCTGTGCTTCCAAGCTCTCTCTTTGCCTCTCATTTACAGTGGAGGACATAATTATTTGATCCCCTGCTGAATTTGTAAGTTTGCTCACATACAAAGAAATGAACAGTGTCTCATTTTTATGGTAGCTTCATTTTAATGGAGAGAGTAAAAGTTTCAACCAAAAAAATACAGAAAAGAAACCACATTACATGAAAGTTATAAATTCATTTGCATGTCACTTAGTGATATAAGCATTTAATCCTCAAGAAAAACATGACTGAGTACTTGGTGGATAAACCCTTGTTGGCAAACATAATGGTAAGATGTTTCTTGTAGTTGGTCACCAGTTCTGCACACAATTCAGGAGAAATTTTGGTTCCACTCCTCTTTACAAAAACATTCTCAATCCTTTAAATTTCTTGGTGGACACCTGGCAACTCAGACTACCGTTTTTTCCCCCCCAAATTTATATATAGAACCTACGTCAGGAGACTGACTGGCAACTTCACGTTGGCCTCTCCTCTCTTGCCTTTGTGGCCCTATGAATTGGGCTCTCAGTGCAGCAAATGCATTCTGTGCAGATGTCTTCAAATAAAAATGAAAATGGATTAGCACTGTACTGAATGCAATTTTTACTTTACAAAAAATAAGCAAAAAATTTTTATTTATTTATTTAAACTTAGTTACAGCACACAAAATTCCTTAAATGAGATGGAATTCATTTTTTCCATCTTTCACACTAACCTCTCTGATTCTATGTATCCCTCCTTGTTGCTTTGTGTCAGTACACAAACCCCCATCCAAAACATGCAGTGTGTAATTTTACCTGTCACACTGGTCTAAAGAAGCATGACTGAGTTCTGCAGTAGCAGCAACTGACTTAACATGATTCTCTGTGTCTCTCTCCCCCTGCTCTCCCTCTGCTCTCCCTCTGTTCCTCTAGCTTCAGATCAGACAGGAGTTTTATTCTACTTAAATGCAAAGTGCGGCTGTTTGCTTTGCTAGATGCAAAGAGAGCAAAAACTCAGGAGAGGGTCACTTTTTTCCCCTGCCTCGCAGTATAAAGTTTGACAGCAACTTATAGGTCACTGCTGAGTGCTAGATACTTTGAGAAAAACATAGAGGATTGACATGAAAATGCTTCAGTGCCCCAGAGAAGAATTATGGGACAGTGAGAGAGTTCCAGTAATCCTAATTTAACTAAAGCAGTGCTTCCTTATCCTTATCCAAGAAAAATGGATTAGATGAAATTAGGGCTGCCACGATTAGTCGACTAGTCACGATTATGTCGACTATTAAAATCGTCGACGACTAATTTAATAGTCGACGCATCGTTTGAAGCTTTGTAAGATCACAAAGGACGCAGGAATGAGTACCGGTAGTAGGATTTAAGAGTGTAATAACGGACTAAAACAGAAGATGGCAGCACTGCATGTACAAGGATGCCAGCTGCCGTTAAACCCCGAAGAAGAAGAAGCTGTGTCCCAGAATTCATAGCGCAGCTCAGCGCAGTTGTCAACAATGGCGGCAGCTAGTTAGTTTTAACTTTACTCTTATTATTCTTTCTGGGGCACAAAATAAACGTTTAACATATTTTCAGGCTTGAATGTAGCTGTGTAAACCTCAAATATCTGCTCAGTTTATCAAGACACCACATATTTTCAAAAGCGCTCCGACGTTTTCGGAGACGTCTGTTACCCACTAGCTCGTTAGCTAGGCGGGGGCAAGGCTAACTAGAGCCGTGAGAACACCGGACTCCCGGCAAATCGTTTTCAAACCCACCGCCGTCTTTCGCTAGTCAGGTTAAACATATATATAAGTCACTTAGATAACTTAAAAATGTTATTGTTTGGCTTTCTTTAGTATTTTATTTGTTCCTGAGTAAATCGGTTTGGCTGAGATTAAAGTTATAGTTTTTGCACAGCTAAAACTGTCAAGCAGACAGCTGATTGTCAGAAGTGTGAGACGCTGGAGAATATACTCCGGTGTCCTGTTATATTTTAGAAAGCAAGGAGTTTATTAAACTTCACCGAAACAATCTGCAAATTTCATTAAAAATTAATAAACTACCATCTTGTCTTTATTTTTAGTTAGCACAAACACTTCAAGCTGTAAGCTAATGATAGTTATGTAAGACCAGATGCTGCTGGTGCAATAAGCTGTACGTCCACTGGATGATGATCTGATTAGTCGACTAATCGCAAAAATAATCGGTGACTAGTCGACTATCAAAATAATCGTTTGTGGCAGCCCTAGATGAAATTGCATTTCCTGGCACAATACAATGCTGTTTTTCTATATCTTGAAATAAAGATTTAAGGAAAACAGAAATATTCCAGAGGTCATCTGATCAAAACTTTTACCAGGTGCAATCTGCAGTACAACTTAAACAATAACCAAGTAAGGTAATTCCCAGGAAATCGTTTTGCAGCCACGGCCAACAAGTCTGGGAATGTTTCCATGATTGAGCGCTATCGAGTGAATGAACTGTGAATTAACAAGTCTGTAACATGTACTGATTGTTTCATGGTGCACTGGCTTTAATAGTCCATTATGCGTTTAATTTAACACAGACACACGCGGGTTTTTGTTTGTGTCTGTGTGTTTTCATATACTCATTATTTATTCATTCACATACACATATATTCATTTTCCCCTTAAAAACAGTGGTTTAGATGAGAAGCATTGGGGGAGGTTTTTTTCTCTCCAGAAAGCCATTACAGTCTGCAACAGCCACTGGAACTGAGCTAGTAACTTCTCTCAGTCCTTAAAAAACACATGCTTCAGTTTTCGATTAAATATATCTTAACTTGACAGACTGATTGATTGATTTATCAATCTTTTGATTGATTTATACGGAATGTTTACTTGCCCTCTGCTTATATTTTACACTAAAAAAAAAAAAAAAAAAAGACTAAAGTTTTTGGTAGGCCAACCGGAAGGCTGGCGACAAAGGTGGGGACCCTCAGGCGACAGGCTGGGACTTCGCAGGGCACATAGTAGGCTCCGGTGACCCCTCAGACCACAGGTTCAGGCGGCACGGGTCCCTCTGGCTAAGTCACTGAGGCATGCGGAATCTGCAGGAAGCTGGAATGGGTCAGCTGAGCACCCAGCAGACGCAGGAAGTTGTGTTCAAGGACTACTGGGGTTCCAGAGTTGGCTGAGGCCACAAATTCATTCTCTGGATAGGCTTTGGGCAGAGCCTCAGTCTCTGGGGGAATCCAGTTTTCGCAGCAGGGGAAACAGTCTCAGAAGGATCTGACCAGGAGGCACAAGCATCATTACTAGTCTCAAAATATACAGTTACAGGAGTAACAAGCTTAGGAACACAATATTCAGTCTCTGGGGCTGTTGGCTGATACACACGACACACTGACTCAACTTTCTCAGGCTGACCAACACATGACAGAGTGGTGTAATTGACTCGCTTAGGAATATGATTAACTATTTTACATGGTACTTGCTAGGAAAAAGCAGTTTTAGGCAGAGCTGGCTTGGCAGCAGAAACAGTTTCAGAAACAGGGGTTCTGTACAGACACAAATTTGAAAAAAATGTGTAAGTGTATCTTAAGTGTATCTTGTACTACAGAAAATTAAGATAATAAAGCAAAACATATTACAGAATTTATGTAGCTTGCCACTGCAGCTAAGAAATTACAGAGTTAAGTTTGTGAAAGCTATTAAAATGCATAAAGGGACCAAAAAAGTTAAGACCCATGTCCGGTGCAATCCACTCTAGAGACCCCTATTCTCCTTCTGACAGCTAGAAAGGAAAGCATCTTCACCCTAACACGCTATGTTGTACTGGGCAGCTTGTTATAAATGTAGATAAATGTTTAATTTATGCTACAGTGTTGTATCTGTTTGCCCACAGACAAACATGCTCCTGTGAAATCCTCCAAAATCCAAACTGCACATTGCCCAACATGCATAATGCTGTGTATTGGCCAAATACTGATTGGTTGACTAGTGGACCTGTCAGGAAAAGAAGTGACAGCAGTTTAGTACAAACGAGAGACGTGCAAAGAAAAAAAAGAAAAGAAATCAAAGATCAAAAATTACATTATGAAAAGTAGGCAGTGGCTGCTATGGACACATCTAATTGCTTTTAACACTTGGTTTAACCTCAGCTCCTTATATGTTTTAACTTTGCTCTTCTCTGTATTTGTCTGACAGATCAAAAACAGCACAAGGAAACCCACAAACCGGTTGTACCACATTTATTGATACTTCCACATCAGAAAACAGACTCTCTCTCTCTGTGTAGATGGGCGGTCTGAAGCTGCCCACAGACTGCCAACGGACTGTGACTTAAGACCACAGAATGAATAAACAAGTCAATTATAATATAAAATGCATGTTGCTTTAAAAGTTGATTATTTATTTATTGCAATATTTGCAATATTTATTGCAATTGCAATTGCAATATTTATTGCAATATTTTTTATATTATTATATAATATTATTGCAATATATTGCAATATTTATTGCAATATTTATTGCAAGATCAGTTTTGTTAATGTATTTTTTGATGTATTCAAATAAGTACTTATTTCATATATGTATATTTTTACCTTCACTTGGTTGCCCTGAAATCATAATTCTACAGAATCATGATGTGACTACAGCCTGGCTTTTTTCATTAACTACTTAGGTCAGGGTCATAGATTATAAATGAGAGGCAAACCTAAATCATGGAAATAATACAGTTTTTTGGCTACGCCTCCTCCAACGCATGGATTAGAAACGTATTAGCAGGACAGTACTGTGAACGTTAAAACTACAAACCCCAGAGGTCTCCATATTCAAATCCTTTCCCGCTGATTGGATAACGTAGGATCCAATCGCTTGGTCGAGACGTGTCTCGCATTCATAGCATCCTTCCGTCATGGCGTCTATTTGGGCTAAATCCATTGTTAACCTGCAGGTCTTGGCTGTTTTTTTCTGCCTAATGGTATGTCTGCCACCGGGGGGAGGACAGAAGAAGAAAGAGGTAATGTTTCAACCGTAAAAATGTGTTTTTCATGTAAAATGGCCACGCTACTCACTGAAAGGGATGTGCAGGTTTAACCTACCGGTGTTTTTTAAGCTAGTCTGGGTTAGTCAGAATTCCCAGGAAGTAACTCAGAGAGAGGCTCTTGACATGCCGTTTCTTAGTTGCAATAAATTCCATTGGTGCCAATATGTGTTTTAAAGAAAAGTCTTATAAAAAGGTGTGCTTGTCACGTTTTCTGCGTCACTACGCCCTCCTGTGTTTCTGACGATGACAAAAGGACACGCATGAATAAGCAGAGCAAGCTAATGCGGGCTGTCAACAGCTGCTGCATGCAAAGTGTGTTTTGTTTGGAAAGAGTTTCTATTGGTGCTTTTTGGCACTGCTCACTCAAACACTGGTGCAGTGTGGCGAGTAATGACTTTATTTTGAAATCTGTCAGAATAGGAAGTGTTACGGTTTACTTATTAGTAGTTTAATAATGCTGGTGAGGATGCCAGAATACCCACAACTGATAGCAGCGTGCTGAGGTTTCTGTGATGCGCCGGTTGCCGGATTAGTAAAAGAGGGTGGTGTGGTTTTATTGAAGTTATAGTGGAACAGTTTAATCCAAAAGGATAGTGAGGGGAAAGTCATTGTAATGTATTTACAATATGAATAAGGTCTGTTCACCAGCTTTGTATTTGATTCATTAAAGTAAGTAATACATGTTCTGAGTTACAATATAAGCCTCCTAATTATATCAACAACAGGCATATGACACATATTTTAGCAATTTTGGGATGATGTGCAACGTTGGTATTGTTTTATTATTTGTTCTTGATTTAGGGGCGATCGTGGCTCAAGAGTTGGGAGTTTGCCTTGTTGCCGGAAGGTTGCCGGTTCGAGCCCCGGCTCGGCCAGTCTCTGTTGTTGTGTCCTTGGGCAAGACACTTCACCTACCGCCTACTGGTGTTGGCCAGAAGGGCCGATGGCGCAATATGGCATCCTCGCTTCTGTCAGTCTGTGGCTACAGTCTACAGTCTTTGGCTACAACTGTAGCTTGCCTCCACCAGTGTGTGAGTGTGTGTGTGAATGGGTGGATGACTGGGTGTGTAAAGCGCTTTGGAGTCCTTAGGGGGGACTAGTAAAAGCGCTATACAAAGAAAGGCCATTTACCATTTAGTTCTAGTCATAGTCTTTTGACTAAATATGGACGTAGTGTTTTGTGGGAGAAACGTTTGTGACTAATTTCTAAATCAACTAAATGTGAAAAAAGAATTAGGCTAACTGACCAGTCAAAAACTAAGAAACCCTGAGCTACCAAGTTAAATCTGAGAACTGTTTAATGAACATGTTTAATGACAAAGTCTTATGTTTCCAACCTCCTTAATGGCATATGTGTCAAGACTTAAAATTTTAACAACAGGCTTTAGTAGTTTTTGTTTGAACATGTAGTTTTTATTGCTTTTGATAACATCAAATGTAGATATCATCTGTGATGCAAATATCTAAAGAAATAAAAGTGTAGAACCTCATGCTTGTTTGGTCATAAAATCTTGAGCACCTTTTGTAAATGGCTCTTGACTGCACTGTCAACCAAAATGGTTATCATATTGGGTGGTGATGCAGGAAGTGGAGTCCGCATCTAGTCAGATTTAGAAGTAGTTTTAGGTAAACTCGTCAGCATTCAGCACTGGAGCTAAGAGTATCGGACTGTGTAGAAAAGAGCTACAAAGCACAGCATGTATCAGGCTCTTTTTTTTTCCATTATATGTTTTCCTATTTTATTTATTGATAGAACATCATATTTTTAAATATATGTAGCCAGACATTTTGTGCTACCAATCTACAATCTACACAAACATAGTAAAAGCCTGATGCTCCCAGCATCAACTAGGGAGTTGAAACAGGAACACTTTATTTTTAAAACCTTAACATTCTGTAAATTTAGACCAAGCCATGTTTAAAATTACATTAATTCTGCTTTTGAACTGTTTGCAGTACATTCATCTTTAAACTAGCACTCCTAAAGTTTTTACCCAACAATTAGAATCAGTGATAGTGCCACTGGCACTGAAAATGCAAAAGTGCAAGGTTTTTTGTTTTCAATTTTGACCTATTTTATAATAAAAAAAAGATGCAAACTTTTTTGTATTGTACTTTTTAAAACATGAATACAAAGGGCATATTAGATGCTTGCCTGTGACTCTAGATGCTTGCCTGACAACACAGAATACAGAATTAAGCATTAAATAAGCAGGTTCAAATTTAATAAGCATAGCCACAAAAGTATAAAAATGATATATTAGCTCTCTGGGATATCTAGATGTTCTAGGCCAGATTGGATTTTATAGTCCTTTGCCATTGTAGGAATTTTATTTGTCTACATAGTCATGATCAGTGGATTTGTATGTGGGTAACTTCAGTTCAATAATAGGTTTTTGTTGGTTTATCTGCAGAGTTGATTGTAACTTGTGTTGTGATTCTATCCTGTAATGGTTTCCATTATTAAAATCACAAGATCACTTTCTTCCCTTTCATTTCCTTTAGCTATATGTGGTGAAGTTATTTACCTAAAGTCTGATGAACCCTGCTGACTATAGTATGTTGAGCATTTATATATTTTTATAGACCACGGGACTTGGATCAAGTCAGAATGCTGTTGTGCCTTTCCTGTTGGACCACTTCATCAACACCTTTTTTCTGAGCTGACTTTGAAAATGAATAGAAAATTAATTGAGTGGACTAATTGTGGAATGAGTATAAGAAAGAATGCATGGACAAATACATGACAGGTGAATGAACATCTGAATGAATGAATTGAATGTGTCAACTAATGAATGAACAAAGAACTGACTGAGTGTAAGAAATGATGAATAAATAACTGATTAGCCACTGATGAAAAAGTACTTGAATGAGTGAGCAAATGAATGAATAATTGAAAATGGCAAGTTTGCCTTGCTGTAAACCCTTTCTGTCACTACTTCTAATGGCTTGGGAGGTGTATCTGTAATTAATGTGCCATATTGTATCTAGGAGACTTTCAATAATTATAAAGTAACAACTTCAGGCTTGTGTATCTTTATGAAAATGAAAAAATGAAAATGTGTTACTATATAAATAATCCGTTTTGTGTAGTTTGTGGGAAACTGTGGCTGGTTTAAACCAAATTTGTAATGTCTTGTTAAGTGGCAATGACAATGAATAGATTTAAAAAATAGATTATTATAAAATTCTTATTTGTAACATTATTCATGCAAGGGTAGTAAGTGCATCAGTGCTTATTTGCAACAATGCTTTGCTTCACTTTCACAAAAATGCACAGGGGAGTTGCCTGTTATAGTCACAGTCTGTTAGACACTGACCGGCTCAAGGACACCTCTGCATTACCTAATGAGTGGCAGAAAAAGCATTTCTCAATTACTTACCCGGCTTAAATTTATCCAGCTATTATTAGTTTGCTTCTCTGACATTGAACCGCCTCTCTTTAAAACTTTGGAGTTAAAGTATTTTGTCTGCCAACATTTAACTTTGGACCATCCTTTATAAAGTACCAAATAGAAGAGAGGAGGTAGTCACACTTACACACACAAACAAAACACACAGCACACACACACAGAGTGAGAGACAGCCATACTTTCGATGAGCCACAGGAGAAATATTGAGGGGTTATAATGTGAGAAATGTATTTTCCCAGTTGCCTGCCAGAGGCCATAGCAGGAGAGGTGGAGGAGGCGGAGGAAGATCTTATTTAGCTGGAAATGGACAAATTGGTGAAGCAGCACTTTGTATTCCTCTCACCAATTTCTGCTCTCCCTCACTGCCCTTTCCTCTGGCTCTGGCCAATGTATGATTTAACTCTAAACTGTAGTGAAGGATAACATGATCTGAATGTTAAAGGTAAAGCTGTTAAATATTTAAATTTTCTTTTGTTAAAGAAGTACACATAGGTTTGCATATTTGTTTGTTTTTTGGCTTTAGTCACTTAACTGGAACTAGATCATAGCTTTAGCTAGGGCTGTGCGATATGACCAAAATCTCATATCCCGATATAAGAATTCTATCATCTGATAACGATATAAATCACAAAAATGTAACATTTTCTGTAAATTCTGTGAGTCTCGGGCAGCTCGACTTGCGGGAAGTGTTTCCAGCTGCGCGTCATGTAGCTGTATTCGAGTGTTTTAACAGATGCATGAAACGATACATTTTTAGACATAAGTTGTAACGGCTGCCGTTTTCTTTGTGAGTATTTATTACACGGCGTGCTGCGGGGGAAGGCCTGTTCTAACGTTTGAGTCTAAGGTTTATTTTTTAGCACCTGGCAGCTCTTGTTTACTTTTTCATCCGTAAATAATCTGCTCTTTCACGTGATTCAGTTTATTTTGAAAAGTCTCAACAGGATCTTGAGCTTTATTGTGAAAGGTTTATGTGGAACATAAACAAGCGGACACGCGATGCTGTTACCGTCGTTGTTGCTAACCACAAAGCATAAAAACAGGCGCTTGTCCGTCCGTAGTGTGGTTATATTAAATATAAGAGAAAGAGAGAACTTTAAGAAATTAATATAGCCGTTACATGGAGAAACCTTTGGAATGCAAGCATGCTGATCCACACAGGTATGCACACAGGTGTACATATGGGTATTCACAGACGCGGACTACAGCTTTCTTGGCTGCTGCCTCAAAGCACATTGTGCGCTGTCTATCTTGCGTGCTGCACAATATCGTTTATTATTTAGTATCTACTGATATCTACTGCTAGCTAGTTTATTGTGATGGTGCCAGGTTTTTTTTATTATGTTGCTCTTTGTTGTTTGCTTTCTCTTCTGCTTTTTTTCTCCATACAGGTGACCCAGGTGTTTTTTTTGGGGGGGGTTTTTTGGGGGTTTTTTTGTTCCCCCCCCCCCCCCCCCCCCCCCTTCTCACCGTCTCTTCTCCCCTTTGGTTTTCTTTCTCTCCCTCTCTTTCTTTCATTCTTTCTCCCTGTCCTGTCCCGTTTGTAGCAACTGAAAATAAAAGAAATTCATAATTATAATAAAGGTCAATCAAATGGACCAATATGGCAAGGCCATGATGATCCACTTGGTAAAATAAATCCGCTTGGCATCTTTCTTGGCCTTAAGACAACAATTCTGATGGCTAAAGATCCAAATGGGACACACAAAAAAAAAAGAAGAAATTAATATAGCCACTACAGTGTACATCAGAACGATGAAAAAATATTGCCGTAAACAGTTTATTTTGCGACACCACGAGACAAACGATAGCGTAAAATGAAGCGATAGACGTTTTTATATCGTCATCCGATATATATCGTTATATCGAACAGCACTAGCTTTAGCTCATATTTATTATTTTATTTTATTTTATTTTTTGAAAGTTTTGTAATTATGACAGTCATCCACATGAAAAAAACAAACAAAAAAAACCCCTAACAAACAAACAAACATAATATTCACTGACAACAACATAATGGCACAGTGAAACCCTCAGATCTGCCCGGTCTGGGGGAGCTCCCCTCCACCTCTTTATGTCGTCAGGTTTTTGCTACTGTCCACGCAGCACTTTACAGTCCATCCCTGATGATGTTCGGAAGGGTATTTCCAGTCTCTTTTATGAGCTGCCTTCTAAAAAACAGTGACCACGTCCTTAGCAGGCCTTCCTTCTTCCAGTAGTTGCGTGAAAATACTTAGTTAAGCTCTGGTTATATAACCCACCACCCATCATCCCACATTACCAAAAAAATGTTAGCTCGTATTTATTAAAATACATTTTTGAGATTTTGTCCAGTCTGCATACAAGGGATCTCTTATTGATTCTTAAATAATGTAATTGAACATTCTATGGGAGGAAGTTCAGGCAAGTTAGGATGGTTTGCAAACTGGAATCCGGTTGTTCAGTGATGACGCGACGAATCCTACTTCCGGGTCTAAAGTAGTCTGCGTTTAATATGGCTTTTGTGTTGTTAACATGTTTAATGTTATGTATTTTCTTCTATTTGATCTCAAAAAGCTCCTAAAACAGTCAGTGATCACTGTTGACCTCCCTCGGCTTTTATTACCGCTAATCATTTATTTAAGCTCAGTTTTTAAAACCTTAGGATGTAACTACAGCCCAGCCCATGCAGCAGTATATGAATGACTAACCTGGTATTATGGATGGATTATCTCAGTTGTTCTCCTGGCTGAAGTTTGGTCCTTTTACAGCATCCTGCCATGCGATTACATTTGTTCCTGACCACCGAGAACACTCACGTTAACTTTTATCGAGTGGAAAAAAAGTTAGCTTGTTTACTTGGCCAGTGGTGTTTGTGGAGAAGTCTGACTATGCAAGCTATGGATTAGAGCAGCAATTTGCTAGCAACCAAAGCAATCAAGAGGAGGTTTATGGTGCAGTCCTTTGCCAACAGGTCAGGAAATTCACTTTTATCCTAGCAACCAGAGATTGCCAGGAGGTCATTGCCCAGTTTCTTGGCCTGTGTGTCAGAAGGCTTAGGATATTCTTGAAAAGTATATTGGAACCTCTATTTGGAAACATGTTTGCATCCTCCGTACAGAATGAAGTAAATCTCCTTTGTCACTATGAGTGGACAAATAACAAAAAGCAGAAAAATAGGTAAAATCTGTAGCTACTATTAAAAACTTTGTGACCTACTGTACATTTTGCACAAACTGAACATTGTTCTAGCACATTTATTGTTGGCATGTATACTGCGTGGACAATCGGGCTGGGATTTGATTCCTCAAAACCAATTCTTAAGGTGTGCTGGCAGAGCACATCAAATTTTTATTTATAGTTGATCTAAACAGTCACTCTGGTTTGCAGAGTTAAAAGACAGCTATCATGGGCACATGAAAAGTGCCACAAAATCTTTGAGCAAGTGATGAAAATAAAGGACAGTGAGAGAGTGCTAGAAAGAGAAGTTCAATGTCTGGCTTATTTATCACCTCCACACAGCTGCTTCTGTGCGAAGTGGGAATGAATGATGGATCATTGTTTTCTGAATGTTACAAATATTTGCAACATAGACAATATCTGATGAGTGTTGGAAAAGTGTAAGGTAAAGCATTAAAAATGTCTGTAGTAACTCTGATAAATTATTCTTTAGTGGTAAAAGGAGAAGTATTTAGACCGGGGGTGTCAAACATAAAGCTCAGGGGCTAGAATAGTCCCGGCAAACCATTTGGCTTACTGGAAGGTTGGAAAATGTAAAAGACTGCAAAGATTGTGTGATTTTTAGACTGTATTTTCATAAGTTTCTAAGTTATGTTTCCCACAATGTAAAATGTGAAATGAGATTGAAATTCCTGATCAAGACTGATGATAACAAAAAACAAATTAAAATAAATAAACAAATAACTTAGGCAACAGTACTGAAGCCTGCCTTGTTTTTAATTCCTACTTTTTTTGACTAAGTTAGAGGAAGAAATGGTCATTGAGAGAGAAAGAATATTTATATCCCTTCAGTAAGCCCTCGTTCATCACACCGGCTCTGCTAGATATTAGAGCTGGTTGTGTTTCTGTCTCAAGGCTGACCGCAGCACAAAGAAAGAACCGGTGTAAGCACTTCCTATACCTAGGTATGTGGAATCAGGGGAGGTAAAGAGAAAAAAGTTCAGGGCGGCAGGCAAGAAGAAATTATATATCAAGAGAATTATATATCTTCAGAGAGATAGAGATTGCAAAGTAGTGGGCTTGCTACCACACCCAGGGACCAGTCTAATAAGTGGATGGGAATAATAAGAGACTGCTACCTCTGCACACAGAGGCCCAATAAACTACTGGGTAGGCCCTTCAGGGCATAACCCAAGCCACTTCCACAGTTTAGACTGGGGCTTATAAAGCTGTGTAAGCAGTACTGACTCTTGGTTTTCTGTCTGACTTGTTCATGGGAAATGCTAGCTTACAAGTTACAAATTTTGCTGATTGATTTTTAAGAACCAGCAGATACTGAGAAAATGTGTGGTTCTTTTTGTTGTATCATGTTATATTTTGATGTTTAATGCACTGTGCTGATTTATGTTCTTGAATTTGCATCCATTACCATCTTAAAATATTAAAATATTAAAATTTACACGAAACACTTAAGAATCTAGTCAATAGGGTTTTATTTTTGAAAAGGCTGCAGTAGCTTTTGACATCATGCATTAGTCTCTGATTAACCCAGTTTAGCTGGAAACATTATTTATTTGGCACATTGCTGGATTAATTAGAGAAAAACAGACTAAAGACTGTCCAAAAAGGGCTTAAGCAATTTCTGTTAAAAATAACACTACATGTCACGGAATTGTGATTGTTAAGAAGTGCAGCTTTGTGTTTGAGTCTAATTTTAGTCTTTTAAGTGAAAAATAAATTAATAAATAAAAGAAGATTAAATTCTGCAAGACACAAACAATTTCATTACTGGGAGGAATGTATGCTGTGAAGATGATGCTTCTGTCACAGTTGCTTTATTTCTGTCAGAACTTCCTCATCTATCTTACTAAAAACTATTTTATAAGACTGGGTGACTCAGTGATTCTCCATTTTATATGGAATTATAAACCCCATTGAATTAGGAAGGACCAATTCTGCAAGAGAATGAGGGAGGGCTGGCATTACTTAATTTCATTTTGTATTTATTACGGGTCCACTGTTTCTTGCTCTGGTTTTCATTGGATAGATGAGAACTTCCTGGATGGTAAGAGATAAGGCGTGCATTGCTATAGCAATCATGTCCCCTACTTGGAGACATAAATCTTGTTATAGATAAAATCTGTGTTCCATACAACCCCATGATCTATAATGCAATCCATAATACAGGGTGGGCCATTTATATGGATACACCGTAATAACATGGGAATGGTTGGTGATAATTAAAGTCCTGTTTGTGGCACATTAGTATATGTGAGGGGGCAAACTCCTCAAGATGGGTGGTGACCATGGTGGCAATTTAGAAGTCGGCCATCTTGGATACAACTTTTGTTTTTTCATTAGGAAGAGGGCCATGTGACACATCAAACCTATTGGTAATGTCACAAGAAAAACAATGGTGTGCTTGGTTTCAACTTGACTTTATTCTTTCATGAGTTATTTACAAGTTTCTGACCACTTATAAAATGTGTTCAATGTGCTGCCCATTGTGTTGGAGAAATGCCAGCACAGGCATCCAGTATCCGTAGTTTCAGGTGCTGCACACCTCGTATCTTCACACAATAGACAATTGCCTTCAAATGACCCCAAAGATAAAACTCTAAGGGGGTCAGATTGGGAGACCTTGGGGGCCATTCAACTGGCCCACGACGACCAATCCACTTTCCAGGAAACAGTTCATCTAGGAATGCTCGGACCTGGTACCCATAATGTGGTGGTGCACCATCTTGCTGGAAAAACTCAGGGAACGTGCCAGCTTCAGTGCATAAAGAGGGAAACACATCATGTAGCAATTTCAAATATCCAGTGGCCTTGAGGTTTCCATTGATGAAGAATGGACCCACTATCGTTGTACCCCATATACCACACCAAACCATCACTTTTGTTGCTCCAACAGTCTTGGAGGGATCCATCCAATGTGGGTTAGTGTCAGACCAATAGCAGTGGTTTTGTTTGTTAACTTCACCATTCACATAAAAGTTTGCCTCATCACTGAACAAAATCTTCTGCGTGAACTGAGGGTCCTGTTCCAATTTTTGTTTTGCCCATTCTGCAAATTCTGTGCGCCGATCTGGGTCATCCTCGTTGAGATGCTGCAGTAGCTGGAGTTTGTAAGGGTGCCATTTGTGAGTAGCTAATATCCACCAAAGGGATGTTCGACTAATGCCACTCTCCAGTGACATGCGGCAAGTTCTACGCTGTGGGCTCTTGCTGAATGAAGCTAGGACAGCCACTGATGTTTCTTCATTAGTGACAGTTTTCTTGCGTTCACATTTCGGCAAATCCAACACTGAACCAGTTTCAGGAAACTTAGCAAGCAGTTTGCTGACTGTAACATGGGAGATGGGTGGTCTCGTAGGGTGTCATGCATTGAAATCTGCTGCAATGACCCGGTTACTATCAGATATCAACACAATTTCGATCCGCTCCTCACGTGTTAACCTCTTCGACATGTCAATGGCTGTGAAAGAAGAGAAACTTGTAAATAACTCATGAAAGAATAAAGTTACGTTGAAACCAAGCACACCATTGTCACCCTGTACAATTAAAATGTTTGAACTGGAAAAAATATGGAATACTAATAAATATTGGACCACTCTTTTTTTTCATTAATTAATTTTCTTTTACATTGAATATAAAATGGTCCATTCCTCCACTTTGTGGAGGAATGGACCATCCACTTTACTATTCTGTTCAGATATGCATACTCAGAATGCTCATTTTTAGTTGGTCCTCTCTGTCATTTCTTTCTTGTGAAAATAAATGCATTTTTATGTTTTACAGGTCAAGAGAAATAAATATTGTATCCAATTGCCAGTTTTTCTTCTGTTGCCAATAAAACCCAAACCCAAAAAGGCATAATGGTGCCACATTTTGCACATAGAAATGTTTCATTGTACTTCCAGTTAATTCAAGGGTTATTTTGTTTGGATCTTGCTCATTAGCCATAGTTATCTGAATTATTGATGCACTAGTGTCAGGCCTGCTTTCGGAGTGACTGATGGCCCATGCTGCTACGTCATTTTCCACCCCTGTTATTTCTCCCTTTCTATCTCTGTTTTTCCCCCCCTTGAATTTCCAGCATGTGTATCTAATTTCTGAGTGGGAAAAAGATTTTCCACCCTTCCTCCCATTATCCACCCTCTTTCTGCTCTCTTGTCATGTCTCATGTTTTTTTTTTTCCAGTAATCACCCTTTTCTGCCCTGCCATGTAACATTTTCATAATTATGTTGTTAGAGATGAAATGGTATGAAAATTTTATTTGATGATTATTGTGACCAAAATGATCACAGTTATCATAATCATTGCACAACTAAAATATGTGGAAAATGTTCAAGAAGTACTGATGCACACAATGATTTATAATTAATTCTTCATACTGCATATAAAATGTGCAAAAGTGCTGCTTTTGTAGGAAACCAAAAGTTTGGGTCGTCTTTTGACACATAAAAACATTTAAAACATTAACTAAAAGACATTCCTTTCCCGTTCTATAGGTTGCATTTAAGCAAATGAGATGACCTAGGCCCACTTTACAATATGGAGTCACAAGATGACGATGATACAATAAACGCAAAAACTGACAAATATTAACAGTCATTATTTGAGTCTACTTTTTCTGTTGAAGCTGTTTTTTTTTTTTTGTTTTTTTTTTTTAACCGACTTGAGTCTTACCGGCTTTTAAGGAACCCTGTATTTGTTTGGGTGACTCTGCAGCCTGTGACCATTTGCAGTCAGTGAACATAGTCTGCAGACACACAATGAGAAAAGTAACACTGAACTCTTACATTATTGACAAGCTTTTCACAAGTTAGATAGAGAAGCTACGATATTTCTGTCCTGCTATGAAAGTGTCTACATCATACACTGAACTAAAAGTTAATTTAGCCTGCATTCACTATAATGTGGAGGTTATGAAGAGATTTTGTATGTGTCTGTACACAGGGTGACCATTTTCTCTAAAGTTTCTTGGCACTCTTAAAATCCAAAGTAAGACCGAACTTTAGACTTAGTCCATTTCGACAGCTGCAAAGCCTTTAAAACACTTCTACTGCCTCCCGTGTTTTTATAGACTCAAAGCAACCTCATGATGCAGAATTTCTTTGTTTGTTAAACTGTAACAAAGACATTGCGGTGTGCCCACAAATTACACAAAAACGTGGTAGAAGGCATGTTTTTGTTTAATTAAATTACTATTTTGGTATAAACATAACCTTAGAGATTCACTTACTAAACAGAAAATCTACCTGCATTTGGTGCTTGGCTGTCACTTTTGAACCCTGATCCCTACACTTCTTCATTACTCATTATGGAAAATGCATTGTTGCCATATTGCTTTATATCTTTATATTTTATTTTTTCCTGTCAACTCTCTTCTCATTCCATCTTCCTTTAGACCCCCCCCCCCCCCCCCCCCAAAAAAAAACAAAAAAAAAAAAACAAAAAAAACCAACTTTATTCCTAAACTTCTGTCTCCCTGCTTCTGTTCCCTTTCTGCACACCCCACCACTGCATCATCCCACCACCACAGTGACAGGGCTTGCTACATAGCTGACATGAGGTGCCATATTATTCTACTGTGTATTATGTGTGTATGTTTGTCTCAGAGCGTGTTTGTGTGTCTGTCTGGCTTGGGGCTGATAAGACGTCGTGGTGTTATCCTCCCAGACAGACCTGTGTGACACTGATGTGTTCACAGGCCACATACGCACTCACACAGAAACATATTCAAGTCCATATTATATGGACTAACATATATACATGTGTACATTTCATTATGTACTGGATTGTTATACTGAATGCCTTTAGATGTATACATGTATGTATTTATTAATGTTAAATTTCACAGATAACTTGTTATTCTTTCTTATTTTTCTTTCTGCTTCAATGGATGAAAGCTAGTGTTAAAATGGGGCTAAAACTGTGTGTGTTCTTTTGTGTTCCTCTGCATGAAAAAGAGATTGTCATAAGTCTGCCATATTAAAAACACTTGTCATAAGCGGGTAAGTACAGATGTGTTAGGGCAGATAGTAGCTAGGAGAGACAGATTTTTTGTTTTGTTTTGTTTTTTGACCTGGGCACAATATTTAGTGTTAGTCCATGTTAGGGAAGGCTATACCAAGAAATTGAACAGGTAATGCGTTATTAAATTACGTTAACATTGCTTTTTGAAAGAATGTATTTGTCCAGAGGATGTCAGTAATTGCTGTCGTGTTTCTGGCTACTTCTCATTTGCTCAGTCAAATAGTCTTGGAGGCCTGTCATGCAGCTGGAAGAAGCTGTGTTGATGATTATGTTTGGGGTTTGATTTTCGTGATTATAATAGCAGAAAAAAACACCTAAAAGTACTGTGAGACTAATGTTAGAATCTGCTCATCTTTCTCCAGCTAAATATATTTACTAAAAATTTCAACTCTAAGACTCCGCAGTCCTAGAGATCAATTGGCGACTCCCTTCAACCACCGCTTTCTAAAAAAATTGGTAAATGCACTATATATTTTTTTTCTAGTACTTCACGAGTGCTTTCTGTCTAACAGGCACACACTTTCATACTTCAATGCACGCATCAGAGAGCAGCTTGGGATTCAGTATCTTGCCCAAGGATACTTCATGCGTATTCCCCAACCAGTTGTGACTGGTTATTGGCAGTTGCTGTAAAATTGACTGCTAAGCCCCAGTCACACAGGCCTAGAGACTGATCAGCAACCCCCTGGTAACTGCAGGTCATATTCCCCCAATTTGTTGGTAGGAGGTTGCTTGCTGTTGCTACATGAAATTTTTACAAAATGGTATCCATTGCTGCGCTGAAAGCATCACCGTCCTTGCAATCACTTTGGTCACCAGCAAACTGCTGCAGTGGTCCATAGTTTGACCATAGTTTGACTCAAAGATGTTAAGTAGCAATGGTAGTGACATTCAAATTAATTGCATGCTGTGTGGTCAGGTGTTTGAACATGTTGGAGATATTTCCCCTCTTGTGTTCAGTGATGAGGTTATTACACAAAAAACTAAGGCATCACATATTTGCAAAAGTGCTCCGTTTTCGGAGACGTCTGTTACCCACCAGCCTGATAGCTGACTGGGAGGTCAAGGCTCACTAGAGCCGGCGAGAACAGCGCACTCCCATCCCACATCGTTTTCATGTGACGTTATTTTTGTGCCACTATTCTGAGCGCATGTAAAAAAAATTTGCAGGTGCAAGTGTCGCATTTTGAGGAAAAATTTATATTGAGCGAAGAAAGCTAATTTTGAGTGAACAGAATTGATTGCTGCGTGCAAAAAATTTATTTTAGTGTTCCAGCTGACCGGGTGGTCACTCGGGTTAAATGTAATATATAAGGCTGAACTGACAAAAAATCGGCCGACTACACCACCAGGTGTTATAGGAAAAACCATAAAGCCTTTGAACTAAAACAAACGCTGTTGTGACAGTGATGTACACTGTCTTGTTGGTATATATGTATGATTTGTATCACCTTCATGTTTCCCTCTCACCACATATCCAAACTGATATCATGACCAGCAGCTTTTACAGCTGTGGCTCCAGCAAACAGCTGATACTAGAAATTAATATTAAATAAATTCTAACAACAGCTGATCAAGCTTAAACGTGCTGCTGTTGTTTACCGCAACATCTGCTGCTTTCCTCTTTCTGGCGCAAAGTGGGCGATAAACAAACAAGAGATGATCAGCTGATCATTGATCAGTTTCATGATTGAAGTAGCAACAGGAGAGGAAGGGGATGAGCATGAGAGAAGAAGAGGCAGCTGACAGCGTAAAGACAGAATAATTCCAGCTTTGTGTCTTTTTCATTCTAGCTGAAGTACGGGACGAATCGCGTTCCTTTTCCCCTCAATATTGTAATTGGTCCAGCCCGGAGTTGATCATGACCAATTGGCTAATCCACCACCTTTCATTGTTTATACCATTACAAAAACAAACAAACAAACATAAAAATGAAAAATCATTATTGGCTCATCGCGCAAATGCCCGGTATGCCCAATGGCCTGTCCAGCTATGTGGTCAGCTGGTGGGCAACGGGTATCTCCGAAAACGTTAGAGCACTTTTGCAAATATGTGATGTCTTGATAAATCGAGCAGACATTTGAAGTTTACACAGCAACATTCTTGCATGAAATTATCTTAAAAATTTATTTTGTGACCCAGAAAGACTAATATTTCAAACTCCACCACTCTGTGTTCCTTCGCTACTGCCTTGTTTGTTTTGGACGAAATGGATTCTGGGATATTGCATTTCATCATTTCGATCTGATTGGAGACCAAAACAGCCAATCAGATTTTTTTGCATCCAAGTCTGTGATTGGCTGGTTTTGTGGCACAAATATAACTGTGTACAGAAAGAGTTGAGCGCGCACGGGCAGAAATGTTGAGAGCGCAAGCAACACATTGCGAGCAAATGCAAAAACTGAGCGAGAGGGGCTGCTATTGTGTGTGTGTGTGTGTGTGTGTGTGTGTGTGTGTGTGTGTGTGTGTGTGTGTGTGTGTGTGTGGATAATAGCAAACACTAAAATACATTTTTTGCACGCAGCAAGTCAGTCAAATTTAGCTTTTCTTCGCTCAAAATAAATTTTTCCTCAAAAGTCTTTACATGCGCTCAGAATAGTGGTACAAAAATAACGCCATATTTTCAGACCTCCCGCGGTCTTTTGCTACTCAGGTTAAATATGATATATAAGTCACTTAGATAACTTAAAAATGTTATTGTTTGGATTTTTTCAGTGTTTTATCTGTTCCTGAGTTAATCAGTTTGGCTGAGATTAAAGTTATAGTTTCACACAGCTGAATAAACGTCAAAGAGAAAACTGATTAAAAAGAAGTGTGAGATTGTAGAGAATTTACTCCTGTGTCCTGTTATATTTTAGGGAGCAAAGAACAGACGGCTGAGTTTATTAAACTCCAAATCTGCAAAAAGTGTAAGTTTATCATCTTGTCTTTATTTTTAGTTAGCACATACCTTAAACACTTCAAGCTGTAAGCTAATGATAGTTATATAAAAGCAGATGCAGCGAAATACTACAAAAGTAATTGGATTGAGCTTCACACTGAAAATGGGTAATGACCCAAAGCATGCTGCAAAGCAACCAAAGTATATCTCAAGTAAGTAAACTGGATATTCATCAGTGCCCAAGTTGGTAACCTGGTCTCAACCCAATAGAGCATGCTTTTCAGTTACTGAAGTCAGAGAGACCCACAAACAAGCAGCATGAGAAGGTGGCTGTACTAAAGAGCTGACAAAGGGAAGCAACATTTTTTTACACTTAGTATTTAAACTTTTGAGGATATGAGAATGGGGAACTGTGAAATGAGTATATAGAAATGATTATGATTTTAAAAAGTTAATTCAGTGTGGTTGTTTAACTCTTTTAATTAAAGTGCTCTTGAAACATCTTGAATGTTTAATTTTAAATCCATTGTGGATGGATTTTGGATGGATTTTAAATCTACAGGCAAAACGACATGGGTGTTGTCCAAATAATTACGGAGCCAACTGTGACACAATGAACCAAATCAGTTTAGATTAAAGCTGAATGCCAAATGTCTTTTATTGTCAGACCTCCATCTATTTCTCCCTTTCACTACTATGAGTTTACTAATTTTGGAAACTCTTGCTCTTGACCCTATTGGAGTTCTAGACAGGATGAAGTGTCATCAATTTTAGAGTTTTTACTTAAGACAGTTATCTGGGAAAACTAAAGTGAAGTCACATTGCTTCATTTAAGTCATATGAATCTAATAACACCACTGTCTTATTTGAGCAGTAAAAACCTAAAACTATTACATACATGGTACATAAAAACTAAGAATCATACATAATGTATATCATTTAAATACAATGACAACATGATCAAAACACAGGACACTGCTGGTGACAAATACGTGATCTCACACCTAAGGATGGGAATTGATATGAATTTAGCGATTCTGATTCATTTAAAGCGCCTTAAGGCAACTTTTGTTGTGATTTGGCGCTACATAAATAAAATTGAATTGAAATTGAATTGAATTGATTGCAGTGCTAATATCACTTATCTATTTGAATCCTTATCAGTTCTCATTGATTTCTCATTGGCTCAGCTTTGGGAGTCACCAGTGACATAAGTTACTTACTCCCAGAGCAAGCAATTTGTTACACTACTTGTTACATTGCTTTCTCTGTAAAATGACCTAACGCATTGTCATAATTACCATTAAACAATAGAGAACTATAGGATAAAATCCCACAGACCAACACAAATCCCTATCCTAATGAGGACCCACATATGATCTTATTCCTAATATTTGGGTATGAAGAGAAAGCTGACTGGACAAGGCAGCTTTGAAAATTGGCACAAAGAGATTTGAAAGCGATTGCCATAGTGATTATATTTTAAGTGATTATATTTTAGAAACATGAACAGGTAGAAACAGAGGCTGAAACCTGCCTGTTCTGGGTCAGGGAACTGTGCTGGGGTCAACATTCACTCAACTGTAACATCACTTTGAGTTCTTGGCTAGCTTAGCATTAGCATGCTATCTGTGCAGATGCTTGCAAAGAGCTGACATTCTGTTAAAAGTATAATGAGGTTGTTTCTGTCCTGGATGCAGTTTGCACTTTACCATTGCACTTTTGTGCAAAAAAAATAAATAAATAAAAGAATACAAGTAATATTTATATCCACGTTGCACACTGTGTCACTATTTTCCTCCTCTGGCACACAAACTGAAATCAGCTGATTGCAGCGCAAGTGCAAGTAGAACTGATCAGCAGAACTGATAGGCAAGCAGACTAACAATTTCAAGTAATTGAACTGGGTTCCCAATTCCCATCTCTAGTCATGTCACGCTTTTATTTATTTTAAGTTTTTGATTCCTATGTTGACAAAAACAACAACAAGTTAACAGAAGCCTATGCTGAAATGCAGTAAAACTTTCACAAAGACTCTCTTGACTGGAAAAAAAGAAAAAAAAAACTGTACTATGACTGACAGATCATGTCTAACAAGGAGCTTGATTTACGATGATTGCAGTTCTTATTTTAGCTGAGCAACTCGTGGTCACGTATCATCCATACTGTTATTGAACAGCCAATTAGTCTCGCTTGATGAGCTCAGACCGTTATCTGTTTAGCACTAGTTCACCATTTCCCAACTGACACCACTTTGCAGTTGGCTATAAGACAGCTGGGCTATGAGAAATAACATTACTGCAGTTGCTCTAAGTTCTGCATTCTGAGCAATTGAACAAGGGCTTAAGCTTTTAATGCATGGGTTTTATTTCCAGGCAGTAAAATAAAAAGGTTCTGGACAGCAGCTTCTCTGCATTGGCTTTATGCTGGCTCATTCTGAAATGGCCTCTTTAGCCTGTTTGCCACCCCACTCTGGTGTATGTGCTTCATTAAACTAAGGTTAAACATAAAAAATAAAAAAAAGTTGCCATCATTAGATAAGATGTTTGCTCACAGGTTATGTTGCTCAGTCTTGTCTCTTTGCTTACTCTTAGCTTGCTTAGAAAAGCAATGCTAAATCCACTGAGTAACCCATCATATTAGAAGATTCTTTATATAATCCTGATTTATGTTAAACTATTAGTTGAAAATATTTTTTAGTATTGTTTTTTTCCACAGTATGCACAACAGTTTCCTTTGCAGTGTATTTTGTTTGAATATGGTAGTAATACATTAGAACAAAACAAATTGTTGTCTGACATTCAGTCTCTCTTGGATTCATTTGAGCAGAGATGTAGTGACTTTCAGTAGCCTGTTATTTGATTGAAATTTTAAATGATTGTTATCCAAGTGATATTATCCATGTTGAAGTTTAAAAACTGCTTGAGAAGAATGGAAGAAGAAAGTACGCAGACCAGACAAAATGTAAGGAAACTGAATTGTAGAGCATAGACAGTAGATTTGAAGAAAGTTCAAATTTCTAATTGATCTAGGTGTACTTGCGATATTCTTTGGAGGTTTTTCATAGAATTATTGTTGAAAGCTGTGAGAATGAGTGAAACTGCTTACCAAGGCGTGAATGTATATCAAATGTGAATGAGGCTTATTAGGAGTATGTCTGTACTAATACTAGGAATAGATTTTAAAGGCTAATGAAGTAGCAAAATAGGCCAGTCATACTTTTTAAAAATATGTGTGTTGTGCACTTGGCCCTGACTGAGCCTATTAAAAACTTTTTTTTTTTTTTTTTCGCCTGTCCCATTTGGTTCTTTAGCCATCAGAATTGTTGTCTGAAGACCAACAAGGATACCCAATGGATTTACTTTGCCAAATGGATCATCGTGGCATTGCCGTATTGGTCCATTTGGTCGATCTTTGTTTTTATTATTTATTATATTTTATTTCCAGATGTTACAGACGGGACAGACATGAGTGAGAGATAGGAAAGGGAGAAAGTAAGATAAGATAAGATAACTCTTTATTGTCATTGCACAGTCATACATAGTACAGTAGTACAATGAAATTGGAAAAACTGTCCTACGTCGGCACTACATATAACACAACACGACACGATATGACACATCACAACGTAACAAACAACACAACACAGTATATTAACTTAGTATAAAAAAGAAGAATAAGTGTATGTGTATTGCACACTGTTATTATTGCACATTAATTATTATTGCACCTTGTTATAAATATAAATATTATTGTTATCGTTTTAAACATTGTTACCTCCCCCTAAAAAGTCCAGGGAGGTATCCAGTCAGGTCAGCTATTTACATTGATCAGGGCTATTGCCCTGTTGTAAAAGCTGTCCTTGAGTCTATTTGTTCGGGACCTCAGCAGCCTGAACCTCCTGCCAGACGGCAGCAGCTTAAACACCCGGTGTCCTGGGTGTGTGCAGTCCCGTAGGATGCTGCGTGCCCTCTTGAGACAGCGAGTGCTGTACAGGTCCTTCAGGGAGGGAAGAGGATGTCCAATGATTTTTTGGGCCATGTTGATGACCCTCTGGAGTGCCTTTCAGTGTGCTGTGGTGCAGCTGGAGAACCACACACCGATGCAATATGTCAGCACAAAGAGGAAGGAAAGGAAAAAGAGAAGGGGAGAGGGACAGTGAGAAAGGGGGGGAGAAAAAAAAAATCTCCTGGATCACCTGTTGAGAGAAGAATAGAAAACAAGCAAAAAAAGACAAAAAAAAAAAAGAAACAAAGCAACATACTAAACACAACACCATCGCATTAATCTAGCTAAGTGTAAACAGCAGTAAATACTAAATATTCAATGTTGTTGTGCAGCACGCAGGACAGATGTGCTTCGAAGTAGCAGCCAAGAAAGGTGTAATTTGGGTCTACGAGCGGTGAACACCCGTGTGCATACCTGTGTGGATCAGCGCGCTTGTATTCCAAAGGTTTCTCCATGTAACGATCTGCTAGGGAGTGTGGGGGGGCCACAGCCCCGTCCTCCAGGGTGTGAAGCAGGTATGGAGGAGATCAAAACTCCAGACATCCAGAGGCCCCCAGAACACAAGAAACCATGGAAGACCAACAGAGGGGCAGCTGCGCCACTGTTCCAGTAAGAGCTGAGGAGAGTCCCAGATGAGGGTTCACTCAGCAGCCACGGAGCAGAAGCCAGGGGGAGTCTATTAAAGCCTATTAAAAACTATTGATGTATATCTCAGACAGGTGTATCAATTTAAACTGAAAGTTTAAGTTCTTGAGTCTTCTGCTTTCTTATTTTTCCTCTGATTTTCCTGTAAGATGGATTAAGAAAGATGGGGGTTGTAGATCAAGCTGTACCACCATATTGCTTCTGTGCTTAATAAAACCACAATACCACCCACAACTGAATTGTGCTTCTAAAATCACAGAGCACACTGTAAAGATTGGCCCTTTCTTTGTTCCTCTTTTAAAAGTTTCAATTACACACTCAAATTGTGTGTGAAATACTAAATGAATGCTGCACATTAGGGCTGCCACAAACGATCATTTTGATAGTCGACTAGTCACCGATTATTTTTGCGATTAGTCGACTAATCAGATCATCATCCATTGGACGTAAAACTACAGCTTATTGCACCAGCAGCATCTGCTCTTATATAACTATCATTAGCTTACAGCTTTAAGTATTTAAGGTCTGTGCTAACTAAAAATAAAGACAAGATGATAGTTTATTAAATTTTAATGAAATTTGCAGATTGTTTCGGTGAAGCTTAATAAACTCCTTGCTATCTAAAATATAACAGGACACTGGAGTATATTCTGGAGCATCTCACACTTCTGATAATCAGCTGTCTGCTTGATGTTTATTCAGCTGTGTAAAAACTATAACTTTAATCTCAGACAAACTGATTTACTCAGGAACAAATAAAATACTAAAAAAAAAAGCCAAACAATAACATTTTAAGTTATCTAAGTGACTCATATATATTTAACCTGAGTAGCGAAAGACGGCGGTGGGTTTGAAAACGATTTGCGGGGAGTCCGGTGTTCTCACGGCGCTAGTGAGCCTAGCCCCCGGCTCGCTAACGAGCTAGTGGGTAACAGATGTCTCCGAAAACGTCGGAGCGCTTTTGAAAATATGTGGTGTCTTGATAAGCTGAGCAGATATTTGAGGTTTACACAGCTACATTCTCGCCTGAAAATATGTTAAACGTTTATTTTGTGCCCCAGAAAGAATAATAAGAATAACATTAAAACTAACTAGCTGCCGCCATTGTTGGAAACTGCGCTGGGCCGCGCTATGAATTCTGGGACACAGCTGCTTCTTCTTCTTCTTCGGGGTTTAACGGTAGCTGACATCCTTGTACATGCAATGCTGCCATCTTCTGTTTCAGTCCGTTATTACACTCTTAAATCCTGCCACTTATTCCTGCGTCTTTTGTGATCGTACAAAGCTTCAAACGACGCGTCGACTATTAAATCAGTCGTCGACGATTTTGATAGTCGACGTAATCGTGACTAGTCGACAAATCGTGGCAGCCCTACTGCACATATTGCACATATTGCCACAGTAACAGTGTAACACATACATTTTTGTTTATTTGTTTTGTCTTTTGCTCACTTCAAATTGTGAGGCACATTTCAAGTAGAGAAATTACTCAACTTAACTTAACTCATTAAAAAAGCCAATCTAACATTCGCTTCGTTTCTGTTCAAATTTAAAGGAACAGCTAACACATCTTTAGGGCTCCACTTAGGTATTCTTGTTAAGAATAAAATGATTTTGAAATGGTTTTGAAATACAGTGCTGTGCAAAGGTTTTGAGCCACCCCTGAATGATTATTTTTTCCTTCCAAGGAGCCAGACTTTCTTGTAAATGTTTTACAGTAGTCTTGAGGAGTAGTTCTCCAGTAGTTGTCTTTGGACGTTGGCTCAATTGTCACTTATTTTTAGTCCAGTCCTTATTCCTGAACCTTTTCAGAGGGTTATTTATAATAAAATCAGATTTATAAAGGTCAGTTTTATAATAAACTCTGGTAATAACACATTGAAATATTACAAAGTTAAAGGTCATAAAACGAAATCTTATGAAATTGTTTGCAATGTGTTAGTTTTTTTTCCCCCCTTGGTTTCTCTTTTTGATGATATTTCAATGTGTCTTTGGTCTCGAACAAACTGTTATTTCTCGTCATTCCCCCCAAAAAATGTATTGCTGGCTAGTAATATATCACAATTTAAAAGTTTACCATGTGCAACCGTAAATAATTTGGCCTACAATGCTGCCTTGTATTCCTTCAACTATGTGTGGGAAGGAAAATAATGTGATGTCTAGTAAGATATTCAGTTCAATTCATTCTTATTTATATATTCATTCAATGCTGTCTGGAAAGCATCTGATTACCAACTTCTTAATTTTTCAGCGTGATAATGATCCCTAACACCAATGAAAACACATTCTAACACCTTAGTGAAGTCCTGGGAGCTGGGACATCAACATTACTGAAGCTGTGTGGAATCATACTGGCGGATAATTGAACAAAAGGTGCAAAGATCCAAAGGAGAGCTTTGCAGCATTCTTCAGGAAGTCTGGAGATCTATTCCTGGAGACTATTTACAGAAATTACAAGAAATCTTTCCTAAGAGCTCAAGCTGTATTGAAGAATAAAGGTGGTCAAACTAAATAATTCAATTCAGTTTTATTCATATAGTGCCGAATCACCACAACAGTCACCTCAAGGTGCTTTAGATTGTAAAGTAAAAACCCTACAAAAAGAGGGAGAAACCCAAACAATCAAATCACCCCATTTGAGCAAGCAACTCCCTTTCAACATGAAGAAGCCTCCAGCAGAACCAGGCTCAGGGAGAGCCAGCCATTTTCCGTGACCACGTGGGGGTGAGAGAAGGACGGACCTTCAAACTTGTTAGGATTGTGCAAACTCTGTTTTGCCCTGTATGCTGTATTTCCACATGTGTTTGCAATTGTTTTAATAAACTGCTGCACAGATTTGCAATTTTCCTAGAAAACTATAAAGAAATGAGGGGTGTCTCAAGACTTTTGCAAAGAAGTACAATTTTTTGCAGTGCACTGAAATTCATTTAGATTTGGTCCCTTCCAGAAAATATAACTTTAACAATATAATAAAGTTCCTCTTAATGATTAACTCTTCAACACAAAGCAACATTTGTGTCCTTCTCGATGGTATAAAGTCAGGTAAGCTAAGCAGTATGTGTTCATTCTAATAGTCCTGTGGAGTAGTTGTATGATTGACCTACCTTTTCCTCATCATGGAATTCCACTAATTTTTAATAATTTCAGTTAATATTGACCTTCTTCAGGTTTAAAACCGATATTAACTCACATTAGACTTGAGACCCTTTCCCAGTAACATAAGGTTTTAGTTTTTTTCTGACTGCCTGACCTTCTTCATAACTTTTTCTTTCTCAGTTTCTTTTTCTTTATTACGTTCTCTTTCTCTCCCTCTGTCATCGTTACTTGTTACTTGCCCAAATTATTTATTTATTTATTTTTTCATTTTTCCCCTCATACCTTGTTTTCATCCTTTTTTTTTTTTTCTTTTTTTTTCATTTATTTTCTGATCCTCCTTCCATCCACCTGGATTTATTGCTGGAAGTAGTATAGTGACCATATGCTCCTTGATTCTTGCACTGACTCGCTATTGTCAGACTCACCCCTTGCCCTGTGTCTCCATCCTGAGTTCTTTTTTTTTATTTTTTTATTAGGATGTCTTTATAACAAAATCAAACTGCACCATTGCTCTATAAAACCAATTGGTGCTCTATATTTGAAAAGGTGGGGGAAATGAAAAATAAGGGTAGAGGACAGGATGAATATAAATCAAATACAGTCACGTAATGTTTTATGTATTTGAAAAAAAAAAACCCCACACACAAAAAACCCCAAACAATTGTAGTCCTTAGGTAAATTAGTTAAAAACAGCGCGCATGACGTAGCGTAGGGCTGTTCGATATAACGATATATATCGGATGACGATATAAAAACGTCTATCGTTTCATTTTACGCTATCGTTTGTTTCGTGGTGTCGCAAAATAAACTGTTTACGGCAATATATTTTCATCGTTCTGATGGTCACTGTAGTGGCTATATTAATTTAAAGTTCTCTCTTTCTCTTATATTTAATATAACCACACTATGGACGGACAAGCGCCTGTTTTTATGCGTTGTGGTTAGCAACGACGACGGTAACACCATCGCGTGCCCGCTTGTTTATGTTCCACAAACCTTTCACAATAAAGCTCAAGATCCTGTTGAGACTTTTCAAAATAAACTGAATCACGTGAAAGAGCAGATTATTTACGGATGAGAAGTAAAAAAGCGCCGCCAGGTGCTAAAAAATAAACCTTAGACTCAAACGTTAGAACAGGCTTCTCTCCGTAGCACGCCGTGTAATAAATACTCACAAAGAAAACGGCGGCCGTTACAACTTATGTCTAAAAATGTATCGTTTCATGCATCGGTTAAAACACTCTACTCCAGCTACATGACGCGCAGCTGGAAACACTTCCCGCAAGTCGAGCTGCACGAGATTCACAGAATTCACAAAAAATGTTACATTTTTGTGATTTATATCGTTATCGCTGGTTGCTGGAGTACTTTTCTATGCTGTGGTGTGCTGGGGGAGCAGCACAGCAAAGAAGGACTCATCCAGGCTGGAGAAACTGATCAGGAGGGCTAGCTCTGTGGTCGGCATGAAGCTGGACACTCTGGTGACAGTGGCAGAGAAAAGGACATTAAAGAAACTGATGGACATTATGGACAATGCCAGGCATCCTCTGCACACGGCCATTAACAACCAGAAGAGTCTGTTCAGTGACAGGTTGCTTCTCCCAAAGACAAGAACTAACAGACTTAAAAACTCCTTTGTCCCACACGCCATCAGACTGTTTAACTCCTCTCTGGAGGGGAGAGGGAGGGGAAACAGGAGGACAAAGGAGGGGGGAACAACTAAGCTGTAGTGCCTCTTCACCTCACTGTGCAATACCTTTTGTGCAATACTTTTGTAAATAGTCAACAGTGCAATAGACCTCAATAGTTGAAATGTGCAATTCACTTGTATTTTTATTTTTTATTCCTATTTATTCTATTTATCCCCTTCGTATATTTTATTTATATTGTCTCTGTATTTCTATATATATGTGTGTGTGTGTGTGTGTGTGTGTGTGTGTGTGTATATGTATATGTGTGTGTGTGTGTGTGTGTGTGTGTGTATATATATATGTGTGTGTGTGTATATATATATATATATATATATATATATATATATATATATATATATATATATATATATATATATATATATATATATATATATATATATATATAAATATAAATAAAATATTCTGTAACTCTGTAACTTCTGTCGGTGCTGTGCTTTTTTTGGAAATCTAATTTCCCAGAGGAACCCACCCGAGGGATTAATAAAGTTCTATCTTATCTTATCTTATCGGTACGATAGAATTCTTATATCGGGATATGAGATTTTGGTCATATCGCACAGCCCTAACGTAGCGCGCACATGTTATTATTTAATGAAAATTAAACCAAAATGAAGAAGCAGTGTGATTAAAAACAAAGTATGCACCATCCTTCAAAACCATGAAGAACCACTCTACACAGAAATAACATAGAAGTAATTATTTTGCATGTGGTAATCAGTCTTTCACATCATTGTAGAGGATTTTGACAGTCTTCTTTACACTGTTGCTTTATTTATTTGAGATTTGTGCTTATTTGTTTAGTCACAGATGTCTTAAGATCCTATACAGCAATTCAATCAGGTTTTTCCCCAGCCATCAGATTTGCTATTGTGCTTGAGACCATTATCCTGTTACGTGATCCATTTTTAGCCAAGCTTAAACAGTTGTACAAATGGCCTCATATTTCACTGTGGAATACTTTGGTATACATGCAAGATGCCCAGATACTGTGTTGCAAAAAAGCCTACCCCTTCACCACTGTGTTCCCCTGTTGGTATGAGGTGTTTGTGCTGATTTGTTGTGCTTGTAAAGCTGCTCTGTCCTGATATGTGCTGTTTTAGAGAGAAGCGTTTTTTTTCTCCTTGATCATTCCATGGTCAAACCTTGGGGTTAATTATTTTAACTATTTTGAATATTTTTCAAATTCATTTGGAAAATAATAATCTTTTTCACAACACAATGATTCTCTTCAAATTGTTTGGACACGGCCCTAGAAGTCTTTCCAGATCAATAAGCAGCAACAACTGCTTCTCAAACATCGATATTGATGTATTTCCTCTTTAGTATTGTTTGAGACAGCTAAATCCTCCAGAACATCAGTTTTTATAGGTGATGGTCACATTTGCTGATGATTAGTTAATCAAGTGCATTTGATAATCAGCACCTGGCTGCTACTTATCCTCTTAATTCTTGTTAAAATATTGTTCCACAAGTAATTCTCATAAGATTGCTTGTTTTTTTTTTTTTTTCTTTTTTTAAACGAAAATCAGCAAACAAAAAAAAGCGGAAAAACCCTTCCAACCATAGAGATTAAATGTAGTCCTTTGGTTTATGGTGTAATGCAGACTTTCCAAGTCTCTCTTTGATCTGTGCTGGCGAGCTGTTCCTTGAGCGAAACACCCCATATGGAAAAGATATATATAAATCTTACAAGACAGATAAAAACTTTATATGAAACTTGTATGAAAAGCATATTTACCGTGCTTGGTAAATATGGCCCAAAGAGTGACTCGTTTGAAAAATAAGTGATGTCAAATTGAATTCAAATAGGAAATAAACCGTTTTACATAAACCGTTTTACCCAGAGCTCTAAACGCAGGTCTTAATGAAGCCGTTTCATAATATAATCATTTACCCTTTGAACATTCAGTCTAGTCATTCGCATGATGCATGTTGTTTTATTAGTTTCATGTTCTTCGCATTTGGCCTGTATCTCTTGTTAATGGGCATTTAAACTGTCAAAAAAAAAGTTAAAAAGTTCAGTTGAAACTTTGCAGACAATCTAAACTAACAAACACAAAAGACTTAGGCACCCTATGGGGGGAAAAAGACAGAAGATTTAAAATGTCAAACCATTTGCCTTGGAGGTTTGGAAAAAAACTGTAATCTGTAAGGAAAAAAAATAGGCAAACCTTCAGATATTCTATAAGCATCGCTGACAGAGACAACCATTGGCACTAATAGAAGAAAAGATATAAAGTAAAATTAAATCACCGGAGGGTGACGGATTGACAAAGGGAACAGAAAAATGCATTTATTTCAAATAATTGTTATTAGGCAGATAAGCTGACAAATCCTTACCCAAACATGTCTAGTGACAAGTCATGATATTTCTGGGAAGCACAGATTATGGGCTGACAAGTGTGGAGTCGGCAAAATGAATGCTTGTTTTATTCAGTGGAGGTGAGAGAGAGAGGAGCAATAACTGACTTGCACAGATATGCTGCCAATATGTCTGATGTTATATGTGATAGCATCTTAACACCTTATCTGTTCTCTACCTTTTAAAAATCCTGAAAACATGTTCACAGAATTTCCCTGATTACGTGAGTGTGTGTGTGTGTGTGTACGTGTGTGTGTGTGTGTGTGTGTGTGTGTGTGTGTGAGATCTGCTTGAAAATGGACAAATTGATGCAAAACAAATGTTTGCATTATTTTTAGTCTGGGGGAAAGTTTTCTTATTATGGCTTTGTGCTCACGTGTCCATATTAATAATTGTTCTCTGTTATGTTGTCTTGTTCCCTCTTTTAAACGTTATTTTTCAAATATGTTCTTTCCTCTTTTTTTTTTTTTTATCCCCTTAGTTAGTACCCATTGCCACATGCAGGATTCTTTTTTTATTTTCTATCCCACCACTAGGGCTGCCACAAACGATTATTTTTGCGATTAGTCGACTAATCAGATCATCATCCATTGGACGTACAGCGTACAGCTTATTGCACCAGCAGCATCTGGTCTTACATAACTATCATTAGCTTACAGCTTGAAGTGTTTGTGCTAACTAAAAATAAAGACAAGATGGTAGTTTATTAATTTTTAATGAAATTTGCAGATTGTTTCGGTGAAGTTTAATAAACTCCTTGCTTTCTAAAATATAACAGGACACCGGAGTATATTCTCCAGCGTCTCACACTTCTGACAATCAGCTGTCTGCTTGACAGTTTTAGCTGTGCAAAAACTATAACTTTAATCTCAGCCAAACCGATTTACTCAGGAACAAATAAAATACTAAAGAAAGCCAAACAATAACATTTTTAAATTATCTTTTTTTTTTTTTTTTTTTTTTTTTTTTTCTCTTTAAAATGACATCAGAAACAGCAGTATGCGACATTACGTGATGGCAGAGCTTCAGTTCATCCTTTGTCATTTTTTTTTTTTTTTTTTTTAATAAATAGGACAGGGGGAATGAATGAGAGAGAGAGGGGGAGAGAAAGAAAGAAAACCAAAGAGGAGAAGAGACGGTGAGAAGGGGGGGGAAGAGAGAGAAAAAAAAAAAGAACTCCTGGGTCACCTGTATGGAGAAAAAAAAAAAAAAAAACAAACAAAAAAAACAAACAGAGGAGACAGCAAACAACAAAGAGCAACATAATAATAGAGAAAACAAAGCACCATCACAATAAACTAGCTAGTCATAGATATCAATATTTACTAAATAATAAACGATATTGTGCAGCACGCAAGATAGACAGCGCACAGTGTGCTTTGAGGCAGCAGCCAAGAAAGCTTTAGTCCGCGTCTGTGAATACCCATGTGTGCATACCTGTGTGGATCAGCATGCTTGCATTCCAAAGGTTTCTCCATGTAATGATCTGCTAGGGAGTGTGGGGGGGCCACAGCCCCGTCCTCCAGGGTGTGAAGCGGGTATGGAGGAGATCAAAACTCCAGACATCCAGAGGCCCCCAGAACACAAGAGACCATGGAAGACCAACAGAGGGGCAGCCGCGCCACTGTCCCAGTAAGAGCTGAGGAGAGTCCCAGATGAGGGCTCGCCCAGCAGCCGCGGAGCAGAAGTCAGGGGGAGTTGCAGTGACGCGCCGGTGAGCTCCGCCGGCCCCCAGCTGCGCCTGAGTGACCGAGCCCTAGGCCGAGAGGCCGGGGGCACCCCACCTCCAAAGGGGCCCGAGCGAGCCCCAGGCCCCGACAAGCGGCCGCCAAGGAGTGAGCCGGTGTGTACCCGGACGCCCACCCCCAGACACAAAGAACCACCAACACACCGACACCTGAGGGAGTCCGCCACCGGCAGGGGAAGTGGTGGTGGGTGGAGATAGGCCTCCAAACCTTGGAGGGCCTGAGGTGTCCCCAGAGAGGTGGCGTCTGATACCCAACCTGACATATAGACACAGACATACAGGCACACACAGACACAAACATCCATTCCCACCCTCATGCTCTCATATGCACTCACTCCACACTCAACCAACGTGGAGACAGACATAAAGAGACGCTGTACACACAATCACACTCCCCAAGCGTACTCTACAAACCGGGTCTAGGTACCCTTGCCCCTGGAGGGGGGAATTGCACCCAGACCCAGGTGGTGTTACCCTTTTCCCTGCGGTGGGGAGAGGCAGACCACCCCGACTCCGCAGCAGCAGGGAGGCCCCACACCCCAGACCGCAGTCGGACGGCCAACTCCTCCTACTAGCCCTCCCGCTCCAGCAGGCCGCAGAGAATGGGGGTGGGAGATGTTATCTAAGTGACTCATATGTTTAACCTGACTAGCGAAAGACGGCGGTGGGTTTGAAAACGATTTGCCGGGAGTCCGGTGTTCTCACGGCTCTAGTTAGCCTTGCCCCCGCCTAGCTAACGAGCTAGTGGGTAACAGACGTCTCCGAAAACGTCGGAGCGCTTTTGAAAATATGTGGTGTCTTGATAAACTGAGCAGATATTTGAGGTTTACACAGCTACATTCAAGCCTGAAAATATGTTAAACGTTTATTTTGTGCCCCAGAAAGAATAATAAGAGTAAAGTTAAAACTAACTAGCTGCCGCCATTGTTGACAACTGCGCTGAGCTGCGCTATGAATTCTGGGACACAGCTTCTTCTTCTTCGGGGTTTAACGGGAGCTGGCATCCTTGTACATGCAGTGCTGCCATCTTCTGTTTCAGTCCGTTATTACACTCTTAAATCCTACTACCGGTACTCATTCCTGCGTCCTTTGTGATCTTACAAAGCTTCAAACGATGCGTCGACTATTAAATTAGTCGTCGACGATTTTAATAGTCGACATAATCGTGGCAGCCCTACCCACCACTGAATTAATTTATACACCCTGATTTCTTTAACCTCTTCCTAACATCCTTCCTATATTTTTCATTATATCTTATTCAATATAAATAAATAAAAAGAAAAGAACCACTGAGTATTATTTTTTTCCTTCCTTCCTCAATTCCTGTGTCCTCTTGAGCTTTTATAGTGCATCAGTATATGAGTATCCTTTATGTATCTTTACTTTAGCACAACACAGAAAGGTCATCATAAGGACACTATGATTACAAGAAACTGACCATGAATAAGTCTTTGTTGGGTTTTACAAAAGCAACATGATTCTGATGATGAGAGAGGAAGAGCGAGTCTTTGTTCCTTTATTATATGAAGTCAATTTCTAGTAATCCCCCTTTCAATGGGAGAACTGAAGCAAACTGTTTGGAGGCTGATGACCAAAGCAGAAACCCATTCACTCACAATAGCCCTTGGTTAAGACTGCCTGGAGCAAGGGATTGTTGAGAGAAACAAACACTGTTAGCTTTTATGTTGAGTATTCACAGATCAAACCCCTGGCTGTTTGCAAATGAGGTATATAAAGATACTCCATAGAGGTTTTAAGACTAATGCTGATGTGAAACACACATATACAAACATATGTAGGAAACTTTTAAATCATTTATTTCAACCCCACCCCTTCCCGTGCATGTGCCCTTGTTATGGCACCATCATTGAAGAGTGTTACAAATTGTACTCTCTACATTTCTTCAAAGGAACTTCTCAGTTGGCCTTTGAAGACAGAAAAATGAAGACAGGACAGTTTGTTTCTCTGTGCATGCTTTTTCGAAATGACAAAAAAAAATTTGCATGTGCATTTTATCTTTTAAACAGTGAAAATCAAAATGAGAATTTCAAGTGGCACAATAGAGATTTAAACTACTTGACCTCTGTGGCTTTTCTAAAGTAGAAACTACAATTTTTTTTTTCAAATGAGAGGTGAAGGACTTTTATTAAGAAAAAAATACAAAAATAAAACTCGTAGCAGCCATGACTGAACGAGTCGAATCAGTCTTTAAAATGTTCCTCGAAAATCTTTCTCACATCATTCTTCTTCACAGAAAACCTTTGCTGCCTTTTTATTTTGGGTGGGAACTTTAACCTCTGTCAAACAAAGTGATGCAAAAGTGTTATCAGCTGCAAAGTTGACCATGTCAGCTTTTGATTCAACACTACATAGCTGACAGATTAATTTATAACTAGCTTTCTTAATTCACAAACTGGTCCCTTGTTTCACTTACTGATATATTTTCTAACAGTTTTATGGCTGGCAGAGTAAGTGTATGGTTGTGCAACTAGATGACTAAGAAACTAACTGGCCTCTTTCATGCCCCACTTAACCTCTTTCTACATGGTCATTGCTGGATGAATCACTTGCCTTATATGTCATGCATCATACTCCTGGCTGTCTAATCACATCTCTTCGAATTATCTTCCTGTGCTGTTGGGATGCACTGCTAGTAAGATCTTTGTGGGTTTGTTGTAAAGTAACTTTTGTTGTATTTATTTTACAAGTCATGACACTCAGTTCTTAGCACTGTAGTGGCTTTGCGCTGAAAGCAATGTGAAATGACAGTGAGGTGTTTGACAAGAGGATAAAACAATTCAGGAAACAAGAAAAGTAGGGGCACAGAATGAACTGGAGATTAAGTAAGAAATAGATATGATGAGACAAGAGAGTGAGAGCAAAATGGAAAATTGTGAACATAGAAAATATTTATTTCTAGGTTTACTTCTAGTGTTACAATTTGCTCCATACCCTATGAACTATAGTTTTTTTTGTGTGTGTGTTACAGAGAGGTTAAGGGATTCATATTTAGTAATACAAAAGGAGATGGATAAAACAGGATATCTATAGACCATTTGTGCGTTTTACTCACTGGATAACACGCACACATGCACGCTTGGTTAAGATTCATTTCCATGCCCACGCCAAAGTGTGTGTTGTGACTCTCATATAACAACTAGTGCTTTGGTGACAAATTGATGTGATTCTTATATTTAACATTTTGTATTGCCCAAAGTTAAGTTTCAAAAAGCAAAGAAAGCACTACAATGTGTTACTTTTCACATAAGTTTCTTTTTTGCATCACTCAACTTGTTTATGACTCTCTTATGTGCACCTGTTTATGCTTCATTTTCTATTGTTACCAAGGGTCTTTTGAAGTTTCCCAACAACATTGTTTTTTTTTTTTTTTTTTTCACAAAGTGCTGTATCCTTGACATAGGATAGATTTTTTTTTTTTTTTTTAACTTTTTTACTTTGCAGTGTGTATGGTTTCATTAGTCATCTGAAGGCATCTTTAAAAAAAAAAAAAGAGGAAAGGCAAAGCAAAGCCAAAATTAAAGTCTTTTTCTTCTATGTTTAATTATTCAGTGCTAGAAGAAGAAAATGCTACATTTCAAAATGATGAATGTTAGACGGTTCAAGAACAGTATTCAGTTTACTGTATGCCTGCGATATGCATTTTAGGTAGAATTCATTGGAATGTTGTGGGCTTCTATTTTTTACATAAACCCCTGTGCCCAGCCTATAGCGTTGTTTGTGGATATTTTGATTTGGATCAGGTGACTGACTTGGTGTCAGAGCTTTAACTCTGATACTGCTGGATAAACAGAAACTCACTCAGGAACGAGGTCACACAAAGCTCAAGTTTTCACTCGCGAGAGGGAAGCAGTTGTTTCCAACCCACTTCAACTTGCGTCCCCCTGCAGGCTGCTTTTATTGCTTACACACATGAATATGCATAGTCTCATTAACATGTGACATCTTACACAGGCATATATGTGAACAAAGAGCAGTGTGTGTGTGTGTGTGTGTGTGTGTTTGTGTCAAGATATGGCCCTGTGAACGCCTCCTTAAAAAGCTGGTGACAGGAGTCCAGCGGTCCACCTAACCAAAGGGCTCTTACACTTAAGCAGATACAGAGTAGGTGTCCTCCCATAGTATAAATCAGAAAGAGAACAGTCTTCGCAGACTGCTAAGGATCAGACATCCTATCAATATGCAATTGATTATATACCTCTAAAGATTATTGATTATATGTTCCTAAGTACAAATGACAATCGTGAAATATCACTCCAACACTTGGCTATTAGGAACATTTCATTTCTTTGCCCCATTATCATACCACAGTATAGGGGTATGCTGTTGTCATCATCTGTCTTTGAAGAGTCATCCTATCTGACCTTACACGTCATACACAATGACTAAATTTGACATTTAATGACAGTCTTTTGCATTGTCAAAAAAAATGTTCACTTTCAAACACATTCACAAAGAAAATAACCAGGAACGTTGGAGTGCAGTTAATCGCATATATAGCTTAATAAGTCTCTTATTTGCCCACGCAATTATTTTACTTGATTGAATTTTAACTGTGGGACTGGACAAGTTGAGAAATGCTTTCAAGCTAAATTAAACTACTTTAAATTGCTAGTTTAGTAGAGCTGTAAAACATTAATACTGGTAGCAGTGCAGCTGTAAAATAATTTCAGTAAGGCTAATCATACATGCCATAAGACCCATAATTTCACTCTCAAAATGGTGTGATAATGTAATTATGCAGTTTTATGCCAATTAGTTGTCAGAAAATAATGTAGTACAGTGCAAAATCTAAATTTAAATATAAATGTATGTTTTGTGGCTTGCTTTTATATTGTCTCAATAACTTTTGTGTTTCCTTGCTGCTTCAGCCCCTCATTTTAGACCTCCATACAGCAGCTCATACCTGAAAATTGGCAGAAGTAAAAGTGTTTGTTTTGTTTTTTTTGTAGTTTTTTAAACTAGCTACTCTGTAATGGTCCTGAAAAAATAGTGTGCAATCTTATCTATACTCACATAGTACTTCTGAATCTTTTCTGTGTGTGTGTGTGTGTGTGTGTGTGTGTGTGTGTGTGTGTGTGTAAAACAAATGTTAGACAGTGCATCATTACTGCAGTATGATTGGCATCCAGGACTGACAGTTCTCCTTTTCGGGGGTGAATGCACACGGGCAGCAACAAGGTACATAAATCAAAGGCAGAAAAGCAGAGGTGTATAGAAACCACTTTGTACCTCATGTGGACATTCACACTATTGTGTATACATTTGTGTTTTTGTGTAGTACTTATTGTTGCCTTTTCATGTTCCCTTGGGAATCTCCTTCCTCATTATACATGGCTCTCCTGGGCCATGTATATATAGGAGTGTGTGTGTGTGTGCGTGTTGTCTAAAACACACAAGCAATACTGCAGAAACACATGTCAGCAGCTGTGTGTATTGCCTATTTCTGCCTCACTCTCTTCCTCTTCCTCCTTTTAGTTTTTGTTTGTCTCTGTCAATCTTGTCCCCAGGCAGTTTACTGGAGAGATTTAGACAACAGCTCTGCTTTCTTCAGCCAAGTCTATGACCGTGTGTGTGTGTGTGTGTGTGTGTGTGTGTGTGTGTGTGTGTGTGTGTGTGTACGTACATGTAAGAGTGAGCAAAAAAGATTTTGTGCCCAATTAGTAGCTGGAGTGAAGTGCAATGCTAAATTATTTAGTTACTGTCTACTTGATCCAATGCTACCAAATTTGGGGAGAGAGTAATGGAGACAGTAAGATGAAAAGTTAATCTACATATGTAATATGTGATGACAGAATGCTTGCCGCTGATCTCTGCCATGCTTCAACCCTGAATTAAATGTCCCTCTGCCAATACCAGAGATGCGTGCATATGATGGCTTCTAAAAACTGACAGTGAGAATTAGAAAGCATGATCGTAAACTAGGCTTGGGCAACTGGACGAATATATCGACTATCGACGATAGGCTGAGCCCATCGTCAATTGTTTTTACAGGGATGATTTATTTATTTATTTGCCCATGAGTAAGTTTGCTAAAAACGATGGAGCTAATAGAAGCATCAACAGAAAAAAAATAATAATAATAATAGCGCTGTTTTAACAGCATCCTCTTTCATCTGCGAGCAAATGCACCCTCCTCAGAGTCCGCCCAAATGCTTGTTGATGGAGCTGCAGAAGGTGGTGATAGCTGCATACTCAGCCGGATGGTGGACACGTACATGCTCATGCAAGTTAGTCGTGTTTGAGTACTTTGCTCGCACTATACGTCTGCACAAGCGGCACACCTCTTTGCCTCTTTCCTCTCTACCTCTTTCATCTGGTTTAAAGGCAAAGAAATCTCACATTGGCAACTTTATATTTTTTTTTAGTGCTGTCATCATCAATGCGCCGTCATCACGACTAACGCGATTAACAATTAACCCATCTGGAGTCGAAATCCCTGAAATGCCCCTGTCGGGCAGTTTGTCCGAAGTTTGTTCATTCTGCACTCCAGATGGGTTGAGCGCGTAAAAAATTTAAATTGCGTTAATTGTGATGACCACGTTAACGCCGCATTACCGCTGACAGCCCTAATTTTCGGGGGGAAATTAGTTTGTACCCTATTAATATTTATAGGCCAGTAGTCAAACCTATTTTTATTTAAGTCTTCTACCACCCACCACTGAGTCACCCTTGGACTTTCAGTCAGAGTATACATGTTTCACATGAGGAGAAAAGGCTGGAAGAAACATTGCCGTTTTTTAAGATAAAATGTAAGGAAGCAGGATCATACATACTACGGTCTTATTTCCCTGAATTGTTACTTAACTATGATTGCATTGTTCTTCTTTTTCCTATAAAATCCTAATGGGATGTATTATTTCCACCTCTTTCTTTTTCTGGGTGTTCAGAACCTGCTGTCAGAGAAAGTTGACCAGATGATGGAGTGGTCTTCTCGGCGTTCAGTTATCCGGATGAATGGGGACAAGTTCCGTCGTTTTGTCAAGGCCCCACCCAGAAACTACTCTGTCATCGTCATGTTCACTGCCCTACAGCCTCAAAGGCAATGTTCTGTCTGCAGGTATATACGCGTACACGCGCAGTACACCTACTGTAGGACACAATGTGCCATAGCTCTTACTGTAACAGCTATTCCTTTGTCCTTCCCGCTATTGCCCAAGATGTCATGCCCTCCTGTGAGTTTTCTCAGTGGGCTACAGTGAAAAAGTCCTTTAAACTCATGTTCTTTTCTTCTGTACTACCAAAAGGAAATGAATACTGTCCACAGAACAAGTCCCATAGCCACTTATATACTAGAAGCATTAAATGCACAGGGAGATTTAAAAAAAATGACAACAACAACAACAGACAAAACTCCAACTGCAATCTTAAATTGTAATTACTACTTAAAAAAAAATCCAACCTGTATCACATTTGCAGCAGAATGAGGTACAACACAGCAAGGTCAAGTACCTGTATAACAAATTAGATTACTCTCTCTAAGATTACTGTCTCTCTAATCTAATCTGAGGTTCTTCAACAGTTTTTTTTTTCTTGTCTTGTCCGTGATGGTGGAGAGGTTGGAATGGAAGAAATTGATTCTGTGTAAAGCTATGTTTTATACGCATAATGAGTAGGGATGGGTATCGTTTAGGTTTTATCCGATACCAGTACCAAACCGGTACTTTTGAAACGGTGCCGGTGCTTAAAGAATGGAGAACACACACTTTGTCCAAAAACCTCTTATGTTTATCTGGTTTTGTTTTTTTTTTTTGTAAAAATATAACAATGTTAGCCTTTTCTGCAGCTATAGGGCATATATGGTATCACTCTTGGCTGGAAGCAGTGCTTAATCAATAGAAAAAAAACACCAGTTTTGTCTAAAAACCTTGATTAAGAATTCTGGTTGGGTTGGATCAAATACTTATTTCACTCAATAACAAAAAAAATATTTATTTATAACTTTTATGTCATATATTTTGCTTTTTTGTTTTGTTTTGGGGGGCAGGTAGATATTATCTCTCTCCATCCGAATGAAACTACCATGAAAATTAGACACTGTTCATTTCTTTGCAAGTGAGAAAAATTAAAATTCAGCAGTGGCTGAAGTAATTATTTCTCTCATTCTATTTTTAATGAAAATTTGTTCTTATGTGAATCTACAACTTTAACGCCCTGACAAGTGTTAAATTGTATTTCAGCACCATGGACAGTTCTTATCATGGCACTGGAGTTCATAATTGAGACAGCTCTAGAGCTGTCCATGGTTATGAAAGCTTCTTGTCAGAGAACCCAAAATGTGGTGTTACGTGTGATACTGCAGTCTGCTGCATATTACTTAATTATTTCTTGCTTGTCTGATGGTTGGTTGTGATGATGGTTTTTGATGGTATTTTTTTTTTCAGTCATACTAATTTATATTAAAAATAGTGGCTATTACAATTTTTAGGAATTTTCAGTTTGAGAACTCAAATAGTGAATGCTTACACAAATAACAAGCTTAATCTGAAAATGTAGTAAAAATTACATACAAATTTAGTCTGTAACTGCTTCATTTTGTATGGTAAACCTAGCCAGCTCCTCTTTGCTATGTAGTAAAAACCAGGTAGCTGACCATATCGTTGTGTCCAAAGGGGCATCCAGCCAGCTGATGAAATTATCACTGACCTTCTCTATCTTGACCTGGCTGGTTTCTTTAATCAGCCACTCTTCTACGTCATCAGTCACTTGATTAGATAAGTTATTCGTCAGCCATGTCAGTACCACACAGCAGGCAGACAGAGTGAATGGACTCAGTGTATGAAAGTAACGCAACACAAAAAATTATTGTTTCTGTTTTTGACGTTCGTATAAAATTATCTTTGCTGAAATTGCATGACAGTAACTCAATAAATCATTGCCAAACCAGATTCTGCAATTTACAGTTTCATACACACCATAAATACAAAGTCCTTTCATTCAAAATATCTAAATTCTAAATGTTTGTTTGTATGTGTTTTTAATCTAACAACAAACTAGGGAACTTATATAATACGTACTATATAAAACTATATAAACTACTATATAAAACTTATACTGTATAATTAACAGATGTATACATTAATGTCACTCCTTTTGTCTTTTGTCTTCACTTTCTCTGTCTTTCCTTGTTCCAAGCATTCTCTTATTAACATTAGTGTGACATCATTAGAAAAAGAGAGCAAGGAGAGAATGTAAGATGGATGTTAGATGGTGACCTGAGTGTCTGCTTTAAGAGGACTATCGGGCAGTGAAAACGATGGCTAATCACTGGAGTCCTCACTCCCACATCACTCTTAAGCTCTGTCCCAGTTTCATACTACATACTAATTTTAACTAGGCTCTTTAAGTTTTGGAATTTAAGTACACAAAAGAATGATTGTTTTTGAGCATAGCACTGATGGAAAATGTTTTTGCACATGCTTGTGTTTTGTGAATGTAATACTGTTGCATTTTACAATAGTAAATTAATATATATCTCTTCTGTCTGTCCTGTTTATTTTGTAGGCAGGCAAATGAGGAGTACCAGGTCCTGGCAAACTCATGGCGGTACTCATCTGCTTTCTCCAACAAGCTATTCTTCACGGTAGTGGACTATGATGAGGGAGCTGATGTTTTCCAGCAGGTAACCATTTTCAACTGGTTCGCTTAAACCCACTGCAGTCTTTAGATTGTCATACTCACTACCTAAAGTTGCACTAAAAATAATGATAATTTGATGTGTGTTCATGCATCTGTTGGATTGAGGATAGAACTAGATTGTTTGTTAGTACTTGTTATTCCTCCACTGGTTCCTTCTTTGTTTTTGTTTTACCAGATATTTAAAACTCAGAAAAGAGGCGTCAAAAAAATAGCTGTCATTTTTGTTTTTTGGGGGGGTTTTTTTGTTTTGTTATTATAAGATACTCTTAGAACTTTCAATAGATGCATATTGATATAAAGCCTGTTTTTAGTTCTTTTCTTTCTTTTATCATGATTTAGATGAACAATAATCCAGAAAAAAACATTTTAAGTGCTAAGATTTTTTTTGCTTTTACTACTTTTGTTTTTGTTCTTTTCTGCTTACTATTTCGGTATATTTTTCCTTCTCTTATATTGTTTTAATGGTTGCTTCTTGTCCTCTGTCTTGTATTTTGTTGTTTAGTATTGAGTTTTAGCATGGTGCAGGGTCCTGACCTGATTTTTGGACTTTCCTTAACCCTTTAAAGCCGGTCTGAGCGGGTACGCTCTGTTTTGTGTAACTATTTTTAAATCCCGGTAGCTCTGCAACCACGTGAGTTAGCGCAATAATTTTTTTTGCATATGAAACCGGAGGAGTTGTACTTACATCTTATGCCATCAGCTTGTCCTAGGTCACAGTTTCCTTCCACATATAGCTTTGCAAAAACTGCATAAAAAGCACTTGCAGCAACAAAAACATAATATTCCAGAAACACGCTTTGCCGATCCGATCAGCTGTTCATCACACTTCCTACGTTGGAATAGATGTCAGCACGAACTTTTGCATGTCCGCCATTACCTGCCCAAAACCGGAAGTGACGTCATTTTCGCGGAAATGTCGTTTTTTTTTTTTTTTAACCATCAGGGCCTCAGGGCCTATACTGGTGTTTTTAAAAGTTATCTTTGACTTTATGACTTTCTGTGTCGTTTCTGGGATGCTTAGGACTCATATTGCACTGCTGGAAATAGTTTATTTTGATGCATATGCTGCTTTTTTGCAAATTTGCAGTATAATATTTATTTTCGTTTTTCCTGCAGTATATAAAAATTGGTGTATTTCAAAAATAAAACTATGAAGACACTCAAAATAAATTTCCTGTGGTGGGAAACTAGTTTGTGCAACTTTTTTGTATTAACAGTTTTTAGGGATAAGCCTCTTAAATTTCTCTAACTAGAAATATATGTTAAAAAAGCCAAAACGATTTTCAATTTTTTTGTAGTTTATTGCACTTTTTTGCAATTTATGTAATTACTATGCACTTAATGAATAATAAATTATTAAAATCTGGGCTATAATTGTTGTATTGATGTATAGCAACTTGAAATGCTCCCAAAAATGGCACCACACCATGTAAAAATATAATATAAGCTCTGGCGGACTTGGTTCTATGGTAGGTCTTAAAGGGTTAAAGTCCTTGAAGTTACATAGCATAACTGTAAAGATAGTCAAATTTGTTTGATCATTTTGGCAGTTGAAAGGTTTCACATAATAAAACATAACTAACTTTTTCCTTGACAGTTCTCATAAATTTTAACAACAGTCTCAAATGTCTTGGGTGCAAAGTCTAGACAGGATTTGAAACTTCAACAAAAAGTTGAAGTTTAAATGCAGTATTTACCTGACAGCAGCACTTTAGAATTTGGCTCCTGTGAAATGGTACTGATACAAAAGCAGAGTGAGTGCAGCTTTGCTCTCTGATGCTCTCTGGCAGTAAGGATATCTTCACTGAAAGTTTTGGCTAATGTTTTGTTGTTTGTGTCACCTTAATGATGACTCATTCATGAAACTGTTTGTGCTGGAAATACTACTGTGTCCACATTTAAATGACAACATATGCATTTTTATTTGCCGAACTTCATAACAAAATAAAGCTGAGGAAGTGAAAAATGCTACATCATCCCACATGATAGAAGTATTTGGAGGAAATGCCAGCAATGAAAACAAATTCAAGCCTATGCCACCAGTCTGCTAATATGTTATGATTTAGGATAATATTTTGCCCTTGTGTATTTAATGATTCATTAACTTAATATCTTCTTCATTGTGTGTTCTCTTTCTCTTAGTTGAACATGAACAGCGCCCCAACCTTTATGCATTTCCCAGCAAAGGGAAAGCCAAAAAGGGCTGATACATTTGATCTGCAAAGGATTGGCTTTGCCTCAGAACAGCTTGCCAAGTGGATTGCGGACCGCACAGATGTTCAGGTACTTTATAATCAAAACATTTATTCAGTTTTGTGCAGTTGCAGAAACATTCACGTGTTTGTGAGAAATGATGAAGAAACCTGTGTAGATACACCCACAATAGTTTTTGTAGATATGGTTAGAACTGTTGAAATCCCGTGTATTGCAGTTTATTGACCTTTTCGATAAATGGACTGGTATTTATATACTCAAAACACTTTCTGCTACAAGTCTCATTCACTCATAAATTCATACAACACTTTTCTATGTGACTAAGTGTTTTGTCTTCAGTGGATGCATCCCCGACAACGCTTTCCTTCAAATTGGCTATTACTGTGTAATGCTGAGGTGTTTTTGACCCAGGTTGTTTTCTCTCTCTCTCTCTCTCTCTCTCTATGGTTTTCAATTCAACCTTCAGTTTTCAATTCCAGCAAAAAATATGCTTGTAACCTGCTTGCACAAGTTACTTATAATTTTTCCTTGGCAGTTTCCTTGACTAGCAGATGGATATTCTAGAAGCCTACAGTAATGTGCAAAAGTCTTCAATCTCCTTTCATTTCTTTATATTTTGTTAGGAAAATGGGGAATAAGAGTTTGATTGTAACATATAGATAGAGGTGAACTATGTAAGGAAAAAATTGCATATGCAGTTCTAATGAGCTTGAAAGTCATTATTTTGTATGACTCTCTATTCTTAAACAGAACCTGGACTCTTAGGAAAGCTTCTTTGTAATTTCTTAAAGGACTCTTTATAAATACTTCCAGCCTTCTCCATTTATAAATACTACTTTATAAATACGTCCAGACTTCTTAAAGGACATTCGAAGGCACTTTTTTGTTTGTTGGCTTCTTTTTGTTCCATTCTCCGTCATGGTGATGATTTTCTTTAACTGCCAATAAAATAAAATTTGTTGGCAGTATGTTTGGCTCATTGTCATGCTGAAAAATAAGGCAGTTGCTATAACATACCAAAAATATAGTTGATACTTTTCCAGATGCATCTACACGGTGGATCAAACTCTAATGGTTCTTTTCTGTGTTCGTAATTAAATCGATTTTGACAAGGTCACCATCACAACTGAGTGAAATTCAGTTTGATGCAAACCATGACAGATTATCCACAGTGTTTTGTCTATAGTGACTGTAGACACTCACTGTTGTACCTCTGGCCCGATGATCTCCTCTACACATGTTGATGACAATGAACCAATACTTTCATATTTGGAGTCATCGCTCCATAAGGCCTTGGCCTATTGTCAATATTTTTTTTCAATTTATTTCTTGTGTAATTTGACATACCTCAGTCTCCCTTTTCCCCTTCCTTACTTAAGAAAGGCTTCTTGTTGGCCACCTTTCGATTCAGGTTATTTCCTGTTTAGCAAACTTCAAAGGTCAGATGCATTTCTTAAGTCCTGTGTCTTTGCTGTTTGCATTCCCTCTCCTTGTAAGGGCAGGAATTTCAGATTCTGCTCATCAGCTGTTGGGTTTTTTTGTTTGTTTTGCTTTGTTTTTTATGTTTTAAGCACATACTGCACACCATGCTGAGATATGCCAAGCTTATAGTTAATAGCTTTGGGAATCACCTTTTTGTTGCAAAAATTGTATGCCTGCCATACTTTAACTTTTACGTTTTTCTTAGATTCAACTAAATAAATGGAAACAAATTATGTATTTTTGTGACGACTGCTAGTAACAAAGCTGTTTATGTGTAGACACGAGACTGATTCATCCCTTGACCTAGCTACATTTTTTTTGCTTTAATAATTCATACATCAGTGTCCTTTGACTTTGACATTTAGTGTCATGTGTGCACTGTATTCTGGAAATGAAAGTTGAATGGATGGAATACAACAATAAGTTATTCTTGCTTTTTCCTTCAACCTTTCATCAAGATTCTAGTGTGGGTGTAGTAGAACCATGTTAAAATAAACAGGAAAAAAATGTTTTTTCCTCTTTATGCATACATAGTCAAGCATTTGCAGCCTGGTACATGGCAAATTTGTAGGGCAAACTTTTAATAGCTGTAGAGTGTCAACACATTCTCATTTGCAATATAATAATTTCAAGCCAGTTCAATTGTATTTATATAACACCAAATCACAACACCAATCACCTCAAATAAAATTGTCACCAGTTACACATTTATCTTTTAGAACATCTTGATCTGTTGGAATAACAATGTTTGGTATTATAGTCGCACTGAAATATCCTCAAGAAGAAAGACACTGAAAATAGAAGAAAAAAAACATATTGCAGAGAATTTCATAGACTAATTTTATTGGCCTTGGTTGATCACATCCTCAAATATTACTGAGTTTAATGGAACTGAGTATGTACCCCAGTATAATGTCACAAGTTATTATTATTATTATTTTATATAATTAATAATGTAGTTTTAATTCACAAAGTAGTGTGTGATTATGTGGAGGAAGAGTATTCTGTCAGAAACAGATTCATGGTCTTTGTTCTAGATGGAGTAATTGTGCTTGCTGTGTTGTGGCTCTCTTAAATTTCTTTTTATGTCTCTGTCACAGAAATTAACTGCAAGGAGTTTTTAATTTATATGTAAAATTCATATTTTAGTACTGGAAGTAAATTATTTGAAATTATGGAATTATTTGACAGTTTCAAGGACCCTTTTCTGCTCACATTAGTATTAGTTCAGAAAATGATTTGACATTTTAAATCAGCTTTATATTTGCTTCTCCTTCAATAAAAAACCCTCAAAAATTTCAAATATAAAAAACACTGAATACATAATGTTACTTTCATCCACTCACTGAGTTTTATCTTGAATGTGTAAGAAATCATAGGAAATTTTTGCTTTACATCAGATATAGAATATAATTTTACATACAGACTACTACAAAATTAAAGTCATACAGCAACTGCAACATGTTACCATGTTATTCACTTTCATCTCACTTTCTTTCTGGCTTTTCAGATTCGGGTCTTCCGTCCTCCTAATTATTCAGGAACTATTGCTTTGGCGCTCTTAGTATCTCTAGTTGGAGGATTGCTGTATTTGAGGAGGAACAACTTGGAATTTATATACAACAAGACTGGATGGGCCATGGCTGCACTGGTATGATACATATACACCAACATTAGGTTGGAGTGAAATATTTGTTTTTCCATATTTATCTACTTTTACATGTCAGGGACGTTGTGTGAAATGAGATTAGGGGTGTAGTTTTCTCCCCATTTTAACAAAACTATGATGTCATGTTTTATGTAATGGAAAAGTTACTTATCTATGCTTGACTCTCTCATCTGTTATTTTATCTCTCTCTAGTGTGTGGTGTTTGCAATGACATCTGGTCAGATGTGGAATCACATCAGAGGTCCTCCTTATGCCCACAAAAATCCACAGAATGGACAAGTGGTATGAGTTACATTTCTTTCTTCCCTGCCAGTGCATATAAATGTATATATATGGTTTAATTTTAGTTGTTTTGTTTCTATTTGGCTTTGTACTGTCTTCTGTCCTTCAATCGATCGAACTTAGCTATGTTTTTACCTTAAAAGCTGTATTTTAAGGTATAAGTTTAATCTTTTTTACCAGGTTGTAAGTGAAAATATATTAGATCAGTGATAAAAACATCTGTAAGGTTATTGGCCTCAAGTAAAATAGACTCTGTGCCATTACCGCCTGCTAACGGGTCAGACATGGGACAGTGTGTGCGTGCGTGCGTGCGTGCGTGTGTGTGTGTGTGTGCGTATGTTACTGGACAGCTGGGAAGAGTCATTTTGTGTTAATATCACCCTAGAGGCATCTCAGAGTCATCTTGGGCCAAGCAGAGTGGGAAAGAGAGAGGTGTTGGCCAAAAGACTTTTTCTTTACCGTAATTCTTTCTTGCTTGTTTTCTCTCATTGGTAAATGGCCTGTATTTATATAGCGCTTTACTAGTCCCTAAGGACCTCAAAGCACTTTACATGTTCAGTCATCCACCCATTTACGCACACATTCACACACTGGTGATGGTAAGCTACATTGTAACTACAGCCACCCTGGGGCGCACTGACAGAGGCAAGGCTGCCGGACACTGCCGCCACCGGGCCCTCTGACCACCACCAGTAGACAACGGGTGAAGTGTCTTGCCCAAGGACACAAAGACAGAGACTGTGCGAGCCGGGGCTCGAACCGGCAACCTTTCGATTAAAGACAAACTGCCAACTCGCCACGATCGCCCCCATTTTTCTGCGCTTTCTTCCTTTCATGTTGTCTTCCTTTCAGGTCTTTTTGTTTAACCTAGCTATCAGCCGGAATTAGAGTAATCTATATTTGACAAAGTTTGTGCACATAAACAAGGAATTTGACTCAACCATCCTTTCTTTCATATAGTTGCTGTGTTTTAGAGAATTGCCACTTATTATCAATATGTGTGCAAATACTTACTCACACAGTATTTCCAGATATAGCTTTGCAGGTCATCATTTAGGTTTCTCCACTGAAGTGTGAAATTAAAATAAAAATATGGAAGGAAAATGGAAAAAAACTATGAACTTGGAGGAGAGTAGGATCAGAACAATGAAAGTGAAATGGCCATATAGAAGAAAGGGAGGAATCTGAGAAATTATGTTTGTGTCTGCAAGCCGAGTGCGTGTGTGTATGAGGTGCTGTAAGGGACATTATTACTGGAACGCTCTCACACACACTATTGAAATTTTATCTCTCATACACACTACTGAAACACTCTCACACTGAAACCCTCTCACACACTCCACTGAAAACCAAGGCATTTCAGTTGAACAGGAAGTTGTTTCCTGACAAGGAAACTGAAGGAAAAAGTGGTAGATTTCAAACAAACCACTACACAGATGTCTACTCCGCAACCTGCTAGTAGCCTAAGTGAAGCAGCTGCATTACTTAACAATATATTAGCTTCAGCATAAGTCAAAATTTAGAATAGCAGGAGACGGGCAATATCCTGGTTAATTTTTTTTGGCATATTTGCTTTTTGTCTTTTTTAGCGAAGAAGAAAATATCTTAAAATCATTAATAAAACCAGGGAGAGAAGGCTTAGTGTTCCTCCATATAGCACAATGGATGTGATATTTACTCAAAAGTATGATGATGTTAAGAATGTCTGAGACACCCAATGCTAGATGATCCATATAAAAAAAATTATATGATGTAATTCAAATGGTGGCACATCATTAATTTTTAGGGAAATCCATTTTTAAGTCACACCAAAAGCATTGTGTGATAGGGCATAGAAAAAAAAGATGTTCTAGGGTTTCATTTTCATCAGTGCAAAAAGAACACGGATCCACCTCAAAGCCAAATCTCTTTTTTAGAAATTCTGCCACAGGATTAATTTTGTTTATGACTTTAAAGTGTGTTTCTTTAACTTTAGGTAGAATAGGCCATTTCATACATTTCGAGTTTGCTTTATCGAGTGTATCTGAAATAACTAAATTAGAACCATGTTATGTAACCATTCTGTCATAGCTATGAAATATTTTGTATTTGAAGAAACTACTAATACATTTATTATTGCATTTTTTCAAACAGCTGACATTGTCCTAGCAATAAATTAGGAAGCACTGATGAGAAGTTATTGTATATCATAAAGTTTTTAATCAAATGAAGCAGAGGCAGTGGGATCAGTTTACAAAATTAGTTATATTCTCTTTGAGAACAGTTTAGACAATATTCTTCTGAAAAGTCTGTGTAACTTAGAATGACATCGTTCTCATGCAACAAATCTGTTATGAATATAATCTTCTTGTTAAACCAGTCGCTCTTGAAAATTGATTTTCGATTACATTTTATTACCCTATTATTCCATAAGGTTGAATTATGAGGAGAGAAGTTGTGGGTAAATATCGTTTTACTCGTGCAATATCATTGCAAAGTCTCTTTGGGAAAGTTCGATATGTTGATCAGGATTTTATTTACCTCAAAATCACATTTCAAAATAAAGTCTAATCCTCCTATTTTACTAAACAAGGGTTGTGGGATGTGGAAACACAGAGTTGCTCTGTGACAGACAAGATTTTAACCATTTAATTCTGAGGGTGCCAACCATAGATTCAAATTCTGGCGCTTTGATGCCACCTTTATTGTATTCCTTAACAAGCTGAGATCTTTCAATGTAATAGGTTTTATTCCTCCACAAAAATTGGAAAATAACTGTGTTAGCCTTATTAATGTTTTTAGAGGAGATATATAGAGAGTGACAAGGATAAATCAATTTGGAGATGCCTTCAGCTTTAGATACGATGTTTCTGCCAAAATAGTGAGGTCTCTGGTTAACCAGTGGCTAAGTGATTTCTTCATCTCCATGATACGGTTAGAAATATTACAATCTCTTCTAATTAGGCATTTAGATATTATCAGCCCTAAATATTTAACTTTACATTAAACTCTAACCGAAGCTATTGAGAAGTCAGAGCTTGTATGAATCGGGAGTTGTTCACATTTTTTGGTATTAAGAGATAAACCAGAAGCTTTAGAGAAAATTGAGTTTTTTCTACCACTGATTTATCTTTCAAAAAAAATAGATGTATCATCTGCGAATTGACTTATTTTGAAGTTTTCATTAAAAATTGATACTCCTTGTATGTTGTTAGAATTCTTTTTTCATAGTGTTGAGTTTTTGTATATTGGCAACAGTTGAGGTGCCAATATAAAAAGCTTAGGGGAAATAGGACATCCTTCCGAATTCCGCGTTTCACGTTCAAGGAAGCTAATATATTGTTAAGTAATGCGGTTGCTTCACTTAGGCTACTAGCACAGCGGTCCCCAACCCCCGGGCCCTGGACTAGTACCGCTCTGTGAGTCGTTTGGTACCGCAAGTGTTGAGGCTTGGGTTTGAAATTTATGGTTTTCAGGGTGTTTATCGCTTTTTTAATCGTTATTTTTATATCTTTTATATTGTTAACTCTGTTTCCCTGGGTCTTTTCCCATGTGTTATGATTAAATATTCTCTTTTTGGGGGGTACCGGTACACGTTTTATTTTATTGTATTTATCCGCGACACCTTAAAGGCCGGTCCGTGAAAATATTGTTGGCCTTAAATGGTCTGTGGCGCAAAAAAAGGGTGGGGACCGCTGTACTAGCAGGTTGCTTGTAGTGGTTTGAAATGTACCAATTTTTCTGTCAGTTTCCTTGTCAGGAAACAACTTCCTGTTCAGCTGAATCAGCCAATAAAGGTGAAAAAAGGAGTTGGTCAAAGTCAAACACATAAGAAAAACACTGACAAAAAAAGTACTTTAAACAACTCAAACCCACAGGAAGAAAATGTTCGCGAGGAATCCCTCATTCTTCTTTAACTTTAAGTTAAAAAAAAAAATCTATTTAAAAGACATAATTCTATACTTAGCTTGCCTTTTTTGACAGAGTTTGCCATATCACAGCATGTGTGTAAGTGTTTGGTATGTGCATGCTTCTTGTAATTCATGAGTACATGGATTTTGGGTATAGTCTATGTATGAACCTCTGTGCATAGGTTTGTTAAAGCAAAACTATTTTTCTGTCACATTTTGAGGCAGCAGCTTTTGCTTTTTTTTTTTTTTTTTTTTTTTTTTTTTTTGGCTCCATAGTGAGACACACTACAATTTCATCTGCTTCACTGTACCATTCGTCAGTTGACAAATCCTTTCAATATAGTGTACCTGGTCTTGCTCGCTCATCATTTTGAAGGAATTACACGGTCTGGTGAATGTGGGAGATTAGAAAAAGAGGTGAGAAAAGGTAACATGAAAAGGGGTGGGAAGAAACAGAAAGGATAAGATGATACTGATCCTTTCTGAATCATCTTCTCATTCACTGCCATTTACCATCAGGGGATGGAGAGACCAAGAGAGGAAGGTTAAGGTGTGGTTCAAAAGTGTAAAGAAAAAAAGACGAGCATCATTTGTAGTCAAATATAGCCAAGCCTAGTCCTGCTCCTATGTCAGATAAGTCGGTCCAAAATTCAAGACAAAGCAAAAATAATAGAGTAAAAGCACACATTGCATGTTGTTGCAAACTATGTGAGTGGAGTTACTGCTGTTAAAGAATAGTGGATGGCAGGATTTTAGGAACACTTTGAAATGTTATTAAGTAAAGGGCACCATTATCACTATAACCTTTTAAGAGCAAAAGTATACTCATTGCACACATTGTCATTGTTATAAAACTTTTTTTAAGTATATTTTGTAGCCTGTCGTAGGCATGCATAGTCAGCATGGTCATTAAAAAAATGGCAGGAACACAGAGTCACACGAAGCTTCATGTTAGCCTTATGGTGATGAATTTTACATCAGTCATACTCAAGTGGACCTTCATGAACTCATGGATATGGAAAGTATAACTGCAGGGTGACACTGTAAAACAATGGTTAGTAATGTTGCATCAAAGCAAGAATGCTTTGGGTTTCAATCGCCTGCAAGTATGGAGTTTGTATGTTCACCCTGTGCCTGCATAGTCTGCCTAACTGTCACAATCTAAAGGTGTTTTGCTAGTTGGTGACTTTAAACTGGCTGTAAGTATGAATAGTCAGGCAGGTATGTTTGTTTCAAATTAGCTGACCACAGGCAGAGTGGGAGTGAGTAGGCAGGGCATGGAGGAGAAAGAGGAGCAGAAGGAAGACAAAAATAAGTAATTATTTGAACTGATAAACAGACTGAATAAGGACTTAGTTGGGACAAAAATAAAGAAAAGTAAAAACTGTATGTATGTACATAACTTTCATTCAATTATATAATGCAAAAGTACAAAACTGCTCCCTGTCATGTGTGCAATACCATGCATTAGCACAGATGAATTAGGTTTTTAAAAAATAAATTATTTCTACACACAAACAATACCATCAACTTCAACTGAAGAAGCTATTTTGGGCATGAATAAAAGTGTTTCAAAATCAAGAGATAGCAAATGAGTGGACTAGAGGGATGTGGAAATGACAGGGAAAAAGAAAGAAGAGCTGAAGGGTACATTAGAGAGCTACATCAGATGAGGGTGTAACCCATTTGTTGTCAAACAGACTGAAAAATTACAGAGAGCACCAACAGTGCCTGAGAAATAGAGTGCCTTTTACACAGAACAAGACAGAGACAATACAGCCAGAATTAAAAGACAGGCAGGGGCAAGAGGGGGGTGTGGTGCTTTGGTAGTCTGTATGCATGCAATACATCCACTCCTCCCTGCACGGTGTTTGTGTGTTATGTTGATTACTGGCTACTTAGAATATCAATCCTTTTGCGTTGGATAAATGGAATTTTTTTTTTTTTTTTTTTTTTTTAAACAACAACCTCACTGTTCTACATACTTATCTCCATGATAATGTCCCTTACGGCACCTCATACACTTAAGTTTGTGAACACAATAACTCAGGAAAGAGCCAACATAGGACAACATTTCACATTCATACCATAGGTGAATATAGCAAAAATCATGGACTTGAATATCAGTGACGTCAAGGTCAACATCAAAGTTAGAGGTCAAGTTTTCTGAAAATCTTGTAAACACAATATTTTGCGAAAATGGTCAACTAGGATTTTCAAACTTAAACCCTAGGTGTCACGGTCTGCCGAGACAGGCCGCGTGGTGGTGTGTGTGATGGACCCAGGTGCGTACACAAGTGAGTAGACGGGAGTGAACTTTAACAGAAAGTGAGCCTTTATTATGGCTGAAGACAAAGTGTACAAACACAGCAGGAATAGCGTGACTAAACTAGACTATAACTAAACTGGGAAAACTAGTACTGTGACAAACTAAGAAGACTCAGAGACTATGGTGATAACTGCAAAGACTGACCGTGAAAACATGGAGGTGGGAACAGAGACGACGCAACACAGACTGCATGAAACACATAGGCTGTATCCCAATTCAGGGTCTGCAGCCTTAAAGTACGCAGCCTCAACGATCCTCAAGGGCCGCGTACTTAAAGACCGCTAAGGCCGGAAGTGCGAGGCTTGTGAAATGGGACTGTCTAGCCTCCGTTGCGCTGCCCAGGTTGCCTAGCAACCATGATACTAACAGCTGGAAACGTTTCATACAGCTTTGTTTGACAGAAATGAAGGAGAAAATCTTTTGTTCATTTGTTTGTTTCTTTCTACATGAGCTTTGATCATTCTCTGTAAGATTAAGCTCAGCTATTGAACGGCATATATTTTAAAGTAAAGGCTTTAAAACCAAGTTAGTACAAACATCACTTATGTCACATAACTTTGCCGACATGTGGCCAACAGTAATGTTTTAATGTTCTTCGTTATTAAACATTTGCACATAAATAAGTGACATGATATTCAGTACTTAAAGTTTACTCTTCGGGCGCCCCTCATCCGCCGTTTTTTTCAGCAAAATTATCCACACTATGCATTCTGGGATATATTGGGCCACGAAGTCTACACCACCACGTCCTTAAAATTCAGGGAAATTAAGGACGCATTTGAGGGCCGCATTTTGAGCAGCCTTCAAATTGGGACAGCCTTCGTCGCGTCGCGGTGACGTAATCGGCCTTAAAATGCGGCCTTTAAGGCTGCAGACCCTGAATTGGGATACAGCCAGAGACTAAATACACATGAGGGATGATCAGGGGAAGTGGCCACACATGGGAGCACAGTTCCGGTTCAGAGGAAGGTCGCGCGCTGGACGGATCAATCGGTGGCCGCGTTACAGGCGCACTCGATGACGCAGACTGGGGCATGTTCAGAAACAGCTCCGATGATGATGTCAACGTGTTTACGGAAGCGGTTGTGGGATTCTTCGGGAAACTAGCGGATGATACCGTGAAGACAAAGACTATCACAACGTTTCCCAACCAGAAGCCGTGGGTGGATAAAACCATCCGCGACGCTCTGAGATCCCGCACCGCTGCCTACAACACGGGACTCACGACGGGGGACATGGACCCGTACAAAGCCGCGTCATATAACGTGCGGAGGGCGGTGAAAGAGGCGAAGCAGCGCTACGGGAGGAAACTAGAGTCACAACTCCAACAGAGTTACTCTAGGAGCCTGTGGCGGGGACTAAGGACAATAACGGACTATAAAGCACCAACAACCGGTATGACGAACGCGGCCGTGACTCTGGCAGACAAGCTGAACACTTTCTATGCTCGCTTCGAGGCTGCAGCTAAGGACTCCAACGATGCTAGTGCTAGCGGCGCTAACGGCTGCAGACAGGAAGATACTGCCAGCACCGGAAACGTGCTCTTCATCTCCGAGCATGAAGTAAGGAGAGCCTTCAAAAGAGTGAACACCAGGAAAGCAGCAGGACCAGACTGCATCCCAGGTCGTATAAGAGACTGTGCATACCAGCTAGCTCCTGTGTTCACTGAGATATTCAACATCTCTTTATCTCAGTCGGTGATCCCCACATGCTTCAAAGAGTCCATCATTGTTCCTGTCCCGAAGAAACCCCACCCTGCTTCTCTCAATGACTATCGCCCTGTAGCCCTCACCTCAGTAGTGATGAAGTGCTTTGAACGCCTGGTCAGAGACTTCATCATTTCTTCACTACCAGACACACTGGACCCACTACAGTTCGCTTACCGTCCAAATCGTTCCACAGACGATGCCATCTCTCATCTCCTCCACACATCACTCACTCACTTGGACACTAGAAGGGGAATTATGTTAAAATGCTCTTCATAGACTACAGCTCTGCATTTAATACCATAATTCCCTCCACACTCACCACCAAGCTGGAGCATCTGGGACTCAGCTCATCTATGTGTCAGTGGATCTCCAACTTCCTAACTGGCAGACCACAGGCAGTAAGGATGGGCGGACATGTCTCAGCCTCCACCACTCTCAGCACTGGAGCCCCCCAGGGGTGTGTTCTGAGCCCCCTGCTGTACTCTTTGTACACATATGACTGTGTGGCCACTACCAGCTCCACCACCATCATCAAGTTTGCTGACGACACCGTCGTGGTGGGCCTGATCTCTGATAACAACGAGACGGCCTACCTGAAGGAGATTAGGAATCTGGAGAACTGGTGCCAGAGGAACAACCTCCTTCTAAACGTCAGTAAGACAAAGGAGCTGATAGTGGACTTCAGCACTAAGCAGGAGAGGAACTACCAGACCCCTGTCATCAACGAGTGCCCAGTGGAGAGAGTGGACAGCTTCAAATACCTCGGAGTTCACATCACGCAGGACCTGTCATGGTCCTGTCACATCAACACCGTGGTGAAAAAGGCCCGTCAGCGTCTCTACCACCTCAGACGCTTGAGAGACTTCCAACTGCCCTCCAAGGTGCTCAGGAACTTTTACTCGTGCACCATAGAGAGCATCCTGACGGGAAACATCTTAACCTGGTTCGGGAACAGCACCATGCAGGACAGACGAGCTCTTCAGAGGGTTGTGCGGTCAGCTGAGCGCACCATCCGCTCCAAGCTCCCTGACCTGCACTCAATCTACAGCAGGCGGTGCTGGACCAAGGCCAGGAAGATCGTGAAGGACCTCAGCCATCCCAACAACAGACTGTTCTCTCTGTTGAGGTCAGGAAAGCGATTCCGCTCCCTGAAGACCAACACAGAGAGACTGAGGAGGAGCTTCTTCCCGCAGGCGATACAGTCTCTCAATCACACCACCACACAGTACTGACCCACACATACAGTTCTTACACACACACTGGACATTCTGGACATTGTTTTCACTTCATCACTTAAATCACTTTAAGCATATTTGCACTGCACAGGACATAATGTGGATTGCGCAACACTGGTCACTATATTCTTCATTTCCAGTTAATACTTGTACAGCTGCTGTTATTGTGTATATATTTATTTATATTTCTCATACATTCTTATATAGTTCTATATTGTGTATTTTGTTGTACAATTATTTTATTTTCAACTTTAATTTGTATATTTTATCTTATTCTTTCCCAGTTAAATTTACCCTTCATTCTAATTTGTGTTGTACAGTTATTTCATTTTTAACCTTAATTTATATTTTATTCCTTCCTAGTTAAATTTACCCTTTTTAATTTTTTATATTTATTTCCTATCTTATTCATAGCCTTTTCCTTTTTTGTTTTCTTTAGGTCACGAGCAGTTGTCCAAGCATTTCACTACATATCGTACTGTGTATGACTGTGTACGTGACAAATAAAATTTGAATTTGAATTTGAGCTGACACACATGAACCTAAGACAGGACAGAAGTGAAACTAAATACACTGACATTGAATACAGACTTTCAAAGTAAAACAGGAAACATGGAGATTAGACATGACATGAACTAAACATAACCACGCAGACATGACTCATGACAGGTAGACGCACGAACCAGGGAGACTGAGTACAAGGGAAGATGACAGAAACGACAACATGAACTTGGCTACATAAGACACACAGACATAAACACATGAAGGGCAAGGGAGACTTAACACAAGGGTAATATAATTACAAATGAGCTAGAATAACTTAATGAACCTAAACAAACAATAAACATGAAAATAGACTAAAAACACACTCAAAACACTGGGTCGCACGACCCAGGACCATGACACTAGGTGTATCTACAAGGAGGTTGAGGGGTAGCACTTGCAGCTGTCGGTATTTTATAGACTATGCAACAGAGCAAGTGGGTAAGCAGTGTAACAGCTTTTAGGCTGACACTCTGTTAGGCCCTTCAATTAAGACAGGTTTCCTATTGGTCAGTGGCTGCATGGATATACAATACCCATTGCTAGTGAATGTTTGGTTCCATTTGGTTCCACATGCGTGCGCGTGCACACACACACACACACACCCACCCACACACACTAATGGAGAATGCACAATATAACCTGAGTTTTTGTCTGCTTTTTTGTTGTGTTTATTGGAACGGTCAAAAGTTCAAACAACTTTGCACAAGATGAACTCAACAAAGAGGTGGCTAGTTTTGTTTTATTTCTTTTTTCCTCTCCCCCCCCCCCCCCCCCCCCTCAGATGTATTATGTATTATGTATTCAGATGTATTAAACAATGCAGGTCTTTTTTTGTTGTTGTTAAATGAGGCTGAGCGCTGAAATGTTCAAATTAAAAGGCTCCATGTAGACCAACTGGTTTGTTGAAATTGTCACAAAGTGTCACAAAGACACTGGTCATGAAAAGCAGAGTTTTGCATTGTTACCGCCTGCCAGCATCTTAGATTGCAGCTTTCTGATACTTGACACATTGTTCCAGTCAATAATAAGCCCCCAAAATAAAAGAAATAAACTCTGAAGTATATGTAGACGTACATCAGTGTAAATTTACATCAGTGTTGCCGTGGTTTCCCTTCAGGAGGGCTGCATCATTTCTCCTTGGCCTATTAATGCTTCTGTCCCAGGATGATTAGAGGCATGCTTTGTAGGGCTCATGGTGAGTCAAATTAAAGTGGTCACCAAGGCAAATTAAAAAATAATTTATAAGAAACTGTACCTTGAAAATATGCAGTTCACAAAAAAACCACACGTTAACACAATTTAGTGTCTCCATTCCTACACACTTTTACTTCCTGCCTTACTGAGATTTACAGAGGTAAAAATAGCTATTATTGTGGGAAGATCAGCTACTTACATTTTGTGTCGGTAGGCTATAAACTAACTCTTAGTCATAAAGACAGACATTGGGCTATGAGAAACTTTTATTTAAAAGAAAACAAAAATTAAACAAAAAACAACTTGATTGAGCTTGATTCAGAAGTCCCATAAGAGGCTATGGCTCATATCATAGTGGTCATCATATAAAATAATTATATGAAATAATTAAAATTATTTTACCTTGTATATCTTAGTTCACTTTGCATCCATTATGTCATTCTTCAGATTGATTGTCTGTTACTAATCCCAGCCACATGCAGAACAAGTAACAGTCTGTTATAAATCTCTGACTCAATGCAAGTCATCTCAAGTCCCTCACCTTGGCTGTCTTTCTCTATATATCACTGAAAACAAAATAATTAATAAAATTCTGCATATTTAGGAAGTTAAAAGTCACCTCATTTCACTGATTGACATGTTTTCAAAAAAGAAAACGGGTTTGAATGGCTTTAATTGACTCTTGGGTAATTAAACTGAACTCTCCACGGAGTGCGTAAACACTGAACTGCATAAACACTGAGTAGATAATGAGATTTTAAAGCATTACCTGAATCCCTTAAATAGACTATCATATTTGTTCAAATGAAGGGTTCAATGAACCTAACCAGTCTCACAGCGGCTGTGAATAAATCACCTCTAAATGCTTTCACTTCTTGTTGTTAAGACATTAAGTTGTTATGTGCTGCAGGGCATTCCTCTTTGAATGGTGTGTGTGTGTGTCTGTCTATGTGTATGTATGTATGTGTGTGTATGTGTATATATATATATATATATATATATATATTTATTTATTTATTTTAGGGGTGCAACGATACTCGTATCGATATTGAACCGTTCGATACAGTGCTTTCGGTTCGGTACGCATATGTATCGAACAATACACATTGTTTTTTAATTTATTTTATCAACTTTTCTTCTGACAATGCTGTCTGTGTTGAGCGCTCAGTGGATCTGCGTTCGACTACTCCGCCTAGGCTGCAATGTCGAGCGCAGATCCACTGAGCGCAGCGCAAGCTAGCAAGACAGAAGCTAAGCTCGTTGCAACATGGCAAATTGAACCTGCCCCACCCTCATTCAGATCTGGCGTTTGAAACTGTCTTGGTTTTCATGTGAAGCATGACCCTGATGGTAAGTGCGTCATGGACAAAAGTAAAACAGTATGTCGGATGTGCCACGCAATGCTCAATTGGTGGGAACATATATGTGTATATATACGTACATGTGTATATACGTACATGTGTATATACGTACATGTGTATATACGTACATGTGTATATACGTACATATATGTGTGTATATACGTATGTGTATATATGTGTATATATACGTATATGTATATATATGTATACCTGATTTTAGTCTGTGTCTGTGCCATTACCTGAAAGTAAATACATTCATTAAAAGATAAATGAATAAATAAACTGAAGCCCAAAGCTGGGTCTCTGACAATAGCCGGGCATGGTCACGACAAATAAATAATGCTGTTCCTATACCACTGTTTCCTTAACTTGAGGGCGTTCTGTTTACTAAAGTAATAGAGGTGTTCATTTGAAATGGTTACAAAGTGTGAAGTTGGAGACATGTTGTAGTTATGTAATTTATTTTTTGTGTGTTTTTATTTTGCAAAACTTTAACACAATTAGTGTGTGGCATTACTGCTTTTGATTATTCCTGTGCATGTGGTTAAGAAAGATTTTCCCAACTCAAAAAACTCCCCAGAAAATTTACAGCAGTTCTGGAGTTTGTGCATTTAAATGTTTGCCAAACGTTGTGTATGTACTGTATGCACTCAGCCATTCTCAAACTCATGTAGAATTTAATTTGAGGATTCACCAGATCTGTTATTTGGAAATGAAAGCCTGTCTGTAATTGAAGGCTGATTCATATGCAACCTGTTATTTCAGAAGCTGGGCTAAACAAATGTATATTAAATGTGAATCAATATTTTATACTTACATGAGTGCAAATACATAATTTCTGTCATAATGTTACAGATGGTTATTCTTGTATAATGATGATTTTAATATCCGTGTTTTCAAATGGGTCCATGAACATAGTCGGCATATACTGCTGTGCACATCTCCATTCTTGTTGAAGAAGAATGTTATCACATGTATACCCAAGCTATTGATCGATTGAATATGTTATTTTTTATGTAACTTGTCTATACAGAGTGGGGCCGCATGTCCAACTTTTATTTACCACTCTACTTAACTTAAATCATTTGTTTATACAAGACAATGTTTTAACCTAATTTGCAGACATGGCAGTCTTAAAAAAGAACCCAAAAAACCCTCCAAAAAGCAAGAAACTAATCCATCAGATTAATTGGAGCAGTAGTAGACTGCAGTTGTACCAGACGCTCCCCAGCATGAACCTGCCTAAATTTATGCAGGCAAGCCATTGTGAGACTATTTAAAAAGGAGAAAATGTATGTGTCAGCATGCTGTGCACCAGAATGGCACCAGCGATCATATAATATTTTTTTTCTTGTGTATTTAAAAAAATGAAACAAAAGTAAAAACAAGAAATATTTAAAACAAAAAATGTTAACACGGGTTTCTGTATATTAGGCATACTCCACAGATTATGGAGTATGTCAGGGTGAGGGTTTCTATGTATTGCACTGAGCAGCAACAGATAGACCTGAAGCAGAACTGAGCAAATGACTAATATTATGTTTTGACCTTTTTGTGGGATTTTGCTTGAAATATAACCATATAATATTGCAAACCTTACAATATAAGAGAAATTTAGTTAATGGCACCAAGTACATTGATCTATTATATAGATTATATAGATCAGAGAATGGGATTTAGTTTTTGGGGGGGTTGCTTTTGTTTGTTTTTTGTTTTTTAAGTAAGAGAAAAAGTTACAAGATGTGACTTCTGCATTAGCTCATTTAAATGTCTTTGTTATCTCAGCAACATGAAGACTAAAGGTTGCCGCTTTTATACCCCAAATCACTTTGAGGTAAATCCTTCTGATTAACGCACACTCACACAAAAGCCACACAAAATGTCTCAAAAGGCTGTTCTCTCTAAACAGTTTAATTTACAAACATTTACTTACGTGTTTTGTGGACACCTGTTTAGCTACGTACACTGAAACATGCACACTCTGTTCTGCTCCGCACATTAATGAATTAAACAGCTACATTTTAATACATCAGGTTAATTGGAAGTGCCCAACCATGGATTGAAGAATGTTTTATCCGCCAAGCATTGACTTGTTTTGTGCTTAAGGGTAACATGTAGCAAGTGGAACAATGGTATGGATGAGTTGGTTTTTTTTTGTTGTTTGGAGGGGGTTTTTTTTTAGTTCCGGTAATGAAAGAAAAATCCCCATTGGATACTGACGCACCTATTAGTTTCAGTGTGTGGTTTCCCAAACTTTCTAGGACTTGTTTAATTTGTTTTGTCATTGTGGCAGGTTTTTTTCTTCTTTTTTTTTAACCCTTTCATACTGTTGTGTGTACTTAACGAGCTTAACTAATAGTCTCCTGAAAATGTGAGTGGGCTTCTTAGTGGGTATTAAAATGAAGAGCTCTACAGTTAACTGAAAAACACACCAGAAGTTCATTCAAAAAGCTTATGTAGGTGTAAGGACAAAAGGCAGCTAGAGATTGTTTGTCTTGCATATCCTGGTCTGAACTATATCTTACAGAGGTTATCAGTTGAAACTCATGTGATGGGTCAATTATCAACTTAGCAAGCAAAAGCTTTAACCTTTTAAAGGGGGCAAATCATGGTTTTAAAGTACCCCCGTCATCTGAAATGGGTTTATCACAGTGTAAGTGTCAATATATCTGGCACAGTGCCCATCTAATAGGTAAACATGATATTAAGAGTCTACAGTATGTTCACAAATGGTGTGTTCTATAGTTGTCATTTTATTTTTCATTTTGTATATGAGTATTAGGTTAGTATCATCACCAGCAAATGCAAATTGCTTTTTCTATTGACACAAAACAGGGAAGTTAGGGAATGGTGACGGTGCAAGCCACTATCTGCTGTTCTGTTGTCTATGTGGAGATGTCTGAGGAGGGGCAAAAACCTCAAAGAAGTACAGACAGCAGCTGCGGTGGAGACTTTTCGTTGTTTTTAACACTCAGCTTCACTTCAGCTCTTTGTATGTTACAACTTCTCTCTTCTCTGCCACTGATGGATGGACTAATAACAGCACTAGGAAGAGGAGACTACAGACCAGATGCACCACATATTTTTGCCACTGCCCCAGAGCCGTTCACTGCAAGTAGACAGGCAGTCCGAAGTTATCCAAAGTGCTACCACTGCTGAACCAAAATTCCCCTTCCAGTTTCAAATGTACTGATTAGGAATGTAAGGAAAATTTCCAAACAGTTTCCCATTGTTCTAGTACATGAGCTTTGTTTTCTAGTCAGCAAGAAAAGAATGCCGAAAATAATTTTAAAAATCCTAGCTAATGGAGAATAACAGGTTTATACCGAAAACAAAAGGATCTGTTTCAGCACTGAGGCCTCATTGTTTTTATCTGCTTTCAAGTGCAAAAATTCTTCACTTCTCTCCACTGAAGCAAGAAAAAGCTGTCCACCCTCTACTCCACCTCTTTTGTCATCTTCTATTCATCTTTCCATACTTATTCTTGTCTGATAGAAAAGGAATGAACACTACACCAGTCAAGTGGAAAAGCAGACCCTTGATCTGCCTAGACACTGATAATCTGCAGGGATTCAACAATGTTAAACACTCTGAAAGACTTTCTCCCTTCTTCTGTTTGTTTCCTTTCCTCAGACCCTCATTTTGTCTGCTTCTTTTTCTCTAACAGACAGATGTTAGTCAAAGTAGACCTCTGACATCTTAGCACAGGAGCTGGAATCCCAGCATTTTGCTTCGAATCTCAGTGAAGTATGAGCTTCAGCGGGGACATTGATCCAAGCATATCATCAGGTTTAGATGGCTATAAGCTATAGCGGAAAAAAGATCAATTTGTTAGATGTCGATGATTCTGATCATAAAGTGTCTGAAATGCACAGAAATCAGGATAATTATAATTTTTGTTTCTGGAACGGTTCGATTTGATGATCCTGTACTATTTCCATTTTGTTTTTTTATTGTTTTGTATTCGATTCATTCTGAAAGATTTTAAAGTACAATTAATTCAACATTTAGAGAAGATTGTACTGAAGTGGGAAGTTTAGCTTTGGCAGACTGCATAAAACATACCAATTCTCATTCAGAGCAATCATATGTGTATGTGTGTGTGATCGGTAATGTAGGTTTAGGTTGACCTCTCTGCCCACTGCATGAAAAATGTACCCTTTCTATACACCTACACACCACATGGATAATTCCTCAGGCTTGAGTCATATGAACAAGCACATTAATGAATTCTGATCTAGAAATATACTCAAGCAACACACATTTATACAATTAAATACAATTACTTCTCCACTCAGATCCCCACTTTCTATTCATTTATTAAAACACTAGTGACGGGTCTCTTAAAATCCTGTTCGTCCTGTCTATGATGCATTTTATGCCACCCTCAGAACGTCACATTGGGAAAGATTTTACTCAATTATTTTTAAGGTTTATTTGCTTGTTTGTCTAGTGCATTTATAATACACTGCCAGCTGGTAGAAACGCTCCATGGACACTGCAGAAAGAGTATACAACTGCTGTCTGGGAACACAACTGAAGTTAGTTTTAAACAGGCTAAACTATGAATGTGGTTTTATCTGATGATTCAGTTTAGCCCTTCAAAGAACTGGTAGCATTACTGTGTGGTAATACAAAATAATTCCAGAACCACAATCCCACCGTGTCCTTTTGTTTATTATAGAAGTTTTTGAGTTTGTTAGTGACTGAATTACTCGCTGAAAAGAAAATTCTTAACTGACATTGTTTTCTTCTCTTTCTCTTCCCCCCCAGAGTTATATTCATGGCAGCAGTCAGGCACAGTTTGTGGCAGAGTCTCACATCATCCTTCTTCTGAGTATCCTTTAATTAAATTGTTCTTGTTTGTGTGCCACATGTTGCAAAATGCTAATCATCTAGAGTAATATATCTCCATGAAATGTCCAGCAGCTCATCTTGGCAGCAGATTCCTTTAAATCACCATTTCCTCACCCACAGCACCTTTGAGAACTTTTTATGTTTGAAAGAGTGTTCCCTTTTGTTTTTATTTGACTTTTTTCCCTCCAACAAAGTCAAAAATCTCTGTTAAGGCCTTTCTGTTGGACTGAAGAAATTCACAATACAAAGACAATGGGTTGTCCTCTTTTCAACTTTTCTCCTTGCCTGATTTGTTCCAAATTCCAACAGCTCATGATTGAGTGTGTCTTTGCATGTATTTTCTTGGGGTCTTGTTTGGCAGGATATATTTTTCTGTTTGTATTTGTTTACTTCTGTCTGCTTGTATACCCATGTGTACTTGCAGTGGGGCTTCTGTATGTGTGTGGGTAATGATACCATTCATTCCTAGCTGTTCTGTTCACCCCCATAGGAAATAACAGGTCCAAGGTCACACCTGCTGCAAAGCTATATTTATTTGTCCATGGTCACACAGGGTTTTGTTGGGTTTTTTTGTCAATCTTCTGCCCATCTGATTACACCTAAATGAAACATACGCACCTGCTGAAATGGTAACACAGCTACCTTTGTTGTTAATGCAGGTGGAGTGAGCACATTTTATGAGCATCATAGAAGAATGTAATCTTGCTTAATCTTTAATTTATGCATGCGGAAACAGTTACCACATTAAGCTACAAAACCATACTCAATTAAATGTTTCCTTGATGGTATTATTTATTTGTAGACTGTCTAGCATCTTGGTGGTTATTAGTTATACTAAAGTTGCAACTAATATTGGTGCGAATGAAGTGTTAAACAAGTGTTAATTTGTTATGTTTCCAGGGCTTTATATTGTTTATCAAACATGGTGTGACTGTTCAAAATGACATTTTATATTCTTTAAACAAAGCAAATAATTTAAAAGTAAAAATATCCAACAAACAAAGACCTGTTTTAGTTGTGTTTCTAAAGCAGCTCTCCTACAGGTAGCTACTGCATAGTTAATATGCTTTTTATTTCATAATCTAAGGTTCACATATTCATAATGTTTGTTACTATAGACTGATGAGGGTGTAGGATGCCTGCAGGCCAAGGGACTGTTTTGTTTTTGTTTTTTTGTTTATTGGTTTGTTTTTTTAATAGTTTCAGCCCTGCTACAGTCTTTTTCAAGTTCAGTTGCTCCTTGTAAGAGAAAAAGCTGTGGTTGCTTTGACATGATGGAAACTTTATATCAATGCAGATTGGTCTATAGTTATAATAATTTTTGTGACACTCTGTATAGCCACCCAAACAGCCACCTTGCTGTACTTTGAGATCTTGTCTTTGTGTCGCACCAGCATGCCATATCTTTTACCCCAACATCAAGAGAATACCTTAGTTTTTCCCCTGTATGTTCCCATGTGGCAGTCTTTGTTTGTGCACCCCATCAGGCTTTGCCTAGTTGTGTGCATTTGTATGCAGAGCATGCTAGAGAGAAGAATCTGTAATTAGGCCCTAAGCCATGTGAGCCTGTGCTTGAAGTGATTTAAAAACAGCTCAGGTGTTGAATGAAAAAATGTTTGCTTCTGTAATATATAAGTGTTTACAATATTGTATGAGTATTGTATGAACTGTTCACAATTATTAAAGTTTAATCCTAACTGCAAATTACTTTTTGCAGTTAGGATTAAAATGATTTGTCTTTCTGCAGCTGTGTGTTATTAATAATTTCACTTTATGCATGTTCTACATGAGCACAGACAAAGACTTGTTGTTCAAAAATACTAGCTATGTTATTATTCTTATTACTCTTATGTTATTTTCTTGTGTGTGTATATATATCGATACAAGTATTGTTGCACCCCTAATATGTGTATATTAGGGGTGCAATGATACTCGTATCGATATTGAACCGTTCGATACAGTGCTTTCGGTTCAGTACGCATATGTATCTAACAATACAAAATTTTTAATTTATTTTATCAACTTTTCTTCTGACGATGCTGTCTGTGTTAAGCGCTCAGTGGATCTGCGTTCGACTCAGACTCCGCCAAGGCTGCACTGTCGAGCGCAGATCCACTGAGCTCAGCGCAAGCTAGCGAGACAAAAGTTAAGCTTGTTGCAACATGGCAAATTGAACCTCCTCCATCCTCATTCAGATCTGGCGTTTGGAACTATTTTGGTTTTCATGTGAAGTATGACCCTGGTGGTAAGCGCGTCATGGACAAAAGTAAAACAGTATGTCGGATGTGCCACGCAATGCGCATTTAGCTTGTTAACGTGTTGACGCCGTCCACCCCCATGCACGGGGCGATCCACGGTAACTCGTTAACAGAGATTTGCCGCATTATGGTGTTAATGTCATTTTAATGAGATTAACACTGACAGCACTAGTGGGGACACAATGAATATGACTGCACATTTACACCGACATCATCCTAGTGCAAAGACAAGTGGAAGCAGACAAAAACAACAAGTGCGCATGCTACAAACTTTACCCGAGTCATTTAGACAGCCATTAGCACATGATTCTCCTTATGGGGACCTGATATGTTTAATATGCTGCTGAGAATATACCCCAGAAGAAGCGTATAGTATAGCTTTTATTTTGGAAAGAGCCATTTCTCTGTAATAAACTCTCTTTTCCAAAGATGAGTGATTTCTCGATCAGATAGATTTATTTATTTTTTATATATTTTGTTGTTTCAGCAACATTACATTTAAAAACTGTACTTTTGAGTTAAAAATATATATTTATAATTTTAATAAATGACAAATTAAAAAGGCATGAACATTTTTTTGTATCGAAAAAATATCGAACCGTGACACCAGAGTATCGAACCGACCCAAGAATTTTATGTATCGTTGCACCCCTAATATATAACATCCTTTCTTTCCTTTAGATTTTTCATTGTTCTATAGAGTGTTCTGTTTGCTACACCACAATAGTCATTAAAATTAATAGTTTAACTAACCTTTCTCTCAATATAAATTTCTACTTTCTTCTTTCGTGTTTACGAGTCTGTTGTTTCCTTGACAACCTTGCCCCAGATGCTGCAATCACCATGGGGATGGTGCTTCTCAATGAAGCTGCCACCTCCAAGGGAGATGTTGGCAAGAGAAGAAGTAAGTTGACAAAGTGTGTGTGTGTGTGTGTGTGTGTGCATATGTATCTGTCTAACTGAAACTAAATACATTGGAGCTGTGGCATACTTGCGTCCCTTATATTGAATATATTTCAGGTATCACTAATAAACTTGAAAAGTTAATTTTCTGTGACTTTATAGAAAAAAACTCATTCATGCAAAATATGTTCTTAATCTACATGAATATCACATAAACAGAAACTAATGGAAATGCTAATGGTATCCAGCTGGATCCGTCTATGATCTTTGCAATTAACAATGGGTGGAAAAAAAAATACTGATAATTACTGAATTTACACTCGCAGTCTGTCTGAAATTAACATCTGATTTACTAAGCAGCAACTAATTATGCAGCCACCAACTATGCAATTTGCAAGTAAAGAAGTTTAATGCCACAGTTCAGTTATGACCTGAAAGTTAAAAAGTATTAACTTGAGAACTGTTAAAAGTAGTGTTGTGGGAAACGTTTTACGGAAATTATTGGTATTCAATTAAAGTTAAATTAATGTACGTAAAATGCTAAATAGATTCACATAATAACGCTCAGAATAATTTAAAAATACACATTCCCCCAGCGATATAACACAACTATTAAGAGCATGGGTTATACCAGAGCAGGATCAATAGAATTTCTGTTCAGCTGTATTTATATGATGCAACTTCAAAACAACAGTCACTTCAAGGTAAAAGAATGCAATATTAGTTTGAAAAGCCCAACTAGTAGGCTTTTTTACAAGCAGGTACTCGGTAACAGTGGGAAGGAAGTAGTCCCTTTTAACACAAAGACATGGTAGAACCAGACCCAAGGTTGGACAGCCATCTGCTGTAACCACCTGGGTGGTGAAGTTTAAAAAAAAGACATAAAGACACTAGGACAAAGCACAAACTATGAGATTAAAAAAATAAAGATTATATCATACCTGATTCTGGACATATATATAGTCAAATGATACACTCAATTATCTGAAACTTCATGTCAGGTGGAGTAGAGGCTAATAGTAAACGTTGATCAGTTTGTATTATATTTGTAAAGGGCACTTCATTGATCACATTTAAGGCGAGTCTGGGATTACAATTTGTAACTCCTTTAATCTTTAAGATTTAGGTTTGTTGTGGAGGTTTTCCATTAAATAAAGCCTGCAGACGAGCGGTGAGCGGTAGCTAACATTCTTTAATCAAAACACACAAAGAACAGACAACCAAGCTTGTGGAGAGCCTACATCAGCGGTCCCCAACCCCCGGGCCTCGGACTGGTACCGGTCCGTGAGTCGTTTGGTACCGGGCCGCGAGAGTTGAGGCTCAGGTGTCAAATGTATAGTTTTCAGGGTTTTTATCGGTCTTCAGCGTTATTTTGTTATCGTTTTTATCGTTTACTCGGTTTTCCTGGGTCTTTTCACATGTGTTATGAATAATTCTTCTTTTTTTCGGTACCGGTACTAGTTTTATTTTGTTGTATTTATCCACGACACCTTAAAGGCCGGCCCATGAAAATATTGTCGGGCATAAACCGTTCCGTGGCGCAAAAAAGGTTGGGGACCACTGGCCTACATGACCGTGGGGCAGACGGTCAGCAGAGTCTCCCTGAGCCTAGCATGGCTCTCAGTTAAATACCTTCTCCGGGAACAAAAGGCAGCACACAGCTGTTTCACACCTTAAGGTTCACACTCCCTTGCTACCTCCCATAGTCCTCAAAGAGACAAAAGATTCTTCCTGTGTAGCTGTCTGCTTCCCCCAACTTCCTTACTAGACCCCCACCATTTGTCTTACTGTATGAGTGTGAGACTTGTTAAAATCCAGTTGCACCAAGGCATCATACAATAAAATAATGTGATTAATACATAAGTAAAAGAAATTCCTATACAGGTTTCTAGTCTACATATGGATGTAGCCGTTTTTAAATAAACCCCTTAGCTTTAAACGCGCACCATGAGGTAAATCATTGGTTTTAGACTAAAAAAGGATGTTTTGGCTGCAGCCGTGTTCGTTTTTTAAAGCTACTAGTTTAATATTTAGATTAGAGGCTTGGATTTTATCAATTTTGCTTACCAAAATTTAAGCACATACTTCTTAGATGTGCTAAGAACCATAATTTTCCATGCTATTTGTAATATAATTCTAGTAATTTTATTAAAATGCTTGTAACACTTCCAGTCTGCACCAGGCTATAAACCCATTTTATTTGCAGTGAAAGCAGAAGTCTGAAGATTGACTCACTTTTGCAGCCATCCTCAAGTTGCGATTAGAGAAGTTGCAATTTTTGGCAATACATTATAATGTGTGCTTCACTTTTCACCCCTTGGGGACTTTTGCTTGGTGTGCACACATTTGACTATTTATTTAATCACCTTGATCATACCTTTGGTTTGGTGTGGTACTAAAAAGTGGAGCATGTTTTTAGGAAGAAATTATGGTCCCTGACCTCACATGAATGTCTGGGAGTCTTATGATTGTGACACATTACAGATGCAAAGTGGTCACTTGACTATAATAATTCCATATTAAGTATATGTACATATTGTCACTATTACTTCATTCTAATGTGTGTATTTGCTTAAATATGCATATTAAATTGATGATAATATGGAAGTAATTTACATGTCTTTCTCCTAGGTTTCATCTAATAGTTGGCAGTTATCATAATATTTACACCTGCAATATTTACTTTAAATAAATACATTTTAAGATAGAGCTCTCCTCTCTGGTACTTTTTGTACCAGACTGCATGCTTCAAACTGGGTATCATATCAGAAAATTAGTGCAAGCCTCTAAACAGCCCTTAATATTTTACAAGAGTTTGAGGATAATTTGTAGATTATGGCAGGAGATGGATATTAGATGACCTCTCTGGTAATTACCTCAAACACATAGACACGGTTACACACTTGGGGATTTAATTAGAGTTAATGTGATGAAAAACCAACTCAAAAAAGTGTTTCACTTGTCTTTGTGAGGTCCCATATTAAATGATCACTCTATCTAAGGGAAAGAGTATCAACCCTGAGTACTTCTTCAGATGTTAAAGCTTGACATTTAAAAATATAATATTTTTTTTAACAACATCAGGACTTGTTTTTCCAATATCACACAAACACATACCACTCTACATACATAGAGACACACACATGCGTAGGTGGCACACTTAATTATCACCTGTAAAATGACGACATATTATGCGCACACTGCAGAGGACTCCATAATTTCCAGCAGTATTTTTAGTATATCGACTACTTCAATTCAGCCTCTTTTGTTGAAATACTACCTACTAATTTACATAAATTAAAGGAACCACACTATGAGGATTACATTATAATGAAACACAATAATTTTAGTGCTTACAGAAATCTTCTATGCAATTTACAGAAAAACACGTGCGTATCAAAGTCATTTAATAGATTGGGATTTATTCAAGGAGGGGGTGGAAAAAATGGAACACAGTACAGGAAATGGGGTGATGCCAACTTTGAATTAAAGGTATACACTGCCAAAATGAATATTGTTTTCTTCAAATGTAAGTTAATTATGGGGGGGTTGATTTTCCTTTGTCTTTTAGCTGCTACCTTTAGGGGTCACCAAAGGAGATCATCTGCCTTATAAAAATAATATGCTATCAAATTGGGGCAACATTGTTGGTCTAATGACAGCAAAGAGTTTGTGCAAAACCTGATCATGTATCTTTTCCAGTCAGTACTGCAGTGTTTCGTAGTTTCTTGAGCTTAAATAGTTAATTAGCTTTGTCTTGACTTCAGCTGTTCCCAAAAGACAAATACTTATTTGACTCTTCTTCGGTTTTTAGCTTGTTCGAGGTCTGTTTGGGGCCATTACACTGCTGCAGCATCAATGCTCCTCCTTAAAAATACAAATAGGTGTATGTAGCATGTGTCTGAAGAATGAAGTGGTTCTGTCTCTCTCCCATTTGTCTCTTTACAACACCCTGCTGTCACTCTATTAAGTCAGACTTGGAATTATCCACATGTAATATAGATAAAGAAGCTTTTCTCATTATTTGGTTTGGCCCAGCCAAGATGTTTGTCCCCAGCCTACCCCAGTAAAGAATATATTAGTGAACAAAAAGAAATCACTGTGAACAATTATATTTTTGTAATGGGGGAGGAGGCTTTTATTCTATCTGCTTGGTTTGTTGTAAAGTCAATGACTTATGTGTGATTCACTTCACAGTTTATTCTTTGATTAGCAATTGGCTGCCGAAAACATGAGGAATCATTTAGCTTTACAGTCTATTCATTTTCTCCTCCTAATTAAATAGGCTTAACTTAATATGTTTATTGACTTCCTCTTGCTTGGGAAATGTAAATTTATTTTTACCATGCCAATATATTGTGATTTGAGCCAAGTCATACAGTCAAAAGAGGGATTACCACCTTTGTCGCTGAGGGAAATCATTCAGTTTAAACAACTTGTCATTTCGCCAAGGTCATAAATCACTTGGCATACTTGCATGCCTCGTGTGTGTATCATTATCCGTGGATGCATACTAAGATCTCTCAGTCATAATTGATGAGGTAAGGGAAATGCATCCCTTTCTACTTAATTAATGAAGATACACAGACGTTCTGATGTTCCCACTGTATATGTGGATGTTGCAACCCTGGAAGAGCAAGGACACATGCACTTTCTGTGCAGACTATGTAAAATATACATTATTTTCAATTAAGTCATTTGGTAGCACATTTCTGTAATATAGTACTTGGATATTTTCATCAATTGGGCATCAGTATATTCCTTATTTGACCTCAAAAGGAACATAAGGTAGAGGGGATTCTCCACCACTCGCAGTCTTAGCAGCTCAGTCTCTAGCCTCTCCCCTTACTCTTGGGGAAAACAGTGAATCCCAAGTTGCTGTGTGTGTGTGTGTGTGTGTGTGTGTGTGTGTGTGTGTGTGTGTGTGTGTGTGTGTGTGTGTGTGTGTGTGTGTGTGTGTGTGTGTGTGAATGAGAAAAACACTGTCAAGTTTTTTTAAACTAAGGTTAAAAAACTGTTTACCTTTAAATAGCTTAAATTTACCATTGTGACAGATGTCCCCTGTCTTCAGTGCTGTGAGCATGTGATTTGTACCGTGTGGTCAATGCACTAGGTCGTCAGTATGCATTCTCACTTTGAAAAAAGTTGGGACACTTTGTAACACGTAAATAAAAAGAGAATGCACTGATTTGGAAATCTCAACCATCATTTTATTCACAATGGAAAATGTCAAATCTGAAGGCTTAAATTTTAAAATTTAGTCATTTTGAATTTGATGGCAGCAACAAATCTCCAAAAAGGTGGGACAGGGCCATGTTTACCACTGCATAACATCCCCTCACCTTTAACAACGGCCTGTAACCATCCGGGAAGTGAGGAGACCAATTGCTGGAATTGTAGGAAATGAATGTTGTGCCACCTTTTTCTTGAATTTATTTATTTTTGGTGGGGGGCTCATAATACACCAAAGATTTTCAACAGGTGAAAGGTCCAGACTGCAGGTAGGTCAGTTCAGCAGTTCAGCTGTGATACATGCTGTAATGGGTTTAACATAATTTTGATGCATGGAAACGAACAAGTTTTAAAGGAACATACAGTATGTGCCTTTCAGCATTTGTGATGCATTTCCAGATGTGCAAGCTGCTGATTCCATAGGCACTTATTCACCCCCTCAGAATCAGAGATTCAAACAATGTGCTAATAACAAGGTGCATAGTCAATCTCCTCTTTAATCCACAGTATGCTCGGTCCATGTTTTCCAAAATGAATTTCAAATTTTTGATTCATGTAACCACAGAACAGTTTCCCACTTTGTCTCCATTCATTTAAATGAGCTTTGCCCTGGAGAACACGGCAGCATGTCGTGTTAACCTGCATTTGTGGATATCATGGAGATATCACAGGCGATGGAGATGTTCAAGATTCTTTATTTGTCTTATGCATAGTCATAAGAGTGGTGTGTCCTGAACGGCTCCTTGACTGTGCAAAAGAGAAACATTAAGTAAAGTAATGTTTAAATTAAAAATCTGAAATTTTAAATTAAATAACTGAAAATGTACTTTGTGCAAATGGAATGTTAAAGTGTTTTGTGCCCTATTAGCATAGCAATATATTGACAGAGCAATGCAAGTAGAATAAACAAAATGATCAGAGTAATGTAAAAACAGGGTAATGTAAACCCGTTTACAATACAGTAGATGTTTCTGAGCCCATGCAGAGATTTTTGTGACAGAATCATAGCTTTTCTAATGCAGCTCCACCAGAGAGTGAGAGGTTTGCAGGCAATGTCCCTTGCACACAGAGATTTCTGCATATTTTCAGAGCTGTTCGATAACATTATTTGCAATAGATGATAATTTTATTTTGAGGAACAATATTCTGAAATTGTTGCACAATTTGTAGATGCAATTTTTTTCCAGTTTGATGAAACGCTGCCCATCTTTACTTATGAGAAACTCTCTAAGACACACTTTTTATATAGCCAATTATGTTGTTGACCTGTTGCCAGTTAACCTATTTAGCTGGAAAATGTTCCTCCAGATGTTTCTTTTTTTGTGCCATTTACCTTTCTAGCCTTTTGTTGCCCCGTCCAAACTTTTTGAGACATGTTGCTGCCATAAAATTCAACATGAGCTCAAATTTTTGTTATAATAAATTTTCTCAATTTAACCATTTGATAGGTTTTCTATGTTCTGTGAAAAAATATAGGTTTATAAGATTTGCAAATAATTGCATTCTTTTTTTTATTACACAGATTTGGGGGAATTTGGGGTGCAATATCACTTGCTCTCTTAAATATCACAACAGCAAATGTAGTCTTATACAGTGCATCTTATATTTTACCAGCCAAATGTTTTGATGTCAACTTTCTCGTGCATCCACACTCACCCTCTTGTTCTCTAACACTCTAATTCTCCTTTACGCACACACACGCACGCACACCCCGTGCGTGTGTGTGTGCCCCGTGTAAGGACAAGAACATATCTCGCTATTTAGTCTCCAGGAGAGGTACTCATCCTAATCCCTGATTAACAATATCAGTCGGTGGTGACAGTTTTAATTTAACACAGTACTTCTTAGGGATTAGCCACTGCACAGGGGTGTGCATACACTCATACACTTGCACATACAGTGATAATTCCTCGGCAGATAAAAGGTCATGCTTATGTATATTTCACTTTAGAATAGCCACTGAGGAAATATGATGATAATGGCTTCAAAGATAATTTTCTGTAACCCAGCAGGGTTTATCACGACAAAGAGACAGTAGCACATACTTTAAGGGATTATTTTTAAAGAAAAAAGGCTAAAGGAGACTTTTTTCATAATGTCTAGTTTGTGTTTTATATTCCCTTTCTAGTAATATTCTATTATCATGTTATGTTACCAGTGAGTTGTATGTTTTTGTGTTTAGCCGCTTATAAATTTGTGTTTATACATGTAAACTACCAACATGCAGATAAAAAGATGCTTTTAGTGTGTGCTATGTCTGAATCCTGTAAGCATATTCAATTTGAAAATGGATCAGAGAAACACTTGCTTCTGTGTTTATATTGGGCATGGAATGCTTGAAATGAATGCCTTTAACCAAGAAGAAAAACAATAATCTCAGGCCTTTTTCAAGTTATTATAAAAAAACATATTAGGGTGTCATGAATTTGAAAATGTGCAAGAATAAAATGTGCTTGTAGTAACTTAAAATCTAGAGGTCGTTGTGTAATGAAATATTGTTAATGATATTATAGCACAAGACTTCTAACCAGTAATGCACAGTAAAACAAGTCTGTCTTTGTCTTCTTGCAGTCATCTGCCTGGTTGGCCTTGGCCTGGTGGTGTTTTTCTTTAGTTTCCTGCTCTCCATCTTCAGGTCGAAGTACCATGGATACCCCTACAGGTAACTATAGCAACCACACACCACTGTAAAGATGCTTCCACCACAGCTCAACAATTATTCAAGCGCAATATACAAGCAAACAATGAATCTGAAAATCACTGAAGCTGACATAAAATCACTGCAAAGTTTTTGCTTTCACAATGCAAAAATCAGAGCCAAAACAGATCCATCAGTTCAAATTACTGCCTTGATTTAAAGACAGCTATTCAATCAAAAATACTCTCTCCAAAATATATAAGACACAGAGCCAAAGAATCAGTCATAGAGGCAGTATATTCAATACAAAGTATAACACAAAAGTTTCCTCAATTAAATAGTAAAAGTCATAGGGGTTTTTTCTCCAAAGGGTCTCATGTAGTGAACACACTTTTACATTAAAACCCATTTTCTAGTCAACCTACAGCAATTTGATTCCATTGTGTGCTAAAGGTCACCATAATAATAGATTTAATGCTTAATGGAAAATATCCCACAACTCTTCAGAGTTTGGGTTCAGTTTATCCGTCCGTGAGCAGCTTTAAAACATTACAGCAGCCAAACCCCCTAGCTGTTGAAACTCACCTTTGAACAGGATGTCAAGGGGTCTTCATCAAGGCAGATACTTTACAATAATAGAAGCTTGAACTATGAACTCTTCCTTTAAAAAGACACAAATTGTAGTCTTCTAGTTCAGTGGATGGAGTTCAAATATAATAACGATTGTCTTGAGACTTTATTGTGGTATGAAAGTGATAAACCTTTTCTTTATAGGTCTGCTGAGACCATGATTTCCAAAATGAATTTCAAGTTTTGTTTCAATTTAGACCATAAAAACAGTTTCCATTTCATTCCATCCCATCTTAAATGCACAGGGGATAGCAACATTGCCTGGTCTTGCTTATATTTGATAGAGTGGTTTGGTAGTTTAACCTTGGATTTATGGATGTAACAATGAATGGTATTCACTGAAATGGTTTTCCTGAGCCCATTTAGTTATTTCTACTACAGAGCTGTTTCTAATATAGTCATGTCTAAGGCGCCGTCATTCAATATCAGGTTTGTGGCACTATTGTTTGCATACTGCGATTCCTCCAATTCGATGGATCTTTCATTGCTATTAAGTGCCTCAATCACCGAATTCAAAGAAATATTATTATGCCTGCACAATCTCTGAGTGTTTTCATTGTTAGGGTTTTATTTGTTATTGTGAAATACAGTGGGGCAAAAAAGTATTTAGTCAGCCACCGATTGTGCAAGTTCCCCCACTTAAAATGATGACAGAGGTCAGTAATTTGCACCAGAGGTACACTGCAACTGTGAGAGACAGAATGTGAAAAAAAAATCCATGAATCCACATGGTAGGATTTGTAAAGAGTTTATTCGTAAATCAGGGTGGAAAATAAGTATTTGGTCAATAACAAAAATACAACCCAATACTTTGTAACATAACCTTTGTTGGCAATAACAGAGGTCAAACGTTTACTATAGGTCTTTACCAGGTTTGCACACACAGTAGCTGGTATTTTGGCCCATTCCTCCATGCAGATCTTCTCGAGAGCAGTGATGTTTTGGGGCTGTCGCCGAGCAACACGAACTTTCAACTCCCACCACAGATTTTCTATGGGGTTGAGGTCTGGAGACTGGCTAGGCCACTCCAGGACTTTCAAATGCTTCTTACGGAGCCACTCCTTTGTTGCCCGGGCGGTGTGTTTTGGATCATTGTCATGTTGGAAGACCCAGCCTCGTTTCATCTTCAAAGTTCTCACTGATGGAAGGAGGTTTTGGCTCAAAATCTCACGATACATGGCCCCATTCATTCTGTCCTTAACACGGATCAGTCGTCCTGTCCCCTTGGCAGAAAAACAGCCCCATAGCATGATGTTTCCACCCCCATGCTTCACAGTAGGTATGGTGTTCTTGGGATGCAACTCAGTATTCTTCTTCCTCCAAACACGACGAGTTGAGTTTATACCAAAAAGTTCTACTTTGGTTTCATCTGACCACATGACATTCTCCCAATCCTCTGCTGTATCATCCATGTGCTCTCTGGCAAACTTCAGACGGGCCTGGACATGCACTGGCTTCAGTAGCGGAACCAAGCTGCTTGCCTATTGTAGATTCACTCTTCCCAGTCTGGTGCAGGTCTACAATACTTTTCCTGGTGTCCTTCGAAAGCTCTTTGGTCTTGGCCATGGCGGAGTTTGGAGTCTGACTGTTTGAGGCTGTGGACAGGTGTCTTTTATACAGATGATGAGTTCAAACAGGTGCCATTCATACAGGTAACGAGTGGGGGACAGAAAAGCTTCTTACAGAAGACGTTACAGGTCTGTGAGAGCCAGAGATTTTCCTTGTTTGAGGTGACCAAATACTTATTTTCCACCCTAATTTACGAATAAATTCTTTACAAATCCTACCATGTGGATTCATGGATTTTTTTTTCACATTCTGTCTCTCACAGTTGAAGTGTACCTCTGGTGCAAATTACTGACCTCTGTCATCATTTTAAGTGGGGGAACTTGCACAATCGGTGGCTGACTAAATACTTTTTTGCCCCACTGTACATCAGAATTAGCATGTATTATTAAAGATTCTCACTTTCAATGTTGGGTTTTCTTTGTACTAGTTGAATGTTGGGTTTAAAGGAATTGCACATTTTCTTTTTTTGAAATGCACTTGGACTCCACTGGTTACTCAATAACTTATTTCTAATATTTTACATACGCTGGAAATATATGTGATGTGGTTTGTAAGACTGTAGCAAGGTCTTGACTTAAAATACAGTCTCAAAAGGCCTAGCTGAGGGTCCATTTTTAAGTTGCTAAAATATGGATGGATGTATTGGGACTTGTCATATACTGATTAGTTAATATTTTATATTTAAAATATAAAAATGTCATAAAAATTAAAACATTTTACAAGGATAGAAACTTTTATGAAAAAAGTCTCTAAAGTGGCATTATTTATGGCAATTTTTGCATACAGTGCCGCATATACTGTATTTTCTGCACTATAAGGCACATTTAAAATCTTTTAATTTTCTCAAAAATTGACAATGCACCTTATGTATGAATTCTGGTCGTACTTATTGACCTCGAAGAGATTTTATGTGGCACACAGCATTCACAAATCTGTCAAAAACTGTTTTGGCACAACTTTGGTAAGCTACGAAGCCGCACCACTTGATGGGTTGTCGGAGCATTACGGCTACCGTAGTCAGGAGCCTTGCAGAGTAATCTGGGTCCAAAACTCCAGCCGCTTCAGGTCCCAAAGTCAAAAGAACACTGCGGCATCACTGAGAGTTAAAAACTGTCTAAATTCTTTCATCCTTAATAAAATGATCAGCGTTGTTACTTTACCAGGTGTAGCAATTAAGTTTAACATCCAGGCATCCATGAAAACAGAATTTATTAAATTTAACGGAGTTACAAGTTAGCAGGAAGTTAGCTCACTAGTTTCCACCTAAACATGATATAGCAACAAATGCAATCGCATGGTAGGATGCTGTAAACGGACCAAACTTCAGTCAGGAGAACAACTGAGATAATCCATCAACAATATGAGGTTAGTCATTAATATACTGCAACAACATGGGAATAGAGCAGCTGCGAGAGAATTCAACATTAATGAATCAATAGTACAGAAGTGGAGGAAGCAAGAAGAATGATTTGAGTAAAGTTTGACTTATCTGACTGTTTTCTTTCGCTTAATGCGCCTTATAATCCGCTGTGCCTTATCTATGAAAAATACGGCAGTACAGTTTTAAATTCCTATTACTTAAGTCTGATTGTGGCTTTGTTTTTATTCTTAAGTCCATGTTATGTTAGAGTGGCATACAGAAATGTTTAGGGCTAATTCAACTATTCATCAGTTAGATTTCTGTTTCATAAATGCAAATCCGTTTCAGAAATGTTTCTTGTTTACATGCTTCCAGAAACAGTTTATACTCCAAATGTGTTTTTCTTTTTTCCTTTTAGCTTTGTGTTTCACGAAAATGTTTTTAATGTAACACAAGGTTAGACAAAGAAATACTTTATTTATATCTCTTATTTTTCCCTCTCCTTGTTTTTTTCTACCCTCTTTCCTTCTCTACTTATTTTAATCTATCTCTGTCTCACAGCTTCCTTATTAAGTGAACAAACACAGTAGAGGCAGCCAGAAAAAATGTCGAAGAGGTGGTAGGTGAGAAGAAGAGGAGTTGAGAACATACTTGAAGAGGAGGCAGTGTCACTACTGAGTCTAAAGTGCATGGTCTGGTTTCTATTAGTGTATGTGTCGTTGTTGTTTTTTGGGTTGTTTGTTTTTTTTGGGGTTTTTTTTGTTTTGTTTTTACTTAACTACTACCATTAAATCTGCAAGCTGAATAAGAATTGGTTGTCACTTCATACACTGGACAATAAAGGCACCATTTTGCATGTCATGTATCTTTGTTGTTTTTTCATGACTCTTTAGCGCTGAAGTTTTTTATGTGGTTATATAAACTGACCAGTGACAGTGGCAGTCTAATCATTTGTGACATATTGTTGTAAACATGAATTGAACCATATTTTTCAAAAATGCTGTTAAAAGTAAAACTGGAAACGAAAGATTTATGGTGGGTTAATGGGGATAAAAATGGGGCCAAAATCTCTAGGTCAATTCAGTATTTTTAAGTAACATGGACTAAGTAACCCTCTTTATTAAGTACATCTTGTTAGCACTGGGTGGGACTCCATTTTGCCTTCAGAACTTCCTTAATTCTTTATGGCATAGCCCCATATTGATTGTCCATACTGAACAATAGCATGACGGAGTTGCATGTCAAATTCTGTCCCCACAATCTGAACATCACAGCTTCGACACTCATTGGAATTAAGGAGTCATCAGACCAAACAACTTTTTTTTTCTTTATCTTCTATTGTCCAGTGTTGTCTGTGAAAGTTCTCAGTCATCCAGGTCATCGTAGTCTAAGAAGCTTGGAAAGAAAAGCGTCTGGACTTCTTTAAGTTACTTAAAGTATTTCACCTCTCATCTGAGAAGCTTCTTCAGGTCTAAGGGTCAAATGGTGGAGAGTCCCAGATTTAAACCCAGTGGGAGTTTCCCAGATGCCTTAACGCCCACTCACATGTTGGGCCATCTGACCTCAGGAAATCACATGATAGGGTGGGGCCATGTTTCACAATGAGCTCACCCGAAACTCTGGCTGATTGTGACCCACACCTGCTTTCACACCTTGGCTCATGTGATTAGGTAGAGGATCATCAGGGGGTCCTTTGTCCCTCTTTGGGGGGAAACTCCCACTGGGTTTAAATCTGGGACTCCACCATTTGACCCTTAAAACGGAAGAAGCTTCTCAGATGAGAGGTGGAACGTCTTCAAGCAACTCAAAGAATTCCAGACACTTTTCTTTCCAAGCTCCTTAGATTGTCCAGTGTTGATGAGTCAATGTGAATTGTAGACTTAGTTTCCTGTTCTTATCTGACAGGAGTGGTATTTGGTGTGGCCTTCTGCTCCTGTAGCCCATGTGCATCAAGGGGTCAATGTGTTGTTGGAACTAGTGTGTATTTAAATTTGTTTTGTCTTCCTATGAGCTTGAAGCATTTACATCATTCTCCTCCGATCTCTGGCTTATCTTAATAGGGCCTTTCTCTGCAAACCCTAGAGATGGTTTAGTGGGAAAGTCTGTAGTTCTGAAGATTCTGCAATACCCAGACCAGTCCATCTGACACCAACATTCACACCAGTTAAAATCACTCTCATCACCTTTCTTCCCCAGTTCTGCCGCTCAGTTTGACCTTTAGCAGTTTGTCCTGACCATGTCTGCATGCATAAATACACTGAGTTGATGCATTTGCTGATTAGACATCTTGTGTTAAGAGTTATGCCTAATAAAATGGCCAGAGTGTAAGTTTATGACAATGATACATAATTGTGTAACATTATATGGATTAACATGGATAAATAAATAAATCAAGTCATTTGCAATTGAGGCGTTAGGGCTTTGAGCTTTTGTTGGTAGCTGAGACTCAGGATGATGGGTTTCGCTCAAGTTTTCACCATGTGATTCCATCTGTGTAGCTGTAACATATTGTCTTAACCTAAGATGAAAATATGTTATTTAAATGTCTCTGTTCCTGCTGTTTCTAAATATTCAATATGCTGACTACGTGTCTTTTAGCTGCTGGGTATATACTATATTGTCATCTGGCAGCTAAATTATACTTCATGTTATGCAGCTGAAACCACTTGGGTGAAATAAGGCAAAGGTTGTGATTGTAATGTAATAGAAAAAAAATAAACATCAAAAATGATTAGTGTGCTGCAGAACACAAACGGCAAACCAGCTGCCCAAAATTAAGTCAGTAAATAAATACATTAACAAACATACCTTAAACTGCCACTGAACTCATCACCAATGTAAAATGGTAGCTCGTGTACTGAGTTTAGAGAAGAATGGTTGGTAGTAATGTTATGTTTCTTGCAGAAAGTGAGAAGCATAGGTCATTTAGAGAATACATACATTTTTAATTCCTTCACTTTTGTATTGCCCACTAAAACAGTGAGTGGGATGTGCAATGGATCCATTTATGTAACCTGCTGTGTGTGGGCAGACAGAGAAATGGTACTTTAGATAGACTGGGTTTGACAAATGTTATAAAAATATTCCAATTCTTGTCTATTTCTGTTTTAAATCATGGGAACAGTGAACCATTCTCCATTTCTCAAATATGGTTTTCAAAATACACAGTTAAGTATTTGAGTTCATCAGAACACGTTCTTAAGTAAAGGTAACAGAGTGGCTTATTCTTTACAGGTAGGACATGGTGTAATCAACTAAATATGTGTAACAGCATGGTAATACGCATAGCCACCCAATATGAAAGGTGACCCAGTTCGATAAATGCCCACCCTCTTAAGGCTTGCAGGAAAATACTAACTTCCTTGGAGACCAAGTGTAATCACCGCAATATCTATCCTCAAGTTATACCATATTGAGCTTATTGATTGGGCCAAAAATGAGGCATTATGTTTTGAGGGTTTTTAAGTGCCGTCTGAAGCTGAGAGGCCCTTTGCTGCGACATATTTGAATAAAAGTGAAGAACAATGCTGATCATCAGCACTGCAAGCAGAATCTCCCATCTGTTTTCCCTCAAGTGTTGGCCTTTACGTGTGTCGGAAGAAAGCAGAACAAATGTCACCTTCAGGGGGGATAAGTATTTGCAAAGAGAGCAAAATCAATGTGGATATTAGATAGAGGACAGTTGTAGAACAAAATACACAATTACATGAAGAATAATCTTTCTGCTGGTTAGAAAAAAAAAATCACAGTTTGCAGGCTAAAATTACACACTAATCTTTCACAGCTACATTAGTGTATGCAAATTACAAGTTTAGATTACACTGCTTTTCAGCAAAACACACTTTTTCTGCTGTAAAGACCGTTTAAGCTATTAAATGATTGAGTCCTTTATAATGTGTATCCTCCGTGCAGGTACCCAAAAATCTAAAAATACAGCCCATTAACTTGCACAGCTTCCAGATGTGTTCATCTGTTTTGCACAATAGCTTGACATTCTTTTTTTATTTATTTTCTTTTTATTGCACTAAAATTAGCATGAATGCCACATGTAATACAATGTTTTACTCCCAGAACTGATAATGTGAGATGGCAACAGGTTCAGTCCTATAAACCTTGTAAACATCCATCAGAAGACCACCTCCAGTTCCAGTAAATACAGCCCAGTAATTAAAACAAGGTTAAATGAAATCTCAGAAATTAGATTTACTTTGACATTGTGGCCACTGCACTGCATATAAATTAATGCCAGTATTTACAGCAGCCATACATTTACAATTACCTTTAATGTCTGTCTTTTACCTTTAGACCTTTAATGCTCTTTAAAATACACCATCAACACAATTTATATTATGCACAGGAGAATATTTTGTTTGTAACTGGGTTTTGCATGTTCTGCAGTGAACCCTTGCTGCTATATGTCCCTTATTTCAAAATCACATTTATCTAGAATTCTCATCAAATATGAAACTGACTGAAAAACCATGTCACCAGCCACTTCAGTCATTACCTTGCTGGTACCAGACTCCACACTCTATTTCCTTCAGAAATGCCTTAATTCTTTGTAGCATGGATTCAACAAGGTCCCGGTAACATTCCTTGGGGATTTTGGTCTAAACTGACATGATAGCATCGCACACTTGCTGCTAAATATCTATAATGCAAATCTTCCACCACATCCCAAAGGTGCTATAGTGGACTGAGTTCTGGTGACTGTGAAGGCCATTTGAGTACCATAAACACTCTGATGTTCAGTAAGCCATTTTGAGATTATCAGAGCTTTGTCACACGGGGTATTATCCTGCTAGAAGCAGTCATCAAAAGACAGGCACATTGGGGTCATAAAGGGAGGTACGTGGTCAGCAATAATACCAAGATAGGCTGTGGCTTGTAAACAATACTAAGGTGCCCAGAGTGTGCCAAAAAAATGTACCACACCACAAAGGAGGACGGATCCGTGCTTTCATGTTGTTTATGTTAAATTCTGACCCTACAATGTCATACTGAAATGTGAGACTTGTCATCTTCTCTTATCCACAATAGAAGTTTCCTCTTCTTAGCTGACAGGAGTGGCACTTAATGTAGTCATCTGCTGCTGCAATCCATCTGCTTCAAGGTTCGACTTGTTGTGCATTGCGTACTTTGGTTATAACTGGTGGTTATTTGAATCAATCTTGCCTTACTATCAGCTTGAAGCACTCTAGCCATTTTCCTCTTACCTCTGGCATCAACAAGGCATTTTCATCCAGAGAACTGTTGCTCACTGGATGCTTGCTCCTTTTCAGACCATTCCCTGTAAACACTAGAGATGCTTGGGCGTAAAAAATCCCAGCAGATCAGCAGTTTCTGAAATGCTCAGATCAGCTCAGGTCATTATTTTTGTAAATATGAGTAAATCAGATGCCATCAAGTGGATTTCCGAACTGAAGTAAATATGTGGGGTTACTAGTTTCTTTCACTTAGAGGTAGCAAGAGTGTACTCAGGCTGCTTGCAGTCTAGCCTATGCCAGGATGTGCCTCTACCCCTGTGAAAAGAAAATATTTTCATAGATTTTAGGAAAAACCTGTAATATGCCTCAAAAGCATGAATTCTGCTCCAGTCCAAAAGCACACCAGCTGGGTTACATGATTGTTGTTGTTTAAAAAAAAAAAGAAGAAGAAGTGGTTATTATAGTTCTTTAGTACCTGCTAGTATTAATTTCCATGCATCAAGTTAAGCATTAAAATCAAAGAAATACACTTTGTGGCATTTTGTGAAGATGGCAGGTCTGACATTTCTGAGTTATTGGTGGTTCGGTTCTATAGATAGCAATTCAGATAAATTCTTTTCTGGAGCCTGTCTTTCATGTCTGCACTTTGTATCGCACACATACAACAACTGGTGAAGAACAGCATCTTTTTTAATTTTTTTATTTACAGTCTGAAATACAAAGAACTAATGATCTGTCCCTACCATCCTCTAATGGATTCAAGAGTTGGCTGCAGGTTGGTTGTGTTATTTTATCTGTTACTTTGTACTCTTTGGGGATATTGATATCTGGCATTTAAAAAAAGGCTATTGTTCATCATTGCCAATCATGAATAAACTATGTGGACTGAAATAACTTTTCAAAAAAGTCAGTTTTCTGAAATGTGTAAATTAGATTTATCTTCTTTTTTTCCACACAATTTTACCTTTCATTTAAATGTCTCTAATCTCATGCTGCCTGTAATTTTAAACAGCCTCACAGCCACTGGAGCCTTTTTCTTAGAAATGATGCTGCAACCTGCTGTCAGGTCTGATTTGACTCTGCTGTCTGATGTTCTTGGCTTATCTGACCTGTATTTCAACTACTGCTGTGCCACGACCAACTTTGAAAAAACTCTTCTGCTGTCTGTTGTTCAGGGCATGGTGTCACCTCACTGTGGATCAACCTTTCCTCCCATAGGCCACAAACACTTTCTCCAGGCACCCAGAGCTGTAATGATTATCATCAGAGACCTGCTGTAGTTGTTGCTGTTTTGTTGCATCACTGTCTGTGGTGTGTGCTTGTATCTCTTGAGTTTGTGTAAATGTATCAAAGTGTGTGTGTGTTTATCCATGAGTACATGCATGTTTTGTATTGTTGAATTTATTAGCTAAGGCATATTTGATTTATGGGGAAACAGCTGTGATAGACTGAGAGAAGTTAGAAGCAAGAATTATTTAGCAGTTTGAGTACTTCGCAGTAGGGCTGAACGATATATCGCATTTGCGATAATATCGCGACATGATCAAGTGCAATTTTCTAACCGCAAAGGCTGCGATTATACTCTGGACATGTCCAAATTCATGGGCTGCATCCTCCTGAGGCCGCATTTGTAGACCGATTACGTCACAGCGACGCGCCGAAGGCTGTCCAAATTACTACCATATCCCAGAATTCATAGCGCGGCCCAGCCAAACTCCAGTTTCCAGCAATGGCGGCCGCTACTAAGTTTTAAAATTACTCATACTAATCTTTCTGGGTCACAAAATAAACTTTTAACATATTTTCAGGCGAGAAAGTAGTTGTGTAAACATCAAATATCTGCTCGGTTTATCAAGATATCCCATATTTGCAAAAGTGCTTCGACGTTTTCAGAGGCGTCTGCTACCCACCAGCTCGACAGCTAGCCGGGAGCTCGAGGGTTACTGATGCGGCCGAGAACGGCACAACTCCCGGCACATCATTTTCAGATCACCGCGGAGTTTCGCTGCTCGGGTTAAACGTAATATATAAGTCACTTAGACAACCTAAAAATGTTATTGTTGGGCTTTTTTCAGTGTTTTGTTTGTTCGTGAGTAAATCGGTTTGGCTGAGATTAAAGTTATTAGATTAGATAAAATAAAACTTTATTAATCCCCCGGGTGGGTTCCTCCTTGGTTTTCACACAGCTGACTAAACGTCAAACAGAAAACTTATTAAACAGAAGTATGAGACAGTCGAGAATTTACACCAGTGTCTGGTTATATTTTAGATAGCAAGAAGCAGACGGCCGAGTTTAATAAACTCCACCGAGACAGCTGATTCAGAAGGCTAGACCGTCCAATTTCACGCCTTTAAATTTTAAAGGCGTGTGTGTGTTTATACAATTGCTATTATGTTTGCACTTTATGTGTAATGTTACTGACTGCAGAGATCAGTAAGATGTGTGTATTTTTTATTTATTAGTTTTATTTATTTAATATTATTTTTTAATTGAATGACTGTCTAGTAGTTCACAGATGTCGAAAAACTGAGTGTGGTAAAGCCACTGATTTTTTTTATGTATATTTCTGCAATCTGCACATTGTACTGACTTTCATTTTAATGTTTACACCAGGGTTCCTTGCCAGCACTTTATGCTCAGATGTTTGTAAGCTAAAAATAAACTATTGTGTATGTTCAAATATACTGTTGTGATTGAAGAAGTTAAATAAAAATGTCAGTCATCAATTCATGCATCACCTCATGTCATCATAACAGAGGTCTGTCTTCCAGGAAAGAACAGTTTAAAATTAATGTAATATAGTATTGGCCATACTATATGATGTATTGCTTGTCTTTGTTTAATAATACAGAAGACAAAGACCTTAAAAAATAATCGCATATCGCATCGCAATCGCAATATTGGGGCAAAAAAATCGCAATTAGATTATTTTCCATAATCGTTCAGCCCTACTTCGCAGTATTCTCTCCCTTTTTTTTCTTCTGTCACTTTGTAGCATTGTTGGCTGGCCGCCTTTGATAAGCTATTGTTTGTTCATTTTGTAGAACAGCCTATTAAACCCAAAATATGAAGAGCAAAGAAACAAATGACAGGAGAAAATAAGTATCTTTTATGTTAATTGGCAGTTCTTGTTTAAATTATTTGTCAGTTAAATTGTGTTGTAAAATAAATTAAAAAAAGTAGTGATGCAGTGGTTGGTACTGTTGGACTACATGTTCTCTATGTTCCTGCATAGGTTCTCTCCAGATACTCCCACCATCCAAAAACATGATTGCTAGGTTAACTGGTGATTCTAAATTGACTGTGGATGTGAATGTAAGCATGAATGATTGTCTGTCTCTCTGTGTTAGCCCCTGCCATAGACTGGTGACCTGTCCAGGGTGTAGCCTGCCATGACAGCTAGGATAGGCTAATTAATTGCTCCTGCCTTTTACGCTAATCACATCAGTGAGAAAAGCTATTTCAGGAGGAATCACTGGAGGATTGACAATAACTCTGTTTCCATGCACAAGTCTTTAACAACCACTTACGCTCATATTTTATTACCTGTTATTTGCTCATCAGTGCAAGTATTTAAGCAGCCAAACACATGGCAGCAACTCAGTGTATTTAGGCATTGTTTGAAGTAATGACTCCAAGTCCTGTTTTCTTTTGGTTTTCTGTGTTGGTGTATTTAAAGTATCCCAGCATATGGTGGACATAGAGAGTGGGTCTGAGTGGGTAAACCATCACAGAACCATCAACAATAACAAAAATGTTGTTTGTACAGAAGACTGCATGGAAGACGTGGAAAACAGAGGTTAGTGGAAGAGATCTGAATTTCATTTGCAGAAGTATCTGATCAAAGGCCACAGAGTACTGGGATTAAAGTTATGAAAACTTTAATTGACGATAAGGGGTAAAGAAAAGATTCAAGTCAGGTGACAGATCAAAGGTTCAGACCTACAAAACAAAACCAAATGTACACAATACCACGAAGTCACACTCCAGGAAGAGGGGAGCTTCCGTTCGCCTACAGGGACTGTTTGCATTAAACAACATGTAGACATGCTCAGGATGACCTGCTGAAGTTTAAACTGAGCATGAAAAAGGGTAAAAGACAGATGATTTAAGTGATTGGATAGATGATATGTGTCATATGGTTTGGTATGAATAGTTCCATATCTGTTAACGTGCTGGGATTTTTGCGCTGATAGGAAGGCAACAGCAACTCAGATAACTACACATTAAAGCCAAAACACACAGAAAAGCATCTCTGAACACACAACACATCAAACCTCAAATCAGGGTGCCACTCGTGTCAGCTAAGAACGTGAAACTGACGTTACAAGGGGATTTCTGTTGCAACATTCCGATCATAGGATCGGAATTTGGCTTAAAAAAATATGACATTTTGGGTGTATCCTGCCTTGTGTCAAAGGTTCAGGCTAATGTTGTGCAATTTTCTGCAAGATATTTTCTTGGCACACTTTGGGCCACTTACTATCCAACTGACCATCATTTAAATGCAACAGCATTTAAGTATTGTCGCTGATCATGTCTGTCTTTTTATAACTGCAGTCTACTCACCTTCTGATGGCTGCTAGCAGGAAAACACCGTCACAAAGCTCACATCATCTCAGGATGCTTTTTTGAACATGGCAATAAATTGTACTCACTGAACTCAAATGCCCTCCACCATCATCAGATCTCAGTCTAGTAGAGCAACTTTGGTATGTGGTGGAACGGAAGATTGGCATCGTGGCCAAAAGTCTGCAGCAACTGTGTGATGCCATCATGTCAATTTTGTTCAAAATTCCTGAGGGACATTTTCAACACCTTGGAAAAAAACAAAAAACAAGCCTCTAACCCAATGTTAACAAGCTGTACCTAATATAGTAGCCATTAAGTGTATATCACCATTTACTTGGCACTGCATGAAGATAAGCCTGGGTTTGGCCTCAAACATAATCACAAATGTATATCATAGCAGCCTTACAAGAGAAAGGGACAGAGTAACTGCAGAGTCTGTTTAAAAAAAAAAGTATTAAAAGAAAGTGTTTAAAGATAACATAATATTTTGGTGTTGATATCTTATGAGATGCAGGGTTCAGAAGAACCATCTACCACATGTGTGCTTTTGCTTGCAGGGGAACTCATCTATTTCATCTATATTTCTGATAAAACCCTGATAACCACGACCACTATGGGAAAAATCTTTTTAAAAAAAAACCTTTTGTGTGTGGGTGTATATATGTGAAGTCAAGGACAGAGTAGATGTAATGTTATCTATACTGTCAAACTTTCATTATCTTCTTATGAAAATCCCTACATGTTGCGATTAAAAAAAAAAATCTTAAAAGTTCCTTTCACTCTTTTTCACTTAACTTTTTAGCACCACCATGAACTCACTATTAAATTAACTTTCCCGTTCCTTGGGCTATGTCCAAAAACTTGCAAAACTACATTTCCATCAGTCTTACTTTAACTTTCTTTAGTTCATATGTGGCGTTTGGGTTTAATTCCTTTAGCAAGTGTTGCTGACTGTAATTGATGTAAGAAAGCAGAAAGATTAAAACCTTTGTAGACTGTAGATTTAATGCTTCATCTGTGCCTCATTTTGTATTCACAGATCAGTGAAAATGCAAATCCATTGATCCCACCCCAGCAATCCAGAACCAGCTCATACTTATTTGCATAGAATAGAAACGAAGAACTGTGTCCAAAATACACAACTACTGGGAATGGTCCTAAAGTCTGCTACACATATATAATTTTCTTTTCTCTACACTGAATACCTACAGGACTTTGGGGAGTAAATCATCATTTATATTACTAGCTTGTATCTTTTACTCTGCATGACTTGCATATAGTTTGAAGAATCTGGAGATAAATGATAAATGGACTGGTACCTCTATTCAGTTGAGCACTCAAAGCACTTTCTTACTACAAGTCTCATTAACCCAATCACACACTCATTCATACAGTTCTTTTATCTACATCTAAGCACTTTCAAACACATTCCCTCTCTCTCTCTTTCTCTCATGCACACACACACACACACTTCAATAGATGCATTGGGAGCACCTTGAGGCTCTGTATTTTGTCCAAGGATACTTTGGCATGTGGGTTAAACAAATCAGGGATCGAGCCACCAATCTTTCAAATAGGAGATGACCCACTCTGCCACGACCCACTGAGTCACGGCCACCTTGCCCATAACATAACCAACGCACAACTCCTTTCTCATCCATACCTTTGCTGTAAAAAACACTCTTCCTATCTTCACAAAGATCCTGCAAGAGACACGAGTCAACTTCCACAGCAACTTTTCTCTTGCAGCGATCTGAAGAGCTGTTATCAGAACCTCCATCCTACAACACCACATCTCCAGCAACCAGTGCCCTGAGACCCAGTTACAAAGTACGCTTATATCATTGTGAAAAAGTGTGTACGTGTGTATTTATTTAAGTCGTGTGTATGTGAAAGACAAGAAAATTAGAGGGAAAAACAAGGTTGCTACACAAGCTGCTAGACCCAAATTGCATTTGCATTTTCCTCTCATGTTTTCTAAATATAACTTTTACAGCTTTTAATTACTTTTTTTTTTCAACAGGATTTCTCTACGTGGTTTTTTTCTTTGAAAAAGATCATTTTCTTTGCAGTCACTGACTTGAGAGGGTTAGTGAAGTTTTTTTTTTTTATCTGGCAGTGAGCCTGTAATTGCACTTTGTCATGCACACATATACAAAGAGACACGCTCACGGGCAGACACCTACACAGCTGTATTCGCACACGCACTCTGTACCATGCAGCATATAATTACATGCTGTTACAGTGACGGCCTTGGGGCCTGTCAGCCTGCCGTTGGTTCTAATACCTCAAGTGGGTACACTGTGTTGCCCAGTAATACAGGCTCACATATGCAGTCACGCTGATACCCAGCTGGAGTAGGACGGTTAGGTTTCAAGGCTGACTCTTGACATTCCTGATTCATTTTCTGTGAAGTGTACTTGTCCTACAGCAACATGTAATACACAGTAATTGTCACTACTCTTTCTAACTCACTTTAACTCACCCATTCTCACCAAATTATCAGAGCCTATCAATCTTTCTCTCCATTTCCCCTTTCTGTCCTATCTAAGGACATGGAGAAACAAGATGGCGCGGCCACGTCCAGACGCCTTCCTGACCGCTCCGCTCCGACTATCCACTTTTCTTATTTTTTACCTATTTTTTGCTCTGGTTTACATCCCAAAATCCTCTAGTCTTATAGTATACGACAGCGGATCACTTGTAAACATCGGTGCCAAGGTTGCACATCTAATCTTGGACACTTTTAAACCTGACCCTTCCTGGCCGCCAGAGATTCTACGCGGCGCGGAGAACAACAAAGGACGGGCCTCTCATCTGAGGCACAGAACAAAGAAGCGCCGGGGAAAACGCGCTGGTATTAGGAACAGACTGAGACAGCAGGCGCACTGCCCAGTATCCTACTGGCCAATGTACAATCCATGGAGAACAAGCTCGATGACCTAAGAGCAAGGGTCACCTTCCTTTTTTTTTTTTTTTTTTTTTTTTGGGTCACCTTCCAACGTGACATGAGGGACTGCAACATTCTGTGCTTCATGGAGACATGGCTGACCCCCACCGTGCCGGACCAGGCCGTAACTCCGTCGGATTCATTCTTTGTGCTCCGCGCGGACAGAACGGCAGAGTCGAACAAAACCAAAGGTGGGGGAGTGTGTTTCATGATAAACAGAAAGTGGTGTGATGCCAGGAGCATTTCTACTCTCTCCAGCGGCTGCTCGCCACATCTGGAGTTCCTGAGCATTAAGTGCCGCCCTTTCTATCTGCCCCGTGAGTTCACCTCAGTCATCGCCACGGCGGTCTACATCCCACCCCAAGCGGACACAGGTATGGCTTTGTCCGAATTACATGATGTGCTGAGCTCGCTTCAAAACAAGGACCCGGGCGCAGCCCTCATTGTAGCAGGAGACTTTAACAAAGCGAACCTCAGACAAGTCATGCCAAACTTTTACCAGCATGTCTCGTGTCCAACAAGAGGGGATCGGATTTTGGATCACTGCTACACGCCATACAAGCAGGGCTACAAAGCTGTCTCACACCCGGCTTTTGGGAAGTCTGACCACAACGCCATCTTCCTCATTCCCCAGTATAAACAAAGCATACGGAGGGAAGATGTGACCAAGAGGGAGGTAAAACGGTGGACTGCCCAATCAGAAGCTACGCTACAGGACGCACTCAACGACGTAGACTGGGACATGTTCAGAGCATGCGCAGTCGACATCAACGAGTTTACGGAAGTAGCAGTATGCTTCGTCAATATGCTAGCGGAGGAGATTATCCCCACTGCGAGAGTCACCACATTCCCAAACCAGAAACCGTGGATGGACAGATCGATCCGCACTGCAGTAAACGCCAGGACCGCCTCCTACAACGCGGGTCTCGCCACTGGCGATATGAGCACCTACAAAGCGGCCTCATACGCCGTGCGGCGCGCGGTGAGAGATGCCAAACGCCGGTACCGGGAACGTGTGGAGTCCCGCTTCCACCAGGGCGACACACGGAGTATGTGGCACGGACTACGCACCATTACGGACTACAAAGCCAGGGACACTACGCCGATCAACGCCGACTCTGCATTCACCAACGAGCTGAATCGGTTCTACGCCCGTTTCGATGTTAGCCAGGCGGCTAATGCTATCTACCGCCTGACTACCGAGGACAGTGACGTCATCAGCGAGAGACCGGTGACCAGCATCGCAGAGCATGACGTCCGAGCGGCACTGAGGAGAGTGAACACAAGGAAAGCGGCGGGGCCAGACGACATCACCGGCCGTCTGCTGCGCTGCTGTGCTGACCAGCTAGCAGGTGTGTTCACTTACATCTTCAACGAGTCCCTGGCGAAGTCTGTGGTCCCCACATGCTTCAAAAGATCCACCATCATCCCTGTGCCCTGAACGATTACCGGCCAGTTGCACTGACCTCGGTAGTAATGAAGGTGTTTGAGAGGCTGCTGAAGAACATCATCTCCTCCTCCATCCCAGACACCACAGATCCGCTGCAGTTCGCCTACAGATCCAACAGATCCACAGAGGATGCCATCGCCCACGTCCTACACACCACTCTCAGCCACGTGGACAAGAAACAGGGTAACTATGTGCGAATGCTGTTTGTTGATTACAGTTCAGCGTTTAACACAATAGTGCCCTGCAGACTGTTCACAAAGCTGAGGGATCTGGGACTTAACAGCCGTCTGTGTGCATGGGTGTTGGACTTCCTCACTGGCAGAACTCAGGTGGTGAGGGTGGGCAGGTGCTTCTCCAACAGCATCACCATCAACACAGGAGCACCTCAGGGATGTGTCCTCTCGCCACTGCTCTACTCCCTCTACACTTCAGACTGTGTGGCCACCCACGGCTCCAACACCATTGTGAAGTTTGCTGACGACACAGTGGTGTTGGGTGCCATCTCCAACAACGATGAGGCGGCCTACATGGATGAAGTGAAGAATCTGGCATCGTGGTGCCAGGACAACCACCTCCAGCTGAACATCAGCAAGACCAAGGAGCTGGTGGTGGACTTCAGAAGGGGTCAGCACAGAGACTACAAGCCCATCATCATCAATGGAGCTCCAGTGGAGAGGGTGCAGTCCTTCAAGTATCTCCACATCTCCTCAGACCTGACATGGGCTGCCCACATTCAGGTCCAGACCAAAAAGGCTAGGCAGCGCCTGTATCACCTACGACAACTGAGGAAGTTCAGGGTCTCTCCAAAGATCCTCAGGATTTTCTATACAGGCGCTGTGGAGAGCATCCTCACACAGAACATGACACCCAACCTGAAAATTTGTTTTTTGTAACCACAACATTTTCTGATACAGTCTGGCAAAAAACAGCAACTGTGCTCAGAATTCAGTTGTATTCAAAAGTAAAACGATCACTCTCAGATAAAGTTAGAAACCACAGAGTCTCTCATCCGTGTAGCCTGCACGATGACCTCTGCTCCTCCCGATGGTTGCTGTTGCTATGGCAGTCTTCCCAGTTTGATTTAGTTATGGACGCTGAAACTACTGTAACTGTTTCAGGGTCCTGTACTACCAAACAAGTTCAACGTACCCAGGGTGCCTTTCTGTTATCTGGATTCTCTTATCTCAGCATCAGCAGTCAGGACAAGCGGTCACACAAAGCCAGCTATCAACTAGGTAAATTAACCCAGGGTTTCCCCTGTGCATTCCCATGAAAGGGATGGCAATGGCAGCATCACAAAAATATGGATAAGCGTATTGATAACAGAGCGGCTTATTTTATGATGGGGAAAAATATGAAAAGGCAAAACGTATAATACAGAGAGAAAGTAACACAGCTGTCACACAAAAACAGTGGCATTATGGAAAAACACTGTGCAGCAGTTTAGAATTATAAGCACTAAATGAACATTACTATATTAATTTGAAGTTAGAAAAAAGCCTGCAAAAATGCAGAATGTTTAACTTTACAGACTTTTCACCACTCTCTCATTAAGACACAGGAGAATCTGATGGATGTTTAATTAAATTAATGTTTAAAAAACAGTTTTAGGTGTCATTCCTGCTTCAGCCTCGGTTGTGTTTAACAGTCTTAGAGTAAAGAATAAATACAAAACACGAACTCAGACTTGGTCTATGTACACATTTGATATAAGTTCAACAATTACAAAAATTTGCTCTGTTTTAGGATGATTTATTAATGTTTTTAGAACAATAAAATTGCTGAGTGCCATTAAAAAAACTATAAAGTAACAAGGTACACCTAAAAATCTATATTGATTAGTGATCATCATGCAGGAAAGACAGACTTTAAATGCTATTAAATTTAGACTCTTTAAATTTAGACTTTAGACTCTCCATCTATCTGCCCACAGAGATCTGACTCTTTCAGGAATGCTGGTGCTACGTTCTGAAAACTGACTGGTCAGTAGATGGTGATTTCATATTTGCTGATCTTTAATCTGAGATTTAACCTGTTCTGAAGTAGGTTAGGTCTACAGCACAAGTTACCAAGGCAATATTCTCTTGTGAGAAGTGAACCATCTTCATAGTGCAGAAAACCAAGTGTTAATCATGAAATTATTTGGACAAGATGAAATCCTGCATCTGAGTACATTTCTCAGGTGTATGTAGACATGGTAAAAAAAAAAAACAACCCATCTATGTGGTATTTTGTGGTGAAACTTGAATGTATGAAGTGGTACAATATGGTACTTTTATGAGACTGGCCAATGCTATATGTACAAACCTAAATTGATACAATTTGTAGCGCTTTACCATGACTTTACCACATAATATACTGTTTGCTTGAAATGCCACACTTTATTTAAGGGAAATAAGAAATGTGAGAATTGTGACCAAAGAGCTTTTATTCACTTATTCACAAAAAAAACAAACGAAACTAAAGAAATCAGTAGCCTGGAATGGAAACAGAAACTAGGCAAAAAGCTGTGTATGCTTATAATAAAGGACTGTGCAAATGGATAATGTTGGGAGTGGTCTAAGAGGGCACTAGGGGTCAGTAAAACCTTAAATGCTAGGACTACATAAAGCATCAAGCTCTGCTTAAAAACCTGGCCTCCATGTTTTTTGTCAGCTATAAAATTTAAGTACTTATATATATTTTTCCTGCTTTTCAATAACCATTTACAACAAAATAGCATACTTCCCATTTGTCTTGTGTTTTTTCTGGCTCTTCTACTTGTCTGTTCTCCTTTTGAAGGATCTCTAACCTCTTTGAGATCCTGTCTTCCCACCTTCTCAGCCCAGTCTCCAGTTTCCCCAGAGATGCTTCTTTAACAACCCCCCAGGGCCCTGGCAACCAAGACAGCTGTGGTTCCAGAGGCACAGCAGAGACAGTTGCTGTACATCTACAATACAGAGATGCTGAGCAAAAATAGCTATTATGCTGAGAAACCAAGTCTGGTTCATGCTGCATGCCCACATACACAGATAATACATAAGTAATACTGTGTGTGGTTTGTGACAAGCAAAGAAATGGTTACCACAGTTACAGGAGAGTATTGTGTAAAATGTGAGACCTTATTTGCATATTTGTAATTTGCATATCACATATGTTTTTTTTTAAGCTGATGAGGAGCAAAGTGTCTGCACAGCCTCTCTGTTGATTGACACACTTAAACAATTATCTTTTTTATGACTTTAAATGACTTTACAGTGATAATAATTTTCCTAACTATGCCGTAACCACTAATTGCCTAACCACAATGTCAACCTTGACATTGAAGGAGCAGCCACACAGGTGGTGATTCATTTGTTTCCTGTTGCTTTGTAGCTGAGGGATTATTGCTGCCAAAAATTCCAGGCTGCGGTTGCCCAGGCAAGCCTGTAATCTATTTGCAAGCCATCATATTAAAATTAAAGATATCCTTCACTTTCACTGTTAGTCATTTCAATCACTGGTATTCAAGTTAAGAAAAGTTCAACCCAGCCACTTCATCTCCATCATCACCAGCAGATAATTTGCCTATTATCACTCGAAGTCTGCCATTTTGCCATTAGACACTGTTGTTCGTGCAACAGAGTATTATAAGTATTACTAGAGACAACAACAGTAATACACATACACACACAAATATTTACCGTAATTGTCGGGCTATAAGCCGCTACTTTTTGCACAAGCTTTGAACCCTGCGGCTTTTAGTCAGGTGCGGCTTTTCTATGGATTGTCCATGAGCGGATTTGTTTTGTTTGTTCCGCTGTTGTACGGCACTACGTTGCCTGGCGGAAGGATCGAGGTTCAAGAGTGGTATGTTGGTCACATGTCCATCCGCCAGGCAACGTAGTGCCGTACGAAGTAGCGCGAAAAACAAACTTCAAAGTAGCGCTATGCGTTCAGCGGGAGGTGTGGATGATGAGCGGTGATAAACTTGCGAAAAGCAAGTTATGCCCAACTCCACCGGTGGATTCTGACAGCGTGGAAAAGTGTGAAAACATCCACGATCACCAACGGATTTCGAAGGGCTGGACTGCTGCATGATGGAGAGGAGGACACCGCCACGGCCCTTCTGAGGGTGTTCGACTCTGACACTGACAACGAGGATTTCTTTGGTTTTGAAAGTGACAATGAAAGAGAGAAGCGGAGAGTGGATGACGAAGCCATCCTGAACCTGTTCGTTTCCGACACTGGAGGAGAGGACTTTGGTGGTTTTAGTGCGCAGGAAGAAGAGAAAGATGGTGGTGAATGACTGACTTTTCTTCTTGATAAAGCCGTGTCACTGCACCTGAGCCTAAAAGGTAGTCTGAATCTATTTTCTGGTGTGCTGTAGGTTATTATGTACTACATTTGTTACTCATTTATGAAGCACAGTACATGTTTTGTACTTGTAATTACCGGTACTTGTACATATACCTAAAAAGTTATGCAAATATGTACTCATAACTTGTTTTTCAAAATATTAATAAAAGTGATGTCACCAAACAGCCGTCTCTTTCCTGACAATTCGCTTTGTGCATATTCTCTTACATATGATAAGTCAACATTGAAACACCTGCGGCTTTTAGTCAGGTGCGGCTAATGTATGTACAAAACAGGATTTTCCCCTGATTTTAGCTTGTGCGGCTAATATTCAGGTGCGCTCTGTAGTCCGGGAAATACGGTATTTATATACATTCAATCAATCAATCAATCAATCTTTATTTATAAAGCACTTTTCATACAAAAAAAAATGTAGCACAAAGTGCTTTACATAGTTAAAAGCAGCCCACCCCACCCTCCAACTCACTCCCCGCACTCTCATTAACATAAATGATGTGAATACACACATATCCCCCCCCACACACACACACACACATACACACACGCGCACACTTAAAGAGTAAAAATTGGGCTGGGCTCGCATGAGCCAAGTGAGGAAACACTATAACAGGGAGCCGTCTGCACCGGGAGCCGGTCACAGACCGCAGCCTCCAGGCTGGGCACACAGCAGGAGGGAGGCCAAGGAGCCCCCCAGCCAGGCTGAGAGGACCCCCAGAGACCCAGCAGCCACAGTCGATCACAGCCCCGGTGCAGAGAGCGCCCTCTGAGGAAACACTGGAGATATGACACAATAGGATATATACAGGGTAAAATGATAAAATAAATAAGAACAGGATACAATATAAATATAAATATAAATAGAGTAAGAAGGTTAAAAAATGAATAAGAATAAAATCAATAAATATTAGGTAAAGTCTAAATTAATAATAGAATAACAGGATAAAATAAATAAGCATAAAATAAATAAACGCCAAGTAAAAGCTAAATTAAAAAGGTGGGTCTTGAGCCTGTTCTTAAAAACATGTACGTTCTCTGCGGCCCTGAGCTCCTCCGGCAGGCTGTTCCACAGACGAGGACCATACCACTGAAAAGCTGCCTCTCCGTGAGTATGTGTCCTGACTTTAGGGACAATCAAAAGGCCAGCACCAGAGGACCTCAGGGTCCGCGAGGGTTCGTATGGTAAAAGCAGATCTGAGAGATAAGAAGGCCCAAGACCATTAAGACATTTAAAAACCAATAAAAGAACTTTAAAATCGATCCTGAAACACACGGGGAGCCAGTGCAGCGATTCTAAAACCGGTGTAATGTGGGCCCGCCCTCTGGTCTTCGTCAGCACACGAGCTGCCGAGTTTTGCAAAAGTTGTAAAGTTGAAATATTCTTCTTAGGAAGACCAGAGAGCAGGGCATTACAGTAATCAATGCGACTGGTAATAAAAGCATGCATCAGCATCTCCGTGTTGGCCCGAGAGAGAATAGGGCGGACTCTGGCTATATTTTTTAGATGATAAAATCCAATTTTGGTTACATGTTTAACATGTGGGATAAAACCAAGCTCAGAGTCAAAAATAACACCCAGGTTTTTCACTTGTAGCGAAGGACATAGTGAAAATGCCTGTAATTTAGACAAGAGTTTCTCTCTCTGAGCCTCGGGACCGACGATTAAAACTTCAGTTTTGTCCTGGTTAAGCTGTAAAAAGTTTTCTGCCATCCAAGATCGTATATCTAAGATACAGTTAAAAAGGGCATCCATTGGTCTGGTGTCATCAGGAGACACCATAGGATACTGACTACTGAATGGATCAATCATCAACCACCTCCTCTACATGGATACACCAGAAGTAAACAAGATATCTTTTCACTCATCCTCACCAGCATATACAGCATCAACATTGGAATGTCATTTGGACTAGAGAGGTGTAGTCGGATGGTAACAAAGAGAGGGAAGGTAGGCAGAGCTGAGGGGATTGAACCACCACACTACAACTACTTGGGAATTCCATGGGCAAATGGGAACTACAAAGGGGATTTTAGGCAACAACCAGATACTTGCAGAGAGTCAGACATGTCTTGAGGAGTCAGCTGAATCGTAAGAATAAGATCTGGGAAATCAGCACCTACACCCTGCCCGTGATCAAGTACCCTGCTAGGATAATAAGCTGGCCAAAGGAGGAGATACCTCCACCGACATCGAGATAAAGATGCTCCTGATCATGCATGGAGAGTTTCACCTCAAATCCAGCAAAATGAGACTGTACGCTAAGCAAAAGGAGGGAGGCTGAGGATTTGTGACTGCCGAAAGCATTCTCCAGGATGAGAAAAAAAACATCCATTAGAACATTTGGAAGATGGCCACAACTGACCGTGTGCATAGTGAATGCCTCACGAAGCAGAAACCAGAGAAGGACAAGGAGCAAGTTGAAGAACCATCCTGAAAGGATAGGCCCCTGCACAGTATGTACCACCGGCGGATACAAGTCCAGAGAATAATTTCCCAACGGGGTTTAATAAAGTATACATAGTTATACTATACTTTATTAAACCGCGTTGGAAAATTACTCTCTGCATTTAATCTATTCAGTCAGTGAAGCAGTGGGCAGCCACCAATCCAGCGCCTAGGGAGCAGTGTGTAGGGATGGTACCTTGCTCAGGGGTACCGCAGGGTACGTTCAGTGGATTTGAACCCCTGACCTTTCAATCATGGGTTGAACAATCTACCTACTGAGCTATCTCCTATATAGGAGGAGCTATATAAAAAGAGAGAGGGAGAGAAGAAGCAGGAGTCTTTTATTATCCAGTGAGTTTGCCAGAAAATGGACGATAATAGCTGACCTCGTATTTAGCAGCTCACCTGGCTCACCGCCTTTCTACTTTTTTTATACACCCCTGCCTATGACATCTTGAAACCTGAGCTTGTTCAGTTAGTCCACTGCTTCAGGACCTTTAGTTCTCAGTAGCAGTAATCTGCTGAGCTCTCCTCTCAAAGTCCTTGTCAGTGCACTTTTTTTTCCAGGAGGTTGTACAAATTACACATTGACAGCACAGGCACTGCATGGAGGAGTGGAATTTGAAAGCGAGTAGAGTAGAGCAGTGCACGCTCCCACGGGCATGTTAGAGTCATCAAAAGTAAATGCTATCTGAACTGGTGACATCATTATGAGGAGTGTAACATGGTCTGTGAGGCCATACCATGTAATTCAAACTGTATGGAGTTAAGAGAAAAGGGGGCAGGACAGTCCCTCCTGTTTTTCGAGTACTGCTCACCACTCTGTCTGAAGGCTGATAAGGTCCTCCATGATGCAGTACACCAAATGCGTGTCAAACTGCATGGCAGTCATCTTATTCCACAGCAGGGGAGGTTAAACCGTGTTAAAGCTGTTGGAGAATTTAAAGGACATAGTTCTGATAGTGCACCCTGACCTGTCGAGATGGGTGTAGACACAGTGGAGTAGGTGTGTCGTTAACCCCCACATTGGATTGGTACATAAACAGCAGGGTGTCTAATGAAGACCCAACCAGTAACTAGGGGGAATTTAGGATAGGTCTGTCATAAGCCTTCATGATATGTCAACACTACCAGCTTGTAAGTGTTTTCTGCCTCCTGTATGACACACAGCTAAGGGCACATCCTGTCTTCCAGATAGCGTCATTATGCCGCCCACCGTACCAAAAGTCTCTCTTTTTATGCAGACTTTGGGTGGTTGTTAACATTCTGGACAAATAGTATCCTGCAGCAGCAATGCGCCATGGAAAATGGAGTTTAAAATGTGATGAGGAGGGACCCTGGCCAAGTGCCAGCTCAAAAATGAGCTGCGAGTAAGAACATGCTGTTTGTGTACCTGCCTCTGTGTTTACATGATGGTGTAAAATATCCATGTTCATTGTGTGCGTGCTACTGTTAAGCTGAGGCATCTTCCTTGGGGGGCTCAACCCGGGGTAGCGGTCATGTCCGGTTAGGGGCTCTGTTGGCTCTCCGGTGACTGTTTCCTCGCGACATTCACATTACTCACACTCTCATTACACATACATATAGGATCTTGGGGGTGGGCACGATACACGGAGTCCAAAGTACCATCAGGGTGTACACCCCACCCCTGGCATCGTTGCCCACCTCTCAATTTTAAATACACGTAGACATTGAGGGCTAGCAGGAGGGACCATGCGCTTACCTGCTGCTCTCTGGCAGGTAGCTCCATGCCCTCCTGGGTTTTAAATGCACCTTAGAACACACATGCATCAACATTACAATGAGCGGGTGGAGGGAGGTTTGGAGTCTTCTCTCACCCCCGTTCTCTGCGACCTGCTGGAGCAGGGGGGCTAGGAGGAGGAGTTGGCCGTCCGACTGCGGTCTGGAGTGTGGAGCCTTCCTGCTGCTGCGGAGTCGGGGCGGTCTGCCTCCCCCCACCGCAGGGAAAAGGGAAACACCACCTGGGTCTGGGTGCAGTTCCCCCCTCCAGGGGAGAGGGCACCTAGACCCGGTTTGTAGAGTACGCTTGGGGAGTGTGATCGTGTGTACAACGTCTCTTTATGTCTGTCTCCACGTTGGTTGAGTGTGGAGTAAGTGCATATGAGAGCATGAGGGTGGGAATGGATGTTTGTATCTGTGTGTGCCTGTATGTCTGTGTCTATATGTCAGGTTGGGTGTCAGGCGCCACCTCTCTGGGGACATCTCAGGCCCTCCAAGGTTTGGAGGCCTATCTCCCCCTACCACCACTTCCCCTGCCAGTGGCGGACCCCCTCAGACATCGGTGCATTGGTGGTTCTTTGTGTCCGGGGATGGGCGTCCAGGTACACACCGGCTCACTCCTTGGCGGCCGCTTATCGGGGCCTGGAGCCTGGGGCTCGCTCGGGCCACTTCGGAGGTGGGGTGCCCCCGGCCTCTCGGCCTGGGGCTCGGTCACTCAGGCGCAGCTGGCTGCCGGCGGAGCTCACGGGCGCGTCACTGCAACTCCCCCTGGCTTCTGCTCCGCGGCTGCTGAGTGAGCCCTCATCTGGGACTCTCCTCAGCTCTTTCCGGGACAGTGGCGCAGCTGCCCCTCTGTTGGTCTTCCTTGGTCTCTTGTGTTCTGGGGGCCTCTGGATGTCTGGAGTTTTGATCTCCTCCACACCTGCTTCACGCCCTGGAGGACGGGGCTGTGGCCCCCCCACACCCTCTAGCAGATTATTACATGAAGGAACCTTTAAAAAAAAAAAAAAACAAGCGCGTCCATGCTCACAGGTGTACACACGGGTGATCACACCCACAAACTGAACGACACAGGAAATCATTCCTGCCTGTGGCCATCTCCCTGTACAACGCATCCACTTAACACACTGTTTGCTGCTACAACTACACATGTTTCTTTTCCAAATATTTATTTATAAGTGACTTATGTATGTATGTATGTATATATATGTATATATTGTACTATTCTTAGTTAGCGTATTGTCTGTCTTGTCTTAATGTTGGTTTAAAATGGAGCACTGTAACAAAAAATAATTTCCCCCAGGGATCAATAAAGTATTCTGATTCTGATTCTGAAACTACACCCTTTTTGGCTCCTACCTCAAAGCACACTGTGTTCTGTTGATCTTATGTGCTGCACAATAATGTTTAACATTTAGTATTTACTGTCATATTCCCATATATCATTGTGATGTTGTTTATTCTATTACTCTTGTTCTCTTCTGCTTGCTTTCTTTTTTCTTTCTCAGCAGGTGATCCAGGTGATTGATATATGCATTTTTTATTCTCTGCCCGTTCTGTTGGTTTTTGTCTTTTGCCCTTCTCCCCCGTCCCTCTTCTCAGCTGTTTCTCTTTCCCTCTTTCTTTCTCCCCTTCTTTCCCCCAGTCAAGTCTGTCCCGTATTCAGTAAGTGAAAATAAAATAAACAATAAAAGGTGAATCAAATGGACCATTACGGCAAGGCTGGGATGGTCAGTTTGGTAAAAAAAAAAAAAAAAAAAAAAAAAGCTGATTGCTTATGCAGCTCAGCCCGTTATCTGTTCTCTCCATCGTAACAAACAATCTGCTAAATAAGACCTGTCAGTCAAAAACAGAAAATAAAATGCACACAGAAAGAAAAAACTGACATTTTGTTTAAAGGTGGTTGGAATTTGTGTTTATATGAGTATAAGTACATGTTACTAGCACACTGTATGTAGCTGAGGAGAAAAAAAGGAAGTTTATAAATAATGAGTCACATAGAAACATGCTGCAAATGTCTCTATTTTTGATGGCAGATGCAAAAAGTAAACAAAAATAAGCTAACCTTCCTAATAAAGTAAGAAAAAGCAGATAAAAATGACAAAACAAAACAATGAAAAATGACAAAAGCCTCAGTACTGTTCTATATTACACATTTCATCAACCCACATACAAACACATATGTATTTACTGAATATGCATAGGTCAACAGCATCCCATTAAAACCTAATAAAAGATAATAAATAAATAAATATGCACATGCAGATATACACACTGACTTATGCAGTATACTGTACATGCAGGCTCATTACAGAGTGAATACCACCTCATCTTCTGACTTTATATTGTTCTCATTAGTTCAAATATCAGATCAGTGAACTGAATGGTAATGGAGGATTGAGCAAGGAGGCAAATGTCAGATGGGAGGAAACTGAGAATGAGAATAGAAAGTAAAGGGTGAAGGGATCTTGAGAGAAGATGAGGGGGAGAAAATAGCCCAAACAGGTGATTTAGCATCTGCTGGCAGCTTTATTCTTGGGCAAAAATGCCAGAGAAGACTTGTTGCTTTGCTAAAAGTAGCATGCATGTCTGTCTGTAAAAAGAATGAAAAAGAAAAAATTCTAATTAAAGATATAAATGTTACTTTGTCTCAGACTTTTGTCTCGCAGATGATGCAGTATGGTTATGTTGAGGAGCAACAATTTGTTATATGACATATTTTATAAGCATTTCTCCAAATTGAAAAAGCCTCAAACTGGGACAAATAACAGAATTATATGTCAAGATGCAATACTCTGCTCCATAGTCACAGATGCAATCACTCAGTCAGTGTGAGTTTGTACATCATTACCACAATTGGAACTGACTTCAGGGGTCTTCTGGGAGATTTCTTTGGGAGCTACAATTATAATTTAGATAAGGATAAGGGTTACACAGAGCATGTGCTTTCTGACTGTCATGGAGACACAAAGAAGAAAATCGGATTCTTCCATTAATTCTAAATTAGGCATTACTAATTAGCAGCAACAGCATTGTGACTATTTTGGTATTTTTGTCACACAGGGTTGATTCTGTTACTCTGAGTTTCTTTTTTCTATACTGTTCTTATACAGAACTTGATACAGAATCTCCTTCAGATTAATACCTTTAGTAGGATGAAGCAAAGTCATTCACATTCACAATAGCTTTTAATATAGCAAAGGTCTGTACTGAAAAGATTCAATGGTAATTTTATACTTCTGATGCTATTTTTAAATGCTTTTAGGGAAATCAGAAAACTCAATAACAGTTTAGTTAAGGAGCAAGCTCATGCTGGGAAAAGAAATCTAATGTTAACTCTATAATTACAAGCAATGTAAATACAAAAATGCATTAATACAATTCCATTCTCTTTTTGTCTAATTACATAGTGTACAAACTTTTCAACTAATAAAGTCTAACCCATAACAGAGTGCAAGGATACTTGTGACGACACACCATCGAGTATTTCGAGGTAGTCATTTGGAGAGATTACTACATGGAAAACTGTGCCTAATTATGACACAGTGGGTCTCATTACATTTCTTAAAATAGTAATTTTCATAATATATTTAAGCTTAAGTAAAAAAAAAAAATCTCAAGCTGTGATGAATTTTCTTATATGTTTGGAGGCCCGAAGAAAGCAACACTGTCACTGGCATTTGAATGACTGATGGGATTTTCTGGTATAATCAGGCTTAGTGGGTATTCTCTCTGATGTACATGTGCTAATAATGTTAATTTAGGACCAAGATTAAAGGTTTCCACACCTTTACCTAATCTGCCTTCAACAGCAGAATGGATGTTGCACAGCTTAAACTTCTCATACCATTAAATGGTTATTTTCATTTTCAGAGAAGCAGAAGGAGACAGAGGCAAAATTAATCGAATGAAGTGGCCTGGTTGTATCATTTATTGGCATCTGAATATGACCAAGCTCAGGGCTCTTACCTAAAGGCAAGCCTTATGACTTTTGTAGGATAAATGAATGGGATAACAAACTGACACAGAATGCTGTTTCTGGATGGTACTGAAAAGGCTCTTTGGTTTCCTCTCACAGTCCAAAGACATGCTCGATAGGTTAATTTTTGAAATTCTAAATAGGCCATGGTGTGAATTTGTCTGCTTCAGACCTGTGAAACAGACTTCCAACCTGTTCAGGATGCATCTGCCTCTCACCTCGCCCACTGTCAGCTGGGATAGGCTTCAGCGTCCTGTGCCCTTGGATTATATAAGCAGTTAAAGAAAAAGAAATGGAGTAGAATGAAAGAGAGGGGACAGAATGAAAGGGTTATTTGAGGAACATATGGTTGAAGTACAGTTCATGTGAAAAAGTTGAGCCCACCCTTATGTTGTCTTGATATGTACTCAATCATCCAGGTAAGAAAAAGTTGATTCTGTTCACCTGGAACATTTTCAGTGGGAGAAATGTTTCGTCACTCATCCAAGTGACTTTTTCAGTCTCAGCTGACTGCGGCTTTCCCCAAACTTATAAACAGTACATTTGCACAATGACTGAAACTAGCACCACTGACTAACAATGAGGTCAGTTTCATGATCATTAATATGCAAAGTTTTGTGACCATTGATCAATTGATCTGTACCATTCACAGAGAGCTGGGGAATAGCTGCAATCACAGCATTGTAGGATACTAAAAGATGTACCCTTAGGCCCCCTCCTCGATTCAAAGATGGTCGCATTCCTCCCTGTCCAGGATGTGGACATCCTCATCAGTGAAACAGTATCCACTGGCCTGTAGGTGTAAATAGATTGTCCTTGCCTAACAATTTAGAGTTTGTTTGGTTTCCCCAATGTAAAAAATCATTGCAATCCTCTTAGTGTAGCATTTCATCTCCACTTTAACAGCATACACTATATTACTCTGTTTGTGCTGGAGAATTGGATCCTTGGGGTGGACCAATTTTTGGCGCGGGAGAAGCGGTGTTTAGAGAAAATGCGTGTCAGTTCCGATACTCGTGACATATAAAGGACTGCTGGTGGTGCTTGTTTCAGTCATTATGCAAATGTACTGGCGTTCAGCCGAGAGTGAAGAAGTCATTTGGATGAGCGACAAAATGTTTCTCCCTCTGAAAACGCTTTGTCCAGATAAACAGAATCCAGTTTTTGGGGAACCACTTATTTCTCTACAATTTTCTTCCAAAGGAGCCAGACTTTCTTGTAATTGTTGTGGGTGAAGTGGTCTTGAGTAATAGTTATCCAGACTTTCTGAAGTTATTTTAAAGATTTTGTGCATTGGTTGCTTTTTCACGTTTTCAGCCCAGTCCTTATACCTGACCATTGTTAGAGGAACGCTTTTTTTTTTCTTTTTTAAATTATTTTGCCACCTAACACATACATATGAATTACTCAACCTTAAAAAGGCAGCGTACATAATGGTTGAACCACTATTGTGTCTCCAAAAACACACAACATAGCAAAGGACTAACTCTTAAATTGTATCTTTAGGCACTTCTAGTAGCATCCTGCAATAAACCGCATATGTTTGTTTATAAAAATGCCAAAAAAAACACCAAACACAGTTTGGCAGACATAAAATAGTTTTTGCACCCACAAAGGTATTCCCATCCCCTGCATGTTGTGCACTGTCCATAAAAAATTTGAGGATACTGGGCAGGTGGAGGACAAACGAAGTGGCAAGCATAAAACACGATCCACAGCAAATGAACATTATCTGAAAGTCATGTCCTTAAGAAATAAAATGTAGTGAAGACCTGACACAGAACCTGAGAGGTGCTGGTTCTTCAGTTGAACCAATTGAATCTACCAGCACTGAAGCTTCACTGGAAATAGAAGAATGGCTATCAAGAAGTCTTGCTTAAGGAAGGGAAATAAGAAGAATAGGCGGACATATTCTAATTTAAACAAGAACTAGAAATCAGTGTGTAACAGCAGCTCTGGTGAGGAAGGAGTAGCTAGCAGGTTTAGCGGGCATGTGATGTGGAGGTTACCCGGATAACTCAAAGCTACTCAGTTAAATCAAACAACAGACCTTTATTTGACGTTAGCAACATAAGACCATACAAGCCAGGTCTCCACAGCTCTACTCGGTCCGTACATGCATGCGCAGAGGATGGTAGTCGCCGATGCCTGCCCGTTACAATGGTGAGGTCCCTCTGAACAGACACACAAGCAGCATGTAATGGCTGCCACACACTATACTCACACACCCACTTGGGTTGTTACAAGTGGAAACAGGTTTCAAGGAGTGATCGATCCAGATTTTAAATCGTTGGTTCAAAATGTGATCAGTGTTTACAGAGTAGGTCAATAGAGGTACAACAGTGAGTGTCTACAGCCATCGGTCGATCAAAAGCACAGAATCTGATCCACAGTGCCATCTAGAAAGGATCTGATTGTGAGTGGCTTCACTTTTCTGCATGACAATCAACCCATACAGTCTACCTGGATTTTTTTTTTTAATCACACAATGGTATATTACCAGTCATGGATTCCCCCACTCCCCACATAGCCTCATCTCAACGTTATTGAAGCAGTGTAGGATCATCTTGACAGCATACAAAACAAAATGGTGCCTGTTGGGTCTGCGCTTCCACAGGCCCCGCTGGTTTAGGGACTTATTCCCGTTAACGAAGCAAGACGAACAGCAATTGATCGATTTTACTTGCTAGCAAGGGAGGCTGGTCGGAACCAGACTCTTTGAGCTGAACGCTCCTCACCTGTTTCCTAGCCAACTTCAAATTTGCATTTATCAAGACTTTTAACCCCAGATAGGCCAATTATGGATCTTCGGATCCACATTATGTGAGCAACTATTCTCTACCGTGAACTAGGTTAAAAACAAACGCCGCTCACGCCTCACAGATGACAGCTTACAGTCCTGCGTAAAGATGAAAGTGATTTTGTACCACGGCTTTTCAGCATCTCTTTATTGACCACTTTACACATACGGTTGCTGTACGCATACACCCGGCTGTAGCTTTTCAGCTCACAGCCCGACAACACAACAGCAGAGAGTGCACAGACTTTAAGGCGGCGAGGCATGATTGCAGGTGCAGCTGAGGTGCGTCCGACTCCCATGCAGCGGCACTGCAGACCACGCCCCGCCACACACATTAACCAGGTAAAATACATATTTAGGCAGAATTTTGGAAGTATCTATTTTTCATTTTTTAGCAGCATAGTGCTTTTTTTCCAATTACTTTTTAAAAGTCAGGTCAAGGCTCCAAAAGCCCAAAGGCGATATAATGAATGAAAAGGGGGAAAAAAACCCAAATTGCTTGGACACTGCTAGCACAGGCGCCTACAGAAACACAAAGCAGGAGATGATGCATAGCTGAATATGTTTCCAAACCAACTTCATTCTAAGCCAAAGACTAGAAAATATGGTGAAGCATATCTGACCTTTGGTCTCACCTGCACAAGTGCCAAGGCAGGTCTTCCCTGCATAATTGGTTTTCCCTTCGTTGGGAGCAGCGCTGGGCTCTTCAAATCACGGACAAACAGTATCCCACATTCGTGAATTTTTGGTCACAAACACTTGTAATGACTAACTACTCCTGACATTTTGGAGATGTTAGCTTTTCATACAGTAAAGTTACAGCAGGATACAAATAATATCAGGATGATCCTGCCACAATTTGTTCCCTGGTTCAAATCACGGACAAACAGTATCCCACAGTTGTTTATGTTTTCGAACCTATTTTGCACAGAGAGGCATTTTTTGAAGGTGCAGACGTAGCATAAAAGAGTTAGTAGTTACTTTCTTACTACCTGTAATTTATTGCAGATTACTTGTATTTGCTTAATTGTTTACTAAATGTTTGAGATGTGAAATAAACCGCAATGGAGCAAAATATGGGTGTGTGTGGTTGGAGGATGTGTTTGTGCGCACACGTGCGTGATCATTTTTCTTGTAAAACAAAGGGGGGCCTAGCACTGTCCTAAACAAAGTATAAAGAAATGAAAAGTGGATCAAGGCTTTTTTCACTGCATTGTATAATATGTTCCAAATTAAATCTAGCACTTGTAAAAGTATTATGTATTTCTAAGACTTAAGGTTATGGAAACAATGTCTAGATAACCAAGTCTAATTACCTACTTCAAACACATTAGTTCCACAATGATTTTTATGAGTTATTACTTGTGTAATGATTGACTCTGAGTCAGTGTATTGACTTTTACTCTTCTAAAGAAGGCCCTTTTAAATGATACACAATTATAAAAGTGTAATGTAGTCATGAAATAATGTAATAAAGATATCAGTAAAAAGCTGCAATACTTGCTTTCATGATGAAATTGTATTTTCTGGGTTTGCACTTCGTTTTTTAGGTGTGTGTGTGTCTCAATTTGACTGAGCCAACACAATAACGTAATTCCTTTTTCTTTTGAAGTGTCAATTTTTTGTCAATTCTATTCCTTTCTCAAACATTCTCGAGTATTAATTTTTTCTTTCGTTTGGTCTTCCTCACCTCTTGTCCAGCCCTGTGGCCTCTCATCGAGGTCTCTCTGTTAATATTCTGAGGATCCCATCAGGTCTGACCTCAGGGCAAGCCTCTGAAAAGATTTCATTTTTACTGGAAGCTTGCAATAATTCCTTCATAAGGTTGTAAAATAAGGCCAGAAGAAAAAAAATATTAGGACAGGCAAAACCCACAAAAAAATACAGTGAATAAAATACAAATAAGACATGTTTACTAATACATGCTGCATATTGCAATAACGCACCTTCGACCACTTGAGCCTGTGAGTGTGAATGAATATAATAAATCTCCTTAACATCAAAAGCACTAAAGGAAGCTTTTCAAAATAAATGCAGCGTGGTTACTTCCATTTGAAAGAATTTATTGCACAATAATGCAAAGACTATTGCAGCAGATAAATTTAAGGAAAGCTGGACTGTTATCTATGAGTGCTTTCTTGCTGTTGTGGTAGGCCTGCACGAGGACTGAAAAACAATGACTTCAAACAAGATGAACGTTTCTCTCTGAGATTCTGTTGTTATTGCTCTCCTCAAGACCTCGTTCCTGCATACAAATACTAACTGGAAAGTGTTTGCTTTTCTCTCTGAACATACTGTGTAAGCATATAATATACTGCATGAAAAGTGGTCTGTAAGTAGCACTGTGAATTACAGTAGAAGTACAGATTAATAGCAATTCATAAAAATTTGTAGTCAGCACAGAAAACGTCCAAGAACTGTCAGGAGCAGGTCTGCCAGTTTGAAAAGCAAAAAAAGCTGGACAGGTCATCTAAGATAAGATAAGATAAGATAAGACAAGATAACCTTTATTAGTCCCACACGTGGGAAATTTGTTTTGTCACAGCAGGAAGTGGACAGTGCAAAAGTTATGAGGCAAAAATTAGGATACAATAAGAATAAATACAGTACACAACTGTACAGAATAGAATAAAATAAAATACTATATACAGTAGAATAAAATAAAATAAATATACAATAAGATAAAAATAGAATACAAATACAAATACTATATACAACTGAGTAAAAATACAACGATGACAGAAAAGATTATTGCACTTAGTATTATTGCATATGTGTGGATGTGTATGTGTGTGTTTGATCAGTTAAAGTCTTTATTATGGAGTCTGACAGCAGTGGGGAGGAAAGACCTGCGAAATCTCTCCGTCCCACACCGTGGGTGCCGCAGTCTCCCACTGAAGGAGCTGCTCAGTGCTGTCACAGTCTGCTGCATGGGGTGGGAGATGTTGTCCAACAGGGATGACAGCTTAGCCGCCATTCTCCTGTCACTCACCACCTCCACTGGGTCCAGAGGGCATCCTAGAACAGAGCTGGCCCTTCGGATCACCCTGTTCAGTCTCTTCCTGTCCCCGGCAGAGATGCTGCCGCCCCAGCAGACCACACCATAAAAGATAGCAGAAGCCACCACAGAGTCATAGAAGGTCTTCAGGAGTGGGCCCTCCACTCCAAATGACCTGAGTCTCCGCAGCAGGTACAGCCTGCTCTGCCCTTTCCTGTAGAGGGCGTCTGAGTTATGAGTCCAGTCCAGTCTGTTGTTCAGATGAACACCAAGGTACCTGTAGCTGTCCACAGCCTCAATGTCCATACCTTGGATGTTCAGTGGTTGCAGTGGAGAATGCTTGTGCCTGCGGAAGTCTACCACCAGTTCCTTGGTTTTACTGGCATTGATCTGGAGGTAGTTCAGCTGGCACCAGTCCACAAAGTCTTGGGTCAGTCCTCTGTACTCCTTGTCGTCCCCATCAGTGATGAGGCCGACTATTGCAGAGTCATCAGAGAACTTCTGCAGGAAGCACTGGGTGGAATTGTGGGAGAAGTCTGCAGTGTAGATGGTGAAGAGGAACGGAGCCAGAACCGTTCCCTGTGGGGCCCCCGTACTGCAGACGACCCTGTCCGACACACAGCCCTGAGTCCTCACATACTGTGGTCGGTCGGTAGTCCAAAATCCAGGTAGTGAGGTGATGGTCCACTCCAGAGTTCTCCAGCTTGTCCTTTAGAACCGAGGGAAGAATGGTGCTGAAGGCACTGGAGAAATCAAAGAACTTGATTCTCACAGTGCTTCCAGCGGTCTCCAGGTGAGCGAGGGAACGATGTAGGAGGTGAATGACGGCATCATCCGCTCCAATGCCAGGCTGGTAGGCAAACTGAAGTGGGTCCAGTGATGAGCTTATTAGGCGCCGAAGCTGAGCCAGGACCAACCGCTCCAGGGTCTTCATCAGGTCAGAGCCACCGGTCTGTAGCTGTTGAGTTCTTGGGGCATGAAGTCTTTGGCACTGGTACAACACAGGAGGTTTTCCAGAGCTGTGAGACTCTTCCCAACCTCAGGCTCAGGTTGAAGAGGTGCTCCATCACCCCACACAGTTGGTCCGCGCAGGACCTGACGACCCTCGAGCTGATGCCATCTGGGCCCGCTGCCTTCTTGCCATTAATCCTCCTCAGTTCCCTCCTAACCTGGGTGGTTGAGAGAGACAGGCTGGAGGCTTGTGTTGAGTGTGTATTGGATGCTGTTGTTGGGGGTGGGGAGGAGTGAGCAGGGTGGATAGAGGAGGTGTGAAGAGTCTGAGGTGTCAGAGGTGGAACAGCAGCAGTGGGGGTGGGTGAGTCTGCAGCCGATGTTGCAGACTGCCTCATGGCTGAATCAAATCTGTTGAAGAAATGATTCAGTTCATTTGCCCATCTCACATCCCTCCCAGGCAGAGAGTTCTGCTGTTTGTGGCCCGAGATGGTTCTGAGGCCTCTCCAGACTTCACCAATGTTGTTTTGTTGAAGCTGGTTCTCCATCTTCTGCCTGTAGCTGTCCCTCCCATTCCTTATCAGTCCCCTCAGCTCTCTCTGCACCCTTTTCAACTCCTCTTTGTCTCTGGATTTGAAGGCCCTCCTCTTCTGCTTGAGGACTGTTTTAATTTCTGGGGTAATCCAAGGTTTGTTGTTGGAGAAACACCGTACAGTCCTGGTAGGTACGGTGTTATCCACACAGAAATTTATATAGTCAGTAATGCAGTAATCTACCATCCTCATGCACAAGGGAGATGTTTGTGTGTAGCTAAAAACAGTTGTACAAATTATAATCCTGATAGTAGGGGGACACACTGCTCCAGAAGTTGAACCATTTTCTAAAAACTGCAGGCATAGATCAGACTCAGTTTAATTAAACATGTAAACTGTGGCTTAAATAGATTTGCCGTATTTATTTACGTCTGTTTCGAATGATCTTATGTGTTACTTAATGTGGTTTGATAGGTAGAGATCACTTGAAAAAAATGAGAAATAAATTAAAGTAAACAATATGATTAATAATTATTAAAATCTAATTAATCCACATAGCATGGTAGAAGCCCAACAATGGCAGGAAGTAAGACCCAGAGTCTAGACACTGATAGTGTTGGAGATGATTAGGGCATTTGAGTACCAGGATGAGGTAGAGGTGGAAAGGAGGAGAGCCATGTAAGCAAATTACTGAATCATGTGATGACGACAGGAATCAGTTTGACAGTGTGGGAAAACAGAACTGCCAAAACTGATAGACCACCAGGCTCAAACACCCAGCACTGCTGGACTGAACACAGATCTTATATTGAACTCATGCAATATAATAAACAATATAATAAACAATAAACAATTTAAACAATTTGCATGTTTAAATAGTTTTTTAAACATGCAAAAGGCCCTATAAGTTATTCTGGCGCTTTATATTTATTACAATTCATAAGTACTGTTATGGCTAACATTTAGGGACTTGAATATCACACTGTTTCTGTATTTGCTGTGGATATACAATTGTGAAAAACAAAGTACATGTTCTTTCAGTTAAAAGGGTTTTCCATATCAGGACAAAATAAAAAAAATCATCTTATTTCTTGCAGGTTTTAAAAGTTCATCCATCTTCATCCGCTTTATCCGAGGCCGGGTCGCGGGGGCAGCAGCCTAAGCAAAGAGGCCCAGACCTCCCTCTCCCCAGCCACCTCCTCCAGCTTGTCCGGGGGAATACCAAGGCGTTCCCAGGCCAGCCGAGAGATATAATCTCTCCAGCGTGTCCTGGGTCTGTCCCGGGGCCTCCTCCCGGTGGGACATGCCTGGAACACCTCACCCAGGAGGCGCCCAGGGGGCATCCTTGTCAGATGCCCGAACCACCTCAGCTGGCTCCTTTCGATGTGGAGCAGCAGCTGCTCTACTCTGAGCCCCTCCCGGATGGCCGAACTTCTCACCCTATCTCTAAGGGAGAGGCCAGCCACCCTTCGGAGGAAGCTCATTTCTGCCGCTTGTATCCGCGATCTCGTTCTTTCGGTCACTACCCACAGCTCGTGGCCATAGGTGAGGGTAGGGACGTAGATCGACCGGTAAATTGAGAGCTTCGCTTTTACACTCAGCTCCCTCTTCACCACGACGGACCGGTGCAGCGTCCGCATTACTGCAGCTGCAGCCCCAATCCGTCTGTCGATCTCCGGCTCCCTTCTCCCATCACTCGCGAACAAGACCCCGAGATACTTGAACTCCTCCACTTGGGGCAGGAACTCATCCCCGACCCGGAGTGGGCACTCCACCCTTTTCCGGCTGAGAACCATGGCCTCAGATTTGGAGGTGCTGATCCTCATTCCCGCTGCTTCACACTCGGCTGCGAACCGTTCCAGTGCGAGCTGGAGGCCTTCACCCGATGAAGCCAACAGAACCACATCATCTGCAAAAATCAGAGATGAGATTCTGAGGCCACCAAAGCGAAAGCCCTCCGCCACTTGGCTGCGCCTAGAAATCCTGTCCATAAAAATTATGAACAGAACCGGAGACAAAGGGCAGCCCTGGCGAAGCCCATCACCCACCGGGAACGAGTCCGACTTATTGCCGGCAATGCGAACCAAGCTCTTGCAACGGTTGTATAGGGATCGAATGGCCCGTAGCAATGGGCCAGACACCCCATATTCCCGCAACACCTCCCACAGGACACCCCGAGGGACACGGTCGAATGCCTTCTCCAAGTCCACAAAACACATGTAGACTGGTTGGGCAAACTCCCATGCACCCTCAAGTATCCTGGAGAGGATAAAGAGCTGGTCCAGTGTTCCGCGACCTGGACGAAAACCGCATTGTTCCTCCTGTATCCGAGGTTTTAAAAGTATTTAGCAAAATCCTCAGATTAACAACAAAATGTAAGATATTACACTGTGCCATCATTTATTTAAGAAAATTAACCCAAGCTACAGACGCAGTGTATAAAAAAAGTAAACCATTACTGCTTAATTAAGTGAGTAAGCAGCAGCTAAGTGTTGTTAATAAAATGTACCTGATCAACTGATCATTACTCAGCAGATGTTTTGGCAGTTTGCTGCTCTGGAGCATTCAGGTCCGTGTTAACAAAATGGCAAATAGAAAATACATCAGCAATGATCTTAGAGAAGAGCTGATTATCCAGAAATCTGTGAACGGTTATAAGGCCATTTCTAAAGACTCTGAAGGCCATCAATCTACAGCGAAACATCCAAGACATTTGGAAATCTTCACAGTCGCTATTCCAGCAAAAAACAAGAAGCTGCAAAATATCCGAGAGCTGCATTTCAGACTCTACAGGCCTCAGTCAGCATGTTGAAGTACACGATAGGCTACAGAGCTTAGGTTACAATTTTGAAGCTAGAGGACCTGAACACCTGGCAGTCACTGAGTGGATCATGAACTTGATAAGGACCAGAAGAATTTGGTCCTGGTATGTAAAAACCTTAGAAATCCAAGAGGATTCCATTTTTTACATGAATATATTGTCTTGCGAAATTCTCCATGTGACTTTCATCTTGTGTGACTGGGAAAGTTTGAGCTCCTTGTAGGGCAAGCAGCAAATGAGAGATGAGATGCTTTGGAAGTGCTAAACTGCAGGTCTACTATTAAGGAGAAGACATGAATGGCACACACCTACTAAAATTGCAGTAAGATTTTTTGATAACCTTTGCATTTTGACTAGAACAGAGAGAAAAGTAACCCTAACAAAAGAGACAATGCTGAGAGGAAGGGCAGGTAGTTTCTTCACAGAAGGCACTTTAAAAATAGGCTGCATGGAATCTGCTCCAACCTTATTAAAGCTACAATTAAGTGTGCTAAGTTGTGGGCTATAATGGCGAAACAGCGTACAAGATGGTAAAATATTATATCTAACATCTTTTTCTTTTGCAGCATTTTAAATTGTGTAGTGCAGCCTTCTACAATGGAGAAGCATTGTTGCCGGCCATGTCCACAAACAAAATATGTTTTGGGTTTTTTTTTACATGAAAAGAACAATCACACCTTCCATTGTTAGCTATACCACATCCTGCTTTTTCTTCATGTTTTGATGATGCCGATTTTGACAGTGACAGTCAATTATATTTTTCAGTTGAAAAACTAAGTGGGGGAAAAAAGCCAATCCTCATTTAAAGAAAAGAGTAGATTCCTATTAGAGTCTACAATGTAATGGTCAGACATGGAGTGGGAAGAGACAATAAGTGTGTCTGCATTTGTGTGTGTACGTGGGCGTTTAGATGGGTATCACTGTAGGCCGTGAAGGCCTGGGCCGTTTATTTAAAGAGCCACTATAAATGTTGAAGCTGTGATAATGGCTGTGGGGCTGAGGGATGACATTTTGACAAACACTGCTTATTATAGAAATGGTTTTATCAATGTGTTTACAGTGCCATCCAAGTTGCAGATTGTGTGTGAGCCCGTGTGTGTGAATGTGTATGAAAGGATGTGTGTAAGCGAAAATGTATGTACTGAAGTGTGACAGAGTATCTTAGCTTTGCTGTGCGTATGTGTGTGTGTTGCTAGACCTCTGAATTGCCATAACTGGGGAGTGAGAAAGACAATAACCACTAAATGTGCTTGTTTTCTTTCATTTATTTTCTGAAGTGGGAAGATGGAGGGGGAGGAGATGAAGAGAACAATCTTACAGCTAAAAGCAAAAGATAAAATGAGGGAGGAAGAGAAGAGGAGGGGATGGCCAAATGAAACTTAATAACTTTTATACATCTTGTTTCGCTGTCTGTAACTTTCCTGCTCCTAGTTTCTGAAACTAGTAGGCATCAATTGTTTAGGCACAGTCCTGCATGCAAAACACCCAACCTCTCTCACACACATACACACACACACATACACGCACGCCTGCACAGACACACATTAGGCATGCCGGCTGTCACGTTCAAAAATATGGAGCACAGATCTCCCACTGCTGCCAGCTCGCAGTGAGAATGTCAGGTCATTTTAACTTATCCATTGTGTTTATATTTACAGGAGGTGAGTCAAGATGTTCTTATGATAGTCATCTCAGTGAATGACCATTTATTACTCTGCCATGTTAGAGCTTACTTTGTGTTTGTTTGTGTGTAAATGCAAAAATATGAATTAGTCCATCTCGGTGGAAAAGCTGATTTGTATTGTGACTGTCATGATTTCTCCTAGCTTCCCATTTGCGCTCTTCATTCTGACAGTGTATTGCCTCAGGCCTTTATTGGGCCAATAATATGTGTACGTCCATGTGTAGCCTTCTCTTTCCAATCTGTCACTTATTTTCCTCCACAAGCATTCACTGTCTGTGATGTCACTTGATTACCTTCACAAGAATTCGCTGCCTGGGAATGCTTTAAAAAACAGTGTATCATCCTTAAACACTAAGCAGGTTTATTATCTCTGGGATCATTGTGGGCACACAAAACCATTTTCAGCATCTCAGATCTGACAACAATCTCTGGAGCTTAATGAGGAAACCCAAAACACACTGTATTGGCAAGGAAGCAGTACTTATGGCTGCACCGACGACTGAGAAGAGAGGCTTGTAAGTGAAACGGTGGCTTAAAAGACTAAAATAACAACTTTGTGCTATAATAATGCTCAAGAAGGCATCTCAAAATACATGGACAAACAGGGTTTTGATTAAATAAATAGAATGGAATATAAATAGATATATAAATAAATAAAATAAAGCAGCAGCAAAGAACAACAGTTTGTGTTTCTCAGTGAAGAAGAATGCACCCAAGTTTAAAAAAGAAAAGAAAATATGGTTTCACTTTCACTTTTGTTTTGTGTTTTTGTTTTGTTTTTTTTGCTTAACTGAGTGAGTGGTAGGTAATCCTGTCTGAGGTTTAAATAATGTTGTGCCATAGGGTAGGTATACTATTACCATCAGTCCATAATAAGCATATTATTTTCAGGCAACAATCCATCTTTCTTAATATGCTGTGCAACAAAACTTTTTGTAGACGGCAAGTCTTATGAAAACAGTGCAGTGATACACATGGTTCCCAGCCTCCTTGTTGTTGTGTTTCCATGACTTTCCTTTTTTTTCTAAAGAGTTTTTAATGAGGTATTTGTACCTCAAATTAACTCATACCTTATCTCAAGGGGGGGGGGGAATTATCTCAGCGACCAGCTTCATCAATATAGATTGTCAGCTTTATTCAAGTAAGGAGAATGTGCAACAAATTATTGATGTTAATGACTCACACTTATAAAATAAGTAAAGCATCTGCAATGCAGACAGCAAGATGACAGAGAAAGACCTCAAGATAAAAGACACCAGAATAACATCCCTGTTTAGATGACAGTAGAGGCTGAAATAGTTATTACACCTTTGAGAGGAAATAAAAAAGACAACAATATTGCCTTAAAGGAGTTAGATGGTACTTTGAAGAGATTCCCGAGTTCTTTCATTGGCTGCAGCATAAAATGAAATTAATAGGAAAGATGTTGATATGAACTGACCTCACAGCCCATTCTTCATTCAGTGGGCTGGTTTCAGTCATTATGCAAATATACTATTTATAAGGTTGGGGAGATCTGCTGTCAGCTGAGACTGAAGAAGTCACTTGAATGTGTGACAAAACGTTTCTCCCACCGACAACACTATGTCCAGATGAACAGAATGAACTTTTTGGGACTTAACAAGTCATGCCACAAAATGAAAACTACTTCTAAAACACAACTCTGCTTGAGCCAGATGTTGCTAAATGCACCTGCTTCAGCAATGAAAACTCTTTTCTTTCTCTCATTATTAAAGGTCCTGGTATGAGATGGTAGTGTGTTGACAATCACTGCTAGGAGCTTTGCAGACCCATTTCTATGTGCCACAGCTGTGTACTGTCACTTAGGGGATTAGAAAGAAATAAAACAGTGAAAGTAACTATTTTTGTTCATGTTTGCACTGTTATTTGCTCTTTAGCTTTGCCTATAAGGGAGAGGAAAGTTCTATTCACTGTTTATTGTTGTTTTTCTTTTTTGTGGTAAACCCTGTTTCTATGCAACCAAATGTATCTATTGAACATCAAAATTGCTTAGAGAAGGCTTGGGAGAAAGTACTGTGGTCACATGCGTCAACTCGAACCACCGTATTTGGAGAAAGTGAAATGCTCCAAAGAGAATTAGTCATTAGATGTGTGAAAACCAGGAGATCATGTACCTGGTGAACAGGAAACAGAAGATGGGTGATGGATAGGTCTTCAGCATGACAATGACCCAACACATACCAACAAACCAACAAAGGAGTGGCTAAAGAAGAGGCACACTGAGGTCATGGAGTGGCCTAGACAGTCTCTAAATCTCAGTCCTATAGAAAATCTGTGGAGGGAGCTGAAGCTGCCAAGTCAGTGGAGATTATTGTGGACTTCAGGAAGCACACAGTCATCCTGACTGACACCCTCATCACCTCTGTGGACTTATTCCGCTTCCTGGGTACCACCATCACCCAGGACCTGAAGTGGGAGCCCACCATCACCTCCGTCATAAAGAAAGCCCAGCAGAGGATGTACTTCCTGAGGCAGCTGAAGAAATTCAACCTGCCAACACGGACGATGATGCAATTCTACACCGCAATCATCGAGTCCATCCTCACCTCCTCCATCACCATGTGGTACGCTGGAGCCACTATCAGGGACAAACAGAGACTGCAGCGTGTTGTGCGCTCTGCTGAGAAGGTGATTGGCTGCAGACTCCCATCTCTGCAGGACCTGTACACCTCCAGGACACTGGGCCATGCAGCCCGGATCACAGCTGACCCTTCTCACCCTGGACACAGTCTGTTTGACCTGCTTCCCTCAGGCAGGAGGCTCCGGTCCATTTGCAATGAAATACTATATTTCAGATCCAAAGTTGTTGTTCCCAGAGAAGCACAACATCCTGAAATATATTTACATATTCTAGTTGGAAGCATTACTGTCATGGCCTTGCTTTAAAGTCACTTTAAGTAAAAGCTGGCACAACTCACCCCACTCTCCCCCACTGAGAAACTCATACAGCATGTAGCTGTAACTTCTGATCAAACCAAAAGAGGTTTACGTTTGGGTTTTTAAGAGCAATATGTTGACTAGAAGATTGACTACCATAGAATTCAGTACACACTAATGCCCTTTTTAGATGTACAGGGACACTTTTGTCTAAATTTTGTTTGTGCTACATTCTTTGGTTTTTAGTCAAATTTTGATACTCTGTTGTTTTTCCCATGTTGTGTGTCTCACCTCACTCGCACGTCTGTTGTCAGTCTACTCCAGTGATCTTCATGGTGCCAAAACTATTAATGTAATGTCAGTTTTTTGAACTTGCTGCTATTTTGTCTGCCTTTCACACGATTTACATAATATCCTGTCAAATATGATTTGTACGTTTTCACTGTTGTTTCTGAATTATTCACTTAGCACTGCACTGTGCTACACCTGATATACTAGAGTTGTAGGCTAGGGCTGTGTGTAGTCTAAACAAGTCATTAAGTGCTTCTTAGAGAATCATTTATGTCTCTAACTAACCATAATATACAAAATAAACTTTGTATTTTTTGGTATTTGATATTTTAATCTAGTGATTGAAACAATAAAATTATCTGGAAAAGTAGTTACTGAGGTCACAGAGCAAGTGAGTGAATCCAGGTTTAAGGTACTTTTGGTAGCTATATCTACAGTCAGGGAAAAAGTTATTTGAGCCCCTGCTGATTTTTTTTTCCACTAAAAAAGAAATGGTCAGTCTATAATTTCAATAGTAAGTTTATTTGAACAGTGACAGACAGAACAATAACAGAAAAGAATCCAGAAAAATGCATTTCAAAAACATTATAAATGAATTCACATTTTCATGAAGGAAATAGGCAATTGATTCCCTATCAATCAGCAATCAGCAAGATTTCTGGCTCCCATCTGTATTTTATACAGGTAACAAGCTGACATTTGGATCCTTCTCAACTCATTACCTTTATAAAAGACAGCTCTCCATGGAAGCAATCAATCTATCCAAATTTTAAACTTGCATAATGGCCAAGACCAAAGAGCTTTCCAAGGATGTCAGGGACAAGATTGTGGACCCACACATAACTGCCAATCTCCCTCGTTCCAGAGCTCCATGCAATATTTCACCTCATGGAGTTTCAATGATAATGAGGACAATGTGGGACCAGCCCAGGACTACTCAGGAGGAACTTGTCAATGATCTGAATACAGCTGGAACCATAGTCACCAAGAAAACAGTTGGTAACACACTACACCATGAAGGACTGAAATCCCAAGGGCCCGCAAGGTCCCCCTGCTCAAGAAAGCACATGTACAGGCCCATTTTAAGTTTGCCCCTGAACATCTCAATGATTCAGAGGAAGACTGGGTAAAAGCGTTGTGGTCAGATAAGACCAAAATCAAGCTATTTTAGCATCAGCTCAGTTCATCGTGTTTGGAGGGGGAGGAATGCTGCCTATAGCTCCAAGAACACCGTCCCCACTGTCAAACAGTTAGGTGGAAATAATATGCTTTGGGGTGTTTTTTCCCAAGGGGACAGGACAGCTGCACTGCATCAAAGGGAGGATGGATGGGGCCAAGAACCATCAAATCTTGGGTGACCCAAGAAAATGGGTCACGGGTGGGTATTCCAGCTTGACAATGATCCAAAACACACAGCCAAGGCAACCAAGGACCGGCCCAAAAAGGAGCGCATTAAGGTCTTGGAGTGGACTAGTCAGTCTCCAGACCTTAATCCCATAGAAAATCTGTGGAGGGAGCTGAAGGTTTGAGTTGCCAAACATCAGCCACGACTTTAATGACTTGGAGAAGATCTGCAAAGAGGAGTGGGACAATATCCCCCCTGATATGTGTGCAAAACTTGTAGCTAACTACCAGACATAGCTGACAGCTATGATTGCACACAAAGGTTTTGCCATCAAGCACTAAACAGCTTTTTCAAATTGATCAAATACTTATTTCCTTCATGAGAATTGTGAATTAATTTATAACTTTTTTGAAAGACATTTTTCTGGATTTGTTTGTTTTTTCACTGTCTCTCACTGTTCAAACAAACCTACCACTGAAATTATAGACTGATCATTTCTTTGTTAGTAGTTGAAGTGGTTCAAATAATTTTTTCCCTGGCTTTATACAGTCTTTTGATTTACGCCAACACCACTGCCCAATCTCTTCTTATACTTTCTTTAACACCAGTGTGTATTAACTTTAATTACAAATCTACAATAGCCATCCAAATACAGCCATTTATGAATGCACAACTGTATTTTTAACTATTTACAAAGATTAATAACTTGTGCGGGATTTTTACACATACTTTTTGTCAGACAGACAAGAGTAGTTTAATATGCTAACTACATTTCTAGCTATACCGATTGCTTGTACTGTTTAAAGCTCTTCAGAGTGCTTGCCCAGCTTGTTCTTAACTTGTGGTAGACACATAGACAAATGTTTTAGAGTTTGGGTTTTGGGTTTTTTTTTTCAGTTATTTGCTTCCAAGGACAACAATGCAAATGGTTCTCTGTAATGTGTCACATTACTTTTTCCAGGCACAAGTCAAACTTATATAAATTACAATATTTGGAATACAATTTTAAATGTGTCATATGAATGGGGTGTCCTTCTAAAGTGTCAAAAATTCAAATCATCTCTCAGTGACTGATTCTTTCAGCACTTGTTGAATTGACCGGTAGAACCATTTACATTTACTGAACCAATGCACTCTAATCTCAGGCTAGGCAATGGCTCACTGTCTCTAACAAATAGCAGCAAGGTGGGGGAATGGAGAGAGAGAAGGAAAGTGTCTGTTTTGTTTCATGGGTGACTGCAATTCCGCTTTTGTTTCCTGCTCTAAGCCCGGTGGATTGGAAATACATTTTAACCCAAGAGTCTTCAACTCCCCGAAGGCTCCTATACAAGCACTCACTCACACACAAGCCACGCACAGAAATGCCTGTCAAGAAAAGAATAAGAAAGAAAGAAAGAAAGAAAGAAAGAAAGAAAGAAAGAAAGAAAGAAAGAAAGAAAGAAAGAAAGAAAGAAAGAAAATACTTACACACAAAAATTCACTTTACTCTTTTCCAAACTTTCTAGGACAGTAGGACACACTGTCTCTCTACCTGTCTTTCACATAAATAGCCAAAGGCCAGTAGTAAACAACTACTTATACTGGCCTGCCATCCTGATAATCAACCTCTTATCAAGGGTTTCTTGAATCGTTAAGAATCTTTAACGCTTGTTAGGGCTCATTGACACTGGCGTTTACCTCCATCGACATCGAGAAAAGGCATTAAAGGTGCGTTAAATGTAATTTTGGTTGGACTATAAATTCATATTATCATATAAAAGCCAGTTCTTTAATCATTTCATAGGGTATAATCATCACAAACAAAAACACATTAAACACAAGCCTCCATCATATAATGTCCAGGAAAGTTAAGCATGTAGCACTATTTTGATAAGTTCAATATTCAATCCAGCAGTTTTTCCATATAGTTTCCCTTCAAAGGTTTTACACCTCTTACATTTTACAAGAGCCCATGTTATAAAATGAAGGCTATCTCACACTGGATGACTTGAAATTAAAACATAAAGGTTTGACGTTGTATTAAAACAATAATGTGGCAACTTTAATATGACAAATGAGAGTTTAAACTATAGAATTGCTACAGTGAAAAAACAACAATTTGTTTTATAAGTAATCAAATGAAGGCTTGCTGCTTTCTTCTGAAGTAAATGTAGTAAATATATGTTTGAGTAAATACTCTAATTTAGATTAAAAGATTATAAAACAGGTTTGTGTGGAAGAAGTACAAATTTTAGAATGTGTCACAAGCAACCATTTTGCATTCATAAATGGCTGTATTTGGATGGCTATTGTAGATTTTTAATTAAAGTTAATACACATTGGTGTTAAAGAAAGTATAAGAAGAGATTGGGCAGTGGTTTTGGCGTAAATCAAAAGATTGTATAAAGCCAGGGAAAAAACTGTCTTTTCAAGATCTGCCGCTCCAGTGATCCTGGAGAAGAATGTGCAATATACATGAATAGCCCGTTTTTGGTTAAATGTGCTCTGCTATCAAGATGGAGGCTGTCTATGCATAAGGCTGTTTTGTATGGCCAAACTTAATTAAATACTTCTGCGTAAGACAACCTAGTCCACTAAATATCCTTGCTGAGGGAGCTGACCTAGTCTAAAATTTCCTTTATAATATGCATAGTCAAACCACAGCGTGCCTAAATGACCAAATTACACTTTAATTATTATGTGAAAATTTTCAGTTTGCATATTTCAGTGTAATACAACTTTTTTGCAGTCTTATGCAAATCAAAACAAAAGCAGACAGAAGCACATGCTTTCTTTTCAACGGTTTCCTAATCCACTTACTTTAATACCTATAACTAAATTTAACTTGTGTTCTCAGCTGACACCATTCCCAGTAACGCAGACAAAATTACCGCATACCACGAGACAAACTCTTTCGACACAAGCAGTGAATGCTTTGAGGCCCTATTGTGTTTCTGTATTCTGAACCAGTGGTGCAGAAGACAGCAAATGAAATCATTATGCTAATTACAAATGCATATTTAAAATGTCCCCAGCTTGAGTGCAAACGTCAACAAGCAAAATCACAGAGCTGATGACAGTCTTAACTTTATAAATTCTTTGACTCTTATAACCTTCTCAACAACACTGGGCTTAGGCAACTCGCTGAAGATCTAAATAAAAATGAATTACAAAGCAGGGGAAAGCTATAATTAGAACAAATCAGCAAACTTCCACCTTACAATTTCCTGAAAGGAATAGCATTTAGAGAGAAACTGCAAGAACAACAACCTTTTTACTTTTTAATAAAAAAGCAAAGAAAGCCCTGATATCACTGGAAAGGAGTAGTAAATTTTACCTGGCAAAGACTTGGTGCTGCTTCCCTGGATGCACAAACAGAGCGTCAATAAATCATAGGGCATTTCTATGATGTCATAGGATATGTTAATGTGTAAATCTGCAGAAGGACACTGGCATATTTTCTTAAATGCCTATTCTAATATACTTTTAATATATGTGCAAGTGGATAAAAAGAATGGCCATTGCAAATATAGATTTTGTAGATTTTGTGTATCTTTTGTGTTCACTGGCTCACTTACTTTGGCTTTATTTTTCCAATTTAGAAGTATAAGGCGTCTTGCAAGCAATGTTATAAAACTCAGAGCACGAATTTGTTTATTATTTAAGTTTTTAACTGTAGCTACACCAAATAGTGCCATTACTGGGTCTGGGGGGAGTTGTTTTTAAAAAATATCAGACAGAGTTTTAAATATTTTAGACCAGTAGGTAGCGATATTAGGACATGTCCAAAACATATGTGACAATGAGGCAGAATTCTGGCCACATCGATCACATCTTGAGTCAGCCCCTGGAAACATCCTTGAAACCTTCAATTTCAAGTTGAGTGTGGAGTAAGTGCATATGAGAGCATGAGGGTGGGAATGGATGTTTGTATATGTGTGTGCCTGTATTTCTGTGTCTATATGTCAGGTTGGGTGTCAGGCGCCACCTCTCTGGGGACATCTTAGGCCCTCCAAGGTTTGGAGGCCTATCTCCCCCTACCACCACTTCCCCTGCCAGTGGCGGACTCCCTCAGACATCGGTGCGTTGGTGGTTCTTTGTGTCCGGCTCACTCCTTGGAGGTCGCTTATCGGGGCCTGGAGCCTGGGGCTCGCTCGGGCCACTTCGGAGGTGGGGTGCCCCCGGCCTCTCGGCCTGGGGCTCGGTCACTCAGGCACGGCTGGCTGCACTGCAACTCCCCCTGGCTTCTGCTCCGCGGCTGCTGAGTGAGCCCTCATCTGGGACTCTCCTCAGCTCTTTCTGGGACAGTGGCGCGGCTGCCCCTGTGTTGGTCTTCCTTGGTCTCTTGTGTTCTGGGGGCCTCTGGATGTCTGGAGTTTTGATCTCCGCCATACCTGCTTCATGCCCTGGAGGACAGGGCTGTGGCCCCCCCACACCCTCTAGCAGATCATTACATGAAGGAACCTTTAAAAAAAAAAAAAACAAGCGCGTCCATGCTCACAGATGTACACACGGGTGATCACACCCACAAACTACACCCTTTTTGGCTCCTACCTCAAAGCACACTGTGTTCTGTTGATCTTATGTGCTGCACAATAATGTTTAACATTTAGTATTTACTGTCATATTCCCATATATCATTGTGATGTTGTTTATTCTATTACTCTTGTTCTCTTCTGCTTGTTTTCTTTTTTCTTTCTCAGCAGGTGATCCAGGTGATTGATATATGCATTTTTTTCTTTTTTTTTTCTTCTGCTCATTCTGTTGGTTTTTGTCTTTTGCCCTTCTCCCCCGTCCGTCTTCTCAGCTGTTTCTCTTTCCCTCTTTCTTTCTCCCCTTCTTTCCCCCAGTCAAGTCTGTCCCGTAATCAGTAAGTGAAAATAAAATAAACAATAAAAGGTGAATCAAATGGACCATTACGGCAAGGCTGGGATGGTCAGTTTGGTAAAGTAAATCCGTTGGGCATCTTTCTTTGCCTTTAGACAACAATTCTGAGGGCAAAAGAGCCAAACGGGACAGGCCAAAAAAAAAAGAAAAAAAAAAAAAGAAACCTTCAATTTAGACAGATGGAGCCTATGCAAGACCTTAAATTGTAGTAGTCCGTGCCTGCAGCAGACAGAAGTGGAGTGAACCAGTTCTTGTGCCTTAGTCCATTGATCTTTAGTGATGTTAGTAGCCAGTTCTTCACTCCAAGCATTTCTCAAGTGGTCCAATGTAGTTGTACTGTCTATTTGCAAAAGTTGGTTGTAGATCCTAGAAATAGCTCCTTTCTTTAGCGGGTTCATTAAGAATAAATCATCTGAAACTAGCTTTTGTGGTTCATTGGGAAAGGATGGAAACGTTTCTTTAATAAAATGACGTATTTGTAAATACTTGAAAAAAATCTCTGTTTTCTATGGAAAATTTTTGCTGAAGTTGTTGAAACGAAGGAAAAAGATTATCAATAAACAGATCCTTGATTGTGTGTATCCCTTTGGAAGTCCATAGCTGGAATGTTGATCCTGAGAGCAATGTGTATGCTTGATTATGAATTAATGGTGTAAAGATTGAACATTGACGCCAATGAAAATGCTTTCTAATTTGAGACCAAATTTTTAGTGAGTCAGACACTACCGGATTTTTACATTTATGCTTACCCAGATCTGAGTTTGAATGAACCAAAGATTTAAGAGTATTGGAGAAAAAAGTCATACTTTCCATCCGTTCCCAATCAGGTCTATGTTCCCCGCCCCAGAATGACATTCAACGTATATTACAGGCCCAATAATAAAACTGAAAAGAAGGCAACCCCATTCCTCCTGTAATCTTGGCTCTTTGGAGAAATATCTTTTTTATTCTGGGTGTCTTTTTGTTCCAGATAAACTGAGAGATTAACTGGTCTATTTTCTTTAAAAAAGTTTTTGTGATCAATATTGGGATACATTGAAACAAAAATAAAAATGTGGGTAAAGTGCTCATCCTAATGATATTTACTCGGCCAGCAAGCGAGATGGGCAGTTTAGACAGTCTTTCCAAGTTCTGTTCAGTTTGATGGTATAAATTAATAAAATTATGTTTAAAAAGGCCAGAGAATTCACGGGTTACAGTTATTCCAAGACATTTGAAGGTATTTGAGATTGTATAAGGAAACGAGATCAATGTAGCGCTATCTAATTTTTCTAAAGAACTAATCGGAAACAATATGCTTTTTGTTAAGTTGATTTTGTATCCAGAAATTTTCCCAAATTCAGTTAAAACTGTCATAATTTTTGGCAATGATTTAGTAGGGTCAGTGATATATAGCAACAAATCATGTGCATAGAGAGACACCTTATGTTCTACACCAAATCTCCTTATTCCTTTATAATCTTTTGTAGAGCGTAATTGAATGGCAAGAGGTTCTATGACAAGTGCAAATAGCAATGGGGACAAAGGGCACCCTTGTCTTGTAGAGCGGTGGAGGAGGAAAGGACTAGAAGTTATATTATTTGTATTAACCAAGGCCTTAAGTTTTGTGTAAAGCAGCTTAACTTTGACAGGGTCGAGAAGAGGAAATCCCACTCAACTCTGTCAAAGGCCTTCTCTGCATCTAATGAAAGTAATATTTCAGATTGATCAGAAGTATTATGCATATTTTTTTTTAAGTATTATGTGTATATATAATATTGAATAGCCTTCTAATATTAAAAGATAACTGTCTACTCTTTTACAAATCCCGTTTGGTCCTCCGACACAACTGTTGGGAGAGCTATCTCTAATCGCATAGCCAGAATTTTTGCCAATATTTTATTATCTACGTTCAATAGACTTATTGGTCTGTATGAACCAGGTTCCAAAGGATCCTTACCAGGCTTGTGGATTAGAGAGATAGTGCTATCATACATGGTTGAAGGTAAGCATCCTTTAGTTAGAGCTAAAAATTTTGTTACTCTTTAAACATTATTTCATAAAGCTTTGTGAAGTTTGTTTAAAACAAAATCCCTTATGGCTTTTTAGAACTCAGCAAGCCAAACTTAATGCTAACGCATGTGTATCACGTTGAGGCCTGGCCAGTGCACACAGGGGTGCTCAACTAATGGCCTTTTAAGCTTAATGACTTAAACCAAGCAGAACTGAATGTTTATAAACCTCTCATTTATCACTGGAGTTTATTCAGCCAATCCTAATAGATGTCTTCCAATGCCATGCTAAATGAGGTGGTGGTTCTTTAATTCTACTGGGTAAATGGTATTCGCATCTTGGGTTAATGCAAAGTGAAAGAGGAATTGTTTGAGTCATTTCCTTTGTTTGTTTTTCTCCCAATAATTTATTAGCAAAACGTTTCACTGAGAAATTAGGCTGTAGATGCCAGCGAGCAAAGTGAAAGAAATGTAAACGGGGAAAAGAGAAAAAACTTGATAGAATTTAATATATGAACAAACTAGAAGTTATATTGAAATGGGATCAAACTAACTGTGAGTGAGTACTCAACACACACCACAGCCTTCTTTAAACTCTTCATTTATTTTAATTTTAACTACACACCTACAGCTGTGATCATAAGTTTACATACACTGAACATGGGCATGAATGTCATTGTAACTTGAGGGCTTTAATGCTTTATCTGAACTCTTCTTTTGCCAGGAGGAAATGATGGTCCAGCATCTCTAATGACTCTAAAACAACAAGAATTGGCTAAAGTATACATGCAGGCTCAAATATCTAGTCTTAAAATCACTTTGATATTTTAATAAGTGATGCTGAAGGTTTTAGAGTGTCTTTTAAATTGGCAAGGCCGAGGCCTATTAAGTTCTCATTAGTGATCATGATTTAATACAACTAGTAGTTGCTCTTTGTCATCATAAATAGTATTTGTTTGACAGCATTTATTAGCTAAGGTGTTAGAGCAGGTCACCTACTAATCAGAAGGTTTGTGGTTTGATCCCCATCTGCTCCGGTCTGCTTGTGCAAGATACTAACCCCAAGATGCTGTCTGATGCATCCATCTGTGGTGTTAGAAAGAAAGCGCTTGCATAAAAAAAGTGTTTGTGCGAATGGGTGTTAATAGGTTAATGAGGTAAGTTGTGTAAAGTGCTTTGAGTGGTCAGATAGAGTAGAAAAGGGCTATATAACAGAGGTCCCCAAACCCCAGGCCACTGACCTTTACCGGTCCGTGAGTCGTTTGGTACTGGGCCACGAGAGTTGAGGCTTATCAGTTTTTATCGTTATTTTTTTTTTACTCGGTTTCCCTAGGTCTGTTCCTCTGTGTTATGAATAAATCTTTTTTTGGTGCTGGTACTGGTTTTATTCTGTTGTATTTACAGTATCCACGACACCTTAAGTGAAAATATTGTCGGACATAAACCGGTCTGTGGCGCAAAAAAGGTTGGGGACCGATGCTATATAAGAAACAGTCCATTTACCATTTACCAATTAAAAAAACAGTGTAAAGGTCTTGGTGTAGTTCTTAAAAGGACAACTATAGATTTACAGAAGTTGTGAATGCCTCCTGGAGAGAGTTTCAACTCTCATCTGAGAAGCTTCTTCAGTTCTAATAGCAATTGGTGAAGAGTCCCAGGTTTTAAGCCCTATGGGAGTGTCCCCAAAAGGGTCATGGACTCCCTACTGATCCTCTGCCTAATCACACAAGCCAAGGTGTGAAAACGGGTGTGGATCACAATCAGCCAAGGTTTTGGGTGGACCCATGGTGAAATCTAGCCCCACCCTATCATGTGATTTACTGAGGTCAAATGCCGCAGAACATGAATGAGCGTTAAGGCATCTGGGAAGGGATCTCAAAACTGGATTATAGAGGGCAGACAGTTGCTGTGGTAAGGCACCACTTCTGTTCAAAGATGGTCATTCACAGTGGACACAGATGGCTTCTTTCACTCCTGATTCAAACCATCTCTCTTCTCTGTCCAAAATGTGAACATTGGCATCCTCGAAAGAGTGTCCTTTATCCTTTAGATGCAGATGCAGACGCTTTTCTCCTTATACTACGATGCCCTGTATGACTGAGAACCTTCACAGACAAGACCTAAATTGCTTTCTCAGATGAGAAAAAATTGGTTATGATTCAGGAAAAACCCAGGTGACCTGCATTACTGTCCACAGCATTACTGTCCACATTGAGTTTTCCATTGCCATGGACTGAGAAGGTAACCAAGAAAGAAGACCCTGCTCCAAAAATGGAACTTTCAAGCTTGACTGAAATATGAAATTTGCACCTCTAGGTAATCTTAATTTATGCTATTGTATCATTGGAATAACCTTCCAGTTGATACTCATATGTATGTATTGATTTAATTCGTAAATTATCTTCTGATACTCATATATTTAACTTGCATTCCTGGGTAATTAGAGCCTTCCATCTGTCAGTGTATTTTGTACTTTGCAATTGCCCCATATGTAATTCAATTTAAATTTATTGTATTATTGAGAAGCACTTTGGTGTACCTTTGGTTTTTAAATGTGCTATATAAATAAAGTTGTATTGTATATGCAGTTGCTTACATTGATGAGCCAAGACTTCTAGAGAAAGGATTTAATGGTCAGATATGAAAAACATTGAGCTATGAGGACATTTGCTATCACTGCTATGCAGATGATATTTGGTTATATATCTCTTTTACATCCCAAGATGTTTCTAAGCTGCATAGGTGCTTTGACTCCATTAAATGTTGGATGACTGACAGCTTTCTCCAAATTGATGAAGAAAAAACTTAAACCCCCTCTTTGCTCCCTGACTGATTTGAGCCTGGGGTAATGTAAGCTCTTGGTCCCCTTGCGACATTTGCTAAATCATCTATCAGGAACATTCGGCTAATTTTGACTCTGCTCTCACATTGGATGCTAATGTCAACATCATCAGGGAATCTACCCTCCCCTCCCATGGCCTGTTCTCCCTCCTGCCATCTGGCAAGAGGTATATGAGCATCAGCTGCAGAACCAGCAGGATGCTGGAAGGGTTCTTTGCACAAGCTATGAGGTTGATAAATGGACTGTTCCCACTCCCCATTCACACAGCCACTCACACAGCCAGACTTTAAGACCCACAAAGGACTGGGACCCCCCAATCCATACACACACACACATACAGCATACTCCTCATATACACACACTTAGCCAATCTTATATCAGCAGTCCTCTTAGTGAAAGTGGTCAAATATTCATCCAGAACTGTGTCTAGTAGAGGTGCAACTAGGTAAGGGTCATTTATGTATGTAAATCCAACACCAAAAGAAATCTTTTTTTGCACCTATTTTTTTTTAAGTTATTTAAGATGTATGATGTACAGTCATTTCAGACTGGAAAAAGAACATTTTAAAAAAATATAATTAAAAGCCCAACATTACCATGATATCAATCCCCATGATTATTATGTGTAAACCTCTGACTACAACTATATAAACTTTTAGGACTGCATGTTGAATGTTGGGATGGTATTGAACTGACACAGTCTGATCATAACCAGACAACTGTCAAATCTCTTACTCACAAATAATTTGTGCCATACTCACAAAATGACTCACAAGAAGAAAAATATACCAGTTACACCATTATGGTTGGTTAGAAAAGTGTTAGGCGAACCCTAAGTGTGCATGCTACCAATTGTAACGTAATTTTGCAAAGGCTGTTACAAGACTCCTGGGGCAATAGGTTGTGCCCAGCACTACCCCTTTCCGAGTCTTACATAACGTTTTAATTCATCAAGTAAGAAGAAAAAAATATATACTGCTTTATTGCAACCAAAGGGGATAAAAGAGATGTATGTCTGAGTAAATGTAGAAATCCAAAGCAAAGAACAGCCTTTTCCCTCCAAAGCGTCATGGTGAGAGTCTTAACAGGATTTCATTGATTTTAAGCCACTCTCTGCTGCGTGCAGTCAGGGCAATGAGCTACAAACAAGTTACTTTCTTTTCTTTTCCTTTTAATGGAGTTTCAAAGGGTAAACGGGTAAATCAAAGCAGAAAAAATGTTGGTTAAAAAAAGTAGTTATGGAATAAATAAAAGATCTGGGGAAAATAGCAAGTTTAATTGGGTTGATGAATCATCGTTGTTTTAAGATAAGATAAGATAAGATAAGATAAGATAAGATAAGATAAGATAACCTTTATTAGTCCCACACTTGGGAAATTTGTTTTGTCACAGCAGGAAGTGGACAGTGCAAAAGTTATGAGGCAAAAATTAGAATACAATAAGAATAAATACAGTACACAGCTGTACAGAATAGAATAAAATAAAATACTATATACAGTAGAATAAAATAAAATAAATATACAATAAGATAAAAATAGAATACAAATACAAATACTATATACAAATACTTCAGTATTTCAGTGCATTTGGAACATATTTCTTTTTTTTTTGTTTTTCTCTGTTTTAGATTTTCTTCCAAACAAGATATGCATAAATAGAGCAACAGAAACATGGACAGGGTGTTATATAGGAAACTCCAGGACTCCACTTTGTAACAAGCTATAAAATCTCCCTGTGCTTTCCTCTGTTTCTGTTTCTGCCAGTCTGAGTGTTTCAGTCAGTCACTGTATGATTTCGTTCTTTTTGCTTGTGAGGGCTTAGACAACAATCCCAGGACTAACTGACAGAAAAGCTAATAATATAGCTTGTGCTGCAGATGACGGCTGTTTAAAAACAATATGGTTATAATAACTTTAGCATTGATTCCACAGGCCTAGGAAATGATTGAGGTAACACACAACTTTTTTCTGAAAAATAGTTTTTGAAGGCTGATATTTTGTATATATAATTCTATCCATTGCATACATTTATTTTTTAACTAAGATTTGAATATTTTTATTTTTATTCATTAGGAATGACAAAAATTTAACTCATGAGGAAGCATTACAATTGTATTGATGTATTTCTTGGACATGTGGAATGCAGTGGTTGAAACAGAGGTTGTGGTATTGCAGTGCAGTTTAGTACTTCAAAGCCTCAGCTTGTTATTCAGCCTCTCCTCTGATGTTGACTGGATAGCATGCTCTCTATAGGTTTGCTAATGATAAGGTCATGAGGTTATGTTTGGACTGCACCGGCATATGAAGAGGGCAAGTATCTTGTTTGTTGCACCAGGACTTCAGTGTTTTTGAGAAATGTCTAAGGGATGAACTTAAGGGGATAAATAAAATCTTCTTTCCATTTTCATTTTGCTGAGTACAAATTTCCAAAATATAATTAAATATAACATTGCTACTGTAGAAGACTAATGGTCAGCTGTCTTCGTGTGTCATTTCTATGTGAGTGCAATACATATCCATATCGCTCTCTCTCTCTCTCTTCAATTACGCCAATTTTTCCAGTTATTTATTGCAATTCAAATCATTCAAGGGCTGAACTGCCAGCCACTTGATTATGGTGTTTCATTTGTGCCCTGCCTGCTAGCATCTTGCACCCTGTGAATTGTCTCAGTGGCATCTTTACATAGCCTGCACCTGGGGTCTTGCCTGGTGTGGCAGATCTCAGCCTCTATGGATTTTGTGCTGAAAGCTTGTTCCTTTGCTGCCATGATTAATACCCCTGTGCTTTCTTCCAGTCTAGCTTTGTCCAGCCACAGGTAGGATTTCTGGATGACAGACACTTCCTCTATCTGCTGGTGGTGGGGCCTATCCTTCCATGATGGCTCCTCTTGCTTCTCTTTCTTGGGTTTCTGCTGCCTGAGGTATTCACTGAGCATGCGGTTGGTCGTGGCCATCCTTCTGATGTACTTTGTAACAGCAGTCTGGCAAGAAAGGAGCTGGTAGCAGGTCAGATGGGCATATGGTGTGAAGGTTAGTGGGATAACTCAAGCCAGTCAGCTAAATCAAACAACAGACCTTTATTTGACGTTAGCAGCATAAGACCATACAAGCCAGGTCTCCACGGCTCTACTCGGTCCATACATACATGTGCGGGGATGGGGAGTCACCGGTGCAAGCTGTTACAATGGTAAGGTCTCTCTTGGAACAGACACACGAGCAGCATGTAATGGCTGCCACAATATACTCACACACCCACTAGGAGACTCATCCAACTACTACAATAGTAGGGCAACCCCCCCCAGTGGTGCTATAACAGAATAAGGGGTTGCTACAACTTGTGGATGTTCGTTGTCTTCTCCTGGACTGTGGTACTGACACTAACTAGTCCCTGGCCTCCTTCTTTCTGCTTAGCCTACAGTCTCAGGGTGTTGGGCTTGGGGTGAAATCCTCCATGCATTGTCAGGAGCTCCCTTATCTTGAGGTCAGTAGCTTATTATCACAACAGGCGACTTCATCACAGGCAGGGTGTAGGTGTTGATAACCTGGATCTTCTTCTAACCATTCAGCTGACTCCTTGGAACCTGCCTGATGCCTGATGGCGAACAGTGCTATGGGCTTGAAGTTGGCTTCCAGTGTTGTATACCACATCCTCACTGAGTTCCTGATGAAGGCTCTTAGGGTCCCGTTGAGCCTTTATAGGTCTGGGCTAGGGATGTCAAACTCCAGGCCTCGGGGGCCGGTGTCTTGCAAGTTTTAGATAACACCCTGGGTCAACACACCTGAATCAAATGATTAGTTCATTACCAGGTTTCTGGAGAACTGCAAGACATGTTGAGGAGGTAATTTTGCTATTTGAATCAGCTGTGTTGGATCAAGGACACATCTATAACCTGCAGGACACCGGCCATTGAGGCCTGGAGTTCAACACCTGTGGTTTAGGCATTCCAGGATTAGTCAATTTGAAAGCCTAACTCTTACCCTTGCCGAACTGGAAAACTCAAAAAACAGTATGTTGTCATCTACTGTCCACTCAGATTTATCTTTATATCTCATTTAATGCTCAATTCAGATAAAATATTTATCCATATAGATGCTGAAAATGACACCCTTAACCCAGAATTTTGTCTGTTATTAGACTCAAATGGTATCTTTCAAAATGTTAAAGATCCCAACAACACGTCTAATCATACTCTGACTCTTGTTCTCACATATGAAATCATATAGGAAATAAACGTTTAATAGTGTTCGCTGTAAACTCTCTTTTGTCACACCATTTCTTTATAATATTTAAATTGAGAATAATGAAATACACAGCAATTGGGAATACATACATTACAATAGATGTCTTTCTGAAATTGTGGTAACTAAATTTAAGGATATAAATGTTATCTTCTTCAGTGCTATGTGCCAAAACAGTGCAGAGCAGTTACCTAAACTCTACTCCCACTGAGGTCGCTTATCTTACAAATAGTGTTACATCCTCACTGCATACGACTCTAGATACTCTGGCTGCTCTGATACAGAAAGCCTCAAATCAGAAGTACTTGACTCCATGGAATAACTCTTAAACACCTACCCTAAAGCAGATAACCTGTAAACTGGAGAGGAAATGATCTCTCACTAATTAAGAAGCACTTCATTTAGCCTGAAAAAAGAAGTTGTTGCACTATAAGAAATCCCTCTGTAAGGCAAGGACATTTTACTATTTGTCACTGTTTCATCACTGAGAACCCTTGGGTTCTTTTTTTAGCACTGTAGCCAGGCTTACAAACAGTCAGAACTAGTAATGACTTCTGAATTTGTTCAAAAATAAAATTTTAACAATTTGAGAAAAAAAAAATCATAATCATAATAATAGTTAGAGTAAGACTTAAGTAAGATATTTCCAGATGACCTCAGTGAATAAATAATCTTGGACAGGACTACAATTATGTTCTTTCTAAACTTAGTGTACTAAACAAGTCTTAATCGTATATTCTGTATCATCTCAGTAAGCATGATGATGTTGAATGAATTAGTTAAACATCAGTAGTTGTCTAGTTAGGGCTGTTCAAGACTTAGTCTAATAGCAAGGCCACAGTTTTGTTGAGTCACTCATGTAAACACTTTCAGTTAAATGAGTGTTCCTGGAGTTTGATTTGAAGACATTGCATTGTTTTCGTAAAATGCCTCCAAAATAATAGTTTTTCAAGTCCTGCCAACAGTCCCTTTTATGTGAAGATGCTCAAGGCTAGTTTAATAAACCTTTGGTTGACCTATCAAGTTAATGACTTTTGTGACAGGTATCCTTGATAGGTTAAGCTGGCTTCACATTACAGGATAGAGGTTGTAGTGAAGTGTTTTTGACATTTACAACTTGTCAATGGTTCGTTTTTTTCTGTTTCAACCTGTTGAAATGAAACTAAATCCAGTGACTGAAATGAATTCTCTCCAGAATAGCTCTGCTTTTGTAAAATGTAATTCTTAAGTCAAAGTTGCGCTTAAACACCACTAGCAAAATGTACAATGTATTCACCAAAATGAGTGGGAAAATGGTGTGAAATTATATGCCAAATATGAATAAAGGGTTCAGTAGTAAGGTATTTCTAAATGTGAATGGACAAGTGGTGGGATATAGTAAACATGCAAAAAGAGTAAGAAAACTGTGGTGATATGTGAAGAGAACTGATAAAAGTGATTGGATGCTATCTGCCTGGAGAAACGAAAGGTTTGAAGACTGGCGTGCTAAAGTGCAAACTGCTGTGGGGTGAGAAGTAAGTTTAAAATAAGAACCTTTCATCCTACGTTTTTGTCATGAAATCCAAGTATCACAAGCTCACACACACACACACACACACACACACACACACACACACACACACACACACACACACACGTATTGGACATGGTACCACTCAAATCCCAGAGTGCTTACAGCAGGTACAGGAAAAGACTGTAAAATACTAAATACACTGACACCCAGTCTCTTGTGCACTTTCTCTCTCTCTCTCTCTGTCACACACATATTCATTCTATGGAAAACTTCTGATCTGATCTTGCTTTGTAAAATGCAATCATTCATTCACAAACGCGAAGGTAACACACTAGGAAAATATCTGCATTTGCAGCAAACACACAGACACACAGGCATACTGGTTATGTGTGGTTGAATGCATGTGGGTGTGCAAACCCCCACACATGTGCTTTGACAGCTACAGCAAAAGTCTCCACACTAAAACTGAGAGCCTGTGTTTAAAGCTGTATATTGAATGAGGAAGATTTATTTTGAAATCATGCAAAAGTGAATATGTATCTCTGCAGTGGTACATAGACTCACCTCAAACATAAAAACATGATCAATCACCTTGTTGTGGCATGCCAGTCTCCAAACCAATATTAGCACATGATCTTGAATGGAAGACTTTGATTGGTTATAATAATGTTATTTCTCTGAGTTGCAATTTACTTCATGATGTGTTATGACCTTGGGCCCCAGCGATATTTGAATTATCGCATACTCGTTCATTTTCTCCCCGAGACTGGAGAAAAATGATTTGCTACATTGAAGGATATGAATAAGGGGAAATTACAGGATGACAGGATGGGAGGGTGTGAATCTTAGGACAAAATGTACATGGAAAGTAAGAATTTTAGAGAAGGAAATGAAGGAAAATTACCTGCAGTGTGTTTAACTTGCTACATTTTGAAACAATAGCCATTAAGTATGAATGATAGAGCCAATTAGATAAGTACATTTTAGAGCTCATTAAAGGCTTGGCAGGGTGGCTTATTGTTTAAAGATACCAGCCATTAATGATAGGGTCACAGATGGCAACTGTGACATAAAGTTATAGTAAATTGGTAAAGAATGCTGGAGTCTCACAAGGGCTGCATATTTTTGTTAAGAATCACCCCCCACCCTGCTCCCCAAGTGGACATTAACAAGCCAAAGAATGAAAACAACCCACTGATGAAGGAGGCAAAACGAAGCTGGCACAATCTGTGCCAAGCAACAGATGTTAGCTGGCAGTCCACCACACAAATGGTTATAAAACAGCCATGACGGAATCTGCACCCTATCGTGCCCTCACAGAAGTGCGGTAGCCAGCCAGAATTCTTGCAGAAATTCCTCTTCAGTAAGCACATAAACACAAAATTACACAAAGAAAAAGAGTAACACATTAGGTAATGAAGGATGATTCTGTGGTGTAGTGTGTTGGGTTTTAGTGCCTTCTGTTGGGTGGGAGTATTGTGTTTGCCACACTGTGAATTGGCTGTGGTTGTGATGGATGAAGTTAAACAAAGTTGCTCTCCCAAAAGCTATGAAAAACATAGAATCAAAACTAAGCCAATGCTTTCTTTTCACATAAATAATAGGTCACATCTAGTATTAGTGATGTAATAAGAAAGGTTGAACCCAGCAGTTCGTTTGGGCTATTCAAAACCTTATGAACAGTATTTTCAGATAAAAAACCCCCCACCATTGTGATCCACGCTCAGTGGTCTCATTAATAGTGCTTTTGGACACAGCTCTTTTTAAGAATAGCAACAACCTCTAAAACGTAATCTGACCTGTGTTTATTTTGAAAATAATTAGATAGATTCAATAGGCAACAGTTTACTAACATGCAAAATTTAGGAAATTTAGCAGGTGATACCGAAGTGTTAACATCCAGAAAGGTCAGTTATTATGAAATATTTAGTAAATTAGGAATTTCATAAGTAAAAGTCATTAATCGGAACAGAGAATGATCTGTTTCCCTTATAGCATCTGAAAATTACTGTTTAAGAAACATATTGAAACAATATTAAAAGTATCCATCCATCCATCCGCTTTCTTCTGCTTATTCAGTTCAGAGTCACATGGGGTACTGAAGCCTATTCCAGCTGCCACAGGACAAAAGAAAGCACACACCCTGGACAGCTTTCCAGTCCATCACAGAATAAATACTGTATATAATAGTATTTCCTTGTGATTAAATCTCAACCTGCTTGCAGCTATTGTGTGATTTTATGTGTTATTATACATATGTATGTGCACACAGTGTGATGATTATTAGTTTTTGTGTCCTGTAAAATGCTATAAGGCAAATTAATTGCAAAACAATACAATGTTAGCCTTGGGTCGTTCTTCCCCTTCTGGTCTCCATGGGGGTTGAGAGTATTTATCAAATGGTGTCATCAACAGCAGCATTTTGGCCCGATGTTAACTTGTGTGTTTGTGTGTGTTTCAGAGATGTTTACTTTCCTTCAGGCAGACAAAGCAGAACCCCTGCAGACCCATATGGCCTGGCATATGGCTAACTCTCCTTCTCGCTCCTCTGACTTGCAGCACACACACACACACACACACACACACACACACACACACACACACACACACACACACACACACACACACACACACACACACACCAAAGTGAGTTGAATCACACAGTTATAATGTAACCACACAGGACACCACAACATGATGCAAACAGACAGACAGACAGAACATCCTTTTCTGCCCTGAATCTAGTTGCAGTATCTGGACTTAGATGGGTGGGTGTTCAGAATATTCCCCTTCTTTCCATTTCTTCTTTTAATTTCATCTCTGTCAGTGATTCAGGTAGATCTGTCATTGACTTTGGATTACTCTCCTCAATTTGATCTCAGCAGCTGCCTCTTCTTCAAGTTGTGCATAACTAGTGAATCTGCAGGACTTTGATAAATCTTTGGCAGCCTTGTAGGCATAGTAACTGTTGCTATGAAAAGAATTTGGAGGGAGGTTAAATACTGGTATGTACTCACTTGAGAACATGCACATAAATATGTAAACGTAATTTCCCATATGGATTCATTACTCTGCAGTGTGCAAATCCTCTCTCTGATTCATATGTGTAGCAAATCCCCTGGTGGATTTCTGTGTTTGTGTCTGTGATCCTTCATTATGGATTCTAAAAAGAACACTGACTAACATAACTGTAATTAATATGCAATAAGCTCTAGCACTAACACTAACAACACACTCAACATTTTTTACAAACCTATGTCTCTCTTTGTGAGGATTAACTGACTTCCTAATAAATCACTCCCTAAGACAATTATCCACACCCTAACAATCACAGCAACCCTTAACCAATGACTTAAACTTAACCCTATCCTTAAAAAAATGCCTTATGTACACTTCCTTGAATTTTAAACAGAACGTGAGAACATGTTCTGACTTCCTGCAGATGTGCTAATTTCCTCAGGTGTAAAATTGTTCCCTACAACAATGGATTTACATGGATAGACAAACAGAGACACTCATCTTTCATTTTCTCCTCTCATTTGAAATTTTAGAGTGAATATGACTGAATAAATTTGCTTATTTGCATTAAAAAGCTACACACAAAGAAACACTAAGTGTATGTGACTTGCCCATTCACCATGGAGGTATTTTCAACTCATCATGAATGGTACAAAACAGCCACCTCAATTAGAACACCCTTGCACCTAATCAGCTGAGCAGTATCAGCTGACTATTACCTGTGCTAATTACACTGAAAACAAGGCAGTGATGTGTGATTATCTGATGTACTCACTTTTTCACCTCTCTGATCCTTCATGTCACTGACTGTTTCTACATGTTACAAGTTGTTATTCCTGATGACTCGTGCTGCCATTACTGATTATCCTGATGTCTGGATGTCTGGCTTTGCCGTCACAGCTTCCTCTCATTGTTTTCATCGCACTTGACTTGGTATCTTGTGCCTTTTGAGTTGCATGTGTTTGTGCATGTGTGTGTGTGTGTGTGTGTTTTCTGTGTTACTAATGTGTTGTGGTCTTCCTACTCCTGAGAGGTCTCTACCACCAGTGTTGAGTGTAACACTTTGAACTACATACACTGCATTGCACATTATATTTGCTTGTAATGCAATAGTCTGCAGTTACAGTTTACCTGACTTCATTTTGAGACAAAAGATTGCAAAATATTCTAGAAATGCAAATTACTTTAAATTTACTGTGTAAATAGGGTAAGAATGTGATGTTACAGTGTTTAGGAACACATGGTACCAAGGGTCAAATTATCTAATAGTCTACACCAACGCAGTAACTTCTTTTGAGGGTAAAATGTTAATGAAAGATATCCAAGAATAGATTAATGTGGACCACCAGTACTAATGAACTTGTACTCTTTAGAAACTACCGTTTGAGCTGTTTGGTACAGCTCAACCTACAAGCAAATGACATGCATCTAAGTGGTAGAGAACTGATTATTAAACAGGTTCTCAGATGAAATGATATTTCAATATTAAAAACCTCAAAAATATTTGATGTGGTCAATATTACCTGATTTCAGAACTGATTTCTGGGGAAATGGATCCAGGGGCATTCGTTTTCATACTTATGAATGATTTCTAAAACTCAGATGCTTTTTCCAGAGATAGCTTCCAAACTCTAATTAAGTTTTTATGATAAATGTGAGACAGTTATTTTGTTGTTGCTCAAATTTTGCCATTCAGATGACTGGTAGTTTGGTATGGAACGCCAGGACTGCCATAATGAATTAATTAAATACACCATTAAATAATTAATTAAATGTGGCAATAATTAATTAAAATTGGAATTAATTAATTAAATAAATAGTTATGATATATGTAATTAATTAATTATTGACACATTTAATTAATTATTTATGTATTTCACGTTTTAATTAATTATTGACACATTTAATTAATTAATTATTGACATATTTAATTAATTATTTATGTATTTCACATTTTAATTAATTATTGACACATTTAATTAATTATTGACACATTTAATTAATTATTGACACATTTAATTAATTATTTAATGATATATTTATTTATTTCATTTTGGCAGTCCTGACGCCTGGCTCTCATCATGAAATAATTTTATCTGTCAGCCTCACCCATCAAACTCAGGGGGCGGGGTTAACGCTGATCGAGTCAAAACCATTGCTTTGGCCTGGTGGCCATTGTTTCTAGCACACAACAACCGGCATGTGGAAGCTAACAGAACTGAGCTTTGAAAAACCCTGTTTGTGTGTTACCAAATACAGTTTTAATATTTTTTTAGCCGAGAATGTAGTGGTTTAATCTTCATGTGTCTGGTCGGTTTGTCAAGATACAGCCTCTTTGCAAAAGTGTTTCGATGATTTCGGAGATGTCGTCCCAGTCTCACGGCAAAGCGTGGGATAGACCCGCTCGCCTCACAAGCAATCCCACCGACAAAGCGCAGGCCCCGGTACACAGCTGTAGTAACCCCCGCTGACTTCTTTTACTGAGGTTATATTTATCGGTGTTTTATTTCCTGATGTTCTTATGTGTCCTACGTGTTTCAGTCGCCAATTCTGAATTATAACTAACATTAAAAACATGTTTAAGGAGGAGAGAGAGCAAATAAATCTGTTTAACACCTGATCTTTGGGTTTTTGTTCAGTAATCAGCGTGACCTGTGTATAAACACATAAAAGAGATAACGTTGGTGTTTCCGTCATGTAGTAACTGCTGGCTTTAACTGTACAAAGGTTGTTCGACACTATGAAACACATACAGACTTCATGATGTTCGGCTAATATTTTTATTGTGAATATTAATCATGCTGACCTCGCTCTGTACACCACGCAGCGAGGTCAGCATATCCACGATATCCTCAGCTCCATGAGTTAACACAAAGTTTCCCAGCTGACTATCTAACTGCCAACTATTCCAGAGACGTGAAAATATACAGCATAAAGAAAAGTGTAAGAGACTCAGCAGCAGATTAGAATAACAGTTTGTGGCGTGAATAAGACACGGCGGGACCACGGAGCAACGTTCAGAGTCATCTTTATTTACATCTCACCACACCACAACACCCCCAAACCCCTCAGTCCCCGTGTTTTTAACTAGGCGGGCGTGATTAAGGATGCCGTGCAGGTGCGTCCGCCCTCCCTGCACGGCACCGCAGACCACGCCCCACCACATACCCCCATCGCCTGATTGAGGCCGGGGAGCCATCCGGCCGAACCTACTCCCCCACCGCCAGTGGGAGAGGGAATCAGCCCGGACAGCTGGCACCCCCAGGCCCCGGCCAAGCGACGGGGAGGTGCGAGTTCAGGCGGCCGCCCGCGAATCCAGCGGCGCAGGCAAAGCTGGTTCGGAAGTCGGACACGTGACAGGTGCACCCGGCGCGGCCGGCACAAGCGTGAGCCCCAGCTCACAGGTGGCTGGGCAGAGGTGTGGCGTGTACAGGCCTCTGGTGGTGGTGAGGCCGTTCTGGCGAGCACGGCGATCTCAAGCGTGGCGCCCGCCTCGCTCGCCAGTTCCACTCGAGCAAGCTCCCCTGGCACTGGGACCTCCAGCTCCTTGCGCGGCCCCTCCGTCACCGCTGTCGCTCCCTGCTGGAGCAGCCCATAGCGCGACTCCTCCGTCACTACTGCTCCCTCCGCCGCCACTCCCGGCTCGAGCAGCCCCTCGTGCAGCTCCTCTTTCTCCAACCGGCGCAGACCCTCGCGCACCTCGTCTGCCGCCTCCGGTTGGAGCGGCTCATCCACCACTCCCGGCAGGAGCAGCCCTTCACCTGGCTGTTCCCCCTCCTCCGGCAGGCGCAGATCCCCGCGCGCCTCGTCTGCCACCTCCGGCTGCTGAGGTGCCTCACGCGGCTCCTCCACCGCTTCACTGTCCTCGGGACACACCTGTGGGGGTGGCGCCCAGGCCCAGAGCAGCGCCGCCAGCTCCCCAATCCTTTCCAGGTGCCGCTCGGACTGGTCCTGCAGCTCTTCCTGCTGGCGACGCACCTCCGCCGCCTGCTCCCGCTGGGCGGCCGCCATTTCGGCCACCCTCTGGGCCAGCTCCTCCATTCCCTGGCTCCGATATGGACCCGCCGTGCTGCCTCCTGGGTTTCGGCACCAATGTGGCGTGAATAAGACACGGCGGGACCACGGAGCAACGTTCAGAGTCATCTTTATTTACATCTCACCACACCACAACACCCCCAAACCCTTCAGTCCCCGTGTTTTTAACTAGGCGGGCGTGATTAAGGATGCCGTCCGCCCTCCCTGCACGGCACCGCAGACCACGCCCCACCACACAGTTATACATTTAATAAATCACCAAATGAATCCAAGAAACGAGCAAACCTGTTCCGACAATTTGAATTTGTATTCCCTCAGCTGCAGACTCGCTGCTGTTTAAATGTTTGAAAAGGAAGATTAGATATAAACAAACGTCAAACATAGACTCAGTCTGCCTTCACATTTGATATGAGGCCAGCACGTATAGTGGCCTCAGCAGGCTATTACTGAAATACACGTGCTATATCATAAACTATGATATAAACAGGGAGGTCCTATTAACATGTTTAGTTTTAAAGGACACCTTCCTGCCTTTAGTCTCATTCATGAGCAGTATTCGTTTTCTTCTAACATCCAGAAGTCTGCACAATGTGTTTCATAGTTTGTAACAAGCCTTTGACAGGTAAACATAACATGACCGAAAAAGCAAAAAAAAAAAAAAAAAAAAAAAAAAGAGAGAGAGAGAGAGAGAGAGAGAGAGAGAGTGTGTTGACATAAGAAGAGAAAATGCTCTCAATTATGGAGACAGGCAAATGGTTCATTTATGTTTGATGTGTGTTTATTCCTCCCTAAATATCGTCGGTGAAGTTTGCCATGCACGTCAGATTTTCCTGCGCATTTTTATACCTCTGCCAACAGAGAGAGAAAAAAAATCACATTCTAACAGACAGCTGGTGCTTAGAATACAGTTGAATAACTATTAAAAAACAGATGATATTTAGATGATAGTTCAGTCTAACACATGTGCCAGTGGTTCATTAAACGTCTGTGAAACTATGCAGTTATGAAACGTAACTTTAACCTCAGCCAAACCGATTTGCTCAGTTGTAAATAAAACAGCGAAGTAAACGTGACCCGACAGACAGAACCTGAGTGAATGAAGTCCAGCGTTTAACCACTGAGAGCTAAAACTCAGCTGAGGTTTGAAAGCTGTGTGCCGGTGATTGGACATCAGCCGCTGATAAAGCTGGCTCGCCTATAAAGTGCTCTGTAAGGAAACAAGCTCCAGCAGCTCTGCGCTCGGGGAAAATACTATATTTACTTATCTTGTGCAGTTAAACTGTGACTATCACCAGGTAACGTAGGCGTGTTTCTTGAATTAGCAGCAGGTGTTAAACAGCTGACAGATGAGGAGGAGGATGCATGCAGGTAAACTGAGGGTCTGCTGAGCTGATCGCTGGTTTCGTGAGAAAAATGTCAGCTCGTTCTTTATGTTACAGAAGCACAGAGACACAAGACCAGGCGGAAAGAGACGATCGTTCGGTGAAAATGAGAATCTGCGAATGCAACATGTGGAACACGGAGAGTGGAATATGTAAACAAACCGGTTAATGTACCCCCTCGGTGCGCTCTGCATGCTAACTGTTAGCAGAGCTAGTGAAATCTCTGAAAACATCTGAGCACTTTTGCAAACATGTTCTATGTTGACAACCTGACCAGACATACGTCGCGACATTCGCGGCTAAAACACTGTTAAAAGTGTAGCTGGTGACAGAAAAACGGCCTGTGATTTGATCTGCATTCTGGGATAACTGGCTGCCCCAAGTCTACACAAGCAATCGATTATCTAGGATCGACCTGTTTTGACTTACTTTGCACGGCAACCAATCAAATGTTAGAGAAGCTGCATGGGCAGCGTTAACCCCGCCCCCTGAGTTTGATGGGTGAGGCTGACAGATAAAATTATTTCATGACGAGAGCCAGGCGTCAGGACTGCCAAAATGAAATAAATAAATATATCATTAAATAATTAATTAAATGTGTCAATAATTAATTAAATGTGTCAATAATTAATTAAAATGTGAAATACATAAATAATTAATTAAATGTGTCAATAATTAATTAATTAAATGTGTCAATAATTAATTAAAATGTGAAATACATAAATAATTAATTAAATGTGTCAATAATTAATTAATTACATGTGTCATAACTATTTATTTAATTAATTAATTCCAATTTTAATTAATTATTGACACATTTAATTAATTATTTAATGGTGTATTTAATTAATTCATTATGGCAGTCCTGGCGTTCCATAGTTTGGGTCATTTTCAAAACTGAATTTCTAATGATGACAGCCTTGGAATTGTTTTGGAATTTTTCTTTTCTTTTCTTTTTGTGTGTTTGTTTTATTACAGGAATCATGTTTTTATATGTTATTCTTTAAAAATTCTTCAAAAATAAAATCTTAGTCAGGGAAAAAAATATTTTCAATATGTTACATATCAAACTGCTGCAAGTCTGTTAGAAATTTTTTTAATTAATTTTTGTTCGTCACTATGGATAGCTTTCTGTTTAAATGTGATATAAATAAAACAGTTTCCATCTCTGCATCAAAAAGGAAAAACCAAATCTGGGTGCCAAATAGGATGAGTCTAAAACAAAACAGGTGTTTTCAGTGCTCACTTTCACCTGTGAAGCAACTGAGCCTGCATAAATAATGTTTATCTTTTATGTTTTTGACCCATGGTGATTTGATTGTATTCCATCCCAAAAAAACTAAAATAGCTAGCAAAATGAGTCCATATGTGGCAGAACGAAATGAATGGAGTTCAAATGTAGTGGTTTCTAGAACCAACCAATGCTGCAACCCAGTGCTGGAATCAGACTACTGACCAAGTTGAGTAAGGTTTTGCTTCAGAAGCTCAAACTGTTAGTCTGCAGTGTTGTTTGTGCACAGATCTGGCACGAAATCTCTCTCTATGGGATCCTTATCTAACATACTGGAGATCTCATTTTCATTATATTTCTGTTAAGGCCCTGGACTGTGCCTTCAATAGGCTCAGTATAGAGTCAAGAGCTGGTATCCTCTGGAGGTCTTATAGTAATGGAACACGACCGGGGATGGTGGTGTCATTATCCATTCGTACCAAAGTTAGGAAGTCAATATTGTACTGTTTCAAGTTGTGGACATCAGGTTGAGAGGAGCCCAGTGTTAGGGTGCCTGGGTCGTCGACCCAGTGTTTTGTGTTTTTGGTTCTTTGATTTTGTTTATTTCATTATATTCTAGCTTTGCCTTATGGGTTATAAGATTATTCTTAGTTTAGGTTCTCTGTGTGGGTTTTGTTAGAGTTTTAGTGTTCCGGTTTTCTGACTGTGATCCATAGTTGCTGTATCCCCATGTCAAGCCTGCGTCTCTGTGTTATGTTTCCTGTTTTACTTTGAAAGTCCGTGTCTCATATTAATGCATCTGCTTTTGCTTCCTTTGTCTCGTCAGCCCTGATTTGTCCCAGCTGTGTTTCCCTCCTGCCTCTCATTCCCCGATTGCTCCCTCTGTGTATTTAAGCCCTGTGTTTTCCTGTGTCCGTGTCGTCATCTACCCTCACCTTGCTGTGTGGCCTGCCTGCCTGCCTGCCTGCCTGCCTGCCTGCCTGCCTGCCTGCCTGCCTGCCTGCCTGCCTGCCTGCCTGCCTGCCTGCCTGCCTGCCTGCCTGCCAGCCAGCCAGCCAGCCAGCCAGCCAGCCAGCCAGCCAGCCAGTTCAGGTTATTGTTATTTTCAGTTTAGTACAATGGAACCCCAACTTATGAAATTAATTTGTTCCCGAGGGTCTTGCGCAAGTCGAAAATTGTCTTAAGTCGAAGCACCCATCGCGCCTTTTGAGTGAACAATAGGCTATAGGCTAATTGCTAACTGCAACAATATGTCGTTCAAGTGGAACAGCGAAGTACGAAAGCCAAGGGGGTTGTCACATGATTCGGAAGGCATTGTGGGCATTGTAGGCATTCTGGGCTCAGCCAATCACAACCAGCGGATTTCGTTACGCGGGCATTTTGCCGTAACATGGGCAGAAATATTGCCGTTAATTGCCTTCGTAACTTGAATTTTTTGTTAAATGGGGTATTTGTAAGTCGGGGTTCCACTGTATTTGTATTCTCAGTTTTGCTAGTTCGCTGCTTGCCATCTACCAATAAATCTGAGTTTGAGTTTACTTTCTGCCTCCGAGTGTCTGCGCATTGGGTCCTTCTTACCACCATTCCTGCCTGCACACAGCCTTCACATGACACCCAGAGCAAAAGGTTTTCTAGAATAGGCGGTATGGACACCTGAGAACTTCACAACAAGTTATTCTTTCTGTTCAGCTGTTCAACCCATGAAACAAGTCGGTTATTTTGGTCATTACAGAACCCACATGCAGCCATCAGGTAATATCAGCTGTAGGGCAAAATGTAGATAAAACCTTTAAAATAATTTAAAATATATGAGCCAGAAAACTAGCTAGATAAGTAGTTTTAGAATAGTAGTGACTCTAGATGTATATTTCTTTCAGTTTAAAGAAAAATATGTCTCATTCTTTGTAGATCAGAAGAAGAGAGACACTGAAGACACTGAAAGTAAAAAATAAAGAATGTGCATCACTGTAGTGGTAGATGCTGTCAGTCTTAATAAAATTCTAATTTGTATTGGGAATAATCTAATTGAGTTAATGCCTTACATTTAAGGCAGCAGTGTTTTATTGATTGGTAGATGTGAATAATGGCACAACTTTCAAGGTCAAACACTCCACTGGCCAAATCTACCATCACAATAAGTGGTATAACCTCTTAAAACTTGTGTTTTGTGTGCATGAGTCATTTCGATTTCTAAACTAAATCAGAAGCGATTTCCATGATCTCTTTTTTTATTTCCACTGTGTGATCTTTAAATTGACTTTTTAGAATAATAAATGGACCGTAGAGTGACATACCATATAGTTTATATATTTCAGAAATGTTCCATCTTTTCAGTCAGCAATCCATTAATCACACTCTGCTTTGAGCGAGGGAGTGTGAGCAGGACAAACAACCAAACATTGGGGAAATTGGTGAGAAATTGAGTTGGTTGGCAAGTCAGTAACATTTATCCATGGCATTATTTGTCAGGGCTTTACGATTTTGTAAATAAAATGCAAAAAGGTGTGCAACTTTTAATAATTAGGAGAAAATATTAGATGGTGAAAGAAAAATGTTGGTGTGTATGGTGGAGAGATATTGAAATTGCAACTTAAAGTCTATGATTGGGGGGGGGGGCGCGTTAAAAATGTTTTAATTATTTTGGATTTCTGTGTGATCAGGAGTTTGTAGTCTGTGTTTATTTGGTTCCACATTTCCTTATGATATCCTGCTAACTGAAATGTAGAAATTTAAGTCCTCACAGTAGCATTACAAGACCTAAAGCAGAGGGGTTTTTTTGTTTTTTTTAAGAAATAGGTATTTGATATATGTCAAACATATACTAGTGCTCAATGCTTGTAACTCACCTCAGAATTTTTCAACCTCTATCGTCTTTTTTGTTGCTATATTTGTTTCTATGTGCTGTATTGTGTAATTAATGTAACAAAGGATACGTAATGGCAGTTAAGCCAAAGTATTTGGGTTCAGCTCATACTTACAGTCATATATGAGCTGATAGTTTTCTTACTTTGTTTTTGTTGTTGGCTTTTGTTTGTTTATTGTTTTGGGTTTGTTTGGTTTTTTTGCTCTTTGTATTTATTGACTTTGTTGGTCTCTTTCTTATATCTGTCTGTTCACACTGCATTTTCATAAAATTGAGCGAGCCTGTGCCTAATTGTCACCAGATCTCTCTCTATTTTTTGCTCTTTGTTTCCTTCCGGCCACTTCTGGCCTGGGGCTTGGTTTCATACTCATCCTTGCAGTCTTCCTGCCAACACCTCTGCCACAGCCATCTTATCCTCATCACCCACCACCAGCTCTCCCTGCTTCCCATTCAACTACACTGATGCATCATCTGCAGTAAAGTCAGTCCTCTGCTTCTGCCATTATCTCACTTTTATCTCTCTTTCTATCTGAGGACATAGAATGTGCATGCCTATATTACTGCATTTATACTGCATGATATCGTGTGATGGAGAATACAACACAGCTTGAGGTATCATTTCAACATGTTCAATACCAAGAGTCCTTATTGAGACTGTGGGGTAAAATGACATACAAGAAAAGAAACGGGATGGGTTTAATCGAACAATATGTGACTTGCAATATGTGCAAATGGTCGACTTTAATTTAAGAGGTTTAACTGTTTAGGAATTGCAGCCATTTTTATACATAGTTTCCCATTTTCAGATGCACAAAAGTAATTGCACCAGTAACTGACAGTTATGTCATTGTTCAAAAACATATGGAGCTAACTGTCAAGATGCACTCAAACAGAGAGAGAATGTCATAATTAAAGTTTGCTGAATTCAGTTGAAATATAAATCAATATGAGCCCTGCTTTGCTGTGCCATGCCAATACAGTGAGTAATTTTTGTGGTTTCATCCCATTAAACATACTATCTTTGTTGACATAGAGCAGTTGATAAACTGTATATAAAGTGGGTTTTTTTTTATGCTTGCAAGCCAATCAGGCACAAATATGTTCTGGTGTGTGCAAAGCACAATGAATGAATAAAGGAGCTGATTGTATAGCATAAATTAAAGCCAAACAAATCTTTCAAATTACCTTTTAGAAATGCTTCTTCAGTGGTGTATACTTATGGCCTGATTATGATCACAAACACCATTGTGACAGTGGTGCAATTCTATTAATATAACTAATTTGTGCTGGTTGTCTCAGATTGTAATTGCCCCTTGTGAATTATAGTAATTTCTTATTGGGTTTAAAGTAATTATCTTTTTTGATGTTCATCTGCATTATCTATGTCACAATTAGAAACTTTATACAGTTTTTATAATTAGCCCTGGCTCAACTATATCACATTAGATTATCTAGTTGTTTTTACAAAAATGTCCAAGGTGCCAAACATAAGCTATGTAAAGTCCTTATAGCAGTTCTAATCTTTAACATACAGAATGAGAGCTTCACATATTGGTATTGTATATAAAATATGCATTCAGAGTAGTAGGAGAAGTGGTTTCATTTTGTAATAAGCTTTAAACACAAAGAAAACACCTGATATTCCCTTAAAACACAGGAACCTATAGCAATATGATCAGTCCCATCAACAGGTGAGCTGACCTTTTTAAGGCTTGCTATAGAATCACAATGTACATGACTCAGATGTGAGTATGCTCAGCTGTATCTGTGGGTTTTTTTTCCTTTCTCTTTTTATTGCCAGTCGTTTCTATGCATTGTTGCAAACCTTTGTTTTTTAAGCATTTAAGTATGGTAACAATGTCCGAACTATTGACTGATATTGTATTCCCTAAATTTGAAAATATCCCAATCTAAGGAGTTTGGAAAGAAAAGTGATTGGACTTCTTTAAGTTTCTTGAAGACGTTTCACCTCTCATCCGAGAAGCTTCCTCAGTTCTAAGAGCAATTGGTGGAGAGTCCCAGATTTTAAGCCTTATTGGGAGGGTCCCTTAGAGGGTCGGGGAGCCCCTATTGATCCTCTACCTAATCACATGAGCGAAGGTGTGAAAACGGGTGTGGGTCACTATCAGTGTTGGGAAGGCTACTTTTAAAATGTATTCCACTACAGATTACAGAATACGTGCCTCAAAATGTATTTTGTAACGTATTCTGTTACGTTACTCAATGAGAGTAACGTATTTCAAATACTTTGGATTACTTAACATATTATCATGCTTTTTTACAACTACATAAATACACACAGTACTATTGCTGTGTGATTTATTACTATTACCGAAGGTTATTCGCCATACCAATACCAACTAGATTTTTAAATCTTAATATAAATGAGTAACAGTAGGGTGGACATTAGGTAAGGCTGCACTTTTTGCAGCGATCTCATATAGAAAACTATTCCGCGCGTATATAAAACAGGTCCGCGGCTCTGAACCGTAGTAAAGGGACCTCTGGCTAATAAGTCGGGTTCTGTGTCGGTCTCCTAGCCGAAAACTAGCATTACATTGTTGTCTGGGTTAACTTTGCTAGCGAGAGACAGAGAGAGGCGTTGAAAGGCTGCTCCAACGGAACTTATTGTTTCGGAGGAAAACACGAACACAGTGTACAGTCGAGTCTTAATAGCTTACTTACAACTGGGCTCATCAGGTACTCTTCTTGGCTGCAGTGGTTATTATGATATTTACATGCTTCCAGCTCCCGTTTCTGCTCGATGACAGCTCGTACTTTTCCTTTTTCTCCCTCCCTCGCGCTCACAGACACATAACGGGTATAGCAGTCCATTCTCCCTGCAGCATGGACTACACTACCCATGAGGCTACATTCTTTCGGCGATGCCTGTAACACTCTGCCTATTGCCTTTATTAAATCATTTTTTAAAATACTTCTTCACGTCATTATGAGACGCAAGATTGAGACACAACACATATTGAGATACGTGTTTTGTTGACGCAGGCTTGACATGGGGATACAGCAACCCGCGTGGAATTACCAAAAATAGAGAGGGCATAGCCGAACATATCAAACAGGAAAAGACCGTCGTGTAATCATCATAAGTCATATTTTGTATTTTAAATACGTAACAGCAGTACATGTATTCCGTTACTCCCCAACATTGGTCACTATCAGCCAAGGTTTCAGGTGAACCCATTGAGAGACCTTGCCCCACCCTTATGTGACTTACTGAGCTCAAATGACCCAAGATGTTGGGTAGTCTGTCTTCAAGAAAATTAAAGAAGTCTAGTCACTTTTCTTTCCAAGCTCTTTAGATTACCATGACCTGGATGACACAGACAAAATATCCCAATGTTACAATTGTTAGAATTTACTTTTTTAAAAATTCTATAAAAAATATCCCAGTTTTTTAGGAATTGTTGCAATATTATTTACAAATTTGAAAACAAAAATTAACAAGCCTTTCACTTTGTATCAAAGTTTATCGCCTAGCACATTGAAATGTTGATTTGCATTATATTTACAGTGGCTTGCAAAAGTATTCGGCCCCCTTGAACTTTTCCACATTTTGTTACATTACAGCCACAAACATGAATCAATTTTATTGGAATTCCACGTGAAAGACCAACACAAATTGGTGTACATGTGAGAAGTGGAACAAAAATCATACATGATTCCAAACATTTTTTATAAATAAATAACTGCAAAGTGGGGTGTGCGTAATTATTCAGCCCCCTGAGTCAATACTTTGTAGAACCACCTTTTGCTGCAATTACAGCTGCCAGTCTTTTAGGGTATGTCTCTACCAGCTTTGCACATCTAGAGACTGAAATCCTTGTCCATTCTTCTTTGCAAAACAGCTCCAGCTCAGTCAGATTAGATGGACAGCGTTTGTAAACAGCAGTTTTCAGATCTTGCCACAGATTCTCGATTGGATTTAGATCTGGACTTTGACTGGGCCATTCTAACACATGGATATGTTTTGTTTTGAACCATTCCATTGTTGCCCTGGCTTTATGTTTAGGGTCGTTGTCCTGCTGGAAGGTGAACCTCCGCCCCAGTCTCAAGTCTTTTGCAGACTAAAAGAGGTTTTCTTCCAAGATTGCCCTGTATTTGGCTCCATCCATCTTCCCATCAACTCTGACCAGCTTCCCTGTCCCTGCTGAAGAGAAGCACCCCCAGAGCGTGATGCTGCCACCACTATATTTGACAGTGGGGATGGTGTGTTCAGAGTGATGCGCAGTGTTAGTTTTCCACCACACGTAGCCTTTTGCATTTTGCCCAAAAAGTTCCATTTTGGTCTCATCTGATCAGAGCACCTTCTTCCACATGTTGGCTGTGTCCCCCACATGGCTTGTGGCAAACTGCAAACGGGACTTATGGTTTTCTGTTAACAATGGCTTTCTTCTCGCCACTCTTCCATAAAGGCCAACATTGTGCAGTGCACGACTAATAGTTGTCCTATGGACAGATTCCCCCACCTGAGCTGTAGATCTCTGCAGCTTGTCCAGAGTCACCATGGGCCTCTTGGCTGCATTTCTGATCAGCGCTCTCCTTGTTCGGCCTCTGAATTTAAGTGGACGGCCTTGTCTTGGTAGGTTTACAGTTGTGCCAGACTCCTTCCATTTCTGAATGATGGCTTGAACAGTGCTCCGTGGGATGTTCAAGGCTTGGAAAATCTTTTTGTAGCCTAAGACTGCTTTAAATTTCTCAATAACTTTATCCCTGACCTGTCTGCTGTGTTCTTTGGACTTCATGGTGTTGTTGCTCCCAATATTCTCTTAGACAACCTCTGAGGCCGTCACAGAGCAGCTGTATTTGTACTGACATTAGATTACACACAGGTGCACTCTATTCAGTCATTAGCACTCAACAGGCAATGTCTATGGGCAACTGACTGCACTCAGACCAAATGAGGCTGAACAATTACGCACACCCACTTTGCAGTTATTTATTTGTAAAAAAATGTTTGGAATCATGTATGATTTTCGTTCTACTTCTCACGTGTACACCACTTTGTATTGGTCTTTCACCTGGAATTCCAATAAAATTGATTCATGTTTGTGGCTGTAATGTGACAAAATGTGGAAAAGTTCAAGGGGGCCGAATACTTTTGCAAGCCACTGTATCGGTTTTTCACTGAGAATAACTTTACAATCTAGTATTATAATGTTTCTGTTTTTTAATACATCCTGTTCCCATCCTGTCATGACTTCTGGCGTGTTCCTGAATAAATCAAAGTTGAAATTTCATATCTCAATTAAATCTGGAACACCACCTCAACTCGGATTTCCTACTTGCAAAGTAGGAGCAGCAACCTGAGTTGGCCACAGTGAACCTAATAAATAATAATAATAATAAACTTTATTTATAAAGCACACTTAAAAACCAAGGGTATCCCAAGGTGCTTAACAAGTAAGATAGAGAATAGGAGGAGGATAATAGAAATAGGACCAAAGAAAGTACTAAGTATGCAATCAGATAACTGTCACTGATACATAAGAAAGCAACAGGTACAGAGCAAACAAGAATTTAAATGAGCATAAAAGTGCATGATATAAAATCATAAAATCATAAAAGAAATATTAACTAGAGGGAAAGGCAAGATTGAATAAGTGGGTTTTTAATCATGATTTGAACAGTGCAATGGAATCAGATGCGCGGAGGTCGAGAGGAAGCAGTAGTCACACTGTCATCTGTAAAGCCACTGTTGTTTGACTAAATAATCTATACACAGAGCAATGTGCTGCAGTGGCATTTTTTTTAAGTATTATGCTGTATTCCCTGTGATAACTGAATGGCTCTACCTTGCTACGATGCTAAATAAATCCATTTTTCCTCACTTTTTCTGGAACACACTAACACATTGCTCGAGAGTTCAGAGATGTCTAGAATGGGGCATTCTAAACATGCAGCTCTTAATGCATTACCTTTATGACAGAACGGAGCTCTGTGCAGCACAGCCAAAGTAAGGACATCTGACTGGTGGACATCCCTGCCTAGGAAGCCAGTGTTTTATAAGAAGTCATTTGTGCAATCATGAGTGCTATGAACAGAATATACAGGGGAAAAGGTAATGTAAGTAACTCCATGAATGACATTACAGGCTTAGGCTAATAACAAGTGAAGTGAGACTGAACTTAAATTTAAAACGCTTCTTAAATATTTTATGATATTTTGGTCCCAAACTCAACTGAGTGTCAAGGAAACCCTTTATACGTTATATCAGTGTCAAGTTACAACCTTTGAAAAATAAATGTGAGCCTTAGCTGCTTGAGAAATTTTCTAAATTGGTATCAATTTGATGAATACTTGATACAGAAAATGTAATGCATATGAAATGAATTGATCAAGAACCAAAGAGCATTCAAAGCAAAATCACTGACTCCACACTTCATAGGGAAAAGCATTTATTAAAGTCATATTTTATGTAGATCTTTTGTAATTTATATGAAAATTGTACAGAAAATATTGGACTCATGGATAATGGCACTTAAATGCCTTGAAACTCGTTTCTTAATTTGCTATAGTGCTAATCTAACACTTATTTAATTCATGAAAATCCCATTTTGAAAAGTTTCTGTTTTGCTCTATGTCAGGTTTTTCCCTCGTTCTTTTCTTTTTTTTTTTTTCTTCTCTGGTTTCCATTATCTTCTTGCAGTTTTTGAAGCAGCAAATTAATGCAATTCTTATAAGCAAGGTGATAAAAATGTATTATGAATCTCCTGCACTTTTGAACCTCACCGTGTGTGAAAATGCATTAAACTTAGAAAGAACAGAAGAAGATGAGAAACCAAAAAAAAGAGTGAGAGAATGGGGGAGGACAAAAAAGGGAAAACTTCACAATAGTGCATTGTCAGCAGAAGGACCAGGGTGATCTTTCATATTGAGATGTTTGTGCATGTGCGTGTGAGTGTGTGTGTGCGTGAGTGCCACACGCACACACACATTATCTTTGTGAGGTCCTATTTAAATATTAGACCCTGAAAGTCTTCAATTGAAAGATATTTTCACTGTGTGGATTTTTCTTTTGTCCTGTCTAACTCCCAACCAGTCACACAGCAAATGGCTTCCCTTTCCCAAGCCATGTTCAACCAGAGGTTTTTTTTCCTGCTAAAAGAGAGTTTTTCCTTCCCACTTTTACCAAGAGCTTGCTTAGGGGGATTGTTTGATTTTTTTTTTCAGTTTTCTCTGTGTTATTGTAGGGTCTTTACCTTAGTATAAAGCAACTTGTGGCAATTGTTGTTGTGATTTGGTGCTATAAAATAAAACTGAACATTAAACTGAGTATTTTTGGAACATGAGAATATTTAGATTGTTTGTTGTCAGAAAGAACTTCAAGAGTCTGGGATTTGAGTTAGTGGGTTGAGGCATTTATGGTAAGGAACTCGTCAAAGTATTATGTTAGTGACAGGTCCTCACACATATATAAGTACAGATATGTGCATAAAACCTGTATGTCAGACATAAAACAAGATTGACTAGCAGGGGTGAGAAGATGATGAGAGGAAAGAAATGCAGCAGGTAACAACATTTATCAGGACAGATGAGAAATACTGTCAGTGTGTCTTTTTATGTTCATGCATAGTGTGCAAAAAGAGGGTACAAGAGGGAGTGTAGGGAGCATAGTATGGAGTCACACTAAAGTATGCAGATTAATATGTATGAGACCATCATATGGATAAATATAGTAATATCACACTTCTGGTCCTGCATACTTATCTGAAATGAACACTCGCAATAAACACATTTATTAAATAATGCACACACACACACGCACACACACACACACACACACACACACACACACACACACACACACAGAAAGTCTATTAGAAAGACTTGTAGTTTATGTCACTCCTTTAGTTCTGTCTCTATTGCACATATCCCATGAACAACTACTTCATTCCCTCCTCTTTATCTCCTCCTCCATCCCTCTTACTAAATTAGATTTTCACCATTTAAAAAATGACTGACTTTTTTTTAGAAAACACTTTCTGCTAGTTCATCCTACCATTCTTTTTTCTTTCTTTTTTTTACTCTGGACTGTTGACATAAATTTTAAAATACAAATGCAGCCATTCATCCATCCATCCATCCATCCATCCGCTTATCCTTTTCAGGGTCGCGGGGGGCGCTGGAGCCTATCCCAGCTGTCATAGGGCGAAAGGCGGGGTACACCCTGGACAGGTCGCCAGTCTGTCGCAGGGCTAACACATAGGGACAGACAACCATTCACACTCACATTCACACCTAGTGGCAATTTGGATTATCCAATTAACCTATCCCCACAAGCTGCATGTCTTTGGACGGTGGGAGGAAGCTGGAGTACCCAGAGAGAACCCACGCAAACACGGGGAGAACATGCAAACTCCACACAGAAAGATTCCGGCCTGATGGTGGAATTGAACTCAGGACCTTCTTGCTGTGAGGCAGCAGTGCTAACCACCGTGCCACCATGCTGCCCCCAAATGCAGCCAATAATGCCAAAATTCTCATTAATTTCAATCCAACTGCCTTACCTTTTCCAGAGTATTCATCTACATATCACAACATTTTTTTGTTTGCTTGCTCAGTTACTTAGATGACTCATATGAATACAGCAGTCTGGAAAAGAACATTTTAACAGGAATCTATGCATTTCTATTAAAAACTAACTACACCCTATGATTCAATAGCCTATAGCACCACCTCTAGCAGCAATAAGTCGAAGTAGTTGTTTTCTGCATGCATTTGTCAAGCTCTTATATCATTGTGGAGTTATAGCATTGCTTGAGTTCACTGAGGTTTGTGCAAACCTCTTTAAAGAACTGGTCGCAGCATTTCAGTTTGCTTGAGGTCTGGACTTATCCTTGCAAAACTGAGTCTTGCATCTCCACTTTGGCCTTGTTGGTCCAAAGTACATTATTTTACATGTCTTGCAGTTTGCTGAGATGCAATTTTTCAAAGTTTAGCAATGCTGCAATATTCTTTTTGGCAAGAAAATAAGCCCATCCTGGAAACCCTTACAAGCAAGCTGTTTTTAGTCTTTTTCTAATTCTGTCATGAAAGCCCAGTTAGGATAATGATATGTTTTAAGAGCTTTCTTTACAAGTAGACGTGTACACCTTGCCACATGTGGCCTCAATAGCGCACATGGTGATGGGATGGGGCAGCATCTCACAGAGGTTTCAACTGTCAGACCAGGTGACCGTAATGGCCCATGCCTTTTTTTCACACCTTGGCTTGTGTGACAGCTCACATGATCACGGCCATGTTCATTTCTATTACCTAGATCACCAGTTGATTTATAACTGAAGAAACCTCTCAGATGAGAGCCAAAATGTCGTCAAAAACCTGACATTTTTTAGAGCAGTTGCCTGCTGACTTTTTTTCCTCCTTCTTGTTGCCAGTTTCAAGCACAAGAGGATAGTTCACATTATTTTTCAGTCTTTTCCAGTAGAAGCTTATCTCAAGAACCAATGCTTAATGTATAGCATGATGATTCAATTAAATTCATTGATTTTATATGAACTTTTAGTATGGAGTGGTAATTACAGTGTTGGACTACAGACACCCTTTATTATTCCCTAATTAAATGTGGAAAAAGGTATGACAGCACAAGAGTTCAGTTTACACTATTGTATATAATCTTATGAGTCAATCAGCATTCTTTCACATGAATGGCAAATCTATACTGTGTCTGCAAAGGTGTACAGTGTTTGCCTGATGGTGTGTGTTTGTGTGTTTGAAAGTCATGTTGGTGTACAAGGGCATTTGCAAGTGATCACTGGCGAATTCGTATAAATAAATGCACTCATGTGTGAGTTTCCCTTTGCAGAAATGATGATCTGCAGGCTGGTAATCATCACCTATCTACCTTGAGATTTGAGCTCAGAGTGGCAGAGTCATCTCAAAGACAATCAGAAAGCTTTTGCATGGCATGAGCCTGTGCTCTGTTCTAAGGCATTAGTGTTTTTCACAGTATGTTATTGTCTCTTTATTACTATCTATGAGCTGATGATATGTGTTTGAGTGGCAACAGCCAGCAGATTGTTAGTGCTCTGTAGTTTTATATCATCTATCTTAAACTTTGATAAAAAAAAAAAATTATACCTTTAGACTTCGTGTTCTCCATAAGTGCATACTCCAGACTGAGAGCTATGGAACATGGTTGTGCTCAACTATGAAAATCAATGCAGCTTCATTTTCTGAACTTTGTCATTCCAAATGCTATTTCACACAAGTTACACCCTTTAATAGGTTTCCCCTACTCTTCTCTGTGGATCAACACCAAGAATAATGCATGCAGCACTTCTTTACCCAATTGGGACTCTTCCAATTTCTTCCTGGCACTGGCAGCAAATAGATAGGATTCTTAGGCCACTGTATTTGCTTCTATCAAAACAAATACAGTTAAAAATCATTTGAAAATGAAATTTAAAAACATGATCAGTCTATTCATCCATTTTGTACAAGGAAGCCTTTTCACCTCTGTGACAAGTGTTTACACAAACCGTTTGACTAAGAGAAGCTACATGTATGTGGAATTAAGTATCGTATGAAGATCAAGCTTTTTTGATGTGAAAGAAGAGTAAAAAAAAGTTCTGTTACGGGACTCAGGAGTGGTGCCACAATAATAAAGATAAAATTCCTGCAATTGCAGATAAAGTTCAGGAGCAATGAAGACAGTGCACTCGGTTTGCCTTCCAGATTGGATCTGAGTAGTGGCCGGAAGTCAGCAATTGGGGCACACCTGCCTTGAAATCAATAATTCCACCTGTGGTGTTGCTCCATTTTTTCTGTTCTTCTGTAGAGTCCCTGTGACAAAAATAATATATTACAGATATTAGTCATTTCCAAAGTCGTTTTAAGTCCTCATAGTTACAGAAAATAGCCAATAAACAAATTAAATCAATTATATTAAAAGATTAACACAAACATGGACACATTTTTGGGTGTGCCACAGTTTGCAATCAGAGTATGGCATGAATGTGCTTATCTGGGCCTAGATTAAGGAATATATATTATATATGAGCTGCTGTAGTGACACTATCCTCTTTTCTCACACAAACCCCTCTGCATGTTCTCCTTCAATACAGCCGTGAACCTCTTCTGGGGTTTTCTTCTTTTCCTTGCCAGCTCCATTTACTAATTGGTGTGTGTGATCTGGTTTCTTGGACAGATAAAGCTGGACATCATCTGCATGGCACCTGAATCCTGTGAAGAAGAACAAGACCTCCCCCATGGTCCATTTACATGAACAAATTGAAGTTGGTTAGACAGATATGATTCAAAACCACTATACCACAGTACATTTAATACTTATGACGTGTTTTAATCTCACTAGTAAAATATTGTGATCAACACTGCACTGAGATCTAGCACGACAAGCATAGACTACTTCACTGTCAGAGGCCGTAAGAAAATCATTTGTAACTGTCACTTGCGTTGTTTCTTGTGGGGACCTTTTGTGATCAGAATTTTTCAGCCCTGTATTAAAAGTTTGATGACTGCCTGCTGTTAGCAGCCCCCTTATTTGAGCTGCCAAATGATTGTGGAGTGCCATTAACTTCTTAAGTCAGTACAAGTAGATCATATCAGACCCTGTTCAGTTTTTCATTCCACAGATTCATTATTGGAAGTCTACTGTTGTAATGTTAACTGGCTTTTGCTTCTTGTTGGGTGATGGGTCTTTCTCCCATATGTTCTTCAAATGTTGCTCAGTTTCAACTCTCAGCTATTATTCCCTAATAGCTGAGAGTACATCTAGGGGGAATCTTTGGAGAACAGGTTTATTCTCTTCGTCTCTGCTTCTCTGGTATATCTCTTCAACCTAGTGACCAGAGCTTTGAGCCTTTGTTTGGCAGTTCTAGAGCCTCAGTGATGGACATCTTGTACCTCTTTTTCTTTCCAGGACCTGTCTCTCATGATACCCTTCTATATCTCCTTGATCTTATAGTGTAGGAAATGATTATTTGATCCCCTTCTTTGTTTGTAAATCTGCTCACTTACAAAGAAATGAAATCTTTATTTTTTGATAGCAGTTTCATTTTAATGCAGAGACTAAATTTGTGCATTTGTGAAGCCTGAGCTTACATCATCTCTGACGGTGAAAAAATGTAAAAGCAATCACTGAAACTTTTTATTTTTGTGATGGTTTTGTTTTTGTGAGAACTGAAATATCTGTGTTAATTTGCCCGTCGATTTTTCTGTTTATTGAGTATTAATCAAAACAACACGTTGTGGATGCTTTACTTAAGTTTCACACCCAGCAGTCATCTGATTTTTAAAAGTTAATGTTCAAAGCTACTCATCAGGAAATGATAGTAAGAATGGAGGCCGTGGAATCGAATTAAACCAGTTATGTTGTGTTGTATTGGATTTATAATTTCTAGTGATAACCTCTAATATAACAGCATTTGATGTAACAATAACAAAGATCCCATAACACTGAGGCTGTCCACAGAGGTATAAGACATTCAAAGGTTGTAACAACAGGCTGAAATAGAGGAAAATGAAGAAGAGACAGAAAAAAATGTTTATATCCAGATTTTTTAGGCCCCTTCATAGTCCTTCTCATTGAACCTAGAATAGATAACCTTCTGCCTTCTAATGATTCTGAATGGTATTCCAGCAGTCACTGGTATAAAAACAAAACTGTTGCACCACACCATCACTTCTTTTCCTCATAATGTAGTCACCATCAAAACAGCACATGGAATGATGAACAGAAGAAAATAACTATGTAAACTACATTGAGAATTCATTGAAAATTCAGCCTTTCATTGCCATAACTCCTCCGACACTCCTTATTTTACAAAGAGGAGGATGGAAAAAAAGTATGTTCCTTATGCTTTTTTCATAAAACAATCCCTGAGTGGATCCTACTTGTTCTGTTGTTAGTCATTTGTCTAATTCTAAGAGGCAAATGCTTCTATTCTTCAAACTGAAGTTACAGGTCATTGATGGCTGGTACTTGCTTACTTTTAAAAGAGCAGTCATTTTCGGGACATAGACGGTTATCAACAGGGCTAACACTGCTATTGTATAAAGCAATACAAAGTAAAAAATATATATATATACTTTTAAACTCCAATAATACAGTTGAGTAGTATGCTAAGGTCACATGAAAAACCAAGTTGGATGACAGTTGGTTGCCTGTTTTGAAGCCCTTCAAGAAAAGAAATGGTTCTTATATACCACTTTTCTACTCACGCACTCATACCACTTTATACAACATATCTCATTCACCCAAGCACTTTTTTTCTACACTTAAGTGCTTTCTAACATTCACACACATTCATACTCCAATTAAAGCATTGAAGAGGAACTTTATGTTCAGTATCTTGCCCAATGATACTTAGACATGCAGACTGGAGACAGACTGGAGCCAGGGATCAAACTACTTAGATGACTTGCTCTATCTCCCGAGCCACAGCAAACCAAAAAAGTCTGTTCAAAAGCTGGTGGCAACAGTGAAAAAAGATGTATAGACAACCAATCCAGGCACCATTTCCCAGGGCTATTAAAAAGAGTAAATATGATTGATTTTATAATAAAAAGTTAAAGCAAAAATGTTTGAACTCGCAGAGTAGTCAGTATCAGCCAGAGAGCTGTGGCGCTTCCTGGTATCTTAGACTCATTTTCTAGGTACTTAAGTATCATCCTAATTAATACATAGGACTCTATTTTAAAACTATATAATTATGACTTTGGGGTTTTTTTTACCATTAAAAACTAAAAATCAAAGTGCAATACAACAGTTCTCTGACAGCGCAACTCCCCCCGGTGTGCAAAGACTATACTAAAGTATTTATGTTTTATGATGTTTTTATTACAATGTGCTGATGTCATCATGTTTTGATTTGATATTTAATATTATTTTTTCAGTCATCACATATTACACAGACTGTATAATAAATTCATATAAGATCCATGACTTTTTTACAAATTTATATAACAATATGACGACACTTGGGGGTCATATTGGGCGCAGTGAAGTGAAGGTCAAGGTCAAATACTTAGGCACATGTACAAGGCCTAATATATTGTTGTTGTTGACCTTGGCTGGACCTTCTCCTAAATTAAATCTGCTTGAGCTGGTATTGGTGTCTATCATCACACACAATTTAAAAACGATATCTTGAATCTTGTATATATATATTCTATCTCAGGCTCTACTAGGTTTTATGCCTAACTGAAAACAGGAACAGGGAATATGGTAAAGTATAGTGTACATTAGAACATATTTTCTTGTGTGTGCATTTAGCTAATGCATGACCTGGTATTCTGATTTGGTGTTAATGGACAGGTGCATCATTATATTCCTGAGAAACCTAGTTAGAAGTTTGCGCTTTTCTCCCCTGGACAAAATTCCCTGCAGTCCCGCACTCCCACTCACAGGCAAATCTGGGGCAGAGAAAACAGCCAGCTCTAATGTTGTTAGAATATGATGAGCATTGACTAGTGAAGAACCTGTGAAGTGAAAAATGACTTCTGAAGGTGTTCAACAATCCACCTCACCCAAAAGTTATCCAAAGACATACAGGCCAAAGTTTCACTGAACTTTACTTGTTAGAAATTTGCCCTGAAAAAAGACCCAAACTAATATTTTTTGAAATGTTTAGTAAACATATTGTGAAGTTCTGGTGTGAGGCGCTCTATTGTTCATCAGCTTTCAAACCTCCTACCTGTTTCCTCTTTATCAGGTCCACTTGTCATAAAGTCAGTTTCAATCTCTATTTCATGGGTTTTTTTGACAAGACATATTGTTTCAAATTCTTCTCAAGCCACTGAAAAATCTTTTCTTTTCCTATTTTTTAATGTATTCTCACACATATCAATCTCTAGGTATTTCCACTATTTATGACTTCACTAAGCTATTTCTGGTATTTACACTACAGGGATGGTAAAGTCAAAGAAATAATTTAAACACAGACTCAATATTGAGTCAATATTGAGAGATAGCACTAATACTTTATACCATATGAATTGTATTGTCTGAGTTCTGTAATAATAATAATAATAATAATAATAATAATAATACAACTTAGTGGCAGTTAATTGCTGGTAAATGCTACTGACTGGCTTACATGTCTGTTTTCTGCTTTTCAAGAAAAAAGCTACACCCCATCATTCCTGCACAGCTCTGTAACAGAATTTGCATTTTCTGGAAGCAGAGCATCTGGGCTTTGTGCATACCCAGTGCTTCTATTTTTACCCTCCGCTTATTATGAGCCTGAGGTCTACACTGGTGTTGCTTTGTCAGAAATTACAACCAAGGAAATTATGGTTGTGTGTATGTGTAGGAAAAGCTGTATGTGTGCAATGTTATTACTCATACTTGACTAAATTTACATTGTCCTCTAAGTCAGCAGGGTGGCATAATATATGTATATATATCTGTGTCTGTGTGTGTGTGTGTGCATTTGTGTGCGCTTGTGTGTGTGTGCACGCTTGCTTGTGTGTTTCACTGTGGACTACTTGACCTCCTCTCCACCTCTTCCCTGGTCCTACTGCCTTCATTACCATCAGCATACTTCACACTGCTGCTGTCTGCCCACACACTGAGGCATATATAGGACAAAAGACAGATACACACAGAGGCACGGCATAGAAGGACAGCTTCGCTTTGCTGATCACATCACACTCTGGATAGTTAGACAACAGTGAGTAAGGGTTCTGTCTAACTAAGTAGAGGACATTACAACATTAAATGCATGTCAGCCTTTATTATTTACATGCTTTTTTTTTTTTTAAGTTTCTGAGCAACAAGCCATGGACAGTTTAAAAACTGAAGTATATTTTATAACTTTTATTTAAACAGAAGAAGAGATGGGACATTTTTAGACAATTACTCCTTACAAAAAATGATTCAGTTCAGTCAATATTTTTAGGATTCTTGCTTGAACAGCCTCCTTCATGTGAGTCCATAACATCTTGATTGGTTTAAGGTCTTACCTTTGAAATACTCATTGTAAAACCTTTAAAGGAAAAGAAAAGGAAGTTAATTTAGAACATGTTTGAAAATTAGTGTCTAATAGTGAGATGGTTTCATTATTTCATATCTTTTATTGTTTTTTTGAGTGTAAAGTTGTGGTTACTGAGAGTGTTTTTTAGTTGGGATGTATGAACTTTCATAATCTCACTTCATGATCTCATATAACATTCTTTTCAGCTTATCTTTTGCAAACTTGGGACATATTGCAGGGTTGTTTTTTGTTTGTTTTTGCTTTGTTTGTTTTAGATTCTGAGTTGTTGATGCCTTCCCATTTAACAATATCAAATTAATCCATTTCATAGTTAATGCATCGTCATGACGTGACGAATCCTGCTTCCGGGCCTAAAGCAGTCTGCGTTTAATATGGCTTTTGTGTTGTTAACATATTTAATGTTTTGTATTTTCTTCTATTTAATCTCAAAAAGCTCCTAAAACAGTCAGTGATCCCTGTTGACCTCCCTCGGCTTTTATTAATCATTTATTTAAGCTCAGTTTTTAAAACCTTAGGATGTAACTACAGCCCAGCCCATGCAGCAGTATATGAATGACTAACCTCGTATTGTGGATGGATTATCTCAGTTGTTCTCCTGGCTGAAGTTTGGTGCCTTTACAGCATCCTGTCATGAGATTACATTTGTTCCTGACCACCGAGAACACTCACGTTAACTTTTATCGAGTGGAAAAAAATTAGCGTGTTCATATTTTGCTCACATAGCTGTGTCGCTAGCGGTCACGTAGCACATCATTACATACCAGCTAGCCAAACTTCAGTAACCCTACAAACGTCACTGCTGTTTAGTTTTGTCTTCATTTATGTTGGAAGTGATAACAGAGCTGTACGTTTTAATTTGTTTCCAAAACCCCGCAGTCAGGACATGCTATATTGTATTTAGATGGAAGCTAGCGAGCTGACTTGCTACTAATTTCTAACTTAAATGTCATAAATTCCGTTTTCATGGATGCCTGGATGTTAAACTCAATTGTTACACATGGTAGCGCAGAATGCTGATCATTTTATTACAGATGAAAGACTTTAGACAGTTTTTCAACTCTCAGTGATGCCACAGTGATCGTTTGATTTATGGACCTGCAGCGGAGTTTAGGTCCAGAGACGGCTAGTGGCTTCAGACTTAACGACCGGATTTCAAGATTCCCCCCTTTTTTAGCAAGATCTTGGCAGGATCCCCTTTCGAAGGTAGAAGAATAAAAGCATTCCAGAATTTCCCCCTTTTCAGACAGCTTTTCTCATTACAGACTGATGATCACCCAGGTCTTTAGAAATACTTTAGTAGCCTATCCATCCATCCATTCGCTTCCGCTTATCCTTTTCAGGGTCGCGGGGGGCGCTGGAGCCTATCCCAGCTGTCATAGGGCGAGAGGCAGGGTACACCCTTGACAGGTCGCCAGTCTGTCGCAGGGCTAAAACATAAGGACAGACAACCATTCACACTCACATTCTCTCGCACATTCACACCTAGTGGCAATTTGGATTATCCAATTAACCTATCCCTACAAGTTGCATGTCTTTGGACGGTGGGAGGAAGCCGGAGTACCCGGAGAGAACCCACGCAAACATGGGGAGAACATGCAAACTCCACACAGAAAGACCCCGGCCTGATGGTGGAATTGAACTCAGGACCTTCTTGCTGTGCGGCAACAGTGCTAACCACCGTGCCACCGTGCTGCCACTTTAGTAGCCTATTCTAGCTTAATTCATCTTTATATTGCATCTTCACCTAAAGGTCCTGTTTTGATGAAGACAGCTCAGACCAAACACTTTTTCAAAAACACCCCACTCATTTATCATATTCTGTATGCCTTTTTTGTAATGGGTGCTTCAGTAACCCACACTTCAATTCTTCTCTCCTTAATTGTCTCGAGGGAGTTTTCAGAGAAGCTATTAGCGCAAAAGTTTACTTAGTTTTTCAACCTGCCCCCCAAAATAAGTCAGTCCCTTCAATTAAGACATTAAATGTACAAGTGTTTGTGTGTTAATAGGAAAGTCAGATGTATTTTTTTGTTTTGTTTTTTGCTATAATCATGACTCAGAAGATTAGACGAAGTCATTTTTTGTGAATACAATGAAGAAATCTTTTTTCTTCGTCTTTTTGCTTGTGCATTTCTTTATGTAAATAGATGACGTGAGAACAGCGGCTCCCATTAACCTGCCATTTCACAGTCCACAAAGTGCTATAATCTGAGAGAGAACACACACATACACGTAGACACACACACACATGCTCCTTTAACACACACTGCAAAAGTGTAGGAGGTGATTGCTTTGACTACACCTGTAATCACACCACTTCACAAGGCGTCTTTACAAGCTTGTCCCACACACACGGACAATACTGTATACGATATTTCCCTCTGGATGTTGTCACCATATCGCATTACATCTGATTTAAGTTATTAAAGATTAGGCGCTTGATGCCTAATAACCTTCAGATTGCAATGGGTAATATTAAAGTGTGTGCTATTGCAGCTTTGAGTTTTTGGTGTGTGTATATATGCATGCAATGTATATATGGGCACAATTGAGTAACAAATTAATTATTTATCTAACATACATGTAGTAAGTGAGCATAGTTGCAGCAGCCAGACCAAGCCCAGTGAAACAATGATAGGCTCCAACACCCCCATCACCATGAAACTGGTAAGCAGTTAAGAAAATGGTTGGCTAGATGGATGGATCTGTTGATTTAAAATATTTTTTTCATGCTAGTTATGCTACAAATAACAAAAGATTATCAGGACTATTTTTGCTATTTCTTGTGCTTGTTTGAAATCGTTTTGCACCACTCAAGATGGAGTAACTCGGCTGACAGTGGACTCATTTCTCATGGAAAAAGAGACTATGTGTAGGAAAGAAAGTAGAAATAAAATGGAAAAAAGGCCGTGTGGGAAAAAGTGAGATGGGCAGGGAGAAAATCAGTTTAGAAAATAGAGAAAAATGAGGAGGATGAGAGAGATTAAAGGTGACGTTAGGGATTTTGCTGGAAGCTTCAGCACTCTGCAGAATGTCAGTCAGCAAATTTTTACACGCTGGGACACGATCCAAACCTAGCATCCAGTCTCTTGAGGGAGGACACTACGGACTTAACAGATCATTTTCCAAATGTATACGCCATAATAAATCTTTCCTTTGCATGGATCAAACATTTGCATTAAATTATTCTGGCAATAATTTAATACCTCTATAATAATCAAAAGAAACCACATGAGGTCCTGTATTCCTAACTAGACGGTCAGGTGAATGTTAAATGCCATAACCACAAACAAAACCATAAACAAAAACAAAACTCCCACGTCATCCACAAGTACAGTGAATTTAACAGCTTCTAAATAGCCCCTCTTTTTGTGAAATCATTTGGAATGGCCTTCATGACAAATGCAAAATCATCCCATTAGTTGTGTGAAAAAGTACAGCCCCTTTCACTTCTAAGGTTCTACTTTTCAAGACGTGAAAAGTCATCTGGTCTTTACCAGGTCTACAATTACATAATGACTGCCTTAGATGAATGAAAGTACATGACATATTTTACAGTGTTGCTAATAGTTTAACAAAAATTAAGGTGAAATGCAGAAACAGTGTGTAATAAACTAAGCACATGCCATGACTGAGCAGTTTATATAATCACTTTTATAGGTGATAACTTGAAGAACTGTGGCCCACTCGACTTTACAGTGTTGCTTCAGTTCATTCATTTTTGCATGCATTTCTTTATTCAAAGCTCTTTTAATGTCCTGCCACAGCAGCTGGATTGAGGTCAGGACTTTGACCGGGCCATTGCAACCCCATAATTCTTTACTTTTTCAGTCATTTCCTGATGTGCTTGGTAATCATTGTCCTGCTGCATGGCTTAGTTTCAGTCAAGCTTTAGGTGTTGGACAAATCGCTCTAGCATACTCTGGTATACAAAGGAGTTCATGTTCCACTCAATATCTGCAAGGTGCCCAGGTCCTGTGTCTGCTCATGTCATGGCGGGGTGCGCCGGTGTGTTTTTGAAACAGGACCCAAAAGCAGATGTGGACGAGGTGTTGCAGGTTTAAACAGAAAGCGATCCTTTATTTGGATGATTGCAGGAGTAAACCAGGAAACCAAAGTAAACTGACAAGACACTAAGAAACAAAATACTAAACGGTACTGAGACCAAAACCTAAACTATGACTGTGGTGGAAAATAACAAGCAAAGACCATGACTAATAATACATAACAGACAAAAAACCGTAACTAAGACTGAGGTCAAATAAACAGAACCAGGCTAGAACTAGGGCAGAATAAACAGACGACCCGACAATGGCATGAAGAAAACAAAAGGCTTAAATACAGACATGAGGTGAATCAGGGGAAGTGGAAACATATGGGGAAACAGCTGACAGCCATAAACCTAATGACAGGACCAGGAGAGAAAAGCTAAATACAATTAACAGAGAACACATGACATTGTCAGAATAAAACAGGAAATACTAAAACTAAACATGACAACACAACTCAACAGACCCAACACGTGATGAATAAATACCAAACCCCAAAACATAGAAAACCCAGGAACAATAACCAATAACTGCCTAAACTAAAGGCAAAATAGGAAATAACACAAAAACTAATAACATATCAAAAAATACAAAGAAAACTCAGAGTGCTGGGTCGGAGACCCAGCCTGTGACAGCTCATAAGCTCAGTCACTTTTCTACCACTCTGTGTGACAGTTGGTATGAAGTGTTTCTGCTGATATGCTGTGTATTTTAGCCAGATGAATCTACTTTGGTCTTTTCTCTCCAAAAGACATTGTTCAGAAGTGCTTGGACACTAGAAAATGGTTCATAATTGTTCCATGTTTTACCATCTTTTCCAATAAAAACGCAATGCACAGTGGTACTGTACACATTCATAAAGATATTTTTACTTGTAGTCCCTGGATTGGATTAACATGTGCAATGTTGGATTTTGTAATTAAAGTGTCATATTTAAAATACACATTTTCTTTCTGTTTACCCAGTTGATAATCAGCTGCAGGGCGCAAAGAATAAGATGGAATCTTCAACTCAGAGTTTACTGCCAGGGTCAATGACTTTACAGTTGAGTTTACTCAAGAAAGAAACAAAGAAATTACATTGATTTTCACCATTCATCTGTTTTAGATAAAACTCCTTTTAACCTTTTTCTTTTTCTTCTCTGAATGAATTACATTACTCACATCCACTATCTCTCATCACACTAATTACAAATCAAACCTGTGGCAGCCACACAGTCCAGTGGAAAATATGGGGTTCGTGGGCTTCATGAAACTGCAGCGCGCAGTGGAAGTCACAAAAAGTGTGACTGTGGGGCACACATTTTGAAGTAAAAAAAGAGTCAATACATCCAGATAAAATACTTCACCTCTTGAAAGCAAAATTTCTTTCAATACTCTAGACATACCAACGCTCAGCATGCTCCGTTCCTCCCACTGTGTTGCTCTGCAAACAACTTTCAGAATCCAACAGAATTACATTCCAAATCAAACCAAACAACAATATGGACATGTTTTATTGAGCTGCAATGAAACTCTCAAGAAGTTAGGTATCAGAGGCAGATCAGTATTATCTGAGCAAGGGCTATAAGTAGCAGTGACTAGATAGTGTAGATTTATAATTAAAATTTGCATCATATATTGATTTCAAGTGGTCAGAGGATTTGCAGGGGGCATACTGCAAAGGCCAAAGCAGTAAATATAGATGAAATAGATACGCTTTTACATATGATTCCCTGAGATGTGTTCTTTCAACTCTGTGTTTAACTTGCAATGTATATTTAATCAACTTATCCTGTCAGAGTCAAAGATTTCTCGTCATTTTATTCAAAGTACCTCTGCACTACTTGTTCCCTGAATTTACATGAAACAATGTACAGCTGACTGCAGTGCTATGATTCTGCAGTTATTTAACTGTTTCAATTGTTTTTTGTTACATGTTTTTCTGAAGAATGTTTTCCAATTTATGTGTACTCAACTAAATTGTTTGAGTGATTTAGTCACCTCAACGAAATCCATAGAAGCCAATTAAGTAATCAAGTTTTGCTTATTTAGCACTGGAAACAAATCAAATGCAATTCAAAGTGCCACACAAAAGAGAGTCAACGAGAGAGACTTTTGGATTAATGCAAATTAAAACACTACAGAATTGTAAATAGGTAGTTAAAATTATAAAAGGTCATAAAAACAATAAATCAATATCAGTTAGAAAAAAAAACCTCTTCTGTCTCACCAACTTTCTACATGTCTTCCTTCACAACATCCATGAATCTTCTTCTTGGACTTCCTCATTTTGTCCTGACTGGCATCTCCACATTTAACATCCTTTGTCCAATATATTCAACATTACTTCTCTGTATAACCCTAAAGTAAATAGTAAAATGGTAAATGGCCTGTGTTTGTATAGCACTTTTACTAGTCCCCTCTAGGGACCCCAAAGCGCTTTACACACCCAGTCATCCACCCATTCACACACTGGTGGAGGCAAGCTACAGTTGTAGCCACAGCTGCCCTGGGACAAACTGACAGAAGCGAGGCTGCCATATCACACCATCGTCCCCTCTGGCCAACACCAGTAGGCGGTAGGTGAAGTGTCTTGCCCAAGGACACAACGACCGAGAATGTCAGAACCGGGGCTCGAACCGGCAACCTTCCGATTACAAGGTGAACTCCCAACTCTTGAGCCACGATCGTAAAGCGATACTAAGGGGCCCAAAGTGTGACAAAATAGCATAATTACATCACCACCAGCATGCTGAACTTTTGATAGGCAGAATGGATCCATGTTTTCATGTTGCTATCGGTCACCAGATATTTGCACTTTTTCAGACCATTCTGTATAAGCTGCAGAGATGGTTGTGTGGGAAAATTCTTGCAGATCAGCAGTCTGTATAATCCTCAGACCTGCTCATCAAGCACCCATAGCTACTTAAATCAATGTTTTTCCATATTCTGATGGCTGATTTGAACTAAAGAAGGTCATCTTGACCAAGACTCTTGACCATGACTCTAAATGGTTTGAGTTGAAACCAAAGATCACTAATTCAGTAATGACCACGAATAGAGCCACAGATTAAAATGTTTTAACCTGGCCATAAATTTATTTTATAAATGCTTCAAGTTCTGACTTATTCTAACTTTTTTTTCTCCTCTGTGTATCTTGGAAGTATAAAGTTGTGTCAAAAACTCTGATTGTTGAGTATTACCCTCATATGGTGACGTGATCATTTCTGTCGTCACTCTCTGTTTCTTTTAATTTCCTCTTTGGTTTCTATCTTGTTTCATTTTCCATCTATGTCTCCTTTTCATCTTTGGTTTTGTTCTTGGATTTGATGACAGCAGTTAGAGGTTTCTGAAACCCACAGATCCTTACCACGAGCCAAGGGTACTTAGAAAAGATTTTTTTCTATTCTTTGCACAATGCCATGTTTCCAGTAAACCCACAATGACACTGAATTATGGTAACATCCACACTAACACAGTTTCAGCAATATTCTGACCCACTCACATTCATGATTGATGTGCAGTGGCATGTATCAGTTTAACTGGAAAGCATGTTTGCTGTTTGAAGAAAATATTACAAAGAACAGCAATAGCAAACGGTAGTTATTCTGTAATCAAATAGAATTGTTACCAAAAAAAACCATTGTGACAGAAAACAGATTACGAGCCAGTAAGCGAGTATGGTGGCATTTTAATGATTGTCCATAAACACAGAAAGTAAGTGTAAGAATAGTAATGGGAAAGGATTATTCACATAATGTGGGTGAAATCACAGAATATATGAATTTTGTTTAAATAAGTTTGGTTGCATTAATTACAGATTTAAAAAGCCTTTCTTCCTTGCAAGTTTTAGTCAGTGATGTTTCCAACGTCGAAAGATGTCATGGCAGTGTAAGTTCTTTTCAAACCCACATCTATACTTGCATGGTCAAGTAGGGATAATTATGCAAATATCAAAAGGTGCAACATGAAGACATGACTTGATTGAGCCCCTGATTTCTTTGGGCAGAGTGCTTGCACAACATCTTATGTAGCATGACTGTTAAATTTTGATTTGTCACATCCTACTGTTTTAGAACATTTTTTTTACAGTCTGTGAACAGCAGTGTAGGTATTGTAGGTAAACAGGGGAACTCTGTTGGGTCTCTGGTAGTGCAGATGAGGTGCCATTGTCTCCTGAATCACAAATTTAAATGGTTGGATGAAAGTATCTTTATATAAAACTCTTGCTGGGCCGTAAGAGTAAGGGCATTTGTGTTTGGTCACTTATTTTTTTGTTGTGACAATGATTCTTGGCAATACAGTACATGTAAATCTGTTAATTATGTCTGTTTAAACAGTCTCCAATGATTATTTTCATGTTGGGTTGAAATAAAATAGTTCCCTCTGCTGTTACTGCAGTGTAGTGCAACTTCCGCATGCGTGAAATGGACACAGTGGGCTGTATCTAATACATACTGTGATATTGGGTTGGAAAGCGTTACCTATCAGTGCAGCAATCAGCATAGCATTATCCGCATCTTCTCCACAGTTTGACCCTGCAATCCAGTTGCCATATTCAAAATCTGGACTATCACTGAACATAACGTTCCTCCACATTTTCAGGTTCCAGTGCACATGCGGCTAACACCTGCAGAAAAAGGCCTGATGGTGAAGTGCAATTCTGGCAAGCCTCCTAGCACCCCTATAAGACACAAGATCGGCTGCTTGCAGACTGTTTCAAATTGTCTTGGAAGAGAGCCGTTGGCCATATCAACCTGCAAACCTTCACATGCACAACAAATCTGTAAAAGACTGGTTACAGTTCCTAAGTGCTAACAAGGTGAGGGAATGGTCCTCTTGTGGTGTCATCTTCTTGGGCGCCCACTTTGCGTCTCTCACGTCCCCCGTTATATGCAACTTGGCTTCTAAATTGAAGATGTACCAGTGCTCATTTCAAATACTACTGCAATTTGGTTTTGCAGGATACCAGCTTGAAGTTGCCCTATGGCACAGGTCCTGTCAAGATCAGTTAAACGTGGCATGCTTGGCGCAGACAAAATTGACCAATGTAGGAGGGCCCATGCTCATAGATGCCGCTAATCGGACATCATTCAGGCACCTGACTGTCAGCACCTGGGGTACCAGATGCTCAAAACAAAAGTCAAGATTTGACAAGTTTTTATGTGGGCATAGCCCACATACTCAACTGTGTTGCTCTACACACAAATTCATTTTGCTTACAAATGTGACACCATTTAAGGGGAAATAAACAAGCTTTCCAGTTATAAAGGGCTTATTGACAAAAATCACTTTTTAAACAAAGAAATAATTTAACTTTTGCATTTAGACCGCAGGTACAGCATATTTTTTTAGAAGCCGTCTGTTTTGAAAGTTTGTCCCATTTGTTTTGTATGTCAGTCATCATCCATGTTTTCTAGGGCCAGACTGTAGCATGTCCTCATGTTCATTTTCATCAGCTGCAGAGCCTATACCTCTGTTGCCACATGCTGTTCTATCAATCTTTGTCAGTCTGTTTTGAAAAATGAAGAACAAGCACGCACACAAGTTACACACACACACTGTGTGATTATTGTTATTTCCTGAAACTTCACTGTGACTCCTGACTCCTGACCGCTGTTACTTTCAGCGGAGTTCATTTGAAGTACAGCAGGAAGTGAGAGTGATAGCACTGCTCTGGGGACTACTGCTGTTGTCATTGTATGCTACCTGATAGTAAAGTAAAGAGAAATAGAAGGAAGAAAGAAGTCTAAAACCAGAGGAGACAAAAAGGGGAAGAGAGAGCATTAATGTGGTACCAAATGTCCCAGTCACTCGGGACAAACATTACCTTGGGACATTCACTGATTTTTAATGAGTCTGAAAAAGTTGTCTTTAAAACTGGCTCAACACAGAAGTTAGTGCAACATTTTGGCTGTGGAGTGTTGCCATAGGCTCCTTGAAAACATGTCATTTACAAAAGTCTGATGTGCCTTCCTTTGTTTTCTTTTGTTTTGGGGTTGTTGTTTTGGGTTTTTTTTGGGGGGGGGGGGGGGGGGTATGATTGTAGCTGGAAATTGTTACCTAACATAAGTACAATGTATTGTTTCGCAGTTTATATTAGCCATCTGGTTATTCCGAGTAGCAAACACAGACTCTTGCATTCTCCCTGTGTAATGGAAGTGATGCATGTATACATTAGTGAACCTGTAAAGCTTTGTGTTGTGTTCTTTATTTGTGACTCGCTAAATAAGCCACATACATAGCACTGACCAGGCTCTATCACTGAATGTGCTGCAGCTGTGTTTTCAAGCACTGGGCTGTAATACCAGTGATGCATGAATCACTCGGCCTTGCTATCGATCAAAACAAATCCAGTTTTTCCTTGCTTTTTTGACTTTACTGCTAGAACACATTCAATTCAGGAGTGATGTCACTTCCAGCTCCAACATCTTACCTTTAAAACAAATGGGACATGTGTTCAAGCTATGTGTGGAAAATGGCAACTAGTACAGTTATCAACATAGATCTGCCTTAGACCTTTTCTCAGCGATTAAAAAAGCAATGGGCAATATCCTAATTATCCTGCCATGTTTTTCAGATCTAAGGAGTAACAAGTTGTGATATACCTAAAAGATAGGTTCACAAAACCATTCAACAAATTCAAAGTGAGTTTAAGTTCGATGTCCAATGATATCAAAATTTAGTCCTTCTTATATTCTCTATTCTCTCTATTCCCTTCTTAAAAACTCAAATTGGGTGGTCTAGTATCTTGACATTCCTAATCCAGATTTCTTTTGAATATTCTATACATCTTACTACAGGGCTTATTCAAGTTGTCCTTATTTCAGAATAACACAAATCACGCATAAACAGAGCTTTTGAAAATATAAAGGGAGAGAAAACATAAAATAGGGACAAAAATTAAGCAAAATTAAATCCCAAAGCAGAACAAAAAATAGAAAATGGAAAGACAAAAGGGAACGGTCTTGTCTCAATTTGCCCTCTCAAAGCTGTTAGACTTAGTATTATATGGATTCATACACTACTATGAAGTAGAGATAAAATAGGAATAGAGGATACATGTTTACACACACGACAGTACACCAATTTTGTATGATAAATGTATCTTTCTGCAGTCTCTGTGACTCGCCTGAAGAAGATATCTTCTTCCGTTTCAACAAGGACTTACTCAACACACCATATCACTTATCCATGTCCTTTCCCGCCTCTTTTGTTGCCTTTGCCATCTATCCCTTTCCACTTGCTTCTTCTATTTTCAGTGCATCTGCCACGGTCAGATTCACATAAAGTGCAAACGTTCATTCAGTTTGCTTTTTGCAGTCTCCATCATCAGTTTTCCAAAGCAGTCCCTTTCAGGCTTTCACATCTTCCTGAATTTCTTATTTTATTAATTTTTTTGGTTTAACCTTTTAGATCAGTCTATCATTGCAGTATAACTGTATTAGTTTGAGGTAATTCCCTGAAAAGTCCCCCCTTTGTGTGTATTTATACTTAATGTGTGAAAGAAAGTACTGACAAAACCTTAAAGAAAAAGATCTGTATAAAAATATATATTCCCTACATGTATTTTCTCTGTGGAAAAGCTGATTTAATATATCTATAGACTGCATCATATTGCCTTGACATGCCAGTCTCTTTCTTTCCCCAGTTTCTCTCTCCCTGTCCATCTTCCCTTTCATCTTTGCTGCTATCAGCTGGAGCAAATCCACCAAAAATACATAAAAAATATCCATCGTCATGCTTCTCAGAAGGTGGTAAATCACTGTTATCTCTTTTATGTACACCTCCTCCACTCTGTAACGTGTTGCCTTTTTATCCACCCAACCCTGCATCTGTCCACATCATCTCCATCCCTCCTCCTCAACCTTCCTTTGCTGAAACTAAAATCCATTTCTAAACTCTGTCCATTTCATGTGCCTCTACAGCCATCTATCATGTCCAAGTGGAGCTTGAGATCAAAACACGAGGTAAATTTGTTTGTTTTCTGTCACGATGAATATTTCATGGATTGCTTGTCTGGCTTTAGTTACATAATATGAGATAGCCTTGATTCCAATTTTTGCACTTTTTTCACCAAAGGTTCATTTGAAGGCTTCTTACGTTCCTTACTACCTGGACTAGAACTAAATTGTGTCCTGGGAGTTTCTGTTCATATGTGACATTTCTAGACTTGTGCAATGGTCATTCGATAATTCATTTACTGACAATCACACAAGTTATGAGCTTGAAATGAATTCATGCGATTTGCCTTTTTGTAATTGATTGTTATATAGAACTAACAAACTTTTCAAGATGTCAGACCTTAACCAGACTCTTTCATCATACCACAATTTCCATATACTGTCGAAACTTATCTACAGAAAGTTATTCTCTCCAGGGTCATAAATGGGGAGTAATTCAGAAACAAAGAAACAATACATCATGGCAGCTTACCAAAAGTGAATGAATATCCTGACATAGTCTCATTTTCCTTATCATCTTGGGTAAATTCCACATAAATGATGCCAGTACTGTGAACCTTCCTCATCTGTAATGCATCCTTCTACTATTGCTTTAACAGTCAGCATTTCTTATTTTACTTTCACCTTCATCCCTTTCTTGTTTTTTCATATCTTCCCTCTTTTGTCTTGTTTATTTTTATTCTTTGAGCCCCTGTCCTTATTTACAAAATCATTTTTCTTATCCCATTTTTTTTCCATCATTCTTGATGATTTCTCATTTCTTATAGCTATACATTTACCTATTGTTCTCCTATTCTCCCACCAATCCCTACTTTTTGTCCTCAAACTTTCCTTTCCCTGTTATCTTTATTTCTTTCATTCCTGTTCATTCACTCATATTCTCACATATTTATGTCTCTTTCTGCCCATCTGAGTTTTCTCGATCTCTCTTTTGCTGCTGTCCCTTTTCCTAAGCATCAATTTTCTCTCTTACTGCCAAAGCTAACTCAGTATGTACTCTGCGTTTTCATTCTCCACTCACTTCCTTCCCAGCCATACTAACCCCTTTCTCTGTTGGGAATGTTTGAGTAATTCACTTAACACTACACCCTTTGCACCCACACATATACTCTTACCTTTGTTTGTACTCATTCTCCTGTTCTCTATTTTTGTTTTTATTTTTCCTCTTCCCCTTTGCTATATTACTATGTTTCCCTGCTTCTCTCTTAGGTATGAAGCAGCTCAATCACATAAACACTACAGATAAAAAAAATCTCTTCACCAATCCCTCCAATCTTCTCACAAGGATTACCTTCATTGTTAGCTTGATTTCAGCTCAGTCTTCATACCTGGTCTTCCTGGCTTTGCACTTCTGTCTCTACTGGGCCTTATATGTAACACTCAAAGCTTTTCTGATACCTGTTGAATATCTCTCTCTAGCTTTCATGACTTATCATTTCTCTTCCAAAATAAAAAAATTTAAAAAACTCCCTCACTTGCAGTATTTCTGTGTTTTGCCTTACATCAGCACTCAGAGCATCTTACATCCCTTCTCCCTCCTATTGGCTTTGCAATTTCTCTCTTTCTCTCTGCTCTCCACATTTCTCCAACCACCTCTTACTATCTGTTTTCTGCTGAGAATAATGAAATGTTATCAAAATGCAATAGGACCAAGATATACCAACAAATGCACACAGAGAAACTTGAATCTGGGCACTAACAAACAGCGGTAGGTGTTGAGAACATCTCAGCATTGCCCAGTGATTTGAGGCCAAATCATTGGCAATGCTGCCATCCACTGGAATTTGTTGATAGAACATATCTTAAGAAGTCAATAGTTTTCACAGAAGATTATTTGATATCACTGCACTGCATTACATAATCGAATAGTGATTGATCAGTTCCATTTAGCTGTTGTAACATCAGGGTCCAGTTTTTGTGTTTTTGAAGATAGAAAAGCACTGATCCATTCAGTCTTTTAAGTTAAAAACAAACAAACTGAAAATCTCCACTGTCACATGCTCATGCATTTGGACAATTGTGGTTCAAATTGCCAGAGGCATTAAAGACACTTAGATATTCAGACTAGAGGAGTCAGAAATCAAAACACAAACTTTGTGATTGGTAGATGATGTCACGGCACGGGCCGTATAGGGCGAACCGGACTCTAAACTGATTCAACACAGACACACAGGTGAACGTGACAAGAATTTATTACAGCAAGTGACAAAAACATGAATACACACTAATGTGGATTTTTGGGCTACGTCCACACTAATTGGTTTTCGTTTGAAAACACATCGTTTTCTCTCCGTATTGGCCTCCCGACCACACTGAGACAGCGTTTTCCCTGAAGGAATACGCAGCGTTTACAAAACGCTCTCGAAAAAGAATACATTCGAAGACGGTGCTTTTGCGGTGTGGACAGCGAAACGTGGGGACACTACACGAGTACACTTGGGCTGGGGATATACAAAGGTTAAGGCTGATAAACACACACTGTGTCCTGGAACTGCTCTGACTGACACCTGGAAAGAAAACAGGCAATGAAGGGCTATAAAATTCACTAGCAGTAGACTTTGACTATGAACAGGGGCTTGGAGACTATGACTGTGGGAACTATGCAGTGTTTGGGGAGTAACGGAACACACGTACCACCGTTACGTATTTAAAATACAAAATATGAGTAACTGTATTCTGTTGCAGTTACCGTTTAAAAAGGTGGTATTCGGAATACAGTTACTTTGTTGAAATAAAGGGATGACACCACAGTCTTTTCCTGTTTCATATGTTCGGCTCTGCCCTCTTTATTTTTGGTTTCCACACCCCAAACAAAACACGCATTAAGAGGCTCTAATCCCTGCGTCTCAATCTCGCGGCCCATGTCACCTCTACTTGCGGCCCGCATAATGACGTGAAGAAATATTTAAAAAAATTATTCACAAAAATTATTTAATATGAAGGTAATAGGCAGAGTGTTACAGGCATAGCCCTAAAGAATGTAGCCTCATGGGCAGTGTAGTCCGTGCTGCAGGGAGAATGGACTGCCATACCTGTTATGTGTCTGTGAGCACGAGGGAGAGAGAAAAAGGAGTCGAAAAGTCATCACCGACCAGAAGCGGGAGATAGAAGCATGTAAATACATGTATAATAATAACCACTGCAGCCAAAAAGAGTGTCTGACGAGCCCAGTTGTAAGTAAGCTATTAAGACTCGACTGTACACTTTTTTCGTGTTTTTCTCCGAAACAATAAGTTCCGTTGCAGCAGCCTTTCAACGCCTCTCTCTGTCTCTCGCTAGCAAAGTTGACCCACACAAACAAAGTAAAGCTAGTTTTCGGCTACAAGCCCGACACAGAACCCGACGTATTAGCTAGAGGTCCCTTTACTACAGTTCAGAGCCGCGGACCTGTTTTATATATGTGTGAAACAGATCTCCATACGAGATCGCTGCAAAAAGTGCAGCCTTACTTAATGTCAACCTGCTGTAACTCATTTTATATTAAGATTTAAAAATCTAGTCGGTATTGCTATGGCGAGTAACCTTTAGTAAAAGTAATAATTCACACAGCAATAGTACATTCATGTAGTTGTAAAAAGCATGATATAATAGGTAATCCAAAGTATTCAGAATACGTTACTTTCACTGAGTAACGTAACGAAATACGTTACAAAATACGTTTTGGGGCATGTATTCTGTAATCTGTAGTGGAATACATTTTAAAAGTAACCTTTCCAACACTGGAACTATGACACTAAGGCTTGGAGGGGTTCTTATCTTCTGAGCAGGGATCTAAAAGTCCAATGGAAGACAGAGGGCGCTGGTCCTCTGTAATCACAGAAGAGGAGAGTTAAAGGTAGCTGGGTGGATTTTGAAGATAGGATTTTTCTGTAGTGAGTGTGTTCAGGCTTACTTGTGAGCAGGTGGAGATTGCTTCGGAGGGAGGCTAGGTCCAGGTGAGTTTGCAACGTCGTGAATCCAAATGGGGTCGAGCGCTGAGGTGGGGGGAGCAGGCAGGTGAGGAAAAGTAGAGAGATCCGTACCTGGCCAGGAATGGAGTGGGTTGGCAGAAGCGACTAGCGACCAGACTGAATTAACAGTGACAGTTTGCAGGCATGGTCCATGGATTTATCTGAGGACAGAGAATTAGGCTAGCACAAATACAAACAACAGCAAGAGACATGAACAGATTAGCACTAATGGTGATTAGCAGACATTCAGGTGACAAGTGGTTTCAAACGCTGGTCTTAAATACTGCCAGCATAATCAGCCTCAGGTGTGAATCCTACGTGGAATGAAGGTCTCCGCCCAGGGGAGGAGACCTAGAGCACAGCAAACCAACATGCCACTCACCCGGACCATGACAGATGACGTGCTTTGGCTCCAAAGCCACAACTGCCTCAAAACACAACAGTCCACCCATCCATCCATCCATCCATCCATCCATTCGCTTCCGCTTATCCTTTTCAGGGTCGCTGGAACCTATCCCAGCTGTCTTAGGGCGAGAGGCAGGGTACATCCTGGACAAGTCGCCAGTTTGTCACAGGTTTTACACGTAGACACAGAAAACTATTCACAATCACATTCACTCCTGCATTCAAACCTATGGGCAATTTAAAGTTTCCAATTAACCTAACTCCAATGAGTGCATGTCTTTGAACTGTGGGAGGAAGCTGGAGTACCCAGAGAGAACCCAAGCAAACATGAGGAGAACATGCAAACGCCCTCTTCCATTTTCCTTTTCTTCAACAGAAGCATCACACACAGCCTTCAGTTATCACAGTTGCAGCACATTAACACACACGCATGCTTACTTTCCTCTTCAGCTATTCACTAACTATCGATCCACTGGTAATTAATGATATATATATTATATATAAATATTATATATATATTAACTGCTCCCTTTCACAAATAATGTTTTCTAAAGCTATTCTCTTTCTTTGGCCGTTGATGTTATTTACATTGCATTTTATATTTTATGGAAATACCTTGGCAGTTTGCACTAAATGCTATCTTCTCACGACCTACCTATTCACTGTCTCTTTCTCTTTTATCAGGCTTTTAGTCTGGTGTTAAACCAGCAGAACACAGCTCAGGTTGGCTGAGATCAAATGACTGAATGGGAGAGTCAAGGGTACTCTACCACCATGAAAATCTCTTTGGTTGCTTTTGTTGTAGGTTTATGTCTCTCTGAATAATGAAATGCCATCCACTGAGTTTTATTACATTCATGTTGCTTCTGTCAGCATTGAAATTATTATGTACAACAAAAAAAGTGTATTTTTGGGTCACAAGCTTTTTTGATTTGTTTTGTTCTTATTTTATTAACCTATATTAATATTAATATATTAACATGCATTCACCTATATTAGCATGGATTGATCATGTTAATTTTTAAGAGATAATCTGGAGATAAAATTTATGTATGTTTAAACTGCTAGCAATTTAAGCTTTAGGTAGCAAAAGAAAAAAAATGTTCGTCTAAAAAGTAACTTCCTTAAGTCAAAATCAGCTTTGTCCTGGAGAATTTCTGCAGAGGTGAAGTAACTCTGCACTTCTCCCACAGGCAGAGAGAGAATCCTAATGACCTTGTAAACATTAAGTGTAATCAAAGGAGCTTGCAAAGAAAAGCGTCTGGACTTCTTTAAGTTGCTTGAAGACGTTTCACCTCTCTGTCCAAAATGTGAACATGCCAATGTTCACACTTTGGACAGAGAGGACAGATGGTTTGAAAGAGGAGTGAAAGAAGACATCTATGTCCACTGTGAGCGACCATCTTTGAACAGAGGCGGTGGTTTACGACACCAACTCTCTGCCATCTATAATCCAGTTTTGAGTTCCCTTCCCAGACGCCTTAACGCCCACTCACATCCTGGGCCATCTGATCTCAGGAATTCGCATAAGCTGGGGCCAGGTTTCACAATGAACTCACCCGAAACTCTGGCTGATGGGGACCCACACCCAGTTTCACACCTTGGCTCAGGCGAGTAGAGGATCATCAGGGGGTCCTTTTGTCCCTCTGTGGGGGGATACTCCCACTAGGTTTATATCTGGGACTCTCCACCATTTGACCTTAGAACTGAAGAAGCTTCTCGGATGAGAGGTGAAACGTCTTCAAGCAACTTAAAGAAGTCCAGACGCTTTTCTTTGCAAGCTCCTTTGACTACGATGACCTGGATGTCTGAGAACCTTCACAGAAATTGTGTGTAATCACTCAAGCTTGATTCTGTTTTGAGGAATGGGCTGTGGCACAATCCCTGATAAGATGGAAAACAATGCCAGCTTCATTATCAGATAACTAGTAAGATGGTGTTTGACCTTCCTAAAAAAATACAAGAGTAGTTCCAAAAACTCAACTTTTCTGACTGGATATGAATTTAAGTATAAACCTATCGACAATTGTGTATAACTAAATGCCATTCTTGATATTACCATCAGATGGTGCTAAAGGAAAAACTGACTTCACTGTCCATAGATTTTTTTGTTTTAATTTTAAGATCCTAGTCACGTTTGTTTCTCTTCCTAGTAAACCTGGTCTAAAAAACCCAGGATGTTGTCCAGTTTAAAGGATCTGTCCTGTGCAATTGTAATTTCATCTCTAAAATAGAGATGAATAAAAATAGCCTTATTTTATAAATTAAACAATGTCTGAATATATCTTTTTGCTACATAATTTTGCATAGTTCCATTCCCAATTTATTTAGCATGTGAGGTAAAAGGACCCATCCCTCTTCATTCAAATTTGTACGGCATATCCATAGGTTTTGCATGCCTGTAAAGAACTTGTGCGCATTATCTGGTTACAGTTCAACACATCTAAAGTCATTGATGGAACTCCTACTATACATTTAATAATAAACTTCAAACAAATTCTAGGTAGGACAAAGTTTTCCTTTTTTTTATGCTACATCTTTTGAAATCTACTCAGTAAAGCAATAACAAATTATGAAATTGTTCTCTTAGGTAGCTTTTTTTTTAACAGTATAACTTTTTGTTTACATATTAAACAGACAATTGTCACTTTATTAAATTCTTTGTTTAATCGTGTTTTCTTATCATTGTGTATTTAAAATTTACTTTGAGTGTTTTATTGTAGATTTGTTTTAACTAAATTTAGTGATATAGTCAAAAACATAATGACTGGTTTTATACATTTGTCAAATCAGTCTCATGATTAAAAAGAACTCCTCTGCACTACATTTATTGTTTTTTCCACCACAATTTACAGGAACCATGAAAAACCTACCACCGGGCAAACAAAACGTCACAGATTTTGAGTGTGGTTTCTGTTTGAACCCTCTTCTATTTAATTCTGCAGTCATTCCTTATGTCTTGATCTCTCTGCCTGCTAACAGCTGGGTGCTATGGCTCATGAAATCATCTCCTGTCTTCTGGACAGATCAGATGGAAGTCTCTGAGTTCCACTTGGTCCTTGCAGAGCTACTTTTTGGATTCCTGGGGCCACCCTTATTGATTATAAGTTTTTATTTTAATACCGAAATAATACAAAGCCATCAACACAATATTTACAGCTAGGGTTCAGTTTCAGTGCAGTGTCTGCATAGAACGCTATATTGCAGTGGTGCATCCCTTGTTGTATCTCAGGTATAAACCTTTAAGGTACAGGATGAGCTTTTGTTGTGTAATGTGGTTGCAATCCATCCTGCCTGTTTTATCAGAAATATACTTGTGCAATCGCATAACAATGGGCATTTATACCACTTGTGTTGTGTTTATCGTCATCATCAACTCGTTCTGCTCCATATCAGTTCTTAAAGCACTGAAACAGCCATCACCAGGCGAGGGAGAGAGGGAGAGATCCAATTTGGTAAAGAGAAGGGCTTTCAATATAGTCCTGATATTCCAGATGACTACAATTGTTGGCTATGTACCTTTGATCACTGTGTTCTACTTAGCTGGGAAATTGGACAGGAACACACTATGTATTTGGCAGCCCTTGACCTATGCTTTAATGATTTGGCTTGGTGGTTTCTATGCTCTCTTCTATCTCCGCAGAGCTGGGAAACTCACAAGAAATTATTTATTTGCAAATTGTTTTCAGCATAGCTACACTTGAAGCTACTTTTCTTTTATTTGTAAAATTTGCATTTCAATTCCTTTGTTTTAGAAATACATGGCATTGAATAGTTAGTATTCTTGGTACTATTTGTTTGGCATTTAGTTTTCAAAGTAAAAACTTGACCCAAGAATAGCCAGCCTCTAGGTTGCATTAAAAATTGGGTGCTGTGTGGAAAAATCAGCAACATTGTATTTTAGTTATTTAATGTTAGGTGAGCTTCCATTGGTATTTTGCAATTAAAAGAATTGCACATGTGTATTCTGAGGTCTGTTGCATTGTTTTACTTATACAAACAAATATTTTATACTCCAAAGAAATGTATTCAAGTAGATGTGATTGTGACATAGTGATATGTTGATTAAAAAATTAATACAAAAACTACATAGTAGTCTGTATTCTGTATTATTACTACTAGAAAAATAGAATAAATAACTACAATAGATGGATATGTATGTGGATACTGGGCTACTATGATGGAATCCAAAGCAATAATAAGTACATTCAGATATATAATTTATTGTGCAAATACTAAAAGGAATGCTACAACGAGTTGCAGCAGAGCAGCTATGTAGCCAAATGATTTGAGGCAAAAGAAGTGTTTCACAGATCTCGAAAGGTAAACTTATTGGGCCAGTGTGATACGATACTGAGTAGGGCTGTGCGATATGACCAAAATCTCATATGCAAATATAAAACATCTACCGTCCCGATAACGATATAAATCACCAAATTTTAATATTTTCTGTAAATTTTGTGAATCTAGGGCAGCTCGACTTGCATGAAGCGTTTCCATTTGGGCGTCGTGTACCTGCAGTTGAGTGATTTTACAGATGAAACTATACATTTTCAGACATAAGTTGTAACAGCCGCCGTTTTCTTTGTGAGTATTTATTACACGGCGTGCTGCGGGGAAAAGCCTGTTCTAACGTTTGAGTCTAAGGTTTATTTTTTAGCACCTCACGGCTATTTTTTGCTTCTCATCCGTAATTGCTCCGCATACTCTTTCACGTGATTTAATTTATCTTGAAAAGTCTCAACAGGATCTTGAGCTTTATTGTGAAAGGTTTATGTGGAAAATAAACAAGCAGACACCTGATGGTTTTACCGTCATTGCTGCTAATGTAAACGTATAAAAATAGGCGCTTGTCCGTCTGTAGTGTGGTTATATTAAATATGAGAGAAAGAGAGAACTTTAAGAAATTAATATAGCCACTACAGTGACCATCAAAACGATGAAAAAATAATGCCGTAAACAGTTTATTTTGCGACACCACGAAACAAACAATAGCGTAAAATGAAACAATAGATGTTTTTTTATCGTCATCCGATATATATCTTTATATCGAACAGCCCTAATACTGAGATACAATATGTGAAATCTACCATACTGTGATGGTAAATTAGGCATAACAGGGTTAGGACTGGAAATAAAGCAAAAGAGGACTGGATGAGAAGTGACTTAATTTAAAACATCATCTATGTGCCAAATAGACAAACAGTTTCTTGTATCCCAACGGATATGTTCAATCATGACATCATCATCATAAACCCCTACATTCTCTTTTTCTTGTAACAGAAACTTAAAAACATTTCTAAAATGGTCTTTTCTTGATTGTCCATGTTTTTAGGAGTTTTTCTTCTAATATGGCCACTCATCTGCTCAATCAACCTCTGTGTTGCTAAAGAAGGAGCGGGCGTATAGTCAGGGAAGACAGAAAATATACATTCAAGAATATAAATTTCACTTAAATTTATTTTCATTATATTCTTCTGCATTTTTATCCCCATGCTTCTAAAACTTTCCATGGAAACTATAATTTAAATCTTGGCACTACAAAAGCTAAGAAACATCATCTTTATTCAAATTATCTGCATACAGGTTCTAGATTACCTTTGGCCATTAATTTGGTTACAGTTCAACAGTGTTAAAGCCCTGAAACACCAAGGGAATTCTGTAATGATTTGGCTTGCATGTGTTAGTCTTCTCGACAATCTCAGCAGAACTCAAAAACTCAAGAAAAAAAATAAAATTGCTGCACATTGTTTTTCACATATAATTCAATTCAATTCAATTCAATTTTATTTATATAGCGCCAAATCACAACATAAGTCTCCTCAAGGTGCTTCATAGATACAGAGAAAAACCCAACAATCATATGACCCCCTATGAGCAAGCACTTTGGCAACAGTGGGAAGGAAAAACTCCCTTTTAACAGGAAGAAACCTCCGGCAGAACCAGGCTCAGGGAGGGGCGGCCATCTGCTGCGACCAGTTGGGGTGAGAGAAGGAAAACAGGATAAAAGACATGCTGTGGAAGAGAGACAGAGGTTAATAACAGATATGATTCAATGCAGAGAGGTCTGTTAATACATAGTGAGTGAGAAAGGTGACTGGAAAGGAAAAACTCAATGCATCATGGGAATCCCCCGGCAGCCTATGTCTATTGCAGCATAACTAAGGGAGGATATAATGACCCCTGAGACTGTAATTATACCAGTTATACTGTATAGAATTATGTACCACATGGTATATTTCTTCAAAAGGAAAACAAGGAGGACAAATAAGTGCTTTGTAATTATATGAAGTACACTTCTTTGGATCTTTCATGTACTAGTTTCACTATAGACTTCTTCAGACCTGCACTCCTTTCTATTTATCTGATGGCATCTTAATGTGTCAACTTCATGTGTAGTTGCCAATCTTGGTCACTTTTCTGTAAAAGTCACAATGGCAAGTTTACCAAGTCAGAAAAAGATAATATTTACATATCACTTTTAACACATCGTAATTCTGAATGCATGTCTTAAGTTAAGTGGGAAAACATGCACAAAATTATAATTACACAGTACTGTTGCATCTCTGCAGCATCTTGACTTGCTGGACTCATGAAAGATGAATGAATATTTTAACTGTTTCAACTGGTTCATCTGTTCACTCTGTTTTTTGTTTGTTTGTGTTTTTTGTCCCTACATTGTGGTAGTATTGAACCACAAGTATTTTTCTTGTATTTCCTCACCCATTCTGATGTAGGAGACTATTTCACGGAGAGTTGCTATGAGTATATTGCAAAGAATTTAATTTGACTAAGAATCCATGTATTTTCATTGTTTTATCTAAACCCTTGCACACGTTTACATACTTCTATGGAAAATTATAAGTGGCCACTTATGCCAAAGTCTGAAAACACCAAACCCTGTTTATTCAAATTATGTTCTCACATCAACAGGCTTTGCATGCCAGGAAGGTACTCATAGCCATTATTTGGATGCAGTTCAGCGCATTTTTCCCCACTTATATTATAAAAGATGCAGCTCCAACTTTACATGTTAAATAATCTTCAAGAACTAGACAAGGTTTGTACTTTCAATTATTTGTACCTATCAGTCTTTCTAGGAAGCAACTAGAAACAAATAAATGTCTTTATATGTGGCTTCCATCCTGCATTTTCTGCATTTTCTTTCAATTTGTAAAATGATCTTGAGCAGTCGTTCTCTTGGATTTTCTAAAGTTCTTTCAAAAATATTCCTTGAACATTGGCTTCCTTTTCACTTATTTTCAGTCCAGCACTTGCACCTGACCATATTCAGAAATATGTTTTTTGTTTGTTAAGCCAAATACTGACCTATAAATGAATAAAGCATGAAAAAGGTTGTGTTGCTTTTACAAAACCAGTGTTGGTTGTAATCACATTACATTTTCGATTCATACTGTAATTCAGTAATTAATTACAGAAAGTCGTCGAGATATGTCGTTACTTGTGTTATAATAGGGATTTGTATCATAGGGACTGTAGCCTAAGGTTTATGATTTTAATTAGTAATTATGTGATAATGAGTTGTTGGTTTTATTACAAGTTAGCAAGAAAGTAATGTTATGAGAAGTGTAACATATGACTTTGTCTGGTGAGTAAGTGACACTACTTTTAGAGTAACAAGTAATTTGCAATGTATTACTTTTTGAGTAACGGTCCCTACACTGTACAACCAACAACTTGACAAAGAAGCAATTTTTAATTGGATGTTTAGGAATTTTACCAACAGCCTGTTACAAAACTCTCTCATTCAGTTACAGGAAATCCACATAAAATGTAGAATAAAATGGCATGAAATGACTAAAATAGTATTTTTGCACCAAAGAACTATTAGCTAAAAATGTGGCATATTTCAGCATGTTTTTCCAAAAAATAAAATAAAAAAGACTCTTAGGAACCTGGACAAATGGAAGACAGAAGAAGAAAGAGCAGGCAGGAAATCAAAAGCAGGTGAACAGTATCTGAAAGTCGCATCCTTAAGAAATAGGTCCAATAAAGACCAAACATGGGTCGTGAGTGATATATATCTGTCCCAGACGGCCGTAGTGATCGATGTAGCGGTTCTGAATGACAGCAATATCAGGAAGAAGGAACACGAGAAGCTGGAGAAATACCAAGGGCTCAGAGAAGAGCTTGAGAGGATGTGGAGGGTGAAGGTAACGGTGGTCCCCGTGGTAATCGGAGCACTAGGTGCGGTGACTCCCAAGCTAGGCGAGTGGCTCCAGCAGATCCCGGGAACAACATTGGAGATCTCTGTCCAGAAGAGCGCAGTCCTGGGAACAGCTAAGATACTGTGCAGGACCCTCAAGCTCCCAGGCCTCTGGTAGAGGACCCGAGCTTGAAGGATAAACCGCCCGCAGGGGCGTGCTGGGTGTATATATACCCTAAGGACAATACCTACAACCATGATTACCGACACTAACAAGCTGATCTACAATACGGCAGCAGTGATCAGTGAGATGCTTGGCTACAAGTTGAACAGCCACAAGGGGCAGTACCCTCCATGGAGAAGGAGGCTAGAGGGCAAGATCAAAGTAGCACGGAGGGAGGTTAGCCAACTAACGGAGTTGCAGAAAGGTGCGACAAAGAAGGTGCATAAGAAATACAGCAAGCTGTCCATACCTGAGGCCTTGGAAACTGCCAAGCAAAGACTCACAGCCGCTTGAGGAGGTACACCAGAGAGATAGAAGGCAGGAGAATAAACCAGCTGTTCTCCACAGAACAAGCAAAGGTGTACTCTCAGTGGCAAGGGAACAATAATAATAAGAGAACAGCACCACCAAGGCTGGAGACGGAGCAATACTGGAAGAGCATATGGGAGAAGGACGCAACCCATAACGGCAATGCTCAGTGGCTAGTGGATCTGAGGGCAGACCACAGCGACCTCCCTGAACAGGGTCCAGTAACCATCACAGTGGCAGATATCCAAGAAAGGGTCTCCAGTATGAAGAGTTGGACAGCACCAGGGCCTGACATGGTTCACGCCTACTGGCTAAAGAAGCTGACTGCACTCCACGAGCGTCTGGCAGCACAAATGAACCAGCTGCTAGTTAACGAGAGACACCTAGAATGGCTAACCGAAGGTCGGACGGTCCTGATCCCCAAGGACCCCAAGAAGGGACCGGTCCCCTCCAACTACCGACCAATAACCTGCCTCAGTACTACATGGAAGCTCCTGTCAGGCATCATATCGGCTAAGATGAACAGGCACATGGGTCAATACATGAGCCAGACACAGAAAGGATTTGGCAAGAATACCAGCAGCGCAAAACACCAGCTACTGGTAGACAGAACAGTCAGCCGAGACTGCAAGACCAGACTGACCAACCTGTGCACTGCCTGGATTGATTACAAGAAGGCCTATGACTCAATGTCCCACAGCTGGATACTGGAATGCCTAGAATTGTACAAGATCAATGGGACCCTAAGAGCCTTCATCAGGAACTCAATGGGGATGTGGCGTACAACACTAGAGGCCAACTCCAAGCCCATAGCACAAGTCACCATCAAGTGCGGGATCTACCAAGGAGATGCTCTGTCCCCACTGCTGTTCTGCATAGGCCTGAACCCCCTCAGTGAGATCATTAACAAGACTGGCTACGGATACCGACTACGGAACAGAGCAGTTGTCAGCCACCTCCTGTACATGGATGACATCAAGCTGTATGCCAAGAGTGAACGAGACATCGATTCACTGATCCACACTACCAGGCTATACAGCAATGACATTGGAATGTCGTTCGGACTGGAGAAGTGTAGTCGGATGGTAACAAAGAGAGGGAAGGTAGTCAGAACTGAGGGGATTGAACTACCAGAAGGCAACATTGCAGACATAGAGGACAGTTACAAGTACCTGGGGATCCCGCAGGCGAATGGGAACCATGAAGAGGCCGCTAGAAAGGCTGCAACCACCAAGTACCTGCAGAGGGTCAGGCAAGTCCTGAAGAGTCAGCTGAATGGTAAGAACAAGATCCGGGCCATCAACACGTACGCCCTGCCCATGATCAGGTACCCTGCTGGGGTAATAGGCTGGCCAAAGGAGGAGATAGAAGTCACTGACATAAAGACAAGAAAGCTCCTTACCATGCATGGAGGGTTTCACCCCAAGTCCAGCACCCTGAGGCTGTACGCTAAGCGGAAGGAAGGGGGCCGGGGACTGGTGAGTGTCAGCACCACAGTCCAGGATGAGACAACGAACATCCAAGAATACATTGGGAAGATGGCCCCAACTGACCGAGTGCTCAGTGAATACCTCAGGCAGCAGAAACCCAAGAAAGAGGAGGGAGACGAGGAACCATCATGGAAGGACAGGCCCCTGCACGGTATGTACCACCGGCAGATAGAGGAGGTGGCTGATATCCAGAAATCCTACCAGTGGCTGGACAAAGCTGGACTGAAAGACAGCACAGAGGCACTAATCATGGCAGCACAAGAACAAGCTCTGAGTACAAGATCCATAGAGGCTGGGGTCTATCACACCAGGCAAGACCCCAGGTGCAGGCTGTGTAAAGATGCCCCAGAGACAATCCAGCACATAACAGCAGGGTGCAAGATGCTAGCAGGCAAGGCATACATGGAACGCCATAACCAAGTGGCCGGCATAGTGTACAGGAACATCTGTGCCGAGTATAACCTGGAAGTCCCGAGGTCAAAATGGGAGATGCCCCCAAGGGTGGTGGAGAATGACCGAGCTAAGATCCTGTGGGACTTCCAGATACAGACGGACAAAATGGTGGCGGCTAACCAACCGGACATAGTGGTGGTAGACAAACAGTAGAAGACGGCCGTAGTGATCGATGTAGCGGTTCCGAATGACAGCAACATCAGGAAGAAGGAACACAAGAAGCTGGAGAAATACCAAGGGCTCAGAGAAGAGCTCGACAGGATGTGGAGGGTGAAGGTAACGGTGGTCCCCGTGGTAATCGGAGCACTAGGTGCGGTGACTCCCAAGCTAGGCGAGTGGCTCCAGCAGATCCCGGGAATAACATTGGAGATCTCTATCCAGAAGAGTGCAGTCCTGGGAACAGCTAAGATACTGCGCAGGACCCTCAAGCTCCCAGACCTCTGGTAGAGGACCCGAGCTTGAAGGATAAACCGCCCGCAGGGGCGTGCTGGGTGTTTTATATACATAATCTTGATTCTACAGGTGATTACAGTTATTGGTCATTTACCACTGATTACTATATCCTACATGTCTTGGAACATAGTTTGGGATACACTGTGGATCTGGAAGCCCTTAAGTTATGTTCTAATGATTTGGTTTGGAGGCTCTTATCCTGTCTTCTACCTCCACAGAGCTGGAAAACTCACAAAGAGCTTTTGAGTGTGTGTGTGTGTGTGTGTGTGTGTGTGTGTGTGTGTGTGTGTGTGTGTGTGTGTGTTCCTGTCTAGCTATCTTTGTGAGGACTGACAGCTGCATTCTACTATATTGTGAGAACCAACAGTCACTTGTGAGGACACACTCACTGGTCCTCACAAGTTTAAAGGCTTTTTGAGGCTCAAAATGTGGTTTTAGTGTGAGGGTTACAATTAGATTATGGTTAGGTTCAGGGTAAGGGGGCTAGGAAACCATTATGTCAATGAAGGTCCTCACTAAGATAGCTGAATGGGCTTGTGTGTGTGTGTGTGTGTGTGTGTGTGTGTGTGTGTGTGTGTGTGTGTGTGTGTGTGTGTGTGTGTGTGTGTGTGTGTTGCATTTGTATGGATTTGTATTTGTTTGCTATTCAAACATTTAAATGACTAGCACATTACTCAATATTGCTTTTATTTAACACACAGGCATACTCTTCTAGAAACATGCTGTAAAATATACATATTTTACATACCACTCTTTGTTCTTCGCTGCTTGGTGTTTTTTGTTTTTTTGTTTTTATTAATAATCAAAGAGTGTTGCACTGTGTTCTTTCATGCCTATTGCATTTTTCTAAATAAACTGTTAAAAACTATTAATTTCATACTATGAAACTATGATGAAAATAATGGGCACTGATTGGTCATGTAACAAAGGCACTGAAATATAAAATGAAAAGCTCGCAGAGCAGCTACTGAGATAGCGCCATTCTTGATACCAGCTATGTTTTTATCCTTTGCATTATGATTAACAGAGCATAGCAATGTATCATAGTATTCACACTAACGGCTATATGTTTAGTAAGGCACAGTGTATAGCAAAGCAGAGTAACAATATGAAGCATGTAGTTTCTTTTTTGGTTCCAGCAGAAAATACACAGAACACTTTTACTTGTACATGCTGTATACATCATGAAATTCCCACTTTGTTTTGTTTAACTAAATAAAACAGGCATTAACTTCTGTTTAGTACCCCTATCTAAGTTATTGGTGAAACACAATAATGGCTAGCAGTGTTATGCCTCTTTCACTTTGTCTTCGTAAGTGCCGCTGCCCTTGTAAGCTGCCACATAACCACTGGTGTCTGGGATGTCTTCACGCCCAGCCTTTCCTTTGCCTTTTCCTGTGTCATCAAACCGCTCCTTGTGTGAACCAGTGTACTTGGAGGTGTCAGTCAATCTGTCCACTGCTGCTGCCTTGGTAGCTTTCTAAAAAAAATGGAAGACAGAATACTGATATAATAAACTTTTTTTTTAATTTTTTCCCCTTTTAACCCAGTAAAACAAAAACTCTGTATTGTAGTGTCTTTTTAAAGATGCAATGATTTGTATCTAGAGTTTCTTTGGTAATCCAGTTTTAGATCCAAAATAACACACTGACAGTCACCTATTTTTTCTGATTTGTGACCTAAACAGTTACACAAAGATTTGGTCATCAAAAACAAGTAGCACTTTCTATTCCAGCTCAGTAATAAAGTGATAACAGTGGGGTGACAAGGTGGAAACAAGAACATAATAATGTGGTCATTTCTACATTATTACTACTCAATTACCAAGGTAATAACCAATTACTATCCTTGTAATATCATGGTAGCATCATTATCACCTTATAACTGAGGTGTATTTCCACAATCTTGCCCCTAGTTTTTGGGCACTTATTATCCAATTACATAAATTTCAGTGTAATACATGTAACCACTGCTGCTATCATGATATTACTTGGAATTTAAGTGGTTATTACTATGATGATTGAGTTGTAATAAGGTAGAAATTACCACATTATTACAGTCTTGTTTCCACCTTGCTACCCTACTGTTACCACTGTATTACCAAGCTGTAATAGGAAGTGCAACACAAGAGAACAAAACATGTTAATACATTAATCTCACTTAAACAAATTTTACCTAAGATGATCTGTTTTACAGTTTAAATTTAATTGTATGGTTGAGGGTCAAACTACTACTACATATATAAGTTTAAAGGGATGCATAAGTGTAGTAGCTGGTTGCTGCCGACTTCTAAGCAGCAAATTTTGAGTTTATTATGACTTAATACTCACAGTAACACCAATGTTGGCAGGTTCTTTACCAACAACGAGACCATAAAGCTGCTGAAGTGACTCTTCCTTGTTCTTGCCTTTAAAACGTTTGGGAGCCAACTCTGTCAGGGCCTGGTTAAACTGCTCAAATGTGATTACACGAGCTGACTTTGCCCTGAGGAAACACAGAGTGTTGCCAACTATATTTTGAGAGAAATAACAAAATGAATAATATAATATACACTGCTCAAAATAATGAACAGAAAACCTTTTAATCAGGGATATTAATCTGGTCAGTTAAGCAGCAGAGGTTGTTGTTAATTAGTTTCAGCTGCTCTGGTGTTGATGAAATTAACAACAGGTGCACTAGATGGGTAACAATGACACAACCCACAAAACTGGAATGGCTTTTCAGGTGGACACCTCTGACATTTTTTCTCTCGTCATCTTTTTTTGAGTTTTGTTTCACTAGTTTTCCATTTGACTAAGGTCAGGGTTACTACTGGTAGCATGAGGTGATATCTAGATCCTACAGAGATTCCACAGGTACTCCAACTCCTCCAGGATCACACATTAATACCTGCCTGTCTGATCAAACAATCAGAAATAGTCTTCATGAGATTGAAGAGGAACCATGAGAGGAAACAACATCCTCTAGTGGCCCCTGTGTGCACTGTCTGTCACCTTAGAGCCTAATTGGTATTTTTCCAGTACAATACCAGGATTGGCAGGCACCCCGTGCACACCTTCCCTTTGTTGGCAAGTATTTGCTCAGAGGTGGTCATTTGTTGGGGTTTTCTCTGTAGTATTGTAGGATCTCTACCTTACGATATAAAACTTGCCTTAAGGCAACATTCTGTTGTGATTTAGCGTTATTTAAAACTGAATTGAATTAACATCACTCAGCATGATTGCTTTAGTGGAGGATCAGTGATTGTCTGATCTACGGATGTGACGCAAAGACCTCGAGCATATAACCCCAGTGTTGGCCTCTTCATGCTGGTGGCTTCCTGTTCCTTACAGGATCCAATTTAAAATCATACTTTTTGCTTTAAAATCACTTAACGGCCAAGCTACCTCTTACCTATCTAAGTTCCTATTTATTTATGGTCCAGAAAGAAACATGAAGTCCAATTCAAAACTAATGTTATCCAACAGTCTACACATAAATCTCATGGCAACAGAGCCTTCTCTGTGGCACGTCGCACACTTTGTAATAGTCTGCCTCTAAATATAAGATATCCAGAAACAATGGAACATTTTAAATCTTTAAAGACCCATTTTTAATGACTGGCTTTTAGCTCACGTTGACCCATATATTATTTTATTTTTTTTAACCACCTTAGCTGTAGTTGTTTTAGTTGCATTTAATGTCTTACTGTTTTATTCCTCTTCTTTCATATTTTATTGCATCATTGTCATGCATTTTACTTATTTTAGTTACATTTTAGTTTTTAAAGCACCTTGTGCAGCATGAACTGTTGGAAATGTGCTATATAAATAAACTTCACCTTGACCTCGACAGACTAGGCAACAGCACCCTGACTGCCACTAGGTATCGAGGTGAAATCTTTGGACCCACTGTCACACACAATGCTCGGTCTCATGTGGCGAAGGTATGCAGGCAGTTCCTGGAGGATGAAGGAATCAATACTACTGGCTGGACCTCACACTCTCCTGACTTACATCCAATAGAACACCTCTGGGACATTACGTTTCTGTCCAGCCAATGCTCTCTGGTTGGACCTCACACTGTCCAAGAGCTCAGTGACGCCTTGGTCCAGATCTGGTAGCATATTTCCCAAGGATACCATTTGTTGTTTCATTAGGAGTATAGCCCAACATTGTTAGATGTGCATACAAGCACATGGGGGACAAATAAACTACTGAGTACCATTCTTACAATAATTGCTGCAATGAACTTGCAAAATGGACTCAACTACTACATCATATTTTTTACCTTGACTTTCATGGTGTCTTTGAATTCAGTCCTCTGTAGGTTGATCATTTACACAATGATGTGAAATTTGATGCATTTTCAAAGTGTTCCTTTCTTTTTGAGCAGTGTATACTGTCAAGGGACAAGCAATGAGTAGATGCTACAATGCTATAATGTGATTATGAGATGTCTTAAACCCTTTGCATTTACATGAATCATGAAGTTTATTCTGTAAGGTAGTCCCAAAACAACAGAGAGTCACTAACTAAAAATTGACTGTTCAGTTACTGAAAACCAATAACCACATTGTGACATACATTCAAACCATTATGTTTTTGCTGTGCAAAGTCAAAATGAAATCTTACTTGACTTTGCTAAAAACGATGTCCACGTCTGTGGTAGTCACATTCTTCCCATCAGTGATGTTACAGTCTTTGCAGAGCTTTGCAAAATTCTTGCCGTTCATCTCCTTCCCTGTAGCTTTTGTGTCTCCGTGGACTGCAAACTTCTGGAAGGAAGTCTTGACCTCTTCTAGAGACACCGAACCCTCGGCCATGCTGACAGATGAACACATGCAGTTTTTAGTCAATTCAAATACAAAAGATTGTAACACTTTGTTCTCCTGATTAAAATAATAATCTAAAAAAAGGCCCTTAAATAGCTTGGATAAAATATCCTTTGTGAAGACATTTTGTAAAAAAAAATTAAAGTAATAACTATAGGTTAACTGGCTGCTGGCCTGCCAAGACATAGCTGCCAAGATAGTGCATCTAATTTTCTCTCTGTCTTACACACACACTTTTACTGTGTATCCATCAATTATGCTAGTGTGTCTAAAACTGCGCTCAAGCCCATTTAATTCAATCAACTCAATTTCCAAATGGCTTCTCTGCTGTTCAGTCTATAGTGAATGAACAAACACATTCCTTCTCCTTCTCTTCTGCCCCGTCTCTCCATCACACTCACTGACACTTACTTATTCATGAGTTAAGTGTTACCAAATGTGGCTTTTGATCGAGCTACACTGATATGAAATTTATATTAAATATTCACTGCATATAAAAATAACCATAAAAACAAATAGCACAGAAAATGTTTCAATGAACACTTTAAAACTAATGCATTTTAGTATGGCGTCATCTCAGTTTACGAATAATCCTAAAAAATAATAATTATAATAATAATAATTACCAGTGCTGGTGGGTGTAAAAATATACATCAAACTATTATTACATGTAATCTTTCCATATATTTTTTTTCAAGATTATTTCTACTGCCCTCTCACTGCAGCACTGCAGGTACTAAATGATACAACAGTAAAGCACTAAATCACAAAAGTATAAGATGTACCTGCTAAATGGAAGGATGCCGTGTGGATAGTTAGCCAAATCCGGAATTGCTAACAGCTGCTTGATCTCTTTCTCCGCTTCTGCCTCTCCTCCTTCTTTCTCCGCTTCTGCCTCTCCTCCTTCCTGCCACTCCCAGGCTGTCTGACAGTTACGTAAAGGATGGAAGGATGCAGAGAGGCAAGGAGAAATGGAAGGCAATGGGAGGGGGAGAGAGTACCGACAAGCACAGTCAATGACATCATGGGTGCTCAGCCTCTCTTCTGTCTGCTCACTGTTATTAGCTTCCTGCCTCTCTCACAGACTTGCTCAAGGCTTTGTTATGTTATACAACATTCTGTGGAGTTAAACCTTTACCAACATTCTCTTGTACACAAATACATTTTGCTGTTCAGTTTTTTACCCAAAATGATTTTTTACCATGCTCTTTTTCTGACTGGAATATTTAATTCAACTCACAGATATATATCTGTCGTGCTCTTGCTGTCATTTTCACAATAGCCTTCTTGTTTGAGCAAAGATGAGAGTGCCCCTTGACAGAACAAAGACCAGTGACAACATAAATCTGACACTTTACAAGAATAACTATTCTCTCTCGCAATGTCATATCAACCACATAGAATAATGGTTCTGTATTAAATATAATGCATAATAACGTGCCTGAAGATTCAAAACTATACCTATGACTGGAAATTTTTTGGACAGTAGCAATTTTTATGCCACCAAAGTTTGACACAAAAATACAATAAATGTGCAGATGATTAATTGCTTGAGGCTGCTGGCTTTCACTGTGTGAAAGCTCATTCGATTGTTTTGGCCACTTGGAGATATCCCATAACTTCAAGGTTTAATTTTATTTCAGTCATTGTTCTTAGTGTTTCACAGGCAGGCTGGGTTTATCCTAGCTATAGGCATGCCTATAGCCTTAACTATGTTAGGCAGTGCTTGGTTAGACAGGCTAACACAGATACACACACACACACACATGCATTCTCACATGCTTGGCCAATTTATAATTACTATTTGGCTTGCATGGATGTCTACAAACTGTGGGAGGAGGATAGTGTACACAGACATAACGTACACACAGGGGGAAGAGAAAACATATTCAAATTCAAATAAAAAGGCCCCAATCTTACATATTTATATATTTTTTTTACAATAATGATGTAAAAATTAAAGATTAATATATTGTTATGTCAGCACTGTTTTTGTTTTCTTTTCACCTTTTTGTTGACGTGCCAATGGAGGCATGTGGGAACCCACGTTTTGTATTTTGTTCACAGCAATAACAGAGAAAACTGTTTTGACATCACACACCATCATGAAACTCAGTGCTCAGTCAAATGGAAAAGGTGCAAGGACTTTACATGTTTTGTTTAATGATCTGAGACAAAGGTCTCAAGTCTCAAATGAGTTCTTTGGTCAGTGGAGACTTTCCCATGGATAATTTTTTTCGTCCAGTCAGATGATTCATTGACGTGTTCTTGGAGTACTTTTTGTAGGCCAGTCACTCCTGGGGGGCTTTGCTACTGTTTTCTTCATTTGTGGATGGTGGCTCTCACCGTCTCTCCACAGTGACACATTTGTCCATGCGTCACCATGCACAAGGTTTAGAAGTGGCCTAGAAAACCTTTCCAGATGGACAGCTGTCAGTGAGTTTGGTCTCATCTGTTGTTGAAGTTCTACAGATCCTGACATGTGTGATTTTTATTTTAGCTTTGTCTTTAACTTCTCTTTGTCCTCCACACCAAAGTGAAATACTCATTGCCAGTTATCACAAACTCATGATTGCACTTTCTTGCTGCCAAGGGTGGTATAACCAGTTATTAGGTTTCAGAAGCAATAAATATTTCATGTAGAGCTATTGAAAACTGAATTTTACATGTAATCTGGTTGTTTTTTTTTCCAATATTAAAATTATTTGGTCTGAAACATGTAAGTTTGACAAAAGAATGAAATTAGGGCAGCAGTAAATATTTGGAAATTTGACTAAGCCTATTGATTTAATTAAACCATTTTAATTGAGGATGTTAGAACTTCCGAGGCTCGTTTTTAGCACAAGGAGCCACAGGGAAAATCACAGAGCTATGAGGGAGACTACGACACTGACAAAGAGAAACACAGGGCTTAAATACACTGAGGGATAACAAGGGAATGAAAGACAGAAGAAGAGCACAGCTGGGAGTAATCAGGCTAGACGAGAAAAGGGAAGCAAAACTAGAAACACTGACATGATACACGGACCTTCAAAGTAAAACAGGAAACACACTGACTGAACTCTAGACACGTAAACTTAACAGCAACTGGGGAGACAGAACATAGGAACCCGAAACATGGTACAAAAAGTCACAGTAGACACAACATGGAACACAGGGAAGCCATATTACAAAACCTAAGAACTAAACTATGATGACCATAACTGAAACCTAGGGAAATAAGAAACAGTACAACAAAGGACTCAAAACATAAGAACAAGAACTTCTTGTTCTTATGTTTTGAACTCAAAAAGCTGGGTCAGAAAGACCCAGAACCGTGACAGATAGCCAACGGTAAAGTTTATTTTGCTGACAACTTGACCTCACTGTGTGACCTGAAATCCCTGCTTGGTAGGCCAATTCCAGTGTATAGTGAAGACCAGAGTGATTTCACTCATGCTGGGAAAGGTGTTGTGTGGGAAGACATTATCAGGTTGTTTACTGTAGAAACAAAGCCTTCCCTTTAAATGTCAGCAGAAAGCAGTAGTATCTGGTTTGAAGAGAGGTAGGATCACAGCAGGTTATCTGGATGGACGTTTTCTGGACATCATTCTGACTGACAACACTGGACTTACCAGTCCAATATTTGATGGACTTCTAGTCAACACAAAGAATTCTTAATAATTTTCCATATTGATCTTATTGAGCATTATGGCTGATTCTGGGTTCCCATTACCACCAGAGGCTTTCTGTCTTCTATGTGCGGACACAGTGAGAGATCCAGTCACTATCCCCTGTGGTGACACTTTCTGCCTGGAGTGCATCAAGATTTACTGGGATCAGTTCAACCACATTGGTGTGTACAGCTGCCCACAGTGCCGTGCAACATTCACACCTCGGCCTGTCCTGAAGCGAAACCTGCCAGATGTATACCATGAGCCACAACGAGAGCTTCCAGAGCTTACTCCTTTCCCCTACTTGAATCGTGAAGTCTACTGTGACTTCTGCATTGGCCGTCGCAACAAAGCCGTCAAGTCTTGTCTGATGTGTTTGGCATACTACTGTGAAACACATGTCAAGCCTCATTATGAGTCATCTACCTTCAAGCGGCACAAACTCGTAGATGAGATGGGTCATCTGGACAGAAAGATTTGCCCACAACACGAGAAAGGTTTGGAGCTGTTCTGTCGCACTGACCAGATGTGTATTTGTGTGCTGTGTACTGTCAGAGAGCACCGCAGCCACAACATTACCTCGGCAGAAGACGAACGCAATGAGAAACAAGTGAGGGTTTTTTTTATTGTTGTTATTGCTGAGTCTATCTCAAAATCTTTTAATACTCTTTTTATTTTGATATGACATTTTCATCAGTTTTTGCATACATTAGATGATGAAAAGAGTCATTCTGGAGTCTAGAGCAGGAGTCTCAAATGAGCTGTGGGTCACTGCTGTCACTGTCATCTCATTGGAGGGCCGCTTTAGTGTTTGAGAAGTACAAAAACAAAAAAACAAAGAAGAAAACACTGACAAATATGTAGTCTTTTATTTTTTTCAAAATTTCAAATATTGTATAACAAGACAAAACTGCAAACAAGACCGCAAATTGTTTTCTCGCTCTTAACTAACTGAAGCCTTTCATTGAACAACCAAATAACAAACTTTTACCCTCTTTCTGGCCAGACACATGGCAGCATTTCTGCTATAATTTTGTTCATATTTAACAAAATAAAAATGCAGACACAAGTGTACACTTTAGTTTTAACTGCTTTTGAAGATTGTTTTCTTTACAAATAACTCTCTCACTGAACTAACACAGCCAATCCCTCAACATGTTTGCACTCTCTGCTTATATTGCCTTCATATTAAATCATTTTTTGCCCTTTGAATACCTTATTTTAACATTACGCTTAACAACATACAAATCCTCCCTAATGATAAAAGTAACTTCAAAGGCCAAATTGCATTATATTTCTTCACGTCAATATACGGGCCACAAGTAGGGGTGACGCGGGCCGCAAGTGGCCCCCGGGCCAAAAGATTGAGACCCCTGCTCTAGAGTGATAAAATCCTGTATTCTTGTCTTTTATCAGAAAGTCCTGGTGGTCACCCAAACTGAAGTCCAGAACATCATTCAAGAGAGGATGAAGGAGCTCCAGGAACTTAAGCATAATATTGATGTTCTAAAAGTAAGATCATAGCCTGGTCCAACATAAATTACTTTTCTTCATAGTAAATTTGACATGGTCTCATTTTTTTTTTTTACAGAACTGTTACATGTTAATACCACTATATAAAGGAATCCAGTGGTAATATCAAGGATGACTATTGTAACTAAAAGCTCCTGGAAAAAACTGTCTTTACCTTTCAGAGTGCAGCCCAGCGAGCACAGGCAGAAAGTGACAAGACCTTCCATGAAATGCTGCAGGCAGTTGAACGCTGGAAGTCTGAAATCAATCAGATGATAATGGCCAACATGCAATCAGCAATGTCACAGGCTGAAGGCTATGTGGATCGTCTGGAGCAGGAGATAATGGAGCTACAACGTCAAGATGCAGAATTACGGCAGATCCTCGAGACGGAGGACAACATTTACTTTCTGCAGGTACTGGAAAATCAGCCAGAGCTACAATAATTCATCTCTGTCTTTCTTGCTTTGTAATGTAGCACAGAAAAAACAGTTAATGTACTTATCACTTCCAGCGCCTGTTGCTATAGCATGCTCAGCATTTCTTGCTACCTCGTTACACTGACTAACACAAAACAACACCACGACTTCTTTATGTATATATTTATGTTTTTAGTAAAAAATCATTACACTTCTTTTTCTCGATAAAAAACAGAGTTTCCCAACCCTGTGTGTTGCTCCTGAGGCCATGGTCCCCAAAGTGCTAATTAACCCTCAGTTCTCCTTTGGAGAGATGAGCAGAACGGCCAGTGACATGAAAGAAAATCTGGATGACATCTGTAAAAAGGAAATGGGTAAACTCTCCAAGACAGGTTTGTTCCACTAGTCATTGTTAACACTTCAATTACCTTTTACTGGCTCACTAGTTTTTGCTGCAATCCATATATACTTGAATTTATATTTTTACAGTGAGCGAAACTCCCGTGTACATATTGTTGCCAAGAAATGGAAGCAAACGACTCAAAGGTAAGTGAGCTGAATAATTTCATTCGTGCTATTTTGTACATGGCTGGCAATTTTTTTTAAACATAATATTGTTGCACATTTTATAACATATGTTATGTTTTTATATTTAAACAGTTCCTTCGAATGTAGATTTTCAGGAGCCAAAAAACAGAACAGACTTCTTGAGATGTAAGTAAATTTTATGGTTCAGAATTAGTACTCAAGAGCAACATTTTAATGTTATCTAAACAGAAGACATTTATAAATGTATGTTGTGGCTGTGTTTTCAGATGCCTGCAAGCTGTCCTTTGATCTTAACACAGTTTATAAAGAGCTGGTTTTGACAGATGGGAATCAGAAGGTCACCCGGAAGAAAACAACCCAGTTTTACCCAGATCATCCAGATCGCTTTGATGGCTACTCCCAAGTTCTGTGCAAGGAGCCTCTCACTGGTTTCAGGTTTTACTGGGAAGCTGAATGGAGTGGAGAATTTTCCATAGGGGTGGCTTACAGGAGCATCAGCCGTAAAGGGAAGAATTCACACAGCCTGCTTGGCTACAATGACAAGTCTTGGAGTCTCCTTTGCTCAGACTCTGGTTACTCTGCCTGGCACAAGAAAGTAGACAGAGACCTTCCTGGTGCTGGTAGGGCTACACGCATTGGTGTGTACCTAGATTATCCTGGAAACACAGTGGCCTTTTACTCAGTGTCAGGCACTATGACACCTATCCACAGATTCAAAGCTCAGTTTACCGAGCCTTTGTATGCTGGCTTTGGTGTAGGTTCCTCAGTTACCCTCTGCCAGCTAAAACAGCCTTATTAACTAAAAAGTGCAAAAATTACCCATTACCAGTAAAGAATTTACACCGATACAATATGTAAATAATAATGACATACATTGCAAAATACAATATACTACCAGTTATACTAGCAAAATACACAGGATACAACAACAAAATTTACACCAGGAAAACTTCGTAGTAAACAGTTGCCTGTTTACAACAAATGTGGACCAAGTTTGGGGCAACGGGGTCAAATTATCTCTGACCACACCCAGCCACAATCTTTCCTCTGGCTTAGTCTGGTCAGAAGGTGATCTATCTTTTGCACATGTAAACTGATATCACTGGAGTCATGGATACATCTCAAAATCACTCCTGCAAAGTAAGAAACTGAGCCACTGGTCAGTACGGGACGTTAAATTACTTTGAATTATAAATGCGTTTTAAGGTAAAACTTTCTAGAATTAATGTATTAAATGTAGAAATGCTATAAATCTACAAATATTTGCTTAGAGAAAAATACTAGGGTTAGATAATAATAATAAAAAAAATCTGAATTTGTCATTTGCTAATATTAGGGGCAGTCTGTCAGTCATTAAAAAAGACAGATACACGTGTCCTAAGCATAGCATGTGCTACATTTTATGTTATAACAGCTTTTATTATTATTTGGTATTCATTGCTGTACTTAAAAACAATCAATTTTACATTATATTTAGCGAAAGTGCTGTGTCTTTGTTATTGTTTTGTTTCTGTGTGTTTGTGATTTTGTTTTCTAATATCTTCTTATAATAATTTATCATCTGCTCATGGAATTTCAAATGGACACTTTTGTTTTCTCTGTTTTCCAGTAAATCTAACCAGTCAAACCAGTTAATCTAGCATCAAAGGATGCTAACAACTGAAGTACCATTTTAGAAACGAATGAAGTATTTGTTTTCATTTCGAACAATATGCAAGTCATTTGTAATGTCCTCTTAGATAACATTAATTACATAAATAATAATGTTTTGAGAGGAAATTAATTAATATGTTGCATCATACAACATCTCTTACAGCAGTTTTTTCATGTGGTTTACAGGGACCTCATTCAGTAAACAAAAAGCCTATTTCTTTTTCCTCTTTTCTCTCTGATGCTCTCTTTGGCTTTTTCTGGTCAAGGATCTGAGTGGCAGGAGAACCTTATCAGCAGAGGGAAAAAAGAAAGATAAACTTTCTCATTTAATAATAATGATTACCTTTATTGTTCACTGTATATTTTTTTAAGCTATTACCTTTAACTTCCAATTTGGGTCATAGGACACGCATTCAATTTGCTTAGATGATTTGCATGACAAATTACCCAAAGGTACAACAAAACAACAACAACAACAACAACAATCTTTATTTATAGAGCACATTTAAAAGCCTTGGGCATACCAAAGTGCTTTACATAAAACAATAAAAAATAAAACAGTTCACACATTAACATCAAATACATAAAAGTAACGGATTATGTTCACAGATAAAAGCCACCAATTAGAGTAAACTGCAGCACATAGGTTATAGCAAGGTAAGACTGTACCACCATGATAAAAGACACCAATAATGGAAAGATAGCAGAGAATTTAATACAATACAATACAATAGGTCAATAGGTCACTGCAAGCAAGCCAGCATTTAACTGGTAGAAAAGGCAAGTTTAAAAAGATGTGTTTTTAGCCGTGATTTAAAAGAATGAATAGAATCAGACGCCCGGATGCCAATCGGGAGATTGTTCCACAGCACAGGTGCAACTAGAGCAAACGATCGATCACCTCTAGTTTTCAGTCGAGATCTGGGCTGAACCAACAGTAACTGTGAGGATGACCTTAAAGCCCTAGCAGGAGCATATGGGTTTAAAAGTTCCTTAAGATAGCTTGGTGCAGTGTTATTGGTAATTTTAAAAGTAAACAACAAAATTTTAAATTGAATACGATATTTGACAGGCAGCCAGTGCAGATCAGCAAGGACAGGAGTAATGTGGGCAAACTTCTTGGTTTTAGTTAGAATGCGTGCTGCAGCATTCTGAACTGTCTGTAATCTATGTAAAAGGGAAGAGTGGAGACCACAATAAAGTGAATTGCAGTAATCAAGCCTTGACGTTACAAAGGCGTGGATGAGCTTTTCTAGGTCTTTATACGGGATATAGTGCCTGGTCTTAGAAATAAGGCGAAGCTGGTAAAAACTGGATCTGACAACAGCAGACACTTGTTTATCAAGTTTAAATGAGCTGTCAAATAAGACACCCAGATTCCTAACAGTGTCAGAGAAAGAACTAGTGAGAAAACCAAAGGCATCCCGAAGTTTGGCACGAAGGGCATTACTACCAAAAATCATAATTTCAGTTTTCTTATCATTGAGGATAAGAGTATTTGCCAAAAGCCATTTCTTGACCTCACACATGCAGACATGAAGCACGGCCATACCCCCATATGCAAATGTTCAAGCGTTAGAGGCAATCAGTCATCACACTACTCTAGAAGTGTTATCAAATGCTACACTGTACACATTTAGTCTAATAATATTTGTGGTCTTATTACAAACTTAACTGCTATAGTACGTATTGCAGTGTTGTATGCACGACATGTTTATTGTGTGCTGCAGTGTAAAACCTTAAAAGAGACCTTACAAGTGGTCGTGGGTTTCTGCAGACATGCCAAATTAAATTAGATAGTCTGAATGCATACAATGCAGTCAACAATATCCTGGGTCTATATGTATATGTATATGTTATTTGGCAAATATCAAAATGAGACAGAGGCACTTTGACACCATGTTCTTCTAAGATATAGCTAAGATATATTTTGTCTCTATTCCTTCATTCTACATCCTTTTTGTAAAACTGACATTACTAGGCTGATTCAAAGCATTCATTTTGCCATTGGTCTTCTGACTTAATCTATATTGAGTGTTATGTTAATGTTGTCCACCTTGTTATGTTGCTTGTAGAGAGTGGTGCATAGTTGTTTGCTTGGCTGATTGCCTCTGTTTCTTGCATGTACTCTATGTACACATATTCAAACCCTTTGCATGTCTATGTGGGTTTTTTCTTTCAAAATGTGTTTTTGTTCTTTGTAATGCTATTCTATTGCTATTCTATTGAAGAACAATAATACACTGAAGAGATGAATGATGAAAATCATGCCAATTATTATAATTTTATAATTGCTCCTTTCCCATTGTATTGTTTCATTGCTGATGTTCCTAGTGCCTTTAACATTTGCATAAGCTTATTTTTAATAACTGGGTTTCTACAGCTCCTTCTCTACATTTGCGGGAATGGAAAATTCTTCTGTTTTAGGAGCTTTAATTCTTTTTAACAACATCAATTCATTTAGATCATACACAGGACTGTGAATGATCTAAATATTTCAGTATGAAGTAAACTGTTTTGTTTTTGTTGCTGTTGTATTTCGGTGGCTTTTTAAAAAATAAAATTGCTGTTTCTAATGTAATGGCATACAAAAATGAAAAACAAATGGGAGTACATTTGTGTTATGATCACTCGATGGCACTGTTTCTAAACTGCCAGTACACTGATACATGGCTCTTTTTTTCTAGGCTTCAACATCACCCTAACTAGAGGATCACAATCTGCACATATAAACATAACCCTTATTTAGTCTGCTTCACATATAAAACAATGACATTCTGACAGGATAAGATGAAAGCTCTACTTATTTTATAGGAGAGTGTAGCTGTCTCTGCTTTGTTGGTGTTTCCATCTCCAATTAACAATGACTTAAGCTTGGCAAGCTGAGAAGCCAGAAGCTTTTTTTCTTGTTTATGCATGCACAGTATGGATAAACCTCTGGTCTTTTATAGTAAACTGATGGAAGCCCAGCATGTAAGGCAAGCTGCCACTGGATCTACGTTTATTACTCTTGCTGAAGTAATGACCTCACAGCCCCTTGTTCGCCACTGGTGCTAGTTTCAGTCATTGTGCAAAGGTACTGTTTATAAGGGTGGGGAAACTTGCAGTCAGCTAAGACTGAAGAAGTCAATTGGATGACGCTGCGTCCCTTCTTGGGATTTCCTTGCCTGGATGACTGAGCATGCATCAGGACAGAAACTCTTATTGAAGTAATATGAGGTTTGAATATCGATAAATATTATACAATAGTAAGTGCAAGCACGTGTAAAAAAGTATGAAAGAAATCTGATGCTGTGTGCAAATTCTTCTACACTCACAAAGGTTGGAGAGCTAAAATGGATCTTAGATTGCATGAGATAGCTACGCAGTATTTTGTGTTTGTTGATTAACTTCTTCGCATTCAGTGAATGGCTTTTTACAATTTTTTTTAATTTTTACTTTGAACTGTTTTCTCAGTTTGCAGCAGATTCACATTCACATGTACTTACTACATGTGGGTGAAAACTTTCCTGCACACTTGTTCTGTCAGTATCACTGTTTACATTCAAAGAGGGACGTCCTACAGGTGGTAATACTAGCTAATCCTGTTTGGTGACTAGCTCAAGCAGAAAACCAAGGCAAGTCTTTCAACCGTAAAACACAAAAAGGGAACTAAAGCATTTTCACTCTGGAATTAAAAGACCACCTTAAACTGTAGTGCTGTTCATAATATTGTAAGTAATAAAGAAAAAGAAAATAGACAGAATTTTGAAATGCATATTTTAAATGTCTTTTCTAGCCATTCCACATAAATACAGAGACATTACAGTATGTTGTTACCCTCTGTTTACTGTGATATGTTCAGATAAATCTTACAGAGAAAAATTTTATTTATTTAATTTTCTATTTACATTTTGGTTTGTCTATGACAGTTTATAAACATTGATGTTAGAGGAATTACGTACTTACAGACTGTGTCAGGAATTTAGGACCTACGTAGTTCTCTCATTGTGACAAGCTGCAACAATATCAATTTGAATATAACATTTAATGATGTGATCCTCTGGCAGTGGTGTATTTTATTAAACATTTCAAGTTTTGTTTTGTCTAACACTGGCAATTCGTATTTTCTAAAGAGTTTAGTTACAAAGACACACAACACAAGCTGAGTTCATGCAAGTAGCTCTTTTTTCTCTCACATAGTAGGACTTTGATTCACCACAGTGTTATCACACAACCCAGCATGCCTTAAACTAATATATATATAGGGCAAATAGATGTCTAGACATATGTGTATATATAGACATATAGACTGAAACAGGCTTTTATTACACTTCTATTGTGTAGAGCAAGCAAATAAACTGTACACAGTCATGTTGTGAAATATGTGGGGGGTGGGGGGTTTGTGCCAAGATACATGACATACACTGACATTTTACAGGTTTGCCAATTAATTCCACAAAAGAAAAGAAAACACAAATAATTCACTTTAAACTAAATTCTCTTTTTTTTTCAGATGAATTATGGCTTCTTCAGTGTCGCGAGTGTGTCAGAGAAAAACAATCATATGTGCCATTACTACTCTTATTTTTGTTGTCACACATCTACCATTCAGCCTGCAGGATACTGTTAAAAAGGTATACCACTTTAAATTATTTAATACTGCATAATTTACACTATTTTGTTTTTGATTCAAGCTAAAGTTAGATGTAAAATAAAGGGTTTTCTATGTTTTGGTTTCTTTTATGGCACTTTATCATAATATTCATAGCCAGTGTTTTGAAATCTTTACACCTTTAATGTGATTCTTGAAGCCATTATCTAAAAAAGACTAAAAGAAGATGAATGCTGGCTGTTGATTTAATGCATATCGCCATCTGCTGGATATTTTTAACAAGCTGTTCCTCCTAATTTCAGACATCTACTGAGAATTTGACTTTTTACCAGAGTGATGCCACATTTTATGACTGCGTATTTGAAGTTACAGTTTTAAATGATAATTCCATGATGCAAAAATGGGAATCCTGCTGTAAAAACTTCAGTGAAGCCTGGAGAAATGCAGAGCAACACACCAGAAAGCCTCAACACAAGCACCTGGAGAAAGATCATTCTGCTGCTTTATATATGTACACAAAATCTATGTTGCAATCTGTAAACCTCAACTTCAAGTCTGCAAATAGAACTGGGAAACCAAAGGAGACATTTGAGTCACGCTCACTTTATTCTTTTCTAACTGAAGGCATTCAGATTTTAAAACACAGCCAGGTGACATGTGTTAGTACACATTTTCAAGCAGAGACACTTTTACATCTGAACATCTCTAACAAACAGGTTCGGTTTAGCACCTTCATGTTAGGCTCTGATGAGTGGGACTTTGCAAGGAACATCTCATGTTTTGAGGTGCAAACGTGCTTTGGCGCTGACATAACATATTACTCTGCCCTGAAAAAAAATAATCAGGTGCTAATTCCCCCATATGAGATTTTCAAAGTCACTGACATCCAGACAGAAACAAAGGAATGCAGAATCAGCTATAGACTCACGAGCAATATGAACTGTGTTTATAGCAAAGAAAGCAATATGTTGCATCCAATATCTGCAGTAGTAGATGGATTTTGGGTCATTTTTACTATTATTTGTATTGTTTTAATTTGTCTTTTGTTGCCTTTTGTTTTGGTGAAAGTGTACCATAAAACCAATGCTGTTTATGGTTCTTCCTTTCCATCTAAGTTACAGCAGCCACATTGTGGATTATATTAGGCTGATCTTTGCATTTTGTGTTTTATTCTTCATGTATATGTTTTGTTTTTCATACATTCATGCAAACATACATAAAAAATAAAATCATTTGTCACATCATGTACATTGTTCTTTTGCCTTTGTTTTTTTTGACAGTTTTTTGCCTCTTTACATCACCAAAATGACTTTTAATCCAACAGTCACAGAAAAAATATTTAAGAATTATAACCGCTGTCTTTCACAGTTGAATGGCAACCATTTAATGACCCAGTGAGGTTTGTTCTCTTGTTGTTTCAAATAAAGTATTTTTGTTTTGATAATATATTTTTTAGGAAACTACCAGAAGTATGTATTTCAGTTGTGCCTGTAATTATGCCAATATATATACTCTCTCTCTCTCTTTAATGAACTTCTACTTTCAACTCTGTCATGAACAAATATTCATAACAATTAGTAAAATAATATATAATCATAGATTACATTTATCGTGTCCAGTTCAATTATGACACACAAACACATCCAAAAATCACTGAACAGGCCTTTTACCTAAAAAGCCTGTTCTATTTATTACGCTCTTTTCCTTCTTTGACTGCTCCCTTTAGGGGGCAGCACAGCACAGTGCATCATTTGCAACATTGCCATTTCATCCCATCTCTGGGATCTTCTGTCACAACAGCCTTCTGCACGTCCTCCTTCACTAAATGTATTGATCATCTCTGTGGTCTTCCTCTTTTCTTCCTCCTGGCAACTAATGCTCAACACCCTTTTGTGTTGTCCTCCTAGTGCTTGTTAAAAATAACATAGCATCCACTTATGCTTTGTGAGCTACTCCCCCAAACAATTTATTATACAACACCACTGATCAGTCTTCTTTTATGTGCTCCCCTTTTGCCATCCATAAGCTTTCTTAAAGACAGTGCCCCTGCTGATTAACCTTATCATTACATCAACATCGCACTGTATATCAACGCACCTTTGTCCAATTTCTTGTATCCGCTATCCCTTCTCTGCACATGTACAAACCATCTCAGCCTTGCCTCTAACTTTTCCCCCAAAGTGCTCTACCTGAGCTGTCCCTCTGATACACGCATTCTAATTTTGTCCCTTCGTGTCTCTCTCAGTGCAAATCTTATAGAGGGGGTTATAGAATACTTCTAGTTCAGCCGTCCCCAACCTTTTTTGCACCACGGACCGGTTTATGCCCGACGATATTTTCATGGACCGGCCTTTAAGGTGTCGCGGATAAATACAACAAAATAAAACTAGTACCGGTACCGAAAAAAAGAAAATTTATTCATAACACACGTGAAAAGACCCAGGAAAACTGAGTAAACGATAAAAACGATAACAAAATAACGCTGAAAACTGATAAAAACCTTGAAAACTATACATTTCACACCTGAGCCTCAACTCTCGCGGCCCGGTACCAAGCGACTCACGGACCGGTACCGGTACGAGGCCCGGGGGTTGGGGACCGCTGCTCTAGTTAGAGGATCGCTAACCTATGTATTATCTGCTTTAAGAGTTGTGAGTCAAGTATATCTTATTTGTTGTCTTCTTTTTCAGAAGAGCCACAGCATTTGGGTTTGAACACATGAGTATGTTATTTTATTAATAAGATAATCTAGCATTGTAATAGTAGATGTTAGATAGCTGATCAGCATTGTGTTGGCACATATTTAAAAGGATAACAGTGAAGGAATCAGTTTCTATGCAGTATATCAGGACAAGGTCCAGAGTGAGACTAAAGCAGTGCATGAGCTGATCTAAATTTTGATCGATACCAACTGAGTCTTACACTAAATTAACTGCAGAGTTGAGGCTGTTGTTTTCAGCATCTACACCAATGTTAACATCATCTACTATAATATTTTTTATCTGAACTGAGCACTAAATCAGACTAAATCTAAAGGTCACTATATATGGGCATATGGTTTCCTGCTCAAACAGTGAGCAAATGGCACTTAATTTCTATACTTAATGACCCGTTTCTCCTTCCTTAGAGTCCAGCCTCACATATTACTAATTACAAGCCTTTTCCTGTGCTTATGACATCTATCTCATTGCTGTTCACCTAGCCTCCCACTGGCCCTGTCTACTTTCTTCATCTATCTAACTATCCCACTTTTTCTTTGCTAAACTCTTCTTTTGAATACTTTTCTTTACTTCCTCATTCCACCTCCAAGTCTCCTATACTCTGTCCAGAGAATACACCAAACACCTTTCTGACAATTTCCCTCACCACCTAAGCTGCACTGTCCCAGTAATCTGGGAACTCTTCCCTACCACCCAGAGCCTGGCTCATCTCCTTCCTCTTGGCCAAAAGCAACAGAAGCAGTCACTGCTAACCCAGGCCCAGAACAATTCTGTATGAAAATTACACTTTTTGCAGGTTTGATTTGCCAAAGGTTTTATGGCAAATGCCCTTCCTGACACAACCCTGCTTATTTATCTGAATTTGGGGCTAGCACTAGAAGTATGTGCTAGTAGTTTGTCCCACCCCATAAAACACAACATAGCTTCCTTGTGCTTTTGTAGTATTGAACTTTCAGTTTGATAGCTTGATTTATTATATGCTTTGGTGGTATGCAGACGCAAAAGTTCAAAAACTGTTTTTTCTTCAACTAAGAAAAATTCTACAAGTTGGCACAATCATGCACATACTGTATTGCTCTTTTGCGATATCTCTGATTATGTAATTCTACACCATTGAGTGTCAGCACCTTTGTGTATGAGAAAAAGTAGCTTAGTTAGTTCACTAACCTCACCATAGAGAGAGAAGAGATTATCTTTGAAATCTTGTTTTAGTTTTTGCCTCATCAGTCAAAGTCATAGAACGATGTGAGATGTGATTGTCATAAGACTCTGACAAGGCAAATCCTTTTGAGCTCTTTCACTAATGCATTAGAAAAAGAGAAATTGGCACAAACAACAATGGGAGGTAGGAGAGGCCAGAGCCAGCAACAGCAAGAGTGTTTTGCCTGTTTTGTTGTTGTTGTTGTTGTTTTACTGTTGTTGTTGGTGTCAGATTATTTCTAACCTGATACTGATGAATGCTGGTTCAAGCTCTGTGACTCGAATTGGGACCAGTGATGATCACAATTTAGTAGGTAAAATAGGGGTTTTTTTGTCCTGTCAGTAACTTGGTAAATAACCAGTTAAATCACATGGTAAGCTTTTTATGTATATAAATGTCCTTTTGTGAGCCAGCAACTCTTTCATAAATGGAAACTATCTCACAATATAAGGCTTTGAAAGCTGGGGAGCAGTTGAATTAATAGGTATTAAAAACAATACCTTTTAAAGTGAAGCAGTTTTTAGGCTGACAAATATATTTGTCTAAAGATCGCAATGGGGCACTCGTCCTACTGTTGTGTTTGGCATAACCACAGTAGAAAATCTCTTTACAGTCTGGTACACCGCAAATGTTTTTTTTATACTACTTGTTTGTTTGTTTGTTTGTTTGTTTGTTTGGTTGGTTGGTTGGTTGGTTGGTTGGTTGGTTGGTTGGTTGGTTTTTCTGAAGTTAGCCTTAGCTGGTCCCCATCCCAGATGAGAAAGGAGGGGGGCTGGCCATAGGGCTAGCAACCCTATAAAACCCAAACTGCTGCACAAATCCCAAAAAAGGAGACTCAAGGAGGCTTGGTTTTGAAAGAACCTGCAAAGACTAAGTATGTCATGCAGTGAAAGCCAGGGATTTCTGAAAAAACAACAACACTTTATTCCCTTCACTGAAGAACACAATTCTGTTTCTAACAGGAACAGAAAGAGAAGAATGCACATAGCTCAGCACAAGTACAAATACATAGAAGTCAATACTGTGACAAGGTGTTTAATTCACAGTATCTGTTCCTCTTACTACTAGCCTGTAAATTAGACTACAAGCTGGGCCATTTATATGGATACACCGTAATAAAATGGGAATGGTTGGTGATATTAAAGTCCTGTTTGTGGCACATTAGTATATGTGAGGGGGCAAACTCCTCAAGATGGGTGGTGACCATGGTGGCAATTTAGAAGTCGGCCATCTTGGATACAACTTTTGTTTTTTCAATAAGAAGATGGCCATGTGACACATCAAACTTATTGGTAATGTCACAAGAAAAACAATGGTGTGCTTGGTTTCAACATAACTTTATTCTTTCATGAGTTATTTACAAGCTTCTCTTTGTTCACAGCCATTGACATGTCGAAGAGGTTAACATGTGAGGAGCGGATCGAAATTGTGTTGATATCTGGTGAACGCAGTAACCGGGTCATTGCAGCAGATTTCAATGCAAGACACCCTACGAGACCACCCATCTCCCATGGGTGGTCTCGTAGGGTGACCTTAGCCAGCAGTCAGCAAACTGCTTGCTAAGTTTCCTGAAACTGGTTCAGTGTTGGATTTGCCGAAATGTGGATGCAAGAAAACTGTCACTAATCAAGAAACATCAGCTTCTGTCCTAGCTTCATTCAGCAAGAGCCCACAGCATAGAACTCGCCGCATGTCACTGGAGAGTGGCATTAGTTGAACATCCCTTTGGTGGATATTAGCTACTCACAAATGGCACCCTTACAAACTCCAGCTACTGCAGCATCTCAACGAGGATGACCCAGATCGGCACACAGAATTTGCAGAATGGGCAAAACAAAAATTGGAACAGGACCCTCAGTTCACGCAGAAGATTTTGTTCAGTGATGAGGCAAACTTTTATGTAAAGAGTGAAGTTAACAAACAAAACACTGCTATTGGTCTGACACTAACCCACATTGGATGGATCCCTCCAAGACTGTTGGAGCAACAAAAGTGATGGTTTGGTGTGGTATATGGGATACAATGATAGTGGGTCCATTCTTCATCAATGGAAACCTCAAGGCCACTGGATATTTGAAATTGCTACATGATGATGTGTTTCCCTCTTTATGCACTGAAGCTGGCATGTTCTCTGAGTTTTTCCAGCAAGATGGTGCACCACCACATTATGGGTACCAGGTCCGAGCATTCCTAGATGAACAGTTTCCTGGAAAGTGGATTGGTCGTCGTGGGCCAGTTGAATGGCCCCCAAGGTCTCCCGATCTGACCCCCTTAGACTTTTATCTTGGAGTCATCTGAAGGCAATTGTCTATGGTGTGAAGATACGAGATGTGCAGCACCTGAAACTACGGATACTGGATGCCTGTGCTGGCATTTCTCCTGTGGTGTTGCTATCAGTGTGTGAAGAGTGGGAGTAGTCTTCATATACTCATATGACTCTTTAATTGCTTATCTGTATGTTTTTATAAGTTACAGATGAATAACATGTGTAAGATATGTTGTTTTTACAGAAATATGCATTCACTCCTTTGATTTCACTGAAGCATACATAGAAAAAGATTTTGTGTGGGAGTTCTTCCGTGGAAATATGCTAGCTTAAAGGAAAAATTTATATTATGTCACTCAGTCACTCATAATATAAAAAGGAATGAATGACACAGTGCACACACAGATAAAGGGCTGGAGTTTAAATAGAAAACACACGTCTGTATACAACATAATCTAACTGAGAGTCTAGTCCTGAAGAAATGCTTAAAACTGAATACGACAAAACCACCTAAGAGCACTTTATGCAGGTAAGATGAAAAACAAACTATATCTACACTATATTATAATTATTTTGATGGAAATGTTAAAAATATATTTCACCATCTGCAATTTTTTTCCAGTATAAGCATTTTTGTGTCTGTATTTCCATTGTGCTCTTTCTTTATTATTTTCTGTATTAAACTCATTGTATGATGTAGCTCTGATCTTATCAATATGTTTATTGGCATTACTCTGTTTACTGAAAATATTAAAATTTTGATAACATGATTTTCCTTACTTTGCAATTTTTCTCTTTCTTTTTTAAGACGTTTTTAAGAGTCAGACTGTTTCTCAATCACTGCAGAAACATCTCTGTCCTTGATTATATGTTCTGTCTGCCAGCCTGCTGTAAAATGAATGTTGAAACATCCATAAAAAGAAGTTAGCATGATAAAGGTTTAGAGGCTGTAACCATATAGATTTGTATTTTTCTTTCAGCATTACCATCCTGTTTTCCTGCTTTTGAACTATGACTGCCAGACAGACAGTGATGCCTCTGGTGGTGCCGATCCTCTCCCTGCCAGGTCTTGTTCAGGGCTTCAAACCACTCTTCTCATCAGATTCCATCACTCACCGTTACATTACACGAATAGCAATCCTTCGAAAGACAGCAGAAGTCTGCCGAGATATCGCTGCTTCTAATAGACTGGATTTTACCCTGACTGTGAGTTGGAAAGACACTCTTAAAAAGAAATATTGTGAGAGCAGTGATGCATTCAGACATGTGTGCTTTGCTGAATCTTTGACGGTAACTAAAGACTTGAATGTTGCTGAGTGGAAAAATGCATGAATTAGTCACAACACCAAAACCAGTGACAAATGAAGTGAATAACATTTTCCTTGTTATAAGTTTGTGTTCTACTATAAAATATTGTCTATGGAATATTGTATTCATATGGGTGAATATACATATGGGCACACTTTTGGCAAAGGCAATCCCTGATAACATTGGCTTCCCAAAACAGGTTTCCAGATTTCCTAGAGCACTAAACAATTCAGTTCAATTCAATATTATTTATACAGCGTCACTTACGGATCAAGTAAGTGTACATTTTTGTGCTGTAAAAAAATCACATGACAAATAAACGGCATCCCTATTGCTGATGAGACAACTCCCACTTATAGTGCTATAAATAGAACAAATACTGATTAACATATGAGTGGCATGTTGTAATATACAAATTCCTTGTTTTCAGATTGATAATAGCTTGTCAGTTGGAAAGGTGCAAAGGGCCTGTTCGTCTATAGCTACCTTCACATCTTTCGTTTCCACCATCAAGTTTGAAACTGCCATTGCTACTATGTACCTCAGCAATGCAGCGGTGGACGCGATTTTTCTCCTGAGTGCGGCACGCCATTTTGACGATGAGACCTTCAACAGAGGACGGGATATCATCACAGAAGGTACAGCAAAGCTTAACAAGACAGCCCAGAACAAAATTAACACAACTGTTTTATGCTATATATAACTAACTGATTTTGAATATAGACTTTGGTTCATACTAGTTCTGACAGAAGCCTTACGTACTTGAAAGTTATAATATCTAGGAAAGTAACACTGAGTCACAGGGTCATGGTAAATTATAATTTATTACTAAACAAACCATGAAAACTGGAAAAGAACTTAGTATTGACCTGATGCTGTGATTGCAGCACAAGTCACACTATGGCAACTTGTGAGAATGCTCTTTCTGGACTTTAGCTCAGCATTCAATCATATCATCCCGGAGATCCTGGTCCAGAAACTGTCTCACCTGGGACTCTCCACCCCCATCTGCCTCTGGATCAAGGACTTCCTGACAAATAGACCACAGTCTGTCAGACTCGGCCCCCACCTGTCCAGCACCATCACACTCAGCACCGGGTCTCCACAAGGATGTGTTTTGAGTCCCCTCCTGTTTACACTCTACACATCCGACTGCTCCCCTACCCATCTCTCAAACACCATCATAAAGTTCGCGGATGACACCACAGTGGTTGGACTCATCTCAAGGGAGGATGAGTCGGACTACAGAGATGAGGTCAACAGACTGACTGAGTGGTGTTCAGTTAACAACCTCCAACTGAACACCACGAAAACTAAAGAACTTATCTTGGAATTCAGGAAGGGCAGAGCAGACCCGGCCCCACTTTACATTCACGGGAACTGTGTGGAGAGGGTACACTCCATGAGGTTTCTGGGCGTGCAGATCTCTGATGACCTCTCCTGCCTCTCCTGGACTGCAAATACCACGGCGGTGGTAAAAAAGGCCCAGCAGCATCTCCACTTTCTGAGAGTGCTCAGGAGGAACAACCTGGAGGAGAGGCTGCTGGTGACATTTTACAGAGACACCATAGAGAGCATTCTAACGTACGGCATAACAACATGGTATGCAGGGTGCTCAGCTGCGGACAGGAAAGTACTGCAGAGGGTCATCAACACAGCCCAGAAGATCACTGGCTGCTCTCTGCCCAGCCTGGAGGTCACTGCAAACTCTCGGTACCTCAGCAGAGCTGGCAATATCATCAAGGACTACTCTCACCCCAGCAATCAACTGTTTGAACTATTACCGTCAGGCCGACGGTACAGGTCACATAAAACCAGGACAAACAGATTCAGGGATAGCTTCTTTCCCAGAGCTATCACTGTAGTAAATAAGCACAAATACAATTGAACCTGCTTAGCTATACCATACCGTCACTGCCATTATATTATGCTGCTATTCATACTGTCATTATATTAATGCTGCTATCCTGTATATAAAGTACTTAATATTGTTTGAGTACTTGCGATTATTTTATTGTACTTTTTATATTTTACATTTATATTTATTATTTATCTTGCACCAAGGGAGTGGCACTCCAATTTCGTTGTACTCTGTACAATGACAATAAAGGCTATTCTATTCTATTGTATCTAACAATCTGTTGTATTTTGATGATGAGGTGTGTCTGCGGTCAAGGCCAGTGTCAAGCTAGAAAATTTTTACAGAGGGAGGTGGACTCTGGGGCAAATCTGTCACACCCTACAGGTAGGAGTGATGCTTGTTTTACTGCCAACTTTTAAGAGAGTATTATATGACACTGGGGTATCATTAAAGCAAAATGCAAAAGTGATTTTCTAAATTTGTTTCATACTCTGTACATCAAGGACTTTTACAGCCACAGTAACTGGGTGGAGCTGGGATATAAAACTCCATACAGTGCTCTGATCAGACCTGAGCAACCTCTTGAGAACCTGGCAGGTAGGTGCCCTCCCCCCATTGTCTGTGATGAGAATTGCAGTTTAACTACTTTAGCTAACTGCTATCTAGATTAAAATGTGCAGTTATCGCAGTGCATTCAGTAATTGGTCGATTGTTTGTCTCATGCCACTAGATGTTGAAAAGCATGCATTTATTGTATAATAAATAATAATAATAAATGTATACATTTAGAATGTTTTTTATTTCTGTGTTGCTTAATTTTGCTACAGGACGAAATATTCCAACTTGCAGAAGTTGTGTAGGAAAGAACAGTATCAACAACATTCTGCCTCACGTCCTGAACCGGGGACTTCTGACTTCAGGCTACTTCAGCATTTTCTTCTCAACAAAACTTACTGGTAAGTTGGAAAAATCATTTGTTTTAGTGTGTTGCATTTAGGGGTTTTTTGAGAGGGGAGAGGGGGGGGGGGGTATATTCTTTGATAAAATGCTAAAAATGTTATCCTTGTTTCAAGGTAAATGCAGCCATGGTGGATTTTTTGACCGCACAAGCAGGAAGGATCCAGTGGGAGGTATCAGTAAGGATACACTTGATTCCAATCATGGCATCTTTCAGATGAAACAGCTGTTCTGGCTATTCATGCCACTATGGAATTACTGGAGGACATCAGATTAGCTGCTGGAGAGAATACCTTCTTGAGGTATAGGCTAGTGATATCTGAGCCATTTTGTAGTCTCACACAAGAGGAACAAATAAATGCTTTTCATTGTCTTGATAACAATTTTTAGATATACACTCATCAGTCATTTTAAGAGGTACACTTTGCTGGTACTGGTTTGACCCCCTTTTACTTCCAGAACTGCTTCAGAAACATTCCTCAGAGATTTAGGTCCATACTGCACACCCATGATATGAATTTCAGAGAAATTATGATATTTTACTTTTTCAGGGACACACCTAACCCCTAACCATGCTTAACAGGAAGCAGATGTGAAAGCAGTGACTTAGTAGAAAGTCCCCTTACTTCCTTAAAATCTCAAGTCGAGCGTGCTTTGTGGGCAGAGAAGAAACCGGAATCTTCATTGCTGAGTGATGGTTAGTCATCCTGTGTTCTGTACTTAAACCCTAAATGCAGATGATGTGCTTACTCACCATGGAGAAAGGAAAGACTAACGATGAAATTTTTCCGATATAGCATTTGTATATTTTCTCATGAACTCACTCCCCATCTGCTCTTGTCTTGAGCAAGCAAGCAAGAGGTGCATGTACACCCTGTGAGTCAGACATCCTGGGCTAAGACAGTATGGTGGGGAGAATTATTATTTGATCCCCTTCTGTTTGCTCATTCACAAAGAAATGAACAGTCTCTAATTTTTTATAGTACTTTCAATTTAATGGAGAGAGACAGAATGTCAACCAACAATCTGGAAATCTATGATCTTGATTTGTTTCTTCTTTACCCTCTTTTTTGTTGCATTGGTCATGATGGACAACCAATACAAAACCCATCTTCAACATTGTCATTGTCATCCTGTACCCTTAGTAGAAAAACGGCATCAAAGAACAATGTTTCCACCTGCTTGACTGTGAGGATGGTGTTCTTTGGCTTATACTAAGCATTTCTCTTCCTCTAAATAAGGTGGGTCGAATCAATGGAAATTAAACTCAATTTTGGTTTCACCTTAGCATTTTCTCCCAAGCCTTCTCTGAATAATTTAAGTGTTTCCTGGCAAATCTAAGACAGGCCTGTACATTTGCCTGCTTTCACCAATACATTTCCTGGTGACTGTGCTGCCCCTTCAGATTATTACATAGCTGGTCACATGTCATTTTCTCATGATCATCCTCACCCTATGAGGCGATGTTTTCCATTGAGCTCCAGACAGAGGGCGTTTGATGGTAATTTTATATTTTTTTTAAATTTCTGAATGGTCCAACCACCAGTCACCTTCTCATTAAACATTTGGTTGGTGAGCCAACAGCCCATTCAAGCTTTGTTCAGGCCTATAGTCTTGTCTCTGACATCCTTCGGCAGCTCTCTGGTTACCCATGGTGGTGGAGAGGCTGGAATGGAAGAAGATCATTCTATGGAGATGTGTGTTTTCTACACATAACAAGTTGAGATCAAAAATTGAGTGATTGATTGAAGGATCGTAATCTATGTGCCACATGAGCACGATGTAGAAGCAAAAACTCTCACTGCATCATAGGGGATCAAAAACTTATTACACTCAGTGACAGGAAAATCTATTTATACCTTAAATGCAATGTGATTATTGGTTGATGTTCTCTCTCACTTTATTAAAGTGAAGCTATAAATTAGAGACTTACAATGTCAAATAATTATTTCCCTTGTTATAGAAAATTAGACTTTATTCAGAATTACATTAACTGTGTATTTTTTTTGTTGTTGTTCATTTGTTTGTTTGATTTTTATCATGTTTGTTTCTACAGACTGATGGGCCTCTCCCAGTCTCCTGTGCTGTGTTTTGTCATAGACACAACAGGAAGTATGAGAAATGAAATTGATGAGGCAAAGAGGGTTTCTTTTGAGATCATTGACAGAAAAAGAGGAACAGGACAGGAACCCTCCGGTTACATATTGGTACCTTTCAATGACCCAGGTAGATCATTTACTGGGTGAATTTGTACTTTATTAAATAGGAACATGTTTGAAAAGCATCTTGTAAAGTTATGCTGCTTGTGAAAAAAAAATCATTTGTTTTTTTCACTTTCACATAAATAAGAATAAAATGGCAGCACCGTTTGCAATTAAATGCTTGGCAAACAAATGCGCAATTTAGTAGCTTTTAAAATGTTTTACATTATACTGTATGTGCAGATTATGGGCCGTTGGTTATGACAGCAAATGCAGACGTTTTCAAAGAGCGCATCAACTGTCTGTCTGCAAGTGGAGGAGGAGATATCCCAGAAATGGTCTTGTCTGGACTACAGGTGATATAAACAGAGATACATTTTACAGAGTCATATTCAAATTTTGTAAGGTGGAGATGGAGTATCATCAAATTGTTATTATACAGTTCGATTTAAATTCCCCAGGAGATTGACTTTTATTATTAAACACGTGTATTTGCAGGGGATAGAAATGTCTCTTTTTAGTCGGAGTGGTTGATTGTATTTTACATTTTGAATTATTAATTTTTCATTTGTGATACTTTGTATGCCTTACATATAAACAAAAGCTTGCACTGACAGCAGCTCCACCCTTCTCCGAGATTTTTTTCTTCACTGATGCTCCAGCTAAAGACGCCCACCTGAAAAACACCATAGAGAGCACCAAATCTCAGGTAAGCGTGAACTTTATACCATCCTTCCTCTTAAAAATATAATATAAAAAATATAATACATTTTGGCATGTAACATGAGATTATTTTTACAGTATTTGTCTCCATGTAACTCTCAAACGTTATCTGAAGGGACCACACTATTTATAAAGGACTACATGTCCCCACACACCTGTATTCTCCATTCTTTTCATGTTTTTCAAAGTTATCAAGCCTGAAATCTGCTGCCTCTAGCCTAGCTCATTGATTCTCATTCATCTTCATTCTCAATAAATGTTTTACATTTAGATCTGTGTATCTTAATCTTGAATAAAAGGGGTTTTTTTCCTCATGCTTGCAGGTTACTTTCATGCTCACAAATATTGCGGGTGATCGACGTCGCCGCAGAACCTCTCAGGGTGTGGCTCCACGTGTAATGAGTCGATCTGGTACCCAGTTATACCAAGACCTAGCTGAAGCTTCTGGAGGTCAGGCCATTCAGGTCACTAAGTCAGAACTCTCTCTGGCTACCAGTGTTATAGTAGACTCATCAGCCAGCGCTGTGGTAAGACATCAATCAAGAGAATCATATCTGACTGAAGATCACACTGTGTGAGTAAATGTGATGTTTCTCTCCTTCTTTTAGGTGACAGTTTTTCAGGCAGCAAGGAACCCTGGAAGGCCTGATCATTTTACTTTTACTGTTGATGGTTCATTAAATAATGTAACAGCTTACATCACAGGAGACTCACCTCTCACCTTCAGCCTCACCAGCCCAACAGGTTTTGTCATCACAAATGTCTCTTAATACTTCTAAGATGCATTTTTTTATGCATTTGTTTAATTTTTTTTAACCTCTTATATCATCATATTGAAAATATCTTTGTAATTGTTTGTCCCTCTCCTCCAGGTGTTTCTCAGACTTCCAATCAGTCCAGTGGGCCTTTGGCATCTGTCACCAGAGCAGGAAACTTCCGTCGTTTAAGCTTTAACACTGATAATCAAACGGGGCTATGGCAAATCAGTGTTAGCTCAAACAACCCTTACTTAGTTAAGGTCACAGGTCAGTATCTGTCGCGGCCTTTTACTTTCCAAACAAAAAAGATCCGAGGAAAGGCCGTGGGTGGCAACGGGAGGTTTGTTTTGCTACGCACTTCTGACTCCATTGTTTAAAATCATATGCCGTTTATTTCGTGAAAAAAAATACAAACATAAATCAGCCAAATAACTTCTTTAAACTTAAACATAAACGAAAGTTAACTTAATTTGTTTTAACAATTTCAAAAGTGGTCAAAAAATCATTTTTTAACCCTCCCGTCTTCCCATCTGACATTTGGCAAACAAAACAAAAAACCTCTTTACCACACCCATCCCGGGTGCTCTTAATCTCTTAATTAATGGGAGGGTCCATAAACTAATAAACCAATCACTTTTCAAATGCTTATCCAATAAAATTTATTACAAATTAAGGTCAGTAAATTCTTACACCTTCAAGGAAAAAACAAAAAATGAATACAAATTGCATTCTAAAAACATTCAACAAAAATGGCCACAACAGTATCATTATTGTTAACTTTTAACCACTGAGTTATATGAGATGTTTTTCAAAGATTTTATTTGTCTGTGTCTACTGTTGTGCTTTCATACTCAGGTCAAAGTTCAGTGAACTTCATTTATAACCTCGTTGAAGAGTCTGCCGGAGCCCATGGGGACTTTAGTCTTAAGGAAGGACGTCCTCGCTCAGGTCAGGGTACTTTTATGGCGATTGTTTGTTCATTTTTATAGTTTGTAAAGTTCTCTTGTGGTAATCACTTTTCCTCACTTACTTTGGGTATGGCCTGGAAAAGGTATAAAAAGGTATAAAAATTTGGGTAGAATGGTCATTTTAATCGAGTTGATACGTCCTACCAGAGACATAGAGAGTGGTGTCCAGTGGGTAAGGGACCGCTTCACTTGGTTCAGCAATGCACTCACATTTTCTGTGCAGTGAGAATTTTTTATATTAATACCGTCACTGTTGTGTATATAATGTATCATGTGAAAAACAAAGTTTTCACAGGTCTCTATGCAGTCCTGTGACAAACTGAGTACACCCTTACTGCTTCCAAAGGAATTAAGAGGAATTAAATTCCAACCAGGTACAACTGTACAAATGCACGAGATTAATCAGCAGTTGTAACCCCTTCTATACAAGCGGAAGGTTTGGCAGTTGGCTGGTCTGGAACATTCAATTGTGTGTCAGTGCAATTAGAGTCTTCCTAGTAGCAAATAAACAAGCAAATTCACCTCAAGGTCTGACTAAAACTGCAAATAATGTGAGTTCTAAACCTCAGACTCTACAGGCCTCATTATGCATGTTAACTCATTCACTGCCAGCCATTTTCAAATCAGGTAACTCCCCACTGCCAGGGTTTTTGAGCATTTTTACTCATTTTTGAAGAGCCACAGAAAACTGTGTGTTATGATCATATAAACGCTGAACCTACCAAAATGAAGAACAGACTCTCTTCTTTCATCCAAAAAAAAAAGCTTGTTTCTACCATTTTCCATTCTTTAGTAATCAGCTGTAGAAGAGAGGTGGGTTCCACCAAAAATGCCTGTCTTGACCAAAAAAAGGGAGAAAACGAGCTTTTTGTGAAAAATACATTTCAAGCAGAAAAGTGCCTTTGACACTAATATTTCTTGCTTTGTGACACCTCTAACATATAAAATAGTTTTTCACTTCTATAAAACAGAAATAACACTGAGAAAGGTTATGTTTTATCAAAACAATTTATTTACAAATATATGTAAAAATAAAATTCACTGACAAGCTGCCCGAGGTTGTATTCTAGCCCCTCCCATTGAAAAACGTAATTGACGTCTATAGACGTCAATGGCAGTCAACGTAAGTTTTTCAATGGCAGTGAATGAGTTCAATGCTAAAGTTCAAGACAGAGAAAACATCTGATCTCTAAAAAGAACATGTCAGCACAGATTAGATCTGCAAAGTTGCATCTGAACAAACCACAAGATTTCTCAAACAATATGCTTTAGACAGGCAAAATTCCTTCACGGAGATATGAGGGACTGATAAGAAAACAACTGCGTCATATTTTTGTTAAAAATAGTTCTGCGAGCCATGGGCTTTAGGTAGTTTTCCACAAGCCTGTATTGAGTCACATAAAAACTTTCATTTTCAAATGCCTTCAGATTGATCAGATTCCTTTTTAAGGAAGGAAGGTCTATTAAAAAGTTAAAATTTTAGCATATAGCCAAATATATAGATTTATTTAGCACTGCAGAGCTTAATTAACATTGTATCATATGCCAAGGAAATTAATTCAACACCCTGAAGGCAGCCATTTCTTGCAATAATATTTCATTGAAGGTATTTCATGGAAGGTAATATTCATATCTTAAATATCCTGCAAAAATAGTCTTTGCACCTGCCCTACTCTGCAGTAAAGATTTAGTTATATATTATTTTGTCATGACTGTCAATCTGCTGACAGTGCATATTACTCCTGGTCTCATGCAGTCATTAGGAAGCAACGATTTCCTGGTGACATTTAGTGGAATCCCAGCAGGTGAATTTGTGCTTATCCTGAAAGGAGAGGACAGCAGCTCCACTTCCAGGTCCACTTCCAGGTCCACTTCAAGCAGCTTCCAGAGACAAGCGTCCACACGGATGTGGATGTGTCCACATGAAGCCTGTGTCAAGGCCCATATGGTTCTTCAGAATGTCACCTGACCAAATACAAACAAGGCCCCGACTCTCTGAAACGACGATACTGTCTCGTTATGTGATTCAAGCTCTTGAAAAGATGCTCTATTAAGATTCTTCTGCCAGCAGAAGTAGAATCTTTGAGGTGTAGCACTGTCGGCCACCAGTATTTTTGTATTTGTTTTTGTCTCCTCATGTCTTTCTAGTTTATAATGGGGTGCTGTTAGAAAAGTTGATGTTATGTTTTTCTGTGTAAATTTTCTGCACCTTTGAGATGCCAAATATGAAAATACCTAAGATGTAAGCTGATCTTACATAAAGGTCAGAACAACTAAATAAAAAAGTCATTTCATCGATCACTGTAGCAGCATTTGAAACAGAGTCTGATTACAGTTGTGAAGCTATTTTGTTATGCTGCAACCCACTGTCAGTAAACTGTGATAAATTCTAATCAATACAATCTTGAGGTCATTTGTTTACCTTTTAAATGCTGAATAAAAAATACCTGTATTAACAATAATAGCTATCGTTACTCTGTTTACGTTATCGTCATTAGAAATGTATTAATTTTATTTTGAGACACAACATGAATTCAGATTGTTTTTGTTTTAAATCATATGCTTACGTTTTTTGAAGAAACTCGTGCTTTTTCTGTTTCCCTCAGTTAGGGCTATTAAATAAGATAATACATGTCTATTATATGTATAATTCTGATTATTAGTTCAGTTATACAATTTTATAGTTGAAATTAAAGGTTAAATGTGAGGTTAGCCTTCTAGTTCAGATTGTTGTTTCACTTTTGAAACTGCATTCCTGACCTGTGTTGGTGGGTTATCTGTTTCTTAATGTGTGTATGCAAATTCACCTGTGCAGGGGCCCGGCTGTGATTGGTGGACCGAAGGAGCGGCCTGATGTAACTGGTTCCTGCTGTGGACATGAACTATAAAAGGGCGACCGAAGAGCAGCGGTGCGGGGGGTGTGGCAGACTTCCCGTGCACTTGCCTCAGGTCCAGATGGAGCAGCCGTAGCAATAGCTATTTGGTTAAAAGGTCGGGTATGTGTGTGAAGTGCGGAGCAAGTAGGGGTGAGCTGCCGATTATGTTGGGAAGCCTTCTTTTCTCCTGTGTTTTTAGACCAGGGAGGTCAGACTGTGTTATTTCTTTCTTTTCTTTTCCGTAAACAGGTCAGAGGGGAACCGAAGCCTAGGTTGAGTTTTGTTTGTTGTGTTGGCCTTAGCTCACCCCGAAATTATACACTCCCACTACCGTGAGTGCCATTGTTGTCAATAAACTATTGTTAAAAGTCCGATGCTGTGGCTGTGTCTGTTTGGGCGTGGGAAGTCACGGGACACCCCGCTCTTGTTACGGTGATTTCTGCTGATGTGGTTAGTATCGCAGATACGTTTGTGGCTGGGGAGCAAAAACCTTCTGTACGGGAGAAAGACATAGTGGGGGATAAATGCAGTGTGCTAAAATTAATACCGGCATTGAGCGGCAATGTGAATAAAGAAACTTTGGTAAGAGCTCAGGAAAACGACAAGTCTTTGAGTTCCTGTTTTGCAGCCGTTGTCACGGCTGGGGAAAGCACCCTTCCCTGTTTTTTCCTGCAGGATGACGTGTTAATGAGGCGGTGGTCTTCTGATCAGAGTGGAACATCAAGTGTTACACAGGTGGTGGTACCATCTCAGCATCGTGATCAGGTGCTAAGCTTAGCACATGATGCCGGCATGGCTGGGCACCTCGGAATAAATAAAACTTATTACCGAGTGCTGGGCAATTTCTTTTGGCCTGGCTTAAAAAACATGTAGCTGCTTACTGTCGATCTTGTGCCACCTGCCAGTTGGTGGGCAAACCCAATAAGCCCATTCCACCTGCGCCGTTAACTCCTATTCCAATAATGAGTGAACCTTTTGAAAAGGTAATACTAGACTGTGTGGGACCGTTGCCGAGAACAAAAGCCGGTCATCAGTATATTCTTACTGTAATGTGTTCAGCAACGGGATTTCCGGAAGCCATTCCGCTGCGTACGGTGAAAGCCAAAGCAGTAATTAAAGCTTTGATCAAATTTTTTTCTGTGATTGGGTTGCCAAAAATCATTCAAATGGACCAAGGCACCAACTTCATGTCCAGAGTCTTTGCACAGGTTGTTAAAGTACTACATGCTAAGCATGTTACATCAAGTCCATATCACCCCGAAAGTCAAGGTGCTTTGGAAAGGTTCCACCAAACTCTCAAAGTTATGTTATGTAAGTTCTGTTTGGAGTCTGGTAAAGAGTGGGATGAGGGGTTGCCCCTATTGTTGTTTGCCATTAGAGAGGCTAAACAGGAGTCGCTGGGATTTAGCCCTGCGGAGTTGGTTTTCGGACATGTGGTCCGAGGCCCTCTCCGACTTTTGAGGGAAAAATGGCTGTCGGAGGCCCCGGAGGAGCCGTGTAGTGTACCTGACTATGTGACTCAGCTTCGAGATAGGCTTCGCCTAGCGTGGAAAATAGCCGGGGAAAACTTAAAGCAAGTGCAAACTAAAATGAAGGCTCGTTTTGACAAAAAAAGCTGTGGATAGAAGTTTTCAACCAGGGGAGAGGGTGTTGATGTTACTGCCTGTAGTAGGGTCCAGTTTACTAACACAGTTTGCTGGTCCTTACAGTGTTGAATGTAAACTCGACAATAACCATTATGTGATTTGCACTCCAGATCAGCGGCGAAAAACCAGGGTTTGTCATGTGAATACGTTGAAACTGTTCTATCCCTGTAAGCAAAATACAACAGCGCCCCCGGTGTGCGCTGTTGCCATCCTCCCCGCCTACAAACTGTGTCTGTTTGGGCGTGGGAAGTCACGGACACACCGCTCTTGTTACGGTCATTTCGAGCCGGATCGTAACACTTCCTGTAGCATTTATGAGAGAGGTGTTACTACTGAACATTTTTTCCCACAACTGACATATATTATCTGTTCTGCACATCACACACCCAACAATGTAACTCTTCTGCATATTTGTACCATGAATAGAAATGGGAGGCACACAAAAAAGCATATGTTGAATAGAAAATCCATTAAAGCATTTTTATATAGTTACTTTAGTGTTTAAAACACTACCATAAAAATGGATTTGAACAATCAATTATCATTGCCCAGATCAGCCAGTAACCTTATTGTTGTGATGTGGTTTCGCTATTAAATAAGATAATACATGTCTATTATATGTATAATTCTGGTTATTAGTTCAGTTCTACATTTTTATAGTTGAAATTAAAGGTTAAATGTGAGGTTAGCCTTCTAGTTCAGATTGTTGTTTCACTTTTGAAACTGCATTCCTGGCCGTTTGAATTATTTCCTGTAGCATTTAAGAGAAATGTGTTACTACTGAACATTTTTTCCCACAACCATTTGCCCGGTGGGCCGATGGTGATTTTTCGTTTTTATGGGCCGATGATTTTTTATTTTTTTCTGGTAACGGTATAAACAATGAAAGGTGGTGGATTGGTCAGATGCTAGCTGGTGTGTAAAAATAACTCAGTTGTTTGGTGATGGCTATCGCGATGCTTCCACAGATTCAGTAACATTAGCAAGTGGTGGAGGACAGCAGGTGGATGAGAGAAAGGGGAGGCAAGAGAAGGAGAGACCAGAGGCAGCCGCCGGTTATGACCTGCAGTCTATCTGGGTCAGATATAAACCAAGTTTAGGTGGAGTTTATTTTTGTTGTGCTGTCAGTTTTTGTTTTGTTTTTTACAGTCAGTTTACAATAACTCGTACTGCGTACTAGCTAGCATGACGGAGTTTCTATACAGCTGGGTGGGTGCTATGATGTTACTGATAGTGAACTTTATTTAATTCATAAGGTTTGTTAGTAGAGTTGCCAACCGTCCCGTAAAAAGACGGAATCGTCCCGCATTCAGAGAAAATATTACGCGTTTTGTATTGAGCTAAAAAAGGAGCACAGTTTGTCCCGGACTTCAGCTACAATGGAAAAGACACAAAGCTTGAGTTATTCTGTCTTTATGCTGTCAGCTGCCTCTTCTTCGCTCATTTTTCCCCCTCCCTCACCTGTTTCTACTTCAATGAACATGATCATGAATCTGATCAATGATCAGCTTTTCTCTCTTGTTTGTTTATCGCCCACTTTGCGCCAGAAAGAGGAAACCAGCGGATGTCGCGTTAAACAACAGCTGCACGTTTAAGCTTGATCAGCTGTTTTTAGAATTGATTTAATATCAATTTCAAGTATCAGCTGATGTTTGCTGGAGCCACAGCTATTAAGCTGCTGGTCATGATGTCGGTTTGATATGTGGTGAGAGGGAAACATGAAGATGAAACCAGGAGATGTCCTTACTGAATCATCAGAGCTGAACAGGTGATGGACAAACAGGTTTACCTTTTAGGTGACAGGAATGAGTTAAAGGGAAGTTATGAACTGTTTCTGAGAGACAAATAACACCAGGATCCTTTTTTACGCTGACAGCTGGTAACTGTGCAGGGGCGGATCTAGCAAAGTTTTGCCAGGGGGCCAGGTAGGGCATTAACAGGGAAAAGGGGGCGCAAAGAAATACGTTCTTATTCTCATTTAAAATGTCTCGCTTTTATTAAATAATTATCTGAAGATTACAACCAAAGTTTTTATCTGACCTAAAATGTATGGAAATCATACATATACCAACAAGACAGTGTACATCACTTTTACAACAGCGTCTGTTTTCATTCAAAGGCTTTATGGCTTTTCCTATAATACCTGGGGGGGCCAGTCTCTAGTCAAAATGCCTGGGCCAATTTTTTGTCCCAGTCCAGCCCTGCCCACAACTGACATATATTATCTGTTCTGCACGTCACACACCAAACAATGCAACTCTTCTGCATATTTGTACCATGTATAGAAATGGGAGGCACATAAAAAAACAAACATATGATGAATAGAAAATCAATTAAAGCTGTCACGGTTTGGCAGGGCAAACCGTGAGGATGCAGGGAAGGAGGACCCAGGCGCGGAGCTCTGTGTGTAAACAGTGCGTTTATTTACAATGTATGGAAACCAACAACAATAAATCCCCGTGCTCTCCCGTGACGTGTCGTGTCGCAATAATCCCGCGTCGGTGGGAGCTCCATCGGTCTCCTAAATAGCTCCCCCGACGAGCCTGATCAGCAGCAGGCATGGCCAATCCTCTAGCAGGACCACGCCCATCAGGCCTGCAGGTGCTTGACATCCACACACATATATACGCACACATACACACATACGGCTACACATACAATAAGTGGAACACCGAACAGAAGCATAGAATTACAAATACATATCACAACATAATTCATAACTGCTCGGGGACCCTGGGTCGCTCCGACCCAGGACCCGGACAAAAGCATTTTTATATAGTTACTTTAGTGTTTAAAACACTACCATAAAAATGGATTTTAACAATCAATTATCATTGCCCAGATCATCATCATCATTTATGTAAATAACACTTTAAAAACACACCTGGTAGACAAAAGTGCTGTACAATACAAATATGCACATAGTAATAAAACCAGACACAGCAATAAAATTACTTTAAATTTAAAAAAAAAACTTGTTGTTAATCACAAATACCATTCTTTTTTGTTTTTTCTTTTTTACTGTGGAACCATTATATAATGGTTGTTATTGTTTGTCGTAAAAGATAATACATGTCTATTATATGTATAATACTGATACTGTAGCTCCTGTGAAAACTAAGGTCTCTAATCAGAAGTACCTGACTCCGTGGTCTAATTCTCAAACACGTACCCTAAAGCAGATGACTCGTAATCTGGAGAGGAAATGGCGTGTCACAAATTTAGAGGATCATCATTTAGCCTGGAGAAATAGTTTGCTGCTTTATAAGAAAGCCCTCCGCAAAGCCAGAACATCTTACTATCCATCACTGATTGAAGAAAATAAGAACAACCCCAGGTTTCTCTTCAGCACTGTAGCCAGGCTGACAAAATGTCAGAGCTCTTTTGAGCCAACAATCCCTTTAACGTTAACTAGTAATGACTTCATGAACTTCTTCACAAATAAAATTTTTATCATTAGAGAAAAAATTACCAGTAATCATCTCACAGATGTAATATTATCTACAGCTACTCCTAGTACCATTGATGTTAAGTTAGACTCTTTTTCTCTAATTGATCTTTCTGAGTTAACTTCAATAATTACTTCCTCCAAACCATCAACGTGTCTTTTAGACCCCATTCCTATAAAACTGCTCAAAGAAGTCCTGCCATTAATTAATTCTTCGATCTTAAATATAATCAACCTATCTCTAATGATCGGCTATGTACCACAGGCCTTCAAGCTAGCTGTAGTTAAACCTTTACTCAAAAAGCCATCTCTAGACCCAGCAGTCTTAGCTAATTATAGGCCAATCTCCAACCTTCCTTTCATATCAAAAATCCTTGAAAGAGTAGTTGTCAAACAGCTAACAGATCATCTGCAGAGGAATGGTTTATTTGAAGAGTTTCAGTCAGGTTTCAGAGCTCATCACAGCACAGAAACAGCTTTAGTGAAGGTTACAAATGATCTTCTTATGGCCTCTGACAGTGGACTCATCTCTGTGCTTGTCCTGCTAGACCTTAGTGCAGCATTCGATACTGTCGACCATAATATCCTATTAGAGCGATTAGAACATGCTGTAGGTATTACAGGTACTGCACTGCAGTGGTTTGTATCATATCTATCTAATAGACTCCAATTTGTTCATGTAAATGGAGAGTCCTCTTCACACACTGAGGTTAATTATGGAGTTCCACAGGGTTCAGTGCTAGGACCAATTCTGTTTACATTATACATGCTTCCCTTAGGCAGTATCATTAGAAGACATAGCATACATTTTCACTGCTATGCAGATGACACCCAGCTCTATCTGTCCATGAAGCCAGATAACACACACCAATTAGTTAAACTGCAGGAATGTCTTAAAGACATAAAGACCTGGATGGCCGCTAACTTTCTGCTTCTTAATTCAGATAAAACTGAGGTTATTGTACTCGGCCCTGAAAAGCCTAGAAATATGGTATCTAACCAGATTCTTACTCTGGATGGCATTACCTTGGCCTCCAGTAACACTGTGAGGAACCTTGGAGTTATTTTTGACCAGGACATGTCCTTCAATGCACATATTAAACAAATATGTAAGACTGCGTTCTTCCATTTGCGCAACATCTCTAAAATTAGAAATATCCTGTCTCAGAGTGACGCTGAAAAACTAGTTCATGCATTTATTACTTCCAGGCTGGACTACTGTAATTCATTATTATCAGGATGTCCAAAAAACTCACTGAAAAGCCTTCAGCTAATCCAAAATGCTGCAGCAAGAGTACTGACAGGGACTAGAAAGAGAGAGCATATTTCTCCTGTTTTGGCTTCCCTTCATTGGCTTCCTGTTAAATCCAGAATTGAATTCAAAATCCTGCTCCTCACATACAAGGTCTTAAATAATCAGGCCCCATCTTATCTTAATGACCTTGTAGTACCATATCACCCTATTAGAGCACTTCGCTCTCGCTCTGCAGGCCTACTTGTTGTTCCTAGAGTATTTAAAAGTAGAATGGGAGGGAGAGCCTTCAGTTTTCAGGCCCCTCTTCTGTGGAACCAGCTTCCAGTTTGGATTCAGGAGACAGACACAATCTCTACTTTGAAGATTAGGCTTAAAACTTTCCTTTTTGCTAAAGCATATAGTTAGGGCTGGACCAGGTGACCCTGAATCCTCCCTTAGTTATGCTGCAATAGACATAGGCTGCCGGGGGATTCCCATGATGCATTGAGTTTTTCCTTTCCAGTCACCTTTCTCGCTCACTATGTATTAACAGACCTCTCTGCATTGAATCATATCTGTTATTAACCTCTGTCTCTCTTCCACAGCATGTCTTTTATCCTGTCTTCCTTCTCTCACCCCAACCGGTCGCAGCAGATGGCCGCCCCTCCCTGAGCTTGGTTCTGCCGGAGGTTTCTTCCTGTTAGAAGGGAGTTTTTCCTTCCCACTGTTGCCAAAGTGCTTGCTCATAGGGGGTCATATGATTGTTGGGGTTTTCTCTGTATCTATGAAGCGCCTTGAGGCGACTTATGTTGTGATTTGGCGCTATATAAATAAAATTGAATTGAATTGAATTGAATAATTCTGGTTACTGATTCAGTTCTACATTTTTTTAGTTGAAATTAAAGGTTAAATGTGAGGTTAGCCTTCTAGTTCAGATTGTTGTTTCACTTTTGAAACTGCATTACTGGCCGTTTTAATTACTTCCTGTAGCATTTATGAGAAATGTGTTACTACTGAACATTTTTTCCCACAACTGACATATATTATCTGTTCTGCACATCACACACCCAACAATGTAACTCTTCTGCATATTTGTACCATGAATAGAAATGGGAGGCACACAAAAAAGCATATGTTGAATAGAAAATCCATTAAAGCATTTTTATATAGTTACTTTAGTGTTTAAAACACTACCATAAAAATGGATTTGAACAATCAATTATCATTGCCCAGATCAGCCAGTAACCTTATTGTTGTGATGTGGTTTCGCTATTAAATAAGATAATACATGTCTATTATATGTATAATTCTGGTTATTAGTTCAGTTCTACATTTTTATAGTTGAAATTAAAGGTTAAATGTGAGGTTAGCCTTCTAGTTCAGATTGTTGTTTCACTTTTGAAACTGCATTCCTGGCCGTTTGAATTATTTCCTGTAGCATTTAAGAGAAATGTGTTACTACTGAACATTTTTTCCCACAACCATTTGCCCGGTGGGCCGATGGTGATTTTTCGTTTTTATGGGCCGATGATTTTTTATTTTTTTCTGGTAACGGTATAAACAATGAAAGGTGGTGGATTGGTCAGATGCTAGCTGGTGTGTAAAAATAACTCAGTTGTTTGGTGATGGCTATCGCGATGCTTCCACAGATTCAGTAACATTAGCAAGTGGTGGAGGACAGCAGGTGGATGAGAGAAAGGGGAGGCAAGAGAAGGAGAGACCAGAGGCAGCCGCCGGTTATGACCTGCAGTCTATCTGGGTCAGATATAAACCAAGTTTAGGTGGAGTTTATTTTTGTTGTGCTGTCAGTTTTTGTTTTGTTTTTTACAGTCAGTTTACAATAACTCGTACTGCGTACTAGCTAGCATGACGGAGTTTCTATACAGCTGGGTGGGTGCTATGATGTTACTGATAGTGAACTTTATTTAATTCATAAGGTTTGTTAGTAGAGTTGCCAACCGTCCCGTAAAAAGACGGAATCGTCCCGCATTCAGAGAAAATATTACGCGTTTTGTATTGAGCTAAAAAAGGAGCACAGTTTGTCCCGGACTTCAGCTACAATGGAAAAGACACAAAGCTTGAGTTATTCTGTCTTTATGCTGTCAGCTGCCTCTTCTTCGCTCATTTTTCCCCCTCCCTCACCTGTTTCTACTTCAATGAACATGATCATGAATCTGATCAATGATCAGCTTTTCTCTCTTGTTTGTTTATCGCCCACTTTGCGCCAGAAAGAGGAAACCAGCGGATGTCGCGTTAAACAACAGCTGCACGTTTAAGCTTGATCAGCTGTTTTTAGAATTGATTTAATATCAATTTCAAGTATCAGCTGATGTTTGCTGGAGCCACAGCTATTAAGCTGCTGGTCATGATGTCAGTTTGATATGTGGTGAGAGGGAAACATGAAGATGAAACCAGGAGATGTCCTTACTGAATCATCAGAGCTGAACAGGTGATGGACAAACAGGTTTACCTTTTAGGTGACAGGAATGAGTTAAAGGGAAGTTATGAACTGTTTCTGAGAGACAAATAACACCAGGATCCTTTTTTACGCTGACAGCTGGTAACTGTGCAGGGGCGGATCTAGCAAAGTTTTGCCAGGGGGCCAGGTAGGGCATTAACAGGGAAAAGGGGGCGCAAAGAAATACGTTCTTATTCTCATTTAAAATGTCTCGCTTTTATTAAATAATTATCTGAAGATTACAACCAAAGTTTTTATCTGACCTAAAATGTATGGAAATCATACATATACCAACAAGACAGTGTACATCACTTTTACAACAGCGTCTGTTTTCATTCAAAGGCTTTATGGCTTTTCCTATAATACCTGGGGGGGCCAGTCTCTAGTCAAAATGCCTGGGCCAATTTTTTGTCCCAGTCCAGCCCTGCCCACAACTGACATATATTATCTGTTCTGCACGTCACACACCAAACAATGCAACTCTTCTGCATATTCGTACCATGTATAGAAATGGGAGGCACATAAAAAAACAAACATATGATGAATAGAAAATCAATTAAAGCTGTCACGGTTTGGCAGGGCAAACCGTGAGGATGCAGGGAAGGAGGACCCAGGCGCGGAGCTCTGTGTGTAAACAGTGCGTTTATTTACAATGTATGGAAACCAACAACAATAAATCCCCGTGCTCTCCCGTGCTCTCCCGTGACTCCCGTGTCGTGTCGTGTCGCAATAATCCCGCGTCGGTGGGAGCTCCATCGGTCTCCTAAATAGCTCCCCCGACGAGCCTGATCAGCAGCAGGCGTGGCCAATCCTCTAGCAGGACCACGCCCATCAGGCCTGCAGGTGCTTGACATCCACACACATATATACGCACACATACACACACACGGCTACACATACAATAAGTGGAACACCGAACAGAAGCATAGAATTACAAATACATATCACAACATAATTCATAACTGCTCGGGGACCCTGGGTCGCTCCGACCCAGGACCCGGACAAAAGCATTTTTATATAGTTACTTTAGTGTTTAAAACACTACCATAAAAATGGATTTTAACAATCAATTATCATTGCCCAGATCATCATCATCATTTATGTAAATAACACTTTAAAAACACACCTGGTAGACAAAAGTGCTGTACAATACAAATATGCACATAGTAATAAAACCAACCCCCAAATGACCAAACTGTCCATCTCAAAAGTCCCAGAGGCTCAACCGCGACTCCAGCGGAGGCACAAAACAGTTCAATAACCCCCCAAAACTGTGGCGGGAGAAAAATAGTTCAGGCGGCCAGTAACTATAACACAAGAGTTCAGGTGGCCTACCTCGGGTCCCGTGAAAGCAACAGAATACTTCAAGCGGCCTGCCACAGGTGCAATGGCGGCGGCGCTGCAGCTCCGGCGGGCGGCCACGGATCCGGTGGCAGCTGTGTGACAGCTCCGGCGGGCGGCCACAGGCCCGGTGGCGGCGGCGTCGCAACAGTTCCGGCAGGCGGCCACGGGTCCGATGGCGGCGGCGTTGCAGCTCTGTTGAGCGACGGAGTAGAATGGCCCATAATCCCCGACGTGCTGGACGTGGACGCTGTGGTGGGCGCGCTGGACGTGGAGGTACATCCTGCACACCGACCTCCGGCTCTGGCTGAGCGGGTCCCCCCTGCACGCCGAGTACCTCCGGCTGCGACGCTGGCTCCTGCTCACTGGGCTCCTGCTCGCTGAGCTCCACAGTTGGCAGCGCAGGTCCCTCCTTCAGCGGCGGTGCAGGCTCGCTGAGCTCCGGCGCTCTCTCCTGCTGCGGCACGCCGAGCTCCTCTGCAGGTGGCGCGGGCTCCTCCCGCTCGCTGAGCTCCTCTGCAGGCGGCGCGGGCTCCTCCCGCTCACCGAGCTCCTCTACAGGCGGCGCGGGATCCTCCCATTTGCTGAGCTCCTCTGCAGGCGGCGCGGGCTTGTCCCGCTCGCCGAGCTCCTCTGGCTGCACTGCAGCTACGGATGGTTGAGCCGGTGGCGAAGATGGTGATACGGCATCCGCAGGCGGTGGAGATGATGGTAAAGTAGGTGATGTGGATAGTGAAGCCGAGAGTGCTGCACTCGTTGCAGACTGATGGGACGCTGGTGGAGTGGGTCCAGCCGGTGTATCGACCTCCGACACAATTGGCTGAGGAAAAGTCAGGGAACCTGGCAGTGGTGAGGCACGCCGGCGGCGCCAACGTCGCTTCCTAAACAATGCCGGGGCCGGTGTCTGACTAAGGTTCCACCAGCCGGCCGGGCAGGACAGCAGCTGTGTGGTTTTGAGCTGCCGGTCCTTCGTCTGCTGACTCAGCAGATGCCGCGGGGGTGAGTGGAGATGTGGTGAGGTGCAGAGAGCGTGGGAACTGTTTCCCCCACAATGGAGGGTCCAACAAGTGAGCTGCAAGCGACGGTGGGGAAGCTATCTGCCTATGAAAAAAGAAACAGGCAGCAAGGGCTCCCAGGGAGGTCGCCACATCCGCCTCACCCGGACAGCCCAAACCAAAAAGCTCAAAGCTGGAACTTGCCCTCAGTATGGTTATAATCGAAATTAATCTCTTAATGTCCAAAAAGCTTACAGAAAAGGTGGTTGAAGACAGGAAAGTATCAAAAAATACGACCTGTATGTGTCTCTGATGTGGGTCTGCCGCCTGGATAATGCTCCGACAGTAATTCCAGAGCTGGGCGAGCAATTCCTCCTGTGAGACGGTCCTTGAGTCCGCTGGGCCCATAATGGCTGGATTATTCTGTCACGGTCTGGCTGGCAGACCGTGGTGTCATGACCCTGTGCCTTCTCGGCTGACTCTGTATGGCTACAAGTGTTTTTGTTGTGCTGCATCTCTTTCCCCACTGCGCTCTACCGGGGCGGAGTCATGACGGCTCCAGCCCCTGGCTCGGACACCTGCAAACAATCATCTCATCCACTTCTTAAGGCGGCTGCTGAGAGTGCTTCTTCGCTGGATTATTGTGTAACACTCGTCAGTGTCATCGCCAATCTGAGCTTTTTCCCGAGTTTCTTTCGTGCCGCAACTTACCTGTTTTTCCTCCCTGTGTCAGATTTCTCGCCAGCCTGAGGACCGCCGTTTGGTGAGCTAAAAGCCGGAGTCCGAGCTACCTGAGCTTCAGTGAAGGATTGTGTACATAGCCATCCCCTTCCCGTGCCTGTGTTCCCCGGAGACCCTCTTCCTGTGCCCCCTCACCTGTATATATCCGCACCTGGTGTCTGTGTGTAAATAAATTGTGAACTTAAGTGACGGTCTGCCTCCGAGTCTCTCCTGATCCTGACACGTGGGGAGATGGGGAAATAGGACCCAACCGCCGGACTATTCAGTGCAACAGTGTTTATTTCCAAGGTGGTGAAGTAAACAACAATAAATCCCCAGTTTCCCAGACTCCCGTGTAGTGTCTTCTTCCCAAAAGTCCCCGTGTAGTGCTCTCTGCCCCAGTGTCCCTGCACTCCCCGTGCTCACTGCTCCTTCTCGTCCCACACTCCTCCTGAGGGGAAAACAATAGAGGCAGCCGTTACACACTTGTCCCAGCGGGCATACACTCACACTTGACTATGCTTGAAGATTGACGTGTAGTCAAACGCAATAATCCAGCGTTGGTGGAAGCTCCATTGCTCATCTAAATAGCTCCCCCGATGAGCCCAGATGAGGAGCAGGTGTGCGGCAAGAACTTCGGGTGTGGCCAGCCCTCAAGTCAGGCCACGCCCCCAGGGCTGAAGGTGCCTGTAACTTGGCCACAGAAGAAAGGCAACACACACACACACCTGCCTACATACAGATGTGCACAGGGGCAGTGCAGACAACACACCAAATAATAATAACAACAACAATAATAATAATAATAATAATAATAATAACAACAACAACAACAACAACAACAGTCATAGTCCCCACTGCCCACGGACCCCGAGTCCCCAGAGCCGGGTCCGTGACACTTGCACAAAGTTTAGGGGTGTGTCTGTGGGAATTTTTGATCATTCTTCCAGAAGTGCATTTGTGAGGTCAGACACAGAGATATTGAACGAGAAGGCATCATTTGAACAGGTTTTCAGTTATTTTTTGTTGTTTTTTAGTTATATTCCTTTAGTTTCATTTAATTTTACCAGAAAAGATCAGCTTATCCTTACAGGAAAAATCAGCACATGCCAATGTCATGGCATTTTCACTCAAATGCGCAGCAGGAGAGAGCGCCGGAGCTCGGCAAGCCGCAGCAGGAGAGAGCGCCGAACTGAGACTGGATTGACTGGAGAGATCGGGCAACCTCTGGACATTGCAGTGTCAGCAACAGCGAGGAAAACGCCCACAACGGTGAACGGAGCAAGTGAGACAGCAAACTAAATGGGGCCTAAGAGAACACCGACCGCTGAGGAAATTGAGGACATCAAAAAGTCACTGGACTTTTTAACTGAAGAAACATCAGCTATCAAGCTACAGCAGAAATATATCCTGGACATTGTCGAGGAGATAAGGTCGCTTCGCAATCAGAATGCAGAGAAGCAGAAACGGATTGTCTATCTGGAGAGCAGGGTCGTGGACCTGGAGCAATACACCAGAATGAACGATGTGATCATCACAGGGCTACACATAAAACCCCAGTCATATGCTCGGGCTGTGACTGCTGACAGCAAAGAGGAGCATGGAGAACTGGATGTTAGCTCTGCAGAGCAACAGGTAGCTGGTTTCTTGCAGTCAAAAGGGATCGACCTGGACTGTAATAACATCGAGGCATGCCACCCTTTGCCCAGGAGAAACGCTAGTGATAAACCAGCTGTCATCATAAGATTTGTAAACAGGAAACACAAGAATGCACTGCTGAAGCAGGGGAGAAAACTAAAGGGATCGAACGTCTACATGAATGACCATCTAACCAAATACAACGCTAAGAAAGCACGACACCTAAAGAAACTGGATAAAATTCAAAATACCTGGACTGCAAACTGTAAAATATTTATTAAACTCAACGGCACACCGGAGGAAGCCAAAGTGCTGGTCATCAAATGCATCCAGGATCTGGAAAAATATTAACAAGTCACATGACTACAAATGCAAGGAGCTGAACAAACAATCTACATCCATCAAAGCAGGTAATAGAAGATAACAACGGAAGCTAAAGCACAACATATTAAATCATGAAACAATCAATTAATTTAACATCTGGGAATTATACACTGCTATCACAGAGGATTGCTAATCATGAGAATCTGGAGTTAAATTCACCACAAAACACGGAATACAATACACACTTCACAGAGCAGGACATTGATCCAGAATTGAACTTTTTTAACATCAGAAACACCTGCTGCTATTATACTGAAGAACAATTCAATAAAACTGTCAAGGCTGACTGCAAAATGTCCATAATCCACTTTAATAGTAGAAGTTTATATGCCAATTTTCACAAAATAAGGGAATATTTAAGCAAATTTGCACATCCATTCAGTGTGATTGCAGTATCTGAGACGTGGATTAATATGGAGAAAGGAGTGGACTTTGAAATAGACGGATATGAATTAAATTTTATGAACAGAAAGAATAAGAATGGTGGGGGTGTGGCTTTGTTTGTGGACAAAAATTTAAAATACAGGGTGGTGGGAAAAAATGACGGTGGTGGTGGATAACATATTAGGCTACGTTCACACTGCAGGCGAAAGCGCATCAAATCCGATTTTTTTGACCCTATGCGACCCATATCCGATCATGCTATGACAGTGTGAACGGCGCAAATCCGATATTTTCAAATCCGATCTGGGTCACTTTCGTATATGGTACTGAATCCGATACATATCCGATGTTTTAGAAAGCGACTGCTGTTTGAACGGTCAAGTCGCATTAAATCCGCCTTTTACGTCACCGACACAAGACTGAAGCCAATTATCAGCGCCAGAGAAGCGCCCGAGAAGACATCGTGAACGCTTCCTGGCCATCCAGTGTAGATGTCAGTGAAACTGTTGGGAAGACAACGTAAACATTTTATTTGTACTGTATAATCTGCAGATTCTGACAGAAATCTGCAGCTATCCTTTGAAGCACCGCTCCTCTCTTAAACAGCAATAAGGATCATTATTAGGTTATTTACATTATTATGTAAATAACAAAATAACTTAAAGCAAAAATTGGGAAACGTGAAGTCCAAAGTCTTTATATTAAGGGCCATCAGTCACACAATACTGTTGCTCTGGGTCTAAACAGAGCGCGTTGTGTGTGACATCTTCTTTTGCGCATGCGGGCCGCTTTGAGCGTTCACACTAGAGCGCGTTTGCTGTCGCATTTTATTTGTAGTGTGAACGAGCAGGCAAAAAAATCGGATTTGATCAAAAAATCGGAATTGAGCATTAAGACCTGCAGTGTGAACGCAGCCTTAGAGTGTGTAACTGTAGTGTTTTCAACGAGGATGTTGGTGACACCGAGTTAAACCACAAATGAAGACCCTGGAGTTTAGTTGCAGCTTGTTTAATTGTCTCCATGAACATGTGGTGAAAACTGAAATGACAGAAAATAAACTCCATCTCAACAGACAGAAGCATGTTTACATCAATAAAGTGCATTACTCTCACTAAAACATTCATGTTAGCAAAATATACATTAATATCCAAAGTTATCTATATAAACTGTCATATAAAGTAACTTACGGCGTTCCACCCTGATAATTCGGAGAAGATGGCATTTGATTACATCTCCATACTGCCTTTAGCATGAGGAGCCTGTTTCTCAGCAAAACCGAGCGCTTGACCAAAACCGGAAGTGCTTGACCGGAAACGGAAGTGCCCCGCCAGAACAGGAAATACATTTTAGCGATATTTTCCTTTTAACTAAAACGTATGTAAAGCATGAATTATTCATTTTAACAACACATATTAATTTTTTAATGGCAAATCTTTTTAGAATTATTTATTTCAAACTTATGAACCCACTTAGTCAGAGAAATGCCTTAAGGGCAACACAGTAACAATAGAAATTAGTATGGAAAAAAAGAAAAATGTCATTGTAAGTTGTATATGTAGAACACCAGGTTCTAATATTGAAATATTTAAGGAGTGGGTAGATAAAACATTTATTAGGACAAATCAAAAAGTTATGTTCATTTGTGGGGATTTCAACATAGACCTATTAAATCCAAACAAACATACTATGACAGATGAGTTTATTAATACAAAGTATAGCATGGGACTCTGTCCAGTGATCACTAAACCCAGCAGGATTACAGCACAGTCAGTAACCTTAATAGACAATATATTTACTAATGAAATAGAAAACAGATCTATAAGTGGTCTCCTAATTAATGACATCAGTGATCATCTACCTGTTTTTGTAGTGTATAACAGCAATTACAGGAAGGTCAAACAGGAAAATACAACAAAATACAAACGAGTGAGAACAGAGGAGTTCATAAATGCATTTAAAAGTGATTTACTTAAGCAAGAATGGGAGATGCTGTATAAGGAAAAAAATATTGATAAAGCTTATGAGATTTTTTTAGGAAAATTTAAACTGTTATATGATAGTCGTTACCCAGTAAAGAAATATAGTAAAAAACAAAAATATGCAGCGTGCCCATGGATCACAAAAGGATTACAAAATGCATGTAAAAAGAAAAATACCTTATATAGAGAATTTATAACGAACAGAAGTACAGAAGTTGAAAATAAATACAAGAAATATAAAAATAAATTAACTAGTATTTTGAGGTCATGTAAAAAGGAATATTATGAGAAATTATTAAATATGAATAAAAATAATATTAAAGGGATTTGGAAAACATTAAATACCATCATTAAAAATGGTTCTAGGCAGTCAAATTGTCCTTCGTATTTCGCTAATAATGATAGAAATATTACTAACATGAGTGATGTGGTTAATGAGTTCAATAAATTATTTGTAAGTGTTGGGCCAGACTTGGCTGATACAATTCCTGATATAACAGATTCTGCAGAGAAAGAAACTAAACTCATTGACTGTAATCCTCATTCAATGTTTTTAACGGTGGTAGAAGAAAAGGAAATCATTGATATTTTTGGGAAATTACAAACAAAAAATTCTACAGACTCTAATGACATTGATATGGAAATTGTTAAGAAAGTGATAGATGGCATCTCCAAACCCTTAACACACATTTGCAATTTGTCTCTACAAACTGGTGCATTCCCAACACAAATGAAAGCAGCTAAAGTAATACCACTGTTTAAAAATGGAGATAGACACCAATTCACAAATTATAGGCCTGTTTCTCTACTTTCACAATTTTCAAAAATACTGGAAAAAGTTTTCATTAATAGACTTGACAAATTTATAGATAAACACAAAATAATAATGGACAGTCAGTATGGTTTCAGAACAAATAGATCAACATCTATGGCATTAATGGAACTAATTGAAAATATCACCAACAATATAGATCAAAGACAAAGCATAGTTAGTGTTTTCATTGACCTAAAAAAAGCTTTTGACACAATTAATCATGAAATATTACTTGATAAACTGGAGTACTATGGCATTAGAGGAGTGGTGCTAGAGTGGGTCAGGAGTTATTTGAGAGACAGGCAACAATTTGTGAAGATTGGTGAATATCAATCAGAGTGCCTGGACATTGTTTGCGGAGTTCCACAGGGGTCAGTATTGGGACCAAAGCTGTTTATCCTCTACATCAATGATATATGTAAAACATCTGATATATTACAGTTTATTTTATTTGCAGATGATACAAATATTTTTTGTGCTGGAGAGGATTCACAGCAGTTTTTGGAAATTGTCACACAAGAAATGATTAAACTGAAAACATGGTTTGACAGAAACACGTTATCACTAAATTTGAAAAAGAAAATACATTTATGTTATTTGGAAATTGTAAAAAAGATGCCGGAGCAAAATTGTTAATAAACAATGTTGAAGTAGAGCAAGTTTCTGATACAAAATTTCTGGGTGTGATAATAGATAACAAAATCTGCTGGAAACCTCACATAAAGCATATACAAGCTAAACTGTCAAGAAGCATCTCTGTACTGAGTAAAGTTAAACATTTTTTGCCTTCCAAATCACTCCGGGTACTTTACTGTTCACTTATATTGCCATTTTTGGAATACTGTGTGGAAATCTGGGGAAATACATACAAAACTTCACTTCAACCACTATGTAAAATTCAGAAAAAAGCAATCAGGATGATTACTAAAGCAGGATTTAGAGACCATACTAACATCATGTTCTTGAAATTAAAAATTCTGAAGTTTATGGATCTCATAAAATATAAAACTGCAAAAATTATGTACAAAGCCAGATACAATATGTTACCAGGAAATGTACAGAGGATGTTTTTTTGACAGAGAAGGGGACTATGAATTGAGGGGAAAATTAAATCTGAAGACTCTTAAAGCACGGACAAAGGTTAAAACCTTTTGTGTTACTATTTATGGGGTACTGTGGACCTACAGCAATGTTCAAGCATTAGTCAGTTTATAAAGATGTTTCGAAAACTGCTTTTGGAAGAATATGAAACTGATAAAGTTGATCACCCATTGTATATATAACTATACTAAATTGTATCTAAATTATATCTATCACTGTAGCTATGTTTATACATGTTCTCCTTGTTTATTGTGTGGGGTAAGTGATGATGGTAATTAGGTGAATAGTGGGATTCAATAGAATGTTGAGCATGGGGTAGGGATTAATAAGTATGTTATACTTCTTCCTACTCCATTTCAGACCTAATAATTGTCATTTCATGTCATTTAGACTTTGTTTTATTTTATTTATTTTATTTTTTGTTGTTTTATCTGAGCACATACGTGTGTGTATTTACATATATATTCGTATTTGTAAATGCAAGTATGTGTACTTGTGTATATATTGTTTTTTTCTGTATATGTCTGAAATAAAGATACAATACAATACAATACAATTTCACTCAAATTAATGGCCAAACACATTAACAGATATTAAAAGTAAAAATTTCTTACATAAAACACAAGATACATACATTTCTTTTTTTACAGTGATTATGGCTTCTTTTTTTCCTGGTATTTACTTTACATTTTACGGTCAGTTCTTTACGACATGTGATTCCAAGCTTATTGTTTCTTTTCTGTTGGCATGTTTTGCTCATAATTGCACCTTTCAAAAATTGCCAAAGAAGGTTTTGCACACCTTAGCCATATGCATGTTTTCTGCATGTGTTTCTGCAGTGTTTTCAAACACAATAAAATGTGAAATATTTTATGATTAACTTATTTAGCTTAATACTATGTACATTGTTTCCTCTCACCCTGACTTATACTCCTATGGTTGCTAGAGGCCATTTTCTCAGTAACCTTATTGTTGTGATGTGGTTTAGTACAGGTGTTGTTATGGATTCAAATATTGGGGATGGATACAAGAGGAAAAACCACAATAACAACACTGGTCCGGCCGGGTTGAGTCAAACAATGATTTTAATGATCACACGCGTGGGAGATGGACACCGTACACAGACAGCATCAGATCTCAAAATGGTGGAGCATTGATCAACCTCTTATAGCCTCTAGTGGCCCCCACCTAATCATAAAAGCCTAAACATTCACATTCTTTCTCTCACACGGCGCCTAAGCTACAACCTTGGCTCCCTGTTTATCTGCTCCTGCTGAGATGGGGCAGAAAACTCCAGTATGTTCTGTTCTCTTCTAATCAGACAAATAAGGCAATGACTTTCTGCGAACAGTATTTCTTATAACTCAGCAGTATAATGCATCATAAAACAATATCATTCATTCACAATAAATCAGCAGTCTAATGTAATGCAAATCAGTTTAACAAATGCAATAGTTATCACCTTCTAATTCAGGAGAATAATGCAAACTAAAACCACATAATAATTCACAATCTTTAATTAGGGGTCTAACATGGCATAAAATAATATTATAATCCCACAGTGTTCAACAGTCTACCAAACAGGTTGTTATTTTATTGGAGTGTTTTTTCTGCTATTTTCTTACTAGTTTATAATGGTATGCAGTCATAACGGCATGTTTTTCTCTGTACTTTCTGAGATGCCTAGAAATTTACTGGATGCTTGTTCTTATCTGAACTTCGGAACAACTAAACAATTTAATTTAATGGCACTACCGCACGCTGTCCTACTTAATGATGCATCAATCATTTCATTGATCACTTTATTGATCACAATTAAAATAGAATCAAATTCAATAAAAGGACTAGATTTTATAATCCCTGATATTGCATTCCATCAAATGGAGAAAGTCTTGAGGGGCGGCTGCAATGAGAAAAGGCAGCCCGGAAGCTTTACAAGCAGGACGCATCATCAGTTGTGCGCCTAAACTTCACAGGGTGTTTTGGCCTTTTATCACAAATTATTCTACCAATTTTTATTTTCAATTTCTTTTTAAATTCCTTGGTTAGGTAGATTAGAAATCTGATCGAGATTATAATATTTAATTCAAATATAAAACTTTTAAAGACGCATCATCAGTAGTGGACCTTGGATTCATTGTGTCACAGCCAGACCGTATGGAGCGTGAGTTGAAGAAATGAAAGCAGACACAGGAGAACAGAATTTGAACAAACAAAAAGCAAGCCTTTATTGGGCTGAAACACAAGAAACAAAAACAATGTGAGATGCCCGTGGGGCGAAACTAAACTAAACATAAGCTGGGCAAAACCAAATACGTGACAAAGCAGTGACTAGAGTGTGAGACTGTGAAACAAGTAAGATTGCCATGATAGCTATGAGGCTATGACGATAACTATGACACTATGAGAGCTGAGACAAGAGGTACCAAAACTGGGTGATAAGAACAGAATTCCTGACAACGACTGAATGACAACACATATACTAAATACACACACAGGAGGTGATCAGGGGCAGTGGAAACACATGGGAAAACAGCTGACACAAATGAACGTCATGACACCTTGGGGAACGTGAAACTAAAACAATAAACATAGAACACAAGACCTCTTCGAAATAAAATAGGAAACAAGGAGAGATGTAGACATGACCCAGGCTTGACAACATGGAAACACACAGATAGGAAATCCATGACCTGACACAGAAGACCTAGGAGAAACATAAACTAAACTCAAGTTCTAGCCTTAACATCCTTTCACATGAGAAATCACAAATACAGAAAGGAACACATTAGGGTGTTTCGGCCATTATCACTAGACACCCTCATCCAAAGATAACCCTGTTGAGGTTGATCAGACTCTGCAGTTTGTCTCTGGCATATGTAAAATATTCTTATTAATCAATTTTTATTAGTATTATTAAACTTTTATTCCTTTTTAAATGTCCTTTTATATTTGTCTTTTGTTTTCTATTTCAAAGCGATAGAAAAGGTGATAGACAGAAGCAAGAGAGAAAAGAGACAAGAGAGAGGAGAACCAGAAGGGGGGCATCTGATCTGGCATCCCACACCTCCCCACCAGATCGGGCTGTAAGCTCTACCTCCCCATTGCATTCCAGAAAAGGGAAAAAGAACAGAGGGGAGAAGAATAGAATTTTTTTCTTTTTACATTCCTCCATTAGGTTTCACTATCATGAGGTTAACTGCAAAAGTCCCCAGGAGACCCTGAGACAGCTGTATCAGTGAACCAGGGTTCTGGTTTTTCACTGTAAAAATTCTGGTGTTAGGTTTTCTACCCTTTTGACACCCTCTGCTGAGGCCAGCCCACCACATGTTGACTGCCTTAGTGGCCTAATGACAGTTATGAAACTATTTGTTTACACTGCAAGCCATTGTCAGTTAAATCGTATACAGGGAGTGCAGAATTATTAGGCAAATGAGTATTTTGTCCACATCATCCTCTTCATGCATGTTGTCTTACTCCAAGCTGTATAGGCTCGAAAGCCTACTACCAATTAAGCATATTAGGTGATGTGCATCTCTGTAATGAGAAGGGGTGTGGTCTAATGACATCAACACCCTATATCAGGTGTGCATAATTATTAGGCAACGTCCTTTCCTTTGGCAAAATGGGTCAAAAGAAGGGCTTGACAGGCTCAGAAAAGTCAAAAATAGTGAGATATCTTGCAGAGGGATGCAGCAGTCTCAAAATTGCAAAGCTTCTGAAGCGTGATCATCGAACAATCAAGCGTTTCATTCAAAATAGTCAACAGGGTCGCAAGAAGCGTGTGGAAAAACCAAGGCGCCAAATAACTGCCCATGAACTGAGAAAAGTCAAGCGTGCAGCTGCCAAGATGCCACTTGCCACCAGTTTGGCCATATTTCAGAGCTGCAACATGACTGGAGTGCCCAAAAGCACAAGGTGTGCAATACTCAGAGACATGGCCAAGGTAAGAAAGGCTGAAAGACGACCACCACTGAACAAGACACACAAGCTGAAATGTCAAGACTGGGCCAAGAAATATCTCAACACTGGTTTTTCTAAGGTTTTATGGACTGATGAAATGAGAGTGAGTCTTGATGGGCCAGATGGATGGGCCTGTGGCTGGATTGGTAAAGGGCAGAGAGCTCCAGTCCGACTCAGACGCCAGCAAGGTGGAGGTGGAGTACTGGTTTGGGGTGGTATCATCAAAGATGAGCTTGTGGGGCCTTTTCGGGTTGAGGATGGAGTCAAGCTCAACTCCCAGTCCTACTGCCAGTTTCTGGAAGACACCTTCTTCAAGCAGTGGTACAGGAAGAAGTCTGCATCCTTCAAGAAAAACATGATTTTCATGCAGGACAATGCTCCATCACACGCGTCCAAGTACTCCACAGCGTGGCTGGCAAGAAAGGGTATAAAAGAAGAAAAACTAATGACATGGCCTCCTTGTTCACCTGATCTGAACCCCATTGAGAACCTGTGGTCCATCATCAAATGTGAGATTTACAAGGAGGGAAAACAGTACACCTCTCTGAACAGTGTCTGGGAGGCTGTGGTTGCTGCTGCACGCAATGTTGATGGTGAACAGATCAAAACACTGACAGAATCCATGGATGGCAGGCTTTTGAGTGTCCTTGCAAAGAAAGGTGGCTGTATTGGTCGCTGATTTGTTTTTGTTTGGTTTTTGAATGTCAGAAATGTATATTTGTGAATGTGGAGACGTTATATTGGTTTCACTGGTAAAAATAAATAATTGAAATGGGTATATATTTGTTTTTTGTTAAGTTGCCTAATAATTATGCACAGTAATAGTCACCTGCACACACAGATATCCCCCTAAAATAGCTAAAACTAAAAACAAACTAAAAACTACTTCCAAAAACATTCAGCTTTGATATTAATGTGTTTTTTGGGTTCATTGAGAACATGGTTGTTGTTCAATAATAAAATTATTCCTCAAAAATACAACTTGCCTAATAATTCTGCACCCCCTGTAGAAGTGTATCCATACAGTCTGAACATAGCAAATTTGATTACCTTTTAAATGTTGAGTATCTAACATAATCTGAAATAATAAGAAAAAGAAGAATAGCTATCATTAGTGTTAATTTATCAAGTTGTCTGTGAGGGCCTCCAGCTCGCACTGGAACGGTTCGCAGCCGAGTGTGAAGCAGCGGGAATGAGGATCAGCACCTCCAAATCTGAGGCCATGGTTCTCAGCCGGAAAAGGGTGGAGTGCCCACTCCGGGTCGGGGATGAGTTCCTGCCCCAAGTGGAGGAGTTCAAGTATCTCGGGGTCTTGTTCGCGAGTGATGGGACAAGCGAGCCGGAGATCGACAGACAGATTGGGGCTGCAGCTGCAGTAATGCAGACGCTGCACTGGTCCGTCATTGTGAAGAGGGAGCTGAGTGTAAAAGCGAAGCTCTCAATTTACCGGTCGATCTACGTCCCTACCCTCACCTATGGCCACGAGCTGTGGGTAGTGACCAAAAGAACGAGATCGCGGATACAATCGGCAGAAATGACCTTCCTCCGAAGGGTGGCTGGCCTCTCCCTTAGAGATAGGGTGAGAAGTTCGGCCATCCGGGAGGGGCTCAGAGTAGAGCCGCTGCTGCTCCACATCGAAAGGAGCCAGTTGAGGTGGTTCGGGCATCTGACAAGGATGCCCCCTGGGCGCCTCCTGGGTGAGGTGTTCCAGGCATGTCCCACCGGGAGACCCAGGACACGCTGGAGAGATTATATCTCTCGGCTGGCCTGGGAACGCCTTGGTGTTCCCCCGGATAAGCTGGAGGAGGTGGCTGGGGAGAGGGAGGTCTGGGCCTCTTTGCTTAGGCTGCTGCCCCCTTGACCCGGCCTCGGATAAAGCGGATGAAGATGGATGGATGGATGGATGTCTGTGAAGGTTCTCAGTCATCCAGGTCATTGTAGTCTAAGGAGCTTGGAAAGAAAGGCATCTGGACTTCTTTAAGTTTCAAGAAACTTAAGTTTCAAGAAACTTAAAGAAGTTTTTTTTTTTTATTATTTTTTAATTCACAGAAGTAAAACATTCTAACTATGCCAATGTCATGAGTTTAATAAATAAACATTTCAAAGAGCTTTAAGGGAAGAATGGAGACATAGACACATCCCATATATTAGCAAAGGAATTACAGTGATTTACAGCAAAAACACATGCCAAACATGCCATCATCAGCACAGTCAACGGTAAGTAACGTCTACATCACGTAAGCAAATGATCAAACACGTAAAAAAATACTTTAGGGAAAGAATGAGGATATAGAAGTGTTCCTTATAAAAGTAAGCCATCAAAGACAAACACACACTGATGCACACTGCACACGCAAACGTCTGCTACAGTCTTATTCAAGAAACTGGACTGGCTGCTACCAAAACAATCAAAACTCTGTGGTATGTGTTTAACAGTATTCTTTTGTATATAAAAAAACATTAATTTATTGTTACTGTAATATTTAAAAAAAAGATAATTAATAATCCATGGTAGTTAACAGATTAAATGTGGGAAAATGGTGAATTTGGCCAAACTATTAGTGACTTGTATTGGGCATCTTAGAGTAGTCTTAGAGTAAATTGGCACAATTACTGCTGGCTAACTGTTGTTTGAACCTTAAGAGCCCTAGGTGCACATTTGGGAAACTAGGTGAAGGTTAAGTTTAAGATCTTCTTTCCCTTTTTATTGTTGTCTATTTGTTTGCATATGTCTTTTGTGTCTCTATTCAGGGTCTTGGGTTATTTTATATTATTTGTCTTCCTTTTTCTTTTTTCCTTTTTTTGCCTGGTTCCTCCAGGATTTTTTTTTTACTATACTTTATAATATTCTTTTTCTTCGTCCTTATGGATAATTAATAAAAAAAAACAAAAGGCAATGATACATTCATGTATGACAGTGACTCATTAATGTAATAAACTCATTAATTAATTAACCTATTAGTAGGGATGGGTATTGATAAGATTTTCACGATTCCGATTCCATTTTCGATTCTGTTTAACAGTTCGATTCTTTATTGATTCTCTTATCGATTCTTTTTTTAAAAAGGAGAACACTAAGGTCGATTAGCTTAGAACTTTGTTTTATATCTTCTCTTTGAACAAGACAGAAATTTAGGAGTAACATGGCCTTACAAACCCAGCAGTGATATCTTAAGAGATCCACAGCCTACGGCTCTTCAATGGGGTGTCACAGGGTCCCCAGGAAAAAAAAAGTGTAACTGTAAAACAATAAAATAAATATTCTTCTGTAGCAATAACAAAGTATAACATAAATTATTCTGTAGCAATTACACAAGAATATCCAGTAATGTCCCTGCCTACAATTAAACACATTCACTTACCGAAAATCGGGGGCATCTGCTGTGGTAAATGGGTGCAAGCCTTTTACCACAAACTTAGTCACTGCTCGGTGACATTCGCCTATCCTAACATAATGTGCACTGTTAGTTGATTATTTACCTGCCGCATTAATGGGAGAGGACGTGCAAACGTTACCGCTGCTGGGTTGAGATTCACGAGTCCGGAGCGGAATTAAAAACATGATATTCATTTAAGGTCATCGTGTGTTTTGTGAGCAAATGCTTTTTGCATATTCGTAGTGTTTCCTCCCTTAAATGAAATATCTACTTTGCAAGTATTGCAAGTTGCCCTGTTGTCATCCGTTCTCGTGAAGTATAACCAAACTTTTGAGCGTTTGAGCCGCCATGTTTCCTCCCAGGTAAATGACACTCCGCAACGTGGTGACGTCATTCGGGGCGACTAGAATCGATAAGGAAATCGTTTGCAAAAATGGCAAACAATTCCAGGGAACTGAAACAGTGGGAACTGGTTCTCAACAAGAACCGGTTTTCGATACCCATCCCTACCTATTAGTCAGTTACTTCACAAATTAGTACATGCAAATAGATGCAGAAAATGTTGAGTTGTTGATAAACTAACTGTAACAGAGGGGGAGCAGATTAAAACTGAGAATAGGTGGATGGAATAAGATAAGAAAGAAAAACAAAAGAGGGTTCCTTAGGTGAGATGAATAAAAGCTAGTGGCTATAAAGATGATTTTTTTTTTTTTAATAAATCAGAGTGTTCCTAAATTTGGTTAATTTTTACTTTTTACTCATAAAGTTTTAAACCAGCAGCTTGCAGTGACTTTTAAGGTGAGATGTTGGTTTAAGCAGTCACTCAGTTTCAGATTGAACATTTTAAATATCTGTTTGATAACTTGAGCATGCAGTTTGTCTATTGTTTCAGTTACATATAGCATTGCTTTGTTGCATTTCCACAGAGGACCGCACTTCAGTGATATTGTGGACGATGTTAACTTTATCAGTAACTGTATAAGTTGAATAAATACTCTGTGTGGATATCAAGTTATTTTAATTTTAAGAGAGCAAATTCACCCTATAGCTGTCAGCGATCATGCTCCTGTATCTTTAACACTAATGAACAAGAATAATACTATGCCAAGTAAAAACTGGATACATCACTACTTAAAGATGAAGACTTTATTAAATATTTTAAAAAAGAATGGACTTCATATTTAGACTATAATGACACTCCCGGAACATCAGCTTCTGTTCTATGGGAAGTAGGGAAAGCTGTGATGAGAGGTAAAATAATTTATTTCTCATCACATAAAAAGAAAGAAGAAAACAAAAATATTCTGGAATTAGAAAAAAACATCAAATCCCTAGAAGAAGCCTACGCGTAGAGCTGGGCGATATATCGAGTTTTTAAAAAATATCGATATATTTTCATACGAGATATAAGATGTGACAATATCGTTTATATCGATATAGTCTATGTTACGTTATAATTATACTTGTGGAGCCGCAAGTTTGCCTCTCTTTCGTCCATTTTTGTCTCTATGCTGCGTTACTGGGCCTCACCTCTCCTTCACTGAGCACAACTCCCCCTCCCCTATAGCTTCACCTGCAGGCAACGACAAGATGAACACGGCAAATCTCCGTTAATGAGTTACCGCGGATCGCCCCGTGCGTGGGGCTGGACGGCGTCGACGTGTTAGCGAGCTAACCACGCTAACGACCTAAAATCCTTTCATTTTCTCAAAACTCGACAGTGCACCTTATGTGCAATCTGTCAAAAAATGTTTTAGTACGACTTTGGTGAGCTACGGAGCCGCACCGCTTGATGGATTGTCGGAGCATTACGGCTACCGTAATGGAGCCTCGCGGAGTAATAAGTATTGTGCTTCAAGGTAATATTACTGTATTGTGTGTATATAAGGACCATAAATGGCACCTGTTAAGAGACACGGTTACAAAGAGGATTTCAAACTCCAGGCTGTCAGTCATGCAGTAGAACTTGGGAACAGAGCAGCCGTGAAATCTGTCTGTCTTTGTTATTATGCTAAGCGTCTTTTAGTTTACATTTTGACTGCACAATTGTGAGCTTTTTGTTGTGCACAAAAACAACATTGCGTTCTTTTATTTATGGAGCATTACTATTTAATAAATGCTAATAATTTATTTTTGAGTAATTTCTTCATGTACATCTATGCTATATGTTAATAAAAGTGCCTGATTGACATCTGGGACACAGCTTTGACTAAACTCTCTTTTTGTTCTTACCTTATGGCTTAAAAAAAAAAAAATCGAGGTATATATCGTATATCGCCATCCAGCTAAAAAATATCGAGATATGAATTTTGGGTCATATCGCCCAGCTCTACCTACGCGTCCCACCAAGATCAGGAAACACTGAACAAAATACGCAAAACAAAACTAGAATTAAATGAGATAATTGATAAAAAACAAAATTCTTAGTACAAAGACCATGCTTACAAAATTATGAACATGGTAATAAATCCGGTAAATTTCTAGCAAACCAGCTAAAAATAAAGAAATAAAAAACAACTACAGGTGCTGGTCAAGATTCTGGGAACACAGTTGTACTGCCTCTGCTATGGTTGGGCCGTCAGCTAAACTCCTTCCCCACATCAAGACTGATGACACGATTTCCGGTTCACAGGTTTATTGACAGAGGGAAAGGTGAAACTGTAACAAACAGTACAAGGCATAATCACTGTATTTATTCACCATTTACATATATAACGATAAAAATATATTAACCCAGTTTTTTAATATGTCAACATGCAATGTTCATATGAATTACTTCCCTTTTTAACTCAAATACAAACATCAAATTATGATTTTAACAAGTCTTGCTATAATGAATGCCTCCAATTCGTTTGTCGTTCCCCTTTAACTAGCTCCATAAGCGATTGCTAGCATAAACCGCATAAGCTTGGTTTTATCATTAAACTTACAGAAAAATGAACTTATTTGAAAAAAAGTGGTCTATACATGCACATAAAATATAAAACAAGTCTATACATATCCACAATGCTACCAAAGGCATAGGATGTATGTGGATGCCACTGGATTTATCTGGCTAAGGCCACCATGCTGCACATGCCTTCTCCTTAATTCACAGACTTACTTCCTGTTTACCGACAACATCATGTCCTATTACAGACTACAGGTTTTAAGGTGACACCACAGAGTTACAATTGCATATTTAAACATTTACCAAATCCAAGAAAACAGTCTACCTTAAAAACTTTTGATATCAGAACAACAGTATATGACAAATAAACAACATTTTCAGGGATTTCTATAAAACGTCGTATTCACCACAAATAAATCCATCTAAAAGGGAAATTGATCAGTTTTTAGACAACATAACTCTTCCAAAATTATTAGACACTCAAGCAATGGCACTGGATTCGCCACTGACATCAGGTGAACTCCAGGAAGCCCTGATAAGTATGCCCAATAATAAGGCTCCAGGTCCAGACGGCTTTCCTGCAGAATTCTACAAAGAATTCTGGACAATTCTAGCATCAGTTTTTTTCAGAACGTTGTTGGAAATCAAAGAAAAGGGAAGACTTCCATCAAATATGAATTCTGCAAACATTAATCTCCTGCTAAAACCAGGCAAAGACCCTGTATATCCCTCAAGATATCGTCCAATATCCCATATAAATGTAGACCTTAAAATAATCTGCAAAGCTCTCTCAAAGAGATTAGAGAAAATAACCCCCCTCTTAATTCATCCTGACCAAACTGGTTTCATAAAAGGTAGGCACTCATCAACAAATACACGCAGATTACTTAATTTGATAGACTACTCATACAGTAAAAACCTTGAAACTACAATATTTCTCTTAGGTTCTCTTAGATGAACCTTGGCTAGATGTAGAACAAGCACTTTGCAATAATCTAGAGATTTCAGATCTATCATTTATCAGCTCAAACATCCAACGACATGAATGCTTCAAAAGCATCAACATCAGCTCTTCTCTGACAGCATGGTGGGAGTTTCTAAAATTGACGGAGTCTTCATTAATCCCATGCAAACGTACACCTATCTGGAACAACCCTGACATAGTACAAAACAATAATATGATAAACTTTTCAGATTGGAGTGGTAAAGGAATAAAATATTTAGAACATATACTAGAAGGAACAGAATTTATTCCATTTGACAGACTAGTTACACAATATGGGATCAACAAGAAAAGCTTTTTAGAATATCAACAAATTAAATCCATAGTAAAAAAGAAATTCAAACCGGGTCAAGTTGAACTACAAACGCCACCAAGTGTGGTTCAATTTCTTACTCTTAAAACCCCCCAAATTACTTTCCAAAATTTACAGAATGCTTTCTAGAACAGATGAATCAATATCACTTCCTATTGCAAAATGAGAAGCGGATTTATCAGTTAACTTAGACCAAAACTTCTGGTCTCAGATTTGCTTAAAAACCTTTCATCTAATTAGAAATCCTAGTCTTCAATTAATTCAATACAAAATACTACATAGAGTGCACTATACAGGGCATCAGTTGTTCAAGATGGGTTATATGTCTACCAACAACTGCTCGCACTGCCAAACCAACTCACCAGACAATTATATCCACGCTCTTTGGTTCTGTCCACCAGTTCTGAAGTTTTGGCGCAAGATATGTGAAGACTTATCAAAGTGTCTGAAATGTAACATTCCAACTTCCCCTTTAGTGTGTTTGTTGGGCAGCTTAGATAATGTCACTACAGATAAGAATATAGCCCATATGGTTTTCACTGCCCTATGCATAGCCAAGAAAACAGTCCTCATGAACTGGAAAAATAAAAATAATCTTAATTCTAACCAATATAGAAATTATCTATTAGATTACATTAGTCTTGATACAGCCTCTGCCACCACATCAGATCAATTGCTCTGGGCTCCTTTGATCAGCTCCATCACCTAGTGTGGGTGGGGGGTCATAGTTTGGTCCCACCTTCGCTGTTGTGATTGGTGTGGGGGTAGGGACAGGCTTAGGGCGTCGGGGGGTTCCCCAGGAGCATCTTCCTTGGAGGGCTCAACCTGGGGTAGCGGTCATGGCCTATTAAGGGCTCTGTTGGCTCTTAGGTGACGGTTTCCTCGTGGCTGCGTGCAGCGGGGCTAGGGGAGGGTCTGTGCTGACGGACGTGGGTTACTGACCTGGTAGCCTGGCTGCCCCGGGGTGGGTCCGGGATGGGCGTGGGGTTGTGGGGGTGCTCCGTCTCCGGGCTGGGGCCCTGGCTGGGCCTCGGGGGCTTGGGTCCTGGTTGGTGTGTTGCCGGGGTTGTGAGCGGGTGGGTGTATGGGGGCCCAGCCCTGACGCAGGGTGCCGCCAGTGCATCGAGCCACCTGGGGGGCTCTTCGACTGGTGGGGGAGGTTGTTACATCTTGCAGGAGCTCTCCTCTCTTCAGGAACTCACTCTGTAGTCTGGAAGATGAGTGGGTGGGTGCAGTTTTCTCTGAGGTGGGGTCGGGTGGGCTGTCCCGGACTCTGTGGGGCCAGGCGGCGCTGCTATACTGGGCCCCGGTCCGGATGGGCCTGGGCCCCCTTTCCCTGGCGGGTTGCGGAGTATGGGGGTGCCTACTGGGGTCAGCGGGGGAGCTGGCCCCAGGGAGGGGTCACTTGCCCCTCCCTTCCTTCCCTCCCCATCTCCAGCTGCCTCCCTCTTCCCGCTCCACCACAATCACCCACACATGCAGGGCCTTGGGGTAAAGGTGTGTCACCAGGGTGCAGGGGAGGCATCCCCCCCCCCCCCCCTCTGTCCCCTTCTGGCTGCCTCTGCCTCAATTTTATCTCACAACTTAGACATTCACATTACTCACACTCTCATAACACATACATATAGGATCTTGGGGGTGGGCACGCTACACGGACGCTTGGGGAGTGTGATTGTGTGTACAGTGTCTCTCTATGTCTGTCTCCACGTTGGGTGAGTGTTGAGTAATCACATATGAGAGCATGAGGGTGGGAATGGATGTTTGTATCTGTGTGTACCTGTTTGTCTGTGTCCATATGTCAGGTCGGGTATCACACACCACCTCTCTGGGGACATCTCAGGCCCTCCAAGTTATGGAGGCCTATCTCCCCCCACCACTTCCCCTGCCAGTGGCAGACGCCCTCAGACATCGGTGCGTTTGTGGGTCTTTGTGTCCGGGGATGGGCATCTAGGTACACACTGGCTCACTCCTTGGTGGCTGCTTATCGGGGCCTGGAGCCTGGGGCTCACTCGGGCCACTTCAGGGGTGGGGTGCCCTCGGCCTCAGTGGCGTGTCTAGAAAATTTTTGTTGGGCCAGGTAGGGGCACAGATTTGGAGAAGGGTGGCAGATGTAATTGGCAGATAATGTTAAAAACAATTCTACCAACCGTTAACCATAATTCAATAATCCTGTAAACCTAATAACCAAATGCGCTTTTAACTCTTATTAGAATGAGATTTTAACCACTACGGTGCAAAGTTTTTAGATACTGCGTTGATAAAGTACAAGAGATACAATCAGTGCTTTGTCAGTGTTTACTCAGCATTCAAGGACAGCAATATTTGCATAGTATTTTTACTGACATGTAGTGCACATATGTTTTGGGCAAAAACAGTTTTGAATATTAAAATATGAACATTTTTAACATACAATTGACAAATTAGCCAATGCAAAACTTTATCTGTCTGTTAAAAAAAGAAGATAATCTTCTCACAAACTGGTGTTTGATTTTGAAACAGGAAAAAAGTGGAGAAACAAATGAAAAGACTAACATTTGAATAAAACCTGAAAGCAAGTAAATACTTTCTATGCTTCCTTATGGTAAACTTTGGTAATATTGATAAAGAACAACACTGGCTGATGATGAAATACAGTCAGCTGGCATGGTGACACTGCCAGTATTAACCTGCAGGGCTGGACTGGGACAGAAAATCGGGCATTTTCACTACAGACCGGCCCCCCAGGTATTAAAGCCATAAAGACTTTGAATGAAAACAAAGGCTGTTGTGACCCATATGGAAAAGAAATAGTAAAACTTATATGATTTACTCATGAAAGTGGCCACTTTCTCATTACTTTCATATATTGTTTTAGTAAGTATCCAAAACATACAAGATTCATTATATAATCTTTCAAGGGATCTTATATCTGTTTTTACTCTTGTATGCTTTTCATACAAGTTTCACACAAGACAGATACAAACTTTATAAGATTTATAAATATCTTTTCCATATGTACACTGTCTTGTTGGTATATGTATGATTTCTATACATTTTACGTCAGATAAAAACTTTGGTTGTAAGATTCAGATAATTATTTATTAAAAGTGAGATATTTTAAATGAGAATAAGAAAGAAAAGTATGTCTTTATGCCCCCCTCTCCCTGTTAATGCCCTACCTGGCCCCCTGGCAACACTTTACTAGACCCGCCCCTGCACAGTTACCAGCTGTCAGCTGCTTAGAAAAGGATCCTGGTGTTATTTGTCTCTCAGAAACAGTTCATAACTTCAACTCATTCATGTGACCTAAAAGGTAAACCTGTTTCTCCATCACAGCTCTGATGATTCAGTAAGGACATCTCCTGGTTTCATCTTCATGTTTCCCTCTCACCACATATCCAAACCGACATCACGACCAGCAGCTTTACAGCTGTGGCTCCAGCAAACATCAGCTGATACTAGAAATTAATATTAAATAAATTCTAACAACAGCTGATCAAGCTTAAACGTGCTGCTGTTGTTTAGCGCGACATCCGCTGGTTTCCTGTAGAGATGGACCGATCCGATATTACGTATCGGTCCGATACTGACCTAAATTACTGGATCGGATATCGGAGAAAAATAAAAAATGTAATCCGATCCATTAAATATCACGAAAGCACCTCGCAAAACTTGCAACACGCCATAACTCACCTCAGAACGTTAGCACGTCGGAGCAGTATGCATCACGTGATAGAGCGGCTGTGGCATGCGGGACCTGTCGGTGGTCTGGATAGCATTTGGAGCTTCGCTAGCAACCCGGCATTTCATCTCCGACAAAGTTATCCCCGAGAGAAGTAAAGCAAGTGTGTAAGTCCATCTCTAAATGTTTGTAAAGCATTCCTTAACAAGCGACTGCCTCTTCTTGCTGCTATCATGAAATCATCATGAAACTGCTTAATGATCAGCTGATCGGCTTTTCTGTCGCGAGTCCGTCTCTCTTGTTTGTTTTTGGCCCACTTTGCACCAGAAAGAAGAAACCAGCGGCTGAACAACAGCAGCACGTTTAAGCTTGATAAGCTGTTGTTAGAATTTATTTAATATTACTTTCTACACCAGGATCTTTTTCTACGTAGCTGACGGCTGGTAACTGTGCAGGGGCGGATCTAGCAAAGTTTAGCCAGGGGGGCCGATAGGGCATTAACAGGGAAAAGGGGGCACAAAGACATACTTTTCTTTCTTATTCTCATTTAAAATGTTTAGCTTTTAATAAATAATTATCTGACACCCAAAGTTTTAATTTGATGTAAAAGGAATAGAAGTCAATTACTGTATATAGTGACTATTAAGTCTAATATATAAACCCTAGTAAGTTATAGTACTTTTTCCTTTGGGAAGGTACCATCTGTGCAGTCTGCAGTTTTTTTGAAGAAAGATGTTGAATCTACTTAATATTTCTTGAAAAATAATTGATTTCTGTGCATTTTTTTTCACACTGCATCAAATTAAGGTTGATTACGTCGATTAAGCATCATGAGGTGGAGCGTGAGGGGTGGTTCCCTATTTTTTTATTTTTTTATTTTTGTTGTTGCTGGGAGTTGGAACCCTATTAGTTAGGTTGCTTAATATTAATAAGTACTCTTTAAAATACCAGAATAGGGAGGATGGTGTAGGTTTAAGTTTATTAGATTGATCAGTATTGCTGAACTATGAAATATTTTTTTTTGCATACAGGTATAACAGAATAGCTTTAGTTTAGTTGTTGTTTTAAACTTGAGTATGAACTTATACAAAATGCAGCAAGATATTTAAAAAAACAGTTTTGTTGATTAAAAAACACTATATCGGATTCATATCGGTATCGGCAGATATCCAAATTTATGATATCGGTATCGGACATAAAAAAGTGGTATCGTGCCATCTCTAGTTTCCTGTTTCTGGCAAAGTGGGCGATAAACAAACAAGAGAGAAAAGCCGATCAGCTGATCACTGATCAGTTTCATGACTGAAGTAGAAACAGGAGAGAGAGGGGGGAGAATGAGAGAAGAAGAGGCAGCTGTGCAGCAAAGACACAGAATAACTCCAGCTTTGTGTCTTTTTCATTGTAGCTGAAGTCCGGGACAAACTGCTTTCCTTCTCAGCTCAATATGAAACGTGTAATATTTTCTCTGAATGAGGGACCATTCCATTTTTAAGGAGCCGTTGGAAACTCTACTAACTAACCTTATGAATAAAGTTCACTATCAGTAACATCATAGCACCACCCTGCTGTATAGAAACTCCGTCATGCTAGCTAGCACGCAGTACGAGTTATTGTAACTGACGGTAAAAAGTCAGCACAACGAAAATAAACTCCACTTAAACTTGGTTCATATCTGACCCAGATAGACTGCAGCTCATAACTTCTTACCTGAAGTTCACCTGACACTCGGACTGGTGGCTGCCTCGGGTCTCTCCTCCTGCCTCCCCTTCCCTCATCCACCTGTTGCCTCTGTGGAAGCTCCGCCACAGCCACCACCAAACAACTGAGTTATTTTTACACATCGACCTGCATCTGGCCAATCCACCACCTCTCATTGTTCATGCCGTTACAAAAAAATAAAAAATATGCCCGGTATGCCCGATGGCCAGTCCAGCTATGTTAACCTGCAACCAAATCTGCAGCTCCATACAGCAATGTTACGACTTAGATTATATCTTATAACGCATAACTCTTATGTTAGCTGCCCTCAGTAGCCTACCGTCTGAAATATTCCACAGCTGCAATAATTCTTTAAGTGTTATTTTTTCCTTGGGATTCTAATTTCACCGAAGTTTACTAAACTCAACAAACTTAATATTACTTACCGGGACATTTATTCTGTCCTCATTTTCTTTCACCGAAAAATTGTTTCCTGCAGTGCCTCTTTCGTGCTTGGCTCTCCTACCTTTGCTAACGTGATGCACATAGCGCAGAAGCCGATGCTGCATTCACTTACACTCGGATATCTGAGCTTCACCGTGAAAACATAATCGGACATTTGATATTTGATTGAATTTTATTGTTTTACCTTTGGGGTGGCACCTGGGGTGGCCAGTCTGGTTGGGGGGGTGGCCTGTGCCCCCCCCAGGCCACCCCGCTGGACACGCCACTGCTCGGCCTGGGGCTCGGTCACTCTGGCGCAGCTGGCTGCCGGCGGAGCTCCCGGGCATGTCACTGAAACCCCCTCCGCGGCTGCTGAGTGACCCCTTATCTGGGATTCTCCTCGGCTCTTTCTGGGATAGTGGCGCGGCTACCCCTCTGTTGGTCTTCCTTGGTCTCTTGTGTTCTGAGGGCCTCTGGATGTCTGGAGCCTTGATCTCCTCCATACCTGCTTCATGCAGGCTCCCCTCACCCTCTAACAGATCATTACATGTAGGAACCTTTTAAAAACAAGCGCGTTCGTACACACGGGTGCTCACATACACAAACTACACCCTTTTTGGCTCCTACCTTAAAGCACACTGTGCGCTGTCGATCTTACGTGCTGCACAATAATGTTTAACATTTAGTATTTACTGTTATATTCCCTTTCTCTTGTTCCTTTAGTAAAACACTGTCCATCATGGCTGTCAAACACACAGTCATGCTCCTGGTGGCAGTTTGTCTCTACCTACCAGGTCTAACCCATGGATTTCAACCATCCTTCTCTGTTGATGAAACTCATCGTGACATCACCAGAAAGGCAGTTCTCAGAAAGACAGCTGAGGTTTGCCGAGACCTTGCCGCCGCTGATGGAAGAGACTTCAACTTGAATGTGGGCTCATTATCATTTAAAACAGGGTCACTGCTTATGCATTCATGTTTAGTCTAACATAAATGTGAAATTTAACATTTTGAGATTTTTCCAAATGTCCAGTTAAGCACTTGGCATTTCTTTGTCTCCAGATTGATGACAACCTTTCAGTTCAGGAGGTGCAAAAGGCCTGTTTCTCCTCATCTACCTCCACCGCTCCGCTCTCTACTGACATTTTCCAAACTGCCCTTAATGAGATCTACGGTAGCAACGAAAAAGTGTATTTCTCATTGGTCGATTTCCCTGAGTTCCATTTTCACAGTGAGACCTTCCTGGGAGGACGGGACATCATCACAAGAGGTACACTTTAAAGTCCTCAAAATTAAACATGTTTACGTTCAGTACAACACAGATAGTAGATTATTTTGAATTTTTAATTAATTTCTATTCCTATACACCAATTAAAAAACATTTAAATGATAGGTGCAACAAAAATCAGAATTTTGCTTCATTAGGTTTCACTTATACTGGATTCTTAAGGTTATATGTTTTGTTTGAGATATGTCTGCCATGAAGGCTAGTGTGAAGTCGGAGAATTTTGTTGCTGCAAGAGAGGTACTTGGACAAATTTGTCACATAATTCAGGTGAGAGTGATAATTATTGTTTTTATTTAAACTTGATGATGTTAAGATTTTGGAAGTAGGAAGCAGTGATAGGATTGGAAATAATGTTAGATTTTCCATACATTAAGGACTTTTACAGCCACAGTAACTGGGTGGAGTTGGGGAAAACCACTCCTTACTCCGCTCTGATCAGACCAGATCAACCACTGCAGAACTTAGCAGGTAAAAGCCTTCCAGCAACTTTTATCACAGTAAGAAACACATTTGTCTCCACTTGTTTTAATTAATTTACCTGGTGGGGTGTGTACGGACACACACTTGCAATAAGGGAGATAAAGGGGATAAATAGGAAAGATATAATAGCCAAAATCATTTTACAAAAGCACAGTTCAAACCAAGTCTTATCGCCAAAGCATAGATGGCCCACCTTTAAATACTGTATGTCACAACCTGTTTCCAGATGGTTTTATGGATAACCTTTCTCTTGCTTTGCTCCAGGTCCATCTACTCCAACTTGTAATAGCTGTACAGGAGATGCCTGCACTGATAACATTTTGCCTGAAGTGCTGAAACAGGGGCTCCTGACCTCAGGGTACTTTAGCACATTCTCTTCTTCAAAGCCTACTGGTAACAATCACATTCATTTGTGTATAACAGCAAACTATTAGGATTTGTATTATTATTTTCTTTTGTTTGCTTGTTTCATAGCAAATGGACTGTTTATCAAACCAGCAGAATGAGTAAATTGTAATCAACACTGAAACTAAATTGGCTTCTGTAGTTTTGTTTGTTTTTGGTATTTGTTTTTTGATTAGAAAATGTAAACAGCATCTCACAGTAATGAATTCCCACAAGCTACAAATTTAAATATTACAACAAATAGATGTGTTGTCCCACCTTGAATTTAATTTAAAGATTAACTAAACTCACCTATTCATTGCCATACCCCAACTATAAAACTCTTTGGATGTTTTTTGTCTTATTGATCATTTATTCAGCTATTTAGCTAGGTATAATTAAATGTAATTTGTTATTTTTTTGTCCAGGTAAATGTAGCCATGGTGGTCTACTTGACAAGACAAGAAAAAGGGACCCAGTTGGGGGCATCAATAAGGATTCTTTTACATCAGATCATGGCACGTTGCACAAAAAAGCAGCTAATCTGGCAGTGGATGCTACTATGGAGCTGCTGGAGGACATCAGACTAGCTGCTGGAGACAGGAACTTCTTGCGGTACGGGAAAAATTGATCAGAGACATTCTTGCACTCATGAAATGGTTACTAGAACTCTAATAAATTTGAAATTGAAACAGTTTATATTTATTTTCATGACACAGCTTTCAAGGAAAAAATAGTAAAAAGCCTTCCTCACAGAAGATAATATGTATCTTAAAAGTGATGCTTTTTATGATGCACATGTTTCTGCAAAGATACCTCGGCATCATTCTGAATGTAGAGAAATTGGGTTCCTTACAGAATAACAAAGGGATGATTTTGTTTTTTCACTTATGTTCCTCCAGGTTGATGGGCCTCTCCCAGTCCTATGCACTGTGTTTTGTCATTGACACTACAGGCAGTATGGCTGATGACATCGATGCAGCAAAACAAGTTGCCTTTAACATAATTGACAGTAACGCAGGAACGCTACAGGAACCCTCTCAGTACATACTGGTACCTTTCAATGACCCAGGTACTTCCACTTTTATGGATATTCCCCATGTTGCCAAAGACAGCCAACAAACAAAGCACATATACAGTGGGGCAAAAAAGTATTTAGTCAGCCACCGATTGTGCAAGTTCCCCCACTTAAAATGATGACAGAGGTCAGTAATTTGCACCAGAGCTACACTTCAACTGTGAGAGACAGAATGTGAAAAAAAGAAATCCATGAATTCACATGGTAGGATTTGTAAAGAATTTATTCGTAAATTAGGGTGGAAAATAAGTATTTGGTCACCTCAAACAAAGAAAATCTCTGGCTCTCACAGACCTGTAACGTCTTCTGTAAGAAGCTTTTCTGTCCCCCACTCATTACCTGTATGAATGGCACCTGTTTGAACTCATCATCTGTATAAAAGACACCTGTCCACAGCCTCAAACAGTCAGACTCCAAACTCCGCCATGGCCAACACCAAAGAGCTTTCGAAGGACACCAGGAAAAGTATTGTAGACCTGCACCAGACTGGGAAGAGTGAATCTACAATAGGCAAGCAGCTTGGTGTGAAAAAATCAACTGTGGGAGCAATCATCAGAAAATGGAAGACATACAAGACCACTGATAATCTCCCTCGATCTGGGGCTCCACGCAAGATCTCATCCCGTGGGGTCAAAATGATCATGAGAACGGTGAGCAAAGATCCCAGAACCACACGGGGGGACCTGGTGAATGACCTGCAGAGAGCTGGGACCAAAGTAACAAAGGTCACCATCAGTAACACACGACAACGGCAGGGAATCAAATCCCGCAGTGCCAGACGTGTTCCGCTGCTGAAGCCAGTGCATGTCCAGGCCCGTCTGAAGTTTGCCAGAGAGCACATGGATGATACAGCAGAGGATTGGGAGAATGTCATGTGGTCAGATGAAACCAAAGTAGAACTTTTTGGTATAAACTCAACTCCTCGTGTTTGGAGGAAGAAGAATACTGAGTTGCATCCCAAGAACACCATACCTACTGTGAAGCATGGGGGTGGAAACATCATGCTATGGGGCTTTTTTTCTGCCAAGGGGACAGGACGACTGATCCGTGTTAAGGACAGAATGAATGGGGCCATGTATCGTGAGATTTTGAGCCAAAACCTCCTTCCATCAGTGAGAACTTTGAAGATGAAACGAGGCTGGGTCTTCCAATATGACAATGATCCAAAACACACCACCCGGGCAACAAAGGAGTAAGAAGCATTTGAAGGTCCTGGAGTGGCCTAGCCAGTCTCCAGACCTCAACCCCATAGAAAATCTGTGGCGGGAGTTGAAAGTCCGTGTTGCTCGGCGACAGCCCCAAAACATCACTGCTCTCGAGAAGATCTGCATGGAGGAATGGGCCAAAATACCAGCTACTGTGTGTGCAAACCTGGTAAAGACCTATAATAAACGTTTGACCTCTGTTATTGCCAACAAAGGTTATGTTACAAAGTATTGAGTTGTATTTTTGTTATTGACCAAATACTTATTTTTCCACCCTGATTTACGAATAAATTCTTTACAAATCCTACCATGTGGATTCATGGATTTTTTTTTTTTTTTTTCACATTCTGTCTCTCACAGTTGAAGTGTACCTCTGGTGCAAATTACTGACCTCTGTCATCATTTTAGGTGGGGGAACTTGCACAATTGGTGGCTGACTAAATACTTTTTTGCCCCACTGTACAAAAATCTGCAAGTTCATGTATTTCTCTGTCCCCCAAAAAGAATTTGGACCCGTGATAAAGACAACTGACAAAAACTACTTCAAAAAGGAAATCAACAAGCTCACTGCATCCGGAGGAGGGGATGAACCAGAGATGAGCATGTCTGGACTGCGAGTGAGTGTACTTGTATTCTATCATTGGGATGCAGAGGTGTGGACTCGAGTCACATGACTTGGACTCGAGTCAGACTCGAGTCATTAATTTTATGACTTTAGACTTGACTTGAAAAAATGTTGTAAGACTTGTGACTTGACTTGGACTTTTACACCAATGACTTGGGACTTGAATTGGACTTGAACCGGTTTACTTGAAAAGACTTGATATTTTACCCCAAATATAAAATCTAACATGCATATTATATGGAGATTGAAAATGTGACGTCATTCACGGGTAGAACCGCAAAGGATTCTGGGAACTCGTGGCAAGCGGTACTAGCGCACGCAGGCTTTCAATTAAAATCAGTTATACAGCGATAAAAAGAAACACAAAAATGTCAAGAAGCTGTTGTATTATTAACTGCAATAGCCGGTCGCATGACAGCCACGGGAAGCCGACGGGTAAAGAGATCGGTTGTTATCGGATTACGTCGTTGAAGAGAAATTGTTCGAGCCATGTTTCCGAAGTAACAAAGAGGCGACGGGTGGCCTGGATTGCAGCCATTCAAAGACCAAATATAACGTCCTAGAACACTCCAGCTCACAGGTTAGTCTGCTCCAAGCATTTACACAAAGGTCAGTCTGCTGTTGTAGTTAATGCGTCATTTTTCTTAACATAATTGGTGATATAGGTTACAAGTAAGTCTGGCGCTGAACAGAAATTGTCGCGCTATGCTCCTTTATTTATTGTGCATAAATAGTGAATTGTCCTGACACAATATTGCGTTTCGCTTCTGTTATTATGGTACACTGACAAAAACACATACTTTTATTCACAGGATAAAACAGGTTTTTTGTATCACTAATTGCCCAGTACGATTACAGCATACAGTATTATTGTCACTGCTACATTTCTGTGATGCTACCAGAAATTATTTCCACTACTAATTAATTACCGTTGAGCTCAAAGGTCCTATTAATAAACGGTTAACGAATGTGTATTTATGACGACAATTTGTGAGACTGGTAAACTTATGATACGTACGATGGTCTTTCGTTCTACACGGTGCATTTCAAGGTCCTGCACCCATCCGTCGGTAAACTGTACCTGGGCTTGTTGCAGTGACCTGAAGTTACTAAACTTCATGAGTGTATGCACTCACTCCAAGAACCGTATGATTATAAATATGCATATAAATATGCTAAGATGAGATAGCTGACTTCATCTAACTAGCAAATGTTGTCCAGGCTACGTTGGTGATACAGTTTTTTTTAATGTGTATGATATTTTTGTCATGCGATTTTAAAGCTGGTCCTACAACTGCATCCAAGAATAACATGCAGCTTATCTCAGAACTGTCGGTGAAAATTATTCTTGGAGCTAGGTTTAATTGAGCTGCATTTTAAAGAGGTGCAATTTCACAATTTGTGTATATTTTCTAAGTTCACTATTTTGTATGTGTTGAGAAAAACACAGATTTTAAAATTACATGGTCTAATATTTACATTTAGCATAACTGCAACATTATTTTTTCGTTTGTTTTTTTTAAAGACTCGAAAGGACTTGAAATTCAAAGTTTCAGACTTGTGACTTGACTCGGACTTTTACACCAGTGACTTGAGACTCGACTCTGACTTGCCTGACATTACTTGAGACTTGACTTGAGACTTGAGGATAAAGACTTGAGACTTACTTGAGACTTGCAAAACAATGACTTGGTCCCACCTCTGTTGGGATGTGTGCTTACACAGTAATTAGTGTGATGTGAATTATGAACTTTTAGGATGAAGAAATGGGGTATTTGCAGGTAGTGCAAAGGACATTGTTACGTTCCCCTGAGGGGTCTAGGCGGTGAGGGGAGAGTAACAAAAAGTGACCGGGTTAGAAAAAGGAGTCAAGGAGGCAAAAGGGTTAAATCAAAGAGTTTTATTAAAGTAGCTCAACTAAAAGAGACGGACAAGCCGCTATCACCATTTAAGAAAACAAACAAAACTCAGGCGTGGTCAATAAAGTAAAACGTAAGCCAAAAAGAAAGAGCAGCTCACTAGCTGCAAACCACAATAACACAGCTCATTAGCTGTAACCACTCACAAACACACTCAGCTCACTAGCTGTAACCACACTCATGGCACTCTGGCCCAGAGCTCACCTTTCCCTGGGCTTAAATACTTTTAATTACTGATGTGAGTCAGCTGTGTAACAGGGAAAGATGGCACCTCAGGCAGAAGAGGTGGTGGGACACGCCCACACAGGCACCTTCAGGAGGAGGCCCTGCTAGGGCCGTAACACCCCCTCCCATAAATACAAACCCGTGGTTTGTCAAATGATTATGATAACCAAAAAAACTAATCAAGTCCGTAACCGTCGCATCAACAAATTGCAGGCTTTCCACCTACCAAACCCCATAACAACAGTTAGGCATTGCCTGCGGAAGCTGCCAACCCCATCTCAATGGGTTCAAAATACTTACTGAGGGTGGCCGCAGACCCTCAAAACAATGTCTCATGTGATAGCCAGGGCTTTTTTGAGCCATCACATGTGGGCCCTGCTATTGCCGTAACAACATAGTTAGGAAATTAATATGAACCTATTGTGTCCTATTATGTAATAACAGAATGACTGTGTGCATGCATTATCAGAACTTGCTTTTTTGTTACTTTTTTAATCGCTTTCTGAATTACAGTTTTGCACATCTGGTAAATCACAACAAATAATGTTTAATTCTTCTGTCATTTGTATAACTGACAGCTTGCGCTGACATCAGCTCCACCTTCCTCTAAAATCTATGTCTTCACTGATGCTTCAGCCAAAGATTCCCATCTAAAAAGCACCAACATTGCCCTTATAGAGAGAACCAAGACTGAGGTATGTGTGAGGATAAGTTGCATTTTTGTTGCTGTTGCACTTTAGATGTTAGTGTGTGTGTATCTATCCATGACCGCTTATGTAAATGAGAGTGTGGGGAGTGAATCGGGGGGTGGGATGGGGTGGAGTGGGATGGGCTGCTTTTAACCATGTGCAGCACTTTGTGCTACATTTCTGTATGAAAAGTGCTTTATAAATAAAGATTGATTGATAAATGCCAGTCCATTATCAAATTTTACAAAAGCTTTTTTTTAAGCTTTTTTTTTTTTTTTTTTTTTTTTTTTATACAAAAAAGTCAGTTTTACTCAAGCTAGTCCCATTCTAGAGCAACACCTCAGTAAATAGTTTCATTTATCCATGTACTGAATGGTCACTTTAGGTCTCTTTGATACTTTAGATAGAACTTATCCAGTTTCCACTGAGCGTGATATATATAAACTGATGCATTTTTCTATCCCTACACTTTCAGGTGTCTTTCCTGTTGACAAACATTTTTTCCATTCGGCGGCGCCGCAGTATTGATGGTCAAAATTTTTCACCTCGTGCAGTGAGGCTATCAAATGTCCAGCTATACAGAGACCTGGCCCAAGCTTCTGGAGGTCAGGCTATTGAAGTCAGGAAGTCAGATCTTTCCTTGGCCACTACTGTTATAAAAGATTCATCAGCTGGTGCTGTGGTGAGACACTGAGCATTAACAGGAACTACTTAACACGTTTACAAATTGTGAAGGACTACATTTTGATAAGATATTTAACAGATTTTCTTTCAAAATTGCTTTCTCACTGGAGCTTCTGTTTCTTTGTCTTTCAGGTGACAGTTTTCCAGGTAGTAATGGATCCAGGGCAACCTGATAATTTTAATTTTACTGTTGATTCATCAGTAAGCAACGTCATCATTTACATCACCGGAGTTTCATCTCTCACTTTCACACTCAGCTCAGCAGGTTCAGTTCAACGATATTTTTTGGACATCAGTTTTCTAAAACATAATATTTCACAAAGACAAGGCACTTCCCACCTTGTGTCAGCTTTGCTTTATTTCTTTGGCTCTATGGAAGTTCCTCATCTCTGGTCTCTGCTTTTTGCCTTTTGATTTCTCCTGTGCAATGCTGTTGTTTGGGCAGTCAGGTGAAGGTTAAGAATGTACAGTAGTGGTACTAGTCATAATTTTACTTTCTTATTTAGTAGTAACTGTGCAGGTGGATCGGAATTCATTTGCCTATTACAGAAGTGGAGTAATTTGCAAGTGTCTCACACCCATGAATTGCAGTAATAGCACAGTAGTAATAAAAACAACAACAGTCACAATTACAAATTTTGGAGAAGGAAGAAAATTCCATTGTCATGCTGGTAAATAATTCAGCCATTTTCCTCTTTTCAGGAGTGTCTCAGGAGTCAAGTCAGACCAGTGGTCCTCTGGCATCCATAACAACAGTGGGAAACCTACGCAGAATAAGGCTCAATGCTGGAAATCAAACGGGTTTTTGGCAAATCCACATCAACTCTAACAGTCCCTACTCTATTAAAGTCACAGGTCTGTAATATAATTAGGAAATAGTCTGTAGAAAATGTTTTCAGTGGTATAATATTTCTAACTTAGATGTGGTTTCTGTGTGCGTAAGGTCAAAGTTCAGTGAACTTCATCTATAGCATTGTGGAATTACAAAAAGAAGGTGGAATCAGACCCAAGGAAGGCCGTCCTGCTACAGGTTGACTAAACAAAAATGTATCATTTGGTTTGTGGGAAATTGAGATGACCTAAATAGTCATGAAAAATGATTACATTGATTTATGTTTCTGGGTAGAAAACTTCCAACTTTTTTGTTTAGATAAACATAAACTTTCAAGTTTAAAGAAGATTTCCCCTCAGAGGTCTTAAAAACACATGTGGTGCAGGCATAATTTCAGTACTTTTGAATGACTAACTGCAGAAAGGCAATTGGTGTCCATCCATATACATAAACATATGATTTCTGTACTGTTAGCATTATTACAGCCCTCTATCAAATCCAATAAAGGCAACGTTATCTACCCTATCCATTTCTAACAACATAACAGCATTTTTACATGTTCACGTACAGTCTAAAGATCTGTTGTAATAATACTCTTTTGTGGCTTGCTATCATTTTCAGGTGGTAATGTCACTGGTCACTGTGACAGGAAGTGATACAGTAACAGTCACAAAGCTCACGCTCTTCGACAGTTCAGGGCCAAAGGAGTTGATTGGATCAATACAGGCATGTCATATTTTACACCTGATAAATGTAAAAGGTCAAAATTACAACTGAAACTACAACAGACCACAGCAAGCATTCCTAGACTTAGTCACTTTTAGTCTGTGCTAACTGCACTGTCAAACATAGTGTTATAAACATAACTTTTGTAGTTCTACAACAGCTTAAGAAAACACCAAGAAGTAAAAGATACATAAATAACGTTGGTCTTTGGTGGCTGCTTGTTTACTCTGATTACTGATTGCGCTTTTCTAGGCACCCAAAGCACTTTACAATTCCACTATTCATTTACTCTCACATTCACACACTGGAGCTGCCCTGGGGCAGACTGACAGAAGCGAGGCTGCCATATCGGGCCATCGGCCCCTCTGGCCAACACCAATAGGCGGTAGGGTAAAGTGTATTGCCCAAGGACACAACGACCAGGACAAAGAGAGCTGGGGGATCAAACTGGCGACTCTCCGGTTACAGACGAGCTTCCCAACCACCTGAACAAAGGTGCCCCCCCCCCGATAAGCCGGTTCTCTAAAAAGAGCCGGAATTCCCATCACTAGTCGTTTCACACACATTTTATAAGTAATATTCAAAAACAAAAGAAAACGCTGAAAGTATGAAAGAACAGAGATATAAGGTAGCATCTATACCAGATTTTTTTTGTTCCTGTTCTTTTGCTGTTCTGACTACTTGATCTCCTTTCTCTCTCTTTTTTCAGGCCACAGATTTGTCCAGTCCAGTGTGCCAGGTAGTTAATATATCAGGTATCTGTAATGTCTCTTCCATCCTCTGTGCATCATCTCAGTGGGAGTTCATTGCTAATCTCACTGACGGCATCAATGGGACTGGCATCGCAAGCATCACCCTCCGTGGTATAATAACGTACATTTTGTTTATTTGTTTTATCATTGCCTGCTAAAAAAAGATCCAAGTAAACATTTATATTGAATTCACTACATAAATCAACATTAATACCCTCTCTTACATAGTTATAGTTAATCTTTTCATAGATGAAATTGTATAATATTTGATTCATTTTAACCTGTGCACATAAAGTAGCAATTTCTTAGTTTCCAAAGCTGCATTTCATTCCCCAGTATAATGTAATAAGCAACTACTATCTGCTAAGGGAATGATGATTTAGACAACTTTTAGAAACAAAACTCCATTTGGAACATCCTGAAATGCCACCAGTCAAGACATCACTTCCGAATGAGACAGCTTGGATGCCTTTTGATGCTACTGTGGAAGATTTACAACAGGCTATTAATATATAATTTATATTTAAGAATTTTGTCAGAATCACAAAACAGTTTTAATGTGTTTAAGCAATAAATAAATGTGATTTCATTAGTTTATAACTGTCTCATTTCATTGTCTCATTCCTAAAGAGATTACCATCATGTGCTATACTTATAGGCTATTACAGTATGAGGTGACTGAATTTAATATTTTTCTTGCAGTTTCAGTTTGCCACATTGACTGATGATTAAACCTGCCTCCAGCACTATGTTGAGTTTATCCCTTTGACACTTTTGCTTCTGCAGTTTGGCTTTCCAGGAACTACTTGGCAACTGAAGGCACCGAGATTATACAACAAAGAAAAAACATGCAACAAAGAAAAACATAATTTAACCTTTGTTAGAAGCGTGTGCTCAGTTATTTTTAAGTGGTTTAACTTTAGTGGATAGAGAATAAGCAACAACTTCTAACTTTCCACAAGTACTCATTTATTTCAAATATCAAAAATAAAAGTGCTACCTCTACCACACATTACTTGAACGCACTCGTCCGCGTACACATGGAAGAATCCATTACAAAAAAGAACAAAAGGGTGACCCACCAGTCATGAGACAGGAGGCACCACCATGCAGCAATACACTGTACTACAACAGCAACTGTTACATAGTCCCCACAGCTAAAGAAGCACACACCACACCTAACAGTACCCTGTACATAGAGGTTACAGCTAAGATCACAACACACACAGGGCAAAAGACCATTTAAAAATGAATTTGGCAAAAATAAAATGAAATGAATATGTACAGTGCAAAATCTGTTTTCTTTGTTTTTCAAAGAACGTGAACCATAACACACTAAAGAGCCATACAACTGGATTAAGAAGAGTGAACAGAAAAGTCTACACCTTCATGACTCAAAATTGCAGTGCACCAAGACAACATGAAATAGGTTTAATCAAAACATTTCACTTCAGATCAAGCCCAGTCATGTGAAAATCATTTGTCCATCTTTTGGGGGCAGGGTGGGCCTGAGGGTCAGTGTCCAGATCCTTTGTGGTCTCTCTGACAGCATGAGATGAAACAGAATGTTCCTTGGAAGTGAGAGAGTCCCAGTTATGGAACAGTTGCATGTTCACAACATGATAAACACCTGCATCCACACCGGAGTCCACCCAAGTGAGCCTGTAGTTAACATAACTGGGTCTCTGAGATACACACAATGGTCCCTCAAACAATGGTGCAAGTTTAACAGTAAAGTTAGACTGAGCGTCTGACCTTGCTTGTGTCCTAACTCTAACAAGGTCACCAAAACGAAATGTGGCATGTTGACGTCTCAAGTCATAGTAATGTTTTTGTCTGCCATGGCTATAGTCAAGATCCGCTCTGGTTTGGTTGTGAGTTCCCTGTGGGGAGGCTTTAAGAGTCTCAGGGTAAAGTACACCCGGTTCATCAACACCTGCTGTAAAAGGCTGAGTGATAAGGTCAAGTGGGGTGTCCAACTCACGACAAATCTGAAGGAGAAACTTGTCCCATGATGTGTGCTTATCACCTACATAAGAGCAGATTGCAGTCTTCAGAGTCCAGTAGAAGCGTTCAGTAGCATTTGTCTGAGGGAGATATGCTGTAGTGAGTCTGTGCACCGAGTCTAAAGCAGAAACAACCTGTTCAAAAAGCTCACTCACAAAAGGAGACCGTCTGTCAGAAATCAGGTAAGTGGGTGTACCGTGTCTAGCAAAAATGTCAGTAACAAATTTACCAGCTGCTACCTGAGATGTAGCTTCTTTGACAGCACTGGCTTCAACCCACTTATTTAAATAGTCAACAAACACGATCAAATATGCATTACCAGCGGGGGTGCAGGGCACTGGCCCAACAAAATCCACATAGCCTACTCTCAGGGTTTCTGGGGGACAATGGGAACCATAAGACCTGCTGCTTTTTTTCTGATTTGGTATGGTGAGTTGGCACACTGAGCATAAAGTCACATGGTGCTTCACATCAGTAATAAAGTCACACGGTGCTTCACATCAGCTGCCATTTTGGGCCAGAAAAACCTAAAGCACAGTCCAGCCAGTGTCCTAGAAACACCCAGGTGAACTGCTGTGGGGTGATCATGGTAATAGACTAGCAAGGCGCCTCTCATGGAAACAGGGGCAAACAGTATCAGCTCTTTCAAAGGGTGCAAAGCACATGTAGACTTGGGGTCTCTGTGATACAAAAGAGAGTCATACTGTAACGTGCGGTGGAGATGAAGTCAGCCGCGGAGGTGTGCAGGTGGATAGCGAATGAGCAACAGCTTCTGCCTCTCCACAAGTAGTCATTTATTTAAAATATCAAAAATAAAAGTGCTACCTCTACCACACATTACTCGAGGGCACACTAGTCCGCATACACACAAGAGCATCCATTACAGGGACAGTGCGAAGAAGAACAAAAAGGGGGTGACACACCAGTCATGAGCCAGGAGGCGCCACCATGTGGTGATACAATGCATTACAACAGCAACTGTTACAATACACAACATACTGTAACAAGGTAGCACTGTCTTAGCTGTTCAGAGAGCTAAGAGTCCAAAGGTCCAGGCTGCCTATGACAGCGTGTTCTGTTGGCCTCTCACAAGTCAGAGGTAAACAGCGCATCTGGAACTTTGTTATGTGCGCCAAGTTTGTGCACTAGTGTGAAATCAAAGGCCTGCAGGTGAAGTGACCAGCGGGCGAGTCGGAGTGTTGGGTTTTGATGGGACATGAGCCACCTGAGACTGTTGTGGTCAGTGAACATAGTAACATGAATGCCTTCAACATATGGGTGAAAGTGTTCAAGGGCCCATATCACAGAAAGGCACTCCTTCTCTGAAGTACAGTAGGGGAGTTCAGCTTTGTGAAGGGAGTTATACATCACTGGAGGTCAGGTCACTGAGGCAGTTAAACAATTCCTTGGTGGCATGGCCCCTGGGGTGGATGAGGTTCGCTCTGAGTTCCTTAAGGCTCTGGATGTTGTAGGTTTGTCTTGATTGGCACAGGTCTACAATGTCAGGTGGCAGTACCTGAGAACTGGTGGACTCGGGTGATGGTTCCCATCTTTAATAAGGGGAACCATTAGGTGTGCTCCAACTATAAGGAGATCACACTCCTCAGCCTCCCCATCAAAGTCTATGTCAGGGTGCTGGAAAGGTGAATCGCAGTCCATTAGATCCCATTGAGATCTGATATGTTTTGAGAATGTTCCTTTAATTTTTTGCAACAGTCCATTAATACAAAATCACCCATTTTTATTGTCATTCAAAAATTCTACTGCACCTATTTCCCCTCCTGCTAAGATCATTCTTGATGGTACATGTCTCCTGTTGTGCCATATATGATGACCCTGCTGACTTCCTGTTTACAGCATTACTGCATTTCTCTCATTTAGACAAATTACAGAATCATTATTTTTAATCATTTTATTGCATCTGTTAATCCTAAATACTGCATTTTTTAAAATCACCGGTACTGTAATTTCATGTGTACATATTTTGGAATGCTGTACTTTATCAACTATCTTGGGGCTAGATATTAAGTCCCTCATTTAGACAGTGCTAGGTGGACGAGGCCTCTGGGTTTTCAAGCATACTTCATTATCTATCAAAAACAGTGGAGGTTATGTTATGGTAAAGCATGACTGTTTGACAGTGGAATCAGGTCATTAGTATTTATTGAAGCTATGACTGCTGATATAAGTAGCAGGATGAATTGTGAAGTATAAGCAAAGCAATCCAATAGTTTCTCAAGGCAAAGGAATGTAGTATACCTCAATTGCCAAGTCAGTTACCCAATCTCAACACAATAGAACTAAAAAGCTGCCTGAATGTTTTTTAGTTCTTAAACACAAAACTACAGGCAGGAAAGCATTTCAAGCAAACAAGCAAGAACTGAAGATGATCACAGACAGTGTTTAACACAATAGTGCCCTGCAGACTGTTCACAAAGCTCAGGGATCTGGGACTTAACAGCCGTCTGTGTGCATGGGTGTTGGACTTCCTCACTGGCAGAACTCAGGTGGTGAGGGTGGGCAGGTGCTTCTCCAACAGCATCACCATCAACACAGGAGCACCTCAGGGATGTGTCCTCTCGCCACTGCTCTACTCCCTCTACACTTCAGACTGTGTGGCCACCCATGGCTCCAATACCATTGTGAAGTTTGCTGACGACACAGTGGTGTTGGGTGCCATCTCCAACAACGATGAGGCGGCCTACATGGATGAAGTGAAGAATCTGGCATCATGGTGCCAGGACAACCACCTCCAGCTGAACGTCGGCAAGACCAAGGAGCTGGTGGTGGACTTCAGAAGGGGTCAGCACAGAGACTACAAGCCCATCATCATCAATGGAGCTCCAGTGGAGAGGGTGCAGTCCTTCAAGTATCTCCACATCTCCTCAGACCTGACATGGGCTGCCCACATTCAGGTCCAGACCAAAAAGGCTAGGCAGCGCCTGTATCACCTACGACAACTGAGGAAGTTCAGGGTCTCTCCAAAGATCCTCAGGATTTTCTATACAGGCGCTGTGGAGAGCATCCTCACACAGAACATGACATCGTGGTTTGGGAACAGCTGTGTGAAGGACCAAAAAGCTCTCCAGAGAGTGATCCGTACAGCAGAACGCTGCTGCAGGATTGCTCTCCCCCCGCTTCAGGACACCTACACCAGGAGATGCCGGACTAGAGCAGCGCAGATACTGAAGGACCCGTCCCATCCTGGCAACAAACTGTTCCAACTTCTGCAATCTGGTAGAAGGTTCCGCATCTTCCGGGCAAGGACAGAGAGACTCAAGAGGAGCTTCTATCCCCAAGCCATCCGTGCCCTAAACACACACACCCGCCCGCTCACATCATCTCACATCATCTCACATCATCTATAATTGACTGAGACAGGACTCTCTTCCAGACACTAAACCAAGGAACAATGTACATTTCAAATTCCTTTAATTTTAAACATGTTTATATTGTCTATCCTGTAAAATAGTCAGACGTCTATTCATATTAATGTACAGAATTCACCTGCTTGCTGCTACTACTGCACATTCACCCAATGTATATACTATATACAGTGGGGCAAAAAAGTATTTAGTCAGCCACCGATTGTGCAAGTTCCCCCACCTAAAATGATGACAGAGGTCAGTAATTTTGCACCAGAGATACACTTCAACTGTGAGAGACAGAATGTGAAAAAAAAAATCCATGAATTCACATGGTAGGATTTGTAAAGAATTTATTCGTAAATCAGGGTGGAAAATAAGTATTTGGTCAATAACAAAAATACAACTCAATACTTTGTAACATAACCATTGTTGGAAATAACAGAGGTCAAATGTTTATTATAGGTCTTTACCAGGTTTGCACACACAGTAGCTGGTATTTTGGCCCATTCCTCCATGCAGATCTTCTCGAGAGCAGTGATGTTTTGGGGCTGTCGCCGAGCAACACAGACTTTCAACTCCCGCCACAGATTTTCTATGGGGTTGAGGTCTGGAGACTGGCTAGGCCACTCCAGGACCTTCAAATGCTTCTTACGGAGCCACTCCTTTGTTGCCCGGGTGGTGTGTTTTGGATCATTGTCATATTGGAAGACCCAGCCTCGTTTCATCTTCAAAGTTCTCACTGATGGAAGGAGGTTTTGGCTCAAAATCTCACGATACATGGCCCCATTCATTCTGTCCTTAACACGGATCAGTCGTCCTGTCCCCTTGGCAGAAAAACAGCCCCATAGCATGATGTTTCCACCCCCATGCTTCACAGTAGGTATGGTGTTCTTGGGATGCAACTCAGTATTCTTCTTCCTCCAAACACGACGAGTTGAGTTTATACCAAAAAGTTCTACTTTGGTTTCATCTGACCACATGACATTCTCCCAATCCTCTGCTGTATCATCCATGTGTTCTCTGGAAAACTTCAGACGGGCCTGGACATGCACTGGCTTCAGCAGCGGAACACGTCTGGCACTGCGGGATTCGATTCCCTGCCGTTGTAGTGTGTTACTGATGGTGACCTTTGTTACTTTGGTCCCAGCTCTCTGCAGGTCATTCACCAGGTCCCCCCGTGTGGTTCTGGGATCTTTGCTCACCGTTCTCATGATCATTTTGACCCCACGGGATGAGATCTTGCGTGGAGCCCCAGATCGAGGGAGATTATCAGTGGTCTTGTATGTCTTCCATTTTCTGATGATTGCTCCCACAGTTGATTTCTTCACACCAAGCTGCTTGCCTATTGTAGATTCACTCTTCCCAGTCTGGTGCAGGTCTACAATACTTTTCCTGGTGTCCTTCGAAAGCTCTTTGGTGTTGGCCATGGCGGAGTTTGGAGTCTGACTGTTTGAGGCTGTGGACAGGTGTCTTTTATACAGATGATGAGTTCAAACAGGTGCCATTCATACAGGTAACGAGTGGGGGACAGAAAAGCTTCTTACAGAAGACGTTACAGGTCTGTGAGAGCCAGAGATTTTCCTTGTTTGAGGTGACCAAATACTTATTTTCCACCCTGATTTACGAATAAATTCTTTACAAATCCTACCATGTGGATTCATGGATTTTTTTTTCACATTCTGTCTCTCACAGTTGAAGTGTAGCTCTGGTGCAAATTACTGACCTCTGTCATCATTTTAAGTGGGGGAACTTGCACAATCGGTGGCTGACTAAATACTTTTTTGTCCCACTGTGTGTATGTATGTATATATATATATATATATATATATATATATATATATATATATATATATATATATATATATATAATGTTCTTCCTCTACAGGCCCCCCCCCCCCCCCCAATTTTTGCACATGTCAAGGAGTGTGTCAGGCTACATTTCACTGTGTGTTATACTTGTATAACTATGCATGTGACAAATAAAGAACCTTGAACCTTGAACCACAGAAAAGGGTTAGCAGAGATTTCCAAGAAAAAGAAAATGTGGTATGGACATCACCAAATGTTGATGTCCATGGGTTAATGTAAAAATCTTTGTAAAAACCCACTGCGTTAAAGTATGGAGAATCAAGGCTGAAAGCGTGATTGATTGTTTGATTTAAAAGGCACTGTGGTTGTGTGCAGAAACTAAACTACGAGAAATGTTACTCTACAAGTGGTCACTATCATATCCTTGTTCTTTTGCCATTTTCTGTTAATAGCATTCTTTCAGCGTCAGCATCTATTGTCAGAGCAAAGAAGTAAAAGCAAACGCAAAAATATGTCAGTTAGTGCACTACTGTCACTATAAACATAGGTTATCGAGATTCAAGATATTCAAGACAAAATATGACTTTGCTTAATCAACAGAAGGGAAGCTCATGAATGCCTTTGTGTGGGTTAGCAGGTCTTTTGTTTATTATTAAACTAGTGAGACTGTGAAAGCTTCCATCATGTCAACTGTTGTGACACACCCATTTGAAGTGCTGATAAATGTATTTGTCTTGAAAGTGGACAGTGGTATTACTATGTGTGGGGCAAGAGCTGTGTGGCCATTAGCACAAAGTCTCTGCACGATGTAGCTCACTGTCTTTTAGTATTTGGGAAGTATTTTATGTCTCTTTGTCGTTCTGTTTTTTCCCCTCTGCTTAAGAACCTTTTATACCTCTATTCATAACAGGTTTTAACTCTCACACAGTATTCTTTGTTTTGTTTTGGGGGGGGGGGGGGGGGGGGGGGGGGTTATTAGGTTTTATGGTCCAAAGTAAAGAACATGTTGTCTAAAACTTGCATTTAAAGTTAACATTCTGCATGTTCTGCTGTTAGTGTGTGGTTTAATACAACCTCAGAAAGTTAACAGTAAGTGTAAAGAAACTGTTAGGACTAAATCTTACATTTGGGTTCAGGCAGTGTCTACTTCTTAACTGATATCTTCTAATAACTTTAGGTAATATCAGTTATTGTTTTATGTGAATTAGCTTAAACTAGAAGTTAATTTAAAATCTTCTCTGACTGACAACAACATAAAAATGAACTTGTTCATGAGGGGAAATTGCCCCAAAAAAAGAAAGAAAGAGAAGAGAAGAGAAACATAAAACCATGTGTTTCTTTCCTTTCAAAGAAGAATATAATTCTAGTTCTAACAGGAACAGAAGACATCACCAAATGCTGATGTCGATGTAAAAATCATTGAAAAAATGCACTGAATGAAAGCTGATGTAAAATCATAGCTAAAAGGCTGCACTTCAATGCTGATTGTTTGGTTTAAAAGACACTGTGGCAGTGTGCAGAAATATGACTATAACAAATATGCCTGTCGAGCTGAAAAATGTTACTCTGTAAATTGTCACAATTCACACGTTGCTCTTTTTGTGATTTTCTATTGATAAAGTTCTAGAGCATTCTTTGAGTATTAGGCCCTTCTGTCAGACCAGAGAAGTAAAAACAGGTCAGCCAGTACACTATAGGCTACTGTTGCAAATAAAGAGAGATTATCTTGGCTATCTCGTTTTAGTTTGTACTCAATGATTCAGACCACAGTTAATACATGAAACAAAGATTCAAGACAAAATATGACATTGTGCAAGACTGTGAGGCTGAAATTGCACAGTGCAGATAAAATTCTTACTGAAAACCCGTCTGAAGGGTTCTTGTGCAATTATTTGTAAATGACTAAAAGTTGAGATTCCAAGTACATCGGGTTACAGTTTATTCACTTAGAGATTCATCATAGTTTCGTTGTGCATGTACAATGAAAATCAAGGGCTATTTTATTCTATTCTGTATCTGATCAACTCAAAGCTTAGACTTCATTACCATCACAAAACAGCCGCACCATCACAGATGTAGCCGCGCCAAAAAGAAAAACAGTGAAAGTACACACATCAGGGACAAGAAAAAAAATACACCTCAGCACAAAAAAGCACACGAATATTCACATTTACACCATGTAAAGCACGTGACATGCATCGGAGGCATTTGGGGTGGGTGAGTGCGTATCTGTTTCAGTGTACATGCATGTGTATGTGTGTTCTATGTTCAGCATGAGAGAGTGTCCTTTCACCCAGTTAAGCGAAAGTTAACAGTACCCATCGTACCCTTGAAGGATTTTTTTTAGTGATAGATGACAGCGGAGTGTGATTAAAACAAAATGCAAAGGTCAGTTTCATATTCTGTGTGTCACAGACTTCTACGGCCACAGTAAGTGGGTGGGGCTGTGGAATAAAGCTTCATAGTAGTAGTATTTACTCGCCCCACTTTCTGTGTTCAGAAATTTCATTTCATTTCATTTATTTATTCGTTTATTTCACACTTGGTACAACAATTCAAACAAACCAACCACACTTTCTATCAAAAAGCACTACAACCATGTGTGAAAAGGAGCAGGAAGAAGAAAATATTCTTATTAAACCCTGCCCCCTATCTACAATCCAATTTATATTACAAGTTGGCACCAAAAATCAAGGAACAAACTAACATTAACATTTATCTCCGGTCCTAACCCAAACCAAACAACAAATTTACAATCAGAATATACCACTCCACGTAGTAACAAGGTAACAATGAAATGAGAGTTAGATTACTACATTCAACTCCATACTCAAACAACTTATACGCTGGAATATTCCTTTAACTGAAATTAGTATTCATAGATAAGTGACAGATTAGCAACCAGTACAATATGTGTCATTTTGTTATACATTTACTCATACTCTTGATGTCACACTAAGATGCACAGATGATAAAACAAAAGCAGTTTGTGTGGGTGTTCTTTGGAATTCATCAGCTTAAGGGAGGCACAAATATAAGAGGAATGATTCAGAGCACACACACACACACCCAAAGCACACTCAGATGCAGCCTAGAATTGAAGCAGAAAACACACATCTGACTATAGACTATAATCTACTTGAGTAAACAAAGTCTCACACTGAAGAAGTTCTAAAGACTGAATCCTACAAAACTACCTAAGAACGACCTAAGAACGGTTCACACAGGTAAGATGGACAGTGAAACCTTTTTATAGTGTATCATAGAATTATTTTGGCATCTTAAACATATGTTGTACCATCTGTTTTTTTCCTAGTATCCCATTTGTTTTTTCTATATTATTTTCAATATTAATGAATGGAAGTAAATGACCAATGCATTTGTATCAATCGTTTTTACATCTAAGTAAAATGTGAGGTCCAGTATAAAATTATCATATGATGTAGTGCTGATGTTAATAGCGTTAATCTGTTTAATAAAATATCAAACATGATCATTTCCACTTACTTTCAATGTGTAATAGTTGCACTGCTTTACATTAACTGCAAAGGCAGTCTCTGTGCTTGATCACATCCTTTTTGTCCCAAAAGGTTGATTCTGTTCAAATTGTCATGACCATTGATGAGAATAAACATTCATGGGGAGTTTCCATCAGGATTTCTTTTTCTTTCAGCATTACCATCCGGCCTACCTGCTCGACTATGACTACCAGGCAGTCAGTGATGCTTCTGGTGGTGCTGGTCCTCTCCCTCCCAGGTCTTATTCATAGCTTTAAACCACTCTTCAATTCGAATTCATTCACCCACCGTGAAATCACACGAACAGCAGTCCTTCGAAAGACAGCAGAGGTCTGCCGAGATATCGCTGCTTCTAAAGGACTGGACTTCAATCTGATTGTGAGTTAGACTTACAAAGAAACACAGCAAGAACAGTGATACATCTGTGCTTCGCTTAGTGTTTAACACTAACGAAAGAATATATGTTATTCTCATTCTAATGTTGTTGAGTGGAGAAATATATCAGTCAGCCACAACATGAATTACATTTTTCTTCGTACAGTTCAGTGTTGTGCTATAAAACCTCGTGTCCTACTATTCATGTTGGTGTCACTTTGATACATCCATCTGCATACATAATGACAAAGATTCTGTTGGATTGTGCTCAAGCAAGCCCAGTCAACAGAGGCCACACTGCTGCCAGTGGCCTCTTATCAAAATTAGCGGTGTCACCAGTGGGACCTGCACTTTATTACTATGTACTATATTACGCACAAACTATTTAGATGGTCATAATTGCTGATGATGAGATAAGACTACTCTTACCTTTAGTGCAATAGTTAGTACTAATTTTGGTTAACATGCGAATAAGATACATAATACAAGGAGTTGTAATATACAAATTTATTGTCTCCAGATTGATAACAACTTGTCAGCTGGCGAGGTGCAAAGGGCCTGTTCGTCTATGGATACCGTCACATCTTTCGTTTCCACCATCAAGTTTGAAACTGCCATTGTTTCTATGTACCTCAGCAATGCAGAGGTGGATGGAGTTTTTTTACTGAGTGCAGCGCGCCATTTTGACGATGAGACCTTCCAGGAAGGACGGGATATCATCACTGAAGGTACCTCAAAGCTTGTCAATAATAGTTTTATAATGAAAATAATAATGTTATACTATGTATAACTAACTCATGTGAATACAGATCTATAGAATTCAACAGCCTAATGAAGAAAAGTGTTTAGAATTAGGGTTTGGTAAATAACAGAAAATCAAAAAACAAAAACTGAAATCTAGAAAGAATTTTTGTAACATTTCTCATTTCAACAAGGTTTGTAGCAATTCCCACAAAAGTCTTACATACTTGAAAGTTCTATATCTAGGGAAGGAAAGTGATGTTACAGATTACTTCAGTACTCAACAAACAAGACTTGTTTGTCAGTTGGAACTGCCAACTTCAATCAGAAATCTTGCAGAATAACATCTTCAACATTCACACACACACACACACACACACACACACACTGTAACACTGCTTTGAGTGGATAAAGACTGGTGATGTAATGCTGTAATTCAGGTTTTGCAGCTTGTGTCTAATCTGTTGTATTTTAATAATAAGGTGCATCTGTGGTGAAGGCGCATGCTAAGATAGAAAACTATATCCAAGGGAGGTTGTCTCTAGGGCAAATCTGTCACACTCTACAGGTACCGATACTTAATTTACTGCTAATTTGTTAAGACTGCTAGATGACAGCATTGTGTAATTAAAACAAAACGCAAAGGTGATATTCTAAATTTGTTTCATTTTCTGTATATGAAGGACTTCTACAGCCACAGTAACTGGGTGGAGCTGGGAAATAAAGCTCCATACAGTGCTCTGATCAGACCTGACCAACCTCTTAAGAACTTGGCAGGTAGGAGTTGAGAATTTCCAGTTTAAATATGATCTAGATTAAATTTGTAGTAGTATTTGTAATGTTTACTTTCAAAATATAAATCAATATTTTTTTTCTTATTTATTTGATATTTCTGCAGGACAAAATACTCCAACTTGCAGAAGTTGCGTAGGAGAGAACTGTACCAACAACATTCTGCCTGATGTGCTGAACCAGGGACTTCTGACATCAGGCTACTTTAGCATCATCTCCTCATCAAAACCTACAGGTAACTTGGAGCAATCATCTCTTTTGATGTGTTATGATAAAGTCTTTGTATGTTTTCAATATCTCTTGACAAAATGATAAAATGTTATCCCTGTTCAAAGGTAAATGCAGTCACGGTGGATCTGCTGATCGCACAAGCAGGAGGGATCCAGTGGGCGGGATCAATAAGGATACACTTGATTCCAGTCATGGCTTCCGTCACAATGAAGCAGCTAATCTGGCTATTCGTGCCACCATGGAGCTTCTGGAGGACATCAGATTAGCATCTGGAGACACAAACTTCACGAGGTAAAGCTAGCTCTCAAGTGTCACACGAGAGGAAACAAATGTGGGGAAAATGGAGCTGCAGCACATGATAAAAAATAAACACTTAAACATTCCTGCACCTCTTGCTTTTTATTGAATTGATCATCATTTTTAGATTAGATTTAGATGTGCGGGATAAAAAAAAATGGTTTGTCTGAGGTATTTCTGTGCATGGAGCTATATTTTTCTGCATCTCAAATACAGACGTTGTAGACTGCCACCATTTCTGTTTCAGTTTCTAGTGGCCTTTTTATAAGCTTCATCTTAGCTGACAGAGAAGTGTCAGAGCTGTGGTCTTCTGTTGCTGTAGATAGCCTACTTCAAGGTTAGAGGTGTTGTGCATTCAGAGATGGTCTTCTACATAGTGAGTGGTTATTTCTTTCTTATTCACCTAAAGCACTCTGGTCACCAGTCTCTTGTAACCTCTGACATCAACAAGACATTTTCACCCAGAGAACTGCAGCTCACTGGATATTACTGTCTCCGTAAACACTGGAGATGGTTATGTGGCAAAATCAAAGTCGAACAGCAGTTTTCTGCAGCACTCAGACCAACTTGTCTGGCAGCAACAACTAAGCCACGTTCTAAGTCACTTAAATCTTCCTCTCCTTTTCTGATGCTCGGTTAAAACTTCAGATCATCTTGGACATGTTCACATGCCTAAATACATGGGGTTCATGCAATGTGACCTGATAGTTAGATAGTTGTGTTAACGAGGAGTTAAACAGGTGTTCCTAATAAGTGTATTTTTCCCTGCTAATGAATTAAGCATCAATGAAACCATAGTTTCATTGATGCTTGTGAAAAAAGAAAATGCATAGGCTTTGACAATCATCATACTCTTAAAGACTACTGCGTCATCATGCGTAGCTGCTGTTAGCACCACTCCAGTCTGTGTTCTCATCTCTGCTTTTTGCGGATGATGTGGTTCTGTTGGCTTCATCGGGTGGGGGCCTCCAGCTCGCACTGGAACCGAGTGTGAAGCAGCGGGAATGAGGATCTGCACCTCCAAATCTGAGGCCATGGTTCTCAGCCGGAAAAGGGTGGAGTGCCCACTCCGGGTCGGGGATGAGTTCCTGTCCCAAGTGGAGGAGTTCAAGTATCTCGGGTCTTGTTCGCGAGTGATGGGAGAAGGGAGCCGGAGATCGACAGACGGATTGGGGCTGCAGCCTCAGTAATGCGGACGCTGCACCGGTCCGTCGTGATGAAGAGGGAGCTGAGTGTAAAAGCGAAGCTCTCAATTTACCGGTCAATCTACGTCCCTACCCTCACCTATGGCCACAAGCTGTGGGTAGTGACCGAAAGAACGAGATCGCGGATACAAGCGGCAGAAATGAGCTTCCTCCGAAGGGTGGCTGGCCTCTCCCTTAGAGATAGGGTGAGAAGTTCGGCCATCCGGGAGGGGCTCAGAGTAGAGCAGCTGCTGCTCCACATCGAAAGGAGCCAGCTGAGGTGGTTCGGGCATGTCCCACCGGGAGGAGGCCCCGGGGCAGACCCAGGACACGCTGGAGAGATTATATCTCTCGGCTGGCCTGGGAACGCCTTGGTGTTCCCCCGGATAGGCTGGAGGAGGTGGCTGGGGAGAGGGAGGTCTGGGCCTCTCTGCTTAGGCTGCTGGCCCCGCGACCCGGCCTCGGATAAAGCGGATGAAGATGGATGGATGAAACCATAGTTTCAAAGAAATCAGATTAATAATACGAAAATATGTAATTTGTTGTTGATTTTTCTAATGTTTGTTTCTACAGACTGATGGGCCTCTCCCAGTCTCCTGTGTTGTGTTTTGTCATAGACACAACAGGAAGTATGAGTGATGACATTGATGAAGCAAAGAGGGTTTCTTTTGAGATCATTGACAGAAAAAGAGGAACAGGAGAGGAACCCTCTGGTTATATATTGGTACCTTTCAATGACCCAGGTAGATCATTTACAGGACGAATTTGTGCTTTGTTATGTAGAAAAGATGTTGTTTGAAAAGAATATTGTAATAATGATTATTACATTATTATAGACTTAATTTGGGAGTTAATTTTCTGTTTTCCATATGAATGAGAATATAATAGCAGCTGTGTTTGTAGCAAATCTTTAAAAGAGCAAATGTGTCACTTTGAACATTTTTTTTAAATTCTCTATGTTTTCTATATCTTTTCTTCCATGTGCAGATTTTGGACCGATAGTTATGACATCTAATGCAGACATCTTCAAAGGAAAGATCAACAGTTTGACTGCGGATGGAGGAGGAGATGCCCCAGAAATGGCCTTGTCTGGACTGCAGGTGTTAACAACACAACAAACTGTTTTCCACTTTAGACAAAAGTTTAAAAACATCATATTTGATTTGGGAGAAAAAAATGGTATAGAAAAAGTATAGACACAGTATTCTCAGAATGACCTTTTATTATTAAACACGTGTAGTTGAGGTGGCCAGAAATGCCACTTTTCACTCAGACTGTATTTTTTATTATTATTATTAATTATTAATTGTTGATACTTTGTCCTGTCTTTCATACAAATAATATTGAAGCTTGCACTGACAGCAGCTCCACCCTTCTCTGAGATTTTTCTCTTCACTGATGCTCCAGCTAAAGACGCCCACCTGAAAAACACCATTATTGCTCTTATAGAGAGCACCAAATCTCAGGTAAGAGTAAACTTTGTATCATCCTTGCTCTTAAAAATGTCATTTTTGGCATGTAACATCTGATAATTTGTATAACATTTGTCTTGAAATGAAGAACATTATCTGAAGTTCGGAGGGACCAAACTTTTTAAACAGGTGCCCCACACACCTGTATGTGTGTTTTTTTCTGTGCTCCAACCTCCTTTCCTTTGCATGTTTTTCATCGTCTGTCAAGGCTGCCAGGCCTGAAAGCTGCTGCCTCTGGCCTAGCTCATTGATTACCATTCATCTTTCATCTTCATTATCAATAAATGTTTTCCACTTAGGCTTGTGGTCCTAACTTTTAAGATTTTTTTCCTCATCCTTGCAGGTTACTTTCATGCTCACAGGCTTTGCAGCAGGTCGACGGCGCCGCAGAACCTCTCAGGGTGTGGCTCCACGTGTAATGGGTCGATCTGCTGTCCAGTTATACCAAGACCTAGCTCAAGCTTCTGGAGGTCAGGCCATTCAGGTCACTAAGTCAGAACTCTCTCTGGCTACCAGTGTTATAGTAGACTCATCAGCCAGCGCTGTGGTAAGACATCAATCAAGAGAATCATATCGGACTGAAGATCACACTGTGTGAGTAAATGTGATGTTTCTCTCCTTTTTCTCTTAGGTGACAGTTTTTCAGGCATCAAGGAATCCTGGAAGGCCTGACAGTTTTAATTTTACTGTTGATGGTTCATTACAGAACATAACAGCTTACATCACAGGAGACTCAGCTCTCACCTTCAGCCTCACCAGCTCCACAGGTTTTGTCATCATGAATGTCTGTTTACCCTGTAGCAAATATGATAGAAATTTAAGCTCATGTATGCAAATTGAATGCATATAGTATATTATTATACTATATTTAATATTTATAGTATATATACTGTATATATACATATTATTTATTTATTTTTAATTTAATGAGAAGGTTCACGAAACACATTTTCTGCCGAGTATTTCATGGTTCAGGCTTTTAATTCTAAGGCTCTATTTGATGCATTTGTTTTATTAAACTTCTACTTCTTACACTGTCATGTTGAAAACACCTTTATAATTGTTTGTCCCTCTCCTCCAGGTGTATCTCAGACTTCCAGTCAGTCCAGTGGGCCTTTGGCATTTGTCACCACAGCAGGAAACTTGCGTCGTTTAAGCCTCAACACTGATAATGAAACAGGTCTATGGCAACTCAGTGTTAGCTCAAGTAACCCTTACCTAGTTAAGGTTACAGGTCAGTATTATGGAAGCTGATTTTTAGGCTCTGAGTTACATGAAATGTTTTAGAAAAAATGTATTTACAAGGTCTGTTTCTACTTCTGAACATACGTATTCCATCCCTTCTGATCTATTTTCTGTATCAGGTCAGAGTTCAGTGGACTTCATTTATAACCTTGTCGAAGAGCATGAGGGAGCCCATGGGGACTTCAGTGTAAAAGAAGGACGTCCTCTCTCAGGTCAGGCTACTTTTATTGTGACTGTTTGTTCATTTTTATAGTTGTAAAGTTCTGTTGTGGTAGACAATTTTCTACATTGTCCAAAGGGTCATCTTTTAATCATCTTTTAATTCAGTGTGCCCCAGGGTGGCTGTGGCTACAATGTAGCTTGCCATCATCAGTGTGTGAATGGGTGGATGACTGGATATGTAAAGCGCTTTGGGGTCCTTAGGGACTAGTAAGGCGCTATATAAATACAGGCCATTTACCATTTTAATCAACAATCATCTGTCTTGAAAAAGTTGCTCTGTGCCCAAAAGGTTTATGCTACATCATGTTACAGTTAGTACAGTTCAAACTTAACTATTCTGTCCTACAGCTTACCTTTTTTATTTTTGCAGGTTGTGTTTCACTTTAAGGGCATGTCATACTGATACTCATTTAGTTACCTTTTTTTCTTCACCTGTCTTTCAGGTGGTGATACCAGCTTCTTGGTCACTGTGACAGAAAGTGAAACAGTAAAGGTCACAGAAGTCACACTGTTTGACAGCTCAGGTCCGACAGAGGTCAAAGGATCATTGCAGGTGTGAGGCCATCTATCTGACAGATAAGGCTTAGTTGAAGTTGGAGTCATGCATCAATCCCAAGTGTCACCAGCAAATCTACAACACAGTGACTGAAAAAGAAATAAACCCATAGTGTTCATTGGTCCAATAGAAATCACGAGCTGTGAATAAACCTCAGTGAACTGAATAAGCATTTCTTTGAAATGATAATATTACTACATACTACAGAGATATTGTTGGCATTTCAGAGCTTAATTAATATTGTGTGAATTTACAAGGCAGAAGTTTTCATTTTAATTAAATGAAGGCCGCTATTTTTTGCCACACTATTTACTAGCAGCCAATTTTCAAACCTTAAATACATGAATGTCCTGCAACATCCACAAATACTCCTCGCACTCGCCCTACCCTGCCATAAGGATGTAGTCATATATTGTTTGGTTTGGTTACTGTTAATCTGTTGACAATGCATGTCGCTGCTTTTTCTCTCATGCAGTCATTAGGAAGCAACGATTTCCTGGTGACATTTAGTGGAATCCCAGCAGGTGAGTTTGTGCTTATCCTGAAAGGAGAGGCCAGCAGCTCCACTTCAAGCTCCACTTCAAGCAGCTTCCAGAGACAAGCGTCCACACAGATCAAGACCTCCAGCATCTCTGTCACTGTGAGATCAGTTAATGTGTGCTTTCTGAAGAATCCTTAACCTCACCATAAGTAAACTGAAACATTTTTACATTGATTTTTTTAACTTTATATAATTTGTAATAGCCATCTATGTAAATAAGTCTACAATCATAAACAACAGCCATTCCTACTGTGCTTCTTTCAGTGTGAAGTCATGTCATTATGCATCAACATATTATTATCTACAATCTTTTAAAAAAAAAATTCCCCTGCTCCTCTCTCCCTCTCTCTTCTTGTCCAGGCTGAAGCCAATAATACCAACATCGAGCCGGGCACTACTATCTCCATCCCCTTCACAGTCGCCACAACTGCTGATGGAGTTATAACTGACTCTGCAACTGAGACATTTACAGTGCGAGTCAGCAATGACCGCAGTTATACTTCCTCTTCACCCAGCAGTGTTACTACTGTAGCAGGCAGTGGAGGTAAAACCAATGGCACCGTGACCCTAACGGCTCCATCCAGTGCTGCATCAGGAACAGACGTGACCCTCACCATTGAGGCAGAAAACGCCGCTGCCACCGACATCAACTATGTAGTTCTCAGGTTTTCTGTGACTGCTAAGGTGAGTGATAATGGTTAGAATATTTTTCAACATTATTCTTAATTCTGTAATAATTAATGATCACGTACATAATATATCAAAAAGAAATTTTTGTTATTTTTATTTCAAATGAAAGATTAAATTTCACACGCAATTCGTTTTAATATTGTTGTCTTGCAGTTACAGTTAGGCTTTATGTGTCATACTTCTCTTGTGAATCATTATACATTAATTGAAACTGAATATGTTAAATTGTTTGTCATGGGTTGCTAGACAAGGACACAAATGCCAGACTGGCTGAAAAAAAATAAAACACACCTTTATGTATAAGAAAGACACGAGAAGCACATCACAAAAATGAAAAAGGGAGAACTGAGGATATTAATACTCAAATGATGATTAGGTGAATGTGGAACAAGTGGGTAAACAAACAAGTGCAAACAATCAAGGACGAGATAAAGAAAGTAAAACTAAATGCAAGACAAAAATAGTATTAAAATAAGACAGAAATGTGAGAGCAAACAGCACAAAGGCAAATACCCAACAAGAAAGACATGGGAGGCGGGATGAACTGAATCTAACTGACACGCAAAGATCTAATTAGTGTTCTTTTCTTTTTATCTTTAATAACTGGTGTGACACATACCCAACCACCCAGTACTTTTCATTCTTTTCATATTTCTGTCTCCAGGTGACAGATGTTAACCGCCCAGTTTGCCAGGTAGTCAACACATCAACCTGTGATTCCACTTCATTGCTTTGTGCTTCCTCCCAGTGGGAGTTCATTGCCAATTTCACTGATGGCATCAATGGAACTGGCATTGAGAGTGTAACCATCAGCCAAGGGAATGGTACTCTGAATATGAGCACAGTGGTTGAAGCAGGGGGTGAGAATATTACCCTGGTTACCTACACTGCCTCCTGCTGCTCACAGATTGTGGAGCTGACTGCTGTAGATAGTGTAGGAAATGTGGGGACATGTGTGGGACAGGCTAGAGTGCTTACCACACCTCCTCCAATGACAATGACCCCTGCAACTACAACAACCCCTGCAAATACAACGACCCCTGCAACTACAACGACCCCTGCAACTACATCTGCAGTTCAAACAACATCCACCGGAGGGTACACTTTGAACATATCAACCATTGTTTGGCTCACTGTTGTGTTCTCTGTACTTTGGAAGTAAAAGAGAACAAATGGAAATTGCACTGTATTTGTAATTTGTGACATATGAGCCAAGTGACCCATCTTTGATTGCTGAGCTGAAATGGCTATGAAGCAACACACTGAGAAAAGTATCTTTAAATACTAACACCTTCTATTACCCAGGCATGTTTTTGTGTTTAAATTGTAAACACTTTAAATACATCAACTTTTTGGCCTGTTAATTTCTGTAATTTCCTAGAATAAATTATTATGTAGTAAACAAGATTATAAAGTGATTCCACTACATAAAATCAGCATTAATGTTCTCTCTTATATTTCTACAGTCAGTCTTTGCATAGGTGGAAATAGAGTATCAAATTCTTTTCAAACTGTCCACTTAACGGAGCAATTTCCTAGTTTTGAAAGCTGCTTTTTCATTCCACAGTATCATGTAAACAGCCATTACTTCCTTTTCTTACCTGCTCCTGGTATCTCTTTCTTATCTCTGAGAAGTCACCAATCCAGACATCTCTTTCTTTGTGTGTTACCACTGAAGATTTGTAACAACCTACTGAAATACAACATTATATATATAAGAACACATACATATAAAAAAATGTTGACTTTAATTAAAACGTAAATAAATGTGATTTTAATCAATTTACAAGTATCACTTAATTGTCTCATTATTAAAGAGGTTACAGATTATAATGGTGTTCCTGCAGTCATTAATGGAGAATTATTTTATATTATTGTTCCAGTGACAAACCAGAGAAAGCATCTGGATTCTCACTGTAGCACCAAGAAAAAACACCATTTAATATGTTAGAAGTGTGCTAAATTATTCTTGAGTGGTTTAACTTTGCCTTTATATTTGGATTCCAAAGCATATTAATAATGTAGTTATTATTACTCAGCTGGAGACTGGAAGGTCATTTTACAATGACAGTTTCTTTCTTTTGAAAGTACTCTGCAATGTTTTGGTTATTCAACAATGCACCAATAAAGTTGAACAGTATGATTACACTATTACACTAACAACAATCTTACGCTAACATATTGCTGAGTAATTGTAATTCCATTACATAAATGGAGTCATGTGAAAAAGAAAGTGCTCAACTTTCAATTGTAATGTCAATCAAATGCATTTGATTAAATGCTCATCAGTGAGTGTGAGCACCTAAATGAAGAGCAGATGTTTTGGTAGTTTACCCATCTGGAGCATACAGGTGTGTGTTAACTGCCGCTACGCATCATGCACACCACACCAACATGTCAGGACAAACACTTCAGACAAAATGTCAAGCACGGTGGTGTAGGGCTGATGATTTGGGCTTTAGAACTAAGTTTCACTTTAAGGGCATGTCATACTGATACTCATTTAGTTACCTTTTTTTCTTCACCTGTCTTTCAGGTGGTGATACCAGCTTCTTGGTCACTGTGACAGGAAGTGAAACAGTAAAGGTCACAGAAGTCACACTGTTTGACAGCTCAGGTCCGACAGAGGTCAAAGGATCATTGCAGGTGTGAGGCCATCTATCTGACAGATAAGGCTTAGTTGAAGTTTGAGTCATGCATTAATCCCAAGTGTCACCAGCAAATCTACAACGCAGTGACTGAAAAAGAAAAATAACATAGTGTTCATTGGTCCAGTAGAAATCACGAGCTGTGAATAAACCTCAGTGAAATGAAGAAGCATTTACTTGAAATGATAATATTACTACATACTACAGAGATATTGTTGGCATTTCAGAGCTTAATTAATATTGTGTGAATTTACAAGGCAGAAGTTTTCATTTTAATTAAATGAAGGCCGCTATTTTTTGCCACACTATTTAATAGCAGCCAATTTTCAAGCCTTAAATACATGAATGTGCTGCAACATCCACAAATAGTCGCCCTACCCTGCCATAAGGAGGTAGTCATATATTGTTTGGTTTGGTTACTGTTAATCTGTTGACAATGCATGTTGCTGCTTTTTCTCTCATGCAGTCATTAGGAAACAACGATTTCCTGGTGACATTTAGTGGAATCCCAGCAGGTGAGTTTGTGCTTATCCTGAAAGGAGAGGACAGCAGCTCCACTTCCAGGTCCACTTCAAGCTCCACTTCAAGCAGCTTCCAGAGACAAGCGTCCACACAGATCAAGACCTCCAGCATCTCTGTCACTGTGAGAACAGTTAATGTGTGCTTTCTGAAGAATCCTTAACCTCACCATAAGTAAACTGAAACATTTTTACATTGATTTTTTTAACTTTATATAATTTGTAATAGCCAACTATGTAAATAAGTCTACAATCATAAACAACAGCCATTCCTACTGTGCTTCTTTCAGTGTGAAGTCATGTCATTATGCATCAACATATTATTATCTACAATCTTTTAAAAAAAATAATTCCCCTGCTCCTCTCTCCCTCTCTTCTTGTCCAGGCTGAAGCCAATAATACCAACATCGAGCCGGGCACTACTATCTCCATCCCCTTCACAGTCGCCACAACTGCTGATGGAGTTATAACTGACTCTGCAACTGAGACATTTACAGTGCGAGTCAGCAATGACCGCAGTTATACTTCCACTTCACCCAGCAGTGTTACTACTGTAGCAGGCAGTGGTGGTAAAGCCAATGGCACCGTGACCCTAACGGCTCCATCCAGTGCTGCATCAGGATCAGACGTGACCCTCACCATTGAGGCAGAAAACGCCGCTGCCACCGACATCAACTACAGTGGGGCAAAAAAGTATTTAGTCAGCCACCGATTGTGCAAGTTCCCCCACCTAAAATGATGACAGAGGTCAGTAATTTGCACCAGAGGTACACTTCAACTGTGAGAGACAGAATGTGAAAAAAAAATCCATGAATCCACATGGTAGGATTTGTAAAGAATTTATTCGTAAATCAGGCTGGAAAATAAGTATTTGGTCAATAACAAAAATACAACTCAATACTTTGTAACATAACCTTTGTTGGCAATAACAGAGGTCAAACGTTTACTATAGGTCTTTACCAGGTTTGCACACACAGTAGCTGGTATTTTGGCCCATTCCTCCATGCAGATCTTCTCGAGAGCAGTGATGTTTTTGGCCTGTTAATTTCTGTAATTTCCTAGAATAAATTATTATGTAGTAAACAAGATTATAAAGTGATTCCACTACATAAAATCAGCATTAATGTTCTCTCTTATATTTCTACAGTCAGTCTTTGCATAGGTGGAAATAGAGTATCAAATTCTTTTCAAACTGTCCACTTAACGGAGCAATTTCCTAGTTTTGAAAGCTGCTTTTTCATTCCACAGTATCATGTAAACAGCCATTACTTCCTTTTCTTACCTGCTCCTGGTATCTCTTTCTTATCTCTGAGAAGTCACCAATCCAGACATCTCTTTCTTTGTGTGTTACCACTGAAGATTTGTAACAACCTACTGAAATACAACATTATATATATAAGAACACATACATATAAAAAAATGTTGACTTTAATTAAAACGTAAATAAATGTGATTTTAATCAATTTACAAGTATCACTTAATTGTCTCATTATTAAAGAGGTTACAGATTATAATGGTGTTCCTGCAGTCATTAATGGAGAATTATTTTATATTATTGTTCCAGTGACAAACCAGAGAAAGCATCTGGATTCTCACTGTAGCACCAAGAAAAAACACCATTTAATATGTTAGAAGTGTGCTAAATTATTCTTGAGTGGTTTAACTTTGCCTTTATATTTGGATTCCAAAGCATATTAATAATGTAGTTATTATTACTCAGCTGGAGACTGGAAGATCATTTTACAATGACAGTTTCTTTCTTTTGAAAGTACTCTGCAATGTTTTGGTTATTCAACAATGCACCAATAAAGTTGAACAGTATGATTACACTATTACACTAACAACAATCTTACGCTAACATATTGCTGAGTAATTGTAATTCCATTACATAAATGGAGTCATGTGAAAAAGAAAGTGCTCAACTTTCAATTGTAATGTCAATCAAATGCATTTGATTAAATGCTCATCAGTGAGTGTGAGCACCTAAATGAAGAGCAGATGTTTTGGTAGTTTACCCATCTGGAGCATACAGGTGTGTGTTAACTGCCGCTACGCATCATGCACACCACACCAACATGTCAGGACAAACACTTCAGACAAAATGTCAAGCACGGTGGTGTAGGGCTGATGATTTGGGCCTTAGAACTAAAAAAAAGAATAGATACACATTTGTAATAGCTAATAAAGTTTATTTCAGAAAAAAGTAAAACCATAATTACAACAAAGAACCAAATTAACCTTGAACTGCAATAAAAATATAGCAAATGCAATAATAGTATAAGTGGAAGAACTAAGAGCAACTTCCAGCAGCTAAACAAGAATGGCACTTCTGGGGCCTGTGTCACAAAGCACAATTAACGAAGAAAGTTTGATGAGCCAGAAACGTACACATGCTGCAGTACACTGAGCTGTGCTTTTACTCAGTGACAGATCCCAAATAACTCCATGACTCTGCTTTGTGACACAGGCCCCAAATATCAGGAGACAGCACGACAGCCTGGCCGAATGCAAACTACATCAGGAAGAGGGGAGGAGGAGTGAAATGTTTGGTCCTCTTGACAAAAGAAATGGTGATAAACTCATTTTTAAAACCATTTTTCTCTGAACAATACATCATCACTAAATCAAAGTACAGCAGGTTTACTACATAAAGGAAAACAGAAGAGCCAATCAACCCTCAATAAACATGGCGAGTAAACATCAAAGCAGCCACACCACTAAAAAGAAACGCTTCATTTTGTTGTACGACTTGGAAAATAATATTGCCCCGCAGGGTCATCAAAAGCAACCGGAGTCAAAAGTGCACCACTACGATGAGGAACTTTGATACTTAACTGAGAAAAGTAAACATAACCAAATTCAGTATGCTCAATAGATGACAGCTTCATTGATTAGACACATATCAAGCCTAGATCTAGAATAAAACAGACATTTGAATCCATGTCTGTGAAAATGCCATCCTAATCACACAAACACAAAAGAGTAACCTTCTTTGTCTGCTTTAAGCACATTCATGTCACATCAGTAATGAAACTTTGAACAGGTTCAATATAAGAAATCTACTATATTAATCATTAACAACAGTATTTACAATACCTAATGTGTTACTCTTTTAAACAGAGCAGAGCTTAATGTTACACAGTTGGATATTTTGCATTTTATTAATAGCCCATGGTAGATCGAACATGTCCCTGGATCTCTTTGTTCCTGACAAGAGAGGTGGTCAATACCAGAGTTGTAAGTATGTATAAGCTTATACATAACAGATCAACAAAGGGCCAATAACCAGAATATAGCATTTGTATCCTCAGAAGGCAAAGACAAAAGCTACAGTTACAGATAAATGGCTACAGTTTTTTTTTCTGTTTTTTAACAAAAGCAAGTGAGAAACTGTACAAAATAGTAACAATATTGTAGGAGAAGACCATCGAGGATCTTCTCTTTGACCTTCTCTCTCTGAAGTTAATATGCTGTAATATGGGACTTTGGTCCAACAAACCCAACAAGACAGTAATGTAACACATTCCTTCATTGTCAAATAAGGTGTCAAAGACTGGAAAGTGCAAAATGCATTGCGCTGTAGGTTGGTAATCGCATAAGGAGGGGGGAAGCGAACAAATAATTTCTTTACTAAAACATAACAAGTTAGCCCTGTTACTTGAAAATCTGGTGGTGTCATTTGATATGATGGACTTGATCTGATTATGTTGCAATTCAGCTACTTTATGTGACGTTTTATCCCATTTTTATTCTTAAATGCAGCATTTGAGCCAGGAAAAAGCCGGGAAAGAAGAATGCAACAGCATTTTGTGTGTCTGTTGCTTAAATATAAGAGTTTGGTTTACACACATGTCGGTAATTATATAATTCTGCATGCAGAGGCACTGAGTTCAAAGAGTTTATAGGCCTACAGAGTATATTCTCTGGACATGCTTTCATTTCACTTCAAATTTGGATGTTATATTTTACAAAATGACTACAGACTTCAAATGTAAGCATTCGTTATTCTTACGCGGTTCAATCACCAAATATATCAAATCATCCATTTACATTATATCCATCTACTTCATATAATATGTGGTGTGAAAAATCCATGCAGCATATATAAAAACCTGTCTTTGATTAATACCATTTTTTTATTCCTTCACAGGACAAATTGTCATCCTGGCGGTTTTGGATGATAATAGCTCACTACAAATGACACTTCTGTTTTAAAACTGTTTTCTGCCAACACTGGTGAGACAAAAAAGTAAGCACTTCTGCAAATACTTTGCACCTAATGAGGCACATACTCAAGTCAGCTTGACGCACGTGCCCTTCTCCTCCAATCAAACACTGAGTTGCTGCTACCTCCACTATGCACAAAACAAAAAGAAAAACCTCCTCAAAAATGGCCTTGTTCCTGCATGTGACGTAAAAGTGACTCGCTGATTTGATCAAAAAGGATCACATTTATGTCACATGTGATGTCCAGCATTAGTTTCAGGCAACACTTGACTTGGTTGTAATGAAGTACTTTTGTTGTACTGACCTCTCAGTCAACTTCAGTAAGATATATGCAGTACCTTTCAACACTGCAACTGTCACGTTAAAACGACAAATGCAGTAATAACAACAGCTTATTCTGAACATGACTGCTAATATGCAAATGCTCCAAGGTTTCTGATGTGTAAACATTTCCAAGGGTTAGGCAGACTAGTATAGTACAATAGTTACTGTATTATGTCAGCGGAGGTACAAAATGCACGTGTTTGGCAATAACCAGGGAGAGAAACACACAGTACAATCCCTGTATTTGGAGTGCGTGCCAGATAGAGTTGGGGGAGACCTGAGGTGTTTACTCTATGATTGTACTGCTCTTGCATCACTTATATTAATGGAGTTCGGAAAACAAAGGAATGGGCAGAGTCTGATCCAACGACTAGTTTGGACGGCTCAAGAAACGGGAGCATCTTTTATGAGGGTTCTTGGCTGTCTTTTCATTTCAATGTATGATTTTTTAACAAATTACATCTACAGTGCTACTCTAGTGCATTTCAATGATTACATTTCTAATTGAATACACGACAGCCATTTTACAAATTCATTCATTTGCACATGTCGTCAAAACTATTAAACACCAATGGCTCTGTGGTGTTAAGGCAACTATTCAAAGTTCGATAGTTCATAGCCAGCCTTTATGGTTGACGATAACAACTAAGGAAACAATGCCAGGAATTTATTCCGATGAGTTAAAGAACTGCTGGTCAAAAAAATAAAATACAATTTGACAAGCTTTGCTTTAATTAAAGACCGTGGGTGGTTGTTAGATTAAATGTGGCTGGTTAGAGTCACAGGAAGAAGAAGCCTGCCACGTCACAGTGGCTTAGCCTACAGCTGCCCTGGATGGTATCAGTGACACTGATGAGGCTTCTAGAGTGATTGTTGTAGAGTGATTGTTGTTTTTTTTCAGGATTATGGCAATTCATTGGATATGGCTAAGGAACTTGACTGTCTTGGGCACTGGTGTTTGGAGGTTAGGCTAGTCTCATTTGGGCACATAAGACAACAGGTACTGGGAATAAGTAAAATAAGGGGTAGGGAAAGAGATTCCAAGTTCTTCTACTGGTCCTCCACTTCAGCAAGCTCAGAATTAGAGGGCGGTGTGGATGGTTGGAGGTGGTTTGAAGTGGGTAATGGGCTTACGGTTGAGCCCTGGGGGACGTCACTTGGAGCTGGGTCAGGAAGGGTCAGGGTTTCTGGGGCAGACTTTTTGCGGGGTCGGTCCTTGGGGACAGAGAGTGACTCAGGCGCATCGGTGCACATGGGTGTGGAGGGGGCGCTGGCAGGGCCAGTGAGGGCACAGGAGGACAGGGGTGTCTCACTGATAGAGATTGACGGGGGAAACATCCCAATCTTCTGGTTCGTGGCCTCCTGGATGGCGCGCTCAAACTCTCTCACCTCATCCATCGTCATGTCTGGATCAGAAATTTTATTTTATTAAGACCAGTGACAGAAAGGTGGACACAACTTTTTAAGCCTTTGTATGAATGTAGAAACGTTAAGCTGGAATGTGTTAACACAGCCACACCTAGAAAATGGTACATGGTCAGTAAAAGACTAAAAAACAAAACAAACCACATATTTACAAAAAAACGTGGATAACGTGAATTTTTTAAGAACCATTTTTTTAGAATCATCATAACTGTTAGTTCAAATTAAATTTCGTTTTTTGGCTTTGTGTGTGAGTAGTTTGACTCAGAATAAGTCGATCCATGAGAACATGTAAAGTCAGCTGTGAACGCTTCAGAGGAGAGTCATCATCAGTTTAAATATAAGAAAAGAGGGGCAATGGAGTAAAAAAAAAAACAATGAAAAAGACACATACGCTTGCTTTGTCATGGATCTCTATGTCATCCAGTGAAGATGCGTTTGTTGTGGAATGCTCTTGCTGTTCATGGCAAACTTTAATGTTGGTTTTCTCATGCATTTTTCTCTCGTAATCCCGCACATCATCCAAAGTCATATCTGGAAGAAGGGGGGAGGGGTGGAACGGGGGTCGAAATGTTGGTAACTCTCCTACAACGTTCTCCAATTGAGAGACAGGTGGGGGGGCGAGAGCGTTAGGTGGCAAAGGCAGGCTTTTTTTGAAGTTAAAGCTTTAGAGGTTAAGCTGCCAGCTTCCCAAGACCCAAAGAGTTTGTGGGATAAAACCAAACAAATCCGAGGCACACAAAGAGGAAAGGACTGATAAGGTCAAGGATGTTTCAAGACAAAGGAAAAGCATGGAGAGGCTGGATCATTGCAAGCATAAAAGAAACACCTGCAAAACCGATTCCACAGGCAAAAAAAAAAAAAAAAAAAAAAATCATTCCACAGTGAAAAGATTTTAGGAGTATTAAAAAAGTGCAGGCTGCAATGGTTAGTGGTTATAGAGAAGGGGAACATTTCAGGGCAAAGACAATGGGCTCATCTATGCACCCTACAGTTAATGTGCTGCAGCCACTTATACGAGCAAACAGAGCTGCTTCTTGCACAACCACAAAATTCACAGAAACAGACAAAGGTAGCTTTCATGTTTCAGTAAGGACCACACTCATCACCAAGGAATAAAGGAATAAGTGGAAATTTAACCACAACCAGCCAGTCAGATGCGCTGCATGCATTTTATTTTGCTGATACTTTGTTTCAGTTTTAGAATACTGTTTCTACTCTTTACATTTTTTTATTTTTTTTGTTGCATCAACTGGTACATATGAATGTCTCCATTATGAAACATGAAAGAATGTGGTTGAAATATATTTCTATTGTGCAGGTCTCAGTTGAAACAAACTTTGACCATGCTCAAAAAGCGTTTATTATTAGTGGGTTAGTTGTGAGAAGAGGTTCCATGCTGTAAGAGAATAAACAGGACTAGCAGTGGCCGGGTTTAGCTGGAGGCCGAATGACTGTTCATGCATGGCAATGAATGAGGCAGGAAGTAAACTACAGTGATCTACAATGCAAAGTACAAGAACATGTCAAATTCAAACATTTGTTAAACTATGGACGTGCTACCACTGCATGTAGCACTGTGTACTATTACTTAGACAAGAAAACTAAATACTTTAATGACATAAGTTCAGCAGTGACCTACCTATCCACTCATCCACCCAGGCAAAAGCCTGCCTGTGTCCCAGCAGCAGCACATCCCGAACCACCTGTAAAAAAATACAAAGACGGTCTGAAGTCCAGAAAAACTTTATAAACTAACACACAAATAATATAAATAGCCACGCCTTACAGTTTGTTAATATTCAACCCATTTACCAACCATAAGATGAACATGTGCTGTGATAAGTTGGAAACATTCACGTTTCAGTTGTAACTATGGAAATTTACTTCATCCAGTACTAGAATTTGAAATATGTATTTTATTAAGACTTGCGTCTGACGTCTCACCTTGTGGACAAACTGCTCAACTCGTGTCTGCAGACCCCACACCTCAAACTTTACTGAGACAAGTTTGTATGAGCACATGATGGGATCCTGCGTGTCCCTCCAGCCCTCCTGAAGAATCCCTCGTGACGTCTTCTCAGACTTGAAATATCGTAAGTCCTGCAATTGTAGAGTGATCACACATGTGACACTGTAACCCAAACTGGCATCGTGTCTGCAACAGACTTGGGAAATAATCAAAACTTTGAACTGAATGACAGTAAATAACACCTTTTCACATTAACCCTCGTCCTTGAGAAAATCTCAAGCTTTTATTAAACAGCTATGAAAAAAGATAGATGCCAGATAAAAATGTGTGAGATGGAAGAGTCATTTGAGGTAAGTGCAGCTCTGAAGTCCACATAATTTACACAACTGAACAGATAAAAATAAAATAAAATGTATTCCTATTTTCCATCTAGAAACAGAAGAACCTTTCCATTAGAAGTGATTTAATAAATGACACAGTTTTTACTACTGTTTCCACCAGTGTGTTTACACCTCTCCAGGGGCGTTTACTCCTATTAGCTAACAGCCTTCAAACACACACACACACCTACACAAACTCACCTCAGACTCTTTATAGTAGCGCTCCGGGATCTCATCGTAGGCGATGTCGATGAAGCAAACTTCCCTCTCCTGGTCCTTCAGCTCAGTGTCAAAGATCTGAAAACAGACGAGGTAGATTTGCCCGTCGTCACATAAATACATCTCAGAAAGGTACTTACTGGTCACTGCAAGAGTTGGAATAGAATCTTAACACTGCTTGACTTGTACCTTGTCACTCTAAAAGCAGAGGTGGGCAACTCCAGTGTATCGCAAAGTGTATTGCAAAGCCATAGCTCTACTTATGGTCTTACACTTTCTCTGTCATTCTGTCCAATGGCGAAGACACTGCTTATTTCTGCTTAACATTAACCAGCTGTAGGGCTGCTCGATTATGGCAAAAATGATAATCACGATTATTTTCACTGAAATTGAGATCGCGATTATTTGACGATATTTATTTAACCCTTTAAGACCTACTATAGAACCAAGTCCGCCAGAGCTCATATTATTTTTTTTACATGTCGGGCGATCGTGGCTCAAGAGTTGGGAGTTCGCCTTGTAATTGGAAGGTTGCCGGTTCGAGCCCCGGCTTGGACAGTCTCGGTCGTTGTGTCCTTGGGCAAGACACTTCACCCGTTGCCTACTGGTGGTGGTCAGAGGGCCCGGTGGCGCCAGTGTCCGGCAGCCTCGCCTCTGTCAGTGCACCCCAGGGTGGCTGTGGCTACAATGTAGCTTGCCATCACCAGTGTGTGAATGTGTGTGTGAATGGGTGGATGACTGGATATGTAAAGCGCTTTGGGGTCCTTAGGGACTAGTAAAGCGCTATATAAATACAGGCCATTTACATGTTGTAGTGCCGTTTGTGGGAGCATTTCAATTTGCTATGCAACTGTTATAGCCCATATTTTAATAATATGTATGCATTAAGTCCATAGTAACTACATTAATTGCAAAAAAGTGCAATAAACTACAAAAAAATTGAAAATCGTTTTTGTTTTGTTTACATATATTTCTACTTGGAGAAATTTAAGAGGTTTATCCCTCAAAACTTTAAATACAAAAAAGTTGCAAAAAATAGTTTACAACAACAGGAAATTTATTTTGAGTGTCTTCATAGTTTTATTTTGGAGATACACCAATTTTTATATACTGCAGGAAAAACGAAAAAACAATCCTATGATGCAAATTTGCAAAGAAAACAGCATGTGCATCAAAATAAACTATTTCCAGCAGTGCAATTTGAGTTCTAAGCATCCCAGCAACTATTCAGAAAGGTCAAACATGACCAGTATAGGCTTTTAAGGCCTACAAGTAAAAAACTACAATTTCCGCGAAAATGACGTCACTTCCGGTTTCGGCCAGGAAATGGCGGACATACAGTTCGCGCTGACGTCTGTTTCACTGTGGGAAGTGTTACGAACAGCTGATAGGAACGGCAAAGCGTGTTTCTGGAATATTGTGTTTTTGTTCCTGCAAGAGCTTTTTATGCAGTTTTTGCAAAGCTTTATGTGGAAGGAAACTGTGACCGAGGACAAGCTGATGGCATCAGATGTAAGTACAACTCCTCCGGTTTCATATGCAAAACAAATTATTGCGCTAGCTTACACGGTTCAGATTCTACAGGGATTTAAAAATAGTTACACAACACGGAGCGTGCTGCTCTGACCGGCTTTAAAGGGTTAACAATGACTTTAAAAAATAATATAAAATAGTGTGCAACACCACTGAAGTTTTTTTTACCTCTCTTTTCAACCAGCGGCAGTCACTCTCCTCTCCAAATAACTTCTGCTTAGCTTTCCGGGCTTCCCTCGGGTCCTCTTAATCAGCGGTCTCCAACCTTTTTTGCGCCCGACAATATTTTCACGGACCGGCCTTTAAGGTGTCGCGGATAAATGAGGGAGGGGCTAATAATCGGCTCAGTCATTTTTAATGATCGTTGAAAGCCCAGATCGTAATCGTGATTAAAATTCGATTAATTGAGCAGCCCTAACCAGCTGTATTCTATTTTTCATGAGACTTTATGAGACATGAGCAGCTTTTTTTTTGTTGCATGATCTTATTATGGTTACAGTTTCCCTGTGTGAAACCTCTCATGCATTTTCTTTTACCACACCCTCAATTCAACGAGTGCATTCTGTCCAGGCACATCTACTCATTTCCTGTCCTTCTAACTTTCAAGATTCCTTGCTTTTCCTTTTTTGTTTCCATTCATGCTTCCTCCATATTCATGCAGTTGGCCTTCCTCTCTTTCACTATGTTTTACAGCTTAGTTTATAAACAACAAGCTGAGTGGACAAATGCAAGTTATGTCGTAAGATTGGACCAGGGCAGAGGTGGGCAACTCCAGGCCTCGACGGCCAGTGTCCTGCAGGTTTTAGATCTCACCCTGGGTCAACACACCTGAATCAAATGATTAGTTCGTTACCAGACCTCTGGAGAACTTCAAGACATGTTGATGAAGTAATTTAGCCATTTAAATCAGCTGTGTTGGATCAAGGACACATCTAAAACCTGCAGGACGCCGGCCCTCGAGGCCTGGAGTTGCCCACCCCTGCTCTAAAGCCTCATCACTTGAACCACATGTTATTGTCTAAATAACCAGTAGGGGGCGCTCTCTCCCATGTTTTGAAGCACTGCCAGTGCTGACTCCAATAACTGCATCAAATGTTGAGAAGTCATCGGCCCTCCTTCATTCTTTGTGTTGCTTTCTTATTGCTGTCGGTCATTATTTCTCATGTTGAATAAAGGGATGTTGCAGTTAGTTTATAATACACTGCAATTTATGCATGCATCTACTTGTCGATTTATCAGTTCTTCTACAGTCAGAGCTTGTGAGCATCTTGCTGCAAAATTTGTGTGAAACTAAATCAAAAGCTTGATAAATAATGAGTTGACCTCTAGAAATAGTCCTTTCTACTACAACAGCAACACTGTGATACATCACAAACTAGACACTGTGGCACTTAAATAATTCCAAGGTTACAATTACATTCTGAAACTGTTCTGATAATGACAGACAGGGAAAGCAATAAAAGAAGTGACAGGAAATTGATTTGTGTCAACAGATGAGAAGAAGGAAAAATAGCTGCACTTTGTCACTCTGCAAAATATAAACAAACATCTGCAGTAATGAATGAGTGAAATGTTTTGGGGGTTTTTTTTTTCACTCGATGCTGAATATTTTTAAAGATACTGATGCAGCACCAGCACCTAAAACTCTTAAGAGACCATTTCAATATAAACATAAGCAAGGAAAATACTCAAAATACTCTAATAAACTTAGGGTACGTCTTTAGCTATGAGAAAATAACATTTAATCTTTTTTTCTAGATACACTAACAAATGGTATTGAATGAAGACTTTTTACCTCTCATCTGAGACCCTTCTTTAGTTCTACAAGCTGATGAAGAGTCTCATGTATCAACTCGGACGTGGTCCTGAGAGTCATCAATGACTTGGATAAAAAAACAACTTCACAAACATATAAAGAAGTCCAAATGAATTCAGTTCAATGACTTAAGACTCCTGTGACCTGAATGACTGGGAACCTACAGACCTATTTTTATGGGATTGTTTTGATAATATTAATAATGATAATAGCACAAGCCTTATCCATCAAGAATAAGGCTGGATTTTCAATTCAAATCATTAAGATGTGATTGAAGCTCAGGCTCTCAAGTTTAATTCCCTGGATTTTACAAACACATTACATTAACTGTTTGGGAAGTACAACCTTTTTAAATGTATAGTCTCCCATTTTCAGTGGATAAAAATAATTAGCATAATTACTGAATGTATATTTAGTACAGAAAGAGGGGGTAAGAGATGACAACAAACAGTAAATATATCACTGCCCAAGATTTAAGTGTATCGCAAAGCCATAGCTCTACTTATGGCCTTACACTTTCTCTGTCATTCTGTCCAATGGCGAAGACACTGCTTATTTCTGCTTAACATTAACCAGCTGTATTCTATTTTTCATGAGACTTTATGAGACATGAGCATGTTTCATTTGTTATAAGATGTGTTGTAACTTGGGCAATCCCAAAGTCTACATTCCTTGAGCTCAGCCCTGATTCAATCATATCTGTATCTTTTTTCTTTCTTTCTTTTTTTTTGTTGCATGATCTTATTATGGTTACAGTTTCCCTGTGTGAAACCTCTCATGCATTTTCTTTTACCACACCCTCAATTCAACGAGTGCATTCTGTCCAGGCACATCTACTCATTTCCTGTCCTTCTAACTTTCAAGATTCCTTGCTTTTCCTTTTTTGTTTCCATTCATGCTTCCTCCATATTCATGCAGTTGGCCTTCCTCTCTTTCACTATGTTTTCAGCTTAGTTTATAAACAACAAGCTGAGTGGACAAATGCAAGTTATGTCGTAAGATTGGACTAGGGCAGAGGTGGGCAACTCCAGGCCTCGACGGCCAGTGTCCTGCAGGTTTTAGATCTCACCCTGGGTCAACACACCTGAATCAAATGATTAGTTCATTACCAGACCTCTGGGGAACTTCAAGACATGTTGAGGAAGTAATTTAGCCATTTAAATCAGCTGTGTTGGATCAAGGACGCATCTAAAACCTGCAGGACACCGGCCCTCGAGGCCTGGAGTTCCCCCACCCCTGGACTATGGGTGGGGGAAGGTTTGTTGAAGTCTTAAAAAACACACACACACACACACACACACACACACACACACACACACACACACACACACACACACACACACACACACACCAAAGCAGCTGCATTCTTATCATTTCACAGCATCCTTTATAGAAACATACATAACTCAGACTGGTTACTGTTTGTCATAAAAAATGCAAAGCCCCTTGTTTACTTGCCTTAAAGACGTTATACAAAGTAGCAAAGCTGTTTTATTCCATTACTAAATCTAAGTGCTAAATCTGCGTGTGTGTCCGTGTGTGTCCACAGGCATTTCAAATTGAAACCAGATATTTATCCGACACAACTGTGATTTCTCTTAGTTTTCATCCACAAAGTGCACTTGCTGAAGGCGATTTCTGCTCTTTAGATTTCATTTAAAAACTCTTTGGTCTATCACTTTGTCTTGTCAGATGAAGCAAGCATCAGTCTAACGTTTCATGCATGCATCAATGAGCACTGACAGTCTGGTCATTTCCGTCTTCCTGCTTTAAGGGTACAAGTGTGGTTTGTCTCAGACACAAACAAAGCACTTGAAGCACTAGGAACCATCTTCTACGTATACATCGCAAAAACCACACATCATTTTAAAACTCGAGTGATCTTAACCTGCTTACCAGTAACCACAATACATTTAAAACTATCTGTATGTAGCACACCACTCCACGATTTCTTTTTCCTAATGTCTGAGCACTGGCAGCCTTTCATTTGATGATTAATACCCATATAAATGGGAATACAGAGAGTTAGCAATTCCAACAACCCAAATGAAATTAGGTGTCCAACAAGTGGAGCCGTTTTTTGGCAGACTCTTGAGGCTCATGCACTGTTGGCATTATTACATGATGGGATTGCACAGAAAGAGTCTTTGCTGCCAGATCTGCCTGGATAATTTTACTCATATAGCCTTTGTAGAGATCTTGTTTTTTATGTGCTATTTTATCTTAGACAGGGTTATCTTGCTTTACATATTTCTCTATGAGAAAGAGAGCAAACAGTCAGCAGTGTTACATTAAGCTGAAAGATTTGCGTGGGAGTGAGAGCCTGCCTGATTAACTGACTGGGCATATGGGCTGACAGCAGTATGGGTGTTCGCTGGGAAACCACAAACAGTGCATTTCACGATAAAGATAAAACTAAAAGTTTCATTTTCTACTTTGTTCCATTGCGCTGCTTATGGGTCACCAAAGTGCATATGCTACAGTATTTATATCAGAACAGAAAGCCCAGAAGTAACGGAACACAAGGCCATTACTAATAACACATCATGAGGTCAAATCAATATAACTTGTATAGCCCAAAATCACAAGTTTGCCTCAAAAACACTTTAAAATCTCTGCAGCATGGAAAACTATTTGCCTTTAGACCATCTGGAGGAGGAACACAGGAGGCGTCCATCTGCTTGCAGAGACATTCATGCAACAGACTGCAGATGTACAGAGCAGTCATACTATACTGTGTTCCACTCAGCATGTGACTAAAAGGAAACACCCAAACCACAGTTCAAAGCTCCTATCACACCTGCACACCATGTACTTACATTGTCATTGCATCCTTTGTTGTCCTCATATTTTGTCTCTATGTGGATGGAAAACTTGGGCAGGAACGAGCACTGTGGATTAAGAAAGAAAAAAGATGCTTAATCACTTGTAAAGACAAATTCATCAACTAATGTCCTTAACAGAAGCGGTGTTGCTTTTATTATTCTTCTGCATTCCAAAGCTGAGCAAAAATAGAAGCAACGAGCTTATGAAGTCTGTTCTTCATGAGGCTAACATATTCATACGTGCCTTGCTGTAACACCTCAAGTGCTTTTATGAGCACCGTGTCTGAGTTGGGAAGGTTTTTTCTCCATTTGTATGTTTATCACTGTATAGTTTAAAATGAGCTGTAGCAGTGCAGTACTTAAATCTCCCTGTCAAAAGTGACAAAAACCAAGACAATTTTGCTAGCCTGCTTAAAAACTCATTTTGCATGGGTGTATTTGCACTGACTCATACATAAGCACAGTACGCTCCCACACATGCACATAGACAATATCGAGCATTCCTTCGCTGTCACAACATTGTCCTCTTTCCCCGTTTATCCCCACACCCAAAAGTGTCGTGACTCACGCTACTGACATTTCTCCCTCTGCATAACAGAAGCCCTATAGCCTAATCACATTCATATGTTTTAAATTATGTATCAAGGTTAATCATGGGTCACAGAGGCCGTTCTGATTATTGGGGAAAACTTAGTGCGTGTGTGTGTGTTTGTGTGTGTGGTTGCTATGTAAGTTGTTTTGATCATTGCAGAGACTAACAAACCCTTCTGACAGAACTCAGCTGCCACCACTGTACTGCGGCTACGCTGCATACAGCAGAAGACTGCATAATCAGTAATCGGAAAATTCTTTAATATGTAAATTCTGGCATTTTTCTACAATTTGACATGTTACAAGCAGTCAGATGTTTGAAATGAAAGACGAGCAGACACAATTTAGAGAAGGGATGTCAAAGTCATTTCACACTGTGGGCCGCATACAGCTCACTTTGATCTTGAGTGGACCAGACTTCACGAGTAAAACTATGTAATAAATTGCTAAAGCTACTAAAAAAAGTGCTGAAATTTTTGTTAACTCCGGGAAAATGCTTCCCCCTGTGAACTCACTGTAAAATACAAACAAACAATCAAATTATTGTCATTGTTTATGTATTACTTATTTACTTTGGTCTAGTATGAATTTCAGTGGCAGGGAGAGGTCTAAATCAATAGGAAAAGGGAAAAATCTATGCAATTCTTCACAATTTCTAAAGCTCAAAGGGCCAGAGTTGAGTCTCTGCTGGGCCTATTATTAAGTACACAATACTTAATAATCAATTTTTCTATGTGCTATTAATTAAAAGAAATGGAGAAAAAAGATCTTTGTTTGAAATCTACCGGTGAGGTAAACATAAATGTTTGCCCCTTCTATGATATTCAATTAGCTCCTAATATTTCCACAATAATATTCCACAATGATTGAGGATACTTACAGTGTATTCTTCAGAACAATGCATGAGGTGACATCGGGTCAAAGCCATGGGAGAACACAAAAGAAAGCAAAATCAGTTACACAACATCAAAGAATATAAGTGAAGGCTACAACATATAAAAAATGTCTGTCAAATATCTGAAAACCCAAATCATCCCTCCTCACTAGAGTGTGTGTTTTCATTCCCTTTAATCTGTCCTCATCATCTTGTAACACCGCTTTTTAATGATCAGAATCATTAAAGCATCACAGAAATGTTCTGTTCTGGCCACTGTGCCTCTGATCTTTGGACTCCTGATTACTGCTTGCTCGTAATATTGGTAATATTGGCTTATTCCACCGCTGTGCTCAATGCGCATAAAAAGCACTGGCGGCTGTAAGCATGTAACTATATGCAGATTTAAACGTGGTCACGCGTGAATGAGTGACACGTTCATACTTTTTTACATAGTTTTGTGTTTTGCTACCAAACTGAAACACTGGCAACCAGAAAGCTGCAACGCTGTCACTGATGTAACATCCCATTCTGGTTGACCTTGAATGTTGCGTGGAGGCATTAAGGGCACTCAGGAACTTACAATGTCTGCAGTTTGCTTTTTGACTGAAGATGCTGTCCCATGTAAATGCCTTCACCTTTTATAGAGTTTAAGATTGCACTTTATTGATCAACACTGAAAATCCTCCCTCATCTTTCATCTATGGCAGTCACCGACCTTTAACACTGAATTAGCATTTTGCTCAAGTTGCTATAAAAGCGCTTATTTCCAAAGTCACTGCATCCAGCTCATGATCACTGTGCCCAAATCTGCTATAAGCCTTAATGTGGTGAAACCTCCAAATGTCCTTCAGAGATTACACATGGAGCTGCTGGAATCTGACCATAAATTACGAGTTAGGTTGCATAGTAACTTTGATGGCTCTGACCACTTATTCGCTTTTTCTTACAGTGCTGTGCAAAAGTCTTGATCCAACTCTCATTTCTTTATATATTGTAAGGAAAATGGGAAATAGGTACAGTTGCCAGAGTTCAAAGAGAAAATCCACACAACCACACATGCATGGGATTAGGTTACGTAGGTATTCTAAATTGGCAATGAGTGTGAATGATTGCCCTGCGATAGAGCCACAGTGTGCCCCACCTCTCACCATATGGCAGCTGGGATATGCCAGCACCTGATGAATGGAAGGTAAAAAGAGAGTTTCTACAATTCTAATTAGCTTGAAATGCGATATTTGGTATAACCACAGCACAGCCTGAACTCTCTTAGGTAGGTTTTCTTGTAATTTCTTTAAGTAGTCTTCAAAAAAAGTCCTCCTGGCTTCTTGACAGCCATTCAAATCTCTCCTTTGGATGTTTCTGCCTTTAGTTCTGTTTTCTGTTAAGCTGATCCCACACTGCTTCAATAATGTTGAGGTCCAGGCTAGGGCTGCCACAAACGATTATTTTGATAGTCGACTAGTCAGCGATTACTTTTGCGATTAGTCGACTAATCAGATCATCATCCATTGAACATACAGCATACAGCTTATTGCACCAGCAGCATCTGCTCTTATATAACTATCATTAGCTTTCAGCTTTAAGTGTTTAAGGTATGTGCTAACTAAAAATAAAGACAAGATGATAGTTTATTAAATTTTAATGACATTTGCAGAGTGTTTCGGTGGAGTTTAATAAACTCCTTGCTATCTAAAATATAACAGGACACCGGAGTAAATTCTCCAGCATCTCACACTTCTGATAATCAGCTGTCTGCTTGACGTTTATTCAGCTGTGTAAAAACTATAACTTTAATCTCATCCAAACCGATTTACTCAGGAACAAATAAAACACTGAAAAAAGCCAAACAACATTTTGAAGTTATCTAAGTGACTTATATATCATGTTTAACCTGAGTAGTGAAAGACAGCGGTGGGTTTGAAAACGATCTGCCGGGAGTCCGGTGTTCTCACGGCTTTAATTAGCCTAGCCCCCGGCTAGCTATCGAGCTAGTGGATAACAGATGCCTCCGAAAACGTCGGAGCGCTTTTGAAAATATGTGGTGTCTTGATAAACTGAGCAGATATTTGAGGTTTACACAGCTACATTCTCGCCTGAAAATATGTTAAACGTTTATTTTGTGACCCAGAAAGAATAATAAGAATAATATTAAAACTAACCAGCTGCCGCCATTGTTGGAAACTAAGCAGGGCCGCGATGGGCCGCGCTATGAATTCTGGGACACAGTTTCTTCTTCTTCGGGGTTTAACGGCAGCTGGCATCCTTGGACATGCAGTGCTGCCATCTTCTGTTTCAGTCCATTATTACACTCTTAAATCCTACTACTGATTCCTGCGTCTTTTGTGATCTTACAAAGCTTCAAACGACGCGTCGACTATTAAATTAGTCGTCGACGATTTTGATAGTCGACGTAATCGTGACTAGTCGACTAATCGTGGCAGCCCTAGTCCAGGCTAATTTCTTTGCCTCAAACTTCAACTTTTCAGGGGACTTTTTATGAATCTGTAACAAACCACTAACCTGCGATTTTAATGAAAGTCTCCTGGCTGCAGATTTTAACTGGCACTGCTGCCTCAGACTGTGTTACATCTACAGGGGTTCATATAATCTTTCACAACTAATTAACAGATCAAGTCATCCAAATCTCGAATACTCAGAAAAATTGCTGCTTTAAACTTATACGCTGCATGAACATGTCTTTATTGGTCTTTCTGGAAATTGTGTCAGTCAGAATGGAAAAAGAAGGCTTTTAAATATGCTGCTCCCTTTTTCTGGAATAATCCGCAGACGGACCTGAAACTGTTAGAGTTGGTTATGACGGATAAGTTTGAGTCCAATAAAAATTTAAGGCAAGAAATTATTTAAATAATGTGTTAATGCAAATGAATTGGATGTTTGTGTTCACCTGCACTGAATATCGGTTGTATTTGTTTCTTTACTTATGTTACTTTTGCTGTAATTTCAGCTTTCTTTGGGCTCTCAGTGACTTTTACCTACATTAAAAAAAAGGATATATGCTTTTGCACAATCTATTAAAACTGTCCATTAAAGATTCACAATCTGGGACCAGATTTTATCTCCAAGCTTCTTAAACCTTTATATCTTCTTTTCACACTCCTCCAGTTCACTTAAAACATGCAGCCAAGTGTTTATAGTAGCTGGCGAGTCCTGAGAAGCTGACCTTTAAAAGAAATATTGTGCTTACAATCTGACTGTAGTTCTAGGCTTTAAACACAGAGTATTAAGAAGGCAAAAGTAGGCCTCCTTCAGTTACAACAGCTAACTCAATTCTTGATATAGCATGAGCTGTGAACAGCATGACATCCTGAGAAATACTTTTAGACGGTTTACTTACCGGTTATGGTGTAAGGGTAGTAGTTCCATGCCTTCTCTGTTACATAGAAGATTTTAGGAACCACTGCTCGAGCCCAGCTGGGTAATTTACTGCAGAGAGGCATTGAGAGAGACAAAGACAGATGTGGAGCGCAACTGTGAGCTTGTGTTAGTGAAGGAGGTTGAAAGATTGAAACTGCTTCCTTTGGCACAGCAATCATCGAAAACTTGTTTTACGCATGAAAGGAAAATGGACTCGCAGAATAAAACAGTTGAATAAAAGAGTGCTTCTGTAAAGCTTTGATTGAGGGGAGTACAAATGGCAGCTTAGGATTTTCAGCCACTCTAATGTAATAAATGAAACCAAAAGACCAACAAAAGAACATACGGACAAAAAAAAAAGTTATAACAATTTATGCTGCTGATATAAATGTGGTCTATAAAGGAGCGCTCTCTCTTTTTTTTATATATATACACACAGTTAAACACATTCATTCCAAGGATGGCTGAAGCAGTTGGGCTTTAAGGACCTAAAGGGACCAAAAGACACATTAATGGCAGCAATGAGGAAAAAACAAGTGGTGCCTTCCCTTTTTCTCGTGAGCTGTGCAGCAACATAATTTTACAACATAATAATTTTATTTCATGACATTTCAACAATTCAAATCCTCGACACTGACGGATAACTTATTCCGACTTGAAACATCTCACAGCTTTGTTTCACTAATGTATTAATCTGAGTTAATAAAGCTACTTCTGGCTTTCCCCCCTTTTTCACAAGGAATCAGCAGGATGCTTCTAATGCAGGTTAAATTATGTCAAGGTAGTGTCATACTTATCCCACAAACAAAATAGTCATATAAACTCTCAAAAATTTATTAAATATCGCACTATTTATCAGTTGTAGCGGCAGACATATGAGTTTTCTGAGCCTGAAAGCACTTTGTTGAAACTTTTAATCTCGGTATCATCCAGCATGAGGTCACTGTTTCAGTACTCTACCAATATGTGTATTCGGGAGACTTATTAATGCATGTCTGTGCTTGACATTCACTTTTCTTCGATTATGTACTTTGGAAAGCCGCCACATACTTTGACTGACATACTCTCCAAAACAGGACAAAAATGGCACTCCGTGAAATACGTGACTGCTGTGAATAAAAATTTGTGAATGCTGCCAGATATTCTCTCTCTCTTCCAACAAAGAGACTGACACCCCTCCTACACCTCCATCTGTTGAGTTCTCCTATTCCCTCCTTCTTCTTCTTGTAAAGATCTTTGCCAGCCCATGTTGCCAAACGTGCGAGCGTAATGGATGTCTGCTTTATTTTATTTATTTTTTTAAAAAAGCATCCCGGTTTATCTGAACGCATCTGAGGAATGGTAACAATTGTTCATAATCAATCAACTTTAACAATAGTAATAGTAATAACAATAATAATAATGATAATAAACAAGGAAAACAGTATTCATGAGATGAGATCAGGCCAAATAGTAAAGTACTGTGTGAAGCAGATTGTGAGGGCTAATGAGGCGGTTAAAGTGTGACAGATTGGCAGCTTGATTCCCTGCTGGTGACTTAAAGTTAATGTTTACTTGTTGCAGCTCCAGATGGATGACCAGTTAAGGTAAACAGAACAGTAGTTAACTATAGTAAAGTTATGTTGTTGATTCTATACAAGCCTAACTTACATCCATGCAGTTTCTTCTTGCCACGCTTACCACGTTTATACAAAGAACATCATTAAAATATAACAATATTACTTGTGGATTAGTTTTTTTTATGTCTTCTGGTCAATTTGATATCTCAAGAACGCCTGAAGGGAATTTTATTGCATTTGGTAGTAGAGCCAAACCAAAACACAAACAGACTTCCCCAACAATGGTTTTGTTTACTTATTTATTTACATGTTTACACTGTTGGGTTCTGCTGATATTACCCAGGTTTGTGTGTTTGTTTGTTTTAAGGCAATAAATTAAGAATGCCATTTCACTTCATGTGAAAGCACATCAGTTGTTTTCCATGATTATGCACCATCTAGTAAGAATTCCTTGATCATTTTTTCACTACAAATATTGTAAGACAGAGATATAAAAGGCAGCTTGAGTGGTTGACAGAGGAACGCAGCTGTTATTTCCATTGAGAAGTGAGGGTTTCGAATTAAACCACAGGGATGTTCATCATCAATATGTGGAGCTTTTGAATTCTGCCAAACACAGACACACATTTACGCACTCATACATTTCACTCCATCAAAATGTCAGCTGCTGTGGAAAGGTTAGTGTTTTCTAGATCTCCATCTAACTGCAAATGCAAACATCCATCAAAGCTGAGAGTTTAAGTGTTTAGAATACAATTCTGTCCCTCTTTTTTCTCCTTGCCTGAATGACAATTTTGTTGGTGCGCATGAATGAACTGCTCTGAAATGAGTAAATATCGCTCCTTAGATATTGGCAAAATTTCACAAAAATTTCACAGAACTGCTCCACCTTACAGTGTGAATGAAGATTATAGCCTAAGGTCTTTTTTTTGTACAAAGCAACTGTTGCCTTTCATTTCTGTTTAAACAAAGCTCCAAGCAAGTGTCTTCCTGAACACTGTTGCTCAAAATACTCAATTTATCTATATAAATTTCTAGTTCAATACAAAGCAAACCGACTGAAAATATCTGAATGGAGATCCAGACGATCTCTGTATGCTGCCTTTGCCTTCTTCATTTCCTCTGCAGAGCAGAGGTGTGCTGACTCAACATAATTAGTTCCCTGGCATAGCGAATGCTGACACGGGTATTTGTGCTCAGACAAATGGCCTACAGCATCTCTGCCTTCTTCCATTTTCTCTCTCTTGACCTCGTTTAGGCTCTGTCATATTTTTTTCCGCAAAAAAATTTCCACCTTTTCATTTTTTAATAATGTATTTCTTGCTAACTTTCATTTTAATTCGTAATAATAATTATATATATTTAAATGACAATTCATTATAACAAATAAGTAATTAATCATTCATTAAAATAAAAAAATTAACAACAATACTGCCAGTCTTGTCATTAAACAACCAAAGATACAATGAATGGACTTGATGCTTCTCGATGCTTCTCGATGCAGAGGCCATTGTGATTAGATTGTACATCTTTGCCTCAGACAAACAAGAACAATTTTAGGTCTAATCATTTTTTACCGAATTACCTGAAATTACCACATCCTGCAAGCACTCGTGTCATCGGGAAGAAATGCTGTAAATATAAGCAAATAGTTCATCACCAGGAAACACTGCAAGCGGTGTTTAGGCAATTTGAAGTATTTCTTGTTAAACTATATCACGATTTTAACCCCTGCATTGCTTTTTTTTGGATTGACTGCATTTAGGAACAGGGAATTAGGTCCCAGGTGGCGAGAATAGCCTTTAAAACAACAATCCCACAAGCATTTGGCTTTCTGGTAAACTTCTACAGAGTTTAGTTCTGCCAGTCAGTGTGGGAAGTTTTTGATTCATTTTGATTCATTGCATTCACTGAGTAGTCTTTTCTGTAAATATTCAACCATAGGGATTGAATTTGTTCGTTCCATTTCTGAAACAAACAAACAAAATATGTTCTGTGGGCAAGAAGATTCTGCCAGAGAAAGACAGCAAACAGAAATGTTCAGGAACTGGTTGGAGACCAAATGAAAATTAGATTAGATTAATGGTGGCCAGCATATAAAAGTAGCCCACACACTACTAATTAATCACATGTCGGGCATTCAACTAGCAGGAGAATATTCCACTGACCTGTTGAGGTAGACTCGTTTCTCTGTGTACTGTCCTTGGCCATGTGCCGGGTCTTCATACGGTTCGTTCTGGACAACCTCCACCCCTTCCCCTCGATCGCTCTGCTCATGGCTGTGTTTACTGATCATGTACAGCTGCCCAATCCGGTACTAAAAGACAAAACGCACAGACAGGGTGAGTTCACACTCCGAAGCAACCAAAACTGTGACAGAATCAGAAAGAAACACTGATAACAAAAGATTTCACCGAAAAAGTTCATCCACAGTTAAATTACAAATGAAAAGGTGCGCCAGTCGTACTTTATTTTTTATTTCTAAAAGCAAATATCCAGTTGATAATGTCATAACACCATTATCAGAATCTAATAACACTAACAAAAAGTACAAGAAAAAAAATCCACAGTTTGTGATTCACTAATGACACCTAAAAAAGAGCCTCGAACTGTGCTTCACTAACTGCACCCTTGACTCAGTCTAATTTGCTGTTATCACTGCAGCCACAGAGAAGCATATGCCAAAAGCAGTTATGGTCACCTTCCTTTTAGTCAGCGATTACATATGTAGAGCTTAAGAGAAATAGAATCAAAGGGAACTCAGCAGGGCATCAAAGCACCCATGCTAACAGCAAACTTGGCTTATACACTTCTACACCTTTTGATGCACAAGTTACCTCAGTAATACGTGCATGGTACTTTTTTTCCTGTGGAGTTTAGCACTGTAGATCACCTCAGAGAAATGTTACAAGATGAAGCAGATAAATACATTCTCTTAATCCATTAGCCTTAACATTTGAATTTTTAATTTTATAACTAATTAATAGCACATGCTATAGTATTGTGTGGTCTGTGATTTCAGTCTGTTGCCAGGTGGCTGATAGGCAACATGAGGACATCCTAATATCTGATCTAGATAAGAACCTTCAGGGCCTAAGATGTAGCTACGTACCAATTTGGGTTGCTCAACTCCTGCTCATGTGGGACTTTCTGGGCAAACAACCAGACAGGGACTGTGTTCTAGTAAGATGACGTCAAGAATTTCTACAAAGCTAAAATTATAAAAGAGTAATTAAACTGTGACTGAAGAGACACTTTAGTCAATCACGAAGTAAAAATTATATGTTTATGCAACAATGAATTCCACCTGCTTATCTTGCAGTCAACAATCATTGTGTATTTACTGCATTTAATGTTACTCCTGATTTCACTGAAAGCAAACATGGAAAACAAAATGAAGTCTCAGATGCTTCTTCTGCAATAATGGATCTCTGTACAAAGGTAAAAATTGCTGTTGTATGGCAAAGGAACTTCTGTTCTATAGAACAGCGGTCTCCAACCATTTTTGCACCGCGGACCGGTTTATGCCCGACAATATTTTCATGGACCGGCCTTTAATGTGTCACGGATAAATACAACAAAATAAAACTAGTACCAGTACCGAAAAAAAGAAAATTTATTCATAACACGCGTGAAAAGACCAAGGAAAACCGAGTAAACGATAACAAAATAACGCTGAAAACCGATAAAAACCCTGAAAACTATACATTTCACACCTGAGCCTCAACTCTCGCGACCCGGTACCAAACGACTCACGGACCGGTACCGGTCCGAGATCCGGGGGTTGGGGATCGCTGCTATAGAACATGTCTCTGCAGCACACTGGAACGTTTTCAATTAACCAAATAAGTGTAGCTATGCATAAATCCAAAGCATTGTTCTGTGTAAAAAGACAAAAAAGGAGAAAGACTGATTTTTAAAGAGGAGGTCAAGAGCTGAGTGTGAGAGAAAGACTGAAGAGGATCAAAGGATGGCAAATCAAAGAGATACAGAGGATACAGACAACTGTAAATTCTAGAGTGATTATAATTAAATGAATAAGGAAACATAAAGGTGAGGCATAAACAGTCTGAGCTCTTCACTAAGAGATACTAGCTTCACAAAAGATTCAAAAACCAGGAAAGTTTGCCCTGGTAAATCAAATTAACCATATTTCTGTGGATTCAGCTGACCTTTTCCAGCCTCAGCTGTTAGCTAAGCTGTGATGTCCTGTCGAGGGAAAATGAGAGGTGCTCAGATAGTCGCCCAAACAAACTCCCAGCAGGCCTCTAAATTTTCTTTCTTTCTGTTTTTTTAATAAACAGGCATAAAATAAAACGACATGAAACGGTTAAAGCAGAGATTTCATCATGGAGGCTTTGCGTGTGTGGTTTTTAGAAAGTTAACTTTATCACTCGCGTGATGAATATTTAACACGGAAGATTTTCTAGTTTGTTATTTCCAGGCCGCCATATTTAGTCAAATACAGTACATATGTACTTGCACACAATACCTCAAAGTAGCTGCATGGGGGTCAAATAATATACATACAACCTATTATGTTAGTGTGAGTGTATATTTCTGACTTAATTAGCCCAATTAACTAATAGTCTGGTGAAAACATAAAATACAACACCGTGTTATTATCGCTTTACAAACATGTTAATTCCCTGAAACTAATAAGTCTAAGTGTCCTGCTGAGGAGAGGTGATGGTGATTGTTATGCTTAACAGAGCTTTCAGTGGCCAACAGAGCCTCAGGGACAAGAGTGTAATCATTTGAAAAATAGACACTCCCACCAGAGCAGGACACATACACAGAGTAGGACACAGATGATGAATTAGTATAGCTTTTGATTAGTTCTGATTAAGCATGGGCCACGAGGAAAGAAAAAATCCTCCCTTTTGAATTTTAAACACTTGAAACCCTCATGTAATGCTATCGATTTAATGAAAAGAAGACTCTGTCTAAGATCATGATACATGATGTCGTCAACAGGGGCAGAAAGCCACATAAATATACGCAAAACATGTAGGCACATAGGTAAGGCACACAATAAGCCTATTTTACATACATTTTCTGTTATGACACCAAAGCAACAATTAAATAGAGTGCTTTTGTTGAATGAAACCTGACATAATGTGTTTCCCGTGCTTACATTCCTTAGCTATATCACTTTTCCCCCCCATGCATTCATGCAATCTATGCATTAAAGGTCATAGGCACAGCTGCATCACGTTGGCTCTGCATCCTCTGTGGTGGACTAGTTTCACTGTGAAAGTAACACAATGACTCAAATCCTTTGTGGCTGTTTGGCCCACACACTGCTCTGGGCAATGATATGTATTCGTTGTTTCACACAGATAGAAACATGCATGCATGCACGTACATTACATCCGTGAACACACACACACCATGCACACATACCCACTAACCATAAAGATAGTTGTCTAAGCACAACACTAGCAGAGTGGAGATCTGGAAGCAGAAGCAGGCTACAGTGAAAAATTAAGACGTGCGGGCATTCTCCCTCCTTCCACTGGTCAAATAAAAGCCAAAATGAAGTGAATTTTATTTTAGCAAAAAAACAAAATACAAAAAACCCAAACCTCTGTATTCAACATAACACACACTGGCTCAGACGGATGGTTTTGGTTAAACACTCTAACCTAGACTACAGTTTAAGATTCCTCATAAAAACTTGAAACGAGATGAAGCTAAGTTTAAAAAAGTATTCCAACCACTACTACTGCAGCACTGATAAACAGTAAGAAAAAAAATGCCTTGTACTGCGTTGCTCTCACATTAAAGCCAAAACAGTAATAATTGTGTATAAATCATAGTTTCACAAAAAAAAAAAACCTTCCTCTCCAACATCTCAATTTACAATAATACCACATTTCACATTTCAATTCGCTTTCAATTTTCAAAGTACTGGTACTGCACAGTTTTTGAATTTCAGTGAGCCATGAGGAGAGACAGGCCAAGCAGTGAACCAAACACCATGTGACATTTAATTCATTACATAACATACTATGGTCAATGCCTCAGATACAGCTCACGTAATTAGTGTTAAATGGACTGGCATTTAGATAGCACATTTCTAGTCTTGCTGACCACTCAGAACTCTTTTACACTACAAGTCCTTTTCATACACATTAACACAGGATTGCATTTTATGACATTTTTAAGTCATAAAAAACTGGTTCAACACTTGCTGAAGAACAGCAGATATGTTGAGGTTGGTGGGATTGAACCGCCAACATTCCAACATTCTGATTAGTAGGCTATCTGCTCTTACCTCCCGAGTCACCGTCGCTCATTTGGAGTTGGGTTTCTGGTTACCTACTGAAAGTTACAGCCAATATTAAATCTCTTTTTAGCTCTGGAAATATATGATTCTAACTGTTCATGCAGCTCAGCACTAACAGCTGCACGATGTCCATCAAATAGCCAAAGTTGCTTTCAACTGACAACAGTATACATATAGTGAGTGTAATGTAATGAAACAAACAAAAACTAAGCTGATAATAATCACAACACGTAGCCATTTTAACAGCCACTTACGTCTAAAAAGCACCACTGCTGCTAAGCCCACTTTAGCAGCAGCAGTGCAGAACCCACTAAAAAGTTCAGTGAAGTTCAATGAAGTTCAGTGAGTTCAGTCTAGCACAGGGCTGTCATGTTGCAAGATTATGAAATTCATCAGGCATAGGACATTTTCTGCACTCACAGCATACCTTCAGGACATTTTGACATCAGGCTTAGTCCTGAAATAACCCGTGTACAGTGTAGTGCTCTGTACTGCACAACCTCTGAAGTCCTGAAATGCATAGCCAACCTTCAAGTGTTATGCAAGGGCAGGCCTATTCAATCTTATGTAAACAGTACTTAGGCATTTATTTCCTTGGTTATAACACTTAAACGAGTCAATGGTTTCATTTACTCTGCTTGTAATATGTTGACTTTCAGATAGCTCAATCACAGACAATAAATCTGTCATGGACCGTGTGTATACACCGTGATAGACTAGCTACCTGTCCAGGCTGTACCCTGGCTCTTACTCTATGACATCTGGGAAAGACTCCAGCAACCCTGAATTGGTTAAGCAATGAGAAAACAGCTGACTAGATGGAATGTCCATGAGATCAGCAGTGACAATGGACACTATATGAGTTTTTGGGCTATAGAATACTTTTTACAAAAATAAAAAGGTTTGTGTTAACTTATTATTACAGCATATACCCAAAGCTGAATCATCTAAAGTTATTAATTACATTAAGTTCTTACATCACTGTCAAGAAGCCATTACAGTAACATCCAGGGCAAAATGCATGTTATTTTTGCATCATATCAGTTTTGTCTCTCCTAATCTGAGTCATGGCCTGCTTTATTAATAAAAGCTCACCTCTTCAATGAAGTCTCAAAAGCTTCTAAAAACAGCTCTGGGCTGTGGAAGAGATCCAGCCTGATAAGCTAAGAGCTACTGTAAATAATGCATATGCACTCCATTGCTTTCCTGTGCGCCACACAAAAACCAGTGAGGTGAGTAGTGTCAACTGAAAGACACTGCAGTGGCAGAGGACAAAGTAAGGGGAGCGTCACAAAGATATCTGGAGTTTTGTGAGTAATGACAAATTAAAGTAAATGCAAGTGAGGTACTGTCACCTTGAAATAAAAGCTTTGAACACAAGTGTGACATCATCTTAATTCACTATTCATTTAGACAAGACGTGTCCTCGTCCATTCATTTTGACATTGATGAGTTGTAGTGGCCTTTAAAAATATCAAGGACTAGCATACGTCATCGTGCCCTCTTTTGTGGGTCAGTGTGATGATTTTAAAATATTAAAAAAACACCCCACCATTAATATCCTCAATCACGAAGAAGCCAAAAAGAGGCTACCCAGTACACCGAAAGGTTTGAACAGCAACAACAACAAAAACAGAATAAAAAAGTCTTGTACTGATTAGTTCAGTAACCTGCTATTTTCTCCCTTTGGAGTAATCACTTCTGTGAAAGCTGTTCTGTTGAGTTACACTCATTCTTTCCCTTTTCTGGAAATCTTCACAGCGTGATCAATCATTTAGCTTTATGACACAGCTGGCCAGTGCTTGCCTTGCCTTTATTTGATTTTTCTGATAACAAGGCACTCTGGTTTGTTGTTGCTCATTAATCAATAATAATAAACTAGAGTGTGTTGTCATCATCGCCCCCAATTACGAGGTCCTGGGCTAGTTCACTGAAACCCAAACTCACAAACTAAGATGACTACATTCTTACGGACGTGAGATGAGCCAACTACGGCATCTTGCTTGAGTGCCTGTATGTGCAAACTGCATAATCATCCCTAAATTTCCACGTAAGGCAAATAATCTAATTTAATCTCAATTATTTAGCATTCTACAATTAAATGAACATGATCGACCAATATTGGAAATCTGCCAATAAAAAATCACTACCTGAAGAAGTGCCTGCATGTGCTATTTACAAATGTCCCCTTGAAGTTTCCTGAATGTCGTATGAACACTACATCACAAAAACGGATAGTCAACAAATGATACCACTTAATTATGAATCATTATTAATTAATGTCTTTTGTCCCTTCTCCCTCCACTCAACCCAACCAGTTGTAGCATATTTCGTCCTGTTAAAAGGGAGTTTTTTCTTCCCACTGTTGCAAAAGTGCTCACTCAAATGGTGGTTGTCTGATTGTTGGGTTTCACTGTATTATTGTAGGGTTATTACCTTACAGTGTCCTCGGGATTCCCATATGCTTGTTTGCCATTCACCTAGGGACCATCTTTGATCCGAGGACACCACAAGGGTTACGGGCCTCAAGGTAACTGTTGTTGTGATTTGGCGCTATATAAATAAAACTGAATTGAATTGAAATTGAATAACGTACCATCGACACGAAAACCAAATGTCTGGCATAGCAGATAGCGGAGACTTTGTCCCTTGAACTTGATCGACGTTACTGGAAAGTTAGTTGTGTTTGCACCACAAAGCAACACAACTAACTCATTCAACTACCTGTAAACAGACCACAAAATGGCACTATAATGAAGGCCAAAACAAACAATACAAAGGCTGCTAACATGAATCAATCCAACATCAGCTCAAGTGTCCATAAAAGCAAGCCTGTAGAGCACGTCAGCGTATCCATCAAGACGCACTGAAGTCACCGATGCAACTGCATTCCATATAGTGACCAATGAAGGAAAAATAGTCAACAAAATGGGCAAAAGTTATGTTATATCTTAATGGATATATTATAACTTTTGAAAAGTAGTGATATCTGCACTGAACATAGTAGGAGACATATAGAAGTATATACAGCCATTGAATACTTTGCTATGAGTTTTATTTACATCCATAAGCTACAAAGAATGGAGTGACAGACATTATTTTGCTGGTTCTTTCATCTAATGTAAAAGAATAATAACACAAATATCTAGAGGGGAATCATTGCTGTGAAATAATAAAATCACTGTCATTGATATGAAGTTCTTAATTATAAAATATGAGGAGTCATTTAGCCCTAAAACATCTAGCGCTAATTTGCATTCAGCATGTCTGAGCTCACCCTCAGAAAAATACTATTATCACTTGATTATCACATAATTTCAAATATGCATTCTTCTTTTTTTTTCCTCCCTTTCCCCCCCATCTTACTTATGCTTCACTTTTCTTCTGCCAACCTATTGCCTTAAAGAAATAACAAAAGCTTTGTCCAAAGTTGCAATATCTAAAGACACCATAAACAGAAATCCCTCATTAACCAAAAAAGGAGTACTACTGCTACCAGTCCTAACGGCTTAGTGTCTAGACTCAGACATGCTTCTGCAGTGGCAATACTGATAAAATGGTTGATCCTTGTATCGTCTGTTGCTGAGAGCGATTGGGAGTGGACATCGGATAATGAGGGAGAAAGATAAAAGAGAAGAAGAGGGAAAAAGGGGAGGGATTATTGAAGTAAGGGACAGGGAAGGGATAGGGAGACAGCAGAAAAGGAGAGAGGGGGTATGATTAGCAGTGTATGTCACTCTGTTTCCAGGCCTCTGCATACAGAGTAGAGGGAACTGAAATGAACGAGAGCAATAAATAAAGGCCGACCAGAATGGATTGGGGAAAATATAGAATTATTAACTGTCTGAGAGATTATCCCCCTCCTGTGTGACAACATCTCTCATCAAAGACGTGGAGGTCTTGAGTACTTTGGCTCCGCTTGCACCCTCAGAACGACACAGTGATGAAAGATCTTGAACTTAGCTTTTAATTAAAGATAAGACTTAGGCTGTAGCACTTAAACAAAAGACCCACTGATTCAATTTAGCATGAAAGTTAAGTCTAATGTTGCTGTTAAGAATTAGTTTTAATTGTGCTAAAAAAAAAAAAAAAAAAAGACTAAGTGTAAGAGTAGCAAAAACATCACAGAAAATTGTTTGTCATTTTCTTTGGCCTTTTGAAAACAAATGTTCAGCAAAAGGTCAACAGTTGGATTTCGAGTATCTTCAAAGCTCTTGCAGATATAGCAGAAATAAATAAATAGCTTGATATTATGATTTTGATGTCCAGTCAACATCATCATTGGCACAAAATAATGTTACAGTATAAACCCTGATTCATTCATACCACACATATCAAATTTCCAAATATGTGATTAATAAAGTTGACAATTCATTTAAAGGTGTGCTTAAAATAAAAAAAAAGACAATTAACTTAATATACTAATATTACATTACATATAATGTAATTAAAGTATCAATATCCCTTACTATGTAATAAATACTCAGTCCACCTTTGCAAACCTGATTTTGTATGATGAAGCTTACAAAATGCTATTATCAAGCAGTTTACTTACCCAGACAGGATTTCATTTATTCCATGATTCGTTTAACTGTAATAAAACTAGGCACACGCTACAGTATCAAGCTCAGTATCAAGCTTGCTCTATTGAGTTGGCTTAAAGAGCCTGACAAATGAGACAAGTTTAAATCTACAGCACACTTTACCATCGTTGCGTAATTAAGATGAATCCCATTATTCAATTGAACCACATAATACGCTTGTTTGAATTATACTTTGCTTTCCAAGCGCAGATTACTGGTTAATCTGATGTAGTGCAAATTATGTTTTGCAGAGAAAATGAAATTTGCCTTCACTTATGAGACACACGGTGATTTATCATTAGCTGAGTAAGATAGAAAGATGTAAGATGGAAATATGTAGCCTTTCCAAACACCAGACTCCCATCAAATTGAGACAACAATAACTCGAGAAACTTCTCATTAATAACACAAGGTCGCACTCGTTAAAATGAGACGACTTTTTGTTACATTTAGAAATCTATAAATCTTTTAGATGTTTTTTATTCCCAGAGCAAGTAAAATAAATGACCTTCCACAGAGAGCTTCTGACATTAGCCAAATACTCTTCTAAATGAGTATGGAATCAGTGAGCACATAATTAACCTGCAGTTTAACAAGGCTGCTCCTCGGCAGCCTTGTCAGCAAACCTCTCAATTTGAATGTCAATGTGAGGTAACAGTCTACACTAAAAGCTCTGATAATCACTGTGCTCCACTTGCACAGGGCCACGTTAATGCCCTCTGGGAGTACTGTGGTAGCCAAAACTGAGAGACCATTTTGTGCTTGGCAGGTACTACAACACTGACAACTTGTACGAGCAACTTTAAAAGTAGGGTTGTGAGCTGATTCGCTCAGTGTGTTTCTCTTAGCTGCAGGGTGAAAGAGCCTGTGAGGAGAAGTGTACGTGTAAAATAGTGACTGCATATTAAAGACCTGTGATTATGTAGGCTTCAATGTGGGTTACTCACTTTGTGAATACTATTGGGATCTCGACAAAAACTAAGAGTTTAGTGTAAGTCCCGTAATTAGTGATGCACTGGCTGCAGCTTTCTTGGCTGTTTTCCAATTTTTTCGTAAGCATGAGCTGCAGACGTTTATTTTTCCCGATTCTAATTTTCAAAAGTACGTGCAAACAAAAATCAACTATTCAATTGCTCATAATCCCAACATTTTTTTTAAATATGCTGGAATCCACAGAAGTCATTCACATTTGTCCGGTATTTCATTGCTCCATTTTTACACAATAAACAAAAAAAAGGTTTTTTTCTTCCTTCTGTTTTTCAGCTTTGCAATTCAGCACATTTAGATAATTCTGCTCTGGGCTTCAAAATAGTTTAATTTAGTTTTCCAGTTTTCTTAACCCGTAAGAGAAAATGTCATTGTACAGAAAAATCACTAAGACGACACATACATCTGGTACACACACATAGAAATACATACATCCACAATCCTATACTGATGCCACACCCACAGGGCCGTTTCATTACCTATCATGGCAAATATACACAAACAAACTCACATTGAGCGACAGACACATGCAGCCCTTCTTGCCCTGTTCTGTGCGCATTTAATCAACTGGGTGGCAGTGTGCACTGCTCTGAGCTGCACTCTCCAGATAAGATTATCCTTTAGCTGTAGGCCTGACAGTCAATAGGTTAGACAAGGGGCATAATTAGTGTTTGTGTGTGTGTATGTGTATTAGGCCAAGGGAGAGAGGGTAAATGAACAACACAGATAAAGATGGTAAAGATAGAAATTGAGTGAATAAGAGAGAAAAGCACAAAGACAAGTTATCAGTGTTGCCCAGCAGAGCACTATAAACATGAGAAATCAATGTGAAGGATGCAAACACATCTGCAGTGCCATCTATGCTTCTGCTTCTCCTACCTTCTCTGCTCCCTGTTAAGTGGGCACACGGAGAATGTGTACTGTGTGTCTTTGTTGGTAAGAAGTCATTTTTTTCTGCACTTGCACTTGTTTACAAAAAGGGTTTAACAAAGGGGTTAACTCGCAAAATTGATCAAAAGTATGAAATGAATTTTCGAATCCGTTTGTTTTGAGTTCGAAGTTTCCTGTTATTTGGAGGCAGTTGGTAAATGTTCTCGATGTGTGCCGAAGTTAGAACAGCGGTGTTCTTATTTCGTTTTCAGACTATACGCTGTTTGCCTGACAACCTCAGTCATCAGTCAAAACAGAATGAGTCACAATCAATTTAATGCCATAAACAAGGCGCAACATCCATCTATGTGAAAATGTTGACATTTTTCACATTGGCTGAAGTGCACAGATGGAATATTAAACTATAGAAAACAGGAAGAACGGAACAAATGCCAATTCCATTAAACCCTCCTGAATTATCATTAGCATTTAAAAAGTAATTATTTAAAAATGTTTCAGTTGTTGTGCATTGCTTTCGAAGGCTACTGCCTTGACCTTTAAGTAAAACAAACTGAGCTGAGGTGTCCACCTGTGACTTAACCTGATACCTGTCAGCTCCAAGTTCCCGCTAATGTGGGATAAAGTGCTGTCCAGCTGAGGCAAAGGAACAGGATGCACGTCTTGCTGCAGACAGTATGATTAATCACCCAACCTATTATTATTCATCATATCATCACCTAAGCAGACAGGCCTTAGCACCCACATGATGCACTGTAACATTTATACACACAAATCCAATGCCAGAGACAGTTAGATGGCTGCTTTTGCTGTGGCTTAGATGATGGCTCTGACACAATAAAGAAAATGAAGAGTCATGGAAAGTGCAGGACCAGGAAATGTTGTCGACTAGTATTTTTAGATAATTGTTTTTTCCAGAAACAGAGCCTGAAGCATTAAAGAGATGCCGGATATTTTGGCTGATATTTCCACATTAAAATGTCCCTAATTCAAATGCTGGATTTCCTAGATAATATTACAGCTGGACAGAAAAAAGTTCAATATATTAAGGAAAGTTGAGTCGAATCTCGAGATGGGCAGGGTGAAGGTCATGGTAGTGTGCCATGAACTGCACTATTTTCCTGTCACATGAAAATAGTGCACTGCAGTCTCTAAGGTCACTGCTTTGAACACTGCTGTTCATTTGACTGTGTGTCTGTATCTGTGTGTGTATGTGTGGTAGGAACGTCATATTTTGGCAGATTAGGGCAAAATATTTTCACTGTGTTTACTATATTTAAGTGTACTCGACTCACTGTTCGGTTGGGTTAAGGCAAAACTTAGGAACTACTTTTTTAGGTTTTAGTTAAAAATTCACCCTTACAAAGCATTACCACATGCATAGGAGATTTATTTTCTTGGTGATTTGATTCGGGGGGGGTTAATCAGGACAGTGCATGTTGCTAAATATCAATATAAAAATACGATAGAGATATTTAGCAACACTGCAAATTTATATCTGTGACCTGCCTGTGGGTAACATAACAAAAATGTCGAATGTCGTGATAAAAGGGATGATAAAACAGCAGAACCTAGTAAGTTAAGCGAGAGTGTATATTACTTAAAATTATTAGCAGAAATTCTAAATTAAATGCGTTATCAGTCATTCTGTCTACGGGTGATTTATACCAGAAAAAGGTTGGCCGTTGTCTGTGCCTGTTCTAAGACCAGAAGACATCAGCAAAACCTCAAAATAAACTTCTTCTGTGCTGTTTTCGGTCCCACAGAGATGTCTGTCATTCTTAATTGCAAAAATGTAATTACTGACTATTCTGAACTGGCCTAAATAAAATACATTTAATATTAGCTTGCAATTTGCATGTCATAATACGGTACTCTATCCCTTTACTGCACGTTAATCGCACTCCTGTAAATACTGGGGTAGAGAATTGAAGATTATCACTGGAGCAACACAATGTCAATATTGTATTGTGGTTGCTGATTGGCCAACTCTTTGGAGCATAATGTTTTGTGTCTTAGCCAATAACAGATTAGAATGACAAAAGTAAGTAGACTCAATTGATGTTAAAGGTTACACTGGGTGCCGGTTTAGCTCAGTGGGTAAGGAGACCACCACATGCTGCATAGCAGGAAAGCAGGAAGGGAGATGGGGCGACACGCAGCAAAGGGCTGCAGATTGAAGTCCGACCGACTCCTCTCTATCCTGTCTATCTTCACTTACTGTGCAATAAAGGCAATAAGCCAAAAAATAATAAGAAAAAAAGGAGGACCTTACCCCTTTGCACGGCTTTCAACTCTGTTGAGATATTTAATCAGAGTCTCAATAACAGATTCTTCAAAAAAGGCAGGAAAAAGCCTCATCTCATGTGGAGAGAGAGGAGGGAACTGAGGAGAAGCATAAATCACGATGGAGGAAGAGGATGCAGATAAGGAAAACTGTTCTTGATTCAATGGATCCTCCCTCCTTGTCCTTTCTGGCCAACATAGGGACTGTAAATCCCCCCCGAAACTTGAGAGGATGTAAACAAACCCTTAGCTCTGTTTCAAACCTGTGCTTTTGCTGGGAGACACTGTCACCTCACAACAAGTTTATGTTAGCTTAATTGGTGAGTCCAAATTGGTTGTAGGTGTAAATGTGTCTGCCTCTCTGTGTTAGCCGTGTGACAGACTTACGAACTGTGCAAAGCGCTCTAGATCCCTCCCCATTGGACAAGTGGTAAGATGGATGATTATCAACCAAATCAAATTCTCAATTGTATATATCCAGAATCTTGCAAAAGAGCTTTGTAGAATCTACACGATTCATCAGAGTTACTAAGATTGATGTTGTTTTAACTATAAATATCTCAAGTTCAGAAGCAATCCATCCCACAGTTTTAAATAAAGCAGTACAGCTCCTGATATACATATACCACTCGTAAGTAAGATTACCAACAGCGCCAGAGGACTTTATACCATGAGAATAGCAAAAAAAAAATGTGGATTGGCTTCAACACTGAACTTGGCTTTAACCAGTACAGCACTTCTGGCGAAATACAAATTTTTAGGGTTAAATATATTAGGAGAATGTATACAAATGCTTCCCTACCCTAAAGGCATTTGTTCTCTATAAACAATTTAAGAAATGATATTATGTTGTAGAAATTACATTAGAAAGCATCTAACTTCTTGAAATGTGCAGTATTTTATCATTATTCCAACTACAAACGCATTTCTTGGACAAGAACAAAAAGCTGTGATTCTAACGACGTCACGGACAGTTGCCATGAGAGGGCATCGAATCCAATTTTAGGGGGCATGAAGCCTGTGTGGGAGTAGATGAGGTGCTGACCAGGACACCCTTGGTGTCATCTGAGCTTGTCAGTAACTATAAGCTAAAACTAAAACTATATATAGTTTATATAGTCTATCTCTATAACTTACTATAATCATATCATCGGTCTTCTGTCACTTCATTCACTCCACTAATATGTCTTTTCACCACTGCCCTATAATCTAATTCGATTCACTTCCATGTCAGTGAAACTCTGAATCTGTTTTTCATTTTCACAAATCGGTGCTTTGCTCTTCACACTGTCACTGTGCAGATGGTCAAGAGTTCTTGGAGTTGTGAGAACTTCCTGAACATGGAGAATAATAGTTCATCTTGACATGTTTATTTTTACTCTCCAGACTAAAAGAGCTAAACGTAATGTATGAGCTGCAAAAACACATAAATGTATGCATGTGTGAAAGTACTTCCTCTTCACTGCTCAGAGACATTGCACACAGTAGCCAAAGAGGTACTACTGCAGACTGACGACAGCAGCTAGACAAAGCTACAAAGTGACAGCTCACTGCAGAACAAAGGTTTAGAGGGTTACCTGCTTGTAATGTCTTTTTTCCACTTATAACAATACTTCTTACATATAATTATCTTTATGTAATTAACCTTGTAAAATGCCATAGTTTTACCTGAGATTTACTTCTGATTTACAACTTACCGCTGGTGTTTCAACCCTCTATGCACTAAGTCTCACTGAGTGCACCTTAGAATTAGTAACGACAAGTGAAAAATAATAAGTGAATTGTGACTGTAATATTGTTACCGTAACAATCCAAAGCAGATTTTGAAGCGATACAACAAACATAAATAGAGTTAGACAGAGTGTGAGTGCAAGCACCCAAGACAGAAAGAAGCTGAGAGTGAAAGTGTCATCGCATACTGATATAGCCTTGTTCTACCTGGTTCTGCTGGAGGTTTCTTCCTGTTAAAAGAGAGTTTTTCCTTCTGGCTGTTGCCAAAGTGCATACTCGTCTGATTGTTGGGGTCTGTCTGTATTATTGTAGGGTCTTTACCTTAAAATATTAAGTGCCGTAAGGCGACTGTTGATGTGATTTGGCGTTATATAGATAAAACTGAAACTGAAATTAAAATGTAAAGACAGTAAGCAGAGAAAATCTGCCAGCTGGGCACTTTTCAAAGGGAATCATTTCTGCCAATCAGCACCTGTAAATCCAGAAACATCATACTAATGACAATCCTTCATTGCTGACAGTGGTGTTAATCATAACATCTATCTCCAAGAAAGATAACATGTATATTTTATTATTTCCCCAAGTGCAATAGAACTTCTTTAAAGAGAGACTTTTTCCTTTGGAGTGCAAAATGTGTGTATGTAAATTAAAGTCACTGTGAAGTAATATTTTTACTGCCAGACAAGACGAGAAGTTCAACAGCTTACGAAATAAGCATTATATTTCGAGCATTTGCAGATGTCCAAAAGGGCCCATATTATGTTTATTTTCAACTTCATACTTGTGTTCTTGGACTAGCGTCTTTGCATGAGTCACAGTTCAATTGAGTGATTTTTTTTTTATATCCTATGCTGGGCCTCGAATAACTGTTCTAACAGAAATCATGCAGAGTAGAAACAATGTGTAAAACTGAGCCTAGATATAGACACACACACACACACACACACACACACACAGTTTCTATAATAGCCCTAAAGTGATGGCGATGGCTGAAACGTTAAATTTTTCAAAATGAATTATCAACTTGAAGCAACAAAGAATCCCCTGGGGCTTCACTGTTCTCTCCCATTTCCTTGGCTATACATTGCAGAGTGGGCTGTGTGCTCATTTAAGATAATTTGCCACTTTGCTTTCTCTTTATTTAAGCATTGTCATTGCAGTTTACTACATGTTGAGGGAACTAATATAAAAGCAACTCAACTGTATTTTCAAAGAACAAGTCCGCTGTGGAAAACAGTAAATCACAGGCCTCCGGCATATAGGCAGGGTATGAATAAAAGAATAGCAAGAAGCCTGTGTGTGATTGCTTTTGTGTCTGAATCCGTTAGTGTTTATGAATGTAGTGGCTGGGTGTAGGAGTGCAGGTGAATGGTTTGTATTGCACGGGGAGGTTGTAAATATGAATGGTGGATTGAGAGAGTGAACAAACATAACTTAAATGAAAAGGTCAGGATGGCAGATAGCAGCTTTGATGGGAATCCCCACTGGGGGGGGGGTGTGTGTGTGTGTGTGTGTGTGTGTGTGTGTGTGTGTGTGTGTGTGTGTGTGTGTGTGTGTGTGTGTGTGTGTGATATCAGCAGGGCCACTCACTGTACTATTTTTAACCTTGCTTGTTGAGGTTTTACTTCATCATTGGGGACTAAAGACAATCAATTTCAGCCTCCTCCACTTTCCTTTTCCTTCGTCTTCCTCTATTCTTCATCTCACAATTTTTCTCCATATTTACCTCCATCTCTAAGACTTAAAAAAAGTAATCTTAACCCTGTTAAAAAACTGTTAAGTATATGTAAAAAAAAGAAGTCTTAACATTAGAGCCAGTTTCTCTAGCTTAAGAAAGGAAAACAAAAAATGACTATTAAACTGATAACATCTCAACTAACAGCTGATTAGATTAATTAAGCTGTTAAATGTCTGATTAAGTCTGAATGAGATGCTCTGAAAATCTGACAGCGAATAAAATCTAAATAACAGTCCTTTGCCAGGATGAGCTTATTGATTTCTATGAATGAAATCAGGAAATTTATTGGCACTTTAGCAAAGGCATTTATCCCTTTAAAGGTAAGAATAGGTCTTTATGGATATTGTTTCTTTCCACTTGTGGGTTAGTCACAGAGCAAAAATAGCACAGCAACCTCCTTCCCACTAAATTTGGTGGTTGCCCAATGATTGCAAAGAATTTCTTTAGCATTTGGCAACCAGTTGCAAGCAGCTTGCCATACAGAGGTTGCACATACATTTTTAGACATAAGTTGTAACGGCCGCCTTTTTATTTGTGCTGCAGGGAAAAGCCTGTTCTAACGTTTGAGTCTAAGGTTTATTTTTAGCACCTGGCGGCTTTTTTACTTCTCATCCGTAAACAATTTGCTCTTTCACGTGATTCAGTTTATTTTGAAAAGTCTCAACAGGATCTTGAGCTTTATTGTGAAAGGTTTATGTGGAACATAAACAAGCGGACATGCGAAGGTGTTACCGTCGTTGTTGCTAACGACAACGCATAAAAACAGGCGCTTGTCCGTCAGTAGTGTGGTTATATTACATATAAGAGAAAGAGAGAACTTTAAGAAATTAATATAGCCACTACAGTGACCATCAGAACGATGAAAAAAATATTGCCGTAAACAGTTTATTTTGCGACACCACGAAATAAACTATAGCGTAAAATGAAACAATAGACGTTTTTATATCGTCATCCGATATATATCGTTATATCGAACAGCCTAATTGCATGAAATTGCTATTCGGATCCATCGAAAACAACCAAGCCATCTGCTACAAATAAGATCGAGTAAAATGTATTCATGATCAGACGATAAGCTTTTTAGTTGGGATTGATTGCAACTGAAATTTCTGACACATCATCCAACTGTAGTGGCTGCTGTATAAATGAGTGAATGAAAGGGTTTATTCTGAAAGAAGAAAATTGTGTAAAGCTTCTGTGAACTGTTTCTCATCTGTGTCACTCTCATTCATCATGAAACTGATCTTTCCAGTTGCTTTGTAACATCCTGAAAGTTTACACTAGTTCACAAACTGTGCTGCACTGCATTATCCACCAGTGCAGGGAGAGTAACGCAGTGAAACTTTGCTACAAATCTTATTTCTGTTGCCGATGTTTGTTCACCAAAAATCAAATCAAAGTATGCCCATCAAATAAAAATCCCGGTCTTCCGTTTCTACAATAAGCAGACAAATTACACTGGAGAGACAGATTTACTTAAGAGACCACTGCACTGGCTGATGGAGGCTTTCAGGTCAAATCTAATGAAAAACAGACAGTCCATGTCTTTGGAAACAAACTGCTGCATTCAAATCCTTTTCAAGAGTAAAGATTCACATTCACTGCCTCATTCATGCCAACAGACTGCTCAACACTGATGACTCTCAAATGTTGCTCAATATTTATTATTCATTTTACACACTGACTTTGCTGATGAGCTTATGACAGATTTAGCAGGGTGTGATTAAAACAGGATGAAACAAAACTATTAATGGTAACATTTAATTCTTTAAGACTTAAGTATTTAAGACTTTTAGACATTTAGCACACAGCTTTTGGCATTTTACCACAGAATAGGATTTAGGAAACGATAAACCCTGCTTCCATATAGTGCGGATACAGCCATGTGAAAACACTTTTACCAACTTCTCTCCTGACTTTAACGTCACCTCTTATCTGTTTAATGTGATATTGCAATAACAATAACCCCCCCATTTATATTGCTATATTCCACCCCCTACCATCTCCATGCCTCATACTTTCATCATGCATTAATGCATATGGCACCTCACGTGACCCGCGCATTACTGATTCAGTGTACTTGTGAGTGGCATGCTGGGCTATTGCATAATGATGGTTCAGATAGCATTACTGTCCATGGTGGTGTAATTCTACACACGTTAATGATTCCCAATGCAGCATGACGGCATAGCAAGTAAGCCGAGGTGGATTTCTCGCCACCCATGTTCACTTACTCCTCGGTCATCAAAGACATTGTTTTCAAAAAGAGAAAGGGAAAAGAAATTGCCTTTCATTAATGTACTTTCTACCAATGCTTTATTTATTTATAAACCACATTAACTACCTGTACTTCAGATTTATTTTCAGTGCAAATGTAGAAGATTTTGGTATTTTAATTCTCACCACCTCAAAATATTAACTCAACTGTAATGGAAGAGTTCATAATGCTTCATATCTGTTTGATGCCATGCCAAATCTACCACACAATAAGATCTTTTAGCTGTGAAAGGCCAGTCAGGACTTCCGTCTCCATTTTTAATTGTGCACTTTCCATCTGACCTAACCACTTTAAACCAGCAATGTGACCAGGTGAGAGAATGAGTGTTAACAACTACACCATTCCAAATTATGTCCAAATCTATCGATGGATATAATTTTGTGCTCACATAAAACATTCTGTACATGGTTCAGTCTCCAGTCACACTGGTGTGTTAGTGCAAACCAGCATTTATAAACAGTTTCCATTCCCACAAGTAGCAAAATTATAGGAGAGTAATCTGGCAACCGGTCGTCCTGGCATCAGAAGGGAACGTCAAAACAAATCTGACTCCAGTTACTGTAACTTAAACTAAACACACTGACTTGTCTCGCCTGTACTCTGTCGTTAATATTATGTCCGTGTTAATCCCAGGAAGGAACATAGCAGAGGCTCTGTGCAGTTTGCCTTTTTTTTTGTATTGTGCTCATTTTTCCAAGCCTAAGAAACTGCTAGCATGCTTTAATACTAGTCTCGAGACACCTACAAAACCCTGCATGTCAGATTGGATAAGAGTTTTTTTCTTAATGAATGCACTGTGGCTCTCTTGGATGAGGACCAGATCCTTTCAGGTGCTTTATTTGAGTAAAGTGACACCAGAGTTTAACTGGCACTACTCCCAATAACCTTGGAAGGTTGTGAAAGTGCAAATAAACTGCTACAAATATTACTGATGTGAATTCACTCTGTATCTACTCCAATTGCTGAAATTGCTCAAACAACTCCCAGAAAAAACATTTCCTTAATTAATCAATCCAGTTTCATCTTTCTGCTGTTGTTAACATGAGCATCACGTGCTACCCCGAGAGCAGCCCTCTGTGCATTACAGGCTTGCTTGGCTTAGTCCCTCATGCCACATATATATGTAAGCACGCTGCTGAACAATAAGGGGAAAATGCCACAGCGCACTTGTTAAGGCAAATCCGCTCACACATTCACACACAGCCACAGTCACAAGGACTTTGTGGCGTTACCAAGGCAACCAAAACACAAGAGCTAATTATAGTTACAGCTATAGACTCTGGGATAAAACTCAGGCACACTTACACGGACAAGCACACAAACCAGCTGTCAATACATCCCAGTCCTTACAGGTTTTAAGTCAACAGGCATAGTGCTTATGTGAAAATGAACACAGCTGCTCAACCTCATACTATAACGAGTCACATATACATGTGTACAGACGATTTTAATGATTGCAAGTACACATGTACAATGCTTTCAACATATTCTCAAAGTATTTTATTTTACTTGCAGAAGTTTCTCCTAGAACACAAGCACACATCTGAATATTCCTTTTGTATATTCTAATAAATGAGCTGTACTGTGTAATGTGGTATTTTTGGTAATTAGGAGCCATCTGTGGCAATCCAAGCGCATGTAACTGTTAAATTCTCTGATAATATGCTAATGAGCATCCTATATTTCTTCTACATGAACAGCTTAAGGAACAAGTCACTAAAAAAATAAGTCACGTATCCTCGCTGAGCTGTACTGAAGGCATTTCATAGATGGAAATGGATATAAATAGCATCAAAATACAAAGAAATACGAAGACATGTAAGACAGGGTCCAGAAGGACTGGAAAAAAAACACAAAACAGTTCCATATGTTTAAACTATGGACGTTTTTTGTATATACTGCAGCCTCAGTACTAGAATGTGGCAACAATATCAATCCCATCCCAAGTATATAGCCAAATAATTTCACAATAAGTGACTCTGATGAATCAGAGTGTGTAATTGAGTTTTTTTATTGCCCTTTCAAAAAACTATTAAGGCTGGGCTTTTCTTTATAGTTACGTTCAGCTAATGGGGCGACCGTGGCTCAGGGGGTTGGGAAGCGTATCCGTAACCGGAAGGTCGCCGGTTCGATCCCCGGTCGTTGTCCTGGTCGTTGTGTCCTTGGGCAAGACACTTCACCTACCGCCTACTAGTGTTGGCCAGAGGGGCCGATGGCACAATATGGCAGCCTCGCTTCTGTCAGTCTGCCCCAGGGCAGCTGTGGCTACAACCGTAGCTTGCCTCCACCAGTGTGTGAATGAATAGTGGCATTGTAAAGCGCTTTGGGTGCCTTGAAAAGCGCTATATAAATCCAATCCATTATTATTATGACATTATTAAAAGATTCAATAATGTAAAAATACTTAAATGCAGATTTCTGACAAAATATGCCGGAGGTGCGTTAAACTACATCGGGGTGGGCAACTCCAGGCCTCCAGGGCCGGTGTCCTGCAGGTTTTTGATGTGTCCTTGATCCAACACAGCTGATTCAAATGGCTAAATGACCGCCTCAACATGTCTTGAAGTTCTCCAGAGGCCTGGTAATGAACTAAACTAATCATGTGATTCAGGTGTGTTGACCCAGGGTGATATCTAAAACCTGCAGGACACTGGCCCTCGAGGCGTGGAGTTGCCTACCCCTGAACTACATAAACAATCAGCATTTCACAGCAGCCACAAAAATATTCCAATCATCCAACTTCTGCTTGTAAATTTCAGGAAATATTCTTTTGGGTGCTCAACATACATAATACATGTTTATTACATTTAAATATCACATTTTTAGTCTTTACTGCAATGGGCCTCTACCTTATGGCACATGGATCGCCTGTTTAACCTACATTGGCACCCCAAGTAAATATTAAATCCACAAAGTAAGTATTAAAATAAATAAAGCAGCTGGAAGATTTCTAAAATTTCTCTACTTCTTATTTTCTGCTGAAGCACACATTACCCGTGGTTACTGCTGACAGAAATACACTAATCAATGTTGAAAAAGGAAGTGCAGGGATTGGATTAAGCACAGCAGACCTTCAGACCCTTTCTGCCTTTAATATCCTCCAACCAGCCAGAGCAGCTGGACGTAACACTGTAAGAGGTGCGATCAACCCACAAAGAGAAAAAGAGAGCTGGCATAAGAGTTACGCTAAATCAGTTTGGACCCAAGGCAAGAAATAAGGCTATTTCCTCTGACCAGCCTATTTCTGCTCACTGTTATCCAACCTCTGTGGTGCTTTTCCTCAATTTGCATCTTGAAGAATGTAATCAGCAGTAGCTCAAGACAAACCACATGGCCAACATTTTATCTCTGAAAACTGCACATCTAGTAAACACTTCCCCATCTTGCTGCATAACAGCAGAGCTTAAGTTCTGTCAGCATGGAAACTGGAACAGTGAAATACTTTGATCTAGGTTCTTTTGATAGATTTTAAAGCTTGAATTCTTAAAGTTGAGCATCTGGTGAACATTTCAAAAGTATCAATTTTTAATTATTTTTTTTTAAACTTTTCATTTTATTTTCATTGCTTCTTCTTGTGCTTTTCCTCTTTTTTAATCTTTGTTTTCTGAAAGAGCTGCATTATGCCACAAAACATCCCCTTTTCACATTTCATTACATACCCAGTGTGCAACTTTTTCACCCTAAGCCAGAGTGTATGCTGGTTGTCCTATGTCTCAGTTGGTCTCATATGGCTGAGGTATGCTTTTCACTAAATAGAAAATAAGGACTGCGGGAAGGAATGTGAAAGGCTAGTCCATGCAGAGATAGATACACATACACATTTTTTTTTAGATAGATAGATAGATAGATAGATAGATAGATAGATAGATAGTAGGGGTGCAACGATACACAAAATTCACGGTTCGGTTCGGTTCGATACTTTGGTGTCACGGTTCGATATTTTTTCGATACAAAAAAATGTTCATGCCTTTTTAATTTGTCATTTATTAAAATTATAAATATATATTTTAACTCAAAAGTACAGTTTTTAAATTTAACCCTAACCCTTGTGCGCGTTTTTTATTTTGACAGCGAATGCGCACCTGCGGACCACTTATGTGCAGCCCTGGTTATTTAGCTCGTCATATTGCAGCCACAGAAATTCTTTTGTCCATGAAACCATAAAGCTGCACTTTCTTTTTGCCTTATAGTCTGATTTGTCATAACTTCTCCGTTTTGTGGTAAGCTTTTCTTTGGCTGTCACTTCTTCACCCCGACCTGTCTTATTTGGCTCAGCAGAACTAAAATATATATACTGCTACTTTTACACACGGACTCACATAAGCTCAGCGATTCTCTGCGCGATCAACCTCTCACATGTTTAAGCTTGCTGCGGGAGATTTCACTTGTCATGTTTGCATAGTAAGCTAACGATTAATAAGACGATGTCAGAGGAATTGGTGCACAAATTATCATCACTCACAGATCAGTGCTGTCATTGCAAAGTGAAAGCAAAAAAACAAGCGCAAATTCAAACGCGATTTCAATATGTCACATATTGACAGTGGCTCACCGATGCCAATGACATAATTACCCAGCTACATTTCTGAAAGAATGCAAAAGCATTGACATATATTTTTCCTACAATAGCCCGACGGGCAGGGCAGAGAGATTTTTGTAGCCCGACTGGAAAGATCGCTAGCTCCGGGACGTCGGGCTAGCGATATTGCGAGCCCTATATCTGATTGAGGAATCACTCATCTTTGGAAAAGAGAGTTTATTACAGAGAAATGTCTCTTTCCAAAATAAAAGCTATACTATACGCTTCTTCTGAGCTATATTCTCAGCAGCATAAGGAGAATCATGTGCTAACAGCTGTCTAAATGATAAAGTTAGTAGCATGCTTGTTGTTTTTGTCTTTGCACTAGGATGATGTCGGCGTAAATGTGCAGTCATATTCGTTGTGTTCCCACTAGTGCTGTCAGCGTTAATCTCGTTGAAATGACCTTAACGCCACAACACGGCAAATCTCCGTTAACGAGCTACCGCCGATCGCCCCGTGCATGGGGCTAGACGGCCAACACGTTAACGAGCTAACTGCGCTAACACACTAGTTCCCACCCATGTAATTAAGCATTGCGTGGCACATCCAACATACTGTTTTACTTTAGTCCATGACTCGCTTACCTTCAGGGTCATACGTCACATGAAAACCAAAATAATTCCAAACGCCAGATCTGAATGAGGGTGGGGGAGGTCCATCTTGCAAGGAAAGCTTAACTTCTGTCTCGCTAGCTTGCCCTGCGCTCTTCCTCCTGACTATGCTGTCTGTGTTGAGCGCTCAGTGGATCTGCGCTCGACAGTGCAGCCTAGGCGGAGTAGTCAAACGCAGATTCACTGAGCGCTCAACACAGACAGCATCGTCAGAAGGAAAGTTGATAAAATAAATTACAAATGTTGTATTGTTCGATACATATGCGTACCGAACCGAAAGCACTGTATCGAACGGTTCAATATCGATACGAATATCGTTGCACCCCTAATAGATAGATAGATAGATAGATAGATAATGGTGCAGTCAAAAAAAGTACAATAGTTTTTAAATTTAAATTTAAAACAAAATAAAAACATAACAACGATCATCACATAACACTGTTGATTGGCTGGAGGTTCTCAGTTTATACTACAAGGATCTGAGTGTGCCTGTGTTTGTGTTTGTGTGCGTGCGTGCGTACCAACCCCTTGGGCTGTAAACACAGTTCAGTACCTTGGACAGCTACCATTATCTTCTGGTGGAAAAGTGGGTGCAGTCATCCATAGCCATCTTCAACAAAAACCTCTTCGCTTTATATAAACTGGCATCTGCGCAGAATTCAAACTTGTTTTTTAACTTTTAAATAAATCCATTGCCTTGCCAGATACAGATGCAAAGTGTGATCTACTACTTAGGGGAGCCAGAGTTTCAGTATTCCAGCCACTGCTCAAAGCTCAAAATGGTACAGGGATGCATTTACACATATACGCACAGTGATGGCACAATATGTTGCTCAGCCTTAAAAAGGCACACTTCTGCCTTTTTATGTCTATTTGAGCGCACTGCTATTATGGGAATTATAAAAATTCTAAGTGGACCGAAAACCATTAGGTAATTTGTTTAGATTTGATATGGCAGATGCCTAGTGGATTACAGCTGTGGATGGATTAATAATAATTAAAATTACTGAGCCCACTATGGTGAATCTAACCCTGTTTAAATTGGACTCACGGATGAGAGTCTCCTCATGGAAGTGCAGCCAAACAGCACTTTGATAAGTCCATATATAGAGTCTGAACATAAGAAATGAATGGTTATGTTATATTCTCTATTTCATTTATTGACGTTCATAATCTTTCATTCCTCTTAGGGCTACACTACTCAGCGTAATGTAGCCCTAAGAGGAATGCTCCCACTACTTTGCTTAGCTTTGCATTCGCTATTTTATTAGCTTAGTTTTCAAGTACTTTACTCACTGGTTAAGTTTATGTATCAAAGGGTACTTGTTTAGATTAAGGAATGAAAAACTACTTCTGAAAAGTGCACTGGGACATTAATCAGTCCCAATAATTTAGGTTACCCTGTGTTTAAAAGTGTAAGTGTGAGATCTGTCTCACTATTAACTCAGTGTATCACAGAGCGAACACTGTAGGACACCTTCAGTATGCTGTGGGATGCCAGTGGGTTTGACAAAACAGCAGATATGTAACCCCCATAACACACGTATTAATATAACAGTACTGAGAGAGTTTATTCATTTCTCAGGAAACTTAATTAACAATCTGTTACCTGTTTCAGTCGGGTTGGTAAAAAATTCAACTTTAGCCTCTCAAGTATGAAAACTCACAGCTCTTCTCAGTTTTATGTTTTACATTTCAACAAAAATAATAATAATAATAAGCTAATTAATGAAGTAAAAGTAATAAAAGAAAACATTCACTGGGACCTTACAGATAAATATTTTAAAATGCTTCATCGCAAACAGTCCCAGCATGCACTGGTGCTGACCTTATCAAATAAATAAAAAGCTGTACCTTCTAGAGTTGGGGTGTGCCATTATATCTTCAAAATTAGATTAGAAGGACATTTGTAATAACCATATTTATAACAATATTTTTTTTCATTAACGAGGTTTCATTGGAGGTTGTAGTTTGCTGGCAGCAGCTTTTATTAGCACAAACAAAATGAACGTAATTTCCCATTCCTTTCCAATAACCCACTGTCTTTGATTACACCTAATTCCCACTTTGAATTAACCTAATTCAAAGTGAGAATCTATTGCCACACGGGAGTAGCAGCAGAAATGCTATAGTGACACAGCATACAGTGATACAGCATAGTGACACAGCTACTGTTTAACACCCTATTTTAACAATAATAATCACTGAAGTATCTCTTTAGTGAGAAGTAACTTGCTGCACAATATTGTCATATAATAAATTTGTAATTGAAAAATATTTTCTGTTGTTTTGGGCTGGGTTTTTAAACAAGCTACTGAAAGCCCTCTTTTGGCACCGTGTAACTACATCAGTTACTTCCAGCCACTATATTTCCACCTTAAGCAGGAGTAGTTTCTTGCATCTTTTGTAAAGCTGTGTGCTTAGTTGGAGGTTACTGTGGAAGTAGCTCGCCTTTAAGGTACTAAATCATCATCGGAGGCTGAGACGTTGCAATGCTGCTCTTGGTCTCAGACATGTCTGAGCTTATGTTATTGTAGAGCACCATAGGGAATGGATGACACTATATCACTGATAATGCAATATTACACTTTTACATCACATCAAAATTACTGTGGACAGTAGGATATGGCACAGCCCTAGCAAAAATACCATGAACTGATCCAGTGCCAATATTAAAATAAAAAGAAATAATAAGAAAGTGTGGATTATTCTTAAATGTATAAGGCAACAACTGACTCAAGCTTATTTTTAAAGTAGCAAATGAATCAACCTTAATGCATACATTAAGTGAAAAGGGTATTTTACACAACAAACATAATTATTATTGAAGGTCATTTTAGCTGAGTGAGTCATTAGGCTACTGCATACTGATGTCATTTAGAGCTGCCCTAGTTTACTTTTTTCCCTGTAGTGTCACTGTGAATTGTCCTCATGCACATGCATGGTGGATGAAGAAAGTGGTGAGCATACCAGTGTCTTCTTAAAGCATCAAAGTGACACCGGCTTTGCAGAGATCTGTAATTTTGGCCATTAGCTTTGATTGGAAGTTAAAGGATTTGTATTTAGGTGAATTTATGCACAGCTAATGATTGTGAGCAGCCATGTGGTGCCAGAGCAGCTTCAATTTCTTTGATTTTTGATATGTCTGTAAACTTTACCTGAGGGATGGAAAAAATATATTTTCTTTAAAGTACTGTCTTATCACACTCATGAAATTCACAGCACTGGACTTTTGGGAGATGGATGTTGTCCGATGTAGGATTCTAGCTGTCTTCTTTGTGGCATTTTCCTTTCATGACGTACCGCACGTTTTTTGTTAAAGATCGGGACTGCAGGCAGGAGGGTTCAGCATCTAGACTCCTTTACTATGGAACAGATTCAGTATGCAGTTTATCATTTTCTTGCAGAAATATGCAAGTCCTTCACTAAAAAAAAAAAGTCATCTGGATGGAATCATATGTTGCTTTAAAACCTGTATACATCTTACTACATGGATGATATTTTCCAGATGTGCAAGGTGCCACTTCCATAGGCACTAATGCTCCTCCATACCATCAGAGATGTAGGCTTTTGAACTGAGTGCTGCTAACAAGCTACATGGTCTCGCTCCTCTTTAGCACAGAGACTACAATGTTCATTGTTTTATAAAAAGAATTTCAAATTTCAATTCACCAGACCACAGAACAGATTTCCCACTTTTAGATGAGACATTCAAAGTCTTTGGAATTTTAAGTTGGAGAACATTATTCTGAATTGTTCCACTATTTGCAGGCAGTTTTGGTGAACTTCTGCTTATCTTTAATTCTAAGAAAATCTGCCTCTCTAAGATGCTCTTTTAATACCTAATCATGTCACTGACCCGCTGCTAATCCAGTCTTTTGTTTCCCCCGTACCAACTTTTCTCAGACGTGTTGCTGCCATGAACTTGAAAATAAGCTAATATTTTTCTTAAAACAGTTCAAACATTCTGTGTTCAAATCATTTTTTTAATGTATATTTCACACTGTGTCCTAACTTTTTCAGAATTAGGTTTAGGTTTTCCTATATTAGTGGTACCAGCTGTTTTGTATTTCTTCTGACTCACCAACACCGCACATAATGCAGCAGGAAAAGGAGGCAGAGACCAAGCCAGCCAAAGTCTTTTCAGAAATAGTTCTTTTAACGCCTACATTTTGTCAGGATCCTGGGTCTCCTGACCCAGCGTTTTTAGTTCTTTGTGATTCTTGTATTTGTGTGATTTATTCTATGGTTTCTTGTTTTGATCCCTTGCCCTTCATGTTTCTCTGTGCCCCCTCTGTTCTGTGTACGTCTGTGTCTTTGCATGTTTGAGCTTCTTGTTTTCTATTGTGAATTATGTTCTCATGCTGGTCTTTTGTTACTCCCTCTAGTCTAGTTTCTTGTGTTCCAAGCTTAGTATTTCCCTCTGTGTATTTTGGTTCTCAGAGTCCTCTGCCTTATGGTTTATGTCTGTGTTTCTTAGTTGCTGTCTCCACCATGTCAAGTCCGCGTCTCTGTTTTATACTTCCTGTTTTACTTTGAAGGTCCGTGTCTTATGTGAATGTGTCCTGCTTTGCTTCCTTGTCTCGTCAGTTCTGATTTCTCCCAGCTGTGCCCTCCTTCTGTGTCTCATTCCCCTCGTTACTTCCCAGTGTATTTAAACCCTGTTTTTCTCTGAGTCAGTGTCACGTTGTCCCTCAAGCTGTGTGTTTCCTTGTGTGCCTCGCTGTAAAGTGTGAGTTTATATTTTCCCAGTTTAGTTTAGTTTTGTATGCTTTTCCCCTGTCAGCAAATAAAGCTGAGTTTTTTGAGTTCATCCCTCGAGTCTGAGTGCCTGCATCTTGGGTCCAACTCCTGCCTGCCACACAGCGATTCATGACACATTTCCACTGACAACCAACTAAACTCCAAACTTTTTGAGCTTCACAGGACCCACTGCCTGGGTAACTGAGCTACAAAAAAAAGAGAGCACAAAAATCCCCGCCAATGAAAGACGAATAACCAGCCCTGAAAACCGAGGAACAGTGAAAGCACAGAAATGAGCTCAGCTGGCGGTGTATCAACATGGGAACCAGAGCGTTTCCAAATCGCCCTTCTTTCTTTCCCTTGGAGCACTACAGAGCTTTCTGGGAAGCAATGAATGACCTGATTTTCCCAGAACTGCTAATTGGAGGTTTATGCCGATTGCCATGGTAATGGGTGAAGGTCAGAGGTGAGGAAAGGTGCCACAATGTATGAGTGAAATCAAAGTGAGGATGCAGAAAAATGGGACAGTAGCTTTACAGGATATAACTCTATATAAGAATAACAGCAAAAAACTAAAGTATGCACGCCAATCAAAGCCTATATAGGCACAAAGCCCATTCAGTAATGCCAGTCAGCAGGGTTAAGGTATGCTGGGAATCTTGGAAAACAAGATCATTTTGAGACATGCACTCCTCCTCTCCCTTCCCTGTTTTAAAGATTTCTCGATTTAAATCAAGACATGTTTTTCTTAAATGAAACTTTAATTAAGAGAAAAACAAAATTACAATTGGCTGGAGACTGTCTTGGAACATAGCAGAATGTAATGAATAGTAGCAGCACATGATTTCAGTCAGTCAGTCAATGCACCATGACAACAGCCTCAGTGTCAGTCACTAGATGATGCTGTACACGGCTCAGGCTGAGTGACAGGACCGGCTAAGTGCTACAGAGTGTGTACGACAGGCCGACACAAAGTGAGACTTTGTTATTAAAGCAGTAATGGGGTCTCTTTTACCTCCCCACCAGCAGGTAGATCAGTAGAGCTCTCCTCATTGAGTGTCCACTGTAGTGGCTCCCTGAGGGGCAGTGATCACGTGTGAGGGAGGATAAGAAAGGCAGAATCTTTGTGCGTTTCTGGGATACGAGTCCACACATCTCTCTATTTTAGAGTCTAAACTGATGCAACAAGAGCAACAGATATTTCTGTAATGGACTAGAAAGAGCATAAAGTGCCTCTGACATTATGCTGAGTAACAGAAAAATATAATTTGCAAATCTGTCTCCATTCCAAGCTGACCAGTGATTCCCCAGTGACTCACAGTGGGTAAGCCACTGATGCTGCATTTTTATCATTTGACACTGCCGTTTTCCACTCACGAGACACCTGTTAGGTTTTTATGAATGGAATTTAACTATTTAAGGTCCACAGCAATACTTGCGTGCATTTAAATAACTGCTTCAAACTTATGGGATCGTTATTACATGAAATTTTAGAAGAAGTTTGAATATGCACATCAGATCAGAACTGAAACCAAAAACAGGACAAATAATGTACATTTTCATATCTGCTGTTTGTGAATATTCTATCAGCATTTTCCATAAAATGAACATCTTTCAACTTGTATTGAGATTCTGCTGCCAACTACAGGTACTGACTGAAAAATCATTAATGCCGACAACTTTGCTGCCTTCCAAAGAGCAGAGGGCTTCTCCATGTTAACCTTCCACAAAGAGTGACATTTCATACAATAACATTAATAACAGTCCTGCTGTGATTTAGTCTATATATGGAGCAGAACGAAACAGTGAGAGCTGGAGAGGGAGAGAAATGCGACATGGGCATAAGCAGACTGTTGGAATCCAAGAATTACGAGTGTAATGGACTCTATCTATGAACCAAAATGAATTAAATAAATGCATCAATTAATAATTCAAATAGGAAATATACATGTGTGTGTGTTTGTGTGCATGCGTGTCTGTCTGAGAGGACAAAATTGAAAGTTATAGTGGCATGAAAGGCATGAGGTCATGTGATCAGAAAGGCCATCAGCTGTTAATTGCTGATTGTGTCATCAAAGACAGTAATAGCCTGGAATCACAAAAGGAGTAAAGACTTCAGTAATCTTGTGTGAGAAGAGAGGCTGGAATACTTTACCAACTAAATCCTGAACAAAAGGGTTTATTGTTAATGTTATAAACAGGAAGTGACAGGCCCAGTTCCCCATTACAGCGTCTGTAGCCAGTTACATGGGGAACAGTGCTGAGTGTTACGCTTTACTATAATCACATTACATTTTTCTGTAATGTCATAATGCAACTAAATTCAGTAATCCCATTACAATTCTTAATCACAAAGTTATCCTGTTACTTGGGTTACATAAGTTCCTTAATCATCTGCAAACTGGGTACACAGAAAAAAAAGTAGCTGATTTTTCCCATGCACCTAGCACTACAGTCAGATGATTTCAGTTTGTGTGGAGGAGGAAAAAGATGGCAGAGTGGCAGACGCTACTTTTAATTTGTCTTTTTACACAAAGCACAAGAATGTGACGGTTAAGTGGTTAAGTGCAAACTGCACCCAAGCCAGAAACAAGTGTGCGTTACTGCTAACGTGGCAACTCTTTGAAAGCATCTGGAAAGACAGTGATAACACAGAGCTAGTAGGAAAGAATCCCAAATGTCGACTCAAGCCAAGCAGACAAAGCTGCCAACATTTTTAACACGAAACAAAAGCAGCCAGACTTGTAGCAGTGTAGCCTCCATTTCTGTTTCTAGAGTTTTATCTCTATGGCCACAACACTTTTTTCTGTGGACTGCTCTTTCGTCTTGCTTTCAACTTCGCTGTCAATTTAGTGTTAAGACTTAAGAACGAAACAAAAGAGCCCGTGCATCCTCACTGGGCCACAACTGGTAATTATAAGAAATGAATCTCAAACCATGTTGCAGAGAGATGCAAAAGTAATCTGAAGAGTAGTTAAACAAATTACTATATACGGAGAATAATTAGGTCATTTCATTTGCATTACATAAACATATGTAACTACACTATGCTGTACATTTGGTTGAACGTACAAAAAGTCATGCAAGCACTAAAAAAACTAACTTACTCACTAAAAAAGCTTATTCACCTCCACATTTACTTCTGGATGTAGGTGAATGTAAAGTACAGTAACACCAAAGAAATGTTTGGAAGATGTTGACAGCACTAGACCACGGGAGAGGTACTTCAGTTGCAGCATACAGGTGCTTTCAGAGAGTCAATATCCGGTCGTTAAGTGATGACGTGACGAATCCTACTTCCAGGCCTAAAGTAGTCTGCGTTTAATATGGCTTTTGTGTTGTTAACATGTTTAATGTTTTGTATTTTCTTCTATTAAAATCAAAAAGCTCCTAAAACAGTCAGTGATCACTGTTGACCTCCCTCAGCTTTTATTACCACTAATCATTTATTTAAGCTCAGTTTTTAAAACCTTAGGATGTAACTACAGCCCATCCCATGCAGCAGTATATGAATGACTAACCTCGTATTGTGAATGGATTATCTCAGTTGTTCTCCTGGCTGAAGTTTGGTGCTTTTACAGCATCCTGCCATGTGCCAACCACATTTGTTCCTGACCACCGAGAGCGCTCACGTTAACTTTTATCGAGTGGGAAAAAAGTTAGCTTGTTTATATTATGCTAACATAGCTGTGTCGCTAGCGGTCACGTAGCACATCATTATATACCAGCTAGCCCAACTTCAGTAACCCTACAAACGTCACTCCTGTTTAGTTTTCTGTCTTCATTTATGTTGGAAGTGATAAAAGAGCTGTACGTTTTAATTTGCTTCCAAAACCCCACAGTCAGGACATGCTATATTGTATTTAGATAGAAGCTAGCGAGCTAACTTCCTGCTAACTTCTAACTCTGTTAAATGTCATAAATTCCGTTTTCATGGATGCCTGGATGTTAAACTCAGTTGTTACACCTGGTAGAGCAGAACGCTGATCATTTTATTAAAGATGAAAGACTTTAGACATTTTTTCAACTCTCAGTAATGCCATAGTGATCGTTTGATATATGGACCTGCAGCGGAGTTTAGGCCCAGACACGGCTAGTGACGTCAGACTTAACGACCGGATAGCATAAAAGCAAACGCAATGGAGTCTCATGTTTCCCCCCGAAAGTGAAATGCAACACATTTGGTTTTTGGGGGGTTTTGCACACACACACACACACACACACACAAAGCTAATTGCAGAAACTTTGGCTACTGATTCTACTACATCAGCAGGAAGCCATGTACAGAAATCAATATATCTCCAGCACTACTGTATCTATTATAGCAAGAACTACTAACCAGCATCAGTGATTATTTTTTGAATTTTTATAAGACTCCCTGCTTTGTTTGGTCAGCAAGCAGAAAGAAGCTGCCTCATGAAGATATTTGATTCTTCAGCAGCAAAAATGTCTGACAAACAGCTGCCGGTAAAGTGTGGTGACTGACTTAAAAGCTTTCTGTCCACTGGCCTCGACCTTCTGTCTGTTGATTTTTTATCTGTCAAGCTAACCATGTTTCCATAACAGTGTTGCTAACCAGGGCCATTGTTCCAAGGTCAAAAACACTAAGGAGGAAGAGCGTAAGAAACAGGCAGTTAAGAAGTCCAAAAATATTTTTAGAAAAGAAATAGAGCAGGTTGACCGTGTGCAATGTCTACACCCTCGGGCCTGCACACTTTTGTGGTAATATATAGTTTGTCAAAATATGTGATTAAACGTAAACTAAAGCCTGTGTTCATCGTTCAAAGCAACAAACTGTGTTTCAGCAAAACACTGGCTTAGGCTGTGATCTTTGTTTGCTCGAAATAAAAGGAAATCCTAAGAAAATAATTTTTACCACAAACCAACATTCATTTCCCTACCAGTAGGACTAAAATAGAGACCAAGATTCCAGTGTCTACAGTGTGTTTCTTGTGGTTTAAGGAAATGTGTTTACAGCAGGCTATGCAAGAATGATGTTTATATAACGTTTAGAACAAGCAGAGAGGTCTTCAATCTTAGACCACATTAATAATTCTGAGACAGAGTTCATTCTTATGTGACTATGAAACTGCTACAGGGCAACAATGTGTTTAAACATTGTCGTGTTTAAACAGGTTTACAAAAGTTACTTGCCATTAATCGCATCTCGTTTATCCAAGTCGCATTAATAGTTGATAACGTGCGAGTCACCAGCTCACTCTCTCAAAATTACATGACAGCTTTACATCCCTAAAGGCAATTCCTGAATATGCCCACCCTCGTGTGCTCCCCTAAATGATTTTCCATGATGCTGAATTAGTGGCTTCATAAATTGGATTGTTATTTCACACAGATCATCGAGGCCTTGTGGCCATTGCTTCAGCTTTCGCTGTGTGACGACAGGCCAATAACCACAAACCACACACATAAACAATTATTGCTCAATGCACGTATCTCATCTCTCCATTAAGTATTGGCGTCATGAAGGTGGCGAAAATAATCTTCTGGCAGTCACAAATCCAAGCATCACTTCCTTCTTCTCAAAACCCAGAGCCCACAAACTTAAACTAACCCCAAACTTGAGGAAATCATGGGCAAATGCAAAAAACAAATCATGTCACAAGAAGAGAACTGTCAGTAAAGAAAGAAAGCATGCTTTAAGACCTTAAAGTGGGGTTGATCATTTTCCAAGTAATCAAGCCCAAAGTAGAAACTCAGGGTAATCATTTAAGTGAAACACTAACAACCTCCTACAAAACCCTTCAAAAAACGGTTTCCTTTTTTGCTTTCTTTCTCTTCACAAATTCCCCCCCCCCATAACTTCACACTGACCAGCAAGAAAACAAACCCCAAAAAACAAAAAAACAGAAAAGGGAGCTTGACATTCAGAGTAAGCACTCTGGCACACTTCCATAACCAACTGCTTGCGTCATCCTCCGCAAATGCAATGCGACTGTGCTTTGTACCACAACACAGTCTGTGAAATGACGACCTCAAAGTTAATATAAATCCATCTAATTTTGTATGTAATGTTATTTAGGTACACAAGACAGTCAGACAAAATTCTGGATGCAGGATCCTCGACCAAATCTACTTTTATCAGTTAAAACTTCATATCAGTGTGAAGTTAATAACTGACTAAATTAAACTTGATGGCTACTGCAATGTGTTCAAAAGACAAACAAATGTCACTTTAACTACAGGTTTATTAAGTTATAATGAAACTGTTACCTCACATCGTGAACTTTACGTTTGCAGTTCAAGTGCTTAATTTCAAGTGCTGTTTTTACACTTTTGGAATTCTGTACAATCCATTCATAACAACGCTTATCAAGTGCTTGACAAAAATACTGGAAACAGTAACAGGAAAAAAAGAGAATCCAATGGATCATCCACTGAGGCCTCTGGGTCCTGTTTTCAGAAATGCGTATCGGAGTCCAATTTCACCTCCCACTGACGTCAAGTCCCTGCTAAGGCCAAAACAGCCCAGCAGCAATGCTTCTCTTCCCTTCTGTATTTCGAGGAAATTACTCAGCTTTTTCCAAAGTATCTGCACTGTTGATCCTTGGCCAGCATGTGTGAGCATGTGAGTTTGGATGTGTGTGTTTAGCTGCGTGTGGCTCTTTGCAGTGACATCAATGGGGGTGCAAAGGGGAAGGAAGTTAGAAAATGTTTGGAGTTGGAGAAAAGACAGAGCCGATCTTTGTAATCACAGAGCAACAGTCTCAGAGTGAGCTTAAATGATGGCTTGACTCAGTTTTATTGCCTCTGCATATCTCAAACTGGTGCTAGAACCAGTACCGAATTATTAATACTAATATCTTGGAAGACATTACTGTGTTATGCAATACATCATACTACAATTTATGTTAAGAAGATCAGGTTCAGCAGGAACTTGACTGTATTACCACACCACAAAGTAAACTCCAAAAAAAGCATGGTTAAAAATGATTTCTCGAGCAAAAACAAAACCTCATCAATTAGTCTCAGACGTTCCCCTCTTGTGTTTCCCTACTTTCGAGCTGATAAAATCACTGTTGTGTCTCTCCTCCCAAAACGGAGCAGACTTCGACTTGACGTCCATCATGTAGGACTACAGCTGGCAAGAACAGCATTTGTCCTCAGATGTAAAGGTTCAGTTTAACCAAAATCTGCAGGAAGCAGAGAACTAGCTCATATGCTGCTACACTGAGCTCACCGAGGCTGCAGGGCATAACAAAGACTGCCGTCGTTAACTGCTCTCCAAGACTGTTCAGTTGTCTCATGGAGAGACAGCTCATTATTGCTCTGTTGTTTAGTTTTAACAACATGGGCCCACCTGTATTATTTATTCACCCTTTTAAGAAAGGACCACAAATAGAAACCAATTCTGGATTCTCCATGAATAATGCATGGGTAGCATTGTCAGGAACATGACCTCAGTAATAGGTTACTGTTATTTTGTTTAAAAAAACAGGCTGATAAGAAAGATCTCAACGCCACAGTCTTATATTTCTTCAGCAACTTCTTCTGACTAATTGCAACAGTAGCAGTTAATTTGTGATCAATATTTATAATACTGATCCTGCTTTTCAACAGAACTCCCACATTTCCAAAAGAAGCAACACACCAACTTATATTCTCATGTAACTAAAACAATATTTGATTAGTGCCTAACAGTGTCTGCATGTGTATCACCTCTGTTTTCAGCTACCTTTCTAACCTGAAAACACAGCCCAAACACTGTGTGAACACTGTGAAGCAAAACACAAAGGACATTTGCTGTTATGTAGTGTTTTTAGAGATTTAGCTCAATACAAACTGAAGAAATGAAGACCATTCTGAGTTAGGCTCACTGGTATCTCTTAGATGTAGTCCTTTATTTGTATCATTAGAAGGAATGCCCACACACATTCCCACAGAAACACAGAGGAAAGCCTTTGTGATCATTATTAAGCATGTAGAAGATGAACTGGCAGCTCGATAGTCAACATCCTTTGTCCAATATATCCACTATCCCTCCTCTGCACATGTCAAAATCATCTCAGCCTTGCCTCTAACTTTGTCTCCAAACCGCTCAAGCTGAGCTGCCCCTCTAATCTACTCCTTTTGAATCCAGCTCCTCCCAGTTACTCCCAATGAAATCTTAATATCTTCAACTTTGGCTCAGAATCCTGTAGTTTTGCAAGTGTCACTGCCTCCAACTCATAGATCATAGCAAGATTTAACTACAACCTTGTAAACCTCCCTTTAACTCTTGCTCACCCCTGACACTTGTCTCCAGCCACCCCACCCTGTCTCCACTCTCTCCTTTACCGTCCTTTACCCTGGATGGCTGACCCCAGGCATTTAAACTCACCTACCTTTACTGTCTCTCCTCCTTGCAAGTTTACAGTTCCACCCGTCTCCCTATCACTCACACATATACTCTGTCTCACTCCCACCGACTTTCATTCTTTTCCACTCCAGTGCATACCTCCACCTCTCCAGGCTCTCTTCCACCTGCTCTCTACTCTCACAACAGATCACAATGTCATCTGCAAATAAGAGCCTCCTGCCTGACTCATCTGTCAACCTGTCCATCACCATGGCAAACAAGACAGGGCTCAAAGTAGATCCCTAATGTAATCCCACCCCCGCATTGAACGCATCTGTCACTCCTGCCGCACACCTCATCACTGTCTCTCTGTCCTTTGCATGTCCTGCACCACCGTCACATACTCCTCTGCCACTCCTGACTCCCACCTACAGTACAAGAGTTCCTCTCTTGCCACCCTACCATATGCTGTCTCTAAATCCACAAAGATAGTGAAGCCTCTGACCTTTTCTAAACTTCACCCTCAACACTCTCAAACTAAACATCATATCACTAGTGTGCTTCCTCTGGATAAAGTCTTACTGCTGCTCACTGATTGTCACCTCTCTTCCTAACCTAGTTTCTGCAACTCCTTCCCATTTCTTCATGGTATGGCTCATCAGCTTTATCCCTCTGTGGATACTGCAGCTCTGCACATCACCAATACCAGTACACTTCTTCTCCATTCCTCTTCATCCCTTCACTCCTCAAAATCATGTTAACATGTCCACTGCCCTCTCTCCTAGTCATCTGGATCAACTGCCTTCCCAGTTCGTCCTCTTCACAGCTGCCCTCACTTCCTCCTTACTAATCCTCTGCATTTCCTGATTCACTAACTATCCTCCATCCATCCTCTTTTCTCTCTCATTTTCTGCATTCATCAGCTTCTTAAAGTAATCCTTACATCTTCTCAGCACACTCTCTTCACTGGTTAGCACATTTCCATATTCTGTCTTCAATCACCCTTAATGCACATCCTTATGACCTGTTTATAACCTGCTGTACATCTTCTCTGTGTTTGTATATATGGAATTTATACACCTGTCAGCATGGAGATTTAAATATACCAGTATTCATGCATACTACCGTGTGGGTTTCTCTATATAGTATTTTATGTTTTCTATACTTTCAAACACCAGAAAAAAATCTAAACTTGCCTTTCTTTCCCTTCCCTGTTGAATTCTGGGATTGTGGTAGTGGACTTTGAAAAGGGGTTGTCCTTTGAGGAGAAGGATGTGGGATGAGAGTGAGTCATGCACATACAAACACATACGAGCGCGCACACTGAGAAAAGAAATGTGTGGGAAGTGATCAGCAGATGTGTTAGCACCAAACAAACGCTACACTTTGGGGGCCAGAACGCAACAAGCGAGAGAGTCAAAAATTAGCACAGGTTGATCAATATGAGATGAATCATCCCAGGAGCCGGTGAGTCCATGTAACCTCTATAAGTCCTCAAAAAAGACTCAGGACTGAAACCACGGAGACTTAAAGCAGCAAGAACTGGAAACGCTGTGTAAAAATAGATCAAGGATGTGACATATGCCATATAAACCTTTACCTAGCAGGCTGAATCTACTTTGTAGTAGACCTGCCCTTCCCACACTGCTGGCTTGTTCAATCAGTATTAGAAGTTCACACTTGCGCTTCAGTGTTTGGACTTTGTGGGCATTACGTACATGCTGGTTTTTGTATTTACACCAAATCAATCACTTCTCTGCTTGTAGCAACAATTATATTTCCTTAGAAATGGCACCAGCTGCTCTACAGCAGACAGATAACAGGTGTACTAGAAGTTATGGTATTAAAAAGGGAAAATAAAGTAAACAGAGAATAAATTACAGCAACTGAGGGGTTTGTGGAATTTCTGAGGGGCCATAAGGGGCAACCAGACTTTAACAAGAGCCAGAGCTAAGTAGCCTGCTTTTTAAGGCCTCTTTAGGTCTATTTAAAGAGCCTGCACATCTGCCCCCTGTTTGCCTTTCTGGGGCTGTAAAGCCTGGAAAAAGAAAGGAGAGTAAATGGTGATAGAAGAGAAGGGAGATAGTCTTTATGAGATGCACACTTGGATGGCTTGAACCAACAACATCAAATGAACAGAGTGACTTGGGCATACAAATCAAACTTCCCCAGTATTTTTTATTTTTTTCATTTTCACCAGGTGCTACACTGAGGGAGGCTGAACAGAAAAACTGCAGTGTTGTTATGGAAATTCAAATAAGAACGAAAATGAAAAGCACACAGTAGACAACTTAAAGCAGCATTATGTAATTTTTATATGTTAGTGATCCCAAACAGCAGCTGTTTGAAACAGGAGGACATCTCTGCAAACAAAGCTGGTAGTTACCCCTTTTTAAACCATTATGGAATCATTTATTTAAGAAAATGATATTTAATGTCGAGATTTTTTTGGTTCTGGTTTTTGTTTTGGTTTGTTTGGGTTTTTTTTCTTTATACTGAACAGCTTCCCCTCCATTGGATGTTCATAGTGACCTATACCAGTCTCCAAAATGAACCGAAACCACCAACATGTACACTGTACAGTGGTGTTTACTGTATCACTTCCATTTCTTATCAGTAATTCTGATTCTGTGTATAGGTGTATGGTAACATTGCTGGTCATGATGTTTGCTATATTTTTCAGCAAAAATTCAAATTTCAAATTAAAACCTCGACGTATAGATGTTCTCTGTGTCTAGGGTGGTGGTGTTTGGTTTAGGTTCTATCAAGCTACATCCAGACTGGAAGCTTTGAAGCTGATGCCCAGTCGTTTGCAGACGTTCCAGGCTTTAGTTTCCTAGGTAACCCTGTCGTGCATATACTATCAGGTCATATGTCAATCAGCGGTATCCTGTGCTGGTAGCTGCTTCGATTGCTCACCTTCAAGGTGAGAAACGTTCATTTCAAGTTGTGCCCACATGTCCATGCCAGCAGTTATTTTCCCTGGAATCACTTTTAGTCACCGTACGTCTGTCGCTTGTCTTGGTCTTTGGTCGCCACATTGCTTTGAATCACTTCCAGTGTGGACGCAACTTTAGATTGAAAGCAGTTAATTCATTGTGCATTGCTTTGAAGCTGACAGCTGGTTACTTGTCAACATTCTAGGATCGGGTTGCCAAACCAACTAATGTATTTACTACCAGGTCATGTGTCAATTAACAGGACACTGTGCTCTCACTGGTGATTATTGCAAACGCTCGTCTGGAAGCTGAGAAAAGATTATTTCAGGTCCCCCCCCTTGAGGTCAAATGTCTCTGGTCACCACATTGCTGCAAATCTCTTGCAGTGTGGACACAGCTTTATAATTCAACCGTAAGAATTTCTCTTTGCATGGGCAATTAAAATTCTTGTTGCCATCTATCATGCCATATAATTGTTGAACAACTACTTCTAGGATTTTTCTTTTTTTTAAATCTGAAGTTTAGCAGAGACAAAAAAAAAAATCCTTAGAATCATTGTCTATGAGAATGCTCAAAAAATATGAGTTTTTAAAACATGATTTAACCGTATATCAATGTTGTTGCAAACAGAAAAGTCTAAAAGGGAACATAAAAGTCTGTGAGAATTACTCTGTGGCTACGTCCATTTGTAGTGTAATGTAGAAATTATTCAAACTAAACAACAATAAAAAATAACACGTTTTTTAAAGCTTGAAACAAACAGACAACAGTCTTCTTGAACCCTACTTAACTTTCCTACATATACAAAAATAAATCTTGTCCGCGTTCCTTAGTAATCCCTTGAGAAATGTTACACAGTATTGCTATAATTGCATTCCTAGGGGTGGGGGTAGGGTCTCTTTGGGTCATTTAGCTTCAGCTGCCATGTACAGTCCTCATCGCTGATTATCCTAGCTGGGCCGAGTCTGGTGATTTTACCATTGCAGAACTTTACAACCCTGTCGTAGCACTTTCATCCATGCAGGGCCTCCACGGGGGCCACCAGCAGGTAAAATATTAAATTCCTAATCCTGCCAATTATAAAACATACTGGATGAGTTGGCACAAAAACTGGTATGACCTCAAAGGACCCACCTGGGGAAATTGCACTACTTCAACAAGCTCAGCTGGTTAGCGCCAGTTAGCGAGCATTAGCAGGCTAATGTTAGCAAGTAGCTCCAAACCACTGCTATACCCATGTACAGTTTCACAGAACCACTAACATGGTTCTGATTTGCTACAGACTACAGTCTCTTTAAAATGTTACAAAACAAGCCACTTATAGGGTTTCCAACAGGCAAGATGACCCCTTTTTAGGATAAAAGCTACAACTGTTAGATTAGCTAATGTATCTTATTAGCCCACCGTTGCCATTAACTGTTTTTACACATATAATTAAAAAAAAAAAAACAGGTCAAAAGTCTAATTTCTTTCCTTACTGGGATTCCATTATCATTTTTTTTCTGTTTGTTGTCAGAAAGGAGAAAAAAACATAGAAATATTTATTTAACCAGGAGCGTGACCTTCACACATAAAAAAAACTAAAACAAAATGAATACTAAGTGTTTAAAACACAATCAGAATGACAAAAAAGAGAAAACAACTTCTTAAACCAACAATTGCCAGCTTTACAGAAGAGCCATGCTTTCAAATATTAAATGCAAATATATAAATAAAAATAAAAATCATTATTCTTATTATCTGTTCTTTACCCACATCTTTTTATAAAACTGCACAGAGAAGCACATGTGCTCAGTTTCTAATTAAAAACATCGATTTCCTTTTGTACTTTCCTACAAGCTGACTGCCAACTATCAATGTGATCAACCATTCTGTTATCTAAATGATTAGACAAGCACATCTCTCTACTTGCTCCTCCAAACATTATCCCCTTCATCCCCCTACTCTCAACCATGTAGCTTCCATGTATGCACGCACACACACACACACACACACACACACACACACACACACACACACACACACACACACACACACACACACACACGGTCAATGCATCTTAGCTGGCATTTTCGCTGCTTAATCCTGCAAATCACACAGCAAATCAACCGTGGTCAGGGCTGACTCGGTGGAAGAGGACACTAAAACAGGGGAAAATTTACACACACACACGCACCTGCACCAGTGAGGGAAGAAATCAATACCTACTCTTCTTTTTCAAAGGAGGAGTTCAAAACATGACCTACCTTTACAATTACGTGGGGAATTGTAACTCGGTGTGGAAAATAATTTGCCCTCTCTCTCACACTCAGGCAGTCCCTTGCAGAGATTGCCTGAGCGTCATTGTGAGCCCATTAAGATAAGACATGACGTTTATTAGCTTCATTCAGCAAGTGATCTCTGTGTTCCTTCATCAGAATTCCTTCATGCAGAGGCGGCAGGGGAAATACTGGCCTTACATCTAGCCCAGGTTAGTACAAGACAGCACTCCCTTAAAAATCTTGTACCCAAGGAGAGCTCAGCGTACTTGGACAAGGCTCATTTTCAAGTTGAGAAGTTCAAAATGTGCACCTGAATAGCAGTTATTGTGCTGAAATATTCAATCAATTATAAAACAAACTGCAGAAGTTGTTCGATGCAGAGATGATGGTAAATATCAAGCCTTCATTATAATCACTTAAAGGCTATGTAAGCTTTTATTTCACATCCAGATAAAAGCTCTTACCATCTGAAAGCTTGTTTTACTCCTGTGGCATTTCTTGTCAGCTGGTTAAATAAAGAATCATCTCTTGCAAGTAAAATCTAGTGTCGGAGTATTGCAATGTCATTCAATCAGTCCAACACTTTGGATGCATCTAGGATTTCTACCAGTTTAATCACAAGCGGGAGGACCCCCAGCAAGCCCAAAAGCCTTTTAGCACAAAAATATTGATTCGTTCATGTATCTTAGCCCACTGTTCTCATTAACAGTTTTCATGCACATTAACAACCACTTGAACGTCTCATTTCTTTCCTCACTGGGGCTCCGTCATGCGTTGTCTTTTTGTTGTCAGAAAAGAGAAAGAAGCTTATGACATTTCATGGTTCATTTAAATTTTGCTGCGTTTAGAGGTATGTGCTGGATTGAATATACACCCTGCTGAAACATAACATAAACAAATGCTTAAAAAAAATAGCAGAGCCTATTAACCTTGGCATCAATGTGTCTAAGCTGAAATTATCCACACTGCAAGCAAGTGATTGGTGCTAAATCCCAGGTTTGGGGTAAAGTAAGACTCATTCAACTGCCTCATTATTTGACAGTTATCCTAGGGATAGCCTTACACCATAATCACTATAATCCAGTCCGCGATCAGGGTAATGGTAGGGAAGGATGGTGCTGGTTACCATAGAAACCAGAGACGATAATGAAGCGTGTCAGCATATAGCTATCTATAGCCTGTCTAATTTGTGTGCGTGTGTGTATGTATGTGCGTGTGTAGGCTGAGATGATAGTTCTTCCAAAGATGCGTTGCACCTGTGTGTGGGCTGCAGGCGTAGCAGCACAGCATGATGACCAGTGTGCGCAAGTGTATTCTTATCCTGAGTGTAAAAGCAGCTCAGTTACACATGGCGGGAGCAAGCTGAAACTTTTCTAAAAGCGATAGAAATAGATTCACTCATAGCCTCATTAATGCCAAATGCGTTTTTGCACACACATGGACAATGACGCACCTGAGAAATTAAGCCTTACTTATTTCAGAAGACGGCAAAGTAACTGACGGAAGTTTGCAAAGTGCAAAAAAACAAAAAACCAAAGCACATTATATTGGTAAAACACTCTTAAAGCTGCTATAATTTCAGTGTCAGGCAGTGAAATCATCCTAATGTAGCAGCAAGCAGCACTAAACCAAAGATGACTTTTTAAACGTATCCTTCCTTCTCCATATTTCATGCAAGTACACCATCTCAGTCTATCTTTGTTCTCCCCCTTCTTCCTCTTATTTGCATGTATTTTACTGAATGAAAGCCTCTGGTGAACCTCCACTTTCCATCTCCATCTTAATACCCTAACCCCATCTTGGTAAATCTTTCCTTCTCGCCTCTTCATGCACTAATGGAGAAAAAAAAGGCAGAAAAAAAAAGAGGGAGCGGGGAGGGGTTGTGGATTTATATTTTCCATTTCTCTGTAATCCTCTGTTGCACTTTCTGTCTAAGTATCTCTGTGGAGAGACAGCAGGGACCAGCAGCTACTGTACAAATACAGGTTCAGCTCTATGCCTGTATACACATACACAAATACAAAATACACATGCACAACATGTGAAACTACAGACGGTGAAAGAGGACCACCGGAACATTAAATTGAATCAGATGGCAACTCACTCTTCATAGATTATAGAGCTAAAGGCTATTCAAGAAAGAAAGGCCAAAGACCTAATCAGGGCAGAACACACAGAACACAGTAAATAGCCAGCCACAAACAGTGTAGCCGAACAAGCACGAGGCCACTTTAAAGCCACTTTCATACTAAAGGTGATAGCGTTATCAGTTTGGCATTTGCTTAAGTATTGAAGATATAAGCCTAAATCAAGCTTTAAGCACCTTGTTGTATTTATTTGGAACTTGTGATAGAACTTTCCCTCTTGCCTCTCAAAACCAGAGCACTACAGTTCAAAAGGAAGTGATTAAAAACATCGTTTAACATGTTATGTGATGCCGTCATTTTTATTTTGCGCTCTTCTGCAGCAAAACACCAGTCTGTGTTGTAACAGGTCTTAGCTGTCGACAGCAACCAACGCTAGTCTATGGTCATGTGAATTTAGACTCATTATCCACAATATCACAGTACAAGTGCAAAGTCTATATTTGAGTTGCTAAAGTGTGTTTGTACATATTCAGTGGACCGTGAACAAATTCAAATCTGACAGCAGAGGCCACAAGTCAATAGAGGTAACCTTCCCAGATAGCAGTTTACTTCATGTAAACAGACAGTTACATTTGTATAAAGTTAATGCTGGCATGTTATAATTCTTGTATAAATAAGCACTTGTGGAATATAACTGATTTGAAGACATTGCGTGATCTTGAAATTCAAAACAGATTGTTCACTCGGATAATTTTACTCTCAAAAGATGGGACAGCAAGTCTGTTAATAGTATAATGTTAGATCAGCATCACAACTGGATTTAGCACCATGTAGCACTACAAAACACATTAAGGAGCTTCCTAAAAGGGAAATCAAATCACCCTTGAAATTTAACAGTGCTAATAATTGTCCTCTCAGAATCACTTTCAGCGTCACAGCCAGAATCTAGTTTCCTGTGTGCGTTTGTAGGATCATAATTTCCAACACTTTACTCAGACAGAAGTGATGTGTTTACTCTGTTTATCACGTTAACCCCCCCAACCACTCAACCCCTCTATCCCCCACCCTGCACACCCACACACACCCCTCTGCTTTTGGCAGGAATCTACTCAATAATTCATAAAACACAAAAAGGGGGTGTGGAAATTCGGTTGTGGCAAGATAAATAATAGAGCGTGCACGAGCTTGGTTAAAGTGATCATTGGGAAATGCAGGGGTTGCTGTGGAGAGCAGAACCCCACTGACAGCTCAGACATAAGCGCATGTGCGCGATATGACTCTGACACTGCCGTACAATCAATCAGTTTTAATCACCCATTCCCTCATATCGCCTTAACATCGAAGCGAGAGCGACAAAGTTGATGTCTTTTGAATGAATGGGGATGTTTTTGGCACCGATGGTAAGACAGGGGGGGACATTAAATGGCGCCAACTCGAGTGCAGGAAAAAAATTAATGGGAATTTTCCACTGTTCGCACAAATGATTTGGAAAAATGGACAGATTTACTAATGAAATAATATTGAGTGTCTGCCCTAAAATCTATTATTAATAAATACCACATATTGTGTGTTTTGAGTAGTCTCTCGGGACACTCTAGAGGCTCCACAAAGTTCTCTGCTACACCTAAGATATAACAAAAAAAAAAAAACAGAGCTGAGCTACATCATATCGTCTTTAATAATGTAGGTATACATTTTTACGTGATATAAAAAATGTCATACTGTGATATTGTTGCTATAGCAATGTGATGCATTTACTTCCTGCAGTGCATGCAATAATGAGATAAGCCCAGGCACGTCTGGAAGCAAGAGCCACATCTCGTGCTTCGACGACAATTTACTACCAAAGAAAGGAGCCAATTTGGGCACCAGTTTAGCTCTTGGGGTGAGCGGGCGACCATAAACTGTTCCCCTTAAAGGTTTCAATTTCAAATTAGTTTAACCACTGGGGCAACAACCTCCGAGTAAAACCAGGCTACGAAGAAGAAGATATTAGCAGCTGGTGATGTGCAAACAAATGGCTCAACCAAGAATCGCTAGCTTCATCCCACATGACAGGAAGAGCAAACGGTGGATGGAAATTACTGACGTGTTGGAAAAACAGGATTCTAAGCAGCTGTTTAAAAACTCGACCCAAATGCAACATCCCAAAACGATTCTTTAGTTTTTTCAGTTTTCAGTTTGTGACATGCAGCTCCTCAAGACTTACAAAGTTAAGTTGCTCAAGCTATTGTTAAAATAAGCTGCGTTAGGCAATTATGTCATACTTTTATTTAAAATTTGCAGCCAGAACACTATCAGGGCTACTTTTGCTCTTACATCTGACTTGTGCTGTGTCACTGCTTTTGCACTGTAATTGACACTGATGGCAGCTTATTGGAAAAGGACAATTTAAATGCCCTTTATTTACTTATCGATGCTGCTATGTGCAAGCTGCAAGCATCAACAAAATGCTGTTCAGTTTTGGGGGGTTTCTGTACTACATTAAATATCGCTATCACAAATTCTTTCTGAAATGTTGTGATATAGTTTTGAGGCTACATTGTCCACTCCCAATAAAGAGAAACTAAAAAGGAGATCTTCACATACGTCAGCTGCTGCTATAGTGCTTCTATGTGTATGCATATCACTTCACGACGATGAATGCACACACTCCACGCGACTACATTTGCGTTCCCCATGTCTCCATGCGTTATTAGTAGTACACATCATGCATATCAACACTACATCATCATCAGCTCGCCTCTCATCCTTAATTTGTCATACATTACTTCTCTGATGCCCTTGCTGTCTGCTACTGGCACTGACTAATTCATTCACGCAGACCATTCCATGTAATTCCTGTCATCTTTCCTGCAAAATCTCTTCAACCACACCCCTGCGAAAGCTCTCTCGATAAACAACAACGAAAATCTGCGCAAACCCACTTGAGAGCAGCAAATGAATGCCTGTAATGTCAAGTGCTGTAAAGAGTCTGTGTATATTAATTTACACTCATCTTCTATCTAGATTCTAGCCTCTCATCCTTGTATCACATTTGTGCATATTTTGGTGATTTTATACAAGGCATCATTCGCAATTACACTGAGGGCCAAAGAGAAGAGCAACCCTTTCAACTCTTGTAGCAGGATGTAGAGCAAACAATAAAAAGGAAGTTTACATTTTATTCTAATCTCAGCATGTTTTTTTTTTTCTTTTTATAAAGCATCTCCGAGACACGGCATTAGCATATGCACCCAAAGTAGCAAACAGTAAGCATTTTCAGTGACATTTCCCAAATTGAACACAGCAAGAAAGTTGCTTTGGTGTAAAGAATCAGCTGCTTTGTCTCTATTTATAGCCACATTTTACAGATTTAGCAGCCGCCTTCTAACTGTGGCTGCAAGTAGAAAACGTCTCTTATCCCTCCTGTGTGATTTGCTAGCGCGTTGGAAGAAATCCTTTTTTTCTCCATGGTGACACGAGGTTGTTTTATGCCAAGGCTTGATCAAAAAGAGCCTGCGCTGCTCTCATTTAACTCCATTACTTATTTTTATGTGACTTTATGGGAAAACAGAAAATGATTAAGCAATACTCCTAATGATATCCGAGTGGGGTTTTTGTGTGTCGTGCAAATTTCCAATAAGTGATCACTGGGTTTTCACTCTCTCTCAAAACGTTGGGAACTGCTGTCCATCATTTTGAGCTCATTATCAGTCTCGCATAAGCGTCTCAGGCTTCGAGTGCTTGATGCTGCTATAGAGCACAGATCACTGAAGAGCTTGCAATGATCATGTGCCTTACTGTTGAAAACAAAAAAGAGGCACAAATACACTCGTTCCAACTAAAAGTATGGAACATAAAGGAGAGGATCGGTCCAGATGAGGCTGTCAGTGTTGCATGACGACATCATGGAGCTCTTATGTTATGAAAAGACCTTTGTCTCAATACAATCCAGATACACTACCACACCGGCACACAAACACACACACACACAGCCATTTAGGAAATGAGAATAGTCTTCATCCGAGGATAATGGTCCGTCACAACCCATGATGGTTTCCTCTAGAAGAGTAAATGGCAGTAAATGAGACGCTGATTGAATCATAGCATTGTCATGTATACCAGATGGCAAAAAGGTCTTGCACCTTACCACGAAACCAACTAAATAAACAGCATGTAATGGGCCCTGTTTCCCAAACAAACTCTGGGGTGGTCTGGAGGGATCTAACAATGAAGTGCGAAAACAATATACTGAGTAAATGTGCAGCTCTGCTTTTGAATTAAATACTGGTGTTTTGATACAGGGATATCATGGAGCTTTGGGGTCATCTTGAGGTTACGTTAATATACTACGGAAGGCAGGTAATGAATCGAAAACTCAAACTTCCACCTCACTCATCTAACAAGCGCAAAAAGAGAAGTTCCCTACAGCAATCACCAATATCTCACTTTGCAACTTTATTACATTATCCATTCAAACCACAGGAACACCAAAGAAGCATTGCTGTTTTCATTCAGCCATAACAGATTTGTTCTTACATATTTTCTGCCTTTCATCCTGTGGACACATGGAAAATAACTGCTAGTGTCATAAAAATTTGCTCTGGGCCAAAGTATCACTTGACAATGGCAGCCAATCAAGTTAAAGAGACTGATCTTTTTCTGTTCCTCCAACACAAATTAGATATCCTGGGGAAACAGACAATATTTCCAACACATGTAACCCTTTACTGTCTATAGAACAGTTTTACTGAGATAAAATTAGTACATCAAGCGATGGAAGCCAGTGTTGCGTGAAATTGTTCAAACTGCCAAGCTCGAGGGCTCATACAATGTCAGAACAATATGAATGCTTCCATGTGCATTTACAACTGATATTCATCAGTCACAAAATGACTCAGCAATTCAAAATCCTATCATGGTGCTTTGTAAATATCCGCTACATTACAGCTAACAGATGCTAACTGCACTTCTGTGTCCAAGTTGCTTTTAGTCAGCAACATCAATGGTAATCTCAGCTGTGTCGAAGCAGAGCAGGTGTTCAGCTGAAATTAAGCTATGCAAACATAAATTACACTACAGTAAGGTATGCAGGTTTCCTTTGGCAAGTATGTGGGCATGCTACATCAGGATATGCATTCTGTAATGAATTTATACAAAACTGGTAATTGCAAACATATGAATACCACGAAAAAATGTCGAGTTAGAAAACCACCTAGGTGTCCTTTGAACCTACCATCCAGACATCCCTTCAAGCAGTCAGCCAACCCTAAGTCTTCTCATTTATTAAGTCACCCTTCTATATATCAAGCCATCCATTCTCTCTAGCACCTAAAAAAAAAAGCAGTTTCTGCAAAATCTGGCTTTACTACTCCCTCCAAATGATAAACATGGCGGTCAATAATGGATATACCTCTGGGTTTCCTCTAAATGTGTCATTCTTTTCCCAAAAAAGCTGTTATCCCAGCTCAAGTCTTTCAGGAGATTACAGCATTTCACAATCAGATGCTGTCATAATCCTTCAGTTACTGCCAGCGCTAACACCGCATCAAACAGGCATTCAGCCAAAGGCTACTACTGTCTGTCGACTACACCAAACAGACTAAAAACTCATGGATATTCAGTTAATTCAGTTTTGAGAGGGTGTGTTTTTCACTATCCTCTGCTGAATGTCATTATCCTCTGAGTCACTACAGTTAATAAGGAAAAAAGAGGCAATGAGGCCCTGCATCATTTTGTCTTTTCCCTTGAAAACATCGTGCGCTCTTGTGACAACCTTATTCAAATGATACGGTCTAGGTCTACATCTGAGCACAATTCAAAAAGATTCTCCGGTTCCCTTTTCATGACACAGATAAAGCTATTACAGTGTGAAATTGTACTCGCAATGAAAACTTTAAATTCATCCACCAGGGCTACGATCTCAAACAACTGTGCCGATGGTGCCACATAGAGACTCGGGTTAGCCAAAGGTTGACCAAAAATACATATCAAACAAAGACACTGAGGCACAAGTGAGAGCTGCTGCAGAAGGAAAAATATATAATGACAGACAGACAGAAAGAGGAGAAGGAGGAATACATCCATCTGTGTCCTATCCTTTACTGGAAAGGATAGAGAGGTGGCTGATGAATTGTCGAGCGCCACGGTGGCTGATGAATGGCTCAGCTCGTAGGAGAAGAGAGCAGATTTATTCCCAAGGCACTTAAAAGGGAAAATGATTATTTCTTGGCTAAGTGGCTCTGGTTAGTATTACATGTAAATCTTCTGAGATGGAACTTTAAACCAAAACAGAGAAGCTACGCTATGAGTGAACTGCTTCAAAGGCTTGAGTTACACCGAGTCATCCTGGCCGTTATTATTACACTGACAAAATTAAAGTTAATATTAGAGATGGCACGATACCACTTTTTTATGTCCGATACCGATACCGATATCATAAATTTGGATATCTGCCGATACCGATATGAATCCGATATAGTGTTTTTTAATCAACAAAACTGTTTTTTAAATATCTTGCTGCATTTTGTATAAGTTCATACTCAAGTTTAAAACAACAACTACACTAAAGCTATTCTGTTATACCTGTATGCAAAAAAAAATATTTCATAGTTCAGCAATACTGATCAATCTAATAAACTTAAACCTACACCATCCTCCCTATTCTGGTATTTTAAAGAGTACTTAGCATAAATATTAAGCAACCTAACTAATAGGGTTCCAACTCCCAGCAACAACAAAAATAAATAAATAAAAAATAGGGAACCACCCCTCACGCTCCACCTCATGATGCTTAATCGACGTAATCAACCTTAATTTGATGCAGTGTGAAAAAAAATGCACAGAAATCAATTATTTTTCAAGAAATATTAAATAGATTCAACATCTTTCTTCAACAAAATTGCAGACTGCACAGATGGTACCTTCCCAAAGGAAAAAGTACTATAGCTTACTAGGGTATATATATTAGACTTAATAGTTACTATATACAGTAATTGACTTCTATTCATTTTACATCAAATTAAAACTTTGGGTGTCAGATAATTATTTATTAAAAGCTAGACATTTTAAATGAGAATAAGAAAGAAAAGTATGTCTTTGTGCCCCCTTTTCCCTGTTAATGCCCTATCAGCCCCCCTGGCTAAACTTTGCTAGATCCGCCCCTGCACAGTTACCAGCGTCAGCTACGTAGAAAAAGATCCTGGAGTAGAAAGTAATATTAAATACATTCTAACAATAGCTGATCAAGCTTAAACGTGCTGCTGTTGTTCAGCCGCTGGTTTCCTCTTTCTGGTGCAAAGTGGGCCAAAAACAAACTAGAGACACTGACTAGCGACAGAAAAGCCGATCAGCTGATCATTAAGCAGTTTCATGATTGAAGTAGCAGCAAGAAGAGGCAGTCGCTCCATATATCGTTTGTTAAGCTTAACGCAGGAATGCTTTACAAACATTCAGAGATGGACTTACACACTTGCTTTACTTCTCTCGGGATAACTTTGTCGGAGATGAAATGCCGGGTTGCTAGCGAAGCTCCAAATGCTATCCAGACCATCGACAGGTCCCGCATGCCACAGCCGCTCTATCACGTGATGCATACTGCTCCGACGTGCTAACGTTCTGAGGTGAGTTACGGCGTGTTGCAAGTTTTGTGAGGTGCTTTCGTGATATTTAATGGATCGGATTACATTTTTTATTTTTCTCCGATATCCGATCCAGTAATTTAGGTCAGTATCGGACCGATACCGATACGTAATATCGGATCGGTCCATCTCTAGTTAATATGAGCAAATCTTTTCATTTGCTAGGTGAGTCCAATCTACAACAAGGCTTGTGAGCATTTAGGTGGAAACTTTTGCCACTGCAATTTCAAGACTTATGAATACTTACTTATAAAATCTAAGTTTGAGGCTAAAATGAGCTCATCTCTGAAGCAAATCTAACAATATTACCACTTGGAATGTGTATAAATCCAAGCCTGTGATAAACACAGTTCTCTCTTTCTGCCCTGACTTGTCCACGCCACATGTTTCACTTTGTTTGTCCATCGGCTATTCAGTCCACTGACTAATACATGGTGCCTGACTTTAATCTCCTCTAACATCACGACGCTCTTGTCTTCCAAAAAGACCCTCTTTCTGTCTATGGCTATTGCTGACAAAAACCGTAATTTATCATAAAATTATACAAGGGATTGGTCTGTACTATAAATGTATGTAGACTGACTTCACTTAGCTACATAACACAAAGCAGTAACAAGAACCTGGATATCAAGATATCCTTTTTCAGGAAATAAGATACTGCTTTCAAGAGAACTGACTGGACAACATGTATTTTTATGTGTCATTTTCTTACCTCGAAAATAACCTGCACCAAAGAAGTTTAGGTTTACAGAATAAGTTACTATGGGCGTGTAACCAAATAAACTAAGTTACCTCACCAAGACTGAAAACCCCGTGCAAAAACCTTCCACTAACAAAGCTTCATAGTACAGGCCTTGGGTGTTAACATCTAGATGAGAAGCAGCAGCTAGTGTGACTGATCATAAATACTGAAATGTCTAGTTAAAGTTCAGCTAGTATAGCCAACCCGCCGTCTGGTAATGTCTATTTCTTGGCTGAGAGTTGTGACATCATCTGCTGCCTGCCACTCAAATGTGTGGTCAAAAGATTAGATTTGAACAGAGAAAATAATCTCCTATAAGACCACGATGTGCTGTGTTTACACTTCATATTTGAGATTTTAAAAAATGGTAAAGATTGGAAATTAGTGAGCTTTAAAGGTTCTGTGCAAACTGGATTTCTTTCCTTTCTCTCTAATCTTTAAGCTAAGCACAGGAAAATGTTCGCGTGAACATAATAAGGTGTTCTCTGTGTGGTTTCTTTTTTTCTAGTTTCGTGTCCAAAGAAATTGGGAAGACCACTTTCCTCTGTTTAAAGTTGGAAAAAAGAATGAGAAAGGCAGAATATGGATGGAAAAATGCTGCAGCAGTAATACGTCAGGAACACATCCCGCAGGCATCTTAATCATCACCCAGAGATGATTAAGAGGAAAGAGAACTGAGCCTCACAGAGCAGCTCATACACTCTGGTATTGCTAAATGATTCCTTCAGTGCGCATGATGTTTGTTAAACTTGTATAAACACAGCACGGATAACCAGTCCAACCTCAGTAGTAGGGCTCGAATGACGCAACACAGCAAGCAGCAGACAGTGATCTCTTCCCAGAGACGACACACAGAAAGATGTGACCTTACATGTCCCCACGACTCTAAGAATCTAAGTGCACGTACGTACGCAGTATCGGTTTATGACACAAGGGAGCTTATAAGGGGAAAAAAGATCTCCCAGAACTTCCCCCATTACCCCCACTCCACTCCACTCTTCTTGTCCTCTCTGCCATCCTTTCCCTTCTGCTCAGCACATCAACCGGCAGCACAACGCGGTTTGTCCTTATGCCTCATCTGTCTACTCTACCCTTCCGTCTTTCATTATCTTAATCCATCCTTCCTATCCCTTTGGACTGGCAGGAAACTGGATTTTCAGGAGCGAGGGGACGACACTCAGCTCAATGTGTGCAGGCTTGATAAGAATAGTAAGAACAAACAGGCCAAACTACAGCCTAATATGTTTTTCCCCCAGATCATTAAGGAGGTTCCTTTCTGTAACAGGACTGTCAGCAAACAATGGTGCCCTGCTTCCTGTGTTTCATCCAAACATGGATTTATCTTCACAAATAAAAAAAGAAGCAAAGCGCGGGGCCTGTGTGAGCAGTAGTGGATGACCACTCTCCTCCTTGTTTGCTGAAAAGTAAGAGTAATGTCTCCATCCCTGTTTTCTTTTTAACTATCAGATTCTGAGTACAGTACAAAAGCATCAGTGTTTTTGAGCATTTTGGTCCATATTATTTTTTTCTTCACCTTTAACTACATACACGCTACACTCCTTATACTTCCAATTTTACTGTATTTCTAAGAGTATATTTAAGTATTTTGTTTAGCTTCATTGCACCTCATCATACAAACCTCAATAAGGGTTTTAAAGCTTGACAATAACCATAAATAGCAGGGTTTGGGGTTTTTTAAGTTCACTCTGAGTTTACGTGTGCTTTTCATAGTTTGGGTCTAGCCCGACTGCAGAGGAAGGAAAAAATAGCAACAGGAAGTTAAAACAGCAGGTGCCAAAAAGTCAAGCCTCACTGTAAAGTGTACGAACTGGTAAATGAAAGTGTCATTGGCTCAGCATATTCTCATAAATATACACATAAGCGGTTGTCAGGTGCTCCCACGTATCAGCAGACTTGTAAATAAAGGAAAAAACAGCAGCATCCAATGTGGTGCTTTGAATTTTTCGTGCTAGGGTGACCCTCTTGTTGAAAACGCGATTGCAGATTGAGCCTTTGATTACACTGTTCTTGCTTCTCATAACTACCATCTGTTCACAAGTTAAACCGACGTGACAAGAAAGTGCTCGCTATTCCTCTAAGCTTATAAAATGTTCACAGGAAAGGCTGCTTTACTGAATGGAAAAAAAAGCATGTGTGAACGCTAAGACGCATTATCACCGCACACACACACACCACCACAAAGGTGTTTAAGAACACAGGCATGAGCACACTGTCCCTGTAACACCCTTGTGCAAGAAAATGACTTCTCCCTTTTAACCGCAGGTCTCTACATGAATTGTTGGTGTGAAACTTTGCGTAGTCTCTGTGTTGAGAAAACTGCTGCTGGCCATGGCAAGAAAAGTGAACTTATTACATGCGGCAAGATTTTCCCAGTGAATCTAAAATTACTGTGTAAGGCTGTACATGTAAACGGGAGATGCGTGTAACTGCACTTCAGTGCAAAAATCCTCTCTTCCTGCATCTCTAATCATGATTTCCTCAAATCCTGAAGGTGTCAGAAAACAAGAATATAATGAGGGTTACACACATTTGCTGTTGGAGAACTCAATCACCACATCCATGTATGAATCAGAGAGCAAAAATGAGGAAAATATGAATGAATAAGTTCCCCGTAAAAGGCCTGACAAAAAAATGGTCTCATTATCTGCTCACGCTTTACAATACTTGTTTCTTTCCTCAGAGATGACCAAGTCTCATGTGGATTTTACTCTTAAAGTCTGGGGTTGAGGAGATGCCACTGGAAAGCATTGTTCCACGTGACTATACCAGCCCCCAGCCATAAGAACACCACCCCCTATACCCACACATCACAACGACAAGAGGGATGGAGATGAATGAGAAAAACAAAGGCCTGGGTGACAATTGATAAACATGCTGTTGTGCTGTACAGCAAGCATGCCAGGACAAGAGAGCAGCGATCGTCTTCACCTTCTAATTTTAGACTGTGTCACGGGACCAAACAGACAAATAGGTTGAATACAGACAATGGACAATTCTTTCTGACATCGCCGCGTGCGGCACAAGTGCATGCAGGTATCAGTGTGCCGACCCCTGCTCTGCATTGTGTTAGTGTCATCGTGTGCAGCATTACATCAATGCAATGTAATATGCATGTAATTGCCTGCATGTGAGCAAGTTAGAGTGTGCGGCCGTAAGAGGAAGAGTGAGAGCACACTGCCACTGTACGCAATTCTGCCACCAGCTGATCAAACAATCGGATCTATGATTGGTTTTATATTTGATGGAAGCGTTTTACGAGCTGTGCAAAGGCACCTGCTTGTATTGGGAGTTCTTTGTGTTGCTATGCGTTATCAGACAAAAAGTAGTGATTTAAAGTGCGAGTAGAAAAGTGCCGATAAAGGCGGAGAAGTGTGCATAAAGCGCAGATAATAGATTAGTCTCCAGTGAAGTTAACCTGAACGCATTTCTCACTTCATATGACCTCCTGCCACATGTCTGGGACAAGCAAACCCATGGCGTTAGCCGCTAAGGTCGTCCGAACAGCACTGAACCCCGCTCGTGATTTAAAAAATAACAAAAGAAACAAGTGGTGGAGAACTTACCTCCTCTACTGTGAGGGGCATGCATATCCTGTACTCCTTCATCAGCATCTTCCCCCCTCTTTTCTGTTTATTCACAATGTGTCAAACCAGCCGAGTAAAGGTTCCCTCCGCCGACCGACGGGATGTGTGTACAGTCTGGAGACGTGTCAGAGCATGTGAGGGGACGCGTAGCCCGAGTTATAAAACGCTCCCGGAGTTCCGGCTCACTACTTTCATCAGAACCAGAGGACGCAGTCTTAGGCGCTGAACGTGAGAGGAGAAGTGAACTCGGTTCTGGGTTGTTCCCTCCCAACACACTGATGACGCGTCAAGTTGAAGCAAATGACGCTGGACACAACCGGAAGTGAGCATATGGACCATTAAAATAAGAGCAGAAGTGTGCGACTGCAATTTGAATTGATCCCGTTTTCTACACATACACATCATTGTTGTTGTTTGGCGACATATTTTTCACTTAACTATTTATACTTTATTCTATTTTGTATTGCCAGAAAGTGGAACGCCATATTCCAAAGGGTCAAAAGGCACAGGTTACTTTTTTTGCAAGTTTCAATTGGAAGTGAGTTTGAGGACAACATTAGGAAAGGTGGTTTGGGCATGTGCAGAGGAGGGACCGTGGATATACTGGACCACGGATGTTAACCATGGGGCTGTCAGGCAGGAGAGGGGGGGGAAGTCCACAGAGAAGATGAAAGTAGTGAAAAGTTGATGTTGGTTTCACAGAGGAGGATATTTTATTAAGAATAACAATTTTTTAAGAACTTGCATCACTATGGTGTTACATGAAAATGTTGCCCTGTGTGTGGCTTCTTCTTCTTCTTCTTCAGGCTGCTCCTTTTATGGGTCACCACTCACCACAGTAGACCATCTGCCTCCATCTCACCCTGTCACTAGCATCTACCTTCACTACCTCTGCTCCTTGCATCTTCACTGTTTCACCCGTCTTCCTCTCAATCACACACATGTATTCTGTATCTGATGCCTGATGTAATGCCACCCCCACTGTCACTCCTACTGCACACTCACCACTGTCTCACCGTGCTCATATGTATGCTTCACCAACCCTTACATCTTTCTCTGCCACTCCCGGCTTCCTCATACAGTACCACAGTTCCTCTCCTTGCACCCTATCGTGCTTTTTTTTCTAGATCCATTAAAACATAGTGCAACTCCTTCCTCCTTAATGCCTTTAATTTTTAGTCTGAATGTGTTTATATTATGCGAGTTGTTTAATAATTCTGTTCATCATCAAACTGCCAAAACTAATTATATCTGTGGGCATCAAACACTGGTCGAACTTAACTTTCAGTTAATTTGTAAATGACTAAGTACAAAGATGCAAAAGCAAATTTCTTATTTGCACTAAAAACAAAAGATCTTTAATTTATATTTTTAAAGAAAAAGAAAAAAGTGATTATTCAAGATTTAGTGGATTACATTTTATTTCCATTAAATAAAAACCTGCTTTAAAGTTTAGGGTGCGATTATTTAAGCTATTATTTTGAAAAAGCTAATTCACCGGATGTGGCATTGCCTTTTGCATGCTGGCTGCACAGCTTTCTGTTGGGGATGCCACAAGAAGTAAAAAGCTAAACTGCTGACGAGTAAAGCTGAAGGCTTCTTAAAGCAGCGTTTGTTAAGCAGCCTTCAGCTTGTAGGCAGTAAAACTGCGGTTTAAACGAGTCCTTCAGTCAGATGAGAACGAGGCCCTCTGCAACCCCCTCCGCCCCCCGGACACAAACACTCACACTTGTAAAAACAGCTCGCAGGGGTATCGGAAAATGTAAGCACTTAGCAGCAGTCTAGGCCCCCCTTCTTTCCTCTGCTTGGCCGGTTGAAATACGAAGCGGCTTGCTGGAAACATCGGTCTGCTCAACCACAGCACAGGAAACATCAGCTCACTGCTGCACTCCCCCCAACCTCCTCTCACACGTCTACATAGTGCTTTTGCTTCTCGATCAAAGACGCATTTAGCACATATGCACACAGACCACTGAGAGTGAGCTATAAAGAGTTTTAGATAGTTTCAGCAGGGTGAGTATGATGGGAACATTTTGAGAGGATCAGACACTACAGCATTTTAAAATGAGTTAGGGGTTATGCTGTGTACTGCGTTCTTAGTCCAGATGGCTTCAGATAGCTGGAGAGGAACTAAGGAGAAGCTAAATACAAGGGTTATGGTTCATTTGTTGTTTTCAGTAGGACCATCACGATACCTGAGAGCCAAGACAGCAAACATGTGTCCTATAAACTGCAGCTACTAATGTTGGCCTTTCAGTGGGATGTAAACGAACTGTACAGTTTGCACAATTCACCCATTAAAAACACACAGGTTTCACAACATATCTGAAGAGAGGAAGTCAGGATTGTTAACTCACTTGACCAAACATTTGGCCTAAAGGATCTGGGAACTATTATTATACTGTTCCATAACCTTCATTTATTATTTTAACATTGACAGCCAGTGCCCTCTTTTAACACAAGCACAGATCTTTGTCTCATCCTAAGTAAGGGTTGAAGGGAAAAACTTTGCAAGACCTTCAGAATATTGGTGCTAATATTTCTGACTCCAGTAGAGTTCAGTAAGTACCTTCTGGTACTTGTATAACACTCTGTATTTGTAATTGGATTTCTGTAGTTTGTGAGTTCCTTTTGAAAACAAGACATTTTGTCAGTGACAGTAATGCTGCTGTCCATTAGTGTCAGCTACGCCTGCTAGAATCCGCCATACTTTAACACAGAGAATAAATTCAAATAGATGTCGTACATTATTTTAAAAAAAATGTTACAGCATTGTAAGAATATAAAAAAATTGCAAATGTGACCAGTTTGTGCATGACTGTGGCCTCGTTAATGTTAAAGTACAGATCACACACCTAATAGCTAAAACATTTAATGCTCTTAAAGGCATTGATTGCTTTAAGAGCTCTGAATGGTTTAGGACCAAAATACATCAATGACCTCCTGACCCAGTATGAACCATCCAGATCCCTCAGGTCATCTGGATCCGGTCTTTTATCAGTTCCCAGAGTCAGAACCAGACACGGAGAAGCTGCATTCAGCTTTTATGCTCCTTATATCTGGAACAAACTCCCAGAAAGCCTCAGATCAGCTGAAACACTCAGTTTATTTAAATCCAGGTTGAAGACTCACCTGTTCTCAGCTGCATTTGAATAAAGCACCAAATCCACACTTTAAGCTTAAATTTCAAAACTTACATTTAACTACTGATTTTATCTACTGTTCTGATTTTATCTGTTTTGATTTTATATACTGTTGTTTGTTTGTTTGTTTGTTAATTAGTTAGTTAGTTTATTTGCTTGTTTTATTCAATTTTAAATCATGCTTTTTATTTGTTCTTGTTTCTAATGTCTCTGTAAAGCACTTTGAATCACCTTGTTGTTGAATTGTGCTATACAAATAAACTTGCCTTGCCTTGCCTTACAGGGATACATTATTAAGTGATCAGTTAACATTAACTCAAAATATCTGGTGGCACAGTTGCTACAGAAGAGCTATATGAAAACAAGCATCATGTAATGTGAGTTTCCTCACAGCAATGTAAGTTTTTACACCATATATTGGGAATAACAAAAGATAACTTTAACACAAAGCTTGAGCTCCTCATCAACTCAACTCATCTTTCTTAATAAACTTAACTGAATGAAGATTCAAGTGATTAACATTGATTCAAAACACTTTTTTGAGAGAAATGTTTACAGTTTTCCTTGTTGTGTTCTAGTTAATGGTCTAACATTAAGTAGCACCATTTTACTTGGGCCTTATGAACAAAATGAGTCACATTTTCAAAGAAAGAACTTGCATAATACAGCACTCAAGAAAATTAACCCCGCTGGCACAGCAATAAAGCATGTGCCACTTCTTTGTGAACCTCGGGAAGCTGCAAATATTAATTTAAGTGCTAAATTTACCTGAGCTTGCACTGAAAAGAACGTCTTATAAAATACACCGTGATTCACATATTTGGCTTTCAAACAGCCCAGTAAGGTAAAGGATTATTAAACCCAAAGCACAGAAACACATCCACGGCTGCTATATTAATAATGGATTGCATTGACATAGTGTATTTCGAGACCCTCAAAGCGCTTTACAACTCCACTATTCATTCACTCTCACACACTGGTGGTAGGCATAGCTGGCCTGGGGCAGACTGACAGAAGCGAGGCTGCTATGTCACGCCATCGGCCCCTCTGGCCATCACTAGTAGGTGGTAGGTGAAGTGTCTTGCCCGAGGACACAATGACCAAGACAAACAGTGCTGGGGATCGAACCGGCAACCTTCCAGTTACAAGATGAGCTTCCCAACCCCCTGAACCACGGTCCACAGTACTATAGTACACTAAATTGAATTTAATCATTGCTGTATTCGAATTCTGTTACCACTCCAGAGATGCATGGGTGGTATTGTTTTTTTTTTTTATGGATTTCAAAGGGGAATACCAAAAATGTGCTTCATGCCTCCATTAAAAAGAAGCCTAAGATACAACTGTGTAACTGTTTTATAGCCATGTCCTGGGTAAATATGACATTCTTTTAAATGCCTCAAAACCATATGATAAGACATGTCTTAAGACAGGTCCTAAGATATCACAAAACTCATTCCTTGCATGAAGCACAGTCACACAAAGGTTTAATTCATTAGTCAGTGACACATAAAACAAGGAAGAGCTTCTTAAAATCCAAAGCCTGTATTTAATTTCTGACAGTCTGTGTTTATCTTAAACCCCCCCGGCTGTCGAACAGTGATGGTCTTTCGCGTAACTACTTGACCTAAAGACGGCCCAAAAATTTCAATAACGTCTGTGTTGATTAGAAAAGAGATTAGCGCCCGATGTCATCTGATCTACAGATGACATCAGGCGCTGCATTATTAACACAAAAATAAATAAATAAAAATGTGAGCTTGGAAAAAAGCACAAATTTTACTCACTGCAAACTAGTCTGTGCATTCAAAGCAGTGGCGTGTGTGGGATTTGGACGTTTCCAAGACATTTAAATGGCAGAAAAGGTGCTTTTATAATCTTATGATCCCTCTAAAACTCTCTTTTGATCTCTGTTTTAATCTCAGTTCAGGTTGTTTTGAATTTGCTTACTTTTACAGGTTTTCTTATATTGTGGGTATTTGTGCCTGCAGGTTCACAACAACAGAATAGTTTTACTGACCACTTAAAAGGCTTCCGACTGCAAGTTACACTTTAATTACACAATTCAAGAACCTCACATCCACAGCCAGTTTAGAATCACCAATTAGCCTTACGTGTATGTCTTTGGTCTTTAGTAGGAAGCCAGAGTAACCACAGGACACCCACTTGAAGTACACTGGAGCATGCCACCCCATTTCAGAGCCTTTCAGTACCTTTGTCAATGCACCCTCTGGCCTCTGTATGGGCTCTGTTCTTCATGTGCACCACATATGATCACTTCTGCTGTTTTACTGTTACAGTGTTTAGAGAATCTCCCACGATCCTTTAAAGACCAGCAGATGCCTGTCTCTGTGGGATCGTGGGCAAGTATGGTGGGAATACAGTTCTCATTACAGTGTCAAGGTACCCACTGAACTCTGTAATCACTGTCCTATAAAAATTATACACAGGCATACCGTCTAAAGTTTCACAGTTTCAAGATTCCTTAAAAATACAATTTTCCTTGATTTGACCCACACTGTTGGATCTAAAATCCTTCTCGGTAGATAACAATGAACTCTGATCCACAAAAATATTTTGCACTTGTACAACAGTATGCTATGTTAAAATCGTCAAATGTCTGGCTAAAATAATGACATTTACGACATTTTTGTTGCTGACTGTACTGATGATCACAATAATGATGAGACCATCTGAAGCTCAATCTCACGCTGAGCTCTTCCTGATGGTTTTGAAGTCTGGAAAGTATGCTGAGATTATTTTTATGCCTTCGCAATCAGAGTTCTTGTTCCATATTTGATCTTTCTCTCAACAGAGCCGAGTCATGTTCAGTTTACCAGGCCTCTGAGGTCTATGCTGACTGAGCCTGCCCTGGGATCAAACTGATTCTAGTTCAGGGCTTAGGGGCTTTCTCTGCCAGGAGGAAGAAAATCACTGACCCACATTGGCTCTATTTACTGGGAGCCTTTCAAAGCACACATCAATGCACACATTAAAAGGACACCTCCTGGTGGACTGCTGCAATTACACGATGTGTTCATTCAATCAAATCCTGTCCATTCACAAAGTTCTTCACTCACCCTGACCATTTGATTGATGATTGCCAAGCACGTGAGGCTTTATTCTGTGAATGGTAAAATAATGTGTCTGTTCCATTTCAGTCTTCACCACCGACATGATTTCCACTATTATTCTTTAAAGTATGGCTTCTTATTTCCTCTAAGCTATGTGGTCAGTGGTGATTCCACCAAAACGCTCAACCATTACTCTTAGCCTTGTCACCATTATAGTCCTCGTGTCTAAGAGCAAATTAAGTAAAATATATGAACAGCAATGTAAAACAGCATAGTCTTACTGCCACAGGAGTGTTTTTTTGTTTGTTTTTTTGTTTGATTGATTGTTTTGTTTTGTTTTGTTTTGTTTTTACTGTGGAGGGAAAGCCATACCAGGCAGTTCATATCCACTATACTTTTTTCACTTGATGCCAGCGGCGGACAGATATGGCAGTCTCTTTCAGTCGGCCACATAACAAATATACTGAGCATGTCAAACATATATGAGCAGGCTTTTTGCAATATCTATGAAATAAAGACTGATTAGTTTTACTAGTATGTATGCCAATATGTGAGTATGTTCTTCAGTTAAAGCAACAGCAAGCAGCTCATCATAAGGAACTATTCAATCACATGAAGCCAAATATTTAAACGGTAACAATAAGGTTTTAATGGAGCGTCCGGAATAAGTAATTAGTGCAGCGACAGGTCGCCTACACCCAACTACACCATACAAACACTTATGTCCCAATTTAAGCACGTTTGGCTTCATCATTAATGTAATAAACTCGAACTCACTCAAGATGTTATTTTGCGGTTTGCTTTGAGTAATGAATTGAGCTATAAAATGGTGAATCAGCACATCCTGCTGGTGATGCATGGTTATATCGTCTTTTTTAATGTCAAAAGAACAGCTTAGACAGATTAAAATGACCGTCTGAGTAAACGTATTTGAATTTAAATTGTATTATTAATATTATTCCGAGAAGGTCGTTGGTCTAAATCTAATCTGGTGCCTTTCTGTGTAGTGTTTACATGTTTTTTCTGGGTACTCTGTCCTCCTCCTTCAGGCATGGGTTTAAGCTAATTGTTGACTCTAATTTGACCATAGGTGTTAATGTCTGGCTCTATATATAATATTAACACTGGGGCAGACTGGTCACCTGTCCACGAGTCCCTAAAATCTATTATTAAGGAAACTTTTATTCATTTATTTATTGTATTCTGTCTCTGTAACTAACATAAATAGATTCGTATCCATTCTTCTGAACTTTAGTCAAAGACTAAAAGATTCCACTCAACGTCAGACTCTTTAAATTATTTAACTATAAACTTACTGACCAACGATCAGGGAAAATCAGGATTTTACCAGGTCTGCCTGACAAATACCGGGGTCCATAGTCGGTCCTTCAGGCGCCTCGGACAGAAGTTTAGTTCTCGACTTTGATTGGTCGCTTTCGCAGCATCGTTCGTTTGACAAGTAAAACAGTGGTCCGCAGGAAAAGAAAGCTCCGTGCGCTATCTTCATTTGTACACTGCAAAGATGTCTGAGGAGCGATCTGAAAGATCCGATGGGAGGATTGTCAAGATGGAGATCGACTACAGTTCAACTGTAGACCAGCGTCTCCCGGAATGTGAAAAAATGGCTAAAGTAAGCGGGTTGTAAAAGAGGCCAGCGCCGGCTGAGTCATGGTGCAGCGAGATCAGTGTTAGCATTCAGACTAGCATCTAGCGTTACTGGCTTTGTCTGGATAGCTCTTATGACCAAATATACAGTAAATATACTTTACTTTGTAATTTGAGGATTTTTTTACTTCCATAAACTTCCAGTGTACTCTGTTTACACACACACGCAGGTATTTATTTGTTATTATACTCGCTAGCATGCTAGTATTCTTAGCGTTAGCTAAACCTTTAGCTAGTTTGCCAACCTGGAAAAGTGACTTAAACATTTTGCTGGTACAAAAGCAGGACTTACCTGTTGTCAGCTTACAGCAATAAATATATCTGACACTGTATTTGTGCATTCTTCTGTCGCAGGAGGGCAAGTTGCAGGAAGCTATCGAGAGCTTGTTATCATTGGAGAAGCAAACCAGAACAGTAAGTCGATGTACACTGTTGCAATTTGTGTTCTTGACCATTTAGCTGCAGAAATACATCTAAGAACTCGGGTCCGATGTGACAGTAACATAAATAATATAAATTGAGATTAAAACACATTCTTAAGTTAAAGTTGTTTTTCCATTCTCAAACTATTTGTAGATGTCAGATTCAGACCCAGTCTTTAATAGGTGCAGCTGATCATAGGAGTGTAAACGAATGGACACGGTTAACCAGAGAACAGTGTCGCATAATTCTCTTTGCAACGTCTTTTTTGTAAAACAGTAAAACTGAAAGATGTGTTGATGAAATAAGAAATTATTTTTAATGATTGCAATGTATATTGGTTAACATGTATTTTTTTTATTGTTGTTGTTTTTGGTTTGTTTGCTTGTTTGTTTGTTTTTTTAATCTGCCTTTAACCTTTGTGCAGGCATCAGACATGGTATCAACCTCCAGAATCCTTGTGGCTGTGGTTCAGATGTGTTATGAAGCCAAGGACTGGGATGCACTCAATGAAAACATCATGCTACTCACCAAACGGAGGAGTCAGCTCAAACAGGTTACATACCTCTTTTGTCTTGATTCCTGTTTTGTATCAATTCTGTCCTAAAACATTCTTCTGAATCTACAGTCTTAATACAGAAACATTTTATCATGCTTCTAAAGCCTTTTTTCAAATTGTATTACAATGTATAAATATATTGCTCAGTTACATGAGCAATCATAATTACTGGTCATGTAACTGTTTTTAATGAAAACATGCTGCAATGTTATCTATAGTGTAAGATCAGGATCTGTTTTGAAATGATTTCCTCTGAGGGGTAAAATGCTAAATACACTTTTTTGGAAAGTACCACTCCGACAAAATTTAGTCAAGACAAGTCCTTAAATTCAGAGCTCTTTTAATAAGCTTAACTTAATAACCCACAACCATTCTTTGAAAGTTAATACAACCTGAATCTGTTAGTTGTTTTTGTTTATTTGTTTGTTTTTCCTCTATTAGGCTGTTGCCAAAATGGTCCAAGAATGCTACAAGTATGTGGATGCTGTGACTGATCTCACCATCAAGCTGAGGCTAATCGACACACTTCGCACTGTGACAGCTGGAAAGGTCTGGAATATATGTGATTTAATGTTGATATCTGAAAATTTGTATAGATTTGGAAAGCTATCAAAGAAGTTACAGCTAAATAATGAGAGATTAGGCTAGCTTAAGCATTGCAGGTTGAATACGGTCACAGTTACCTAAAATCTGAAAGGTGAATTTTTTTTGTAATCAATGAAATTCTTGAAAAATTCAGTTCAGTGAAAAACGGAATGAAAAATTCTTTTTTTTTTTTTCACATGCCTAAACTTCCAATCACAAATTAATGTGGTCTGGTTTACACACAACTATTTTGCAAATGTCTGTTGTCTGTTGAAGGCAGGTCATAGTAACTATTTGCTTAACTAACACTCTAAATTTGTCCACGTCACAGATCTATGTGGAGATCGAGCGTGCCAGGCTAACAAAGACCTTAGCTAATATCAAGGAGCAAAATGGAGAGGTCAAAGAGGCAGCTGCCATTCTTCAAGAATTACAGGTAAGGAACAGATGGTTTCAATTTTATACCTTCAAGATGACGAGGTCTGTGCAGCAGTTGTTGTTTCCTTATTGCTGTTGGGTGTATGGGGGAGATTTTATAATTTGTATGACTATAGTTTAAAAATACATAGATTAAGATTAAATAAATATTCCCATTCATTACTCACGCATGTTCTGATCAGGTGGAGACATATGGCTCAATGGAGAAAAAGGAGAAGGTGGAGTTTATATTGGAACAGATGAGGCTTTGCATTGCTGTCAAGGATTACATTCGTACCCAGATCATCAGCAAGAAGATAAACACCAAGTTTTTCCAAGAGGAGGGCACAGAGGTATGAAACAGACCAGGAACTGGGAATTAATTAATTAAAGATGGCAATGAAATATATTTTAATGTATTTTCATGGGTGGCATCTGTACCCTCTTGTATCAGTTTGGTAGGTTTTAGCTTCAAGGGCTGACCTAATCAAACTTTTTTCTCATGAACAACTCAGGAGCAGAAGTTGAAGTACTACAACCTGATGATTCAGGTGGACCAGCATGAGGGCTCCTACCTGTCCATCTGCAAACACTACAGGGCCATTTATGATACCCCTTGCATCTTGGAGGACAGCAGCAAGTGGCAACAGGTGTGTGTGTGTGTGTATATATATATATGTATATATATATATATATATATATATATATATATATATATATATATATATATATATATATATATATATATATATATATATATATATATATATATTTACTGTCAAGAGTATAAAGGTTGTTTTAACGGATGTTTAACTTTGTGATTAGCAAATTCAGCTTGCTGACTTGTTTACAAATAATGACAGGGGTTTCCTGTAGAAAATGATACTGGGTTTTTTTGTGGTTTTGTTGTTTTTTGTAATATTTGCAGGTCTTAAAGTGAGATAAATACAACCTCAGATGAGCAATAACAGATGACGTATTGCATCATGTAATTATTTAACAAAAGTTAGTGTGTGTGTGTCTGGGGAGGGGGCACAAAACCCAGTACACGCACCCCAGTACGCCCTAAGATTCAATGGGTAGTAGAACTACTTTTGACAGGAATAACTTGAAGTAATAGTTTCTGTATAACTCAGTCTCTCACAGTGTTGTGGAGGAATCTCAGCCCCCAAAACTGCTTCAGATCACTAAGCTTTGTGGGCATTTGTTTATGCACAGCTCTCTTAAGGTCACCCTGCAGCATTTTAATCTGGACTGGACTTTGACTGGGCCATTGCAACACTTTGGCTGAAAAAAAAAAGCGTCAATCTGTTATAGATTTGCTGGTGTCCTTGGAATCATTGTCCAGCAAACCATCCACCATTAAAGAGGTGATCGTGCTTGCTGATGATCAGTTAATCAAGTGTATTTGATTAACCTGACTAAATGTGTCCTAAAGTATTGGAGGGAGACGTTCTCTTAGTCCTGTTACTGAAATCTGTATTTATGTGTAACAGTTAATTAGGTCTTTTTTGTTTTTCCTTTTTTTTTTTTTTTTCTTCCTGTATGTCTAGTTTGCTCGTTGCTTGTTGAGTGCTGCAGCTACTTTTTTGTCTTTCAGGCCCTGAAGAGTGTGGTGCTCTATGTGATTCTTTCACCCTATGAGAACGAGCAGTCAGACCTTGTGCACAGAATCAGTGGAGACAAGAAACTGGAAGAAATCCCGAAATACAAGTGAGAAATAATTTTTGCTTCTTTTGGTGCTGCTGTACTCTAAAAAAGTAAGCTACAGATGTGTTGTGGCTAGATAATAGAAAAATACAAAGAAAACACAATATATGTTACAGTATAATGTAGCTTGCTACCTTTTCTCAATTACTATATGAATCTTTGTGGACAGTCCCACACACAGTGGGTATTTGCTATTTTAGCGAAGTTGCTAAATGTTTTTATCTCAAGAAAATGCTAAAAACTATTTAAAAATGTTGCTGTTTGCTGATGATGGTAATATTTTCTGCTCTGGTGATGATTTGCTGGCTTCACCTTATTTAAGCTATTGTGCAGAGGTCTGGGGCAATAACTACAAAAGTACATCACATCCACTGTTATTGTTTATTTATTTATTTATTTTAAAGGCAGTAATGATCATTTACAATTCAGGTTACAAGGACTTTATAAATTGACTATTTTTAAAGATTAAATGATTAAAATTTGTAGATCTTGTGAAATTCTGGACAGCACTTTTTTTTTTTTTTTTTAAGAGCAAAACATAATCAGCTACCAGGAAATATTCAAAGCATTTTTTTCTGAGAGAATGAAGTTATAATTTAAGGGGTTTTTGCAACTTCAAAACGGAAGGTGTATACTACCAGGAAAAGTTCTAGTTTGAGTGTGTGGAGTCAGACAGTTAAAGGTTGAATCAGTGTCCAAACATGAAGCAGGTCAAAAAGAGAGGTATGGTATGGATATGGTCCTCAAGAGATGTAAAGAAGGGGACAATGTTGAATTTCAGTGAATGTCTCTGGTTGTTACTTTGTGCTTATTTGGATTTTGTAATTAACATTCCCTAAGTGGAGTTACTTGGCTTTCATGTGCAGATGTGAACTTATGGAGTTGTAAATATAAGATGATCAGATTATTATTTTGTGTATTTCATTTTGTTTATATTCTGTGTTATTGGAAGTGTTTATAATGTTGTTGTTGTTGTTGTTGAGGTTTATAACAATAATTAAGTTGGTTAAATAGTATCTTATGAAGGAAGAATGTGATTAAATAAGTGTGCACTTCTTCCCACTTATTTCAGATAAGTAAACTGAGTCAAAAAAAGAGGAGCAGTATTGTACTGTGTTTTGCTTCATTTTTCTTCTTTTGCCGTTGTTTTCCTACATAATTACGTAATCAAACAATCCAAACAAATCAACAAAACAATTCAAGGCAGTACTTTTTCCTAAGCTACTTGGGAGAGCTAACCACAGCAATGTTCACATATGTTGATACTGGGTGTGTACTCTCCGTAGCAAGGTGTAGATACAAGTTTTATTGGGAGGGGTTGTTAATAAATATTCTTCTTGTCCCAGGGACCTTCTGAAACAGTTCACTACCATGGAGTTAATGCGCTGGGCCTCCTTGGTGGAGGATTATGGGAAAGAGCTGAGAGACGGATCACCCAACAGCCCTGCAACAGATGTCTTCTCTTATACAGAGGAAGGGGAGAAAAGGTGGAAGGACCTGAAGAATAGAGTGGTCGAGCATGTAAGTCCTATTGTCGAGAGCAGGGGCTTCTCACTTGGAGTTTGAACACACAACTGTGACACTTTGTTAGACTTGTTTTAGTTTTGACGGTTTTCTGAGTGCTTTCTTAGTTTTAAACTTGTCAGTGGGTGACATGTTTTCCCCTCGTTTTTTACTAAAGTAAAGTAGTTGGCAGGACCATTCAAAACCTTTTTTTCTTATAATGAGCAAGAGACTGAGTTCAATTTAAATAGATACAAGGACTAATCCCAGAAGGTTGATTCTCTTCATCTGGACGTAGCGTTTTCAGTGGGAGAAACATTTTGTCAGTCATCCAAGTGACTTCTTCAGTCTCAGCTGACTGCAGGTTTCCCCAGCCTTATAAATACTACATTTGCACAATGACTGAATTTAACCCACTGAATGAACAATGGGCTGTGAGGTCAGTTCCTTGATCATTAATATGTAATAGGACTAAATGGAACACAATTGGACATACAATAGAAATACGATGGAGGCAACTGAGATAAAGATGACTCTGAAGCTTTATGCAGATTGAGTGGATAAACTGTCTGGCTCTTATATTTAGGTACATTGTATGTGCACTGATAACCGTGATATGATTTTCACGTGTTTTCTGCTGTCCCCAGAACATCCGAATAATGGCCAAATATTACACGAGAATCACAATGAAAAGGATGGCTAACCTTCTTGACCTCTCTGTTGATGTAAGTAAAACAATATAGCTAAATAACTCATTTAAATGTAGTTTTTGAGTGTAACTCGGAACTGCCGAGTTACACTCAAAAACTATAAATAAGAGGCACTAACCCAGGTCTCTCTCTCTCGTTAAATACTTTATCAGGAGTCGGAGGAGTTCCTCTCCAGCCTAGTTGTAAACAAGACCATCTACGCCAAGGTTGACCGGCTGGCTGGCATCATCAACTTTCAGCGGCCCAAAGACCCCAATGACCTGCTCAACGACTGGTCACACAAACTCAACTCACTTATGTCTCTGGTCAACAAGACCACACATCTCATTGCCAAGGAGGAAATGATTCATAATCTGCAGTGAAATGTTTATGTTTTGATTCATATTTTGTTTTTCCCTCTGTGGAAATGTTTTTGACTACACAGTATAATGGCAGCCTGTGAAAGCAATCTAATTCCAATGTGATAGAATTAGCAAAAAAAAGTCTTCAACACACATGAACATGCAAACACTTATCCTTTGCATCTCACTCTGGACTGGATATTCAAAGTGTTACACATTGCCATTTGATGTAATATATACAGTAGTTTAGCCTCTGTTTCTTTATAAAAACCTGGTTTTCAATGTACATCTAGCAATGTAAACAATAAACTTCTGACATTTGGTTAACAGTTATATATGTAGGTGTTATTGTAGCCTGACTTACATTGATTCTATTATGACAAACCATGAAAACATGAGTGCATAGTAGGTGATAAAAGGATTAATGTGAAAAACACCAAGGGCGTACAGCGCACAAAGTTCAATGAATAATATGTGCCGATGCTTTAATTACAATGGGTTATCCAGATTGCAGATCCCTCTCTTCACTTTGATTTTAATCTCCACGGGGCCCAAAATGAAATGTTTGACACATTCATACACCACATAAAAAGATTTTTTCCACCAGCAGATATATTGACAAAGAAATTGTTGGCATCCAGTTGTGCACCAGTAAACACCACAGTAGGCATTTTGAGTGGTAATAGCACAAAAGCACAGGTAGAACTAATGACATTAAATGTGGCTCGGGATAATAAAATGTCAGGGGTGCCATAACAATGAGCTAGCATGCATAATAGCAGAATACTGGAACTTCTTATTTGAATGGAAAACTGCTTTTAATCATAGCAATTACCTCTGTGCTTTACTTACTATGTGTATGTGCCCTCATTTCTTGGCTTATGAGTGCGGAAAATACAATTTTAACTAGCTCAATTATATTTTCCCTCTTTTTTTATGTCCACAATGTAATGTGGCAAGTCAACATAAAGATTCAAATGTTATTATTGTGGATATTTTCAATACATCACAGTTTAATCTTACACACACCACTTATTGTTGTGTGTGTGGTCATTTCGGGTTTTTTAAATATGTTCTATGAAGCAAATGGATTAATTTTGGTCACCTCGAGGACTTGATTGGATTTATTAGAAACACCTCATCTGTGTCACAAAATCGGCTCATATCATTGTACATCCCTGAGAGTTATAAAAGGCTTGACTGGATGGATGAGGAAAAATACCTTTAGGTTAAGGGAAGATAAGTGACGTTCCTAAAATGTCATAAACTCAAAATGCTTTTTAGTTTTATACTAAATTTTTTAGTTTAATAAACATAATTTGATGCAGATTTCTTTTTTAAACCGTAATGCTACATTTCAGATTTTATATTTTCAGACATCCATCCATCCATCCATTCGCTTCCGCTTATCCTTTTCAGGGGCGCGGGGGGCGCTGGAGCCTATCCCAGCTATTTTCAGACATATAGGAGTCAATCCTACAGTTGTAGAACATTGTCTGTCCCACTCATGAATTTGAAAATATCTATAAGATATTAAAACATGCATTTGGGGGTTAATTATATCTGTCCTGGGACAAAATGTAAACCTAGTTGTTGATAAAGTGGTTCCAAAATTATTATTTAAAATATAAAATAACTCTTGAGAAACCCCTCCCCCAAAAGAAAATGGCATTTTTCTCTTATCACAACTTCTTAATAACCGAATTGCATGTCAAATACAACAATTAAAATGTTATAAACGCACTTTTTTGTTTTCATTTTGTTGGCATGTGTGTTACAATTGTTAAACAACTTTTTAAAACACCAACATACTTTAAAGAAGAGTGATTGTATCCCAGGTCATTTGTTCAACTATGCCCATTTAGCCTGGAAAAGGAAAAGATAAAGTAGTTAGAAGGCGACAAAAAAGAAGTAATAAAGTAATATGAACAAGTCCTGTGATAATATTATGGATAGTCCAAAGGTCAGTTCTCTTTGGCAAATTTTGTATTTTTCCAATCTTTTCTGACTAGACTGTGTCACTCTAACCAATGCAGCACTGTTACCTGTATAACAAAAAGAAGATAAATTAATTTTGGTGTTTCCTTCCTTTTTTAAATATATATATTCACAATCATTCATGACTGTTGCAGTCCATTATGTTACTCAATTCAATATATACTCAATATATATAGAGATATATCTCTATATATATGTGTGTGTGTGTGTGTGTGTGTGTGTGTGTGTAATAAACTTTCTAAATATATTAAAAGTATATAAAATATTCTCATTATTATTATTATTAAATGTGTGAACAGTGTATTTGAGATAAATACTGAAATTAAATGAAAACGTTGGGGAACGTAGATTTCAAAAGTTGCTTAAATGAATATAAATTAAGTCTTAAGAATGTATATTATATGCTATAAAATATGCTTTTTCATATTCCAGATTATTGGTGTGGGCTGTACCAAGCATAGCACACAGCAACTTAAATGTCACATAAAAGTGTACTTTTGATACCTGAGGTGGACAAATCTATATTTTTGATGTTTTTTTTAAATGTGTTTTTCTTAGAAACATAACAGAGAATTATGAAATAAAAGACCAGTTTTAAAAACGATTCCTAAATTGTGCTCTAACTGCAGAATGACCCGTAGACTAACTTTACTTGAATTTTAGTCCCACGTGTGTGCTTACAAGGAATAAAACGAACTACTATGACAAAAAGGATGCTTGTCATCACGGGCCATATAGACGCGCACGCAAACACACGTTTCGGTCCCCTCAACCTTCAGATCTGTACATCCCACTATGCTTTGCGATGACGGTCTGACAAGTGGATCCAAGATGGCGTAGAAAGTAAAGCTAGGTAAGTGTTGACTTCCCATTTTCAGCCCTTTCAGTTGTCTTTTTCATCTCAAAGGCACTGCCACGAAACCCCACCATAAATCATTAGGATAATGGCGAATGCTTTGAGTTTATGCACGAATAACAACACGATGTCATACCAGTTATATGCGTCCAAACACCGTGGCAAAATCACAGGCCCGAACCCGTTTTGTTTCGGCGAACCTAGCTAGCTAGCCCGCTAACATTAACAAACCAGACAGCCATTCTTGTTGTGAGCTTCCCAGTTTGGTTCCAAGAAAGGCCGTGTTTTGGCTAGCAGGCTAACTGCTAGCTACGCATACTCTATTTAGTGGCAACACTGTGTGCCCTGTGCAAAGGCGAGCGATAAGTTGACCAACACTTTGAGTGGGGACATTTTTTTTTGTTTTTTTGTTTTTTTGCAAGGCTTTGTGACGCTGCCGTCATCGCTCTTACTTGCAGCAGTCATGACAAGTTTGCTGGACAAACAATAGCTATAACTAACTACTGAAAGGCAGATCATGTCCACTCCAGTGTATTTGGTATTTAGTGTATGCACTCTTGCTGCCTCCTGCCAGTTAAGCTCAGGGAAATAAGTTTTTACAGCCGTATTTTGCACACGTTGCTGCTGACGATACTGTCAAGCCAAATAACGTTATCTGAGGACAACGGAGACAGTCGCGGTTGCTCTACAACTATTTTCCGTTATAAATATTAGCGTTTTCTTCCACTGTATATTGTAATCGTGGAGTCCCACGACTGAACACGAAAAATAAGACAGCTGCCCACCCGCTGCATCCCGCCAAACTATTTTTCGTTGCACCAGTGAAGTGCCAAGCACTAATATTAGGTAACGGCTATCCCCACAGTAACAAATAGGGCTGTGAATCGCTACATTGGTTTTAAACTAACCCTACTTGATCGTAGCAAGCACTGTGTTAATATCAGTCGTGCATCTCTTTTGTTTTTTTTGTCTACAATTCTGTTGTTCATCTTCCCATAAGCCATCATTCTCTGGTCAAGCAACTTTTAACTCTCAACTACTTTTGGATGATTACATGTTTTTTCCTTAGTCTTAAGACTATTTTAATTATTATATTTGCAGAAAGTTGTTTTACAAATACAAACAGCTACTTTAAATTCAAATCCTAGAAGTTATTTTAAGATTTTCTGACATTGTGGATGAACCATTTTTATGCAAAATGCTCCAGACAATGTGTGATGACGAGGTGTGGCAAAATTGGTTAGTTTCATGTCTGCATGATGACAAAAAACTAGTTATACTAATCAAAAATGCATCTGTATTTTTTTATTTTATTTTATTTTTAAAGGAAGCGTTCACACCACGAGTTCACTTTTTGAAGATCAGCAGACCTATAATGTGTCATATTCCTAAATGAAAAGGCAAAGAATTAGCTGCTTATGGTCCCCTCCCTGCTTGGTTAGCTTATTTTTTTCTGACTCATGGAATATCTGTCCAGGCCAATGGTGACGATTGTGGTATTTTTAGCGTTAAAATTAATATAAGTGCAATGACTGCATTATTTGCTTCACATGTGCTTTTTGCGACAGTGAAAAAAATCCTTCAAATACATTATTGTGTGTCATGTGTATTACCATGTACTGCACATAAGCTGAAAGACTTGTCTCTCTATGGTCCTAAGAGACATGTTGAGCCAGAGCAGCTATTACTAACGTAGCTGTATGTTAGTAGATGTTGAAGAAGTGTCTCAAACACTGTTACAGGGTTAACAGACTCCCCCACTGCACCCACCGCCTCTTGCATGATTGATTTTGATTTTGAAAATATTTTTTTAACAATGTGTGAAATGTCAAATCCTTTTGTTTAATGTCTTCATCATGCGATGCAGGTATAAATTGCAATTTCACAGCTAGCATATAGTAATTTGGTGCCTCCTCTCTCTCTTTCAAGGACACCCTGTTCCAAATATGCCTAAAATTACTGTGCTGTAGGTGACAGCTTCCCTGTTCCTCTGAGGTAGTCAGAATCAAAATCTAAATTCCATACTGTGGTGAGTGCTTGGATTGAAATTGAGCATCAGCTAACTGTTGAAACTCCGTTTGCTTTGCACATAGCTATAATAGGGGCTTTTAGTGTAGTATTTTTGTGACAAAAGCTCTTTATCTGCCTTCCTGAGATAAGTTGCAGTTCTGGTGTTGAAACCAGCGTGGTTGGAAACCGGGCCAGAAGTTGCTAGGCTGTTATCCAAGGCTAAGCATTTGAGGTTTTGGCGTTTGACAGGAGTTCACAGTGTACCCTCCCTATCCTGGAAAAAAAAGCCACTTTCTTGTTTCTTACATGTTGTTGTATAAGATATTAATTAGAAGTTGCTAGAAAAGCTGCTGGTAACAGCCCCCCCCCCCCCCCCCCCCCCCCCCCCCCCCCACTTCAAAAGACAAAAAAACAACAACACCCAGAACACGAGTACATTCATGGCTCAGTACATTTTCATTACAGCAGATGAAACTAAACAAAAGATATACTTTGAAACTTTAACCTTTTGTTCAAGTTTTGCATACTGTGAAAAAAGGTTTAGTAAATGAAGCTAATATGATTGCAACATATTTTTATGTATGTTTGTAAAAATATCGTGTTAAAAATTAAACGCTAGTGGTGCCACTTGAGTTTGAATATTTGTACAAAGCACAGTTGGTCTTTTTGTCCACACTGAGGAAACAGTGATTACCACTAGATAAAAGCAATGTTGGTCTTTACATTCAGTGTGACCTTTAGGATTTGGAATTGATAATTGGTTTTGGATGGTTACCAAATTGTCTAGATCATTTGAATCATGTGTCTCTGAACCTATGAATTTCCGTTATCTGTGCTATTATGTTTTCTCACAGTTAACACAGGGGCCTTTGTACTTCGGAATCACATATGAGGCTTTTTGAACTCCCTATTCTATACTATGTTTATATTTATTGATAATAAATCCACATTGATTTAGAAAATGTAGAAAACTTCCTATTCCTATTTTTTTTTTCTCTCCAAAAGTTGATTAGGAATATACAAAGTGAAATGATCGTACCCCTAACCAGAACCTGTATTGGCAGTGATATTGTAATTTTATCAAGATCCATCCTTAGTGAACCCCACAATGTGAGCAGGGAAGTTGTAGATTCCAGCAGTAGAGTAAGTTAAATTTAAAAACTCAGCGGATTGTATGAGTTGTCAGATAAAGTACACGTATAATGCCTTACCTGCTTTCAAGGTGCACTGCTGTGCTTTTCCCAGTGGCTCCCAGCCTGGAATTTTTGTTCCGGGAATCCAAGTGTGTAGACATAAGTGCAAACTTCTCACAGTACTGTTTTTTTGTCACGGGGCAATATCGAACTGAACGTGATGGGTTGAGGGCAAGTACCATTACACTCCTAGTCCCAAAATACGCAAGTCTCATCAGGACAGATTGTGATGAGGTTTTATCTGAAACATTGTAAAAATAAAAGTACTGCTAGAAATTCAACATAAAGGTTATATTGACTTTTCCTCTGCATACTGTCCAGCATGTCCACTATCTTGTCTCAGCAATGCCCCTTTATTCTGGATGATCAGTTATGCCCATTATGAGTCAGTTGACACCAGACAGCTGACTCTACTACTGACTTCAGAGCTTGATCATAAAGAAGAATGTCTCTTATATTGCTTAAGACATCTCACATGACTACATCTTTCTCTGCTCTTTGCACATGTATTTCAATTTACACTGTGTAAGCACAGGCAGAGGTTGAGGTATGTTAGAAACACTCCAAGGAGTCTTATCCTCTGTTCTTGTTGATTTATGGCAAACATCAGTTACATGAGAACTTGACTCTTGCTTGTTGCCACTGTAAAATTACATTTTACTGTAGAAAACCTTTTTAAAAAACAAAACAAAAACAAACTTGTTCCAAATCAAAAGCCACAATATATAATTTATTATTAAAGTGAACATAATTTAATAATTTATGACTGTGACGTTATGTGGAGGGGAAAAAAAACATTTACTTTATTTAAAAATAATGTTCTGTGTCAACTACATGTACAAGTAAAAGCAAATAAAAATGACCTATCAAATCGGGAGTTCATTGGAAGCAACAGACTATATCTTACCCAAATAGCTGAATTCAGTTTTCAGTGGAAAGTTAGGCAGCTGATGTTGGCTGCGTTTTACATATTGTTTGACAATAATCAGGATGACAATTTCCGAGAGGTTGGAGAAAAAGAAAATTGTTATCTTTTGTCTAGCCCTGTTTTTTTTTGTTTTTTTTTTAAGTGTTCTTATTTTTGTGCCATTTGTGTTTTATTTGTAGACGGTTTGTCCCTAAGTCATGGCGGACAGGAGAGCGGAGAAGTCATGTGAAGAAGCCAGTAGATCGTTAGCCAGGCGGGAGTACGAGGCGGCAGTCAGCCATAGCACGGATGCCCTGGTGGTCCTTGCACCCCAACCCCCATCCTCCAGCAACCCCATCCCGCTGAGCCCTCCATCTCTTGTCGCCGCCGCCGGACCCCTCCGCAGCCGTGCCCTGCTCTACCGAATTGCTGCCTTCTTGCAGCTGGTGAGGACACGGCTGATTTTTACAACTATTTAACATCCCCCAAAATCACAATGTAGAGACAGAACTCATTAACAATAATAATGTGAAATATAAAATTATCATCTAATACTCATCTTGAAATTATTACATTACATTGAAATAACTGACCATTGTCCTTTGAATCAACCTTTGTGAAATGAAGAGAAGATTAAAAATGAGGAAACAGAAGTTTCTTCCAGGGTACTGTTAGGTCATCTTTGCTGAAGACTAAAATTAGACCTGTTGCTTGAGGCTGAAGATTATGGAAACTACTTAAGTCTTATAAGTCTGATAATGTGAGGAAGTATCACCAAGTATTCTCATTTGTAAAGGTCATAAATTTTCTCCCCCATTTCTGCCAACAGAAAAATTATGATGAAGCAGATGAAGACTGCAAACATGGTGAGTGGCAACTCAAATTGTAAACAGTACTGATACTGTAAGTTCGTGTAGTGTAATAGGTAATTTTGTACCTGTGGTAGAAGTTTCACCATGTCCTGACATGTTAATTTTGCATCTACTGTAAGTGTTATAGCTGAAAAACAGAAGAAAATAAATGTTTAGGTCTGCACTCAGGTGATGCCTGGGGTCAAAGATAGTGTCCCAGTGTTGTCAAGTGAGTCGTTTACTGCAGTAAACCTGGGGCATTGCTGAAGCTTGCGGCATAGAAAAGTATATGGTACAATGTAGCCTCTTTCAGCCTGTATGAAAATACAAGCCCTGATAATCCTAAAATGTCATGTTTTCATTGAACTTTTCAGAAAATCAAATCAGTCCCTTTCACTCTTTTTGTAGAGAGCAGGCATGCAGACTTATCACATACAGAACATTGAAAAATATCTAACTGACTGAACTGAATTTATTCTTTCCATACCCACTCCTCTTTCCTCTTCATCTTGTGATAGTCCTGGCAGAAGAAATTGCCAGGGGAGATGGTTCACTACAGGTGAACTTGCGCTCCATGCTGTTGGATGGCAGCCTGCAGGAGGTGGCCAGCATCCTGTCTAAAGCCTTGTATGGAGAGCCAATGGTATGATTAATGTATCTATAAATCGCATTCAGAAGTACTGTCAGACTACACATTGGTAGCTAGAAGGGTATTTAAAGTGCAGTGTCTAACATTGCCAATGTTCTACAGTTTTAGAATAATAATAATAATAATAATAATAATAATAATAATAATAATAATACAGGCAATGTTTTTATTGTGGTTTTTGAAGCAGCTGTCAAAAGTTAGATGGTTTTGGTTTCCACTGGCCATTGTTAGATCATACATTGTTTAATTTTTTTTTCTCAACAAATTACATGTATGTTAGTACAGATTTTAAACTTGAATATTCATTTAGATATGATGTGGGATTTTAAATGTTACCGTATATTTTGGATTAGGAATGTAATAGGCACTTTCTATGTGTAATGAAATTGTGAGGGGTTCATGGTCTATATAGAGCAGTGTTAAGCAGAAAGGCAGTTAAACTGTAAAATTTTCTGAGACCTTAAACATTCAGGAAAATCTTCATATAGCGGTGGATAAAGTCACTACCAGGAAGTGCAAATAAGCGATGAATCAAACAAGAGTTTTATTTGGCAAATAATTCACTAAGAAAGTGAATTGCTAAGTACCCTAGCTGTAAGGAAGCCATAAATGCATGAGCCAAAGGCTTATTTGCGCTTTTCGATACTATAATTTGTGACTTGTTGCCAGCAAACTCCAGGTTACATCGCACATACATTTCACATTCCACTGATCTAATATGGAAACCTTTGTAGTGCATACTGTAATGATGATGAAGATCAATTTTGCATGTTATTGTTAAAAAATGACTACTAATAAAAAGGACTAAAGTAGTTGTTTTCTTTCTCAACAGAATGGTATTGTTGCAAAAGACCTGAGCAGATTAAAAATGCTCTTCTCTGAAATAGAGGTACGTGCCTATTGTTCGTCATGCTCCTTTGTTCCAGTCATGTGGTGTTTGGTTTTACAGGGAATTCTTCAATGCTTGTAGATGGAAATAATTAAGATTTGGTTATAGCCAAAGTATCTGTTGTTTATTTGTTCCCGTGCAATATGTTTAATGCCTAAGCTGATTGCATGGAGCTCGAGCTGTTTTTACACATGAACAGAGGATAACCTCAGGAAAGTCAGATCGGAACATTGTCCAAAGTTGCCCTTTCTCACATTTAATGATGGATCCAACAATCTGTGACATTTGCATGCAAATGTGCACCTCCATTGGGTAATGCCTGGAAAAGTTAAGGGCATGCATGTATCTCAAGTTACTAGTTGACATATTAGAAATAATCTACGCACCACCTCCAAGCTCCTCATTCTGCCCCCCTCTCTGTCAGGCTGTAAAAGGAGAGATGGCACCAGAATACACAGATGACCAGGATGAAGGTAAGCAAATGTGTACCATGACAAAAAAAATCACATTAATGTTGTTTTGTTTTTTCCCCTCTGCTTATCTTGACTGGTGGTGCAATATGATTATAAGCTTCTGGCTGAAATGGACCTGTGTGGCACTGTAAATGCCTGAGTGTGTTTTTAAGGATGAAAATACTGTATGGAAAATATGAACGCACATCTTCATTTAGATTATGAAATTCCAGCTCCGATTATGCTTGAGTTTAAAGGCAGATCTTCTTCACAGTTTTAAGTATGTAGGCTGTGATTTGTAGCTGTCCGTCTCTCTCATACATACTGAAGGACAACAGACAAACTTAAAAATAAAAAGAACTGGCAGTGTTTAAAATTAAACATAAATGTCTCTTAATAGAAGACCAGCTTGTTTTTAAAAATTGAAAATTTTAAAAGCTAAACTGCAACAGCCAACAAGGCGACATCCAGCAGTAGCAACAATCCCAGCATCATTTCTCTAGAAATTGTATAATCTAGTTAGCATTAATGGTTACACTTTTCTCAGTCTTACATTGACCACCCTGCTCATATATTGACAGAGGTCCAAGATGGCTGGCGGTTCCGACCACCTCCAAGAGGAGTCACGAGCAGTGAGGAGTACACCCTTTGTAAAAGGTAATGCAAATTGTATGGTTATTTGTAAGAAGTGAGGAATATCTGTAAATTTGTATATCTTTTGATGTGTTACTGGGGTTATAAAAGCAAATGCATGTAACAAATTGTAAGGAAGAATTTATGATTGGTAGGGCATAAATGGGAAGAAAAAGTACTGACTATTAGTTACTAAATAGTGGAAATGAGGTGGGATTATATAAGATTATATATGCTTCTTCCTACTCCTTTTTGAGCGTCAGTTGTAAGTTATTTATAATTATTACTGTTTTGTTCTAATTTTATTTTGCTTTCTTTTTTCTCTTTAGTGTTATACTATTTTTAACATGTTCAAAATAAAGATACAGTACAAATACAAATGTATCTCACACTAAATGTTGCAAGGAAAAATATGCCATGACTTACGCTTATGTTTATGCAACTAACGGGCATTTGCTGTCATCACACTGAGACTTCAGAATTTGTGATTGTAGTTAGTTCTGTGAATTTTCATTTTTGAACTCTTTACACCAAAGGGGTCTCCTTTACAAACAATAATATATTTTAGATTTTTGTGGTTGATAATGGTTTGTATAAAATTAACCAAAATTGTACATTGAAGTACAGGAGGGGTGGGATGAGATGGGATGTGCCTTTTTGAGTCTGCACAACTTAAAAGGTAGAGGAGATGGGCACATGAAATTTTTAACTACATTGTGTCACAGTCAATGTACCAACTATTTTTAAATGTTATACTTTTAAACAACCAGCATCACAAAACACACCGAGAAAGCATAATATAAATTGGGAACAAGAACCGTTGAGTATTCTGAAACATTTTATGAAGTAAAACAGTTGCTTGAACTAACATGGACCCACCTGAGCATACTTTTTATTTCCCTTTAGGTACTTGGAGCAGGGCCTGTGTCGGTATGGGGCCCAGTGTACATCAGCTCATTCGCAGGAGGAGCTTATGGAGTGGCAGAAGCGCTATGCTTCACGCCTCATCCGCCTCAAACAACAGCAGGAGAGTAAACACTTCACCGAAAACTACATGGAGACCTTAATAGAGAAGTGGATGAACTCCCTTTCTCCAGAGAAAGTGGTAAGTGACATTGTAGTTCATGCAAACTCAAAAGTGGCACAGTGAGATAAAAGTGAAAACACTGTGCGAACATGAATGTGTTCACTGCTATTTGAAACCATTCTAACATGTGTTCTGATTAAAAGCCTCTGCAATTTCTATATATATCTACTATATAAATCTCTCAAATATAAATATAAATCTCTCAAATTTACTACACATTTCCAGCATAGGTCCTTATTTACATATGCATCCACACAAAAGCTTTGAATATCCTAATGGAGGGTTGTTTTTTTTTTGTTTGTTTGGTTTTTTTTTTTTTTGGTTTTTTTTTTTTTTGCCCCCATTGGGTATAAACACAGCTATTAACAGATATGTGACCCTCTAGTTCACTTCTTAAGTCTGTTTTATTACGGAAAACACTCAAATACCTCCACTACATTTAAGATATTTTAGAAGAACAATGCATCAAAGATTATGTTTTCTTTAGGAGTGTCAGTGTTGAGCACATACTCACAAGCCTTTAATATTATTTGGCACTCTGTATCTAGCTCTTAATTAATGTGTGCTTACAGTCAGGGATACCTAACTTTTGCTTTCATTAATATTTGATGCGTAAATTAACTTGGCTTGCAAAAATATTGGCTAACCGTTGACCTGTAAATGGTTTATGAATAAATAAGCTGTGATGGTATGTAACTAACCATGGTATTTTATTTCTTCTAGCTAAGTGACTGTTTAGAAGGAGTGAATGTAGAGACCACCTCTAGCCTGTCTGTCACCGTCACCACCAAAAAATCCTCCCACTCCTGGGTCTTCTCCTTGTTGTGCAAGGTAGGATGAAGCATTGAGTGTTTGATCATTTGTCATTGTGGAGGAGGAACATGAGGGCCGTATGTGGTGATGTGTTAAGCACAATGTTAAGTTACATTTTGTTTATTTATCAACATTAATTCATTTTCAGTTGAATGTGACAGTTCTTCCACCATTTGATGTCATTAACAGTTGCACTGGTTACTCTCTGCTCTTTTTTTCCACTCTGTGTGTGTTTAAAAGGACAAAAGAATCACATTGTGTTGTTACAATTATCCCAAAACCCATAGTCTGTGCTCCTTGGATACTTGGTATATTAACCATCTGTTAATTTTGTGAAAGTCCTGATTATCTTCCCATTGCTCTGTACAGCCGCCTAGAAAGCTGTACCGGATTGCTCTCCTCTATGATGCCCACCGACCACACTTCTTCATCACAGGCGTGTCAGCTGGAGAGCGGCTCCAAGGTGTTCCCAAAGGCTGCCAAGAGTGGACTCCAGGGGAGGAGACAGCAGGTGGGTCATAAATTTTATGTTATGTTGTGTTGTGTTGTGTTGTGTTGTGTTATGGTCAAACATGAGCTATCAGGGGATTTTTATTTTCAAATGTATTTTTCCAGCTTCATAAGGTTTCTGATTCCATTTTGTCTGTATAAATTATATGTGTCAAACTTGTATGTTTCATATAATCAAAAAATGTTAATGTTAGACAAGGATAACCCAAGTAAATACAAAATGCTGATTTTTTTTTTTCTCTTTTCTTTTTAAATGATGATTTTAATTATTTTAAATGATGGTTTCAATTATTAAGGTAAAAATGGCCAACCAAACTCACCTGGTCCTGTGTGGAAAAGTTCCAAGGCGAAAATCACTGCTGACCAAACCCCCCCGTTGCGTTTTTTTTTTGTTTTTGTTTTTTTCCCCCCCACTCCCTCCTCTCACCAAACCACCAATATAATTTCCTCAGTTGCCTCTTCCCCCTCCTCTTCTACCAGTTGCTCCATCTATGACTTTCCAACAGTCTCGAGTCATGTCGACTGAATCCAGGGAAAAGGGCAAAAAAAACCCAAAAAACGATGTTGTGGGTTTTTTGGGGTTTTTTTTCCTGTTGTTGTTTTAAAAAAATATATTTTCCTCATTGACATGTTTCAAAAATGCTGCTTGTAATTTTCGTGAACGATGCAGTCTCATGAATCGCCAAGTGACAACACTGACCAGCCATTCAGTGGCATGCAGACTTTTGACATCACATTTTTGGATTGTCTTGGATAAATCCAATCTTGGCTATTAGGTGAGAAGGAGAAGGTAGTGCAGGGGAATCCCTTAGTGTTTTTATGGTGATTGGACTATCTGTCTTGAAGACTATAATTTATGCGTCTGCAGAACAGTGTCTCCAGTGGTGTGCAGCTACAGATACCGTGGTGTGCAGCTCAACAGTAAGTTGGACTGGAAGAGCTACATGGAGGCAGTGTACAGTAATCAGGGACAAAGATGGCTTTATTCCCTAAAGATGCTAAGGGCATTCAACATCTGCCAGCCCTTCTTGCGCCGTGTCTACTCTACAGTGGTGGCCAGTGCTCTGTTTTTTTTGATGCGGTCTGCTGGGGAGCAGAGTTGACAAACCTGTAAAGAAGGGTGACTCTATAGTTGGGTGTAAACTTTAGGCAGTCCAGCAGGTGGTGGAGAGAAAAAGACTTGAAGTTGGAATCAGTTAAGATCAAGCCTGCATACTTACTCCATGCCCTGCAGGTTATCAATAGTAGAACCTTCAAAAACTGACTGCACCTAAGTGCAAGTCTGAGCACCTCAGGAGGTCCTTTATACCAGCTGCTATGAAGCAGTTTGATGCATAATGATGATATGATTTTTATCCACGTTTGCATATTTGCGCATTACTTATTGGCTGTTTTATTTATTTGTATAATGTCAACTTATAGGAATTATTACTATTGTTTTGCTGTTTGTGATTTGTGGTCTTATGGCTGTGTTGAAGCTGCCATGGCAATGTAATTTCTTGTAAAGGATTAATGAAGGATCTTTGAGTGGGCCAGAATTCCTCCAGTGTGATATAAAAGACTCATTTGCAGTTACCGCAAGAGCTTGATTGCCAACAGCCAGTTATTAGCTTTAGATCCCAATTACTTTTCCACATAGTCATTAATTGCATTTTTTGTTTTTTTTTGTTTTTTTTTGTTTTTTTGGATGCAATACAAAATTTGTTTAGTCTGAAACCTCTGACAAATATGCAAAAATAGAAGGATAAGGAAGGGGGCAAATACTAGCACTGTACATACATTAGTCAATGCCTTGTGTGACAGAGCTACCACAAGATTTCCATATTATATAAACTATTAGTCCTTTTATAGGTATTGACAAGCTTAAACATGGAGAAGTCCAAAAAGTTTCATTTAGATTTTCTAATATTTCAAAACTTCTAAATTAACAAGCAAAAATCATTTCATTTATCTTTGTTTATTTTTATTGACTTCTAAACTTGAATATGCCAAACTGTCTGTTCTTTTAATTATTGTGGTTTAGTAACAGTGCAAATGGACAAATAGTGAAGTTCTTAATCAGAAGAGTACATGTACAAGAAATTGTAAACAAAGTTCCCAGCATTGCTAAATTCCATTAGCTGACTAGCCAGGTTGCACCCCTAGGTCTGTATGGCTCTGAGTTGTTTTTTGTGTTTGCTTGTTGTTGTTTTTTTTCATAGACCAGAGGCTTGCTAGCTGACAACCTCGGGTAAAATTGTGTGTATTGTGTGGGGGATATCTCTGACAGTGAAGATTCAAATATTCAAAAAGTCTGGTTGTTCTTGTTAGCGTGATCACTTTGCTGTGTTTGTGTACTCCTTGGATTCTCAGTCTGCCTCCTTAGGCAACTTTTACCATGCTGTTCTACTTATGTAGTTGTTGTGGGGGCTTTGACCTCCAAAAATATCTATATTTTAAAACATTGGTAGAGACTGTATATCAGTGGTGCATAATATGTATTCCTCGTGTTAAATGTATATATTAAATTTATGTGGTTAGCTCTTTCTTTTTACAGCACAGTGGAGTGCTAGTTCAAATGTACTTAAACGTTTCCTCTTCTCACAGTGGCAGCAGACAATGGCCTGGACCACTGTGTCTACAAGGTTGCAGTGGGTTTCAGCACAGAGATCTTTGGTACCTTCCGACAGACCATTGTTTTTGACTTTGGTTCAGAACCTGTGCTAATGCAGCGGATCATGGTGGATGCTGCCTCTATTGAAGGTATGCTTTAAAACAAGCATCAATGCATAGAAAAGTCTGTTGCCTCTTATTAGTGTGTATATCTGATAAAGTTTTACTTCAGATAGTTTTGTGTTTAAAGATGATACCTGGATAAAAATTTCCAGATTTTTTTTTTTTTTTTTTTAAGTCGCAAAAAAGTAGCAATTAATGCTTTGACCCATTTTGCTGTTCTTTGTTCTCTAGACTTGGAGCACCTGTTGGCAGCCAGACAGCAACTCTTGATGACTGCGAAACGCTGGGACTCATCCTGTAAAACCATTGTTGAATTCAGTCCCAATGAGACGATGGCTGAACTGGAGCGCAGCCTCCTTTCCCGCTATCAGATACCTCTATCAGCTGACCAGCTCTTCACCCAGTCAGTCCTTGACAAGACTCTGACCAAAGACAACTACCAGGCCCGACTGCACGATCTGCTCTACATAGAAGAGATTGCACAGTACAAAGAAGTTAGCAAGTGAGTACATACATATTGAAGGTTTCTTAATTCTGCTGTACAGTGCAAATAAAAAAACATTTATATGAAATTTGAACATAAAACTTTGATTGGAAAGTTTATTTTACACATGAATAAAATCAAATGCGACACAGTATCTAAAAGTACAGAACAGCAAGTTTTATACCATATTATGCACTAATGTTCCCATATATATTACACATGCACTGCCTAAATGTACAAAATATATTAAAAAGAAATGTATATACCAATATAGATTCTTTTTTCTAAATTCTGGGCACTATCAAGTCTTTTGCTATTAAATGGCAAACCACCACAAGGTGTCAGACTTAACCTTTACTATATGCTTGCTCTATGCATGTGTGAGAGGGAGGGTGTGTTTCTCACAGACAGCTTTACTAAAAGTGCTAGTGCCGTTTAATAACGGCTTTGAGGTAGCTGAAAAGAAACTGGTTTACCCTTTGTTTGCCAGCTGAAATAAGCACACTGCTGGTAAGTTGAAACGCAGTGTAAACCCTCATTCAGTGAAACAAGTACAGTAGACCATCCATAGCACACAGGACATAATAGCCATTTAAAACACTGAGTTTCAAGACTGTGTCGTTTGAATAGTGGGTGCCTTTCTGTTGTTATGGCTCATATTCAAAGGGCTTTTAATCTCCAGTATTTTCAAACTCCATATGAATAATCTCTTTGAAGTAATCTGGGTTTTTTTGCCAGGTTCACATGCTTGGGTCATTCAGTTTTATCTGGAGACATTTCTTCAGTTTTGAGAGAGGCACATTCCTTGTACCTGGGAGGCAAAAGACATCAGCTGATTATCTAGAAATAAAAATTGAGCAAATAGAACCAGTGCAGAGTTTTTGCCCTGTTTGATTATCCAGCAAAATAACTAATGTAAAATCATAAAAATAACCTTCTAAGACTCCGTTTGGTTGTGTAACATCACTGTTTTGCTAATACACTATGTGTCAATTATCTGTCACAAGTTCATCACATAATATTAGTTCTTGTTTCATCATGTCAGAGTCACTCATAAACAATCCAGAACTGAACTTTTTTTCTTTTCCTTTTTCTTTTTCCCAAAAGACCTTGAATTTCAATAAACATGTGCATGGATACATTTTGTGCCAATGTTTTTCGTTCAAGAACCTTCTTGAATGTTTTTTGGTGATGTATTTAGTTGGCCTTGTACTCTGATGTTTAGATGGTTTTAAACATCACATAATTATGTGAATATATTGCAAAATTGTATATTCATAAAACAAAACGGGTGAAACAAAACAGTTCCAGTTTTGTTTTCTCTAAATGTTAAATTCACCACAGCATTCATTATGACAATGATATATTTGATTAATATGTTTTTCAGTATAATGGCTTTTGTCATTTTGGGGGGTTTATTTTGTTTTTGCTTTTTAAATGGACTATTCAGGATAAAAGTGTGCAACCCATGTCTATGTTTGTCCCACAGGTTTAACATCAAGGTGAACCTGCAGCTCGTCACTAGCTTTATGCTGACTGGCATTTCTGTTGGAGCAAAGTATGCTCAGAATGGACAGCTTTTTGCACGTTTCAAACTCAACGAAACACTTTCTGAGGTAAGTTGTCTAACTCTAATTTCAGCTACCATACTGCTTTCCACCTTGTTTTTTTGCCGTTTCACTCAGAGTACTACTTAGTGGCACTATATACCAAGAACATCTGTAAGCTAGCTATCTTGAACAGTGATTTCTGTTTTGAACACCAGGACACACTGGCTGGGCGGCTAGTGATGACCAAGGTAAATTCAGTTCTGCTGCTACCTTTGGGCCGTGAAGCGATCAACAGCCAGCCGCCTCCTGGAGTTAAAGAGCGTGTTTATGAGGCTGTGATTGAGGAGAAGACTAAGGATTACATCTTCCTAAGGATCTGCAAGCACTGCTGTGAGGAACTCGGGCTGCAGCCTGACAGAGAACTACAGGTATGGTGAACCACACTTCATGTGCTTAGACATGTGGCATCACCTACATTAAATAAGGTTTGGTGAGGGCTGGTATATGCTCTCTTATAAAGCATACTTTTTTCCCACATGCAGCCTGAGAACATCATTCTTGTCATGTGGATTTTCTAACCTTGAAAATTTGAATGAAAGGTTCACTGCTTAATTATAGTTTTCGCAAATGATTGCAGAGGTTTCAAGGAAAAATGTGTCTGTGTTGTGCATCCATGTCAACACTGATGGAATTATTTTGGAAATTTATTTTTGCAATAATGCTATCTTCACCAGCCTCAGCTTGTTATTTTGCTTGTTCCCCCCAAGCCTGAATGTAGTCAGGGGAAACAAGACACTGTGTTAATGGTTATCAAAACAACTCCTCATTCTATCACTGTGGGAGCATAATCTTCTTTTCTTCTGCATATGCTTCTCCTGCCTTCTTATGTGCTACAATTCTATTACCCTGTCTCCTCTGTGGGTTCTTATTCCACACAGCCTTTGAGCTCTTGAATGTCTCTGACTTTCTGTACTCTTGTACTCATTGTTTATTTCATGCTTAAGCTTTCATGTTTTTTGGGGGTTTTTTGGGGGGTTTTTTGGTTGTTGTTTTTTTTGTAAATGGTTTTAGATGTTTTCATTTGGCTAATAAAAAGTGGATATATAGTGCAGCGCAAGCATGTCTTTTCAGACTGTTAATTAGACTTGCTCAGTCATAAGTGTTGCAGGTGGCTTTCTTCCAAGGTTTAGCAATTTTTGAGAGGATTAAGAGAATGGGATACAGCGAATTTTAGTTAAATCTTAGTTTTGAATGGACAAGAATATCCAGCTCCATAGCAACTGCACAGCTTGTGGGCTTGATTTGTTGGTTTAGATGGTCATTTTATCTGAGCACTTGTGTATATTAATATTTAAAATGTTCTCACAGATGCAGACTTTGCAATGTGATGCAATTCATTGCTTGCATAAAATAAATTATTTTAGTAAAAAAAAAAGTAAATTCACATCATGAAAGAGAATCATGAGCACAAGCTTTAAACCAAAAGATGCACACAAATACCTTAATGAATGAATGAATTGAATGGAATTATCTTTATTTTTGTTTTAAAATTTTGTATGATTTCTTGGCATGGATGGATATAGACAATTGTGTTGATAAACAAGCTCTCTGTGTTGTGTCTGCCAGGTGGAGCTCCAGTTCCAGCTGAACAGACTGCCACTCTGTGAGATGCATTATGCCCTGGATCGCATCAAAGATAATACTATCCTTTTCCCTGATGTTAGCCTTGTCCCTACTATCCCCTGGAGTCCCAACAGGTGTGTACTCCACCATGTACACAATGTCACACACATAAGAACACACTTGATGCATTCATTTTTATGATAATGCATTGATTGTTAAGGCACTAAAATTAAATCAGTGGGAACTCAGAGACACAAAAGTTACATATAAATAATAAATAATTGGGATCAAAGGAAATTTTACTTTGTACACATGGCATGCTGCTTTATGTTGCTTTTATACTGAGGATATGACTGGCAGATATTTGATATAGTAAAGGCTGCATCTACTTTTAAAAGTAGATGTTTAAACGTTTACGTTTAAAAGTGAGGGAAGATATTTGCATGCAGCTTTTGCTTTCAGATGCAACTAATCCTAAACACATTTATTATAACTCTTTTAATACGTCCACATCCTTATAGTTTGACAGATACTCTCACAGAGGGGTCACCACACCAAATCAAAAGTTAAAGGAAGACTTCTCCTACTTTTAGCAATTTGGAAATGCTCACAGCTGCCTAAGCTTTAAATTTCTCTGGTGACAGGTGAGGGAAGTGAGACAGTAATCTTTATTGACAAGAGCAAAAGTCAAATATAATCCCTGTGGTTGTCATAGCTGCTGCTTTATCTGAGCTCCATAATAGGATTCGTGTGGATTTTTGTTTTAATTGGAATTTGGATAAACGTGGGTTTTTGATTAAAGAAGGAGCAAGAGGTGAATTTGGCTTTAGTTTAAAAGCACACTTTCTTTATGGTAGGTATTTGTGTTTTAAACATTTGCCTAAACTGTGGAATTACCGGGATTTTTGCATTGATTACTCAAACGTATGGCCTGACGTTTATGTGAGTCCCGTTATAGACAGTCACAATCTGGCTTAACTAATAACTAACAGTAATTTAGAATTTAGAAGTCTCTGTACTAATGAGTTCATTAAGCACTACTTGCAGCCAGGCATTTAAGTTAACGAGCTCATATTAGACGTTGATGTGTTGATGTGGCAGCTCTTTCCTTATTTAAGGAAGGCATCGTATGAATTTTGGTGAAGTCTACTATATTCAAAAAGATTTATTGGTGTGAGCCATGCCTTCAAGAAAAACAACTTTCAAAGAAACTTCACAGGATGCTATAGCATGATCAAACTGTTCAATCAAGATGAAACTATAACAGTTTATTTCTGAGTAGTTATTAAAAACATCTAATGGAGGTGCTAGAGAAGGTTCTGCAAGTCGGATAGTTTAAGGCTTCACTCAGTCAGTTACTTACAGGGATTACTTGGTGTATTCATTTTAGATTTTGATACATACAACTGTGTATTATCAGTTTAGACAAATTGGTTTTTTGGGGTTTTTAAAAAAAAAAAAAATTCATAGAAACTTAGACATTTTATGCATAATCTGTTCAGAAATTCATTCAAGTAAAGTGGTTCTGATTCTTATCTTTTAACTCAAAGTGTCAATAAACCCATAATAGTGTATTAGTGGTGCATTTAAACCTGATTTTTTTGTTGTTGTTTTTTTGTTTGTTTGTTTGTTTTTTGTTTGTGCATCTTACCCTAACCTCTTGCTAACTTTAGTTAGTTTTGGTAAGAGTTTATAGGACTAAATGCAGACTTTGGTGTGTAGTAAAGGTTGGGTGATATCTAAAATTTTTCCAACCGACATTCATCAGTCCAATAAATGATGATAGGCAATAAGTTTACGGATGTGAAGCAAAAAGAGCCGTCAGGAGCTAAAATTAAACCTTAGACTAAAACGTTAGGACAGGCTTTTCCCCGCAGCACGCCGTGTAATAAATACTCAAAGAAAACGCTACAACTTATGTCTAAAAATGTATAGTGTCATGCATCGGTTAAAACATTCGACTCCAGGTACATGACGCCCAGCTGGAAACACTTCACGCAAGTCGAGCTGCCCGAGATTCACAGAATTTACAGAAAATGTTAAATTTTTGTGATTTATATCGTTATCGGGACGATAGATGTCTTATATCGGGATATGAGATTTTGGTCATATCGCACAGCCCTAGGAAAGGGCCATCCTAGAACTAATCCCACAAAGTTGGAAGCATGAAATTATCCAAAATGTCTTTGTATTCTTGAAGCATAAGGACTTTCTTTTACTGGAACTATTGGGGTTAAGCCCGATTCCTGATAACAACTCCACACCATAAACCGCCCTACACCATATTTTACACTTGGCAAAGTGCGATCAGACAAGTACTGTTCTTCTGGCAACCGCCAAACCCAGACCCGTTTACTAGATTACCAGACGTTGAGTGTGATTCTTCACTCCAGAAAATGTCTTCACTTCTCTAGAGTCCAATGGCGCTGTGTTTTATAAAACCACATCAAAACTTTGCTTTGTGCTTGATTATTTTAGGGTCGCTGCTCATCAGCCATTCCATGAAGCTCTCTGCACAGTTGAGCTTAAGAACCAAATCAAAGAATTTCAGTGAAAGAGCCTTGACTTGGTCTTAAAATTTCTTTCCATTACAAATTGCTTACCTTTAATAAGTCAGATGTTTTGGTTTATAATAAATGGTCTGCTTTGACTGTCAGCGATTGGCATGTCCTAATTATTTATATCAAGGTAAGGTATGAAGGAAACAAAACAAAATGCTTGTATAGAAAGTCTTGTTGGGATTCAAGAGTTGAAGCTGTTTGTAACTTGTAGAATATTCCTTAATGTTATGCATCCCTTTTTGTTACGCACACACACTTGTGCAAATGCTGAGATTTCTCTCATTCCCCCAATTACAGCATCTCTCAGCTGGAGTTCAATCAATTGACTCTGGGGGATTCACAGCTTTTGACGATGCAGTCACCATAATGATGATAGTGATGCATGGAGACATGCACGCATGCTACATTTACAGTAATTCACAAGTATCAAATCAGATGTGAATCATTTTCTCCTACCTTTCTGTCTTGTTTAGCACACAAATTACAACTGCTTAGTTGTGAATATTTACTGGTCATCCTAAAACTACATGGAATTTGAAAAGTTATGTTTGTTGCACATTCATAGAAATGCATTCAGACACGTTCCGTACCATGTTTCCTCTGGAGAGCTAGTTTCATGCAGTTGTGAAACTTGCATGATATATGACTTAATTTGACCTGGCCATCAGACACATTGGCATGTCTTAGTTTGTCTAATGAGTCAACTTCATAACACAACACAAATTGATCAAAAAGAGAAATGTGCAGGGTGTTTAGTTTTTCCTTTTTAAACTTGTAACTGTCCTCCTGAGACCCAGCCTATTCATTATGTCGTCTGTAGTGGACAAAAACAGTTAAACTGAAAGATACTACTTTTTTTTTCTCCCTCCATTCTCAGTAGGATATGGGCAAACATTGGGTCACCTGCACATAACAACTAGATGAGGTTTTATGATATCCCATTCTTAATCCATAGATATTAGCATGGAATTTATCTCCATTTGCAGCAATAACTGCTTCTGAGTTAGCTCTCAAAATTTTGGAATTTGTCTGTGTGAATTATTGACCATTCATCCAGAAACCCCTTTGTGAAGTCAGACACTAATGCTTGACAAGAAGCCCAGGCTCACAATTTTGTTCCTAGTTTACCCTAACAGTGTTTGGTAGGGTTGAGTTCTGCACTTTTTGCACAAGTCAGTCAAGCTCCTTCACACCAGACTGGTCTAGCCGTGCCTTATGGACCTTAATTTGTGCACTAGGGCACAGTCATGATGAAACGTAAAAGACCCTTCAATAAAATGAATCATTATCAATTCCCTTCAATGGAACTGATGGGCCCAGGCCCCCCCCCCCCCCCCCCCCCCCCAACAAAACATAACCACATAGAATTATCCCCTCTCTGCCAAACTTTATAGTTTGGTGAAGGTGATGTGGAGATAACAGTCCCAGACTGCTAGCTGAAGTTGCGATGGAGTGCTTTACACTTTTTGGTGCTTTGTATTGTTCTTGGTGATGTAAGACTTGAATGCAGCTGCTTGTCCATGAAAATATCATGAAGGTTCTGGTATCCAATTACAATACCACACTCAAAATTCATTGTGCTCTTTGGAATGACTCATACTTTCCCAAATGTTTGTAAAGGCAGGCCTGGTGTTTCATTTTTTGTTTTGACACAGCTGTAGCAGTGAGACTGAAAACATTTAAACCCACATTTCTTACCCCCTTTCTCATCTGCCCCTCATCTTCCATTCGATCTTTTTATATTATTTTTAGTGGGACATAGACAAAATAATTACATGGGCATACTGCCTTTTTATATTCAAAAGTAATCTTTGTTTATAGTGCAGTATTTTACTTGAATGCTTGAGTTTGAAATGTTTTATAATAACAGTTGATTTGGTCATCAAAAAATGCCTCCATCCTCTTTCCGCCCTCAGGCAGTGGGATGAGCAGTTGGATCCTCGTCTGAATGCCAAACAGAAAGAGGCCATCCTGGCCATCACCACACCCATCTCTATCCCTTTGCCCCCCATTCTTATCATTGGGCCCTATGGTACCGGCAAGACCTTCACCCTGGCACAGGCTGTAAAGCACATCCTCCGCCAAGACCACAGCAGGTTTGCGATCATTTTCTTTTCTGTTTGTGGTTTGTGATCATTTGATCTTCTTCTCTGTTTGTTTGCATGTTAATTTTTTAAGATACATTGAATTATTTTTAACAGATAGGATTCCGCCCACCCCAGATCCCTGATATACTCTCAGCTTCTTTTGTATTTGTGAATGAATGTTTATGAAGTTCTAAATGTAATGTTTACAATGATAGATGGAGCACTTTTTTTTGTTTCAAACTGTAGTTGTGAAGTGCCAAGTAGATAGTCGCTAGTTTTCAATAACATTTGACTTACATTAACTAAATGATTCATAACTAATAACATAAGGTATTACATTGGTTGCCATACCAGCAGTAACCGCCTGATGATTGAGTAGTAAACTGTAAAAAGCCCAAGTACTGCATTTTACATATAAAGTCAAGTTTTGTAATACTTAAAGCTAAGATAAGGAGGCTATAATTTGAATAACACAGCAGGACTGTATTTTTACTCCACTTTCACTGTGAAATTATAGAAATACTATCACATCTGTCAGTAAAATTAACCTAAGACGAATGGTGCATAATTAAAGGCACAGCTAAATGAATATACAAATGAATAAAATATCTTTTTTTGTATTCGGTACAGCAGAGCAATTTATAAAAGCAGGCACTGGTGTAATTTACAAAATTGCAAACTAAATGATGTTTTAACAATGAAATATGAGAACTTTTTTTCCCTACATCTTACGTTTAATCTTTGTTTTGTTTTTTTTGTCATTGAGTAAGTTTCCTCTGCTTCATCACTGGTTAAAAGACAAACTTGATAAACATTAGTGAAATATTACAAATAAATGGTTTCAATCACCATCATATAAATATAGTCAGCAACCTTGATCTCACAAGCAATCGTTTTTGCAGATTACTGATACTCCCTGCTATGTATCATAAAGTGTCAATGGGGTATTTGTAGGGAAATTTGAAAGGGAAATGTGGATGTGAATCAAGTTAATATCACTTATAAATGCAGTAGGGGAGCTCAGTCAAAAGAAATGACAGATGTATCCTGGGGCTGGGCTGTGCAGTGGCCGCCGTTTTCGTTTCAGTGGCAGTCACTGCCTTGGGTTTGACCTTTTTAAAGTTGAGAAATCACAGTGCTATAAAGTGTCAAACTGTGGTGTGTGTCTGTGCGTGTGTTGGAGCCTGTGTTGTGCTGTGTAGTTGTCTATGGTTTGTATTGTCTAGGCCATATCATTTGAAGACAAACTCTGCTGGTCATTTGGACGAATTTGTGTCAATGTGTGGTTGATGCACATGGTTAGTCTGATTGCAACACATTTTCAGGGCCAGAATGGAAGTGCGTGCCAACTATATTGTGATCAATCAAGCTATGTCACTTCAGTGGCCCACACAGTGTTGTATAACAACAAAACAGTGTATGATTTTCTTCCATTGGCATTTTTCATCATTAGTAAGCTCCCTCCCTGTGTAGATACCCACAGGAAACTTTGCAATTTCCCGTGTTAGAAGCAAACCGATGTAGCACAAGCACATAAATGGTTCCCTGGTCTTTATAAAAAATGAATGTAATATCTCGGACAGTGTCCCCTAACAAAAGTTACCATTTTGGTTTTTAATAAGAAAGACCAGGATGTGTATGTGTAATGCAAGAGAGAAAACAGCCTTGGAAAATGTGTAGCAATATAATATTCATTCCTCAATTCACTCTGAATACATTTAATATTCTGTGGTTAAGATGAATTATAGATATTTTAAAAGCTATGACAAGGGGAGGTGAGCCCATGGATTAGTGCTTCTGGCTCACCATATTTTTAAAAACGTTAACAAGACCGTATATCGACCCTGGTCAGGTGTGCTCAAGATGTGAATTACCGTATTTAATATTGGAAGCTTTCTCTGTACATCTTTAGCTGTGATGCTGCATGAATGTTTAAAAGTGTAATTATGAACAGGAGTTGTTACTGCTGTCAGGGTGAACAGCTCTGGGTTTGCTGTCCCGGATACTAATATCAGTTTACTTTTTAAGGTTTCTACTGAAAATAGAATGGTATAGAGATGAAATAAATCCCTTTTCTTTATTCCTTATATTTCTGTATTTGTATAGCATTAGTGAATGCAGTTTAATCATGAAATATTATAGATAAGGTATAGATATACAAAAATAATGTTATACTATGTTTTTGGGAAAGCCAAGTGCTATTAATCAAAATGAACTGATAGGATTCACAACCACTGTTTTGTTATTTAAAAAAAAAAAAAAAACCCATGCAACTTCATTATAAACTTTTTATTAAAAAACTTATGAAGTGAAACCATTTCTTAAGGTAGTTTATGTGCCACTGTACCCTGGTAATAATTTATTCTTGCTGCTGGTTTTGGAAGATATCGATACAGTGTTTCAGCAACTGCGTATGATGATTCATGCCTACAGTTGTTTGTCTTTTGTCTCTACAGGGTCCTGATCTGCACCCACTCCAACAGTGCGGCTGACCTTTACATTAAGGACTACCTTCATCCTTATTTTGAAGCAGGCAATCAGCATGCCAGACCTCTCAGGTAAAGAAACACGCCTACGGAACAAGAGATGGCTGAGGGGCAAAACAAGCTTCTCGTTTTGTTTTGTAGCATGTAGTATGTACAGTAGATAAAACGTGCTGTAGTGCCCCGGGGGGAGCATTATATATTGGATTTTAAAGTGTTTAAGTCTCTTTGCAATTTTATGTTGTAAAATAATACCACATAAGCTAGTGTTTGTAGATGCTGAGAAAAACCTGTCAGGTACAGGTGTTCATCTTCTTGGTAAATAAATAAAAACAGTTTTAGTAATGTATTACACATCTCTGTAGTTTACATACTTTGGGTTGGGTGTTTTTTACAGAAGTGATAAGTGTTTCTAAAATGACTGGTATTTCTACTTTTTGCCCTATATGTCAGCAAAGACCATTCTAGCTGGATAGCATCAATAAAAACTCAACTAGACATTAACTAGATGAATGTTATTGGGCACATAGTCAGAGTTATACATCCATGTACGTGGGTTGTTTTGTTTTTTTCTGCCCTGCAGTGGTAACAAGCAGACGTTTGTTGACTTGAGGGATTTGACCTCATGAACATTCCGGCTTTTCGAACTACTCCTTAAGACAGCAGATATACACTCAAAGATACTGACAGCTTCCTTATACTGCATCATTGACTTCTAATCACATTTCAGCAGTGCCAGAAGTCACCAAAGACATGGAATCAGTGTGTTCCTTGACCAGGCTGGGGTTAGGCTGTGTGTTTGTGTTTTCACACACAAGCCTGGAGACCATATGGGCAATCAAATGACTTGTTTCACATGAGCAGTCGGTCTGATTTCTAGAGCTTCCAGTGTAATTCCTCCATAAGCATTGGAGCCTCCTCCTCTTGGGTCCACTTGTCTGCTTTGAGTGAACTCAGTCAATACAGAAGTTATTTGAATATTTAGGGGCAGAGTTGAAAGTGCACCACTGCAGAAAGTATGTCCAAAGGGTCTGCTCTTGGCAGCCTTCTGTGTGGATAAGATTGCGCTCAGTCTGAGGTGCACATCAGATATCATGTGCAGTCATGCATTTTTACAAGCATTTCCAGTCTATCTGCTTTTAAGTGAGACAAAACATATAAAATTAAATGAAAATTAACAGTTTCATTCACACTGAGACTTGAGTATTTGCTTTTTGTGATTGTAACTCTTGATCTTTCTGCTTTCTTTGCTCACTCCAGGGTATACTTCAGGAACCGCTGGGTGAAGACGGTCCACCCAGTGGTCCAGCAGTACTGTCTCATCTCCAGCACACACATCACTTTCCAGATGCCCACAAGGGAGGACATCCTCAGGCACCGCGTGGTGGTGGTCACCCTCAGCACCTCCCAGTACCTCTGCCAGCTTGACTTGGAGCCTGGTAAGTCGTATGAAAACAAACAAACAAAAAAAACCATTAAGTCACGCTGACCTATTGGTTGAGGCAGCCATTGTTCTCAGCAGCTTTTATTTGGCATACCAGTATTTGCACTTGGATTAAACTTGCCAGCCAGAGTAGCTGACACATTATATATCAGACATACATGCTGAATGAATGCTGAAGTGTGGTTTGTGTGTGAGATGGGGCTTAATTTAACTCAGGATTGTTCTTGTTTTTTGCATTGCTGATTAAATAATTGAGGCTGAGTGTTAGATTTGTATCGGGAGAACGGACGAGAGCAACTGGGGCCAAGCGAAGGAACGGCGTTTGTCCGGTTCTCTCCCGTGCACAAGTACCATGAAGAAGTTTGCCTACTTGCGTCTTGCTTGCAGTGTAATTATATTGTCTTAACGTTCCAGCGGATGGGTTCAAGATACAAACCCATCATTGAGAAACGGTAAAAAACGACAACAACAAAAAATTGCTCGAATTCCCAGAATGGTTAAACCATAATTTCAGCAATTTAATAAATGAGTTTTCTAGTATGTTCTAAAATGTCTTGCAGCACGTGAGCATGCGTGTGCACACTTTTTTAAAGGCTTGTAAATGTATGCAAACAGAACACAGTCACTCTCATTTCCTGTTCTTTGGTCATCCCCACTGACTCTGACAACCATTGCTGGTAGGGGCCCACCATTTATAGAGGGTTGGAACTCATTTAAGTTATGTAAAAGACATGGAAAACAAACCAATTTGTCAGTGCAGGCTAATAACCGACACTAATGTGTCAGCGGAGGGGGCTTTGTCGGTTGCTTGGAAACACCATCTGCCTGTTTCTAATGTACTTTACATCATTAGCCCTCCTCCCCACGTTTCATCTGTCCTGTTCTCCTGTTGGTTGATGGTGATGAAAATCTCCAGGAAACGAGACACTTGGGAGCCAGCAAGTCTTCTAAGTAGCGATAACAAATCTCGCACCCAAAACACAGGTCCCCCGAAAGATGATGTTTAGGCTTTTATGTTTGGCTTGATGACTTTGCTTTTTTTTTCATGGTCTAGGTATGGGATTTGGCATGTAGACATTGTGCATGTATTGTTTAGCATGCCTTTATATATCTTAACAAATTTTTGTTATTATGATATGCAAAAATCCCATTCCCAGCAAAAACAGACATTCTTTGCTTCTACTAATTTGTGCAGCCCTCACAGCATGTTTTTGCCTGGATGCATTACTTTTCTCTACTGTGCAAAGTTCTATATACAGTTAGGCCCATAACTAACTGAAGTTGGATTTGTATTTCTTTTTCTTGCAACTTTCCTTCTGTGATTTAAAATCCACCACCCAAGTGGATTGTAAATCAAACCACTGATGTGCTTGAAGGGCAGACATTCAACAAAAGTATTGCATTAACCATTCAGCAATTACAACTATTATTTATACACATTCCTCAAGTTTCAGATGCAAAGAAACGATGGACAATCTAGCATAATTTTAAATATAGGGGGTATTTTAGTAATTGGTGGCAAAAGCCTTTGCAGTCAATGACTGACTGAAGTTCATGGATGTCAGGAAATGCTGTTTCCCCTTCCTTGAGATCACACTATGCCACAACACATTCAAGTAGATGATCAGAAACTGTCCTTCTGATGGGGGAGTTCCACACAGCTTTCAGAGCTTCGTTACAAAGCTTGTGTTGTAGGTTTAGTTACGCACTCCAAGACCCTTTCACACTTGCACACTTTTCAAATCACTTTTACAGTGTGAAAAGAGCCAAAAAAAAAAAAAAAAGACTAAAAGGGAGAATGTGCGAGACTGGGCGTGTGAGTAGAAGAAATTGTCATTTATTATTGAAGAGTAATCTCTCTACCAAATAATTTCTGCAGTTCTGTGCCTCTGATCTCTTTCACCTCTCCTTATTACCCTACTCTCCTTCTTTCCCTTACTACGGTTTTGTGCAAATTCAAAAACTTCAATTATTAGCCCAGAGACTGATGGCTGCAACAAATGAATTTGTGAATAATTTCTCTGAGGCATTTCCAAAGTGCAGTGGTAAGCACCATATAAATTCATTTGTGCTTCTGACCATCTGATGCTCATAAAGACTATCTTTTCTTCCCTCTCACACCGCAACTAGTCTCTACTCATCTGCCTGAGAAAATGTTCTCATTTTTGAGTATTATAAGTCAATTGACATGCACATAACTTTATATTTGTTATTCTAACATGTTTGCTCTTTGCATAGCAAAATATTGAGTGTATAATAAGGAAATTATTCATCTTAAGGCCTTTTCGTCCCTTTTTTGGTTTTATAACGGGACAAACAGCCAATGTTTTTTGTCTTATACATGCTTTTAATTTCACATGTTATGGTAATCAGCACTCCATGATAATTAAATTTCCCTCCACTGCTTAATAAACTCTAAGTGCATGTACAGATGATGTTGTAGGACTCGCACGGTCAGTTTATAGCAAATAAGAGGAAAATTTCAAGGAAAAATGAAAATTTAGCAACACTTTCTAAAGTTGTTTTCACTAACATTTTGCTCTCTGCATAGTGAAACACTGAAACTTTGCTATCATGCATCCAAATTCATATTTTAAATTAATTATTGAAAAGCCAAGCCAGAGACTATTTATGTGTATTGTTTAACGCACAGTTACATGTAGTTATTTAGAATATTTGTAACCTCTGCAACAAGCATTTTTCCCTTTATTAACTGAAAATAAGGGAAACATTACAAGATATAGACTTTATAATTCTGATGGGACATTTCTCAGTTATACTTTGTATAAACCTACTTATTCACATTCTGTGTGCAGTGCATGGACTGTTGTATCAAAATGTTTACCATTTTATCAGGATCACTGCAGGGAACAGTGCCAGCCTATGCTTCAGTGAAGTGCATACAGCGTTAAAGGCGATAACACTGGTTTCAGGCTTTGTAGTTGGGGGGGGGGGAGCCTGCAAAAAATATTTTGCAGGCTTTTTGCATTTTCAAAGGCTGATACTAAGGATTGAATGTTGCTTCAAATTAAACTGCTCCACCTCTTTTCTTGCCAGGCCCTTTTTCTTTGTTGTTGTTTGTTTACTTTTTTGTCAGTTTTTTTTATTTCCCACTGTCAAATTTCATATCTGCATGTCCTTTTCTGTGGAAATAGTGTAGCTTTAGAGGATGTTTGCTGGTTGTTTTTCAGCCTCTCTTCCTTGCTCCTTGTTCTAGCACTCATTTGCCATGCTGTTTTATCCCTCTCCCCTCATTCTGCCGACCTCTGTTAGAGCTTTTTAAGGCAGGGTTAGACTAAAAGTTCAGTCATTTGTATGTGCACGGAACCCTGCCTTTAAGTTGTAAGACTGGTTAAAACAATGGGAGAAAAAATATATAAAGGACACCAATGAAGAGTGTGTGAGAGAGATTTAAAAAACAAACAAACAAAAAAACTGTTTGGTCGTAGAGCATGAATGTTTGTTGTTTCTGTGTGACAAATTTGTAAGATTTTATTGAAGGGGCGATCGTGGCTCAAGAGTTGGGCGTTTGCCTTGTAATCGGAAGGTTGCCGGTTCGAGCCCCGGCTTGAACAGTCTCGGTCGTTGTGTCCATGGGCAAGACACTTCACCCCTTGCCTACTGGTGGTGGTCAGAGGGCCCGGTGGCGCCAGTGTCCGGCAGCCTCGCCTCTGTCAGTGCGCCCCAGGGTGGCTGTGGCTACAATGTAGCTTGCCATCACCAGTGTGTGAATGTGTGTGTGAATGGGTGGATGACTGGATATGTAAAGCGCTTTGGGGTTCTTAGAGACTAGTAAAAGCGCTATATAAATACAGGCCATTTACCATTTAAGATTTTATTGATGTAAGATTTTTTTTAAATTAATAAGTAATGGAGTCAACATTACAAACAACAGAAAACCAAAGATAAACATTTTATTTAAGATCAACATTAGCCTAGAACTGTTGACAGTGTTGACTTGATGTGTGTCCACTTTTCCACTCAACGAGAAAGGTCAATGCTGCAAGTTCTTCACCTTTATGCTCTTATTAGAAAAGTATATCGTAATAAGTGGGAATAAAGAGCAATTTTGAAGCAGTGAAATTGTAATATATGTACAGGTGAATAGATATTTGTGTCTTGTCTGTTTTGATAGGTTTGTTCACTCATATCCTATTGGATGAAGCGGCCCAGGCCATGGAGTGTGAAACCATCATGCCTTTTGCTCTAGCTAGCAAGACAACCCGCATCGTGCTGGCCGGAGACCACATGCAGGTAAACAAAGACAGTAAGAATTCAACTTTGAGCTTGTAGAAGCCTCAAAAGTGGCCCTTTTTAAAGACTAACTGTATCTATACTGCTTTGTGAATTGCTATATAATAACAACAACTACATTATAGTGTCTTGGGGTCTCAAATGCTTGAAGAGGTTTTTCTTTAGCCCAAAGTCAAAACACTTAAGGAGATGGAACAAACTACAGATGGTAGCTGGGACATCAAGGAATAGTAATACCATTTTGCACTTTGCTTATTATTAGGTTCTTATCTGACCTACTTCAGAAAACAAAGGAACAGGCAGCAGCTACTGTGGCTCTGTGGTTTTAGAGACCACTTCAACCACAAAAAACAAAATATAAACTCATGTCAGTCAAGCTTTCTAAGCCAACACAAGGAATTAAAACCTAATTTCCTCGTCTGCTGGTTTTAAGACGGTGCACAGGATTACCGGTAGTGAAGTGGATGAAGATGCAGCATGAGTTGTGCTTAAATTACTTGATCTCTCTATTTCTTGGAGGAAAGAAAAACAGTATTAAGACGCAGTGTCCACCAATGCATCCATATGTTTCTTTCCCAGTCACACTCAGCTTTCTTCTGTCGACTTTCCTGTCCTGTATAGATCACTACAGAAAGTTATCATCATCATTAATTTACATTACAATCAAACACTGTATACAATTTCACTGACTGTCAGCAGTAAAATGTCACTTGCCAATAACAAAAGATTTATTTAGATATTTGGTCAACACGGAAAAGCTTTGATGGACTTCATTAAAGAGGAAAAATAATGAAGGGGAAGTGTGAAATATCTTGGGTGTAATTTTATAACTACCATAGCTTTCCTTCACTACTACTACATCTTTTTTTTTTCCTTTTTGTCCTCTCCTTCAATTTCCAGCTCAGTCCATTTGTGTACAGCGAGTTTGCACGGGAGCGCAACCTGCACGTGTCCCTGCTGGATCGACTGTATGAGCACTACCCCCCTGAATTCCCCTGTCGTATTCTCCTTTGTGAGAACTACCGCTCCCATGAAGCTATCATCAAGTAAGTGCCTGCTTTCCCTTGCTACCTTGTCTTGAGTACTGTCTGAAGAGGCTGAGAGGGATGGGGTCTTAAGCTTTACTGAGTGAATATATGTCAGACAAAAGCTGACTTGTGCTGCAATTTCTCAGTTAAACTGACCTGGTGATTTTTGCTAATTACTGAGACATTAAGGCTTTGGCCAGTCGAAAAGTTTGTTCCTCAATCCAAAGGGACCATGTTAGACAGCAGGTGGATAACTAGACAGTTAACTGTGTTGCTGCTCAGGGAACCAACTCACCTGCTAGCTGGCTCAGTGTTAAGCTCTCCACAGCCATGCTGGTGATCTGTCTCCATTGCTGTGTCCTCCTGCTGTGGCTCCATCTTGCAGTAAAAAGGATTTGTCCTTTGCAACTTTAATTACTCTTGGCTGCCATCAAAATGGAAAAATAACTCATTTCTGGAACTCCATAACCAAAATTCTTGCAGTCTTTTCTTGCTGTTGTGTTACTGTAACACCTTAAAAATGAACTGCTACCCCCCATCTCAACACAGGTACACAGTTATTTATTTATTATTGGCTTGCTGCCTGACATCATTACAGAAAAATAAACCTGCTCTGCTACCATTTGCTACCATTGGTAAGTCTGCTGCTTAGTGTTGTATGTTGCCAGAATAGTGCCTCATTCATCTTATTAAGCATAATACAGCATGATATCCATGATATTATAGTTTGAAGGAAAAAAGGAATAACTGTCTAAGCCATGCCCTTTGGCTGTGTCTATACACAGTCACATCACTCCACAGGTGCACAGTGGGGTAGCGTCATTTATCTGAAAGCGATTCAGTAGAAAGAATTCTAGGACCAACTTGTGCCCACATATGTGTATCTGGGTTTCAGACCACTTAGCTCTTTACTTCTTCTTGTTGTACTTGTTTATTATCCCAAAATAGTTTAACTTAAGATTTATGTTAGCTGATCTACTGGTCAGTTTCTGCTCTACAACACAGTCATAACTACTGACAGAGACTGCACCTGCACTTTTTGAGACTCAATTTTGGGCAGCATAGTTACACGTTCCCATGTTCTGGGCCTGGTCCATTTTACCACCCTTTTTCAGTTACAGATCTTTGGTCTAGCAGTCTTCATCCATTATGGCTTTCCTTCACTGTTCAAATTGGACCTCATAAACAGCTACATGTGTAGATGATCACATTTACATAAATTTAATCTTGGTTTAACCACGGTTTGCCTGCCAGTGATCCTTCTTTGATCATAGAGAGCTTGGGTTTCCACTGCAGTGGCATCTTTCTATTGGGCTTAACTCTGTTGCTGCTATAAAATCACAAACAGCCTCATGTCAACTTCATGCTCCCTGGATCACTTTAGAAATCAATACTAGTGGCAGACAATTAGAGAGCAAGTACAAAGTTGTCTTCATTGTACATCTTTGAAGCTTAAAGGATCACCTCTCATCAAAATGTTTGTTTAATTTTTATTATAATAATAATAATAATAATAATAATAATAATAATAATAATAATAATAATAATAATAATAATAATAATGGATACTTTATTGATCCCCATGGGGAAATTACTTGTTTTTCTCTGCATTTGACCCATTTACTCAGTGAAGCAGTGGGCAGCCCACTAAGCAGGCGCCCGGGGAGCAGTGTGTAGGGACGGTACCTTGCTCAGGGGTACCTCAGGGTACATAAGGCAAGTTTGTATTGTCATTGGGCACAGTAGAGTTTCAATACTGCTCCATTTTGATCCAAACACGTTTTGACGATCATGACAAAAGTGAACAAATACCCATCCTTATAGTAAAGCTTAATTTCAAGGAATGCATGAATCATATATTCATGTGGTTCACGTTAATATCAGTTTTTGTGAACATATATTTGAAAAATTAAAAACAATTACCAAGATCAAGCAATTGTCCTCCAAATTCATGTCACTCTTTTATTTTTCCTTTTCTTCTTCCCTTCGTAAAGCTACACTTCAGAATTGTTCTATGATGGGAAGCTAATGGCAAGTGGGAAGCAGCCCTCCCATAAGGACTTCTACCCTCTGACCTTCTTCACAGCAAGAGGAGAAGATGTCCAGGAGAAGAATAGCACTGCCTACTACAACAATGCTGAGGTATGGCCGGGGCACTTGTACATCTAAAGCCTTCAAGAAATATTTTTGGTCTTATTAACATCTTATGGAAATAATGTGGTTCAGTTTAAATAATTCAAGGTGTTAAATAAGTGGCATAATGACCCCCTCTGGACTGGTACTAAATGCAACCCAAAGCATATTTAAACCAGTTTCCTGTGTTTTATGTGTATAATTATACTCGCTGTGTATTGGCCTCTATGCACTTCTAAAACATATAAACTGCTACTCACTATGGCCCCTGAACTCCACCTATTTAAACTCAGAGTGCCGTAACTGAGCTTTGTGCAAAAGCATGTTTACAAAAAAGGATGCTTTGTAAAAACTCTAAGATTCAGAGATAAAAAAAAATTAGTTAAAATAAAAGATCAAGAAATGGTTTCTTACCAGTATAGTTGCCAACTTCACACATTAGCTGGTTAGAGTAATATAATACAATACAAAAATAACTAAAAGTCGAGTAATCTTTGGCAGTAAAAAATGCACTTTAGCCTAGTGTCTGATTTTTACAGAGACATAATTATGCATGATTGTTAGATGTGGACCTATACACTCAACATTCTGTATTTGAATTACATAGAAATTAAAGTTGTTACCAGTCTTTGCCTTGGCAAATCATTGCAATTTGTCACGCACATTGCCTTTTATTCCTGAGATGAAACCCATAAACTCAAATGTGATACCAACTTAGACCTACATTAAAACACATGAAGCATAAATTACTGAGTCCGAATTTTGGATGGGTTCTTATTTAGGTTTTCAGTGGACCCTAAGCCTTTATTGTCATGCTCCAAGCAATTAAAGCAATGATCGTTCTTGTTCTCAATGCCACATTAATTACCTCCTGTTTGTTTGATATAGTACCCATGGTGAAATAGTATACATTGAGTAAAACACGCTCATACATCTTATGTCTGTTGTGCAAGAGTCTGTTCAAAGCCTCTACCCTTAGGGCTAAGCTCAGTGAAAATTGAAAAAGCAACCACTTCAACTTTAATAACAGAATTCTTAATTCTAAAATTGTAACTTGAAAATTATTTCCATCAAAGTTTGCCAGTTGTAGGAATTTTTAAACTTAAAGATGTGGCAATATCTATCCAATAGTTTATTTTTTTTTAAACAACATTTTTAAATACACATTTCATGGGGTCTTCAAAATGCTGCAGACACAGCAAACTGTCACAGTTATGGTTTTATCGTGAATGTTTGGTTTCTTTTCTGTTGCTTTGGAGTCTCATTTCCTTAAAATTTAAGTTTGGATTGTATATAACTGAATCACAGTTTTACCAAGAAGGCACACCTCAGCCATGGTAGTTGGGCTAACTTAAAAAAGGAGATTTTTAAGCATTTCATTAGGCATGAGTCCAGATCAGTATTGTCAGGTAGCATCACCTTAGAGTGGTTGTAGAAAAGATCAGTCGTGAAGGTGTTGGAGAATATAGCTCAGTCCAGTTATTTAACATTTTACTTTTTATTATTTATTTATTTGTCAGGACTGATGCTTCATGTTAAAATTGTATTTTTAAATGAATATTAATTGTTTTGCAAGCCTGTGTTTAGTTTTTACAGTTACAGCTATGTTATAACACTTATGTATGTTTATTTTGTAAGTGGGATACATTTTTATTTAAAAAGTTGTTTAAAGAAGACCCTAAATCCAAATGTCTTGATTGTCTCTCCAAAGGTATTTGAGATCGTGGAACGGGTGGAGGAGTTGCGCAAAAAGTGGCCAGTGGCCTGGGGGAAGCTGGATGAAGGCAGCATTGGGGTGGTGTCACCATATGCTGACCAGGTGTTCCGCATTCGTGCTGAGCTACGGAAGAAGAGAATGCCTGAGGTCAGCGTGGAAAGAGTGCTCAATGTCCAAGGTGAGGAACAAATATTTACTAGCACATCCTGTGCTTTGTGTGTCATGTGTTAAGGTGATACATCTCTATGAGTAAAAAGAAAATATCTTAAATTAATGAGCTGATATTTTAGGATGGCTTTGGTAGTATTCTATGTTAGCAAGTGTTAAAACATCATCGTAATTAAAGATATCTATGGTAAGGCATTCGAAAAGACAAACAATATAAACAAGTTCAGAGCATAAATCCCTAAGCAGAAATGCTTGATTCTGTGAAGGTTGCCTCCTATTTTTCTCTTTGAAATGTTGCTTAAAATGAAGGAGACAAACTAAACAAATGCCTTCAATCTTGGGTGTAGCTCGAATGTATTCATATTGTGTCTCACATTATGAAATCAAGAAGATTTCATAATATGATTTGTACAATAAGTCTTTTTTTCCCCAAGTCTCTTTTCTGTGTCGGTCTCACGCAGCTTTCATTTGTATCACATTCAGCTGCTTTCCACAGGTCATTAGCTCCCTCATTAATCATACATGAAACACATGGACACGGAAAAAAACTCGAGTTAGTGGTTAGTAGTTGAATTTAACAGATTTACGTAATGTTTTTCAATAGTTTCTTTCAACAGGCAATACAGGTATACTTATTAATAAACATTTATAAACACGGTAATTACCATTCATTCAGGTTCCAGTAATATAATAAATGTCACATAAGCTACTGGAGAAATTTATTCGGCCACAACTTTAGTTGATTGTTGATAGTTGGTTGTCTTCGGCAAGGTCTTGTAAGCTATAAAGTTTTGCCTTTTTTCTCCTTTTCTGTGTTTTGTTGGGGTTTTTTGTTTTGTTTTTTTGATAGTGAAAGAGAAAAGTTAAATTGAAATGGAGAATAGCAAGTTCCTAAAATCTTCTTCTAATAATTATTTTGATTTCAAATGGGTTACTTTTTTTGTTTGTAATATTTTCTGTTGTCATACTGTTATGTCTTGCTAACATATCTTTTTAAATAAATCTTTTTAGAATTTTCCAAAGATCTCTGTTCTTAAGATTTCTGAGTTTAGCATTTTTTTTTTTTTTTAAGAGGGCTTAAAAATGTTTTATTTAAAAAAATATTTGCAGGCAAACAGTTCCGGGTGCTGTTCCTTAGTACGGTGCGTACACGGCATACCTGCAAGCACAAGCAAACGGCCATCAAGCGCAAAGAGCAGCTGGTTGAGGACTCAACAGAGGACCTTGACTATGGTTTCCTGTCCAACTACAAGCTGTTGAATACAGCCATCACCAGAGCCCAGTCCTTGGTTGCAGTTGTGGGAGATCCCATCGCGCTATGTTCTGTTGGGCGTTGCAGGTAAATATAGCCTAATTAATATTTTCATATTGTTGGTTACTAATAATTTTGTCTCTATACACCAGCACAGTGCATTTTAAATCAGACTGCCAAGGTTTGATTGAAATGCAAAGTTTCAGGTTTAATTAAAACTACTATATTAATGGTTTAGGAGTTGATCATTTGGTAGATAGTTTGATAGTCAGATAAATTAAGTGCATAAAAGTTGTTAAGTGTCGAGTTTGTTCACGTTTGAATATCTGCTTATTTTTCACCACAGAGAGAGCAATGGCGTACTCTGATAAACCATAATTGGGTCACTACTAGCTGCCAGATCCTCTCTGTACTATTTGAATCTTTTTAACCCACCTCCGCAGCTGTCTCCATAGCAGCTGTAGTTTGTCTTTGCTTATGTTTTGTTTATGCTATTATGCAAACAAAATGTCTAAGTCAGTGTAGTAGCCAGCCAAGCTGTTATTCAATATTTATATATTTTTATTAACTGAACAGGTTAAATGATTGCCTCTACCTGCAAGGTGTTGTAGTTTTAAAAATATTTTCTGATTGCCACTCAGTTCACAAACGGCAACAAAAACTCTGCACTTCTTTCTTCCTAATGAGAGCTGAAAAAATACAGTCTGCACAGTTGGCAGAATAAGTACCATTTTCCTTTTCTATTTTTTCTTTTAAAGGGTTACTTACTCATCATTTAATCAGATTAGGACACAATCGATAGCCTGCCCAACATTTCCCTCATAGCAGTTCCCATTTTATCCTAATGTTGACACCTACTTGACTGCTAATGATACAGCTACTCCTACAGCACAAAAGTTTGTTTTTGAAATGTAAATGTCTTATATCGCCACATTCTTTTGACTGCACATTTCAGGACAGAAGAGAACTAAAGTCAGATGACAAATTAAAGGAGAAAACGGCTCAAAATGCTTTTAGTAGGTTTTTAGGGGGTTTACAATGACTCTTAACATTAAGTGAGAAGTTGCCTCAAGCCGTGCCAGCAAAATGCCAACGACAGTATAACAGCGCCACCAGGTTCCTCACAGTTCAAGGGTTTAGGGTTTTTCTATTAGTTTGTTAGCCATCTTTTATAGACAGCTGTTGTTTGTTTTAATCATACCAATGGAAAGCATTGTGTTCTAAATAAAGTACACAATGCTTTAGAAAGATTTTTCCTTTTCCTCGTTTTCCTTCTTCCCTCTAGTTTTTCTGCACTGTGCACATGCCTCTTTGCTATAAATAGTTGTGATATTTTATGTTTATCCCACAAGTCATTTGTAACACTGGCAGGCAAAAAAATTCAAATGATAATCCATTAAACACTCAATTCAAATAAGAAACAATACCAGAGACTAGAAGAAAATCTTCAACATTTTTTGTTTTTGTTTTTGCCCACTTCCAGAAAATTCTGGGAGCACTTTATTTCCATTTGCCATGAAAACTCGAGCCTACATGGCATCACCTTCGAGCAGATTAAGGCTCAGCTGGAGGCCCTGGAGCTCAAAAAGACCTATGTCCTCAACCCATTGGCTCCAGAGTTCATCCCTCGTGCCCTTAGGCCCATGCAAGGACACCATTCGTCTTCACAGGCCCTCCATCCCCACCATCATCCACATTCTCAGCATGCACAGCCAGCCTCCAACAAGCAGGGCCCCCAGCAGCAGCAACAGTCACCTCCTAAGGTAAGGTGTTTTTCAGTGTGGAGGGCAAAATGGAAAGAAAAAATACTGCATTTCTATTTTTTTCATAAGTAGTTTGAATAATAATGATAATGCTGATGGTTGTTATAAACAGAGCTGAAATGGTAACACTTTAGGAAAATGCAGACACCTATCAAATTTCACCAATGTGTCATGTCAATTAAATAAGTTCATAATTTAGTTACTTTATCAATAAAGAAATAGTCAGAATTCACATTAACTAAACCTGTGGTAGTCTGTGAAGTTTCCTGAAGATGTTTCTGCTGTCATCCTCTCATTGGATGAGAGGTGAGATATAAAACTTTTGTGCTGCAGCTGCTGATTGTCATAGTAACACAACCCGCTTCCCTGCTTGGAAGTGATTTTGAACTCAACCATTGGAAACACAGTGACCATTTGACATGGTAAACAGAGCAAAGTCTAAGAGGACTGAATTTGAGCTGAGAAGCATAATTTGTTTGTTTGGGTTTTTTTGTTTGTTTTTTTTCCTTGCTTGTGGAAAATTGACATCCATCACTATCTGCATATTGCTGTGTATTCCCATTGTCATATTTATGGCTCTCTACCTTTAACATAAGTAGGCTTCAAGATGATTTTAAAAAAAAAATGCAATAAAGACAGTTAAATATGTCTGTGAAGGTTCTCAGTCATCCAGGTCATCGTAGTCATTGACTGAGAACCTTCACAGACATATTGCCATACATTTTGGGAGGAACACCCTTCAACTGGTGCGGGAGTATGAAAGGGAATCAAGGAAACTAGCGGATTATAGGAACCATCTCCGTTTCAACCTAAGATGTAGACAAAGCAGAGTTGTTACAGAGCAGACTTGATTCTACAGAGAGCACAAAATCACCTTTTAAGTGAAAGGATAAGACAAGTCCATTTCACCATAGATGCCCTCCAGATCAAGATCAGCCAGACCCTGCAGGAACTGGAAATCCTTCTACCCTCTCCAATCTTAGAAGAGGTTTACAAGTTTGTGGACAAGGCTCAGCGGGCCCAACACTCTAAAGGAAAAGAAAGACAACGCAGGAAATTTCACACCTTGCTTTCAAAAATACACACTCCTCATCCCGAACCTACACAACCCAGAGAAGAAAACACACCTGATGCCAGTCAGGAGAAATGGGTTAAGAACTTTTCAGACAGGATTCTCACTGAACCTGAAAAGAGAGTATTAGCCAAAGGACTCAATTTTGCCATTTCTCCACAACAGTTGCCCATAGTGGACCTCATCACAGCCACAGAATCTGCCATACGGATTAATAAATTATCACAGACAGAAGCAGAGCAAATCAGGATGAAAGTCTCAGCCACGCTCTCCAGTGCCAAAGTCCCTCCATCCAACCTCACAATACAGGAAAAGAAGGCCGTCGCTTCCCTGAGCAAAGACCACAACATCACTGTTTTACCAGCTGATAAGGGAAGATGCACCGTGGTCCTAAACACTACAGATTACTATACAAAGATCACCACTCTCCTCAGTGACAACAATACCTACGAAGCCCTAAAGCGAGACCCCACAAGCAGCTACCCTTTGACAAAGACAGTTAAACACTCATACAAAATTAAATACAAAATTACAAAAAAAAAAATTGGCTCAGTTGGATTTTTCTTCCACTGACTATTTTTTAACCTAATATGCATGCAGAAATAATTATTATTTTGTCACATTTATTTATTTATTTATATTTTTTATATTATGTTATTTGTTGTCATATTAATAATACACTGTATAGTGATATTTGAAAGCTAATTGTTTATACTATATATGTGTTATTGTTTGTCTCAGAGGGCCTAGGGTGTTGACAGGTTTTTAGGACCCATTTGCGTAAGAAGAATCTTAAATGGTGTAGAATTTTTTTTTTTTAATGCTAATCCAATATTCATGTTAGGTAAGAACACACTGGTTTATCAAAATAGAAAGCAAATTATCAGAAATAAATTGAGTGCTACCTACTTTTATAGAATAAAACTTATAAAAGCTTTCCATATGTGGATGCAAATCAAATATCTGAACAGATGACTCAGTTTAATTTTCACCACAGGAAATAATTTTATGACCAGTCCTTTTATTCCAAACAGAATATTAGCATAACCTGTTTGGCAGAAGATCTGTTAATTGTTTAGGTCAGGATGAAATGTCTGCCTCGCCTCTGTGTCTGCACTGAGGTAAAGGTTAACGAAATCACCACTGCTGACAACCTGCTGCCATCACCCACTGGGCCTAATGAGCTGGAGCTCCGCAGTAGCAGCCAGCTTTACAGACTCGCACACTTCTATTTGCACAGTCATACTTACAACTATGCTAAATATGCAGATAAACATTTGCAATTACACCATTATGCAGAATGTGCTAAATATTCTATATGTATTTATGCACAGTTTGAGTTTCATTAAAAGGTCAAATCTTTTTTTCTGGTGTCTTTGTACACAGTGTAGACGCTACACATATCGTTCTAATTTATTTCATAATGACAGTATGCCCTGCAGTGGATTCTGATGTTGGCTTGTATTCGACTGCTTCAGTGCATCATTTTAACATCCGTTGCTGATGATCAGTATTTTTCTAAAACTTAACCTCCTGACTGTTGTAGTGTTGTTAGGATTCAAGTCTGAAAGCTACAGAGCACATTTCCACAGTTTGATTATTGTGTGGGGGAAAAAAATCCACTCTTGGTTGATGTTTATCAGCATGCATCAATGAACACAGAAAACTGTAAAGTACATTGTGGTTAAAATCATTTAAAACTGAAGCATTGTTGGGCATCCATTTTGCCAGAGACATACTGTATGCTTCACTGAACTTCAGATTGCTGTTTTCTGATGCAGATGGTGTTTTTCTGCAAGTGTGCAAGACTGATAGTTGTGCTCAAATTTGCCCCATGTTAATTCCCTTACTAAAAATATGTTTATGTCGGACATTTCTTGGAAAATTCCTCCTTTTCAGTCTTTCTTGCATGCCCCGCCAGTATACCTAGGATTTCACAGTACAGCACACTGCCCCTGTACTGACAGATGGATTGTGCTATTGTCACTAATGAAGCTTTAAGCTAACAAACTTTTTGTTTACCTTTTGTCAGAACTAAGAGAACATTAGGTTACATGATCTAATTTCAGTCTTCTGGATGAAGCCAGTAAATGTTCATCAGTGGTCCCTTTTCATTCTCAGCAGACTCCTGCAATCTGGGAAAATTATTGTACAAGATATCATGTTTAACACCTAGTTCCAGAGAACATTTTGCAGCAGTGAATCTGTGATTGGATCAAATAACTGCCCTGCTAGACTATAGGCACCAGTTTCAATCCAGTGTCTGGCATTGCTCAGTTGATGTTGCACAATGAAACCGTGACAGGGGAAGCTGCTTTGCTATCACATGTCAGACTCTAGTCTGTTTTAAGAAAGGGATCCTGCTTACGCTATACAGAATTTTCACATTTGCTGTGCTGTTGTAATATGACTCAGTTCTGCCAAGTCTGCATTTTACATTCCATTGCCGCGTTAAACCATTTGAGTGGAATAAATATATTAGATATCTCTCCTGTAGTTTATTATGGTTTGGTTTAGCTGCTTCTCTGCGCAAGCTGGCAGCCTAGCTACAACACAAGTGTGGACATATTTTAGAGATCCATAAATACCCATAAACATTGGCTTTGCTGTGGTTAACACAGCAAGACTGAATGAAAAAGGCTTTGGCAGACTGTGTGTGCGCTAAACTCCATATTTCAGTTGGCACTTTTGCTCTTTTCACAATGTTATTTCAGCGTAGCTTCTGTAATGTTCTGAATTATACATTTATTTTTATTATAACTGTCAAAATTGCTTGTGCTTCGCTTTAGTGTTTTCCTTGTATTATGATGACTAGTCATTTCCCTTGTATATCATGTCTATCTAAGACTATCATAGCAAATCACACTGAATTGCTGTTAGCATCTTCCTCCTTTAAGTAAGCTAACCCACAGTCATCTACTATTTCTGTTGCATTACTGATTACATTAATAGCAATAATAATTCTCATTCTCCATTCTGTTTGTTTTCTACCAATGTGATGTGAGAATAATTTTCTTTTGGCACATTCAGACTCTTAACCTTTGTTACTGATTGTCTTGCAGGGTAAACATGCAAACCACACAGAGCATCTCCCACCTGAAGGATATGGTGAGTATAGCCTTTCTGCTCTTGATTTTCTAAATATTATCTTACCAGAACAGCAAGGAAACAGAAAGACAATAACACAAAACTAACTGTGTCAGTTGTGGTTAGTGAAGGGACAAAGGACCGCAAAAGAAAAAAGGCTGGCACAAGTTTAAGTATAACAATGCTTGTTATTTGCCTACTAAATAACAATATAAATGTGAATTGTAAACCCATATTTGACAGCTTTCTAAATCATTTTTTCTGTTATAGTGACAGGTGATATAATAAACTTGTTAAGCACTGTCTTTGTTTAAGCCTAAATAGCTATAATTTAGAACCAGAATCTAGAAAATGAATATTATTTAAGAAATGCTCCCACAGATTTACTTAATATTATTATTATTATTACTACAGATTTACTTTTGAATCTGACAACAATAATGTCATAAGAGTAAAGTAATTTACCAATTTTACTTCTTTGCAGTCCAACCAAACCCAGCAGTGTTGATGGGGAACCCTATTCGGGCATTCACACCACCTTTGGGTGGCACACCAGCTGGTATGGGCAAGTCACCTAGTCCTGTGCAGAGGATAGATCCGCATACAGGTGCCAGTATCCTCTACGTTCCAGCTGTATATGGTGGAAACATGGTCATGCCCATGCCCCTGCATGTAAGTTCACTGGTGTGGTGTGTGTGTGTAATATTGTATTTTAAAAAGGAACCTATAAAACTGTTTGCTTCTTTTAGAAAAGTGTCAAAAAAACGCACTGCAGATATCTGTAAATGTATGTCCTTACTATTTCAAATAAGTTGATCAGTTATTATGGTCACAATGATAGTATTAAAAATAACAATAGCTCCCCTGCCTGATTTCTGTGTACCACAGGAAAACATTTTATTGAAATGTATTTTTTTTTCTTCTCCCTAAGTTGCCCTGGCCAGGTTACCAGAATCGCTTTGCTGTGGACCCTCGCATCATGGGTCATCCAGCAGCCATGGCTTACAACTTTAATCTGCTGCAGCCACCAAATAGAGGCTCCCCCATTCCTTATAGTGGGGTAGCACACCCCTCTCCTCTAGGACTAGCCCAGCCGAGCCCAGACAAAGAGCCTTCTGACCCCATCAGAAATGGTTTGCCTTGACTTTCTATTTCTAAATCAAGAGATCAGTTAAAAACTCTAATCCAATTTTATGCCTTCATCTAGCAATGTGGAAATGGCAGTGTAAGTCTTTTTAATTTGTTTTGTTTTTGACGTCTTAGGTAAATTAGAAGGATGTTCAAAGTCAGAGCAGAATCATCTTCAGACACCAGAAAGAAAAAACACAGACATGAAGGAAAAACAGGCAAGTTGTTGACATTTAAATGTTTCTTTTTTGGGTTAAAAGTAATTTGTCCGTTTTATTTGTACCCAAACCCAAAACATATTTTGCAAAAGCAGTGATAAATTCCTTGTACAACTTATGGTGTTTTTATACCAGTGTTTATCCTTTTTTTTTGTCTAGGGAGATTTAGACTCAGGCCAAAGTCGAAGTCTGGATTCACAGACAGAAAGCCTAGTTGGATTTCCCAATCCTCTGCTCCACCGAAAAGACCCCTCAGCTGCCCAAAGACCTCTTAATTTCCAACTTGCGCCACCTAGTACACCCTTTCCTTCAAATCCAATCAGTGGAAGAACCTTCCCCCAGCAGTATTCAGTCACTAGGCTTCCTTATCGGGTTAGCCAGCCTCAACACCCAGGGATGGCCCAGCAAAATCAGCAGCAGCAACAGCAGCTCAGTCCTGCCTACACTGGTGGAAGCCATAATGCGTCTTTTTTCAGTGGCCCTATACCAACTCACAGACCTGTCCAGTCCCCGACTTTGAATGGGCCAGACTCTGGAGGAGTAGAGGAGATGAGTAGCTCTGTTAGGACTCCAATGGGCCACCCAGGAGGCCACCACTCAGGCCTGTCACAGCATAACAGGGTCAGCAGCTTTGGGGATGAGGGACAGGATGGAAACCCAGGAGATGGTTTGGGTGAGTAAACACTATATTTACTAGTAATTTAATTTTAGTTAGCTAATGAATTGTGTTACAAAGGAGGGAGCTGAATCTGATGATGATGGAAAATTAGCATCTTATTATTTCTACTTAGAATTTTCATTTAATTTGAGTCTGAGGGATTTAATTCATCTCTTTATTTTCATATAGACATTTTTTCAAGAGATTCTGAACTTGGTAGTCATGTATTCAGAGATTGTTCTGCTTATGCAGATGTTGAAGTTTGTATAGTATCCTGCTCAGGATTGAAAGGTGCTTGCACGTTCAATCAGACTGGTTCTGTTCTCCTCAAAGAAAACTTTCTCTGAACTTTTAAAGCAACAATCTCCATGGTTGAGATGTTAGGAGATTGTTTGTCAAATAGTCAAATTTCACATTCCTTTTTTGGATTAGAATGTGCAGCTTTCATATGTTTAAAAATATGAAAGGGTAAATATTTGATTTTGCAGTACATTTAATATATTGAATATTTATTCATAGAGAATCTACTTAAAGGTATTCTTAACCATGCTGTGTATACTAACCCTGCAGCTCATATAATTATGCAGAATACATGAATGACTCCAAAAACTAACCAGACCATTGCCCTTTCAGATCTTCAGGGACCCTTGGCTCTAGAGGCCCTTAGCCAGCAGCAGCAGCAGGCAGCTAGGCTGGGCCAGTGGGGGGAGGCAGCAAGCCCTTTCATCCAGGCCAGTGTTGCCTTTCCTCTGCCCCAACAGCTTGCCCACCTTGCTCAATCCAACATGGCTCGCTTTCCCCATCAGCTGCTTCGGGCAGGTAACTGGGGCCTTAGTTCCAATCTGGATGATGAAGCTGTTCCTTCTGCCTCGACCGGGCCAACTTTCAGCAGGTTAGACTGGGCACTAGTATGTTTTATAGTCATCTGTAATGGTCTACTAACTTGATCTCATAGAAATATTATAGGTTAAATATTGGACTTGTACTTTTTTTTTACATCATATGTTAAGCACAATTAGTTTTTTTTTTCTTTTGTTTTAAAACAAAATACATAGTTCAAAAAAATAAAAAAAAAGTAAACAATTTTCATTTCTAGGTATCCAGGTCTCTTGAGAGAGATGGCTCCACAGGAACAGCCAGAGCCCAGGGAAGCAGTTGAGATGCAGCCCCCACCTCAGTCTCGCCTCCTCCAGTATCGCCAGTCCCAGCCCCGTGGCTCGGGTGACCCTTCATCCTCTTTAGGTGCCATTTCCAATCAAGCTGGCCCTTTTCCATCAGGACTCTACCCCCATGACACAGGTCGGGATCTACTGAATGAAAACCTTCTTAACAGCCAAGGTCTGCAGCAGCACCCAGGGAATCCCCTGTACAATACTGGTAGCTTTCCACATCAGCCACCAGCTCAATCTGCCAGCCCCCCTCCTGCCCAGGTCAAATACCTTCTGCAAGAGGCCCAGTGGCCCCATGGTGGAGCTACATCAGTGAGCCCACCACAGCAGAACCCTCTGATGGGGAATCAGGGCCACGGCCTTCCTTATGGACTGCCCATCATGGCTCACCCTAGCAGGCAGGAGCAGGTTCACCTGATGCAGCTTCACCATCAGCACCACCAGCAGCAGCAGCAGCAGCAACAACAGCAGCAGCAGCAACAACAGCAACAACAACAACAAAATCAAGGTCCAGATCAGGAGCCCTACCACCCATTATCCCCCAGAACATCAGCAGCCACAGCACATCACAATGTAGATGAGGTAAGGGCTCTTCATTAATGTGGTATTCAATAATATTTCAGTGAAATTAGCAATGAGTCTGAACTGCCTGAAGTAGCATCTCTATGCTAAGGTTATTCGTCCAAAGCAACAAAGTTAAGGGGGCACAGCTAAAAGTGAAGGCACAAAGATCCCGTTCATCCAGTTACTCCAATTATGGGCAGTGATGCCCAGCAGACAGCTGTGGGGCTACAGCTGCTTCTGTCAGATCACTTGTCATCAGATCAGTCCTACTCCAACTTCTAGTATCCAGATAGATGACTTATTAAACGAAAATCTGTGCAGTTGTTTTAATGTTGGAAATTAACTCATTCACTGCCAGCCATTGGCAGTGAATGAGTTAAACCCATTGACTCATTCACTGCAATTGACGGCTATAGACGTCAATGGCAGTGAATGAGTTAATGCCTAGAGAAGAAAGAAAATTGTATTGCCTCAGGCTCTAAGCATTTTAACATGGGAGTCTTTAAGGATACACTCAAACTTGAAGTACCAGAGGTTGTTGCTTGGTGTAAATATCATAAATAATACTATTTGGGAAATTAATTAGTAAGAACATTATGTAATGCTAATTAACCATATGGTCATATTAATGGTAAGCCAGTATTCAGCCAAATCAAGTTATTAACTGAAACGCTGTTTCACTCTTACTGCTCGCTGCTTTCTTAAAGTAGGGATTTCAAACAGCCCCGGATTATAATACACCAACAGACAATGGTGGATAATTGTGGGCTTAAAGTTTTGTTTTTAAGTCACCCAAATTTTAACTTACAAACAAATTAAAATAAAAATCAATATGGAAGATGTGTTACTGTAATGCTGTTCTACAAGAAGTAGCTAAACTAAGCAAGGTCTGGAAAAGGTTGTTCTCTCTTATTACAACACTGAGAGCATACATTCACTTTGTTGTCAGTCACTGGGAATTTAAACCAATTGAATACTCTTTGTAGTCACTATATATCACCTTCTGACCTTGTTTTTGTATCTGTGTTTACAGTATGAACCCAGAGGTCCAGGGCGGCCTCTTTATCAGCGCCGTATCTCGTCCACCTACCCAGATGAATCATCTCCAGCCAACACCCACAATACCCTGTCACAGCAATCCCAGCCTTGTGCATCAGATACCCAGGACCACCCTCATCCTCACATACAGCATCATCAACACCCACACGCCCCCTACAGCTATCCTTCACATGACCACCTCTGGCCAAGTAATGGAGGCGGTCCGGGTCCGTTTCAGAACATTCCATGTAACGGAGCCGGCACGCTCGCTCAGCATCGGGACCTTCTAGGTAAATCTTTCTGTTTTCAAGCCCAATTTCCTCTTCACTTGATTATTTGGATTGTTTTGAGATAGTTGTTTATTATATATGCTAAATTCTGTGTCCGTGTCTCATTCACCTCTCATAACCTTTGGCTGCCTTCCCATATGACAGCTTCCAAGGCCCTTCGTCAGGCAGAGGAGCATGCAAAGGCAGAAGCCACAGGAACACAGCAGACACATCCACACTCCCTCAACTCCCTTCAGCATCAGTTTCCTCCTCTCATGCCCAACAACAAGCAGCAGCAGCCTCAGCCTCCCACCGAGCCCAGTGAGGGGGCTCCAAATTTAGGCAAACAGCCTACCATGTCCTACGCGAGCGCTCTTCGCGCTCCACCTAAGCCCCGGGCAGTTCGGCCTGAACAGGTCAAGAAGAATAGCGACCCCCTCTCCCTCCTACAAGAGCTGAGTATAGGAAGTTCAAATGGTAGCAATGGGTACTATTCCTATTTTAAATGAGTGTCACTTCTCCCACATAAGTGAATAAGTAATAATTTAAAAAAACAAACAAAAAAAAACAAATAAAAAAGAAAATTATAAAAAAGGTAAAATCATTTCTAAAAACACAAAAATTGTGCAAAGTGCATTTACAAGTTGTTTCTATCAGTAGGTTGGTTTTATGCATTTTGTTTCATTTAAACTTTTTATTTTTAACAGTCATTTTTTCCCTCCTATTTCACATATCTGTGAAGAAAATAAGTATATATAATGAATGCATTACTGGTATATATACATACTCATTATGTATATATGAATATATACTTATATTATCTACACTTGTATATGTACGTAATGCTAAAAAAAAAAAAAAAAAAGCAAAAAACAAACATAAAAAAACAAAAAAAGCTCAAAAACAATGGTGTCTGTTGGTTGACCACTTAGCTCCCGCTTGTATTTTTCCTTATTGAAGTTGTTTTGCGAAATAAGTATGTTTTTATTATTTTTTATTCCTCAGTTTCGAGTGGACATTACTTATTGATTTTCATACTACTGTAGATGTAATGGACATAAGCTAAGTGGTCAACTGACACAGAAACTACATGGAACAGTGTATAGAAGTAGATAAATTTTGCTCTAATATGTACATATAAAGAAAAAATAAAAGACTGAATCGTATGCCACAGACATGTCCTTAAATTCCTGCATCATGCTAGATTTGCAATATGAGTTTTAAAGTTTTGTTTTTCCTGTTTTTAGCTTCTGATCTTTAATTCTTAGACATCCTTACCTGGGAATCATCTTCAGTCATTTTTAGTAGAAAATGTGATTATTTATGGGGGAAAAATTACAAATATCGATTGCATATTTTAGCTTTTACCAGCTTCAACATCAAAGCAGCAACAACTGTTTCATTCCTCCTCTCTTTGCGTTAAAGATCAGAGAACACCATCCTTTTCAGTGATAAGATTATCCTAGACTGCTTTGCTTGTGGCTGACACGCAGTTACATGAATTCTTTGTTGTTGTTGGTTTTATTTTATTTTATTCTTTGTTTAAGACCGTCATTGCATCGTGGACTTACTTTGCAACTCTTGTCCAACAGTATGACATTGTTTCAGTATAATTACTGGAGTGAAATGGTTTGTTTGTTTGTGTTTTGCTATTGGGCAGAGTTCTGTTTTTATTGTGTTGTTTTGTTTGAAAAGGTTGCAGTACTCTGAAGGCTTGTGTAAGTGAAGAAAGGACAGTGAGGTCAGAGTAGTGTGTCTAACAGGCAAACTGAGAAGATCTAGAATTGCAGTCAGATGTTTTTGAACACACTAAATTATTGGTCTTACGTATGTTGGAACTTAAGAGTAAACACCCTGAAATGTTGTAGGTGTGACAACTTTTTTTTAATATATATATATATATATATATGCTTCTTTATTTTCTTTATAATAACAATGAATAGAAAATTGCCCAAAGTTGATGATAGACCCGTTATGTTAACCTGATCTCAGATGATTTGCCAGTTTCTTGCCACTTAGTTTTAGGCCAGAATGTCCAAAGGTTTTGAAGTCCTTAGGAATAAATATTACTTACATCTTTTGTTGTTTTGTCGCAAACATTGGTCATTGATCATTTCCAGTCCTGCTCAAAGTCAGCAGCTTTTCCATGAGCTGGGTATTTTGGAAATTCAGAGTATGTAATATCAACCTTTTAAAACTGCTGAATGAAGAGTAACATAGAACTCGCTGTTCAGAAACCTTTGACTGTTTTGCTTGTAGGGTGTGAATATAAAGAATGAATCGGAAATATTGGGTTTGCTCCTCGTGGTTCACAGAACCTTTTTATTCAGATTAGATATATTAACGCTACTGCAGTAGACACGTTTCATTCTCTTTAATCTAACTGAAATTGCTCTGCTCGTGCTTTGCATTTCACTACGACAACATTTTTCTATATTTGTAACACCTTAATAAATTACAGGATGAATCATGCCGCTGAGTTACTCAAAAGGAGTTGACACACAACAGGAAGACACACGTACGTGCACATGAATTTTACTTGAAACCCAGCTGATTTGAGTCATGTGGAAATGAAGTATAAAAAGATGCTCGCACACTGTATCTGCCTATTTTATTTAACAAAAAAAAAAAAAAAAAAAAAGCGACAAAGCAATAGTGACAACAGTGGTCCAGTGCTCAGTCCTGTCATGTAATTCATGAATTGTTAACACATCACTGCCCCATCTGCAATTTGCTAAAAATAATAAATCGTTCTGCTGTTTCTTGGCTTCCACATGGTAGTTAATCCCTCATAAATCTCTCTAAAGGTCACTTCCTCAGAACCCCACTGCTAATAACTTTGTTTTCAGCAGAGAGCTTCATACACGGTATGGTTTCATTTTTGTCACATTCTAGCTCAAAGGTCCAGATTTTTTGACTTTGCAGAGAACACATACTTGTAAATATGCATTTTCTAGGTATTTACAAACAAGAACTTTGGGAACGCCTCAATTTTGTAGAAGCTGTTCAAAGAAGAGGTATGCCCTTTTTAATTATGCAAATTCACAAAACAAAGAATTCTAGAAATGGACAACAACAACCCGGTTGGTAGTTGCAACATCTTGGAACTTTTTTTTTTTGTTTGTTTGGTTTTTTTTGTTGTTGTTTTGTTTGTTTTTGTTTTTCTCTTAAAGATGGTGTCTGGCTTATTAGGCAGAGGAAACATTGTGTTGCAGCTGTTACAACTTCTTTCACTGTACAATGTGTATTTTTAAGTACATGTTGCTGGATTAGTCCTTCCCTGTTTTCTCACCACTTCCCAAGCTGTACAACAATCAAAATGGATTTGTTTTTAAATGTGAAGTCTTTTTCTTTTCTTGCATGTTGAGATGATCTGGCTGGTTTTTATCCCTGTTTTTACCAGTTTGTATTGATTTATCGATGGAGGGAAAAAAAGAAGAGAAAAAAAAAAAAGCTTTTTGTTTAACCTACAGAGTCAGATTTTGGTATATTATTTGATGTGTACAATAACTTGTGACATTATCAACAAATCTATTATACTATTTTACTAATGTGTGAATCAAATATGTAATGGTCATGTTAGGTTTTTTTGGTTTAGTTAGTTTTTTTTCTTTCTGCAGTTAGTTGGCAGATGTGAAGCTGAGGTTGCTCCCTCGTGTGTATTAAATTTAAAATACTGTGTTTAGGTGATCTGTTTTCCACACAATAGTCGCTGGCTGGTCTCTGAAGTTGTGCAATACTAATATTTCACCACTTCTATTGATACAGTTTTGGTCTTGAAGCAGAGGAGATCAAGCCTTTTTGTTTGTTTGTTTGTTTGTTTGTTTGTTTGTTTTTAAAGAAATGCTCATTTCTTCTTTTTTTTCTTTTTCTTTTTTCACAGCTCCCTGTCAGGAGTCTTTCTTTTGAAAGGAGACAATAAAAGCACTGTCTTGTGTGTGTGTGTGTGGTTAACAGTTTGATTTCACCTTCCAGAAATCACAGTCTGAGGTGTGTATTTAAGTGGGGGGGGACAAAGTGAAACCATCGTGTGTGTGTGTGTGTGTGTGTGGCACACTGAATGGGAGCAACCTTTTGCCCAGCCAGCAGAGAGCACTGTGTCCAGCTTTCTATAAGCGCCATCTTTTCCCGTTATCTGTTGGCTCTCCTCTGTTCTTCCCTCACTGCAGTGAATCAATGGCTCACCGGTCCTCCCAGCTTCTCAGTCCCATTGGTTCCTTACTCGTGGGTACAAAACAATGGATAGATCTGTTTTGCTCTTCTTCATTTCAGTTGGTGGTGGTTATGATTCAAGGATTTTTGACTGTGTTTTAAAGGTTTATTTTCTTTTGTTTTCTTTTTATTTGTTTCTCTATTAAAGTGTTTTTATTGAAACTGTTTGAGTTCTGTTTCTCTGTCTTCTGAATTGTTGTGTAGTTGTGCCACCTGGGTCCAGATGGACCTTTACTGCATTAAATAACGCGGTCCCAGATAAGTTTTCCACAGCATTTCAAGATTGAATTTTTATTACAAACCTATAAAGCAGTATATAACAAACACACTCAAAATCTAACGCATTCCAAACGTTGTTACTGCATGCCTCATTCAGTGAAAAAAACACTAGAAGTACAGGAGGTTCACGTCAACAGCTGCCTCTATTTTAAACCACTGGATCTTTTTTTTTTTTTTGAGTGACAATACAACTTTAAAGTCAAGTCAAAGAAAACTTATTTTAAAAGTAAATAAACAACTGGATTCTTTCCTCCTCCGTGCAAAGATGGATGCAAGGCTGACACAACAATGACAGTGTGGTTCTTCAGATACACCACATGTCAGCACAAAACGGTCTGAAATATGAACTCCTTGGTGCTCGAGTCTGTTTGCACAGAACAGCAGCCATTTCGTGAGTGACTTTGAGAAAAGTAAAAACAAATATTTAAGAGCCTTTCGGTGTGTCACATAACGTCAGCAGCTATATAACCTGACTTCTTTTTATAATGTTGTATTTAAAAAAAAAAAAAAAAAAAAAAAGCCCAGTAGAGGAGAAGTTCTGTAAGTGTCTGGCTGCGAACTTCATGCTTCTTGTTCTCTTTTATATCCCCTTGGTTGGTGTTGCACAATACAGGCTACACAGAAAAGGTTTATTCTAATAATGTCCTGTACATTTTTGCTTTTTAAACCCAGGTGACCTAATTTAGTTCAAATCCCCCACCAAATAGAATGGTCACTGACCAACTTTCACTCCTTAATGTGGACTGTTACGCTGTTACAGCTGAATTATAAACTGCAAGTAAACATCAGCTAAAGTCCGTGCTCATAATCTGAAAATATAGTGCAGCTCCATCACTCTATTAGTTTGCCACTTGCATATTGTGTGATTGCACAGCGTGACATCATTTACAACCGAAATTAAATTCAATTGGCGCTCATCTCTCTGAAACTCTGCATGTAAGGTTACAATTCAGAAAAAGACCATGAATCTGTGGCTTTTTTTCTGTTATCTATGCTAACAGCGTGTATAGATGCAAATGGACATTCGCCACATGGGTCAAACGGGTCATAACAACACATGAAAATGAACAGAGGCATGTTTTGTATCAGTTTGGCATGGAAGCTGTCAAGGCCTTGTATGTGCACCTGCTAGAACTGAACCTTTTCCAACATGACTGGTGCTGAAGACTTTGGGTGTTTAGCATTCTGCTTGCTACAGACACATACACCCAGACTCTGAGCAAGTAGTTTGCTCAAAGCTTTCCTTTACTCAGGAAGTTCTGGACTTAATGTGCAATTATTTAACTTTAAATGATGTTTTTTTTTCTTCTTTTATTTATCATTAGAGGTTTACCGTTTAAGCTATAGGCTAAAAAATGACTTAATTGACAGTATAAGAGGGCTTCTTGGAGTGATGCCATAAAAAATACAGAAGCACATTGGCTATGTACACGATATCATACATAATGCAGTACATAAAATCACCTGACCTGGATGTCAGGCCATTAATGCTCAAAATGTTTGTCTTTTTAACTAAGGAGTGACACATGGGGGAACTAGTAAGACCAAGGTCATAATACAATACCTTTTCACCAGTAAAAACATGCCAGCACTAAATCATGAGTTGGAGGGGGAAAGGAATATCTTAAAAAATACTACTAAATCCCATGTGGGAAATGTCAGCTCTTAGTGACGAGTAGAGCAGGTTTTAAGCAACTGTGGCCTACAACACAAAATTGCAGGCATTACAAAGGGCCGCTCTTTACACTGTGGTTTCTTCTCTGATGACAAGCTGATGTCGTTGAATCTAACCTCTGTATTCAAAATAAAAGACAAGTCATTCTTTTCCTGCATTTGTCCGTATGTCTTGCTATCACTCAACTTGTTCCGGTTCGGCGTCCATGCAGGTTTCCCATGGATTCCTGGGCATCTGAGGCATGGAGAGGAACAAGAGTGCAATGCCACAGAGAAAGAGGAGGACAAAGCCAGTGCAGGCACAAGCAAAGGACCAGCCGTAGTAGTATTCGATCCAAATTGTCTCCTCGCTCTCGATCATGCGCTTCACTGACTGACGCATCACCTCCAGTGAGATGAATGCACAGAGACCTGAGAAAGAGAGTGATTAAACATTAGACACGGCTTATAGTAACACCTGTGGCACCCGCAGATTCCCATGCTCACCAAATATGAAACACACACTGAACATAAAAGCAAAACGACTGTGAAACAGAAACTGAACACACCTGCAAATGCAAAAAACATGCCAGCAGGTTTAAGGAGGTAGTCTCTTTTTTTGCCTGTACCAGTACATGAGCCCAGCACACAAAGAGAGCCAAGGATCATGAAGGCCAGACTGAAGATGGAGATGGCTGCAGCTGAGATGTTGTACTCTGGAAAGACAAAAAAATGTCAGTCAATTTTACAGTCATGTTGTAAAATTTCCTGGATCTGCCACTGGCGGATTAGTGCATGTGGAAATGGACAAAAAGCATCTGTGAAAGTCTCATTAATGCTGAATGACAAAGACATGACCTGACAGGCAAAAAATGTAGATACTTTAATACTGAAGTGTTTTTTTCTTCTACTTGTAGGCAACAGAGCTCCAAATCTGCTGTGACAAATTATTATTAACCTGTCATCCATGCCTTCGCCTCTTCAGGTTTTCTCGCTTTTCTTGTCTCTCTGTTGTCCATGAAGGTTTTTGGGCTCCAGCAGAAGACAATAATGCTTTTTAAAGAAACGAACTATATACTTTAATTTCTATTTATAATTATAAAGCAACTAGAAAGTTAAACTTTACTCAAAAATTAAATAAACATTTTTTTTAATTAAAAGACAAAATAATCTTTTTTTTTTCGAAACTTTGCTTACTTTTACATCTAAAGTCTTTTAGTTTTAGTTGGTTTAGTTTAGTTAGGTTTAGTGTACGATATCACGAGATTATCGTACACTAATTTTGAAGTTGACTGTGTAAAAATCTGTCTCGTTTTTTCTGCTGAAATTTTCTCCACGGGTTTACAAAGGGTTTTTCTTGACATCAAATGCGAAATGTGTCCATACGTGTACTCTTGTCGCATTTTGTAGCATTCTCATGAGAAGCAGAGAGTGTGGGTGCTTCCCACCTTGTTTGTTGGCAACAGATCAAACATTGCATGTCTAACCTCTCTGCACAAGGTGATTATTTCTGATTGGATCGCTTCCAAACTTGTCCCGCCTCTCTACATACCTTATTCCTCATGTAACCAGAATATTTCCATCTCGTTTTTATTCGTCTTATAAGTCTGAGCCCATTTCATCATATTTTTTTGTCCTTGTGGGTTGTTTTTTATTTAGTTATCGTCTCGTTTTCGTCAAAAAAAGACTTTTGTGAATGAAAACTATGGTGAAATTACTTAGCCAACGAAATTAACACTTTAGTAGCTGAAAGTATTGTTATTTTGTGGTATTTGGTACTCTGGTTAGTTTTTAGGAGTAGCAGGGCAGATTTAAAGTACACTATTGTGCCCAGGGTCATGATAACAGGGTGATATTATTGTATGGTGATGCTGTGTAACTCACCATTTGTACACTAATAGAAGTCTATGCAAAATAGGCTATGTCAGGTTTTGGCTATCTGGGCCTGTGACTAGACTAACAACCTGGGGTGGATGGATGAATGAATGCTTTGGGTCTTTAGATTAGTTCCCCAAAGAAAAACACCTGCTAACTTCTCCATTGCTTTTATTATAAATACAAGGTCTTTGAAATTGGGTGCACTAATATAAATGGATTCTGGTCTTTCATTTAGAGTGTACAACAGCAGCTGGCTAGGTTTCTGAGCAGACAGGTAGATAGGAACCCAGGCCTTTGATCTGTAGCCTGTTTGCCTGTGAACCATACCCTAGGGAGAGAAAGGCACCCCTTTGGGGGGGAAAAGCCTTCATCTTCTACTGGCAGGGGAGGATGGGCTGCACCCTGAACAGCTCTCTAACATAAACCATGTGTGTTAGAGGTTGGTGTCTAACTCAAGTCTGCAAAACCATGGATTCTCACATAGCGTGAGCAACATAGACATCAAAAAGCTTTCTGCATTTTATTCATACAGCACTTGCTTCACTGCACTGCTCAGAAATTTTTCAGCCTGCAGAAACATGAACTTCTCATGTGCTAAATTTAACCCTCCAACACAGAAAGGGGCAGTATTATGAGGAACTGGTCAAGCCACGTTCAAATTCACAGTGTTGCTAATGTATTAATCTCTTTGGCAAGGTTCCTTTCTTTTAATGTGTACTGGAATAGGATTTATTTTTATTTTTTGCTATTGAGCGTACACTTTATGTCACTCTCCAAATTTAGCAGATTAGGTATGAGTACATATTAATACATACAGTATCGGATGCATCAATATAACCACCCTGCTGAAAGAGACAGTTTAGAAAGAAACTCCAATTGTCTGAGCCCATTAACCTGATCATCTCTTTTACTCTCAACTTTTCAAATTTTCACTTCATTTACATTTTTACTGGGAGCATCCCTACATGCCCTAAAGTAGCTCACTGACCACACGTGTATGTTCAGACCACTAACGGCCTCTGCATGGGAGGACTGATGTACAAGGAGGAGAAAACATACACAGCTGAACAAATGTATGTACAAGATATATTTTGCTAAAGCACAAAATTTCGGGACTTATGATCCACAGCTTCTGACCATCAGGGGAAACAACAAGAACTTGAAAAACTACTGAGGCAGACTATTGCATGTTATACAGAGAAATTGAAAATAGATATTGGTCAGCTGGAGAAAGAAAGAAAGAAAAAAAGAAACAAGTCAGATTTCAGATAGGATTTCTCCCGTGAGATGTTCTGACATTGATAGACGGTCGAGTCTGCCTGCTGTGACACTGCCGACTGTGCTGTGGTCAGATGTGAAACATAACTGAAAACTTGAACCCACACAGAGAAAAGCAGCAGCAAGTGAGATCATTTGGAAAATCACGAAGCAACTGCTACATTTCGACTCGTCTGATGTTCACTTCACACAGAGGAAGGAACATGAATTCAGAGATGAAAGCAACTTATTATTTCAGTGTTTTAAGACAGAATAGGCCGAAGCAATTGCCAAAGGGAGTGAAAACAAACAAACAAACAAACATACCTTTTTGTGTTTTATATTCAAATATCTCAGCATCCTGTCCTGGAGTGAAGTGCCTGAAGTAAGTGCAATTTTCGTCTGTGAAAAGAAAAAAAAACAAAGCAAAACCATATTTAGTTTAATTTTCTCTTCAAATCTGCACAGAATATTTGTACTCTGCTTTGTACCAGCACATTACGATAAAACCACAACAATAAAATACAGATATTACATCCACATGTTAAAGGTAAGTTTAAAATTGATTATTTTTAGTGCTTTTGGAGTTCTAATGCTCTTATTGGGAAACTTTTGATTTTACAGATTTTTAAAAAGTTGGCCTCGTCTTGCAAAATTTTATTACAATAAACTTAAATGTCTTCATATGTAAATAAAAGCTCTACTGATAAAAGGCGAGAGACGCATCAAGAGGGTTGTGAAGCACAGACATGATTAGTTAATTCAGTTGGGACTCTGATGGGAGCCTTCAATTGCACACAGCTATGATGAGTCAGTGTGGTATTCAATATGTTGCTATGTATGACCAAAAACCTTCCCGGACTTGAATCTAGATGCTCAGTTTTGACCATATAATCTGCCAGCAAATACACCAAATTGTCATAAAAGTGCTTTTACCTTGTGTTTGCTTGTCATTGACTGGGTTGTTTGGTTGTTTTTAAATTCCTCTCAGATCAAGGTCATATTTGTCAATGCCTAATTTATGTTTTATGATTCATTTTTATTTGACAAAATTTCTGTTTCTAATAAGACAGTTTGTTTTTCTTCTTTCTCAGGTTTGCTCCACATTTGTTCGCCCCATTAGCTGCATTCACCTTTTGTCACACGCCTTTGGAATATGGTACTTGTATTAAACACTTCACATGGTCTCAGCTATAGCTTCCATTTTTTGTCCAAAAGGGATTTTACATCCCAAGATAATGTTACAATTAAAAGTGGCTTCCCTGCAGAACTTTCTCCTTTGTGTGGTTTGACTCTGGTTGCAGACATCGAGTTCAGTTTCTGTCATGCAGACAAGGTGTTATGCCTTAGGGATTTGCAGATATAAAGCCAGGCGTTATGCATTATGTGATCACATAGTTGTTTGAAAGAAAAAGAAGTCTTTGATGCTGTGCCAGGTAGAAATGTTATCCCTTTTAGAAACAGGCTTGGTGTACATACAAAACTTGATTACATTTGATGATCTACCACATTTTGGCCAATGGGATATTTGGCCAAAACATTGGGAAATACGATCATTCAAATAATTAAAAACATTTGAATGATCATATTTGCTCAAATAGTGAGAAGATTTATGCATGCAGCACCAGATCATCAGTTCTCTCATGCACAGTCAGGTGCATGTCCATGATCTCGACGGTATGAGGGCTTAACACACAGGCACATTCCTTATCCCAGTTTCCACACGCGCTCATCATGGGAAGTGAAATGCTTTCATGTGAAAATATGAAGTACTGCATGGTATGATTTTATGGTAAGAGCTTGATAGCTTTGACATTCTTCTATTTCTCAAGAAACTGAGCTAAATGGGATGTCAGGTGCCCCTAAAAGGAAATAACAGGGTAATTTGGTGTAACAGGCGCAAATAGTATTTATGAATCATATTTTTCCAAGTCAAGTCAACAGTGCAATGTTCACACAAAGCTCCTTTGAAATGGCAAGCTTTTAAAGCCATGTGTCATACTGTGTGGGCCTACATGCAAAAAATAAATACATAAAAACCTTTTTTATGAATGAGGACAGGGACTGGCCATCAAAGAAAGGAAGAAAAAAAAACCAGTGGTTGTTACTAAGCAACAAGCGCTGCTGTTTTTCACTGGAGAATGTGATAGAGGTTTGTCACCTACATGTGTTTATTGAGTCAAACCTTGCATTCAAAACAGATGCTGGCCTTTGAACCCCCCCCCCCCCCCCCCCCCCCCCCACACACACACACACACACACACACACACACACACACGCATATGCCTAAATACATAATGCTGATCAATGTCAGTCATCCACCAAAACATAATAATGAAAAAATAAAAACACATGGTCTCGATGTTCGAAAGTGTTTCATAATTATGTTCATTAAGCTTAAGCTTAGCAGGTTTATTCCCACATGTGACTGTGTGTGCTGCCTAATTAAACTTACCTCAGAGTGCATGTTTTTATAGAAATGTGAGGAAGAACTGTTGGATAAAAACGTATCTGTTATCATCTGTGGAAGCATGCTACAACAAACCCAGAGACACACACACACTAATCCAATTTTGGGTTACTGTTAGTCCTCGTCCTGCCAGGCTGTTTTGACGAGCTCTATAAAGCCTCCCTTTTTCCAAATAGGGCTGTCCGCCATCTTTCGACTGACAAGGCCAGGATGCAGGATTAGCAGCGTCTCTGCACATTGTCATGTCAGAGCAGCGTCTTTCCTCGCATTGATTTGTGGTGTCAGTTCATTTTTGGCTACATTTGGCTGTCAAAGCCTTCCTCATTCTTTGCTTTATCAGCTATGACAAGTGGAGTGTTGTTGCAGGGTCAAGAAAAATGTACATGTCAACAAAATTACTTTCAGTAAAGGTCGATCAGTGGCTTCTTTCAAACTTTTGTTACTACTTTGCTGCTTTTGCATGGAAATGTGTCCTAAAGATGAAAGGTGCACTTTTCCCTTCTCTGTAATACTCTGCTAATCTAAGCACCCTCTTTGCAAATGCATAAAACTTTGATCCCACTACAAACCTCAAATACCACATGGATGCATGCCTATTTAGGTCAGAAAGGCATCACTAGCACCCTTTCCCCATATACAATGCCCATCCCTTGGTTGCTATGTTGCATGCCTATATAGGCAAAATACCATTGATTCCATTGCTCTACAGTTGACAGGCTAACAAACCCTCCTGTGTCAGTGGCAGCTGAACTTCATTCGACCATGGCCTGCAATGACTTTGCCAAATTCTTCACTGAAAAAATCCAAAAAATTTGACAAGCAATTGGTACATCAACAGCAGATCCAGGATATGTACTGTGTCCACCAAAAAACTGTTTAAACACCATGAAACAGTTTCAACCTATTAACAGCAAAGACCTGGAGGACATCTTAGGTAAACTGAACTCCTCCTCCTGCTGTTTAGATGTCCTGCCAACAAGTTTTTTCAAAAAGGTCTCAAAGACTTTAGAGTCAGACCTGTTACAGATCGTCAACTTTTCTTTATTATCAGGTGTGTTTCCAGAATCACTAAAAACTGCTGTAATCAAACCTATACTGAAAAAGGACAATCTTGACAAGACACAAATGAACAACTACAGGCCGATCTCAAATCTCCCGTTTTTAAGTAAGATCATTGAAAAAGCAGTTTCTCAACAGCTCAGTTACTTCTTAAAACAGAATAATTGCTACGATGCCTTCCAGTCAGGTTTTAGACAGAACCACAGCACTGAAACCGCTCTGACCAAAGTGTTTAATGACATATGTCTGAATACAGACAGTGGAAAAATGTCAGTCCTAGTTTTACTGGATCTCAGTGCAGCATTTGATACAGTTGACCACAACATATTACTCAAACGACTGGAGAACTGGACAGGTCTTTCAGGAACTGTACTAAACTGGTTCAAAACATACGTAGAAAACAGGAAATACTTTGTATCAATAGGTAACTTCACATCTGAGCAGACAAGTATCACATGTGGAGTTCCCCAAGGTTCCATCTTGGGACCCCTTCTGTTTAACATCTACATGCTCCCACTGGCACAGATTATAAACAACAACAAAATAAACTATCACAGCTATGCAGATGACACACAAATATATATCACAATGTCACCAGGAGACCGAGGCCCTGTACAGGCTCTTGGTAAATGCATTGAGGAAATCAATGACTGGTTGTGCCACAATTTTCTCCAGCTAAACAAAAACAAAACTGAGGTAATAGTCCTTGGCGCCAAAGAAAAACGATTACAGGTCACCAGAGAACTTCAATCTATACATCTAAAAACCACAAACCAGGCGAGAAATTTGGGTGTAGTGATGGATGCAGACCTAAACTTAGAAAAACACATTAAGACAATAACAAAGTCAGCTTACTATCACCTCAAGAATATATCAAGGATAAAAGATCTGATGTCTCAACAGGACCTGGAAAAACTAGTCCATGCATTCATCTTTAGTAGGCTTGATTACTGTAACAGCATCTTTACAGGTCTACCTAAAAAATCAGTCAGACAACTACAGCTCATTCAGAACTCTGCTGCTCGAGTCCTCACTAAGACCAAAAAAGTGGACCACATCAGTCCAGCTCTGAGGTTCTTACACTGGCTGCCTGTCCGTCAGAGGATAGACTTTAAAGTTCTGATGCTGGTCTATAAAGCTCTGAATGGTTTAGGACCAAAATACATCAATGACCTCCTGACCCAGTATGAACCATCCAGATCCCTCAGGTCATCTGGATCCGGTCTTTTATCAGTTCCCAGAGTCAGAACCAGACACGGAGAAGCTGCATTCAGCTTTTATGCTCCTTATATCTGGAACAAACTCCCAGAAAGCCTCAGATCAGCTGAAACACTCAGTTTATTTAAATCCAGGTTGAAGACTCACCTGTTCTCAGCTGCATTTGAATAAAGCACCAAATCCACACTTTAAGCTTAAATTTCAAAACTTACATTTAACTACTGATTTTATCTACTGTTCTGATTTTATCTGTTTTGATTTTATATACTGTTTTGTTTGTTTGTTTGTTTGTTTGTTTGTTAATTAGTTAGTTAGGTTATTTGCTTGTTTTAATCAATTTTAAATCATGCTTTTTATTTGTTCTTGTTTCTAATGTCTCTGTAAAGCACTTTGAATCACCTTGTTGTTGAATTGTGCTATACAAATAAACTTGCCTTGCCTTGCCTTGCCTTGCTTTTTTGGGCTGTGAATCCCATCCTCGGGGAGTGTGAAGTAATTTGAGTGGTGGGCTGCACGGAGATGCGTAGCTGCAGGAAGGTCTTGAGGGAACAGGCCGGTGGGAGAGCAGGCCTTAGAGCTATGCCTGACTCTTTCAGGCGGCCCCGTCACTCAGAGGACTTGGCTTGAACACTTGACCCTCACGCGGCACAGCTGAGTATTTACGTGGCCTATATTTATACCTACAGCGGGTGTTTGCTGAGCAATTTACACAGTAATATATATATTTTTTTTAAATCTCATGTTTTTGGGAACAGTTTTAAAATTGCTTACGCTTTTGGCCAATAAAATGCCGTCACATAATTGTTGTTTTCAATACTATTGAAAATTAAACATAGGGTGAAAAACTTGGAAGCGGCTTGCCAGAACATCTGATGTTGCACATTAAGACTTAACAGCTCCGATACTCAAAAGACATATGCAGTTAAATATAAAGCAGGATAATGCCAACAACTAAAATATTCATTAGGTTAATTTGTTACTTTTTTCTCAAAGCTGGTACAACATGTAAATCTTTATTGTACACTTAACTTGATTTTATATCACAGTCTGTGCTTTATCAACAGCTGATATAAATAACAAGTCAACCCATATTTTCCAGTTGAGTCGCTCTCAGCGAACACCATCTCACACGCTGTTCAAGTCCTGTGTTGGATCAGAGTTTGACACCTCTCTGAGGACAAGTGGTTATGATAAACAATATTGTTCCTGTCCAAATACAGTGGGCCTGGGGAAGCCCCTGGAAACACGGGACTTCTGCCTGTTTTTATTTACTTCTTCTAAAGCTATTTGCCAAGTGAAACGGATCTGTTTCATTTCAATGACTGTAATATATTGCATTGTCCAAAAATATTCCAGATCACTGCTTTCACTGTGTAGTTGTTTAAAAGTCAAAAACTGCACATGAAGAACCCAACCCAAAAACATTTGTCTCTTGGAGTTGCTGTCTTAAGAATTCCCTGTGTGCCTGGGCGGGTCACACTTATTTGGAATATTCAGCACATGCCTGCAGCAACAAGCCCCCCTCAGGCATCTCACTTGCTCCTGAGACGGCCCTGCAGTGCAGACAGTGTCTGGGATTCCTAAAAGTTGCAGGCTGCCACAATCAGGTTCTATTTGTAAGTAGTATAAATTTGGTATGATGTCTGGGCACGCTTCCAAAATCTCATATAACTTGGGCTCAGATAACACAGTCAGAGTTTTTCAGATAATGTTCAATTACCCATTTGCCCCCAACAGTAGCGTAACTCTCACTCCAGATCATTGGCACCACGAGTCTTTGCTTGCCAACAACGGCTCAGCACTTCTTTTTAAATTTTATTACAGTCTGCATTTTATTCAGGCACCTTTAACAGCACGATGTACCACATCATGTTTATTTGGAGTCAAGACATGCACACCAAGGTGAGCCCTTTGTAGGGCATGAAAATGCATCACCTATAAACTGTGGTGGGCAAAGTATTTAGACCATTCAGTTAAGTAAAAGTATTAATACCAGTGTAAAGTGACATGTTGAGTAGGCTGGTGTAAGCATACACCACTGCAAACACAATCCAGAAGCAGACCAGCCTCCATTTGATGTCTCCGTGTTATATTAAATGTACCGACATTTCTATTTCTATTTGATGCACAAGCAGCATTTAAATTGGATCATTTTGTGCTGTTTTCACCTTACCTGCCTTGTACAGACTGAAAGATCCTTAATATGTTAAAAAAAAGATGAATGGGTTTTTGAAATGAACATGGCCAAATTAAAAACTTTAATTTCCCCGTGGCTGTGGCGGTGGTAATATTAGACTGTGTGAAATCTATCTCAAAAGTGTCCTCAAGTAAGATGTTTGAGGAAAGGCTTTTCATCGCTTTTCATGGAGGCTGCTCTATCCAGTTTCTCTGTATTTCAGGGAGCTCTGATGCAGTGTCCATATCCATATGGGTATTATTATCAGCTGTCTGCAGGTTCTGTGGCAGCTGACTTTACTAATAAGATTATCTGTCAGAAAAGAGGAGCCAACCATCAGGGTTAGTCTCCAGTCTCTTGAGACTCTTATGCTTAGATTTCTCTGGCTGATGTCACATCTATCTACTGTTATCTCATGTCAACACTTTGCATCTATGGTTGGTCATAGTGGTTGGTCATTCTGGGTGCTGTTTATTCCAAGACCACCAAGATAGTTTAAACACAGGCTAAATGCTTCGACTAATATTTATATTACACTACCGGCTACTTCTTTAAAACACATTTCAAAGATGTTTCAGAAGTCTAATCAAACAGGCCCTGAAATGCTGTCGGCACATAACAATATGTATCCACGGGAAAAACAAAAAAAAAGAAAAAACAAGCTGAATGCATGAAAGGACTAAAACATGAGGAATACAACAGGATGTGTTTGTGTTGCAAAGGGAAGTTTAGAAAGTCATATGACATGTCTAGTGATCCTGCATCAGGATCTCTATTCTTAGTAGCTTCATACCTTAAAGTAGCATCTTACTCGCATGCAATATTTTTCCAAAAAAGACTGAACCTTTGGAGAGATAGCACAGCCACAGAGACTGAAAACTAAAAACTGGCTCTCAGGTTCACTTTCATGCTCCAGTTGCAAGAAGTTTTCTCTCAGATTTTCTCTTACCTCCAGGCAGGCTGATGGGTCCGCAGCCGTGCCCTTCGTCGTAGTGTTCTGAGCTGATGTAGATGTACTTCTTGCACAGCCTCCACAGGCCGAAGTGGGCCGCCTCACAGGTCTCATTGAGTTTCTCCACCTTTGGGCTAAGAACTGCCCAGTGGTCCGTTACCACTGCCGTGAGCATGCATGCCATGCCCACCAGCAACACAAAGATGGCAATCTTAATCTTTGTACGCTTGTGCATGTTCGCAGGTGGTGAGATTTCTGTTCAGTGAATATTTTTCCCCTGATAAAATAGGAAACCTTAATAAAACTGGATGCTCTGCAATGTAGACACACTGGTCTGTGTCCTTAGGGCTTCTTTCCTCAGTGACTGCAGCACAAAAATCTCTTCTCCTTTTCTCTCACCACCCAAGACTAGTATCTTCTCTCCTCCAGTCACAAATCTGTGCTTCTGGTTGGAAAGGAAAGGGGCCAGGCGGCTCTGTCCTACTTTCAAGTCTCCTTTCCCCTACTCACTGTGAGGTGCTGCACAACTCAGGGGCTGCAAGTTTAGATAAACAGCTGTTGAGGTAGATCAGGGAAGTTGATGACCAAAGTGTCTACCATGGTGGGTAATGGGCGTAGAGGGGGTTGCAGCATGTGCTGGTCAGTGTTTTTCAGGGGCGGGGGGATGCTATAAATGTGATCGGTGAGTCAAGTTGTCAGGCTGTCTTCTTATCTGGTTACACCGCCAGTGGGCGGAGATGTGTAACGTGGACTAACATTTGTCTCTTGTCTTCACATTCACATAAGAACTATTAAAGTAAACGTCTCAGCCTTGGAAATATAGTTTCCCCTGCTTCTCAGTTTCATTCATCATACTGTTTGTATCTTAACTCTACCTCACCTTAACACTGCGTCTGTGTGGATTTGTCTCTGTAAACTATTTATAAGGAAAAAGTGGAAGTGTTTACAAAGAGCAGCAACTGTGTTTCAGCTGACAAGAAAAGCATTTTCCCCCTGGAACAATAACACGTTTAGTCTTCCTGTCAGGAAGGATACTTAATGTGTCTTATGTACTTCATATAAAATTTGTCATAATTTTTCATTTTCTTTTAATAGCTGAAAATGTACTTATTTTCTATCATTACAGTATTAGCAGCATACCAGATATAAACAAAAAAACAAAAAAAACTAAACCAAAAAAAGAAAAGCAAAAAAGAATAGAGACAAGGGACACACTTGAGGAGAAAAAAAAAGACAAAAGGTGTGCTAATCCCGTTGATTCCTCTCTGACTGTAAATCATGTTGGCACGGTTTTTAAGAGTTGGCCCACTTCAAGTCTCTTTAAAAGACTTGTGGCCCACTTTTTCCCTGGCGTGAGCAGAGACACCAGTGAAAGTCAAAAAGTCATCACAGCAGCAGAATAGAATTGTGAGAGATCACTGCAAGCTAGCACACACACACACACAAACACACACACTCCTCGTGCATATGGTACGACAGCTTTTCTCCATGCCCCTGGTACACTGCGCAGAAACACTTTCCCACACACACACACACACACACACACACACACACACACAAATATGAGTGAAGCCTCCAGCTGACAGATCAGTGACCAGCGACACCCTTACATGTTTCCCAAAGACTTTCAGAAAAATGACAATGTCAATAATCTTACTGAAACATTTTGGATCAACTAAAGGCTTTTCAGGGAGTTTTAGGGAATCCTGATTATAATGAATTACATTAGTCCAGCCTAGAAGCAGCAAATGCATTAACTAGTTTTTCAGTGTCACTTTAAGACAGGACGTTTCTAATTTTAGAGGTATTGTGCAAATGGAAGAAAGCCACCCTACATATTTGTTTAATATGTGCATTCAAGGACATCCTGGTGAAAAACAACTCCAAGATTCCTCCCACCATTACAAGGTAATCCCATCCAGAGTAAGAATCTGGTTAGATACCATATTTCTAAGATTTTCAGGACCGAGTACAATAACCTCAGTTTTATCTGAATTAAGAAGCAATTTAGCTTAGAAGAAAGTTAGCGGCCATCTAGGTCTTTATGTCTTTAAGACATTCCTGCAGTTTAACTATTGGTGTGTGTTATCTGGCTTCATAGATAGATAGAGCTGGGTGTCATCAGCATAGCAGTGAAAATGTATACTAGGCCTTCTAATGATACAGCTTAAGAGAAGCAAGTATAATGCAAACAAAACTGGTCCTAGCACAGAACCCTGTAGAGCTCCATAATTAACCTTAGTGTGTAAAGACGACTCTCCATTTCCATTAACGAACATGCATGGGATTAGGTTAATTGGTGATTTAAAAATTCACTGTAGGTGTGAATGTGAACATGAATGGTTGTTTATCTTTATGTGTTAGCCCTGCAGCCCTGCGTCTTGTTCTGTGGCAGCTGTGTTAGGCTTCAGCACACCGCGTGACCCTGAACTGAAAAAACTGAAGAAAATGGATGGATGGATGGATGGATGGATGGATGGATGGATGGATATTTAAAATTTGCTTGTGTAACACGTGTACGTATGTATGTCTGGATGCCTTACCATATAAGGAAACCAGGATGACCGTTTAACCAGTCCAGTCCAGTCTTTCCCACACCTTAATATAGTTTTGATTGATGGCACTGACATAATGACTCTTTATAGAAGAACAACAGCTGACCTCAAAGACATTAGTTGCTTCACCCTTTGACCTGACTGGAACTCAGGGAGCCCACTGGAGTTGTAGGTGTACATCCAATTCCTCAGGGGAACTTTTCTGGCTCTTCAAATATCTTCCAAGGGAAATCATCTCATTTTGTGGACTAATTGGACAGAGCTTGAACCATCAAATCCCACTGATTGTAATCACAAAGGTCACAAGGTGACATTGATTGTGGTTTATTGTGACTGCTTCTCATTTGCAGGGATAAACCCCCGACATCATGGACAGAGGAGACATTGATCATTTTCAGGAAAAGCTTAAATCACTCTGTGGTCATCTTTGCTCTCATCTGACCAAAATCAGTCACGTTTGTCTTTTCAAGTTAGAGATATCTGGATAGAGCCAGTCTATGTTTAGATTTCAATACCAGTGGGATCTTATTTGTGAACACTGTAAATGTGTGAAGACAAGTGTAAAACCACAAGGAATTCATAATCTGGTGGTGTCGTAATTGAGAAGCACTGTAATGATTCTCAGAGGAAGAGGATCCACGTGCAACAGACAGCTTTTTTATTTCTCTGTTTTGTGCATCTTTTACCGTCCTTCACAAAACCTGGAAATCCTTCTTAAATCACCATCTTGCAGGATGTATCACTTTCTAAAACACATCTGGAGGAGAGAGGAGTGAGGAGAGAGAGAAGGAGGCTCACCAGAGGAGCTGGAATCAAGGATGTAAGGGCATATCTTTTGTAGAAGTGCTTTCCCTGTGACTCAAAGGCGAGACACACAGCTGGAATATAGCAAGCAAAGTACTCTAAAGATAAGTGTTCCTTTGGATTTGGTTGTTTCAGTTGTTTTAGTTAGTTCAGATGATCAAACCTTTCTCCCACCATTTTTGTGATCTCTGTACCGCTATTCATATTTGATTTGCATATTTTTAAAATGAGGGCTTTGAAGGATTGATGCTTCATTTTGCTAAATGCCTGCTACCTCAAATCCTCTCCCTTATGTATTTTGTTCCTCTCCTCACATGTCATTTGTTGGTTTCTCCTGTTGTAGTTCACCTGGTTGGGCTTTTCACTTGGCTTTAAAATAAAGTTCTTGACTATATCTCAATATGAATAGCGACAACAGAAAATAAAAGCCATTCACATTTGAAACAAAATCATGCTTACCTTATTTCTGAGGAGGTTTTCTATATTCTTCATTTCGACCAACCACCAGTCTAAAAAGAAGTGAATGCTTAAACTATTTGATAGGGTAGCTGGTGGCATAATACTAAAAACAACACTGCATAAATGATGATCTCATAATTAAAAGAACAGAGCGTGTAATCATGAGTAAAGGTTAAGATGATTATCAATCATTATTGTATGTGAGAGGGCTATTGTTATAAATTGTAATAATTAGTAATGCCCTCCTTCACCCATTGCAAATTACACTGGCCAAGATTTTGTAAGACCAAAATCTAAGACTCATTTAGTCAGAAACTGCAGTTACCAGATGTCTTTCAGTTTGTATTGAAACCTAGCTGTCTCCTCAACTTGCTGCCAGATTGTTAATCCGCTGATGTGGGTGTGTATACACCAAAGAAAATTCAGCAAGACCAGACTTTCTTTGCTTTAGCTGGCTCAACAAAACCTAAAACCCCAGTGGAAGATAACAATAGCAGTTATTAATTTTCTGTGTTAAGCCTGGATTGCTGCTTTCAGAATCACATATAAATGGATATTTCACTCATCAGTGACTCTTTTTCCACAGAAAATGATCCTCGGGACTACTGCTTACACCAATCAGATATTTTATCATCATTACTTAATAATGTAATTATAACAATATGTAAAAATATAACTCTTCTTTACTGGAAGGGACACAGTTGGGGAGCAGTTAGGGCTGTCCGTTTGTGGTTTACCGCTATGGCAACTCTTGGATCAATAAACCATTTATTTTTCTCTCTGCATGCATCAAACCTCATCTTCTTTTGTTAATGAAATCAGGCCTGAAGCTCTATCACTGTCGGCTTCTGCACCAAACTTGAGCTGGACTACCTTGTTACATGTGATATAAGGCATCTGAAACAACCAAGACCCGCTCGACTTGCCATGGAATCAAGAAAGGGTAAGCACACTGAAAGGTTTTGTCACCAGTAATGAACTTAATCCAGCTGAGAAAATGATATAAAGCAAAGACGCATATATTATATGCATTTTACTTTATTTTCTCTTCTGACATGAGTTTAATAAAACGCACTCTTTATGTGTATGCTTTGCAGTAGCGTACATTATAGATCATTATTTTTATTTTAGTAAAATTCAAAGGCCTCAAATGGGACAACATCAAAGCTGTATTTAGACAACAGATACTTAACTGTGACAATAACGTAAAAGAAAATAGTTGCCACCTCAGCCAGCTTCATTCTCACCTCTGTGATGACTGATGGTCCCTTGGTGCTCTAATTTTAAAGTCAGCACTAAAACTGGTGCCTGAATAACAGTTCCCTTGTGAATAGCTTTCCCACAGAGTCTGACTTAATCAAAAGGTTACTTTGGTATTAGCAACAGCGTTGCATTAATGCTTGCTTATTGTCAGCTGCTTTTCTGCAGACTGTAATATAATTGGATATGTTACGCTACACCATTATGATCTGGTTTTTGATGTGTCATAGCTGCTTAAAGGGGTTAAACTCCAACTGCTGCTGGCTAAATCCGGTCTTAGTGCAGTGACAGATGCCGTCCTAATGGCTGCCCGTGGCTCCTGGATTGACAGTGTGGCACAGGGAGTGAGGAATCGTGCCCCCTGCTAGGAATAATGTCAGCCATTTTAAATTTTCAAAAAGAAATCGGGAGGAACCAGAGAGATGTGATCAAGCAGAGGAAATCATATCTGAGTTTCACATTCGTTCTGTAGCCTCACAACACATTCTGTGCTAATAAACAATAGGAAGATGACATATTACAAAACTAGTCACATCCTATGCTTTGTTAATGGGTTTTCCTTGTGAAGGCCACCTCTGAGTTTGAGTTCCTGTATGTCTGCCTCTACACTTTCCTAACTGTGTCCACCTGTGCCTCGTTTCCAGTGTAGCCTTGTCTTTCCCTTTGCTCTGTCAGATCATCTGCTTCTCTGTTTGTTCCCCCTGTGGGGCCCGATGACAGCTGGGCTATTCTCCAAATGGATGGATGGATGTTCCCTGTGCTCCATGGCCTTTTTAGCTTTATTGCCATTAAATTTTGTTTGCCTAACCTACCTGATCCTGGATTTGTATTTATATCTTCATTTTTAAATTGTATTATTTATTTATTTATTTATTTATTTTGCCTGTCCCATTTGGATCTTTAGGCATCAGAATTGTTGTCTGAAATCCAAGAAAGATGCCAAGCGGATTTACTTTACCAAGTGGATCATCATGGCCTTGCCATATTGGTCCATTTGAGTGACCTTTATTATAATTATGTATTTATTTTATTTGATTTTTGGTTGTTACAGATGAGACTGGAGGATAGGACAGGGAGAAAGGATGAAAGAAAGAGAGGGAGAGAAAGAAAAATAGAGGAGAGAAGAGATGGTGAGAAAGGGGGAAAGAAAAAAAAAGAAAAACAAACAAAACACCTGGATCACCTGTATGGAGATAAAAAGAAAGAAAGAAGAGAAAACAAACAAAAAGAACAACATAATAAATACAACACCATCACAATAAACTAGCTAACAGTAGATAACAGTAGATACTAAATATTAAATGTTATTGTGCAGTACGCAAGATCGGCAGCACACAATGTGCTTTGAGGTAGCAGCCAAGAAAGGTGTAGTTTGTGTCTGTGAACCTGTGTGGATCAACACGCTTGTATTTAAAAGGTTTCTCCAAGTAACGATCTGCTAGGGAGTGTGGGGAGCCATAGCCCCGTCCCCCAGGGCATGAAGCAGGTATGGAGGAGATCCAGGCCCCAGAGTACGAGGACCCAAGGAGGACCACGGGCAACCGTGCCACCCTCCTGGGAAGAGCTGAGTAGAGCCCCAAACGAGAGGTCACCCAGCAGCCACGGAGCAGAGGCCAGAGGGGGTTGCAGTGACGTGCCCGCGGGCTCTGCCGGCAGCCAGCTGTGTCAGAGAGGACCGAGCCTCAGGCCCAGAGGCAAGAGGCCTGAGGGCACCCCACCCCCCGGAAGGGGCCCAGCCGGGCCACAGGCGCCAGGCCCCGCCAATCGGCCACCAGGATTGAATTGGTACATACATGAGTGCCCATCCCCAGACTCCCAGGAACCACCAACACACCAACGTCTGAGGGCATCAGCCACCGGCAGGGAGTGTGGTGAGGGGAGGTAGGCCTTCATACCTCGGAGAGCCTGAGATGTTCCCAGAGAGGTGGAGTCTAAGACCGAACCTGACATATAGACACAGACGAACAGGCGCACGCAGACACAAACGTGCATTCCCACCCCCATATACACAAACAAATACTCGGCACTCACCCGACGTGGAGACAGACACAAATAGACACTGTACACACATTCACACTCACCAAACATACTCTATATCCCAGGTCCAGGTACACCTGCCCCCAGAGGGGCAAACCGTACCTAGACCCAGGAGATGATATTTATATCTTCAAGCCAACAACATGGTGTATGAGGCTGACCTTGTAGCAGTACCATGTTACAGTGCACAAAAATGATTTTTCTTTGTGCAGTCCCTTAAGTCAAAGCAATAAATATTGTCGGTTGATTAACTTTATATATCCAGTTTAGATTTGGAATTAGGACAATTATAGCTCACACACTTGTTTACCTGGTAAAATAAAGTGTTGCTGTTGTAAAACCTTTGCTATGGCATTTGTGTGCGTGTTTTTTCATACAAAGATAGATAAAGTATGAGCTGTTGTCCCCTGCTGTCCAAAGACAGGACCAGACTTTAAATCCTGAAATCTTATTCTATCCTTCCTGAACAGCAAGATACTACTGCTAACAAGCATGTTGGCTAGTCCTGCGACTGCATGGAGAGGTGACCCTGCCATTTTCCTCTCAATTACTGGAGAAGAATTTGATGGCGCCCAACAGGAAGGGGTGGGGGTAGAGAGAGGGGGGCATAGCTTTTTTATGGATGAAAATATCAGTGGGGGCTCATGGCATTCATAGGGCTTAACAGCTTGGGTGATGGCTGGAGAGAGGGGTGAAAGATGAATTGCTCAAATTCAGGGCTGGGATGGAAACCGGGTCATCAGAGCAGTTCAGCATAATAAAGATACATCACACACAAGCAGGATGGAAAATAAGTCTATTGTAATTCAAGGCATACCCTTGTCCACTTCAGTGACTTGAATGACAACGATAGCGGGGAGAGCAGGGACTTTACAGCGACTATACAGGCTCTCCTCTCATGGATCGGTAGCCTTAAACACACAGTGCAACCACTGTGACACCGATTTCCGAAAACCAACAACCAAATTAAACCGATTCCAGCTTCTGCTAAAAATACCCAACAGGGAAGCAAACCATGACACGGAAGCCTGACAAGCATGATGTACTATACCAAGAATGAGTAATTTGAACTTATACTAGCCCTTCCCGCACACACACACACATACAAAACACCCACTTTACTCCAGCTCTTGTTTGGAGACAGGGGGACAAGCTTTTCAAAGTCTGGATGAGCATTTATGAGCCTGTTAGTTCAGTCAAGCATTAAGTTGGCTGATGCCGATTTCCTTTAACACCCTGTGGTTGGCCGCCTGTCTTTCATGCAGCTTCATAGTAGAACATAACAGGCCTATCAGCCCTGCGTCATTACCTACTTCTACGAGGAAAAGCAAAGGCTATGAAAAATGACGGCATGCTGTCTCTTCAGACTGAGTCTCAGCTCATATTTTGCATTAAACCAAATGTGAAGACAGCTGAAAGTTGAGTTTTAGAATTTGTCTCCCTGGTGGATGAGCTTGACAAATTTGCATGGGGGTGGCCATGCTTACTAAGTTAATTATATCCCGTTGACACACACACACATACAAAATGTGCTCATATATAGTAGTCAAATTATCCCATAAGGAAGTCACAATTTAAATGGGAGATTGCAGTGTTAAAAACTCTCCATATATTTGTGTTAGCTAATGTTACCATCTAATGCTAGCAAGCTTGTTTAGCAAGCTGTATTCATGTCCAGTTTAATGCAGATGTGCATATACTTGCTTATTATATGGCAGCGATATGGCAGCCTCGCTTCTGTCAGTCTGCCCCAGGGCAGCTGTGGCTACAACCGTAGCTTGCCTCCACCAGTGTGTGAATGCGAGAGTGAATGAATAGTGGCATTGTAAAGCACTTTGGGTGCCTTGAAAAGCGCTATATAAATCCAATCCATTATTATTATTATTATTATTATTATTAGTAATTAAATGGCTAATAAAAAAAAGGATTTCACCCCAAAAAGAAGCAAAAACTGGGTGGAAACAGACATTTTAATGACTCTAGTGAAATCTAGCAGACAACAATTGTTGTAGCTGCTTTTGAAGGAACAGATATCAATGAAAGAGGTTCAAAGAACGCCCAAACTCTAGGGTCCAGGTGGGTTATAAAGTAATCCACTCTATCCATTAGTGGTTTAGACACTCACCTAACACATGAAAGATCACCAGATTGAGACTGGGATTGGTTGCATCAGGTATAAAAATCTGCCAAATCAGACATGCCACAGACACAGTGCATGTAAATATAAGGAAGTCACTGAGAGACGCTAGCTAGCTAGTTCAATAGCACCAACGTCTATTGTGGTATTAGTTTGAAGAGAAATCTTTTTTGGGAAATTGCTTTGAGCATAATTAATAACTTTAATCCAAAACATTTAAGAGCATGAATGGATCTGTGGTTAACTGTAGTCATCATTGCTATAATAATGCCAAATCTATACAGTTAGACTATACAAAACAAAGTCACATTATTACATCCTCACACAAAAATCTTTATTGTTGTTTTTTGTTTTTTTGTTTTGAAAACCATAACTTCCCCAACAGCTGATTTTGATATGGATCAGTAATAATACAGAAATACTTAAATATGAGATTACAAGTGTCTGCAAGTGTATTTTTTGGAGCGTGATCAAAACTCTGTACCAGACAGCCCTCCCATAAAACCTTCCCCAACACAAAGAAAGTAAAGGCAGAAGCAGGAGTCCTGTTAGAGAACAGCAACACAAAGAGCATGATATAACCTATGCCTTTAAACACGCCAGCTGTAACAGTCTGTCTGGCTTAGGAAAGGAACTCATTTGTTCTGTACATCGTCCCTGAGCGAATGGAGAACAAACTACACAGGCAGTCTGTACCTATAAACACTGACACATTACACAGCATACTGGATGTACTGACATTAATATGTGCCTTGTCACTTTTAATATACAGTATATATACAGAGATCCATATTCATAGCACAATTACGCCATGGTGTGGTAGGCGTATTTGAGATTCATAACACACACACACACACACACACACACACACACACACACACACACACACACACACACACACACACAACCCTGTCCAGCGATCTTAGTGAGGACCTTCATTGACATAATGCTTTCCCCAGCCCCTTACGCTAACCATTAAAAATGAATGCCTAACCCTAACCCTAAACCTAACCATAACCTAATTGTAACCCTGACACTAAAACATTTTGAGCCTCAAAAAGGCCTTCAAACTTGTGTGGACCGGGTTGTGTGTCCTCACAAGTGACTGTGGTTCTCACAAGAATAGTAGAATGCAGATTTCGGTCCTCACAAAGATAGCTAGACAGGAACACACACACACACACACACACATACGGCAACACATATTTATGACATGACTCATGTACATGGTAAAGGTTATTAAGACGCAATAAAAGTATTCAAATGGGCTTTGAAAGGCTTAAAACTATAAAAGATGTACAGATTGAGTTAGCACCATTTGTGTTAAGGTACAAACAAATACAATACGATTATATTCTGATAACAAACGGTTACATAGATAACTTTTGCAAACAAGTTTGGCAGGTTATTTTCATCTTAATCAAAAGAATTCCTTTTCTGAGACTAAAGGTTCAAGGCAACGTAATAAATGACTACCTTTACAGAATACAAGGACGGGCACATTTCTTTCTGTAAGAGCAGAATATTCCTTCCAGATTTTAAGCATTATATTTTTCAAAAACCAAACTCTTCAAATATTGCTACAAAATTGTGGCAACCACAATCATTAAAAGTCATTTTTCTCTCTCACCCATTGAAATACTGGTGTTTTTCTATCACAGAGGGATGTAAGAAAAGCAACTCTAAATTCGGACCTTTCATTGCTGCCGCTGCCAAAAACAGTCCTGGCGAGAAAATACCCTTTTCTCATCAACTGTAAACATCTAATGTGTACCATCAAGTTTATTGTTGGATACACTCCTGACCTCATACTGGAGTGGTTCTCCTGTTTCCTCCATCCTTGACATCTCTCTGGAAGCAGTTGTGGACTTGTAAAAACCTGGAGTCCCGCTCTGGGCTGTAGGGCCTTGCAGTACCACTTCCACCCTTCAAAGGGTCCCTGCTCAGGGAATAAAGGGATATACCGCCCACTGGCAAATTCAGCCCCAGCCCTGGTCCCCCCCCAATTCCTCCGCCAATCTTCATTCCCACTGGGGAGGGCTCACGGGATGGGTCACTTGACCTGGAACTGGAACGCGATCGCCTCCGCCTGTAGCGGTAACTTGGTATGCGAGAGTACGGCGAAGAGGATGAGGTGCTTTTGATGAAGTCACGTTTGGATCGGGAGCGCGTCTCTTTGTTTTTCTCAATATAAATGTTGACTGCAAGAACGCCCACTGACTCTGCTACAATGAAGGAGAGGGCACCGAAGTAGAAAGACCAACCATAGCTGTACTGGTTCTTCTTGTCCTCGTCTTTCTTGTCACTCGGGTCGCCGGCATTGCTGGAGATGTAGACGATGATGCCAATGATATTGCTCAGGCCTGAAGAGAGGATAAATGAGAGAAGGAATGCTGTTGTAGGAAAGGTCAAAACTGAGACTCTACATGTAAAGAAAATCAGTGTTTTTGCCATTGTCCTTTTGTGAGTGTGAGAAAGGTGCACTCTAATGACTTAAGGCATTTTTGAAGTGCACTGTATCTCAGAATAAAACCTGACCTTTTCCTTCTTTCACTCTCTTGCACTACACACGATCTATTTGTTGTCACCCTGGTTTTGATTCTTTATCTGTGGTACGCTGTCTGACTCGTCCTACCTGCAGCTACAAACAGGATGCCTGCACTGAGCAGGATGTTGTTCTTGCTGCTGTAGATGCGTCCAATTCCAACACACAGGCCACCCAACATCAGCAGGATGGTGCTGAGAATTGGAAACAGGCTTGATGCACGAACTATACCTGTTTAGACGAGAGAGACAGAGAGTGTGAAAATGTCTTGTCAGCACAATTGAGAATATAATGTAAACTACTTCAAAAAGAGAAGATAACCACTGTAAAGTGGAGCACAGGTGAAAAATATATACCCCCAATATTAGATTATATTACATACTGGCACACAGACATTATGTCTAATGGGTAAGAGAACTAACTAAAAAAGGACAACTACTACTGAAAGAAATACCATTAGTTTCACAGGTGTTTGATCCTAGACTACAGATACTACAGACCCAACTATCATACAGAGAAAACAGAGAAAACCCAAGCAATCAGATGACCCCCTCTGAGCAAGTGCTTTGGCGACAGTGGTAAGGAAATACTCCCTTTTAACAGGAAGAAACCTCTGGCAGAACCAGGCTCAGAGAGGGACAGCCATTTGTCGCGATCATTCAGGGGTGGGCGGAGGGAGACAGGACAAAAAAACACTTTGTGGAAGAGAGTCAGAGATGAATAATAACTAGGGATTAAATGCAGAGTGGTGCATAAAGACAGGGAGTAAAAAGGTGAGTGGAAAAGAAAGTGCATCATGGGAACCACCAGCAGCCTAGATAGAAGCAGCATGACTAAGGCTCACGTTATACAGCACTCACTATAAACTTCATGAAAAAGGAAAGTTTTAAGCCTAATCTTGAAAGTACAGAGTGTCTGTCTTCCAAATCCAAACAGGAAGCTGGTTGTGCAGAACATGGGCCTGCAGCCCGAAGGCTCTGCCTCCTATTCTACAACTTCCTGTTTAAAATATGTCAATCACTATGTTTCTCATCCTTTGTTGACCTTCTTTAACTTTTAGCGTCCCTCACTTTGTCAGACAGGTTCCAACTGAGAAAGGGATTTTTGATTAAACACTGGTGAAGGCTAGTGAAAATGAACTCAGCTTTCCAACAAATGTTCAATAATCTTCTAGGGTCCATACAACCTGTGTGCAGGCTAAAAGTGATGAAAAGAATGATTGACTGACAATGACCTTATGTGGCTGACAAGTTTAGTTTTCCACTAAAAAGTAATTCACTCATATTTCCAAGGTCCTTACTAAAACAGTTCAGCTAATCCATCACCATCTCATCAGTTAGAATCATTTTTTAATTTTTTACATTTCACCATTTCATTATTGCTTTAGTGAGCACCACATGAGGACTTAGCGGAACTGCTAACAGTAACAGTGGTTGTTGCCAAGGCCTCTGTTTTGTCTTGTCTTCTTTAGTCTGCAGGCTCTCTCTCTCTCTCTGCTTTGAGTGAGTGCAAGATTACTTACAGGTGCATAGAGTCTGAACAAAGCCCCACTGACTGTAGCTGCTGAAGTTACCTTTAAATGCTCACTGCTTAACACCAGAACATTGTCTGTGCTTCAGCAATCCTTTGGTTGATTGCAGTCTCACTTGCCAACCCAAGCCCAAAACACATTTTCTAGTCCAAAACTACAAATCCAAGTCTAACCCACAGGCTAGGCAGCTATACTGTAAGTTTTTATTTTTTACAGTTACTGCAGTACAGCACCACACATTAGTAAAATAACTGGAATCGTTTATTCGCCTTGTTTTATCATCAGAATTTAAACCGATACAATTTATCTTTTTCCCGCAAAATATAGAAATATAGTAATTTCTCTTTCTAAATGGTTTCAGTTAGCATATAGGCAAAAATTGTGATGGGTATGTTTAAAATAAAAAACTGTTTAATACTTGAATTGATGTCCAACACTTAAATGCCACTAGAGGGAATTTGTGAGCAGCCTAAAAGCTGAATAAACGGCAGTAGGTGACACGCCCTGCCAAACAAGCATCATTACTCTTCCACGAGTGAAACAAATGAAGTGAAATAATGTCCAGTGGTTCAGCGCATAAAGGTTTTTACAGATACACAGTCCAGCTAGCATATTCAGCTGCCTTTAAAAAAAAAAAAAAAACATAACCAAGTGATTCCAGAATAAATTTTTCTTGAGCTTATTGAAATTCATATTGTGGACAACACACGAAATGGTAACAGTTGCCTTGAGGCACAGAGCTGATCTGAAACCTGAAACATAAATAAATATTCAGTAAAATGATTAAATGCTCTGTAATTTTCAGTGCATCTGTTTGTTTATTTATTTTTAACAAGGGTATTAAGCAAAAGGCCAAGGCCAAATATGAAATCTGCTCTCATGTGGCCAAAGTCTGGCTTGTTTTGGACGGGCCTTATTACTCGGCACACAACACACTTCATTATCTCCATTGCTCCAATTGGTGTCATGACATCAGGCTTTTTATGGGAAAGGGATAGACATGCCATAACACATTAAGTAGCCTGGTAATAACTCTATCACATTCAAGAAAAAAAAAGAAGGAAAGAGCAGGGAGAGAGGGATTAAGTGTTGGAGTGTTTGAAGATGAAGCGGTTGCAGTGACTTACGTAAGATGTACTCTGAGCTGTCTGTATCGTAGTCGTTATCCTCTGGAAAATGATTGATCCGAAAACAGCTTCCTTTGTTGATACCTGTGCAAAAGCCAAAAACACACTGAGTGTGAATGTGAATGTGACTTGTGGCAGAAAGAGTCTGTGCAGGTTCGAAACTACAAAAATTAAAACAGCAATTTGGGTCTTCATGTTGAAAGTTAACACGAGAAGCTCAGAGATAAAAGGAGCCACACATCGACCGTTCACTCGATCAGCATGCAACTTTTATGAACCTGAGACAAATATGTTGCAGAAAGCTAAAGTCTATTCTCGGCAAAGTATATCTAACCGGGAGCAGACATGTCCTGTTTTCACCCATAACCATGTCAAAAACCATTTGAGGGCAGACCACTGTGGATCTGAGATTCTGAAGTTCCCAAGCCCTCGGGCACCTTCTATTCACCCAAGCTCTTCACTGAGAAAATCTTCCCTCCACTTTTAAGAGAATAAAACATTGGAGCATTATGAATATTGAAAGGTTAGACTTTGAATTTAAAGTCTGGCTCTTGAATTTCCTGCCTGAACTTATAGATTAGAATTTATTAGAACTTAAATCAAATACACACAGTATCTTAATCCAAGAAATCAAACCATGCCTGTCGATTGTCAGCCCTGTCCCGTTTAATTCTGTAGATTTCAAATTGCTAATGTGAATAAATGTGGAAGAGTCGTCCAACATGCCAATATTACACTACAATTAAGGGGAAGAGATGAAGTACTGATATTCTATCCTAGTTCACATGCAGTAGATTCTTGAACTCAGGCATAAGCAATCAAGTGACATCTACCTTGTAGAACATGGGTGCATGTAAACAGTCCATAAGGAAGAGCAGCTGTTTTAGAGGGAGATGTTTCTAATCACTATTTATAATCCAAAAAGTCTGTCACTATTCAACATCAATTCTCCTTCACTTTGCCTGGCAGGGCGACAAAGTCAATAAGATGTGAGTTAACTCACATCTTATTGACTTTTCCAAACTTCAGCTATGCCAGTTGCTTGCTGTCATAGCCAATGAATCTGATCGCGATGGTGTCATCCCCAAGAGCTCTGTAAAGGATGGAGGATTGTCTTTCTTCCCTTCAAGTTGCAAATTTGTTATGACAGTCTTATTCCAGCATCCATGGCAGAATTGTTTAATGAGATGTTTTTCAGTTTTACAGGCAAGAATGTCTCATCTTTTGACAACAATTCAATGTGCACTGTAGTCACTGGAAGTAGGCATAGGGGCTTCCACTGGGCCCGTGGAGTGTAGTTAAGAATTCAGCAACGAATTCTTTTCTGCCTTGAACACTGGCCAAGTCCGAGTCAAAATACTGTAAGCAAAGAAGTCGGCGTGGCTTCAGGAGTCAGATCTGTTGATCACATCAGCTTAAAGGGACAACAAGCTTTCAAGAATACACCCAGTGACATCCACTGACAGACCAGAATCACCAGGAAGTAATTCACTGTGAGCTTCTCATTAGTTTTCATCAGCTTCATCGCTGTTTTTTTCCCCTCATTGCTAGGCATCAATGTCTTTGACAACTCTTTGCATTTCAGGTGTTTTTTTTAAATCAGTCTTAACTCTTTAAACCTCTTCAAATACTTAGGAATTTCCTCATCTGTTTTTGTATTTGTATCACCACTAACAACTAAATAACTAATAATCATAGAAAGTTGCATCCACCTCTAACTGTAACACTCCAAACCTTATGTGCAATCATTATGTACATTTTATAATATGTAAAATACCTCATGTGAGGTGCACTTTTCGTTACGTTACATAGACATACACATAGCCTCTAAATAAATGCACTATTAAGTGCCAAACTCACTATAATTTACTATAATACATCAGTTAATCAGTTAATTGTGTTTAAATATTGTACTTTGTATTCCTATCCTGTCTTTATATTGTATTGTATTGATATTATTTAAGCCTTTTTTCTTGTACCATATGAGGGAGTATTGTCTTAATTTCATTACACTTGCATGATGACAATGAAGAGTCTTGAATCTTGAATCTGGAATGAGGTGCCTTTGATTTGCAGGCACTCATTAACTGTTACTGAACCTTACAATATCATAGACCAGCGTATGGAAATCTCCACCAGGTAGCTTTGAAGCCGGTTTTCTGCATCTACAATCTGTTATTCAGTGCATTCAAATGCACTGTTGCAAATACTGGGAACAGGATTTCCACTAATGTTTGAGCATTTGTTATTAGTTTGGTCAGGAGTGAGTTGAGGGTTAAAAATCAAAATCAGCACGAACACTGGCTGATTAGCTGCAATCACTGGCTGCTTCTTCTATGCCCAAGTGGCTTTACGCATCCTCAAGCTAGATCACGTTTCTATGATCGACAGCTCATTCAGATGGTTCATACATTTTTGGGATGGAAATGTTTTATGAGGCAGGACATGCACTTAGACAACGTGACACTATGAGTGCAAAGAAAACTTCTACGTTTCACATTTAGAGCTTATGTCAGTGTTGCCACCAGCGCACGGTTTTGATGTGCAAAATTTATGATTCTTAGGGTTAATTTCTGAGACAGCTGGGAAAGAAAATTAAAGTCAGGCTGTGATAAAGTGATGAAACATCCCTAACAGCCCAGATTCAGTCTGTTGGCTCCACGCTCTTAAATTCACTCTTTCAGTCTCTTTGAACACCCATTCTGTCTTTTTCTCTCTCGCCACAATCATGTCTGAATAAGCCACTTCACTTCCATTTTCTAAAACCTCTTTATCCACTCAGTTTTCTTTTCAATTTTTTTGTACCAAGAAAACTTGTTAAATAAGATTACTGTGTTACTCTAATGTATATTTGTTATATTTGTAAACATACTATTTTAGTGACACTGGATCAGTTTTTTGAGTGTGTAATCCAAAAGGTCTAAGGAGCAACAGGTGTAGAATATTAAAATTTCATATATAAAGTACACATATGTAGGGTTACAGTTGGATGTATAGCCCAGGAATGTTATATCAGTGTCAGAAAATTCAAAAATCAATAACATTACTATGATTATATGGCTTCTAGACTGAACATACGAGTAAAAAAATAACAACACAGCTGACAGCTAAAATGTATTATAATAAAAATGAAATAATCTACTCCACTGTGTTGCTTAATCCATTAGGAATCATTAAGAATTGATGACCTACCCTATCCTCCATTGCATGGGGAATTTCCCCATTCTATTTTACTTAAATAGCCCCAAAACAGTTTCCTCAAGGCACTTTACACTGTAAGGTCAAGACTACAACAATCAGATGACCACCTCTGAGCAAGTGCTTTGGCAACAGTGGGAAGGAAAAACTAATTTTTAGCAAGAAGAAACCTTTGGCAGAACCAGACTTAGAGAGGGGTGGTCATTTGCCACGACCAGTCAGGGGTGAGGGGAGGGAGACAGGGGAAAAAAAGCCTAGACACACAGAGGATTCCGGGTCACCTAATCCAACCCTAACTATATGCTTTATCAAAAAGGAAAGTTTTAAGCCTATTCTTAAAAGTTGAGATGTGTGTCTCCCGAATCCAAGCTGGGAGCTGGTTCCACAGAAAAAGGTCTCAACCAAAGGCTCTGCCTCCCATTCTACTTTTAAATACCCTAGGAATATCTGTGTAACACACATTTTTGGAGAAATGGGGCAGGGATAGCTCAGTAGGTAGGGTGGTGGCCCCCATGATCGGAAGGTCGGGGGTTTGAATCCACTGAACGACTACCCTGAGGTACCCCTGAGCAAGGTGCCGTCCCTACACACTGCTCCCCGGGCGCCCAATGGCTGCCCACTGCTTCACAGAGTGAATGGGTTAAATGCAGAGAGGAATTTCCCCACGGGGATTAATTAAGTATACATTATTATTAAATGTTCAGCCAGTTTGGGAATTGTTTTGTTCAGCTACAGGGGCTGTGTTTCTCAGGCCATAGTTTTAACTTCATTAGAAATGGGTTTTTTAGTGTGCTTTGTGTAATATTCATATTTTATAATATTGTTCCTCAGCCAAACATCTGGGAGAATGAAAGTCATCTTTTCACCTGATATTTTGGTCTATCCACAGACAGTCATGGTGTCATGAATAAAATCAAAAATCAAGAATCAGGTGCAGTTTAGAGCTAATTCCAAGGTGTCCAGTCTCTGCACGTTATGCATCCAAGCTTATTCATAGCTTTGATCCATCCTGTGATCAATCCTGGCATGTTTTTAAGAGAGTTGTGAGTTCCAAATCGATAGCATACATTTCTGCCTGTTTTTTAAACTGTTGAGGCTCAGATATAAAACACTTGCATTAAAGCTGACAAAAATGTGTACGCTAACTTTTTTCCCCCAGACAGAACATTGATCTGGAATCAATAAGGGAAATGGACCTACAGACACAATCAATAATGACATTTCCTTCAGTAAAATCTTACCAATATCCAACCTGAGCTCCCCCCTCTGTATGTTCACTGTGGGGACAATACATTCACTGTGGCAGTTAGGTTAGACTTACTCCAAATATGCTCGACCTCATCTCAACAGAGTAAATTAATCTTGGTTTCAAAGAGCTCCCAGCAGCTTCTTTCTATGTTCTTTAGCACCAAATAAGTTTTTTTTTCTTGACCATAACACATTTGCCCATTTGTCTTTCACAGCGAGACTGTGCAAGTATCACAGTGTCTTTGATGTCATTTTAGGAGGACAGCTGCTGTGGGTGTGATTTTTGGTATTTTTACGTGGGTCCCGATTACTCCTGACACTGTGAATCAACAAATTATTAGCTGGTTAAAGATCTTGCGCTGTCCTTTCCTTCTGTCTCAGTCTGAATTTTTCCTTTCTCTGGTCCATTCTTTGTCCATTTTAAATATGTTCATACACTTTCACAGGTTAATAGTAAATCACAAGTGTACTCTTTTCCCCCCCAGTGATTACAGAATTTAACTTGTCAGCAGTCACAGGTGGATTCAGTTTTGCTGTATTTGGTTCATGTTGTTATTTTAGTGCATTCTTTCTAAAGTACGTTTTTGGCTATTCATAGGTGGAAGCACTCTTCTTGTCAACTTAAAAAAAAAAATAAGAAGTGATATAACTTTAAATCTTTTAACAAGTTCAGAACGGTACATTCACTGCTATGGTATAGTTGATTGTATGCATATAAATCAAACATTTGTGAAAGTAAAATAACCATATCAATATTTCATGCAGCAGCAGTAACAAAATGATCAAGGGAATGTCAGGAGAAAAGAAAAGAAAAGAAAAGAAAAGAAAAGAAAAGAAAAGGAAGCTCACTGGGGGAGGTATCTCCCAAGAGCCCCTGTGTCTGAGAGAGCAGGGCCCATCTTTTATTGCTCAGCATAGCTTCACCATAGCAACCTCCCCCCAGCAACCCAGAATCACATTTCTAGCTCTTCTCAGAGGACGCCTTTGACATCTTACTAATGCATTCATCAGCCAACACACACGCACACACACACACGCGCGCACACACGCACACACACACACACACACACACACACACACGAAAAACAACCCTAACCCTCATCACCACATACAAAGCCACATAACAGTTAACTAACCTTTCATGACCTGCATGAACTGAAAATTTCATGATGACTCCACTTGTATTCCATTAGAGTTCATTATCCACCAGTGCTCACCTTCATCTAACCATCAGCTTGTTCTACAACACAAGGCACTCATAGATGTCTGTTTGCTACTCTTTGCAACATTAGCCAACATCTCCTGAGGCTCACCCAGCATCTATGCTGTTGAATTTACTTAATAAAACAGGATAGATTCCTTCGAATTATACACTAAGTTGTAGAAACTGAGAGACTTTTTTTTTAACGTTTCAGGAATGCATTTAGTACTACCGTTTTCAAGAGGCTGTATCCCAACTGACTGGACATGTTGACTTAGCCTGGGTTTGTATGCAGATATAGAGGTGTGCCACTAGATAGACTTACACAGTATTGCAGCAAAAGTGCTGATGTTCTCTATGCATGAGAGAGAACAAGGAAAAGAGCAAGATAAGTTGTGTTACTTTCAGTTCCAGGTCCATGCAGGTTGTAACACCCTTCTAATATTTTAAGCAGGAAATGAGAAGATGGTGCAGAGGGAAGATGTTTAGAACAGCGTGCACGTCTGCTTGAATCTCTTAGGAAGATTGAGAGAGGGAACATGTCTTTTGAGTAACAGGATTACAAGAAATCCATAAATAGCCAGGCTTTAAAAAACAAAACAAAACATGAAATTCCAGTAAAAATAGTAATGGTAATGGTTGGTGCTTGGAGTGTGAGTTCAATAATGGCTGTATTCATCTCCACACAAGACAGACGCCTGGGTTCTGGGAAAATGCCTTGTCTCTTAGATCCCTCACCCCAACTCTTTGGAAAAGGCACTGTACCCCAAGTTGTTCTCCAAGTTACTGGTGGTAGCCTGCTTTGCAGCTTTGTAAATACATGTGAATTATGAAACGCAGTAAGGTACTTCGTCATTGACGAAAAAAGGCGCTTTGTTTGACGGAGCATTCTTCTATTGTTGTGAAGAATTGAATTGTTCTTCAGGTAAAAGAAAAAAAAAATCATTAAGACTGAGAATTTCAGAACCAATGGTAATGGACAGCGCCACAATCGAAGACGTCATTGGTGACTACTTCCGCGGATCAGGTGATTGTTTGCGTTTATTTTAAGTCTTTTCAAGGAAGCGGTCCGATGGACGGTGGATAGGTGTGCCTAAACATTAACGACCTTTTCTCACAACATGGAAAGGCGATCAGGAGCGAGATGCAGAACAGCTGAGGGAAACAACAAAATTCCCTGAAACAACAAGTCAGACGCTCCTCGGAACAGATTAAAACAAAGTCTAATACACCGGAAAGCGCTGCGCCCCCTCTGAATGCGAAAACTGGGATCATTCTTCCATGCTCTGCCATAGAAGCAAACTCACAGCATTAAATCGTATTCGTGTTCAATCCATCATCTCTCCGCTCTTTCCCTTTTCAGTGAATGTATAATTTACCTTAAAGGGGGGGAAAAGATGTAAAAGATTCGTTACGCACACACAACTCCTCCTTGGTGCGCAACACGAAGCTCTTTCACTCAGATTCTCGTAGAAAATATAATACTTGTGTAAATTATTAAATTATGTTTCATGTCATTCCATCAAAAAAGGGAGAATTGACTCTGATAATAAAGTTCAGAATCAGCATACTTTATTAATCCCTAAGGAAATTGTGTTAAATGGTTTGTTATAATATCACACAAACTGTCGCAGGTTCCAAACAAATGCGAACTTTTTTAGAAATTAGCAACGTTTCTGGTCTGGTCAGGTGTTCAGACTCGTTGACTATTTAATTAATCTCTGTGCACACCGTCACCTCCCCCACGTTAAAGCAAACATTCGGAAGAAATCAGGTGGCGCAACAGTGAGAAAATCGTTCATAAGCAGTCGAAATAAAACAAAAAAAAGTTTGGAAACTTACACAGTCACTGCATAAGGTACCAGACTTTGTTTACCTTCGATGCAGCAAATCCTCCACAGCCCGGAGTGCGTCAGGTCCCCTTTGACTTTCTTGGTTTGCATCTGGGTTTCGTCGGTTGTGGCATTAGTTGCATTGCAAATATAGGCTCGGGAATAAAGCCAGTAGTCGGTGCCGATGGCGATGGTCATGAGGCTAAAGGCGACGAAGGCCCCCACAATAGCCAGCAAAGTCTGAACCCCTCGGTCACACCATGCCATGGCGTCTCATAATGTGAAGATTCTCCACAGCAGCTTACGCACACCGTGAGGAGCGCACGGTACCAGTGATCATGGCTTGGGGGGAAAGGACTTGCGTGTCGATCCTCGTTTTGCTTAATTAATGCTCCACTTTCTCCCAAACTTCAATCGGACTTCAAACCAAGTTGCAGAGATTGATCGACCACAGCTTTCGTTTAATTCCTTACAGTGAGCTGGTGGTGTCTTCAATCCTGCAACAGGTGGAAATTTAACTCAAAACACACAAAAAAGAAGAAGAGAAAAATTCCTCGAACAAGTGCACTTCTTTTTTACCACAACATTTTGTAAATGACGTTTATAACCGCAGCATACATACGGATCACACACGGCTCAAGCTTCTTTACAGCTCAGTGTTCAAAATAAAACTGGTCGGTTTAACAATGGACGCAGCATCGCTCTTCCAGACCACACCTATAACGGATCTAGCCAATTGGAAACGGTGATGGTAACAGCTGTTAAATGAAGAAAACGTCACTCTACTGGCGGTCGTCATGTGCGGGTGGAAAACGGTTCTAGCTTTTACCGAGTGCACATAAAATGAAGAAATGATCAACAAGTGTACAGAAACGAACACGGTAATAACGAACACTCGTACACACGCACTGAAAACACGCACTGAAAACTGGGCTTCAAGTGTTTAAATGCATATTTAAAATCAAGGAAAAGTCTTTAAAAAACACGCCACCACTGCTAGGAGAGAGAGGGAGATGAGAGAGATTTGCTTTGTGACTGTGCAGGAACTTTAGAGTTGAAAGGATCACCAGTGATGAAATATTTCTGAAAACATCCATCAAAACAACTTTGAAGTCGGAGCAGTCAGCGTGCAACATCGCTGAGCTCGTAAGAGTAGAAAAGCAAGAGCAGATCTTTTCACAACGAAAAATCCACGTATCGTTTCTGCTAACTGATAAAAATCCTATAAAATTATCAGAGAATTCTGCCAGTTTTAGACTTTTTTCTCTCTCGTATTTTATCTTGAAAAATGCCACCGGACCCCTTCCATCACACATAATGCGATACAGTGTGATGCACATTTTCATCAAAACATAAACGTGTATTCATGTATTTAAATAAATTAAATATTTATTTAATTTGATTTTTTTGCAAATGTATTAAAATAAAGGCCAGCGTGATCCATGCCCCCCTGCCGTGGTCTTTTTCACACTAAACAAGAGAGAGGGGTCCATCCTTTAGTATAGATTCAGCTCTAAGATCCCGGACTCTGACTCACTTCCTGGTCCCTGCAGAGTGAGAGAGTGAGTTAAAAAAATTGTGTGTGTGTGTGTGTGTGTGTGTGTGTGTGTGTGTGTGTGTGTGTGTGTGTGTGTGTGTGTGTATAGGAAAGCCTGGAAATATGAAGTAGGACAGAAAAACGAGGATTAGAGAGCAAAAGAGGGTGGACAAAAAAAATGAGCACACGGAGAATGTGAGGACAATTTTGCATAAATACATTTACTGGGAAGCAAGTTAGAAGTATTTGTTCCACATTTTGGCATCTTATGCCACAGCACAGGCTAAGCTCTCCCTCAGATGGCTGATAGGACTGGAGTGCATCCACTGGTCTTTACTCAGTCGGGCTTTATCCTTAAAATGTTTCTTTTTAATGAAGTTTATGTGGACTTGGGTTACCATGACCTTACGTCCAAGATGGAAGGTCCTGAGATGTACAAAGCACCTCTGAAATACTTACATCTCCTTAACCTTCAATTCATTTATGCCACTATTGCAAGATACTATTGTGTCTTCACTTTGGATGTACCTTTGGCAAGTATCTCTGGCTCATGACTTGCACATTTCTGGGCTAAGCAAACTGATTAGTGGATTTTTTTTCAGTTGGTTTTGAATGCACATTTTTTTCTCTCCAATCTACCGTCACTTTCACCGGTCAGGGCAGATGGTCTTCCTCCCTGAGCCTGGTTCTGCCTGAGGCTTTTTCCTGTTAAAGGGGAGTTTTTCCCTTACCAAGTTCCTAAGTGCATGCTCAGTGACTGGCTATCTCCCCACAGCCTTGTTTCCAAAAACACAGGATGCTATGTAAATAACAGCAGAATGCAAAATTATGAATGTAATATTGTATAATATTGCAAGCTCTTGACCTCACTGTGTAAAGTAGCTTATGTTGTGATTTGGAACTATATAAATGAAACTGAACTGAAAGGTGAACACGAGACGATCACAGCAGGTGAGTGTTCAGAAGATGAGATGTGATGCTTCACATTGCATCATTAAACAGAAAACCTAGACTCTGAAATCTTCTGTACCGTCATGTAATAGAAAATCATCAACTATCTATCCTTTCATCTATTTTGGACTGTTTCAAATGCTTCCTTGTCTGCTGTCGCTTTCAAAGCAAGTCAGAGAAATTGGTCCAATTAACCGTAAGCTGAGACGAGGCTGGTAAAATACTGCATGTCTCTTAAAATAGTCGTGTAATGAGTCAAATTTATATTAGAGGTCTTGTACAAGTTGGAGTAGAGTGCTTGCAAGATTACCCAGATCATAAAAATAAAAAAGTAAGACATAAATCTTTGTCACGACTAAACAACTCAAATTTCCTGTTACTAGGAGTGTTTATTATCAAACCCTCGGCAGTTTCCAGTGGAGATCTTTTTCAGTGACGCAACCTTCTTCACTTTGACACGGGGAGGGGGGGGGGCAGACTGGTTTCCCAGCCAGACTATCTCACTGTACTGTAGGAGGTGTGTGTGAGTCTTCCCTGCATATGCTTGTTGTGGTTTGGATTCCAAGCGCATTGTCCTCGGGCTATTTTTGCATCCTGACAAGAGATGTCTGAGTACAACTGACATTTGAGCTTTTCAGCCCAGCCTGGCCAAAGTAAAGAGTGGATGAAGGCAAGCGACAATGAATTTAACCATTTTATTAAACACGTCTCGAGCTTTTCCCTCTCTCCATTTTGACAGTTTGTTCCTTTCTCTATTTGAGAGGATGCTGGGACAGCTCTTCATTTTATTCACTTTACTGATTTTTCATTTTCCAGCCTCCTTCATTTTCTTTTTTTCTTTTCATAGTTTTCCATCCAGATTGTGGCCTTTGCCATCTATGACCTATCTTTGACCTTTCTGAGATTATCTTCTATATTTAGGTTTTGAAGTATGGTGTTTTAACTGCTTTTATTGGACTGTTTTTCAAGTAGTGTTGAGTAGCTGGCCTTTTCATTAGAGGATCCAGTGAAGCTGCCTGATGGACAGAATTAGAGAATGTGGAGGCTAATCAAGGAGGTAAATTGTTATTATCTTAGAAATGATCTTAGACTGATTTCTGCTAAACTGTAGTGCGAAGGCAGAAGCCTTCTGATTTGTTTATTTTTTTAATGTTTAGAAGCACATGAGAGAAAGTTGGCCTGGGTAAGATAGGAAAAAGGTCAGAGGCAAGAAAAAAAATTATATATGCAAAGAAGAAATGCACCAGCTGTGAAATGTGGTAAAAGATCAGCTTAAATTCAAAGAAACATTTTCTTAGGCTTCTGAGACCAAACAGAGCAGCCTGCATGTTTTAAAGTGAGTTGTTTTATATCTCAGACTGAGACTGTAGCAATCAGCACAGCACAGGGATGACCTCTACTCAAATTTGGTCGTATATATTCTCTTCTATTGGAAAGTTAACATGTTATCAAAATGAAATCCATTTTTTCCTATTATTTTGTGAAGCCCATTTATTGTAGGCTATAACTACTTTAAACCAGTGGAGAAGTGTGCTGAATAAATAGCTACATTATGTTAAGGTTAATCTCAAAAAGGCAGCAATAAATATAACAGGTTGTTGATAGTTCTCAAAAACTGCCAAAGGACACCAACAGTCTTAAATATAAGAATCTCTGTACATTATAATTTCCAGTGACTTAAATAAAGGACGTGAGTATCTGTTATTCTGAAATAGCCTGCACCAAAAAAGGGTTAAAAGATACTGACCAATGTGCTCTGTGTCTATTGGTTCATGGTTAGCATTAAGCAAAGCAAACACATGCAGTCCGCCTGCTGCAGTCACACGAGGAGCTGTGTGTGTGCAGACAGCGCCTGAAGCAGAAGAGAGAGATAAAGAGCATATGAGATTGGGCTAAAAGAAAGCAAACACAGACTTATCCGTCAGGCTGCCAGAGGCTGGCTGCGCCGTGACAAGCTGTACTTTACACCAGGAATCTTTCCTCTTTTGCCTATTTTTACCTCTTGCTTAAGAGGAAAACAGATTATTTCACCTTAAGTTGTATCTTAATGGTTTTAGACACATTTGCTATGTATGTAAGGCCTGCTACAATAAAGCCAGTTATGGCAAAAATCAAGTCCTGTGCTGACTGTGAGCTTGTCCAAGTCGTACTGTTCTTACTTCGTACTCCAACCACAGCTCCACCCAATCTCATCCTCTGAATTGGACAGTTGGACATTATTATTATAATATATGTTAGGATGAAAATAAGACCCAGATCTAATTAAAGCAATTTTTTTAGAATCACATATCACTTTTTCATATAATAGATGGATATGAATTCAACTGTCACATCATATGAAACAAGCTATAAAAGGACATTGTTTTCCCCATTCTCTGTTTTTGCTAGCCACTCAGCAAACTGCTGTATCAGCACCAATGCACCAAGCTTTAAGGGCCCTCAGTGTGCACATGTGTTCGCTGTGCTTGCTGACTTTTCAAACCTCTACATGTTTTAGGCTGGAGACTGTAAGCAGTGGGTGGTCTAGGGATTTTGAAGAGGGTGCATACTGGAGGTCTGATCTTCAAAGACTAATTTTCAGTTCCCTTGACTCCAATAAGACTTTGAATCTGGCTTCGACACTTGCGATTAAAGGCGTGACATTCTCTCTGAATATTTCAGGAAGCCAAAGCTGTTGCATCTTCAAAAACAGTTGCTTTGTCTTTAATTGATTTGACAGTTATTTGGTATTAAAACAAGCAACTAAAAGGAGTCATTTAATTAATATGTGATGAGTCAGACTTTATTTTTGTTGTATTTTTGTTTTGCTTGTTAAAAAGAACACCCAGAAGGGTTTACCTCTCCTATTAGCAGTCTGTTTTGCACACTTCTGTGCGGCTAGACCGCCTAAAGCGCAACAGTGAGACACATCTGCGACCATGAACCACAACATCCACTGATTGATACTGACTGGCGACCTTAGTTGCATTTCATATATCTTGTTTTTGTTTCCAGCAGTTTAAAATAAATAGATCAAAATCCATAAAAAGAAAATGTTTTGACCGAGATTCTCTAGTTTTGAATCCATCACCCTAAATATTTAAACCAGCAACGCAGCATAATTGTTATCATTTGCTTGCTAACTATTTTTACATGCACCCACAGTGCACACAGGCCTACACATAGACAAAAGTATGGCAATATGTAAAGAAACCCCACCTCGTCGTCTAACACCTTCATCACAGCCACAGAAGAAACAGCTTTGTGATTCTATTTGAAGTTTCTGAGGCCTCTCTTTTTGATTTTTTCTCTTTTTTTCTGTCTCCAGTTTTAATGAGTAAACATACCTCAGTGATTTATCCCACAGCGTGCACATTCTGACCTATTCTCAGGACCAGTGTTTTAACTTCCAATCAGCTTTTGAAAAAATGGAAGCAGTGCAGAGGTCCAAGTGTTTGGTGCTTGTTAGCGACATCCCTCGAGGAATTAATCTCTGTTGGATCTGCTGTTGTTTCAGCTCAAAGAAAAATGTTGCTTAATAGTTTGTTTTATTCTTTTATACAACAACTTTCTTACTCTCTTTCTTTTTTGTCTTTGCTACATCTGAGAAGAACTTCGCTCGATTTTTTTTTTTAAAGAGCAGGGGGTTCACAGTTGGAGTGAAACTAATTGTACGACCACTGAGTGAAAAAGAGCTAATCAGTTCCTTTAGTTTTATGCAAAACACACACAGCCACAGTCTTGTTTTCATCAAGTCAGAGGACATTACATCGACTTACATTCTTTTCCTCAACATTTAGCCCAACCACGCCTGCCCGTGACCTTTAAAAACTAACTCTAACCTTTAAATCAGGTTTTCCTTCTCATGCTTTCATATTTTATCCAGTTTAGTATTTTACAAAAAGACTTTATAAGAAAATATTGAGAAGCATATGGTGTAATTCATTTAAAAAGTTGGTTGGATATATTATCTATGCAGCTTTTTTAAAATCCATCTGGTGGCATGTGGCTAAAGGAAGAGCCTATGAAAGTTTCAGCTTGATTTTGATTTTACTTTCTTTAATATTTCAGGTTTCCTTAATAGTTTGTGCATTGGCGTTAACATAGGGTTCAGCATCATTTCCTACACCCAGATCCTGATGTTCAAAAAAAAAAGAAAAAAAGATTTGCATGACATTAATGAAAACAGATGATGCACACATTGATTTGCATAGATGTCAATGCTACACCAAATTGTCCTGAGTACCCTACATGTTTAGTAAAACATTTCGGATATTAAAATGCAAGGCGATGCCCCGTTATTTTTAATTTTTTAATTATATTTTGCCTGATTTAGGTCTACATTATATCCGCCAAACACCTTGTACACATTAAAGTACAAGACTCAAACTGTGAGACTCGATTGTTCTCTCCTTATTGAGTCTAGTTTCCCATCGCTTTAGGATAATATGTGATTTTAATTTCACTCATATGATTTCAATATGCAATCAGCACGGTGGCACGGTGGTTAGCACTGTTGCCGCACAGCAAGAAGGGCCTGAGTTCAATTCCAACATCAGGCCGGGGTCTTTCTGTGTGGAGTTTGCATGTTCTCCCCGTGTCTGCGTGGGTTCCCTCCGGGTACTCCGGCTTCCTCCCACCGTCCAAAGACATGCAGCTTGTGGGGGTAGGTTAATTGGATAACCCAAATTGTCACTAGGTATGAATGTGAGTGTGAATGGTTGTTTGTCCCTGTGTGTTGGCCCTGCGACAGACTGGCGACCTGTCCAGGGTGTACCCTGCCTCTCGCCCTATGACAGCTGGGATAGGCTCCAGCGCCCCCCGCGACCCTGAAAAGGATAAGCGGAAGTGAATGGATGGATGGATTTCAATATGGATGTGATTTTGTTACTCAAAAAATATTGTGTGTTTTTCCATCCAGCTAACGTTTACTGCTGTTGCCAGTCAACTGCTTTCCAGATGGTACATAATGGTGGATCAAAATCTGATGGCCCATTTTTATGTTCATAACTTCATCAATTTTGGATCCCCAAACCCCCTGGCTGACATGCAGCCTCACTGTATGCACTCACTATTGTTCATCTCTGGTGACCCCCTCTGTAGATATTGATGAACCACAGAATTTTAAATCTGGAGTCATCACTCCAGAAATTGTATGTCTATTTCTTGTGTGATTTGCGATGCCAGAGGCTTTTCTTCCTTTCTCATTGTTTCCCTTCCTTCTTGACAGCCACCCTTCCACTGAGACCATTTCTGATGGGGCTTCAGGGAAAGGCAGGGATCAACTGAAAGGTCAGATGCATCTCTTTGGTTCTGCATCAGATCTTTGATGCAATTCCCCCCTATTTTTTAAGGACATTCCTTTCAGAGACCTGTTTATGTGCTTTTTCATTTTTCCATAACTTGCTTAGTTTCCTCAAAGTTTTCAAAGACACAGTGCACACCATGCCAAGTTATGGCAAGTTATGCAAAACTAATAGCTCTTTAAGGGAATCCCAATACTGGTGTAATGATACTATTTCAGTAATCTACCTTAGACTATCTAAATTATCCAGATTACTATTCCTACACTAAGCGAGATAAGAGCTTATTTAACTTCAACTTTTAAAAAAATCTCATTATCATTAGATTAAAGAGAATTATAAAGTTTTTTTGGTTTTGGTTTTTCCCTTGTGGTAGTTTTGGTGTTTTAGCTATTTCCTCTTCATGAACCAATAATGAATAGTCTCGGTTTGCTCCAGTTCCTTGAGACACATATGCAGCTTGTATATATCACTTTAGTCATCCTATTTACACCTTGAATTAGTGATTCAGTGTGAAGCTGTAAATGCATTTCTTACCTGAAACAAAACTGTGTATGTTTCCCACCTCTGTGTTTTTTGTTTGGGGTTTTTTTTTTGTAAAGTTTCACACAGATAAAAATTGAGAAAATAGGTTTTGGGTTACTTATAAATGTCACTGCATAATGAACAAACCGGATTCCAGTGTTGTTGGGAATGAAACAAAAAGCTGTTCTGTTTGTAGCATTTTTTATTAATCTTAAGATCTTTGCATGGTCAGTGTACATTATGTGGATGTAAGTGAATGAGAAAGAAAAGAAATGACCTGGTAGTGTTGTACATTCACAAAAGTAACACTAGATGGAGGTGTTGTCAAAAGGCACTGGGTCCCCTTCTAGCCAAGACAGAAGAATTTTGAAGAAGTGCAGACACACATTCACTTGATTCATCTGGAAATGTTCTTCTTTAATTATACAGAAACTAGAAAGGGAACTTTGACGAGTTCAAATGAGCGTGTGTCCCAAAATGTGTGTTAATTACTTATTACAGTAATTAAATTTGCAACAAATGGTTTCATTGTTATAGAGGTAATCAGTCTGGGAATGTGCCATCTCATCAGGTCAATATATAAAACGGTTCATTCAGTTTGTGGGCACATCAGTGCACGGTGCAGATTAGCCTGTTTCCATCCTGCTGATAACCTCATTAAATCTCATCCACCTAGATGGTGCCAGCTCGCACAGGGAGGCCTGGTTCAGAGAGAGTGACTCACTGTGGCCGTATAGTTCATAAAAGACATTACTGATTGCAATGTATTTTCTCTTAGTCTAGCTGTTGATTTACAGATTTATTTAGATGCCACATAGTGGGAAAAGAATTTGACATTGAATGATCAGTGGTTGATATTCTTCTGTTTATTAGGTACATGTAGTTGCTTATCCACCTTTGGTCCTCAGAACTTCCTTAATTCTTCCTAGCATAGATTCAACAAGCTACTGGAGAAATTACTCAGAGGTTTTACTCAGAGCATCACTTCCTGCAGATTTCTTAGTTGTTCACATCCATGATGAGAATGTCCTTTTCCACCAAATCACAAAGAAGCTCTAATTGGAAGCGATCTGCTGATTATGGAGGTTGTTGCTGATAGGAGGGGTACCCAGTGTGTCCTTCTGCCGCTTCAAAGTTCACTTTTGTAGCTTCAGAGATGCTCTTATCAATAAGTTTATTGCAACAAATGATTATTTGGGTTACTCTTGCCTTCCTTTCAGGTTGAAGCCATTCTTCTCTGACCTCTGGGATCAACAAAGAATTTTCACCCTGATAGCTCATTAAATATTTTCTCGTTGTCTGTAAACCTTAGAGATTGTTGTGCAGGAAACTACCAGCAGAAAAGCAGCCTCTGAAATACTGTCGTCTGGCACCAACAACCATTCCACGTTCAGCATCAGTGAAATCACCTTTCTTCTCTATTCTGTTGCTCGGTTTGAACTTCAGCAGGTCATCTCGAACATGCCTAAAGAGATGCTGCCAGGCAATTGGCTGATTAAATATTTGCATTAGTGGCTGAACAGGTGTGGCTAATAAAGTGGCCAACGGGTGTGTAACTACAGTTTCTATTTGTTATGCATTTCCACTCTGTGCCAACAGAAGGTGGTACTTGACTACACATTTACTATACTTTGTAGTTTACCAGCAGATCATTTTCTTTAATGGCAATAAACATCCACAGCAAATGGCTTTACCTGCCTGAGAGTAACAAGGGTCAATCTCCTTGCATTAGTTTGTTGTTTTGTGTTATTGATCGAGCCACAGTCTCCTTCCCTGACTCATTTTGTGCAGTTAACTGAGTATTAGTTTAGGCAAGCTATGAAATCAAGCGCCACAGCCCCGATGCAGCTGTTCTCAGTCTTCTCAGCAGTTCTCAGTCTTCCCACAGCTGCTGAGCATCTGCAAGCCGCTTTTTGACCCACATCCAGCATTATGTCTGTTGCTACTGATACTTAGCAACAAGACTCTGATGTGATCCCAGAACAGATAAATATTATACGAGCTATTACAGATGTAAATAACAGTTTCCTCTTGAATATGATACTCATGATTGAATTTAAGGATACCTTGCTGTTTTTAAGATTTATTGTCATTTTTAGCTGTAATAGTCATGGATTTTAGAGATTTCAGGTTCAGAGTTTTGGAATTTTGAAGGACCCTTTAGGGATATGCATGCACAATAAACTCAGACTTTAGTAGATTCATGCAGTGAGTATTTATCAAATAATAATTTTATTTGAGAGAACACACCGTCAATTGCACATCTAACATCATGAATATGACTGAATGTAAAAATACACATATCAACATTTCATGACACCATTTGGGATACTTTGCATTAATGTAAGCTTAACAATATGAAAAAGCTCACACTGTCAATGTGAAGCAGGAGGCAAAGCAGCTGTCAAATATACTGCAAGTAAGTCTACCCAACAATAAAACAACCAGTTTTTACATGAATAGATGTCTATACAAAAAAAATCTATACACATAGATGATTTTATATTTACAGTGTTTAAAATAAAGAAAATAGAATGGGTGTGTATACTGTAGTTTCAAAGAGTGAAAGTTTAACTTGGCACAGTTTGTGTTTGTTAGTTTTATGTACTTGTGCAGGTGGAACAATGTGATCCAGTGATGAAATGTTGCATGCATTAATATCACGTGGAGCTCACACCATATACTGACAATAAGTAAAATTTTATTTATATGTCAAACTAACACAAAATTATTGCAACAAGACAAAATGCAGCTATGTAATATGTTTTTTTTACACTTATACTGCATGAAATGTGTATATTCAATACACTGGTGCTTAACCTGGATACAGTGTCTTCCTTGGCACACTCAGGACTGCGGTGCATTTGTTAACATATAAGAATATTCTTTCTTTTTGAGGGAGAAATAAAAAAATACGCTTACAGAACTTGGTTGAAGTGTCTCTATAGGAGAGGTATTTCACTATATGCAGAAACATCCCACTTAGCAGCATCTTCTTTGCACATCTTACATTCACAATAAACCCATCTGAAAATGGTATTTAATACAACCTGACTGACTCGTTCTACATCCAAGTAGAAACTTCAAACTTCAACTTCTCCCCTTTGGCATTCTCTTATAAACTAATAGTTTATAACTCTAAGTTAGCAGCAACACTCAAACACTGTTGCCTTTCTGATATTTTTGTTTCCTTCTTGTTTTATTTGTTTCAAAACTAATAAGTGCACAAATTAATTATAGGTCCTCTTTGAGTAAAAGGGTTGTTTATATACGGATAGTTATATTCGCCGGTGTGACGCAGTCCTGTATGTAATTCATGACAAGATATGAGTGCATATAAAGCATTAGTTTGTTTCCTATGTACAATAAAACACTCAGTTTCTATAGCCATTAGCGTGTTTGTATTTAGGCCTTTGAAATAATGTATCTCATATGTGTGAACAAGCAACTTATAATGCAAACCCATCCTTTGATGTCAACATTTACATTTCTTAGATGGACCAATGCGAACAAGCTTGAAAATGAGTAATATTATGCGTAAATACAAAATAATGACATATTCCTGATAGTGCTTAAAAAGTTTACAAAACTCTCATGGCTTCACAACAACAAACGGTTCTTATTCGGTGTACAGACATGGAGAAAATCAACTAAAAGTCATATAAAAATGTCAAATACCAACTGCATTGGACCCAACAAATACATCTTTTAACTGTTTATTTATAAGATGGAACATCAGTAAAATTATCTGAGCAGTTGTGATTCACAGCTGTTTCATAACCTTAAGCCTGCACTTGAACATGAAAATGTTCAAAGCTGAATTTTAGAGCCTTCACATGAACACGTCTGAAACAACTGTGATGTGCATACAAAGATGTACATGGCAACAAAATGTGCAACGCTTTGCAGTTGAGGCTACTTTAATTAGAAACAGCTGAGCATGTGAGCATGTAATGCCTGTGCACACTAACACCGCTGTTGCACATGCACGTTTATAGAATAAATGAGAAGCAATTTTCTGAACCCTATTAGCTGATTTTCTGAACCCTGTTAACCTTTATGAATGGCAAGTGCACGCTATTTGCTCAATTATCACATGATAAGAGAATCAGAGTGAGGAAACATTTTCTCAGAACAAGAACCCGGGATGTTTGAAGCACATCCAGCTACACTATGTGATTCCTCTGATTAGCTGCTTGTTTCTACGTGAAACTACATCGATGTAAAATGTTTGCATTTGAGGAAAAACCTGCAGATTCTACAATAATTACATATACAGAGCCTACTGATCCAGTTCTTACCTAGAGTCTAAAGCTAGCAGGGTGGCAGCCAGCTTTCACACAAAAACTTGAGAAAAAGCTAATAAAAGTAAAACCAGGTAAAACTATTTCCTCTGTCACTTGTTGTACAGCCTGGAAACAAAGTGAACCTGCGACTTTCAGTTTACTGTTGCTCTCTACAAAATCAAAAACTGCTTAAAAAACTTAATGGTAGAGAGGGTAAAGATAGTTCAAACAGCTGAAGCGGAAAGATCAAGCTGGATAATATTAAATTATTCAATAATTTTATGTCAAAATTCAGGCAGCTCAAACAGACCCCATCAGTGAAACAACCGCGCCTCATCTGCCTCAGCAGGGTGAGGAGGACATTTGTTCATACTCTGGACACTTGAGAAGGGCGGGGTAGTTAGAGGAGTTCATCTGGAGTGAGGCCTCGGAGGAGATGGAGGAGGGACTGCGACCACGTCCGGCCCAAGCGTTTGGATGGAGGAACTGACCGGAGTAATCTGAGCAGTTGCTGAGACGAGGTCTGTAGAAGCCCTGATGGGGCCTGTACATTTCCTCTGCTGTGTAACGCTTCATGAACAGGTACACTGACATCACACCTGCCGTCTGGGGAGGGAATAAACAGATTAAGGCTGGGACACAGTACATCTTCAGCTGCTATAAGGACAAGATTTGCTAAATGCCTGAAGTACAAGGCAAGTGATGAGATTAAATCTATACAAACAAAACTGAGACCAGTGCTAAGTTTATGTACATAAAACCATTAGTTAGACAGAAAATGGTTAAATATTACTGTGGCTTTGAAACATTCTTGTAAAATGTGAGATACTATTTGACTTTCTGAAGTTACCTCAGTGAGCAAGAAGGAGATGGCAGCAAACGCAAATGACCATCCATACTTGTAGCTGAAGTAAGCCTCATTAGTTTTGGTCCTGTTCAACATTTCATCATTAATATTGGAGATGTACAACACCAGACCAACAACCAAAGACAGACCTGTGGAAGGCAGAGAGACGAAATGATTAAAACTTATTTTATATAGCAAAGGTACACATCACTGATAGCTGCATAAGTTTGCATAATATTTTCCAAAGACAGAGTTAATGAAAACAATCATTCTTTCATATGACAGTGATGGACATGCACAAATATATTGGGCCACAGTCTCTCTTAATCTGTGAATGCATGTGTTTTCAGTCCATTGCCACAGATGTATGAAATCAAACACCAGGGTTTGCAAAATTTGTGAAAAAATTGGAAAGTTTTGTTTACTTTCCTGCTGTGTGCAGCAGGGGTCTGGTAGCTGCAACACTGGCATACTGTAATTCATTTTACAGATTATAATGTGACAAGATGAATGACGTGCAACAGATGGTAGCACAGTTGAACCTTGTCCTCCAACCTCCCACCAAGCAAGCACACGTGCATGCACACATGGCGCCACTTTGTCCAACTAGTGCAGATACAGTAAGTATAAATCAAGTACCTGACAAGATGAAGAAGATTCCAGAAACAAAGGCCAAGATGGTGTGATGTGGTCGAATGTGGCCGATATTACTGAGTACAAAACCAATGAACATGAAGAAGAGGCTGACCAGAGGAAAGGGTGTAGAAGAGCGAATCATCTCTAAAAGGAGAGAAGGGAAGCAAAAAGAAAATAAACTGATGAGTTTGAGTGTGTTTTATGGGTCCTTATCTTAGCTAATATAAAATTTCAATATCTGTATCTATTTATTTTTCTTATTAAAATTTGCTGTAGTAGCAGCATGAAATATTCAGTCGGTCTATCTTATGCCTCACTTTCATGGATTTAGTGTTTAATTACCTTGACTAACTTTTGATTCTTTTATGTTAAGACGGAGCAGGGCCTGCTCGCTGTGAGAAAATGGCAAAAGACCTCTTAGAGTCTCTGGTACTTTTTCCCGAACCCCCATTGTGTTCTTCATTACCCCCAAAATATAGCCTTTTAGCTAAGTGGGCCAGATGTCTAAGGCCATAATCTTAATGGAATTTGGCTTTAATGTTCATTAGCTGGTAAAACTTTGGATTCAGTGGCAATCTTGCCAGTTGAAATCTACAAGAAATATTCAAAAATCTTTTCTGAATGAAAACATAAACATTTGGCTAGCGGATACATTGGACAGTGGTTTACTTTCAATGTCATCCTAAACTGTTGTTTTAAACATCCACTGTCACCAGATCTGGACCCAAATCCTTGAGGACTGTTCACAGCATCTCGATTAATTTATGGCACAAAAAATTCAGCCAGTTGAGTAAACAAGAGGAAGTCCAACCTAGTTCTAGTCCTAATTAATTAAATGGCTGGTCAGTTTATGCTCTCCTGTTGTTTCCCTTGTCTTTTGGCCATTTGTCCCTCTTCACAGCTTCCTGCTTGCTTCCTCATGTCTTTAGGTATTATTATTGTTAGCTTGTACTTTGCTGGAATTTTGTTTAACTCATCCTGTGGCTCTCATTTAGTTATTTGCTTCTTCCAGAAAATGCAATCCCTTACATTTTATTTTTCAACTTTTCTGCATTTGTGTCAGTTTTTTTCAACCCCCACATAACAGCATAAAAGAGTGTGCTAATCTTTGAGTTACTGCACCTACTCAGTATAACTATATAATTGCAGGCTCTGGAAAAACTGACTTTTATATAGCTTGGCAATGTTATTTTCCTACAATTTGCTTGCTTGACTTGGTGAGACTCCACAGTGCCAAATGCTAATGCGTATATGTATGCCCATGCATTTTCACCATGTAGGGAGTTATTTAAATAGCATCACTGAATTTTTCATTAACACTCAGTATTTGTCTTGCATGCATTTGCCTTGGGGATTATTCCACAAATTGCAATATCACTCCATCCTAAAAAAAAACCCACATACTGTATGAGATGACAGGACAGCAATGAATGAATGACTGAATTCATTTCATTAAGTGATTTTAAATCTAAACTACGAATCCTTGAGGCCAAGTCCATAACATGCAACTGTTTCAATTAGATTGATTATCATTTTAACTGACTTTTTTATTTTATTTGAATTTTATTGAATTTTATTTTTTATTTTATTTGTATTCTTTCACTTATTGTTGCATGTGTGTTGTTGCTGCCTGTGTTTGAGTAATTTCTGTAACTGTGAGACACTTGCTGCTGCCTATCTTGGCCAGGTCTCCCTTGAAAAAGAGGTTTTTAATCTCAATGGGATCTTCCTGGTTAAATAAAGGTTAATAAATAAAATAAATAAAGAGGTGTGGACTTAATTCATGTGAGTTGTACTCAGGTAAAACTTAGTTATTTTCTGTTATCCTGTTAGACTTTACAATATCAAAACAGGATTTACATATGAATTGAGTGTTTGTTAAGAATAATCTTATCATTCAATTCAATTCAATTTTATTTATATAGCGCCAAATCACAACATAAGTCGCCTCAAGGCGCTTCATAGATACAGAGAAAAACCCAACAATCATATGACCCCCTATGAGCAAGCACTTTGGCAACAGTGGGAAGGAAAAACTCCCTTTTAACAGGAAGAAACGTCCGGCAGAACCAGGCTCAGGGAGGGGCGGCCATCTGCTGCGACCGGTTGGGGTGAATCATTGTCTTGTAAAAAAAAAAAAAGACTTCTGACAAATGTATGTGGCTTCAGTTAACACAGTTCTTTCACACACTTCTATATAAAACATTTATGTTTTTATCATCTTGGTTCTGCATTTCTGTGCAGTAGCTTTGGTACGGTACATTTTTCTATGACTAAAACCGCTGTGCCCCTAGATGCTATTATGGTGAAGCATTTTAAACTAAATGGCATCTTTTCAGTTTAGAAAATAGACTGAAAAATGGTCAGAAATAATCATGACATGTGAACAGTTACTTACTGAGTACACTAACAGTGGACTCAGATGTCATCTGCACATTAGTAGGCATCACATACTCAATGGTAAAACACCGTCCATTCTCCTCTCCTGGAATGAAACACAGGGAAAAAAAATATTAAGTGAAATTTCAGTATATGTTTTTGTACACAAGCGATTAATTAAATCCAACCCTGAAGGTCATACAGTACACATGCAAAATACATGGATGTCTTGACATGATGAATACCTATAATGGCAAAAACGAATAAATGTCACAAATGTCATGTTTTCAAACAAGTTGTTGGAACGACGAGTTGCAAGTGGTATCTAAGGACCAAGCTCAGTTTATTTTCTCTGTGAGGCTCTTAAATTTAAATATCACTTAAAATCAGTCAACTTAGAAAGAGAATGGGGAGTTTATAGCTTCCACACAGTTTATGCTGTCAGTATTTGTTTGAGGAACACCCAACATTAGACTTTAACACCTTTCTCCTTATCGCGCTGACACATACAGTACAAAATGTGGCAGCAAAACACACCAACTGATTTTTTTCATCACTTCATTAACTCCACACACTATGAGGTGTTGGATTAGGTGATATTCTGGGGTTCAGCATATGTAATTACCTTCATACTGCTTCCACAGAATACACATATAAGGATGTGTTATGTTTTTGCATAGCTATTTAAGAAAAATATAATATATCAAACAAATCTGGGAGATTCTTGAGACTGTTCTCCAAGGATTTAGCCAGTTATTGACCCCATGTTTATAGTCTTGCTGGTTTTCACTTTAATGAAAAGTCAGTTTTTATTGTGCATTTCTAGGGTTTCTTTGTGTATGCAAATATCGGGCCCCCACTTCTTAGTGATATCACATACAGTATGTCTACATTTGCACATATGCGCAAATACAGTCTGTAATTTGTTAGTTAATTACCTAACTATATCATGACATAGTTATATTTAACAGACATTAGGATTAATATGTCTGCATATGAATATAAGACAGACAGACAGCAGGAGAAACTGATGGAGGAGAAGTTTGTAAACGCAGACTGATTGGACTAGTTCAGGTCCACATTGTGTATACATATGTAAGTCATTGCAGATCTCCCTCAAACTTGCTCATTGTATCAGCTTTTCTTTTAACATAAAGTAAAAGCTTGAGCCACTATGCAGTAAGTCCAAGGTTCCCTTTGGTCATGAAATATTTTGTACTCCAGTCAACAGCATTTCTGTACTACTACTAATCACCACTTTCTTTTTATTCCCAACAAAGGAAAATAACAACTATTACAGAACTTTCATGATGAAGACTTATGTTATTATTTCAATTTTTCTCTTATTTTTTATTATTCTCTATAATAACTGATTCTGGAATAAAATACTAACTGTAAAACGTGATATACTTCACCTGCCACAACACCGTGCAACCTCATTCACATTCACTGGTGTAACTACACACTGTGATGGTAAGCACTGGTTGTTTCTGGGTCAAATTAAGTGGGCAATAAGGCCACTCAATTGCCCCTAAAAAACACACTAAACCATTAGTTTGTTTTAACCAAAGGCCTGCTTCATGGCAGCAGAACATCTCTTACATAATCACAACTGGAATCCCAACATATTTACTAAGACTTAACCATTAACCCTGAAAAAGGACGAAGCAGCTCAATTGTCGTATAGATTAAATCAACAGTAAGTGGACTGATGTTAAAGGTTATGTTACCATTTAAGAAAAACACAAATATTCTTCCTGACCATACTGATCAAAATAATTGAAACATTCCCAGTGTAGGCTGGCTAAAGTGAAATGTTAAGCTAAACAGTACAAGTTTGTAAAGATGGAATTCAATCAATAAAATCAGGTTTGCTGAAACACCTTTTTTAGGTTTGCTGTTCTTAAAAACGAGACTGGAAAGGCTTACAAATTAGTATTAGTAGTTTAGAAATAACTATAATTTAATGCAAAGCTAGACAAAGAAAATGGAGTGTGGCTAATCTCCCTAGATGTGGACATTCAGTTAAAAACAAGAAATACTGGTTGGTGGTGAGCAATATCTCATACTCTAGACAGAAAGAAGCTGGTGTTCTCCAGCTGTTTTAACACTCCAGCAGCTGGCAAACCAGAACAGATTAGATCTACAGAAATACTGGGAAAAACCTGCTTTACGGTTTTCCCAGGCAGCGCCCAGAACTTAACCAAGTAAAGTGAACTCTGAAACAATCTAAAGACAGCTCGTCTGACTTAGAGTATGACTAAGCTCAAACACTCCTGAAAGACACATGTCCTTCTTGTCCTGACTGATGTATAAACAGTTGATCAAAGAAAGTTAAACCAATAATAAAAAAGAAGAGTCAGTATGATTATAACTGTTGGTATGTCTACTATGGTGGGTTAAATACATTGTGTTGATCTGTACTTGTGAGCAAAATCAGACAAAATCAATTTAATGACCAAGCAAAAGAGGAAAAAGCATGTTATTTTAATTGGTTAATATACGTCTGGCTTCTGTAGCATAACTAATAAAAGCATCTTAAAGACCTAAGCACAAATATCATTGGATGCAATACAAAACATAAAGGAGTTTTTTTCTTTGGTATCTAGATATCCAGCAAAATAACAGAACATAGTACTGCAAGTACAGTAAATTGTTGTGATTACTGGAGGAATCGAGAGGGTAAGAGCAAGAATGGATACCTGGTTTACTCTGGGACAACACTTGTCTGGACGGTTGTTTCTCTAAAGAAAAGATTTAAAACGGTTAGTATTTCCAATATTTTCCAATCAAGAACTGTGGAGGAACACGTTAAGATGGTGTTTATCCATGCAATGTGCTGTGCTTCTGCAGTTGCTTTTAATGTGGAATGGTAAAGTGAAAAATGCAGGTCAAAAAGAAGGAAAAGGAAAGTCCAGTTAAGGAGCAGAGAGGAGTGTCTGCACCAACCAAAACTTCATCTGGCACCACTGAATGTAAATCAGCAATCGGTTAAATCATGAGAGAAGCAGTCTTGAATAGCTCTCTATCAACAGGAAAAGTGATTTTGAAGGATACAGCATAGGACTGGAAAACAGTTTGGAGATAGTATACAGGTAAGGTGATGGATCATAAAGCTATGCAGAGGTGAAGGCAAAGTTTCAAAGTTCATGCTCAAATATTCAAGTGCAAAGCAAAAACAAAAATACATCTTCTATACTTGCAGCAGTCTAGTGGTTAAAGAGAAGTAAAAAAAGGAAAGAAATGAGAGGGAAAAAATGCAATGCACAATATACTGCAAACGAGACAATGCAAAAAATTTTGGTGAATGTGTGCTTCAAACTTAGCTGTGTATAATAAAAATAGTTCTGAAAGATGGCATCACGATTTTATTTCCACTTTGTTACTGCTTTTGAGACTAACAGGAAATCTACTCTACTGTGTTCAAACTGTATTCTGACTTCAAACTAACTCACCAGCCAAAAAGCAAACCCTCCACAGACCAGAGTGGAGCGACATGCGCATCTCGGTGCTCTGGTTGAGAGGAAGGATGACGCCCTCTTCCAGGTAGAGCCAGTAGTCGGTGCTCACGGCGATCCCCAACAGGCCGAGGCCGCAGACGGCGAACACGCTGCTCAGCAACGTTAGCGCCTTCCTGCCACATAGGCTCATACCACAGCCTCAAGAGCAGGGGGGCACCGGTGGCGGAAAATGGAGCTATGAAAGGGAGAGAGAGATAAACATTTTTACTTTTATTTTTTTCCTTTTTTTTTTGTAAAATCCACTTTTTTCGGTGCTCAGAGGTGGTGGTTGGGCCTTTGGGTGTTGTCATGTGTGACGTTCTGCAATATTTAATTTCACTCGAACTGAGGCTTACGACTGAAAATGGAGATCAGGTAGAAACAGAAAGTAACAAACGCACCTGCAGATAGGACAGTATTATCTCTGCTGAATTTTAAATCTGGGAATGAGTCTCTTTCTTTCAAATCTCCCATTAATCTTTAAATAACCAAACTGTGCAGGATGAAAGATTTAGTAGAGCATGTTTGAGGAAAGTTTTTCACTTGACTACCCTTGACTGCTTCCAGGCAGAAAGAACACTCCTGCAATGTACCTAACAGCACTGATTGCACACAAAGGAGAATTACAAGACTGAGTTTGTTTTGATTTGTTTCTGCTTTAATAATCATGTCTATGATTATTAAAGCAGTTATGTAGTACATACATAACTGTCTGTTATGTATGTACTACAGCTGGCATACAGTATGTCACGGCATATGAATGTGAGTGCTTGCCAAACAAAACGATGGCTCTGTTCTTAGCTGAAGCCCACTTTTGCCGGAAGCTAAAGCGCTGGGAGGCTGAGATACATGTTGAAAGGAATTGATTTCACATAATGAGATCTCAGCATGCTGCTACTTTGAGCACCCACTGTGAGCTTGGGAAGATGGAGAGAGAATTTGTGAAAGGATTTTGAACTTTTCAGAAAATTCGTCGCATTTGGAAATCGCTTTCCTCCAACAATTCCTTATATGAAGACTTAATACAAAGCCCAAGTTAGAAGAAAAGAGTGAGATCTCCATGCAACCGTCAGCATGTAGTGAGGAACAAGTTTGCATAGTGAGGAAAAGTCCATGTAATACAGTAGAGAGAAAGACGATCATCTCCCTTTAAGCAAGCTTTTGGTAACAATGTGAAGGAAAAACTCCCTTTTAACAGAAGTTAACCACTGAAGTATCAGTCATCTGAGGGTGGGCATCTCAACCAGTTAAAGCACACAGTGAGAGAAAAAACAAAGTCTGATGGGGATAGTAACTTTAGATCAAAACCACACAGTTCATATAGTGATGCCAGTTGTAAGCAATTGAAATGCACATACTGTAAGTAATCAGAATTCACCAAGCACAGGAGCAGCATTAATGGAAAAGGACTATTACTAAACCTAAGCTATTCTTGGCTCTGTTGCAATCAGCAGCTATTCATTTACAATGACCATAAAGGCTGTATATTCAGGCAATTGCTACTGAGCTGTAAGTAGATGGATGCATTCCACTCAGTAACCCTTTTTGTGTACTTCACTTACCCAGAAGGGCTGTTTTAGCTGTACAGTACAAAACCCACACACTGGAGTAGTGACTGTGCTTAAATATACAGTCTTGAACAACCCTTCATTTTTTAAAATATTTTTTAATCAACAGTTCTCCAGGCTTTCTGATGATCTTTCAGACATTCTCTTGGGACATTGGCTGCCGGGGGGCACTGCACACCACCCAGAATCTCCAGTAAATTAATCAGTCAATCAGTTAAAACAGATTATTATGAATTTCAAAATCTTATTTGGTTTTCATATGTACATGTTATCAGAGATGTCAACTCTAATAGCAGGGAATTAACTAGGCAAATGATTTTTTCTTTCTTTCTTTTTTGCCATTTTTTTTTCAAGTAACCTATATTTGACAACAGCATAAATAAATTGGGAAATTCTGTTTTTGGTGTGCCACCCCATTATTTTTAGTGGCCCCCATATTGCCCCTATGAAAAAATTCTGGAGCAACCCCTGCCCCCTCTGTCCATCAGTAAATAAGGGTGTGACAATCATGGTGACACTGTAGAATCAAATAACTAAGACCCCAGTCACACAGGCCAAGAGAATAGTTCATGACCATCTGGCACCCAGTTTCAATGTGACAGGATGCCAGAGGTTGATGGTAGTTGTTGGAAAATGATTGTTAAAGTCCCAGTCATGCTGGCCCAAGTCAGTGACCCCCTGAAAACCACTTATCATTAGAGAAAAATGTGTATTCCACAACTGGTTGGCAAAAGACTCATTGCTTTGGTCAGTAGCATATTGTTACAGTCATGGTTTGAATGGAAATGATGGACTTGTCTGCAACAACTGTCCAGCTACACTCCAAGATGTAATAAGAAAACTAGTTTGCATTGCACTTTTTCCAAGCTTTACTACTGTTTGGCTAATAATTAGTGAGCATTTCAAGACAAACATGGTGTGCACATGGTGTGGATATAGATATTTATTCGTAGAAATTTGTGCTTGTATCAGATCCAATGTGGCTGTTAACTTTTCAGCATGGTGTGCATGGCATCAAATTGTAATAGTGTTTGGTAGAAAAAGTCTCTATTAATAAACAGCTGAAGCTGTTTCAAACAAAATAGTTCAGCTAATATCTGACTAAATACAATTGCATTGATGTCCAAAATGTTTCTTGCCTTTCTGTGTGTGCACCAAGTTCCCATCTCTCTGGTCACTCAACCTGCACACCTGATAATCAGCCAGTCATCAAATTCCAGCAGTATTTAAGGTTCTGGTCTTTACATCAATTGTTGCAAGACCTTTAGTCACTATGGAACTCCAAAGTGTTCAAAATTAAATAAATAAATAGGTCAAGATGAAATAAATAACTATGTGAATAAATAAGACACAGATATGTAATGTGAGAATGATATTGTGAAATAATGGAACACATTTTGAAAAAAATGCTCATTATTGTGAAATATATTGCATTCTGCTATATAAATTTACTTATCATTGTGAAATATTATTTCATGGTCATTATTTTTCACAATAACAGAGATTATTCCTGAGGCATTTTATTTATTTCCAGCCGTTTTTAGTCCAAAATGACCTTTTTTCAAAGTCAGTCTTTATTTCAAAATCCCGTTTTTCCCGATGGTCTATTTATTTCATAATGCGACTTTTCAGCAGAATGACTTTGTCTGTCAATCAATGTAAGTGGGCTGGACCTTTGCACCTATTGGCTTATCGTTTACCATCGACTAGTTTTCCTGGATACCGGCTCCGCGGACGGCTGCTGCAGCTAGCAACAGCGTGCTAGGTCAAAAGTCACGGAGGATGGCGGACTGGTGTGAACTTCAGCCAGTTCTGCTCATTTAAGCAAATCAGATAGAGAGGGATCATTTACCTGTAGATACTGTTTTGAGTCGTTTAGATGTTTCTGAAATGCTTGGGATGATAATTGCTCTTCAAGATGTTCGCATCGATGACAGCATTGTCAAAGGTTTAAGATCAATTCAGCACCGTGTTCGTTTGGAATACGCCGAGGAAGAACAGTCTTCAAATGTTGGCCGTCCACGTCTAGAAATCCCGGTGCAGCACTCAGGACTTTAGTGCTGTCCGGGATAACCATCGGGGTAATTGCCGATACATTTTCTGTGTCTCCGAGCACAATTAGGAGGAAAATGACGGAGGAAGGTCTAAGGTAAGTTTATGCTGTAATTGAGCACCTGTGTGATTCTGTACACAGCATTGTTTAGGTGTTGACCTTAATTATGACGTTTGACAATGAATTATTATCGCTTACTTTTTTTTGTTACTGTCTAAACTAAGTGGGGCAGCTACGGCTAAAGCTATCGGCGCCATCTCGGCGTTGAGACACGTTTAGCAGTGTTAGCTGTTAGTGTGTTAACTCGGAGACTGGGGTCAGTGGAGCCTGTAGGAACCTTTTACACAGAGAGTAGACCCACCAGCTTTCCACAGTCTACTTACTTATCACATCTTGTTAGACAGCAGGGTCATTAGTGCTTTAAATAGTACATAGTTGAATGTTTCATTGCTGTTTGCAGTTGATTGTTCTCTGATAACGCATAACAAGGTTGATGTTAAATAGCGAGTTTATTGAAATGGTTTTGTCTATTTCAGCAGCATTATAGATATCATACTTTCTCTGGTGTCTTCGGTAAAGCTAAAACAAGAATACATTTACATCCTTGGTTCTTTCAGCATTAATTGGAAAACTTGAGATTTGCTGTGCGCCTCCCAAGCCATTCTCTTTTATCCCACCTGTCAGGTATAGATGGCAATACTTTAAACAAAGTTAAATTTGTTATACCTGAAGAGAACCAATCCTGACCTAGAATGGGTGAATGAATAATTAGTTGGTAGCCAATGCCTAAGCAACTCACATAGGCCCTGGCAGACTCAATAAGTCCATCTAGGAACAGCTGCAGGAAACACCTCTTCAGTTTAGATTTAAAACATGTGCATGCTCTTTCAGGTTGATGAGGATTATGGTGTGGACTGGACAGGACAACATAATCGCTGCCCATCAAATGAGATCACCATTCCTGAGATTCAGCTCCCAGATGCACTGAATGAACAAGACCCTGCTGTGCTACCAATACTTCAAAATCACTTGTAGAAAGACATTATTACATTTAATCAGTTTCTATGTCAGGAGGATTTTTTTTTTTTTTTTTAATTTCTACAGCTTTGTAGCTAATACTGACTCAAAACAGCATAACCAATTTCATTTTCAACAAAACAGTGAGTGGCTATAAAACAGGATTTGTTTTATACAGCTGTCACTTTAATGATATTCATTTCTTGGTTGGATATACAGTACATGTCAACTCTGAGCAGATTTAATACAATGAACACAGTAGAGTAGTGTAACATCTTAATTCAAATAATTTTTTCTAGAAATTTTTTTTGTATCAGTAGCGAGTATAAACAAAACATATTGTGTAATTTATAATGTACAGTGAACAACTGATTTTGATATCTGAACTCTTCATCAGTTTATATTAAAAAAGCCATAAATGCACACCTGTACTCTGTATTTTTCACTGTCAAGTGTATTAAAAAGAACTAGAACTCACTAGATTGTCCGTTTCTTTGAACACCGAGTACAGTAATGTGATGCACGAAAGAAGAAATGGTCTAATTTTACCATGTGGTTATGGAATCAATCGTAAACCAGACCAAAACCTGAGTCAGTAGAGTTGAGACACACCTGAATGTCCATTAGAAATGACTCATAGGTACAGTAGTGTGCAGGAAGACGTAGTACTTCAAAACCGGTGGAAGACTTTGGAAGATTGCTGTTGACCACTTCCACAGTCATTTCTCGGCAAGACTTCCCATCCTGTCCAAAACTTGATGAGGGCTTTTTGTTGTGCACAAGATGCTGCAACAGAAGATTGTTTTAAACTATAATGACATCCTATATTCATTATTTTGAATCTTTTATGGAGAAATACCATAAAGATGACCACTTACATACAGGGCACCAGACATTTTTGCCCCACTCAAATTGCTGTTGTAGCTTTTATAGATATTTTTATGTTAACAAAGCTAAAAGTAGTCTACATACAATTCTAGTGCAACTGATAATGCCACCACTCTTATGTATTGCATGGAGCAAATAACAAAACAAAATTATACTATAGCGTAGAGCTGGGCGATAGAACGATAACGATATGTATTGCGAAATAACTTTTTCTCAATAGAAAAATTAAACTATTGTGATAGACCTCACCGCTCTTGTCCTTTTTATAAAAATAAATATCGTGATATGAAAAAATCTCATATCGCCCAGCTCTACTATAGTGTACTTTGTTAATGACCCAAGATCACTGGACTGTATGTAATTTACCAAAGTATAATCAGAGAAAACCAATGGCAAAATACCTATCGCAGCAGACTTACCATTTTCAATGAAGGACCGAAGGTAACCTGCCACTCTGCATTTATCCTCGAGAGCATTCCTCTTCTTCCTCATCTTCATCTTCTGTGGCAGGCCACAGTCATTTTATAGCTTTACTTATCTTGTAGTCTTAAGAGCATCAGCAACATTAGGTGTATTTTTATTAAATGTAACCCAGCTGTTCAACTAACCCACGCATACAAAACAGTATATTGGTGTTTTGTGTCAACAATTAATGTTCATCCTTCATAAATTAACCAAATAGCTTTACTATTCAGATGTTAAAAGATGTGACCTGACCTTACCTCACAACAGGGAGCAGTCTCTGATTCCCTTGGTAAGAAAGGAGGAATGATGTCTGATCTTTCTGTCAGAAGCGGCCATACCATGGTTTCCTTAAGCCCTTTCCTCAGCTGCTTGACTTGACGACTTGTTTGTGTTATGACCTACAACGGTGAGACCAAACCAAAACTGAAGTTGGAGTCTGTAAAGTGACACACACTTTAAATGTTAAATATTTAAAGAACATCCACTGTACTAGTAAAAGCATTTTCAAATTATAACCACTTACAAAATCACTACGTTGAACTAAAATTGCTTTCTTTTCTTTCACATAGATTACTTGTCTTCCATATTAGCACAGAAGATAAGCCACTTTAAAACAGTCATGAATAACTATTACCTACAACAATGTAAATAGTAATACAGACATTAACCCAGAAGACAATTATTTTCTCTTACCTAATTTATAGAATTCTTTGCTATGATAAAAAACAGTATTAAAAAAAATCTGTGACTAAACTGATTAAAAAGCTCATTTTTGCCAGACAGACAGACTAACCAAGCAATAATAACATATCGTTACTTACCCTGAACAGCGTTTCGTGGAGTGGAGCTAGCTGTGATAGCGTTAGCATTTGCTAACGTTAACACTGTGCGGTTGTGATGAGAACTTGGACCAGGGACCACTTCATCTCCAGTACACTGCTGCAATACGCAGACTGAGGTGAAGACGTTCAATCTAAGCGGTTAGCAAGTTCTCTGAGTAACTCAGAAACGGACTTGTTTCCTGCAGCCATGCCCTTCACAAGAATTGATACACCTGTAACGTTATTCGCGCCCAGTGTTTTGCATTTGTTGGTGCCTTAAGTTTATTTTGAGCTGCATACTGCCGCCAGCTGCATAGGAGACGCATTGCACCATTAAACCTAAATCGACAATTCATGTGCTATTACTTATGTCTGAGTAAAGGAGCAACCAATCACACAACCGGCTCCGCCCTGTCTTTCTTGATTGACAGACAAAGTCATTCTGCTGAAAAGTCGCATTATGAAATAAATAGACCATCGGGAAAAACGGGATTTTGAAATAAAGACTGACTTTGAAAAAAGGTCATTTTGGAATATAAACGGCTGGAAATAAATAAAATGCCTCAGGAATAATCTCTGTTATTGTGAAAAATAATGACCATGAAATAATATTTCACAATAATAAGAAAATTTATATAGCAGAATGTAATATGTTTCACAATAATGAGCATTGTTTTCAAAATGTGTTCCATTATTTCACAATATCATTCTCACATTACATATCTGTGTCTTATTTATTCACATAGTTATTTATTTCATCTTGACCTATTTATTTATTTAATTTTGAACACTTTGGAGTTCCATAAGTCACCTCCACGTGGTGCTAACACTACAAGTTGGATCTATTTTTGTGTGTGTGTGTGTGTGTGTGTGTGTGTGTGTGTGTGTGTGTGTTTGCGCATGTGGTAATCTTTATCTCCTGTCCCTCAGGATCAGTTTCTCCAATTTCCACTGTGCCAATTGCCTTGCCCTGTTCACCACCTTCACTCTGCCTTCGTAAAGTATACCTGTCTCACTTCTAGCTCTGTCCATTAAACTTCCATCAGCCAGCCATTTCCCTCACCAGCCACAGCTCTGGGGCCTTTTTACTGGAAAAAAGAAGTATAAAATCACAAGCTGTTTTCAATAAAAATCAGTGTCTCGGACTAGAAATAACCATGGTTGACTTTGTGTTACCTGACAAAGTAAAAACAATGAAAACCAATGAGCAGTGCTGATTTTCATGTTTGGTCTAGTCCACCAAATACTCAATAATGTTTCATCTGACTTAATTAACCTCAACAAAGCCTTCATTTGTGCATTTGTGAAAGGGGAAATCACAAGTCATTTGTTGTCAGTTTACATTAAGTGACATCACAAATGCATAAATTACAAATTGGGATTTTTAGAAGCTGCTTAAGCAAGCATTTTAGCACGCCATAGGGACTGAACACAAGACAAGTTTTAAGTATTAATCTAACAATGTTTTTTACAGATGAGTTCATAAATTAATACCACTGCTCTCCAAACAGTTTTAACCATTTCTCCCTACGCTAGGCAGGAAGTGAAAATTGCATTGTATAAAAATATAATATGATCCTGTCTCTATTGTCACAGTTTATGGTTATTATGAGGAAACTGTTGCACTGGCAAATGGAGGAACTTCTGCATCACTGTCCCTGTAGTGTCTGGCTGAATTATGCTTCAAGTGTTAAAAATGTTTGTAGAGTTTGCAAAATGTGTTACGTTTTACTCCGTAAGAGTATTTTATAAAATTATTTGCAAACATATACCAGTTAATAGAATGTGCAACCAATAATAATAATTCCCTCATTCAGGGGTCCCATACTAACAGACCTGGTATTATTTTTCATGTTTTGTTCTTTTCTTTTACATTATTCCTTAAAAAAAAAAACTAAATAACAAGTATTCTAGTTTCAGATGTCATCTTTAGACTTAAGCACTCAGTTTCATCTATCATCTATAATCTGTTAAAATAAACTACATGTAGGTTTGTCCTAGCTTGTGTTTCTTACTATTATGAAAAGCAGGAACCAGGAGTAGAAAAGACAGCACCAAAAAAAAAAAAGGTTCTTAGTCCATCATAATCAGTGAGATCCAACACACTTGTCAACACACACACAATTACCATAACCAGTCATTCATTAATACTAATAATTCTGTTCATTGTTCTGTTCTTGAAAGGACAGTAATTGTGACTGATCTTAAATGAGAAAAATGTGTTTTCATTTTGAAAGCTTTCTCTTTAAATGTTCAAAGCTACGGGCACCAAAGCTTTGGCTCTTGTTGTGGGATCAAAGGAGTACACAAAACACCCCTCTCCTGCATACTTATCAGAGCTGCCTTTGGAGGAAAATGTCTGAACCTGTGACTAGAAACCATCCATCAATAAATGCGAGGTTTGTATTTGTTGCCGTCTTCTCAAAAGCTGCGTGCTCGTGCAAAAACATAGAAATGGCACTAAAAAAATAAGCAAGTTAAAATGTCAGTAATGAGTTTTATTGGGGATGTTTATGTAGTTAATGGAAGTCAGAATGCTCAAAATGCAAAAACATTTGCTAATTAATTTGAATGAAAGTAAATAATGTTCACATTTTCTGCCACTAATGTGATACAAGGCCACTAGGGGCCCAGAGGTGAAGTAAAGGAAATGTACACAACTGCTAGAGTAAAGGGCACATCATCACCAAAAGTAGGGCAATTCCTTTTCTGCCTACTTCCTTAATATGCACCGACCCTCCTGTCAACCCTAATCTAAATGGCTCACTGCCAGAAATACAGCATTTTCCCTAAACTGAAAATCCAGAGGTTTTTCATCAAACGATGGCAAAGCAAGAAAACACATTTTGATCTATATTTTTTTGGTAATAAAAAATATATTGTAACTTGAACACAAATTGTAGTAAGTTATCCAAATGAAATTATTATTTATATCAACATATCTCTGTATAATTATGATATGTCAGTAGTCCTTTCGTGGTTCATGAAATAGCATTGCTATAAAAAATTCATGATTTTTGACTGATACCTTTGATTGTCAACTAAAATATGCAGTCACAAATTAAAATGGTCACAATGTTACCATGAAGAATAGATGATGTCCATCACAGCTGAGTTTGAAGTTGTATTTGGAATTCAATTCAAAATGCCACAAAATGGTTGTGAAATCTATGAAATCTTGCAATGAACACCCTCATTTGAATTTGTGTATTTGTTCTTCTGCGTCAAGGGTTCGTCAGTGTCGTAGCGCGGATCTCTTTTGGCATGCTTATTGACCCAGTTACTGTGGCTGTAAGAGCGTGGCTGAGTGCATGTCCCTCTGTTGCTTCTGATGTGGACAGGCAACTAACACTGTGTGAGTTAGTTCCTGTTGGCTGATGTTGCCAGGGCTGGCTGGGGGAGCCTAAGGACAATAGCAGTCCAAAGCAACAGAGAGGAGATATGCCATGTCATCAAGCCACAGTCACAGCTGGGTGAAGCTGGCAGCCCCATCACTGTGTGGCTGGGAACTGCTTATATATTTTCAGCAGGCATACTAAAGGGGAAACACATGTCAACAGTATATATCCACAAGCTCAGCCACGCATCAGATCTACAAATATCCATGAAGTGGGTCATACGGTATATCTCACAAATTATACTTGTGAATGAACACATCATTGCAGAGCCAGTTGTCTACAGCCAGTTTCTGTTAGCCTCACTTCACACATAATAAATCTTACAGAGGGAACGTGTCATAAAGGGGTTTCAAGCAGTGCTATTTTTCTATGTTTCCTCAATCCGTGATAGAGTTAAGAAATACAAATACAATAGAATAACACAAACCCAAATAAATGACACAATTATTTTACCTTTACTATCTCGATTAAAATGATTCATTTAGATAAGTCACTGAGTTTAGTTTCCTTATTTTAAAGACTACTTCAAATCAGCATATAGTCTTGGCTTTTAAGCAAGGTACCATAAACAACAGTTAAGGTTGTAACAATTTCTTTACATGCTCTTGTGTATAAGCGAGCATTTTCGATCCACACCAGCCTCAAGCACATAGCTAACAAGCAGGAATAATTTCTCAGTGGTCTAATTTTGGACATGCCTTAAAATCACAAAATTCATACTATAGTCCAAGCCCAATCTCTGCTGTAGGCCAGACAGCTTACAATGCCTCATCTGGCACGAAGCAGAGAAAGGTGGTGATGGTGGTGCAAGTTCAAGTTGTCAAGACAGAGGATAGTTTTAGTATTTTTAAAATAAAAAAGTTTGGTGAAAAAATTTGCCAATTTGTGTTACTTTATTGCTACGGCAGTTTAACCAGCTGACCTAATGTGTCTCCCTCCCACTCTCGGGACTCTAAAGCACTCTGTATCAAAATGCAGTCCATCTCTCTTCTGTAATGTCAGATCATCTTAATTTGACAGGGCAGCTCTGGATACAGAGCTGGATATAGCTCAAGCGTTTAATTCTGTTCCAAATGTGCTTCCCTTATGATTTTTAGCAAAGCATTTTGGCTTTGAACTATCAGCCCTTGAGGATGCCATCATATAATATCATGATTTCTTGCCTCTCCACTTGATCTCTATATCTTCTAAGAATAATAAATAAACAGAATATAAAATAGTAGCAAAAGGCTGAACAAAGGCTATAGCTTATACCCTTAAATATATAAGACCATTTAAATACCCCATTTCCTTTGCCATGACTTTGTGTAAAGCCGGGACAATTATCTGAACTGCTTTTTTTCTCTTAGACATATTCATAAAAAAGAGCACAGACAGGTTCACTTTATTTAATAAAACGAGTGAATGGCACTTTTGTGATCTCTAAAAGGGTAGACACTTCATTGACTCTGGCACAAAATAAAATAGTGACCCACAGCAATAGCACTAACATCATTTCCTCATGTTTGTTGTAAGAACAAGTCTCCCATTTATTTATAAGTGCCTGACTTGGCCTTGTCGCCAGGCAACGCTATACAGAGAGGCCCACAAATTAGTTAAGCATGAATGAGCTGATGAGTGAGTCCCAAAACAAGGCTTCCTATTTGGCTGTGCACTTTTACATGCTGGGGAGGGGATAGAAAGGAAACAGGAGAAAGACACGGGGAGGCAAATACATTTTAAAGGTTTACAGAAGGAAACATTAAAAAGACATACTACATGTAGCCACATAGGCACAGAATGATCTCAAAATGTAACTGGAGATAAAATATATCTAGAACAGGCATCCTAAAGTACATCCTGTCTACACTCTACAATACATTTACTTTAATTTTCCACAGACCCAGAAAGAAATGCTTAAAACTCCGGTAAAACTTTAACAGCAACTTTGAGAGTCTTACTCAGAATAGGTGTTTAAAAAACTGGGCACATGGCAGCTGTGATCAGCAGAGAGCACTGTGTTTACATTTTGGGGATATTCCCATCGGGGTGCTTTTTAGAGGGTGGCCGATCGCTGACCCAAGTGATTTGCTACCAGGACAGTAACTGATGCAATGGGGAACACTTATTTAATGCACTTTGTTTAATTGCTCGTGCTTTGTGCCCACACTGGGAATAGAGAATTAATTTAATAAATCCTGCAATTCTGACAAAAGACATATTGTACGTGGGTTTCTTTTATGAATAGATATGCTCATTAAATCATGGATTAAACCTACACCGATCTATTTACTAATGATATGTTATTTATATTTTTTGTCAGTGTTAGGTGATTGCAATGTTTTCTGCCACAGAGATAACAGGGGAACATGGAAATTGTTCACATTTATCAAAAAGGAGCTACATTTTGCTTTTGTCATGAGTGACAACTGTGAGCATTGGTTATGTGTAAACAACAAAGAAATAAGGATGGGGAAAAGAAAAGAATTGATTATTTTAATGGCAAGACACAGGGACAGGGCTGTATAACCCTGTGTAGCACAGTCTCTGATCCTATCATGTTTGAAACGTGGCCCATAATAATGTTTTACAAGGCTGCCATGATAAACATAAAAACTGCCAGCCAGAGTTTAAACATGTATTTAATTTATGGCATTTATGACATGGGCACAGAAAGAAAACAGTGCCTGCAGAAGTTTAATGATGAGATCAGTAAAAATCAGTGCTTAACAAAAACCCCAAGATTTAGGTCGACTGACTTTCAATTAAATACCAAACCTCTAGATACATCTTTGAGCTTCTTTAAGAGCTATGTGGCTAAAGAGGCTTTTACAGCGGAGAAAAATTAAAAGCTCTACAAAATGTGAGGGGCTAATTCTGCAAATCTAATAGACCCAATTGAAAGTGCATGAAGTCACATTTTCTGTCTTTGAGTCACAGCCTGAACCGTTATGTCCAGATAATAATAGACTGTAAACTACCTACGTGTACCTCAATGCAACAAGTACTTTCTCACCTGGCAAATGCACAAGTATCCACAATGCAGCCTGTATGCGTCTGAAACTGTTGAGAAATAATCCCCATACTGAATGAGTGTTTTAACAATGTTTGTTTGGTTGACACACTGACCCAATGACACAAGCTGCCTATTTAAATCTTAAATTATACAAATGCCAAGGATTAGTTTAGTATTACTTTACTATAGAATAATCATGATTTGTATTAGGTCAGATTATAATGTACACATGTATCAGATCTTACAGAATCATTTTCCATCACAACACCACAAAACTATCTACTATTTTAAACCTCATAACTATAACACATAATCATTCTGAATGGCCACCATCATATTAATGGAAGCAACAAATCAAGTAATTATTAGATGTCAGATGACATAAAGCAAATATATTAGCCTTATATTCAATCTCGATCGGAGTTTTCAACAAATCATTATGTCATTTAGCCAGAGAGACTGTTGTTTGTAGTGCAATCAGCCAGCTGTTTGTTAGGCTACTGATACCAGTTAATCTTTGGCTCCGGCTTAAACCGCTGTCCGCGGTACTGAACCACTCACACACGTTCTCGTATTGAATCAGTGATAAACTTAACCAAACCTGATGCTAAACAAGAATACCTCAACTGTCCTTTTAATACACGCCCTAGGCTCTGGAATGCGCACAGTAAATACTGCATGTGTCTTGTTTTCCGTTTTAAAGCCGTGGGTTTTGCCTAAAAGTCTCAACGACTCTATTTTTTAATTCGTTTCCATCCCTCTAATCCTAAAAAATCTAAGAGCGATATTCTTTGTCACACATGTGATACTTTAGTTTTCCTGCAAGTTACAGCACTTCACGTGTCGATTAGCGGCATTGTGACACAATTGAAAGGGTGTAATAACCGAACAGACTTTGAGTCGGCATAAGGGAGGTATCGGCTTCTCTTCGACTGGCACTTAAGGCGTACATTTATCTTCTAAGTTTTTGTTTTAATCAACGTGCAACAAATCCTTTTGAATATCGCTAACATGTGTCAGAGAAAAGCAACTCCAGTCTTCACATGCAGATGTGAGTAAAGGATAGTCACATACAAAGCTTAGTAAAGGCTTCAACAGTAATTATGGAGACAAAGAGAAAACATGTGTTTTACATGTTAATATTTCAAACAAGTCTCAGTCTGATTGGAGCTAAGCAAAAACATTAGTAGCATGGGGGAGAAAACAACAACAGGAAAAGTAGCTACTCCGTGTTTTTGTTGTTGTTGTTGTTTTTTGTTTTTTTGCTTTCTCCTCCTCGAAATATTCTCTGTAACGACTTGCTTACAGTGGACACTCAAGGAAAAGTTGGCTAAAAATAATTTACCTTCGCGAAGAAGACTCGTCGATGAAACGCCTTTCTCCTGGTGTTCTTTCTCCTGTTCAGTCGCTCCGCGTTATCTCGGCTTTGGCTGGAAATAAGCCCGTTAACTGAACCTGACCCGCAGCTGCGTCGCTCGCGCACCACTACTATCCAAAACAGCAATACCTTCTGCCCGCGTGGAGTGAGGCACGTGGCACCCCAACTCCTCACTCCACCTCTCTTCAGGTGAACGGGAGGGAGGGAGGTGAAGTGACGTGATATGGATCAGTGAATTTGTAGTTCAAACCACATGCAGCGATAAGATTTCAGCAGATATTGTTTTGATATGAAGCAGCAGCACAAAAATCAAGCTCTGCTATAGGATTTACCACAATGTTATGCATAAAATAAAATTTAAAAAATGACCTGTTTTGCAAGGATCTTTGTGACTCTGTGGTCTACCTTATAATCAATCTAACCCCCTTTGACCGCTGAAACTATCTCTATAAGCCTGTTAAGTTATATTTGTTGCAAATTCTGCTGCCGCCTTGGCCACTTCTTGAAAAAGACTTTTTTTTTTTTTTTATCTGGATAAGCCCCAAACAGCTTGTACCTCGTGTGAAGAATGCTCTCTCTGGATCACCCAACAAGTCACTTACAACAATGATAAGGGTTCAGTTCAAATTAGTTCAGTTCAATTCAATTTTATTTATACAGCGCCAAATCACAAAAACAGTCGCCTCAAGGCGCTTTATACTGCAAGGTAGACCTTACAATAATACATACAGAGAAAAACCCAACAATCATATAACCCCCTATGAGCGGCAGAACCAGGCTCAGGGAAGGGCAGCCATCTGCAGCGACCGGCTGGGAGAGACAAGGAAGACAGGATAAAAGACAAGCTGTGGAAGAGAGCCAGAGATCAAGGGTGCAATACTCTGTATTTAATTATTAAATTATGAGTTATTATTCATCTCTGACCCTCATCCACAGCACCTCTTTTGTCCTCCTGTCAACCCAAACCAGTGCTGGCAGATGAATCTGGTCCCACTGGAGGTTTTTTCCTGTTAAACGGGAGTTTTTCCTTCCCACTCTCGCCAAAATGCTTGCTCATAGGGGGTCGTTTGATTGTTGGGACTTCTCTGTAGGGTCTTTACAATACAATATTAACTTACCAACTTTGTTATATTTTTGCACAATATAAAAAAACTCTTCCAAAGGATATTACCAGAATTTATATTTTGGTGTATATGTTTGCTTGATTTTGATGAAGAATACTAAAACATCTGTACAACATCATCCATATGGGTAACTGAGTTTATATCCAATGCTTGTAATGGCCATCATGTTCATCAAACCACCAGGCAAAGTTCAAAATTATATTCCTTCAGCATAGCTTGCTACCAGCTTTTAATAGCTGTACTCAGAACTAAATGACTAGATGAGTGAGAGTGAGTGGGAACATTTGTGTGTCCTCGTTGTTTTCCCATATCTGACCTTCACTTTTCCATTAAGACGCAAACATTTTTTAAAATTGTGCATGTTGTGTCTTAAAAAAGAGCCTTCAACAGGCTTTAATTCTTTTTCATTTCCATTCATCCATGTAACCTCTGTTTCTACTTGCACTTGAAACAGATGCACTGTATAGTCTGTGCACGTGTTCCCACATGAGATTAGGAGCTTTGTGTGATTGCTTAAATCGATGAAAAAAGAATTCAAAAAGTATGAAACTTATTCAATGTACTCATGAAGCTTATTCAGTAATAATTTTTAATGTGATAGTGTGGCGAAGCACTAATCTGTTGGGTTCTTTTAAGAATGAATTTAGCACTTCTATACATGGATATTCATAGAGTCATATACAAGCATGCTAATCACTTCCAGATGACTAACAATCACAACTGATCACAGGAGTGAACAATGAGCTGTCATCAGCTGTGCTCTGACTCGGCTTTGTACATAACCACTCTCTGGCTCTACTGGAAGCCAGACAGGCCCCTTCTCTTTCTATTTTCCATTTCTTCTTGTTTAATAAGGCCATCTCACTTGTCTCATCATTACAGTGCATAATTTTTTTTTTCTGCTTTCAAACAGAATCTAAATTCAGAAATGCTCAGCATCGTCCTTTTTCATTCATTCTTCATTTTTTATGTATGTAAAGCAAACATAAATCAGTCAGCTTCAGTAATGCACTCTTTCTTAGTCATTAATCACAAAGATACAAATGTGTATCAGGCAGTAATAGTAATGTATCTGCTCTACTTAAGGCTAGAGCAATTCTCATAAAAACTATGACAGTATATGATTTACAGTAGCTCTAGAACTTTCACAACAGCTTAAGTTATTCTGATGATTATTCTGTGTGTGTGTGTGTGTGTGTGTGTGTGTGTGTGTAAAATAGAGAATGAGAGAAACCAATAGACTGAAACATAACAAAAGTTCACACACCAGCTGGGTCCAACACTAAACATACTGCAGGACTTTTTCTAATCAGATGGCAGCTAAGCATCGTCTCAAAACCCTGTATACCCAAACAATATCGTCCTTTTCTCTATTACAACCCAGAACAGAATAAATAAATACAATTTTGATTCATTTAATAGACTTTAAGTCATATTAAAGAAAAGGAAATAATTCCCTTTCAGACTCACATTGTCATATTTAGGTCAAATTTGCAGTGTGACGGGCTCAACAATGAGATTCAAGAGCTATAGAGCAAGGATTGAAAACTGAATAAAACCAGGCTCAGTTTGTTGTAAAATCCTGGCAAGCCTCTTCTTATTACTCTAAGCCACCACTTAGGACATTGGCTGCCTGCCAGCAACGAGCTATAGTAATTATGGGCTCTCATTTAAGAAAATTTCAGTAAGATGGATGAAAGCTATCAAGTGGGTTGAGAATAATATGAGCTCAAGTTTTGCGACTAACAAGATAACAGATTCTCCTCTGTCTTGGTCAAGGTTGAAAGAAATTAGTGGAAAACTGTTTGGGGATCAATACTATAATGGAGGCAGCAGTAAGAAATGCTTGCAACCTGTTTTCACTTGTCTTTGTTTCTTTCTAAGACTAATAAGATTAGCTCACAATGACCACTGAGATGGTACTGTCTTTTGTTTTGCTGCCTTCTTTAAATTGGCACAAGGTACATGTCAAATGTTACATTTTGTTTAGACTACACTAAAGAGGCATGTCAAGCTTATACTGTCATGTCAAAGAGAAAATATGCTAGTGTGTGAGAAACAACAAATATGACATCACAATCTATAACAGTAAGCACTATGGACGCTGGTGTGTTTCATGAAAACAAAAATCTGATATTCTGACAGGTATTTGATTAGGTGGCAATCATGCTATGCTTCTGAAATGTCAGCGTAGTGCTCAAACATGCTAATGGGCTCTACATTAATCCCTTTCTGGTAGAAAAGTAAAGCCCCAGGTGCACCAAAAACCTAATCTGCACCACATCTAAAGATCGTGCGGTGTCCCTCAGCTGTGGCACGTCTGTAATGCTCTTCAGTCTAAGTCAACACTGATTACTCGTGACAGCAGTGACTACCACACTATGTCTTCCATCAATAACAACCCTCTTCCTTCATCCGGACTTCAGCTCAATAAATTCACATGTCCTCCATCTGTGCAGAATAAAATCATCCTAATACATTTCAAGCTAAATGGATGAATGCAGGTAAAAATTCAGAAATATGTATTGCAGCACATTAGATGTTGGACTGATTATATATATGTATATATATATATGTATATATATATATATATATGTATATATATATATATATATATATATATATATATATATATATATATATATATATATATATACATATATATATATATATATATAATCAGTCCAACATCTAATGCTAAGATACTGCGCAGGACCCTCAAGCTCCCAGGCCTCTGGTAGAGGACCCGAGCTTGAAGGATAAACCGCCCGCAGGGGCGTGCTGGGTGTTTATATATATGTATATATATATGTATATGTGTGTATATGTGTGTGTGTGTGTGTGTGTGTGTGTGTGTGTGTGTGTGTGTGTGTATATATATATATATATATATATATATATATATATATATATATATATATATATATATATATATATATATATATATATATATATATATATATTTAATATATATAAATATATATATATTTGCCAACTTAACGGCCAAATAAAGCACATAGAATTAATTAAATTAATCACAGCTTTTCATTGCAGAAGTTGACACACACAAACTCACACACACACACACAAAGAAGATGGAAATATAAAAATAAAATTAAGCCACAGACTCACTAACAACACTCAGTTCAAACTTTGTCTAAATTGGTCAGTATCAATTTTGTGCGTGCATGCGTGTGTGTGTGTGTGTGTGTGTGTGTGTGTGTGTGTGTGTGTGTGTGTGAGAGAGAGAGAGAGACACATCATGTGACACCAATGACACATTGCTCAAAATAGACCAACATGCTTGTGTTCCATCTGAGGAGAAACATAAACTAAACCCCAACAATACAATGCATTTTGAAATAATACACAGTTCATGCAAAGTCTGAAAGAAGCCAGTAACAAAAACATTCACTTGTGTAAGTATGGACCTCATTTTTCTTTTTTTATTTGCATTATCATACATTAGGTACAAATGACACAATCAATTACAAGGTAAGTAGCTCAGACTCATTTTAAAGGTTTCAGGCTGACAAGGGAAAAAAAAAAACAAACATACACCATTTGCAAAATACAATATGTTCTTTCTTTTACAGTCTATGTAGATATCTAATTTAAGTCATTTATGTACAGGACAGGGGTGCAGAGATTATAACTGAACAGAGGAAAGTGGGAGAACTGGTTACACTGTGGATTAAGATATAAGGCATTCTTGCACATGATCTTATGCTCTGATTGGCCAAGAGGATAGTTTACTTAAAACTCTCTTAATTCAAATCGAGCAGGAAACAGCAGAGTGATGACTAACTACAAAGAAGACGTCATACCAGATTCATCCACAGAAAAGGACTGACAGAAGTACTAATTAAAATCTATAAATTAAAATAAAATCTTGAAACAGCTGTATGACCATAGCTTTAAACCTAACCCTAACTAAATTTAAAAAAGTTGAGGACATGTAAAAAATGTAAAAGAACAAATACTTTTGGCTAATTTCTTTCCTGCGGTGCATTAGTCAAACCCAGAGAGAACTGAAAAGTCTTGGGCTGATGTCGTGTCTGTTGAGTGAATTGCGTGAACTAGAAACTAGAGACCAACTTGTGATGGGATCAAACCAGCTGCAGCACCAAGGAGTTGTAGGACTAGCCCCATAGAGGAAAGTAGTGAGTTTATGCACCAAATATGACTCTTCGTATGATGATTTACAAATACATATACAATACAAAAGACTGATAGGGGCGTGATAACAGACAGGGCCACTGGGCCTCTTGCCCCCCTACTTCTAATCTTTTTTTGGGAACTTATGGTTTAGACCACAACTGCGTTTGATCCCAACTACACACCTGTAAAGTTGTGATGTTACTGTGTTCACCTGCTTTTGTGGCAGTTCCCACTAGAGTAGGTGTCCCCAGGACCACATTTAGTCTTGATGACACGTGCAGACTCACAAAGTGAGACAATAACCACTACCCTAGGATCTAAAAGGTGGGGGACACTATCAATGAGGAATGGATTTACATGGCCCAGGCACTGAGGAAGGAACTACAGATTGATTCAGAGAGGACAAAGGAGGGACGGTTCAATATGATGAGGCACGGGGGTTGTTCTTCAAAACGAGCAATTATCATCTCTCCTGTCATTCATTTCGACTTAACCCAATTCATCACCTGTTCATTCTTCACTCATCCATCAACAAGCGTAATCTTTTGATATTTTTGAAACAGAATATTAATTAATTCGCCATGTTGTACAGTCATAAATAGGCACAGGGAGGTAAAGGTAGGAGACACGCAAGAATGAATCCAGTTTAAAATCTTTAGACAGTTAAAGGTTATTGTGACAGTGACAAAAAAAACCTTTAAAATTACATTCGTGTGAATTATTATTATTATTTTTATTAATTACCTAGTTTGAAAACACATTTAACATTAAGATCTGAGACGCTGAGTTGTGATATGAAGTAAAAATGGAAAAGAGACTTCAGGTTAGAACACGGTAGACAAAGAGTAAAAAGAATATGTACAGTATAGGTGTACAAGCTGGGAAAGGCACACAAGGGAGGAATAATCTTTATGCCCACACCGACTGTGACTTGACATTTTGAAAACACAGCAAGTCAACAGAGATTCTATTAAAGGGATGAAGCTAGGCTATTAAGTCAGCACTTGTCACATACAGAGGTGCAAGTTAGGTTTAGACAAGGGCAAGACTGCTGCTGAGCAAACTCTGAGTATGTACAAGGAATATTTTCTCTCATTTCTCTGAAATTCACTGTGAATATCAAATGCTCTACCAAATGAAATGTTCTGCCCAAAGGGAACAACGTGCAGGATAAGTTGATTATCAAACCGACTGGCATTGTTAAGTGTACTGACACAATGTGCACTGTATACTCGTGTTAGCATGCTACTGTAATGTGGCCAACTGACTGTACAGCAGCGTATGCCTTTAGAAGCTGCCAAACAAAGTTGTTTTGGTGACCGCAGCTAGTGCGACGCTGCAATTTTCAAATTCCGGTGTTTTCCAGGTTTGGCACATGCAAATGTCCGTATAAGATGGGAAACAAACTAGGAGAGATCGGACAAAAATACTGACAAAATATTAAGTTCAATTACATTCAAACAATATCCATCCTATCTATGTCAGTTAGATATAAGCTTTGCAGTATGATACTGAGATATATCCTTTGAAACATTCCTGAATTGTGCAGATGCTAGAGAAATAAAACTGACAACAAAAAAATGAGAGCAAAAAAAAAAAAGAAACAACCAAAAAGGGAAAAAAAGCAACAACAACACAACATTAAGATTATAATAAACATTCATGAGACACTAGAGAGCGTGTGGTCCCCCCACTGATCTACCAATTATCAGAGTGTCTAAGCCAAAACTCACCAAAGATCTGGACTCTGTGTTCCAAATTCTCTTAGGTAAAGGCAAAAGGAGCACGGGGACATAGAGTGTATACGCGTGCATATATATATCTATACAATATATATGCAGTATATCAAGCTTCTACAGAAGACAGCACTGATCTAAGCCCTGTGACAGCGACTAGGTCTCATGAAAGAATTTAAAAAGCAATTTAAGTCTATCTGCTATTACTAGATGTATTTACATTTATGCTATAATAAATGTCTATTCGATAGCATTCAAATCCTGTGATCTGCATTCTTTTGGCAAATCACTGTTGATCTTGTAGCTTGTTTTCACAATCACCAATCTATCTGCACTGAATGACTGAGACAGCTGACTAGTTTTCTCAGTTAAGCAGTGATAATAATCTGCAGGGATGTGTAACGGCCCACCTTAAATCTGGTTTTTGGTGAAATTGTCTTTTGACCAGTTATTTAAACAGCAACCACGATAACAGATGGTCGAATTCTCTGACTGCAAAGGAAAGGTTTTTCAGTGCCTCCTTGCTTCCTTTCTTTTCTACTTTGGCATATCATACACTAGAGAATCCTTTACTAAAGAAATCTCGAAAGCTAACAATCAACATTGCTGCTAAGGGATGCAGACCACTTGCAAATCATTGCTGTGTTGTCCATAAACCTCCTAATACAATTATGTGTTTTGAAATTTCAGCAATATGTTAAACTCGTAGGATTGAACAAATCCAACCTTGGTAATGAAGTAACACCTTTTACTGGTTGATCCACATTTATACAGCCTACATACTTCAGATGTGGTCTCTCTAAGATGAACTGCTAGTGGAGGTCACATTCTCCTAGCACCACTGTTGTTTCTCTAAGTCCCTACAGATTATCCTTAACCTTTTTTCCTGACTTCATGACATTTTCGATTGAGGTAAAGGAAAAGGTGTAAGAGAGGAGAAAGGAGCGCGTTGTTTTTACTATCTAATCTTTTGACTGTTTAACACTCACAAGGCAAGACCTACAAACAAGCTGAATGTGGGTTTGTTTGGAGCTGTGTGGGCGAATTGAGATGGAAATAGTGCATTTTTGTAAAAAAAGAAAAAAAAAAGAAAAATACAGTTTGTACTAAACAGCACATACAGAATCAGAGCAAGCAGGAGCAGTTTGAGACATTACTACTAACATTTTGACAACTTGTTCCATTAAGAGTGAAGTGCTATCAGTAGGATTTTTTTTAGCCAGCATGTAGTTAAGCTAATCACGGTCACCATTCTTTAAGAAACCAGTAAAAACATTAAAGTGGATCTGTACTTACTGTAAACCATGATTTTGATTACTGTGACATTGTTATTCTTTGGAGTTTCGTACTTTTTTAGCATGCAGCATTTACCGTAATGTATCACGTGCATGAATGATGCCTACCAACAGCATGCAGATACGAAGGGACGGTCAACAGCCAGACGTGTATCCAATCAACACACAATATTTGCAGTCAAAATCGCTCAAAAATTATTATTTTTTTAAAAGAAGAATTTTATATAATTCAGACAAAGAGTAGAACAAATGTTTCACAACTTTCTAAATGTGGACTCTGTTAAAGAAACTGTTACAGTGCTGATCTGTACTGGGCTTTTAACATACAAATATTGGCTTATCTAACTGATGTAATAAAAGCACATTCAGGTGTTGGTATAAAACTGTAACTTGCTATACTTTCTTTTCTTTTTAAAGAACTTGCAATTATTTACAGATGAGATACACACCAGTTTTAAGTACATTAAAATATTATTCTGCTATAATGGAAAAATACGGTATGAGAGTGAGATCAAATCTGTAAAAACAGTAAAAACAAAACCCCCAAAACAAAAACTGATTTAACTAATAATGGCTCCAAATGCAAGACAAGTTTGTTCTCATTACAGCAACGCAACGGGAAAGGATTTCAAATTTGATATCAAATTTCTGTATCGAACTTCAGTGTTTTATCAGCTTTTAAGCTGATGACACCATATTCAATAAAACATTTTATGGTTAATGCACACTGATACAAAATGTCATGTGTTCAGCAACTGAAAATTTCTTTACAGTCTCTGTTACAACATTTAAGACCAATGTGAGGCTCTGTGGGTGTAGCATGGGACAAAACAGTGATTAACTCTAAAAAGTGTTAGACTATGACAAACTGTAAACGGTTTGATTTCAAGGTAGGTTAATAAGACTGCCACTGTTAAACTTGTGTGTCCGCATACTGTCCACAAAATCATTCACAAGGAAAGTATACAAGCTGAAGCTTAATAAGGACAAGGGATTGGGAGCTTACACTATTATTTTTTGTCACAATCAGGTCAAAGTGGCTGATAACAGTAAAGCCAAGTGAACTTGTTGCCAAAATGACGCAACACTTTGATAGTTTACAGGCTGCATATGTTTTAGAACCTCACCGTTAATCCTTCAGTTGGCTTGCTACACACACACACTGGAAGTTGAGACTGCCTAGAATCAATTTGTAAAAACATTTCATTTTACACCACCACCATGAAATCAAAGGAGAGAAAAACTGTAAACATTATACAGGAAACATTGAGCAACAAGGTGCTGTTTAAACGCCTGCACCGCCTCTCCTTCATATTTGGCTATAGCATCTACACTGCCTAACGAGTGTTTCTCAGATTATCACATAATATCCATACTGTGATTATCCAAGTAGATACAATTTACAACCTGCCAATTATTTCTGTAGAATATAACTTCAATCCATTGAGATTTATACGCAGAGAAATACATTTCTTAAATTGTAGACAAATACAGCCTCTCCAATTCAAAATATATACTGGCAAAATGTGCATGCCCTAGAATCCTGCTTAGGAATAACACCAACACATTAGGATTGAATGGTAGTCAGATGTTAGGTGGGTGGTTGGTTTAAATGGGTAGCGATGAGCAGAAAGGTTCCTCACAGAGGTTTTCCCATCCTTCTCATTCGCTGTTGTTGAGCGACGGGTGTACAAACTGGGGGTTGATGAAAGAGAACCCTGCGAACTCGGCCTGGTCAATGTTGGCAATAACCAGCTCATCTGGCGGTGTGAGCTGGGGCTGGGTGCGTGTGAAGAACTTGTCAAAGTTCTCTGCTCCTTTGCCGCACTGTAAAAAAACAAAGAGAAAGCAGAGAAGAGGGAGCAGTTTAGACGTTAGGTGTGGAAAATGATTTGAAAAGTGCAAGTAGATCGACTCTACAGGGCAGAGAAGAAATTGTGGAGCTCAGGCAGGAGTGTGCACACTGCATCTCTTTAAAAGGCAAGTACACAGCAATTTTTTGTAGGCAGCAGCCACTGCATTCAGCAGGATTTGTTTTTAACTACTTGGTAATTTTGCACCAATGCGCCCAAAGCACAGGACACACTCATCATAGTCGTTGTCTAACATCATTAGTCACTACTATTGTCTTCGCCATTCATATCGCAGAATAACATTGCACTAGCCTGGGTATTTTGACAATGTGCAACAGGCAACAACTATAAATACTCCTGCTTTAACCTGCCGACTAATCAAAACCTTTCTTCATTCTGCCTCTGACCTGCATAGATATGGACGAGATCTCACACCTGACACCCCCCCAATGTAGATTACATGCTCCACATCTTGCTCACCTGAATCACAACGCACCCATCTGAATACCGAACCAACATCGGCACAGCTGTGAAACAGCAACGCAGTTTCAAACAAACAAACTGTGAACTGATTCTACGAGAGGAAATCGTGTCAGGACCTCCAGGATAAGCCACACTCCATTTCCAAAAACTCTGAAAACCTGCTGCAATGCAAAGCCCTTGTTTTGGCTTCAGCTAAGTATGTTACAGAAGAAGAAAGTTATTCCTTCAACAAGAATGACAACATCATCGAGGTGCAACAAGGTCACAGAGGGGTTAATTACTATATTCATGAGTGGGGTGCAATATAGAATGGGCGCCGTCAAAAGTGTTCATGCTCGTGAGTTGAGGGGACACTCAGTAAGATCACGTCATACGATAGATGCGGAAATGCTTCAGAGAATTCCTCAGCAAAGGAAGAACTTGCATGTATGCAGACCTGGGTGTGCATATAATTTTGTTGCTCTTCACATCGAATGGAAAAAATAAAAACTGTTTTTAGAAGTGCAGTGTAAATATGTATATAAATTTAGTATATTTAATTACAGCGATATGACATGAGTTGCTTGTTTTTCCTTCAGACGAAATTTATAATAAATGTACAAAATCTGTTTTACAGTGTCCAGTGTTTTCTAGTAATGTTTCTGTGTATGCCATTCATAGTTATGCATATTCCACTGTAATTGTCTGTTCAGGAGTGTGGCTTCCAAACACAAGCATGCCATGGTATCAAAGGCAAAGAAACAGAAACGAAACAATATTTTATTTGTCATGATCAAGTCTCTACAAGGTTTGTTCAATTCAATCTCCAAGCACAGGTTTAAAATTTTGCCCTAAAGGTAATGATGAAAGCCAAGGGTCGTAGGGTGGTACAGTGGTTAGCACTGCACCTCAAAACCCACAGGCTCATGGTTCAAAGCTCCTAGTAGGCTGTTCTCCCTGTTTTCATTTAGAAACTCCTGCTTTCTCCCACAATCATTGTCATACTAAATTAGCCCTAGGTAAGGGTGTAAGGGTGAATCTCAGTGTCCAGGTTTCTCTTAACCAGCCCAGCTGGGGTTGGCAAGACGGTAAAGAAATCAGACAAATTTATAATTTTTTAGAATAATTTTAAAATATTATCTTGTTTAATGAAAGTAGATTGATTATTCCTTGTCCTCAGTAAGGAAAAAGGAAAACAAAATCCTTCTCTATCCTCATTTACTCGTCCACCCACACACAGACTTCATCTATGTGGATGCACAAATTCCCAAATACACATATGCTCATACTCTAGTAACTTAGTGAACAACTTGATAAATGTTCATACTCGATTCACGAATTATTACTTCTGCAGCTGACTGATAGCATAACACACTCTGCCAAACTCCATGAGACTCTAACACAGAACATGAAGAGAAAGAAAGGATGACAGCAACCACAGCGCCTTTAATTCTGCTGTTATACAAAAACAATCAATGATGCAATAAACTGAAAAGGCTGTTTGAATAAAAGGAAAATATTTAATGAGTAAGTAAATTTGTGTGTAAAAATAGTTTGTTTGGAGAGTATTTATAACACAATAATGAAACCTGCTAAACCTTTTCAGATAAAATATGTTTATATCCAGCTACTTAGTCAAGTGGTGACAGCTTAAGCTTGATTTTGTCCTCTGCTAAGCAAACTCCTCTTGGCATGCACTGACTTGTGCTTCACCCATCACTTCAAAACAGCCTAGCAGACATCAATCTCCACCATCACAGCATCTGTCCCTTCTCTGGATTGTAAACGCTATGACCACTGAACACCAGCAATTTCAGCTTGGCCAGCCACTATATACTGTCTTCCCCTTGTTTTCAGCCCCTTTCAATCAGTTTTAATTATTAGTATCTGGGCATTTGAAGCCCACGACTGACTGTGACCTGGATTTGAAACTCTTGACTAACTGACCTTTTTCGCTGTTGTCCTATATTCCATTCACAAACAAGATAACGCTGTCTGCCTAAGTCTATGCATGCTTAAATTGACATCACTGTCACTGTGCATACAGGAAATTCTGTTTTTATGTGTGTGTGTTAAGGTATGCCTGTCTTTGTTTGTCAAGTAAACACACACAAGTATGAAGGTGCAGACATTTCTATTTTTATTTTCTCTTTACTATTTTTTTAGGAGGCTAGACAGAGCGTGCCAGGTGATGTGAACACAACATACGATGAAAACATAAGACACTGTTGTTTCTAAGAGGCGTGTGTTTGTGTGTGAGGTTTTTGATTGCGACTGTTGTCACTGACAGGTGACATTCGCTCTAAGCCATCACCACCCTGTCAGAGTAGATAGAGGGCAAAGACGCACATCAAGATGTGACTCTCTGTGTGCGTGTGTGGTGGGGGGCCTCTGAATTTTCTGCTTCGCACACAGCGGGCACCTGATGGGTAATCGCTAGCATCCTTCCACCGCTGCGTCTCTGCTGCCCACTTGTCTTCTTCTATCCATCACTGGCAATCCATCGCTGAAGTGAAGCAGCACATTTTTAACTCTGACCTCCAACGACAATCTCCAGCACCAAGATGTTCCTTTCTAGGTCACAAAACTCCTTGTGACATGAGGCTTCTGCTCTCAAGCAATACTCTAACCAGTGTGTACGTAAAGCATATGTGAGCTTTTTTCCCCCCCTTTTGTCAACAGAAACCACTGTGACAGTGGTTAGTGTTGTTTTTACCCCTCGCAGCACCAAGCGCTGAGTAAACAGTTTAGCTCCTGGCGTCAGATCGTCACACTCCAAGTAAAGGACTTTGATGAGAAAATACCATATTCTGTATGTTGAATATAGGAAAATAAAGAACAAAAAAAAAGAAGATTATCTTTTGACCCACTGTCTTGGAAACATGGTCTTAGTGTTTTTGTGACTTTTTAGGCGCACAAACATGCTCTGCTGGAAAAGCACAAGGCTGGTCTTACAACTCCTATTTTTTACTATGTGATTCAACCAACCTTGATTGGGTGAGACCAAGGCTATGATGCTGCTGATACATCCTCTCATACATAGTGACACAGTGTCCTACATGGGTTTTTGACCTACTTTCTCTCATCTTTAATCTCCCTCCCTCTCTCACTGCACACATACAGACGTGCACGCCTCTGTGCCCAAGCATATTAAAAGAACACTCAGCTACTTAGGATGACAAATGAGTGCCTGCCTCCATTAAGAGTTGTGCCAAGACTCTCTCTTCCTCTTTTTTCTCTACCTTCAGCTCCCTGAAGCCAGCGGCCTGGGAAGCACTCTGTTCTCATCGTCTTCCAAACATTATGTTTTCTTTGTTGGGTTGCTAGTTTGTCAACATCAACGAACCACTTAAGGGAGAACATCAGTCAAAGTGTGGAAGAAAAGGTTTTCCAGAAATGTGCTTTGGATCTGAACAGCTTATCTGTAGGGAAATTTCTTTGCTTTTTAGCTCTCACAAGGCCATAATGTGACTAAATTGCAAAGTACAGCTGAAGCCTGTGATTACTGGTGCAGAAAGATAAAAGAGAGATGAAATCAAAAGTTTGTATTGCAAACTGCATACTGGCTGTGCTCCAATGAATTCAACTTGTAAAAACCCAACCCAAAATATTTCTTTAAATACGTCTTTTGACTATAAGATATTGCAGTGTTGTAGTTACAAATTTGGTCCGTGACAGATAAACTGTGTTTGATGGGAAACCAATAAGTTCAAAGATTTTACAGAAAATATGATAAAGAGTTGATTTCTCTTGACCTCAAATCAAAAACACATAATAAATAAAACTTCAAAATGAACAACAAAAAAACAAGAGGAAAGGCTCATATCCTCAGCAAAAGGCAACGGTGTTTGCCTCTTATTTCCCAAAGCCACAGTGACTCAAAAATCACCCATATTGCCATCATTTTCTCAGTGTGTGTGCCTGTGCGTGCATCCTATGAGCCATGCACATCCCTTCCTTCAACGTTCCAATGTTCCAAGACTTCTGTGCAGTGACTAAGTCCTCCCACTCTGTCTTGCCCTGCATCCTTGCCTTCATTTACTATCAATCAGCAGCTTTGACCTACTTCTTTTTGACATAAACACTATCGGCCATCCACAAGTAGGCGTCAAACGTGTGGGCATCAAGTGTCTTGTACTCTGAAGAAATCGGCCTGGTTTCATAGCAAATACCAACACAGTTAGCTGAATGTTGCTGGCATTTAATTGTGTGTCTGCTACCTGCAGTACACAGTTGAACGGTCACAGCATTCAGCACAATAATGGAACAGTGGATCAACGCTAAGTGAGCCTGCCATGACAATCATTCTACTGCACAGACAATGTCCCTCATGCTATCTGACACCCGGTCCAATAGATACAGATGGTAAAAGTCTCCCAGCTGGGTGCAGCTAGTGTATTGATTGCAATTCCGAAGCTGTCATAAGGCGGATGAAGTGAGATTGAGCAAGGAAAGATGCACAGGGAGAAAAGAAAGAAGAGGAGTGGATTAAAAAGACAGGAACATATTTGGTAAGTTGTGAGAAGGAGATGTATGAAATCAGAAACAACATTGTATTAAATGGCACAGCGAGATGGACATGATAGACCATAAGTGTCTTTACATGGCTGCAGGGAGCATTCAAAAATGTTAATTATTATCTTTCCACCTCTGTCATCTTTCCAACTTCTCTGCACCTATTAGATCCATGCAAACATGCACTATGCCAAGAGCATGGACATTTGCATGCTTTTACCTGCCTTCAACTTCACAGAGACCTTTCTTTCTCCCTACGATATTGATTACCACCCCCTACGCGGCAACAAACTTGCAGGCTTGTGCAGCAAACGAACGCAGAGACAAGGCGTAAATGCAAGGAATGATTCCACCTCTGTTTGTCCTTAATCTCCTTTAACCTTTTATATTTACACTTCCTCCACACATACATTTACCCGCACATACAAACGCAAAGCATTTTCAGGAAAACCCAGCACACTCAGCAGAAAACTACATGGAAGAGGTCAGGATTCACCTTATTAGAAGAACTGGAGCCCTTGAGGGTTGAAACAGAAGAAAACTACAAAATGAATATGTAATGGATACAGGCACACACACATATAGAGCACTAAGTGACCTACTATATATATTTTTCTGTTTAAAGAAATGCAGTCTATATTGAAATCTGCAAACATATGTGCTCTACATGATTGATGTGCTGCAAAATGTGTGCTCTTTATAACTATACACTGAGATCTGACTCTGAAATAACCAATTGTTGACAAAGCACATGTCATTTGCAGCTTACGCCTACAGCTTGGTTTAACAAGACAAATGAGCATTATGTTAAAGCTGTATCAAATTTCACATGGCTCACTGGAAATCAGAGTGACTTCAGGCTATATTTAATGTAACAGTTCTATTAATTGTCCCAAGCCAATAATTAGGTATTTACTGTGAGACATACAACGCTGTACAGTTCTGAGCCTGGATCTGCTGTTACGAAACTCTAAGACTGATTTCCTCCCACTATGTTTATGACACTGAGTTCTTGAGTGGGTAGTAGATTACTCCAGTGGTAAGGCTCTCCATCTTGTGTTTTAAATTCTTAATAGACATTCCTACCACTGTCAATCACCATTAATGGGTTACAATGGACTGCAGTCACATTAGATCAGCTATTTTACTGCACATTATAAACCATTCGATCCAGTCAGGATGATATATTATGTTCTTCAGTAACACCATTGGGCTTGTTTATATTCAAAAACAACACATTGGATCGCCAACAACACATCTCGTACATATGTGCTCGCACTCTCCTTGTTGTTGATGTGTGAATGTGTTGTGGTCATGCAATATCTGCTGAGTTATATAAGAATACAAGAGCGTGCAGTAAGTAACTGCATTTAATCAAATCTTTTACTGATGGAAAAAAAAATTGTTGCAATAAAGTAAATCTTCCACCAGAGGCAAGGATAATGACAAGTATTAATGTGTATTAAAGTGAGACTGTATCACAGTCAGATCCTAATGCTCACTTTTGCACACATTAACAGACAGAGCAAATAAGTGAGAACACCATGACATCACAATGTTGTGTAAACAGTACTCCTCTTCAGTGATGGATTTACCTGAATAAACGATGTTTTCCAACTTACCTGTTGTAACTATGCCGATTCGTGCCTCTGAGACTTAAAGTAAGCTGTGAGGCAGGAAGCAGTCACACTGACTTGCTTGTCATCTTTTTCACAAGGTGCTATAGCACTTATGCTTAATTTAGGGGCGATCGTGGCTCAAGAGTTGGCAGTTCGTCTTGTAATTGGAAGGTTGCCGGTTTAAGCCCCGGCTCTGACAGTCTCTGTCGTTGTGTCCTTGGGCAAGACACTTCACCCGTTGCCTACTGGTGGTGGTCAGAGGGCCTGGTGGCGCCAGTGTCCGGCAGCTTCACCTCTGTCAGTACGCCCCAGGGCAGCTGTGGCTACAGTGTAGCTTGCCATCACCAGTGTGTGAATGGGTGGATGACTGAATGTAGTGTATGTGCTTTGGGGTCCATAGGGACTAAGTAAAGCGCTATACAAATACAGGCCATTTACTTCTTAATGGAGATATGGTTTTAGAAATACCAGAGGGCATTTCGTTGGCGGTTTTAAAAGGTGCATGACAACTAATTAAAACATTGTCATCATATGCCCTCTTGCAAATTCAGCAGCCAAGGAGGCAGCTGAATTTGTAATTCTCTGAACAAACTTCCAAGGTATACTCCCAGGTATACTTTTAACCAAGTTGGTCAAAGAGTTTTTGATATCTGGCTGCTAAAGAGCCAAACACAACATGACAGAATGGCTGGTGGAGAGTGTGTGTGCGTGTGTGTGTGGATAAATAAAGCAGATGGGGAAAGACCAGAAAGGAGGGGTCATCTGGGAGTTTTCCGTCATTTCTCCTTCACAGGAATGAATCTGTTTAATATAAACTTTACAAAATCCTTAAATAAACATTAACTCATGTCATGTGACATGATGTTAATTTTTTGGGTGAAGAAAATCTTTATGGTGCGTTTTATAACACAATCAAGAAATACTGTTTGGAGGGCCTTTGTAGAGCTTTAAAAGAGAATGGATCAAATGCTAATGAACCCCTTAGGAAAGTAAGCACACTGTGTGGCTTGCATAGATAAGGATAATCTGAAATTGCTTTGTCTGTACTTGTGTCTATATAGTTTTTGATCCACAGATAAACTTATATATAAATCTCATTTAGCGTCGCTGGATCTCCTATATTTGGGTGTTTAATACTTCATAAAATATAACTTTGTCTAGATTATTTTCTGACATTATCCACCATTTGAAAAACACCAAGTAATGAACGTCTGAATACTGCAAATCTAAGACAAAATTTGTGAACATATAAATTCATACAGCAATCAGCCAATAGATATAAAGTATGAGGCATCGTGAAGATGCATTACTCTGGTTGTGTACAGTAATCTAATAAGTTTTAACCAGTAACTCTTGAGTTTTTGTGCGTATTGAGACAAATCTGACTGAAGGCTGAGACAGAAGTTCGTAAACAAACAGCCAAGAACAGATAGTCCCCCAGGGAGTAGAGAACACAGCAGAGGGCTATTAGATGCCTTGCCATAACAGATTTGTCATGTTGAGATAAGCACATCTGTTCTTTATAGATATATGCAGTTCACAAGGTTGTATTTATCTACTTGTCTTGTTTGCATGTGTTTACATGTGCTTAAGACCGAGAGGAGATCACCTGAAGCCACTTTTTATTATGAATTAATAATAATGTTAACAGGATATAAATGTTTCTATAGGTATTCAAGTATAGTCTCCCTTCCAACCTCTAAACTGCATCAAGCATTGAAACGTGTGTGAGAGAAAACAGTATGACACAAAGAGGGCCCGTTGTTAGAAGGATTTAAATTACTGACAGATAATACAAAAAAAATAATAATAAATGCATAAATAACAGTTATATGATAAAAGAAAAGGGGTTCTAATTTTTCCATTGTGGTGCATGATGCAAACTGCAGTGCTGTGTGCAGTGAGTAGGATGAAATACTGATGACCAGCATACTTAAAATGATTGACAGATAAACGCTGCCGGCCTTATTTTAATGAAAGTTAAAGTTATCTCGGAAAGCTACCAATTATCTTAACCTTGGTTACAGTAATTCCATACATGTAGCCTATGTGTGCTTTAAGACTTACCACTTTAGGCTTAAAGGGGGGCTGTATCTCTCTGTTCTCGAGACGTTCCCAATCGATGCGTCTGAAGAAGGCGTGTTCTCTGATGTCCCTCTCTCCCTCAGCGCCACAGCCCAGACGTTTGGATGGGTGTTTAGTCATCAACTGCTCATGGCCACACACACGCACAAAAAAAATACAGTTAGATTAAGGATAATAATAATAATAATGATAATAAAGATTTATTTTAATATTGTGGAGCACTGAAGATCCTGAAACACTGGTAAACACTCGTTTTATCTCTCTGAACTAAACTTCCAGCTCAGTTCTTTCACTGCTGTGTTTCATGTTTCATAATGTGACTCCACCTCTTTACTAGGTGACCAAATGACAGCTAAACAGATGGGTCTTAAAAAGAGTGATATCATTGGGGTTTTTTCCTCTCTCCCGCTGCATGCTCTGCCTTCAGAGAACCGCTGCCACTTCTAATCGCACATCGAGCGACGACTTTGTTAAAAAGTAAAACAAGATGCAGGGACCCAAAGGAAGCAAAACCACCAAACAACCTGTCCTTGTTTTAAATTAAGCAGAAGGCCACTGGCATTAGTTAAAAATAAATGTTCAAATAATGTGCTGGAAATGACAAGAAACTTAAATGTTTCTTTCCTGACTTTTCAGTTGCCTTTACCTTCTTGCTGACTACAAAATTAGAGCCACCGTACCAGTGGGAAATATGCAGGCCAAATATTTGAAATGCACAGAAGCAAGACTCATAATGGAATATAAATTGTTATGTGTGTATGTGTATCTGGAATATTACTAGAGTATGTTTTACAAACACATTTTGCACCTGCTCTCTCGTTACAGTTTGGTGATTTGCCCTGACTGAAGTGCAACAGAAAGCAAAGTGCTCATTTGGAGATGGATGCAGAACCTGGTGGAGTTCGGTATTAACACTCCAAAGAAAAAACACTATGTATTTGTTATAACTTTTGCTGCCCTGCTGTCCAGGTCTCTCTTGGAAATGAGATTTAGATCTCAAGACTTTTCACCTGGATAAATTAACGACAATGAATGAAAAATCTGAGTTAAATGCTTACATTGATCTCATTGCTTTGGTATTTTTGTGCAGGGTGTGCTTCTGTAAATGGTATATATATATATATATATATATATATATATATATATATATATATATATATATATATATATATATATGGACCTATGGATTCTTCGATACCCAACATCCACAATGACGGCGAAACAACTAGTAGCTCAGTGTTCCAACATTCGAAAGAAGGGACTGCTCTCACAGCTAGAGATTGATGAGGTACAACACAAATGCTACGGCAAGGAGGAGTCAGGAGGGGAGATATCATCACCCCCACCCGAGATTGGGTACATAGCCCCAAGTGCGATAGGAGAAGGATCGTTGAGTGCGAGAGGAACTGACCTGAAAAATAGGATCATGGCCAGGCTTGAAACCTGGATCCCCCGTAGCCGGTTACCAAGATTATGTGAAGTACCCTCAGAAGGTCTGCTAGATGATGTTAATGCAGCACTACGGACGATACCTACAACCACGATTACCGACACTAACAAGCTGATCTACAATACGGCAGCAGTGATCAGTGAGATGCTTGGCTACAAGTTGAACAGCCACAAGGGGCAGTACCCTCCATGGAGAAGGAGGCTAGAGGGCAAGATCAAAGTAGCACGGAGGGAGGTTAGCCAACTAACGGAGATACAGAAAGGTGCGACAAAGAAGGTGCATAAGAAATACAGCAAACTGCCAAGCAAAGACTCACAGCCTTGGCCAACCGCTTGAGGAGGTACACCAGAGAGATAGAAGGCAGGAGAATAAACCAGCTGTTCTCCACAGAACTCTACTGTACTCTCAGTGGCAAGGGAACAATAAGAGAACAGCACCACCAAGGCTGGAGACGGAGCAATACTGGAAGAGCATATGGGAGAAGGACGCAACCCATAATGGCAATGCTCAGTGGCTAGTGGATTTGAGGGCAGACCATAGCGACCTCCCTGAACAGGGTCCAGTAACCATCACAGTGGCAGATATCCAAGAAAGGGTCTCCAGTATGAAGAGTTGGACAGCACCAGGGCCCGACATGGTTCACGCCTACTGGCTGAAGAAGCTGACTGCACTCCACGAGCGTCTGGCAGCACAAATGAACCAGCTGCTAGTTAACGAGAGACACTCGGAATGGCTAACCGAAGGTCGAACGGTCCCCAAGGACCCCAAGAAGGGACCGGTCCCCTCCAACTACCGACCAATAACCTGCCTCAGTACTACATGGAAGCTCCTGTCAGGCATCATATCGGCTAAGATGAACAGGCACATGGGTCAATACATGAGCGGGACACAGAAAGGGACTGGCAAGAATACCAGCAGCGCAAAACACCAGCTACTGGTAGACAGAACAGTCAGCCGAGACTGCAAGACCAGACTGACCAACCTGTGCACTGCCTGGATTGATTACAAGAAGGCCTATGACTCAATGCCCCACAGCTGGATACTGGAATGCTTAGAATTGTACAAGATCAATGGGACCCTAAGAGCCTTCATCAGGAACTCAATGGGGATGTGGCGTACAACACTAGAGGCCAACTCCAAGCCCATAGCACAAGTCACCATCAAGTGCGGGATCTACCAAGGAGATGCTCTGTCCCCACTGCTGTTCTGCATAGGCCTGAACCCCCTCAGTGAGATCATTAACAATACCGACTACGGAACGGAGCAGTTGTCAGCCACCTCCTGTACATGGATGACATCAAGCTGTATGCCAAGAGTGAACGAGACATCGATTCACTGATCCACACTACCAGGATATACAGCAATGACATTGGAATGTCGTTCGGACTGGAGAAGTGTAGTCGGATGGTAACAAAGAGAGGGAAGGTAGTCAGAACTGAGGGGATTGAACTACCAGAAGGCAACATTGCAGACATAGAGGACAGTTACAAGTACCTTGGGATCCCGCAGGCGAATGGGAACCATGAAGAGGCCGCTAGAAAGGCTGCAACCACCAAGTACCTGCAGAGGGTCAGGCAAGTCCTGAGGAGTCAGTCGGTTTCCTTTCTGCAAGTCCCTTAAGGCTGTGGGCTCGGTCACATCTGAACTAATGGCATGCATTCAGCTGGCAGAGTGCACCAGACAGCTGTTGACAAGGAAGAAAAAGTCCTTTGCAGCCTTTTACAGGACTGTCGGTGACACCAAGAAAGCATCCTGCTGCAATCCTGCTGAAATGTACTTGAAATCGGCTGCTGGCTCACCACAGTATCAAACACTTAAACTTGTTCTGGATCTTGGGCACTCGAATAACTTTGCATAAGTGTGATGTGAAAATTACCATCAGAAAACTGCAAGTCTAGTGTTGACATTTCAGAGGAAGCCTTTGATCATCCTGTCTGCCAACTGTTAACACTCAAACTTCAAAAACTTCACCACATCATGAACTGGCAGCAAACAGTTTAGCTGCACGTTTTCCAAAAGTTTACATAACCTTGACACCACCCTGCTGTTCCTGCTGAGAACATAAAATAGTTAAGATCTGACGGATTGGGCAGCAGGGGCGAGGCAGTTGAGAATCGAGAAGAAAAGTGAGAAAAGGAGAATTTGGAGCGATTCAAAAAGAAAGGGCATGATGGGGCAGGAAACTCTATCATAATCATGATCCTTTAAAAACCAGGAAGTATCCTGCAGGCCTCGTGAACATTTGATCTACTGAGACTACTGTACATCCAGATGAATACCTTCTACATTTAAAATAGCATTCCTGTTACCTTTTTAACCTAAATCTTTTTTTTTTTACCTAGCTTTTTCTGACTTACATCATTGGATTGGGCTGCTGTCAAGCAATATATATATATATATATATATATATATATATATATATATATATATATATATATATATATATATATATATATATATATATATATCCAGTGAGAAAAATCGCAGACGCCCTGCCCAACAGGGACAGGGAGTCGGGCTAAGACTAGTACAGGCACATATTTCTGCTTCTTCCACTGCAGAGGACAATACACTGGCTGCCACTAAATTCCAGTAAACCTACCTTACACTTAACCATTAGTACTACTTATCTAATTCAGAGTAAACTTAAACCAAGTCTTTTTCAAAGGCAGAAAGGAAGACAGGAGCCCAAAATACGACTGCAAACAGAGTTAAGTCCCCATAGAATTTGTATTATACTTTTGTGTGCAAACCCACACATACACAAAGCTAAGAAAAATAAAGGAGAAAGGACAGAGGAGGACAAAGAGACACAAGTGGAGTCGAGGGAGAGACAGGGAGACAAAGCGTATTAATGCACAGCTCATTGACTTTGCATAGCCTCTGGACAGAAATAAAACTACTGCCACTTTCACTATTAAATTCACTGTAGGCTCACAAAAACATAAATGTGTGCGGTTCTGTTTCTCAACACCTTCCAAGTATAACAAATAAAATGAGTTTTTAAATATAATTTTACTGACCAATTTTGATTTCATAGATATCTATTAACTGTCATATGCAATGTACATAAAATTCAGGTCATCCTCAAAAAAAACATGTATTTCTTTACATCTAAGGTCCAATTAATGTGCATGTTTTGCCTTCTTGTTTATTCCCTGATTGAATAAACTATAGCTCACTCAGATTTTCACTGTGTTTTCATTTAATTCAGTGTCCTAGAAACTCTTTTTATGATGTCATTGCTGTCAAACATTCTTGTGCTAAAATAAAATTAGGCACACAATATTAATAACCCACTATTTTTTCTTGCTTGACTTGCACTGACCCTATGTACCACTTACTTCCCCTCTGTGGAATCCAGAAGCTATTTGCCAATAACTGCTGAAACAGACTTGCTAACAGTCCTGGTTAGTGCATTCTGTGAGGTCAGTGACCAACAAGGCCAGTAATGAGCCAACACAACAAATACTAAACTCTGCTCCACATGTTAGACATCTCCATTAAAATACTAACACTGTACATTGTCTCAAGTTACATTTCCTAGTAACATTATTTTGAAATATGTGTACCAGAGATGCAGAGAAATGTGAAACACTCCTAATACAAAAGAAAAACATCCTAACAAATGTACTTGTAGAAAAATTGGTCTGAAATTAGACAGCTCAGTATTTATGGCAGGCTGACAGAAAAAGAGGAAAAGTCTCTCTAGAGTCTTTATTCTGTGCCCCCTTACTGATTTCTTAGTTTGTTGCATATTTGTCACCCTTATATGTACCAGATCATCATTCATATTTTATTTATTAGACAGAGGTAACCTGAGTAAGTACAAAAGACAGTTTTTAAATGATGATTTAATTTAGGGGAGAGAAAAAGAAAATCTATCCAAACCTACATGTCCCGGTATAAAAAGTAATTCCCTGCTAAACCTAATAACTGGTTTTGGAACCCTTGGGAGCTGAAACAGCAAATAAAGGTTTGCAATAACTAGAAATGAGTCTTTCATCTCACTGTGGAGACATTTTTGCAAACTCTTCTATGCAGAATTGTTGTAATTCAACCACACTGGAGGTTTTTCAAGCATGAACACCCTGTTTAAGGAGATGCCAAAGCATCGCAATCTGATTTAAGTCCATGAACTGATGGACAGACATTCTCCTTCAGGATTTTCTGCTAGAGAGCAGAATTCATGGTTCCATCAGTTACAGTAAATCGTCCCAAAGCAGCAAAGCATCCCAAACCATCACACTACCACCACCATGTTTGACTCTTGGTATGACGTTCTTTTTATAAAACACTGTGTTAGTTTCATGTCAGACATAACAGGACTCCAACCTTTCCACAAATCCAGCTCCACAGAATCCTCCCCACACACAAATATCATTCTAATATTAAAATGTGTCTGATGATCTGAAATATGTGAGCGTGACAAATATGCAAAAGTTAAGAAATCAGGGAGGGATTATTACATTTTCTTGGCACTGCACCCTTTAGTGTTAGTGTGTAAGCATGCTTCCTGATGCATGATAACCTTGGCTGTAAATTAGAAACATTCACTGTTTTTCAAAATTGATGAGACCAAAAGGACCCCTGAATAATTTACACCACAGACGAACCAGCTCAAGAGGGAATTCAGTCTGACAGTACACTTTTTCCATACAGTCATACCCAGTGGAACAAGTGCACATGAGCCTGGTGATACAGTCTGACTTGTGATGAGTATATTGAATGATCCACTAGAATTCCTCTTCAGTATTTTAACAATATATAGGCCATAGACGTGGGGACTGAGTGGGAAGAAGAAAGGGACTTTTAGATGAGTTCCCGGACAGTATTTAAAAGAGACCACGTTTCATTCTTCCTGCAAAATTAAGCTTTACTTCTCATGGTCAGTGACGAATAATGCTCTTCAAAACCTGAAGTAGCAGTAAGAGCTTTTAGCACTCTTCCAGGAGGTTCATTTATGTTAGCCTCAGTGAAGAGAGTGAAGGCTGCAGAGCTTCGTCAGGGAAAGTGTGAAAGCTTCTCAGAAGAAACAGTTCCAAACAGGAGAATAAACGTCTCTCACATTGAATGTTTAGTTGAATGAGTTTTTTATGAATGTGTTTAAAAGCAAAAATTAAAAAACAACGACAGTTGTGGTTTTTTTCTTTAGTACCAAACGGACTCATATATCCTCAGCTGTCCTTTCCCTCTTACCCAAACTGGTCATTTTGTTCCTTTACAAGAGAGTTTTTTCCCCACTCTTAGCACGTGTTGTCGCCCAGGGGGTCATCCATATGCTGTGGGTTTCTTTCTACTATTGTAGGGTCTTTTCCTTGCAATATAAAGTGCCTTGTACATTGGCACTATATAAATAAAACTTAACTCAACTGACATATTTCTGACTTTCTGCTAAAACCACAAAAACTGATGAATGGCAAATCATGTTTCATTGTCAAGTTCACCCACCCCTTTGCAGATAGAGACAGCTTCTTTGGACATCGACTTGGGGTAGGACACATTGTGCTCCATAATGGACTGGAACAACTCATCCTCATCTTCACCATCAAATGGAGGCTGTGAGTCAAAAAAGACAACACTAAGTGTGTTAGGACACACAACATATAAATAAATGGTTGCTGCTCTCTAAACATTTGCGGTTTGTACTTTCTTTTATAGACAAGTAAACTCAACAGTTTTCTCTTATGAATAAAAAGAGAGCAGAAAAAAAACAGTTCAACTGAACAGAGCTACGTACAAATAAAGACAACAAGAACAATAAAGATATGAAAAAATATTATTAGTGGAGAATAAGTTTCATAGGAAGACCTTGCAGGGAAAAATGGAGTGGATGACCCAGCTCTCTTCCCCTGCTCACTGAGTTGTTATCATCAGTAACCATAATGTGGGTGTTTTGACAGTCCATAAAATGAATTATTCGTCATTTCCACTCCGCTGGCCTCTTCGACTAGAGGTAGCCTGTCTGCGTCATGCCCCCTTTACCCAATTTCACACAAGGCAGGGACAGAGGAAGGGATCGTCTGAATAAAGTCTTTGTTAATTGTTTAACAGCCACTTGCTCTCTGAGCTAATTAGATTAACGTAAACAATACAATTATGCTTTTGCATTTACTCTGGGCCTTTTTAAAGATGCTTCACTTTGACTCAATAATGTCTTAAAGTGATTTAAAGTCATTTTTGTACTGATTCGTTGATGACTATGACACTATGAATTGTTATATATATTAATAAACAGTGTATTAAGTTAAAACAATTTAACCAATGTGTGGACCATTATCATTTTCAGACTGATGCTATATTAGCATAACAGTAGATAATTAAGCTTCCCAAACACATCAGGGGTCAAAAAAGTTGGGTCAAGTTAGAATATTTTACTGGCCTAGCTTGCACACAAATTATAATTTGAAGGAAAGAGAAAGTCTTAACTAGTAACTCCAGATGCAGTACATGAAAACCTCCTCAGAAAGCTTCATGTCCACTTTCTCTTGACTTGCACTTATTCTAAAAGAAGCACTTCTGTACCAGCCAACATGTTATTGATGTGTTCACCTGAAGAATATTGACTCATGTCTCCTCGCAGCACACCATGCTGCATCCATAAATAAACAAGAACAGTAGTACTGTAAAACAAACAAGCTCACTATAAGAAGACTTGAACCAACCAGTGTTGTTTAAGAGTAGAATTGTGTCAAAATACTTTTTCACTCTAAAAATGTGATGTTTTATGTTATTAGGATTTGAGTTATTGTTCACAAAAGGACGGTAAGCCATAATATTGTGACTGCGTAAAGAGATTTATATACAGTGGGGCAAAAAAGTATTTAGTCAGCCACCGATTGTGCAAGTTCCCCCACTTAAAATGATGACAGAGGTCAGTAATTTGCACCAGAGGTATACTTCAACTGTGAGAGACAGAATGTGAAAAAAAAATCCATGAATTCACATGGTAGGATTTGTAAATAATTTATTTGTAAATTAGGGTGGAAAATAAGTATTTGGTCACCTCAAACAAGGAAAACCTCTGGCTCTCACAGACCTGTAACGTCTTCTGTAAGAAGCTTTTCTGTCCCCCACTCGTTACCTGTATGAATGGCACCTGTTTGAACTCATCATCTGTATAAAAGACACCTGTCCACAGCCTCAAACAGTCAGACTCCAAACTCCGCCATGGCCAAGACCAAAGAGCTTTCGAAGGACACCAGGAAAAGTATTGTAGACCTGCACCAGACTGGGAAGAGTGAATCTACAATAGGCAAGCAGCTTGGTGTGAAAAAATCAACTGTGGGAGCAATCATCAGAAAATGGAAGACATACAAGACCACTGATAATCTCCCTCGATCTGGGGCTCCACGCAAGATCTCATCCCGTGGGGTCAAAATGATCATGAGAACGGTGAGCAAAGATCCCAGAACCACACGGGGGGACCTGGTGAATGACCTGCAGAGAGCTGGGACCAAAGTAACAAAGGTCACCATCAGTAACACACTACAACGGCAGGGAATCAAATCCCGCAGTGCCAGACGTGTTCCGCTGCTGAAGCCAGTGCATGTCCAGGCCCGTCTGAAGTTTGCCAGAGAGCACATGGATGATACAGCAGAGGATTGGGAGAATGTCATGTGGTCAGATGAAACCAAAGTAGAACTTTTTGGTATAAACTCAACTCGTCGTGTTTGGAGGAAGAAGAATACTGAGTTGCATCCCAAGAACACCATACCTACTGTGAAGCATGGGGGTGGAAACATCATGCTATGGGGCTGTTTTTCTGCCAAGGGGACAGGACGACTGATCCGTGTTAAGGACAGAATGAATAGGGCCATGTATCGTGAGATTTTGAGCCAAAACCTCCTTCCATCAGTGAGAACTTTGAAGATGAAACGAGGCTGGGTCTTCCAACATGACAATGATCCAAAACACACCGCCCGGGCAACAAAGGAGTGGCTCCGTAAGAAGCATTTGAAAGTCCTGGAGTGGCCTAGCCAGTCTCCAGACCTCAACCCCATAGAAAATCTGTGGTGGGAGTTGAAAGTTCGTGTTGCTCGGCGACAGCCCCAAAACATCACTGCTCTCGAGAAGATCTGCATGGAGGAATGGGCCAAAATACCAGCTACTGTGTGTGCAAACCTGGTAAAGACCTATAGTACACGTTTGACCTCTGTTATTGCCAACAAAGGTTATGTTACAAAGTATTGAGTTGTATTTTTGTTATTGACCAAATACTTATTTTCCACCCTGATTTACGAATAAATTCTTTACAAATCCTACCATGTGGATTCATGGATTTTTTTTTCACATTCTGTCTCTCACAGTTGAAGTGTACCTCTGGTGCAAATTGCTGACCTCTGTCATCATTTTAAGTGGGGGAACTTGCACAATCGGTGGCTGACTAAATACTTTTTTGCCCCACTGTATGACTCTAAAACTAAACCTAATACATTAAAAGGTGTCTATATTAATATACCACGTGTTTATGATGATCTGGCGTTGAGATCTTTACTAAGCATCACCATCTGAATTCATTTAGGCACCAGCAGAGCCGTGCTGCTTCTAAGATATGTGGGAAAAATGTAGGTGTGAGCAATCTGTGAGAAACCTTGTTTCTGTGTGAAGGTCTTAGCATTTTCTGTAGACAGCAAAGTTCCATTGTGGAGGTGTATGTGGGTTTGTACCACTTACCTGTCCTGCAAGCATTTCATAGAGCAGAACTCCATATGCCCACCAGTCTACAGAGCGACCGTATGGCTGATATGCTATGATCTGTGGAGGAAAAACAATAGCAAAAAGTTTAGCTCAGTTTAATTTAAACAAGAAGTCTCTGTTTAAAAAAATAAAAAAAATAGACCAAAGACAAACACTGACCTGCTGTTTTTCAACTGCACGGATAAGATTTGTAACCCTGAAGTTTACTCTATACTAAACCTCAACCTTGTCACTCAGTCACAGTTTAAAATTTATCAGATAGAATTTCACATTTTTATAACATTTGATTCTTTCTGCTGGAAGAATTTTATAAATACTCTTAACTTTGAATCCACATTTTTGATCACAATCTGTAATAAAAGGCTCTACAGCCTAATATTTTCAGCTATACTTTAAGAAGATGAGGTATTTAAGTTCGTCCATCTTGGTAAAATATTTATTTTTGTAAAAAAAAAAAATTAAGTTTGAGAGTAAGAAAAATATCATTAAGCATGATAACCTAGATCACAGCATTGCAGCAGCCTATTAAATATTCTCTAAATATATTTTATTGCTATACAAAACGACTCAAATTCTCATCTACATTTTTACATATTTTTCACAAAGGGCACTTTCAGAATATCCTTGATGAGATGCTGGGCAGTAAAGAAAAAGGACAAACTGAATTCCTGTTAAAATTCTACCTACATACACATAAAGTTTGACAGCAGCTTTTAAAATAATTACTAATAAATCAAAAGCTCAAAGACTGGATGTCTACTTGTTTTCCTCTTTGTACCATAATTAGACAGAGACAAGGTAAAGTTTAAAGCAAGAATATGATCACAGCCATAAAAGCTGCATGAACCCTGAGTCGCCTACATTTTAAATCACCTGCAACAATCAAATTATTTTTTGCTACGGCTGAACAAAGACGATAGGAAGCTCATATCTTGTGACAAGAAGGGAGCACAGGGCGCGTGGGACAGAAGCTGATAACGAATTACACAGCAGTATTCGTACGCCAATTTATAAGACACGCTCAGAGCTACAAGAGCAGTTTTAATACAACGATGTAGCAGCGCATGAAGCTGAAAACGGTTTTATACTTTTCCAAACACTTTTGCATATTAAAAACACTCAACATTTATATTTTACTTAAATATTTGTTTTGTGAAGATAGACTACAGCTCAGGCTGTGGCATAAAACACTAAGAGTGTATACGTCTCCAAGGGGAGCTCTTAGGAGGCTTCTTTTGACTGTGACATTTCCTTGAATGACAGAGAGATCCTCTGGGTTACACTGTCATGGTTAAAGGTTAATGCTTTCGCCTGTTCTGGCCACAGTAACGCCACCCAGAAGACACACACACTGTAGTTAAGCTTTACACTCAGTGACACATCAAATCGTTGCAATGGTCTGATGAAACATTAACACGCAGGCATATTGAGATTACACATTCATGTACCGGTACATACAGATAAACGAGAAACATGAAAAACAGGACGATTTGGTGATCTTTGTAAATAAATAAGCTTCGGTGTGCAACATGAGTGCTGGCGTACTGCTTTGCGTGCTTTCCTGAATAACTTCTGACCTCTGCTTCACACATGCCGCCCTGGGACACTCCTCCAGCTTAATGCCACAACACATAAAAAAAGACTGGACACCATATTGTACCTGAGAAAAGGAAAACTAACACAAAAAATAGAGAATGTATGTACTGTATGTACAGCAACACACAAATATAGTGGACGCATTTTGTCTAGGTGGGTGGAGGCAGATCAACCTTGCATCGCAACCTTCACTGCATCACTTTAATGACCCTTGCCTTTCCCACAGGAGTCCACATACCTACACAAGCACACGCAGGTGGACAAACACCCCTCCAGCTCTGAACTGCAATGGGATTTTGCTGTCCTGAGGGTTGAATATAATCAACTGGACAAATAGTGTTTCCACATGTTTCCCCTCACACAAAAGTCAAGCATGTGTATAGACTTGCATGCATATGAATGAATGTGAATGTTGCTACAGCTCTGGATTTTATAAAAAGGAAAAACCCCATTAATACAGCACAAAGATAATATCGTGAGCTGTGCTGTCACATTCAGTTTTTCGAGTATTTCCAGTGTTTGTTAAAAGATAAAGTACTGTGTTTACAAAGCAGCCATGTCATTATTTTTTCATAGTCCTTACACATGAACACCTCTTATATTAGTACGTCAATACTTGACTCTGGATATATCCAAAATGGATCTTGAGCGTAGCGCAAACAACATGGAAACCTTGCAAAAGCTTTCACACGGTTGTGTAATTCTATAAACACGTTTTGCAAATCCCCCAGTTTTCACAACTCTGCAGACCGTGAAGATGAGGGTTATTTTACTCATGTTGTGTAGCTGCTGCTGTCTGAAGCTAACATCCTGGGACAGAGGTTGACTGCTATCACATATACTCAAGATAAGCTGCCAGCTGAAGCAAATAGCTTTACTCAGCTCAGGGAGATGATTGCTGTTTTGAATAAACAGATATGAGCTGCACACCTATGAGTAACTAGAGGAACTTCAAGACGTACTGCGTATGTGGAGCAGATGATTGAGGTGTCAGTAGTAAATAAAGTGCCTTTAATTACACTTAATTCTGTCTTTTGTCTTTTGTTTTCTGCTGGCAGGAAAGCCTTTTTTCCCAACAACGATGTTTGGATTGACACCTGGAATGACAGGCGAGTTCAGGTATCTAACTTTTTTTTAATCACAAACTGCTTAATTTTGATTAGGCACCAAAACTATTTGATTAGAAGAAGATGAATATGGGTAAATATAAACACTTAACAACATATGATTAAGGAGAAAATGGAGCTCACCTACTGGGGTACTGTGTGGTACTGTAGTAACTCTTAATCAGTGGGCTGGACAACGTGCAAATAAGGTCCTTTCCTATTATTTCCAGGAGCTGTATGGAGTCACTTGTCCTTTCTTGTGTCCAAAGTGTGAAGCAGATTAAATGAACTGTCATTGATCGAGTAAGTGAATATGTGGGATTCGCAATTATGTATCCTTTCGTTTTTTAAATCTATCCATAACTTATTTGATTAAAATTCTCTCAGGAACACTTTAGTGAACATAGGATTTTTATGCAGTAATGTATATTTAATGGCATTGCAGTGTTCTGGAAAGTCAGCAGGACTCCCTCACAGCATACATCAGAGATCAATGCCATTGATTAGGTCAGAAATAACATGAAATGATGGACCAGTGGTGAATATGGGTTGAGAAACAACTCTATCCAGACTGAAGTACAACACGGTCAGCGGTGCTGTCCTGACTCAGTTTCTACAAAAGGTGAGAGGAGGTGCCATATGAGAGGAGTTGAAAAGTAAAGTTGATGAAAAACAAGGTTGATTAAGCAGCTGCAGCAGTGAAAGAAGTGAAGACAACGACTTAAGGTAGCCAGGAAGGATGAAGTTTATGTTGTTATATATTTACTGTTGCAGCTCTACTTTCTTTACTTTCATTAACATCTTGTTTTTCTTTTGTCAACGTTGCACTTTCAGCTGTTTAACAGATTCTCGCTATACCTAAGAAGGTCATCACCAACCATGGTGATAGTTATGACTAGCTAATGTAACACAGTTGTTTTTATATAAGGGCTCAATGCCGCCTACATACTACTTGGCCTCTTGTTTTCTCTCCTCTTCCATTTCAAGTGTTCGATGAATCTGAGAAAATATGCATACTGTTGACCTTTCTGAGCCATTTCTCACTCTTTCTTTGTCACTGCTAAGGTGCTAATTCCCAAAGTAGGTGGGTTGACTAATTTCACCATATTACCATTTCACCATCTTGTTCTATGTCGTCTACACTTGCTGATAACCACTCAAATATGGCAAAAAAACAAAAATACTGCACTGTGTTTTTAAATGAACGGATGCCTCCAATCAAATAGTTTCGAAATGTTTGCTCGCTCCCAAAAATCAATGTCAAACTGAATAATGTTTAAATGATGAATATGTGCATGTTTAAGGAGGCATGAAGCACGGTGCTATGAGAAGGTGAAAAGTGATAAGCTTTAATCCTTGGCTTTCTTTTGTGCTATGGTGAGAGGGCAGGAAGGTGCAGTAGGGAAAAGACCATTTCCCTGATCATGCTTCAGTGTTTTAATGAGCTCAAGGGTCAAAGACTCCACAGTAAGAGGAAACCTCTTGGTAAAATCCCTGAGCCTGTCTGTTCAAATCCTTCTCCCTGCAGGAAACATCCCGACCTTCGTTCTAACCCAACAACTGCCAACAAATTCACTCTGTTTCATTTAAGGTTTGCACTTCCACTGCTGAAGTCATTCAATATGCATGAAAAAGGAATCATTCCTTATCCTTGTAAACAGAAGCTCTATGAACATTTACCAAAAAAAACCCCAAAACTCATTTTTGTTTTCTCATCAAATCTTAATTATAAAATTCTACCCATTTACTAAAAGGGAGCAGTTTTAGCTAAAATAGTAAATTAGGTTAATGCCAGCCAACAAATCACCGAAGGACCTATTGTGACGAGGCACATTTGTTCCACTGTGTCACTGAGATTTGACCTCCCAGACTCCCTTGTTGTGTGCAATAAGCGGTTTAAGCGTGGAAAGAATGAAGACACATCAGGTCAATGTAGCAAGGAGATCTGCAGCCTCATGTCGGCTTGTATCATTGGAATGAAAACAGAGAGGAAGAGAGACAGAAAGAGGGAGCAAGAAAAAGGGGAGGGATCGATTAAAAAAAGAGCTCCAGATGGCATACGTACAATTAGATACAGGATGTTTTGTGCTCATTAGTTATGAAATCAAATATGTAGATACCCATAATCTAAAAAGGGGAAAATTGTTGCTGTGTCTCATGTGATTAAAATACTATAAAACATGATTTATTTTATTAGCAATCATTACGATGTTGAAGTTGGAGAAAGAGATGGTAAAAGGCGCAAGATGGCAGAGGAGTCAGGGAGAAAGTTGAGATTCGGCGAGATTAAGACAAGCAGAAAGAGAAAACAAGGAAAATAAAAACTCAGTAACAGACTGTACAGATCAGTTTCAGGCCATCTGCAGAGAGCTGCACTAATGTGGTGCTGCTGTGACTTTCTGCCCTTGCCACCCATCGCCCGTCTGCAACAACACCGGCGGACAAACACAGTTTCAGGCACCGTGACCTTGGTAACCACCGTGACTCCAAACCACCGCGGTAAGTTTAGATCTTCAGATTTCCACCAAATCTGTATGCTCGTCTACCTTAGTGTTTGGAAAAAAAAACCTGATACCTGCATTAAGTTTTCACTCATTCTGCCAGGCAGCCAGTGATGGAGAGTCTGTGCTCTCTTCCTGCTTTATATTTTGCTTGTTGTACCAAGCCCTGCAGCTGGGAGAGCTGATTCACTGATCATGAGTGAAAGAGGGCAGGAGAAAAAATATTTTGTTCTTTCTTTTAGACGCTTAAACACGTTAAGTGTTTAGATTTTATAATTTGTCAGCATGTGTGTATTCATTTATGCACCTCTGCTCGTGACCTGAAGAGCCTGTGTTTCTGAGTATATTTTGCATGTGTATGTGCGCTTGTGCACGGGCATTGCTGCAGACATCGCTCTCCCATTAGTCCTAATGCTACATGACAGTTCTGGATCAGACTGCTAGCTATTCAAGGCTACTCTGCTCACCACAGACACACAAGTTTGCACACAAGTTGGTACTTGTGTGCAAATGCACACAAGTACCAACCTATGCCCCTATAACCCTTGCTCTTCATGCACAGACGTGCAGTACAATGCACAGTACCACCCTCACGACCAACACTCTTACAGCGTGCTACATGAATATTTGCTGTGCCGCTGCTGCTGTATCCCTCTGAGGGATGTGTGTGCTGTGGAGCAGATCAGCGCACATCAGACCTTGCTTTAGTGGTCTGTTTTTGAAAGCATTTCTTGGTACTGTATGTGCCTGTGCTGTGGATGGTTTCATTCACTGAGGATATTAATGAGCAGCCCTGGGGTTTACATGAGCATCCTACGGTGCAATATAAACAGCACCTTTCACGTGATCACAATGAATTGTGAGCTAAATTCAGTATTGAAATGCTCTATGACTGTAGAGGCATGTGAGAAAATGCAGTTATATGAAAACCTTGAATATGTGAATTCTTTGGTATCCCTATAACAAATCCTGATCCCGATAATTTAGCATTGTTTCAACGCCACAGCCTACCTGAGTATCGTTGTTGACCATGTCCATCTCTTTAAGACCACAGTGTAATCATTTTCTGATGGCTGCTTACAGCAGAGTGATGCACAATGTCACAAAGTTCAAATCATCTCAAACTGGTTTGACACTGTACAGTCACCAACCCTCATTCCAACAGAGCACCTCTGAGATGTGGTGATATGAGAAATTCACATCATGGATGTGCAGCCAATAAGCAACTGTGTGATGCTGTCACGTCTCCATGAACCAAAATGTCAGAGTAATGTCTCACAAAGGCGTTTCTGAAGGAAAAAAGGAGTCAAAACAGCAAAAACAACGTATACCTAATAAAGTGTCTGGCTTCTTTCACCTGCTTTAACTCTGTTGCCAGGAGGATATGAATAAATTGTGAGATTATGATGTAATTAAGAGCAACCCTATTGAAAAATTGCAATGTAATGTAGTGTATATGGAGCATAATGTAGAAAACAGCTGCACGAGAAACTGTTTTACTCCTAATGCTAAACCTAAAAGATAATATAGAATTCTTATAACATTTTTATTGCAGTTAAATAAATAAATCGACAGACCTAAACTGCTGTCTGGACGTTTTCAGGCTGCCACCTTGTCTGCAGCATCCTCACATATTCATGCTCGCTGCGTTTGTCTCATCTGCTGCATCTTTCTCGGTTTCTCTTTTTCACCTTCTTCTTCCCCCCCTGACTTTTTTCTCACGTCTCACTCACTTTTCCAACCATGGATGAAATGATTGTGTGAAACTACTAATAGCTCTTTTTCTGAAAAACACTAGTTTGGGGTGTTCGGTAATTGGCCGAGGGTTTAAATTGGAATTAGAGATGCCAAAGCATGTGGCCGGATGACACCTCTATCATGAGTCAGGGTTGCTATTTCAATCCTCCAACTTTTTGAAGAATAGCCACAAAAATATCTAAACAACAAACTTTTCCTCTGTGAACCCCCTAGACTGGATTTTAAATCAAACAAGTTGTAAGTGATGTGCAGTTTTTCCAACTTTGATTCAAGGGGTTTAACAAAGAACTGCATTAACTGAATTACAGCTATTTTTATACACAGAACTTAACTATATGCGCCTGTTACGATCTGACAAAGATTTTTTTTGTAAATAAATGTATTTACCTCATGAAAATATGGAAAATCTAAGTGTTGTTCATATGTATGGTTTATAGTAAATGAATAATGTATCTTACATTAAATTCTCCCTGCCTTTGTTGAAATGTCACATACTGACACATTACAACAGAATATCACCTCAGAGACTGAAAACTGGGTCTTCTTTAATGATTCAATGTATAATAAAACATTCTGACACCAACTGCTTTGCACTCCAGAGACGCGTCAGCAGAAAAGTAGACACCCTTTTCCTCCTGATGCCACACCGCACTGGGAGACGACTACAGCACACAGGAAAACAGCCTGTGTCAGGCAACTCCGTAGCCTCAAATACTCTCCTGAAATGGACCCATTGTGAAGTCAATGTTTTTTTGATTCTTTCCTTTTATGTCAAGTTACAGTTTGTTTTGTCTGTCTGATCCTTCGCCTCTCTTCCTTGCTATCTCTTCTTCTCCGTGTCAAAGTCACTGAGGTGTAAAGTCACATCAGTGTGAGCATTCCTGCCAGACGGGAGCGACCGACGACTGCCTATATAGGTCAGAGTAAACAGAGCCAGCAATAAATGTGTTCCTGAACATATGAGCGTGTGTGTGTGTGTGTGTGTGTGTGTGTCTGGGCAAGCTGCAGGATAGCAGTAAAAGTAAGGCATCCTGTCACCTGTGTACTGTTAACCAGGGACCCACTTCCACAAAGAAATAAACTTCCAGACTGGTGGGTTGTATTTGAGCTCCTGTGTGTGAGAAAGTGTGAAAACACTTCTGATCTCACAGTTGTCTCAAGCATATACAAAACTGCACTAACACAGCAACAAAGTTATACAATCACAATATGTAATGCTGTATGGATAGCTGACATAACCACTATGAGGGACTCCCCTTTGGGAATCCTCTGTCAAGAATATAAAATGTGTCACACAAGAGAGGCTTCCATATCATTAATAAACATATAATGAACTTTATAAATCCCATATTATGCTTTTTCTGTTTTTCCTTCCCCTTCAGCTATTTCTTTGTCAAGGCTGCACCAAAAGAAATTCTTCAGTCACATCCTCTCAGAAAACACTGACACTGAAACGGAGCCCTGACTTTTTGTTCCATTACTCACCTACGTCACTATTTAACATATCGGTATAATGGCAACCAGTGGCCAAGCTGGGATAACATCGAATACAACAAGGAGTTTCCACACCTAAATCCAGATGCACCAGGCTGCATTGCAGTCCATTCCTTCTTCAGTTAGAGCTGCTTCCATTAATGCCATCCCTGTCAGCTCAATTATTTTCTGTAAAATGGTAATAAAATGTGATAAAACTTGATGAACGCTCTAATTGTCTCGGTGTCCTTCATCTGAAATGACCAACAGGTGTTTTCTCAACCAGTGTCATGTCCACATTTAACACCCTCTCTTTCTCTTCTCTATTGTGTGTACATTGTTTTTTTCCTTTTTCAGAATAAAAGACTTCACTGAATTTGACTTCGTTCCAAACAGATCAGTCGCACCACACCCGCTGAAAAGCCTGACATCACAAATCACTACAAAACTCATTAGACAAATCTTTGAACAGCTTTTGGGGGACAACAAATGAACAGAATGCCCCGTGGGTGTTACTTCAGGTCCGGCAAAAGCAGATTCTGTAGGAATGCAGGAACACAGAAAAGGCCAGTGTATTTATTTGTAGTGGATTCTTCTATCAGAAACACTTTAAGGAACACCTCGTCTCACTTTACCTTGTAAATGTCACCACTGTGAATCTAAGTCTCTTTAAGGTCACTCTCCAGCTAGCTACAGTGCTTTGGAGTGGGTGGATACACAGTGCAAATGTTTAACTGTTAAGACTATTAAGACTCAAATGGTTGGGTTTCTTAAGCTTAATAAAAACAATATATGCATACAGATGCATAACTATGTGTTGATGCCCTATTTAACCTGTGAACACATCATGTGTGACTGTCATCAACATGACTGTGTGATAGTCATGTGAGTGTAATCAAAAAAATAAAAAGTGTTTGAAAATATGTGTACTGCATGCGGTGCTATGGAAACAGTAGCTACTCCGGCCCCATACTGCGTCATCCCTGGCTGGTGCATTAGTGTCAGTCTGACTCGAGCGATCACAGCGTGTTCAGCCTGGCATCGTGGGTGGAATTAACCTCTCAGTCTATCAGAGAGGCTTTTTAGAGAGAATCGATAATCCAGCCCATCATTAAATAGAAGCCAGCTAACTGATAATGGTCAGAGAATTGGAAAAACTTAGTGCGTATGAACTTCTACAATTTGCACTGGTTGCATTAAATGAATCAGAGGAATTATTCTTTTTATGCTAAAAAGGGCTTACTTGCATTTGCTTTGAATGCAATGTGTTAAAAAATACAATAACAGCAATTATTAACAAAAAAATGTAAATACATATTTAAGAATGATTAAATTCAGCATTAATTAATGAATGACTAATGCACCCGTTTGCTGTCTTTTTTTTAATATCTTTGTTAATAATAAGACTTTTTCAATTTTGCAGCATATATTATGTACACTGGATATATGCTGCATTTTTTCTGTTTGTTTCACCTGTTTTAAGAATAAAATAGTATTTAAATGAGTAACACATCTTTTAAGTGATAATAGTAGAACTTAATAATCCTAAATTGGATCAAACACACAAATAACAGTAAAATCAGCTGGTTATGAGCAGGACGTTCCTTCATGCTACAAGGGAAAGATGTAGGGAAGACATAAATGCTGCTCCTACCTATCTGGGGGGCACAAATACTTTCCAACCAAAAAACAAAAGATGTAGCTAATCAGCTACAACCATCCCCAGAGCTGGATCTTTTTGTATACACAACTGCATGGCAGTTTCACACAGAACTAACCTCTCCAGCACATTTCACTCAAAAAATCATCTATTTTACAGCCTTAATCATTAAAGGATATTTCAGATTTAGCAATGGATGAGCCTCAACCTGTTATGCATGTCTCGTTCTAACCCTACCCATAAAAGAGGGAGAAGCACATTAACAATTTCTTCTAATTTCATTTATGAATCAAAATTTGAGTCATCCCAAAGTGAGCAAAAGGAAAATAGGTGTTAGCCTATTCACCACACCTGGCTTAACTCTTTCCCCCATAAACATTTGTCGACCTCCCCAGTACCCTTAAAGATGATCTAAAATAAGTAAACATGTGGTTTGACCATTCTTAGAATGCTTTCAAGGATAACTGCACAGGCAGAGACCACCCTCACTAACTTCTGATGCACACCCAGTCATTTTGTTCTATAAGTGGGCCTGAAATATAACAGAAACTGCTAAGTTCATAAAAGAACTTCAAAGATTACTAGCAGGCTTTCAGTGGGTAAAGACTGAATGTAGCTTGAACTTCAATGCTATCAAACCAAAGTAAATGAAAACCAAAAACTTTCCCAGTAGCGTGTCTGAGCCATCTTGTACAGAAACCAGCCTGTATAGTTTTCCAAGAAGGAGAAGTCATTTCCTTTTTAAGTTTGGTTGGAGCCAATAATTAAGACCTGAAAAGAAGCAGCAAGTAGGCCCAACAACCAATCCTAAGGTAGGATCCAGTCTAACTGCTAAACAGCTGATGAGCTGCAAAGTCAAAGAGCTGTCAGAAACAACAGAAAAGGAAACACTTAAAATCTAACAACATTAGCAGTGTGTGTGAGTGCGCTGCTGGGTAACTGGATGCATATATGGGCTCATAGAGTCTACTGGTATGTTTTATTGAGAGTTTGACTTGTTAACCACAGAACCTGCTGCCACATAGTGTCTTTTTCCTTTTTGTGTATTTAGACAATGCCATTTCTTCCCAATTCTGTGTTCTTGAGGTACCAGTGTGGAAGTTTTCATTCCTGTGTCTGACTATTTTTTAAGGTAACAAGGTATTCAAGTGTTCCATTTTCATGGAAACACTCACACCTTACAGGCTTTGCTTACTGTTCATTTCATAGCATATTTTATCCCAAACAATTTGTTTATTTCAGCTTCCAGTTTTATTCAGTTTGAGACAAATATAAGCAGGTTTATATCTAGACTAAGGAGTACACAAAGGAGCAGTGCACACACACACACACACACACACACACACACACACACACACACACACACACACACACACACACACACACATGTGTTTTATCAGTAATCAGAAGTTATCTGTAGGTGATTTAACATATCACCCAATCTTAGAAGAAGACATTAAATGTGAAATTTGTAAATATAAATGTAACCAATGCGCCTTACAAATCAAAGAGAATTAAAATATTGAGGTATCCTGGTATGACGACCACAACTGTGATGACAAATGGTAAGGTCAAACTGTCACGTTAAATAAATGTGGCTTTCAATTAAAAGAAATCCAAGAAATGCTTGCTCACAAGAAAACCCCCTGCCTGTATGTTTCGGGTTCAGTTTGGACTCGCCAGCGGACACGCTGGGTGTCGGTCTGACTGGGACACTTATGTCATCAGAGAGAGCTCGTGTATATGCGTTTGTGTGCGGGCCTATCTTGTCCTGAGGCAGTGACCTTAATCTGGAGCACAAGGGTGACACAGGCTCAGACCAGACAGTGACAGAAATGAATTCATGCAACAGAAAAAGCACACGCGCACACAAGTACACGCTTTACATCTGCGGCTGTACTCACTTCTGGAGCTATGTAGTCTGGAGTGCCACAGAAGGTCCTCGTGCTGACTCCTTCTGTCATGTTCTCTTTACACATGCCAAAGTCAGCAATCTTAATGTGTCCCTCAGAGTCCAGCATCACGTTGTCCAACTTCAGATCCCTGAGGAAGCAGGCGGGAATTCAAAACATACCTTCAGATGCTGACTCTTCCATTAGTGGTTGTCTTTTATGATAGGGTTATAAAAGACATTTACTACATCACAAAGGATGTTCCTAGCTTAAAAGCAACCTAGGTATGTATACCGTGTAAACCTTTTAATACTCACCTGTAAATGATTCCTTTACAGTGCAGGAAGAAGAGACCAACAGCGATCTCTGCTGCATAGAACCTGCAATGACAACATTCACATATTTACAACTGCTTAAAACCGAGCCTTCAACCTCAGAACAAACAGTTCCAATACAGCATGTCTGTATTATTGTTGCAGCTTATGCTTTACTGTTATTAGACACTAATGTGATCATAATACAAAAGGGGATAAAACCTAAAGGCTTAATGTAAATTCTCAAATATAATTTTGACTGTAACCACAGATTCATTTTACAGCCGAATCATAGAAACACACAGATAAACTGATATGTCTTACACTGCCTGAGGTTCCTTGAACTTGCCCACTTGCTGGATATGGTACATAAGGTCTCCACCATTCACATACTCCATGACAAAGTACAGGCGGTCCTGTGGTCATGCAGAGAGGAAAAAGGTGAAAGAAGAGTTATGAGTGTGTGAGAAATCAAGAAAAAATAATAATAGGTTCTACGTAAAAAACTGTCGAATTTCAAAATATGTTTACATTTCTATTCGTGGTAAAACCTCAAATCAGAGAAATACAGTCTTGACGTCTTGCCTACCCCCGCTGTCTAAGTTGTTCCATCTTTCCTGCTACTCTTTCCATGACAAGGTGACCCAAATAGCCCACAGCAAAGCGCTTCATGGAAAATGAAAACACTCAACACAGACATCTGTCAGGAAATATTCTCTTTGTGTTCTACTGCTGGTCCCTTACTGCCCGTGACAAGTTTGGCCTGACCCCAGTCCACATGTGTTTGATGGTCTCTTAAGATAAGATAAGATAACCTTTATTAGTCCCACACGTGGGAAATTTGTTTTGTCACAGCAGGAAGTGGACAGTGCAAAAGTTATGACGCAAAAATTAGAATACAATAAGAATAAATACAGTACACAGCTGTACAGAATAGAATAAAATAATATACTATATACAGTAGAATAAAATAGAATAAAAATATACAATAAGATAAAAATAGAATACGAATGCTATATACAACAACTCTTACGAACAAAACAATAACAACAGACCCATGGAGATAGCGCAGCTGAACCTTCCACCAGGTCTGACACCAAATGTCACCACTCTTGGCAAAGCGGGCTTTACCCTGGACTGTGTGTGCTGTGACCCTCACTGTACTGCAATGACAGCGCCTTCAGCAAAATGCACATTATAGCTTCTCGACCTCTCTGCGCCTCTGATATAAAAAGCCTCCTTGTTTTCACTCAGTAAAGGGTTTGACTTCAGTGGATCCGATGTTGAGAGCGTGCTGTCTTAGCAGAACACTGTGTGGAACTCATGCATTTAAGCTAATTATGTTTTAAAAAGACAGCTGCTGTGCAGATTTATGAAACTGGGCAAAAAATGAAGTAAATCTGTTTTTATCATTTATTTTATCTCTGGTTATTTAATGTGTAAAATAAATAACGTAATAGCAATAACAATTAGAATAAGAAGTAGTCCTTTTTTGTGATGCAGGTATGATTTTCTTTAACAGAAATATCTTGAGGATCACAGAAAACTCAATCGGGCCATTTCACGATTGGTGTCACTATTTTTATTTTTATTAACCTGAATGTATTTTAGGGAAACAGTCAAATCAAATGAAACATTATCTAAGTGTAAAGATTTTCTGTTTAAAAAACAACTCAAACACTGATCAGTTTCAAGAAAATGGACATATTTAAAACATTTGGACTATTTCCCAAATTTAAAACATTCACATAAAGAAAATGTTCGAGTACGGGCATCGCAGGAAAAGGTCTGCACAGCAAATGTGAAACTAGACAAAGAGGTCACAAAAGTGTAGGAGTAAGTGTGTTTTTGTTATTCTCTGTACGCGAATGGGTGTGCGAGTATGTGTATTCATGAATATGCTATGAGTGATGCCAAGCTGTGTCTCTTCCTATTTCCTCTGCCTTGCCTGCCAGTTCAGCTCTAATCAGCTGCTATAGTTTAGCCCGGCCTCTCTCAGAGTCTGGATGCTGGTAGACGTTCATTTGCAATTTACAGATTTAACAAAGAGACATTCAGATTAAGGAAGCCATCGACTTCTTTTGCATATGGACTATAATAGATTTGCAGAGTTTATGCAAGTTCACAACACTACTTACTGAAAACATTTTACAATTTCTTTAGATCATTACATTTACTGAGTACAAAAAAGAGATATTAAGGGTATCAAAGATAACTTTGGTACCCTTTGTAACAAAGCCTTTTGCTTATTTAAACAGAGAGAGAGCTCACCCTTTAATTGGGGTTACTTTGTTCCCCTTTCACTTTTTTTTTAATTGGACTTGTCATAAACGTCCTTTGCTGCCTTCTCCAGCACTTTATGACTAAGCTGTTTAGCTAAAAGCCGCTTGCTGAATTAATTTGACCTGACTTGACCTCGAGTGAGTTATCCTGGTACATCCAGAAGCCTTTTACCTACCACTGTCTGGAAGCACGAGTGGAGGTATGTGAGGAAGGGCGGTTTGTCCTGCTGGGCCAGGACTCTCTTCTCCACCATGGTACATTCAACATCATCATCCTGGATTACCACATCCTTCTTCAGAATCTTTATAGCATACAGCTCCTCAGTGGTCTTCATCTCTGCTAGCATCACCTTTGCAGAGACAGAAGGTGGCCAAGTAAAAATCATTTCCATGTAGAGTACAATGCACTTTGTTCTTCCAACTTTGGATATCGCGCACCTTGCCAAAGCTTCCCTTCCCCAACACAGCTAGGAAATTGAAGTCGATGAGTTTGACCTGGTTCAGGCTGTTTGATGGGAGCTGGCTGGAGTGGCTGTCATCAGTCTCAGTGATCACCTTCTTAGTGGGACCAAGTTTGGCTTTCTACACTCGGAGTAGAAAAAAATAAAGTGTCTGAAGGTTAAATGGTTATAAGAAAAGCATATAACCTAAAGCGGCTGCAATGTGCAATTCAGAAAAGACAATGATCGTGGATACCTAAAATGTTAACCTTGATAAAATGCATAAAACTTGTTTTTAAGCAAATAAAAAAATGGCAGAACATATTCAAGCTTCTTTATCGTGGATTTTTCTCACAGAGAAGACAACATATTCACACGTTTTTGCCAATTTTTTTAATTTATGTCTACAACCACTAAAACCATTTTCATACAGATGAATATTCAATATGTGTCAATTCATTTACTAAAATAACACAAAATATCCTTAATTGATTTTTCTGTTTACCTGCTGTATAACTTATACTTGCCATTAGCTCACTATCTGCCAGAATACACTGACTGACAGGCACAATTCAAGATTAATGAGATCAAGCAAAACTGATGTGCCTTTTTGGAGCTCCTATAATACAAAATGACTCGATAAACCCGATTGAGATTTGCAGTTGTCTTCTTGTCCAATTACTGTCCAATAAATTACTCTAGCTATATTAACAAATTGCTATCATTTAAACAAAGTAAAACAGTGCTGGTGGTTGTTGTCAGCATAAAGCGAGAAAGCTGAAATGTTGGATTTGGAAAAAAAACAAAAAAACCCAAAAAAATCATGCAAGCATTGTTTGTCACATCTGCTTTTGCTGTGAGAATCAGTTAATCATAAACATCATTGATTAAATTCAATAGCAAAGCTAATGCATGACACTGCTGTTATCAACAATGATCATTTTCTATTGTTTCATTTACAGTAGTGTGTAAAAGTCTCAAGTTATCCCTCATGTTCTTTTTCCTTTTGCTTCAGAGGAGCCTTAATTTTCTTGTGATTTTTTATGGTCTTGGGCAATAGTTCTTCAGGCTTTCTGAGGGTCTTTCAAAGTTTTTAAAGTTCTTTGGAAGAGAAGTCAATCTTAAGGTTGGGAAATAGGAAGATGGTTGGAGGACGGTCTTGTTAAAACTGATGGAATTACGAATGCAGAAAGTACTGTTAGAGTTTGACTCACCATCTGGCAACAGCTTCATTTTTTAATAAAGCAATGATCCTAAACACACTGCCAAAGCAGTAAAAGACAAACCTGGATAGAAATGCATACAATAATGGTATACTATTAGTTATGGATTAGTCTCCCCAGAGCCCAGACCTCAGCACTACTGCAGCAGTGTGGGATCATCTTGACAGATAGCAAAACAAAAGAACATCCAACATCCAAAGAAGGGCTTTGAATGTCCGTCGAGAAGCCTGGAGAACTATTCCTGAAGACGACTTATAGAAATTACATAAACAAAGTTTGCACAAGAGTGTTCAGGCTGTGTTGAAGCATAAAGGCAGTCATAGCAAAAACTGACTCTGTGTTGCTTTTTATATTCATGTATTATCCATGTTTCAATAAATCCCTGCATCTATTTCCCATGTTTCTTGCAAAATATATAGAAATGAAGATTGACTTGAGCTTTTCACACAGTACTGTAACATATTTTAACCAGACATAGCATCCACAAAGCTAAGCATAGAAATTTTATTTTAAGTATTAAATCATTAAGATCAGTGATCAAAGTAAAACCTAAAAAAAACAGCATTTAAAATCTCTACATTGAAATCAGACCTTAAAACGCTCGATTTCTACGTGGCTGCTGTTGCACCGAAGGAAAGGATGCCACCACGTGGCTTCAACATTCACATGCATGTCCAGTGTAAAATATATCTCTAATTCTGACCTGTAAAAATACAAAAACATTCTCGTCTTTGCACCTCTTCATGCCAAGTCATGCTCAATCTTTCAGCAGTGCAAATGCTTCAAGACACTACAGTGCACTATGCTGAAAAATACACTACTGTGGCAGTCTGAACACTAAAAACAATCTGACGAAGCGTCCCGCTTCATATCTTTCTCTAAGCAGATCTACACAAAACACACCTCACACCGGCTTCATATTCACTCTTAGCCAAGGCAAAAATCATGCTCTCCCCAACATCCTAGTTATTACCTAAATCTTCATGCTGCACAAAGAAGTTTGTTTTCTTCTGCTACAGGAGATAAATCTTCTTTTATTTTTCCCAGTGAAGCATAAGAATATACTATATACATGAAACAGGAAGACCAACTTGTGTGGGGCTGAAAGGTTTCCAGGCCATTACAATATTGTTCCTCTTAAAAAACAGGAAAACAGGAAGAACTTAGTGTTATCCCACACCATAGATACCTGATAAATTCACCCATTTATCTCTATAACATTCAAGTAAAATACACTGAATATTAAAATACTTTCTAGCAGTGCTGAGCAGCTGCAGTTTGGTTAATGAAAGCTACCGTTGCCTGCTCTTAAACTAGGAGAGCAGTAAGAAAGCTGAGCAGACCGCACCAGATCACAGCACACCTGTAAGCTTTAGCCACAGAAACAAGCCTGGCCGGGCCAAGCAAGCAGCAGCCTTACTTCCTTCCTTCCTTTTAGACGCACCTGATCAGAGTCTTCCACAACTGCTTGGTCCTGAAACCACAGGGAAAAGGGAGCCAAAAGGTCTAACTCACTTAGTACACTTGTGTACAGGCGCACACCACAACAGCTGACTTGTATGAACAGGTAGTTGAGGGCCAATAGTGAGGCTCGTACACGCAGACAAACACAGAGAATATGAATGAAGATACAGCATTCATAATATGACACTAAATCGTGTGGTCGAGCCTTTCGATCAGCAAACTTAGTCCACGGGGCTCCAGTTAGAGTTTACAGACATGTACAAGTTCAAAATTGCAGCTTCACAGAAAGAAACCAGCGAGAACAGTCAAAATAATTACCTGATCTCTATTATATTTCTGATAAAGCAGTCACCCCCAGAGGTGACTTCATGAATTATGTTTTAAAAACAACTTTTGATTTAACCATGGAGACTAAAAAAACGTTAAGGTGAGAGGGATAAGTGCTTATACACACACACAGACACACATAAAAGAGCAGGAACAATTACCCACCATGTACTCAGGTCAATGCTGACATCTAGTGTTTGCATCTGGTTTATTTCTCTATTCATACAGTATATCAAATATGCAATATTTCCATCCATGTAGTTATGCCTTAGACTGAAGTTTATCTAGGTTTACACTGAGATGTTTGCAGGTTCAAGAAGCAGACGCTTACAGACAAATGTTCAGCTGTGAGATGAGAAAAGAAACTAGCTACGGGTTATACTTCAGTTGACATCGACATAAGCACACAACATGAAGCGTACACAGACAAGACGGGCGCACAACACAAAGACGCACATGCAGACACATGTAAAGCTATGAACTGTAAGCAGTAAATCAGGATTTACTAACAATCCTTTGTCAAACTCTGAGAAAATGCGAGCCGTGAAAACGAGGAAGAGCTGTACTTTCACAAAAATGGGGAGTTACTAAATATCCATCGGGCTTATTTCATTCATTTATAAAATTATCATTTTTTGATTTGAATTTTTTTTTTTATCCAAGCCAAAATGTACAAATTGTTAGTAAACTGGATCAATTTGTAGTAGCGCGGCACCACATACAAATGATCAGAGACGAGGAGAAGTGGAGGAACATGTCACCACAGCAAGACGAGACAAAAGAGGAGAAGGAGAGGAGAGAAGGGTCGAGGAGCGGAGAGGGCTACCTTTAGATTAAAATTAATTTGGCAGTCCTGAGAGCAGGGGCAAGACGTGGAGAAAGGAAGAGAGAAACTCTTGCATTAAATATGACACTGTGACATAGGGTGAAGAAGCATTTGTACAGTGTAAGTCTCACCAAGCACACAGGAGGGAGCAGGAAGCTAAGGGAAAAAAGGGAGAGAACCACAGAGGGGTTTATGAAGAGGGGAGAGAAGGGAGAGGAGTTCTCAGGCCATAAAAAAACTCAAAAAAAAACATTCATTAAAGTCAAGTGGATGAAACATTACATCTACAGATGCCAGACAATTACTTCGGAGCTCCATGAGAGAGATATGATGACTGCACTGGGCTTCTCTTAAAGGCAATTTAAACGATGTGAAAAACTAGAACAATGTTGAAAATACCTGTTCCGTTTATGCACTGCACATTTGCACAGTACACTACTGTAGCTTCTGTGTGTGAGAGAAAAATCACCACATTTTCGTGTCACGCACTGTGAGGAACATGCTCGCTACTGGTCTTTGTTCCTGTTATCGAGACAAACGCAACACAACTGCACTGTCACCCTCTGACTTCAGGCCAAATTTGTTTTCTTCACCTCTTTTCTCTCTTTTTTTTTTATCATCATCACCTTTTTTCTCATTGCCTGGATATATTTCAGAATGTATTTCTGTTACTGTGTCGTTACACAGGGCAGCTTCTCCTTTAATGTAATGAACGCATTTTGTAAAGCTGCAAAAAGTTGAACAGGAAATGATTTTTATGGCAAAGCTTACTTTAATATGGAAAACGTGTTTCTAAGTGTTTCCATATACTTAAAAATATGCACACATATATAAAACTCCAGACAATGATCGAGCTTCATATTGAATCCAGATTAACGAGCATGAGGTTTGTTTGCTTTTTTCGGTCAGCTAAAAATTGGCTGTCAGTCCCAGCCCAACTTTCTATTCTTTCTCATTCTATCCACCCCCTTTATTCTCAACCATGTGTCGCAGAAAGGTCGTGGAAAGTAACCTTAAACACATCTTCTAGAGACCTGGGCTTTCATTGCACACTGTGACACAGAATACCAGGTGAAATAATTCACTCCAAGAAGGCCAGACGCACACAGGTTCGAACAAGAAGAACATGAAATTGTATCAAATAACATCTTTTTTTAACACAATGTGTGCTTAAACATTACTGCAAAGTAGGAGGAGCTGATTATTCTCCTCATCCTTTTAACATGCTATTGAGCACAGTCACTAAAGCTGATCCCCCTTTCTGTTTGGTTCTGGCTGGAATGTAATAACAACAATTATCCACAAACACGCAAAAAATGTAAAGTAGAAGTGAAGCCTCAGAATTCAAAGAGGGCACGCCGAGGAGCTCTGTGAAAGCTGCAGCTGTCACACGGTTATCTGCAGTCCAGGAGAGCATGTGACAGTTCGATAATTCTGCTGGACAGGGTGGCAGGATCAGATCGATCCACCTCAGTCTGAAGCGTGTAATAAATGCTTCTGTCTTTGTGCCATGCAGTTTGAAGATACTGCAAAAGAAAAGATCGCGCAGCTTTGATTATGTTAATACAATCCTCACCTCAAATTTCTGCCTCAGTTCCTCATTACCATCATCCTCCTCTGAGATGGGAACATTGTAGTACTCCCCCTCCTCCTGGCACAATAACTTATACCTGAGAGGAGAGACATGACATGACAGGAAGTGAGGGGAAGAAACAAAGACAAGCTTATCCAAGCATTCTGTTTACATCAGAAGATGTTGTGTTTGTTAAAACCTGGATGATATAAAGCATTTACTGGGTACCAAGGAGCAACTGATGAGAGCTTAAACTACTGATATTTCTGACTCTACAGTTGTTTTTTTTACTTAAAATAACAGTGTAAATACAAAGAGTAACGTAAAAGTTATTTCATTCGTTACATCAATCAATACTCTGTCATTCTAAACTATAAATACAGATCAACAGTAACTGGGCATTCAACAAGTCAGCATTACCATCCACAGACTGGAGCCTTCATGAGCTCTGACACGCCAAAGGAAAGGGCTCCCATGAAGTCATTCCTCGTGGTCCGATCCCAGTCCCACACTTCTACTGATAGTCTGCGGTCTTTATCTGTATTCCTCAGCTTGCTGTACAGCACATTATGGTTAATAAAAAATAACACATTTGCTTACAGAGTCAGAATCAGAATCAGAATCAGAAAGGGGTTTATTGCCAAATGTTGAGCAGGTTTACAACATTAGGAAATTGCTGCGGTGCTTCAGTGCAAACATAGTGTCATAAATAGCACTTAAATAGACATGAAAAAATAAAAGTAGGGATAAGAATTAAAAGTGCTACGTAGAAAGATATGTGCATGAGCTATACATGAGATATATACATGAGAATAAGAATTAAGAGTGCTACGTAGAAAGATATATACATGAGTGCAGGTGGTGATCAGTGCCAAACATGGAATGATGCAGTGAACACAGCGTAGGGTCATGTGTTAGTGGTGGGAACAGTCATATGGTTATTGTTCATGTGTCCAACAGCAGAGGGGAAGAAACTGTTCTTATGGCGAGAGGTTCTGGTCGTTCTTAATACTACTACTACTTATACTAATAGTACTTTAAACATTAAATACATTTAGCTTTTTTTCCCCCTTATCCTCTGTTAATTTATAATCTGTGCCATACTACAGCCTAGAGTGGGCCAGAGGCTGAAGATGGACCCGTGTACTCACAAAGTGAACGTCTCGTTCCATTTGGGGTTGAGGCTGGAGCGGATCGTTTTGGTCTTCTGCTTGGTCTCATTTTTGGGATCTGGTACGATCTTGAGCTTCACATATGGATCAGACAGCCCGTTGGGGTCCATGGGAATGAGGTTTCTGGCTTCAGTCACTGAAAACGATGAAGGATACAAACAAAAGATTGACACATTTGTCCATCCATCCGTCTTATGTGTCAGTGTGTGAATGTATGTGTGAATGGGTGGATGACTGAATGTGTAAAGCGCTTTGGGGTCCTTAGGGACTAGTAAAGCGCTATACAAATACAGGCCATTTACCACTTATTCCACTTATTCAGGGTTGCAGGGGGACAGGAGCCTGTCCCAGCTTTCACAGGGCATTAGGTGGAATACAGCCCTCTAGTGTGGGGTTAACACAAAGACACAGACAGCCAGTCATGCCTACAGCCAGTTTAGAATCACCGATTAACCTAACCCCATGCAAGTACAGAAAGGTCCCAGCTGGTTGATGGATTTGAACCCAGGACCTTTATCATGTGAGGCTAACAGTGCTAACACTGCACAGTACTGGCGTATCACTTTTTTTAAAGACCAAATAAAATATCTAAATAAAACCTATATAAGGTTAGCATAAGTGCAACCTAGTATCCATCCAATATTCGTTAATATTTCCTTTCATATGTAACTTGATAACAACAGTACAAACAGCCCTGAGCATAAGGAACAGTTGCTCTCATTTAATCAACAGGTGAACACCTGCAGGTCAAGATCAACCAGCGAGGCGCAGCCTGTGAGGATTATTTATGGATCCGAGCCATAATGGGAGCAAATGCAGGAAGTGTTATGAGAACGGTGATTCTAATTTGCGAACTGTGTCATGCTTAAGTGGGCGAAGGTTCTCTTCTCTCCCTTCTGTATTTAGCTATTCGGTAAACAAGGGCACACCAGAGACATTAGTACTCCATTAGCTTTGAGCATTGGAGCACTGCCAGATCTGGGCTGCAGTACAGTGCAAACACAGACTCACATGCTCACATAAATATACACCTCCCTGCACACAATCAGATGTACACAGAGTATGTTTATCGACACACAATGTATCTAGCGTCCCCGCAGAGATAGGGATGGATGCCTGCCTGCTTTGTTAAACCTCATACCCTGGAGATCGGAGCTGTCTCCCCATGTGGCCCTGTCAGTCACACTGCAACCGTGGGCTGACAAAGCTAAATGATCTTTGACCTGGAAAAGAAGGCGCTAAGCCAGTGTGTTAAGAATGCAAGACAGAACTGCTAAACCCGGTGTTTTAACTCTGAATGTTATACAGATTGGCAGGATTAGGAGGGATAAATGAATAAAATCAATAAGGGATTGACACTATTGGGTTAGTATAGCAGCTGTTGCAAATGTCGAGATGCTCCAAGAAGAAGGTAAAAAAAAACACAGCACAATTTTCCACTGGACTTTTACAGAATAAACCACATTGTGCACATCACAACAGACTCAAAAGGATCTTTGAAAAGAGCATATAACACTTCAATGATGGTGTATTGTATTCTCAGCACCTGTGGTGGAGGATCTGGGCGTCGAGTGATGATAATGGGGTGTGAAGTTTGATGAGTGATGAGCAAGCTGCTGTAGAACATGCTGGGAGATAGAGCACACTTCACAAGAGCGTCAGACGTTTCCAGGAGAAACTTGAAGTGTGGGAAGATATTGAGCGATCCTAAACCGGCAACCTTCGGCTTCCTCAGAAATCCAGTCAAGATGTGTTGAATAAGTATCTTCAAAGAACATCTTTGCTATTGAGTGCATTCTAATATAGATGCACTCTGCAGTAGAATTGCAGTCTGTAGGTAAACCTCTATTTCAATTTCTTTTCATTTCTTGAACAGAAGAAAATGCAATGGAAATGAATACATCTCTTCTTCTTCCTGACATAATAGCTGGTGGGCACTTTAGCCCTAAAAGAGCAGCAGCTCTAACTGCTATAAAAATGGTTGTAGTCTCAGACCTGAATTCACATGGGCTATTTTTACAATGACAAAAACAGAATAGAAGAAAAGTGCTAGTGTAACTCTATAAGACCGATTTAAGTGCTGTGCGAACCTACAATTGTAGTCCAGTGAATGGTTATGCACTGATTGCACATCTAATATTCAAGTGAAGTTGAATTTAATATCTGCGGCAAGCTGAACTTCTACACCAGACTTTTTTCCAATCCTTAGACGGTAAAGGTCATGTTTTGAATATTTCATATTCTGGCCTTATGTATGCCAAGACCTGGGACCAAAAGACATTCTGTAAAGCATATAAAAGGGACACTTCTTGGTGTCTTATGCTTGCGAGCTTGAATAGTTTGGTAATTTGGTTGAAATATAAATCATTGTATTAGCTACTCCTCTGATCAGGCATAGATGTTTTTATGCTAACCACAGATTTCAACCAACTGTGTGTGTGTGTGTGTGTGTGTGTGTGTGTGTGTGTGGGTGGGTGGGGGGGGGGGGGGGGGGGATATTTAATATTTATATATGTGACAAACTGTGTGTCTGAATTTTAGCTCTGCTTTGTCCACAACATTATAGGTTTACACACTACTTATACGAACAAGTACCTGAAGAGTCCCCGACAGCCATTGCAAAACTGTACTTCCAGTCCTGACCAGTAGGGGGCATTCTAGACTGTCTAATTGAGCTTTGCAGGCACAGAGCTCACACACACGCACAACTGTGTGCCACAAAACAAACCAGATATGTGAGTAGTCTTAAATTCTGAGTGAGTTTTTTGCTGAGTTGTAGAAATCTGTTAGTTGAAGGGAAACTACATTTGAAATGAAATATCAAATATATAAACACCTTTGTTGTTTTACACCCCTGGATGGGCCTCCATCTGTAAAATGTTGCATTTTATATAATCTTAGCATGATTTTGCATCTTCTAGTTGTCTCTTTTCTCATACGATGAGTGCACCTTCTGTTTTCTCTGCCTCAGCTGGATTTCATTATTGATTTTCTCAGTTGCACTGTTAGAAAACTTGCTGCACACTAAACGCTAGATGACTACTTATGAAACAGACTCGACCTACTTGGGCCAAATAGCTGTGATAGTTTTTGTTGTTGTTGTGTAAGTCCAAGTGAGCTGAAAACTGCATCCGTGTGCAAATATGCATGTTTCCTTTCAAAAACCACTTCTGTCCATTTCTGTTCTACAGACCGTAACAAAACCAAGAGCGCAAAAACCAGATAAGAAAAACCAAACAAGCAACAACTGATGTGATGAAAAGCAGAGCCATATGTTCAAATGGTGTGGAGGGAGTGTGCACATGCTGAGAGGAGGGAGTTGAGGCAGGACACCGACAAACACACTGGGAATACCAATGACATGACTCCTGGGAGTCTAGCAGCACAAATCCCAGAGCAACAAAGTTCAGCTGTTTTCTGAGGTCCGGAGAGACACCGAAGGAAGGAGAGAGTCTGTGTGTGCATTTATGGACAGAAGCAAGCTGCACAAGATGATTTAAAGCAATGGTTTCCCTGCAATCAGGAAAACCTCCTCCAGAACTTCAACCAAATTTCCATTCATGACTGTTTGTCAGCAACTGTTTGTTTCAGAAAAACGAAGCTTTAGGTTAAGAAGCCAGAACAACTAAACTTACAATGCAAACAATAAAAAAAGGACTATTTTTTTTAGTTATATACATTCATCATTACGTTATCCATAGCTTCAGTTCTGCCCATTTTTTAAAATATCCATATAATGCACTATTAAGACGTGTGCCTACTCTGGATGCACTGGATGCAATTACTGTTAGTGTATGCTGTAATATTAGCGAAAAGGGAAAAGTGAGATCAATAGAAACACAGACAAAAGTCGCCACTGAGTTTGGTTTCTTAGCCTGCTGACTTTCCATGCTTGTAAACAAAATTTTTGACTCTAATTAGATTCTTTCCCCATCGCAAGGATTCAAAGACAGACGGGAAACAGCAGGGAAGTGAAGAGAGACCGCTGCAAACTGTAAACAGCTGCTTCTACTTGCCTCTTCTTGCTGATTTTGAGTGATTACTGTAAATGCTCTGATTACAGTATTGAAATAAATAACTTAAATTTGTTTGTGATGACAGTTTAGTCTAGTTTAGCTTAGCTTTAATCTGGCACAACGGTGTTGGCCCAAATTTGATTTTTGATCTGTTCGGTTGCTGTTTTTTTTTTAATCCCCCAGAACCGCTGGAACAGCACTACCTCCACGATCTACAAAGCTATGATTCACAAATAAAGAGCGTATTATAAGAGAGTCTGCATGGATATGACAACAACCCAATATTATGCTGTGGTAAGCCACAGTCTTTCAAGTCTTTATTTACTTTGCGAAGCCATCTACAGAGACGCACAGAGCCTTGTCTTCGGCTGAAACAGGATGACCCGACTAAAAATTAGGCCAGCCATGTTTGTTCTTCACCTCCTAGTGTAAACACTGTGTGCAAACCCTCCCTGAGCAAATGTCCCTTAAGTGTGTCTAACTCTGTACCTTGAAAGCCCGGTATTTACAAAGTGGCCTGAAAAAAATGTAATGTAATCTTGCACAAGCACGCCACATAAATTTGAATGCCTGTGCTTGTTACTACTTTGATGAGTGAGGATATTATCTCAGCGAATGCAATGCATTTATTAAAACTTGAAAACATAATGGGCGCTAAAAGAGCTGTGAAGTTTGTTTCAAACAATAATATATTCATCGTACTGTTCAGATTGTGCATATCTTCATTACAAGGACATAGCTGTACAGCCAAAGAGCTCACTGTACAATCTTCAGGCAGGAAACACTGCTGGCCCAGTGGCCAACACCCTGCAGTGGAAAAACGCTGGCAAGGCTAGCATCACAAGTGCTGTCAGCTGCTCCATCTTAGCTCTGATTCACTGGGAAAGTTTAATAGCGGGATTTTAAAGTAAATTTTCTCTTGGCAAGAACTCGTTGGGTTTTCTGCAGAATGATTCAGACAGTACAAAGAAATGGAAATTACTCGGAGAAAATGCTGCAGAGTGGATGCAGCTTGTCATTGGGCAGTTCTGGCGTAACCTCCGCCAGAACTCAGACAGAGCTTTGATCCGACCCTAACTGTGCCTTCCAGCAAGGCCTCTTTGGATTCAGAGAGTAAAGTCTTGTGTTTAATCATTTCGAATGAACAGGTGAGGATGAACACTTTAACCAGAATGGACTTTTATTTTGACATTTTACTAATTAATTGAGTTTGATCACTGAGAAGAAAAGGTAAGAAAGGGGATGTACTACAAAACTGGTGGAACACTGTGCAGAATATATTGGCAAACGAATATCCAAAATGTGACAGGAAAACTTTTAGAAACCATCAGTGTGCACAAAACTGCAGAGTGACTATTACTATAAGCTATCACTAATACACATACACTGGGTCACTTCATGTCTCCTTGGCAACTTGACCATGAACCCAGAAACTACATACATGCTTAAATAATTTGTATTTTCCTTTATGGTTGAAGGGCCAATGAATTTTAGCAGTACTGTCAGGATCTCATTTGAACCTCACGCTGTCTATTTTTGGCAAGCATTATCAGGATTGAGAAAACCACAAAAGCAGCAACAGGAAAAGAAAAGTGCAAAAGCAACTGCAGCTCCATCAGCTAGAAGACGTTAACAACATCGAGGGTGAATTTTTTTTCTCGATTACTGTAAAGTGTAACTACACCTCCAAGGTTCAACAAGTCAAATCTGGCTTCACTGATCCACCCACATCTATAGCCTCCGCTGCCAATCTGACCTACACACACCTACAATGCACCTACATGTAAACTCCTACAGCAGGTATAATGTAACAACTAGCAGAGGCACATTCGAAGAAAGGAGACACAAAGTCTAATGGGAAAGTTAAAGCAAAGATAAAAGGAAGCTGAGGGGGGTGGTGAATGATGCTAGTTTGAAGAATTTGGTAAGTCAACATGGGAACCAAACTGAAATGTAATAATTACCCAGAGTTAAGCTTGTGCTGTCTCTGTAGAGTAAATATCTGGTTTTATATTTGAAAGACTAAGAATGTCTAATGTACTGTTGCTCATTACTGGCATTCTTTTCTTAAATCTACTGACTAACTGACCCCTACAAGACCAAAACTAAGGACACACCTGCTTGAATGCAATTTGTATTATTAATTTAATGTTTCCAGGGATGTAATCAGTAATCAGGTTACTCATATGTCATTCATAACTATCAGGTTATGAGACAGTCGGCCTCTGCAGAACATCCTCCAACAGTCTGTCTGGAGTCTCCTCTCAGTGTCAGCTGTTTACTGCAGTGTGAGCAGTGTTTTGAACAATGTATGGGCTGCATTATGTATACATATATATGTATTATGTGTATCAGTAGCAAACTAACAGGAGAAGATTAGGAGCAAACAAAACACCAACTAGTAGGAGTATCTTAAAGTCTGGCAAAAGTATGAAGGGAATTCCTGTGAGTTTCAGTATTTATATACTGCTTAGATCGATAGATGTAATGATAAGAGTGAAGCCAATTTTTAGTCACTGACTGAGTTATTATGATCGCAGCGGGTAAAAGTACATATTGTTGAAGGATGAAATGAGGTTAAGCGTCCCCAAGTGATACTTCAGAGTCAATTTGCTAAGCCTGAACCGAGTTTGACCCCATTCATTTGTTACATTCGTGCACAGTAAACAAGCAGAAAAATGAACGTACGGCAAAGGGCTCTCTACCAAAAGACTTCTCCAACTCTGGAAAAATTTGCAGAAAATCAATGAACAATAAGGTTGCTGAAAATAAAAAAACAGGAGGGTTGTTGTTGTCTCAGAGCCAACTAACAGAGGAGAGCTATGTGCAGGAATAAGAGGCAGAAAACAAGGTTAGTGGGTTATCTCTGTCCTTCACCAGAGAAACAGATCTCGTTTTGTCTTTCTCTATTTTGCTCCAACTGACAAAACACACTCTAACAGCTCATGCATGTTTCTGCAAACTGCACAAACACCTCTCGCTGGTATGAAATGACTCATTTTATTCTTCTTATTATTCATATTGTTATTATTACTCAGGTTTATGTGTGACTTCATTGATCTGCTTAAAGCGCAGCTGCTTCCCTTGGCATCTATGCCACTTCCTGTTGAACATTTTGGCTCCGGCCAATTTCAAGGAAATTGGAGAAACTCTTCAATCACAGCACACTGTGTAAGAACTCTAACACTAATCATTATCCACTTACAGGAAATCAAGTTTTCCTTCTCCACTTAAAGGCACCATCGCACGCTACTAATTCTGCCCATTCCAACTCTAGTCATGTTTTACATGTGAGAGCAGTTTTAACCAAGCTGCTGATTTGTGGGGCAAATGTATATGAAAAAGCAAAAACTGTGAACACACACAGCTGCATCTATTTTAAAAAAGGCCTCTAACCAAATACCCTCATTTGAATAAAGGGATCTAGGGAAATATGTTGTGTATATTAAGAACAATAGAACGAGTCTGACCCCCTCCCAACTACAGGAAAAAGAAAAAGAGAGAAAAAAGTGAAAAAATGTACTCAACTTCTATCTATAAGATGTACTTTCCAAAATCTTTACAACCTTTTTTTTTTTTTACATTTAACAACAATGTAGGGAATTTGTTTTATGAAGCTTTCAGAAGATTTACCTACTACCTACACACCAGTCTGTAAACACTCATATTTCTGTGTGTAATGATGCATGTGAAAATGATGTGGACTTTATTGTTCCCAGCTGTCTGCTACACCTTCTCTGTAAACTTTTTGACTGGCTGTAACAGGACTCTGTTTGGCAGGCTGTCTGCGGGGCATCTACAGCAGCTAATGTAATCAGCAATGCAATCTGGCTTGAGTGGGCTGCAGGCTGGTACAGCAGTTCTACAGAAATACACCTACACGCAAACACACATGCACACACTAACGCTAACCAGAGATCACATGCAAATTTGAACTCACCGAGTCCACATCAGGAATTTGATCGTATGTGCCTCAGAAGGCCGAGAGTCAAATGAAATGCAGCTAGAGGTGATAATCGCGGTTTCCTGTTCCCGATGTAGACACATGCACACTCGTGAGCTCTTAAACGCATGTAAGCTTAAAATTAGCAGGCGTTTTCACACACAGTGCATATAGTATATGTGAAAATGTGCGAAACAATCCACCTTTTATTATCTTGAGATACGCTGGCAGTGCAGATTTCAACAAAAATGAAAGAAATACTGGACTAAAATGCTTCTGAAGGAGCTGCGGCCAAAAATGCCAGCAGGATATTATTATCATTTCTTGAATTTGGCAACCAGATGAGACTGAATGTGCAAAAGCGAGGAGGAGAGCGAGAAGCATAAGAAGCAGAGCGATCTTGAATGAATAAACCTAATCTTGGTTATTCATGGGTATAGTTGTACTTTATGTTTTATGTCACACTTTTTTTTTGCATCCAAATGAATAATTACAGTCCTAAAATCCCAACGCTTAACCCAGCATGTAAGTGTATTACTACTACAAACTGCAATAATTCTACTAATAGTGCCAAAGGTCAGAGCCAGGTATTTGCATTATCTTGCATGAAATTAGTCCACATCCATCATAATCATTGATTTATATACCAATAAATGACCATCCGCTCCTTTTTCTATTTTTAGCCAAGGAAAGCAAAACAAAAAAATGAGTACAGTTGTGCTTAGATGACACTTAGATAAGCACAGAAAAGATATAACCATCCAATTAATTTTGTTCCTCACTCAAAACATATTCCCTAACATTTGCACCATTTCCCTGCCAACGCTGACCCTGTTTCTTCTAGTGTTAATTTGATAAGTGAATGTCAGTGAAGTTCAGCAGGGACTTGTAATGCACTGACCCCTTTTAGCCAGTTAATTCAGTGATTATGTGTGGCTGCTGTCAACTCCCTGCCATCTCTATTGTTCTAGCTAATGTGCTAATGCATCATTTCAGCCAGGGGATTTACAGCATGCCTTGAAATACAACACAAAATGGGTTCCTACATGACACACACACTGCTGGGTTCTTCTTTTTTCATTATAAACTGCACAGTTGGGCAACTGTTCACTGTCTACAGTCCACTATTTTTATAACCTTTTACATAAAGAGCTGAAAATCAATATTAACCATTCCTTTGCTGTCTTATATTTTGCACAGAATTGTATAAAAACCTATTTTTTGCTCCCCTTTATTCTTCTACATTTAGCATCATTATTATTAAGCTGGTACAAACTGTCCCTGTTGATAACAGAGTTTTGTTCAGTAATGCACAATTAGGACCACACATCCCAGAACAGCTGCATACTGAACACTGAAGAATCTGCACAAATGGCAGCATCTAACACCATCTAACAGTGTTCATTTTGTGCCACATTTAGTTGTGAATGTAACAGCAAATACATTTGACAGATTACGTATGAAATTATCTCAGCTTAGCTACAGCAGCTGGTCAGACATTATTTGCTCTGAAAGGATTATTTTATGCTGTCTGCAAATACAACAATTGAAAACTGAAATGATTTGTTATTTATAAACGAAAACACTTCATCTTGTTGCATGCTGTTTATATTTGGAAATTGGCTAGCCCAGTCATGCAAAAGACAAATAAACACATAAATTATATAGAAACTGGAGATTATCTTGTGATAGGATCACTCTAAAAAGCAAAGAGAGAGAAAAATTGGACAGGAGGCCTAAAGTCGGAAGGGGCTTCAACCCTTTTGACCCCTTATTTCAGCTTTCTTTAATCAGTACTCATAAGTAAGACTCAAACCCAGCATTCATTTTGATCACTACTGCACACCTGGATACAAAGTTTAATAACTCTGTCTTTTATGGTTGTGAATTATCTGTAGTCAGACAGTTATGTATCTGTCTGGTTGGATATACTGTGTTATTATATACTCTGTCAAACACAGACACAGAGAGAAACGCAGATAGACTGACACAAAATGACACCAGCTGGTGGAAAAAGTAGGAAATAGATTTCGCAGGAGGTCAAAAACCTTTTTTCTTTTTTTTAACAATCCTGTGCTCAAGATGTGTCATCCTGAGTAGGGATGGCAATCCTTGGAATTGTTACTCTGCTTGCATATTAATCCTGCTTATGATTCCACTTACACTTGCACTGCAATCAGCTGATTTCAGTTCGTGTGTTAGTGAAGAAAAATAGAGCCGCAGTCTAAAGCATGAATATTATCAGTGCTTTTATTTTCATAGCAAACACGGACGAGAGTGCAATGCTAAAGTGTAAACTGCCTTCAAGGCAGAAACAGCTGCATTATGCTGCTAACAAAACTATGACTCTTTGCACAGAAAGCTTGCTAACGCTACGCTAACCAGACAGTATGCTAATGCTAAGCTATCCAAGAGCCCAGAGTTATGTGAAAGCTAAGTGAATGCCGACCCCAGCCCAGCAGTCAGACCCTGAACTTCAACAGAAATCGGGCTACAACCTCCATTTCTACCTGTTCATGTTTCTGCTGTAGAATCACTGAACCGATCGCGTTTAAGTCTCTTTGTGCTGGTTTTTAATTTTGCTGTTTTTTGGCTTTGTGTTCATACCTAAATACTAAGAGAAAGATCATATGTGTGTTCTCATTACGGTAGGGATTTTTTTTTTTTTTTTTTGCGTAACAACCCCAACACTGATCACAACAAAGAGGGAAATACCTCCAACATGCACAAACAATTGACCACACAGCATGCAATTAATTTGCATAACTCTAATGTCTTTGATATGCTGCTTAGAGTTGGTGTTGACTCTCAATAAGGAATTGATAAGTGACATTCATAATGGATTTGCTATATTTTAGTAAGTTTCCATCCTTAACCCTGAGACATTTTTATGTGTAGAGACAACTTACTGCATGATGTTGAGAGACATGAATCTTTATCCTAAACTGGTGTGACACTAAAAATGACAAAATCTTGAGCTGCTCCTCATTTGTCATGCCTCAGTCTTTTCTCCTGTCTGAATGACTTCTTGGCAGGCACCCTTCCACTGAGACCATTTATGATGAGCCTTCTGTCAACAATAAATGGATCAACTTAAGAGCCAGATGCATCTCTCAGGTCCTGTCATGTCTTCTGGACTTTTTCTTATTTCTTAAAAACATGATTTTCAGATACTCAGAGTCTTTATGTCTGACACATCTTCTTTTTAAATGTTTTTTTCATTCAGTTTTATTTAGATAAATCATAAAAAGTTGCCACGAGCCACTTTATACTGTAAGGTAAATATCTTACAATAATTCACCGAAAACTACAACAATCAAACGACCCGCTTTGAGCAAGCACTTGGCGATAGCTGGAGGGAAAAACTCCCTTTTAACAGGAAGAAATCTCCAGCAGAACCAGGCTCAGGGAGGGGCGGTGATCTGCCGCTGAACGGTGAAGGGTGATGGCAGTAAGACGGGACAAACAGCACACAGACAAAGACTTTTAACCTTCACTTGTCCAGTTTCCTCAGTTTTTTTTAAAGACACACTCCATAACATGCCAGGATATGGCAAGTTTTCAGCTAATAGCTCTTTGGGAATCACCTTGTTGGTGCAGTAATACTGTTTCAAGCCTCTCAAACTGTGTTGTCTTTGGCATTTTTCATAGATTCAACAAAATAAATGAAAACAAATTATGTTCTATGCTGACAGGCTGCTAGAGTCAAGACTTTTGCACAATACTGTATATTTCTCACATAGCCTTGCTATTTTTTTGCCTGCTAAAATAATCATAACAAATGGCTGCAAGAAACAATTTCCCCTTCAGAAGGTTTATGGAACATGTCATCAATATTTAATATATTGCACTAAGGAAATGTTATCAACAATATATCACATCTGTTAATAAGCTTAACAGATGTTTCTTTAAAACCAGATGCATCACCAATAACAGCCAGTGACATGCTCATGTAAAGCAGCCTTCAAATGAATAATAGTGAGACATATAATTATAGTGCCATGACCCTGTTCACAAGGAGAACACTCAGATCCTGTCTGTGTGTAATACTGACTGGACATAAATTAATAAAATCAAGCCTTGAATTTGCTTTGCAGAGACAATTCAGTTACATAGAAAATCCAGCAAACGCAGAGCGAGTCGTGACTGTTTAAATAAAGTATCAACACAAGGCCTACGCAGCAGACCACACACACCACTGCAGGACTACATATTTGGTTTGGGATTGCCTTCCAAATGTGTCGAAACTGTGAATCGTTTCTTACAGCAGAATGTTAAACAGGAGAAACTTTATCGATTTATGACCCAGAAGCGAGCAGGCTTTTGGCATACTGATAGGCGATAGTCTCAAGGCCAGTTATGTAGCTAGAAGTTCGACACAGTGCGTCAGATGCAGGCCGAGTTGAGGCAGAATTAATGAGGATGGTTCAATTCAGGTAATGGCAGCGGGGATAGACAGTGAATGTGTGTGTGTGAAAGTGGGCAATCAGAGATTATTGACAATAAGGATAAAGTGTTGAGATTGATCCACGCTTGCAATTGAACCAGAGCAATAGTGTCTGCAACCATCTATACCCTCATCCCATTTGATGTGGAGTGACACATTAGTATAAATCTGTCGGTTCAGGTACATCCCCTCTGCATTATAAGCTCATTTCATTAAGAGTCTATGAAGGGTTATGAGGCCTACCTGTGACCTGCAGTTTCTCTCCGCTGACCTCACACTTGAGAAAAACACGCCCCCTCCTTTCAGTGTAATCAGTTCCACACAGGCTGGGCACATTCATAACACACTGATTATGGACATTCATATCGCAGGCTGGTGGGACAGAGGAAATATAAGATATCAGAGAAAAGCACGTTTATACATTATGCATTTGATTCAAATCAATCAAAGGTGACTGAAAAAAGAATGAGCGCTTTCTCAGAATTGACTGACATGAAAAAAGTATATATTTTTTTTAAGATAAAGATGCAAAAGACATTTTTTGACTTATCTGTACATTTTGCTGTCCATCTTTAATATATATATATATATATATATATATATATATATATATATATTAGGGGTGCAACGATATTCGTATCGATATTGAACCGTTCGATACAGTGCTTTCGGTTCGGTACGCATATGTATCGAACAATACAACATTTGTAATTTATTTTATCAACTTTCCTTCTGACGATGCTGTCTGTGTTGAGCGCTCAGTGAATCTGCGTTCGATTACTCCGCCTAGGCTGCACTGTGGAGCGCAGATCCACTGAGCGCTCCACACAGACAGCATAGTCAGAAGAAAGAGCTCAGGGCAAGCTAGCGAGACAGAATGTCTGTGAAGGTTCTCAGTCATCCAGGTCATCCAGGTCCAGGTTTTCTTTGCAAGCTCCTTTGACTAGTGTGACAGAAGTTAAGCTCTCCTTGCAACATGGCAAATTGAACCTCCCCCACCCTCATTCAGATCTGGCGTTTGGAATTATTTTGGTTTTCATGTGACGTATGACCCTGAAGGTAAGCGCGTCATGGACTAAAGTAAAACAGTATGTTGGATGTGCCACGCAATGCTCAATTACATGGGTGGGAGCTAGCGTGTTAGCGCAGTTAGCTCATTAACGTGTTGGCTGTCTAGCCCCATGCACGGGGCTATCAGGGGTAGCTCGTTAACGGAGATTTGCAGTGTTGTGGTGTTAAGGTGATTTTAACGAGGTTAACCTGAAAGCACTAGTGGGAACACAACGAATATGACTGCACATTTACGCCGACATCATCCTAGTGCAAAGACAAAAACAACAAGCATGCTACTAACTTTAGCCGAGTCATTTAGACAGCAGTTAGCAGATGATTCTCCTTATGGGGACCTGATATGTTTAATATGCTGCTGAGAATATAGCTCAGAAGAAGCGGATAGTATAGCTTTTATTTTGGAAAGAGCCATTTCTCTGTAATAAACTCTCTTTTCCAAAGATGAGTGATTCCTCAATCAGATACAGGGCTCGCAAAATTTTTCCAGTCGGGCTACCAAAATCTCTCTCTGCCCTGCCCGTCGGGCTATTGTAGGAAGGAAAAATATATGTCAATGCTTTTGCATTCTTTCGGAAATGTAGCTGGGTAATTATGTCATTGGCATCGGTGAGCCACTGTCAATATGTGACATATTGAAGTCGCGTTTGAATTTGCGCTTGTTTTTTGCTTTCACTTTGCAATCGCACGAACTGTGTATAGAGAGCGACAGCACTGATCTGTGAGTGATGATAATTTGTGCACCAATTCCTCTGACATCGTCTTATTAATCGTTAGCTTACTATGCAAACATGACAAGTGAAATCTCCCGCAGCAAGCTTAAACATGTGAGAGGTTGATCGCGCAGAGAATCGCTGAGCTTATGTGAGTCGTGTGTAAAAGCAGCAGGATATATATTTTAGTTCTGCTGAGCCAAATAAGACAGGTCGGGGTGAAGAAGTGACAGCCAAAGAAAAGCTTACCACAAAACGGAGAAGTTATGACAAATCAGACTATAAGGCAAAAAGAAAGTGCAGCTTTATGGTTTCATGGACAAAATAATTTCTGTGGCTGCAATATGACGAGCTAAATAACCAGGGCTGCACATAAGTGGTCCGCAGGTGCGCATTCGCTGTCAAAATAAAAAACACGCACAAGGGTTAGGGTTAAATTTAAAAACTGTACTTTTGAGTTAAAATATATATATTTATAATTTTAATAAATGACAAATTAAAAAGGCATGAACATTTTATTTTGTATCGAAAAAATATCGAACCGTGACACCAAAGTATCGAACCGAACCGTGAATTTTGTGTATCGTTGCACCCCTAATATATATATATATTCCATATTTTACAAGTGTTGTTTTTACACATGCAACCTTAATGTCCCATTGGAGTAGGCTAATATAATAATACCATCTTCACACAATGTTAAATTATTATTTTTTTGAAGAGCAGTTAACAAGGTTATGACCCATATTTATACATGTGTGTCAGTCAGCTGAGCTGTCGTTTCATGGATTGGGAACAGTTGCATCATCACGTCATCAGGTCAGAAGGTGAAAATAAATGAAAACCAGTTGTGATGCTGACACATTCTTCCTTGGGACTGTTGTATTATTTGTACCTCCCTGGAACAACCTTGTGTTAACAGTGCTTAAAACTACCAAAATGTGTAATCACATAGTGGCGTGACTAGAGGTGTGGCTGATCTGCTAAAATATAATTTCCACATCTCTATTTTTGTACACCCTGGAGCAATCATAACTGCCATTCTGAGTATGTAGCAGATAATGCAGGAGCTCATTAAGGCTTTCAGACGTTAATCCACTAATGCAAGATTAAAGGGAAGACTAAGGAAGAAATATTAATAAAGACTCAGAAAAGCTTTGATACGAGGCTTATTATGAAGGTGCAGCAAACACGGCCGCACAGTGAAGAGAGACAATGTGTAATTTTAATGAGTCAAAGTCAGGAGGAGGGGAACAGATCCCCATATGATATTTTTTGACAAGAGTCATTCTGAAAAAATGGCTTTAAACTACAACATAATCAGTGTAGAGTCACACATGTTCATTTTCTCTTAAACTTTTCCCTTAAACTTAATTACTCACAGTCGCACTTCATGCCCTGGTGAATGAGGCCGTAGAGCAGAGAGCCACAGTGATCGCAGAAGGTGGGGCTCCCATAGGTGTGGATCTTGAACTTGTGCTTAGTTCTGGGATCCTGCAAAGACCAAAAGAGTAAGAAAATAAATGGTTGACAACCACTGAGAACATATACTGTTCATTTTACTTAAACACTGGGCACAAAGAGAGTAATTTATCGCAGTACAAGTATTCAAATCCAGAAAGGCCAATTGCAAATTAAATACTGAAACAAGTGTTTGCAGATCCAAAAAGAAATCTACAATTTTAGAGGGAAACCTTTGAATATCTCATTATTTACACTACATATCATCAAAAGAGTCAAAGAATCTGGAGAAATCTCTGTGCGCAAGGGACGAAGTGGAAAATCAGCACTCGGATAGCACTGCGTTAAAAAGGCATTCTACGTCATCAATGAAGGACAAAATGAGTCAACCTAATACCTCAGAGGAATCACTCAGCAGATAATACGCTGCTGATTCTTAACAGACGGCAATCACTGGTTATTCTATGGTTCAACTGAAGGTGACAAGCCGATCAATTTGCAACAACTTTTTAATAATTTGCTATTGTTAAAGATCAGCTCATAAATTCAAGAGTACCAATGTAGGAAATACAGTGCAGCTGACTCAAATAATTATCCATGACTCTTTACTACAATATAATATTTCTCAAAATAAAATCTACTCCATCTACTCCAATAAAAATATTATGAAGTGTCTGAAAATACGCCATACGGAAGTGTCTTAGGATTTGTTGGTCCTTTGCTAACCTATCAAACTGTTTGTGCACATATGTGTAAGCCTTTCATTTCATTATTATTCTATTAAATTTGTTCATTGTTCCAGGCTCTCCACATGATTATTAGATCACTCAATGTATGAAAGAAATTAGGGTTTAATGGGGGGAATGAGAGTGCACAAGTGTGTGTAAGTCTGTGTGTAAGTCTGGAAGAGTATGACTCACATCTCTGTAAAAATTGTAGAACTACTTGTTGGATTTATTATTATTTTTCCTACATGGAAGACAAACCTCCATACTTGATTCTGCTAGTATTTTCCATTGTATAAAGCAACATAATCTTAGTTGTAGCATGTGCAAATAAACCTTTTTTTTTTATCCAACTCTAATATTTTGGTGCAAAAAAAATCTGCCTAATGTTTCTGACATGCCTTAAATATTGTCATCCACAGCTCCCTTAGAGTATGAACACTCTTGTAATGTAAGCATTTTACAGGCTGTAAACTGATCTGGCACAGTGTTGCAATGCACAGAGCTACTCACATAGCACATTCACATTTGCCACGTGATTATATTAACATAAAATTAAAGACATAAAATACATTTAGATAAATTATACTCAAGTGGAAGGCTTACTTTTGATTTTAGGATAGTGGTGAATGAATGAATTCCATCTATCAATTAAAATGACTCAATGTGATTTGCATCTTTAATGCAATTGCAGATACAGTAAGACCCTCAAATGTCACTACTGCATTATATATTATATCATAAAAAATAATGAGCTTGTTAACATGCAATATATATAAACACTGTATGCATTATGACATGTGGCTAGTATTGTAAGACAGAACTAAAATAACATCCCAGCTATTGTTCTTCATTTGCATTTGTCATTCATGAACACTGGACCGATATTTGCATTTACACATCCCTTCCTACCTTTCAAGTAAATGCAGCATCCATCGTTTTTATCAGAGCCTCATCGACATTCATCCCACTGGTAACCATTGTAAATTTGGATACTCAAATAAGGGAATGTGGAGAACAAAACTTAACATTTATGCAAGCCAAAACAGGCAAATGTGTTGGTAGATAAAGGTAGATAAAAGTAGAGTTGCTACAGGTAAAATAGGCTGAGGAAAATAATGCTACATTTGCAACACTATAAATAGTGGTCAGGTGGAGTGAGCTGACATTACTTAAGGTATCCTTCCTTCAGTCCAGTTCAACTAAGCAGCAAAATGGTATGTGACAATTACAAGTCCATTTCACTTAACACTCCCTTTCAGCACATAAAATACAGCATCAACCTGGAGTGGGCGCAAACTTCTTAAGTAAATATCTGCAGGTGTTAAGTAAAGCATTTTTTTCTTTATGTGATCTGTTAAACACGCAAAAGCAGTTGCCTCCCTTTTTCATATATATGTGTACACAGCAGTAAATAGCAAGAGCCCAGTGCAAACATACGCATGATGCATAGGGTAAACATATGGCTGGCATATCATCGCTACTGATATAATGTGTAGGGCATGTGATAAGGCACAGATCACTTTAAATATTACAGCAGCATCCGCATACGGTATACAGGGTAGGCTCCCAGTCACTTGCATACATTCATTAATTTCACACATACAACATGAGGCTTCGGAAGTACTCTCTGCTAGAGAGAAATCTGGAAGACTGCCATTTTTCCAAGAACACACAGTGCATCCTGCTCATTCTCAACTTGTGCTGTCCTGTAAATTCATTTCAGTTAGAAAACCCTTTAAGTGGATTTGGATTAATAACACTATCCAGGCTAGTCTTCATTAAATTTTTTTTCCTGCATCTATTTGAACACTTGCCAATATATATTCCCTGGATGCAGGAAAGCATCTCTTATCCTATGAGAAAAAGTACCAGTCCTGAGAACATCCCTCCGATTTTTTTCGATCGTGAAAAATATAGAGTCAAACGTAGAACGAATGAAAAGAGCTTGAACCCAGAGAAATAAATCATCAGTAAAAGGAGACGCATGACCCGTATCTCAGCGAGAGCTGACAGTATCGCGCAGTGAGGCGCCACAGTGATCAATGTCATTTCAGTCAGTTTGACACTGGCCTCTGGACTAATGTTGCATTAGTCCAGAGGCTCATTCGGGCTCCTCGTGAGATTGCTTTGCCACTTTCTTCCATGTCAGCCTGCTGAGGCTTTACACCATTACTGGTCTAAGAGAAACGCTTCCTTTTCAGATCTTGCAGAAATCAGCTACACTGCTGTAAGTGCTAAATTTGTGAAGACATATGTTATTTATCTAAAAATAAATTATGATTTACAGGAAAATTACATGTTGAAGGGTTCATTTTTCCTTGTTTTGTTTTTTTGTTTAACGAATTAATTTATTTTTTAGATGGACAATCACAGTTTGGGCTTGGATGACTAACTTTGGGGTAACAGCTCACACAAACAGCAAAGTTTACCAACATTTTCATGTGTGAAACACTCAAGTAAGGAGAAATTAACAATCTATATGGGGGTGTGGAATACAACATATTCAGCATTGAGAGTAAATCTGATACAGGAGCTTTGCGACCTCGACACCATATACTTAGTTACCCCCAACACACTGACTACAGGTCAGTAGTTAGTATGTTACCCAAGGACACACAAGGATAACAGAGGGGTTGACAGACATGAGTGGAGAGAGTGAAAGAGGGAGAGAGGGAGACTGCACTTGCAGTACTTACTCACATCCACCCACACACAGCTGATCCTGAAGGATAATCCTCTTGTTTTCCCCTTTTGCTTTATTCCCTCATCTACGGCATGAATGAGTGATGGCAACTAGGACAAACATTCAGCTGCACATCAATTGTGTATTTCACATCAGCTTTTCAAAGGGTGAACCATGGCTTAATGTTTCCAGATAATGGAAAACACTCAGAACAAAAAGACAAATAAATACATGTTTGTCCAAGTTAGCACTTTGTACTAGGGAGCTGGCGGCTTAAAGACTGTTTGATGTCCTATGTAACTGCATCGGGTCTTTGCAGCTCAATTTCTTGAAAAGTTTAGAGCTGCACTGAATGAAAATGGTCTAAGAAATGGTAAACCAGTGTTAGAGATGGCACGTTTGTAAATGTACAGATGTGTTGCTTACACTGATGCTAAAGTAACCTAACACTAGGCTACTAGCATTATGTTCGAGTACCGCTAAAGAGGATTATTATCAATTTTGCAGGTATTTTGTAAAAAGCATGATAGTGCTGGGGTTAGCACTGTTGCTTTACAGTAAGGTTCACCATCTGTCCAAAGCCTTTCTGCGTGGAGCTTGCATCTTCTCCCTATGTCTGTGTGGGTTCTCTTTGGGTGAGTAGAGTTAGGTTAATCGGTAATGCTAAAGTGTCTGAGAGTCTGCGATAGACTGGCAGACTGCCCAATCGCCCAGTGGCAGGTAGGACAGGCTCAGAATGGATGGATGGATTTTGTAATAACACTACCTTATGACAGTAGAGTTACTACAATAATGAGAAGGAAATTAATGTATTAAATTTCACACAGATACAGTACATCCAGCAGTTCAAGTCTGCACAAAATTTCATTTCAAAAGTGAAGATAAGCAAAAGGAAAACACTTCCTTCCCTAGGACAATGCCAAGGAGCAAGGCTAATGGATGAGTGATGCTGGCTGTTATGAATAAATATATATCTCATGTCGAACCACTTGTAGCTAAACACATGAGCCTAAACAAACTGTTATCGGCATCCAGCCTGGTAGGTTTACTCTGTCTGCTGTGCTTGGTTTGCAAAGTTCCATTTAAAGATTCACTAGGGCAAGTCGTAATGGTGCAGAAAATGAAACCTGTAAATGAGTGTACCTGACTACACATTACTGCACACACTAGGCTGTCCATTAACGCATTCTTTCTGAAAGCTGCGGGACAGAAGGGTTTACTCCTGTGGCTTCTATCCCCTATTACAGCCTAATTGGGTCTTAATGGGAAATTCAAGACAGACTGGGTGGCGCTGCTTTGCCAGAACAGCAGGGGAAGCAGAGTGTAACAACGAAAGCAACGACGAACTCAATCACTAGGCTCAGCAGAGGAAGACCGCGATGGCAGCCCACAGCCAGGTGGTGTTACAGCACGTAGTGACTGGATGATGTAGTGTGAAGGATGCCCCTTGGTAACATGAGGGCCAACAGGATTTCCCAGATGTCCTATGCACAGACAGGGCGATTTTACATCAGCAGAAATGCATTAGATGCAAAGCAGAATTCTCTAGAATTATTTCCAGTTTGGTGTGCTTAGCTCCCAAAGCTATTAAAAGACATGTGTGCACAGTTTGTGACAACATGTGTGCACCAGTGGAGCTGTTAAAAAGGGATGGGCACAATCTGATGTTCTCTTAAAAACAACAGCAGAGACACATTAACACTCTGACTGCACTTTATGATTGTGCAGAGCAAAAAATAGGAGACAGTTATTTTATCATCAGTTTTATTCTTTCTTAAGAGAAAGTACACGAACATTACTAACGAGCTTAAAACACACACTTTTATCTCATTAGTCTGTGCTTTTAATCAAAAGCCAGCTTTTCCTATGCTATGGATGGAAAATATACCAGAACAATTTACGCCAAGGTATGCTTTCATTTTGTTTTGAATTAGTGTTGTGTTGTTCTTTAATATATCCTTGTATCTTTAAAAACATTTTAGCATTTGCCCTTTAGTAGTGTGTCAGGCAGATTTGCATACGAGGCCATGGATAAAAAAAGACACAGAGCAGAGGGCTGATCAAAAGACCCAAAGCAGCCAACAGACAGTAATGAAAACAGAAGCATGGGGGGTCAGCGCAGTGATGTCGGCTAATTAGCCAGACTCTCCAATCCAGCTTTATTAGCAAGCAGGACGCCAACCAGCTCCTGTTAATGAACAGCTTGGCAGGGTGAAACTGAACAGGGGTTTCCCGGCAGGAGAGGAAGGGGCGGGCAGAAGGGGATAATGTTAAAGACTGGGGTCATCCTAGACTCTCCACCCATGTTATCAACATGGGCGGCTGATGTCAAAGTATTGAGAGCCTAAAATCAAACCCTTGTTCCCTCCCTCAATCATCACAGTATGTAAACAAAACCTTCTACTACTGTCAGAGCGCAGCGTTAATGTCAAGGCTTCAGGAGAAGTCTAGAATATATGCACAGTGCTGCGCAACAGTCTTGAGTCACCTTTCATTTCTTTATATTTTGCTTCCAAAGAGCCAGACTTTCTTTTTGGGGGTGGCTGTAGCTCAGGTCACCTACTGATCGGAAGGTTGGGGGTTTGATCCCTGGCTCCTGCAGTCTGCATGCCAAGTATCCTTGGGCAAGATACTAATCCCAAGTTGCTCTCCGATGCATCAATCTTGAGTAGGGATGGGTACCGGTATCGAGACCTCACACCAAGCACATCTACTGCGGGTGGGTTGCCTGTTATCGGACCCGGAGTTAGCAACATCCCCCAAAAACCCGAAGAGTAGAGTCCTGGTCCCTAGCCCTGCCAGTGTAGCAGATATGATGACGGATTATGATGGCGGCGGCAGCCGTTCTTCTCTGTGTGAGTAGCTTAATGTTGTTCGTGTGAAAGCTAACCATGTTATTAAATTAATGCATGTAAAGTGAACTAGCAAACACCGTCGTAGTTACATGCTGCTGTCTTCTTGTTTGATGGCAGATACTCCCTTCACCCTGGCCAAAAAGGCTAAAATGACCAAAGAAAAAAAAAGTGGAAAACAGCTAAACATGAGAGGTTTTTGGACAAAGTTTGTGTTCTCCATTCTTTAAGCACCGGTTCGAGCACCGGTTAAGCACCGGCACCGTTTCAAAAGTACCGGTTTGATACTGGTATCAGATAAAACCTAAACGATATCCATCCCTAATCTTGAGTAGTAGTACTCTTTGCTCAAGATTCTCTTAAGTAACTTCAAAGTTTTTCTTTGGACATTGGCTGCTTTCTTATTCATTTTCATTCTGCTTGCAGCTGAAACAGTAAACACTGAGATATGAATCATGCCTTAAAAAAAAGCTTAAAAAAACAAACAAACAAACAAGGGGGAAAGAGCAAGTATGAATAAGTCCACAAGGACTGGACTGAAAATCATTGGCAAAAGATCTTATGAAGTTTTACATTTTCAAGTCCAATCAGTACGTACAGAGGAGGTCAGAAGAGCGGGACAAGAGTGTCTCCAGGCATCTCTAAAACACGGTGGAGGGTCAGTCAAGATTTGGGGCCACATTTCAACCTGTGATTTTTGAGATCTTTTCAAGACTGATGGAATTATGAACACAGAAAAGTGCCATCAGAATTTGATCCACCATTGCCACTTTGTAATGGCTTATTTTTTCCAGCTTGACAAAGATCCCAAACAAACTGCTATGGCAGTAAATTCAAACCACACAATGTAACACCATCAGTCATCAATTAGCCTCCCCAGACCTCAGACCTCAATATTAGTGTGGGCTTATCTCGACAGAGGAAAACAAAAGTAGTATCAATGAGATACACTCCTTCCTATCAACATGTGACTGAATTTTACAAATAAACTATTAGTGTAAACGTATTTCACCAACACAAATAATCTCTTTTCAAACACTTGTGAAATCGAATTGAAAAATTCACATTATTGCAAAAGTAGGACTCTAATTCGGTTGCTTAAGTGCATATTGACACACTGAGTTAAAGCCTAACTGCTTTCTTGTCTCTGACCTGGCAGTGTACTCGCCTCCAATGCAGCAGACACTAACAAGAGAGGCTCCAGTCTACACTGAAACTGTGTTTTGTAATTCACAATCAGTTTCAGGCAATGAAAAAACAAGGTATTCACAATCAAAACACGACTGATGGTTTTATTCTTTTTATTGAGTTGTGTGGAAAAATATGGGCTGAGCAATCATCAAAGAGGCTGTGTGGTTAATGCTGTCCAACTGTATCCCACAGAGTCAAAAGAGATCCACCTGGTGTGACATTTGCAGCCAGTGAGCAGGAGTGGGGGTGACATGAGACACACAGATCATGAGCTCTGTCACATCTTTCCTTCAATTATCTTTTTTGCCATCTGTTCCCTTTAGGATTGAAAATGCAGGTAAATATTCCTGATATTTAGCATCGGATGATTATTGAAAACAGCAGAACTGTCTCACCTCCAGCTGCTCACTCACTCAACTAACAGTGTACGCTCACTGAGGGATGACATTTAAATTGGAGTTGGCAGGATGCTCCTGCTTTACCCAGTTTTTGACTTGTTATTTTCTACTTTTTATTGTTTTTTTCTTTTGGGGATTCACCTAATGCTATCTGCAGTCTAGAATGAAATGCATGTCGATTACATACATTAATCTACTGTAACTTAAGAAGTAATCACTCTAATGCGTTGAACTGAGATTTTCTGCTTAATTTCTGACCCCCTTTTTAAATTTCAAACAGCACTCTCCTCCGCTCTCATAACTAATTTTCAAAAAGTCATTGTCAGAGCTCTTTCACAGCACGATAATGACATATAATCAACATAAGCAGTCTGTGTTACTGTGTCACCTAATTCTGTCACTGTGGCCTTCAGCATTTAATTATATTTTACATCATGTTAATCACCTCCTCTCCTAAAAAAAAAAAAACTGTATCAGAAAAACTGCGACACTCATTCATTACGCTCAAAAAAATGAGACACAGCGACGTTTAAAATACTTGGAGAATCATTTAAAGGCCGATTATGAGCAATGACAGCCATGACTTTATTTCCCCAGAATGTAAACACAAACACAAACTTTGTGAACACGTAGTGTCTATTGAACATCCTCACCCTGACGTTTATAACTGAGCGGTTACTAATATGAGGAGAGATTTTGATGAGAACAAACTGAAGCTATCATTTATCCAGACATTAGACTAGGCAAGGCTACTATTTTTAGCCTACAAATCACCACCCTGACTCCTCTTGGCCTTTCACTAAGCTACTCAGTGCTGAGAGGGAGGGCAGGTTGCTGCTGCAGCTCAGAGGGGGTTTTCCTCACAGTGTGCTATCTGGTAACACATCTGTCTGCTCCCAAATAACAGCTGAAATTTTTAACTGCTGTCTGAAGTTGCCATTCTGACAAGCTTTAAATTAACGACACCTATCACAGCACTTCTCTCTTTAGTACTGGTGCTATTTTTATGGTCACTCTTGGACAATATGCCGATAAGTTGTCACATCTTCAGGAACCTGTTCGTTAAACTTCTTATTTCCGTCATTATGTAACAGAGTTATGACCCCCATCGTGCAGAGTTGCTGTCTCTCTCGTCTGTCTTTTTAACTGATATATGTTTTTGATGTCTGCTGATCATTTGCAGAATCACTGTGAGAAAAACTGCGGTGTCTCATGTGGTATACCTCAGTGGTTTATGATGGTTCTATATCAGATCAGTCTCTACATGCTGGCCTTTATTGAGTTTGTTGATGCAATGGAGAAAAGGCATTTTCATAATGCAAGCGTCAACTGAGTCCAACCGTCCAACTGTCCTGTTGGGTCTGTTGCTTGAAGCTCATGGAAGTGTATACCTTGGACTCACTGAAGATACTAATCACCAGGTTCAATGAGTTCAAGATGAGAAATATGTGCACGTAACCCCAACGTTTTATTTTCTGAAAAGATGCGTTAGCACAAGAAAGTGTGATTTAAAAAATGTAAAAATGTGATTTGACAAACTTGTTTACTGTCAAGTTATTCAATCAGTTGATGTCTTCAGAGCATATTAGATTTTACCACATTAAAATTCAGCTCTTAGAATGATTTGAGAGTCTCATCAAAGTATCTGGAGCATAAATAAAATAAAATCTGGCCACAGGAAAAAAAAGGAGTCATATTGAGATCTTAATTTTCACTGTGTATAAAATCCAGATTTTTTAGACATCAGGACTAAAGTGTTTCAAAAACTCAAGAGACAAATTTACATAAAGTACTTTAAAAACAGAAATTGATAAAAGGAATTGATAAGGAATAGAGTCCACGTGTTGATTAAGGTTTTCAGTAAATGTCAACTCCCTCTTAATAACATAATAATAATAACAGCTGTTAAACTCTCTCCTAAAGTATCATTATGACATGTGTGAGTCCCCCGCTGCAAATCAGATATCTAGTGATGATTATTTGCAGTTAACACTTGTTGCAGTGAATAAATAGCCTGGAAGAGGGAAATATAACAACATCCAAGGGCTATTAAACTGCAAGAAGGCAGACAACACTGTTACTGTTTCATGGACGTGCTTTACATAAACGGTCCCTTTAGAGAAAAACCTAAAGTGAGACAGACTGAACAGAGTTTACAGCTCTGGCCTTAGAGCCCTATGAACAAGTTTTTCTGCTTGCCTTTTCACAGCTGGAGAAAGCTGAAGTCCCAGCTACCCCGCACACATGGGTCTATAGAGATGTGTTCATTTGCAGGAGCTGGCTCATTGGTAGAGCCGTGCACACATGCTGTGCATGACATCCACAAGGTCAGAAGAGGAAGGGAGGGCGGGGGCTGTCACAGCTGTCACTTCGCCTAGAAGATGACTGCACTGTTTACTCCCTTCTATGCTAACCCTTCCTCCAAGACGGTCCAGGTAGGAAAAAAAGGGAAACGATTTTAAAAAAAGAGGACCTGCTGGTTCATTTGGTCATGTTGCAAATGCCAAAAGCCAGAATAAATTGGCTTATCGGCCACAGGCCATCTGTCAGGTACTTAATAATTAAAAGAACTTCACAAGATGTGTTCCAAAAAGTTATCTAATAGCCAAAGTCTTGGCAGAGTCTTTTTTCACTATAATGAGCCAGCTGACAGGGCCAGTAGCTTGGCTGTTCAACTCTGCTTTCTGCGCTCTTTGCTTTGTGGTTTGGATTGCAGGAAACTCCATAAAAGTTATCTTTTGTCTTTAAAATCCATTTAGTGTCTGCAGCTTTGTTTAAATGTGTTTGTGCATGAGTTTAATAAATGACTGGAGAAATCGAATGACATTCTTCTTTCTGTTCTTTGGCAGTACACAACACCAGGAAGTCCAGGAATTCATCAAACATGCCACACAGCCCACTGTGAAACATATTTTCATGGGGAAAGATGTTTTATTTTTACAGAATGTAGAGAATTTAAGGTGCTTCTCTAAATTCCTATTAGTATAACCTAAAATTTCAAAACTTTAAAATCTGCTTTTCCAAAGTCCAACATAAATAAGAGTATTCATAACTCGAAATTTAGTTATCTTTCTCGAAATTTCAAGTTATTTTCTCAAAATTTTGACCTATTAACTCGAAATTTTGAGTTAGCTCTGCCAATCAGTAATCTACGTGGAATGCGCACTCAAAACCGGATCGCAACAAATTGGCGCTTTTGAGAGTACGCTTGCTGATAGTAACGCCATGTGATTCAGCTAATAACACAAGGATTTCATCATTTGTGAAGCCACGCTGAAAATAATCAGAAATTTGTGTATTCATGACTGGCTGTAATAGTGGTAGCTTAGCTGTAGCATTTGTAGCTGAGGGCTTCAGCTTCCAGGTAACAAGGAAATGACGTCATTCACGTATATTACTGATTGGCAGCGCTAACTCGAAATTTCGAGTTATTAACTCAAAATTTTTAGAAAAGGAAGTCAAAATTTCGAGCTACTTTTCTCAAAATTTTACAAGTTAACAAGTCGAAATTTCAAGAAAATAACTCGAAATTTTGAGTTATGGATACTTTTTTTTTTTTTTTTTTTATCTCAGTGGCGGAAACAGGCTTCCCTATATAAGGCCAGAACAAGTCTATAAAAGCATATTTTTAACTTCAGATGAGGGGCGGCAATGGCTCCAAGACATTTTTTTTGCTTGTGATACAGTATAATGCATATAATATTAGCTTTATATTATATAAATGGCATTCATTTTAAAGTGTTAGAAAATGAATCCATTATCAGCAATGAATATAATAATGATGGTTAATTAGTGAGTCCGTGTTCCTTCAAATGAAGCTGTCAACATCGAATGAATGGAGACGAAGCTTGAATGTATTATTCAGCTCAATTCAGCATTTTTGTTTACTACAAGCAGTTTGTACAATAATCACTTATATTACATAAGATCATCTTCATGGTGTCATGAGATAAGTGATTCATCATATACAAGATAAAATTACCACACCCATACCAGCCACAACGTCCAGACACATGAAATAAACTTTAAATGCTTATTGTCAGCTGTGGTTTATCTGGACCACACATAAGTGCAGAGAACTATATCGCAGTCTCTTGAGATGCAGGAGACGGAGAGAGCCGGCTTGACCTATCTGCAACTTCTATCGTTCTATTTCTGGCTCTGAGCTTCAGACCTGCTGCTGTTTCAGCTTCAGGTCTCAGTCTAACTGGTCCAATCTCAGTCTAAGTCCAACTTTAACACCCTCCCTGGCTTCTTATTCTTATATCTAGCAGTGGCATGCAGTACAACTATAGCTTGCCTTCCTGTTTGACAAGATATCAAAAAAAGACACGCCTTTACAATTATACACCGGGCAGTAGAGTCAATCTACTCTGAATGCAGTTTCCAATCACTCACCATGTACAGATTACAACACATTAATATAATAACCTGGCTTCCAGGGTATCCATCCATCCATTCCTTTTCTACTGAGCATTTGAGTCTGGGTTGCGGATGCAGCAGTCTAAAGGCTCCAGTATACCTGCTGTGTCGGTCGCTTTGCTGACTGCCAGTAACATCGTCAAACACCCACATGTATTTATGCTCACGGTTACGGCGCAAATAGCCATTGCACTATTTTGCAACATAGATGTCACCACTCAGACAATACCACAACATCAGCACTGACTCTGAAGGAGAGGAAGTCAAAACAAAGTTCATTTTTTCAAACTGTAGCAACATCTACTTCCGTATAATCTGTTAATCTCTGACCTTCTTTATTGTTATATCATTGAAACGGCAGTAAATCCAACCGAATCAGACAGTCCTGTCTTCAAACCAGCTGTAGCTGCAACGGTGCAAAGGACCGGGTTACAAAAGTCAAATTTGCTTTAGGAGACCCTACCACGAACAAAAACCACTGACAACATAGCTCCGGGGCTCACCGAGCCACACAATCCCCTCAACCATCACAAGATGGCAAAAACAGGTGATGAAAAATTAAGATTATATTAAGAACTATAGATTTCCAGTCTCACAATGACATGAGGTCTCTAAGAAATGATTTTCAGTTTGAAATTAAAAAATAGCAGTAAATGCCTCAAAGACAAGAAATCAGTGTAAAATTCTCATTTTGGGGGACAAGCCTGACACAAGCAGTAGGTAAAACCAATAGTGACTTTTTTGTTTGTTTTTATATTTACAGTCATTTCCTGCAAAAACTATGCACTGAGCTGACAAAGGGTCATGAGCAGTCCCAAGTCTCCAATATGCTGGCTATCAGTCATACTTAGCACAGTTGGAACACAATTGGGTATCAGACACTTAATCTAAACAAAACACACAGGAACTTTGAAATGATACAACTAAGAAATCAACTAATTAGGAAGTCATTGCACGCCTTTGCTCATGTGTGAGTCCACTCTGCACTTTTAGGTATCATGCTGGCACTCCAAAATCAGAGGTAGCCTTGAACACACTGTGTGAAAGTGGCTACTGATGGAATGTGTTAGTAAGCGTGTGCTTTGAAAATTTCCAAGTGTTTGCTTATGCATAAAAGTCAGTGTGTACTTGTGCATTATGGAAAAAAATTGCATCCATATGTTTACGTTTTAGAGGCTGTGTGTGTGTGTGTGTGTGTGTGTGTGTGTGTGTGTGTGTGTGTGTGTGTGTGTGTGTGTGTGCCTGAGGTCAAAGGGACATAAATTCTTATAAGTGTCAGGGGTTGCTGAGTGGATGTGGAGAAAAGGACTCAAACGCAGGACTCACGGTGAAGATTCAGGGTGTTTATTGTGAGGGACGAATGACGAAAACAGGAGATGGCTGGCTGACTGACTGAATAAATGGCTGACTGATCTGAACTTGGAAGGCAAACATGGGGCATAGACAACATCAATGACGCGACGCCGACCAGGAGAGAACTGAGGACTTAAATACACTGGCTGAACAATGACTGATAGGTGACAGGTGAGTGAGCAGTTGAACACAATTGAACTAATGATGCATGGAATAAGAACTAGAATATAATGCACACAGAGTAACGTTAACACAAAACAGGAAGTGGAACGTACAGAGGATAAACAGTGAACATGAACTGAAAATACTGGGTCAACGACCCAGAAACCCTGACAATAAGCTGCGTTTCCCATCAAAACAAACAAACAGGGACCACTAAGTTTTGTGAAAGCCAGTGAATCCCCAGTGTCTTGAATATAGTTATTAATATGCAAGACATAGATTTGTGTATTGACTTTTCTGTGTTGCTTGTGTTTACTAAAGGAAGCTTGGTGGTTTTTAGACATGACTTGAAGGTTGTTGCTTTCACTTCTACAATAGAGGATTAAAAAAATATTAGAGGCATAAAAAATCCAATGAAAGATACCAAAGAACATCACTGCAGTGAGAACAGTGTTATACTGTGCAATTCTGTGTTGTTTAAACTACAATTAAAGTGTCACATAAGGCAGTGTGTATCTCTCTCAGTGGACTGTTCTGTGGACTGCTTTGTATGCAGTTAACAAACTGAACAGATCCACTGAGATGCAAACTGAAGCTGCACCTTGTTAACACTATATCTCCTCAATGTGAAGAGGAAGCAGGAAGTCTTTAAATGTCACTGATTCATAAGTAAGTAAAATTTTATTTATATAGCACCTTTCAAGATAAAAATCACAAAGTGCTCCACAGAAGCTAAAACATAAAAAAACAAAAATCAACCAAAAGCAAGTTTAAAAAGATGAGTTTTTAGCTGTTTTTTAAAAGCGACCACAGAGTCCACAGATCTCAGGCTCAAAGGGAGAGAGTTCCACAATCTGGGGGCCACAGTTACAAAAGCTCTGTCACCTTTTGTTTTCAGCCTCGTGTGTTGGACAACCAGCAAGCCCTGGTCACATGACCTCAGGGACCTGCTGGGAATGTATGGATGTAAAAGTTCACTTATATATGTTGGTGCTTGTCCATGCAGAGCCCTGAAAGTCAAGGTCAAAACCGTAAGGTGGATTCTGAATATAACGGGGAGCCAGTGCAGCTGAATCAGCAGGGGTGTGACATGGGAATACTTGGAGGACTTGGTCAGAAGCTTTGCAGCAGCGTTCTGAACAACTTGCAGCTGCTCCAAAGAGGCTTTACATAAACAAGTAACAAAAGAATTACAATATTCCAGACGAGATGAAACAAATGCATGAATGACAATTTCTAATTCGGAGCGTGATACAATGGGACTCAGCTTAGCAATGTTTCTCAAGTGATAAAAACAGGAGCGAACCAGAGATTATACATGAGCATCCAAAGTAGGAGCTGAGTCAATAGTAACACCGAGGTTCCTGATAGACGGTTTGGCAAATGCAGCAAGTGGACCCAAGTTTTCCATAACAGTAGGTACAAAATTTTTAGGAGCACAAACAAGGACTTCAGTCTTCTCCTCATTTAGTTGAAGAAAGTTTCCAGCCATCCAACCTCTAATGGAGTCTATGCACTTATGCAAAATCTGTAGCTTGGAAACATCACGGGGCTTAAAGGAGATATATAACTGAATATCATCTGCATAGCAGTGATACGAAATGTCCTTAAAAGTGCTCAATAAAGGAGGAAGAGGAAGTAAATACAGCAAGAACAATAAAGGCCCCAAAACTGAACCTTGTGGCACACCATAGGCAAGAAAAGTAGAAGAGGAACTGTACTTAGAGGTAGCCACAGAAAAGGATCGTTCATGCAAATAGGATTCAAACCAGTCCAAAGCAGCCCCTGATATACCCACCCAGTGTCTCAGCCTATCTAGCAGAATATTTTTATATAAGGATATAAAAATATTATTATTACTATTATTGATCATTACCTGTAATGTCCTTTATTTAACATAATTGTTTATTAGCCTAACTAACACTATTTGTTAATGAAACTTTAAAAAAAGGTCTCTTTATAAAAAAGAACAAAAGAGCTGTGAGTGCAGGGAACACAGTATCGTGTGGCAGGAAAGCCAAGACTATAAAATGTTTTTAACCATGAAGCCCAACAACAGGTCCCTGCCAACCCACATTTTTCACCTGGGGATGTTTGTGGTTCAAAGCATGTACAAAGCCGACAACCAACCAACACCTCAGTTGTGTGCAGCTGCAAACAACCGTTAATGATCTCTCCACAAGTTCACCTATGGAAACCTTTACAGCTTTGACTTCAAGATAGATGCTGTTGGCCAAATGTTCTTTTTCTTCTTCAAAATAATGAAAAAAATAATGAAACTTAAAGAGACTTAAAGAAAACCCAAAAAGTGAAAAACTGTGAAAACCCAAAAAAGAAAAGACAAATTTAAAACACCAGTACAAATGTGGCATAAAATCTGCAATTAATCCGACAGGAAAATATGATAAAAATGAGTCACTCATAAAATTAAAACTTAAAAAAGTCAATAAATACATAGAAAAGAGGGAATAAAAACCGTTTTATTATAAAAACAAACCAACTTCTTTGAAGACAGTCTAAAAATATTATCTATGGTAATATAGAAAAATTTCAATGTTAGGCAAAGGGCGAAGGATGAGACATTATCTCTTCCGTTGCTTCACTATAAACTTCCTGTTCAGCTACTTTAAAGTGTTAGCTGTCACTTTCTCACATATGTTATGTCTGAACATCTCATTAAAAAGTGCAAACGGTTTGCATGCTTGGGTTTGCATGTGGTGAATAACAATCTGTGCGCTACCTGTAGTACAGGCTCTTATTTAAAAGACATATTAGCATCTAAATAATGTATTTCTATTACAAAAAATCTACTACTTTAAAGATCCTTTATGAACATATATATGTCATAAACTCTAAAAACTGATTCTTTGAATGATAATTTGTGCTCTCACATTTTACAATAATATGTGTTCCTTAACCGAAATTGAGAAATCCAGAATGAATATGCAAATACACTTTTTCTGATGTAATCAGCCATTCAGATGGCAACAACCCAGTAGACATGGTCGATACTATTGCTTAATGGGGAACAAAAGTGATTTAAGTGACTTTAAACTTGGCGTGGTTGTTGGTGCCGGACGAGTTGGTCTGAGTATTTCAGAAACTGCTGATCTATTAGGGTTTTCCCCCACAGCCATCTCTACGGTTAAAGAGAAAGGTGAGAAAAAGAAAAAATGTGCTGTGAGTGGCAATTTTCTGGGTGAAAATGTCTTGTTGATGTCAGGGAAGAACACCAAGACTGCTTCACACCAACACAACAGCAGCAGTAACTCAAATAACCACAGAGATATGCAGAAGAGCATCTCTGAACACACAACACATTGAATGATGAAGCAGTAGAAGACCACATCTTGTACCACTAATATGAACTGAGGATACAATTCACACAGAATCACACCTGCTCTGATGAGTCTCAATTTCTATAAGGTAAAGTATTAGCAAGGTATAACTAATAAACTGAGTGTTTGTCCTACTTGACTTAATATATATATCGTCCAATATGTACATTCTGTGAGTTGTGATTCCATGCATCCCTCACACTGATTCACCCATGAAACTCAGATCTAGGGGAACACAGAGAAACTGTACTTGCAGGTTGGTAAAACTCCAGAAAGGCTAACAGTTAAATTTAACCACCCTTTGAAGAATTGCATGCCCCATTCTTTTGTTTTTATTTGTTCATATGGTCTAAGGAGCTTGGAAAGAAAGGCGTCTGGACTTCTTTAAGTTGCTTGAAGACGTTTCACCTCTCATCCGAGAAGCTCCTTCAGTTAATGGATGAGAGGTGAAACGTCTTCAAGCAACTTATAGAAGTCCAGACGCCTTTCTTTCCAAGCTCCTTAGACTACGATGACCTGGATGACTGAGAACCTTCACAGACATTTGTTCATACGGTTTGAGTTATCCCAAACATCAGTTATACGTCAGCTAAAATGCCTCTTCGATTCACCACACAGAAAATAAAAGTTTCTTTTAACCATTCCTTACTGTTTGTGTGTGCGTGTGTGTGCAGGATGTGTGAAAAACAGTGTAGGTGTGAGCTGTGACAAATAGTCTGCATTCACTGTCAAGCATCAGTCTTTGAAATAGTTCATCGACAGCTGCCTGTGTTGAAAGGTCAAGCGGATGACAACAGAGGATTTCTGAGTTTAGACCCAGTTTATCCCGCAACAGTGGAAATTCAATGCCTCACCAATGTTGCAATAGGAAGATATGCAACAGCACCTAGCTCAAAGGCACTTGGGTACTTACACCCTTCTGCACCACCTCCCCCCAGCAAACCCTAGATCAAACCTCTTTTTAGACAGGCACGTCACAGACCATTAACATGAGAGACTCCCGATCCGTTCATTAGGATCCCAGAGAGTATAAATACCATCAGCAGGCAGCCCAGGGGACTCTCATCTATCACTTCACCCATCATTCAATAGTGGAAGCACTGACTGATATTTCTTAAGATGCAAACCTAAAGTCTCTTTTTCCTTACAACTGTACAAACTTGCAGTCAGTACTCATTGAAGAAATAGACATCAAATGAACTTAAGCTTCATCTTAAAAGAACAAAATTAAGCCACATTTGGCAGAAACATAAGTACACTCATATCTGATCCAACATATGGATATATCATTTAAGACATGACCACATCAGATGGCACTTAATCCAGATATGGCACGCCTAAATCACTTAGCATTTTTGAACAGATAAATATTAAGATTTAGGTCTGTGACTCCACGGTTCAGAACATTTACTTAAGTCATCTGTGGCCCTCTGCACAATACACAATTCCAGCTAAGACTATGTGTCTAAGAATTACTGAACTTAACAGAAGCATTGTACCTACTTGAAAGACCAGATTTTCAATTAATCTTCTTTCGTGAAGAATCAAACTGTAATACATTTACTTGCTCTTGAGTTTTCACTTAAGCAACACAAATACAGCGAAAGAAAACATTTATATTCCTCTTTTCATTATTTTCACATATTTTATTGTGATCTGTAACGAAAACAGTGCTGCTCACTTTGTATCCTTTTGCTGCTGTGTAACATTCAAGCTATTTACTCTTTGCACAGATGACAATCTGAGAGCCCTGAAGCTAGAATTTAATAGCTCTTATTATTTGAGCATTCGGCAGACAAGGCTAACGATAATGTGACTCACATCATACAAATCAAAGCATTTGAATGCGTCTCCCTCTTACTAAATCTAACGAATTTATATTGCTGGCATGCATCATGTCTTAGCAGGAGCATCCAATATCTGGAACGCATCTGCACACACTGACAGTCACATCTGACCTTTACCAAACGCTACCAGATTCACATTAACCTCCCACATGTCTACGCTTATGTTGAAGTTAAAAGTTTTTTGTCTGAAATAAAAGGGCACGCACGGTGCAGTGTTGAAAGAGTATTATGTCAACTCACTTTTTATGCAGTGTCTCTGATGCATAAATCTGGAGTGAGAGGCAGTTGTAGACCTGCTGAGATCCTCTCTTCAGCTCTATAAACTCTCATAGCAAAGACCATGGGAACTCGGAACAATCTGTATATGGCTGTGTTCAGAAAGAAAAGCTTGAAGTGTAAATAACATTTTGAGTTATGAGGACAATAAAACTTTTATATACACTTATAGTATCAATGAGAATAACATTGTGTTTCTGTAAGCCCACATATTTGTTTATATTAGCTTGCATCCCCTCAGGAGACTTAATTCCTTTTCAGGTCCAAGCTGACAAAGTTTATGAGCCTCTCTTCTACCAGATAAAGAACCCGCACCAAGGCATAGCCAACAAACATTCAGCTATGGCAAATGGTCAACACTGTGAGGGACTGCATATCAACAGCCTCCTTTAAATGCACCACCAGCAGCATACAGAAAAGACGCATCCTGGATCTTAGCATGCCTATTTGCTCTACGCTCGAAAAACTGGATTAAATCGTGCTGATTGAACACAATTTAATCATGGCACTCATTTTGATGTAATTAAATCAAGTATAATAACCCATTCCTTAACATGTAGTATCTTTTGCCTTTTTTAACAGCAATTTGTTTGTTTGTTTGTTTGTTTGTTTGTTTGTTTGTTTGTTTTAAATAAAATAAATTCTGCGGAGAAGACAGCAAGAAGCAAAGCATCCTCCAGCAGATATATATCCAGTGCATCTTTCAAATAGAGAAGTATGTAGTAGTAAATTACTCCAAACAGACCTTAAAATCAAATCTTGGAGTGGGCTTGGCATTTTCACAGAGCTTCATGGTGTACTGTCTGCTTTATTATAGAGATATCATCTCTCTTTTCCGTTTCTCTATCCGCCCATCTTTTCTCTCTCCTAAATTCTGCCTGCCAACCTGTGCTCCCTAGAGAGTTGGTTACATATTGGTTCCAACACCCTCGTACCTCCAATTCTATTATGGGATTCCACGGGGTTTTACAGCAGTACGAATTCTCACTGTACAGTCTTAAACAGAGGGTTTGAATTGCCTTCAGAGTAAACTCTATCCTGTATTGTTGATATATGTTGGACCACTAGTTTCTGAATGTTTCAACTATTATGGTCCAACAGTGATTTGTCTTTGCAGACAGAAGCCTCACACTTTCCTACTTCTCTGATTTCTCATCTGCTGCAGTCTCATTGCTACTGGCTGTGCAAATTTCAGATAAAGTTTACAATCTGCAAGCCGAGAGTGACTTCGCAGCCAGCAGCATTTCCGAACACCTCGCTTGAGTCGTGGGGCTGATCCATGGTAACGACTACAGCATGGTGAGAGAGGTCAAACTTCACTGGACACACTGTGTGAGCAGAGTACATTCTCTTATTCCCTGTGAAAGGAAATGAGTAGCTGTGATGCTTCTCCTCACATGTGCCCACTCCAATAACCGGCCAAAGACATAATACTATCTGGCATTTATGACAGTGTGACTTTATCTGCACATCTTGTGTGTTTGCAGGCATGTTTGAGTCTATAATAATCTCATTTTGCTACAGCAGCACAGCCCGAAGAGGTCTGCAGGACATGTCAGCATCCACACACCATAATAAATTCAGTTCAGTAAGCACAACTAATCAGCATCAAGTTTCCTTGTGACCGTGTCCCTTTGGAAGCAGTGTATGTGCCGAGGTTTGCACAGGGACGTGTGATAAAAAACATGTGCTGGGATTCAGTTCAGTAAGGAGTGGGAGACTGATTTTTTTTGTTTGGATTTGGGGACTTTTAAATAAAGCTAATCGCATATTTCACCTAAAGTTCAAATCTTTGTCCAATCCTAATTTGGAGGGTCAGTTTTATCTAAAAGTGAAAGGTCTATGTTAGAAATTTAAACACTGCTACACTGACCTGTGCAATCCCTCTTACCACCCTTCACCATCCCAGTCTGTGTCAGTCTGACCAGTTGTTGGGAGTGGCGACAGTGGCGACAGGTCAGACTGACTCTATCTCTCTCTAATTCTGAGTGGTGTGTCTGAGGTATCTGCTTAATTGCAATTGAAGACAGGTGACCCGAGGCAGCGCAAAGTCTCATCAGCTTTAATTTGTCACACTAAAAGCTTCTACAAATACCCAACTGTGCCACTTCAACCATGCCACATAACAGTCACCGCTATGATTCGACAAACTGCATTCAAGCCACCTGATCTACACTTGCTATGCAGCATTTGATTGCTCCTATACTGTTTCTGTGCTCACTTGTTGCACATCCACCACTTCGAGCCTTGGGTCTTGCCTTTCACTCGTTGCTTGGAAGGGGAAGGAACAGATATGCTTTTTAAACTTCCAAATACTTTTATTCCTGCCAGTTTGGATATTTTTGCAACATTTCCATCTCAAGCTCGCCTTTAGGCCACAGTTTCCCCCTCTCTGCCACTCAGAAGATGTGTTTAAGTGAATTTACAATGGATTCACATCTTTGCACCAGTAGCTGGCTGAATGGTGAAATGGCAACTGCTGGGCCAGAACAGGCCTGTCTAAAAGAGATGGCCAGCACCCTTGCTGGAAGGAAATGGACTAAAAATACAGATGAAAGGTTCCATTGCCTGTGACAACCCAAGATGCCTGTGGCACAGATGATGCAATTTAGCTCCACTCCAGTTTAATCTTGTTTTCAATTCCCAAGCAGAGTCCTTGTAATGAGACATTGTGTGTCCCAAGCCTTGTAACCACAACACCTCTTTTCACCCACCCACTTGATTCTGCCAAAATCTTCTCCTGTGTGATCTGTCATTTTAAACATTAGCCCATATTAACCCCAACAAAGGGCTGGTAACACCTTCTAGCTAAACATTCTTTTGTGACTTACATTTTCCTATACAGGTATGGTGATTAAAAGTGAAACAGGGGGATATCGTGTACGTGCATTCCTTCTCGACCCTTACGGGATCGTTGGTTCCGTGTAAAATGTTTTTTTTTTAAAAACACTCTGCCTGGCTGCAATGTAACCCTCAGGTCAGTTCTGTCTGTTTCCAAGCAAATGAGACATAAAGGGCACTGCGCTACAGCCTAACTATGTTACTCTGTCACAGCTATCTGTGCACTGAATTACCCCAAGGGGCTAGGTGTCTAAATGCGTGTGTCTGTGTAGGTAAGAAGAGGGGCAATCAGCACAAAAAGATTTACAAATTGCCCCGGGGTCATATGTGCTGCTCTGGTTAAGTAGACATCAATGATGCAGCAACATCAGCCTCTCAGTTTCATCTGCTGAGCCCCTGTAGTGAAACGAAGAGCGCTTGCATTATTGATGGTCTTGTCTTGTAAGGCAACGAAATTACTTGAGCTGCTGGTAAAATTACACCAGTCAGTCATACTGAAACATTTAGTTAAACTAAGTGCTTTAATCTGTCTTATTGATACCAGCCTGGAATTTGCTTACACCTGATACCTCACCACTTTCCATTTGTGTATTATACACCAATTAACCAGACGGTAGAAATCACTTACTCAACATTATGTAAGCCCCCATGACTGCTATCTAAACACTGCGATTGGTCAACACATGAACCCTTGAACTATGAAGGTGTCCTGTGTTGTGCCCACACCAAATCGAGTATCAGCTTGGAACTAATTTAGCCATTTGATCAGTAAGCCTGTGGCCTGAAATCAAATCTTCTTTAGCTAACCTCTTTCAAGCTGGTAGGTGAATTCAGTTTTGGTTATTTCTTTATAGACAGAACTCTCAAATTTAATCTCATATAATACCACTGGCTATACTGTAGTAGATTATCTGAATACTCTACCTGGCTGATGGTAAGTATAATCCTATCTGCAGCCTGCCGTACCCTTAAAACACACCCTGCAGCTGTTGCTGTGAGGAATGCATTCATGGTTATACTGCCCCATCAATTCAAGGCTAAACACTAACAACGCGTTTGCTACTAAAAAGAACTAGTTGGGCACCTTAGTGCGCACTTTGTTTCTTCCAGGAAGGGAGTTATAAAACATAGACATGAGTCATAAAATGCAGGTAGCCTAGATACAGCAGATCTTTGGGATATTTGCTGGCTATGGGAGTTATTGCCTTCCTGGATTGCACGCCTAGGAGGCAGAAAGCCATGTAATATGTGTGGTTGCCCCTGGCAACAGTAGTGCTACTGTAAGTGCACAGAAATGTATATGAAAAAGAAGCACCAAGTATTCTGATAAGGGAAAAGACAGCATGCAGTTTTAAAGGATTTGGTCTTTGGTGGTAATGTTTTTTCCTTAAATTGTAGAATTACAGAGTCACGCACTTCGCTGCATGAACAAACGGATCAGAATAATTCATAGTCACGGTGTTCTAAGTAACACCTTCTTTTATTGCAGTGGATTTCTGTGTATTAGGACCCCTCTTAGGAGCCGTTCTGTTAGGTAAGTATACAATATCTTTTACAATTACCTTAAGAGCAGGAGTAACTATGATAAATATAGTGGCATTTAAGTAAAAGCATGCCATTACCTTGGCCTACAGAAACACTGTGAGGAATATTGGGAGTAATTTTTGATCAGGATATTTTCTTCAATGTGCATATAAAACAGTTACGTAGGACTGCTTTCTTGCATTTGCACAATATCTCTGAAATTGAAGTCCCAGAGTGACACTGAAAGGCTAGTTCATTGATTTGTCACTTCTAGGCTGGACTACTGTAATTTCTTATTACCAGGATGTCCTAAAAACTCCTTCGGTTGACCCAAAATACTGCAGCATTCTCAGAAATCCAGAATCGAACCAATCATTATCCTTGAACAATCAGGCTCCATCTTACCTTAAAGACCTTGTATTACATATTACATTTCAGCCCAATAGAGCACATCGCTCTCAGGCTGCAGGCTTACTTGTGGTTCCTATGATATTTAAAAGTAGAATGGGAGGGAGATCCTTTCAGGACCCTCTTCGGCAGAAGCAGCTCCCAGTTTGGATTTGGAAAACAGATACCCTCTCTACTTGTAAGATCAGGCTTAAAACTTTCTTTTTAATAAAGCTTACAAGGGTTGGATCAGGTGACCCTGAATCCTCCCTTATTGCTGCAATAGGCTTAGGCTGCTGGGGGCTTCCCATGATGCGCCGAGTCTTTCTCATTCTCTCAACTCTTTTCACTCACCATGTGCTAGGGCTGCCACAAACGATTATTTTGATAGTCGACTAGTCACCGATTATTTTTGCGATTAGTCGACTAATCAGATCATCATCCATTGGACGTAAAACGTACAGCTTAAGAGCAGATGCATGCTTACTGCACAAGCATGCATCTGCTCTTATATAACTATCATTAGCTTACAGCTTTAAGTGTGTAAGGTATGTGCTAACTAAAAATAAAGACAAGATGATAGTTTATTAAATTTTAATGAAGTTTGTAGATTGTTTCGGTGAAGTTTAATAAACTCCTTGCTATCTAAAATATAACAGGACACCGGAGTATATTCTCCAGCATCTCACACTTCTGATAATCAGTTGTCTGCTTGACGTTTATTCAGCTGTGTAAAAAATATAACTTTAATCTCAGCCAAACCGATTTACTCAGGAACAAATAAAATACTAAAAAAAAAGCCAAACAATAACATTTTCAAGTTATCTGAGTGACTTAAATATATTTAACCTGAGTAGCGAAAGACGGCGGTGGGTTTGAAAACAATTTGCTGGGAGTCCGGTGTTCTCACGGGCTCTAGTGAGCCTTGCTCCCGGCTTAGCTATCGAGCTAGTGACTAACAGACGTCTCCGAAAACGTCGGAGCGCTTTTGAAAATATGTGGTGTCCTGATAAACTGAGCAGATATTTGAGGTTTACACAGCTACATTCTCGCCTGAAAATATGTTAAACGTTTATTTTGTGACCCAGAAAGAATAATAAGAGTAATATTAAAACTAACTAGCTGCCGCCATTGTTGGAAACTGAGCTGGGCTGCGCTATGAATTCTGGGACACAGCTTCTTCTTCTTCGGGGTTTAACGGCAGCTGGCATCCTTGTACATGCAGTGCTGCCATCTTCTGTTTCAGTCTGTTATTACACTCTTAAATCCTACTACTTATTCCTGCATCTTTTGTGATCTTACAAAGCTTCAAACGACGCGTCGACGATTAAATCAGTCATCGACGATTTTGATAGTCGACGTAATCGTGACTAGTCGACTAATCGCGGCAGCCCTAACCACTTTGCATTTAATCATGAGTTGTTATTAATCTCTGGCTTTCTTCCAGAGTGTGTCTTTTGTCCTGTCTTCCTCCCCTCACCCTAATCAGCCGCACCAGATGGCTGCCCTTCCTTGAGCCTGGTTCTTCCTGTTAAAAGGGAGTTTTACGTTCCCACTTTTGCCAATGGGGAGGGAGTGCAGCACTCCGAAGTTTTATGTAACACATGTATGAAACAGAAATGAGTGAGATTTACCCTGAGACTATTTCATACAGTTACAGCTTCAATGTCTTCCACAGAGTGCTCTATTTAAAGAGTATGACTAGATGATCTTGAACGGCAGTGTGACATATCTCTAGTTACAGGGGCCAGGCCATGCTGCTGCTACACTTGGAGGTCATGAATGTCCAGTAGGCAAGCAGGTATGTAAATGCAAGCAAGCGGTGGTTGATGGCAGATAGCTGATACTAGAAGCTGATAAAGAGGCCAGTGGGAGACCTCATAAACGTGTCATATAAGAGATGATATTCATCTCACTATTTATGGGGTAAAACTGTGGAATAGTTTTACTATAGATCTACAGCAATGCTCAGGAATTAGTAAGTTCATGAAAATACTTCGAAAACTGATTTTGGAAGAATATGATACCGATAAAGATGATCACCCATTGTATGTATAAAAATATCAAATTATATCCAAATTATATCAATCACGGTAGCCAAGTTTATATAGGTTCTCCTCGTGTATCGTGTGGAGTATGTGATGATGGGAATTAGGTGAATTATGTGGGATCAATAAGATGTTGAGCAGGGGTAGGAATTAATAAGTATGTTCATACTTCTTCCTACTCCTTTTCAGACCAAACATTGTTACATTATGTCAGACGATTTTGTTTTATTTCATTATATATTTTTTGTTTATCTGAACACATACGTGTGTGTGTGTGTGTGTGTGTATATCTACATATATATTTGTATCTGTAAATGAAAATATATGTAGTGTGTATATATTGTTTTTTGTTTTATATGTCTGAAACAAATAAAGATACAATACAATACAATACAATACAATCTCAAAATTTTGACAGGCCAATTAAAAATTGGATTTTAAAATAAAGCTCTTTTTTAATTTACTAAGTTAAAATGATAAAATTATCAGGCAAAAAACTAATTTACAGAATTGATCACTTTATGAACCATTTCAACTAGAACTTTAAGCACAAATGCCAAGTGGTTTAATAATGCAAAATGCAAAAAGAAGCAAAACTAATACAATGGCAAATTTCATGGACGCTCACTAAATTTCACAGTGTCTCGCTAGGATTAGTTTTTCTTTTTGGTCACGATTTATTTTGACAGGTACAGAGAAACAGCTGCTCGAACTGTGTGCACCTCTTGGCTTTGCCAAGACAGATGTAGTTTTGTTGATTATAGCCACCAATCCTACATTGCCCATCTGTCTGTGAACTACATCAGGACCCAGTCATCATTAATGCAACATTTGTATGCCAGTCGGGTTGTCTCTGAACTCCGTCCTACACAAAGTCACAACCTGTTTTTTAAAGATGTTTGGAGATTGCATTGGTTTCTATTGCTTTTGATACTAGTTCCTAATCAAATTTTTTGTAATAGTTATTTTATGAAATTCATTGTAAATGAAATCAAATCAACAGCATTGTCAACTTTCCATATAAACTCAGCAGCAATTTCATTAGGTATACCTGATCATCTGCTCATGAATGCAAATTCATCAGTCAGTCAGATGACAGGAACTTTAGCATTTAGCCATGAAAATATGTTCCAGAAAATAAATTGGGGAACAAAGGTGATTTAAATGATTCTGAACTTGGCATGGCTGTTGGCTTCAGCCGGGTCTGTTCAGAAACTGCTGATCTGTCTTTCCCCACACAGCCATCTCTAGGATATACAGAGAATGGTGAGGAAAAGACAAAATATCCAGTGAGCAGCAGTTCTCTGGGTGAAAATGGCTTGTTGATGTCAGCAGTAGAAGACCACACCGAGAGTCCCTCCTATCAGCTAAGAACAGGAAACTGAGGCTACAAGTTGCACAAGTTGGCCAAAGTAGGACAATAGATTGGAAAAATGTCTGCATTTCTGCTGTGACAGGTAGGTCGTAGGGTCAGAATTTGGCATAAGCAACACGACAGCGTTCTGCCTTGTATAAATAATTCAGGCTGCTGCTGCTGCTGCTGGTGTAATGGTCTTGGGCATATTTTCTCGACACACTCTGAGCTCCTCAGCACCACCTGAGCATTGTTTAAACACCACAGTCTACCTTAGTACTGTTGGTGATCACGCCTTTTATGACCAGAGTGTGTTCATTTTCTGATGGCTGCTCTCAGTAATATAACACGCCATGTCACAAAGCTCAAATCATCACAAACTGGTTTCTGAAACGTGACAATGATATTACTGTGCTCATCTGGCCCGCACAGTCAACAAATCTCAATCCAAAAGAGCCCCGTTGGCATGTGGTGGAACAGGAGGTTCAAATTATGGATGTGCAGCCAACAAATCTGCAGCAACTGTGTTATGCTGTCATATCAAAATGGAGCAAAATCTCTGAGTAATGTTTCCAACAATCTGCTGAATGTAAGGTTAGCTTAGACAAACCTTAAAGCCTCACTGACACTGATGGGATTCATTGGGTAATGCTGGTGGGGCAATTCATTTTTAAATACTGGTGCAAATCAGCTGATGCCATAAAAGCATCAAATGTGGTACACAGCACTATTTCAGAGAGACAATAAAGTCAAGTTTCCCTTAAGGGTTTCGGGAGAGAAGATCACTGAGAGAAATATTTTAGTCACTTTCACTAAAGGTGGCAACCAGTTATTCAACGGCAACACAAACAATGAATGAGTTTGCCACCTGCTGCTGTAGTAATTCAGCACTGAGTCAACAGGACTTAAAATTTGAATGGGCTTCTTCAGATAACCATTAGATTCGTTTATTAATGCAACTATATAAAGGATGGTGACACATTCAAGGAAATAAACAAACCCTTTATCCTGAGGGAATCCAGTGGTTCGGGTGCGCTGTGGGGGCCATTCTCCTGCCATGTTTTGAAGTCATTTCTCTCTCGGAGAAATGGGCAGATGGCAAAGACTAGTGCACTGCCGGGAAGCTTGCCTCAGGTATGCTTTTATCCACACCTGACTAGGTGTGGCCAATTAGCACCAGCTGAAAACACTGAGACGATTAGAAGCTGCACAGGGACGTAACACCACCATAATCACCACATTTCTGAGATCAATATTTATATATGTAGCTATCAACGTTACTCTATAAAAGGCAGGATTTTATTTCATTTTTAAACATCTGGAGTATCTTTGTAGCTCAAGATGCTTGGAAAGTGATACTTCTCAGAAGAAATGTCAGTTTAATTTTTCATTTCCCCCTTTACAGACAGCTGCTTCATAACACGATAAGGAAACATGGAAGCACTACAGCTGTCAAAGAGCGACACTGTTCGGGAAAGAGCGAGGTCTGGTTGGTGCAACTGCATATCGGTGGCACGTACTTCAGTTTAATGACAAGGAAAGCACTTCCTCGTCAACAAAGATGTAAGAGGCAACAGCTGGGCTGGGTTACTTACATCTGTATCGGGCCCCTTATCTGCCCCTGGGCAGGAGAACGTGACAAATTCATGGCATCTCTTGTGGACCACAAAACAGCAAACTGTGGGAGATGGGGAGAGAGAGAGAAAGGAGAGAAAGGGTTATGTTAAAATACAGTGTTTTATTATTAATGGATATACAGGCAGCAGAAAGACATGGAGCTCAGATAATACTAAGAGGAATTGAAGAAAGACTGATGTCTGGGCTAGGCTCCCTATCATGTGTCCAGATGGCCAATCCTGCCTGCTCTTATTGGACAGTACAGTGCCACCTCCTCACTGATATGACCGGAGCTAAGGCAGACACCACGTACACAAACTCACACTCTATATTATGCACATGAAGCACACCCAAGACAAACAGATTCACAGGCTGACAAAACTGTTTAACATGTATCCACAGAATACACATCCAGACTCACACACTTGAATGTATCTGCCTACACGCTGTCAGAGTCACTCTCTCGGTATAAAAGCCAGGTCACCGAGTGCACGGTAGTGCGCAGCCAAGTAAGCAACCGACTCAACGTGGAGAGCGGCGCCTGTTTCTGGTGCTTAGAAATTGGGAAACAGAAAAAAGAGACAGGCTGGGGAGGGTCTAATTGTGCAAACTGGCTAGCACAATTGACAAAAACTGCACATTATGTCAATAGATGTCGAGGCTGCCCCTTGTTAAAAATAAATGTGTCTAGATAAATGTTATTTCTGCTTCTCTCTCCTTTCTAAACGCAAGCGAGCCCCTCTTTTTCTTCCTAGTACTTCCTAGTGTTTTCAAGGCTACTGCTTACAGAATGAGATGAAAGCATCTAAATTGGTGGTTTTCAATAGTCTTCACTTCACACTGAAAATCCCTGAACAGACTCCATTAGTGATTTATGAGAAATCAATGATGTGATGCGTTTTCAGAGACACGGCCCGTTTTTCAGTTTCACTTTTTTAATCTTTCAGCTGTTCAGCAAAGTAATGTGAATCGGGTCGTATCTTTCACTCATGCACACCCACCTCTCACCTCTCGTTATTTAACTGCATCCCTGTCAAACAGCTCTAACCAGGAACAAGGAACACATGACTGAGTGTTAAAAATGAGCTGTGATCATCCCCATAGCTAAGCATACATCTGTACACCACCCCAGGAGGTTTTTAAGTGCAGACTTTAAGCTTTATTTCAAGGGGTTTCAATGACTTACAGCCACTTTTATACATAATCTTGCATTTACAGAGACTTATAATACAAGAAATCAACATCAGTTTAAATATAATGATTGCTTGACTGCAAATGACTTCAGTCAAGAAGAGATCATCATCCTTGTGATGCTCCGCAAGGTCTTCACTAAAGCTGCTGCTTATTTCAGCAGCAACTTTCAGTTTTGTCTCCAGCGACTGCCATCAGAAACTCTCATGTTCGTTTTGCCCTTTGCTTTGGGTCTGTATCCATTTGCACTGCAAAGTGTTGCCCAATTAGTTTTGCAGTACTTGGCTGAATCTGAGCAGAGAGTACATTTCAGAATTCATCCTTCAACTTCTATCGGCAGTTGAATAATCAATAAACACTAGTGACCAGGTTCCACTGGGAGCCATACATCCCCATGCCATTACCATAATTGACAGAAGATGTGGTATGCTTCAGATCAAAGCCGTTTCTCTCCTTTTCCATTACTTCTCTCTTTCCATTATTCTGGCAAAAGGCAATCTTGGTTTCGTATTCCCAAAGGCTTGTTTTCCCGGAGCTATGCAGGCTCTTAAAGATGTTTTCTGGCAAAGTCTTATCGGGGCTTCTTGTTCTTTAATGTAACCAGTGGTTTGCACCTTACTGTAAACCCTCTGTATTTACAATCAAGAAGTCCTTTCCTGATTGTAGACTTTGATATGCCTACCACCTTGGGAATGTTCGGATCTTGGTTCTCCCGTACATGTATTTGTTTGTTTATTTTTCCAGCCTAATGATCGTCTCCTCCATTTGCATTGACATCTTTTTAGACATCTATATTGAGAGTTCCAATAAAAAGATGTGAAATGCAAGTTTAACACTTGCAATCAACTCCAAATATTTTATCTACCTAGTTCGTCAGGAAATAAGAAGGAAACAGGCCTCATCGTGAAATGCAAATGCTTGTCAGTTGATTGTTCGATTAACTTTGAGCCTCCGAAAATTGGGACTATACATAACAATCGCTGTAATTCCCGAACAGTCAATACAATGGACTTGAAATTAAACTCGAGAAAATAATAGTACCACTAAGACTTGCTAAACTGTTTCTGTGTTTTATGCACAAACAGAATTTCAACTTGTCTGCTTGTGAGATAGAAAACCTTCTGACATTCTGGATTGTCACTGTCTGTCATCATAGCCGTCATTACATTTCATATGGTATTTTCTTTGCCGATATTTGGAATGTGGGTGGCAGACACCCAAACCAAACAGTGTCACAGAGACTGCTTGTGTCAATGCCAAGAGTTTTGTTTTCAGTTTTGCCTAGATACCAGGTAAAACTGGTTTTAATTAAAGTAATATGGTCACAAATCACTTTCTCTACTGCATTTTTTCTATATACACTGTACTAAACAATAAAGAAAGTGTTATGCTGAAAACATGATGGTATTCACATGTGCTTTAATGATGGCAAATCAATACAGCCGCCCGCACACAGATATATCACACTACCACAACTTGACACCTTCCGACCCCTTATGTTTCCTAGGAGCTATCAGTCAGTACAGTCAATAGCCAACATGAAACCATGACCCATAACTCACACCACAGCCAACCCACAAATCAGACAGGTCAGTGATTTAGGACCTCCACAATTCATCCTGAGGTAAATAGCTGATAAGGACAAGGGACAAAGTCCCTTAAGTTCACCCTACGAACACTAAATGTCGACAGAATGTTACAGCAACTACTCCTTAACCCAGTCTTGTGTTTTGTTCTTCCACTGGACTTTCTTTAAAGGTTGTAGTTCGTTTGTTCTTTTAGCAGCCAGCATTCACCAAACGCCAAATCTTCTTTGGTCTGTTCATTCAAAATAAGTGCTGATCCTGTTGCTGAGCATATTTAACTCATAACGTAGTATATTTATGTTGAAAGACATTATGTTGTAGTTATCAAGTCCCCCACCTGAATGACCATATCATCTCAAATGAGGGCAGCTGGTGGCAAAAACACAAATTCATCTAAAAAACTTTTGAAAAATTCTTTTAAATAGGGTCTAAATTTCTACAGCGACATTTTTAAAGTTTGAATTTCGATTGTGGTTTACTCCTGTTCTCCTTTGTTGTTTGGTTTAGGCACCAAAACTACTGGTTTAGAATTAACATGAGATTATGGCTTGAGTTAAAAGGTACTCTTTCAAAAACACTGAATGGATTAGACCAGAGCAACGAGTTCCTCTGCATCAGCACTGCATATTTTGCATGTATTTCATCATTTCACTTCTTCTTCTTCTTGTGTTTAATTATGACTTGTGCAATAAAGAAAATGCAAAACATATGTGCTAGTAGCTTTCGTCCGCTTTATTTTGGCACTCCAGCGATGCATCATTTTCAGATTCTTACATCAGTAAACTTGTTTAAGTTAAATTGTTTGGATCAAACTGGTCAATTTTTTATTCCTGGCAAAGAAAGCTGTTGTCTGCAACATACAAACCGATTGCTTTTTTCTGAGATTTCTATAATGGGGCTTGCATGTCGATATGAAGGGAAGGATAAAGGCGATGGTGTAAATTTGAGCAACAGAGGTGGCAGGCAATTAGTTTAGCAGAAACGAGGCAAAGGAGAAAAAAAGAAACGAGGCAAAGATTAAGAACATCAAAACTCGGTATCATCTGGTGTTCTCATTAGAGCGGAGTTGCTTCTGATCAGTTTTCCCAGCAGCATTTCGTTGAAGCAACACTTAAGAGGTTTATCACAGACATCATCTCTGATTGCCACTGCTGCAGCTCGTTTCCATTAGGGCACCAAGATAGTTACTTGATAGTTACTAAAGTAACTAAAAGGTCTCCCGGGGACGGATAAACATTATGTAAGTGGGTCAGTAAGTAGAGGGGATAAATGATGCAAAGTCTTAATAACAGGGTGGTCGAAACTGGCAACAACTTTATAGGTTTATATATACACCACTGCAATTAGCAAAACTGCTAGATATTTAGATCAAAACATCAACCTCTAGGAGTGGGCAATTTATTATTAGGCAATTAAGGATCAAACAGTTGGTTACGTGAAGGTTTGCCACGTGACTTTTCCAAATCCGATGTAAGATTTCATGGACTGAACCAAAAAAGCAGCTCAGTTGTGAAGATTTAATGACATTTGTTAGAGTTTTGTCTTCCTCTGACCTAAAAATTTCCTCACTCTCTGGAAAGGATTGTTCATTCTCTAAGTGTAATAGAGGTTTTTAAATCACTACTTTTTTCCCAAAAGAGAACATAGCTGAGATATGCTCCTACTCCCACTCTGGAAAATCAATTTATTCCAAACCGTTCTCAGGTCACAAGTTCATAGTAGCAATTTCCTGAAGTTTTCGTGAATGCAGGCAGGAAATAAGACGGAGGCAACGATTAAATTCACTGGGTTTTGGCTATGTGGATGCGATTTAATTCCAAGGCACCTCGCAAAAACAAAGTAACCCAGAGCTTTTAAATCTAATTATCAGGAGGCCATGCAGCCCACCGGTGGCCTTGACAAAGGCCTCTCTTCCTAGACTGGGAAGCATTTATTATTTCTATTCTTTTACATTTTTTTCCCATTTGGAACAGCAGAACTACTTTCACTGAACAATAACTCTGTGACAATCAGACTTATCATTAAAAAGGAACAATTTACACCTGGAAAAGACAAACGGTATAGATCAAATTGAGTTGGATTGAGATTTTACTCACTGTGTGATATAATTATACACGCCTTTCCTCTCAGTTTGACAATTGAGCGTCTGACAAAAACACTGAGCAATATGCCTCCATAATGTTGCCCCTCGAGAATAGAGAGGTCTCACAGGGAGCAATAGGCATTATGTAACGGGTAAGGAAGTACAGCTGACAAATATCGTCTCTGGTTCATCCAGAGTAATGAAACACCAAGGAAATAAATTAATCCAAACTGGCAGGAACTTGTATATTTTCACCTAGAGCTGGGCGATATGAGATTTTTTCATATCACGATATGTTTTTTTCATTTCAGTCGATAACGATATCTATCACGATATAAGCCAAATAACTATATTTGTAAGATTTAAATGTGCCGTTGCTCACAAGTAAAATGTGAAATAATCAGCAGCTTGTTTTGATTTAAATATTTATTTCTCATAATAAGTTCAACAGGGTAGATGTACTTAAGGAACATGAGACTTTTTCAGATAAATAAAGGCAAATATTGCAAACTACACAAAAGGCAGCCGCTAAAGCGTTTAAGTTTCAAAATAGAACAAACGAAACAGACTAAATTGTCAATTCCACTTAGAAACAAAATATTAATTCTAAAAATAAATCTTAGTTTGTTTTACAGAAGAACAGACAAAACTGACTAACTTTTGTCAATATCAAATAAACTGAGAACTAAAAGGAAATTCTCAATCTCTCCTTGTTGTATAGCTGAGCTTTTCAAACAGTTTTAACAGTTACTTTAGTCTGACAAAAGCCGAATGACGAATTAGCGCTTCCAGTCAGAGACTGAGGCTACGTCCACACGTACACGGGTATTTTTGAAAACTGAGATTTTCCGTTTTCGTTTTAAAAAAAGAATCCCGTCCACACATAAAGGCAGAAATGAAGGAAAACGCTGCTATGAACATGCCAAAGCAGCAGGTGGCGCTAGATTCCTAACCGTGCAGAAATGTTGGCCAATCAGAAGTCTAGAAGCCTCGGTGGGAAAAAGTAAACAAAGCTGGGGCATAGAAGCAGAACCGAGTCGTATGTGTGGAGGGACAGTAACTGTGTGTATATGTAAGCATTTAAACACTGCAGAGAGTAGAATTAACAGTAACAGTATTGTAGAAATTCATTTCACCGAAACAATAACGTGGTACACAGTGTGACGCATGCACCAGTTTATTGTACACTGAACAAAAATATAAACGCAACACTTTTGTTTTTGCTCCCATTCCCCATGGGATGGACATAGAGACCTAAAATTCATTCCAGATACACAATATAACCATCCCTCCCAAACAGTGGTCACAAATCAGTCCAAATGTGTGGTAGTGGGCACATCTGCTATATTGAGATAATCCATCCCACCTCACAGGTGTGCCACATCAGGATGCTGATCTGACATCATGAGTAGTGCACAGGTGTACCTCAGACTGCCCACAACAAAAGGCCACCCTGGAATGTGCAGTTTTGTCTCACAGCAAAATGCCACAGATGCCACAAGCAATGAGGGAGCGTGCAATTGGCATGCTGACAGCAGGAATGTCAACCAGATCTGTCGCCCGTGCATTGAATGTTCATTTCTCAACCATAAGCCGTCTCCACAGGCGTTTCAGAGAATATGGCAGCACATCCAACCGGCCTCACAACCGCAGACCTCGTGTAACCACACCAGCCCAGGACCTCCACATCCAGCAGGTTCACCTCCAAGATCGTCTGAGACCAGCCACCCAGACAGCTGCTGGAACAATTGGTTTGCACAACCAAACAATTTCTGCACAAACTGTCAGAAACCGTCTCAGGGACGCTCAACTGCATGCCCGTCGTCCTCATCGGGGTCTTGACCTGACTCCAGCTCGTCGCTGTAACAGACTTGTGTGGGCAAATGCTCACATTCGATGGCGTCTGGCACGTTGGAGAGGTGTGCTCTTCACGGATGAATCATTGTTCACATTGTTCAGGGCAGATGGCAGCTGAGAATGTCCCAGTTCTTGCATGGCCAGCATACTCACCGGACATGTCACCCATTGAGCATGTTCGGGATGTGCTTGACCGGCGTATACGACAGCGTGTACCAGTTCCCACGAATATCCAACAACCTCGCACAGCCATTGAAGTGGAGTGGACCAACATTCCACAGGCCACAATTGACAATCTGATAAACTCCATGCGACGATGTGTTGCACTGCATGAGGCAAATGGTGGTCACACCAGATACTGACCGGTTCTGGGTCCCCAGACCCCCAATAGCGCAAAAAACTGCACATTCCAGGGTGGCCTTTTGTTGTGGGCAGTCTGAGGTACACCTGTGCACTACTCATGATGTCAGATCAGCATCCTGATGTGGCACACCTGTGAGGTGGGATGGATTATCTCAATATAGCAGATGTGCCCACTACCACACATTTGGACTGATTTGTGACCACTGTTTGGGAGGGATGGTTATATTGTGTATCTGGAATGAATTTTAGGTCTCTACGTCCATCCCATGGGGAATGGGAGCAAAAACAAAAGTGTTGCGTTTATATTTTTGTTCAGTGTATTTCCAGACTTGCTTTCGGCACAATTTACAGTGCATGCTACTCTGTTTTTTGTCAGACTTGAAATAGCCGAAATACCTTCACACTACGGAACTTCTATGGCTCTTCCGTTCGACAATCTCTCCGGCATTGGAACCATCATCTGTTTTCTCTTCGGTCACGCTCGGTTGATTTTTCTAGTCGGCACACTCATTTCCTCCATTACGCGCTGGCTCCATTACCCGCTGGCTGCTTCCCAAACAAACACACGTGCGGCTTGGCACTTGTGCTGTACGTAACAAGTCACGCGACGTGACGCTGCGGCTGTGATTGGTTCGGCCCTGCGCTACTTAATTTGGCTGACCTTTTTTTTTTTTTTTTTTTTTTTTTAAGAGGACAAGAGCGGCGAGGTCTATCGCGATAGCTTAATTTCTCTATCGAGTAAAAGTTATATCGCGATACATATCGTTATCGTTCTATCGCCCAGCTCTATTTTCACCTAAAAATAATTCCCAAACATACAGTGTTTCTGCCAGCAATATTTTATTCTAGTGAGCGTGGAACAGAATAAACCGTGTTACCACATGGATAGGTGTGATAGCGGAAATCTAGGATTGCATTATTTGCTACAAATAGAAACAAACAAACAAAAAAAGTACTGTGCTTATAGATATTTGTTTTTAATGAGTCTAGTACTAGAAGACTCATCCTAATACGGCACAACAACTAAAGGATAGCACGGTATCACTATATTTCAAAACTAATACATCTATGTAATAGAGTCCCAGCAGAAAACTGGGTCATCCTTTCAAAGTCACAATTTTATGTTCAAAAAGGACCTCGGAGTTACTTTAAAAAGGCTGTTGTGACATACACCCATGTCTAACCCTAACCATAACCATAACCCTAAAATTAAATGAAATTGTGTTGATACTAAAGATAAGATAATACCCTAAATAACTGGGAGGTTCTTTTTTTGGGGGGGGTGTCCACTTTTGTACATTTTGACCTTCATTTCAAAGTTTCCTGACCACAGTAATTAAGTAGTCACACATTGACATGAATAAACTCTCTACCTGAAGTATTGGCGGTCGAAACAGCTACTGACTGTGGATGATAAAGTGATGTTAAACGTCAACAACACTCAAGCGGCTGCTTCATCATCAACACTATCACTATCATCCTAACTGTAAGCTGTCTGCATTACAATTGGCAGCATTGTGCATCACTGTCATACGAGACATAGCAGATCCATCAGAGGAGAATGGATCGCTTCTCATGTGAAGTGACAACATGAAAGAAAATATAAAATATTAACACAGACTTTAAGTGATCTACCCCTGATTCGACTTGGACCCCAATCGTTCTACCTGTTAAAGAGAGCTACTGTAGATTAGTGACACTGATTAAAATCCCTTTCTAATTCTCTTTAATGTCATCCACTGAACACCAGGAAACAGTAGTTACCTGATAAATCAATAAACCTTGTACTGCTTTGTACAGCAAAGTAAATTGCATTGAATGTGAATTTATGGCAGCATCAGTGAATACTTGCCTCTTACTCGGTTTTGACCTTTGCGTTCTAATTGAATACCTTACTGGCTGACTGTCAGTGAAATACAGGTAAAGTTCTCACAGACAGGTTTCTACATTTTCTTACAGTTTCATGTAAATATTGCAAAATAACTACAAAACAAAAAGTAGCACACTATTAAAGATCCACCAATTGTAAAATTCTGGGTCGATAGAAGTGCAACAAGCCTGTAAACCAAAAATAATTCAGCTGATAGTAAATTTACTTCCACGTTGTGATCTGTTTTAAAGTCTTTTAGCTCATCATCATGCAATTTTGCACATCTAGCCAATGTAAAATTGATGCGACAGGTAAATATCTTAAATAACTTACAACAGCAAATGCTGTCTTACATAGTCGACACGGACGATATCCATGGATCAGCGCATCTCTTTACACGACAGCTAAAACTTTTTGTGCCTGTGTGGGGTTTTTTGTGTGCTCCAGCTCTTTTCACACAGCGCGAAGACATGCTTGTTAAGTCCACCAGTGATTTTAAATTAGCTGTAGGTGTGAATGAGAGTGTACAAGCTTATCTGTCTCTGCCTGTTAGTCTGACAGAGTGGCAGCCTGTTCGGGATGTGCACCACTTCTTGCCCAATAAAAGGCGGGATAGGCTCCACTTCCAAAAAACGGTGAGTCTGATAAGTGGGTAAGAAAAATGATGACTAGAAGGATCAGACTAGTTAGTTCAATATTTACTGTCTGTAAGGTAAGTTAAACGCATGGTGGTTCAACAGATTTTAGTTCAGCTCCCAATAAACCCAAATATTACTGCATACCATGGAACAGCAGCATCTTTTATGAAACCAATCATTTCAGACAGCCTTGCCCTGACCAGCAGCAGTGGAATATGGCTTAATTGCCCTTTTCTTAAGAAAAGCTTTTTAAGTAATAGCTTTTGAAAATACTCAATTCTTAAGCAAAGAGTAGGAGGTTGTATTGTACAAGCCATTTACAAAAGCTTATTACAAAACCTTCTTCTGATTGCATCTAATGCTGTCCTTCACACACACAGGTCCCCACTCATTCAAAGCCTCCAGTAAATGTTGCTGTGAAAAACAATCAATACCTAAATTTGGCAGATACGCATTTGATCACATTTATCAAACAGATAGGAAATGCCACTCAAGGATGTAAATAAAAGAAGTCAAATAAAACTGTAGTTTGTTCTCGTTACACAGCTGCTGTAACGAGCTGCTGTTTGTTTCCTTGTAATCACAAAGCATTACAAGGAAACAAAATTCATGCGAACACATTTATCATTAAACCTAGTGCACTACTTGGCAGTCGCACATGTGTTAACACGCTTAAGTTGAAAGCTTCCCTGTGATATTTACACTTCACGCACAGTTGATAAAGGCCAATATTGTGGTTATATAGTTTAAATGTAAACAGGGCACTACCCTAATGATCATCAGTGTTGTTTCAAGGACGATTTTAAACTGACTGTTTCATGCAGAAAGCCCAGTAACTGAGACATTAGTTGTGTATGATTACACAAATGCATTAATTATGGAACAGAGGGAGGGGAAAGAAATGTATTACTATTATACAATCATTAGGTACGACCATAATTCCAAAAAAGGTGGGATAAGCTATGAAATATAAATAAAAGCAGAATGTAATTATTTGCTAATCTCATAAATGCATATTTATTTCACAAAACACCCCAACTGAAACTCAGTATTAGATGTCAATGATGTTCAGGCACCAAATCACTGCATGGGCTCAGGAACATCTCCAGAACAGAGATCACTGTCAGCGAACACAGTTTTCCAGTTTTCCAGCCACATACGCAGGTTAAAGCTCTATCATGCAATTAAGAAGCTATATGTGAGCGTGAGGCTGGTATCTGCCATTGAAAATGGGCTGTGGCAAAGTGGAAACTGATCTGTGGTCAGAAAAATAGAAATTTTACATTCATCTTGGAAAATATGGACATTGAATCCTTCAGACTAAACATGAGAGCGATCTTCCAGCTTATTATCAGAACACGGTCCAATCAAATGCTCTGTATAATAGGACATCGACTATGTCAAGCAATCTGGCTATTCACATTCACAATGCCCAAACCAACTCAGTCTATTCAGGTTTGGCTTAACCAGTACATGAATTCCTATTACTCTTTGTGATCAATATATATCTGTATGTGATCAAAGATGTTATCACAAAGAGGATAAGGTCTATCAACACAGCAGGAAAACATCATCAAATGATGACATAAGCATGCTGAAGGCTTATGGTAACTATGTGCAGTCATTTCAGTTCAGCATGAATCTCAACTGCAGCGTTGCTGTCACTTACAGTTGCGCCACAATCTGTGTGTGTGTCTGTGTGTGTTTGTGTATATAAGACATACTTAGGATTCTTCTAAAATTGCTACTGTTCTCTGCTAACTCGCCTTTGATAAATGCCTGACTGACTCCTTTGAGGTAAAGAAAGTCTTTTCACACATGGCTAGTTCGTTTTGAAGAGCAATGCTTTGTGTTTAAGAATAAATCACTCAGTACTGATAATGGTTTGCAAGGAAGAATAACATCCATCCATCCATTCGCTTCCGCTTATCCTTTTCAGGGTCGAACCAGTGAGCCAGACAACTAAAAGTGCTGCCCATAACAGCGGTTAACACAAATCCAGAAGCATCCTACTGAGGAATAAAAATAAAGTTCAGGGCTGCAAACTGTTTGCTTCTTGCTTCTTCTTTAATGGACAATTGACAATTTCACCGATTCTGAAGTGCATTTTACTCCTTTTATCAGGGACCAAAGATTGAAAACAGTAGTCATTTGGAGTGTGACCCACAACCACACACACACACACACACATAAACACACACAAACACTCTTTCTAGAACTGTCACTATAGAAAAAACAATTCCTTCAGTTTAACCCATAATAAAATCAAAGGAAGAACCTCTTCATGCAGAGCCCAGTTCCTGTGTGGCTCAAATGGCTCACATAGGCTCAAAGCAGATCAAGAAATGCCAATTTAAACACTAATTCCTGCAGTTCAGAGGAGGATCAGCCTAGCTCTCCTCCCAGTAGAATCAGAGAGTTGGGCCCTGCTTCCTGCTCCAAGCCCTGAGCTAACACGAACATAGACACAGCTGGATTTATTTAGACACTTTTTCCACTGCATTGCCATGCATATGAAACATTTTGTTTGTACCATCTGATATTTGGAAGACGTTTATTCTACACTCCAACAATTATCCTCAACTGTAAGAGGTGCATTATGTAAGGTTATAACATCCATATTCCTTAACGGTTAACCAGCTGGAAAAATATACTTTTATTAATATTGTAAGAGACTGCACACACCTCAAAAGTATCTTGTTACATAGTCCATACTGTGGAGATATCATTTGGAGGTAGAACATGACACATATTTTCAGTTTATAATCACGTTCCATCCAGTTATTCTTACTTGGATCTCACACGGATGTTTGTTGTGGTTCCCACAGGAATCCCACAGGGTTTGGGGTGATTTACAGATATCAAATAGCTCAGACGTTAGCATCTCACAAACTCTATATTGAGGCTCAAACTGCTAAGCACTTGTAGCCAATTAAAATGACAAAGAAACATTCTGAGATGTGTACAAAGTTTTTGTTTTCTCTAATGCAAAAAAATACCTTAGTTGTTTGACACTTAGTTGTTCATTATGCTGGAATTTCTGGGTCCTTAATAACCAAATCAAAATGCTGCTGGGTGAATACTTCAAATCAGACAATGCATCCTGTTGACAGTGAGTGATCTCACATGAAGTCTTGCCCTGGCTGAGATTTGAAGTAATCGACAGGGTAGGCTCTTAATGGGATGTTGATAGGGCTAATCCAAAGAATGGCCTTTAAACTCTCTGCAGGGCAAAGAAAACAAAACCCTGTGCCGCAATTAAGTAAACACCAGTTTAGAGTGTTAAGTACTGCATTGGTAACATGTGCCCGTGTCATTTTGGAACACTGGAAGGACTCTCATATTCCAACGCTTAAAATGTGGAAAGACAGAATGATTGGGAATGTTGCATGCGAAAAGATGCTGGGAAAAATACATCATGTGACAGAAGCTGCGCTGGAACAGTGGGACAATTTTTGCACCTACATGTCTACCTGACTTGGACATTTGAGTTTAATACAACATATGTTAAAACCTCACTTGTTTTGTTTTGTTGTGGTTTTTTTTTTTATTTTTAATTTATTTATTTTTGTTATTTATTTTGTTTGTTTGTTTTTGTTTGTTTGCTTCTTGCTTTTGGTTGTTGCATCTCTGTATTTGCTGTTATAAAATGCAAAATCTAATAAATACTTGAATTATAAAAAAAAGAAAAGAAAACAAAACCCTGGCAGGCAATAGCTGACACCGCTAGTTGCAGTAAGCAAGCGTGTTTTATTAATAAAAACAACGCGTTTGTTGTCATTTTTCAAGACATGGCTTTGAGGGGTGAAAAGGTTTCACAAAGGACGCAGGATTTCCTTAAGAACTTGTGTTTGGCTGAAACGACAGCCTAAGCTTCAAAATGCCTAACGTCAACAAAGCCCTTTCAGTTGGTCAAAATTTCTCTTTATACATCACAAAACTTTAGAGAACATTTTTAACAAGGACCCACGGGTGGCATATTTTCATCCTGACTTAAATTAGCATTAAACCAATGCAAATACCATTTTTAACTACTTTTAACCCCCTGGTTTTCTAATGCATTCTTGTGCAGAACCTGACATTGAAGAACAAAATATTTTTTTCTAACCATCCACTCTGCATTCTCCTAGCTATCCAGCCTCAAACATGTCTGAAATGAGATCCAAGAAGAAGCTTTGGTTAACTCTACAAATGTCAATGAGATGAAGGAACAAGAAAAACATCTGTGAAAACAAAGTCAATTCATCTTTTTAGGATTCTATTGACATGCATCTTTAGTCTTTGTGATAAAGGAATCAATTTTTATCTGCATCAATAGTTCACTGCTGCGCACTGACATTTAAACCTCCATAATGGACGACAACTCAGCAGAGTACACACAGGGACACTTCTGCATCTATAAGACATGGCTGTCACTACACAATGAAATGTTTAAACTGTTGAAGTGTAATTGTACCCCACAGACAAAAATCAGGGCATGAATACAGAAATTGGTGGTGAAAGGGGAAAAAAAACAGTTGCAAAGGGCAAGCAGAACATTTTAATAAAGATGAATCTGTCATTTTAAAGGGCTTTCATTATGACTTCCTTCTTGGTTTCATATGCATAATGTTAGATAAGGATTAGTGTGTAAGAATGGTCTATTCCTGATCACTGCAATAAATTCCTGCAGCTGCACTCCTGTTTTATTCATATCTATTATACTGTATGCATTTACATTATTTATAGTGCATTTCAGTATGACTTCTAAACTACACTGCACTCCCTTTTCCAACCCCCTCAGGAAAGTACTCAGGGTAATAATGCTGGAATCTGTTCTTAATGTCTTTATTTTGTTCTCAGCCGACAATATTAATTTAGAATCATATTCCTCTTTGGTACCATGTTCACTTTTGGTGCTGAGTTATTATTAACAGTGTGCTGGGGTGGGAGATATATAAGCAACAGGACTTCCTATTCATCTGCCCATCTAATTAGTCAGCTTGTGTGTGTGTTTGTGCAATTATAGCCAAGAAGCAGTTGGAAAAGTGCAGTAATGCAAATGCCACACACAGTAAGGCAGAAATGAATATAATGCCTTTGTAGTGATGTGGATCTGCAAAATGGCTAAACTCATACATACAAAACTCCTCTAGCCAGTGTCTTGAGGTTGAAATCCAACCTGCAATTGTGAGGTCAGACTGTAAGAAGTCAATGGCAGACGGTCTAAAAGCACCTAATCAACTCTCACAGATCCCTAATTACATGTGACAGGAAGAGGTTCAAATTAGGGGGGGAAACTCTTTTAAAACAGCCGCACAAAAAAAGGCTAGATGAGCTAATTGAGCTTTTGTGCACAAGAACAAGTACTACAGGATTCAAAGAAGAAAAAAGCAACAGTAGCATCTGAGCTAAATGCTTTGCCTGCACTGAAAATAACAGGGATTTTTTTTTTAGTATGTGCCTACGAGAATATAAAAAATACAGTGAGTTGTTGTTTCTCAGGAAAGGAAAAATTTATCAGCTGGCAAATCCTTGAAGAAAATTACAAAATTAAAGTGACTCTTTGTTATTCCATGGAAATGCCACAACTCTGGCATTACAATTAGTTATCCAGCAGAACACAGCATGATTATAAACAACTCACCGCCAACAAACTGGGCCCCTCACTAGGGCTGAACGATTATGGAAAATAATCTAATTGCGATTTTTTGCCCCAATATTGCGATTGCGATGCGATATGCGATTATTTTTTAAGGTCTTTGTCTTCTGTATTATTAAACAAAGACAAGCAATACATCATATAGTATGGCCAATACTATATTACATTAATTTTAAACTGTTCTTTCCTGGAAGACAGACCTCTGTTATGATGACATGAGGTGATGCATGAATTGATGACTGACATTTTTATTTAACTTCTTCAATCACAACAGTATATTTGAACATACACAATAGTTTATTTTTAGCTTACAAACATCTGAGCATAAAGTGCTGACAAGGAACCCTGGTGTAAACATTAAAATGAAAGTCAGTACAATGTGCAGATTGCAGAAATATACATAAAAAAAAATCAGTGGCTTTACCACACTCAGTTTTTCGACAAACTACTAGACAGTCATTCAATTAAAAATAATATTAAATAAATAAAACTAATAAATAAAAAATACACACATCTTACTGATCTCTGCAGTCAGTAACATTACACATAAAGTGCAAACATAATAGCAATTGTATAAACACACACACAAACACGCCTTTAAAGTTTAAAGGCGTGAAATTGGACGGTCTAGCCTTCTGATTAGCGTCACCGCTGTCTCGGTGGAGTTTAATAAACTCGGCCGTCTGCTTCTTGCTATCTAAAATATAACCAGACACTGGTGTAAATTCTCGACTGTCTCATACTTCTGTTTAATAAGTTTTCTGTTTGACGTTTAGTCAGCTGTGTGAAAACCAAGGAGGAACCCACCCGGGGGATTAATAAAGTTTTATTTTATCTAATCTAATAACTTTAATCTCAGCCAAACCGATTTACTCACGAACAAACAAAACACTGAAAAAAGCCCAACAATAACATTTTTAGGTTGTCTAAGTGACTTATATATTACGTTTAACCCGAGCAGCGAAACTCCGCGGTGATCTGAAAATGATGTGCCGGGAGTTGTGCCGTTCTCGGCCGCATCAGTAACCCTCGAGCTCCCGGCTAGCTGTCGAGCTGGTGGGTAGCAGACGCCTCTGAAAACGTCGAAGCACTTTTGCAAATATGGGATATCTTGATAAACCGAGCAGATATTTGATGTTTACACAACTACTTTCTCGCCTGAAAATATGTTAAAAGTTTATTTTGTGACCCAGAAAGATTAGTATGAGTAATTTTAAAACTTAGTAGCGGCCGCCATTGCTGGAAACTGGAGTTTGGCTGGGCCGCGCTATGAATTCTGGGATATGGTAGTAATTTGGACAGCCTTATAATCGCAGTATAATCGCAGCCTTTGCGGTTAGAAAATTGCACTTGATCATGTCGCGATATTATCGCAAATGCGATATATCGTTCAGCCCTACCCCTCACTGTTGCAGGCTTTTCAACAGCATGAATGGAGTAACTGCTATGACTTTTAACTACAACATACCTAAATGATGGACGTGCTTGTGAAAAATATGCCCAATGTATTTCCCTGAGTACTAGAGGAAACTAACTCCCCACGATTGATTTAATGGCAAAAATTTGAGCAACACAGATGAACCTCGTGATGGGAAGTTAGGAGGAAGCATCGACGTGTCTGCCATTACTCGGATCTTCACAGGCAGCGCTGTCGATGCTTCACACGGTGTGGATCTTTTCCAGTTGAATTACGGCACCAGATGGAGCCAAATACATCGATCTCTGATAATATCCCCGCAGCTCCGGGTACTGCTCTAAGATATAAATTTTACAAAGTGACAGATCAGGCTAATAAATGGAAAACACTATGACACTATTTCAGAGAAATAGTTTTTTTTTTCTAGTCTCAGCATTCTGGGACTTCATTACTTACAACACCTGAAGAGTGCATGACAGCGCTTCATTTGTCACAGATAAAGCCAGAACACAAACTAACTCGCAGGTGTGCCTATGAGTTTAGACTTTATAATGATACACTGTCTAAACTAAGCTGTAGGTAGACACGTGAATAACTCTCGTTTCATGAGAGTTGCTATGAAGAGCATGCAGACTTGTGCTTGTGTGTGTGGGTGTGTTTGTGTGTGCAGTCTGCCTGTATGCACACAGTTAGTAATTTGCCCACCATGTGTAACCCCCACTACCTTGAAAGATGATGCATTCCCACTCGCGGGAATGATGAGCCAGCCTAACGTTTAACTGCTCTGCACTGTAGTCTAGACTAATGCACTGTACAAAGCCTCATATTAGTCATGAGAAGAGTATAAATTTTATTCTAGTGGTCTTTGTCTTTTTTAACTTCTAATACTATTGTGTGTTTGTTTTAGCCAAACTAAACCAGAACCAAATATAACAGCACAGACCCAAAGACGCAGGCCGAATACATGAACGAACACATGTACAATAACACCCATCTACACAGAAGGCTCATCCACTGTTGCACAATGGTTTAAAACTCTCCATCCTTCCAGGGGTCTAGCATTGCAGAGGCTATAAATAATCATAGGAGATTATTGGGTGTGGTGGCAGACAGCCTGATTCATCTCACAACCTTTATCAAGCCGGTTGACTGCTTCAGGCTGGGATGGGAGGGGGGATTTTTCAACTTTTTCAAACACAAATTGAAAACGGATAAAGAGACTTCTACTGCAATAAAATAGAACGAAGGCTCAAAAGTTTATTAAAAAAGTAAATATGTAGCTTTTTTAGTTCAAGTTTTTTTCTGGATGTGAGGTGGAAGGTCCCATTGGGGGTAACAGGGAGGGATGTACCAATTTTCTTGAAGGTGTGATCTGCTAATACTGATTTTTGCCGATTTTCTGTCAAAGAACTACAAATATTTTTCTTAAATAAAGAGTATTGTTTTAATAATAAAGAAATTATAAACTTAACATTAAGTTACAGAATCTTCTCTCAGGTAAACAGCTCTCTATTTTCTTTTCATTCTTTGTTTCGATAATTTACTGTAAGTCCTCTGGTCTTTTCATTGCTCATACTGAGGCTCATACCAAAGCTGCTGCCTTGTGGCTAGGTCTGAGCTCTGGACAGCTTTAGCTTCTTTAAAATGCCGATGTTCAGTTTGGTGAAAGCGATCTGATCATGTTTATTGTTAAATTATTGTTATTGTTTATTGTTATTATTTCTTTTATTGTTATTGTTAAATGCTGTGTGAATGCATGACACGGGCCGGCTTGCGAGACTGACCGGCTGCTCACCAGTCAGAGCCGAGCACACTTGGAAACTAGCCAAGAAAACTGCAGTCCAAGAAGAATGATTAGGAGATATCGGGGAAGAGCAAAACAAAACATTTTCAAAATAAAATGCTTACATATAGACCCTCCAAATATGATTGATTTTGTATCTGCCGAAGGCCTAGCCTTTGACTGCCTTTCTTTGCTGCCTGTCACAGTGGTCACACAATTTTAAACAGAACTCATAAATGTGGTTAAAGAGTGGGGGACGGTGGACCAACCAAGAAGCATCAAAGCAGCAGTCATACCACTTTTGGGCAGGTACGGTCAGAGTCAAGCTGCAGACTCACTGTCCAGGCAGCTAAATGCAATTAGCCATTGCTGAATCCTCTTAAAGCCATTATTAGGACATTGCAGCACAGCACACTATGAACAACGGGGCATGTTGCCCCATAAAAATACTAGTCTTTATAAATAAATGCTTATTTATAAAATGCCATAAATGCTTTTGTACATGATTTATTGTCATCTGTAGTGTTTGAAAACTTTTCCTGTGGAAATCTTCCAGATTTTTACTGTATGAATATTATAAGAAAGCACAATGTAACTTTCTAGTGACAACATATAATGACTAACATTTTTGCAATATCAGTGATACTGCAAAATATCAGCGATATTGCAAAATATCAGCGATATTGCAAAATATCAGCGATATTAGTTTGAATCTTCACTGTCATGTCAGGTCAGGAAGACAGAAACATTAACAGGTGGTTGTACTAAACAATTTACTCGAACTGTAAATCACTCGAGTAATTTAAGCTGACGTTTCACTAAGCACACAGACACAAAGCAGATTATCTAAACGCAGCCAAATTAATAAAGTGTAAGAGAAGAACCGTCCTCATTTATTATAAGCCACTTCAAATGGCGCAAGCATGGAAGGAAAGCTCAGAGCAGGGGGATGGACTCATAACCTGAAACTGGCAGGGTGAGCGCAGAATAAAAGCAGCATGAATGCAAGTTAGGTAAGAGTAGCTAAACAGACTCCTTGACCTCTAACAGAAAAGGCTGGCTGAGATGAAGGCAGAATTGTAAAGTATACGGGAAAGATCCGAAGGAATCGTTAAAAAGAGAAATGATGGGACACGATGTGGCGCGGTGCAAAAAGTAAAAACTGTAGAACAGAAGAAAATAATGGCTGGGCATGACTGATGAGAATCACGATAAAAGTTTAATGACCCCTGCAGTTAAATGGGGTAATGAAAAAGAGCCCAAAAAGGAGAACTTAATTACAAAGGCCTGTGTCAGCCTTTGGTCCTCCGCTTCAGACTGTATTTCCTGTACTGTTCCTTCAGCTCCCTCAGCTGCGGTCAGCTGGCCAGAGAAACAGCTCATTGTGGTTTCTACAGCATGCACACAAACAGGACATTACTCTCCGCAGCCATCCACTGAGTGGGTCTATGTGGGTGGGTGTGTGTGAATATGCGGGGAGGTGTGCACCACAGAGCTGGAAGTGCTCCAAGATATCACTACAGCTTTACTGCCACTTACATAACTGGGCCTTCTTTTCTTTTTCTTATTCCCTAATTTCTTCTTGTTCACTCAAAATGATGTTTTTTTTCTCGTTTTCTTGCTTTCACAGTCTCCACCTCAGTTCTCCCACTCTGACAGTACGTTTAGCTCCAGCATCTCTGCATACTTGTTAACACGAGGACTGAGCAACGCCTGTTGCGAGGGCTTCATACTTCACTGTCACAGCAGCATGCAACAAATGCCAAGGCAGCAAGAGCTGACAGTTACTCTGTGGTTTTGAGAAATTGCATTAGCCCACATAGGCAAAGAGAGCACAGCTATGGAGAAACTGCCTCACAGTGTGCTGCTAAAATCAACCACATCCTTTGACAATGGTGCAAACACAAGGTAGAGTAAGGAAAGCAGGTCTACTGATGCAAATAACAAGGTCATGTGATTGTGGTGCCTTTAAATGCAAACAGCTTTGGACTAATGTTGACTTAGTGCCGTCGCAGTCCTGGAAAAGGATGTGTAATTTTTCACAGTGTAATTTTCTTTGAGAAGACTCAAAGACATGTACTTATCAGCTAAATTCATTTGTAATTTATAAGCAGATCTAATATATCGCAAGATGTAGCACATTGGCTTTGGCAGTTTTATCCGATATCAATTTTCACCGAGAAGCTAAGAAGTGAAGGCTGGCAGATGGAAGGGGGGTAAAAAATGTGAACTTGGTAACTTTTACTTCCCAACAGATTGCATTAAGGTCTGCCAACTTGGGCACATTTGAGACATGTCACTTCAGAGCAGATGATGGACGGGCTGCGGAATTTGATCCCTGCGCTCGTGAGATTGTGTGCGTCTTCCCTGTGTCTATCTATGGCAGCCTATAACTTCCTGTGGCAGAAAATAAAAAAAAAATAATGGGAGCGCAGGAAGAAGGAAATTGGTGTCAAGGAAATGCTAAGTGATTGCGTGTCAGGAAATGGGCGTGTCCCGGTTCCATCTTCATAACAGCCAGCTGCCTGGATAAGTAGTTGACATTAAAGGCAGATTAATCACGTGATAGAGCAATGCGATATGAAGCCGCGCGGGACGTGGGACGCCAATGGCGCTCACTGAGGCTTGTTTGGAATTAGGTGGTTTTGAATGTGTTTACATTTTTTCACTGCACATGTATCCCATTTAACATTTTGGAATTGGAAATAGAAGAGCTTTAGTGACATTTGGAGACTGTTGGAAAAAGCGTAGCAAGCGCCTTTAACATTACCTGAGGCACTTAGGTAATGTTAAAGGTAATGTTTCTAAGCTTGTTTTGTTGTGCTAGAAAATTTTCTTGTTCAAAGGTGAAGTTGTTTGTTTGTTTTTTATTGGGTGATTTTCTAATTACACACTCAAAATAGTCTTTTTCAAGCTCCAGATTCTGAAAATTGTGTAGCGACTCAGCAAGCCATTAGAAGATGATTCCCTGCACTTAAAGCACATACTGTTTAAAAATAAATTTGTTAGCATGACACCCCTTGACACTCCTTTCACTCAGAATGGAGTGAAAGGAGTTCACGAAAGGAACAAATCATGCATTCGCTGTCAACTGCAAACACTTGGTGAAGCTTCGCGCACACACACACTTGTTTTGCATTGATTCACGTGCACACAAAACAAAAGCAGACGACGTTCACAGTCTGTGAAGTGACTGCGCTGCTTCTCGCTGATTCATGCCCATGTGTGAAAAAAGCACTGGCCTTTATTATTTTTATGGAAAATATGACATGAGCTACAAGGCATGTAAACAATCTGTGCCACAATGGCCACTTCGAGCAATCGCAAGTTCACACCCCATGCGCACCATATCCATTCGCGCGCGGCACTCTCGCTTTCTCACTGTCTACCACGCAGACACGCGTGCGCGCACAGTCGGTACTGCTGATTGTGTCACCCTTTAACCACCACTGACAAAGGAAGCGTGCGGTGGCTGGTGCTAAATGGTGTGACGAGTGGAGGGGGGAGGGGGCAGGCAGGGAAGGCGGGGTGAAGGAGAAAGATGAGAGTGATGATATTCTAAAATTAGCAGGCTGTGCGAAAGTGACAGATGACCTCATGCTGGTTGTCACCTTACTTTGCCACAGAAATCAGGTCATCTGTCAGACCCCTCTATCCTCTCCTCCCCTATCCTCCCGCTTCCATCTTTTTCGCCTGTATCTTTCTTCTCCTCGTGTTTCATCTCCTGCCGAAAAATATCCAAATTACTTTCTCTTTTGGATTTCACACTGGCCAACGGATTTGGCTGAAAAAATGAAACTGTCCAGCCAGCATTTTCATTAATATGGAGATCCAAGGGAGAAATATAAATAAATAGTAATCATAACTTTTTAGTTGAACACTGTATGTTTATTAAGCTGTTTGGCCTTAAAAAGTTTTTCTCTCGTATAAGCACGAAACCGAGTTTTTTTTCTCTCCACACTACAGTCACTATTAACAACCTGTTCAACCCCCACACAACTACACAACCCTCTAACTATACCCTCACACACACACAAACACACACCCAACACACACAAACTGCACATCATTATCACCCCACCGCCTTTCTGAGCAAAGTTCATTTCTAATAGGAGAGGCGCCATAAAAGTGGTACACAATGCAGCAGGTATTTTCTAAGGCCAAGACGCCTGGGGAGAAGCCAGAGCTCTGCCAAGACAATTCTGCTGCCTTACTGTGCTACCAATTCACTGCTCCGTCCTGCATTATGTGTCACTCATCCATGTCCCTTGAGGCTGTAAAGGTTCAACCTTCATGCTAAAGTGCTGGAATAAAAGCAGCAGTAGGAGCACAAAAGCAGGTGGACAAAAAGGAGAGATGGCGGGCTATAGGTTTGATTGTGATGTCAGCAGTAATTGCGTAGGGGATACTACATCAAACACCCGCCTGAACCGAAATCAATCGATTTGCGAAGGAGTGAGCGGCGTTCACCTATGGCTTTTGTTAATTTCAGAAGGAATGATGCAGAAAGTCATAGCTGGCAGGTTTGGTAGCATTTCATGAAGTCCACCTTGCCATTAAGTGGTTCTTATTTAACTCTTTATGCACCGATTCACTTCATCCTATAAACAGATATCGACATATAAATATGTAGAATCTGTAGGGTTTTGTTTGATTTAAACAAAATCAGTGAAAAAACAATGGACGCTGAACTGAACAGGAAGTCTTGAACCTGAGTCGATAATCCCCTACATGGATGTCCCAGCTAAACTGGAAGTTCAAATATTGGCTGTTGCCCTGAGAGGCTAAGTCGGCAGGTTCCAGTGGATTTACTGGAAACCAACCAACAACTGAACCTAATCTTACTCATCCCTCCCTCAAACCTCTGGAATGTTTTCTTAAAAATGCCTGAGCTTTAGTAAAACCATTGCAGCAGCTCAGCGGACATGTTGAACTAATATATTTTGTATTAGAGGTGGACACCAAACATAAAAAAGGAGAAATCTATTTGACACACTGGATGAATTATACATCGTGAGGGCACAAGAGCTATATAAGATCTACTGGTATGCCATGAGGATTTGCCAACTTCACTCATTGTTTAATCTTTGGTCATACGGGCGATCGTGGCTCAAGAGTTGGGCGTTCGCCTTGTAATCGGAAGGTTGCCGGTTCGAGCCCCGGCTTGGACAGTCTTGGTCGTTGTGTCCTTGGGCAAGACACTTCACCCATTGCCTACTGGTGGTGGTCAGAGGGCCCGGTGGCGCCAGTGTCTGGCAGCCTCGCCTCTGTCAGTGCGCCCCAGGGTGGCTGTGGCTACAATGTAGCTTGCCATCACCAGTGTGTGAATGTGTGTGTGAATGGGTGGATGACTGGATATGTAAAGCGCTTTGGGGTCCTTAGGGACTAGTAAAGCGCTATATAAATACAGGCCATTTACCATACTGTAGCAAGCAGCAGCGTTTCTTACTCTTTATCTTGTTAACTATTTTATCGGCCTCAGTGAGATGTTTCCATGCTCCTGCTGCATGCTAAACACCAGCTGAGTTCACTTTCTGGCTCCGTGTCCTCCTTCCTTATCACTGTTTTTCTTTATTCAGCTCTTAAATTGTTTTATTGCACGATTTTAGAGTTACAGTTTAAACAGAAGGAAAACCTCTTTATCAGAGACATTTCGTCAGAGTTTAGTTATTAATGAGTGCACCTGGCATGTCCAACACCCACATCTCAAAGCAAAAAATATTTATCCTTGGGCATTTCATCTCCCCTTTTTATACACTACAAATCTACAGGTTGGGCCATTTATATGGATACACCGTAATAAAATGGGAATGGTTGGTGATATTAAAGTCCTGTTTGTGGCACATTAGTATATGTGAGGGGGCAAACTCCTCAAGATGGGTGGTGACCATGGTGGCCATTTAGAAGTCGGCCATTTTGGATACAACTTTTTCAATAGGAAGAGGGCCATGTGACACATCAAAATTATTGGTAATGTCACAAGAAAAACAATGGTGTGCTTGGTTTCAACGTAACTTTATTCTTTCATGAGTTATTTACAAGTTTCTGACCACTCATAAAATGTGTTCAGTGTGCTGCCCATTGTGTTGGGTTGTCAATGCAACCCTCTTCTCCCACTCTTCACACACTGATAGCAACACCGCAGGAGAAATGCCTGCACAGGAATCCAGTATCCGTAGTTTCAGGTGCTGCACATCTCGTATCTCCACACCATAGACAATTGCCTTCAGATGACCCCAAAGATAAAAGTCTAAGGGGGTCAGATCGGGAGACCTTGGGGGCCATTCAACTGGCCCACGACGACCAATCCACTTTCCAGGAAACTGTTCATCTAGGAATGCTCGGACCTGGCACCCATAATGTGGTGTTGCACCATCCTGCTGGAAAAACTCAGGGAACGTGCCAGCTTCAGTGTATAAAGAGGGAAACACATCATCATGTAGCAATTTCAAATATCCAGTGGCCTTGAGGTTTCCATTGATGAAGAATGGACCCACTATCGTTGTACCCCATATACCACACCAGACCATCACTTTTGTTGTTCCAACAGTCTTGGAGGGATCCATCCAATGTGGGTTAGTGTCAGACCAATAGCAGTGGTTTTGTTTGTTAACTTCACCATTCACATAAAAGTTTGCCTCATCACTGAACAAAATCTTCTGCGTGAACTGAGGGTCCTGTTCCAATTTTTGTTTTGCCCATTCTGCAAATTCTGTGCGCCGATCTGGGTCATCCTCGTTGAGATGCTGCAGTAGCTGGAGTTTGTAAGGGTGCCATTTGTGAGTAGCTAATATCCACCAAAGGGACGTTCGACTAATGCCACTCTCCAGTGACATGCGGCGAGTTCTACGCTGTGGGCTCTTGCTGAATGAAGCTAGAACAGACACTGATGTTTCTTGTGACAGTTTTGTGACAGTTTTCTTGCATCCACATTTTGGCAAATCCAACACTGAACCAATTTCACGAAACTTAGCAAGCAGTTTACTGACTGCTGGCTAAGGTCACCCTACGAGACCACCCATGGGAGATGGGTGGTCTCGTAGGGTGTCATGCATTGAAATCTGCTGCAATGACCCGGTTACTGCGTTCACCAGATATCAACACAATTTCGATCCCCTCCTCACGTGTTAACCTCTTCGACATGTCAATGGCTGTGAACAAAGAGAAACTTGTAAATAACTCATGAAAGAATAAAGTCACGTTGAAACCAAGCACACCATTGTTTTTCTTGTGACATTACCAATAGGTTTGATATGTCACATGGCCCTCTTTCTATTGAAAAAACGAAAGTTGTATCCAAGATGGCCGACTTCTAAATGGCCACCATGGTCACCACCCATCTTTGAGGAGTTTGCCCCCTCACATATACTAATGTGCCACAAACAGGACTTTAATATCACCAATCATTCCCATTTTATTACGGTGTATCCATATAAATGGCCCATCCTGTATAGGTGAAGAATGGAGAGAGATTAAGTATTTATATATTTACTAGCAGTAATCCATTTAAGTCATAAATAGCTTTCACATCGGCAGAAAGCTGCTGTCAGCTTGCTTACTGCTACAGCTGTGACACTCAAAGTATTTCCCTAAGCCCCACCTACTGCCAGGCACTCGTGTTTTTTACGGTGCTTGAGCGGGAAGAAGGACAATAGCCACTCATGATCAATGTAAATACAGTTCCTCTGATACTAAATGAAAAGTAGAATTTGGCTTAGCTTTTCATCTTTCTTCATCACAGTGGCTAAAACAAATGTATGATTAAAACATTTGTGAATTAGACAAATCATATGTGACAAAGTCTTGAGCTACTTGTCATTTTTTAAAAAGTGGTCTTTAGCTGTAGTTCTCCAGGCTTTCTGAAGGGCTTTCAAAGTATGTCTTTGGACATTGGCTGCTTTTTCACTCATTTTTAGTCTAGTCCTTGTATCACAACAGTTTCTCCTTTTTTTCAAGAGACGACACAGTGTTGTGTCTACACAAAGAACTACTTTTACATTCCCATTTCTTTAGTTGAATCTAAGAAGACTGCCAAAGATAACACAGTTTGAAAGATGTAAAATAAAACAAATGCATTCCCACAGAGCTAGAGGCCCAAGGCTTGGCATGTCTCAGCATAGTGCGTAACATGTCCTTGCAATTGCACAGTAAAACAGCACATTACTGTATTATATGGTGCTTATATGACAAGTGTGCAATGTGTATTAAATTTCATCAGCAAAGTAAAGACAGAACTGCTTGACTTTCCCAGTGAGCTGGTATTTTCTATGTGCTTAAACCTTTAACACATGTAAGCCTATGACTGTTATTTAAACCAGCCTTCAAGCTGACTTGCAAACAGTTCCAAGTTTATGTCATCTCTGGTCACCGTTGTGATTAGATTAAAACACTTATGTTCTCCAGTTAATCATTAACCATGATTATCATCAGCATATAGGATGCTACTCGTAATCACAAAGTACAGCTGGAAATGCTGATTTTTCAAGTTTTTGATAGGAATCACCACAGCTGTTCCAGTTTCATTCTGAGGGGAATATCAGAGTCAAATTTAATCACTTTATGCAAGCATTTACAAAAGAGCATATATCTATCAATCTCATGTTGGGAGTAAAAGCTTAGTCCTAAAGACAGAAAAAGCCACTGTATGGAAAGATGAATCATTCAGTAAAGCATTACTATTGGTAGCTCTGTTTAATTAGCAGCACTGAAAATCATTCAAATATATGAAATGTGAAGTCTTAGTAATAACCTGCAACATCTTATTATCAGTGGCTCTGTCATGTAATGTTTCCTTGACCAAACCTTAAAACAGGTCAGTGTTGGCATTTCTTCTGCAAATTATTTGTCCTGCATTCTTTTTCATAGGAAAAATCAAATGCCTTAAAGGAAGACACATTCATGCTTGGCAGAAACATCAACTGCTCAGCAACATAAACAGAAGAGAAGATGAGCAATTATCACAAACTGTGAAGGAACCACTGTTGCTCTCTTTCAGGAGAATCTTAAATATGATGCATTTTCATTTCTGTGTAGATGCCCGTGATATTTAAGCATTTCCTTATCTAAACCTTCAAAAGACACAAAAACGGTGCATCTTTGGGAGACTAAAAAGAGTTTTATTTCATTTAAATAAAAAAAAAAAACAGAAGGTGGCAGAAGGTGAGACAAATAGCAACAGTAGGTGTGTAACGCAATAGCCAGGATGTTTTATCTTAAAAGTTTAGTCAGACAGTCTGCTGTGTGAATCATTTTTATGGTATGACAAGATACTTTAATGGCCCTGTCTGTCAATATCATTCAGTCATAGACTGTACTGGAAAACTACCTTATATAAAATAATTAACCATGAAAACTGTATGTGTGTGTGATGTAACCTAGAAAAGAGCTGAACTGTACAATAGGCCTCAGTCAGATCGGCTTAGAGACCAGTCAAAAAAACCCTGCTAACCTCTAGTCACTAAGAAGATATGTGTATTCCCTGACCGACTGGTAAACAAAGAACATTCACCTTAAAAGTAAAAGTTGTGCCTCACTGTTGTAACCAAGATATTTCAAAAGCCACAACTTTTATTTTGAAAGCTCACTACAGCTTGGTAAATAGGGTATGAGTGTTTGTAGACAAGTTGACAACTTCCATGCAAACAACTGCAGCAATCTTCGGGAGACCAAAGCAATTCAAAGGAGGGTTTGGATCTGTCTGCGAACAGTTTCACACTACCAACTTCCACCAACCTCCAGCACTCCCAGAGTACACACTTTACTTGTTTCTAGGAAATACGGGGTAATTAGCAATCGATTTCATGATGACTGGTAGCAACCTTCAGTAACCACTTGCTTGGTAGGACAATACATATTTTTCCTTGGCAACTGGGAAAAATGGTCACTGACTGCGATCTAGGCCTGTATGACTATGGGCTTAAATATGAGCCAATTTGTTAGTCCGACAACGAAAAAAAGCAATTTAAGTGTTAGTGAATATGAAGTAAGTGACCTTTCAATTCTAGAATGGAAAGTTATCCGCTGAGTTAGTGTTCATGCCAGTTACATGATGTCATGCCTCTCCAAAAAACTTCATATGGGTCTTCCAGACATATCCTTCCTCTCCAACAATATATTCGCTGAGGTCACAACAATACTGCACTCCATCATCTCTAATCCTTAGCAATGCGGATTAAACACAGGGATTATACAGTCATACAGACAGTAAACAACAAAGACGACAAGATGCCTGTATGCCTGGAAAAAAAGGCACTCGCACGCACACACACACACACACACACACACACACACACACACACACACACACACACACACACACACACACACACACACACACAAACACACATTCGATTGTTTCTAACCACAGTTATGACAGGAACACCTCTCATAAGTGAATAAACAGCTCCAGAACCTTTTCCCCCCTCACACTGTAGATCCACTATGACTCATTCCTAAAGGCCAACTCCCAAATGCTGACTCATGGTGTGGACGACAACAACAAGCATTTTAATGTCACTTTATGGGTCCATTTGCTTTTCAGAGAGACAGACAAATGCTCTGATTTAACATATTTTAATGGGCACACGATGTGACAGCAGCAATCCATGTAACAAACAGACATGATGGGAAAGTGATAAAATAAAGCTAATTCTATTGTTTTAAATTCAAATCAACTTTATTTGCATAGCAACAAATTATATTATCTCGAGAGCACTACAGTAAGATCAAGCCTTTATATTAGTGTGGAGAGAAGCTTAAACACTAGGGCTGTTCGATATAACGATATATATCGGATGACGATATAAAAACGTCTATCGTTTCATTTTACGCTAACATAAACCTTTCACAATAAAGCTCAAGATCCTGTTGAGACTTTTCAAAATAAACTGAATCACGTGAAAGAGCAGATTATTTACGGATGAGAAGTAAAAAAGAGCTGCCAGGTGCTAAAGAATAAACCTTGGACTCAAACGTTAGAACAGGCTTTTCCCCGCAGCACGCCGTGTAATAAATGCTCACAAAGAAAACGGTGGCTGTTACAACTTATGTCTAAAAATGTATCGTTTCATGCATCTGTTAAAACACTGGACTCCAGCTACATGACGCGCAGCTGAAAACACTTCCCGCAAGTCGAGCTGCCCGAGATTCACAGAATATGTTACATTTTTGTGATTTATATCGTTATCGGGACGATAGAATTCTTATACCGGAATATGAGATTTTGGACATATCGCACAGCCCTACTAAAGACCCTACTGTAATACAGCGAAAACCCCAATAAGCAGACAAGCCCTGTGAGCAAGCGCTTGGCGACAGTAGGAAGGAAAAACTCCCTTTTAACAGGAAGAAACCTCAGACAGGCTCAGCAATGGCTTAGAACCAGGCTCAGTGTGTGTTGATCATCAGTATGAAGACACACTGTAAATGACAACACTGTCCAAGGCTTGTGTAAGATAAATGCTTTCAATCAAAGGGTCACTGTCGATTACTATTTCAGCTACATCACCTATACCAATCATTGTTATATCAACCTTTCCTTAAACAGATATCTTCTTGTGTGTCAAGTAACTCCAAATAATCAGAATCAAAATACTTTAGAAATGTCCTTAGGGATTAACAAAGGGTGCATGGAAGACACCAGAGGCCCAAGCATTACTTCTTGGAACATATTAATAGATACAGAGCTCATCTGCTCAAGTGACCTGTCAAAAAAACAGATCAAACACTCCAAGTTCAAATGCTCTTCTTTTAAAATGCTGGATATAAAAGCCACTTTGCCTTAAGCACCACAAGTGAGTGTGAATAGTTCAGAGAGGTAGAAGTTGCGATGAGAATGGTGATTTCTGCTTGAAAGATTTTTTGGCGGTACCAGGTCTTGCAGTTGTTGCTATAGCAAGAGGGAGACATTAGTATAAGTAATGTTTTTTAAGTTATTTATGAGCACCGTGTCACTGTATGAAAAGTCACAGTTGTTTGTGCTATCCACTTTTTAAAAGTTGTCATAATGGGGCTCAGAAATATGTACCCATTTCTTTTGCATTATGATTTAATTTTGCACCTGCCTGCAGATGAAGTGTGGTTTGCACAGGATCGGGAGCAGCCTCGTCTTATATTTGGACTTACTAAGTATTAAATAGATCATTGTGAATTCCTAATATTCCATTTTTCCAGGTTTGTTGAAATTCCAGAGAGTCCACAATTGTTTTCCCATTTATCTAGAAATCTTATTTTCCAGTCACACTTCAGTCAGAGTTAGATTTTGCTTAATAAACAGACCCAAACACACAACACACGTTTTGAGAAAACCATTCTTTTTTTACATTGGCTTAAAACCACTTAAGTCTCATCTTTTCTTTTTCGCAAATGGATTATAAAACACATCTGTGGCAGGATTAACTTGGTACTTAGATCATCTGTTAACAAATGGAACCTTTTAAAAGGGATTGCATTTTGATTTCCTACAGACAGAAGCAGAATTATCTGTTTATACAGGGTAAAAGCAAACTGCACGTCCATTAATCCTTTCTGTTCTACACTATGTGATAAACACTGAGAACTTTATACCTCTGAAGCCATGCAAGGGGAAGCGGACTCATCCCCAGTCACTGATTTGCAGATCATTAATTTGTGTGTTAATCATTTACTGCAGTCCAATCTTCTCAACATAACATGAAGCTACTTTTTAATTCAAACTCCCAAACTATACTCGTCCGCAGGCTTTAAAAATGTGTTATGAAAGTAAAACTGCTAAAACTTCATTTGACCAAACCAAGCACTTCGATCAAATGTAAGAAAGTCTTCAACATTTAGACTGAAATCTGAACAAATTCAAGATTCATTCCAATAAAAACTTTTATTCAGGAAAAAGTCCTTCTGACAAGAAATGCGTTTTAAAGGCGGATTCATCTTACAATTCATCTCACTGGCCTTCTTATTCCCCTTCAAACACAGACAATCTTTTCAGCATCAGCTGATAAAGTCTGTTTATTGAAGGTGAAGCTTATAGACAGTAACTTTCCACAAGGAAACTGTGCAGGAAGGTTTCCAAAATCAACCAAAATCAACATTTCTGTTTCCCCAAAATGAATGTTCCCAGCTGTCAATTAAATGTTATCAGGCTTGCAAATCCTCAAATCTGAACTTTGAAAATCAAAGAAATGGGCATTAATGCTGTAATTTAGTAATTAACTGTCAACCAACAATAACCTATGAAAGAAAGCTACAACTGGTTCTGATGTCGGCTCGAGACAGAGGTTTCATGCTATGACATTTAAATGTAGAAGCTTTTCAGGGACTTCTAGTTTACAATTTAAGTCTCATCTTCCTTTGTACATTTCTATTTGTGCACAAGATGCAGCTGAAATATATACAGATATATGCACTTGTTTGTCTTGTGGATTTTTCTAGTGTGCTAAACATTCAGTCTCTATATAAACCACTGAAACTGACACAAGCTGTTCTCCTCCATTTACCCCTGAACCAAATTAGAAGTTTTCAAACCTGCCAACAGTATTTGCATTGATCCTTCACTGGATTCGTTCAAAAATGAATAAAATTCAGTGCTCAAGGTAATTATATGGCTTCTCTGGCTCAGCCTATGATACTCAAGTCTGTTATTATAATTCTGAAGTACACAATACAGTCCATGCTGCAGTAGCCAAATACCAGTTAACAATCCTGTGAGGACATATGTTCTTGTCCTCACAGAGGGAGGCTGGCTTGGCGTAACAGACCAACCACATTTGAGTAGAGCCACCAGACTGTGAGGGCTTAGCAGAGGCTCTGACAAATTACACGTCAAAAGAACTAAAAATAAATGCATTATTGCTTCCTTCTGACACTTAAATATTGCTGTAATTTCACATGAACAGAGCACAGAACAGAATCTTTTGCAGACCTAGGACCTAGAACATTTTATTAAACGGGCGATGACACATACAAGGCGCTCTTATTTACTCAAATACTGGAAATAAAAAGGTAAAGCAACCATGATGATCACTTAGGTCTTACAAATACACGATGACTGCTTAGGTATAATAAGAAATAACTAAGAATATTGTGCAACCTGTTTTAGTACTCAATATACCAGCTAGAACAGGGCGATATGACCAAAAATATTTATCACGATACACATTTGAAAATTTGCGATAACGATATAACTGACGATATAATTGACACTAGACAGGATATTTTACAACTCCACAACTTTATTAGTGCAAAAAAAAAAACCCCATCAATGTATTTTCACTTAAACAAGCAGCTGTTTTTTTATGTGCATTAAAGCTATATAAAAATGTAAAAATAATAATATATATATACATATACATATATATATATATACATACATATATATATACATACATACATACATACATACGTATATATATGTATACATACATATGTATGTATACATATACATATGTATATGTATATATACATATGTATATATACATATACATATGTATGTATGTATGTATGTATGTATGTATGTATGTATGTATGTATGTATGTATGTATGTATGTATGTATGTATGTATATACATATATACACATGTATGTATACATACATACATACATATATATACATATACATACACATATACATATATATATACATACACAAATACATATATATACATACATATATACATATATATACATACATATATACATACATATATACATATATATACATACATACATACATACATACATATACATACATACATACATATATAAATTCCTTGCTGACAGTTTAACCAAAAGGCATTTCCAGTGGAAATTGGCCGACATATCCTCAGCATAACCATGTATAATATCCACAAAACTTAAAAAGAGGTTACACGCACACAACATGGTAATATTATGTTGAAGCACAGTGCGTATCACTCCGCGAGGCTCCTGCCTACGATAGCCGTAATGCTCCGACAATCCATCAAGCGGTGCGGCTTCGTAGCTTAGCAAAGTCGTACTAAAACATTTGACAGATTTTCGAGCGCCGTGTACGACATAAAATCGTTTTGAGGTCAGTAAACACAACCAGAATTCATACATAAGGCACACGGGATTATAAGGGGCACTGTCGATTTTCAGAAAAACCAAAGGATTGATATGAAGTGTGCCGTATTTTCCAAACAACACGGTAATAACGACGGCCCGCCAGCATGCTCTACCAAAAATAGTGCTTTGTTGTGTATCTGACGGACGAAAGCTAAACCAGTTCCACACCACTGAAGTTGCAGCATTTTTACAAACCAGTTCTGGTTCATCTGTTTCATTCAACGATCTGCGTTCGCACTTCTCATTCTCCGTCGCCGCCATGCTTTTTCCACCATGTACGTATGAAAACAAAAGGCACTGCGCATGTGCGTTTTACCCATATTCTATCGCGATATTTCATTTTCTTATCGTTGCCCAACATTATACCAGTATTACCGTGAACGGTATGATATGGCCCAGCCCTAATACCAGCAATATACCACTGACTAGGTCACTGTTGTGTCTTCTGTTTCGCTCATTTGCTTCCCAAGCTCTGCCATCGTGGGCCGCAGCTGATGACAGTTGTCCCTATTCAATGAGCAGAGGATACAGCAAGCAGAAAACTGCTTTATGTACCACTTTGCTGAGCAGGCTGAGAGACAACATGGAGAGGCAGTTAATATATTATATAAGGCAACAATAATTTTTAACATAGGGTATTTGGCATGTCTTTCATCTGCAGATGAACACCACAGATGTGGCACTGTTTAGCATGCATGTATCTCCTGTCCAGCGCACATGCACGCACACAGCCCACCAACACCACCGCTGCAAATCCCAATGCTAAACGCTGCAATGTATCAGAAACAGCCGATGGGTCTTGGTAATAGCTGGAAGCAAACAGACAAAGTGCCTCATCCAAAACAAGCATTGAATTGTTATGCTTTACAAAGCTGTTCTATTATATTCACTCAATGTTTTTTGCATTCTTGACATTTTCACTGTTGAAAAACATCTCTGTTGTAACGAGAGGGATCTTTGTGCAAGGAAGATTAAAACAAAAAAAATCCTCACTGGTTTGCCAGCCTGCATAATTATCCTTAAAGTGAGAGTCGCACATCTGTTACTGCATCACTACCCCTTCCATTTCCCTTGCCTTTTGTTCTTCATACCAACCCTTCTAGAGCTCTTCCATTAGATAATGCCATTATCACAACAAAACTCATGGCAATTAAATGCAGATTATGCTGTAATTCAGAGCCTGGTGCATTAGTCTGTTCTCCATCATGGAGCTATCTAATACTCTTCTAATGCATTGTGGTAGTAATGTCCTACTCTAATCCTTGGTAATGCTCAGTGCTGCACCTCCCCATGGATTAACCAAACCCTCTCAGTTTTAAAAGCATTCTGATCCGTAACCAAAGTGGCGTGAACCTCTGGAAGGTACACCTTTTATTAAGTTGAATCCATGTCACTGAGAAAATCTGTATTATTCTAATGTGAGTTATTCACCAAGTTGCAGTTCAAAGGAGGTGCGTTCAGGTCAGCTAGAGTTGAAACAGTTCATTGCTGTTGCTCGGTGTCATTATGAGCGGCTGTGGTTGAACAGCATGACATAAAAACCAAGTCTATTTAGCAACCTGTTGTTATTAATACAACAAAACTTGTGCTGAGTTGAAACCTGCTGTGGTCTTTAACCGTCCACAGTTTCAATTGAAAGAAAATTAGAAGGTCAGACAGTCTGATGATGTCAAAAGTATGTACGTGTTACTCTTTATGTCCTAATAATATTTTATTAATCTGAGCCTGCATTAATTTGAGAGATGACACATCTTATTGTCTTTAAGGACAAAATTAAGATCACACCTATCTGAATTTATTGCTGAGATGAATATTTTGAGCAGTAGTGCAACTTTAATGCTTCACTTAATGGTGATAAGAGAGGACCGCAACTAAATCTAATCCAAAATTCAAATATAAACGTATTTATGAGAACACTCTTCATCAATCTATACTCTCTATCAACCTAAACTAACACAATTAAAACTAATTTGCCAAATGATCTTCCAGCGAAGAGGAAATCACGAATACTACAATTATCTTAGCTTCTGTGAAATTTGTCCTACATTTTGTAAATTAGAGTCTCTTAAAATCTGTTTTAGTTAACAATTGGTGTGTGTGTGTGTGTGTGTGTGTGTGTGTGTGTGTGTGTGTGTGTGTGTGTGTGTGTGTGTGTGTTTCTTCCATAGTAGCACTTCACATCAAGTTTTAATATTTCATGTTTGGAAATAGTGAAACGAAAGGGAAGGCATACTTTGCGTCATCTTTTTTTAAAAAGTCTAGATTAGAGAAATTGTTCGGAATGACATCACAGAATGTTTGCAAGGAAACATCAAAAGCCATAATGACGATGGTTAAGAGCCACTTAGCCAGAACCATTAGCAAAAGCCTTGTGATGATCGTTGTGCTCGACTCACAAAGCTATGTGGATGAAGCGTATTAACGCAATGACCGGAAGTCTACCAGTTGTTAATAAAAGCTTAACAGCCATTAGTGACTGCAATGTAACATCCTCATGGTCCAGTAGCACACTGGACTTACTAGGTATAGTTCCAGTATGAGGTCATGATACAAGTTTACACTGCATTTCACTAAAGTACAGTGAAGGAACAAATGATTTTTCTGATCTACATATGCATATGTAATTGGATTATTATATATCACTGCGTCAAGTAAACTCACTTAAAATGCAATGCCTCTTTAGGTGGAACAAGTGAAACTGAAAGTATGCTGGCCTGGATGAAGCCATTCCAGGCAAGCTTGTAATGCATATCTTTTCATACCACAGTTATGTCCATTTGCTCATGTATTTCCCTATGGACAGTTAGAGGAGTTTACACCCAATGGAAACGTGCACTCATGCACTCCTCCAAAATCCCAACTGCAGGGTTGAGTTTCGCTTCAGCTCTTTATACATTATAACTTCGCCCTTCTCTGCAGATGGCTGACGGACCATCAACAGCACAAGCGAGAGTGACCCACAGACCAGTTGTACCGCACAGTTTGCACACTGCTTCCACTGACAACAGACGCTCTCTGCAGGTAGACGGGCCACCCAAGGACTGCCAGCGAACTGTGACCACACCCTAACTGCTGAACCATAATTTCACCACAAGTAGGATAGAATGAGCACGACTGTCTTTGCTGGTTCATTTAAGAATCTCATCTCTGTGAAGACATAATACAGGCATACACCGTTTATTCAAATATCCTGTTGCATGATGACTTTTTAATAACAGCCCTTCCTTTATTTATTTCTGTTGCATCCTTTAATATTGCAACAGAAAACAATTTTTTCTTCTGGGTGTTTCCAAGTTGCTTCAATTTTTGACTTTCATCAAAACTTGTAAGGATGATTTTAACTTCGAAGGATAAGTATATAATGTCTCAGCTTTACGTTTAGTGACCCATACGAGTAAAATAAAAAGCCAGAATAGTAGAAAAATCAAAAATAACAAATGATACAATATGTGACATGTAAGAATAAATTATGGAGGAACAATAAAACAGCTACAGACCAAGCAACGTGCTCTTGAAGTGGATTAAGTTGAAAGCCATCACTCACCACATTCAGGAAGCAGATGCTGGCATACAGGCCTACATGACTCTTAACTTAAACCCAAACTGAATGTGCGTGCAAATAATTTCAGGCATCTGGTGATGACTGAGAAGATAGTGCCCAACAAAATTTGTCATCATTGGGATTATTCAGTATTCTGTAATCCATGGGTGAATTCAGTGCAAAGGATTGCAGCGATCTGGTGGTTTTGCTATGTTGTGCAGGGGAAGGGTAGTCGAAAAGCATGGAATCCTGCTAAATCAAGGAAAATAAATGACAGAGTCATAATGTCTCATTCACAATCTCCCCCAGGATATGCCAAAGGAAGCTGTTGTTTAAAATCTGTCTGTGCGACTGATTTATTAAGCCTCCATCCTGCTTGCAGTTACTCACTGTTGCATAAGGCTCTGGAGATGTGAGTTTCTTTTTTTTTTCACCAACTCAGTAAATAACAATAAAGCAAAGATGCAAAACCTGGCAGAAAAAATAACAGAGTGACTGACAAGCCCACAAACTGTGCTGCAAAATGCATTACAGCTCCGTGTCTCTGCTGCCATCGAGATCAAACTCCGAAGACAAAAGAAGGCGGGAAGATTATAGACTCACAGTCCTAAAATCAAATGTTTCTCCATCATAGTGAGAGGAAAAATGTGAGAGGCTTTACCCACATTGACTCCTTATATTTACACACTGGACTTTCCATATACACACACACCACACCCATTACAAGAAAACAGGAAATCGCTGTTTGTGATTGAATATGTGATATTTTTACAAATGAGCCAGACCTGAAGGCATTCCTTTCTCAGTTGGTCATATTGGAATAATCAATTACCTTTCACAATTTTTCTTATTTATTTTCAAAAGAAAGAGCATTTTCTATTTCAATTTCTTCATTCCCTTATGTCAAACTATGCTTTTGAAGCTGATGGAACGAATTCTATCGGTTAAACTGTAAATTCTTCCCAACTTGCAGTTATAGATCGGCAAAGAAATTAAAACCAGCCCTGATCAATAACCCCTAAGAGTGCCTGGACCTTAGATGTTGACCCCCGAAGATCAGTAGCCTTTGATGTAAAGCAACACACTAAAACTGAGGGTTTTATTTAACTGCAGAAGCCAACTGTGCTAAATGGCAAGGCAGATGATTCAGCTTAAAGTACTGCAGCCTGCAGAGGCCTACTTTGTGTACAGACAGATGTGGGATTTGTGACTTGTTGATATTACAGCATTGATTCAGAAGGACCGAGAAGGACTGTTCCCTGCTGCTCACATCCAGCCTAAAAGTTAATCCCAGTAAGCAGGCACACTTCCTACGAGCAAATGACAGAGCAACAGGTGGTCTCATTCACAAATATAAACGGTCTGTCTGAGTGTTTCATTCAAGTAAAAGCTACAGTTAAGCTCCCATTAAGCACCTATGATACAATTATACCCCTCAGAACTGTCGACCATCTGAAAGTGGCTTTAATCATCTAAATGGACCATTACTTAAGCCATCAGAGGTCTGTTTAATAGGTCAAACTACCGCATAGTGTTGCACTCTCAAAGTATGGATGGATACACTGGATTCGTGCACATTTACTGTTTACATCACTGATGACGAAGGCAGCGAGAGCAACATGCTACAGTGAACACAATACCAGCATCAGTAAATGAAGTCCTTCCAGGAAAGCAAAAAGGGAGTCGTAGTCCTTATTTGTAATGTATAATGGAGTGTAGCTTTCATTGCATGATCTCATAAAATTCAGAGGACGGTAAGTGCAGAAATATTCTCAGTGTCTTCTATGGTGGATTGCTTCATGCACGATTGCAAAGCAGAGAGTTAAAAATAACACAATTCTGTATTAATTATGGGAACCCTTGTGTTTTTCTTATAATAAACTGAGTCACATGTTTAACGGCTGTTTTTGCAGCTGTCACAAGTTGCACATTACCAAAGACAAGTCTCATAAAACTAGCAATAAATATCAATTATATCCAGCCAAATGAGGGACTCACTCTACAGCTGAGATTCTGAGACTTTGGCTCACCATGCGGTATCTGCATGCTCTCAACTTGAGTCCATTTACGACTGAGCTGCCAAACGCTTCCTCTTGTACGAGATCGAGGTGCCCGAGCAAACAGAGCAGACGCAGTAACACAAAGGTGCTGGCAGTCCATTCTTTTACCTAACTCTACATGGGCATACAAACAAATGTCCGACCATGCAGCAGTACAGACAAACTGAGGCTCAAGGCCAAGTCTGACTCACTCGGTGTTCTAAAGATTGAGTTCGTGCCACTTTTATGAAAATTCATTCAGATTTTTTCTTGCCTAAAACAAAAGCTGAGCAATGTTGATTCTGTTGTAGGCGAGGGCAGATACACTTTTGACAGTTTCAGCTACAAAATGTGTTACTTGCCCCAACATGTGAAATATTATTATTCCAAAGCAACATGAACTACTATAAAGAGCAAATGATCAAGCAGATAAGCTACAATGATTGCGGGTGATGGCAGGTTTTACCAAATTTTATTATTTTTATCCATCATGCACAGTACTCATGTACAGAGCTCAACATGGCAGGGCTCAAAAACACTAGTGGCCTCGACCCTCAGAAAAAAAAAAATCACTAAAATCAAACACCCACCCACAATAGATTGCACAAATACATTTACCCACACTTTTTAACCACACTTTAATCAATTATACTCATGGCTAACATTGCCTCCACCAGGCACTGAGCAGCCACCCAAGTGCCCGGAAGACATAACCACACCAACCACCAAAATGCTCAACAATCAATAAACATTCAAGAGATCTCATGCAAGTTTATGCTTCCTAATGTGAAAACATTTTTAAGTGCAGAGTACTGAATAAAGTGCAACTGTGCCCAGAAAAGTGTTGGCTATTACCTAAAATAAAATACAATTTACTGCTTTAGTTGCTGAACCAATAACAAAACACCTCATCATTACAACGACATTTTCTGTTACGGATTACAGACATAGCACAATCACAGAACTGACATCACTGATGATCAAAGCTTAGTTAGTGTTACGTTCCCCTGAGGGGTCTAGGCGGTGAGGGGGAAGTAACAAAAAGTGACCGGGTTAGAAAAAGGAGTCAAGGAGGCAAAAGGGTTAAATCAAAGAGTTTTATTAAAGTAGCTCAACTAAAAAAGACGGACAAGCCGCTATCACCATTTAAGAAAACAAACAAAACTCAGGCGTGGTCAATAAAGTAAAACGTAAGCCAAAAAGAAAGAGAGCAGCTCACTAGCTGCAAACCACAATAACACAGCTCATTAGCTGTAACCACTCACAAACACACTCAGCTCACTAGCTGTAACCACACTCATGGCACTCTGGCCCAGAGCTCACCTTTCCCTGGGCTTAAATACTTTTAATTACTGATGTGAGTCAGCTGTGTAACAGGGAAAGGTGGCACCTCAGGCAGAAGAGGTGGTGGGACACGCCCACACAGGCACCTTCAGGAGGAGGCCCTGCTAGGGCCGTAACAGTTAGTATTAGAGGTTGACAGTTAGGGCTAATGGCAGAAAGGTACCTATTCAAATCCAGGATCTGACTCAACATGCAAGAGCACATAACCAGAAAGTCAGCAAAGCTCTGCTATGCCTCGCAGCCATAGCTTCATTCCCAGGTGAACTCTCTCATGACGTAAGCGTGACAGCAGGAACATGGACGTCATCCCACCTGCAATTGCTCAGTCGGTCCCCTTCCTGCCCTCAAATCCCCTTATCAAACTGTGGGACAGATTTGGGCTACATAATGGGCACCAGCATGCAATCAGGAACTGAACAGGGGCCTATTATCTCATGACATGCAGGTGTCAGAGGATGCATTTCTCTCTGTTTAGGAGCTATCCTGTCCAGAAATGATGAGCATTGTTGCAGCAACGTGTACACAAAAATCTCCATGAAAGCCAGGAAGGGAACCTAATCCACTTCAGAGTTGTGAAACACTGCCGCAAGGGAACAACAATCATCAAAACGGTATTTAAAACACTGACATTTTTGACTGAACATCAATGTTGACTTTAAAAGCAATATTTATAATAAATCCGTATTGTAAGCACTGGGATTAACATATTCCAACACAGTCCCTACAGGATGACAAATCTGACAAACATTACCTTATTCAGCACCAAACACATTAGAACTATGCAGCACAACACAGCATTTCCCCCAAATGCATAATGGGAATTAAGGTGATAAATAATGCAGGCTGTCATGATGGATTAGTCTAAAAGGAAACGTAAGGTGAGGTGAGAGGCTTTCAGGGAAATCTAAATTACCCAAACATTCACAAGCCAGCAGCTCCACTTGACCATTTAGAGCATCACTAAAACTGTATTCAATTCTGTCTTAAAGACAAATATATAGTGTGTATATCTGAAGCGCCCTTTATTCACATTTAAGCTTCTCCAATACACTTGCTAAGGTTTTTCAACACTGAATTCGACTTATCCCATTATTCAAAACATTTCTAATAGACAGGCGGGCATTTGACTAAAAGGTTTACATGACCGCAGACTTTAATCAAGATCCTCTGGGTTTCTCACAATTTGATAAGATGCTGTAAATGTGATTTATTGATTTATAAGCTTCTGACACAATGAGCACAGTGTAAAATGCTATTAACTTTGTGCACATTGTGACTTTTTCTCTTTGGCGCAGGTATTGGGTTAAGTGTCCATTTCATGGGTAAATTACAGTTTTTGGAGCACTACACCAGAGCAAATTTTCCCTTGGTTTAATACCCCTCTCCATAGGCTCACGGTAGGCAAATACCTCTTGAAACTGACACAATCAAACCATAAATTAAGCATTAGACATCTGGGACAGGTTCCAGCCTCTCTGTAGCCCTGAATTGGAGGTGCAGTTAAGAAGACAGATGATGGACTTAGGTACATAGCGTTAACTTTAATTTAACACCTTATTTTTACTGCCTGCTGCTCCTGTTTGTCCAGCACATTGCCTGTGATTCCAGCAAAGGCTGGAATGACTGCAGGGAGCAAGACCAAAAAGTGTGGCTTTTACATATTTTCTTGGGAGTTACATGCATCTGAGTGTTTTCATCGCTTTTTATTTTTCATATGCCACTAGCTGCAACCAGTGCAATGATGTCATGCCCAGGATTGTATTTTCTCGTGTTTGACATGAGTGATTGCATCTGTTGACTTTCTTCCAAAATGAGGGTTAATTCGGTACCTCATTGACTCCAGTCGAATTTCAATTGAAGCAACGGAGCAGACAACTTAAATCACCGTGACATGATCTTACAAGAAAAGGTTTTCAGCCTTTTACACATGAGTCGAGCATGACTCCTCCTGGGTAATTACTGGAATTTCTTATCATGGCAACTGTCAAAAAAGAAATATCACTCCCTGCATCCCTCGACATGCACCAGGTTAAATTATACAGATATCATTCCTTATGTTGGACCTCTTGGCCTCATCAGTATTGGTGAAGGGATTTTACTGGTTGATACCAAGTGGCAACTGCTGAAAAATAAACTTAACAAGGAGATGTGCAAAAAAACTGCAAGAGCTCACTCGATGCTGGCTCCACAAGCAAGTCGATCCTCATAGATCCCCATGTTAACATGTCCAACCTTACAGGGTCAAAAAGCATGTTTGCATCAAAATGGTTTTGGTCTCTGTGGATTTTTCCCCCCTTCATAAGAACTCTGTGGAAGGTTTGATTGTTTAACTCAATTTGTGTACTGTTGGTGCTCCAAGCTTTCATCCAAACATAGGTCGAAAAAGCTAACCTGCACTGAGTTGCATTAAGTCTTTTAAATACAGTCTACGGTTGATATTGCGCTTGTTTTATCGAGATACATGCATCCTATTCGCAAGTGGCTCTGGTCAAAAGCCAGATCTGCAGCTAATAGTGTAGATTTAAGATCTGGAACTTTTAACAGAATGCATTTTGTCTACTTTTGTATATTTTTACATTTTTGATTAATCTAAGTATAGACACCACACAAAACAATAAAACATATTTCATATGATTCACGTCTTTGCTCTGCATCCAGCAAATTAAGACTACATCTGCTACAGCTTAGCAGATGTAGTCTTTCATTTGTTGAAGCTTACCAATTTACTGCACTGTCTCCCTCCTTTCTAGTTATTTTTAACCATAATTGATCGACTAGTGTGGCTCAGTCTTACACAGGTTTAAGTACTCGCTTGTAGGTTCTTATAGCATATAATGATTCTTATGCATATAATGATTCTCATGCATATAATGATTCTTATGCATAAGTTTAATACGGAAGATCTGTAATCAGTCATCTGCCTGCTTGGCTGTTCACTGCATCACTACCACTTTCCCACGCTGTCTGTTTCAACACTGACATCGTTACTGTAGTCCAATCATCTGCTCGCCCGCCCTCTTTGAGCCAATCAGCCTCCACTCTGCATTCATTCTGTGCTCTCCATCATTCTCCCTTTCAAAATCTCATTCCTGCAACACACCACCTTGCCATCTCCACCTCACCAAGGCACCTAGAGCTCCATCCAAGCCTCACTCTTCATGTTCACCACCACCAACATCTAGATTCCAGGGAGACCTGTCCTAAATCCTATCACAGCTGGAAGTTCGTTCTGCCATGACGGGTCATTGACGTTTAATTGCCTCATAATTAACAGATTAATTTCTCAGTCTCACGTTCAGTTCTTCCAAATGATCTCTCCTTATTGAACTGTTTGTGAATTCTCTAACAGATAGAAATAATCAACAACTTGAAACTATTCAAAATAATAAATCTCCTGTAATGAAGGAACATTTGTGCTTGTGTTTGTTTTATTTTGAGCAAACACGCAGAAACTGAAAAAGAAAAAAGAAAAAAAAAACAAAACACACTGCCACAATGACCCAAGTTTGCATAAGAACAATATCCTGAGTGAAATCATTAGGTTGATAACATCTGCACAACATGTGTGCATTCCTAGTTAAAGCCCTTATGTAATCCAAAAAGATATCAAAAGAACAAGCATCCTATAAACAGATCCAATGCTTTGCATAGCACTGTATATCTTCAGGGGACCAAGGAACAACTCTAAATATAGCCAAACCTGAACTCTGCCCTTTCCCTCTGCATCTCATAGACAGATGCACACACACACACACACACACATATGCCACGCTGCCTCTGCTCTGCTCTGCTCTGCTCTGCTCAAAGGATCTCTGAATCTTGTATTTTTCTCTATCTCTAACTCTGGGCCAAAATAGTATCAAGGTTGCAGTTAGGACATCCTATTCCTGACAGCACAAACGTGCAGTGTATCAAACAAACACCCTTCAATAACCAGAAACTGAATATTTCCCCTGTTTGCCAGGAGGAGATAAAAGAAATGGATATGCGAGAGTGCGTTTGTGCTGAAAGAAATGAAGAAAGGCAGTGTCCTTAAAGGAGAAACCCCAGGGCCTGGGTCAGGACACAGGGTGAAATATAGGGCAGCTTTGTGACAGAGGGCAAACAGAGAAACCAGCAAACGGGTAGAAAGACGAGAGACGACGAGAAAGAAACAAAGAAAGCTGGCGGTGTTTTGCTACAGATAATTCATCAAAGCTGTAAGCAATTGATCTGCCTCTTTGTTCTAAGTATACCGCTGCTTTAGAGGACAGGAAAAAATCAGAGAGATGAAGGTGCAAACAAAGGCACGACCACTATGGCAGCGGAGATAAAGCAACAGATGTTGCAGAGTGGTCTGTGTGTCCAAAGCCCTGACTGAAACTGATGCTACATAAGAAACTCGACACCACGAGGGTTTCGTGGCTCATCATCATCAGGACCAAAATGATCTTCAGATCTTTAATGGTTAGAATTAGAAAATAATGCCCGCGCTCTGTGTTTTTCTTTCTATCTTGCTCCATATTTATTAGCTTTTTTTTTTAGATTAAAAAAAAAAGGTGCTTGGGGAAAACTGGAGGAGAAAACTGCAATAACTACTAATTTTGTCATTAAAATTATTAATTTATTTTTCCATGCCCACAATCTGAAGAGGCACTTACCAGGAGGTCCATGGATTAGTATTTCAAGGGACACTCAGTGAGGATTTTAAACCCTTGGTAATTTCTACTCATTGCTTTTACAAGACTAAATTATTATAATTGCATTGCATTTAAGAGACCAAGCTGAGCACAGTGCTCGCAAAAAAATAAGCTGTTTCACTTCTGCATATTAAATAAATGACTGGTGTGGATTTTTAGAGATTATATTATATTTGTAATATCTTGTGCCTCTGGCTTCACTATTATACAGCAGACATCCCTGTTTTTAAAATCATTTAGCTGCAAAGAGCATTACTCACCTAGGCATGCATTAGTGTTCAGACCACCTGAGGTTAAGATTGTAATAAACTCTCATACCATTCATGAAAAAAGATGGAGTTTATTACAGGCCCCCCTGGAGAAGTAAAAGCACGAGCCAATGCATTCCTCTCACTACGAAGCCCTAATCTGCCACTCAACAGAAATGGCACCCTTAAATGCTGGCTTCCTGCTCTTAATGCCTGTGCTTTTATGTCCATGTTGGACAATTTGCGATCATTAGCCAACGCTTGCAGTATATAATCGAAAGTGTTGGCTACCCAGCAATATATAATGAATCCGAGAGAAGGGTTTAAATAAGTTATCTGCACACACTCTGCCTTTTCTTTTGAACACTGACACTAATACTGATGCTGGAATCTCTGTACTAAATGATATAGGAGCAGAAAACAACTAAGAAATGTGCTGTTTGAGCAGCTGAGCATAAGAATACATGCACCAAGCATCCTGAAAGGAGCCCGTGGACTTTCCACGGACTGTCAACACCTTATTAGGATGACGCTGGGTGTGGACAAGGATATTCTAAATAAACAGTGAGCAGCCCAAGACTAACAAAGTGACTGCACATCAACGCAGTTACAGAAATGAAGACGTTTGCAAACTTTATGATCTTTCTTTATCTATCAAAGCGAGATCCAACACTTCACCATCAAAGAAGCAACAAGGCTGATTAACGTAATCCCTGCAATAAGTAATCTCATTTTATAAATGCACGTATGGCTGCGCGTTGTGCACTGCTTCCTCTTAGGAATGTGGGTTTCTCTGCAACAGGCATGTCAAACTCATTCTACACTGTGGGCCACATACACATACACATGACTTTAAAACAATGAAAATACAGTGAAAAAAATCAAAGTCTATCCCCCTCCTTTATATTTTCCAAAGGTGTCCAGTGGGCCAGACTGGAGTCCTCTGCTGGCCAATTCTGGCCCCAGGGCCATATGTTTAACACCCCTGCTCTACAACAGCACACCAGAGGGTGATTCCCGTAGTGCAATACCGAGCCTGGCTTAAAATTGAATTGTATAATAAAAAAAAAAAGCCGACCTCACAGGTCATCTTCAAGAAACCATTATGTGAGAACATATCCATCAGCTGCCTCAGCACTCCAGAAATCATCTGCATTACGACCAGTGTGGGAAGATGAAAACAAGACAGCCATCACTACATCACAGGAATACCCTGCGTGAATAACAAGGAGACCTCCTAGTTTTCAGTTAATCTTTCTTTTTCGCTCTGCCTTCTACTCAACCGACGTTTTAGTTGTTGCTCAGCTGTAGCTTCAAACAGCCCTGTTTATATTAAAGCCAGTACAGACAGGAAGTTTACGCGTATTATTCAATTGATTTTGCATTTGCTGCCATTTTACACAAAGGCCAGGAAAGAACATCAATTTTTGAGCACATGTTTTTGAGATCTGAGTAACAATTTCCTGCTTCATATCTGTCAAAGCGGACAAAACCAAGCATTAGCAGCACTAGATGGACTCAAAAGCTTGTTATTAATAAAAATCTAAAATAGGATCGATACTGTGAGACTGTTATGGCTTTGTGTTTCGGCTTACACTGGCAGGGAGTAATGGCCTTATAATTCCATCGACACCTTCCTTTGAAATCTCCACTAGAGGCAGAACTTTGAAATGGCACTGTTTGATTTCATAAAGTGTCACACAGGTGCCCTTGAAGAAAGCACCTGTTCCCCAAATACTTAGGAGGATTTTTCTACAGCTCAGTATAACTAAGCAAAATAGCAAACCATCAGATTAAACCTTGGCAAATCAAGAGGTGAAAATAATAAATCCTGAAAATAATCCTCCAAAAAAACCTCAAGTTTCAAGATTTCCAGAGACAGTGTGAGGTTAACAAGGTCTGAACAGTAAATGAGCTGAGTGACACGAGTACGAACGGCCTGACTGCATTACAGCGTCGTCTAAATAGTGATTTGAGCTGCGCTGCTGCACAACGACAGCAGGCCAGGAGCTTGAAATAAGACTCCGCAGGAAAAGTAGCCAGAAGATGACAGACAGATTGTTCACAATGCAGATACCATCTAGAAAGGTGGTTACTGATAGGCTTGTTTGTTTCCACAACATTAACTTTCCTTCAGTATTTTATTTCAAGTGTCACATTGAGAGATCTGATTTTTCTTCTTTACACATGTGACCACAGACATTTGTGTTCAAAATAAACTGTGTTGTTTTGTATGAAGTCAAACATGTTAATAGCTTCCCTTGAGTATTATTTCCACACGCTGAAGTTTAACATGTGGCATCATTAGGACGAATTAACAAACAGACACTCACTGGATAGTTCGCACTCTGCAACTGTAGTAGTCGTCGACCCCTTTCTGAACTCAGAGGTGCTTTAATTCTTCATGGCACAGATTCAACAAGGTGCTGGAAAACATTCTTCATATATTTTGGCCCATACTCACATGATTACATCACAAAGCCGCTGCAAATTTGCCAGCTGCACATCCATGATGGCAACCTGCCACATGCCAAGGGTGCTCTGATGTTCTGAGATGTTCTGAGTGACGACTACGGAGGATCGTTTGTTGTGCTCAAAGCAACTGATCAGACTAGGCAACGTTTTTCCAAACTTCTATTGCTCAATTTTGGTGAATTTCCTCAGTTTCCTGTTGTTAGCTGATGGGAGTGGCACCTGCTGTGTTTGTCTACAGCTGTACCAAAACTACTAGATTCAACATGCTGTACATTCAGAGATACTCTTCTGCATACCTTGATTGTAAAGAGTGATTATGTGAGTTACTATCGCTGTCCGTTCAGCAGTCTGGGCATTTTTCTTTGACTTCAGATATCAACAAGGAATTTGCACCCAGAGATTTGACACTCAGTGGATGTTTTCTCTCTTTCGGACCATCTGGAGATGGTTGTGCAGGAAAATCTCAGCAGATCAGCAGTTTCTGACACCAATAAGCACAAAACATTCAAAGTCACTTAAATCACCCTTTTTCCCATTTTGATGCTCAATTTAAACTTTAGCAGATCATCCTGACCACAACTACACAGCTAGGTGCACTGAGTTGCTGCCATGCGATTGGTTGATTAGACGTTGGCTTTCAGAATCAGTTGAACGGGGCCCCAGTTTAGCTCAGTGGGTGAGTAGGCGACCATATGCCACATGACCAGAGTGCAGCAGCCTGGGTTTGAGACTGACCTGCTGCCATTTGCTGTGTGTCTTCCCCTTTTTCCTGCCTATCTTAACTGCTCCACTCTTGAAGAGGTACACCTTATAAACTGTCCAGTGAGTGTATACTAATAGTAAACCTGCCAATTATTTTTGTACCTAATAAATTTATCAATAAAAAGCACAATTCCAAAGCCCAAGCTGGGATGCTCATTAATCATTATTGTAAACGGCTTTTGCAGTAATCAAATTGATTCATGTATATTTGTCAGTGTTTAGTTCAGAGACACCAACTGACCAAACTGTTATGAGCTCTATCTTTTAATCTTAAAATGTTAAAAAAAAAAAAGGAATACATGCAAAAATAAACATATTCACTGAGCTTAAATATATGACGCAAAATCTCAACACATAAACTACACTTGATGATGTAATACAGTGGAGCCCGGCCTATTCTTAGCAAAGGGACATTTACTCAGTTGAAAATTAAATGTCACTCTTGTTATAGAAATGCCACTCTCCAGTTCATCATTTTGTCATCTTCAAGTAGTCAGCGAGAGGCTCGCTGCCCCTGCTGGAGGACTTGACCCCCATTTTACAGAAGCTTAAGTTTAATATTTGATGGCTAAGCAGATGTTAGAAAGTAGGGACCTTTCTCTCTTTGACTGGCTGCAGCGTAACCAATCACCTCCGTCTTGATGAGACGGACTCATAATTTATTTAAAAGGTCCACACTTGGATTTATGATAGAATAACAAAGGTGCGGCCAGTGTTGAGCGGGGAAGAGAAAAGCTGCAGCGCATCATTTGTGCTCGTGTTTCGTGAGTGTACGCGATGGCCTTCCACCCCTGAGTTTATCATTGCCTGCATCAGAAGCTGCGACAGTAACAATGAGGCAGGAGGAAAATGGCAACTTGCTGTGAAAGCAGAGGAGGGGGCTCGCGGACACGCTGACGATAATGTCAGGTTATGCAAAAACATGTTAGGCTATCAACACTCTGACACCTTAGAGTGACTCATTACCGAGCCTGTTCTCAAGTAGGAGCAAAGCTTGAGAACAGGCAACATCTCACTTGTGTGAGAGGCGATCACATAGAAGAGTGGGTGTGAGGTTGCTGGCAGCCGTGCCCACGGGTCAAACATGGTTTTCCATGTAGACACGGGCTAATACGCATGTTCCTATGCGCAAACGTTAACCAGACATACCATACGCCCTTAACGGCACTATGAACCATCTACATTTATAAGATGAGCTGTGATTCACTTAAAACCCCTGTGTGTCTCATTCTCCCTGACACTCTCAGGAGAGTAGTCTATGAATCATTGAGATTAAACACTCAATGTGACAAAGTGTTTATCTTTAAGTTTCCCACTGAAAGAGCGTCTTCTGTCTCCGTGAACGACGCACATCCTGCAGTTAGTTCATGAATAGTTGGTGGTTTTGATGCAGTAATTTAGCAATGCAACAACAAAGGCTGCACAGACAAAAACTGCAACCAAGCAAATGCATCAGCAAAGCAACGCAGACAAAATCCACCTGCGCTGCATCTCGGTCGCAGACACCGATTATAAATTAGCACCGTGCGATATCGAAAACAACATGTGATGTGTTGTTTTCATTTTTTGAACAAAAAAATCAATCTAAAAAAAAGCTGATAAAGGCATCTACCTATATCTAGTCTAAAGCCTCTGTTTTATTTGAACCATCCTTTCTCGAATGCTAAGGTTTTACAATTGTTTCAACACAACAAACACTGGAGAAGAAGCCCTTCTGAGCCTCAGACTAGAAGACTGACATTATTACTCCCTTCTTCAGGAATGAGGCTATTTTCTCCTCCAACACCACTCTCTCTGTGGCAGTGGGGGGAGCGCAGTACGGAGAACGCCATTAAAACATGAAAGCTCATGGCACGACTGTAATGGAAACCCTTCCTCAGTGTTTTGTCTAATCTGGGCGGGAGAAGGCAGCAGAGATACACACACTCTGGTTAGTGATCTGTCAGTGGGAGAGCAAGGAGGGCCCACAGCCCCGGCCCTCTCACTGCTGCGAGGTGGCCTAAGTGTAAAAAGACAGAGTCTGACCTGCTAGGACGATTCGCTCACTTCTCCAACCAGATCTCGTTGGACATCATCTGTCCTGCTACCCGGGCAATTACAGCCAAACTAATGCTTTGGCAAGTCCACAGATTTTCCAAATTAGATGAGGAATTCAGAGACTATGTGCTTGCTAAAGCTAAAAACAGCAGTTAACAAGAAAACTGTCCACATTTTTCCCACTTTGCATCTCCTCCCTATCCCTGTCCACTCTCTTTCACTTTCTGTTTCCCTAACCTGCTTTACACGTCATTGTTTAGATTCTGTTTTAAGATAGCACATTTACTGCTCAGCACACTTTGTTTACTCCAATTTCCCTACTTCTGATTAGGGCTGCCACGATTAGTCGACTAGTCACGATTACGTCATAGTCGATGCGTCGTTTGAAGCTTTGTAAGATCACAAAAGACGCAGGAATAAGTAGCAGGATTTAAGAGTGTAATAACGGACTGAAACAGAAGATGGCAGCACTGCATGTACAAGGATGCCAGCTGCCGTTAAACCCCGAAGAAGAAGAAGCTGTGTCCCAGAATTCATAGCGCAGCCCAGCTCAGTTTCCAACAATGGCGGCAGCTAGTTAGTTTTAATATTACTCTTATTATTCGTTCTGGGTCACAAAATAAACGTTTAACATATTTCAGGCGAGAATGTAGCTGTGTAAACCTCAAATATCTGCTCAGCTTATCAAGACACCACATATTTTCAAAAGCGCTCCGACGTTGTCGGAGACGTCTGTTACCCACTAGCTCGATAGCTAGCCGGGGGCTAGGCTAACTAGAGCCGTGAGAACACCGGACTCCCGGCTAATAGTTTTCAAACCCACCGTCGTCTTTCTCTCTCAGGTTAAACATGACATATGAGTCACTTAGATAACTTAAAATGTTATTGTTTGGCTTTTTTTAGTATTTTATTTGTTCCTGAGTAAATCGGTTTGGCTGAGACTAAAGTTATAGTTTTTACACAGCTGAATAAACGTCAAGCAGACAGCTGATTATCAGAAGTGTGAGATGCTCGAGAATTTACTCCGGTGTCCTGTTATATTTTAGATAGCAAGGAGATTATTAAACTTCACCGAAACAATCTGCAAATTTCAATAAAATTGAATAAACTATCATCTTGTCTTTATTTTTAGTTAGCACATACCTGAAACACTTAAAGCTGTAAGCTAATGATAGTTATATAAGAGCAGATGCTGCTGGTGCAATAAGCTGTACGTTTTACGTCCAGTGGATGATGATCTGATTAGTTGACTAATCGCAAAAATAATCGGTGACTAGTCGACTATCAAAATAATCGTTTGTGGCAGCCCTACTTCTGATAAGCCTGTTTTTATAGGATGAAGTTTCATTTAACTTGATAATAATAAGTCTTTAAATGTCACACCAAACTTCAGTCATTACTTTGATTACTTTAAACTCGACGGATACACCTGGTGCCACAGGTATCAAAAGCATGGCTATCAAACAGCAAAACACTGCTTTTATCTAAAGCTTCCAAATATATAAAACAGCAGAATAAGCAGTAATTGCATTCACAGGCATTCAGTCATTTTCTCTTGTAGTTGCACGTATGAGATGGAGCTAGTGCAGCAAAATGCATGGAAAAGTGACAAAAATGTATCAACCCTAAATGTGATGATTCGAGAAACAGCATCAGAATAAATTAATTGCAGACTTGACAGACAAAGAACACCATTTTTTTTCTACAGAATGACAAAATAGTCCTAAATCAAAGTTTAACATGTACATGTCTCTCTTACACACACATTTTAATTGAAGGCCTCACACATGAATAAGTTTTGCTTTTTACCTTGGCACTGGAATCCTTGTTTTCCAAACCCCCTGTGAAAAGAAAGAAGGACGGATTGAACAGTTGCTCGTGCTCACACTCTTTCAAACACGTGTGCACAGTAAATCCATTCATTCACCTGCACACACACGTACTGTACACGCATTCATTCAATCCAGGGACCCACGTGTCTCATGTTTTCCATGACTATTAAGGAAGAGCATTGCACAGTTCTTGGCATTTCATGTTTTCCTGAAAGCATTCATTGCCTATTAAGAAGTATTTCTCTGTCTATGGTGTGGATAAGCTTGAGTGACCTTGAGGAGCCCTGACCTCAACCCAATCCAGCACCTTTCAAACAAACTGAAAGGCCAACTGCAACTGAACTGAGGCTCTTGTGGCTGAATTGGAGTGAATCACAGTCCTCTAGAATCACGCCGGTGTAATGGTTAGGTGTGCAGATCCTTTGTGCCCATACTGAGTTTGTTCTTCTGCTGACATGTTCTGTGGTTAATCACAATGTCATTACAGAAATCCTCATCAATCAAAGCCCTCACAGGGAAGCTTTGACCTCATAAAGAAAAGCAACAAGCTGTTTGCCTTAATAATTATGGTTATGGGGAGCTTGTGCTTTGCACTAAGGAGTGGCGCTTGGTTGAACATAGGTCATTGTGTAAAGCTGTCAGTGCTATACTAGCTTTACACAGAAAAAAAGGTCTTGGAAGACACACCCACTAACAAGAGAGGAGCAGTTTAACTCTGCAAAGCTGTCTGCAAGTTTCCTCCTCTTACATTTAAGATACGGCATAAAATGTGAAAACGAACGCTTTTTAGGACAGTAACATAATGCAATTAAAGACCTGCTGCACAGACTGGAACCGCCTAGTGTATATAGATGGAATCAGACAATTTACAGCATTTGGAAACTTGTGTTTCGTCATGTTATCCAAATGCATTTCTCCTCATGAGCCACAAATTAAGAAAACACAAATGCAACAGAGAGATAATAATCTGTGCCTCTACACCAGTGTGTTTCAGCAAAACAGGACATGCATAAATCAGTCTACGTAGAGTAGATGAAGTGCTTTTCCATACTGGCTCACTCTGGCAATTAATTGCAGATCTCAGAACCAGCGTTTGAGCTGCTTCAAGTTAAAAAAAATCCCTAGCAGCTTAAAATTGAAAATTCGAACAGGCCAACTACAGTGGGTGCCAGGAAGGGGGAACCTGTTACTCATCAGAGCACTTCAAACAGGTCCAGTCTTGGCTGGTACAGCAGCAATGGGAAGCTTTTGGCACAGTTTTCATTGAAGTTGTTTCTGCCTTGCAGGAATGTGCTGCAGCTTTGACGTTGTCCTCACAGAGGTTTACTGGGACCAAAAAGACGCTTTAACTACGTTTCTTATTAAGAACTCTCCCAGTTGGAAGGTTAACAGATTAATACAGAAAATGCAACATTAGTAGACAACACAAACATGAAAATGCGAGAGGTCTGACAATAATACAACAGACTGGGATCCTTGGAGAAGCTTGGAGCTGCTAGGAAGGGTTATGACGACGTTAGTGCTCCTGCGCTGACTCTCCACTAGTAGGAAAGTCTTTAGGAGGTGCATGGATCGCAGGATTATGAAGGGAAAAGTTAGCCTGTAGTTGTGTTACATCATCGAGCAGAGTGTAGGCTCTCGACTGAAGTTATCCAATATGCAACAGGCTGCAGTCAGGCAGGGGGTGGAGGTGGGTAACGGAAGAGCTTACCAGATGAAGTCCGTGCAGTGGCTGCAGAAAGTCGGCTGCTTGAAGAACCTGGCTATGAATTTATGGTTCTTGACCTCGTGGACGTTCTTTTGCCTCAGGGCACCTTTCCGAGCAAACCTATTTGCGACGTCCGCGGTGGACGACTCGTTCAAACTTACATCAGCCATGTCCCCCTAAAAACGAAAAGATACAATGCAACAGCTTTGCGTTGTTGTCTCGGGGTGGTTTTCAGTCCGTTCAGACGCGCAGCCCTCAATGTCGCGGCGGAAGAGTGCGGAGCGGCGGTCTTCACCGGAGACACTGTACTTACAGTCAGTGAGGGCTTTCCCTGCCTGTCGACACCACTGGGTTGCTCCACTGACAGAGGTGCACGCGGACAGGCTAGCTACATTGAGAAGGACTGCTTCCTTTCTGTCCCTTCAAAATAAAAGCCCTTTCGCTCCCTCTCTCTTTCTCTCTCTCTCTTAATTAGAGTGCGTGTGTAAGAGGTTGTTTGCTATATCCTAACACATACCTTAAAAACCAAAATAAAAACTACTACCTGCAGCATGCAGAAAATCCAATCTAACATAACTGCTCATGCAACCTTTTCAGAGTTAGATCTCAGGAGTGGACTACCGAGTCTTTGATTTGCATTCAGCGGTGTATTTGCATTTCCTAGTGGGGAAACATTTCATCTGCATCATATCATATTTAAATCGAACATTTCAGTTCGTTTGAATGGTTAAATGAACAGATAAACTGACAAAAAAAGGGGGGTAAAATCACAAAAAGTGTTTTTGTTCACCTGAGCAACAGAAAGCAGTCAGTCGATAATACTGTGAAGCCTTTTTTTAAATGAATTATTTAGTCTCCGCCCGCAGCTGTGCAGACCGCGTGCGGAGCTTTTATTGAAAAGGGCCTAAGTATTTTTGTTCTTTCCTTTAAAAATAAGTCGGTTCATAATTACTGCATACTGGCAATAAGTATGATATTTAAAACATCATTCGGTATTGTGCGAGTAATGCAGAAATTTACTATTGTAAATATTTGCCTGATTGTTGTTTTTGTAAGTTTCTGTGTAGTTGTGATATTTATTTTCATTACTGTTTTTATGGGTATCATATTAGTACTAGTAGTAATAGTACTTGATTTAAAAAATAATAATAATAATACGATAATAACTATGACTGAAGACAGAAAAATCAAGCAACAAACCCAGGCTTAATGAAGATGATAATGTTTTCTTTGGGCTGAAAATGTAGTGTAGTGTGTTGCCATTGTTCAGTGGGGGTAAACTATTAAAAATCACCTCTCTTTATAATGCAATATAATTCATCTGGGTCAGGATCCTTTTCAGGGTCCTTAGTATCTCCGTGTCTGCACGTCCTTTAATCTTAGTCGCAGAAAGCGGTCCACGGTGCCCCTTTTTTTCAAACAATACACGAAAGCAACACACACAACCTTTCAAATGATGAAAAAGAGCCAGTGAAACCACTCTGCATATCCACTCTGTTAAACGCAGATCAACGTGGATTACATTCATTAACCACTTCTATCTTTATTTTTTTTAGCTCCCTATGAAAGACTTCAGCATTTAAATTATAAGCATGAATTTTAAAAAGAAGGTTGGTTGGTTAGTTAGGCACTAAATTAAGAGCTCAACAATTCAGCCATTGACTCGTTTTCTTCGATTAACGTTTTTATTTTGAAGATGAACTTCCTGGTTTCTTTGCGGACTTTGACGCGGCTCCGCTCTTCTTCCTCCTTTCCTCTCGGGCTGATGTCACCCAACAGGTTCTGCTGTGGGTGGGAGGAGGCCCCTGATCCCACAGCAGGAATTTAGGATGGGGCGTCATCGCGTGGAGAAAGTAGCGCAATACATATTCTCGCATGGTGTGTAGAAAAAGTAGGAAAATCGAGAGTTTTGCTCACGGTGACTCGCTTGTAGACAGATCCATTCTTTCAGGATACTCATCCTTGTCGTCAAGTCAGAAGAAATTAGATGATTATTTTGCCTGTCTTCAGAAGTATTGTCTGTGCCCTCTTTAGAGACAGCATAAAATAACCACGATTGGGGATTTTGATCAACACATGTAAAAAGTCTGTTAGGGTTGGTGTAACAGAGTCATAAATAACATTGTTATAATTACACAAAATGTGTTCTAAACCCCCAAACTTCTCCTTTTATACCTGACTTTTAGGACCTCCAAGCCTGTAGTTGTGTTCATTATCAGTTAGAGCCCCTCCTCATTCTTTTCTTCTTCTTTGGTGCAATACTATAAATACAGTGTACCCCTTTTGCCTCTCCCCTTTTTCTACAATTCCCCTGTGGGAGAGGTGGGTGTCATTTCTTTCCAGCACCTTAAAGCACACATAATTCATATTTAACCACCCTGATGTTTATGATTGCGATTTTAATTCAGTTATTGTCATTATTGAGCCTGTTTTTGTAAGATGTTATAAGTGTGTAGTATGTGTGTGTCATAAATGTGTTTTAGGCGCCATAAATGATAGCATGAATATGTATTCCTTGCTAGCTTGGGAGCTGTGGTGGGTTGAGCTAATCCTCTTCCCCACTGTCTGTATTTGGTCGTAGGAGCTGGAGTGGGCAAATTATTTACTTGGAGGTCTTTCTTTCTTTTACCTTTTTTATCAGGTATGTCAGATTTCATGTTGTTTTTGTTTTATCTTATGTCAAATATGTTACGTGTAAATGCATATTTTATGTTTAATGTAAAAATAAATGCCAGCCCCTTTTTCTACAATTCCCCTGTGGGAGAGGAGCTGGAGTGGGCAAATTATTTACTTGGAGGTCTTTCTTTCTTTTACCTTTTTTATCAGACACAACGCAGAATCACACCGGTTACATTGGCACGCCATACTGCACGCAGTCAGATTTCACAGGTCGTGTGGAAAAGTACTGAGGACAAAGAGATAATGACACTGATCACACCACACAGCTTACATTTGAATCCGTTATTTTCATGTTGCTTTGAATCAAATTGCAGCACAATTTGTGCAGAACGTGTTGATATTATCATTTGTGGGATTTACTGAGCACCAGGAGACCGATTTCTCACTTGGTTAATAAAGCACAGTTTCTCATTTAAGCTCTCTAATAATGTGCTTAAGATTTCACTCAAATTCTGTGATTGGAGTTATAAATATGTCTCTCACTGGACTCTCCATTTTGCAGATTTTACTAATGCTATTTGCTTCAGCTCGGCTATTTGTTCCCATATGAAGCATTTGGTCACAGCTGCATGGATTGTTTTGAATTGCTTGCTATTTGTCAGACTTCTCTGAGTTTACCAATTCCTTTATGGTCCATTGACCTGCGGTACAGCACTGCTATCTCTATTCTTCTTCTTCTAAATTTAATTAGGTTGGCAGATCTAATGTTCTTCCCATAGCCACGCTATCAGTAATAAAAGCATATTGTCTGTGCTTTTGTCACATGAGTCTCATTTGTCTGAAGTATTCAGGTTGAAAAGTTTTGAAATAAAAATAGCTCCAAAGGCATTTAAGAGTGTGAACAGTATAGTAGTAAGTGTATGGTTAAGTGTTTCAAGAATATTAAGGGATCCCTGTAAAAACTGAGACCTCCTGAGTAATTTGATTTACGATAAATCAGCGGAGCCTATCTGAATACTTTGATTCGTCCATGAAGGACACATGACATTGCTGGCAATCAACAAATCCTCTGACCCACTTAGGTTTTGCATAATTTCACTGATTATGGTCCTGCAGGTCACAAAGTTTCCTCTTTTTTTTTTTTTTAGAAGTAATCTCCTTTTGTATGCTGATATAATCCACAATTTTCTAAATTCATTGAGCTAAAGGACAACTTTTAGTCAACTCAAACTAGAACACGTGCAGTTAAATGTGCTTGTGTTGTTGGCATTATCATGGTAACTATTTGCTCTCTGCTTTATTGGAGCAAAAATGCATTCCTAATAAGATTGTTTACGTTTATTCATTGACAATTCTTTGCACAGCAAAGTTTTTATGTTAAGTTCTTGTGAGTTCATGTAATTCTTTGTGTCTGCTGATTGCTCTTGTAACAAATCAAAGTTATCAATCAACTCTAGGTAAATATACAACAGTTTCGACCTTTGTGCTCAATCAATAGGGGTTTACTCTAGCATCTGATTGGACAGAGCTATCACGCTCCTGTTACTCAGGAGCCCTCCTGATCCTCATCCTTACACATCTGCAGGAACACTGAGAGTCTTCAAACCCAGGAAGATGTCTCCAGCTTTGGCTTTGTTGCTCCTCAGCCAAGTAGCTTTATACACAACTGTAACATCAGTGAAAGGTAAAGTGAAGGAGGATAACTGCTCCATTTATACCATTTGTATTTTAGCATTAAACAGATTTGTTATGAGTTATGTGCTGCGAGATATCTCGTTTGACTTTCTGTCAATGATCGTGCTGTTCATGATTTAATTTGTGCATTTCATGCATGTGTGTTTATTGTGTGACGTTTTTACAGTTGAAAGCCTCATTATCTGAATAATAGATCCCAGAGTTTTAGTGCAGTGTTATATTTTAAAAAAATACAAAGTTTAATGTTTAGTTGCAAAACGTGACCATTTCTATGCCTGATCTTTAACCAGTATGTAGCAGACCTCCGACCACTGATGGGATTGATTCTTCAACACTAAAACGTGTGTATGAGGTTGGAGAAGAGGTGACTCTCACGTGTGAACAGGGGTACTTGCCTTCAAGGACACCATCAGCCAGGATAACCTGCACTGCCACAGGAGAATGGACACAGGCAAACCTGGCATGTTCTCGTGAGTAAAAATCGTGGTTTTAGGCCGTGGGACCTCCTGAATATGTCTTAGACACAATCAGCAATAGCTGCTTTAATATCCTGCAGCTTATAATATTCTGTAACCACAGAATATTCACTGCTGTCCATATTGTGACATATTTTTCTAGCTAAGATGTGCCAGATCCCAAGACCTCTGCAACCGTTTGCAAAGGGGAGGACAGAAGTACCATTCAAGAGCGTGCTTAACTTCACATGTGATGATGGGTAAGAGCGACGGCAAGAATGAAACCCCAAAACACAGTTGTGTTTGCAGTTAATATATCTGAGAACTTTTCGTCATCAGGTATGTCTTAATAGGAAGCAATGAAACCAGATGTTTACATGATAACACCTGGAGCCATCCACTACCTCTCTGCAAAGGTAATCCAGGAAAATGTACAGAGCGAAAATCAAACCATTAATGTTTAATGGACAGCAAAGAGAACAACCAATGCACATCGTACACTAAATTAAGCTGAGAGAAAACGAATTCAACTTTTGTCAATGTGACTCTAATCGGGCCTCTTTTTCTCCTTAAAGCTGTGAACTGTCCTCTGCCCAAGCCACCAAGCGATGGTAGGATTGTTCACGATAAGCCATTGACTGGAACCACAACTAAGTATGGCCAAGCTTGGACATATGAGTGTAATCCACCTAAAGCACCAAGCTATGAGAGAGGATTCTGCATGGCTAATGGAGGCGTAACTGAACCGCCGGTGTGTCGAGGTATGCAGACGTCTACTTTTGTTTTGGATCTTCACAAAAAACTGGAAAATTTTGTTGCTCTAAATGTTGTTTCCATTTTTTTTTATTTAAAATGTTTTTGGTTTTTTTATGAAATTGCTGGTAACTGTTTAATTCCTATTCAAAACCTTATTCTAGACGTGAGCTGCCCAATTCCAACAAACATACCGAACGGCATCATCACCTTTGCTGTGATGAGACAACATGGCTACAAGGAGAAGGTTAGGTATGCCTGCAGTGAGCACTATGTTCTGGAAGGTCGGGATGAAATACAGTGTCAAAACACAGGAAACTGGTCATCAAAGCCGGTCTGCAGGGGTGAGTCATAGGAAAACAAGATCTTCCCTCAGGCTGAAATTCTAGCCTCATCTTAAACTATTCCAAAACATTTCTGATAGGTTCAGCTTGTTTGTGTTCATGAGTGTCCGCTCTCTCACCCTAACGAGAAATAAGTTGGTGTCTCAGCATGTAGCACTCTCTTTATAAGCCACAGACTGGATTTGTAACGTCCAGTGAAAATGCTTCAGCTGCTCTGTTTGTTCACCCAGCTCCCTGCACAGTTGGCATCAAAAGAGGCCGTATTTTCTATAACAGCAAGAAGATCTGGATTGGAGACTTGAAACCAAACAGAGTCCTCCATGGAGAACATGTCGCCTTCTATTGTCTGAACAAAACTGACAAATGTGGCTACCCTGTGGCCACCACTTGTAATGATGGAAACCTGCCCATCCCAGGATGCTTCGAGGGTGAGTTCCTGTTAACTCACTAAATGTCTTTCAAGCAGTTGTAGCTTTGGTGGTGTTCAGGTCCCTAAGAGTAAAAAAAAAACCCAAAAAAGAAAATCAAAGAGCAGTTTCACTTTCTTTCTTCTTCCTTTGTGACATGTAGGTTGTTCAAAACTTGTTTATTTTATGTTAACTGGGCTCGTGATGAACATGTTCGGCCTCGCATGCTTTCACTTTAAACAACCCATTACATTTTTTTGTAAAACCCCCCAAACAATTAAATAATACTCCTGTCACATGGTTTCCAGATGTTTTTAGAAAGCCCATGCAGTCAAATGAAGATGTTCAAAGATTGCAGTAATATATTTGTTTCTGTCTTGTTCCCCCCCACACACACTTTTTTTTTTAGAACCAGGCAGGATGGATTACAACTTGAGGCCAAAAACGCTTCCATCAGAAATCACGATGTGTGCTTCTCCCCCAACTTCAAGTCCAGGAAACGTTACAATCACACGTTGATGGAAGCCGCTATCTTTAAATGGCATTGTCTGTTTTCTTGTATTCAACTGATAATAAAATATCATTGGTCAGTCATGAAAGTGTGCATTCATTAACACTTATTAACGCTTATTAACACACTGTATCCGTAGCCATACACAGGCCAGACTTTGCTATGAAATATGAAGATTTAAACTACGTGCGTTAATGATTTTCACATTTCAGTCAGATATGCTAAACTTGTGAGAAATGGCTCATTCAAAAGTTTAAACTTCCTAACCAGATGACGGCTATACAAAGTATAGCTCAGAGAGCTCGTGGCTAATAAAAAGCTATTAACATGAGAGAGGCTGACATAATTGCAGTGTCCAACTGACAACTTTCCCCAGGAGATTTAGTTTAGCCAATTCACACCTTTTTATGTTAGTCGATTCTCCGTTTGACCTTAGCTACTCAAATGCGATATCAGGGAGTGAACAACCCACACTCGTGCTGATGCCACTTTAGTCCCACTTGTGATAAAAATGAATTTAAATGGACTTGAAAGCTTGAACATGTAATAGGGTTGATAAAATATTCAGTGATGAGATGCTGTGTGGCTCTATTATTACTTCTTTGTGAAGAAAATCGCGCAGTTTCATTTGAATTAGTGTGCTACTTTATTTCAATTCATTTGAGTTCGGGCATTGATATTAAAACTGTAGCTGCTCATACAATGTTTCTGGCTTTGGTTTACAGTAACATAGATCCTCACAATCACTAATTTAGATTCTATTTGAGAAATGTGTCTCTTTCTACATAGATTCAAATTTCTCTTGAGTTTTAGCTCAGTAAGACAGATTTTCTTTATACTGTTGTATAAGACATCAAGCATGGACACCATGAGCAATGGTGACATAGGTGAGTGCAGAAATTTGTCAGCAATGATTGATTTTAAGGCATTCCTATGTTCTAAGGCATCTCTGACTCACTTGTGCTAATGTTTCTCAAACTTTTTGTTGCATGCCAAACTTCAGATACTGAAAACGGTTCAAACTCTACAATTTTTCATCAGCTGGTAACATAAATGAAAAAAAAAAAACATATCCAACTTAGATTCAGTATATATTTTTCTGATTGTCTCCTGCCTGTGGTGACTCTTGTCCCAAGGCATTGCATTAAGCTCTGCAGAGTAATTTATCCGCTACAAAATGGTGACACAGGAATGTAAAAAAGGTTGCAGCGTTGGGCAACAATCGTGGCAACAAGGGAAAGTCCACTCGTCCGGTTTGTTACTTCCAGTAAAAGGTCACAAGGATCACAATCTGTAACTGCAGATAGCGAGCAAAATACAGAAAACAAAACAAAGATAGGCAGTAAGCAGTTACTTCATGTCGCTCTTATCTATTTACTCTAGAGAAATACAAACAGCAGCAACAGAGCGAGTCAGTATTTGAACCAGAGGCCACAGGAAAGTACTGAAGAACATCTGAACATTTCGACAAAAGATGGAACGATGGCTGACTTTGCTTCTGCTGTTTCCAGTTCTGTTTTTTAGCACCGTGACATCTGCCAAGGGTATTATTTCTTGTTTTTTTAATATCATATGTCTTGACTGTATATACATTTTTCATTTCACTGTTTTCTGTTTTTAGGATCACATCATCGCAATAGCCTTGTTTTAAAGAAATGTACTTTTGTAGTGCAGTTTTTATGTTAATGATTGTCACAGAAGTAAAATATTTGGGTTTTTTAGTTATAAGGAAATCAATCAGTAATCAGTTACTGAAGTACGATCATAAATGAGTGTTTTTGAGCTTCATATGCAAAAAAACAATACTTTCAAGTGAATACTGCTTCTCTAAAGTAGCAATATTTGTTTAGCACAGACAGTTAATATTATTTGATAATCCGAAGACTTTTTTTTTTTAGTAAAAATACGTTTCCATAATTATATGTGAATAATTCATTTCTATGGGAAAATGCTGGTGTTCACTTTGTAGTGCTGTAAGGCTTAGTGTTAGATATTTTGCAAATGTAATAATATATAAACCCTCAGTTAACTTGACAGAGTGCATACACTTCTTAATAAATCATTTTGTTTTCAAAGGATGTCGCAGACCTCAGCTGAATGCCAACATCAATGTGGCTGTGGACCAGATGTTCTTTGACCCTGGTGTGGAGTTAGCGCTGTCCTGCAAAGACGGATACACCCCCATCTCAGGCCCTCGCACAATTGTTTGCACTACCAGTGGAGCGTGGACAGCCACTAAACTTCTGTGCAAGCGTGGGTCTCCATTTTTTTTGTGAGAATTTAACATCTTGGAACTGATTGCCTTGTATTGTAACTTAATATCAACATAAATTCATCATCTTTCATGACGCATTTAAGATTTTCAAGTCAATTGTCTCCTTAATAACAACACTTTTGCAGAATAATTTAAAGGAAACTGTAATAAGTGCAAATATTACTAATATGTTTCAATTTGCTCTAGAAGGAGTGTTTTTTCTATTTTTTGTAGAGTAACCTAATTTTAACTGTAACATTTTCTAATACTACTAATTGACACGCTTCATGTTTGTTCTTATGTTGTAATATATATTATATAATTTAAAACGTTTAAATAATGAAAAGGTTAGACTATATACAGTGGGACCAGTATTTGATGGTTTCATGAAAGAACAGAATGCAAATCTTTTTCTGTTTACATTATTCTTCAACAAATAAATACCGAAACTTATCATGAACATATTGTTTCTTGCAGCAAAGCTGTGTCCTTATCCTGATTCCCCACCTAATGGAGACTTATACTACGAGGATACTGTCTACCAGAGTACGATCAACTATACTTGTCAGGAAGGGTAAAGGAAGAGCATCTTGTCAAATTTTATTGTGTGACATCGTACACCACACCATATCTTTGCACATACACCACAAACCAAGAGTAATAAGACTCCATAATATGCAGTAAAAGTAGATGTATAACCAGCTGCTGTTTTTGATGCGCCATTTAAAGACAAATTTGTTTCCTTAATCTATCGGGCACTTTGTTCTCGCTAACGCTTTGGTTTTTTGGCGTGCAAATAAAGAACTTCTAATGAGGTGCAAAATACTGTCTAGTGGAAAATGCATGTTTAGTAAATAGCAATCAAACATTCAGTCAGCCTTTGCATTCAAATAGATTTAACATTTTTGAGTTATTATGTGATTAAACATTTTAAGCATTAACTTAATGAATAATATTGCACTGCATAGGTATATACTGTCTGGATCCAGCACCTCTGTCTGCCAAGCCAGTGGAACATGGAGCTCACCTGTACCAGAATGCATAGGTACAGAATCACAAAGAGAAAATATATTTATTTCTTTATTTATTAAAATTGTATTTGATGTATATAAATATATGTTACAGCTATCTGGAATATGCAGTTGTTCTTCCTTCGTACTGTTTATATGTTTTTATATCTATGACATTCAGAAATAAAATTGATGAGAAACAAGAATTTACTGAGTGGGCCGAGCTGTAGAAGGCCATGCAAATTATTACATACTCTAAAACAGGCACAAGTTATAAGTAATTAGGTAAGACACTTTACAATTTCATGTAACGATACATATCTAAATTCACTCATTGTGTCTCTCCTGTCGCAGCTATGACCTGTGGTCTTCCTCCGATCCCAGAGTTTGGGATGATTGTTTACAACACCAGGGTTAGAGGGAACACCACTGATTACGGCATCACGGGGACTTACAAATGCCTGCCTCCATACGCACTTTTCGGTGATGCAACGGCAGAGTGCACGACCAGTGGCACCTGGACCAAGACACCCGAATGTCGACGTACGTGAGGATGTAAAAGCTACAGCGGCACTGCAGATGTATTTTACTGAACACAACCATCCCTTCAAACTAAAAGAAAGCCCAAAAATATATGTGTTAGCTTTGACGTGTCACAATTTCAAACTGTTAAAAAGCTGAGGATTAGAGTTTAGTATTTATGTCAGTAACAGTAGATTGATTAAACTTAGGATAAAGCTGAAACATCTCCCATTTAGTTCTGAAAACTTTAAAAATCATACTTTAAAAAGTATGAGCGTCTCTATCATACTCCATAATTAGATCATAACAAGCATAGTAGAAGTATAGTTGTTGATTGAATAAGTATCTTTTCAATTCAGGACAGGATGAATGATCAAATATGCAGTTAATGGACAACTCGTGGTTCTGTTTGTTCACTGAGAATAATGTGAAATCTGAGGAAAAATACTATAAATCTAAATACATTTGGACAGATTTTGGAATTTTCTCCCTTCTTAGCTGTAAAGTAAAATATTCCTCTCCAGTAAAAAGGTCATAATGATGCAGAGCTATGAAAGACAGCATGAAGCCTAGCTACATTAATATTGTCGTCTAAGCAGTCTACTGAAATTGCTCCTTTACAGGGGTGACTTGCTCTCTACCAGAGAACATTGATAGAGGCTACATGTCAACCAATGACCAGAGAGACTTTGACTACCTGGAGACCATCAAATATGGCTGCACTGGAGATTATATAGTGGAGGGAAGTCTGCAGATTGTTTGCCAGCAGGATGGAACTTGGTCTGAGAAGCCATCCTGCAAGGGTAGGACTGTAGCCAATATCACATCTTTTAAACCACACTTTATTTTCAAAGAGCTGCGCTTTTTAGGAGATTATATTAGTTGAACGGAGACCTTCATCTCTTGTATTTTTTAATTCTCCTTCTTGTAACTTACAGCTCCTTGTAAGATTGGAATAGATAAAGGGAGGATACTTTACAAAGGGAATAAAATGTGGATTGAAGACTTTAAACCCAACAAAGTCTTCCACAAAGATATTGTCTCTGTCTGGTGCATGAACAACGCCAGGAAATGTGGATATTCTGTGTCAACGCAGTGCATCGATGGAAGGCTCATGATCCCTGAATGCTATGAAGGTAAGGTCTATTTCATAAAGAAAGATAAAAGAAAGCATAACAATACACTAGCAAAAAATGAATAATCATAATAATCCATCCATTTTCTTCCACTTATCTGGGACTGGGATGTGGGGGGAGGAGGAAAAGCCCAGGCCCCCTCTCCCCACCCACCTCCTCCATTTTATCTGGGGGAGCATTAAGACATTCCCAGGCCAGCCGAGAGATATAATCTCTCAAGCGTGTCCTGATTCTGACCCGCGGCCTCCTCCAAGTGGGACATGCCCAGAACATCTCACCCGGGAGTTGTTCAGCACGCATCCTGGTCAGATAGCCAAACCACCTCAACTGGCTCCTTTCAATGCAGAGGAATAGTGGCTCTACTCTGAGCTCCTCTCGAATGGCCAAACTCATCTCTCAGTTCATTTCCACTGCTTGTATCTGCAATCTCGTTCTTTCAGTCACTATCAATGTAGTCGCTATACCCCAATCTGTCCCTCTCCCCTCACTTGTGAACAAGTCCCGGAGACTTAAACTCCTCCACTTGGGGCAGCAACTCGTCCCTGAGCTGAAGTGAGCACTCCACCTTTTTCCTGCTGGAGACCATTGCCTCAGACTTGAAGCTGCTAGTTCTCATACCAGCTTGGCTGCAAACTGCTCCGGTGCAAACTGGAGGCCACCACCTAATGAAGCCAACAGAACCACATCATCTGCAAAAAGCAGAGATGAGATTTTGAGGCCACCAAAGTGGAAGCTTTGTTAGTCTCACCACCACATACTCCCACTGGGTACTACAGGGGATGTCGTTGAATGCTTCCTCCAAATGCACAAAACACATATAGAACTGGTCAAGTATTCAAAGTCTATGCCAGCACCCTGACATAGACTTCCTGGGGAGGCTGAAAAGTGTTATCCCTCTGAGTTGTCGCAGCCCCTAAGGTCCCCCTTAATATATAGGGTTTTTTTTTTTTAAAGGGACATGCCAGTAAAAGTGACATATTTACAGTCTTCAACAAGTAACCAGTAGACTGTGACACAGGGATTTGTACTAACTTTCCATGTGGAGATGCTAAAAGTACTCATTTCCCATTAGAACTATTATCACTCAATCGTGCAGAAAATAGCAAAGCACAGCTGCACACATGGGTTCTTCTGCTGTCTGCTTTCTTGAGATAACAGAAAATATTTCCTTTAACTGTCCTCCTTTTTTTCTGTATCTTAATAAATGTAACGATGACAGTTCTCCTCAGCACTCTTCAGTTATTAAGAGCTTAAAGTTACTGTGAATATTCTAACTTGTTCCATGTTTCATTGTGTCTTTTTCCAGAGCCCAGTGGTATAAATTATAATCTCAATTCAGGTTCACTTCCATCAGAAATTCAACAATGCTGAAGAAAATGCAGATGCCAACTGAGGTGATGCAATATGGAGCACATGTTAACGCATTCTGGTCGCTGAAATTAAAGAATGTGGTTTCACTGAAGCTACATTTACGTTGTAAAAAATGCAGTTCAATTTGTAGTAGTTTTATAATTCATTTATGAAAGGAATTTAAATTTACTGTGTTCAGGATTGAAACACGATGTGTGGATATTACTTTCCATTAAAGGCCAGGAGACAAGTGTTCACATTTAGCTGTTGCTCAAAGTGTGTATATGTCTGTGTGCACATTTGCAAGCTGGTTTTTCAGAGTACCTTTGCTTCTATCAATTCACATCTAGTGTCCTGTTAAATTTAGAGATTATTTTAGTGTTTCATTGAAACTGGTAAAGTTCTTAACAAAATGAAGATTGCTGCAGTTGTACTGCTGATTCTCTACTTACACAATTCTCTAAAATCCCAGAAAAATGGTTCAAAAACCAATTTAGACAAATTCTATGATTAAATTCAAATTTATTTGAATATGTAAAAAAACAAAAAAACAAAAAAAAACACCCACACAAAACAATCAGACAACTTATAAACAAGCACTTGGTGACAGTGGTAAGGGAAAACTGTGTATTAACAGAAAGAAACCTCAGACAGAACCAGGTTCAGAGAGAGGCAGCCATGTGTCGTGACCCTCACTCCCACATGTTTACAAATTAACATCACATAAAGACATGGGGTCACAGGGAGTGAAAACTATTCAATTCAACTCAATTTACTACAGTTGTATTTATATAGCAACAAATCACAACAACTGGTGCCTTAATGTGCTTTATATTGTAAGGTAAAACCCTACAGTAATACAAAAAAGAGGAAACCCCAACAATCATATGACCCCTTCTGAGCAAGCTCTTTGCCGACAATGGGAAGGAAAAACTCCCTTGTTGGTCAGTGGTCATGACAATTTACATATCAATGATCAAGGAACTGACCGCACACAGGCCACTGTTTGCCAGTGGTGCTAGTTTCACTCATTTTGTAAATTTACTTTAAGGGTGGGATCCAAGTCCAAGTCACTTGGATGTGTCACGGGTATAAGTTAGAAGGGAACCCCGGGAAGAGCAGCAGGGGATGATCACGGGACCAGAAAGACAAGTAAAATCTTGTTAAAGTAATTAATAAAATACATACTTTATTTACAGCATAAAAATGTATCCTGATCAGGGGAAAGAATAATTAAAAGAACATAAAACTAAACACAATAAAGGTCCATTCCGCAACAGTCCCAATCAGTCTCCGCCACACTTAAGGCTGATAACAGTCCACCGAACTCCACCAGTGGGGCCAGGCCGACAGCGCCCTCCAGTAGTGTCCTCCACCACTCCGCTCCGCTAAACACAGTGAAGCAGCGGCAGTCACCCATCCTGTACCAGGGATGTCTTTATACATTTCTACAACGGGATTTACCCCGCGAGGGCAGAGCTCTAAACTCCGCCCGCCGCTGCTCTGTGGCTAAAGTGTTTTAGCTGGTGTCTTGCTGCCACCTGGGCGAAGTCTGCCATCCATGGACCGAAGGCCCTCCTGTGGCTGCGCCTGTGTGTCAATGCAGCCAAATAGTGTAGCCTTTTGGGTGTTAAAGGCAGGAAAAAAGATGGAAGAGAGCCAGAGATTAATTCTAACTAATGCTTAAAAGAGGATAAAAGAGAGTAATAATGTATACATTATGTGAGCTATGGCCCTATGATTTATGACAAGGGAAGTTATAAAGGAAGTAATAAAGATTTATGACAGTTATAATGTTAATGACATGTCATACAATTATTATATATCATACCTGGGTATAATTGACAACAACATGATGAAAATATGATGATGAACATATGGAACAGCATTATGAATATTATGTTTGAGAATATGATTCATTCATTCATAATGATGTCTTCACTTTTTAGACAGCTGTTGGCTGTGTGTTTGTGTGTGAGAAAATATGTTAAATGATAGTAAACAGGTTGTTGTCATTAAACGGCTGCTTTTGTGACAACAGAGGGTGATGGTGATGGGTGCAGCTGGAGGCTGCAAACCCGTTGAAAGTCTGTAACTCATTTTATGTGTTTATTTAATCCGAAAAAGGAAAATCACAATCCAAGTGAGACTTACACATTCTACAGCTCCATGTGAGTCGACTGTCCAGGAGCAGACTCTGAATAGACAGGTGAATCTTCACACAGCAGCCAGTCTGGGCCAAATGACAAGACCTTCGACTGACATTTTGAGCACCGAGGTGAACCACAAATAAAGCAATTTAAAAAAGAGGTGGCCCAACCCAGGTCTCATCAGCCAGAATTTCACCTAATGACAATAACCATTATTCAGGGTTCGAGCCACAACCTGAAGCTCCTCCCTGAAGCACAAATAAAGCAGTTTCAAAGTGGTACCAGCCAGAAACCGGGGGGTGGCTTTACCCGACAAATTAGAAACACAGATGTTTTTACGGCCTTCTGATAAAGGGTTTGGTGTTTAGTATCCCTCAGACAGTGGGGGAGTTCAGGACGTCACACTGGCGCTCTAGATGTCAAGCTTCTGCGTTGACCAAGGAAGATTCGGAGCTCATCAAAATAGACGCCGGTGTCCTGCTGTGCTTATGATACAGTAAAGTGGAAATTTTCCTACTTTGCCAAAGATTTTTATTTTTCATGCCTCTGTGATTTTTATTTTAGATCACAGGGACAGCCTTTTGTCATGGTCCTGCATCTCTGACCCAGCGTTTTGAGCTGGTTGTAGACTCATTATTCTTTCTGGTTATTTAAGAGATCACTTAAAGCCAAACTATAAAGTCAGTACTTTATAATTTAGCGTCCTGTAGTGCATTTCAGTTTATTTCTAGTTTGTTGGTCGCATTATGTTTAGTTTTGCTTCCCCGGTCTCATCAGTCAGGGCATTTATGTGAAAAGTAAAAGACCATCTTTGAATCGAGGAGGGGGCCTAGTGGTACATCTTTCACCATCTTACAATGCTGAGATTGCAGCCATTCCCCAACTCTCTGTGAATGGTACTCATGGCCTTTGATCAATGGTCATTAATCAAGCATAACAACACTTACATGCTGTTATTCAAAAGCCCATGTGATAAATAACATATTAATATAATAGCTCCTCAAATATTTCCTGGACACTAACATTTTTTATTTGAGAGTTTTAAATCAATATCAATAATTCTATCAATAATTAACCTCACGGTTATTTGTTGATAGACCTCACACCCAGCTGTCCAGAGCACCTGAGGCTGAGATCAGGGATACTGCCTAAGAAAGAGCTTTGTGTTTTCTTATCAAGGAAAAAATGATTTTAAAAATATGTCTGTAAGATTGAGAAGACACTTTGCTTTGCAGAAAACACTGACCTCTAGCTCACAGAGAAATCGCACAGCTATATTAGAAGAATGCTCACCAGATTTTATGCAAGCGAGCTCTGCATCAACCTTTTAAAAGGTAATATCCTTATTACAGATTGCCAGTATAAAAAAAATAAGACGATACAAGGAAAACAGACTGATGGCTAATAAGTGAGATGGAGTCATGCTACTACTTCTTACTACGGTGTTACCTATCATGGTGGCAATATGTGCAATTAGTAAATAACAATCTGTTTCCATACATGTATTATCATAATAACAATAAAAATGCACAAAATGTATTTGATCTCTCCTGAACAAATCAAACGGCTACATGAAATGAATCTAAATTCAGGACAGACAAGAAGAAAGTTGAAAATGATCTGGATTATCAGACTCAAAAGGCTACAGTGGCTGGAATGATGACGGTGAATGAATAAAGACAAGCCTGTCACAGTGTGAAAAAGGACCACAAGTGTACACGCTGTCCGTTCTTATTTTCTTTTTTATTGTAGAGACACACTACTGACAGTCTCTTTCTCCACTTTGGTTGAGCACCCACTCATGACACTCTGACACTCTTCTCCCACACTCTGCTCCGGCTGCAAAGCCAGATACCACCAGGTGATATGGGCATCCTTCATGCGGTGGAACCACTGTAGTGGGGCGTGGTCCGAGCAGAGGGTGAATGAACGTCCCAGGAGGTAATAACGGAGGGAGTTGACCAACCACCAGATCGGCAGGCACTCCTTATCCATGGTGCTTTATTTTTGCTCACTTCCTGTCAACTTCCAGCTGATGTAGAGTATTTGGCACCTCCGATCCCAACTCATCTGTTTCCCAGAGAAGCGGTTTCAGCCTCTCTCCATACTTTAAGGAGGTTGAGGTGATATATCTGTGTGACCGTACAACTTCTTAGTCTACACCCCCCACTTGCCGTGTGATCGCTAAGGGCCCTTGCCACTTGGCCAGTACACTTGTCCAGTAACTTTGAGCTAGAACAAGTGAGTAATACAGGCATTTTATGTCCCAGTGAAAATTGCATGAGTCTAGCCCCTCTGTTGTACATGCACTACTGATGTTCCTGGGCCTGGAGCAAATTTCCCTGTGATAGTCTTCCCAATGTGTGTAGCTCTGAGGTCCAGAAGATACAGACTTTAAAGGTCCAACATCGTCTGCGGCTTCTTGTTACTCAAAGGGTGAAAATCCCATGGAGGTGTGGGGCACCTCCCACACTGCAAACAACAGAGGGTCTAACCAGCGAACCCAATTGCACTCATCGTCATGAATTAACTTACAAATCATGGACTTTAAAGTCTTACTGAGTCTGTCCACCAGCCAATCAGTCTGAGGGTGGTAGACACTGGTCCAAACAGATTTAATTCCCAGTCATTTGTATAGTTCTATTAGTGTATGAAACATGAACAATGTGCCCTGGCCAGTCAGTATCTCTTTCGGGACGCTGACTCGGGAGATGACCTGAAACAGTGCCTGCCCCACACTCTTTGCAGAAATTGTGTGCAGCACCACTGCTCGGGATGGTCTGCCATTCGCCATGGTCTGGGTACAGCCCAAGTCCACCAAGGCCTGGCGTATACCGCTTTGGAACCTTACTGGTACACCGTACATCCCTCTCAGACCGAGGGAGGTTGTTGGAGGGCCAGCAACACGAAACATCTGCTCCATCTTGAACAGCAGGCTGCTGGTAGACATGCCCGGGTTGCCCACACCTCCAACACGGCTGCCTCGGCGCTTGTTCAGCTCACGGTGAGTGAGGTATGGTGTCTGTAGCTGCTGTGACCTGTACAAATAGAGCACAGACAAGCGGGTTAGTGGCCAACTTTGGCCACTACCCTGGAGCATCTTCCTCAGAGCTTGGACTAGTGGTTGTAGATGTCCCGCTGCTTTCCTTGGCCAGTGTTATGCCAGCATCCAGGCTGGCTGGCCAGTGAGAGTGGACTCATTCTGCGGTCTCTGTGGGGAGCCCCGCAAAGAAATGCTCCTCCACCACCAGGCATAGGCAAAAGGTCGGTCCTCCGGGCCACTTTCAAACACCTTTGTCTGGCACTTAGACTGGTCCTGCAGCTGTTCCAACTGATGATATTTATCGCTGCTCAGCTTTCCAGCTGCATCCCTCCACTCTGCACACCACACAAAGCTCTTAATTCAGGTCCTGGTGTCCTACTCATATAGGGAAGACATGATTAGAAATGGTCAACAGCTTGTTCTGGTCAGCCTCCCCGACACACCCTGAAATCACTGCTCCAGCCCTCCACTGCAGCTGAGCCATATACAAACCACACATGACTGTCATACATATTTTATTACTTCCTTTATTGCTTCAATTGTCATAAATCAGAGGGCCATAACTCACTTTTTAACATAAGGTATATCTTATCATTCTCTGATTCTACATCATTGGTAATAACTGCCTAAATCAAGGAGATTACAATAAATGCTTACACAAGCATCTGACAAAAATCAGTCATAATATAAACTGTAACAGTATTCAGTTTAGAAGAGCTGTTGTGCTCTGAAGTGAAACCTTTAACTGACAGGACACAATTTGTGAAGCTGGGAATATTCTTCATCATGCTTGGATGTATTAAAATTAGTATTATTTGCAGATGGAACAAATATTTTTTATTCTAGGGAAAAAGAGTCACTGGAACTGGTCACTTCAAACATGTGGGAAAAAAGTAGTTTGGTAGGACCAAATTATCATTAAATCTACATAAAACTAAAATTTGTTATTCGGTAAGAATGATGTACAAGTGCACATAGATGGTGTGGAAATTGATACATTTAATAAAAATACATTTCTTGATGTGATAATAATAGAATAGAATAGAATAGAATAGAATAGAATACTTTTATTTGTCAATTTCTTCAAATGTACTTGCCATACAAAGGAATTGAAATTACGTTTCACACTGTCCCAAAAAAATGCGTAGGCATTGACAACAATAAGGTGCAGATGCACAACAAAAACAAAAACAGCCCTAACAATAAGATAATAAATAGTAATATAATAATATAAATAGTGCTAAAAGAATACTAAAAATATATATATAGCAGCAGGTGTGTGCAATTGCAATGCAAGTCAGGAATGTTTCAGTTCTTGGTTCAGAGAGTGATAATTGATTAAACAGGATGAAAATAGCAATAAAATATATACATAAGAATATATGTAACCGGTGTGATTCTGCGTTGTGTCTGATAAAAAAGGTAAAAGAAAGAAAGACCTCCAAGTAAATAATTTGCCCACTCCAGCTCCTCTCCCACAGGGGAATTGTAGAAAAAGGGGCGTGGCATTTATTTTTACATTAAACATAAAATATGCATTTACACGTAACATATTTGACATAAGATAAAACAAAAACAACATGAAATCTGACATACCTGATAAAAAAGGTAAAAGAAAGAAAGACCTCCAAGTAAATAATTTGCCCACTCCAGCTCCTACGACCAAATACAGACAGTGGGGAAGAGGATTAGCTCAACCCACCACAGCTCCCAAGCTAGCAAGGAATACATATTCATGCTATCATTTATGGCGCTTAAAACACATTTATGACACACACATACTACACACTTATAACATCTTACAAAAACAGGCTCAATAATGACAATAACTGAATTAAAATCGCAATCATAAACATCAGGGTGGTTAAATATGAATTATGTGTGCTTTAAGGTGCTGGAAAGAAATGACACCCACCTCTCCCACAGGGGAATTGTAGAAAAAGGGGAGAGGCAAAAGGGGTACACTGTATTTATAGTATTGCACCAAAGAAGAAGAAAAGAATGAGGAGGGGCTCTAACTGATAATGAACACAACTACAGGCTTGGAGGTCCTAAAAGTCAGGTATAAAAGGAGAAGTTTGGGGGTTTAGAACACATTTTGTGTAATTATAACAATGTTATTTATGACTCTGTTACATATACATAAGAAGCAAAACATATTCAGATTCTCTCCTGTCGATTTCACTGTACAGGGGTTTGGCACAATACTTATGAATGTTCACTATCATTGGCATTGGCTCCCTGTCAAACACGGCATTGAGTTTAAAATTCTGTTGCTTACCTTTAAAATCATGAACAATACTGCGCCGTGCTACCTCATTGAACTCTTTAGTCCATATATCCCCAATCAGGACAATTACTCTTAGTGCAGCTTAGATCCCGGCTAAATACCAGAGGTGACCATGCTTTTGCTCTGCAGCGCCTAGCCTCTGGAACAATCTTCCTGCTTCTATTCGCACCTCTGGTTCCATCCATTTATTTAAATCACAGTTAAAAACTTACCTGTTTGACCGAGCGTTTTTGGTTAGTTAGTGCAGATTCCCTATATTTTATCCCTACGTTATTTATCTTCTCTTGATGTACCACTGTATCAATACCCCCACCTTATATTTCTGAATACTCGGTGATTTTATCTTCTAAATTATGCTCTGATGTTTTATTTCTTATTTTATGTGCATTTTTGTTTAACCAGCGTTTCTCATTTGTTAGCTTATTTGTACTCTGTTATGGTCTTATATCTGTTGTTTTTAACCTTGTTCTGAATCACTTTGGTGTACCTTCGGTTTTAAATGTGCAATATAAATAAAGTTGTATTGTATTGTATTGTAATATTATCAACGTTGCAAAATATGTGTGCACGTGTTTATATACAAGCACATACACAAATTCGTGATATGACATGACATAGAAAGGTGATGACTGGTGAGGAGTAGGATGAGGACTTCTTTCTACTTCTTTAATTACCGTTTTCCTTGTTTAGTTTTTGTATTATCGTAACGTGTTCAAAATAAAGCCTCATCCAATAAGTTCTATATATCTAAAATTAATCATTGGGTAAAAAAAAATATTAAAAGTGTTTTCAAATGTCTCAAAACTTTAAAAAAAATTAAGTTTTTCGTTTTTTCTTATTTCTTTCTTTTTTTTTCTTGGGGGGGGGGGGGCGCAAAACAAGATCCCGCCGCAGTGACAGAAGTCTCGTGGATCCGGTGCGTCAGTTCATCTGTATTCTCGCGAGATCCAACGAGTTCTTCTCGTCCAGCATGGCAGCGCTGTATGAAGGATACACGTTGTGTGGGCTTGTTCCAGATCAAAATCTGTCAAGTTCAGGCATTCAAGGGATCGAAGAGGAGAGAGATCGCGATCATGTCGTGGTCACGGATTCAACCAGATCAGTGACTCTGTACAAGGTAACGTTTAAAATTAGCTTTCAGGAGGCTCCCCTAACCTGGGCCAGCTGATCAGTGCGACTCGTGTTAGCATCCTCCGGTTTTCTGGCCAGCAGCGTTGGAACCAGAGCGTTAGACGAAACCGAACATGCATTTAAAGCTGTCTTATATCTTATTATGTGTCTTTTAAGTGAAACTCGGCAGTAAATGTTTTACATTGGTTTTGTAAACTTGCTATTCGAATATGACAGTCAAATGTTTGCTAAAGTTAGCTACAGACATCACAAGTCGTGTATACCTTTAAAATGTGACTTCTCTGGGGGGGGGGGCAGCTTCAGCGGCTAACTCGTTGTTTTGCATGCGATAAAAACGGCTTGACAATAAGGCTGCATGTCTTATCCTCGTTTTCTCCAACGTGAATGAGCGTGTCAAGCCTCGTTGTTTGGATAAGCTAAACGCATTACAGTGTAGTTAAAATAGCTAAAGTTACTGCTGTGTGTGTCCTGAATAAGGTAAACTGTCTATCAGATCTTTATCAAGTCTTTTGAGATCCGTTCACAGCGGTAAAAGATGTGGTTGTAGCAAACAGTCTTTACATAACTCTGCACTGCGTGTGTATGGCTAAATAGAAGCTATGTGAAACATCACCTCTTTATTAATTATCCCTTTGTTTTATGGCCTGAAAGGTGTCAGACCAGAAGCCGCTGGGGAGCTGGACAGTGAAACAAGGACAAAAACTGACGTGCCCGGCAGTCTTCAACTCACAAACCAACGAATATGTGGCAGTAACAGACAACAAGGTAGGCTTTGGTGACTGCTTTGGTTGCTGCAGTGTCTCACTGGACACTTTTATTAGGTACATCTTACTAATACAAAGTTGGAGACTTTTTAGCCTTCAGCACTACTTTAATTCTTCGACAATGTGCTGAAAACATTACTCAGAGGTTTTGGTCTGTATAAACATGACAGTCAAAAGGTGCTTTATTAGATTGAGATCAGGTGACTGTGTGGCCCACTGGGTACAGTAAACTTACTGTAATGTTTAAGAAACCAGTTATAGATGATTTCAGCTTTGTGACATGGGGCGTTATCCTGCTAAAGCAGCCATTGACAGTTAGGTGTACTATGATGAAAAGGGGTGGATATTATCAAGAACAACCATTTAGTTACTATAAAATCGACTTGGGAGCAGAATCAGTCACTATAGGCACAATAGGTAAACACTATTTTATTTTGTGAAGGGCCAGTATCAGTCAAAAAAAAGTCTATCGGCCAACATATATGTGCATCCCTCTTTCAATAGGCAGTATCTGTATTTCGTATATGAGATCAGTTCAAAGATGTCTCCAGTGATCTGCGTTTTCAGAATAAATTTTCATGTTGTAATGTTTTTGATGTTGTTTCTTTAAGGTGATAAGAATTTGGAAGGAAGATGACATACTATTGGACAAAGCCTTCAAAGCAACAGTAAGTCCGAACATATACATTGATGTAGACAGTAGACAGCCACCCCGCTTCTACCACCAAGAACAGAAATGAAGACTACAACAAAACACACAATCCCAGCTCTAAGGGTATCTCCTCTCCACTGGTGTAAATATTTTAGTACAGATTGTTGTAGAGTCCACTGCTCACCGTCTCCACAGCAAGACTGGTTTTAATAGTTTAATTATTTTATATAGCACATTTAATTACAACAGGAGCGTTGACCAAAGTGCTGTACAAGAATACAACGTGCATAATAAAACAACTTAGAGTATTAAAAGCAAACACCAAATATGAATTAACAAACAACTCTCATGCTGTATTAAAAGCCAGTAAATAAAAATGCGTTTTAAGATAAGATTTAAAAAGATTGACAGTATGAGCCTGTCTGATGTACTTAAGACTTGGAGAGAGCAACAAAACACATAAGAACCACTGTAGACCTGCTGATGATGTTAAATTGCACATTGCTCCTAAAATTCTCAGTGGTATTTAGAGCAATTAACCTGAAAATAATGAATTAACTAGTGTGTTATTGACAGACGTGAACACTTCTGCCTTTTCCGTGTGCTTTTTCTCCAGGTTTCTTCAGATGTCTGGAAGGTTCACTGTACACATGGAGGGGAGCCTGTGGTCTTGTTTCAGAGAGGAGCTGTGAGACTGCTGGACTCTCTCCTTGCTGCTCCGCAGCAGCCCATAGAGGAGGTGCTAGCTCAAGAAGAAGCCATCAGGTCGATGTCATTTGGCAAACTTTATGTTGACCTTATTCTAGAGCTGTACTTGAGTGCAACATGTTAACTTTTAACCCCCCCCCCTTTTTTTTTTTTTTCTCTGCAGGTGGAGCACCATCATAGTGGCAGAGACCCAGCAGTTTATCATCATCACAACTGAACAGGTAAAATACTTGATGGGCTAAAAGTTTCAAGTGGATTTAGTTTTAAGTGCTCATTGCTTTTGCAACACAGCTAATGTCCTTGCTTTTGCCCAACATGACTGTCACTGTCTCCCCGCAGAAAGGAGAGCATTTTCTCTACTTGCAGAGACTGAACCCTAACTCTGTACAGAGGTACCGGCTTGAGAGAGAAGAACCTGGTCTCTCCCCGCTGAGCTTCTCTGCCACTTACAGGGATAAGCACATCTGCCTCCTTTATCTCTGTAAGCCACACTTTCCTGTCAGAACATTTTGAATGTTGGTGCTTGAGGCCATATGCTATGGAATTTGGAAAAGATAATTACTGGCACTGTAAGCCAGTTACAGGGGGTGGGAGTGTAAAAACGTACAGCTGTGTTCCTTCATCAGGGTCATCAACAATTATAAAAATGTGACTTTAAAAAAAATGACATCCCTTAAGTAACTAAGTTTAAACTTGTACTCAAAAGGCCCCTAGTCCCCCTCCTCTGAACAGTACTGCTGAGCTGATTTGGGACACTTTTGAAGGATTAGCAGTTTAAAATAAGACGTGTAGTGAAGGTCCACTACTGTGAATAAGATCCCCTTTGCTCTCTCACTTCAGTTAGTTGTGAATGCACTCTTCTCCAATTGCTCACAGTTTGATAATCTGATGTAAATAAGTGGTGCACTCTACATGTATGAAGCTAAATTACACAAACACACAGTTGGTGAGGTATGCAGTATGTAGTATTGCTAATGTTTAAACATTTCTCTCACATTTAGACCCTAATGGTCACGTGTACCAGAGTGTGCTCTCCGTGCGGGGCCTCGGGACTGAAGAGGGGGTCCAGGCCTTACCCCTGCCCCGTAGCCTGCTGCTGGGTCTTCCTGTTGGTGATGGCCAGCTGGAGGCAGCGTCGGCCATGGCTCTGGATGAAGCCCATGTAGCTGTTGTTGGGGTTCCACATCCCTCTGCTGGAGGTGGTAAAGGTAAATGCTGTTAAATTACAATATCTAAAATAAAGATCTTTAACTCCTCTACAAGTACCATACTGTGCATGGCAAATCCTCTTGAAATTAGTCTTTTATATATCAAGGCTTTCAGTAAGCCCTTGTAGGGAGTTGGCATGGAAACAGCGGCTTTATTTTTTAGTAGCACAGTTATCATACTGATGAAATGTAGAGCTGTTATTTTCCTACCTGCTTGTCTTTTATGTCTTAGTTAATCAGTTAAAAAAACGTAAAACTCAACTCTGCTTGTTTAGTCTTAGCTAGTTATTTCTTCTCTTTTTGCCAAGATCACAAATAATAGTAATAGCGGTGTAAACAGCTATCACTTGATGCTATGTTGTTTTGCCCTTTGTTTTTAAGTAATTAAATATAGTAAATAATGGGTTAGCTGGCCTAAATGTGGTTTCTAGTGTCTGGATTTTATTCAGTGGCTAAAGAAAAGTTCTGAAGCTGAAGTGGTTTTGCAGGTTGAAGTTATTAGAACTGAAATGAATGCTTGGTTAACATGCTAGCTTTCTGGCCTAAAAGATATCTGTCAGATCAAAAATGAAGTATCTGATCTGGGTGTCTGTAGTTCCTGAATGTCTCTCTGCCTGTGTTATTTTAGACTTTCTTTGCATCTGGAATACCAACTTTCAGACGCTTCAGGCTGGAAAAGAGATGGCTGGAAAGATCTACGGACAGGTAGGAATGCATTGACCCAAACAGAATATAAAGTTTGTTTATTTATTTAACTGTCCTGGTTTTTGACTAGGATGAAGCAATAAATTTTAAAGCAATAATGCTACTCAGAAATTGTGACTTACATTAGTGCTAAGTCATCATTCACAATAGTAAAGCCTAATCTTTAAAAGTGACTGATTACTTCATACTCACACGACAGCAATCACACGTGCTCAGGCTTCATTGTTATTAAGTGTGGGCCAAGGTTCCCTGTCCTTCCAGCTGCTGGGTGCTGATGGAGGACTGTATGACTTTGGTAGAGCACTGTGTCTGCACTCCACTGTGACGGGGCTCACTGTCCCTTCTCACAACTTTATAGCAGTTTACAATCTTAAAACCAGTGTATTAGACACAAATATGTAGCAACAGTTTTGAACTATGTCTGCATCATCTTTATGTTGATTTTATTGTCTCTCATATAGCTTTGGAGTTATTCCAACAAGGTATTTATTCCACATGGGAAAACCCTCTCCATTATACCCTTCGAGTGCCCCAAATCTTCTCTTGCCTCTGCCCTGGGAAAATTAAAACATACAAAGACTGAAGGTGAGCTGAATCAAACATGTTATACTCTCGCTCGACTCAAAATTATATCTCTGATTCCCATTTTTACATGAGAAATTGTGTTCACTCAATACTCTTTTGTTTGTTTTTTAACCACAGAGTCGAAGACTCCGAATTCTGTGCCGTCTTGGAATAACATTCTTCACGGTGAAAAAGCTCAGCCCTCAAAATCTGCAGAAACGAGGAGGACGGTAAGTTGGATAAGTGTTTTTGCGAACTGTGAGTTTGTCATTGTCCACACTCTTGCAGAGACGAACGGCTTATGGCAGAAGCCTTAACATTGTTCCTGTTTGTAAAACCTTTATATAAAAGAGTTATATAATATGATAATGGGAAACATGTTTCTTTGTCGTTCTGTTTAAATCTCTAATGACATTAAAAGAAAAAATAATGTTGCATAACATTTGGAATTACTGAAATAAGGTACTCTAAATAGTAAGAAGAAATATTACGAACTACTGAAAAAATATAGTAATATTTATTTATTAAACTTATCTGTGAGACACCAGTGTTGTGTGGTAGATCCTTAATTTGATTCTTCTGTTTTTCCATACAGAGAACGACCCGTAAGTCCCAGTCAACAACTAATTTAACAACTGACCAAGTATTAGAGCTCATCAAGGTAAAAACGTGACTTATTTTTATGACACAGCTTTCGTTCTGTATGCTTCAGCGCAACAGAATTATACCAAACAATTCTGAATTTAAAAAATATATTTATTTTCCCTCTTAGACAGCACCAGTGGAAGAGATCCAGAAAGAGGTGGAGGGGTTCCTGACCAGGGCAGAGTTCCAGGACCTGCAGCCCTCAGTGGGACAGCTTGCATTAACCCTCGTGTCCCGGAGTCTTGCCGATCCAGCCTTCTACTCTTCTAGCACGCTGGCACAGCTGGTTCACACTCGGTGCCTTTGCCACAGGTATGTATGGCAAGTGAGATAAGGTAGATGGAAAAAATATTGACTCTCAAAACTCTTTTAGTGTGTAGAATTTATTTTATATTCTTTTAATGTAGTTTACATTTTTAATAAGGTACCATAAAATAGGTTTGTACTCTAATGTGGGAAACATGAAGGAAACCCCAAACTGTTTTCTTGCATACAGATGGAAATATTCAACGAGTGAGCAATTGAATATAACTATGTGCCGTCATTGCATTCAACAGTGTGTGTCCTGACCTTGTGCTTCTGGCCCTTGAGAAGAAGGATTACTTCCTGTGTCAGCTCTGCTTGCAGTTCTTCCCTGACATTCCTGAAGCTGTTACCTGTGCCTGCCTGAAGGCATTCATCAGGTAAGACAGGCTGTTTTTAACTGTGCAACAACTTATGTACAAATTCCAGTTTATGGACAGTAAGTGATCTGCCAGTGTCCTTTGCATGCTAACGGTATTCTTACTTTTGGTATGCATACAGTTGCAGTAGTATTTTAAAGTGGACTTCCATGTTTGTCCTTATCTCTGCCACATATACACTCACTGGAGACACTGTTAAGTATACCAAAGTAGTACCAGGAATCCCCTTTTGCCTTCAGAACTGCCTTACGTAATTCTTTGTGGCGCAGATTCAAAAAGGTCCTGGAAATGTCCGTATTGGCATAAGAGGATCACATAGTTGCTGCAGATTTGTTGGCTGTACATCCATCCTGTCTCTCTACATGCCAAAGGTGTTCTGTTGGGTTGAGCTGTGGTTACTGTGGAGCCCATTGGAGTACAGTAAACTCACTATCATGTTAAAGAAACCAATTTGAGATGGTTTGAGCTTTTTGCCATAGAATCCATTAGCACAGGGCGATATGACCAAAAATATTTATCACGATATACATTTGAAAATTTTGCAACAACGATATAACTGACGATATAATTGACACTAGACAAAACACTTTACAACTCCACAACTTTATTAGTGCAAAAAACCCATCAATGTATTTTCACTTAAAGAAGCAGCTGTTTTTTATGAAGTTATATAAAAATTCAACAGTGCAAATGCAAATTCCTTGCTGACAGTTTAACCAAAAGGCATTTCCAGTGGAAATTGGCCGACATATCCTCAGCATAACCATGTATAATATCCACAAAACTTAAAAGAGGTTACGCACACACAACACTGTAATATTATGTTGAAGCACAGTACGTATCACTCCGCGAGGCTCCTGCCTACGGTAGCCGTAATGCTCCAACAATCCATCAAGCGGTGCAGGTTCGTAGCTTAGCAAAGTCGTACTAAAACATCTGACAGATTTTCAAGCGCCGTGTACGACATAAAATCGTTTCGAGGTCAGTAAACACAACCAGAATTGATACATAAGCCCCACGGGATTATAAGGGGCACTGTCGATTTTCAGAAAAATCAAAGGATTGATTTGAAGTGTGCCGTATTTTCCAAAAAACACGGTAATAACGACCTGCTCGCTAGCATGCGCTACCAAAAATAGTGCTTTGTTGTGTGTCTGATGGACGAAAGCTAAACCAGTTCCACACCACTGAAGTTGCAGCATTTTTTACAAACCAGTTCTGGTTCATCTGTTTCATTCAACGATCTGCGTTCGCCCTTCTCATTCTCCATCACCGCCATGCTTTTTCCGCCATGTACGTATGAAAACAAAGGCACTGCGCATGCGCGTTTTACCCATATTCTATCGCGATATTTCATTTTCTTATCGTTGCCCAACATTATACTGGTATTACCCTGAATGTTATGATATGGCCCAGCCCTAGAATCCATCTTATAGTGAAGTAATAAATGCATTAAAAAAATCCAAACGGCATTGTGTATAACAGCAAAGCTATGATTTCCTCATTCTGACCTGATGACCTGCTTCATTTGAACTTTAGCAAGTCTTCTTGACCATGTATGTTTGCCTAAATACAGTGAGCAGCTGCCAAGTGATTGGCTGTTTAGATGTATGGAAGTGGCTGGTGAGTGTATCTCAAATGCAGGTGACTTTAACATGGCCATCTCAGCCACACACCTCTCACTAAAAGCAGAGAAACTCCACCCACCTGACATTCAAGCCTGCTTGTGAGATGCAATGAGTCTGAAGAAAGTAGCCTCAAAGGGCAAGGAGTTAAAATGTCTCATTTCAGAACGCTGCGGTTAAGCATAAGATAAATGATTATTATGAACTGTGAATCATGCATAGCTACCCTAGTGGAGTACGAGAATCTAAACTTAGAGATGGGAATTGGGATTATAGGTTCCCTTTAATAATCTGATTCGTGGCCTGACATAGCATTATGTTCTATTAATGCAAGTTGTTTTTGTTCTGTTTCATGCAGTATACCAGATGTTGATGCAGAGAAGGTGAGCCTGGAGCCTGACAGCGTCGAGTTTATGGAAAACCTAATCACGAGAGATCGTGCAGAGGCTGGCTTGCAGAATGGTTTTAGCCCCACTTCGTCAGTCGTCAATGACCGTCAGACCAGAGCTGAAGACGTGAAGAAGAAGGCCTCAGCTCCTTCACAACTCAGTTGTCCAGTGGGATTACACAAGGCTGTTCTAATGTATCCTCCCAGCACTCAGACATCGTCACCATTCTGTTCTGTTGTCCTCACAGCTTCTTGCATTCAGCTTAAATATCCGACAGTCTTTGTTGTTAGTTAAGCTGCAGTTTTGCAAAGTGGTTGTGTAATAATTTAAATGTAAAAATGCATGAAAATCTAAAAGTATTGGGTCTTAACTGGAGCTGCATAGAAATGAGATCTTGCAGACACCGTACAGTGACACCTTTCTCCTCCCACACCTAAAAGATCTTTCCTCTCAACATGTCATGGTAAGTAACTGCTATCAAATTATTCCACTTCTCTAAAAAAAACTAGACAGTGCTTTAATCCCAAACAACTCTGATATTTGCCATTTTCTTTTTCTTCCAACCAGCTTTTCCTCCAGTACCTGCAATTTCTATACCTAAAATATTCCCAGGATGCTTTCCCACAGATGGAGGGATTTAGATCACCAAGTCTGAGTCAGGTTTGTATCTGTGTCCAAATAAGCAATTAGGATGGCTTTGCTTTACATGCAGTCTTCCAAGTTACAGTTTATTGAACACTTGATGTAAGCACTCAGTGCACTCTAAAAATTGCTTACCAAACTGTTGAATTTAGCAATTTGTGGAACCTCCATTGGAAGGAGGTGTTTCATGGAGCACTTTACAGCACAAGCACGAGGAGGGAATTTGGATCGTTCCTGCCCACAAAATCATTTCAGTTCATCAGTACTTTTAGGGCCGATTTAAATGAAAAGCACCTTTCAGGCCATCCCACAAATGTCTAGCTGGCATTTGTGAAACTTTCCAAACTTTATTTCTTCATTTAATTGTGTGATTAGACATCTTTGTCTTGGCTTAAGGGGCTAAAAGTTGTATCTTAATGACGAGGTGTTGACCCATTGCTTGGTATGATCCATTCTTTAAAAGAAGCACGATTGGTTGATTAAATTAAATCTAAGCAGTAATGGGCAGAATGGAAAAATAAGTACTCTTTTGTGAGTCAGTTGGGGGGGAAATTTTTGTGTTATTGATTTAAGTGGGAAATGTGAGCAAACCTGCAATGAGATCAGCCTCAAACATTATCACAATCTAACCCGCAGCATTTGGAGAATATTTCTCCTGGCTCATTTGCCTCGGATGTCGAAGCTAGGAGTGATGCCACTCATGACACGAGAGCATTCAAACAGCCTAGTTGTAAACGCAAGAAAAAATACAATTTGTTTAGTTGGTTAGCACACAGTTTTACAATTTCTTTTGCTTGCACCACTGCCGTCTTGATTTGGGGTTGGTGGGGCTGCTCCGACTGGAGGGGGCATTGCAGTTGAAAATTTCTACCACAAACTCATGTTCTATAAATGGACTGCACCGTAGTTGTTGAAGTATAGAAGTGAATTGAGCCTTGGTGTTGCCGTTGAGAAATAGCAATTCTAATGGTGGCAGATTTCAATATGTCGGTCAACTATAATCCCACAATTATATTTAGGGTTTATAAAGACAGCTGTCTCTCCAGTCTTATCTCCATCTACTTGTCTCCATCTGTGGACTATAAAAAAATTTTAAAAAAATGAAAGAGGTCAGATATTTTCTTGCATGAGTGAATCCGTCAGCGCACCTTAAATATTGGTGCAACAGCTTTGACAAATCAGCTTGTCTGAATAATTTAAATAGTGATACTTTGAGTTTAAAAAGATGAACTGGATTGCATGAAATCTGTGTATTCCCTCTGTTGATGGGTGAAACAGGTGATGGTGTAGAGTTGTTCAGGGTCTTTGGCATTTTCTCCTCTACTTAAGAAACCCAGGAGCCTCTAAATGCCTGTGAATAACCTTTGTTTTTACCAGCCTGTAGTCCAGACCTCAAAGGGAAATGATTAAAAATCATAATAAATGTAATAATTTTCCTATAAATGTGTCACTGAGAGCAACTGTTAGTACTTAGACTCACATCTTTGGAAATTATTTATGCCTCACTCCTAATGTTTCTCTAAAGCTTCTTCCCAAGGCCCTGTAAAAGTTGTTGTGATAAAGGTATTGTTCCCACCAACCACCCTTTACATAGTTTTTAAAGAAATCTTTAGCACAGAGGTTCAGTTAGGTTTTCCAACCTGTAGTGTGGATGATTATTTCATTTGTTGAATAAAGATGTGAAAAAATTGACTGTTATTGGTTTAGTCAGATTGAGGTTGCTTATAAATACGACTTAGATGAAGCTCAGACTGCATTTTATTAGAACTCAACACATAAAAAACAATAATGCCAGGGTTCCTTGCAGCTGTGTCAGTGCAGCTATTATCTGTACGCCAAGAAATATTAAGTGACAGAAAAAACATTTTATCAACCATGCTGACAGATTTTCCTGTATGGATGCTGTGGACCTATTTTCACCTGGGTGTGGGTTAGTTCTCCCACGGCACATACACGCAGTGTAAACATTTACAAGAGAGATTAAAAGAAATGCAATCACTGGAGACGCACGATTTTTATTGCGCTTGTAATTATTTATGCCTGAATAATAAAAATACTTTACTGGAGTTTGGCACAAAATTGTTGTACACAAATTATTGAATGCAAAAAATCTGGTTTTCCTGTTGGAGCAAAACAAGAAAAGAAGAAAAAGAAATGCTCACTGTGCGTTGCTTTGTTTGATTGTAGATCATGGATTGGGTGTGTTTGCTGTTGGATGCTCATTTTACGGTGCTAGTAATGACTCCAGAAGCTAAAGGCTTGCTGCTGAACCTCCACAGATTTGTTAAATCTCAGGTAACAAACAGTTATTCCTTTTATCTGCTCAGTAATCAGCTGCATGTTAATTTTAATAATACCTATTTTGTGTGTCAGCATTGTGCTTATTACTGCAAGCTTATTTTAAAAAATGCTTTCTTGTATCCTCAGGTGAGACTGGTTTCTGAGCTTGGAAAAATTGAGGGAAGCCTTCAAGAACTCCGTAAAATGAAGGCGAAGGAGAGCATCGGACAGTACTCCATTGAAATCATTGAGCTGTTTTAGAATGTGTACAAAATAATTTTAATCATTCATAACACCATCTTCTTCCAACCTTTTAGATAAAATGATTTCACGGTTATTATTCTTGAGTGCTTTTTTTTTGCCACAGACGTTTGCTATCCAGATGTGTAGGCCTTGAAAAAGTTGCGGCTCTCTTTTAACCATGTTTTAACTTGTTTAAGTCGTCAAAATATTTGACAATTCGCTTAATTTCTGGTTTTGTAAAAGTTTAATGCAGAAGCCACCTCATGCAACAGTATGGTGTGAGATTGTAATGTTAATATTGGGGCTTTGCCTTTAGAACTGTGAGAGTTGATGACTTATTTTTGTATGTGTCATTACACAGCTGAAAACTGTTGTGAAAACCTTTTATGTTTAATATTAAAAACGATGATGAACACATGTGAATTCATTTGTCTTTATTTTTATTAAAAGCTGCTGTCAGATATCAGCTTAATTAAAGTTTTAGGTTTAAAAGTTTGTAGTGTTCATTTTGACTAAGATTAAAATATCACTTTCATTAAGTGTACTAAAATATATAAATATATATAATGTACTGTATGTGGAAGTAGGTGAAAAGAAAACTTATGGCTGTTACTGAGGGTGAGCATTTAGCAAGATTTTGAGTGAAACTCCAGTTGAATTGTAGTTTTCTTCCATCAATGAATGTGGTGCTAAAAAGTAAAGATGAATAAATCTAGATGAGGGCAATCGATTGGTGTTTCCATTATTTCCCGCCAATAATCAACGCAAACTTATCTTCGTGGTGAAAGAAAAGAACGATTCGTTGTCGGCAGGATTCGAACCTGCGCGGGGAGACCCCAATGGATTTCTAGTCCATCGCCTTAACCACTCGGCCACGACAACCGTTACTCACACATGTCTATTAGAACCAATATCACACTACACAACCACATAGCTATTGCCTAGTTGAGTTTTGTATTACAGGATAATATGAGGTAAAAAAGACACTTTTCTGTATGTTTAGCCGTTCTGCGGTAAGGTTATGTTCCGTCTGCTGGTGAATTAGCAATCCAAAGTGACAGAAAAAACGGACAGAAAAGATTAAAAAATCAAGTTAACCTATACAAGTTGTAAAGTCAACCCAGAGGGTAACAAGTTACAACTATTACGCTGTACATACTGTACATACTTTAAAGGCTAATAAGCACTACTACTTTTTAAGTTAACTGACTACACTGGCAAACAATGCGTAACGATTTTAAAGTTATATAATATACATTCGTATCTTAAATAAATTGCAGCTGCTCTCACACATTCGTGGTATTTTCAAAGTGATTGGTGTGTGGTATTAACTTTAATGAGCGCATATTTGTGTCCATGTACAAGAGCTTAATGTCGGACGCATTATCTTCTCGCCTCGCTTTGCAGTGACGACGATGGCGACAGGGCCGAAAATGAATTATTATGTTTTACTGAGTGCACTCAACCCACCTGAGATTAAAACCACACAACAGAAGCACCAAACACTAATAAAGTACTATTGACGGACAGCTTTTGCATGGATAACCAATTTTATGAACTAGCACGGCAATTTCGTCTATTGTGGAATAGTGAGTCACGTGATCTCGAATAGACTCAGGCCTGCTAAGATCAAGTTCGAGAATGACGCTATCACTTCCGTGTATGCTACAGCGACGTCCTTAAGGCGAAATCGCTTAAATCTCTTTTTTTAAATGTATGGCCTCCCACTGTGGCATTAAAAATAATATTCTGCATTTTAAACGGCTGCTCTGCTCTGTTCAACTGGGTATATAGTCAGTGTTTTAATTTTTTGCTTTTAGTTGCTTTTATTTTGAAGGAGCTAGCGCTCTACGTCTGCTTTGAGCCACTGTTAACCTGAGTTTTAGCTTGACGCAGTTTTGGGGCCTGCTGTGTTTTCAACGGAGGGAGAGTGGTGAAGAAAAATGGCGTCTGCAGGCGACCCAGAGCGGGACACCGGCCATTCAGTTTGAGCTTTCCGCTCACAAATAGAGACTGGGGGTTGGTGGGGACCTATCTGGAACCGTCGCCAGATCTGTTGGCCTTTTCTTCCCCGTTTTTCTCCGGTGTGCGTCGCTCGTTCAAGCAGCGAGATTGAAGCGGAACAGAAGATACTCTCTCCCACAATGAGAGGGAGAAGAGGAAGGCCGCCCAAACAAGCAGCAGTGATGCGGGAAGGTTCACCCGGGCCAGTCCGTGGCTCTCGAGGCGGCAGGAGTAGAGGGATGCGTGGACGGGGAAGGGGCAGAGGAAGGGGTCGGGGACGGGGTGCAAGTGGGGGTGTTTGTGGCACTGGCTCTGTGGAGGTAGATACAGAAATCTCCGGTCGAGAGAACTTTCATTCGTCCCGGGGCCGCAGGAAAGTTGGAGCCTCCACCACCGCCGCTACCGCTGCATCGCGGGGCAGAGGAGGCAGAGGTAGAGGCAGGGGGTCTAGAGGCGGCCGCGGCAGTAGAGGCGGAGTGAGGCGGCCTCAAACCAAGGTGGTCTACGACGACAACAGCGACGAGGAGGATGATAATTTAAGCTACAGATCAGACGAAGATGAACTCCTGAACGACAACCCTTCGTCGGATCTTGAAGAAGAGGAGGCCTTGGGAAACGACTCTGACTATGTGGAGGAACTACCAGATGATGATGATGCCAGCTACTGTACCGAGAGTAGTTTTAGAAGCCACAGCACACTCGGGAGCACCCCAGGTAAGTTCGTTTGCAGGTGCACGCACTTTAGGAAACCGGGTTTTGCAGTACTTAAAGTGTGCATTATATTTTTAGCTCAGTACAGAAACCAAGCCGCATTGTTCAAAATGGAGCTTGCACTCAGAAACGGGCCTTTGTTTACCCCGTGCTCCTGATCGCTGGTTTGCAAATCTGCTCCACGCTTTAACCGGCTCTCGTGCTTTTGACTTTTGAAGGATCAGCACATTTCTGTTATTAATTTGTAATTAATAAATTTTTTTGTTCGTGCTCTCGTGCACGGTATTACCACGCGCGCTGCCTTGGATTTCTTTTCATACGCACCGAGAAATAGGATGCACGAAAAGCGTTTGTTACTTTATATTCATTCATTCACCTTTTCCCCAAAAATGTGTGCGTATTAATGAAACTTTGTACAAAGAGAGACGCTGTAGCCAAACACGTGTTTTGTAAATATTGTCTCCAGTTTGTAGCGGATTTATCGGGCATTGTTGTGCTTTTTCCACGTGAAGTGCAGTAAGTGTTCGTAGTAAAAGAGCAGTTTAAAGATTTTTATGCACAGTCGGTAGACCTTACTCAGGCTTTTTACAGGGCATTTGCACAAGACATATTTTCGTTCATATTGCTGCCAAATGAGTTTGACAGGCGTTTGTTTTGAAGAGAACCGCTCTTTCTTTCACTTGTTGCAAACAGCAGCTCATTACGTAGTCGACGTTACCATAGTAACCACTCATGTTTATCAATTAAGGGCTTTGAATTCATCTCTTTTCCACTTAATGATCACTTTAATAAAGTTGTGCGCGCAAAAATTAGTTGACACTCCTGTAATGCAATGCAATGCATTAGAAACAGTATGCCAACTACTGGAAGTAATTCTAGATAGGATTAGGAGGACTCAGGAGTGCATTCCAGTATGTCCAACAGCACAAGCTTGTGCTTATGCAGATCTCTGAAAAGAAATAATAGAATTTGGATTTTATTCTTTTACATATAAATATTTTTTCCACTTTTGTCTGCAGTGGTCAGGATTCATTTTTCAAAGGATACACCCATAATTTTCGACTTTCTATTAATCTGTTTACTTTTGCTATAGATGTGTGAACATGGCAGCATTGTGTCCCTACCCTGAATGTGCTTTCGAAGGACTAATAGCAACAGACAAGCATCATTCAGTCCACTGGCTGACACATATTGTAAATTCAAACACATTGCATATGCCAGTCCACCATTTGTGGACTCAATCCCTGTGTTTGATGCTCAGTTAAACCTCCTGCCTGCCGTTATTGGACCATTTAATTGTTTTATTGCTGTAGTCTCTGTTTACCCATCACCTCTAAACCACAGTACAATATCAGGCCAACCATACATACAGCTGCTAAAAAGTGACTAGCACACTTACACCAATTGTACAGTATGACAGGCAATGCTGATAATCGAGTTATTTATTTGGGTTTTGAAAGAAAACCTCATGTCAAACTTAAGAGCCTGTGAGATCTGCACGCACTATTGTGTATTCATGTAATGCAAATGTTATAAAAACAGTGTACTTAAAGTAATACTACACTGATTATACATATTTAATACATCCAGTGGGATAAAAACAATGACTTACAAATAATTTAAAGCCTACATATAAAAAATAGTCTTAAAAAATCATATCATACTTTTTAATCACGTGTTTGAAAGGCGGAAGTTGGGGCAAAGAAAGACTGGAAAATGCCTGGAGGAAAAAGGAGTTTGTAGAACATCTCACAACTAATGATGTTAATGTTTGTAACATGGGTGGCTATAAAGCATCCCCAGGAGACTGAGTCTTGATCAAATATAGGGAGGGTTTGAGCACTCTGCAAGACTGTATGGACAAAATAGTAAAGAATTTGTGCATAATTAAATTCAAATACTCGAGGAATCTGGTGAAATCTCTGTATGCCGTGGATGAGGCCAAAAAGCAATAGGAGTGGCCATGACGGCGAAATGCATTTTTAAAGAAACCAAAAAAAGAGATGATTTTAGTGTAGAAATGATTGAATGGTCTCAGAAACACTTGTGAACATCAGTGTGATCTTGAACATAGTTTGTCACTGGAGCCCAAAAGTTAAAACTCTACTATGTAAAGAAGGAAAAAAAACCAACCCTCAATAACAAGATCCTGACCTGAAGTCATTTAAGAGTGAGGTGAAGTGGAAAACGGGTTTGATCTGTCAAAATCTGAATTTCTTCATAGGAAATCATGACTAAAGAATTGGGGAATTATCAAGTTTGTTATTAGTGCGCAATGCAAATGTTCATCCATCCATCCAACCATCCTTCTGTGCCTTTGTCTGTCATCTATCTATCTATCTATTACTAGAAGGCAGTGCTGAAAAACCTGCCTACAGTCTGGGTCTGTCACCAAATAAGAGGAGCTTTATGAGATGAAAAAAGCAACAAAGGAACAGCTTAACTCTTATGTATATGCAGCAAAGTGGAAAAGTATTTGGCTTCCAAAACTACAACAGTCTGTCTCCCCAGTTCCCCAAACACTCACCACATGCCGTTAAAAGAAGAGGTGATACAATCCTTTGAGAAACGGTCCCGTGTGCCGACTTTGTTGAAATGCAGGCTTAAAATTTTAAACGAGTATATTTTTAAAATGATAAAGAAGAAATACACATTGTCAGCTATATATTTTTGTATTAGTGCTACATTCAAACAAATATAGATTTTTAAAAATATGTTTAAATCCTACATCCTGCTTTTTCTTACATTTTACACAGTGTCATGTTTATTTAGTTATTCTTTCAGATGGGTCTGTAGGCAGAGATTGTCCAGAATGAATACCCAGGTTTAGTACATGCAGCTTATGCTGCAACACCTGCACACATTTCCTCAACAGTAACAAAAGCAGGCTTATAAATCAACTTGGAGCATTTAGTGTGTTTATCCTAAGACAAGGATATTTTTGTCAGCCTTTAAGATCACTTCCCCAGCTCTTCACACTTGGTTACAAATAGCCCAGCTCACATCCATACTAGCTTGTGATTCCTCAAAATTCCTCACATCTCCTGTTTCTATTTGTAAGGGGAGGGTGCAAAGTTCTATTACTGTTGTGTTATTGCATCCGTTTTTTTTATTACAGGAGATTATTGGGCTTGGAGCTCGCCAGTTGCACTCATAGCACTTAAAAGATGCTTCTTGTGGGTTCTCCTGTAGCGGAAATTATAAGAAGGAATCTCCACAGATTGCTCTGGGTTTGCCAAGGGCATCTCTCTGTGGCTGTGTTACTGCAGACAGTTTATTCTTGCAAAATTACAGAGCAAAGTCAATAAGACCTTAAGGGTGTTGCTACATTAAGGTATAAGGATGTAATGACTAACGGTAAACTGCATACAGTGTAACTCGTTACAGTTTGGTGTCGTGTTTGTAATGTTTTTTTTGTGATTTTGGCTTTTTCACCACATCTCTCATCTCTCCTGACTTTTTTCCCCTTTTTTTTCTTGCATAGGCCGGAAAAAGACTCGGACACTGCAACCACGGTCACCTATTCATGAGGCAAAGGACATTCCTTCCTTGGAGCTTCCCAAGTCCTCTGAGGACCTCCTTGTTCCTACCTCACAGCTCCTCAACGCGTCTGCCGTCTACGAGGTGCTCCGCAACTTTGGCACAGTTTTACGGCTCTCTCCGTTCCGTTTTGAGGATTTCTGTGCAGCTTTGGCCAGCCAAGAGCAATGCACGCTGTTGGCAGAGACCCACGTCTCCTTGCTCAAAGCTATTCTCAGAGAAGAGGACACTTCTAACACCACATTTGGTCCCACTGACGTGAAGGACTCCGTTAACTCCACTCTGTATTTTGTGGATGGTATGACTTGGCCGGAGGTGGTGCGGGCGTACTGTGAGAGTGACCCAGAGTACCGGCACATTTTACCTTTCCAGGAAAATGAGGATTACCCTTACGGACCATTGGATAGCAAAATTAAAGTTCTTCAGTTTTTGGTGGACCAGTTCCTGGCAACCAACATTGCCCGAGAGGAGCTTATGTCAGAGGGGGTGGTAGCGTACGACGACCACTGCAGGGTGTGCCATCGCCTTGGTGACCTGCTGTGCTGTGAGACATGTTCAGCTGTATACCATCTGGAGTGTGTCAAGCCGCCACTGCAGGAAGTACCAGAGGACGAGTGGCAGTGCGAGGTGTGTGTGGCACACAAGGTACCCGGTGTGGCGGACAGCATCCCAGAAGTGCAGAAGAGCAGACCATTTATTCGTCAACTACCGATTGGCTACGACCGACACCACCGTAAATACTGGTTTTTGAATCGCCGCGTTATCGTGTAAGTTCACATTGTTTCATGTTATGCTGTTGCACAGGATTGAACAGTGACACGTGGCTTCATTTTGTAAGCTGATGTACGTTGATAATATGAGATTTATTTCTTTAGTTATTTCTCAAAGTTTCCAAAAGACACAGCAGTTTTGACACAGTTTGACATTTCTTCTGAGGGGGGTTCATACATTGCGAAACTGAGACCGAAATCACGATTTCCATTTTCTTATACTGTAATACCTATCTAGAGTCAAGCAAACTCTATCGCTTAGTCAAAGCGTGCTGTTCTGGTGAAATCGGTAATTTTTCAGAAAAAACATCAGAGTAATAGAGTTTATTAATTTTTTTCATGGTCCAATAATGACCTAATAATCAGGCTTTCCATAAAATACCTTTTTAACATTTTCTTTTTTTTAATAAACCTCTCAAAAAACTGATCTGAGCTGAAACCGTGGCTCAAAACCTGAGATATGAATCATACTGTAAACTACTAATACAAAACAAAGACACAGGTGCCAGACGTTTGTGGTTTATCTCAACGAAAGAGCATTTGTTTGTTCGACTAGTGTTCTTTAAAGCACTTTAATCCACTCTAAGGCAGAGTCTCCAACTTGGTGTCGTATCAAAGTGGGAGTGTTGATGAGTGTCACAAACCATATGCACATAGACTTATAAAGAACATCACAGGGAAGCACAATATGCCCATTAATCCCTTAATGTGCTTTCTGTACAGTTTTTCTTCTTAGTACGATATGTACTCTAACTACTATGTCGTGTTTTGGGGTCTGTTTGGTTAATCACAGCCACTTATGAACAGATTGGCATCAGTGATTGACATCATCTTTGTTCCAGCCTGTAGGTGTTAATCTTTAAAAAAAAAAAGACCTGCACTATATTCAACATGCACTTAACTCGGCTGATTTAAAAACAGAATATTGTCACAAGTTTATTCCTGAGCATGGCTGAGAGTATAGCATAACCACAGAATCATTCACAAACTCTAGATCGGGGTGTCAAACATAAGGCCCGGGGGCCCTAATCGGCCCAGCAAAGACTCCAATGCGGTCCAGTGGACAGCTTTAGAAAATGTGAAGAAGTGCATAGATTTTGAACTTTTAACTCTCTAAGTTTTACAGCTTTTCCAATTGAGAAATACCCCCACCGCTCATTGCAATCAGTACTAAACCAAAGTACACGGACATTTTCTTTGAATCAATGAAAACTTTATAATCTAAATTTATAATTGCAGGACAGTCTGAGCAATGAAATACCAGAAGCTTCTCTATAACTTTTTTTTTTTTTTTTTATAAATGTCATGTGCAATAAATTGAAGTGCTCATATAATGCTTTTTACCCTTTTTCCCCTTTGGTTAAGGGTGCTATAACTTTCTTTTGTGTCTTTGCAAAATCATTGTAGAAACTAAAACTACAAAAAGTCAGATCAAAAGAGGTTAGTCTTTCCTACAGAAGACCCTGCTTTTGAAATGGCTCGTATTGCAGTCCAGTGTTTTCTTCAGTGAGTTATCTATGTGATTATGTGCTCCATTTGCACAGTGCCTCACTTTGCATCTAGTTTAGCACAACTCACACACAGAAACAAGGCGCTTCCTCTTAGGCCCCATTTTTTAATGACTTGGTAGAGCACATTACATCTTCTGTGGTCGGCTGCAAGACAGAACACAAGAGTTTTCATGCACTTCTGGCATCCACGAAACCGAGGATCTAATGGGTAATTTTTATTTTTATGGCAATGTCTTCATATCAATAGGACATACTGGCATGTTAGGTGGCTAAGTTGGCTAGCATTAACATAACTGTTGATTACTTGCCCACAGGCAGCACCTGTGTCAAAACAATGATGCTCAGGTGCCCTTAAGGAGCCACAGAGGAAGAAGTAAGCAGGAACACGTCAACCAGAGAGCATAAAATGTCAAAGAAACTTGTAGCAACTACAGGCAAAGTAGATTAGCAACTTTTCCCAACTGCGATTAAAGCAGCCATGATAACACTGATTGCCATATGAAAGGGTGGCGAATACATTAGTAGATTATCTAGATTACCGGTACTGGAAAGTTGAGCAGGGCGATATGACCTAAGACACATAAGGCACACGGGATTATAAGGGGCACTGTCGGTTTTCAGAAAATCAAAGAATTGATTTTAAGTGTGCCGCATTTTCCAAAAAACACGGTAATAACGATGGCCCACCAGCATGCTCTACCAAAAATAGTGCTTTGTTGTGTATCTGACGGAGGAAAGCTAAACCAGTTCCACACCACTGAGGTTGCAGCATTTTTACAAACCAGTTCTGGTTTATCTGTTTCATTCAACGATCTGCGTTCGCGCAGATGTAAACAAAGGCACTGTGCATGCGCGTTTTACCCATATTCTATGGCAGTATTTCATTTTCTTATCGTTGCCCAACATTATTACCGTGAACGGTATGGTATGGCCCAGCCCTACTGGAAAGTTCACTAATGACCCACCAAACGTGACACGATTGAAATTCTTTGTTTGTCTTTTTCAAGAGCTCTAATGAGCTAATATGAGGACAAACATATGTGCTTTATCAGTAATAAAACATGTAACCTTTTTCAGACAGAGTTAACAGCAAATAACATGTCTGAACCTGGAAATAATCTGGAAATTTTAAAAAGGTCTTCAGGTTACAACCAGGCTTTGTTCCCACTCAGTTCAGCCCAGATCAGTGTCACGGTTATGAGTCCTGGTCAAATGCCTTTGATATTAACATTCAGGTTGAAACATCCAAAAAGCACAGCCAAGCATAGTCAGTTTCCAGCTGGGCGTCGTGTACCTGGAGTCGAGTGTTTTAACCGTGCATGAAACAATAAATTTTTAGTCATAAGTTGTAACGGCCTTCTTTGTGAGTATTTATTACACGGCGTGCTGCGGGGAAAAGCCTGTTCTAACGTTTGAGTTTAAGGTTTATTTTTTAGCACCTGACGGCTCTTTTTTGCTTCTCATCCGTAAATACTCTGCATACTCTTTCACGTGATTCAGTTTATTTTGAAAAGTCTCAACAGGATCTTTGAGCTTTATTGTGAAAGTTTTATGTGGAAAATAAACAAGCGGAAACGCGTTGTTGCTAACAACAAAGCATAAAAACATGCGCTTGTCCGTCCGTAGTGTGGTTATATTAAATATAAGAGAAAGAGAGAACTTTAAGAAATTAATATAGCCACTACAGTGACCATCAGAACAATGAAAAAATATTGCCGTAAACAGTTTATTTTGCGACACCACGTAACAAACGATAGCGTAAAATGAAACGATAGATGTTTTTTATATCGTCATCCAATATATATCGTTATATCGAACAGCCCTACTGTATCATAACTTGGTTTCATGCATATGAGTACATATCTGCATGTTGGAATAGACCGGCTTTTTATTAAACCAGGCTACATCTCCATTATAGTTTTAACATAACCTTACTATCAGCAGTATTGGTCCCATATGCTAGCAACTGATATTAGTATTGAGCAGCCACAGATGGTGTGTATGTGCACCCGCTGGATCAGCAGCAGCAGACAGTGTGCAACATAAATCATAAAGGAGCGTGAATGACCTAAACAAAAGGAGATTTAGGAGTTTAGGTGGCCTGAGGTTTGTCATTGCTACATTTCACTTTTTTTGCTTCCTCTGCTCCACCCTGATCATCAAATCAGCCAACAGCAGGTGCTGAGCAACCAGTCTTTGGACTACCTTTTAAAAGCTCTGTTCACTTACAAGAAGTGCACAAGCTGTGTATGTGCAATGGGGGGAAATACAGTTTTGTGCGCACAGATGGCCTGGAGGGATGCTGAATAGACACTACTGTTACATGGCCTGAGGCTTCACATTCCCTTGGCAGGAACTCTGTAGCTGCTGCAAAATGAAGTCAAGTGTCCATGTGAAGTGAAGTTGTTCCATTGTCATGTAAAGATTAAGATATTTCCAGTTTTGTTTTTTAAGATTTAGAGAAAGCAAAAGGATTTATAAACCTTTTATTTAAAATGAACAGATAAGCACTGTCATATCATGTCAAAGATGTACTTGAAGCAAAAAAACATGGGCTCTGCCTTTGGGGAAAAATATTAAAGTACAAAATTTCCATACAAAACATGTAATCTCTGTAATCACTTGTTATTGAGAAAGTTGTTGCTAAGAGACCTGTGAGGCCTAAGCCAGCTGTGATACTCTAGTACATGTACTGTAGCTCAAATATTAATATGCATTAATATGTGTTTGTACATCACAGTATTTCAAGGAAATTTCTGATAATATAGACAAAAAACTGAACAGTGTTTAATCAGTGATTGCAGCTTGCATTCAGCAGCACTTATCAGGGCCAAAAAATGAGGGTATTTTCTATACGTATTTTCCAATGAGCTTCTGTCATTGATGACTGCTACCTAATTCAAAGTGTGAAGCTATTGCCACATGATGCTAGCAGCAGCATTATATGGCAATGGCAGTGACACAGCAGAAATCAAATGTTAGTGCAAAAGTAGCTTAGGTGGCGTTTTATACCTTTTAATACTTAATAATTAAAGTTTTCATCAGCCTCTATTGTTTTTGTCACATAATAACATTGAATGTGAAGGATATTTTCTATTCGGGATGCTGTAATTTGTGTCTAGCTCTTTAATCAGCTGCTTTTCCACCGCGTAACCGCATCAGTAGTTTCCATCTACCGTTTGCTCGTCCTGTCACATGGAGCGCAACTAGTGAGTGCTCCAGCAACACTTGGTTGAGTCATTTGTTTACTTTTGGGTCCCTCATTACCAGCTGCTAATATCTCCTTCTTGCGTGCCTTTGTAGCCTGGTTCTACTTGATGGTGTGTTTCTTGAGTTTGATGTTTCTAATTTGCAAATTTTGCAAAGCTTTGTTGGAGGATAATGAAGTTGGCCCCCTTTTTATTCAGTTGCCATCAGATGTGGACACGAGGCGCTCGCTGTCAAACACGTCTGGGTTTGTCTCCTTGTTGTGTGCACGGGGGAGCGTGAACACAGGGCATCTATATCGGTGATATCTTGATGTGACAGTTTTATATCATGTATGTAAAAAGCGTGAACACAGGGCATCTATATCGGTGATATCTTAATGTGACAGTTTTATATCATGTATGTAAAAAGTTTAGACTATTTTTTACCACAGGCAATACAATATGACACAGCCCTAATCTAATGTATATCAAATGGGCTTCCAGAATTTTATATATAGGTATACGAGTTTTATATATAGGTATACGAGATTTAATTTAAAGAATTTAAAGATTTAAAGAGTTCAGTAAATGCAGATAAGAACCAAAAACATGTCTTGACACCCATTAATGTGTTACTACCTTAAGTTTAATATTCAAACCACAGTGGCAGGGACATGTGCAACCTAACAAGAGGGCCACTGTGCAAAGATCATTTCCAGAATCCAGGTAAAAATTCTAATCCTTGGTTTAAATCACAGTTCTCTCCAAAGACTTAGGTGGACATGATTGGCTGTGCGTGTGGTTGCCTGGATACAAAGCATGTCACTTTAACTTAAAACTGCATCCTGCTTTGCACTCTGAAAGGTGTGACTGGAAGCGGCGATGCATATCTCTGCTCTTTTGATTCTCCTTTCAGGATGTCGGTCTGCTCGCTGCTAGTTTTAATCTCTCATGTTGTCTTCACTCTTCAAAGTTACGAAAAACTTCACAGCCAATTATGTTTTTGCTTAGTTCACACAGTTAGTAAAGTTTTGACAGCGATGGTATTTATTTATTTTATGTTGAAAGTTATATAATTACTCTGAACATCACTGACGAGATAAGGTGGCCCATGACAGAAAGCCTCCGTCCTCTACTGTGAAAGCTAGCGTCACAATCATAGCTACATTTGTCTGAATGAGCCAAAGCTGCAGTCAGGTCCTCAAGTTATCTTTCTAAATGCAGAGCTACAATAGAGCCGCAGCGTTGGGTGTGCCAACTCACACTGTGGTCACCACCAGCGGTCGTTTGCGACATAATATATCATGCCGCGCTGCAAACGCTGTATGTCACTTTGCATGTTTTGCACAGCCTGTTTTATGGATCTGAGGAAATGGAAGCGTAACCACACTCTTCAGGGACCTTGTACAGTTCGATATGAAAAATAAAATGAAAAGAATAAATCTCCTGACAAGGAAAAACACAAGCCAAATTAAATCACATAAAGTCCAACAAAGGAATACAGACAGCAGAGTCTGTATTATTTAGAGCATGTCTGCCAGCAACTCTTCCTTCTTCCCCTTAATTCTTTCTTTTTTTATCTAATTTCCCATGTCTCCCCTACAGTGAAGAGGATGGTGAGCTGGAGGACAAAGCCATCTGGTACTACAGCACCAAGGTAATGTGCCCCATCTTTTCTTGTTGCCTCTGTTGTAGGCTCTTCACCAAATCACATTTAATCATTTTGGATCATCTCTTTTATTATAAACCTTCTTTCTAATGAAATGCTTCCAGGCATTCCCTCTTCTTTTCTTTTTTTTGGCAGTAAGCCTGTCATAACTTTGAGCTCATGAAGTGGAGTGATCATTTACTGAATGCTCCCTGAACATCTCTCTCAGGTGCAGCTAGCTGAGCTGATAGATAGCTTGGATAAGGAGTATTGGGAGGCTGACCTGTATGCAGCCCTTCAGGAAATAAGGGACGAAGTGCACACGCATATGGACATCACCGAGGACCTAACCAACAAGGCCCGTGGCAGCAACAAATGTTTCCTCACTGCTGCAAATGGTAAAGAGATTATCATTTTTTCTCCTCCTCATAAAATAGGCTCTGACAGTCTCAGATACTCTCTGTTGCTGAGTTTAATCATGCTTGAAAGGAGAATGATCTCTTTTAAACTCAAAGTAATTTTTTCCCCTTTCTCTTCCTGCCTCTCTTTCCTCATTCCTGCCTGCGTTCTCGCCAGTACTCATGAATGCCACCCAGTCATAGATGGCTTGGCCATAGGAATCAACTCAGCTATTATGTAACGTTACGCTGGTCCCAGTCTGGAGCATGTCCAGCACTTGAGCTTCTCTCTCTCCTTATCCCTTTCTTTCTGCCTATAGAGTATCTCCCAGTGTCTTTTGTTTGTTTCAGGGCGTTTTGTGTGTCTGAAAATTAAGAGCGTTTGACCACATATCAGCTCATTTATTATAGCATTTTGTTTGCTCTGCAGTGGAAGTTGGTAAGAATAATACACTGGAAAATATATGCTAGATTAGTCTTGCATTAGTCATGGTTCATAATGATCTTTTCTCTGTTTTCTTTACACTGGGTTTTCTTCTGCCTTAAAACAGCCACTTCAGCTCCTTTAACTTTAAGGCCAACTTTCCTCTGATTGGCTGCTCCTTGTAAACAGAGGGTTTGAATTAAAATTTAAATCTAGTTTATGTATTGCTACATAACTCACTTATGTTTTGGATTACAGATATTTAAGTCTTAATGTGATAATACGCAGTACAGAATTGGCATACCTTTGTCTTCTCCCCTCTACAAGTTTCATATCTGGTTGGGAGGTGGAGACACGACATTTGTCAGCAGCTCTGGCATTTTCAAAGCAGTTCTGTTTAAACAAAAAAGAAATTTTAGGACAGAAAAGAAACAAAAATATGGAGTTAAAAGAATAATTGTAATTCCCTTTTTGTGTGTGTCAATAAAGGCATTTCCTCAGTGTTTGCATGGTCTTCTGTTTGGACTGCTTGGAGCAAGATTTCCCAATTTGGGTAAAATGAGAATAAACACAAATGGCAGATAATGATGTGCAAGATGACGCACATGCGTTCACAAAGAGTTGATGTACTAAACAAATATCAAATTGGCCACAAAATCTTCCATCAAAGCCTACAAGCTACCTCTGCAAACATAGATTTGTCAGCGTCAGCAATAAAAACAGATGTCAGTCATTTGCATTTTTGGTGTTTCTTTTCCCTTGACCTGTTTTTTATGTTTTGTTTTGCTTTTGTCTTGCTGCACTGGGATTTTAGCCCTTGTTTTTTATCAGAATTGTAGTGTTTTGGAGAGATGGCAGCCTCACCTGAACAGTCTTTCTACTGCTTTGTTTGAATTCTCCCTGGCTATTGATGCAGTAGGACAATGTATGAATCAATAGTCGTGCCATCCAGTTTTTTTTTTTATTACTTTTGCTGTATTTCAGTTACAGCAGCACAGGGAGAGGTTTTACGTTGACCAGTTTTACATTCACCTGTCGTCAGACCACCAAAGATTCCTGTTTCTAAAGCACCCTTCCAGGATTTTAAATACCCAGCATGCCCTACCCGGCAATGTCACTCTTGCTGTGTGCGCCAGCACTGGACTAGTTGACCTAAAATTGACCCTTACTAGAATCTAGCTCTATTGGGCTGCTTCTCAGCAAATTCTTCCCAGTTTAACACAAGTGATTATATAGATATTGTACGTGCTACTTATCGAAATCATAAACAGTCTAACGCTTCCACCATTCATAACATCAGGAATCCATTGAAAGGCAGTTCTCTTTTCTCCTAGTTTATGTTTAAAAATAAAGTCCAATCTTGTCATATAATGTACTCACATGGCTCATTTTTCATTATCATTGCTATTATTTCAGTCATCATTTCTATCAATCCATCTACTACTTGTTGATTTACTCTAATAATTAAATAAAAAAGTCTTCATCAGTTTTCTTACGGACATTTAGATGATCATATACTGAGAACATCTCAACCACCAACATAAACATACGAAGAGCAAATGTGTTTTAACTCTTTTTTTTTTTTTTTCCCAGTCCTTCAAATTTTCTTGTACCTTCTCTTGGCTCAGCCCTGAATTTGACTTTTTCTTTCATTTATTTCACTTTACGTCTTCCTCTTTTATCCAGAGGAGATCCTGGAACGATTGCGGGCTAAGAAGGAGGAGGAGCTGGAAGAGGTGAAGAGACGGGCTGCTGAGGAGGCCCTGAAAGCGCAGATGGAGAAGGAGAAAAGAGAGGTGGATGTGGAGAAGGAAGACGAAGATGTCAAGTTGAAGGATGAAGGACAGCAGGAGGCCAAGATAAAGGAAGCGGCAAAGGAAGAGGGGGAGCAGCGGACAAAAGAAGAAGAAGCTACAAAGAAAAAAGTGGATGGTGCGAAAGCTGGAGGTAATTATGTTTCTTAATTTTTTTTAAAACCCATAAAAATATGACCAAATATATGCTACAAAGTAATAATCATAGGAAAACAAAACATGTATGCAGCCGTCTTATTCTGCTTTTGAGCCTTGAACAAACGACATCACTGCAATCCTGTGATTAGTTATTGATTGATGAATCAATTTCACACGTGTTTGACCTATTAAAATGCTGTGAGCGTTTCAAGACAAGCCACAGGCTGGCAATAACAAAAGGACATATGCCTATTCACATCAACGTCTTGTTGGGACTATGCTGCCCTCTGTGATAAAGAGGCATTTAAAAAGAGCAATAGCACTTTTATTGCACGTACTCTAAGAAAGACAATACACAAACGTGCCCAATCATCACTTCCCCTCTCCAGTGTCTCCAAGTAACCAATGCATTATCAACATATTTACAATGTTGCTGCTGTTCATCTGTAGTCGGTGAAGCTCCTCCCACTGGCCAAGAAGGCAATAGTAGCATCTCAGATGGATCCCTGCTTCCAGCAACCTCTTCTCCAACGCAAACGGTCACTGCAAGCTCTAGTGTGGCCGCCGAGGCTCCGAAGCCTCCGGCCTCGACCGCAGAGGCTCTGACGGAGGCGTGTTCCCATATGGAGGTCTCTAACAGCAATGAAGGTAGATAGATAATATTTAAGGGAGAAATTGCCCTCGTTAAGCTGCTTTTGGAGATCTGCTTCCCTGCTACAGTTTGCAACTTCACGGGACTGAGTGATGAATCTCATTTTCATTCCAACATTTATTCCCAGTGCTTTGGTGTTCCTCTTTGCATGTTGCTCTCATTCCGTCTACTGGCTTTTGTGTTCAGTGGTGTAGTTACTTCTTGAATATTGGCTTTTGTCTTGAAACTGTTCCAGTCATTTCGTGCTTTAACTCAGTTCCTCACACTTGCTTTCTTTAAAGAGCTAAGAAGCTGGTTGTGTTGTGTTGATTCGCAATCACATTGCATTGTCTCTGCAATCAGCACGACTAGAAACGCTCCTTTAACAGCTAGAGGCAGCATTCACATTGTCTGGTTCTTCAAAAAGCTTTTCTTTGGCTGCTTATTTGTAATTGCTTGTTTGCAACTGCTGCCTTTGATTAGACATTGCTCTGTTTATTAATTGCTTTTGTTGGGTTGATAGCTCAGTTACGATGTGCATATACTTCTCCAGAAAACTGACTCATCTTCATCATTGATGTCATGTGTGCACAAGCCTCATTGTTGAGCGTTTCTTTCTCTGGACTAGTAGCCTTTAACTTTCAAGTGACCAATCGCTACACCTGAAGTGTTTATGTGCTGCATGCATTAGGCATGGCTTATCAGCAGAGGGAGCCACAGCCCCAACATTTTTCAGAATGGTCAGAAGAAAGTTCCTGTCTTTACTGAAACTGAAAGATTTTTTTTAAACCTATATATTAACCCTTCACTTTTTGACCAAGTTTTTAAAGGCTTGGTATTCATTTTTCTAATTTACAATATGTGCTGTTTACTTTTGTGTTGTTGGGTTAAACGATCCATGAAATGTGTCTCGGATTGTTACCCACGGAATAGCACAGTTGAGTCACATTACTCTTAATTAACCTGTCAGCTCTGTATATGATTAAATTTACATTTATTGTATTTTGCCTGTTCAGCAGAAAACCCGCCATCAAATTCTGTTCCTGTCAGTGGCGATGGCATCCCCAGCCTAAGCCAGCCTCCCCACCCCATTGAGGAAAACAGTAACAGCAGTACTGGAGCTGGTGTCCCTCCGAGGTGTCCTGAACCCCCAGACTTGGCTGACAAGTCCTCCCAGTCATCCCTGGCGAGCCTTGATGATGCAGGTCTGACAAAACAGCGTTATGTGACTACATTATACTGAATGATGCTATATTATACTACCTCATTATACTACCTCAGAAGATAAACGATCCCAGAAGAAGCTGTTCACTATGTCTTACTAATCCCCACCACACTGTATATTACTGAGTTTATTACTGAGCTGTGTATCACTCCCTCTGCATCTGAGTGAATTGGACATTGCATTACCAGGGGACGGTAAAGACTCCACCAACGGTGAGGGGACAGGTCCCGGTGCTAAGAAGTCATCAGCAACTCGCATGGTGACCCGGCTGAGAAACCCGGACAGCAAGCTGAGCCAGCTGAAAAACCAACAGGTCGCAGCTGCTGTTCATGAAGCCAATAAAGGCTTCAAGGAGGGCAGAGAGGTAAGAAACCACCAATGGATTTGGGCTTTTAGACTATACATGAAAAATTGGTGCCAACTTCCTAACATGGGCGTTCAGACCGGCATTTAGATTCATGACGTTACAAGGAACACAAGGATTCCCACAGATTCTTTCAAAAAAGTCTTAAACAGTGTTTTTTTTTTCCTTAAAAGTATTATTTTTATTTGCGATACTTTGATGCTTATAACTAAGATATATTCTAATGCTTTATCCAACAAATCATATTGTCTATTTTTTTTTTTTATTGCTGGCTGTAAAATTACAGTCAGCAATAGTAAATGTAAGAGAAAAGGGAGGAGGAGCTTGTTTAAGGATATAATGAAAGGTTCAGGGAATGCTTCGTTATTGCTGGTAATAATTTTACTGTGACTTGGAAAATGCACAGAGACAACATTGGTATTGAAAATAAACATACATTATCATCTTCACCTGAACCACCTACTGTAACGCTGGATATTACGATATAACGCGGCGGTTGTTCAGGCGTGTCATACTCATACACGTTTTCATAAGTTTTTTTTTATTTATTTTTTTTTACTTTAGCTAATTTCAAAGCTGCATTGTCAGTGTGGGTAGTTCAATTCAGATTACTTTTATCTATATAGCACCACTTAAGGCTCTTAAAATTGTCATGTTAGGACCCTAAAATAATGGAGAGAAAGCTCCAACAATTGGGAAGCACTTAGCAGCAGTGGGAATGAAAAAGTCCCTTCTTGCAGGAAAAAACCTCTGGCAAAACCAGGGTCAGGGAGGGGCAGGCATTTGCTGTGAACAGTTGGGAGTGATGGGAAGAAGACAATAGGGACACGTTTTCCATTCCAACTGGATTTTCATTCTTTGCTTACTTTTTTAGGTACTGGTAGTAAACGCACAAGGTGACATCACTCGCGTCAGCACACGCAGCAGCAAAGATGTGGTAATGAAGGGGACCCTCAGCCAATACTTCAAGCTTGGGCAGGAGGGCAAGTACCGCATCTACCATAACCAGTACAGCTCCAACGCCCTGGCCCTCAACAAGCACCAGCACAGAGAGGCAAGTAGCATGACATCTTTATTTCTAACATTTGAATGTTCTTTCATTACTGCATCTGTCTGCCTGGCTCTTTGGTTACGGTATTCTTCTGCTGTTTTTATTTGCATGTGTTTCTACTGTTTTTATGGTAGTGCTAGTCACATTGAAGTTGTCCTCACTTGTGAACATATGTGTCTTTACTTGTTATATGTGGCAGTTTACACCAGTTACTATCTAGTTACAGATGTGGAATTAAGTTCCAAGTGAAAAATCTCATTCAGTTCTTTGAGTTACTGGATTCCAATTCCCAACTAAATTCCATTTATCTGTTTGTTTACAGGACCATGACAAGAGGCGGCATCTCTCCCACAAATTCTGCATGACACCAGCAGGAGAGTTTAAGTGGAACGGATCCATTTACGGCTCCAAGGTTCTGACTATCTCCACATTGAGGCTCACTATCATTCAGCTGGAGAACAATGTTCCAGCACCATTCATGCACCCGAACTGGGCGTCACACAGGTATAAAAGGATATAACAATAATATCTCATGTGCTCCACTGGCTTTGTTTAGTGGGTTTTAGGTTTTATGTCATAACTTGCTAGTGAGGTTAACATCTTTCAGTAAATCAGTTACTTTTTGGGTCAAAGTAGCATTTTTAACAGATGTAAAAGCAAATCGTGGTCAGACTGTCCGCTTACAAATATTCTGTAGCCTAAATCTGAAAGAACCCAGAGTACAGGAGGAGGTCGAAACATGCTAAAATGTTGTTTTTGTTTATTTTTTTTCTTTCAAGGACCAATTGGATCAAAGCAGTTCAGATGTGCAGTAAGGCCAGAGAGTTTGCACTGGCTCTGGCCATCCTGGAGTGTGCAATCAAACCTGTGGCCATGTTGCCCATCTGGAAGGATTCACTGGGCCATACCAGGTATGAAAATCTTTACATATTTACAGTGCGCACCATACATGCTGCTATCGCTTCACAAACACAAATAAATTGAGTTTTACAAAAAAATTCAAATACCTTGAAGAGCTCAAACAAGCTTTCAGTGCACGTACATGGGGGGGATGTGCATGCAGTTAACTGGCAGAGCTGATCTTACCCAGATCAGATCAAAAGGCCCACCCTGGCTGTGAGGCATAATATTTAGATTGCAAGTCCACAACCAGCCACCACCCACCCCTGCCTCTACGACTGCTTCAGCAACACAAGGGCTCTTTTGAAGAAGTGATTGTCCAAGATTTCACAAGGTTAAGAGCAGAATGTGTGTATGTGTAAGCCCGAACTGTTAGTAAGTGAGAGAGAAAGTGGCGTTTCAAGGACTTCTATCAGTGTGTATATGTGGGAGGTTTTCATGGAATGGTTTCAAGACTTGCTGTCATCTCCTCATCTTTAATCAGAGTTTGAAAGGAAGAAGTTTTTGTGATCCATCGCCATGTATGATGTTATCACATGCAGCAATGATAATATTGTTGATGCAGCACAAATTTCCCACGTGTGGGACTAATAAAGGTTATCTTATCTTATCTTATTCTATGAAAACAAAATTTCAGATGCAGATTGCTCAAAAACGACTTGTTTTCTGCTTCTCTTAGCATAAAGATGGAAACATTTAAAATGTACGAGCTGTATGACAATTTAAAATGCATTTCAGGTTAAATCGCATGACATCCATGGAGCGTGAGGAGAAAGAAAAAGTAAAGAAAAGGGAGAAGAAGTTGGAGGATGAGGAGACGTTGCAACAGGCCACCTGGGTCAAATACACCTTTCCAATAAAACATCAGGTAGGCGCCGCACAAATTGCTGCAGTTGAACTGATTATTTAAATTCTGGCACATGAATTATTGAATGGATGATGGATTTCATATGTAAACCTGGATAAGCTCATCCAGAGATTAGCACATCATTTCAGATTGGACCATGTGTAAATTTGTACTTAATACTGTGCAGGAAGACCACAGTTAAATGACAAATATGTAAATGGTAAGATAGGCAATCATGCTTAGATGCACTTGTGAAATGATTGTGCACTAATTTTAATGGTAACTGCAGTGTGTCGGTCTAATCTACATCTGCATTGAAACTTTGGAAAATGAGTCCTTTTAGTGGGAAACACTGAAGTGCATGTTGTGCATACATGCATGAGGGCCGATCAAAGGCTCTTTGATGCAGAAAGTTAAGCTCTGCTGTGAGTCATTTCCCTCAGCAATTAGTGATCGGTGTGCAAATAACTTTGTAACCTTAAAGCTCTTTGTATGATCACCCTCTTAGTTTCCCACCACATATTTCCCCCCCATGTGAATATTTTCGCTTTACCTGATTCCTCTTTTCTTGCCTACTTTCTTGTCCTACATGTAGGTGTGGAAGCAAAAAGGAGAGGAGTATCGCGTTACAGGCTACGGGGGCTGGAGCTGGATCAGTAAAACTTATGTGCCACGATTTGTTCCCAGACTTCCAGGAAACACCAACGCCAACTACCGCAAAGAACTGGAAGGTGTGGAACAGGAGGCTTTTATGGCATATACTGTGCTTTTTAGTTATTAGACAGATTTGTACCTCATTCAGTTATTTTTACGTGTTATTGTTTGTGTTTATTGGTCAACAGTGAATTAAATTTCTCTGGATTTATGGTGATGTCCTGGGGTATTTAATTTAATTTTCTCAAAAGTTCCCAGTAAATTCAATTATTGATGGTCTGTCCTGCTAATTTGCTCAGTTAATATAATAACAATGTGTGAGCAGCTTAATATAAGGTTGTCCTCTCATTCTGTTTTTCAAAGATGCTAAACTTGGCAAGAAGTGTACTCTGCTGGACTTGAGTCGACGGCCTAGTGTAGTCACACCAGAAGCTCAGGGAGCTGTTGCAACAAGCAGCGAAGCCACAGAAGAAGACTCCTCTGGCCTCCCCAAGCCACTGACAGATCAACAAACGTCAAATGAGAAGAGGGACGAAGAAAAGAAAGAAGATTTAGATGAAAAGGAGAAGGCGAAAGAGGAATTGCCAACGAAGATGGAAGTGGATTCAACAGACTCGCCGTCAGATGAAGTGCAAAGTATGACTGATTAACATTGCGTTCTGTTGCATGTATACTATGAGTGGTCATTTACTTTAAACTACTTCAGCTCTAATACTTGTGTTTCTTTACATTAGAATCATATTTAATCTGAATTGTTTTCTCTCCAGGTTCCTGTATTCAGGAAGATAAGGATTCCCTGAAAGAGGAGCCAACAGAAAGCCTTCAGCGACCATTTAACTACGACGTAGTGGATGTCAGCAAAGGCTTCCTCACCCGCATTGCTTACAAGAAGAAGGTCAAGTCCTCCAAACTGGACAGTCTACTTGAACGCAGAGTGAAGCAGCACATTATCGAAGAGAGGCAAAGGGAACAGGTGTCAGCCTCCAAACCCCAGGAGCCTAAACAAGTTTCATCCACACCAACCCCTGCTCTAAGCACTCCGGTCCGGCCACGGTCACCACTCAAGCCCCAAGCTCTCACTCAGACACATCTCACATTGGGTGAAGCTGTGAAAGTGGAGGAGAAACCTTCCACAACTGAAACTCCAGGGCAAGGAGAAGTTGGAGGACAAAAAGTAGAAGGGGAGAGTCGGGATGAGCTCTCTAAAACTACAGATAAGATTGTCACTCCTCTTCCTTCTCCTGTTATAGACTCCACACCCAAAGACAGTAGCAGTACAGGTGAAAATTCAAATTCACCACAACACCAAACCACCTCCTCGCCCCAGAAATTGGTGGAAAATGAAAGGACTACGGGGCCAAAGGAAGCTAGTTCAGGGCAAGAGGTTGTTAAACTCCCCAATGTGCAAGAAACAACAGCTAGTTCTTTAGAGCAACAAGCAGACTGTGTAGCATCAGATGTTACGAAGGCTGCGCTTACTGAGAATGAAGGGTCTGAGGAACCCAAATTAAAACTGAATGCTGCAGTGACATTTAGAAGTGGTCTTGACCAAAAAGACAGTCAAGACACAGCTCCTTTAAAACCGATTCCCCAAAACACAGAAGTTTTAGGCTCAGTGCATTTGAGCACAGAGGAAAACGGTATGGGGCCAGAGGATAGTAAAGACAATATGCAAGATATTGGAGATGGTAGGACTGTAACTGGCACTCCCGAGCCACTTTCTCCTCTCCCTCAGGTAAATGGTAATGATGGTTTTGGGGGTGAAAACATGCTGGGTAACTCTGTGGTGAGCTCAAATAATGGCATGCTCAACAACAGGCCTCAGCCCAAAGTGAACAGTATTGGGAAGGATGAAGATGAACAACGGCTTGCTGTGTCGCTGAAAGACACCACGCAGCAAAAGCCTCTAGTGAACGGGGATCTTGCTTCTTTAAACACTAGCACGGAGGTTAGGGTCAAAGAAAATTGTTTAGCTTCTAAGGTAGAGGCAGAAAGCAAGATTACAAATTCTGACCAAGATTACAAACCTCCACTGAAGAAAACAAAGCTGGAAAATAACGTAGACACACCCGCAGAGCATACTCCGAATGTTCACAACAGCACATCATCTTTTGAGTGCACAGAGACCAAACCCAGTCTTGGCGTCAAGATCATAAGAATGGCTCCCTCTCCTATACCTTCAGCGGAGGAGTCGAGTCTGAGCGACGACTTTGCAGAGGAGAACGGCAGCGGTGGGGCGACAGAACCAGTCAAGACCATCATCACACAGGTAACCACAACCTCCACCACCACTACCACCACAGTACTTTCCACTGAAATGAGGATAGCCAAGGTGCCGTCGACGACATCTGGAGAACCGGTGGTGCCTGTAGTGTCGACAACAGAGAGCAGCGCCGTGTCTACCCTCACAACCATGACCAAAACAACTGTGACCAAAATCCTCTCCCCGGGGCTCGATGGCCAGTCTGAAGACAGCCAGAGTGAAATGGTGACACAAGAGCAGAAAACAACACTTTTAGCTTCTGTGGGCGAATCAACTACTGACGCCAGCGGTAAAACCTCAGTGTCGTCTGTTACCGTGAGCGAGGAGGACTCGTCAACAAAGGGCCGTGTGCGCCTCCTCAAGTTCTCCCGCACTAAGAAGACCCGCTCGGACACAGCTCTTCCCTCTTACTGCAAGTTTGTCACCAAGAGCAGCCGGAAGAGTATTTTTGTACTTCCGCACGATGACTTAAAGATCCTGGCCAGGCGAGGCGGATTCCGTGAGGTGCCAGTGTTTAGTTACAATGCTAAGCCAGCACTTGATATCTGGCCGTATCCTTCGCCCAGGCCTACGTTTGGCATCACCTGGAGGTAAGGTCCCATTCTCAGTTTGTCTTCCTCACACACGTCTTACTTACTGTCCTCTCTCTCTGAAGCCGGTGTGTTATTAAATTCTATTATCTGTATTGAGTCTTAGATAAGATCCATATTTCTTTAAGCATGAATAGAAAAAGCAAAAGTGGAAGCAAGTTGATCTTTAAAGCCTAGAAGAGACATTGCCAGCTCATTATCTTCATTATCATTTGTTTCCTTTTCTTGTCTCCGGCGGTGGAAACTACTTAGGAGTTTAATCTTGTTTGATCCTGTTTTTATCATTTCCGAGCATGGGCATCCTGAGCGTAACTTCGTAGGTCTGGTTATTTCCCATGTTCCTTTGATTGGTCATTCAGAATTGGACGTAAGTGTGAATGTGAGCATGAATGGTGATCTGTCGGTCTGCTGTAGGCCTGTGATAGCCAGGCAGCCCCTCCAGGGTATACCCTCCCTCTCACCCTGTGATAGCTGGGATAGTCTCCAGTCAGACCGTGACCCTGAATTGAATAGACTGAAGGAAATTTAAAAAAACAACAACAACATACGGGGCGATCGTGGCTACGGGGCGATCGTGGCTCAAGAGTTGGGAGTTCGCCTTGTAATCGGAAGGTTGCTGGTTCGAGCCCCGGCTCGGACAGTCTCGGTCGTTGTGTCCTTGGGCAAGACACCTCACCCGTTGCCTACTGGTGGTGGTCAGAGGGCCCGGTGGCGCCAGTGTCCGGCAGCCTCGCCTCTATCAGTGCGCCCCAGGGTGGCTGTGGCTACAATGTAGCTTGCCATCACCAGTGTGTGAATGTGTGCGTGAATGGGTGGATGACTGGATATGTAAAGCGCTTTGGGGTCCTTAGGGACTAGTAAAGCGCTATATAAATACAGGCCATTTACCATTTACATATTGCTTTTAACTGTTAATTAATGGCCATTCAGAGGGAGTATATTTCAAAATATGTAAAATGCGAGGACATCCTCCTTGGTTCATAAGCTGAGTTCCCTGGTTGTATCCCGGGAGGAGATGCAAATTTCTTGAGGCTTATATCAGGTGGGGCGTAAAAATCTGTCAAGTCAAATATGTGGAAATACTTACTGTGTTAACTCCTTTGGATGTGTTCGGAGTGCTCCGATGGTTTCAATGTCGCCTTACTGCAAGGCGTTTCTTGGTTCAAAGGCAGTTGGAGGCTTTCTTTAGAGCTCATGATCGCCCACAGTTAAAAAACACGTGCTTGTTATGTTAACTGGTGATTCTACCCGCTGTGAGTAAAAGAGCAGGCCAAAGGAGCTGTCTTTTTTCAGATTTTGGAGCAGCATAATCATCGAATTAGAATTACATTAAATGGCTTTTGAACATCATGGTATAACCAAGGTTATCCACTTTTATCAGATATTGTGAGGTTCCGCTTCATGTCATATTGTGTCCAGCAGCACTGCAATTAAAAATGTTCTTAATGAGTTCTTTTTACTGGACTTCTCATTTCTCTTGAAATGTAATATCCAGGAAATGAGCTCAAAAATGCAGCATTTCACAGTGTAAACTCTCTGTAACCACACTTTCTTTTCCTAAGAAGAAAACTTAAGTAATGATAGCCAGAGCGCAAGTGTGACACAGTGCGTAATCATCTCTGTATTGCTCTGTGGTTCTTGTAGGATTATACAAAAGCAGTTTTTGTGTTTCTTCTAAGTTTTATAAGCGCTCGCTTCTCATCCTTCCCCTTTAAACAGTTTCCCAGCTTTGGCAGAGCGCCATGTCCTGGTGATTTATTGTTCGTTATGTCTTCATTCTTCCTGTCTGCCGTTCGTGGCTTTGGCCTCGGGTGATGCTGTAGCTCTGACTCTGGTGTCACACGGGGACCTCTGGTTATTTTGACCCAACCTCAGAGTTCCAAAGGAGACATGAATCATTCGGTGGTCGGAGAGGTGTCACGATGTTCGCTTTGCGTGCTGACCAAGCCCTGCAACCCAGGCATATTTTTCCACCTGCGGTTACACATGGGAAAGGGAATATCCACCAGACCCCGTACACATAATAAGCCCTGTGACGATTGTGTTTTTTCAGATGTTTAAGATGCCGTTAATGACGATATCCAAATGCTAACCTCATTGTCATAGCAGTCATAACGATATAAGGAAGGGATTTTTCCTTCTTTTGGAAATTATTTATTGATGGATGAGATGTTGTTGTCTATTTCTAGACTGAGAAGAGTCTGTTATGTTCAGAATTGTTTACTTGCTTGATTTGCCTTGTAGAAATAAATAGCCCTGCAGGGATCTGTTCTGTTTCTTTAGTGGAAACAGGCGTGAAGTGTCAACATCATCACCAACAACTCTCGTTTGTTTTTATTCTGCCGCTTCCAGACCCATGATCGTGTTTTCTGTAACTCTGAGTCAGTCATTTCAGTGACACCTTAAGTGCTGTCAGTAGTGTTTCTAAGCCTGATTCAAATATTAATTTGCACTATACAACAACGAGACAGGGAGCACAGTGGTGCTGTGAAAGGAGGAAAAAGGCTCCTGTTTCATGAGGCCTGTTTGTGTGCATTATTTCTTTGGAATAATGTGGTAGATAATTTAATGTAATCGGTATCTATCTGTCCAGGTATCGACTGCAGACAGTTAAGTCTATGGCTGGAGTGAGCCTCATGCTGAGGCTCCTGTGGGCCTGTCTGAGATGGGACGACATGGCCGTGAAACCGTCCGCTGCTGTCGGCACCACGCGTACAGGTAGACCTTCAACAGTTCCAATAATCATTTACAGTTTTCATCCATTTTCTGTGAGGAATGGCAACAAACTCCTACAGAGGTGTTATGCTAAATAAGTGCTTCCAGCTACAGCTTGGATTATAAATGTTATTTTTATTTATTTATTTTTCATTTTGAGGTAAGTCCAGATTTTTTTTTCAGGATTTTATTTCAATTGGTTTCTTTTTACTAACTTGTAATGCAGCGATCCCCAACCTTTTTTGCGCCACGGACCGGTTTATGCCTGACAATATTTTCACGGACCGGCCTTTAAGGTGTCGCGGATAAATACAACAAAATAAAACTAGTACCGGTACCGAAAAAAAAGAAGATTTATTCATAACACACGTGAAACGACCCAGAAAAACCGAGTAAACGACAAAAACGATAACAAAATAACGCTAAAAACCCTGAAAACCATATATTTCACACCCGAACCTCAACTCTCGCGGCCCGGTACCAAACTACTCACGGACCGGTACTGGTCCGTGGCCCGGGGGTTGGGGACCGCTGTTGTAAGGCATGGTAATCTTTCCGGTCAGCAACTGCTGTCTTCCCAAAAATTCCAACTTGTAGTGTCTTTGCTTCTTGATGTCCTCTCTCTCTATACTTATCCCTGTGCTGGCCCAACAGAATAATAGAGAAAACATGTGCAAAACATTTTTGGGCATCACTGTTTTTATGTTGGAGTACGTTTCCTCCATCTTTTCGGGCTTTCCTCCTCATCACCATACCAACCCAGCCCTATCCCCACTCATTGCTACAGAGACATCAGATACTGAAATCACCACCACCGAGATCATCAAGCGCCGCGATGTGGGACCATACGGCATCCGCTCAGAGTACTGCATACGCAAAATCATCTGCCCCCTTGGAGTGCCAGAAACTCCAAAAGGTAAAACAGACTTTTCTTTTTTCACATTTATTAAAAAACAAACAAAACAAAATCGTCTCATGTCGTTTCTCACCATCAAACACAAAGTGAAACTATTACATTGCTAACTCTTTGTTAATAACAGAAATATGCAAACCTGTTTTGAACTTTTAAACTGTATAAATAAAACCATACTATAAATGTTTAAATACAGTTTTTTCTTTCTTCTGTTTGGTTTCCCTGCAATAGTTGGTTGTTGCTCAGTATTTCAGCATTGGATATGCTGTCTTTGTATTATTTATTGCTAAATATTGGTTTTAAAGGATGTGCAGTCTGTTTTAATTTATATTTTACAAGTTATTATTGTAACCAGGCTGTAAAACTGACACATTTACATGGGCCCCGTTTCTGTCCAATACCAAATGTAATTACAAATTGTCGTCAATCATTTGTTCATCTTTCTGCCAGAAACCCACACCCCACAGAGGAAGGGTCTGCGATCCAGTGCCTTGCGCCCCAAGAAGCCCGAGCCTGCCAAGCAGACTGGCCCAGTGGTGATTGAGACCTGGGTAGCCGAGGAGGAGCTGGACCTCTGGGAGATTAGAGCCTTCTCAGAAAGGTCAGAGTCACAAATTTAAGCGGAATATGTTTGCGCGTCCTGTGTAGGACTAATTATATTAGTCAGTATAGAAACATGCCATACTGAGAGCCAGATATTGTTCCAGAAGATTTCTTTTCAGAAGAAGAATTTTCTGACTCAGCTAGAAGTAAATCGTCGGGTTAGATTTGTGCGAGATATGCTGGAAGGGCTAAAAGTTGATTTCACTGGAGGTTTTTTTTCTTTTAGTATTTAACTCCGTCACTCTAGACATCCTACTTGCATATTACTTAAGAATTTGACAAATTCAATAAATTTCTAATAATCTTTTAATTGTTCTTTTTATCTTTTAACCTTTTTCACATATTCTCATTTCACAGGGTGGAGAAAGAGAAAGCTCAGGCAGCTGAGCAGGCCAAGGTGAGTGAGGTTCAGTTTTTTAAGTCTGTTTTTTCATTTTTATCAATTTATTTTATTTTATTGTATTTATTTATTCAATCATTGATTTATTTTTCAAACTTACGGTAAAACTTTTGTCTTTGTGAGAGTGGGGAAAAAAAGGACATCTGTGGTCCCACCTGGATAAAAAGATAAACAAGTCCAGGTCACGGTATTTTATTGTTTTGGGGCTTTTTTAAAAATAAATAAGTTAATGTTGTGATCAACTTGTTTATTCTTTCAGAAACGTCTTGAGCAGAAACCAGGCTCAGTCACAACCCCAGCAGGAAGTCCTGCAACACCTGCTGCCACACCCAAAGTGATCGTTGGCTCACTGTCAGGCCAGGGCACCCCCGGCACCAAGGTGGTCCTGTCCACCAAGATGGGGACCCCTGTCACATTCCAGCAGAACAAAAACTTCCAGCAGTCGTTTGCTACCTGGGTGAAGCAGGGTCAAAGCACACAAGGTACTTTACAGTGTAACTAATAATCAGCATTTGGAGTATTTTTATAGATTTTTTATAATATCCTGAATACTAAATAAAGTTGTAGGACCTATCAGAACAATGCTTAAGATCTATATATATCAACAGGTGCTGGTACCAGGAAGTGGATTTGTTTTAGAGCTATGTGAACAAAAAGAAATAATTAAAAATTTAAAATCAATTTACAGTCTAACTATTCTAGTCATGGATTAGTAATTTGTTTACTGAACACAAACTGAACCAGTTGCTCACAATTGACTTGATTTACTGCACTTGCAAGGGAGCTGTTTCAGAAGACAAACACACACACACACACGCACACAAACAAAAGAGAACAAACTGTGTATGTCACCATGAGCCATAACTGATCTTCATCAAGGCTGGGCTGTTGTTATGCTGGATGCTGGCATCCGTGTCAGAGGTGTTGCTGCACCCTTGCATCTCCATGACAGCAAACATCTGATTGTTCTTAATGGAAATCTCACTGGAGCCACAGAGATGAGGTCCTCCAACTAATCCGACTGCACCCCGCCCTGCAGCTTTTTCAGCCGGACAGTTCCTGTCCCCACACTGCCAGAGGATCGTGGGCTCCTCTGGATCATGAGCACATGCAGGCTCTTACTTAGGCCAGCGTTTAGCTTCATTTTGTTTCCTGTTGACCGTGCCTGGGACATGCTGGGTTCATGTGTTCATTGCACAGCTGCAGGCTGTACTCATCCAGAAATGGAGAGCAAGTCCTTACCACAGTTTATGCACAGACGGGTGACAGCTTGCATCACCTTCAGAGGAGGCCATAATGCATAAATGTCTTAAATATGTTTTGGTGCTGGAGATGACATTTTATTAGGCATAGCTCTTTTCTAATTTTTAATTCTCTTATTTTTTTATTAATTCAACTCAGCAAACTGTAAAGCATTTCTAAAGTGTGTTGATTTCCTGTGTTGTGTCTTAAGCACAGTGGTTATGTGCGTTAATTAGAAGGGAAATATTATTGAATTTGCAGTGTTGCTGTATTTAAGGTACCTTTTGTTTATTTCCTTCCTTTAATTAGGAGCGGGCTCAGAGACCACGGTGGCCACATCTGGTGGGCACACTTTCCAGATTACGGGAACCTCTGTTGGTGGAAAGGTTGTGACCACCAAGCTGCCACTACCTGCCAACAGCAAGATCGTCACAGTCAACGTGCCAACTTCGCAAGGAGGTATTGCTGGTTTTAATAAGTCACACCTCAGAGGCAGACCTCGGGCAGCATTTCTTCTTTCCGTCCATTTGGGGGATGCATGTGTGTTTGTTTTCATTGCCTCACATCAGATCCACACCAGCAGCATTTAAAATGTGTCAGAGGGGCCAAATTAGATCTGGCCCATGAATTGGATGCCATTGTAAGTAATTTAGCGTACTAACCACACACAGAGTTCTCCAGGGGGACTGAGCTTGTCTTTATTCATTTCATAAATGTTATTGGTGCCAGCTGCTGCAAGCCGGACTTTTTGAACCTTTCAAATCAGGCGTTCCTTTTGTCCTTGATTGCGACGGTCAGCGAGCCAACAACACGACTTAGGGGAACTGCAGGGCTCAAGTATCAGGATAGCTGGTCAATATTTAAAGCACTCTTTCAGAATCAGTCACACAGCTGTCGCAGATTCACCATGGTTCAAATGCGACCATGTTTTTCTTAATGGGCATGAAATTACATGCATCTAAAATACTGTATTTAGCTTGGTTTAGATCTAGATTTATCACCCTGCATCGCTGATTTGTTCTCTGATTCACTGGTAGCTTTAGTTTGCTTTTTCAGTTGTTCTCTGGCCCCGTTTCTTTACCCTAAAATATCGTACATCATTTCAAGCATGGCTTTCTAAATTAAGGACATGAAACGAATTGTGAAAACAACTGATGTAGCCAATATATACGTGTGTGTATATATCTTATGATAATAATGGGTCAGAAAAGTGGTTGCGTGTAGTGACAAACTTCAACTAGCTGACAATTTTAAGGAAAGTGTTCCTGATGTGGGGAAACAGTTTAATGGCTTCTTCCTTTGTCCATCCTCCATCAGTGATTAAATTGTTTGTTGACAGATTTCTATTACATGAGAATTAACGTGCAACTGAATTATCATTTACTATTTAGTTTGGGACTTGGTTTCACTACAATCATTTGCATTTGTAGATGTGAATGCAATGCACTTCTGTTTTGTCACTCCAAAGATAAAAATATATATATATTTGTTGCCTGTTTAAAGGGAATGAAAAGTAAGAATGAATTTATTAGGACTGTTCAATATAACGATATATATCGGATGACAATATAAAAACATCTATCGTTTCATTTTACGCTATCGTTTGTTTCGTGGTGTCGCAAAATAAACTGTTTACGGCAATTTCCTTTAATTGTTTTGATGGTCACTGTAGTGGCTATATTAATTTCTTAAAGTTCTCTCTTTCTCTTATATTTAATATAACCACACTACACACGGACAAGCGCATGTTTTTATACGTTGCCGTTAGCAACAACGACGGTATTTTCCACATAAACCTTTCACAACAAAGCTCAAAGATCCTTTTGAGACTTTTCAAAATAAACAGAATCACGTGAAAGAGTATGCCGAGTATTTACGGATGAGAAGCAAATAAGAGCTGTCAGGTGCTAAGAAATAAACCTTGGACTCAAACGTTAGAACAAGCTTTTCCCTGCAGCACGCCGTGTAAAAAAAAAAAAAATACTCACAAAGAAAACGGCGGCCGTTACAACTTATGTCTAAAAATGTATAGTTTCATGCATCGGTTAAAACACTCGACTCCAGGTACCTGACGCGCAGCTGGAAACACTTCCCGCAAGTCGAGCTGCCCGAGATTCACAGAATTTACAGAAAATGTTACATTTTTGTGATTTATATCGTTATCGGGACGATAGAATTCTTATATCGGGATATGAGATTTTGCTTATATCGCACAGCCCTAATTTTTATCCTACAACTGTATGCGTTAAATACAACTTAACAGTGGACCGAATGAGAGGAACGTCTTTCCAAACGTAACTCTGTGTGTAATGTTTGAGATGATGTAAAGCAGCAATGCAGAGACTGCTGAAGTTACTGAAGGCGATAAGATCATTCAACAAACGTGGAACTTTTTCAACTGAATTTTGAAAATAATACTAGTAAATATTGTAATTTATGGCCATTGGCTCCTTCTTTAAAAAATATTTTAGTTTCATACACAATTTTTAGGTCCTATGAATTTAGATGAACTCCATCCCTGCTGTATTCTATTTATGCAGAGTATATTATATACTAAGGCCCACAATGTTAACCCAGAACCTTCTTTCTGTGAGGCAGCAATAATAATCACGGCACCAGGTTGGCGTACCGTATTGTACCAGACTGGTCTGCACCAACCCCATTGTGGTGCCCAGTGTGAGCCAGCATGAGTCACTGGTTTGGTGTGGCACACCGTGTCTGCTTCTGTCTTGTTGGCGTGGTATTCTTTTAAGAAGATGTTATTTTGGTTGGATGGTTTTTGGGATGGTAGCCTTGTGTAGTCTGAGGTTCTAAATCAAGACTGTGGATTCAAAACTGTAGTATCTGTACGAACGCCTGTGCTTTTGAGCAGTTTGAAATGTCAATATTGACACCTTGGAGGAGACGGTGGTTTGTTCTGGACACCGTCAGTTCTGTCTGTGGCCCTGTCAAATTATAGGGATGAATGTTGCTCAGCACTTTGGAGTTGCGGCCTGTCATGTTGACATGCTTCATTAAACTGCTGACAGCTCTAATGTGAGTCATATCCAGTGCTATTATGTCAGCATGTGCTTTTAAACATTACATCTGTTAAAGTGAAATTTGGCTTCTCTAAATAAACACAAAAAGAATTCATCTGATGATTACAGCGCCGTGCAATAGTCCAGAGTCACGCGTCACATATTTCTATTTTGGTAGGAAAATTAGAAATATGCGCAGCGATGTAGGGCTGCACGATTTTGCATAAAATGAGAATCACGATTTTTTTGGCTTAGAATTGAGATCACGATTCTCTCACGATTTTCTTTTCCAATATAAATATTTATTGCACTTATTAACTGCACATCAACTTCGTAACAGTTGAGACTGAACATAAAAACAATAAATAAACATAAAAACAACAAATGTCTCACGTTTTGTGGTTGCCGCAAAATGTTGTACTGCTTGTAATTCCGTCTCCACTGTTGCTCGATGCTGCGTGTATAGAGCAGGTAGTGCAACAACAGAAAAATAGTTGCGGGACGGCACCGTGTAGCGTTTGTCTAGGGTGTTGATCATTTTCCTAAATCCCTCGTTTTGCACAGTGTTGATGGGAGCCATATCTTTGGTCAGGTGATAAGTAATAGCCTCCGTAATTTCTTTGTGCCTGCGGGAGTTCGACGGGTATAGGGAAGCGCTGCATAAGGTTCCCGTTATTGATGTTTGGGTGGTTGACCGGGACGGATTTTCTCCTGTCAGTTTCTCATCATCCCTGACGTGCTCTCCGTTGTTTTTTCCCTGCTAATTTTAGCATCACACGGCACAGCTTCTATATCACGTGGTATAAGGCTCCGCCCTTGTCATTTGTTGAGCAGGAAGAGTGAGCGCTTGTTTTCATGCAGATTACGTCCCGGATCAAAATGCGGTACAATCGTCGTCGTCTTTTTTTTTTTCTTTCTTTAAATCGTTGTCATTTGGAAATGAGATCGCGATTTTGTAACGATTAATCGTGCAGCCCTACAGCGATGTATTGAAACATATACAAAAAATGGAAATAAGGCAAAAACAGAATTTTTACAAATAAGCTGACAAGATTGGAATTCATTATTTGGTATCATCACCTTTTATTCTGAAACACACACTGAAATCTCTTAGGCAAGCTTTCTTGTACTTTCTTGAAGTAGTCTTGAAGAATGGTTCACACTGCACATGGCAAAGTTTCAGCCAATAGCTCTTTGGGAATCACCTTGCTAGTGCAAAATCCCATTTACCCAGAAAACTGTAAAAAGAAGAAGGAACATTACAGTTAATTTTACACACCTCTTTAAATATATATTAAAAAAAAAGAGGCAATCAATTGAAAATGAGAATGATGCTCACCAAGCATAAAGTGATTTTTCTTGCCTTTGAAGTTACCATGAAGGAGAAACTAAGTTCAGGTGGAGTGTAACCATTTAATGGACATATGTATTTATCCAGCATGACTGTTTGGTGCCCTGTTTGGTTTGGAAGGGCTTAAGGAAGTTAGGCAGGAAAACAAGTTTACCCTGAGGTCTGCTTCCCAGACAGGTAGCCCTCTATAGTAGGATTCCTTTTTTCTTTTTTTTTTCCCCCCTTCGTCTTTTTGAATAAAAGTGTACCTCTCCACTCACCGGAATCCCAACTCCTCGACCTCTCCAAACAGCCAGCCCATAGAAAAGCCTGTTTGATGTGTGTGACCAGAGCAGCAACTCCCTCAGTCTTACGACCGGGCTTAACGTCCCTGTTTGAAGAGGGAAACCCTTGATATATAGGTTTACCTGCTCGGTTGCGGTTGAAAAACCACAGCAATGAGGGAGCAGAGGGAAAAAGAGCCACGCTCTCATGGTTTCCATTTCTGCCGTCAGCTTCACGTGAGCTCGTGAAGGCAGAGAAACCCCGTGAACAGCTATGAAACGCCGGCTTTGTCAGATTAAAGTTAAGAACTAGGATGTGAAATTCATGCATAATATATGAGGGGGTTTCAGGTATGTTGGGGAAAACCCAACTAAGCTTTCAGTGGGCCTTTGAAGATTTTGTTTACCTGCTCAACTAATATTTACAAGTGCCGTGATCAAAAAGTGGCCCTCTAGCAAAAAGAGAAACTTACAAATAATCTATTCAGCAGAGTTAATGTAGGACCGCTGCTTCACATCAGAATTTACTTTAGTTTTGAGCATTTTAATCTTATTAAGAATATTTTTGTTTGTTTGATGTTTGTGTAGTTGTTAAATGTAAAGCAATAAGCAATCCAAACTTACTATTTACATCTTTGTCATGTATTTAAGCCACGTCTTTGCAGACACCATCACGAAAGTATTTCCTTCACGTCCAAATTTTCTTCTTTTCTTTGTCGTTTTTAGACTTGTAAAGCTTCCCTCAGAAACCTCATTCAAATGTTACTCACCTCTAATTTTTTCACCCTCCTTTCTGTCTCTCCACTCCTCTCCTCTCTGCAGGTGTGGTTCAGCAGAAAGTGCTGGGAATCATCCCATCCAGCACGGCAGGAGGTGCCCAAACCTACACCACATTCCAGCCCCGCACTACCACGCTCAACATCAGGCCCAATACCGCGGGCTCCCAACAACAGGTATAGCTGTTGTTTTCTCAGGTTACAGCTCTAGTTTGTACATTTTGTTCATAATTGTGTTGATATATTATTTTCAACCGTGTTTGCCAGTGATGGGAATCACCCAACACCCCACAATACAATTTGATTGCGTTTGATGATGAGCTTTGTGATTACCCCTCTGCTGTAAAAGGCTGATTGGGTAGGCTTACAGCAGAATATCCAAACTACGATAAATTGAGAGTGAGACGATGTAGGATTTTCAAATTGATACCATAGATGTGTCTAGTAAAATCTCGGACTGACGACGATCTCAAGGTCAGAGGTAAAGTTTTCTGAAAATCTTGTGAACAGAATAAATAGAGAACAAGGCAATGTAGGATTTTCAAAGCTACTAAAAATCTTGAACAAGTTTGAATCCCAGTGACATCAACCTCAAGGTCAGAGTTCAACCTTTCTAAAAATTGCCTAGGGTTCCCAAATTTATACCATAGGTGCATCTATTAGGATGTGCCTGCCTGCTTCAAGTCCTCTACCATAATCCCTGTCCCCAAGAAACCTAGGATCACTGGACTAAATGACTACAGACCCGTGGCTCTCCTATCTCAAGACCCTCACGGCCCCCCTCCTGGACCCCCTGCAGTTTGCATACAGAGCCAACAGGTCTGTAGATGACGCCATCAACATGGCCCTACACTTCATCCTGCAGCATCTGGACTCCCCAGGAACCTACGCCAGGATCCTGTTTGTGGACTTCAGCTCTGCCTTCAACACCATCCTTCCAGACCATCTCCGAGGCAAGCTTTCCCAGATGAATGTGCCTGATCCCATCTGCCGGTGGATCACTGACTTCCTGACGGACAGGAAGCAGCACGTGAGGCTGGGAAAGAATGTCTCGGACTCCCGGACCATCAGCACCGGCTCCCCTCAGGGCTGTGTTCTTTCTCCCCTGCTCTTCTCCCTGTATACTAACTGCTGCACCTCCACCCACCAGTCTGTCAAGCTAATCAAGTTCGCAGATGACACCACCGTCATTGGGCTCATCTCGGACGGGGATGAGTCTGCCTACAGGAGGGAGGTTGAACGTCTGGTGTCCTGGTGCAGCCACAACAACCTGGTGCTGAATGCCCAGAAGACAGTGGAGATTATTGTGGACTTCAGGAAGCACACAGCCCCACTCCCCCCCATCATCCTGACTGACACCCCCATCACCTCTGTGGACTCATTCCGCTTCCTGGGTACCACCATCACTCAGGACCTGAAGTGGGAGCCCACCATCACCTCCGTCATTAAGAAAGCCCAGCAGAGGATGTACTTCCTGAGGCAGCTGAAGAAATTCAACCTGCCAACACGGACGATGATGCAATTCTACACTGCAATCATCGAGTCCATCCTCACCTCCTCCATCACCGCGTTGTACGCTGGAGCCACTATCAGGGACAAACAGAGACTGCAGCGTGTTGTGCGCTCTGCTGAGAAGGTGATTGGCTGCAGACTCCCATCTCTGCAGGACCTGTACACCTCCAGGACACTGGGGCGTGCAGCTCGGATCTCAGCTGACCCTTCTCACCCTGGACACAGTCTGTTTGACCTGCTCCCCTCAGGCAGGAGGCTCCGGTCCATTCGCACCAGAACCTCTCGCCATAAGAACAGTTTCTTCCCCTCTGCTGTTGAACACATGAACAAAAACCGTATGACTGTTCCCACCACTAACACATGACCCTACGCTGTGTTCACTGCATCATTCCATGTTTGGCACTGATCACCACCTGCACTCATGTATATATCATGTATATATCTATCTATCTACTTAGCACTTTTAATTCTTATTCTCATTTTTATTTTCATGTCTATTTAAGCTTAATTTATAACAGTATTTATAACAGTATGTTTGCACTGAAGCACCGCAGCAATTTCCTAATGTTGTAAACCCGCTCAACATTTGGCAATAAAACCCTTTCTGATTCTGAGGCTTTTTTGGTAAGGATGTAACAGCCTCCCCACCAGTTGAAGAGCCCCCCAGTTGGCTCGATGCAACGGAGGCCCCCCGCGCCACAGCTGAGCTCCCATGCACCCACCCGCCCATAACCTTGGCGACACACCAAGCAGGACCCAAGGCCCAGCCAGGGCCCCAGCCCAGAGATGGAGCGTCCCCAGAACCCCACGCCCGCCCCAGACCCACCCAGGGGCCTGGTTGGCAGAGACTGATAATAACTTTATACACATGCTCCCTATACAAAATTTTAAGATACAGATTATGGCAATTTGGGTACTCTGTTATGTATTTAGCCAAAGATGAGTGTAAGAGTGCTGTCTATAGAGAAAACGGTGTAGCTTTATGATAAACACCTTATAGCAAAGTCAAATTTTGTGGAACTTTTTATTTCTTTATTTGTCTTTAATCAGTCTTAGGCATGTTTCTTTTGCATGAACCCAACCTGGATCTTTGACCTAGTTTAAAAAGTAGCTGCTGGCTTTGGAATAATTCATTAATACTGTCTTTATGGATAATATCTTCCAGGTTCTGGCAGGTGGCAGTCAGATCCGTCCAGGAATGACAATGATCCGAACGCCAGTCCAGCAAACAGGACCAATGGGAAAGACGATACTTCGAACACCCCTCGTGGTCCAACAAGGTGATTTACATTCATTTTGGCTGAACAAAGAATAAAGGAGTACTGCTATCTGCTTTGGCAAACTAACCCGATCCCTGAAAGTATATTAAAGTTGCCATCATTGTTATAAATATGGGTGTTTTGGGGGGGATTTTTTTGCACCATTTTGTTTTCGGATTTGATTTTACCCATTATAGACTCTCAGGAATAACAAATTATAGGTTTATGTTGAATAAGTTAACACAGACTGTATAACAGACTCGTTACTGTAAGTAATCATATTCAGTGTCATGTAACACTGTCTCCCCACAAAGGCCAAAGTGTGGCGGGAAAAATGCTGAAAACTACTCAAGTTAAACTACTGGATGAGAGTAAAAGTGACCCACTGTTTATACAGTTTGTTGCCTGGTTGTTAAATTTGTGATATTGTTCTCTTTCAGGTCAGGGTGGACAGCAGGTAGTGACACAGATCATTCGTGGGCAGGCAGTTTCCACGGCAATATCTGCCGCCAGCCCCGTCGCCACGGTCACTGGCCAGGGAGTGGCCAGTCCCAACACAGCGGGACAGGCAGCAGGCCAGACACCACCCGGCACCCCACGAGCACAGGGGCAAGGCCAGGTCAAACTGACCCTGGCACAGCTCACCCAGCTCACGCAGGTTTGTGAGGTCCTGTCATACACAAGCAGCATATCTACAACAGGCAGCATTAAAATGAATTTCCCCTTATTAATTCACGTATGGAAAGTTGACTACTTTCCATGTGCTCTAAACTCTTGCAGCTTTTTTTTTTTCTCTTACTCTTGGCTCTGTGTTGTCATAGAGAGGGGATATCCTCAGTATGGTCGTCTCAGGCACACGGCTCTGGCTGTGCCACCTTCTGTTAAATCCTTCTGTCAGTGAAGGGCAGGCTGTCGGTATAGAGTTGGCACAAAGCAAAGGTGGCCGTAAGGGGGGAGGAGCTAAATCAGCTTCTCTGAGAGAGTGGATCCGCTGATGGAGCACAAAAGGGATCGGTCTAAGATAAACAAGATGTTTTTTGAGCAGTCAGTCATGCAAAGTGACTCTAGTAGAGGCCAAGTGTAAAAATATAAAGCTGGAAGTGATCTTAATAGGCCTTTTAAAAATAAAAAAATAAATAACAAACAGCACTGTGGCCTGTAACCATTTGATCTTGGTTATATATTACACTCATCCTGCTCTTAAAAGTAAGACAAATAACCTGTAGATATACATTTGTCTGTATACGTTTATCTTTAATTGTGTATTCAGATTTATAAATGTTCAGCTTGACAATTTTAGAATATTGCATAACTCCTATTTGATATTAATAGTTTTTTAGGGGCTTTAAGTCTTTCTAAGACAAACTAGGGTTGAAATACTTGGAAATTTAACATTTCAACCAAAAGTGTTGATGTTACAGGACTTATTTTATATTTGTGATTTTTTTTCTTTTAACTTTTATGTTGCAGATCACTTTAACATATACGGTTCTTCACCCAGTAAAGGATTAACTTTACATTCAATGAATGAAAAAGGCTTTACACTCATAAAAATATTGCATTTAAAACAAGACAATACCGCATTGCCCTTGTATCTGATCTGGATTTCTCTTAAAGAAATGGTGTTTTACAATTTTATGAACTATGAAACACAAAGTGGATGGTGCCTTAAACCACATACATGTTTTAAGCAGTGGCAGAAAAGTCAGAGACAGTGGCTCCTTCTGCTTGTTGGCAATTATTTGTTAACATGTAAAATGCCCTTTCTCACAATAGTTTAAAATAATTAAAAAATGATGGACTCCTGTGGATGCATCAGACCCATCAAAAAAAGAGTTCAGATGGGATTTTGGAGGGTTAAAAAGAAGGTCTCGTATACACAAGATGTACGCAGTGCTGATTTTCCTCCTGAACAAATTTCACCTGGTTGTAATGAGGTTTGGGAATTAGTGGGGGAAATAGGGTATTACTACTCCTCAGATAATGGTATGCAATCAACATTTGTTACAACAGGCAATTTATTTTGGATTAGACTGGACTGTAAAATTTTATTTACAAGCTTTCCCGTTCTGCTTCATCCCCCCACAGAAGCAGCAGGCTGGATCTGGTGTGGATCGGCAGGCTGGTGCCAGTGGTACTCAGCAGGCTCTCACGGTGATGGTTCAGGGCCAGGGTCAGACCACCGGCCAGCTGCAGGTCATACCTCACGGGGTCACTGTCATTCCAGGACCTGGTCAGCAGCTCATGCAAGCTGCGCTGCCCAACGGCCAGGTGCAGCGGTTCCTCTTCACACCGCTGGCTTCAGCTGCTACGCCCACGTCAAGCACAGGTATGATAAGAGACAAATGAAGGGCAGATGAGGCCTTTGCATTAAGGGATAAAAAATAAGTGTGAAACTTAAATGTGATGTCTGAATTTAAGTGCATGTCTGCTGTTTCCTTTTTCTCCTTCCAGCCACAACAGCAACCAGTCAGCCCAGCTCCACCTCAACCAAAACTCCAGCCCAACCTGCTCAGCAGGCCGCTGCCCCGATTCAGACAGGGGCAGCCCCTCTGGCCACCGCCAGCACCCCTTCATCGGCCAGCCCTCAGGGCCAGTTACCCCCACAGACGCAGGCCCACATGCCCATCCAGTCTCCTACCTCGCTGCAGGTTAAAACACAGGAAGGAACGACCCAGCTGCAACTGCAGCAGACGTCCCATGTCATCAGTGTGTCTGGACTTCAGCAGCAGGTATAGTTACGACTAGCAAAAAAGTTAACTGCATCCTCAGTCACTCCTTTCCCCTCAAAGATGATGACTGTGACTTTTATTCACATTTAAAATCCTCCAGTGAAAGCCTCACAGCAGCCGGCAGTAAACCAGTTTGCAATTTGGTGCAGTCTGTGGATTTGCCATTGTTTCCCACTTTGAACTGCGATTCAGTTGACAGTGTGATTTGTTAAAATTGTGAATTTTCTGTGTTGTGGCTGCAGGTGTTGGCCCAGCTGCAGGCCCAGCAGGTTGGAGGCACGCTGCCACAGCAAATCAAGCTGCAGCTTCCCATCCAGATACAACAGAGTGGGACCACCTCAGCTCAGGGAGGACAGGTATTAGATTCAGCTTGCTACTCCAGGACTTTAGATCCTCAGAAAATACAGAATGAAAATGCGTTGGATGTAAAATTAAGCTTGTAGCAAAATTGTATTGCACATGTTCTAATGACCCCAATAATGTCATCATTGGGATGAAGATGTTAAATAATCTGATCCTTTATTCCTCTACCTTTTTTTCTGTATTTACAAAGCCACTTAAAAAAAAAAAAAAAAACTATCCAATGACTCCCCATTTAAAGCACAAGCTGACTGCCACACTCTGCTTTGCACAGATTGGGAACGTGGTTACCATCCAGGCCGCATCTGTCCAAGAGCAACTGCAGAGAATCCAGCAGCTCAGAGAGCAGCAGCAGCAGAAGAAGAAACAAGCTGCAGAAGCAAAGAGAGAGTTGGCGCTCAACGCAGCCAGCCAGAGCGACATCATTCAGAAACAGGTGTGTATGTACGCAGCTGTCACAGTCAGGTTATCATCTCACTCCAAAACTCCTGGCCATCAGTAAATAAACATTCGTCACCCTTCAACCTGGACTCTGTTTGATTTTACAGCTCAGATCTGTCTTTGTTTATAAAGCTTTATCCTGGCAATGCTTGTCCCTGTGTTTGTTTTTATCTGTATTTGACATTCTGTGCTGTGCTTAATAACAATACATTTCTATAGATAGATGTTGTTCGCATCAAACTGCTGGAAGTTCACGGTAACAGGTCCTTGACTGACCTGTTACCATGAATGTCATACTTCTGATTTTTCGTATTTCCATGAGGTTTACTCCGTCATCCTTCTGTGTCGCATATTCCAGGTGGTCATGAAGCAAAACGCTGTGATCGAGCACCTGAAGCAGAAGAAAACCATGACGCCTGCAGAGAGAGAAGAGAATCAGAGGTTTGCCTCCAGATTAGGGTTTTTTTGTGTGTGTGTCACATGTGCTGCTTTAAAAGTCAACAGGTTAACACTTCATTAGTACCGGGAGGACACATTAAATGGCTTCTCAAAGCAAACATCTAATAAGCCAATCAAATGGTAGAAACAGTACATTTAGGCACGTAGACATGACGATGAAGATGATCGGATGTTTAAATTAAGTAACCAAATGGGAACAAAGGTGGTTTAAGTGGGTGGTTTTAAGTGCTAGACAGGCTGGTTTGGGTATGTAAGAAGTTGCTGAGGTTTTCATGCAGCACTGTGTCTAGGTTTATGAAGAATAGATCACTGAATACAAACATCCAGTGATCAGCAGTTCTCCAACCTCAGTGTAGTTAATGGCAGAGATCAGAGAAGAATGCCCTGATCTGAGGTTCGCTAAGGCTCAGCAATGGAAGGCAGGGAGGAAAAAAAAGAAGTGATGTGCTGGTGCGGGGAGTGATTTATTAGCCCCCTTTAGTGCATGTCTTTGGACCGTGGGTGGAAGCCAGATTACCTGGCTGGAGGGTGGATTTGACTCATAACCCTTAATGCTAATTAAGCATCATTTATAAGTCACAGCTCACCCACATATCGTTCCTCAAATGTCCATCCTGTTGTTACAACTGCATTCCCACTCTCCAATCTCTGACTGAGTTTTTTGGCTTGATGTGTTCACTGTGCTGCAATGGCCTCCACAGTCACCAGATCTCAATCCAAACCCTGCAGCATCTGCATGACACTACTGTGTCTTTGACTTGATACCTTCTCGTGCCCATGTGCACGCTCGTATGCATGCTCCCTGCAGCCCATACGGGATCCTCTTCTCTCTCCGTCTGACTTTTGTCTAACACATTGTTGGGAGGTGCAGAACAACATGGGAACATTTGGACGTGTAACCACCAACAGCTGCATGTCTTCACTGTGACCCTACAAGCAGGCAAATCCCTTTATAAATGACGGGAGTTGTACAATAAAAATATACATCTCTCCTCGACTCCTTCAGGGATTTGTGGTGCCGTAAACTTCAGAAAAGCGACTGAAAAATTAGTCGGAAATTTAAGCCGCCCCATTTTTCACTGCATCATCCCTGTGACCAATCCTACCGTTAGTAGGTCGATATTTTTTTATGCAGAACGTGTTTGTTTTCCAGGCAGCGAGCTACGATTGCTGCTACAAGACCATTTTGTTTACCAAGCTTAGTTAGGACAACTGCAACTGTAAAACAAAAGCCAAAATATTCAAATGCTTAAAAAAATGTTTTTCTTCGTTCTTCCTTTCCTCCTTTCCGTGTTTTTATGTTAGGTAGAATATACTCTGACCTATAGCCGACCCTGACAACCATTTGTTTATGTCCACAGGCACTGTGTAAACACTGTACCCATTCACACAGACCTGAAATACCAAACCCAGACTACCGTGACATCAGTACAGCAGCTCAAGCAGCAGCTGTCTGTCTTTGCTTATTTTTTCAACCTTTTTCCATTTCTTCATGTCATCCTTTTCTCTCTTTTCCTTCAAAACACGGTTCTGTTAGTAATAACGCGGAACTTTGGCATCCGTTTGCATGTTTATGTGTGTCCTGCTTTATTCCTCCACTTTCACGCTGCATTTGGCCTCTGTACTTCAGCGGGCACGCGGTAGGATCCCTGGCCGATCTTTGACCTCAGCAGCCGAGGATGTGTTTGTGTGTTGTTCGCACAAACTCGGCGCCGAACGAGGCAACGGCTTTCGATCTCGTCTGTGAATGTTAGCAAACACAAGTGAACATACTGGGAACACATAAATCGTGTGGATTTATTTGATTTTGCGAAATGAAGCTGCTAACATGTAACTTTCTCCCTCTATCGATTCTCATTTGTTTGAATAACAATGGCGTGGATAACATTTCTTCCTCCTGCATCCAGTCCCACTCTATCTGTTCATCTCTCAACATGCCTCTCTTCCAGTCTTCCAACACTCAAGTCTACTCGCTTGCCACTGAAGCGTAGAGTCTTATACAAATAAACACTAGACAAATAAATAGTCTTCTCTGCATCCGTACAAACATGCGGGTGAGTAATAAAACTAGAGATGATGTCACGTTTGCCTAACACTTTTAGAAATTAATCATGTTTGGCTCAGAATTTAAAAGAAGGAAATGTTCGTGCTTTTCTAAGCAGTGGGCTAGCAGAGGTTTTTGGTGCTAGACACTTTGTTTGAGCTTAAACTCGCCACCTGCTTCGGAGTTGAACTCCCCTTTTGACTTCAGAACTGCATTAATTCTTTGTGGCATGGATTCAGCAAAGTGCTGGAAATGTTCCTCAGAGATTTTTTGTCAATATTGACGTGAGCGTCACAGCTGCTGCAGATTTGTCAGCTGCACATCCATGATGCAAATCTCCCGATCCAATGTATCCCAGAGCTGCTCAGTTGGATTGAGATGTGGACTGTGGAGTGCATTATTCTGGTGGAATGCTGTCAGAATAGGGGTACACTGTAGTCTGTAAGGATGGATGTGGTCATTAACAATACTAAGGAGGCTGTGGTGTTTAAGTGATGCACAGTTGAGCGGCCTAAAGGGTACCAAGAAAATTAAAGAGTGGTTGTTTTTAGTTGTGGTTGTCTTCCTATCAGCTTGAAGCAGTTCTCCTGGAGAACTGCCACTCACTGGATATTTTCTCTTTCTCGGCCCATCCCCTGTAAACCCTAGAGATGGTTGTGTGGGAAAATTCCAGAGGATCATCTGTTTTTGAAATACTCAGACCAGCCCCACATGGCACCGACAATCAGGCCACGTTCAAAGTCGCTTTTCTTCATAACCTGCCTAATATTTCTCAGATTTTAACCCTTACTTGATTGCTCACAGCTGAGAAAGAAGAGATTTGGAGCCAGATAGAGATGAAATGCAAGTTCAGAACCTGAGTCAGAACTTTGTAGTTACATGGATTACACAACTGAGCCATGAAAATGCCCCGCGGGCTTGTTTTCAGAGAAATGCCTTCATTGTTCATTGACACGGACTGCCATTTCTTACATGTGGAAAGCAAAATTTTAATATTTCAAAGTAGCCACACAGGTTGTACTTCATGAAACATAGAAGCATTGTTTGGATTAATGCGCTGCTCCAGCCCACTGGTGTGTCATAGGGATACATTTCTTCCTCTGTGACTTTGACTGTACTGACTTTTTGAATTCTAGCTTCAGATATGTGATAATCCTTTCCCTCCCAGCCCTTTCATCCTCCTCTGCTCTCTCAGCAGGAGTATTATGTGTGTTTAATGTCTTTAAAATGCCACAGCACTTTTTCACATGGGCCTTCATTAGATTTAGTAGAGTTCTGGGTTTTTATTTCTTCTTTTAGCTTTTTTCTTATTAGTCTGCAACATTCACAGTTTCAGCACTTTAACATTAAATACAGTATGCTTTTATGAGTTGTGATTTTTAGTTTTAAGAGATGTGATTACTCTCTTGTTTTCTCTCTCGACCATATTCTGTTCTCATCCTTTCAGGATGATCGTGTGCAACCAGGTGATGAAGTTCATCCTAGACCGGATAGACAAAGATGAGAGGCAGGCAGCCAAGAGGAGGAAGAAGGAAGAGGTTGTGGAGGCCAAGAGGAGGTTAGCCAACGCCAGTAAGCTCTCCTCGCTCCTTTACCGACACAAAGAGAGCCTCAAGATGGAGATTCTGAAGAAGCGGGCACTTCTTGACAAGGAGCTGCAGCTAGAAGCCCAGGTATGAAGCAAGCTTGAGACATGAAAAAATATTAAAAAAGCATAAAGGTTTTTACTCTGGGCGTGATGTTTTAAAGGCAACTATAAAGAACTGGTGACAAATGGCACTAGAATGCCTTTATTTTGCACAAAAAGGGCAGGAAGTGACATTAATCGCATTCGTTTCTGGGGTTGAATTCTCCAGGAGGAGCTAAAGAGGGATCTGCTGCGGATGAGGAGGGAGAAGGAAAGGGCTCAAGCTGCAGCCCAACAGGCAGCCCAGGCTGCCGCCGCCGCCGTCGCTGCCGCCCACAACCAGCAACAGAAAAATATGTCCCACATCACCTCTCAGCATCACCTTAGCACGACTGTCAGCTCCGCACACAAGAGGAAACGGGAAGAGGAGAGGGAGATGACAACGTCAGCCAAGTCCAAGAAGAAGAAAATGATCTCTACGACGAGTACAAAAGAGAGCAAGAAGGACACAAAGCTCTACTGCATCTGCAAGACGCCCTACGATGAGACCAAGTATGATGATGCTCTGTTAAACACTGTCACAATAAAAATACTGTATGAGCGAGTTTAGCTGCATTGGTGACAGCACTAAGCTGAATAAAAAGAAAAAAGACTGGAGACGTGCAGCTGTCCACATTAAAACATTCACAGTTTTTACTGCCCTGATATCAGAGGTCAAAGAATAGACGATGTTCTCACTCTCAGCCAGTTACTCTTTTTAAATGTACACTTATTTTCAGGGTTTTACTCAGTATTGCTCTATTCATCAAGTCCTCATTGAATTAAACCTGTCTTCTATTGCAGAACAAATCCTTCCAATCTCATATGTTTATTTTTAAAACTAAAATTTATTGTATTTATTGACTTACTGTAAACCGGTGACTGTCTACAGTGACACCTGTGTGTCCTCGTTCTCTCTAAAGGTTCTACATTGGCTGCGATCTGTGTACCAACTGGTATCACGGAGAATGTGTGGGCATCACAGAAAAGGAGGCCAAGAAAATGGACGACTACATCTGTGTGGAGTGTAAGCGGGGCCAGGAGAGCAGCACAGAGGAGCTGTACTGCATCTGTCAGACACCATATGACGAGTCACAGTAAGGAGCAAGTTTTTAATTGCTTTAAATTCAGCTTAATGGAGTGTGTGAGAATTTCAGACACAGTTGCTATTTTTGCTCCTTTTGCAATTTCCTTAAACTCATCTTGGTTCATTCATTTTTACCGTAGCGTTTATTTTGAACTGATGAAAATGTGTCTTTAGTATATTTATGTTTTACTTTTTTTCCCTATAGATAACAGTTCTAATGTTTGAAGGTCGAAAGTAGCGATCCAGTTATGTCTGTGTAGGTTCTCAGTCATCGAGGACTTCTTAAATTTCTTTCTAAGCTCCTTAAATCCAGTTATATCAAAATCTGTATTATGCTACGGTTGCACTAGTAAAAACAGTGATTTGAGACACAACAAACACAACAACATCTGGTTTGCCTTTGAAATGGTTACTTGGAAGATGGGGAGGGGGTCTGTGACGACTCACAGTCAGTTGCTGTCTTCAAAGTGACTTTGGTGCATCAAGACAGCAATAAAATAGAGTCAGTCTGATATCAGTTTACAGTTAATCGGGGTCAAGTTGGCAATTACGTGCAATCTGTTTGGGATACACAAACAAAATCTCAAATCTGTTGCCGTCTACCTTGACAGAAATTCATATTAACTACATACATTCAGAATCCAGCAGCTTGAAACAGAAATTCCTCCACAAATAGTGACGCAGTTGCGTCAGGACAGATTTACTTGCGTAATGCAATAGGTGCTCAGCAACCTCTATTTTACTTATGAATATAACCAGTTGGCAACCCCTTGAGTCAAGTCCACTATTGCAAAGAGATGTGTTGCAGATGAGTTGCACTGGTTCACATAAACTGCTTCAGAATGTTTGCTGTGTGTTTGCAATCTGAGTTTATACATTAGACAGCAACTAATTCCAAACCTTTGCCAGTCAGTCTGAGTCTGGCCTGCAACTGTTTGCAGACAGGTTGCCTTCTACCAGGTGGCCTGTGATCAAAAGCAGCCAATAAGAGTTTGAATGTGCAGCACCTGGAACCCTTTGGACGACCAGTTGGTTGCTGCAGCTGTTTTTAATGGACGGAGTTTATTCATTTGTAAAGAAAAGAATCATTTTTACCAACTGTTATTACGTATCACCTTGTTGTTTCATTCGGTAAATAAGACTTTCTTAATAAGTAGTTTAAAATATTAAGCATAGACATGAAAAATGGCTTCTTTACTATCCAAGCAAACAATTCTTCTTCTTTTAATTATCAATATGAGCATGTTTCAAATAGGAATCCATCATAAGTGCTTTATATGTAAATGACACCAATCCGTGAGTACTTTTCATCTACTCAGGTTTTACATCGGCTGCGATCGATGTCAGAACTGGTACCACGGTCGCTGCGTGGGAATCCTGCAGAGCGAGGCCAACCACATCGACGAATACGTGTGTCCTCAGTGTCAATCGACAGAGGACGCCATGACGGTCTTCACACCGCTCACCGACAAGGACTACGATGGCCTGCGAAGAATTCTGCGCTCCTTACAGGTGAACTGAAGATTTATAGCTGTTGCACAAGCTCACTTCTCACACGAGAGATGGGGTCATACCCTCCAGCCTAGACTACCTGCTAATGTGTGCTGTGGAAGAGAAGGTTGAGTCACAGAAGCTTATTTATGAGGGTCACAAACAAGTACATAAACACACCAAGCAGTATCTGAATCAGCAGGACTGTAGTTGTAGTTTTATTATCAGCAATGGGGGAAAAACACTAACGTAGCTCCTTGTAGCCCCATTACAATGCAAGAGCAGCAAACAAAAAGTCCTCTGTGTGCGTCTTATCTGATGGGTTTGGCTCCCCCTACTTGGACAGCTGCCTGGCCTCGGCGTCTTTTCTGGCTTCCCTTTCTTTTCTCTTTCTTCTCCTCTAATTTTCTCCTCCTCTGTCCAGCAGCCTGTGTGTGTGTCTGTGTGTGTGTGTCTGTGAAATGTGGGAGAAAGTGAGAGAGAACATCTGTGTTGACCCACCTGCTTTCACTGTAATTTTCATGGTGCTGTTTGTTTTTCTTCATTGGTTTCAGCTTTCTCAAGCGCCTTTCTTTGTCTTTATTTCCATTTTTTTTGTCTCTCCCACCTCTGCAGGCACATAAAATGGCGTGGCCATTCCTGGAGCCAGTGGACACGAACGACGCCCCAGACTACTACAGGGTTATCAAGGAACCAATGGGTGAGTGCACTGTTGTGAATTCAGTTATTTAAATTTGTAAATGAACAGTTAATAGCTCTTGTCTTATTTCTAAAACGTTATAGAATCCTATTCTGGATGCATCTTATAGCCTCAATGTTAGAGTTTTATTGTTTCTTTGGAGCTAGAAGTGACCTAACTAAACTAATAAAATATTAGAATTTTACTCCCAAAAAAAAAGCACAAATTTCAAGTACGATTACAAGTTAAAAGTATAGGTTACAGCTACAAGTCTGCAAGTATGTCAGTCAAAGGGGCCACACCCTCAACATTAATTCTCAACAAAATCCAGATAGGCACTTCAAACAGACACCAACTATCAGTCACCTCTAATGCAGTCCGATCCCCACTCACAGCTTGACCCATGTGACCTTAAAAGCTCACATGTTGGAGGGATGGGGCAGTGTCTCAGGAAGGTAATTCACACCTTTTCCCCATGATGACAGTAATGACCCACGCGTTGATTCACAGATGGTTACAGGGGCGGGTCAGTGACTCTCAGCTGAGTTACACCATGTCGCAAGTTTTGTGAGGTGCTTTTGTGATATGTAATGGATCGGATGGCATTTGTTTTTGTTTCTCTCCGATATCCGATCCAGTACTTTAGATCAGTATCGGACCGATACGTAATATCAGATCGGTCCATCCCTAATTTCGAGTCCTTCGGACTGTCAAATTAGCTGTAGAAACAAGAAAAACAAACAGCTTTTGTACCGGGCTGTAAATATGTTAATATAACAGGTGGTTGGGCATTTTGATAAGGGACTCTATGGGGATTGCCTCACTTTTGTGGCCAGCCTCTGTGGGAGTTTTTGACACTCCTGTGCTGGCTTCATTTTTCAACCCCGCAGGTTGCCGTCTGGTCTGGATTTGAGCCTTGTTTGTGTTACTTCTGAACTTATACTTGTGCACATTTTAACCAAACTTTTTCTAAACTTTTCTGACAGCTCCCCTCATTTTCTGTCTACATAATATAACTCCTGAAGCCTTTTCTCTGAAATGAAATAAAACCCACATCAATTTGGAAATCTTGAAAGCGATATCACTGAATCTAAAAAGTTTCAGCTCATTTACTAAAATTGCATATGATGCTTAGTTTCTGCAGCATACCATTGATTTTTTTTTTTTTTAATTTTAAGGTAAATACCTTTTTTAGGCAATGTTACTGAAGGTTAATTTTCCCAGAAACCTCATTTGTGAAGGTGTTTTTGTATTTATTATAATAATTTGTGCCTGGCCAGAAAGACAAAGCTGCATCAGTAAAATTTAACTGTTGCATATATTAACTACTACTATAACTTTTGCATTTTGAAAATATTGCAAAATATTGATTAATAGATGGTTGTATAAAGGACTTTGTATATGATGGTTGTCTCAGTAAAAACATATGTAAGGTGCACAATATGATGCAACACTCTCTATAACTATCAAGCTTTCTTTTTATAGCTGTGTGATCTACTTCTAGGGTTCATTCATTATGACAGGATGCATCCTCACATTCCACCTTCGCATCGTCCTCACATCTTGCGATTCACAGCATCAGTCTTAAGCAGCCTTTATAAAACATGCCATGTGATGAAAGACACAATTATGTTTCCTCGCTCTTACACGCACTTTGTCTCCTTGAGGTGCAATTAAGGGATTGGTGATGAAAAGCACTGTAATTGTTGGGAGTGTGTAGCCTCCTTGAGGAGAAAAATATAAAAACAAAAGTGGCAGTTGGTACATAATTTGTACTTTGTAATTTGAGTAACTTGGAATGGGATTGGTTGTGAGTTATCCCTGTGTAGGCGATAAAATTGCTTCTTTAGTGCTGGTTTTTTATTTTGGAGTTGCTTTAGGCTCTGGAAGTAACACCCAGGCTCTATATATCTTAAACATTAAAAAAAACAAAAAACAAAAACACCACCCGCCAGGAGGGCAACACGGAGGAAGCCCTCCAACTCAGATCAAACCGGCCATGTAAATGGGGACTTGCGTCAACAGGGCCTTTTTGAACTTCCATCCAAACAAACCGTTAATGAGCTGGTCCGTGTCTGCCGGGCTCCCTGTGGAAAGGGACCAGCCCCACATTCAGCTCCTGTTGGCCTGGTCCTGGAAACTCTAGTCCTCCCCTCACCCGTCTACCGCAAGAAAAAGTCCTTGTTGGTTTACAAAAAATAAAAAGAGCTTTTGGCTGGTGAAGCTGCTGGCGGTGGTAGTTTTTGGAGGGTTTTGAGATGAAATCTGATGACAGAGAAGAAGGAGGTCTTTGATATTGACCATGAGGTTTGTGAGCCTCTGGTCATCTGGGTGGGGGTTAAAGAGGTTAAGAGTCGGATGTGTTTGTTTGAAACGCAGCCCTGGGGATGCCACGCAGTGCGAACTGCCAGCAACGGCAGATTATGTAGAGCCTCATCTGTTGCCAGTTAGCTTCTTTGCTAAATCTCTTATTTTCTTAAGTTTTCTACTTGTTTTAAAAAGGTTAGCAACTCTCAAAGCTCCCTTTCAAGAGAGGAACTGATAACCATTTTTGCTTTTTTCCACCCCCTCAGAAATGACTCTTAGATAATGGCGCTCTCCTCAGGAATGACGAATCGGTCACGTCTCAGTAACTAATCTGGAAGGCTGAATAGATCGAGGTTAATGCTGGCAGAGGTTGTGGATTTTTGCTGTCACATATAAAGCGACGCTCTGTGCTTCCACGAAACATATTTGAACGTCTGTCAAGCACATACCACATAAGCTGCAATTACTTTGAAGCAAGCATGCTGATTTGTGGAACGAAATCGATTAGAAAACCCAGATATTTGTGCTCTGTTTCCGCATATGTGATGCGTTTCTCTGCCAGAAACTAACAATTAAATGACGTTCATATTACAAACTTGCCATCAAGTCTTTTACCAAACCAGATCTTTAAATCTCCCTTTGCCAGACCTTTCCACCATGGAGGAGAGGTTACAGAAACGCGAGTACATCAAGCTGACGGAGTTTGTAGCAGACATGACCAAAATCTTCGACAACTGCCGCTACTACAACCCCAGCGACTCGCCCTTCTACCAGTGTGCCGAGGTTCTGGAGAACTTCTTTGTCCAGAAACTCAAAGGCTTCAAAGCCAGCAGGTAAGATGACGGTGAGGATGATGAGGATAACAAAATGGCAGCGGGGTACTTTCGAAGATGGGCTTTGTTTTTAATACCCAGAATCAGAGAGAATTTTCAGTGTCTTTCAGAAAGACACCAACTAATTAGCAGTTTCACTTGTAGCCCTATATAATTGACTCTGACTGGTAGATTTACTCAAGTGAGAGCAATAAAATTTAATCTCTCACAGAAAAATAACAATAAATTTGCTCCTAGATCACTATCTTATGGTTCTCCTCAATGTTTTAAATGTTCTTTCAACCACCAAGCTTGTTCTGTCTGAAATAAGCCGGTAACACCTCTATTGTGCCTATTTTTTAAAATATAATTCTGGACCTTAATACCAAACTCTTTCCCTTTTCAACTGCCCTTCCCTTTACGCCAGCTTTCTTGATTGGCTTTCCTCTGGAAACAGAAGGTCTAAAGATACAGATCCAGTATGGTCATATTTACAGCCCCAGTTTCACAGGCATAGAGACCAGTCAGAGAACTCCCTGGCAACCTCCAGTCGCTAGGGAAACCTGGTTCATAGGTGGTTGCTGGAGGTTGCAGGCAGGTTGCCACAGTTGCCAATAGTCTGCATGGAAAATGCTGACAAACACTGGCCGCTCGCTGTCTGAGCCATAAAGAAACGAATAAGTGCGATGCAGATCGGAAACGGAGAACGTTTGCTCTCACGAGTAAAAGTTGGGCCTTTTCAGATGTTTTGGTTGGAGCATTAAAGCAGAGCTTTCACTTTGAAGTCCCTATTTCTGTTTTGCATAAAGCTCAGGGAGCAGTTTGCAGACAATTCGCCATCTTCCATGCAAACTGCCGGCGACTGCGGCAACCTGCAAGTGACCAAAACCGATCGCAAGGAGGTTTTCGGCACAGCATCCTGTATTTGTAACAGATTTCACATTATCCACTGACACCAACCGGATGAGGAATACACACTTCAGAAAGAAACGAATAGAAACGTCTAATTCAAATCTTTCACTCTGTCAGATTTATATAGTCGTTGATAATGTTTTGCTGGAGTTGTGTTTGCTTAATTACTGGATATATTTTTTTCTTTCTTTTCATTCACACCTTCACTGTTTATCAGTGCGACCTTCACACTTTCACACATTCAGGCTTCAGTCAGCTCATCTTTGCACTCCTAACAACAAACCTGCTCAGGCTTTCATCGTGTCGTCGGAGCACTTCATGCTGGCAGCTACATAAAAAGCCCACTTTCTACCATTCAACCCGACATGTCGTATGACAGAGCGTAGGGAAGGATCTGTGGAAGTCAGACCTGTTTAGATGCACCTTTATACCCGACACCTTCTCCACTGTCTGCCTGTGCTTGGTCGTGCCTCTGAACTCATCTCACTGAGCTGTCCTCGCTGTGCCATGTGATTGCTTTGGTTGGATGCACTCTACAAGATGGCAGGAATGCAGTCACATTATCTTTCAGGTGGCTTTCTTTGTGTGTGTGTGCATTAGTTTGATTAAATAGGGCGAGGAGGGTAGCGGGCGTCTCCTAACTGAGAAGATGGAGCGCCTGTGAGCATTTGAGCCACGATGTTTTAATGGGCTCAGTAAGTCTTGTGGTCTGCATCCAGCTTTATGTGCTTGAGGTGGCGACGTACTTCACCTGCATGTACTGACGTCATCCATTCTCTCTCTCTGTCTCTCTCTTGCAGATTGTGATGTCAGACTCCTGGGTGCCGGGGTCACTCTTAAAAACAAACAAAACATAATTCGCTATCCTGGATGTTGCTGTTTTCACTTGTTTTAAAAGAAACAGCATTAAAAACTTTGTAAGAAAGTGCATATATTAAGACACACGTTAGGTGTGATCTTTTTTTTTATTTTAAAAGCAAATAAAGGAGAAAAAAAAGTTTCTACTGTCTAAAAACATTAAAAACAAAACAATGGCAGCCATGTTGGTCACACAAACCATTCAAGGGAAAATGTATTTTTTTACACTCTTCCACCAGATGACATTTTGTTGAGGCAAAAAGAAGTTTTGCTAAATTTGTTGGTCTCTGAGATTCAGTTTCTGATCACAGGTGTTGATTTTGACTGTAAAATCACACGTGAGCGACACAAACACACACTTTACTTTTGCTTTGATAGAACTGTTGTTCTTTTCTTTCTTTTTTTTTTTGCCATTATAACATGCTGCAGAACATTTTTACCTCATTTCTTTTTTTTCTTCTTTTTTTTTGACATTCATTACATTTTCTTTATTGGCTGTACCCATGTATTATATTTCATGTTCATATTTTATCTTTTTTGTGAAGGAATATGTTTTATGTTATAAAGGAAATAATGGTTTACGCTGTAAAAACAAAGTAGAGTGAAGAAAAAAAAATCTAGTTTAGCTTTCATATTCAGAATATGACGAGCTTAGCGGTCTCCACTATAATAAAAATAAATCTTTTTTTAAAAAAAAAAGACTCTGTATACTTATTGTTGGGTCGACATCAAAAACACACATTTCAGTAACATTTCACCAACATGGCTGCTTGGTCTGCAACAACCCGTCTGACCCACTGGCATCCAATACATGTTTGGCTATTGCATTTTTTTTTTTTTTTGTACTTTCCCCTAGTCACATATTTGTCACTTTGTAAAGCCTTTAATAAAAAAAAATAAGAAGAAAAACAACAACAACAAGAAGTTTTCCAACTGTGTTCTTCCTCCTCTCTTTGCCTGTTTCTGTAGGTCACATAACAACAAGTTGCAGTCAGCTGCCTCTTAGCTCTGCTTAAAAAAACAAAACAAAAACTAAACAAACCAGGTGTCACACAGACCCGGCTTGTGGTTTCCTCTGACTGATTAAGAAGCGTGGTCCAAGTCAGGCTGCGTCCGAACCCGACTCCTCTCTGAAGGAACGGCGCCCCCACCTCACACAACACCTCACCTGGCACCTGCAGTGCTGAGAAGAAAGAAGTGAATTGGAAAAAGGTTCATTTGTCATCAAAAATGTCAGTGTCGTCTTCATACCAAGGGGCAGGGCAGTTGCAGACTTACTCTCTGGCAGCCTTTTACATTCCAATCAGCCATCCCTGCCAGTGTAGCCCCTCCATGAGAAGAAAGCCTGCAGAGCGCAGATGGCGAGGCAGCAGCGCTCATTGGATGGTCGGTGGCAGTCTTATCTTTAAAGCAGCAGCAGACTCTTGGAAGTTCATTCTGTAGCTGATGGCTGTTTGTTTGTTTGTTTGTTTGTTTTGTGTATCCTATATAGCAAAGTGTCACCTTCTGTCCCCCTTTCTTAACTTCATCCTGTCCCGTTTTCACAATGCAAACATCCCGCTCAATTTTAGCCACTGCTTCAACTGGAAACTGCTGTAAAACGTGCACAGCCGATGTCGGGAAATGTTTCATCTGAAGCTAAATGTGCAATTTGGAGTTGACTTCCCTCATATTCAATAAGCGCCACCTTTGTTTTTGCCAGGAAAAAATAATAACCCCACAAAGATAGGTCGACACTGCAGACCAGCTTCATTCAGCCAGTCCTGAAGACGCAGCATCACCTTACATTAGACCTAGTTATACTGACCACATTGTTTTCAGGTTTGTACTGCTGCATGAAGCATGAATCAGCCTCGTATAACTCAGTGTGTCTTTCAGGGTCACATTTCACTGTATATTATCGAAGCAGCCTGCTGATGCTGAGATGAGCCCCCTGTAACAGAAGCTCAATTTTGTACAAAAAAAAAAAAAATTGGACCTCATGTGAGGGGGGGTCTTCATTTAGTCTCAGTGCAGCAGTGCTTTCATGTTGATTTCCACAGGGAACACCCAAAATAAGCTGCCCCACCCACAGCATCCTGCCGTTCTTTTGACCTTTTTTCCATTTAGTGTTCTTCTAAAATGCAAGTTTAAAAAAAAGTTAGCTAGTTTTGTGCCTCCTTAAACATGACTAGTTGAAAGAGGCAAAGGTCCACGTATGAGGAGAGGGAGGGGGATTTATTTTATTTTTTAAAAGGCCTTCAGGGAAGGTGAAACTTGTACGAGGCTTAACCGACCTACAAGTACTCCACCCTCCTCTCATCGAACTCCGGTGTCCGTTTCTGTCGGTGGCTGAGTCTGTAAGTCTGTCTCTCCTTATCTTTCAGCCACTTCTTCCAGCATAATTCACTGAAGCTGACAGGTTGGCTCACATCTGTCTCTCAACTCTGCCTCAAAGCATGGTTAAGTAATTGGGTAATGGACTTTTCCACTCACAATCAACTCAGTTATGTTGCGGTCCGCGGCAGCAGGGTAAACTCCGAGTGGAGTGGGGGGGACTGGGGAGTCTTTGTACCGTGGGGTTTGTATGAAAATTTTATAACTGCATTTTTGGCATTTCTGGGAGCATTTTTGTAATTTGTGATCATCCGTTTTGTAGGAGGGGAGCCGTTAAAAGGCAAAGTTGCAGTTGTCTTTTAGTTTATATGTTGGAGACTGTTTATAATCAGGAAACGTTTCAGTTTTACTCGTAAAGTTTTTACATTTCCGGGTGTTTTAATTAGAGTTGAGAGATAAAGTAGCCTCTGTCATCTTCTGTGTGTTTGTATGTCTTTCATATGTCTGTCTTTTCAAACATGGGTCACTTTCTAATCTGACGATAATGTGCTTTATCCACTGTTTGTAATCTCTATTGTATATTATTGCTGTCCAAATATGTAGAGATGAGAGATTTTTAGAGCAGTAGAAACTTTTATTTTTCACTATTTGAACCAGCAACTAAGCCCGCCTGTATATTTTAACTGTCTATTTTTTTCTCTTTAGAGTGAACTCTACATTTAGGTGAAATTGCCCTTTATATTAAAAGTGCTGCATATTGTGAGCATAAAGGTTTTGAACGGGGTAGAGTGACACAGTAACTCTTGTACAGAGTTTTTCTTTTTTGTAAGAAACCAACCAGTTCAGCATAACGTCTATATTGACATTGCATTTCTTGTATTATTTATTCATATCAATGAAAAGTTCTCAGTTTTTTGAGTAATGTTGGAAAAAAGAAAAAAAAAACGTAACTGCAGATAAAAGTACTCTATGTTTTTAACAGATTGTGGCAACTCTGAGGAGATTCTCTTTTGTACTTGATAGGACATTTCATCCTAGATAATAAAGTAATGTTTTTGACACCAGTGTTTTCTCTCATTGCCTCTGCTTTTTAAGCTTGATACAAGGTTGTTTTTGTTTTTTCGTGCATTGTTTTAGTCGAGTTTAAGGTTGTTTGGATGAGCAGTTCTCATATTTTGTCTAAAACAAATGTCTTCGATCAGTGTTTCCCCCAAAGAGACTTCTGTCTGCTCCACTCTGTGTCCCCCCACGCAGACAAAGGTATGTTTGAATGGCTCTTTGTGAGGACGTAGCCTCACCAGTCATTTTGCAACCTGCGGCAGCTCAATTGCTCGTTAACACAAACATCCAATCACCCAAAATGGCAGTAGCTCATTTAGGCTTGTAGACATGGTCAAGAAGACCTGCTGAAGTTCAAGCTGATCATAATGTTGGTGTCACATAGGCTGGTCTGAGTACTTTAGAAACTGATGGGATCTAACTCTAAACAGAGAGAAAATACCCAGTGAGCAGCAGTTCTCTGGGTGAGAATGTCTTGTTGATGCCAGGGGTCAGAGCACAGACTGTTTTTAGATGAAAGGAAGGCAGCAGTAACTCATGTAACTCATGGTATGCAGATGAGCATCTCTGGATGCACAACACAAGAAGCCTTGAAGCAGATGGGCTACAAAAGCAGAAGACTACACTGGGTGCCACTCCTGTCAGCTAAGAACAGGAAGATGAGGCTACAGTTCACACACGCTCACCAAAATTGGACAATTGAAAATTGGGTTCAAGTGGTAACATCAAGAATTTGTTATAAACAACACAAAAGCATGAGTCCATCCAGCATTGTATCAAGTGGTGTTGGGGATGTCTTCTTGGTACACTGTGTGCCCCTTTAAAAACCATAGCCTACCTGAGTATTGTTGTTAATCATGTCCATCCCTTTGTGACAACAGTGTATTCTTCTGATGCCTGCTTACAAAAGCATAACGCCATGTCTCAAATTACAAGTCTTTTCAAACGTGTTTCTTCAACATGACAGTAAGTTCACTGTACTTATACCGTCTCCACAGTCATCAGATTTCAACCCAATAGAGCTTTTGGGATATGGTGGAATGGACAATTCCCACCCTGGAGGTGCAACTGTTTGATGCTGTTGTGTCAACATGGACAAAAATCTTTGAGCCATGTTTCCTCTCCTTAGTGAATTTGAAGAACGAAAGCAGTTCTGAAAGAGAAAGCAATTAAATACAGTTCTAGCAGGTTGTACCTAATAAGAGAGCTGATAAGTGTACACATAAAGTGTACACCAAAATCTTAACCTAATTTTAGCCACCATGTTTAACTATCGAACCCTTACGTTAATCTAAAGTTAATTCTAACTTTAAACCCCAAACAGCAATTCGGGCAGGTATGATAATAATTTTGAAATAAGTTACTGCATATAAATATAACATTTTCAGTCCATACAAGAAGCGTCCCTTCCCTTTGAATCAGTGAGACATGACCATATTGATAACTTAATGATCAAGAGCAGAACTGTAAGCAGTCCAGGGATGTTTTACTGACACTTTTAAAGAGAAAACCACAGCCAATGAGATGAAATAACAGCATGCATAGTCTCCAATTAAGCATGAAATATAAACAGCCAATTTTCAGCACAAAAGAAATGCTCGACCACTGTGCATGAACGAACAACAGGATGATCTCTCACATTTTTTCTTCTTTGAATTTGTAACCATTTGAGTAAAAATGGCCATTTTTTTCAAATCTCACAATGGAAAGAATCCCTCCAAAAATTCTTAGTTCAGGATCTGGAGCATCTCCAAACGGTAATCACATCTACGCTGGGCCGAGGTCCATGTTTTAAAATAAATCTGCTCATAGCTTTTAATAAAACAACTGTTCTGGAGGAAGGTTCAGAGGAGGTTGGAGGTTGTTACCCTCATGGCTTATCCGGTCAGGATGAGAATGAACAGTCAGCAATTACTTGTAGGTTTCTCGTTTTATTTGAATAATGCGTGTAAAGGAAAGACACACATGGACTGTTAACTCTGAAAGGAAATAAAGTATGACTTAAGTCATTCAGTAACTCAAATTAATACATGAACTCGGGAAACTCAACAGAAACTCTCCTCAGCTGCCAACCCATGTGGGAGTGAAGAAAGAGTGAGCTGTAGGTGAGTGCAGTCCTTATATAACGGGTGACAGGTGAATGCAAGGCACCTCCTCCAGCTCAACCTGGGGAACACCGAGGTGTTCCTAGGCCATCCGAGAGACATAATCTCTCCAGCATGTCCTGTGTCTACTCTGGGGCCTTTAGCAGGATCTGCCCGGAACACTACACGCAGGAGACATCCAGGAGGCATCCTTATCAGATCCCCAAATGACTTCTACTGGCTCGTTTCAATGTGGAGGAGTAGCATTTATCTACTCTGAGTCCCTCTTCAATGACTGAACTTCTCACCCTTAGGCTGAGCCAAGCCACCCTTTGGAGAAATCTAATTTCCAATCTGGAAGCTCAGTTATTAAGAATTTATACATTTGCAACATTTTATCTATTTTACATAGCTTAACTAAGATGCATATTCCATATCTTCCCCCCTCTTATCATGTTTTCTCTAATAATGCATTCAATTAAAAAAAAAAAAAAGATGCAAAGGGAATATCATCATTTCCTGAGAAGGAAGCATGCACGCAGTAAACCAAACAGGACCAAGAATAGAACCTTGGGGTACACCGCAACACAAATTCACTGACTTCTTGCTACTTTATTACTTGGAAATTACATATTAACATTACTTTCGATATCTGTATCTACACCTGTTTTTGCATTAAAACAATACTGGTTTATTAACTGGGCAAACTGGGGTAGATTACTCCCAGTGACCCATGGTAATTTGAATTGACATGATGAGAATCACTTGTCTTGTTGGGAACTGTTTTATAGAGAGGTTAGATGAGAGGCAGTCTGAAGCAACTGAAACAGGGGTCTCTGCAGGAGCCACAGCTAATTGTTCCTCTTTGGTACTTGGTGAGTTGATCTGACTCCAAATATGAAGTTCAGCTTTCAGCTTAAATTGTTAGCTGCATGCTCAAGGCAAGCATGAGGGACAAGGTCATGACCCCTGCGCTGAGACACACCATCTATTCCTGTGATGAAATTACCAAGATGACACATCCAGCCACCTCCTGCTTTGATCTTTCACTTTTCTCACACACCCCTCTCCACAACCCACCCCCGACTCTTTAACTCTCCACTCACCACTAAATGGATCCAGAGATTCAAATGGACGCAGATGACCACAAGCCCGAAGTTGGTTGTGAGGGGCGTTCACACAGGAAGCAGCTCATAGATATTTTCACCCAACCTCCCCTCCCTTTTTTCTCCCCTCCCCCTCCTTTACATCCTCTGTCATGAGGAATGTGCTCCCGCTGTGATAGTAGCAACAATGTGCAGCAGGCTCCTGTTTCCTGCCCGTATGCATCTGTTCCCTCCAGCGCTGATCCCAGATAGGGGCTTCATCGAGCCTGGGAACTGACCTGGGCTGACATACATGCAGAGAGGGAGAAAAGAGGCTCAGCACTCCCTGGATCAACATCCAAGTTCCCAAGTCAGTCTCTCTCTTCGTGGAGGCCAGGCCGAGACCTTTGGTTGCTAAACTCTAATTAGGTTGGTGACTCCTTGTCCGGCTCTCAGTGGGAATGACAATAAGGATCACTGTTGGTAGTGTACGTGTGACTGAACGAGCCAGGGGGTGTTGGTTTAAAGATAAATAAATTCTTCGCAGGGCCACAGTACAAAACAAATACACACTTTTATTGAGTTCATGTTTAGTAAAGCAAAGTAAGCGTTCAGTGCAAATCTTTTCCCTCTCCTAAGAAGCATGAGCTCAGGGTCATACTACAGTTGAGCCTGGGATTTTTTATTAAATAAGAAAGACAGACGCAACAACACGGTCTCTACAATTTCACTTCTCTCCCTGCATTATTTTACACAACTGTCTGTATTCCTCCTCCTCCTTCTCTTTGCTCCCCACCTCACGTTTCCTCTGATCCTGCCGACATACTTTGAATGCTCACCGTCCAAGAGGAGTATGTGTTTGTTTGCAAGAGAGGAAAGCAATAGGCACTCCAAAAAGGAGCTGTGACGGAGGCACTTCTTTCAGTCGTGTGTCCAGGTGTGCGGAGGATCAGATTCCCGCGATTAGATTTATGGCGTACTCCCAACAACAGCGTACCTCCTCCTCCTCATTCAGCAAGACTCCTTTTGATGTCCCAGTCGACCTAGCCAGACATCATCATGAAATATATAATTAAACTAAAAGAAGTAAGCCACTCTCGTGACATGCAAAATCTCTGCTCACTTTTTGTCTTTTTTCCCCCCTCCTCTTCCTCCTCCACTGAAGGTTTGGTGCTGCTTTTAAGGCCCCCAATTCCCTTCCTTTTATTATTGCATTTCCTGCTTGCCATTATCAACCCACAGTGACGCCATGCACAGGACTGAGTGTTGCAAACCAACACAGTCCAATGCCATACAATATTTTGCATCCATTGGCTAATTAAAGCAAGATTTACATGTTATAAGTCTTCAAAAGGTTATAGAAACTGTTAATTACAGGGGGAAAAAGGATTTGGAGTAATTTTGGAACAGTCATGCGTAGAAGTGTTTCAGTTTAACCAGATTTGCTCCATGTCTTTGTTTTGTTAGGTTATTGTGGAAATACAGAGCAAACTTTTAATTAAAGGAAAAAAACGTTTTGTTTTTGTTAAATTAACAGCATATTCCACAGTTCATCTAGCAATACCATGTATATTTCTCAAAGACCAAACCAAAGTATGACTGGAGGAAACTATGTAAGGGGGACACTGTTACACTCATTAAATTGAAGGAATGAGGGGCTTTCTCTGCTTTTTTTATGCAAAGTTTTACAGGAAAGCTGAGATAATTATCTCTGTAACATCCTGTGGTCTGTGTACCCTAAATGCCTTAATGTTTGGATCCTAACCCTATCATCTAGAGAATTTAAAGAAAGAATTTCTTTGGGGGGAGAAGAGAAATGCAAAATGTCCCCGAGTACTATGAGAATGATTTTTTAAAGACAAAAATCAAATATCCTGATATTGTAGGGTTAAAGGTTATGATTTACTATTTAAATGTTTATTCAGAAAACCCTTTTCTCAAGTAAAAGCATTACTCTTCCATAAAAATATTCCCACTTGGTAATATGTGAACTAAAGATGAGCCAAATTTCCCTTTAACATGCAATGCCTTATTAATGCAAGGATTTCATGAACCAGCCATGAATGGATGAAGAGTTTGTATGTTGACAAAATAACATTTGCCTCATGGAAAAAACATCATAAAACCCATTTAATTGTAGCTGCTTGTGTTTTCTGTAAAAAGAAAGAAAGAAAAAAAAAAGATCACAAGCCAGCAACTGTGGATTTTCAAAGATCGGTAAAAAGGAGATGATCCAGTCCTTGGCTAGCATCAGAGCAGTCCATATGAAACTCAATCGATGCTTTCGCCACATGTCTTCTGTCTACGTGAGATCAGTTCACGTCTGCTGCAGTGTCTCTTCCCCTGCAGCGAGGGGCGATAGTCTTATCTCTGGTTCACCTACACCTGGAGCGCGTGGCCTCCAGAGCTTTCTGGTGTCGCCGCTTGTTGTATCTCTTGACGTAGCTGTTGCTTCTCAGGATGCCGTCCCCGGGCTTCAGTTTACCACCCAGCAGGTTCAGGAGTTCAGAGGGGAGGTGGCGTCTTCGGTGGTAGATCTGACCCATTATGACGTATCTGGTCCCTTGGGAAGAAAGAGAGCGAACGTTGAAGTGACGGAGGGGGGAAAAAGTGCAAAGTCAAACAATTTTTGTGTTTGCACTAAACACGTTCTGCTGATCTCAGGGAAAAGGAATTCCCACATCCCACAAAGTGACGCTTTGGTGTTAAGTTGTCACATGGTTTTTAATTTATGGGTCTCAAGAGTTGCATTCGTGTAAAATATCAATTATCAAACTCTGTACTTCCCACGATTTGTTACTTTAATCTTATCTCTTGATTACTCATGAACAAAGAACTGAACAGCTAGAAGACACTATAAATATGAGTAAATATTAAATGATATTTATCATTCAATTAACTACACTGCATAACCAACAACAAATGAACATAATTAAAAGGGACACCGCTATTATTCTCGTTCAGGAGAGCTCAACCGGCACAGTAATGCTTTGCAAGGATTCAGACAGTTGACTGTTTTTCTCTGATGAAGCAAGTTTTTTGTTCTTTAGAGCTAAGGAGCTACACTGCAACACCTACCTAGTTTGATGTCAGGGCATGGCTTGCTACACTTGTAGGTGTCCAGGACCAGAAGGCGCACTTTGAAGAAAAAGCTGTCAGGGGTCACGTACAGACGGCTCATCTTGTAGAAGCCATCACTGCTGACCATCAGCGTAATGAGCCGGATTCCTCTGCGCAACACGTCGATGTCATGGACAATCCCATTGACAGCTATGTTAGAGAAAAACATGATCAGATCTTAAAATATCAGATTTTTCTATCATCATAACTCAGGCTTTGAAGGTGAAGCAATATTTTTGATGCTTTTATGAGGTGAAAATTCAGCTGCCAGCACCCCTAAAGCACTCTGTTTTGTTCATCTAATATAAAAACTGTTGGTCTTCAGGCTAAACTCCTTGGCGTCTAAGTGATCAAACATAACCATGCGTGTGAATAATGCATTTCCTTGAAACTACATCTAGTCTCAAAGGTCATAGTTTCATTATCCAGCTGTTGCATGTATACATTTCTTTATTATCAAAACTTTAAAGGCACAGATAGATATTCAGCTGTTAATGCGTACATTTAAAAAGGAGAGTTAACTCCAAAAATTAAATTTAAGTATTTTTGCTCTAGCTTGTGCAAATTAGCCATCCAAACTTTACCAACTTTGGAGATATTCTCAGAATAAATCCCTGCCTTTACTTGATGGTGGAACAACAGTCCAGAGGACTAACATGTTAATGTGATTTTGTGTGTGTGTGATAAAGAAGACCAGCACTGAAAACCAGTCCGTCTTTGTCTCACATTAGACACATACCAAATTCACTGTAGCAGTAATGCTCCTTCTCGTCCTTCTCCTTCCTGCACTCGCTCACACAGACGGCGTCATGTGTGAAGTCGGACTCTGTGGGGAAGTAGGACAAACACAGCGAGTCAGGGAATGACTGACTCTCATTCCAGCATCATTAGAAAAGACGAGGCTGTCATTACGAAACCGAGGCGTCACATTCCTCGGCAGGGGCCTGGAGGAGGTGGACCGTGTCTCGGGATCACGCTGGTGGTACATTTTTTAACCTTAACTACAAAATCAGAGCTTTCCCTCTTGCTTTGCATTAGTTTCATTATAACCACGACTGGACTGCACACAGGGGACGCATTGACAGCCAGAATTGAGGGAAGCGGTTATAATTAGTTATAATTAGTGGCAGGAGACTTTAATTAGCTACTAGAGGAAAAGACAAAGCCACCGCTCTCATCACAACCCTCTGTGTGAACTCTGTGACCTGCGTCAGCATACATGACATATATACTGGCACAGCAACAGATTGGACTTTTCAAAGTGATAATTAAAGTGATATTTAAAGCACAGGAAAGAAAACAGCAGTGTAAATTTAAACTCAGCAGGATCCACTTTTTGCCACTATAAGTTTATAATAAAATTGAGTTTGGGCCTTTTCTTGTGATCAAATGTCAACTTTCCATTAATGACACTACGCTAAGAAAAATACCATCACAAAGCAGCTCTTTTTCATTCTGTAACAAATGTTTTTATTGTTTTGATAATTTGCACTCATGTAATATATATTGTTTAAAGGCCAGAGGCTGCAGATGGTTACGAGTGAGAAATATTGTAATATTAAAGATCAAAGATGTTCCCATCTGGCTACAGTCTTATTCAAGTTTAATAATTTAAAATCTATACTCCCAGGAGGGAGTAAGGTTCAAAGATCCCATCAAAAGATATCTGGACAGCTCTGTAATTATGCACAGGTCACATTTTGAGGTCAGGAAACAAAACAAAAAATCCTCCCATACCTCGCCGCATGATGTCAAACTGATAAAGCAGGCTGGAGGAGCGCCGGTTAAAGATCACCGGCGGGCGGCTGTTGTTCCGAGTCGCTGCACTGATGCCAGACTGATAGAGACTGGACTTCCCCGGCCGGTTCTCCTCTGGGTCCATGCGTCGGTTGGGGGGATCTTTGCGCGGGGGAGCAGCTGGTTGTTGTGGCTGAGCCTGAGGTTGGGTCTGCGGCGGCGCTCTGGGTCTGGAGTTGGGGTGTCCCTCTGGCTCGCCGTGTTGAGGAGGACTGATGTTGGACTGAGCGTCCTGACTGGGTTTCTGTACTGTGCGGTTGGTGGAAGCACCTGCAGCTGCAGTGACCTGGGTTTTGGGATGCAGACCAGCAACTTCTCCTCTGGCTTTCTCGCTGTTGTGCTCCTCCGAACGGTCACTCTTTGGGCCCTTTTTGCTCTTGCTGTGGGGACTGTGGTGGTGGGGGATGTGGGCCAGGTCAGTGTGCTTGGGCCACACAGCAGAAGGAAGAGGATGGAGGCTGAACTTGGACTCGCTGCTCTTGCTGCTCTTCTCTAGGAGTTCGTTGATGGGCAGGTTGGGCTCTTTAACCACCAGTCTGCTCTGATTGCTCAGAGCTGGATCCACAAAGCTGCTCTGACCCTTTTCTATCAGCGTGTACAGACCTGCAGTCGAAAGAAACAAAGCTTCCATTTAGTTGCACAGTTTGGCAAAAAGAGATCTACAACAATGGGTGAATTTTGTGTAATTGACCCATTGTGGACCTTCCTTGAAACCTGGATGAATTCTTACTCATTACTCTATTATCAATAGAGTACAAACAATATTATGCTATATTATCCCTGTTATGCCTGAAATAATTACAGATTTGTAATTTTTGAAAAATACTGGAGTGTTTATTGAACCTTATGATAAATAAAAATACATAAATAAATATGAATTTGCATATGTGAGTCTTAATTTGTATAATTCTTTGCTACATCTGCCATTTTTGTGCAATTTATTGCTCAGCAAAACAAAAACACATGAGAGGGTTAGGGTTAAAAACATCACACTGGTGATGTAAGGGTATCAGAAATTCATCTATCAAATATGATGCACTTAATGTTACAGGGTTAAACCTAAAAAAGGTACAACATGAAGTCAAGTCACTCTCCATCTAAAGCCTACTGTATATCTGTAATTGCATGTAATAACAGATATTTAGGCTATTTATGAATGATACTAATGTCACTGAACACAGCGTTCAAAAAAGATTAAGAAAAATAATCCACTCACCATTAACGACATGCTCCTCTGTGTTGTAAAGAGGAAACACCACAAACAAAAGCGTCAAAGTAATCCCTGCCATCCTTCAAGCTCACTGTGGACACACTTTCAGGGGTCTGCTACACAGTTGGGATTCCTGGGATTTTTATAGGAGCTCTCAGGAAGGAGATGGGATGGAAAAGGGAGGTGGTGGGACGTCCCAAACACAGAAAATAAACACTTGGACGTGACACTCCTTTCATTCATGCACGGATTCTGAATAGGCCCGCAGTGTTGTTTACAGCCTGTGAGGGAAACTGTGACACTGTGTGCGTATTGTCTGCTTCACACAAAGTCAGTTTTTATTCAAAGTGAAACTTTTCCTGGGATGTGGTTTCCAGTTGACTGTTTGAAGTTACATTACTCTGCTTTTTAGTTATTTAATAATAATTAACCTAGTTCTATTAAATAGGTACTAAATAGGAACAAGAGCTAATAAGACTTTCTAAGTTAACATCCTTCCTCACTTAATTTAAATACAGTTTTTTAGATCTGACTGATCCATGTGTATTCACTGCCCTCTGCTGAGCAGAAATAGAGACATCTGAAAACAGTGGTGGCAGATGTGTTTTTTAATGTCTGATATATTGGTTTATATTGTTAAATAGGCTGTAGTCAACAGGATATAAGCAAATAACCTATTTTGAATGTATATTTATGACTTTGTGTTATTCAAATATATTTACAGAGCTGTTAGCTGCTGCTATTTCTGTTGCTCTGTCGCATAAGACGGTGGTTTACTGCTCCTTTGTCTCCAGGATGGCCGTGGCTGTGCTACAGACAGTTTAGATGGCCATAATATTGTTGTACAGGTTCTCTGAGGCCTTTTTTCATAGATCTGCTGTATGTTACCTATAGAGAGGTTTTTGTTCTTTTCAATTTTTTTTTTACATTTTATATATATTAAATATAACTGTGCAGATCAATTGAATGGGTTTATGAACAAGGCACAAACCATAAAATGTTGAAAACAGCTTGTTACCGGATTCATCGCTAGTCATATGTTCAACCCAATGACTGTAGAAAAAAATTTCATCTCGTTAGTATTATCACACAATGTACAACCGGATGTTCCAATATTCTTGTTTCTGAGTCTGTGAAAGAGCTCACAGCAGAACCCCGAAAAGGAAGTTAAATACGACCCAGATGGGACTCGAACCCACAATCCCCAGCTCCGGAGGCTGATGCCTTATCCATTAGGCCACTGGGTCATTACGTAGCACAAGTGTGGAAAATTCAGTCATGAAAATAGAAAATCGAATATGTAGTCAGTGATATTACTCATTTACTTAATAGTAAAGATTATATTTATTTTTTATTTAAAAGAGGAATAATTCGCAATGAAAACATTTACAACCCAGCAATAGCATTTAGCACACGAAGAACAAGCTAACGCACAGAAACGTTAACAGGTTTTCTCGCGATACTGACAGCGGTTGCCTTTGACAACATATTTGATGCTTCTTTTCCTTAAACGTGACCAATGAGGCGGTGCTAAAAAATCCAACTGGCCAATTAAAAATCAGAAAAATTGGAACGTCGTTACATGACGTCGTGCATATATTAAAAGAATACAAGAAATCTGAACGGTAAGCACGTTGTACATGCTATGTGGCTAATAGTGCATTTATTTGTTTTTTCTCTAATTGAAATTGCTATTGGGCTTTTGTAATTGCTAATACAGTGTATAACCTTTGTTTTCTGAGTTTCAGCGGGTTTTTAGATTATTAAACAGACCCTGTATCTGAAGGGCCACATGGTGTTAGATAACCGGCTTGGCTTCAAGACAACCGCCTGGTTAGCTAGCTCAGCGCCTGCTTACTAGTTGACACCTGAGACTAAAAGCAACCGTGGCTGCTGCCGCTTATTTTTTGTCGTTGTGAAATTATTACAGGTAGCGTCTGATTTTAGTGGAATCGATTGTGTTGCTCAACGGTCAGGAATGTCAGCGGGCACGGACAACGGAGCGAGACTCAACCAGTTCAAAAATAAAGGAAAAGATGCTAATGTAAGCTCTGAACCTAGCAGTAAACGTCAGAGAGTTAATTCGGTATCCCAAATGCGCTGAATGCTGTGGTATATCTTTTATTTGTGTGTCGGTATAATCAGGAGCTGAGGCGCAGAAGAGCGGAAGTCAATGTGGAGCTGCGAAGAGCCAAGAAGGATGACCACATCCTCAAGAGGAGAAACGTCCACAGCCTTCTGGACGAGCCAACGTCCCCTCTGCAAGAGCAAGACCCCAACGTAAGGGTAATCAGCAGGTTCTCTGTGTTTGGTTTGGCTGTGAGAGTAAAGGTGACCCACCTGATATAACCACAGCTGCTTAACTTGTTTGAAACATTGGAGTTCGAGAAGTTTACTCGTTATAAACAGGATGTAACAGCTTCCAAAGGAACACCTCTGCTGAGCGTGCACACAGGAAGAACAAAAGCTAAGCCTGCTCAATTTTCAAGCATTATCCAAAGGTCACTAAATCTTGGAGCAGGTGTCTGTCTGGTGATAACAGACTGTTGACTTTTAAAAAAAATGTATCTTAGATAATTTATAAAATGTCTATTTATAATTGAGATATGTTGCCCCGATTGAGTTACCATGACCTAAAAACATTCAAAGCAAGTTCCTCTAAATGTGTTATTTTTAGCTGCTCTGGTTTTATTGGCAGTAATCCCCTTTCATTTCTCTTTCTGTTTTCATAGCCTCCTCATCACTGGACAGTAGAGGAAATTGTCGGAGGTGTAAACAGCGAGAATTTAGATCATAAGCTGCAGGCAACGCAGGCAGCCAGGTAATACTTATAATACTTGTAATGCTGGGTTAATTGACTGTGTGTGGGTGTGAATGTGTGAGACAGTTGCTCAGTGACAACCTCAGGCTGGGAGAAAAAAAAAGGTTGCGTAATGAGGTACTTGTGCTTTTGTAGTGTATTATAGTGTACATATTTTTTAAATCAGTGCAATTTGCACTACTCTGCACACTCAGTTTTTTTTTTACTTTTTTAAACTTAACCTAATTTGTAATAATTTTTTTTAAAATCGGTGTCGTATATATATGAAATGTTTGCGCTTTCTCCCAGTAAAAGGGACTCACTATGGGCCTGTGGCACTTTAACTTTGTTTATTTGTTGTACACTGTACTATTATTATTCTTTGTCCTGTTTCTGTAACACTCTCTATCTATCTGCCTGTAGTTATATCACTGGTATTACTATATTAATGATATTAAACAGTTTGAAAATAGATTTTCCTTTACTTTTAAGTTACTTCAATTTTAACAACGATCCAACTGTGTTTTTCTGATTCACAGAAGGCTACTTTCCAGGGAAAAACAGCCACCCATTGACAACATCATTGCTGCTGGACTCATCCCAACGTTTGTTAGTTTTCTGGCGTTGTCTGAATGCCCCCCCATCCAATTTGAGGCAGCTTGGGCCCTGACTAATATTGCCTCAGGTACTTCAGACCAGACTTCTGCTGTAATAGATGGAGGGGCCATTCCAGCTTTCATCAGCCTGGTGACATCGCCCCATCAGCACATCAGCGAACAGGCCATTTGGGCTCTGGGTAACATTGCAGGTACTGTGGCTCACAAAACTCAACCTCTTTCTTTGGATTTGATGTTATTTTATGTACTTCTGTGCATTACTACATCCTACACTGTTCCGGGTGTATGCTCTGATAGTTTTGATTTTAGGATGCATTGTAGATTATTGTGGACAATTGTGCCCACTTTAGTTCATCTGGAGTTCCATTTAGCCTGTGATATTAAAGGCTTTAAAGTGCATTTCTGTATGTATACAGTACTTGTGCAATGGATCACGGTTGATCCGTAATCCGAACCGATCCCACTCCACGGTTCGGCACGCACGTGATCCGAAGATTCGAAAAAGAAGGGGAAAAAAAAGTATGTGCATGGTGTGCGTGGTGGGTCTGTCAAGCAATAGTTATGGCCAGCGCTAGCGGTCCAAGTGGAGGAGCAGAGGCGTTTTCGGTATTTAAGCAGCCCTTTGCTGCCCAGTCCGACCGGGCTAAAACTATTACAAAAGCTACTGGGGTGTTTAGCTGCAGACGGGAGGCCGTATTCCGTTGTGCAAAACAAGGGGTTTAAACTATGATGAACGTGCTTGAGCCACACTATGATATCCCATTCACGTCCACTTTAGTGTGACAAGATCGTTCCAAGCATGTATGACCAGGAAAAGTTTAAAGTTATGGCTGAACTGTCCCAGGCATCTTCTGTTGCCCTAACTACTACAACTGGGTGGACCTCCAGGGCAACGTAAGCTACGTGACCGTGACAGCTCATTATATCACAGCGAAGTGCGATATAATGAGCGGTGTGTATTATTGTAGGGTCTACCTTACAATATAAAGCGCCTTGAGGTAACTGTTGTTGTGATTTGGTGCTTTATAAATAAAATAAAATTGAATTGAGTGGTAGATACAAAGCCCTATACTGCCTTATATTGAACCATAATTTTTTTTTTTAATAATTGCGTGGAATGAGTCTAGAGTTGAATGTTTTTAACAGGCAAAAAATACTTCAATAAGTGAATAAGTAAATGTTAAATTTTGTCTTTTTTCTTTTTTTGCTGATCCAAAAATGGATCTGATCCGTGACTTGAAACCGCGATCCGATCCGAACCGTGAGATTTTTGATCCGTTGCACCACTAGTATACAGTAAAAAGTGCGTTGTTGCTGAGTCCCACATTGGGTCCATTTTCCAAAGATGATTAAGCTAAAAACTAGAAGTCTGAAATTTTAGTTTTGCTAACCATGTGTACTTTCAAAGTATCTGCCTTTATGTGCCCTTTTTCTGATTACTCTAAAGATTTTTTTCCTCTATATTTAGGTGATGGGCCCAGTTCCAGAGACCTAGTGATCTCACATGGTGGTGTCCATTCACTCCTGGCTTTGCTGTCAGCCCCTGACCTGTCTGTATTTCCTGTGAGTTTCTATCAAATATTATTGTGCCTTTAACAGACATTTGTATTAAATTATCTCACGATAAATACATCAAAAACCTGAAAAAGTTGAAACAAACAGCTTCTATACCTTATATCAAAATACAAAACCAGCAATTTTCTGGCATTCTATAAACAATTAAATATGTAATTAAAGACCAATCCAAAAATGACGCTCAAGTAGATTGATATTTACCCCTTAAAATGTGTCAATGAGGCCTCAGCATGAGCTGTGAATTTTTTATTCCTGTTCAACGGGTAATGCACACCTTTAGCTGGCAGTAGTGAGGTCACTGGTTTGATTTGAGCAAATTAGGCAGTTATTTACTGGGGTAATCCATAGTGCACGCGTTCCCTCTGAGCTGCTCTCATTTTATTTTTGCAGGTGTTACTAAAAGTTTTTTTTAGTTCAAGTTTTTTATTTTTGGGTGTGTTGTTAACTATGAGGCCATGTTGTTTAAGGCACTGAGCTTGTACAGTTTGAAGACTCTCGAAAAGAGTTACTTACCTATTTAATGTCATTATAGTAATTCACTAATAATCACATTTGTGATCATTGTTATAAAATAACACTTGAATCTAAACCCACTATACCAGCCCGCCTACCTGCGCAATATCACCTGGACCATATCCAACCTGTGTCGGAACAAGAACCCCCCACCTCCTTTGGAGGCGGTGCTGGAGCTCCTTCCAGCCCTTGTGCGCCTCCTGCATCACGATGACAAGGAGGTGTTGACGGACACCTGTTGGGCTGTGTCCTACCTGACCGATCACACCAATGAGAGGATAGAGGTGGTGGTGCAGGCTGGCCTGGTGCCCCGTCTGGTGCAGCTACTCGCCTGTGGGGAGATCAGTATTGTGGTATGTGGCAGTGCAATTTATTAAACTCTGACTGTTGTATTTGTTTAGTTATCAAACATTCCCACTAATTTCAGATGCTATGATGGAGACTGATAGAGGCTTGGTGTCCTGTTAAGTTTGTAGCTGTTGGTGGTAAAACAGCATATCCAGAATTCACAACAGGGGTTGAAGTTATACACTATGGCCTCTTGAGTCACTTTCTTCCATCTAATCAATGCTGAACACAAAGATAGAAATATTCTCTTTGGTTCTTTCTTCATTACTTTTTCATTATATATAATCTGTTTTATTTATATTACATGAAGGTCAGATGTGTGTGATTGTATTCCGTATACTTTCTAAATTGAGAGTGCTTAAAATAATCAGCTTGCTCTTGCTCTACCTCACAGACTCCAGCCCTGCGCTCACTTGGCAACATTGTGACTGGGACAGATGAGCAGACCCAGTGTGTGCTGAATGCAGGTTCTCTGGCATTGTTTCCCAGCCTTCTGCGCCACCCAAAGCCAAACATCCAGAAAGAAGCTGCGTGGACAGTGTCCAACATCACCGCCGGCAAGGACAACCAGATTCAGGAAGTTATAAATGCAGGCCTGATCCCCATCCTGGTGGAGATCCTCCAGCAGGTCAGAGTGCTACCAGAAATTAGAGCAGACTTGTTACATGTGTCCTTATTATTAAATACATTTATATTAAACTTGTCAGTGTTTAAAACAAAGGAGGAAATAAATAAAATAGAGCTTTATTTATAGATCTGCTATAAACACCGACTTCTCTGTAGCTAATCAGTATAGTCATTGAATCTTCCCCCAACTTTTCTGTAACCTTCAGCAATTTATTTATTTGATCATTTTTGTCTATAATTTTTCTGATATAAAAACTGAATTGATGGATTTCCTGTCTAGGGAGACTACAAGACGCAGAGAGAGGCAGTGTGGGCTGTTACCAATTATACCAGCGGTGGAACAGTGGACCAGGTGGCCTACCTGGTTCATTGCAATGTGCTAGAGCCTCTGCTCAATCTGCTGATAACCAAGGACAGCAAGATTGTTCTAGTCATCCTGGATGCAATATACAATATTTTACAGGTATAATAAAAGGCTAAAGTGAAACTGCAGTTTCTGCTTGGTAGTTCTAAACTGAAACCAATCAAAATGGTGGAGTTAATGGTGTGTGGAATAGATTTCAACTTGGCTGAAAACGCAGACATATTCTGAGTCTCTCTTTAGACTCTAGCCAATCAACTCAGTGTTTTATGAAAACAACCAGTTAGACATTAAAGGTAATGTTTAAAGAGAAAATTATGCAGTTTTTTTGGTTAAAATATAACAGCCCTTTTCCTCTATTACCAGCTCGGCTCCACTCAGTTTTTTAGGGCTTTCCATTTGGTTGTATTACCTGGTACCAGGTACTTTTTTTTAGTTCCAAGTGATCTGACGCGATCTGAAATGTGACATCACCGTACTGCGTGCCACCCGTTGGCTGATCAGTGCTGTCACTCGATGAGTCATGAGAGTGACTTCTTTACAAAAATCAAAACCACCCTTTTCGAAACCCAAAAACGAGGGAAATGGCTACACAAAAACAACACAGTGATCCTCAAGTCTGACAAAACCCATACACCGCAGCAGCAGTTATACACACATTGTAGTGTTGTGTTTGTGCAAACAAATGACATGATGGGACTATAGGCTGCATTGCTATAATGACTCCAGGCACATTAGGTGGTACTGAGTTGTAATGGAAAACGACTGAAACTGAGTCGAGCCAAGTAGGTGTGTAGACAAAAAGTCAGATTCATAGTTTCATTGGTGTGTTAAATTAACATTAAAAACTAAGTCAAAATATAATAATAGAAATGATCTTCATAGCATTGAAAGTTTTTTCTATTTTAATCTGAGCCTCTAATATGGCTCATATCTCATTCAAAACAAGAAATGAGGGAACCTGAAAAAATCTTTTATCCTTATCTGGAGTTGTAATTGTCATTTAGTTTTTAGGTTTGCAACATGAACTGTTAGACTTAATTTCAAGTTTTTGTTTTTTTTTAAAGGGAAAACTTTAATGCCAGAACTCTAGCAATATTACAAAGTCAACGTTTCAAGAAGTGAAGTGAAATGGACCTAATGTATGGAATCAGGTTCTGTGAGGAATGTGAATCACATGAATTTAGTTGATTTATACACTCCCCTGACAGGAGACATTTGTTTTTGTAGGTTAACAGTGTAGTAGTTTTGGGTAATTGGGATACTTGAGTTTCTGAGATTAGAAAACATTAAAATGATGTACCGAATTTGCTCATGTTATTGTCTCAGTGGTACATTGTTGGTGGTCACTAATAAAATCTGATAACTGTTAGGTTAATCATTTCTGTGTGGAAACCTTTGATCTAACGTGCATTTCCCTTTCTGCACAGATGGCAAAAAAAACCGTAGAACTTCAGAAACTGTGCCTAATGATTGAGGAGCTGGGTGGTTTGGACAAGATTGAAGCACTGCAGTCCCACGACAATGAAGCAGTCTACAAGTCCTCGCTTAATATTATAGACACATTCTTCTCTGACGAGGTAGGTGTTCCTCCTAACAAGGTTCCCGTCAGATACTCAGTCAGATCGGTTTGAAGAGTGGTTGATGGCAACAGTGTTCAGCACTGACAATGAAAGCATTCAGAAGAAGCTGTATGCAGCTTGAAATTAATGATGCTGACAGACCACAGTGGGTTCGTTTAGAACGGGGGCATCTCTAAAAACTTGCTTAATTTTACAAATGTAAAGATAAATCATCAGTCTAAATTGTTTTTAAAGACATAAAACAGGCTTTTAGAAATAATTTGTAAAATTCCAAAGAGATGTTCGCCTTTGCCACTCAGCACCCTCCTTAAAATCCCTTCATGCGCCTTCTGTGAACAGTTTATTTTTTGTATTATCTAGATTTACTTTGAATTAAATTCTTGCCTGAACCAAAAAAAAAAATGTGTAGAGTCATCAGTCAAATCTAATCAAAAACACTTAGAGGTTCACTGATCTTGGCTCTAGTGCAGCCTGTCCGTACGCAGTCTGCCTTTTAATATTAACCACTTTACAGAGACCCTTTCATAGCTAAAAGAATACACTCTTCTTGTCGAGTCTACCGGAGTAGACATTTATGTTCACATCCAGGAGCAGATGGAATATAGGGACATGTTTTGGAGAGAGGCCAGGCCACATTGCCATAACTTGGTTACGATTGCACCATCTAATTGTGATATGGAAAAAGAGAGAGGAAACTAAAACCAGCTTCTTCAGGGAAGAAGCAGCTGCTTTGTCATCAACAGCAACATGGGCAGAGAGTGCTCTGCTCTGTGTTGTCCAGTCATGCACGGTTAATTTCTGAATGGTGTTGTGTCTGAATCACAAATGTCAACAATTTAACTGACTGATGAAACCAACAATCTTATTTGTCTCATGTCTGAAAATCTTCAGTGTGTGTACGTGAGACATCCCAGAAACATTACCATAACTTGGTTAGTCGTCTAATGCTTCTCTCAAACTTGCCTTTTAGAATGACGTTGAAGAGTCGGTTATTCCTGAGGCTGGAGGAGACTGCTATGCCTTCCACATCCCCGAAGACCAAAGCACTTTTAAATTTTAACATGTCCACTTATCTTTTTGTAACATAAACAAATAGTAATTGTTGCATTGTGGTTCTTGTTGTTGGGGGGAGGGAATTTTTATAGTCTTTTGAACTTTGTACTTAACAGCATAGAAAAATAAATATACATGTTGTTGTTTTGTTTTGTTTTTTAAAAAAAACATTTGTAAATAAACATTTATTAATTCATATGGAGTTTTATTGATTGATGTTTCATCTGTTTCCCTGTGTGTGTATAACAAACAATGAGCTTATGCTTTTTTATAAAACAGAAAATTAATTAGAAAATTAATAATGATTCATCATTAATGATAATGGTTATTTTATATTAACTTATTTTTATTAAATAAGCTTGCGCAAACTAGTGGATTAATTTCAGATGCACAGTTTTGTTGCGCTAAACAGGCAGTATGTCTTCACCACCACTAGGTGACACTGTATTTCTACTTTTGTTAGGTTTAAAAACAAGGTGTGTCAGTGTAGTAACTATAGTCTGGATGGAATTTCAGTTTTGCAGTATATTGTATTTTATATTGGGGTGATGACTTGGAAGGTTATATGCATCTATACAGCAGGTAACCTTGGGGTGGGGTGGCACCACTTGTTTTGAGCTAACTGGTTTCATTATTTGAGAGTTTAGAGCATATTTTTCGCCTTAGGTTTACACTATATCTTTGTTACTTCAGGCGACCCTTAAGCAAAGTTTTTGGAATTATAGTATTATAGTGGAATTATATATATTTTTATATTAGTTTTGTGTTTAAGTGTATCAAAATTAGAAGGCGTCTAATTATTTCTTGATTCAGTAAATCTTTTGGTTTTATATACTGGCGTATTAGTTTTATGCATTTTTAAAAAGCATTTTTATATGAGCTTTGCTATAAAATTATACCCCTCCTTCAATATTATTCATCATAGTTTTGTTTGTTTTTTATTTCCAAATATATAAATATGCTTCCTTTTACTACAACAGTTAACCATGATAGTTTTCTAATATCAAAACATTTCTTTAAAACTCTCACTTGTCTCACTATCATAAGAAGCTTGCTGTCATCGGTGAATAAGGCGAACAATTAAGAAACACAGCTGAGTTTATAACCAACATGACCAGTTCAGGGCCCAGCACTGAACCCAGTGAAGTGATCCTGTTAGATTCGATTTTTTTCTTTTTTTAATAGCAAAATCTGGTCTATAATATTCATAACAAGGAAGTATTTGTACTGGAAAACTATAAAGCATTGTTTTGATTGTGAGTTTATTTTGAACGCTCGCACCGGATGTCCTCTCGTGTTTTCCTCCCCTGTCCCTGCCTGCCTGCAGTAGAACTGTCTTCACCATCATCACGAACAACTTGAGTCCAGGCAGCCCAGGCAGAGCAGACGCCTGTCCGGATGGAGGACGAGCCTCTCTGCTGACTTGTATCAGTACTCGTGGCACACGGCATGATCTGCATTTGGAAATGTAGTTATTTGCAATTGTTTTGCGGAAAAGGAGTTCGCGCGGAGAGTGTTATTCCAGGGATGTGATTATGTTACCTGTTTGTTGCGTGCACAGTCAGCGTGATTTGCTATGGTGATACTACAAGCTAACCCCAAGCTAGCAGAGGGATTTGTTTGGGAGATGTCTTTTTGAAAAAGAAGAAGGAAAAAAAACCTAGACGGTGATAATTTTGTGAATATTCGTCAAGCTGGAACACGAAGGGGAATGTCTAACCAAGGAGTGAGGAGAAATGGCCCAGTAAAGCTGCGGTTGACTGGTAAGAAAATTTAAACCCCCTCCTGCGCCGCTCGGAAACGTTAGCGAGCTAGCCTCCTAGCCCAGCATGCTAACTAGCGTCTCCTGATTGTACAGCATAACTCTGTCCTGTGTTGTAATCTATAAAAGCGCTAAACCACATCTTACCTTATTATTATTAATAATATTGTTCTGACTTGACTGAATTCCTTTATTTCTAATTGAAATCCGGGGTAGCATACTGAGGAATATTGGAAGCTAGTGAATGAGCTTTTATCGTTAGCACACATTAGCGTTGACAACAGTGTTTATTGGGTGGTTATTATTCCCCCCCGAAGGTTAGCTATGTTTAAATACTTAAGCTTGATATCGACACGTTTCCTCAAAGCCCTTCAGCATTGTGATAAGTGGTTATTTTAAATACTTTTATTAGCAGTAGAAGCCTTACATTACAGCCTTACCTTTTTAAAAATCATATATTATCTTAATTTTCCAAAGATAGCTACTGTGTTTCTTCACGGCAAGTGCAGAATAAGCCAACAGTATATTACAAATTAACGTCCCTAATGGCAATGATGAATTTCGAGGAAAAGCGTGAAGCAACAGAAAAGGTGAAGGTGGTGTAATACACCGCTTTATTTTTAGTTTACACAGGTATTTATTTTTGTTTACCCTGAAGAGCGAGTGGTTTAACAGGGAAATGACCTCTGTAGGATATATTTCGTCATGGGTAGATACAGGAACTCATCGTCTTTCATCGCAGTTATCTGGTGAAAGCTATGTCAGTTTGTTCAGTTTGCTTAGCTTGGCAGAACAAAAGATAAAGTAGTTTCTCCCTTGGAGCTTATTTCACAGTGGGCTACGTGGGCTGTAGTGCTCTATGCCATTTCTGATGAATTTATAATGAAAGGTGAACATAATTAAGTTACTTGATACATTTGAAGAAATGTGGTTGGCATATTTTTTTGTTGTTGTTGTTAAAGCCAAAATTATCAACAAAAGTATAGTCTTGAGTCTTGTGTTACTGCAAACGGGCAGAATTAAAGCAAGCTGTATGAATTAATTAGAAGAAGATGAGAATGAGTTACATTTTCCTTTGTTCTGCTCTTCTAATGATGTAAGAATATCTCTATTTATTGAAAAATCTTAAAAATCACCAGGTGTTTTGATGTGCTGATGATGACTGAGTGAAACACTTGTTCAATAATTTCGGTGTTTATAAGTTAGCTGCCTTTGTTTCCAAAGCTTGGAAAAGCTGTCAGGTAGCATTATTTCTTCAGTATGTCATAGCTGGCTCTGGTTTCTTATTGGTGTATTGTAAATCTCTGAGAGCTGGGACCTATTACTTTATGCGTGACACAATTCTTAGGTTGATCAAAATCAGTCAAATGATTTGTTGATTTTTATCTGGCATGACTGCTGAAGGCAAGAAGGGAACTTAAACTATTTGACCGTGATGAGATGTTTTTACCTTTATTTAGTGTCACTGTTCAGCACTGTAGCATGTCTATGGCTGTGGAGTCATTGGTTGCACTCATTAAGTGCAGTTTGCTACGGGGAACAACAAGCTCATTCATACAGAACAGGGTATAGTTGTACCGAAAAGACAAATCGGTACTCAAAGAATTACCCAGCTGTTCTTCCTGCTTGCCTCTTCTCTGTGGTGGTTAGTGAGAGGAACCTTTTTTTTTTTCTCCTCAGACTTGCCTCCCAAGGTATTTTGGACTTGCGAGTTTTTGTTGTAACACTTAGAATGTATGAAGCAGAGGGAGTTGCATTATCTCAGTATTGGAGGAACAAAAAGGATCCTGAGGGGATTGAGGGATAAATAAGGTACATATTTACCTATTGGTGGGGAAGGCTTGAATAAATGTTCACTGGACTTGAGCTTGTTAATTTCAGAATTTACACATGCTCTTAAATTAAAGTATTGCAAGAGAATATACATTCTAAGTTTAGCCCTTACAAACTTAACACCACAAGTAGGTAATCACATTTTTTTTTACCATGTTATCCAAATGTCTGTCTTTTAAGCCTTCTAAAAAGACTAATAGTTTATGACCAAGATTGAATTTGTCAAGAATTTTCATGCACTAAGACTCAAAGCTTTCTTTTCATGTAAAGATTCTCTCCCTCTTCAAAATCTGTTTACTCAAGTGATGAAGATAAAATTAACGAGCTGCAGAGGAGTAAGAAGTTAAAATCTAAAAACATATTTCTTCCCCAAGATATTAATGCTTCTCTGCAAACTTTCCGTCATTTAGTTAAAGAGGAGGTGCAAGTGCTATCCTAATTTATTCCACAGGCTCTTAAAAAATCTTGCAAATGATGAAACAGTGGTTATCCAGTATGCTAGTGAAGGTGGTGCAGTAGGCAGAACAAAGAATCATACTGCAGTTCAAGTAATGAGTCAGTTGCATAATACAGACTTCTACAGTTCATAAAGTTATGATCTTACATTGAAAGTTTAGAAGTAAATAAAGAACACTCTAGCTGTAAATGGCACTTTAATATCACAAGGTCAATTTGGATATTTGTTAGAAGAACATCCTAGATTTCCCATTCTCTTATACATTGCCCAAGATTTATATAAGTTGTGTGGGGGCCTGTTCCATGATCTCCTGTTGTCAGTAGGCTCTCCTTTTTTGTGTAAATTAATATCTGTGAGAGAGATCAAAGATACTAATCTTATGTCCAATGGAAGTCATGAGTTTATATGCGAATGTTCCCCATAAACAGGAATTGGAAGGCCCTACATTATAATTTGAATGCAAGGGAAGAGGGAACTTTAGCAACAGCATTGCTGATAAAGTTAGTAGAAATAGTTCTCACTAAGAATCTTTTCAGATTTGAGTTTTTGTTTTTTTCCCCCTATAGAAGCAAAGGGTCTCAGTGGGTAGCCCTGTCAATCCTAGTGTTAGGTCTATGCTGGGTCAAGTGTGCTGCCTGTGCAGGTGTTTACCGATCACAACCCACTGATGTTCCTTTCCCAAATGTGCAACTCCAATCAAAGACTTATGCGCTGGTCCTTGTTGTTGCAAGATTTTAACTTGGGGATCAGTTACAAGAAAGGGAAGGATAACGTATTGGCTGACACCCTGTCTAGAGCACTGTCTCCTTGAATTAAACATTTTGGGGTTAATGTTAATTCTTGGGTAAGGGGGTGTTACGACTGTGACCGTAATTGTGTGTGGATTTGAGTGTCTAGGTGCTCCTCCGGGATTGACGATTTGGCGTTGGTAATGTGTTGTTTTTGCGTGACTGTTATGTGTTTCCTACTTTACTTTGAAAGTCTGTGTATCTTAGTGTGTCCAGTTTACGTTTCCCTGTCTCGTCAGTTCTGATTTGCCCCAGCTGTGTTTCCCTCCTGTTGTCCATTCCCTGATTGTTCCCTCCATGTATTTAAGCCCTGTGTGTCAGTTGATCATGGTCGCGATCTTCTTCCCCCCCGTTGTAAATAGTTTGGCGCCTTGCGTTGTGATGTAAATAAATATCATTTTGCTTTAAAGAAAATAGTGGTCGTTTTGGGATGATTTTTGTGGAAACCCGTATTAGTTTTTTTCTCGTGTGTTTTTACCTTATTTTTATTTTCCTTATTTTTATTTTCCTGCGTTGCACCCCGGTTGCCTAGGCCGGGGTGTAACACTAGTTATGTGAATTTATTTATGGGGAAACTTGAACTTAGTCATGTTGATCATGATCATACCTCTCCTTTATTAACTTTTGGTTCAGATATATTTATGACTTATATTTATATTTATTGGCACTGTTGAGGATCTAAATAGATTTAACTCAAGGTTACCTAGTTTTACATTTATTACAGAGGCCAATTGTGAGGTTTCATTTTAAATGTGAGAATGAATAAATCAGAAATAATACAAACTATTATTTATTAAAAGTGGGCTGATAGGATTTTTTTTTTTTTTCATTATTCAAGATATCATCCATTCTCTTTGAAGAAGAGATTACCGTATAGTCAGCTGTTGTGGACAGAAAGGATGTGCAGTTTTGAGGAGGAGTTTGAGAAACAAGCTAATGCTTTGTATTCTTGTTTCTGAGAAGAAGAAAAAAACCTCTTCAAAAAATTTTAATTGTTTCTCTCTCTAGGGTTAGAAAAATAGATAACTTTTAACTTTTACTTTTTCACTCTTATAAATGTGGGGAGAAAATATTGGCATATTTTGTATGATCACCCTGCTGGTTGGAAAGTGTTAATCATCTACCCACAAAGTGTTCTACTAAATTGAGAGATAATCTTGTAACGACAGACTTATCTGTTGAACCTACACATTTTTTTTTTTTTTAAAATTCCCTTCCCTCTGGAAATTTTCCTTGTTGAACTGTAATGCCATTATTGAAGGAGATGATTTATCACACTGACATATAGGTAAAAAAAAAAATTCAAGTGAGTGGTAGAATCGCTTGTAGGACCAAACCTGTAGTAAAAGTATGGATTTTGTTATGTGGGGAAGACGAAGAGCGAATTTACAGTTACAATTTCTGAGCACAAGATTAATATCAGAAATAATGATTGAGTAGTCAAAACATTTTCAATAAGCTGGACACAGCATCGGTGGTTCATGGGTATTGAAGCAGTTGTGCCATTAAATAGTGGTAATAGATAATAGAAGCTGCTCGGATATATCATCTGCAAGCAGTGGTTTGGTGAATGAGCTTCCTGCTTGTTGTCCTGGGTCCCCCCCCCCCCCAATATGTGGATGGTTTTACATGGACTTGCGTGAATTCCAGGAATATGAAACCTTGGAGAGACTTTGTCCTGATAACAAACACATTCTGTGATCATTACAAGGAAGTATGTGCTGGGGGGGGGGGATTGAGGTTCACATATAGAATGACCAGAATTTCTGTTCTTACAGTGATGACCAGTGACGTAAAAGGCTTGAGCATGCAGCTCTCACCGTACACAAGTGTTTAGTTGAGACCACCCTTGGTTTAAGTGATCGAGACTGCAGGAATTTAGAATTAACGTTGCAAACTGGTCCACCATTATTCTGTCTGTTCTATAGTCTCTCTATTTTTCAATGTTGTTTTTTTTTTTGCTGTTATTAGGTTATTAAGTTAAGTATTTTTTTTTTATTTTTATTTTTTACAACAGACAAGGAATAACATAACTTAAACATAAAGCTACCAGGTCATTGCTTACCATACCAAAATAATAGTGTAAAAATTTCAAAGAGGAAATTCTTTTACATACATCCTCAGAGGGAACAAAAAAAAGAGCGACAAAAAAAAACAACAACAGCCACAACAAATAAGGGAAAGGAAGTCGGTCACCAGTGTTTCTCGCAATAGCAGTTCATGGCATCTGCAGTCCCAGGATTTCTTGAAGTTTTCTGTATTGTTATTTAGCTTGGCCAGCATGTTTTCAAATGATACTGTTTCCAGCATGAATTCCAACCAGTTTTTAATATCCAGAGCAGAAGTGGTTTTCTATAATCTGAGGATTACTCTGACAGCCTTGACCAATCCCACCTGCGTCACTGTACTTTGGTGCTTTGAAATATTAGGTATTATTGTCTGATCCTGCAATAGTCTTGGTGACATGGGTATCACCGTGCCCAGCCACTTTCCTATGTGCTGTAATACTATTTTCCAAAATGGGAAAATGTGTTAACAGTCCCAGGTCATATGTATAAAGGTTCCTGGTTCTGCTCGACATTTCCAACATAAATTATTGGAAAGTAGACCCATTCCATGAAGCCTAGATGGAGTAAAATAAAATCTGTGTACCATCTTACAATTAATACATTTTCCTCTAGACTCTTTAATATGTTTGCCATTATTTAACACAATTGCAACCATTCATCATCATTAATACTACAGCCAAGGTCCTTCTGTCAGATAATCCTTACACCTTTACAGACATCCTTTTCTATGCCAATAAATAATTTGTAAAATGTGGGTGCTTTGTGTTCTATACTTGTACAAACATAAAAACCAACAACGTAAAACTATAGGGATGCAACAGGGAACATGTTGCCGCTTTATAGTCCTTTATTAATTACTACTTATCTATTATTTAAAGTTGGTCCGTGAGGCTCATTGAAAATTGTGCTTAGGCAAAACAACCACCTGAGTCCCAAAGCATAGAACCAGCATGAATTTTACCTTGTGTTTGAGGAATATACACTTCCTATGATAATACATCTTCTCTAATTGGCTTCTTCCAGAAAAGTTTCAGTCTCTGCGCTATCTCAGATTTTATTTCTATTTCCTTTCCAAGTGAAGATGAGTGTTGCCGGGAACACCAGAAGGTGTTTCTTTACAATGTTGAAAGCTCTCCGCTTTTCCACAAGCTCCTTCATCAGATCCACAAAGAAGGATAGTTTGCAGCCTTCCCATTCTAACTCCGTTTCTCTTTGGCCATCTGTAGTACCTTATCAAGCTGATGAGCACAGAAACTGCATCGGGATGGTTTGGGGTGGTTTGTTCATATCTAGTTTAGGTGCCACCAGGCGATCCTCTCCACATACTGAGCCATGTTCACCCTTTCTTATTTGCCTTCTTTCAGCCCCACCATTCTCACATTATTCCCCCTGCTCCGGTTCTCCAAATCCTCCATATGTGCCCAGAGCGTCACCAATTTCTTCTCACACATCTTTGCCCAGTCTTATTTAAATATTTTTCGCTGAGTCTTTAAGCTCTTTGCAATGTCGCATTCGTCTTTCGTATTTCTTCCATAAAGTCAGAATTGTTTTTTTTTCCCCTATCAGTTCAGCTTGAGCCCTCCAGAGGGCTCGGAGTCACTGAAATATTTTCAAACGTCGGGCTGGTCCTTGTTCTTAGCTCGCGTCTCATTCTCGCATCTTTGAAAAAGTTAGCCCTACTGTTACTCAACATTTCTCTGGGAGACTGCAAATATCTGGCCACTTATGAAGGTCTTAAGTTTTAACGCATCAAAAGTACTTATACCTCTCAACCTGTCAGGGTATATATTTCCAGTTTATGTGAAAAAAGGGTTGGTACTTCTGGGAGCTCTTCTAGTGTGCTGCCATCTTCCTTGGCTTCCTAGTTTTTCAGTGTTAGCAAAAATGGGAAATTGGCTGAGCAAGGATGTATCTAAAGAAGTTAAGTAAATAATTATAAAGTTATTTGATTTATTGGTTTCATCCTCAGTTTCCAAATCTATTTATGAGCTAGTACCCAATGATTTGCAGCATTAAAATTTGAATTAAAAAAATTAAACCTACCTTTGGCACAGCTGGGCTTTTAAAAAATTGCATAGTTGTGGATTTTCACAAAAATCTTTCTTATGGCTTCTTAATACCTTTATTAAATGCTGTAAATGGTAATGCTTCAAAGCTTTTTTTGTTCTCTTAATGTGGTTTGCTTCTTAAAGTACCGTGCCAGGACTAATCATTTTGGTAACTTGCTAAATAATAATGACAGGGAACAGCCAGAGGCTCACAGGTCTTTTATTTGTAACTCTATACAGATGTTTAAAAAAAAAAAAAAAAGATTGTAGGTGATGATATTGCTGCAAAGCTCAACTGCAGCCATGTCTTATTCTGTCCGTGTTTCTCACAGTAATGTAAAGTTGAACTGATTTTGTTTTTAAATTCTCCTCCACCAAAGTAAGTGTGTTTCTGGTCATGAGTCACAGAGATGGCTGAATTTGAAGTGTGCTCTGTTCGTTATCCACACTCATTAGGATCCCCTCTTGCAGCAGCACTGATTTAGAAATTACAAAGGGTGAACTCCCACACGCTGCAGGATTTTGAATTTTGACAGGATTCATCCCCAGTTATGTCATCCCACACTGCATTTAAATGGCACCATGAAATTTCTCACATTTTCAGAGCTGCTTCTTACATTTATCTGTGACAGTTACTCTTTGATGCTTCAGTTAATTAGAAAATCAGCCTACTTTTAGTTTACTGGTAGGCAGTATGTTGTAGTGTTCCCACAGAGCATGGAAAAGAAAGTAATCTTGGATTTTGAGTACTGGTATTCCAAACACTGCAGGGTTGCAGGCACTTGTGCTGACCTTCACTTACCTTGGTCTCCTGCGAAGAATGAGTTGGTGGGTGATTTGAACTTAATAAGAACAGAACTTGGTTTTCCTTCATCCAGTGGAACATGGAGTTCCTCATAGGTGACTGACACGAGATGTACAAGGGGATGAATCCTTCTCTCAAATATGGCCTCTTGGCTGCATTAAACCAGGAGGAAGGGAGTCTGTCTATGTGATCCATTTCCTCCATCAGCCTCCAACTGGCATGCAGCAAGCAGGGAAGGACTGGAAGAATCATCTCAGGATTTTTCCCATTCAGTATGAGCGTGTGATACTAGGCTGTATACTTTTCATCTACAGTCATGCCTTGTGTTTGTGTCCCTCTCTTTCTGACATTTTGGGAAAGCAATGCTGATGCTTTCTTGTTTGTTCGTGTGTGTGTGCTGAGGTTGGGGTGGGGAGGTGGGTAGCTAGGAAGCTGGTGATTAAGATAAAGATCCAGCCTCATTTCCAGACTCTGCTTTACCACAGGGCAGACTGTATTTCAGGGAAATTATCGGGGACCACTGTCTCAGTATTCATCATCAGCACTCAGGAAACACATCTGTGTGTCAGCTTGTTTGTGTGTTAAACACATTTTTTTCTTTTTTTGGTTCTATACTTGCATGCACTTCTGTGCACAGTTGAGCTTCCACAGGATGTACTGTTAGCACGCAGTGCTGAACTAAATTAGGTGTGCTGGCTTCCTGAAATTTAGGGAATGAATGTCACAAAGAGAGTGGACGTTAGTGATAGTGAAAAACTGACCGGCATTGTCAAATTTTAAGTTATATTTTAATTTTGGATTTGCTCATGTTAGTGTGTTGGACTAAGATTATGATTAAAGGTGTATTAATCTTTTTAATGGCAAATTTTAACTTTAACTACTTTTCTTAAGTAATGATTTTTTTTGTTAGCTTAATCAAAGGGTTTTTCCTGCATAGAAAATGTTTTTGCACTCACAAAAGAAGTTTATTGTTGCTTAAGTATAGTAGACATTTTTATTAAGTATTAGTAATTGGCAGTAAAAGCCGTATATTTCTATCAAACAAAGTAATAGACTGCTTTAATTCAGATCAGTGTCATGTATGTCTATATTTACACACCAGAGACCCATTTTGAGACAGGCAAAACCCTAAATAAAATTTTCATTTTGGCTTGATCTTTTCTTTTATATTGAATGTAGCTGGTTGTCAAATTTAGTCAAAACATTGCTAGAGCCTAGTACCAGCGGGCTTGGGAGATGTATGTACCTGGTGGTGTAATTTATTTTTGGGACTGTAAATTGTGTAATTTTTCAGTGCCTCTTTTTTTCTCCCCTTTAAACAATACAGTTTTGACAGTTGAAATGTGGAATAGAGTAAGTGATTATGATTCATCAGCACACAATCCATGCGAGTCATATAGTGACGTGTTCGGTATGTTCCTTTCTGCTTTATGTAAGCCTGGCACCAGCAGACTGTGCAGTCTGACCCAGATATGAAATAATTAATAGGCACTGCCTAAAATTTCCTTCCTCTAGAATACTGGGCTGTTCTTAAAATTATAACACGTTTTCACAAATTTATGCAATCGTCCACTCAACAAGAAGAAATAATAGGCTGAAAATATTTGCTTAACATTTGTGCTAATAACCTTTATGATTAAGGCATGTGGTGTGCTATCTACATAGGTTGCTCACATACCTTAACAATCCAGGCATTCAGATAAGTAAGCTTTAGCTGTTATGAATGCAGCACCACATCTCCACCCTACTGCTTTGAAAAAGCAGTTTTATATCTGGAGCTCTGCATGCAACTTGTTTTACCAGTCTACTGCCTTTTTGAATGATCAGTGTTTGAGTTTTCTTAGCAAACATTAACAAAAGAATGATGCTCATTTCAATTCTGGTGGCTGTGGTTCAGGAGGTAGAGCAGGTTGCCTACTAATCGAAAGGTTGGTGGTTCAATCCCATACCAAGGGATTGCCCAAGGGATCCTTGGGCAAGAGACCGAACCCTAGGTTGCTCTCTTTGTTCATCAGATTGTGAATACTAAATAGAATACATTAGGCATAGAAAAAATGCTTGCATGAATGTTGAATGAATGAATGAATGAATGAATGGGTGAATCAAGTGATTTTAGTGCTCAAGCAGAGTAGAAAAGCACTACATAAGAACCGGCCCATTTACCATTTGTTCTGGCTTAAACATTTGCACTCAATCTGTTAAGAAAAGGCACAGGAGTCATTGTCTGTTCCTACATCATCTTATGCCACTTCTTTTATCTCCTATAACATCTCTTGTTCTTTGTCCTCTCCAACAACCCCTTCTCTTGCTAAATACTGTCTGATTTAATTTTTTGTAAATATTTTTTTTCCGTTCATCATCAAGCCATGTTTTCTGTGAAGCACTGAGTTTTAATTCCCAGAATTGGGGATATTTCTAAAGATCTGAATCTCAGTAAGGCGTTTCTTAGCATGGTGGTCTTGAATGACTTCCAAAGATTAAAATCCTATGTTAAGAACCACCACTAGAAATATTTAAAGGCTGATATAAGAAAGTTTAGTAATGTGTGTGTCCTCACATAAAATGCTGTGTTCAGCGTCTTTGACAATAGTTGTACTCTTACGCTAATGAGATAAAGCAGCTGGACAGGATTTTTCTAGCCCGTTTTGGTTGTTTGTCTTAACTGGATTGTCAAGGCTAAAGAAACAAATACAAACAACTGCTTAAAAGCTACTTTTCATAACACTGGTGACAGGAAAGAGGAAAAAAGTTTATTCTGTGTAATCCTTATTTTTGCCTTCAGTGATTCATAAATTTGCCTAGAACTTACTGTTGATGCATAGGAAGGGTGCTTTCACAGCACATGTGTTAAAGAATAGCACCTTAATGCAGATGTGTTTGATCAAGAACATCAAACAACCACAAAAATGCAAGTCATGCTTTCGTAGAATTTCAGCATAAATTTGAAATTGTATTTCATTTGATGACCATTCTTAATCTCAAATTAAGAAATGGGCACCAATGCACCAATTCTTCAGCAAAATGTTTTGGTGAAGTTTGTAAATCTGTGTATTTGCCCAAAAAATACAAATACATGCCGGGGGGGGGATTCAAAAAGGTCTATGGCCACCCACATCTGTGCAGTTCCTCTTTCTAAGATTGTAGACAAGAAAAAAAATATTGCACAATTAAATGCGTTGTATTTATTTATTTTTTGTTAGAAGAAATTGCCCAGACTTTTCAAAGAAGTACAAGTCTTCTTGTCCATGCCAATCTACTGTGCATTTATGCAGCATAGATTCCAAGTGAACTAGAAAGTAGATTAAGAAGACTATGCGTCCATGTTGTCTGCAGCTGTCCGTGTGCATGTCCAATATGAAGCAAATGTGTGACTGTGTGTGCCTGCATGTCTGCTTGATCTTGCCTGTAGCGCCTCGGTCACTTTGCTGTGGTTAGATTTTGTAGTGCAGCACTGAGATCTGTACCCAAACTTCCTCCAGCTCTGTTTAGTCTGCATTACTAGTATATACTTCAATTGACCACACACTACACAGGTTCTATACACCCGTTTACATGGCCCTCATCATCATATGGAAATGTTTATATCTACTCCAAGATCCAGCTGCTCCAGCTGTATTTATCATTTCTGTTATCAGAAGACGTCATTTTTCAGATCGGAAATATTTGTGATAATCCAAACATCAAATATTAATGTACTGGTTTCCCTTTCAATATAAACCAATTATTCAGCTCAAAGCTAAAATGAGCAAAAACTTTTGCTGGAAATTACAAAACATGTTGTTTTATTTCATCAAAGGGTTTTTTTTTTTCCACCAGAGATTTACTTTTAAGCTCCAGAAGGTGAGGATTGTAAAATTCCTAAATCCTCATTTAGTCTGCATTTGTGAGATAATTTGTTTTGTTTTTTTTCATGGCAAAGAATGGTATCTGCAGTCTGATTTTTTTTTTTTTTCTTTTTTTGTTTTGTTTTGTTTTTCCTCTCTCTGTTGAATGATATCAGATAAGGCTATCTTGAGCTGAAAGACTAACATTTTTTCAGCTCTGCTGTTTTACTACTGAATGTTATATGACATGTGGAACTCTAGTGACATGGTTTTTATTCAAGTGTACCTGTTATGCTCATAACTCCATATCATTATTCTTTGACTCTTTTTGAGTAGTTTTAAGATTCACAGCATAAAGTAATGCATAATTAGCTTGTACTGGGGATTTTTGGAGCTTTGAAGTTAATCATCTGTCATTTCAGCTCCTATATCTTTAAGGTCAGGCGTACTGTAAAACTCCTTTCCTCTAATTGTCTTTCCTCGCAAACACCAGGTTGGTAAAATTTTTGTGATTTATATCCTATCAGGACGATAGATGTCTTATATCGGGATATGAGATTTTGGTCATATCGCACAGCCCTATAAGTGAGGATAAATGAAAAGCCGCACTTTTACTTTTTCCTGGTCAGCTTAAAAAAATATAACACTTGGTTGTTTTGAATTTCAGCATTACAGACACTGACTCTTGGGGATGTAATTACATAATGTGAGTGAGAAGGAAAAAAGTTGCTTCGCACTGAGGTGATCACAGTTTTTGTTGGTGCTCGGATTTCATGTTTTGGGATAACTAACCCTCAGGTTTCTGCTATGTAAAATTATATCCTCTTTCATTGATAAGGTTGTTTTTAGTTGACTTGTGGATTTTCCTTTTAGATTTAGGACATAAATCTAATAGGAACACCAAAGAAGACGTAAAGGAGCATTGCTCTGGAGAGATGTCAGCTCTCTTTAACTTAAGATTAATGATACTTGATATCAGATCAGGCTACGGTGATTTGTTTTGAGTCATTACTGTTAAAAATGACAAATTAAACCTGGCTTTAACATTTTCTGGTGGTCTGTTTGTATCTTAACACAGCACTGTGTTTTAGGAAGCATTTGGCATATATAAGGAGTCTAAGTAATGAAATCCCACAGGTTGCTGCCATTCCCATAACTCAGCGTTACTGTTCCCCACTCATGACCTGCATTTTATCACGTATGCTTGTTGACACATTTATTACACTTTATTAGTGACACCTATACTACGTTACACTATAGTCTGTGAATTTGCCTCTCTTAATAGCTTTGTAAAACTTGTTCCGTTGTTTCAGTCAGTCTAGTTTAATCTGCTTTTCAAATTACTTTAGTACTTCAGTATAGAGCGAGCAGGAAAATGGAAAGACTGAACACCTCAGTATTGCATAACAACCTCTGACGGGAGAAGAGGTGGGCTTCAATATGCAAAACACATTAAACTTTCCAAGTGCTTCAAGAGGATTTTCCTGCTGAATGTGGAGGAGAAATATCACCTTTTACTTTTCATATGGCTGCAGAATAGCATTTCTGACAGCCCTTACTAAATTCTTAGGAAAAAATCCTAAATGCTTAAAGGTATTACTCCATGCATATTTTATTAAAATATGTGTAGACTAATACAAAATTAACCATTCTCCAGTATGATGTACAATGTGTATGACAATGTATATGTAGTCCCAAGCCAACATCAGTGTACAAAGTGTTTGTGTGTTGGGTGGGACGATTATAGCTTTTCAAAAGTTAAATTTGAGCATGTCTAAAGGCAGGTATTTAGTTTACAAATGATTTTTCAGCAGCGATTGCATTGCAATTAAAATACTCCTGGTTTTGTCTTCCTGTCACTGCCTAAACTATATAAATCCTCTAGGGTTGCAACTGGCAGATACCTTTTATTGTTTGTTAATTTTTCAATGATTATTTCTTTGGCTCTAACATCAAAAACTTGCAGTTTCCTTTTTCCCTTTCGACCCAACAGTCTAAACCCAAATATTTTCAGTTTACTTTTATGTTAAAGTCAGTTCAAATGGGAATGTAAAACCAAACATACTGCGTTTCTGCTTAAAAGATACAGCTTGCAGCTTTGAACTCCCCATTGCAACACTCATTGCAAGTTTCTATACTGAATTTTTTTTATTTTTTATTTCTTTTTGTCTTATTACTTCGTTTTTGAACAGGATGTCCCTCATCTCTCTGTCATTTCTCTCTCTTCCTTCCTCTCCTTCACTCACCCCCGGATCTAGTCCAGACAGCTGTCAGACGGCTCTGCCGGTGTGGCTCCAGTTTGGTGTACTTTTTTTTTTTTTTTTTTTTTTTCTTTATCTGTTTTATGCATGTGTTGTGCACGCATGCACCTACACACACAAAAACGCACGTGTAAACGCACACTTCCTGTGCCAGTTCCTCAACACAGCACAGTACTTAATGCTTGTCAAAGTGTGTTTGGGGACTCTGAGGGGGTGTTGGGGGGACTCTGAGGGGATTCCAGGGACCCCTAGAATGTAATGTTCTCTATTTTTAATCCCTTTAACACAGAGAAAGTGAAATTAGATTCAGTTGATGGTGTAAATATAAGGCCAACGGAGAACATTATGTCAAATCATTCATATATATATATATATATATATATATATATATATATATATATATATCCACAAATGTTATTATTGTCAGGAAGGAAGGCAAGACTTCAGGGACCACACTTTCTTCCCCTCCAATGTTCTCCTGCTACTGTTTCAGCTGTCAGACTGCCCATTTCTGTTTGCTTGAGTGTCTGCTAGACCACTCAGCGTATACTGTATAAACACACAAGCACGTCCACTGCCACTCAAGTTACCCCCCCACCACACACACTCACCACACTCACTCCATGCTCTCTATCTGTGTTTTCAGTGTAACTGTGGTTGAGATACAGTTTTGGAGGATGTGAGTTATGCAGTGGTGGAGATTAGGATCATGTAGCTCAAACTCTGAACATAATTAAAATAACAGTTCTAGGTGCAAAGGTCAAAGAGTAAAGTGCAAATGGTTGTCTGTCTTTGTGGCCATGCCACACTAATACGTTTTCGTTTGAAAACGCATCTTTTTCTCTTTGTTTTGGCCTTCCATCCACACTGAGACGGCGTTTTCGGTAAAAGGTGGATACATTTGAAAACGCTGTTTTCGCGTGGCAGTGTGGACAGCGAACCCAGAGCCTTTTTGAAAACGATGGCATCTTTACAGTAATCAGTATGGAAGCTAATTGGCTTCTATGCTGACTTAACCATCTGCGCAGTAGACAGCTTTTTCCAAGCGTCAAGTGTAGCCAGCAGATGTCCAGGCCAACATTTCAAAATGGAACCGGAAAAGTAATGATACCAAGAATTAGTTGGTAAATATCACACACATTCATGTAATGCTTCTCTACGAGAAGAGTGACAGGAAATAACTTTTACTGCAACACTTCTGTCACTGCTCTTTCTCGCCTACCTCTGTCTTCACACTAGTTGCCTATCTCTCACCATTTAGTCTCACACTTCTGTCAGCTATTACAATCCTTTCTCAATGTCCTGTCAACTAGAATAGAGCTGCAAGATGAATAAAGACATAGGGTGTGTTCACACTAGATACGGCTGCCTTGTACCTGTAAGTGTGAACACACCTATTTTCCACTGATTGTGCCCCCTACCTGGCTGGCCTGCTCTCACACTGTGCTTTAGTGGTCTAGGTCCAAGTAGGGGTATCAAATGGTCTCAGTAGATCAGTTACTTTTGTGTTTTTTTTTTTTTTTTTTTTTTTTTTTTTTTTTGGTCTTTCAAGCACACACAGACACTTTTGAAATATACTATTTGAAGAGCGGTTTTATATTTTGGGGAATACGTAGGGAAGGAGTGCCACATTAAAAGAAACAGCTTAAACCTTACTTTAGGTGTTGTAATGCTTAACAAATTTAATAGACCATGTTATCCAAAGGGCAAGATATGGCATCACTTTATCAGCAGTTTTCTATAAGAAGTCAAACTCGTGTGGTATTTTGGCCCTTGTTCTTAAATAATATATGACTATCTAGCTTTTTGTATTGTGATGAAAATGTAGGCTCTCATGTAGTGACTAGCTTGTCCTTTTCCCTTCACTGCTCCATCTCATCTCCTCTTTTATCGCTCTTTTCTCTGTTGGTACTCTCCTAGATCTCCACCTCCCCATCCCATCCTCAGAATGCTTTTTTTCCACGTCACAGTCATGAACATCATCATTTTCCACCTGTCATCTCTCTTTGTGTTGTTTATAGATGCTAATAGTCCACGCAGAGACTGTTAATAAATTAATCCATCCATATGGGAATAAATCCACGTAACTATTGTTTTCGTGTTACTTTGTGCATAGACCTACACTGCATACTAGTTATAGTTTTCATCCCTTCAAATAACCAGTTGGCACTTAGATTGAAGCCATAGTTGCCTTTTAAGATAAAGCTGTTAAGACATGGACAAGCATGTTCTGCACACAATTTTACATGTACTGAATAGTAAATAAACACATTATACATATAGAATTATACATTTGTACTGAAAATTATTATATAAAAGTAGTTTAAAACTATAGCCATGACAAAACAGTCATTTGAACTTTTTGACTATCTACACACAGGTAAGCAGCTTCAGGAGCAAATTGCCTTTTTGGGTGAACTGAAAGCACAATAAGCAGCAATGTTTTTCTATGTCTAATGGCCGTCTTCCTTTGTCTCTTCCTTAGTTTCTTATACATGAAACAAATCACTCTTCCAGCCCAAACCTTACATAGTTTGACATCTGAATCACAGTAGCCTTCTAATCTTAGATATTGACAAAAATGACCTTACATTCTTGAACCACTATTTACTTGGATCACATCCATTGTGGTCTGTCCTCATAAAGATCCTGGACCAGCTTTCCACTAGGCGAAGTATCAGACCGAAGTAAGCTATTTCCCAGTCACAAGTGTACCTAATAAGTCACATGTGAATAACTTTCCTCTGGTATATTATACTTCAATGTATCCGATTCAAGCGTTATTCTTCCTGTATGATTATTCCATTTACTTTGTGACTCAGGCTTTAGATGGTCTTGCTTGACTCACAGCTCATTTCCTTTTCCTTAATTCCTTAATTCTTATTATCTGGACCTAGATTCTTTACTGACTCCACATCTTTCATCAGTGATTTCACAAGATTAAAAAACTCTCAATTTAGTTCTTATTTGCCAGCTTCCCTGCATCCAAAATACTAATTTAGAATAATCTTTGTATTTTATTAGGTGATATGGAAAAACCCAAACTCTTTCAGTAGTTGTTCTGGTATTATTTGGGGAATTTTATTATAAGGAGGATTGCTCAATCAACTTTCCATGTAACTATGGATAAAAGTATATAAATAGAGATCTTTTTTTAATACATTTGACCATTTTTAAGCTTTATGCCAGTTATCATTAAATTCGATGGTAATCAAACACATGCCAGATTTATTGATGGTTCATAATGAAAAGATAAATGTGGAAACAATTGAACTTGATGAAATGAACTTTTCATTTTTTATTTATGGCATGCACTCAATAGATTTCCAGACAAAGTCCTGCCCTACTTTTTCTTATCTCTCACTGCCATCCCTGCTACTCCTCCCTCAGTGTTTCCACTGTTTCTGGAATACCATCACTGTCATTCCCTAGTTATTTTACCCCCCTTCCCTCCCTCTCTTTTGCTGTATTTCTCTCCATTTCTCCCCCTCTAATATCTGCATTCCACAGATTTGTGACTGTAGATATACCTTTCTCCTCCCTTCCTGACATTTCTTCCTCCCTTCTCATTCCACCGTAAATTCCTGCCTCCAGATGAACATTTTGCCTTTACCTTCTCACCCCTCTCTATGTAGTGACTACATTCACTCTAAATTCCTGCCTGCAAATTGTTGGCATCTCCTCAGGGAGCAGAGAGGAGGGGGAGTGTCAGCTGTAGTCTACTGGCCTCTCAACTGAGTGACACAATTGGCATCCTGCGCATTTACTGGGCTCAAGGAAGGCTCAGTGTAGGAGGCTGAGAAATCGAGTAATGGTTTTATAGAGGAAGTGTAGATTAGGTTTTGGAGACCCATAAATGCTTATTCATACCACATCATCATTATTTTATTTTTATGTATATTTATTTTTTGGAGAGTGTAAGATAAACTTGCATATAGACAACTTGTGCTGACGTCTTCCCCTCATGAGCTCTATTCCTTGTATTGCAGTGAGCAAGTAAGCGAGGAAGGGAAGTGGAAATGTTTGGTTTAACTTTTAAACAATACTGTGAATGAGACTGCATAAGGGAGTTGTAAGAGTCATAATAGAGCCAAATCTGTGGGGGAAGTTGAAGGCCTTCCCTCTTATTATCATTATCACAAAGGCTACCACGATGCAACCGGGTATATTACAGAGGTAGGAAAAAATATCTATACAGCTCTTGGCACTAAATATTTTCATTAAAATATGCAGGTTCCTTAATTACTTTGTCTTAACAGAGTCACTCCTAGCAATGGCAGTCTTGTAGACTTTGGTCATTTTAGATGTAAGTTTGCTTAGATGTTAGAGACATTTAATCCCAGTGTTCATAAACTCTGCAAACTGGTAGTATGGCTTGGTGTACCTTGGTGTGGAATAATGTTGAACTTTTTTTTTGTAAATACAGTCCTTCATTGGCCAGACTTTTATTATGTTTCTGTTGTTGTTGTGTTTTTGTTTGTTTGTTTTTCCAAATTGAAAAAGGGGATGTTAACATGGTCTCAAGCAGCTTAGTTTAGCAGCTTGAAGCTTTATTCTCAACCCACATTGGCAGGCAGCAGGTGAAATGTGTTCAGAGGCGAGAGTAATACAATTCTGGCTATGGGCCATAAACACATTTCATTACTTGGCAGACAAGACTTGGTAAAGTAGAAAAGTATTCATTTTTCCCCCTCTATATTGTTAATCTTCCAAATCTGATATGTTTTTGTGCAACTTTCTGTCCCTGAAGTCACTTACATTGTTGCTATAGATGCATACTTGAATGACTATGCAAGCCAGTGCATTATTGAAGTAGTTGTCTCTATAGAAATCCTATAGAAATGATTCACTTTTATCATCATTTAGAGCTGGGTGAGTGTCCTCCATTTAATTTCCAGCAATTGTGAAAACAAGCTCATCGGACTAAAATGATACAGCTCTTGGTACAACCACACCCATTTATATTTCTTTATCATTTTTTTAATTGCTGTGCTGTTTTGCCCCTCCTTAAAAAGCCCTAACTGTCTCCATGCTTAGTTCAGCCAAGATTAGGGTTTGTGCCCTCACTAACCACAGTTTAAGTTAGCAAATAATGTTTCCAACTATTTACATTACAGGTAGTAACTAAAAAAATGCTGATTATGACTTTCACCATGTTTTTTTTTTTTTTTTTTTTTTTTTTTTTTTTTTTTGTCTTTGTTTGTACCCTGCATATTTGACAGGAATTCTTTGTTAGCTTTATGTTGCTAATGCAATGAGGTTTAAAATATCCTAGTTAATAGTCAAACCTGACACCCTGGCATAAGCTGTTAAATATGACTCAGCTTGTGAATTGCATTTGACCTCCTCCTTATTCTGGCTGTGTTGTGTTTAATCCAGCCCCAACGGATTATATTCCACTTTGTGCTTTCTAGTGAACCTTTTTTTTTTTTTTTTTTTTTTTTTTTTTTTTTTCAGTTTGTTTATTTGTTTGTGAGAATGCCTTTTTTGGCAGAAAACTGGGATTCTGCTTAAAAATATTTAAAGTGCTTGCATAACAGAAGCCTTTTCTCACCCGGCCCTGCATGAGTTTTAGCGAGACCTGAGTTTTCACCGGGCTTCTTTTCAAAGTCAACAGTGTTGAACATTTTCTTTTGCGCCACACAGTTTACTATGCTAATATTTGGTAACTCTGAAGCTCGATGGGCTTAATGCTATCTAAATTAAATACCAGCACAGCAGTAAACTTGCACATTAGTTTAATCATCACAACTTAAGGCAAATATGCACTAAACTGAACTTGAAACAATGAACATGATACAGAAAAAGGCTCTTCAAAAGAGTGTTCCCTGCATGTTCAACAGCAGGGTCGTGCTGATGCAGCATTTGTTGACTGTACTGTCCTTGGATTGCTGCTGGATAATTAATTGAGCAAATGGACCACAAAATGGCTGCATTTGGCTGTAGTGTTAGCTGTGCGCAATCACACAGTCATCTACTGGGGTTACTCGGACAGCGCAACCCAGCTCTGCTCTATCTGAGAATGCAGTAGGCTAGAGGCATGCTGGTAGTTGTGCAGTGAACTGGTGATTGCAAATCACAAACATTTGTGAACTCTAATGCAGCTCATGCCCTTTTTCTTGTCATCCCTTTTTATAAATATATTTTTTTTTCCATTCATCTTTACGTTGTCAGGGTCTGCAGGCAGTTTGGTCAATGTATTAACATTTATTCATTGATTGACAGATCAAGCAATTACATTTAGTTTGTGGTGCAGTTGCCAGGCTTGTATCATGTCAAGGTTCTCTTTATTAATATTTTTGAGATTTTACTCTGGTCCTTTGCAACAGAAGTACTCGACCGGAATTAAACTGATTAACTTGCGATCTATTCTGACCGTTAGGCTCACGGGACACTCAAAGGATTTGGAGTCCGATCCCACATCCCACCCCTCACCCCTTTTCCGAACTAATGCAGGGCATTTAACAACTGTTGATGACTTCTTGTGCAGGGTCCCTTGAGAAAAAAAGTCAGAATCACCCGGCGCCCCCCGCATGTGTCTGTTTATGATCTTTCACCTTATGACCAGAACTAATACCAACCTTTAGCTTGACACTTTTATTCTGACAGGTGGAGATGTTACAAAAGTGCCGCCTGTCTAAATGCCTCCCTTTGTGATCAAAGACACTCATAATATTTTGTTACCTTTTCTTTTTTTTTAATTCACAGTATAATTATAACCAAATGTGAATTCATGGAAATTGCATGGGTGGCAATGAAGAGCAATACATTTTTTTTTTTCAGTTGTAAGATGTAATTTGTACACATTATTATATTATAATTGAAAATATTTTAAAAGTTTCCTCTGTTGTAGCAAATGAAAGTATCACCATATGAAATCATTTTATAATCTGAGAAGATGGAATCCTGACTTAACCTGAGATGATTGGACAAAAATTGCATTGTAAGGAAAAGTAATTAAAAGTATGGCTGGGCCATATCATACCGTTCACGGTAATACCGGTATGATGTTGGGCAACAATAAGAAAATACTGCAATAGAATACGGGTAAAACGCGCATGCGCAGTGCCTTTGTTTTTATACGCACATGGCGGAATAAGCATTACGGCTATCGTAGGCAGGAGCCTCGCGGAGTGATTCGTACTGTGCTTCAACATAATATTACCGTGTGTGTGTGTGTGTGTGTGTGTGTGTGTGTGTGTGTGTATAACCTCTTAAGTTTTGTGGATATTATACGTGGTTATGCTGAGGATATGTCGGCCAATTTCCACTGGAAATGCCTTTTGGTTAAACTGCCAGCAACGAATTTGCATTTGCACTGTTAAATTTTTATATAACTTTAATGCACATAAAAAAAAAAAAAAAACAGCTGCTTGTTTAAGTGAAAATACATTGATGTTTTGTTTTTTTTGTTTTTTTTGTTTTGGTTTGTTTCGCACTAATAAAGTTGTGGAGTTGTAAAGTGTCTTGTCTAGTGTGAATTATATCATCAGTTATATCGTTATCGCCAATTTTCAAATGTATATCGTGATGAATATTTTTGGTCACATCGCCCTGCTCTAATTAAAAGCCATTTAATTGTTAGTTGTTTATAGCCTGTGTCCTCGTTTTAACACATTCAAATGTAGGTTTGGAAGGTTTTCATGGGCTTTAAATGGTATACTTCCATTTCCCCTGGGGAAGTGGTACCGTTGACCTCTGAAATGTACAGACATATTGTCTGGATTAGTGAAAGGGCACTGTGTGTCTCCACATCCCTTATCTACCAGACAGTGGTAAAAACATTATCCTTCTATGTTAATTGCTTAGATGGGTAAGTTTGGTTTGGGGTAGCTGTTTCACTGGCTTATTTTAGCCTGTGTAATGTGGTGATCCACTTGCAAATTATCCCAAAACAGCAGCTGCTCCTTTAAATCATTTTGAATAAACAATGGAGTAGAGTTGACCCCATTTTGAACTTTTAACTGCTACCACAGCTTTGTTTAAGATGAGAGCAATATTGGGTGGTCAGAGGACTATGTTAGGAGGAAGCTATTTATTTATTTATCTTTTCCCCAAGAATCTGTATTATTAAAAGTATTTTTTCAAGCACAGCATGTGACTATGATTTTTAACAAAAATACTGTGGAATATTGGCTATCCATGTTTAAAGTTGATTATTCAAACACTGCAGTGAGAAGTGTGAAAATAGATGCAAATCTCTTGAGGTTTTTAACTGAACTGATTTTTGATGTAAGTTAATCATCAAAACTTCATGTTATTGCAAGACTAGGAAAAGAGAGCAATCAAAATAGCTATAGGGATTATTATTTATTGTTTTAGTATGTACTGTTAGTATTTCCAGTCTTAAGATTACCTACCAAGAATGTCTACAACTGTAACCTGTATTTAAGGTTAAGTGAATTGTGAAAAATCTTGGTATAACATCAGCAGCTAAACAGAATTATTAAAACAGGAGATGTGCTGAAAATCATACATCTAAAATACCAGGAATTCTGAAATTCTTTCATTAAACAATAGAGAGAAAATGACAGTTAGTGGTTGTCATTTGTGACTGCGCAAGTATTCAGTCAGACTTATTATCTTTCCCCTTGCTTTTAAAATTAGGTTTTATGGTTGGGATGATGACCCATAGACAACACAAAGGACAGCCTCACCCCAGGGCTTCTTGGTGGTTTACTGTTTCCTAGTTGACCTAGCTTTCTGTGTTAGGATCTGAATGAGTCTGGTCTCCTGCCAGCCATGGCTTGCCTGCTCACGTGGCAGCTATTTAACACTGTCGGATCCCTAGAGGGCACAGTGTGAGATTTGACTCATTGGTGATTGTAGTTCACAGTGGAAGAGTGTGCATATGTGTAGATAAGGTTATAAAAATATTTTGGCATATTTTCTAAATCCTTATGGGAAGGCTGTAAATTGATATAGAAATCTGATCTGGGGTAGTAGTAATAAAAGCTGAATAAAAGCTCAAATAGGAGCTTCTTTGGTGTGTGTGTTTTTTTTTAAATCTTTTCTTTTAGTTGTACAAAGTCCCGTTTATGTGAGACAGCGTTATTGAAAATTAATTTTTGTTATATTGTATTTAGTCCATATTAAGATTGTGCCAAATTCATGTTTTCTAAGAGCATTATGATGAATACAAAATGTACCTAAAGTCATGTTTGGTGCCAGTTAAGTCACAATTTTATTTTATGTATTCTGGTATTCTGGTACCAGTTATGTATTTTTTGGATCTCAGTTCTCCTTAAGAAGCTAATTGGAGGAGGATGCTTTCTCCCTGATTTGAAGGGTGAGAAGTTCATTAGCTCATCAATAATGAAGATCTTTTCTCTAAAAAGCACTTAGTACAAACTCACATGTCCATATGGGTTACAGTCCAGAACTATTTGTTTCATGAAATGTCACTTTTAATATTGTCTTGTTCCCTCCCATGACCTTACAGCACAAATTTAGAAAATCACCAGTAACATAGTTACCTGCAGTAATTATTTCTATCCCTCTTAGATCTTGTGTTTGTCTTATTTCACTGATTATTGATTTGTTGTGCAAGTTACACCCCCTTGAACATATTAAGCACTATCAGTAGCTTTATTCTGATGTGCCTGGCAGCACAGTTAGTGAGAGGCCATTGATAACAAGAAAGAGGATTTTCGCCCTGTCGTAATTATGGCTGAGACAGTGGAGCAGTGTGCAGATTAATCCCTTAATTTTCACTAACACAGTTTGGTAACTTAAGAGCCAAGTGCACCCAATTTAACCTGCTAGCTACTAATCTGTGCTGCCTCTTCAGCACTGGTGAGCGCACACTGCTGTCGGGTCTACACTCCAGATTTTGTTGAGGTTACCAGCCTGGCTCCTGACCTCTAAATGACAACCTGTCTCCAGTTTGCGTAATGATATATTTGAAATTCACTTATGAATTCACTTCAGAATATGTGTTATATAGAATATAACAACTATATATCTATAGATATCTATAGATAGAGATATAGAGATATAGATCTAGATATATAGATATATATCTATAGATAGATAGAGATAGAGATATAGAGATACAATTGATAAAGCCTACATAAGAGCAAATAAATGGGATAGAGGTGATGCCTATGACTTTACTTTTAAATATTTATTATTAAAAGCTTCAGTTGTTGTGAATAACCACAGCAAATTGTGCCCTATAATCAGGAACAAACTAAAGACTTTTTTTTTGTTTGTTTTTGTGGACAGAATGATCAAAGCTTTTACTCAGTTACTCATTTTGGATTGACTATGTTGATTATATTTAGCAGGCAAGAATTTCAAAGCAGAAGAGCAAATGAGCTTTCTGACCAAGTTTGTACTGCTAGCACCTTGAAATACATCTGCATTATAGAGTTCTACAAATACCCTGAAGCATGGGTTTCATGCCTATCCTGATCATTCTGGAGGGTTTTTGTTTTTTGTTGTTGCAGTATTTAGTCTTTCAGTTGTAGCATCTATTCACATATGTCCTGCCAAGATTTCAGACCTCTTGTTTTTCACTTGTTGGCCAACATAACCGTGTCCATTTTGTCCCATGCGAGGTTATTTTGGCTGCTTCTGATTTGGCCTGCACCTGTTGGCTTTGGCTGTGTATTTTCCCCTGACAAGTGGATGGTTAGTGTTCATCCAGTCAACGCAGTTTGGTTTGTGTTGAGATTGTCTGTTCCTGTGCTGTGATTCTGATTTGATTGACTGTATCATTTTGGTCACTGTCAAAGTCTCCACATGCAATGGCTGTAATGCTAGGTTTGTTTCTCAAGTCTGCCTCATATCTTTATCGGAAGTAGTGCTCATTAGTGGCAGTTTCTCACACACACACACACGCAATCTGTTATATAATCCATGTACACAATAGATGCCCACTGTTTTGGCTTGTCTTAATGCGTTTGAAAACTTCTAGTTTGACAAATGCATAAGAAACTGTTTATTTGCTGTACTGAATCAAATAGTAAATGATGTATGCAGTAGGCAGTCTGAGTTGGTAGTATTGCTTTATAATTGCTTTATAATGCCTTTATCCATAGTGCCTAGGTATATAGTCTATTGCTGCATTTGTATAGTTATATATATTTTTTCATAGTCTGTACTATATTTCTAATATGGAGTTTCCAGAATAGTTTTTGTATGTCTTAGTTATTGTTTATACTATATCTTTTATATGTGTGTGTTTTTGTTTGGCATTTGTTGTGGAGGGCAAAGAGAATTTCTTTGCACGGGGAAACATGTTTCTTTATTGTGCATATGACAATACAACTTTGAAGCTTGAAACGTCTGATCAATGGCAGCTTTTAACCTACGCTGTGTATAGTATAGCTATCGTCCTGTTTTCTGCTGCAAGTAGGTGCCGGTTAAGCATTACACAACAGCTCCTCTACCGGAAACTTACCTTTTGGACTCATCAGAAATTAAAGTTCTCAGTTGAGGCTAAGAAAACAGAAAGGGGGCATGGCTTACAATCAATTCTGTTTTTTGGGTTTCTTCTTTTTTATTTCGAGACAAGGAAAGCTTATATGCAGCAAAAGATGAGACTTGTGTTTGTAAGCAGATGTTATACCTTTACAGCTCATTGAGCTGCCTTGGGCTCAGCAGATTTGCACTACCTCCTGTTTAAGTTGTTCTAGATTAACTGTGGTGTTTGCTTTCTTGCTCAAAGACTAAAACTCAGTGAAGCTATTTGGAAAGAGAGAAGTTACTTGTACCTGTATTAGTAATGTATTGGCAGGGCTTGCCCAGGACCATGAATAGAAAGCAGTGAATATTAAAATACATGGATGGCTAAAAGCAGAGAGACTGAATAGTGTGTGTTACTTTAGTGCCTTTTTGTGATAGGGATCTTGGTCTGTCTGCTGGCAGTGAAGGGTGCTTATTAACTTCCTTTTGCATCTTTCACCTTTTCACTGTTGTTTTTTTCTAAACATTCATTGTGCAAGTTTTCTCTGCCACCGCTCGTTTTTTTTTCTTCTTTTTCCCCCCTCTTTTCCTTCTATGCTTGGCCTATTTTGTCTTACTCTGTAAGCATCATAAGATTGTCCAGCCAGTTCCAGACAGAGCTTAATTTCACTTATATTCTATAGCATGTAGTACAAAATATTTAGGAGTAGGAAAATTAAGAATTAAAAAAACATCTTAAAGGGTATAACCATAGCCAAGCATGGACATACTTTTAGTATCCCTCTTGTTTCTTTTGAAAGCTAGTGTATGCAGTTCGTGTTGCAAACCCCCATAGACTTGCTTGCTACAAGAAAAAGAGCTTGTCTGTTCAATATTTTACAGTGAGAAACTCTTAACAAGTGTCTCAGCCTGTGAGGGACTGTGAAAATGGACAAACCAAGATGTAGGCCAAAAGAGAGTAGTACCTATTCAGCCTTAGAAACTTAAAAAATAATTAATGAAAATCTACTAAAATTAGAGAGAGAAAGTTATTATTTAAGATGTCAAGCATTTATACATTATGTATATTGTGTTTTTTATAATAGCTTTTTGACATATATGAAACATATTTGTGGCCATTATTTCTTTAAATATGGCTAAATATAAAAAAATAAGGAAAGAATTTTTTAAATGATACCGAATATTGTTGGAATGCTGTTTCAAAATTATTGTGGCAAATATATCTGAATCACTTTGTTTTTTGTTTTGTTTTTTTTGCATTTGTTGGCAAAAAAAAAAAGTAAAAGAAAACAATATCTGTTTCTTTTTTTTTCCCAGTTCTGTGTGCAAAGAACCTGGCAAAGAAAGACTTCTTTCGTAAGTAAAAACTATTTTTATTTATAAGATGCTATTCCTGTCCTGTTTCCTCTCTTGTACATTAGAATGCTTTGTCAGCAGTGGTGGCTTGCAGCATTTTGAAGTAAAACTGGGAAAACTGTAAAAGAAGTCCCTTAGGAGCCATCTGTCTATTAAACACAACAGGAGCCCTGGTACACACTAGGACCCAATGCTAACCCAAATTCTGGTAATAGGAATGTGGCTCACTGGCACATAAAAACCAAACTAAAAGACTTTAATTGGACAGGATGGATATCGCTATTTTAGTCAAACCCATGAAATACTGTAAATAATAATAGTACTAGATTTAGTGGTTACATTTACAGTTTAGTTTAAGAGCATGCAAGGACGAAGTTTATACTTAGCTTGTTTGTTTGTTTGTTTTAATTAAAACGTAAACTCATTGGTTAACTACCCTCAAAGGTTTACATACCTTAATTATTGAATTTAAATCCAAAATCATCAAGTAAACGACTACAAAAAAATTGTTTTAAAACCTTTTTGGTTTCCAGCTGTTATAGTTAAAAATTTGCAATGTAAAAGTAGGATTAAAACATACCTTACATTAGCTCTAACAGCTCAGCTTATGTTTATTAAAAAAAGGGGAAAAACAACTTAAAAATATATTTAAAAATAAATTGCCCAGTGCTTTGGCCAGGCCTGGCGTTGACTCAGACTCAGCCGGCCACTGGGCTTGCAGTACACTGCACTGCAGAAACGCTGCCAAAGTATACAGCCAAGAAATGCACTGTTTTTACTTCAGTTGGAAATTATGGTTTCTCTGAAAGCACTGAACTGCCAAAAGCAGCTTGTACTTCATTTTTGTCTTAAAAAAAAAAAAATAATGCTCTTATGTATATACACAAATGCACAACCACAACAAAGGAAATTCCAAGACACCACTGAGTGACTAAACAGGTTTATCTTGTGTAAAGTGTCTGCGCTCAGAGTTTCATACCTCGGCAGTTTAAAAAAACATACACATGCATGCACAGACCTAGACAGGGACCCTAAGATAAATACACCATGAAGAATCTCTTATCAGATTTCCAAATGAGTGAGATACTGTGAACAGACTTGTCGTAAAGTTTTTCTGCATATTGCTTCATATGTTCCATGTGTTGTGTAAATGTTTCACAAAATACAGTAGCCCGTGAGAAGATTTTAATTGTACTTTCTTACTTTTTAAAAAATCCTTCATCTTAAACATAAGATAAAGAGCATTAAAGTTAGTATTTTATCTTATCAAATACCTGTTTAATAGGTGTATTATCAGTTATAGCATGAAATAGGAAGCTAACCAAAACGTACAAAACAAGACGCTTGATTAGACTAATAACTTTCTTTATAGTGTCCATATATTTACCCACAAGCTTACACAGCAACACATGTATCCATCCTCCTGTCTCTGCTGGTTTCATGACCTTCACATGAACCTGAGTTTAGTTTTAGTCAGACACTGCAGGGATATTATCATCATATGGGGAAAAATGTAATGTTTATGGACTACAGCAGATTATTATTACAGTTAAAAAGCAGGGGGGGGGGAATGCAGAGAAAATCAACATGTAATTTTAAGAGGAACTCTCACAAAGTAGTGGTGTAGCTGCCAACCTGACTGTCTGTAAATGAGGACAACCAGATAAACTTGTCACTGCAGTCTCAAAGGAGTGACAAAAATAAGGGTTAAAAACTGTGTCACCTCTAGTGCCTCCATGATTGGTGTACCCACAGGGTTTGTACAAAGGTTAAACAAAATGTTTGTCCACTTTTACAGGGTTGCCAGATCCCTTTGCCAAAGTGGTGGTGGATGGTTCAGGACAATGCCACTCTACAGATACTGTGAGAAATACGCTGGACCCAAAATGGAATCAACATTATGATCTGTAAGTCAACAGGAGAAGCCGTGTGCCAGATTGTAGTGTACTGTAGTGTACTGATTTTGCTCACTCACATGTCTTTGTGTGGAAGGAAGGTAGATTGATTTGTATCTTTCCCCTGTTAAAAAAACAAACCAACCTGATCAATTACATAAAAACAAAACCTGTAGCGTAACATTTCAGGCGTTCCATACCACAGGCCTCACAAAAGGTATTTTCATTACATTTTATGTGGAGGGAGCCAACTTGTATTGATATGGTGCTCTAAAGTAACAGGTTATGTCTACTTCCGGAGCATTTGTGGAAATAACTCCAGAAAGGTCTTCTGTGTGAATCTGAAGACTTTTTTTGGCAAGCTAGCTTTGTCTCAACTAAATGTGGATCGCACACATTTAAAGCTCTACTTTATTTTAATCTCTTTTAGGATTAGCCACATATCATCAGCCTTTGTAACACTATGCAACTTAAATCTTGAAACCTGCTCCTTCAACAAGGGCGGGCTCCTTTCGTTTTCTTTCTGTCCCCAATGTTTAAAAACACCTTCTGTTTGTTACGGTTTCAGATCAAGTATAAAATAATGTGTTCATCATCTTTTCTGTGGTCTCAGATATTGATTTCACTGGGGCTGTGCACTCTGAATGTTAATCTCTACCGAGGATTGTGTTGACAGGCCATTTCAAGAACTGATCACAGTAAACCCCACTTTTGATTATGCCTATGCACTGGTGAGAGATGAAGAGATGAAACTGTGGTAACTGAAGAAAATGAGAGGAAATAAGGGGCCTGAAGAATGAGTCATGAAGAAATAGATGCACACATGAAGTCCAAAAGAAAGACAGTGTCAAGTTACAGGGTGAAAATATGTATCACAATTGGTATGTTGGCTCACTGTCTAGCAATTGGTTTAGTTCATCCTCGTTTTTTGCCGTCACAGCTTCTTCGATTCTGACAGTTGTCTCTATGTTTGCTTCTTTTCAACAGCATCGAAGTGTGCGAGTTACTTTTTATGTAATGAATAACAGTAATTTATAATAATAGAAATATTAATCGTGCACACAGCCTTAAATTAATGCAAATGTTAAAGTAAATACACTTTCGGTGAACATGCATGTGTGAGGGTTTCTCATTTCTCTACAGATGGACAATTCGAATATTTTTGCTCTGTCAACAATGACCTCAGGTTCCCTCCGTTTACATAATTCTCCTCCCCTCTCTGTTTCCCCACCGTCTCAGAGAGGGTGTATTCCCCACCCGTGACCCCTGGCCTCTTCCTCTGGTTCAGGAAATGGCTAACATGCCACAGAAAGCAAATGGGAGTGTGGGCTTGGCAGATCGCCAGCTCACCACACCCCCAACCTCAGCCTCTAGCTTTAGGAGGTGGAGTCTTTTTCAGCATGACACTGGTCCTGACAGGGGCCTTGTTATTGTAAATACACTAAAATAATTATTTGCTATTTTAGACTACAATTTACACACTATAATTCACCTTGGTGTCCTGCACAGAAGATATTTGAGGACACAAAAAAAAAAAAAATCTAGTAAGTGTTGAAAGTTTATGAACTCTGCAGTATGCAGGTCTTGTTTTGGCAGGTTGTCTTTTCATGCTTGGCCTCTTATTTCCAGGCTTTTCAGTACAAGTCTTCACATTACTTTAGTTGGGAGTATTGGGTTTGCTTGCTGCTCCCTCTGCCTTTCCCCAAGAGACGTTAAATTCTGTACATGTTGTGTTGTACAGCCTTATGTAATTCAGCCGTCTTTATCACTGGGAACAAATCAAATCTTGTTCAATTAGGATGTGTAAAGTGTTGAACACATAGATGGCATTAGCGTTGATTCCTTCTGGCATTTGTTGACATCCAGATCAATAATATATTGGTAGTAGTTGTCAACCCAACTCTCCTCAATATAGATCGCTTGACACAGGCATTACCTCTACATCAAATTTACCTGCCTATAGTTTAATAAAAAAGTGCTAATTTTGCTGCTGCTGTGGCTAATATCCTTGTATTTTTCTTTCCATAAATGTGTATGTGGATGAGAGAGACACACACAGAGTATTGTCCCAAATTTAGGCCAGTAACCTTTTTTATTTTTTCATAAAAACATGACGAAGGCGCCTCAGACCACTAGATTAACTTCATGTGTTATGCGCGTGCTAGCATCTGTGTGACTTATTGAGAATGATGTCAGATACACAGTGCTCAGTGCGTAAATAAACCAAAGAATTCGAGCAAAAATAAAGGTTTCTGGGAGGGTTTCCTAACACAGTGATAAACTGTGCATATTTAACAGTGTTTCTCCTTAAATACTTTTCTTTTTTGTAGAATTACCCTTTAAACTCGGGTTTTGACAATAAAGTTTGTATCTCATTTTTATCTGTAGTGATCAGTACATTGAGCCAAAGTGCTTTTCGTACAGATGAGAACAGAAAAAAAAAAAACTGTTCAAAACACAACATTTTCACACTGTGTGTTAAAGTTCAGCTGAAGATCGTCTTTTGAGGCTGTGTTTACACAGAATGTGATTGGACGATCACAATGCCGAGTCAGTCATCTCCAACAAGTTAAGAATTTTATTGATTTTATAAATTGTTAATAAAAATTTGTGACAAAAACAAGGGCTGAATCCTTATTGATCCTCTATGCTCTTTACATTTTAAGTTTCTGTATTTTTTCCATGTTATCATCATCGTTTGTTTTGAATTCATGAAAGAGATGAAGAGTTACGGGAAAGAAGTTAGCATAGCAACATAAAGACAATTTTCTTTTGAGCAATAAGAAATAATTGATGAAGATAGATTTTGGAAAAAATTCAAGGATTTTCAGTGAGAACTTTAGGGGCCTGCACTTGTTTTCACATCCCATCTGTCCCAGGAATCATCTATTGAAAACAGGAAGCCTTGGTTAATTCACACTTTAGAGATGTGTCATTATCAGCATTTCAAGTCATAAACCGTCCTGCAAAGTTTACTCAACTTTCATCAGACAGGCTACCATCAGACAGTGCCTCACTGTTGCTAAATTCGAGATTGTTTGAAGTGTTATGTCAGTATGTTTTTGTGAGTCAGGAAATGACTTTTTCAACTTCTCTTATCTTGCGACACTCTTTCATAGTCTTGTCAGCAATTTAGCTTTTTTTCTCTCTCTTCTAAATCTGTTGCCTTCAGGTGGTGCTTTGCACAGCATACCTCCGCATCAAGAGACCTGTTTAATGTAAACCACACTGTGTAGAAAGAAAACATAAAAAAAGTATGGTTTCTTTTTACCCCAGCACACAAAAAGCAGGAACTAAAGAACCGAAAATTTAATGATCCTAATCATTTTGTGTCAATATCAACACCCTGGCAAATATGCTGTATAATTAACTCTTCTTTATGTTAAAAAACTGGAGCTTAATTGATGCTTTGTGGCAGAGAAAATGGTCTATTTGTTCATCAATTTGCCATCAAATGGTGTTAAAGTATTAGAGTGAGATTTTAACAAACATGCGCAGTGAACCACACGTTAATATTTACTGGGAAGCAAACGGTGTGCCAATGTGCTACTGCATTCTGGTCATAAGAATATCTTATCATTTTACCAACATCCTTGTTTTGGCTTTTATACCAAACCTATATGTTTTGATGTGTTGAGCAGGAAAATCCCCTCCATGCCACTGCGATGCAGCATAATAGCAAAACAGCTGCTAGACTGTAATTACGTGTGTGTTAGTGAATGTGAGATTGTGCATTTGAATATTGTGTTTACTGTAAGAGCTGTCTAAGCCTCAGACAGCGGTGAAGCACATCGCGGGGACTTCCTCTGTTCCTTAAACCACGACTAGACTGGCCTCAGCGGTGCTGATTCTACACACGCACACGCACACACACAGGGACAGAAGTTGCTTTTAAATGTGATGCACTAATCAGCCTCATTACAAAGTGTACATCTAAAACTCTGTGACAGGTTCAGAGAGAAGTACATGTAAAATGGAAGGTTATGGTTTTGTGTTTCTTCTTTTTGGCTTAGTTTTTAGTAACTGTAATAATTTTTAGGAAATCTCTGGAGCGCAGGGTTATTTTAACTTGTGAGTTCATTCAATTTCATATCACTCTTCTTAAGGGTTGAGCCTCTAAGCACACGTCTTGGAACTTTTTTTCCAAGTACAGTGTCAAGACTTAAAAGCTTTGTTATTACTCATCGTTTCTATTTTATTGACCTGTCTTTTTTTCACTTTCTTTCTCTCACCCCATCAGATACATTGGAAAGTCCGACTCCATAACCATCAGTGTATGGAACCACAAGAAGATCCACAAAAAGCAGGGCGCGGGTTTCCTGGGCTGTGTACGCCTCCTGTCCAATGCCATTAACAGACTCAAAGACACGGGCTGTAAGTAGCTATTTGTATTATTGTAAGTATGAATTTAGGTGTTTCTTTCGCATTGACTGAAAACAGGTCAGTGTTCTGTTTTTGTACATCTTTTGCCATAAGGTGACCTGTCAGGATTGTTATTGAAGTGTGATTCAGTTAGGTATGCCAGGTTAACCTTTGTTCACACATTCTGCACTGGACTTATCGCACATAAACAAATGTGTGAATCAAACCAAATGTCTCCAGACAGCCTAGGTTTCAGACTTGACACTCGTCTTTCCTGTGCCTCTGCTGGTTGCAGCAATAGATAGCATGCCTGCTGCTACAGTAGGCATGCAGCATGTGAGCTGTGTCCTAGCCTGCAACCTGCTACAGCATATATGCCAGCCATTCATTGCTATGAGATTTATGGCAACTCCTTATAACATATCACAAATATTTTTTGCTGCAGACATCTGGCTCCTGTGACCAAATCAGTGCCAATAGTTCTATTTAAAGCAAAATGACTTTCTTGTCAGGAAAAAAAAGAGGAAGAAACATGCTGCTGATTGATGATGGCATGAGATAATCACTGGTTGCCCCAGAACAAGATCCCAACGTACTTGTACAGATGCTCACATTCTCAAATGAGCAGTTCTTAATCTACATGCTTAAGACCGTCACCTCACTGTTACGGTCTTTTATTTCAAATATATTCTGTGCATTCCAAATGCCTGTTAACCCTGCCTAACTTTTTGGCAGTACCAGACACGTATACCCTTAACCAAAGTCCAGACTATCAAATTAACATTCCTTCCAGTCATTCTCATCTTTTCCTTCAATCTGTCTTCCTGGCCTGCCCTAAACACAGGCCGTCAGACTTGTACCAGACCACACTGAGTTACATTTATCCCTTTTTATATGTATCCAACCTTTTCTCTGTTCCAGTCTGCTTGTCTTTCTCCAAAAAAAAACTCTTATGGAGTTGTCAAATAATGTCACTTACTGAAGTGTTTTGTTAATCCAAACTGCAATATTGAAGCTATTAATGCATGAATTCCATGAATGCAAGCAGTTGTAGTTTGGTTGGCCCAGATGCGACAGCCTCTTATTCCAGCTTCTAACTGTCAAGCTAAATACTTCACATAAGCATTCAGAATACTTTCCAGCACCTTTCTGGATTTGCTAAATGGTATTTCTGGCTCATGAAATTCCCCCTAATCCTCCGAAAACCACAACAGCATTATTGTTGCCACAAAAGGGACCTTGACAACCTAAGAAAGCCTGGTGCAATACTTTTACCTCACTATGACGGGGGACTTAAATTTATCCACTTCCAGAGGCAGACAGTTTAGGCTCCAGACAAGCCACTTACTGTGCAGTCAACATGGCAGAAATTATACTTTATCTCAGCCACAGAAAGTGGACAGGGAAGCATGTTCTGTGACAGGTCCTTGCTTTATGCCTTTGTCCTCCTCCTGTGTTGTGCAGATACATGAATTCATATTTAGACACATGAATGGAGCCCACTCTGTGGTCTAACCAAGATGTGCACATACACAGGCAAAAACATAAAAACAACCCAAACACACAAAAAGGCATTACTGGAATTGTCTGAGTTCCTGCAAGTCATATTCATACACATAGCACACTCTGCCATCCAGTATAAACACAAAACCCTTACAAAACTTCCCCTACACACACACACACACACACACACACACTGCTCTTGCACAGTCTTGCAAAAGGGTATCCAGCATGGTTGCCTAGTTTACTAGAAGGTTGTTTGGCTTTACACTGAACTCATTTCCTGCTTTAGCATTACAGACACAAACCTCTAAGTCATCTGCCTCATTTCTGTACCCACAAACTCACTAACACACTCACACACAGACACACAGACCACCAGTTTTTCAAAATGACTTGCCTTACTACTATTGGTACACTCACTTTGAACTTTGCTTTTTGTTCTTGGTATTGATACTGTTGATGCAACGTCTTGTTATTTTTCCTGATGTGCTGATAGTGATACTGTTGATTCTACAGTTTTTACACATGCATGCAGACATGGCAAACATGTCCAGACAGCTGTGCATTATCTAAATGAAGCGACTAAATTAAACATGTGGCTCTGCATGTGCACATTGACACATATTTATGCAGTTTAGTCTATTGCAGCACACAGCTTTTAAAGCTCTGAGGAATTGAATGGTGTGGTGAGGGCTTGTGGTTAAAGGTCTTTAAATGTTCTGTCTCTCTGTTTTTCCTCCTCTCTTATTTAAGAAAAAAAATCTGCTTACTATTCTGGCCATGTAAGGCTCAAACCATCCTTGTTTAGTCTAGACACATATCTGGAACAGATGCACTTGTTCTCACACAAACCCGCAGGCATTATAGAAATGAGCTATATGCTTCTTCCCATTTAAACGATTTAATGTGCAAAATAAGTCATGCACACAAACCAAAGACATGACAACTTAAGAGTTGGCTTATGGTGAGCTGGAGTGTCCCTTTATCTTGCTTTCTTTCACACTCTCTTCTGCATATTTCTGTTTATTTTACACTCAACCTACGTCTTGTGTTTAGCCAACACACACACCTGTACACACATCCGTTGTGTTGTTAATGAAAATTAATTGATATTACTCCTGCACTGGTCAATTGGAATATGTCCAAATCTCCTTGTAGGATCTAGTGTGTGTGTGTGTGTGTGTGTGTAGATGAGTGTATCTGTGTCTGGATCTTGTTCAGTGACTTGGATTATGTGTCTAGCACCACTGCCCCTTCCTGAGCAGACAGTGAATTCTTACTTACTCAGAA